>NC_138766.1:67833143-70287347 GCF_965113315.1 Podarcis vaucheri
CTATACCCCACCCATCTGGCTGGGTTTCCCCAGCCACTCTGGGCAGCTTCTAGCATATATAAAACAGTTGCAATCAAAATTATTCCACCCCCTTGCAAATCAGGTGAAATCCCATAGAAAATACAACTTCTACTGGCAAATCACAACTCCGTGTACACGTTCAGGAGAATTCCCATCTTTATCGTTTTTTTAGATGTTACAGAGTTGATCCAGAGTTGAAAACAGGTTCAGTGGCCCAAATTAAGATCTGAAGCAGAGGTTGCTGTGGTATTTTCCAAGGAGAAAACCACAACTGGTAGCTTGGAAACAGAGAATTGGGCAAAGACAACTAATCTCATAAAAGTTACTGTAAAAAAGAAGAAGTAATGTGTGGGTATGAAGAAATTGTGTACGTATTAAGCCCACTCATTATTGTTTCAGGAGAATATTAGACAAAATATTAGGGTTAACAGAACACATGGAAATACAACCAAAGATTAAAGTGTGTGTTCCTTGATTCAGCAGTTACCATGCATGTAACAATCTCTTCCTTCTAGCCCTTTTCCAGACAGCTTTTTAGAACAGGAAAGAGAGATGAAGAATGAAAACTCTGCATTTGTCATTTTGCTTTTTCTCCATCTTGCTTTCAATTTTATATTTATTTAGATTTATTTTTAAATGCTGCCATGTGAGGTGCTTTGAGATTGGGAACTCACTTACCCAGAAAAGGTGGGATATACCGCTTTAAATAAACAAACAACCTCTCAACACAGAATTCCAAGCCACACATCTTTGTGGAAGATCTGCCTTAGCAGGTGAGCAGGGGGATGCTTTGGGATCAATCAAAGCAATCAAAGGGTCGTTTGAGGAGCTTTCACCATGCTATCTTAACCCTACACATTTTCTTTCACTCCAAATCTTAATTTAAGAATGCTTTCATCAGGTGCCATGTTTTTCAACCAATAGGTGGTGTGGGGAACAAAGACATTCAAACAAGAGCTAATTGCATCAGAACTCTTACTTGAAGCTTTAGCTATAAAGAATTAAGAATATCAAAAGTAGGTAAGTGTGTGATCCTGTAAAGGTCCACTAAAATGTAAATCCCACTGAGCAAATGGGCTTTATACCCAATAAACTGGATATAGGATTCCAGCCAAAGTAAGAAAGAATGAATTTCACCAAGTGCTATTCCAGACCACCTGTTTAAGCAATCTAGAGGTTCAGCTAATTGTATCAGGTATTCTTTAATGGGGATTGTCTCTGACAAAAAAGCAGGTCAGAATTCTTACTATTTTTCACTGGTATTCCACCATGTGTACTCCATGGAGGATAAAAATTGCATCTACATTGAGCCCTAACTAATTAAATTGAGCTAAACTAAGCTAAATTACTGCTCTACAGGGAGGGAGGGGCAACTCAGTCTATCTACAATCTGCCACTTTTACAACTGTTCACTCATAAATCTATCTCATTTCTCCATTAATCTGGGATTATTATTATTATTTTAAACACATGAAAATTCATACTTAAAACCTATTTTTAAATAATTTATCTCTCAAAATATGCATTTTGAAATAAGCATTAAAAAATGAATTTTGATATATTTTTGAGCCACGAACTGCATTGGAAGATTTGAGAAGCATGAAAGCCGATGGGTATCATTGTGAATTACAGAGCACATAAGTTTGCAACAGAATTTATCAAAATCAAATTCCTCAAACGAATTCCTATCTACAGATTCTAATGACTGACAACCTGGCCTCACCTGTTCAAGTGATGCTAGAATGATGAATGAATTTGTTAAGTTTTGGTTACTCCAACTTTAGTAGTGGAGAAGAACTGCATTATTTGTTTTCTGGTTTCCACTAGTTCTCTAATGGATATAGATGACAATCCAAAGGTCTCTTCCAGTGAAGGGAGCTCAGGTTTAAATCCACTGTAATTTACAAATCCATATCCATTTGTATTGACCACTTTTCTTGGATGAAAGAAGTGTTCTTCCATTTAGGTATATATTGGAGGGAAGGGAGGGTAGTTGACAGGCTCACAGATAAAATAGACCACTTACTGATTTCAAACACCAGAGTCAACAGTAATGACAATCGTTTTTGAGTACAACCCTATCCTTCACATGGCCAAAGCAGGGGTAGCCAATGAGACAGCTTCTGGATGTTGTGGATTAGAACTCCTGCCATCCCTAAGCATTAGTCATGGGGCTGATGGCAGCAGGAGTCCCAAAAAATCCAGAGGGCACAGTGCTGGCTCCCCTGGCTAAAAAGATGAAGATAGTATTGCTACAAAGTTCAATTGTACTGACAGAGCCCAAAGAGATGTCAACATTGTGGATTTACACCACTGTCCCACCATGGTTGTGCCACTATAACTATAAACTTGGTGTGAAACAGTTAATGTACAGTGGCAAAAATGGACAGATTTTGGGAGGGGACAAATCTGCAACAACAATAAACTGACCAGACTAATAACAAAAGAATGACATGCTACTCATCCCCTCGGAACCCTGATGAGCACTCAGATTCAAGTTTCCAGATACAAATACCCAATGGGAACCTCAACTTCCCTGCTAAAACTGGGAGTACAAATACAAGACAAATACAGCATGGAGGAGACCAGGATCACATGTGAGGTTTATTGTGTTAGTTTTACTGGTGTTATTGCTAGCACTTCTGTCCCAATTTCTCCTGGTTTCTAACATTTCTTTTACGCTTCAGTACTTGCTGCATTAATGGGACGCGGGTGGCGCTGTGGGTAAAAGCCTCAGCGCCTAGGGCTTGCCGATCGAAAGGTCGGCGGTTCGAATCCCCGCGGCGGGGTGCGCTCCCGCTGCTCGGTCCCAGCGCCTGCCAACCTAGCAGTTCGAAAGCACCCCCGGGTGCAAGTAGATAAATAGGTACCGCTTACCAGCGGGAAGGTAAACGGCGTTCCGTGTGCTGCGCTGGCTCGCCAGATGCAGCTTTGTCACGCTGGCCACGTGACCCAGAAGTGTCTCCGGACAGCGCTGGCTCCCGGCCTCTTGAGTGAGATGGGCGCACAAACCCCAGAGTCTGTCAAGACTGGCCCATTCGGGCAGGGGTACCTTTACCTTTACCTTTACTTGCTGCATTATGGAACTTTGGCTCTTTGATGGCTATACCGCCATGTCATGCTAAATTTCAGACAGCAAGAAAGAACTGTATGCTGGGATACCACCCCAAATTTTGTCACGTGAAATTACAGGGCAAAACTACTGTGATTATCAACCGTGTTGCAAATGGATTCTGCCCCCCCCCCCGGGAAATAATTAACCTTGAAATTAGCACTGAACTTTATTTAGATTCCACAGGACTTCCAGAAGTGGCTTTTCCACTGTGTGAAAGATCACATCAAATGCAGCGATCAACAGGTAAGGAAACATCAGGAAGGCAGAATAAATTGCCATCGGAATGCAGTCTATGCCTCAAAGCATAAACCTAGCCCCACCAAATTGGCCCAACTTGTCTCCCACGCATCCTATATTTGCTAAAGACTTCTCCACCCTTCGATACAGGAAACATTTGTTGTGCAGAAAAGGAATTCTGCTGCCCCTGAACTCCCAAATCTTCCACCATGTACCAAGGGAAGTCAGTGTTGGATTATAAATGAATAGTACAAAGTACTGTGTATAAATTAGGGAGCTGATAGATTCCATGACTAGTTAGCAGTGGAAGAAAATAAAATAGTTACTCTGACAGAGTCTCACCCGCTTACACTAAGAAATGGAGCCCTTAAATGGTAGATTCATTTTCCTCGCTCTTAAAAAGCAAAACTGTAACACACATCTGTGACCTAGCAACAATATGGTTTAAAACAGTTTGCAGACCAATGGTCTGTGCAATACCTTCAAAAATGGGATGACAAAAGGTCGCAGTGGGAAGTTAGTAGCTTCTTGTAATTTGGAATGAAATTCTTCAATTGTCAAAGTAGAATTCTGTTGAATGGGGAAAGAAAAGAAAAAAAGATCTGACTCAATAAGATGAATAACAGAAATGTTTGGCAACAGAGATTAGGCCTAAAGTACTTTCCACACAGTAACTTTCTTAATTGCTGTATGTTACTGCTGAATAACATTCATATTGTATAAACAACATTCAATTACACAATATAGGAAGCATCAACACTGTATCTGTTACAGTGCACAGCTGCTTTGCCACCGTATCTTTTCCACTGCCATTGTACACTATCTGTCCAAGTTTTAAGATTATACCAGGGTCCGGGATATTTGAGTAGTTTACTCTGAGGATAATGTCTAACTGACAATCAGTTTTGTGCCTCACACATAAGGAACAGAATAGGAAAAAGACATCTGAAAAAAGGAATAAGTGACCAAAAAGACATCTGAAAAAAGGAATAAGTGACCAAAGGTTCTGCATGCTCACAAAGGAAGCTGCCTTACACCAAGCCAAACACTGACTGGCAACAGCTGGTGAATCGTACCAAAGATCCATCTAGTCTCATGATAGGAAACCTTCAGCTCTCCAGATATTGTTGCTAAGGGGAGAAAACACCCAAAAGCAGTCCAAGAAGGACTGAGCACGCTTAGTGGGTACCAGGTGTATGTGTGGGGGAAATGGAAAAAGTGAGAGTAGAGAGGAAGGGAATGGAGTATGCTGGAAAGGGGCTGAGTGGCTCTCTGAACAGGAGCATTCTGCACTGTAACATTTTTGTTTCATGTTCTGCTTTTGTAATTAATATCCTGTTGATGGTTCTATCCTTTCACAACAATTGCTAATTCTCCTCTAGAGCCATCCAAGCTAGCGATCATCATCACATTTTGTGCCAGTAAATGCTAAATCGGAACAAACAGCAAGTTCTGGGGGGTTGCCAAAAGCGTTAAAGAGTGGGTTTTCATGGAGAAAGCAATGGAACCAAAAGAAAAGTGCCCAGACATGGATCAGAGAAGCACAGGCCTATACCTAGAAAGCACTGAGGAAAACTAGTGTGGATGAGACCATAACTGAGACTGTAAGCACTTCCCTTGGAAGGTGGCTGGGATGGGAAGTGAAATGAGTAAATGTATCTAGACACGAATCCCTTTTCCGACTATATAGATAAATAGGAGAACTTCCAAGTAAAGGTCTGGAAAGACAAATAAAAATTAAAGCGGCTGTCATTATTTGCTTACCACAAGTCCTAGCACGAGGGTACGCACTCTCTCCCCAATCTCTGGTGAAATGTCATTGCCAAACTGCTGTAAGGTTGTGAGAAATCTCTTCAGTTTGCTAAGCTGTCTAGCTCCGCAAGCTGGTGGTAACTGCTGATTAGCCAAGGACGATGAGGAGGAAGATGATGGGCCATTACTAAAGCCATTAGGTGGAGAAGGAGCCCCGTTTAGTGCTGTTGGTGAATGGCTTGTGCCATTGGTTACTAAAAAGGGAGGGGAAAGAAAAGAGATGAAATATTTTTCTTTACTTATTCAGCTCAATACTTTTCTGTAACATAACATATCTGAAGGCAGGCTTCAATGCAAACGTCTGATGATGCGACAGTAGCTTCTTGCCTACTGAACATTTCATAGGTCAACTGACATAAACATTTTAGGTCCAAATGAGGTATTAAGAACAGAAGAAGAGCCTGATTCATCAGACCAATGGCTTCTCTAGTCTCAGAGTGGCCAACCAGATGCCTGTGATCCCACCTGAGAGCAGGACCTGAGTGCAATCGCGGTCTCTCCCACTGTGATTCCCAGCAACAGGTGTCCAGAAGCATACTGTGCCTGACCATGGAGGCACAGAGTTCAGAGTCTTATCCTCCATATCCTCTTCTAAAGCCATCCAAGTATTGTTTCTTTATTGACCTACGGTCCTTACCTCCCATCTGCCTAACTTGTCCCGCTGCTTTAAAAAAACCACAAACTAGCATAAATTTATTTATTAATTAAACTTGTATACTACTTCACCTGAAGATCACAGGGCAGTTCCCAACACCTATTTTTTTCCTGCATATTTTAACACGGAATTTTTCATTGTGGTTCCGGAATGAACATTTAAATCTTCAAATTAGTAGGACTTTAAGAGTTAGTGTTGGGCTGAGCTGAATTTTTTCTTGTTTTTGATGTTGTTGTTTTTTGGTATGGATAATTACTGTTTGTAGGTCTTCTTGTGGGTTTGAAAAGGACAGGAGAAGAACTCTGCACACACACACCCCAAATAAAGTCCGTCTCAAATACTGGACCCATTCCCTTTTTACATGCTGTCTCAAGTTTTCATGAGAAAAGCCGAAAAGGCAACATTGCCTTTCTTGAGATTTTGAATGGCACTGGCTTTCTGGATCACAAGCTCCTTAAGGGAACATCTATCTTATTCTATATATCCCTGAGCCAAAAAAAATTCCCAGTTGAGCTAGTGATGATAATGGCTCTAGGAATGAACAGCTGGCTCTGGTGCGGGCTACCTTACCTGCTGTTCTGGCAACAAAACTTTACAGTGTTTAAATGATCACCTCTTTGTATAGGATAAAGTGGGCAGGTATTGTCTGATAGCAGAAGTGCAATACGTTATCTGTATAAGCACACTGGTGCTACTTTTAACTAAGTATTCCAAGAACAGAGATAAAACAGATAGCTGTAAACAGTGCAACTACCCTGTGCCACAGACTAGCACAGAGGTGGTTAACTTATAGCACTCCAGATGTTCCTGGACTATAAATCGCAGCATCCCTGGCCATTGGCTAAGCTGGCTGGGGATGACAGGTGTTGAAGTCCAACACTTGGGGAAGGCAAAGGTTAGTCATCCCTGGCACAATAGGAGAAAAAGTGCTACGTGATAAGCACTGTCATCATATGGCTATAGGACAGAAGTTCCCAACACTGCACCCTTCAGATGTTTTAAACCAGAATTCCCAACAACCCTGACTTCACAGGGTGGTAGACAAAAAATATGGGGAGAACATGAGATTAGGATGGCTGAGGCAGGAGCTACCTCTATTAGAAATTCAGCCATCTCTTGGCTTCCCTAGATGGCAGTAGGAATAGGTTCCCATGATAATAAAATAAGAAAACCCAGTTTTAAACCTGGAAGTGACAAGGTTGGTTAGTGAGAGATGGGATGGGTGAATCTGTCAATTTCATGTTCTCCCTGCTTTTAATTTTTTCCATCTTGAATTCAGTTCTCTACATCAGCTTGTGATGTTTTTAAAGCGCTCATGAAAATTAATCAGCATTTTAGTGGAAACGTCCACTAGTATACAAATTTTGTATGACTTTTTGCCTACATGCACATTTTTGTGAAGCAGGTTTTCCCTAATATAACACATCTCTCTGTGTCTGTTTCATTAAAAATATGCATTTTAATGCATACTTTACCTTGTGTGCATTATTTGCACTGGGAAATTTGGAGTAGTGATTGCAAGGGATGGCTGTATTTTGGTTCACATATTGTTTCAGAATGTTCAATTTAGTTATGTGAACTGAACCCATCCTGTCGCAATTTCAGGAGACTCCCAAAATAACATGCACAGGTTGATTTCCTCAGCAGGGGGATGGGAGAGTGTACAATTAGATAAGCCAAGAAGACAAGAGGTGAGGACCACCCCAGCGTACCTTTGATTAGCATGGGTTTAAAAGGATGAGCAAACTTGTCTTCTCATTCATAAGAAACACATACCATGCAACTATCAGAAAATTAATAAAATATTATTGAACAAAGTTCTCTGTAATTCTCACCAACAGAAAAAAGGCTTGAACTTTAACTACAGGGGGCAAGAAAGCAACACTTGCTATTTCAAAGTATTCATAAATCTATGAATGTGACTCAGCCTCATATATCTCTGTACGTATAATATATTACTGCTCATATACATGTGTTAATTATACGTGTGTATGACAGATTTCTTCATCATTGCATGCAGCAATAATCCTGACATAAATAATATAGGAAGTAAAGGTATAATTACACGTTGTGGGTGTGAAAGAGCTGGTTCTTGGGGCTCCTTGGGTAGTGGGAGGAGGTGGCATTGTTGGGGGCGTCAGCCTGGATTGCGTCTTCACATCCACAGGTGAGTCTGGCATTGTGGAATGCTTCTCAATGCGATCTAAAACACACAGAACATTTTGCTTAATTTTCCTCCCCTCCTCCAGGAAGCAAATCATTTGAACCAAGTCTTCAGCACAAAACCAGGTAAGCAAATAAAGCATTTTTCAGTGTCTCAAAATATGCTAAAACTGCTTCAAGACTGAGTAACATTTTTCATCAAGGTAAGTTTTTGACACCACTTAAGCCCTAGAACGCAGAAAGGAGAGCCACATTTATAGCAGGGTTATAACATAGCATCTTCTGCTCTCCTTTCTGGCAGAGTTCGGGCATCATTTTGCATGAAGTGCTGGTGCTGGAATAAGGAAACGTCATTTGAATGCTGTTATAACATTAAGAAGTATGGGAAAGATGGGGAAATGCATGATCAAATTTATATGTGTGTGTGTTTATGTATTATATAAAATTTATACATCACTTAACTGTATTAAAAAAACCTTAAAGGGTTTTACAAAGAAGATAAAACAATAAAACTATCACTAAGGAAAAATTAACAACAATAATTTAAGACAGAAAGTTGAAATAACAATAGACTAAAACCCGATTAAGAGTCGCATCGATTTTCTAAACATCTGGGTAGGCTTAGCTAAACAAAACTGTTTTTAGTTATTCAATATGTTTGTAACTCTTCCTTCTTCAGACCTGAACTATCAACCAAAAGAGCAAATAAAAACTACAGCATTTAAAACCACAAGTCCTTAAAAACTGCAAAGCAAGTTTTATTCAGCAGTAAAACTACCAGCCTATGAATACTTGGGCAAACAGACAAGTTTTTACTTGGTGTCCAAACAAGAGTTTGCACCAAGCATAACTCTAAGGGGAGGTTGTTGCACAAGTAAGGTCCCCCCAGAGAGAAGGCCCTTTCCTGCATCACTGTATATTGTACATCTCCCAGCAGCGAAATAACAAAATAGACTTTGGATTGTATTCATTGGTGGGCTCTGTCCTAGCAGAACACACTTCTAATCATGAAGAGTGGATCACCTGATGTTTGCTGTTCCCACCTACTCACTAGGGCAGGCTTCCTCAAACTGGGCCCTCCAGATGTTTTTGGCCTACAACTCCCATGATCCCTCACTAGCAGGACCAGTGCTCAGGGATGATGGGAATTGTAGTCTCAAAACATCTAGAGGGCCGAGTTTGAGGAAGCCTGCACTAGGGCTTTCCACTAGTGCAAAGACAACATTACATGCAACTCACAGTTTTATCCCGTGCCTTTGCCCAGACACATGTTGTCCCAACAAACCAGTGGCAGACTTCCAAGTTAATGGGTTTAGGACTGGGATGTAAGCCTGCTGATTGCTTGGTTAAATATTCCTGGCTCTGTTTCCCCATTAGCTGTCCGCAAAAAACTCCACAAATTATATAAAGGATACTTTGGGGGATATATCTATGTTAATTGTTCTGAAAAGACCGTTCTTTCCTAACATCAAATAGGACTAGTCCCAATTTGTGATTATTGTAAGTCAAATTGGACAATCTTATTTGTATTCCTATATGTAATGAGGCACTCAGCAGCATAACATTTGCACAGTTGTTTGCCTGTAAAATCCAGTGCACATAACCTGAAATAATGCAGTTGATATTCTGAATATTATCTGAGAACTGTATACCTAATATGGGCCTAAGCATGTTGGATTTGGTGTGTGTTTTGTGGTCTAAGGGGTGAGAAAGATGCGATTTCATTCCTTCACCACATTTGAGGAACAATTTGGGGAAAGATTTTCTACTCTGGGCCTGTGTTAAATTTTCACATCATCCTGTGCCATTTGACGTCTTGGTAGAAAAGAAGGGCCAAGTGTCACAAAACACATGTCAAACAAAGTTATCTACATGAACAGAACAGAAAATTAAATTATCATATTGTGCTCAAACTTTAACAGGCTATTTACTCATACAAGCGGTTTGGTGAACTTTTTTAAACAGACTAGTAAGGCAAATATATTTGAGCTTTTATGAAAACAAACTTTTATTGATACAAAAACTTTATACCATGCCTTCTCTACAGTCATTTTTCTTTACTGTTTCACATTCATCTCATTTACATTCCAATAAACATCTGTATCTACCATTCCTCAGCTGTGCTATCCTTTTGGCAGTATGATATACAAATAAATTTATGTAAAATGTTACAACACTGAATATATATATATATATATATATATGCAGGTTTTGGTGTCTTCGGGTGTCTTCCCGTGTAAGAGTCGGGGTGTCTGGGCGACGTTTCGACGAGGTCTCACTCGTCATCTTCAGGCTGGTGCTTTCGGCTTCTTGTTACTGGAACAGAGCCCCGACTCTTACACGGGAAGACACCCGAAGACACCAAAACCTGCATTCCTGTACCCGTGAAAATCTACGAAAGCATATATATATATATATATATATATATATATATATATATATAACACCTAAATAAGGAAACTAACAATAAAAATAAATGGATCAGATACCGAAAGTTTAAGCAAATATAGGCAGTTCAGTTTGATCAACAATACTACTTATTTCATGTTTGAATGGAGGGAGGGAGGAAAAGAGAGAAATAAACCCTTGGGATTTCTGAAACACAAATGGGTGAGAAACACAATGCACAGTTCTGGGCCTGTCCTCTTGTGCAAGCCTCACTGAAATTATTGGGGCTTGTATGATATAACATCATCCTGGTAGAATTTGTAAATTCTAAGAAGTTGAATGAACTGCAGTAAACTGCCCCATTGCCACTGTAATTTCAATTCAAAATGTTCTACAAAGACAATCATGCTAATTGTTCAGAGTTCTTAAGGCAGAGATTCTTGCAACTGGGAGGGCAGAAGATGGGAACCGTAATTTCATTATCATACCCTAACAGCAGTGCTTATGAATCTAGATATAGGAAATTTAGCACTTGCAGTCTGTGGGACAAAGAGTTACGGCATCTACAAACATGGGTGAAGTTGAGTGTTGTAAACTGAACAAACAAAGACGAACCGCTTGGCTTATGCTGCGGTCGCATATTTAACAAGCAAGGACAACAAATTCAAAGGAGCAGGGGAATGAGCATGAAAATGTTAATTGTTTCTCGCACTCACCTCCACAAACCTCAGCAACAAGGAAATAAACAGCATTCAGCTTATGTTGCAACAGAGGAAGAGAGGCATGAAGAGATATACAGGCTCTCCTAAATAAAGGCAAATATTTCTGCCATGCCAAGAAAGGAGAGAGCAAGAGAGACTTGCCAGAGCTGGCCAGGAGATAACATTGGCAACTGCTGGCCCATCTGGTTTTCATTCTGCTAACACTCACGCTGAAGTGTTGGGGAATGTATTCCAGGTATATAGATCTGGAAACATGTGTAAGCCTGGATGTGAGCAGAGAGGGAGCAGTATATGGAGGAGAGAAAGAGAGTCATACTCCGCTTAAGGTCTGTTGCTCAGGAAAAGGAAGAACAGTGTATCCCCCAGTTCAGCTCTTAATAACTTAAACAGCAACTCCCTTCCTTCACACATACACTTGATCACATTTTACTTCCCATTTTAGAGTTAGCTGATAAATGGGTTGACACCAGGACAAGGAACAGGGTCAAGAGAGAGAGAAAGGGACCTTGGGAAGCCTTCAAGGTCAAGATCATAAATAGTTCACATTCTGTTACATTAATAGATGCTGTGATCTATACTAATTTTGCATATTATTTATCCCATTTTTCATTGTGTTAATAACTTGGTTCTCGCAAACTCATAATCCTTTAAAAGTTATTTTTAATTACCAATTATGTATTAATTAAGAGTATTTTCAATAATGTCTACATATCTCCTTAGAATTAGGTTTTTGTTGGAACTGGGAGTCACCAGAAGTCATAATGGCTTGAAACAAATCCTTCAGAGAGTGGTTAAAAACCTATAAAGGTACCAACAATCATTTTTGTGCCACTGATTTCTTTCCAGTGTTTGAAACTTGCAGAACTGAGTTAATGACCAGCACTGACGCCAACAAAGAAAACCTTCACTCTTGGTTCTGCGAATTGGATTTTAACACAATTTTCAAAAGCTGCATTGTTCGCCATTCCTACATGCACTGTACTAGGACAGAAAACTAGATCTGCAGTATCTCAGCAATAGAAACCTCAAGTATAATGCCAACAACCACAGAAACACTGGGAAATGTTATGTCATTCAAAAAGTCTCCCTGAACCATGATTTCATTTTGTAACAAGCCTTGGGTGAGAGGAATATCACCTGTCAAGAACCAAATTTCAGGATACAAGTGTGAAAACTACAGTGGTACCTCGGGTTAAGAACTTAATTCACTCTGGAGGTCCATTCTTAGCCTGAAACTGTTCTTAACCTGAAGCACCACTTTAGTGGGGCCTCCCGTTGCCGCTGAGCGATTTCTGTTCTCATCCTGAAACAAAATTCTTAACCCGAGGTACTATTTCTGGGTTAGTGGAGTCTGTAACCTGAAGTGTCTGTAACCTGAAGCTTCTGTAGCCCGAGGTACCACTGTATAATTAGAGTTCTGAACGGACTGAAAACAGAGAAAGTAGAAGAGTAAAGAAGGCTAGAGAAGCTACAGATGTGTAAGGCATGTGTAGATTTCTTCTTTATGTCCACAAACATGGTTCCATGATCAAGGATCTATGAATTGGCTGTGTCCTTCCTTCTCACAGATATTGCCATCCAGGGCTCCAGCCACAAGAACCTGGAACAATATCTGAGGCATGGCCTCAGGGTGGATACGTAAACTGAACACTGGGACTTAAATTATGTCAGTAAGCATGCTGTGCTAGGCTACTGCAGTGGTCTGACCTGGATTAAAGCAGAGTCCAAAATGTCAACCAATACCAAGGTCTACTCCCTGCAATCATCTCTTCTTCTTCTTCTTTGGTGATCACTCATAGCTGAGTAAGATTGTCTTCCACGAAAACAACCTTAACAGTGAGTCCATAAATGACTGTGGAAGTCAATTCTGGATCCACACATCCTTCCACAGTGGAGACACAGGTTTCAGGTAATAGGCTTCAGCAAATCTTAAGCACGTGGCACAAAAACCTTAGCCCTCTGTCAGGGAACTGACATCAGAGGGAAAGGAGGTGATAGGGCTCCCAGAGACTGGGAGAGACTCAACAGCCAAGGCAGGGACCAGCAGGGGGAGCGCGGGGTCTCTGGAGGAGGATCTCAGGGATACTGAGAGAGATGCAGCAGCGCAGGCAGGAAGCAGGGGGGAGAAAGGGGTGAGAGACACGTCCAGTGAAAATAGTGGGGAGGTGTCAGAAGCAATTGCAGGGAGACCCATGCTTCGTCGGAAGCTGTCACGTCGTGAGTCCAGGAGACGTGTTTCCGTTAAGGAACTTCTTTGTTGGAGGCGTTTCCGCAAACAGCCACTGTCGGACTCTAACAGTGACTAGAGCAGACATGTCTGAGGAGCTCTGTCACACACAGAGGTTTGTGGGGCCGCACAAACTCTGAAGGGGCACCATTTTAAGCACAAGCAGCTAATCATCCCCTAATAGCAGTCCGACAGTCTCTGTACGCTGCCTGTGCAGGAGAAAGCATCATGAGCGACCCAGCCGGAGCAGGGGGAGGAGCTGATCCAAGCTTGGAAGAAAGATGCCGAGCATTGGAGGTCCAACTGGCGCTGCAGACGGCGAGGCTCGAGGAGAGGAGGGCTCAAGATGCAGACAAGAAGGGGAGAACCACTCAGTTCCCCAGAAAGGTACCAGGATTGGTGCAGAAGTTTGGGGGGGACCCCAAGGATTACCATGCCTTTAGGACTGAAATGCAATATGCCCTGAATGTCCAGTTTGATGAGTTCCCTGATGAGGAATCTCGAGTTGCTTTTGTAATTGGGCATCTTGAGAAGGGCGCGCGAGACTGGGTTCGACCCCTGATGGCAACGCACAACGATATCCTAAAGGACACTATGAAATTTTTTCGTGCAATGGATATCATGTTTTCCAGCGACGTTGAGGAAGGGGCGGTGCGCAGACAGTTAATGGCTTGCAAGCAGGGAAGCAGATCTGTCCGTGAGTACTGGACTGAATTTACCATGCTGATTCACAGATTGGGGTGGGATTTATCGGCAGCACCCATTCAGATGCTATTTGAAGAAGGTCTTTCTTCAGCTGTGAAAGACGAGCTGGCCAGGAGCCCCAGGGCGGTGTCTATGGATCAGCTGACCAAATCTGCGCTGACCATTGGAGCGCGCCAGGAGGCAAGAGCCTTGGAGAGGCGGGAAGGGAGAGGGGAACGTTGGAAGGAGTTACGCATTCCAGACATTCCTGAGCCAGCTTTCCCGCCGGCAGAGCCGATGGAAATCGGAACAGCCCGCGCGCGCGCAGTTTCAAAGCCCAGTGAGGGGGCGAAGAAGGAGGGAAAGGGAGCCCGGAAATGCTATCTCTGCCAACAGCCAGGCCACTTTGCCAGAGTCTGCCCCCAGAGGAAGGAATGGCAAGGGATGGTGGGAACTGTTGAGGGGGAAGAGCAGGGAGAAACGGAGCAGGTAAAAGCCAACGCCTGGTTGCCATCAGGGCACTGCAGCCAGGCCAAAGAGCAGTGAAAGTGCCCCTTCCCCAAGTGCCAGTACCAGAAGCTCCTCGACCGGCTCTAGTGATTGAAGTGTCGCTAGAGCTGCAAAATGGACACCCCCTAAAAATAAAGGCACTGTTGGACTCAGGCAGCTCCTGCAATTTTATGAGCAAGGAGTTTGCTGCTGAACACCAGATACAGACTATCCCTTTAAGCAACCCCCTGCAGGTGACCACGATCGATGGCAGGGAACTGTTGGGAGGAGGAGTCAGCTTGCAGACCATCCCAATGATAATGAGGGTGGCAAGGCACACAGAACTGATAGCGTTTAATGTGGCCACCTTGGGAGGTGCTCCCATTATTTTGGGAATGAGCTGGCTAGCCCTACATGATCCGCTGGTGGGCTGGCATCAAAGAGTGGTTTCCTTCGGTTCCGCACATTGCTTAGAACACTGCAGGGGGGAAAAGGGGTCAGCAGGGGCCCAAGCCACCCTGGCAGGGACTGAAGTAGTGGAGAAGGGGAAGGTGCCACCACAGTATGCTGATCTCAGCGACGTGTTCAGCGAGAAGGAAGCTGACCAACTACCTCCGCATAGACCCTTTGATTGCCAGATCAATTTACTCCCTGGAGCACAGCTTCCTGTAGGCAAGTTGTATGCCATGTCAGACAGGGAAATGCAGGAGTTGCGAGCGTTCATTGACAAGAACCTGAAGAGGGGCTTCATCAGAGAGTCCAAGGCAGCGGGGGGTAGCCCAGTGTTTTTTGTGGACAAAAAAAACACGGACAAGCCGAGGCTGGTATGTGACTTTCGGGCCTTAAATGCAGTGACAGAGCCGGCGGCTTTTCCCATGCCCAGGATTGATGATATTTTGACCAGGGTGCGGAAGGGAAAGATTTTTACAAAGCTGGACCTAAGGGGGGCGTACAACCTGATACGTATAAGGAAAGGGGATGAATGGAAGACCACCATGTTCACCCCTTTGGGGGCATTTGAATACTTAGTTATGCCTTTTGGATTACAAACAGGCTCCGCGTGTTTTCAAGCTTTCATGAACCACGTACTGGGGCCTTTGCTCTACAAGAATTGCGTGGCCTTCTTAGATGACGTGTTGGTGTATTCGGAGAATGAGGAGCAACATGTGAGAGACGTCAGAGAAGTGTTGAGCAGGCTGCAAGCCAACCGACTGTGGGTGAAACTGGAGAAGTGTCAGTTTCATACCAAGGAGGTGGAATTCCTGGGGTACCGCTTGTCAGACAAAGGGTTGGCCATGGACCCCGGCAAGGTTCAAGCGGTGCTGGAATGGAAAACACCCAAGACCAAGAAGGATGTGCAGAGGTTCCTAGGGTTTGGAAACTTTTATCGTAAGTTCATCCGCAACTTCGCCCACCTGACGGCGCCCATCACGGACTGTCTCAGCAGCAAAAAGAAGTTTGTTTGGACGGGGGAGGCGGAGCGAGCGTTTGAGGAACTGAAAAGGGCCTTCGCCTCTGGCGAACAACTTCTACATGTGGATTTACAAAAAAAGCTGAGGGTCGAAACAGACGCGTCGGACCGAGCCATAGGGGCGGTGCTTCTTCTGCAGCCGGGGAAGGAGGGGTCGGAGTGGCGACCGTGTGCCTTCTTTTCGCGGAAGCTGAACAAGTCTGAGAGGAACTACACGGTGTACGACCGGGAACTTCTTGCAATTTATGAGGCCTTCCGGAGATGGAGGCACCTACTAATTGGTGCACAACAGAAGGTGCAAGTGTGCACGGACCATAAGAATCTAGAGTATTGGAGAACTGCGCGAGTGCTCAACCAACGGCAGTTGAGATGGGCCCAGGAGTTCTCCAAATTTAACTTTGAGATTTGTTACGTACCAGGCCCGGAGAACGTTAGGGCGGACGCTCTCTCACGCAAACCTGAATATTTGGAGGGAGAGGGTGTACCCGAAGAGACCCATGTCATTCCCGAGGACCGCTGGGTGTGTGGGGCGGCATTGGTGGGGCAAAGGGAACTGGTAGAGGGAACGGGGCAGGATGTATACGCCCAGGACAAACTCAGGAGTCTTAGGAGGGAGGGAGACAAACCCGGGGGTTTTGAGGAGAGAAATGGGGCGTTGTACTACAAGGGAGCGTTATACATACCTGAAGGGGAATTGAGGGAAAAGGTACTCAAGCAACTGCACGATAACCCCACAGCAGGGCATTTTGGGCAACACAAAACCATGTGGCTGGTTACCAGGGAATTCTGGTGGCCCAAGGTCAGGGAAGATGTGCGTGAATATGTGAGAGGGTGTGACCGTTGCCAACGAGCCAAGGGGGAGAGGCGGGCACCGGCAGGTTTATTAGAACCACTACCCACGCCGGAAAGACCGTGGGAGGCAGTGGCAATAGATTTTATGACTGATTTGCCCAGGTCCAAAGGGAAAACAGCCATTATGGTGGTGGTAGATCTGTTAACCAAGATGGCACACTTTATAGCCTGCTCACATGCGGTCACAGCAGAAGAAACCGCCAAATTGTTTGTGGAAAATGTGTTTAGGTTGCATGGCGCCCCCTTGAGGGTGGTTTCGGACCGAGGGAAACAATTTACTTCCAGGTTCTGGAGGAAGCTCATGAGCTTACTGCATGTAGAGGTTAATTTCTCTACTGCCCGTCATCCAGAGACCAACGGGCAGGCGGAAAGAGCTAATGGTGTCCTCCAGCAATATTTGGGGTGTTATGTTAATGACAGAGAGAATGATTGGGTGGAGAAGCTGGCGTTGGCAGAATTTGCTTACAACAATGCAGAGAACGTGTCCACGGGAATGAGCCCTTTTTTGGCCAATCACGGGTGTCATCCCCGAGCCTTCCCAGGGGGGGAGGGGGAGAACTGGAGCGTTCCAGCAGCAGAACAGTTCGTTGAAGAAATGGAAGCGATCCATCGCCAACTCCAACTTAATTTAAACCGGGCGAAGGAGGAATATAAGAGGCAGGCAGACAAAACCAGAAGGGAAGGGGAAAGCCTTAGGGTGGGAGACCAGGTGTGGCTGTCCACCCAAGGGTTACCATTTAAAGGAGGTTGTAAGAAGTTAAGACCCAAAAGACTGGGCCCATTTGAAGTCACGCAACAGGTCAACCCAGTGGCTTTCAGACTCCGGTTACCGAACCACATGAAGTTGCACCCAGTGTTCCACAGATCGTTGCTGTCACCGTATATAGGGGACAGAGAGGGGAGGGTCAATAGGGGACCAGCGATGGAGGAAAAAGAACACAGCTACCATGCAGCGGAGATCCTAGATTCCAGGTGGAAAGGAGAGCAAGTAGAGTATTTGGTAATGTGGGAAGGGGAACCGGAGTCGGAAAACACCTGGGTCAGAGCAGAGGATGTAGATGACGAGGTTCTAATTGAAACTTTTCATCAGAGATTCCCTCGAAAACCCCAGCCAGTGGCGAGGTTCCGGAGGGAATACTTCGCCACCACAGACGAAGAAGAGGAGTTGGAGGGGTTCTCTGATTCCGAGGTGGAGGAGGATTCAGCGAGTCGGAACAAAGACCGATGGAGGGAGATGTTCGAGACGTCGGAAGATGAAGAGGATTCGTTTCGGGGTTTCAGCTCCTCACCGCCCAGAGGAGAGGGAGGGGGCGGGGGGGAAGGGGGCCCTGGAGGGGAGGTGGATGTCAGGGAACTGACATCAGAGGGAAAGGAGGTGATAGGGCTCCCAGAGACTGGGAGAGACTCAACAGCCAAGGCAGGGACCAGCAGGGGGAGCGCGGGGTCTCTGGAGGAGGATCTCAGGGATACTGAGAGAGATGCAGCAGCGCAGGCAGGAAGCAGGGGGGAGAAAGGGGTGAGAGACACGTCCAGTGAAAATAGTGGGGAGGTGTCAGAAGCAATTGCAGGGAGACCCATGCTTCGTCGGAAGCTGTCACGTCGTGAGTCCAGGAGACGTGTTTCCGTTAAGGAACTTCTTTGTTGGAGGCGTTTCCGCAAACAGCCACTGTCGGACTCTAACAGTGACTAGAGCAGACATGTCTGAGGAGCTCTGTCACACACAGAGGTTTGTGGGGCCGCACAAACTCTGAAGGGGCACCATTTTAAGCACAAGCAGCTAATCATCCCCTAATACCCTCCCAACCCAGAGTTCAACCACAGTGTATCGCCTTTTTGCACAAGTTCCTTTTGGCTTTATGACCTTTAGAGTAATGTGTGCTGCATTTTAAGACTGAGAAAAACCTGAACCTCTTCAAACAGGGTTTAAACCCAACAGCTTCTCAAAATTCAAGGAGGAAAAAGAGCTGCCTGGAACTCATTCTCCTCCGTTCTCCGCAATCAATTCATGATGGGGGTAGATGGTGAAATAACAGGCCCAACTCAGCCTATGCACATGTAACCTTCTGGTAACAGGAGAGTCTTAAGATAAATTCGTAAAATATGTTTCAAGCCTGCAAACATCTCCTCCATTTGTTTTGCATTATATTTTAAAAATGAAATATACATTCTTGATTCTCTTTTAGCGGCAAAGAGCTAGAAGCTGTGATTTAATCACAGAAGCATTTTGCCCCACTCTAAATTAAAGAATGCTGTAAAACCAACTTTAAATTATGACGTTTCTTCTGTGGATTGTTTTGGTTTCTGACACTGAGCTGTTCTTTGTCATACATTCGGTTCTTATTATGGGAATTATTTTTAACTCTGTAGTTAACTTTTAGGTGAACTGTGATATGTACAGCAAGTGTTTCCAACCTTATAAAAAATAAATATGGAGACAGAGAACAACCACTAAGAAAAACATGTCCATGACAGAGGAAAGCGGTGTGGAGAAAGGCTTTTATAGTCAGAAGCATTTAGTTCACTTCCTGTATCTTAATGGTTTAATCCATTTTTAAAACAAGATGGCCTTTCATATATGAAAAAATTTCAGCTTACATGGAAAGCATCCAATTTGAGTGCATCAAGAAAGGCTGTTGCAGGGAACAAAATATGGAATATGTAAATATGCAAGTGATGCCTTTTCAATGGCCAATTCAATGTCAAGCAGTTCTGCAAGTGGTGTGTTTTCAATTTCCTTTTTAAAATAAAAAACGTAGGATATAATAAGCAGTGGCATTTACTTTACTGTTAGCTAGCATAAAGAGTTCCAGATGTATGTCCAGGCATAAAAGATTCTTTAAAAATATTCTTCATTGTTTATGAGTAGTGTTCTTCTGGTAACCCAGGGAAAAATCAGTAGAGTACTTCTAAAGCTTGCTGAATGTATTCATTTTGGTTTTCCTGCCATCTTGTTTCCTTTGGAATGTAGTCCAAAGGAACTAACAACATTTTCAATATGCCTATGTGTTACCATATTATTTGGTTTGTTATTAACTAGTTGTGATAGGGTAAATATACCAGTAAGACAGTAAGATAGGGTTATACTAGTTGGGAGATCGTATAGCATGATTATATATGGAGCAATGGGACGAGGGAATTAACACATACACAAGCATTAAGAGATTAAGCATCTTGTAAAATTGTCGTAAGATTTAATTATCAGTATATGATAACTGAATTATTTATTAAAATAATGAATGAACTTCATCCACAGATCATGGTGTACTTCATAAAAAGTGACAAGATCAGGTGATATAGGCAAAACCACACAGAGCAGCTCTAAAATTAACTTTGACGATTTCCAGGATAGGGGACTACAGTGTTACCTCGGGTTACATACGCTTCAGGTTGCATACGCTTCAGGTTACAGACTCCGCTAACCTAGAAATAGTGCTTCAGGTTAAGAACTTTGCTTCAGGATAAGAACAGAAATCGGGCTCTGGTGGCACGGCGGCAGCAGGAGGCCCCATTAGCTAAAGTGGTGCTTCAGGTTAAGAACAGTTTCAGGTTAAGTACGGACCTCCGGAACGAATTAAGTACTTAACCCAGGATACCACTGTACTTCTGTACAATCTATGGATATAATTTTCTGGGGAAATGATTAGCATTTAAAATATAAATTAATGGCTACACTACCCAAAATTACAACAACGCATCTTCAATTTGGTAAATATTCCCTTTTCATCAGGCCTTTGGCTTTTAATTATCTTTGTAAATTGATTTGAGGGATTATTATTATTATTATTTTACTATCAAGTGGTATATACATTTTATGAAATACATTTATGAAATAGAATCTCTCATTTCATACACAAAAAAATGTTAGGAATCCTTGTGAGAGGGTGGGTTGTACCCGAAAATATTAACAAATGTGAAGTATCCAACGGTAAGTCACATTGACAGGATTGGATGTGATTAATGGGAATGATTTTCCTTGAATCACAGATGCCCTACTCTATACCTCAAACTTCTTTGAAAGTCTCCTCGGTTTCAAAAGTAGTATGGCTAGGCATGGCTGCTGTTTGAGAAGCCTCAGGAACAAAGCTCTCCTGGCTATGGGGAACTCATTGCATGGGTGCTAAGATCTGACCCATGTATCTGTATCACCTTAGGTAAAGGTAAAGGTACCCCTGCCCGTACGGGCCAGTCTTGCCAGACTCTAGGGTTGTGTGCTCATCTCACTCTATAGGCCGGGAGCCAGCGCTGTCCGCAGACACTTCCGGGTCACGTGGCCAGCGTGACAAGCTGCATCTGGCGAGCCAGCGCAGCACACGGAACGCTGTTTACCTTCCCGCTGGTAAGCGGTCCCTATTTATCTACTTGCACCTGGGGGTGCTTTTGAACTGCTAGGTTGGCAGGCGCTGGGACCGAGCAACGGGAGCGCACCCCGCCGCGGGGATTCGAACCGCCGACCATGTGATCGGCAAGTCCTAGGTGCTGAGGTTTAACCCACAGCACCACCCGCGTCCCTATGTATCACCTTAGTAGCTGAAACAATCAGGACTCCCCCTCTCAAAAATGTGCAGCTTTTATTGTGTAAGTGAGCAAAAAGATGAAGAAAACAAAAGACAGTAAGAAGAAGAAGAGTTTGGATTTGATATCCCACTTTATCACTACCCGAAGGAGTCTCCAAGCGGCTAACATTCTCCTTTCCCTTCCTCCCCCACAACAAACACTCTGTGAGGTGAGTGGGGCTGAGAGACTTCAGAGGAGTGTGACTAGCCCAAGGTCACCCAGCAGCTGCATGTGGAGGAGCAGAGACGCGAACCCGGTTCCCCAGATTACAAGACTACTGCTCTTAACCACTACACCACACTGCCCGATATAACAGTTGACATGATCTTCAATGCAAAATGCACTAAACTTTCTGCAACATGACCCAACCCCGTCCCTGGGACATCTCACCAGCTTTGTAGCATTGTTATCTCATTCTTTTTCAATGCAAAAAGAATTGGGCACTTAATCACCTGCTCCACATAATCAGCTATTGTTCAGAATAAATAAAAATCCATCCAGTTTGCTTACTTTCTTTCAGTTTCTGCTCATAACAGTTTTCAAGACTTAACCAGGCCTCATTGCTAAGCATATCTTCCAGAGGCCGAAAATGCAGCCTAAATTAATGAAAAAGGATTTTTGTTACAACAGTCATCAATACCAATCAAAACTGTAACAGGGTTATGCATACCATTACAAGGCAATCTGCCCCAAAAACTGGCTCGAGAATTTTAACTTGATGGAAAGGGAAGGGGGGAAAATGTATGGAGAATGAGAACATATTTGTGTTTTCCAAATGAAATATCAGCCTGACCTATGAGTAATGTTTTTCAGATGAATTTTGTGTGTGCGTGTTCCTCTATGTAAAAATCCCAGCATTTCAGGATACAATTTGAAATATGAAGATATTTTGCAATTTAACCATGTGCCACTGGGGAAAATTACAGACCATTACAGTGATGAACAATGACTTCTTTAAAATTCCTTGCCTGACATCCCTCAGCTCATCAGCATAGAAGAAGCAAAGAACCCAACATAGATTGTACACAACCAGACCTTCTAATAAGAATGGAAAGCTGCTATGGGCAAACTACCACTGTTCTATCTCTGTGCATCTCCATATATACTTCTGGAAGTTAAAACAAGTTGATTTTTGGAGCAGATGTGCAGTAAGAACTGTAGTGATGAATGACCCTAGGCTTTTTCTCTCTCAGTGCCATAGGGTCACCAGTTCGAGATCCATCACCAGCTCCAATTAAAGAAGCCTGCAGCACACTTTGACCCCTATGGGCCTAGGGTAAGGGGTGGATAGTATCGTATTTACTCGAGTTTAATGCACCGTTGAATCTAATGCACACCTCAATTTTCAGAACATTGAAACCAAAAAAGGTATTTGCTGGCAAATGTAAATGTGCCATCGAATCTAATGCGCACCTTAATTTTTGCAACGTGGTCTAAACCACTTAGCCACATGGTTTGGTTCTAGACTACCACAATTATAGATACTCCAGGTAAATCCTTTATACCATCTTGTCTATATTTTATTTCCATGGAGGACAAATTATCTATTAAATTAACCTGGCAGTAGAAATTAAATATCCATCGGCTCAGGAACCGTCATTTATATTTTATATGGGATTACAAAGGTCCTTAGAGCTTATTAAGAATAATAGTTGGGGGAGAGGGGAGTTATGGATATATGAGAGAAAGATGGATTGACAAATGAGAAGAATATCAATAAGAAAACACAACTAGAACAGTATTACCTGCCACAAATTAACGCAAGCAGGGGTGGGGTTGTACTGGAGGTCAGTTTTGTGGAAAGTGGAATTGGAAAATGCACAAAAAGGTGGCAAAACTGTGGCTATGTAGCTTAAATTCATGCTAGTTGAATTTTCAGAAAGGGCCATAAACAATTCAAACCCCTGGTTTTTACATTGTAAAGGCCTTTGGCTACACACAATAAATTGATTGCATTGCTCATTGCTCATCCCTAGCTTTAATATTTCCCTTAAGAAGCAGGTTTTTGGTTCTGCAAATGGTTCTACTCTAAGCAAGTTGAAGTCCGGAGCCAATCTATCATTATTATGCCACCAGTGTAGTTCAATGGAACTTATTCCCAGGTAATAATTGCAGTCAAATTCCAGCATGCTAATTGTTGCAATACCCTTCTATGGCACATCCAGGCACTGGGGTCTCAAATTTCAGCTGCGCCCTGTACAATGCCATAATTCAGTGCCCCCGCACTCTCAGTTCTAAATAATATTTGTGGTACCCCAAGGCCCTGTGTGCCTAGTGCTACCAAACCGTTCACACTCCCCTAATCCTCCTTGGTTCAGGCACATGTAAACATCGCTACCTACAAAGCTTGTCTTGGCCATGATGGCTTCAAAATTGACCACTACACCACTGTTTGTGTGTGCATTCCTTTGTGTGCACTAAAGAGATATTTCCTGCCCTTGGAAGTGAATGAGAAAGCCTGTATGGGAGTGATTAGAAATGTGCACACATTTCAACAACCGAATCCAGTAAAAATAGCTGAAAGGCAATTCAACTGAATTAAAAAGAACCGCACATCTATTTGGTGTTTACAATAAGTGTATAAAGAGCAGAGCTTTGCATTCAGGCTTTCAAAGCACAACAGCCAGACTGCACAGAATCTCTAATTCATTATCCCTGCCAATCTTTACTGGGATGTGAAGACGACATTGGCACACATTAGCCAATTGATTTGCTTCCTTATATTCACCCTTAACCAATCCTAAGGTGAGTCTGACTACATAGCTGAAGGAGGGCGATGGTTGTTTTTAAAAACAACTCTCTCTAAACATTCCTCTGTTCACTGTGCTGCATGTTCAGTTAAATAACTGCATGCCTTTCCCCTCAAACAAGCTGAAATAATGCACATTTGCAGAGAAATGTGTTGTCAATATAGAAAACAGCAAGCTTAAACAAACCATGTCAGAGCTGATCAACATACCTTGAAATACTATTGAAAGTAACAGTACCATCTGGTGACAAAATAAATTGAACTTTTCTTGACTACTTGATTGTGATCAGTTAGACCTTTTCGCGGGCAGCGATGCAACAATTCCCCCTAAACCTCTCTTGATTTATAATTTTTTGAACCCTCCGTTGTAGTCATTTTGTAGTCATTGCCTGGCTCTGATAATATAAGGAGTGGCTTCCTCTACCATGACTGTCATTGGTGTCAAGAACAGCCCAAAAGAGACCACAGGTATGAGGAGATGCCTGGAAAGAGACTGCCTTCAGTCAGCTGCCCAAGGGAAAGCAATACTTGGGGAGCCAGACCCCCAGAAACTGCTACAAGCAGAAAGAGGGGCAGCAGCTGGAGCATATTATTGCTACTCTTAATACTGTAATATTGAACATGTAATTTTAGTGCTTTTAGATTGAATTTTCGCTGGTTTTCATTGTAAGCCACTTTTAGTATTAAGAAAAAAAGCGGGCTACACATATTAAACCTAATCTCCACTAATCTAATCATAGCTCAAGAGGCATGGAAGATAACTGCTGCCTTTTAGAAGTAATCCCATTGCCAAAGTTTACTGCCAATTATTACACACTTGGGGGCATATCAACACTTACACACACCTGACTTACACAGTTATAATAGCCACTCCTTCTCAGGAAACTTGGGGAAATATGTACCTTTCAATGGGCACTATACGAAATAATTAAAGAAGCATAACTAGGTATTAGGGGACGCTGGTGGCACTGTGGTCTAAACCACTGAGCCTCTTGGGCTTGCCGATCAGAAGGTCGGTGGTTCGAATCCCCATGACGGTTCCTGCTCCTGCCAACCTAGCAGTTCGGAAGCACGCCCAAAAAGTGCAAGTAGATAAATAGGTACCGCTCTGGCAGGAAGGTAAACGGCGTTTCCGTGTGTTGCTCTGGTTTCAGTGTTCTGTTGCATCAGAAGCGGCTTAGTCATACTGGCCACATGACCCAGAAAAAAATGTCTGCAGACAAACGCCGGCTCCCTCGGCCTTTAAAGCGAGATGAGTGCCTCAACCCCAGGGTCATCTGCAACTGGACTTAACTGTTAGGGTCCTTTACCTTTTTAACTAGGTATTAGAGCAAGATAGTCAACATGGTGCCTTCCAGATATGGTTGGACTACAACTCCCAGCATCCGTGACTATTGAGCATGCTGGCTGGGGCTGGAGTTGTAGTCCAACTACAACTGGAAGGCACCATGTTGGCTATTGTGTCTTTGAATTAAGTCCGAATTGATAATCCATTGTTACTAATTGGTTGACAAACTAAAATAGGAACTGCAATATGGAGTGGGTTTACAAAAGGATGATTTGTGCCAACTACGGTTGGATTTGATGTCGAAGTTCACAAAGCTCAAAGCGTCATAAACCATGGTTAGTACAAACTGTGGTTTGGTATGATGCTTGAGTTGCAACCAACTCTGCTGATTGACTTAGATGTCAAATTCCCCCTCTCTGTCCCTCCCTTCTTTAAATTATTCTGGGGTGAGTGTGTACTTGCCTGTACTAGAAAGGAATGGGGCAAGAGATGCATTTGTGCCTCTTAATTTTTAAGGGTTTTCTGCCATGAGCAGGTTCCTGATCTGACCATGGAAACAACAAAAGGATCTAGATCTCAAGGATGTTGTTAGTTTACACATGATAGAGATTTACGCAAACAGCTTTTGTTTATGAAGGGACAGCTGAGTGGAACAGTAGCAACTGTTCCTCTTTGCAGCGAATGCCATTCTCAGCCTGAGGATTGGTTCCTACAAATTGTAGTGTTGCAGAAGACAAGTGGCTGCAGAATCAAAATGTTTACTCCACTCTACGGAGTTACTCAAAGAGAAGCAAATGCATGCTTTGTACAGAAAACTTTTTCAGAACAGTGCTATTAAAAGTATATTTTGTTAAATTAGTGCCTTTATTTAAAAATATTTACAGTGGTACCTCTGGTTACGTACTTAATTCGTTCCAGACGTCCGTTCTTAACCTGAAACTGTTCTTAACCTGAAGCACCACTTTAGCTAATGGGGCCTCCCGCTGCCACTGCGCTGCCGCTGAGCGATTTCTGTTTTAATCCTGAAGCAAAGTTCTTAACCCGAGGTACTATTTCTGGGTTAGCGGAGTCTGTAACCTGAAGCGTATGTAACCCGAGGTACCACTATACAATGCATTTGCACAACTAGGGATGGCAGAGGTAGTCTGATGAAGAAGGATGATTTGCAAGGGGTTTGGTGGGATGACAAATCTAAAATGAGGCCAGGTGGGAAGGGGGAAGGGGCAGTTATACAAAACAACTGTAAAGAAGAACAAGAATTGAAATGTTGAACTTGATGAATGACTCAAGCATCTTTTATGCATCATCTATACTAAATTTATTCCAAATCTTTTTAGACCTCATTTACAACAATTTTTCAGCTGTTACCTACCCATACAATGGGTAAATTCATTTTTTTATGTGCCCAGGATTAACACGCTGAAGCAACAGAACATGGAGCCATGCCAAATTGAAAGCAGATCAAAGTAACACTATTTGAAAACAAGGACAATAGGCGGGTTTGGATGAAATGCTAAACCATAGTTTAGTGTTCTAAGAACAAGCCTAGTAGAAACTCGAGCTTCCACACTTTTCTTCCTTCTCTAGTGCAAGCATTAAGCTAAGGCTGCATGGTTATTGAAAAAGCATAAGGCACGATCCACCTGGAATGATTTCAATTTAAAGGAACACATGTGCTGTATTACCTACGCCTTGGTTCAAACCTGGTTTCAGTTCTGTGCTTACATGCCTTCAAGTCCCTCACTTCCACTATAACCCACCACAATTCCTCCCCGCCCTTAGCCTGTCTCTTAGACTCTTCTGTTCATCAAATATGGACAGTGAGGGCACACCAAGGCATTATCAGTGACTGCTTCCCAGATGCGCAATTCACTTCTCCTGAAGTCTGACGAAGACCGATAACTCTGTCAGAGGATGGCATATGATATTTTTATATAGCCAGGCACTTTGTTCCCAAGTGGATATGTACAGGGTTATTTTAGTCATATTTTCCGATTTCTAATACATCTCAGATGTCTCTAATACAGTTCAGATATCTGGGTCCATTTTATGACGTTATAAACGACTGCAGTTACTGGGGAAACATCAAAAGCATCTGCTGAAGGTTGGTGCAAGAGAACACGGATGCTTCCATTCTGATAAGCTGCGATGGGGGCCAAACAGGAAGTGCAACGGGGAGTACTTCATAGAAGAGATACTTTTCCATCGATGTGATGGTGTAATAGTGCTCCGTCTCCTAGGACTAGCTAGTCCCACTGGATTAGTGAAGGGGGAAGCAACAATCACCTTTCTAAACTGAAGGTTGCAGGTGACCAGCACTCTCAATCAGAGCAGCTCTCAGCCACAACTCTATTAATGTGAAAGTAACATTAGACACAAGCTAGACTAGGATTGCCAAAAGTTATTGAGCTTTTTTATTGTCAAAGTTGTTTTCTTTGGGATTTTTAAAGCTTTTTTTAAAAAAAAATAAAAAAATATCGCCCTACTTGCCATACATCCAATACATTTTGCCGATTCAGCAAAAATCCACCAGGATGCCATTTTGCAGCCCAATTCCTGGTTGTGTCTGGGAAAACCCAGACATATGGCAGCCCTTAATAAACTGATATCTGCAATATCATTTTTTGTTAGTTTTTGAAATATTTAACAGCCTGATATATTTCATTGAACACAATACAAATCTCCCAAAACAAAAACAGATTTAGTCCCTTCGGATATACAAAGACCTAATCACGGAACTGTTAGGGTTGTATCACAGTTTTTACTCAGAGTAGACAAATTGAAATTAATTGACCTAAATTAGTCAGGTGATTAATTTCAATAAGTCTGCTTTGAGCAAGACCAGCACTGGTTACAACCTGTAATTTTCCACCTATATGTAATTGAGGCAGTCCTTTTTCACAGTCCAGGTTGGCTGACCACATCAAAAACTTACATTGTGTCTAAAAATGTGCAGGAGAGATACATACAGTTCAAAATGTTTCCACCCTAAATTTGTCAACTTACAACTATACTGATTGTATCATTTGCCCTTGGGCAACTCCAGGGAGAGCAGCAACTAATTTGAGAGGCTAAAGCTGTAGAAATGACTTATTAGGGAAGAAAAGCACCTTGCTATACACATTAAAAACAAATACGGTGTGACTAAAAGCAGGGGGACGTGAGTGGGGCAGTGGGAAGTATTTTGGGGATTGTTTGTCATCCCTGAAAGTCATCATTGTTTTTCTCCTAAGCCAATTATTTTCTTTGAGGAGGAAATTTGGAAGGGCATTAGAGGGTGGGGGGTCATTTTGCAAAACGTCAGGGACAGCCATGATAATGAGAAAAAACCCAGTGTCTTCTACACACAAATCTTCTTCTTCTGTAGAAGTGTAATATTAATCATTCCATTTGGTTGCTGACAAAAATCTGACAGCAAGTGATTTCAGATCTGAAATGGGTAGACAACAATGAAAGGTCAGCCCTGTTGTGTTCAGAGGACCTAGGATGAATCTGGATGCAAACTAAGCTTAACGGATGTAAGCTTTAATGTTCTGGTTCCTTCCTTGCAAACAGCCACAGACTACTTTTCTTCCTTCCAGTGTAGAACCAGTTTCAGGATGGCGTAGATTGTTATTAACTAGGGGAATTCTGAAATACTGGACTGGATCTGCCAGGAATGGAATGGCTACAAACAAAACAAGCCCTTGAAATTCTATCAGACAATGGACTGTATCAAAAGAAGATTAGACCAATTCCTGGAGGATAAGGCAATCGGTGACTACTAGCCATGGCAGTATTCCTTTGAACAGCAGTTGTTGGCAATCGCAAGTGGGGAAGGGAGTTTTTACACCCAGGTTTTGCTTAGGGTCTTCCCATAAGCATCTGGTTAGCCATTGTCAGAACAAGTTGATTTAGCTGAGATTCCCTTGGGGTCCCTTCCAACTCTACAATTCTATCATTCTATGCTGGACTACTAGTTAAAGCTATGGTTTTCCCAGTAGTGATGTATGGAAGTGAGATCTGGACCACAAAGAAGGCTGATTGCCAAAGAATTGATGCTTTTGAATTATGGTGCTGGAGAAGACTCTTGAGAGTCCCATGGACTGCAAGAAGATGAAACCTATCCATTCTTAAGGAAATCAGCCCTGAGTGCTCACTGGAAGGACAGATCGTGAAGCTGAGACTCCAATACTTTGGCCACCTCATGAGAAGAGAAGACTCCCTGGAAAAGACCCTGATGTTGGGAAAGATGGAGGGCACATGGAGAAGGGGATGACAGAGGACGAGATGGTTGGACGGTGTTCTCGAAGCTACCAGCATGAGTTTGACCAAACTGTGGGAGGCAGTGGAAGACAGGAGTGCCTGGCGTGCTCTGGTCCAGGGGGTCACCAAGAGTCAGACACGACTAAACAACTAAACAACAACAATGCTGGACTACAATGGGCCTTTGGCCTGATCTAGCAGGCTACTTCATATCTTATTTCTACCTCTATTAAGAGGTAGGATTCTCTCCCAGTTTAATATCTTTTGACTTCACTGTTCCCACCAAAGACTTCATCAGCCTATCACTAAAGGGGAAGTGTGGCTGTAAACAGCCCGGCTGGTGTTTATTTTGGGTCTGCTGTAATGAGAGCAAATGATAAATCTTTTTGCTGAAAGCCAGCTGCCTCATTTTTAACTCTGACTTTCCCCACTTCCTCCCCCCTCCTTTTTCATTCAAGCTAGAGTACAGCTGCAGTAAATGTGACTCCTCGCAAGATGTGCAGATGTTAATTGTACTGTAGGACACCAAGAAACATTTCAAGATTCTTGTAAGTGCTGACTAAAGTTGCGCCGTCACCCTTGGTTCCTCCCCCATTATCCTATTCCGCAACATCAGCGCCTTCTTAAACATTGTAAGAAAATAATAATAATCAGCACATCTGCAAGTGTTAATGGCTAGGTCTAAATGTGTTACTAATAAAAAGGAATTCTATTCAAGTTTGTAGGAGGTTGATTATTTTTTTTAATCATCCAAAGACATATTTGCTCCCTGCAAATGGGCTTAATGCAGCCACAATTTCTTATAATACTGAGAATTAGTGTTATTTATTAATTTATTATTTGATGGCAACACATACTTTCCTGGCCCCACAAGGAACTGACAAAGAAAATGAGAAAGAAAATCAAATATCTGCTCCCAAATTAGTTTAAAAAACAGTAGTTAAATATTAACTGAAAATCTGACCACACGCATATTTGAAATTAATGATATGACATCAAAGCACTACCTACTTACTTAATTGGGTGTATTTTAATAGGACTACTCTGACCCAAGTTTGTGTTAAAAGATATCCAGGCAGCAAACCCTCTATATTGAGTATCTGAACTGTTGTGATGTCATGGAATGCCCAGAAATCATCAAGACATCTCCCTTTCTCTCTCTCCCCTCTATGATAATTTAATTAATAACCATGACAACATCTCATGCTTATTTTTCACACAAAATTTACAAAGTATAAGCCAAGGTATAACTTGCCCAATGTGACACTGCATCGCTCCCATAGTATTAGGTAGAGCAAGCGTAAGGTAGCACATATCACTGAAGAACCAAATGTTGCAGCAAACAAATGCAGAGGTGGGGACATACAGGAAGAACAAAAATACACTCCCCCCAAAAAAAAATTGGTGATAGGAAGAGATTCCCCCCCCCATGCCTGGGAAAGACATTTTGAAACTTTTCCCCAACAGTAATAACTTGTGCCTGAGCTAAGAAATACTATAGGCCTCTTCTCAGCCATTTTACATGCCATTTTCTTTCCGTACCTCTCCCCATTAAGTAGAAATAGTCTTTCCCTTACATCTGAACCACAGAATTATAGAATTGTAGAGTTGGGACCCGAGGGTCATCTAGCCAATCCCTTGCAGTGCTGGAATATCAACTAAAGCACCCATGACAGATGGTCGTCAAACTTCTTCTTAAAATAGGAGTATAGCATCTAGATCAAGGGAAGTAATAGTGCCACTGTATTCTGCTCTGGTCAGACCTCACCTGGAGTACTGTGTCCAGTTCTGGGCACCACAGTTCAAGAAGGACACTGACAAACTGGAACGTGTCCAGAGGAGGGCAACCAAAATGGTCAAAGGCCTGGAAACGATGCCTTATGAGGAACGGCTAAGGGAGCTGGGCATGTTTAGTCTGGAGAAGAGGAGGTTAAGGGGTGATATGATAGCCATGTTCAAATATATAAAAGGATGTCATATAGAGGAGGGAGAAAGGTTGTTTTCTGCTGCTCCGGAGAAGCGGACACGGAGCAATGGATCCAAACTACAAGAAAGAAGATTCCACCTAAACATTAGGAAGAACTTCCTGACAGTAAGAGCTGTTCGACAGTGGAATTTGCTGCCAAGGAGTGTGGTGGAGTCTCCCACTTTGGAGGTTTTTAAGCAGAGGCTTGACAACCATATGTCAGGAGTGCTCTGATGGTGTTTCCTGCTTGGCAGGGGGTTGGACTCGATGGCCCTTGTGGTCTATTCCAACTCTATGATTCTATGATTCTAAAAACCTCCAATGAAAGAGAGTCCACAAAGTCCTGAGGGAGTCCACCTCCCTCTCATTCTTTTGTTAAAAATCTGGCAGTCATGTGCCATCAAACTTCCACCCTGAATGCTCAGTGTTTCCTACACCTTCTTTTGCTCCTTGCTGTGCAAGTTATGGTCAGAATCTTGGTACAGTTACAAATGACTTCGCTAAAAATCAGAAAAGGCAAAGAGGAGGAAGAAAACCATCAGCACAGTCTATAATATTGTTTAAAGCCTCTATTCACAGAGGAACACCCAAAGTAGATTTTCACTGTTACTGCTCTGCTTAAGGGAAGAGGCAGGTTAAAAGAAGGAAAATAAAGGTAGTGGGGGGAAACTACTAGCAATACAGTGGTACCTCTGGTTACATACTGTATTTAATTCGTTCTGGAGGTCCGTTCTTAACCTGAAACTGTTCTTAACCTGAAGCACCACTTTAGTTAATGGGGCCTCCTACTGCCGCCACGCTGCCACTGCCCAATTTCTGTTCTCATCCTGAAGCAAAGTTCTTAACCCGAGGTACTATTTCTGGGTTAGGGGAGTCTGTAACCTGAAGTGTCTGGAACCTGAAGCATATGTAACCCGAGGTACCACTGTAATAGCTTTCCAGCTTGGATACTGGAGAGCAAATGGAAAGGGGTTGCCATGCAGCAAGGGTGGCCACCCTGAGAGCTGTATGTGGCCCCTAAGCCATTTCTGCCAGACCCCGACAATTTGACCATGCCAGTTTTTAAAAATTATATACTGTACTTCTCCGTGTAGAAGACAAGCTTGTTTTACTAAAAAATGTTAAAAATCGGGGGTCCTCTTATATAGGGATACTGGATCGGGGGGGAGGTGGGACTGGTTGCTGCCGTGAGCCGGAGATTGTCAGCAGCTATTGGACGTGTCAGCGGCTATTGGTGACTGCGGCAAGGGCTGAAGTTGATTGGCTGTTGCTGTGGCAATAGGGTGGGCAATTGGCGGCTTATGCCGGTGAGGTGACAGATGAGGTAGCTTTCGCAAGATGTGCGAGTGGCAGCGTAGGTTAGTTGTGTGAGCGATTTTCAGCAATCCCCCCCCAAAAAACAACTCAACAACTGTGGGCCACCCCCACCCCAAGAAAAGCTCGGCAACTCTTGGCAACCTCCCCCCAATTTCTTCAAAAGTTGGATAGCCTTTGTCAAACTCTGCTGCTCTCTATCCTACATTTTAAAATATTTCTTAATATGATTTAGTTGGCAACACTTGAGTTTTTATCTGCTCTGACCTGATTGCTTTATCTTTTTACTGCTATTGCTTGTTCTGTTTACTGTTATATCAAATGATTACTTTTTATTATCTATTTTATTGTTATTAGCTGTCCTGGACATTTTATGGTGTATAAATTATTACAAACAAAACCAAATAAAGACCACCACCTTTTTCTCAAATTGAGCTGGAAATGGAAACAGGAAGCCTATAACGATTTTGGCAGCGGTTGAGACAGCTATAGAAGAATGACTGCCGGGATGTAGAGTTTTGTAGATTGCTCCCTCTAGCTAGGCATATTTATTCGAAGTAAATTCTGTGTCATGTTGGCTGCACAGACACCATAACTTTAAAGCACCTGACTTCCCACAAAGATACCTGGGAACTGTAGTTTGTTAAGGTTGCTGGGAAGTGGAGCTCCCTGGATCCGTTGGGTGAAGTCATATACTTTAAATGAATGGTGCGTACACAGCCTCCCTTCCATTCAAGGATGATTACTAAAATCACTCAACATGGCTTAAGAACTGCTTAATGCCCTAAATGGCTTGGGCCCCAACTATCTGAAGGAGAGCTTCCTTTCAGTTGCTCTAGTTTGGGTATTGAGATCAGCAGAGGAGGCCTTGTTTGTAGCCCTGCCGCCCTCAAAGGTCCAAATGGCTCGTGACCAGGGCCTTCTCTGTGGCAGCCCCCAAACTTGAACTTCACATCGTTTGTCAGCTGCTGTTGACATTCCTGCTTACCCTGGTCTTTGGAAGTACATTTTTTTCGTTGTCCTCCCTGTAAATGGTGCCATCAGTTTTACCTGTTTTTATGCTTCTATTGTTTGTTTTTTAATGGTATGTTGATTATTATTCTGTCATTGTATTTTGGTTTATGCAACATAAACTAGGACCTTATGATGAAGGGCAGGTAAGAAATACCATAAATAAATAAATACAATGTAGCTTCCTGGTCAGAGTTTAGACTGAGGTGTTGAAAGATGATACGTTTCTACTTTTCAGTGGACTTATGGTAGAAATGGGGCCTTTTATCCCCATCAGGCATTATGACCATAGAACAAAAAGGTGGTAGACTTGGATTAACACCGAGGAGGAGGCTGTGTTATTTTGTATTTGATAAGTGGTATATGGCAACCACATTGGACAGGTGGGAATTAACTCCCATGGAGATTCATCGGGAACCATCTTTGCTCTATTTTAGAAAGAAAATGAACACATTTTCTTTTTATTTCAACATGCAACACATGTGAAACTCCGGTGCTATTTTAAACTGGATTATTGCTTCCTTTACCTGAGTTTGGTTTTGTTTTTTGAATCAAAAAATGTATTTTGAAACTGTTGTGAGCTTTTAGATTTTTTTTCTGTTTCTGGGTGCTCACATTATTAATTACATCAGTAATAGCGGCAGTATTAATACTTGTGTTTTTTGCTTTCACTGAGCTCTGAATTGATTGTCCTGTTATTACTACTATTAGATTAACTTTATAAACACCAGACATTATGCTTACTGCTTTTTATTTTTAGACCAGAAGTTAAATTATAAATTGTTCTAATTTGTTTTCATTGTTAACTACCTTGGGAGCCATTATAGATGTAAAATAGTCTTTAAGTTGAGCAAGGAAGCAAGTAAATAAATAAATACATATTTCAAGCAGGGAGCTGTATTTAAATTCCCAATTCATAAACAGTGTCAGTTTATTGCAATGTGACTTATGTTTTTGAGTATATAACTGGGTGCAGGATTGCATCCTAAGTGAAAAAGATTTTGCTAAGCATCATCTACTTCTGTCAATGGGAATATATCTCCTGATAGTTATGCATCTCAAGTATACAGACAGAAAACAGGGAAAGCAAGGTGGCTTGCTTGAAATCTCTCCCCTCCTCCCAAATCAAATAGATGAAAGGATTTCTTGGCACTTGGAAGTTTCCTATGTGCTGTTTAAGATGGCAACAACAGTATAATGTGTTTGCTTCCTTGTTATCTGTGAAGTCCCTTGAGAAACGTTCCCACCAATGCAATATACAAATCAGCTAGGAGGGGAGGAGAGCGATTTGTGGCATCTGTTGCAACACTCAGCCAAAACAGTGAAGAGTGCCTTGGCCCGGATGGTTCCTCAACCAGGAAGGAGCAGCAAACTGAGCTTTACTGGCAGTAGAAACAGATTGGATGCTTTCTTTATTTACCTACTTAACTTCTGCTCCACAACTTCAACAGGTGCTCTCAGAGCAGCTTACCATTTCAGATTTTTTTTACATTTGTGTCTCCTACACTCAAAGTAGGGACGTGGGTGGGGCTGTGGGTTAAACCACAGAGCCTAGGACTTGCCGATCAGAAGGTTGGCGGTTTGAATCCCCGCAAGGCGGTGAGCTCCTGTTGCTTGGTCCCTGCTCCTGCCAACCTAGCAGTTTGAAAGCACGTCAAATTGCAAGTAGATCAATAGGTACCGCTCCAGTGGGAAGGTAAACGGCGCTTCCGTGCACTACTCTGGTTTGCCAGAAGCAGCTTGGTCATGCTGGCCACATGACCCGGAAGCTGTACACCGGCTCCCTCGGCCAATAAAGCGAGATGAGTGCCGCAACCCCAGAGTCATGCACGACTGGACCTAATGGTCAGGGGTCCCTTTACCTTTACCTCCTACACTCAAAGTACCTATGCCCTGTGGCATTTCATGGATGGCCATATGATAAGTGACCGTTATCCAGTGTATTCATTTCAAGGCCTCACCAACCAATGTAAATCATAAGAGAATTTACGGAGACGACTGCGCTGGAGAAACTATTACATTTGCTCTCCACCAGCATTCCCAGAGGAGCACTATGAAGGTTTCCAGCATCAAATATTGTTTAACACCTGACATCCTTATTGTATGCAGTTAAGTTTTTGATTCCTCCAGGCGTGAGAAAACTGCATGGTGTTGTATAGGCTCCAAGCCTGTAAGGGGTGGTGCAGCATAGAGACTCACAAACTGAACCACAAGTTCGTGATTTGTATCTACTGCTATCAAGCTCTCGGCTTCCATTCTCCCATTTGCAATATGCAACACACACCCTTCACACTTGATTGTAGGTTTGTGGGTTTGTGTATCAGGCTCTCTCTCTCTCTCCGCTAACCAGCCGCAAAGCGAGAACGTCAATACACAGGGTGCAAAGTACATGAGACAAGATCAAACGCGGCCTTTTGTTCCTTGACCAATGGCAACAGTAACCCTTTGCCCTAATATGCAAGAACATTCTCTTTGGTGCTAGTTTGTGCACAGCAGTTGTGCAGTTCAGATAAAGGAAGCAGGGGGGAAGGAAAACCCATTACCACTCTGTCTGTTTATGACTTAGAAGGAATAAATATGATTGAAATGCAAAAAGCGGCTCTGAGAAAGAGGATGCCTCAATTAATATGCAAGTGATGCATTCTTGCCTTGAATATATTATGAACTTGCAGCATGCTAATATGCCATGCTATCATAAGCACCAGATGGAACGGTAGGCAGTAGATGTCTCATCAAACCTCAAGAAGATGTATTAATGCTCCTGTTCTCGCTCCCTCTCCCCCTCCGCCTTCCTTTCCTTTCCTTTCTTCAAACTGCAGTCCCTTAGCTTTGCCCATGCTCTTAGGCATTTCTTAACATCTATCACCTGGTCCCAAAGCCCTGGTCTTCAGGGTTACTTCTCCTTCACCAGGTGGTGCCAAAGCATCCCTTTTCAATATATTTTACCTCATAAGGCAAAGGCCACAAAATGTGTCAGGCTGTGCTTACGGAAGAGAACCAACTACAGAAGATAATAGCAGAAGATAAATGATAGATGATGGGGGGGGGAATACATTTGGTTTCAAGCTAGCACAAATTGGCTTGAATCATGCACAAGCAATGTGGCATCCTCTGCCGTCACCCCATCCCAGGTCCTGTTTTCGGAAAAAAGGGGGAGCTAAACAAACGGCATGCATATTGGGTGAATGACATGCTCTGGGGGGTTTCCAGTTCCCCTCAAAAACTCTACAGAACACCATTAGGCTCAAGGCAAAACTTTTGTAGAGGTTTATCATAGCCAAAGGACAAGATGGCAGTCCTCCTCTCCAATCCAAGAAGATGGCAGCTGAATCTTACTTCAGCAGGTAATGCAACAGCATCCATGTCCCCGCTTGAGGCCAGCAGGCAAGGCTGGGGTGTGTGTGCAGGGCACGCCCTATGGCACAACTGCATCCACCAACATCTCAACAACCCTTCCTGCCCCCTCCAACATCTGGTGCCTGAGGACCAAACTAGGTATGAAGTTACTCATGCCTGTAGCCCTGATTTTCTTTTTTTTTAAAATAAATATTTGGCATCCACATGAGCGAGAGCTTATGAGCTGGATTACGACTGTAGCGTCAGGGAGTGTTAAACTCTCTGCCTGCACTGCAATTCAAACTAAGCTCTCCTATGACTCTTACTTACAATGAAAGAAATATATTTAACAAAGAAGAACTTTTAATGTCAAATACAGTGGTACCTCGGGTTACATGCACTTCAGGTTACATACGCTTCAGGTTACAGACTCCACTAACCCAGAAATTGTACCTCGGGTTCCTCAGAACTTTGCTTCAGGACGAGAACAGAAATCGTGCTCCGGCGCCACAGCAGCAGGAGGCCCCATTAGCTAAAGTGGTGCTTCAGGTTAAGAACGGACCTCTGGAACAAATTAAGTACTTAACCTGAGGTACCACTGTATAGAATCATGACCACCATGGCTGAAGATGAGAATAATGGCATGTCTATCTTGGCCCCGGGCTGGCTGTTTCACTCTTAATTGGAAAGCCAGCCCTGGCATCCTTTATAGGGGCTCAGAATTCCAGTAGATCCTAGTGGTCTATCCAACTGATAGTAATTTGTCTAAGAATCATGAGCCAGTTGATCAAGGTCATTATTATTTCAGGTTCACAATCAGAATTTCTAGCCCCCTCTTGCTCCACTTAAATAATGGTCATGCTTTTAAAAATGAGTTTGATAGGTAAAATCACCTATCCACTTTTCAAAATGGACCAAAAATGCAAACAAGCAACCCTTCTGTGCAATTCAGAGTGTTTAATTAATATATAACATCATTGTCCAGATTTTTTAAATCTTAATATTAGGTCGACATTGCTAAACACTCAACCCAGGATAGTTGCTCAAACTCACAATCTAATAAAGAATAAAAAGCAAAGTTTTTTATGTTTGTGCATTGTGAATTATGTCTACTTCATTCAGTTTGATTTGTGACATTCAAAATGCACTAAAATATTGGATCAGTATGATTAATAAAAGGCCAGCTTGAGATTGCTTATTCAGGACAAAATCTGCAGGAGCTTCATTCAAACTACAGCAGTAAGGATGAATGTTTACTTGACTCTGTTGTAGTAAGGAATAGAACAAAATTAAATAAGAACACCTATATCGGATTTGCAAGACGGAAAGGATATATTTAAAACACAGTTGCTGATCACAGTGACAAAAAAGCTACTTCGATTTTGATGTAGCAAGCCTTTGTTTCAGAAGGAGAATCCCCACTGGGTCATCCATCAGAGTACATATTGTATATCTAGAGTGGCAAGAAAGCAGAAACACTTACTGCTGAAAAATGCTAAACATTTCTGACAAAACTATTAAGCATTTTTGAAGATTCAAGAAGTGAAACTTTCCCCCTTAGATTTGTGCCAGAACCAAGCACATCTAGAAGGAATTGGTGTGTGTGTGTGTGTGTGTGTGTGTGTGCTGATCTAAGGAATAAACAAGTGTTGTCGCCTCCTAGCTACCTCAGAGCTAGAGCGGGATGGCAGTAGGCTCTCTTTTTTTAAAAGGACTTCTTCATCCCAAACATGGGGATTGGCTAGAGATAAAAAATTAGAAGCCACACATTTGGACAACTTGGATTACTAAATTGTCAAGCCACAAGGTGGTGCTCACAAACTAAAGACCTATGGGTAATCACAAAGAACAATGGTCTCCGTAAAATAATTTTCTGCCCAATGTTGGCCACATCCACACCATACACTTAAAATGCTACAATACTTTAATAATCATGGCTCCCCCTAAGGATTCTGGGAACTGTAGTTTATTAGGGGTGCTGAGAGTTGCTAAGGGACCCTTATTCTCCTCCTCAGAGAGCTAGAGGTCACAGAGTGGTTTAACAGCCATCAGCTCTTCCCAGGCAACTCTGAAATTGTAGGTCTGTGAGGGGAATGGGGTCTCCTAACAACTCTCAGCATCCTTAACAAACTAGGTGCTAGGCTTCTTTGCAGGAAGCCGTGATTGTTTAAAGTGGCATGGTACTGCTTAAATGTATGGTGCAAATGGGAGCTGTGTGTGTGTATATGTGTGTGTGTGTATATATATATATTAGTAACATTTATAACAATTCCTTAAATCACAAGTGCAGGAATTCATCCAATGTCACCATCTATTCTTTTTGCTCGACTATTTGGAGTTATGCAGGCAAAAGAAATAATTCATGCCCTGAGCTAACAAACTGTTATGGACTGAATAAAGGTCACCAAACTGAAACTGAATCCAGATAAGACAGAAGCTCTCTTTTGGCTTCTCAGAACAATGTGGCAAGACAAGCAGAAAAGGCCTCAAGGGGTGGGGTGCTTTTAGATTAGGAGTCTTAATTGCGTGAGGATCCCCTATGGAAAAGACTGCACACTATATAAGATGCATTAGAACACAGGGAAGCAGACACAAGCCAAGCGATAATGCGGGCAGGGCTTGTGTTGCTCCTTCATGGCTGAAACACCTGAAGAGGTGTGCCCATTTGTTTTTGTGCATTGGAATACCTAGACCACATCTGAATCTCAGAGAATGTTAAAACTGTGTCTGGCTCACTAACCACAATATCTCCCCTCCCTGCTACTGGAAGATAAGTGTCTTGCTACCATCACCCTTGCCTAATCAACTTCCCAAATTAGTTCCTATGTTGCACTGTGTGTGTGTGTGTGTGGAGGGGGAAATCTTGGGGAGTCCAGAGATTGTTTATCACACAGAAGAATATCAAATCCCTAGCACTTCCAGACGAAGGGATCTGGAAGCAGATGATGGGAAGGAATTGCTGCCTGAGCCCCTGGAGAGCCACTGCCAAATAGAGTAGGCTGAGGAGAGCAGGCGTGGTGCTTTCTGATGTTGTTGGTCTACAAAATCAAACCTAACCAATGCTCAGGGGTGATGTGAGTTGTAGTCCAACATGCATCCACATAGCAACTTGTTGGCTACCCCGGGGTAGACAATGTTGGGCTAGATGTCACATATAAGGACAATTAACGGCATCCTATACACAGCTGGTATAAAATCAGTGAGAATGACTGGCTTCTAGTGGTTCTTGGGCAAAGAAAGCAAACTTGATCCAACTGTTGCATCCTGACTCTACTGGCTGCTACTATTTAAGGTGCTTTTAACTAGAAAGGGCCGTGTGTTTGCTGATTGTTGAACTCATAACATCCCCGTTCACAACAGAGCTCTCAAGAGTCACGCAGCAGAGCTTGCAGGCAGAGCCCAGTGGTTTTTGGTGGGTCCAGGAGTACAGCTTATGTATTTTGTGTTCTTTTTATATTGCCATTTTATGTTGTGAACTGCCCTGAGATCTACAGATGGGGTGGTGGTGGTGGTATACAAATTTAATAAATAAATAAAAATAGTAGCTTAGCATGTTTTGGCAGATGCAGAGATGAAGAAAAACAACATGTATAGATAGCAACAGTGGAGTTTGGGGAGGGGCTCTGAAACAGATGCAAATGCCTTTGTCCTTTGCTTTTGTAGCAAATCAGAAATATATATATACAAGTATACTTATAGTCCCAGGCAGTTTGTTATCACCAGAGGTGAGTCTCAGTACTTTATAATTTTAGGTAAAATTTTAGACAGGATGGCGATAAGAATTGTGCCAGAAGAAATCAAGAGTGTGGTGGATTTACTTGCTGCTCTCTGTTGCCAGTTTTAAATTATTGGTGTTACTGTTTCATAGTTTTAAAGAATAAAGTCAGCATAAGAGCTATATAGCGGAAAAGTAGCATAAAAATTATGTGTGAATACGAACACACACACACAACCCAAGGCTACATGGCTGATGATTGCCAAGAATGTCTGTGCGAAAACCCCTTCGCCCAGAAATGCTAGCAATTTCCTCACAGTGCGACCACATGACAGCAGGTGCACAACTAGATCTCAGCTAAGCATATAACTGGAGATGACTGAAGAAAGTCACCAGGCAGAGGGGGAAAGTGACAGGGGTAGAATAATGCTATCAGTGAGAGGTTTTACCTGGGAAAAACAACAGCCCACCCTTTGATGCTGAGTACCTGTTGCTTTTTCCATGTGTGTGTTCCCTTTTTGATGTATGTATTGACGTCTTTGTTCTAAAAAATATGCACCACCAATGCCTATTATGCTGTTGAATGGAGAGGAAGAGAGAGCGAGAACTGAAGATGAGTGACCTTGACCTATATAGATAATGTAAATACTGATGGAAATGGGGTAGTTATTGTTATGATGGGGCAGGAGGACAGATATTGTTAGAAGATTATTTGCTTATAGCTCAGTAAAATAAAATAATGAATAGCAGCTTTATGGCTGGCTTGTAACCAAATCTCTCTCCCATCTCCACTGCAAAAATGGAGCAGCGGTGGACAAGAAAGCAGCAGCATACTCCAGGCCAGGCATAGGCAAACTCCGGCCCTCCAGATGCTTAGGACTACAATTCCCATCATCCCTAGCTTACAGGACCAGTGGTCAGGGATGATGGGAATTGTAGTCCCAAACATCTGGAGGTCAGGAGGCTGCCTATGCCATAGAGACCCTGTGGCATCTATGAACCCGGGGCTACAGAAATGTATGCCAAATACCAATTGTAAACTTTCAAGGTGTGGTTTTTTTGGTGTGTGTCAGTTAGGCCTCTGTGGGAAACTGGATTGAACAGGCCTTTGGCTTCACCTAGCATGGCTCTTCTTAGGTTCTTCATTTCTCAGGGGAAAGGGGGTTTGGTGAGTGCCTACCTAAAAACTACCCACTCATGGACTCAGCAATGGTCTTATCGAGTAACCATTCTGAGCGAAGATGGAATTGGCTGAGGAATTAGATTTCAGTGAGTTCGGACATGAACTGGCGTGATTCAGACCTCTCAGATTACAGAACTTTGGGCTCATCCAGTCTGCTTGTCCCATGGGCTTTCCCTTAGGGAAATCAGATCTTTGTTGCTGAATCAGAGCAAATGCCCAACAGGGTTCCTATGGATTGGTGCATGTCCCAATTAAGGATTAAAAAGTTAGTTTTCCCTGGGGGAGCAGTGGTGAGAACTGAAAACTGCTGGGACGCATGCCTAGAAAGCACAGGGCAAGGAGAAAACTGCTTTCCAGGCACAGAACGAGTGGAGATGTGTATGAGCCCTTAGTCACCCACAGTTCTGAAGCAATTCTCGGGTCAAAACCACCTCCCCTCTGACCTGCGTCTGGAACTGACACAGTTTTCTGGCTTTATGCTGGCAAGTGAAGACACACCTCTTTGCCCATGCCCTTGTCAAGAGGTAAAGGTTTTAACGAGCCATTCAGAAGATAGTGATGGTTGCCTGCTCTGAAAGAGTTTGATTTTGTCAGTTTTATTGGCTGTTTGCTTTAACATTGTGTGATTTCAGTTTTATTGACTTGCACCATTTTCAAGGATGTTTGTATTCCTGCCCTGGGACCATATGGTGAAGGGTGGCTAGAAATATCATAAATAAATACATTAAATACTGTATGAAAAAATGTGCACACTGGGAGAAAGTATGTTTAGCAATCCATGTTTAAATATGTATTTTTTCATGCATATTTCATGCATGTAAACACGTGCAATAGTAACATAGTCTAGAAAAAAGGCTTTATCATTCATCCCTGGGACAGAAATGGAATGAATGGGCATGGCTATTATATCATGTCAGTACCAAGTAAAGATGGTTATTTGCACAGGCCTTGGTGGGAGGCATAATGTCAGATCAGGTATTTTTTAGGTTGTAATTTATCTGCTATTTTATGTTGATATTTATGTTGTCATTTGCTGTATATCTAGTGTTACCCACACTAGAATTGCTTTTTGCAATGACAAGCAGGAGAGAAATAAACTAGCCAAATGCCCTACCTGTATGTTTCCAGCGGCTTGTGTTGGATACAGAATACGGGCCTCTCAGTGACATTAGCAAGAAGAACATGCACAGAGTGCACTTTAAATTCAACCCTACATTTCAAATGTTATGAATGGCAAAGCAGTCTATCTACACAGCCCATGTGGTAAGCAAGCAAAATGAAGGAGGAGGAAGAAAAATCAAATGAGCATTCATAACTACATGCATAGTAATATCTCTAGCCGGGAGTGTTAAATCAAATGCATGTTGCAAGTGCCAAGCATATTGTCAGCACTTAGAAGGAAAAAAAAGAAAAAGAAAAAAGGGATAAAATAAAAATCCACGATACAGAAATAAATGAGAAATCTCAGTATATTAGAACTTGCAAACCATGTCATACTATAAAAATTAGGCCATTTTATTACCATGAAAAATTGAAAAACCTTAATCATAAGGGGGGGGGGGGAGATGACAAGCCCAGCCAGGGGAAAAGGTATAGGCCAAAATACATGTGCCATTCATGATCCATTATTTGTCATGCATGAAAGTTATAGTGCTGCTATATAAATGCATTCAAGCCAGGTACCAAAGACTTTAGAGTCGACAGCTTGGAAGCACAGAAAAAGCTTAAGACATGAACTTTGGGCACTATCCAGTAGAGGATTCCTGAGCAAAGCTAGTGCTCATCCACAGGTCCCATTTGCCATAACAAGACATGCACAGGTGAATTTCCTGGTAGGGTGACCTTTGTACATTCTTACATTTTACATTTCCACGTGTCATCTAGTTTACAAATGCTCTTTTAATTCTCCCAGATGTAAGACAGTTTCAAGCAAAAGCTTATTGTCCTTGGCCCAAAGGAAAGAAGTTGAGCATCAATAGCAGCGCAACGATACACATCTGATGGAAGAGTAGCCCCCATGCATCCCTTACTTTCTTGCCAGGTTGCTTTCAGGTAAGGACAAATTGATCTGCTTAGATTCCTAAATGTCAAAATCTGGGAATTAAACATTACAGGTATGGCCACAAGCCAACAGAGGCATGATGAAGACACGTGGTTTAAATTAATTTAATCAAGTCCACCTTGCAGTAATTTGCATGCTCGTATGAGAGAGGAGTGTAAAAGAGGTAAAAAGGATATAGTGTAAAGATGTTAAAGTAATGCTACTCCTTCTCGGAGCAAACGGTAAGCAGGTTTTGTATACGCACGTGCAACATTTGATGGCCTCAACATGTTGATGACTTGCACATCCAAATAGTACTATCAAAGATACACCATGTATGGGAAAACCCAAACAGAAGCCCAATTGTATATCGAGGAGGCAGCGATTCTAACATGGTTACCCTTCCTGCCTCTGTTCCTTCCCCCTCCCTGGCAGCTGTTAAGTTTTTGAAGGTGTGAGAACCTTCTCTGATGTCCTAATCAGTTGGGAGAAGGTGAAGCTCCACACACATCTGCCTTAATCAGTCTGAGAGATTAGTGTTGGGAACCTTCTTTAATGTTGGAAATTGTTATTGAAGGGTGGGGCACTGAAATGCTTTGGAGTAGGTGATTCAGAAGCTCATGCACGGACTGCAGGGCCATGCAATCTAGGCTACCTGGGGGAGTCACTTCACCACTTCTTGGCAGCTTCTAAGTGGCAAACAGAAGTGCATGTCCTGGTGTGTGTGTGTGTGTGTGTGTGTGTGTGTGTGTGCATTGCTATTTAGGAATTAAATCATCTTCTCACTCACTTGTGTTTTGTATTGCTTCTGAATCCTTAACAAGGGAACCACCTTGCATTTGGCAAGACACACCACCATGGACATATTTTCTACATTCCCAACACCCGCTAAAAACAAAGTGTTCTTCAAAGGAGAGATTTCACCAATTCTGCTGGTTATCAAAAACCTTGTGGAGGGCTTACAAAGAGAAGCTCTTTCTACATCTGCCATCCAGTGAAATGTAGCTATGTTTAAGGAGGCATATTCAATGTAGCAGAGCCCAAGACCATGCAAACAGGAACTGAGCAGGAAGAGCAAACATTCTGAGGGGATGTTTGCTGAGGCCTTTTGCAGGCACTGACATGTACACTGGCCCTCACTGTAATGTATTTGTAAAATGCACATTTCTTTATTACAGTGGTACGTCAGGTTACATACACTTCAGGTTACATACGCTTCAGGTTACAGACTCCGCTAACCCAGAAATAGTACCTCGGGTTAAGAACTTTGCTTCAGGATGAGAACAGAAATTGCCCAGCGGCAGCAGTGGGAGGCCCCATTAGCTAAAGTGGTGTCTCAGGTTAAGAACAGTTTCAGGTTAAGAACAGACCTCCGGAATGAATCACCGTAAGTACATAACCAGAGGTACCACTGTAAATGTTTTTGTACCCCATCCTTCTGCCAATCTGGAGCACAGGGCGCCTTCACATGGTAAATCATTAAAACCACCATCAAAAATGAACACAACAATAAATACCCAAAGAGGGGGCTGCACCCCAATTCAGAATAAATCAAAGACCACACACTTGCAAAAACAAGGGCATTGCAAACATAAGTACTACGATTTTGAATAGATAGAAATACAACATATCTCAGTGCAATGGGAAAGACTGACCAAGTGGCATGCATGCCTAAGAACATAAGAAGATGCCTTCTGGATCAGACCAAAGCCCCATCTGGTTCAGCATCCTGTTTTCCACCATGACCAACAAGATGCTGTTGGAAAGTCCACAATCAGGACATGAGGACAATAGCCCTCCTTCACTGCTGTTACCCAGCAACTAGCATTCAGAAGCATGGTGTCACCAATCCCTGAGGAATGGCTAGTCATTATGTGGCCATAATGACTAGCCATTCAAAGTCTTATCCTACATGAACTTGTCTAACTTCCCTTCAAAACCAGCTAAGCTACTGCTTCTCAAAAGGTGTGGTGTGCCACACTGGTGTGGCAGCAGAGGATGGCAAGTGTGGCGAGAAGATTCAAGGACAATCAATATTATATTCTGGGAATGATTCATGTTATTATTTAGCTGGGAAAGGCTGGTCTGGAGGGAAAGATATACTCCATCAATGGTTCGCGTCGGAACTGCACCTTTGCCTGCCAGCCCCCCCCCAACTTCAGAATTCTTGGGAGGGGTGTCCCAGATGTTGGTGGACTGCAACTCCCATTATCCCTGACCACTGGCAAGGGCTGATGGGAGTTGTGGTCCCAACTACATCTGGGGACCCCCAAGATTCTGCACTAGATATTGTTGTATTATGGGAGCATATCAGTTTGTTTGTTTGTTTATTTATTTATTTATTTATGCACCACTTGATTGCAAAAAAACCCCCACCCTAAACCCTCAAAGCGGTTTATAAAAAATAAAACACGAAAAAATTGCAACCCTATTTTAAAACATACAAAAGTTAAAATACTGAAACAGATTAAAATTACCTCAACTTTCTAAGCACCTGTGGTATGCTTTTCTAAATGCTAATGTTTTTAGCAGATGTCAGAAAGAGTACAGTGAAGGCACCTGCTTGATCTTAATGTGCTGTAAACTGCCCTGCGATCTTTAGGTGAAGTGCAGCTTGTAAATTTAATAAATAAAGAAATCACACACACACACACACACACACACACACTTAGGTTTTATATCAGTAAGTTAAACTGTATGGTGCTGGGGGGTGTCCTTTATTAAGGAAGACTTCATACTGTCATTCCTGAAATAATGGCACTAACTTGGAACGTACTAGGCACACTACAAACATGAAGTTTATGTTTCCTGCCCCCCATTGCACCAAACACTCAGAAAAGATTAGATGTCTAGCATGAAAGGTGAAAGGGGACAGAAACACAGCTTGAAAAATATTTAGGCTGATTTCTCCTTGAAAAATATTTAGACTGATTTCTCCAACTTCCAATACATTTTTCCTGGGATCTATGAGGCCAAAGGCATTTGTTGGAACTTTTATGCACTATCAGAACTGCTCTCTTAGAATGAGGCATTAAGTATGATGACCAAAACAGTGGTGCAGTGTTAGCTGTTGCAGGCCTTTAAATATTTCCAGACATACTTTCCACAATTGGCAGAAAACTTGTTTTGTAAAGCACAGAGCTGTCTTGAAGTAAAAGCATAGCAACGGCAAGCTAAAACTGAACTGAGTCAAGTTAATGGTGTTTAAGGCTGTTTGCTGTATAATAGACTTTATATACATACATAAACTAAAACAAACAACCGCCTCCCAAACAGGTGGATCCTCCCAAGGTTATGTTGCTGAGACACTAACAATTGAACCTCTGTGGCAATTGTGTTCCCCTTTCTTTAAACATATCATCACTTGCTTGCACTAATGTTAAAACCAGAAAGCCCTCTCTAGTACACAGTGGCTATAAATGCCAAATCAATTTTCAGCAGATAATAAAGTCCATGTTTTACAATCAGCAATGCAATGTTTTACTACCCAAAATGTAAGCTAATAATATATTGCTCTGCTAAATGGAAAATGCAGATACACTGTTAAAAATGGGCCGGCTGTGAGATGATGGATCATTTCTGCTGGGACCCCTTCTTAAAGCTGTGTGCAAATGTTTTGAAAATATCACATGATGTGGCCATGTGTTAAAAATTATAGCCAGTTAAGTTCTCTGCTAAGAAAAATATGTGGGCAATTTATGAAATGCACTCCAGGATGGAGATGTCTTAAGTAAAACCAGATTCTGAAAACAAACCTTTTTTTTTCTCCCCCTAGAAACATGAACTTAAAAAGTTGCAGCCACATCTGGAGAGCAGAAGTAAAGAAGGGGTGGTCTGACCTAATACTGGCCATCTTCTGAAAGAACAGCATTATTTCTAGGCTACAATGACTATGATCAGTGGTTGTCCTTTTAAGGCAACCATCCTGAATATTGCCACGGGCAATAATAAAGCATTTTGTAGGCCAACATCTGCTCTTTGAAAGTACGATAAAATGACTGGTAGGCTTGTAACTTAAAAAAACAACAACCACACACCACATTTTAGAACAAATACACACAAGAGAAATTAACTGCTGCTGGCATTTTGTGTGTACGTGTGCGCACTTTATTAGAGTATGAACAGCACCATATAGCTTGCATACTGCAAAATCCTAGGCAGGTCTACTCATAAGTAAGCACTACTGGCCTGTATTCCATGTTAGTCATACTCTGAACAGCCTCATTAAAAACAACAGACACAACTAAACTAGGTTCATTCATTTCAATGGGTCTACTCCAAGCAGAATTTAGTTGTCTGCAACCTGCTGTGTTTGATGGGATTTCCTTTAGGTAAGTGGGCACAGGATCGCAGCCTTAAAGATGCTTGTTTTTAGATACATTTTAAAGCAGTGTATTTGCCATAATTTATGGCTTAGTTCTTACTACAATGGAAAACCTGTGTCTGGACTGCACTACTTCAGATTGCGGTTAGGGCTTAACACTCTCATGTGAAGAGAAAAATATTAATTCCACGCATATAGAAGACTAGTATATCAGGGAGAAGACCAAGCTGGGATTTTTCTCTTTGATATATTGTCTGCCATGTGCTCCAACCATCACTGTGTTATGATGCAGTCCAGAAACAGATTTTTCCCTAACAGTGAAAACTAAGCTACACAAGGCTCAGGAAAATCTCTGGCTGCAAAGCACGTCATAACGCTACCTTCCACATATCTAAATGAATTTTGAGACATCTACGCCACTCCTATTTCTTAGCAGCAGCAGCAGCAGCCCAGGCATAGGCTTCCAAGATATAGCAAATCTTCATAGCCAATCACACTCAGTAGCATTCACTGGCAGGTTTGAAGTGATACCTTAGGAAAATGCTATGACTGCACTCGCTGCTCACAAAGCCAGAGAAGAGGGCATTTAACGCAACGTATTTCCAGAAATGCAAGAATCCCGAGTGTCTGAATTGCCTCAAAGGATGCTTCTCAAAAGTCAGTGCATGTGGACACCCACAAAACTGCAACAGCGTAATATCAGATTACATTAAAAAAATACGCATCATTTTAATCTCCTGAAAATAATATGCTTATTTTTAAAATACAAAATCTCTCCCAGATGGCTAATAATGCCCATTTTGTGGGGGGGGGAGGAATACCAACAACACAATAATAAAAGGATGAAATATGCTGTGAACAGATTGAGAGGCAGTGCATCCTAAAAAAAGGGAGGGGGAGAGAAGTACAGATGGGTGTCAAAAATAGCCAAGTGTCAGATCTGCTCAAGTATCTCCATTCTGGCACATGCTCCCAGTCACAGCTGTTAGTGTATTCTCTGTATCTAAGTGCAAGGTTTTCTAATACTCAGAGCTGACATTAAAAGAGAAAGAGGGAGAGAAAGGGAGAGAAGAAAAGAGAGAAAGAAGGAGAGAGAGAGAGAGAGAGAGAGAGAGAGAGAGAGAGAGACCTACCACTGGGCTCTACACTTCATTTCTCTGCCACTTTAAGAACTGGCTGGCAATTAAAAATTTATGTAATTATTAAGTTTGACAGCATTGATAAGTGTACATTGGCGCACGTGTAGCCCAGCACCCCCTTTTTTTTATTAAAGATGCATGACAATTTAACCAGCAGGTAGATTAAGTAATTTGAGACCAGAGGCATAATAATGAGTTTTCAAAATCGCCTGCTCCAGACCCAGACAACAGCTTAAAAGTTGCAAGATGATCCATCCCCAAGACCCAGTGCACGCAAAGGTTACAGAAATTAAGCAGTAAGCAACCATTTCCCATATGCACATGCTCACATGCCTAGATTTAAGACACTTCTGTTGTACAAAACAATGCAGCTCTTCACACCGAAGAATCAGGACAGTCCCGGCTATGTTCCTAATGAGGACTACATCCTTCAGAATACAAGATATGCTAATTCCTATTTACAACCGAAGGGTTAAAATTGGCTTTTCCTAGTCCTCCTGTTGTCATCTATGCAAATTAATTTCCCCATATTCCAGCCATACAAATCCTCTTAGCCTTGTGCTCTGAGCAAACAGAGCCTCACTTTGTTGATTCTAGGATTGCAATTGTGACAAGAAACGCACCAGCGAAGGAATATAACCGTGCAGCCACATCCTAAAGGAAAAACATTCTCCAAACAACTGGCAATAGCTACATACAACTGTGGTCACAGAAAACTGGCAGATATGGTTTCAAAACACCATCTGTGATGGGTACACACACTTTAGCAAAGGCAGTACCTTTTTCTTTTTCCTCCCCCAAAGAACTGCAGATCACTCAAAGCTTGCTATCTTTTTTAAAAAATAAAATTTAAAAAAATTAATTTAATTCCCCATAGGTTGCTTTAACTATACCTATAATCTAAAAAAGCAAAAAACCTTTCCACCCAAATAATCCATTCTTTCTTAGTTTATAAAAGATCCTCTCTCTTAAACACACACATACACACACACACACAAATCACACATTCCCCACCAAACACCCTCGAGAAAGCCCTTCACATAATTTATCCTACACAGAAGAAATATTTCCACTGGCAGAGCCATTTATCAATTAAGCAAGAGGTCAAGATCCAAGGATAATATTTTCAGGAGGAAACTGACATGCTAAAAATTTCCACTCCCACAACAGTTTCACCCATTCAGCAGAAATACGTAAGATTTAAGGGAGAAACACAGTTCAGATATTCAGCTGCTGGCAGCTAAAGGCTGCGGATTTAAGTGCGAAGTCTGAAATAATTTGTTGTATTCCCTCTCACTTCATTCCTCTAGCATAAGCAGCTTTTCAAAGAGATCATTTTCAGTGCTCTCCCCATGATCACACAAGTCATCTCTCCCGATAAATCTTCAGGTTTCCAGATACAGGAGTACAGCTCAATCATAAGAGATAGATGGAAGCTATATATTTCTCTCCCTACCCTCTGAGAAACACGCAACCCACAGGCAGGCAGATTTGCTGCTGCCTCTTCTTCATTTCGTATTCAGAATTGCAATGGATTACGCACCGAGTAGTTTAACACACACACACACACACACACACACACACACACACAGCTCTCTCCACGCACATGCTACAATTAGCCTCTACAACCGCTCTTCCCAGACGCCAGCCTTTATGCATTCTTCCTGCTATCAGAGAAAATCCAACTATAAAACGACTGTGAGCTTTCTCATTTCCGTCAAGGAGAAAGGGGGGTGTGGGGAGAAAGGGAGAGGGAGAGAGAGAGAGAGAGAGAGAGAGAGAGAGAGAGAGAGAGAGAGAATCACTCACCAGGCATCTTGAATAAAACAGACCCACTGCAAAAAGGCTCTCTCCCCAAAGCAGGCTTATTTGGGACTCAGCGCCTCCTGTTCTGGAATGAGCAGAGAGACGCAAGGAGGGCCATCCTAACTGGCTGTGGCAGTGTAGCTGGAGGCAGGATGCTGGGCGCCTGCATTTGCCAGGCAAAGACAGATGGAGAGCTGACACTCTGGGTTGCACTTGGAGCAGAAATGTGAATGATGACAGGAGCACATGTGGCCTTGAACCCAGCTCCGTCTCTTCAGGCAGAACAATGACAGCGATGTGTGTGCAAATTATCGCAACCCCCTCAGCTGACTCCCCATACTGTACCTTTCACAGCAAGTTCCAGAGGACCAAAAGAATAGACAGTAAAATGCAGAGTGATAAAGCACCGAACACTGAATTATTCATTTTCTCCCTCTTTAAAAGTTAACCCTTTCTCTCACAGAAAGCGTCTATTAAAACCAGCGCTTCCTCCCCCCCCCCCAATTAACAGCTATAAATTTCAGCTCCAGTGGATTTGGGGGTGTGTGTGTGGAAATCTTGAGATTGCTTCTACGGTTTAAAGTACGCAATGTGAGTGAGCACAGAAGTTTGGGTTTTGTTTTGTGTGTGTGTTTTTAAAGGAGAAGTGGGGGGGGGAGAGAATTTTGCCATCAATGTGTCATTTTATCACAGCGAACAGAGTATCAAAATCATTCCTTTTGTCAGCTTCTCAGTGGCATGTATAAAATAGAACACACTTAGAGGCAGTCCACTTTCATTTTACTACAATGCTTTTAACCCCCCTGGGATTCCAGCATTGATACGCTCCAAACATTTGCCGCTTACTCTTCCTTTACCTTGCATGGTGATCCATGGGGGATGAAAACAAAATCTTCCCTGCAAAGCTTTTTTCAAAAGCTAAACAATCACGTCCTCCAGGTTTCTGCACTCCCCTTAAATGTTTATCCTTCACATGAATAACATATGCCTGTCTAGGTTCAATGCACTCTTCCCTATTAAGCTTTAATGGACACCATGATACATAAAACTACAAGTCTTTGTTACAGTGCTTTATCTAAAGCTGGCTATTTTCCTCTCAGCAGTCCCTCTTCAGTCCTTTGTAAAACATCCTTTGCCTCATAGGAGAAGCATATGCCTGAGTCACATCCCTTCTGCAACACATTTAGGCTTACAGAAAATTCCAGGAAAAGCAACTGTATTCTAAAGCCCGCCCGCCCCCCAAGAAAAACATATTTTGATCCAAAACAAGAGACAAACATTTTCACAGCTTTATCAGGGTTTTCTTCCTCTCTTTCTGAGCCTCTCTGTTCAAACGTTCAATGGCACTGTAAATCTACTGGGGGCTGGGAAGGAGATGAAGAATTCTTAAATGTTTCTATGTTTGAGGAATCGTTTTAGATCTTATTACCTTCTTTTACGTCTCCTCTATATGTTTTGTGTTCATTCTCTCCTCCTCTTCAGGGCACTCAAATCATAAAAATGTTCAGTCCTCATCTAATAAAAAATTGTTTTCCGGGCACAATTTGCATTTAGAAGCAAAGTCGTTTACGTTGAATAAACTGCCAACCTAACAACTACAGTGTCTGTGTATAGAGGCACACGCTAAATTGTCATGCAACTATTGTTGCATTTCAAGGTTGCCTTTTTTTTTTAAGGGGAAGGAAGAACGCACAGTGGTTCCTTCGTGCCAGCCCTAATAACATAATGGCATCTATTTAGAGGGCAACGCTGTGCTCATCTTGGTCAGATGTCTAGCGTAGCAAGGATTTATATAATACATTGTTGATGAATCTAGGAGATAAAGCAAGTCTTATAAAGCAGAAGGTGTTACAATTGCCGGCAGCTAACTTTAGAAGACAAAAAGGAAAGAATAGATTTTGGAAATATTTATTCAATATACTGTTTAAGAGAGACCACGACTTCGTTATTTCTTATTTAAAACACACACACACAAACAGCTATACTTCACATGACAGGGAGGGGGGCATTTTCACTGTTGGAAATGCAACCTTTCATCAATGTACAAGCAGAGAAGCAGCTGTAGAAATGGAGGGGGGAATAATAAATCTAAAGAGCAACATATCTCAATAAAATGGTACAATATTCAGTTTTAAAACTGGGTCTTAATATCAGTACATTGTAAATCCTCAAGCTATGGCTCAGAAAATTGAACACTACCATATGCCATCTGATTATGCATCTTTTCTATGTGTAAAAGGGCTTTTTAAGCTGTTATCTGACTACAGTAATTGCCATTTAAATTGATCCACGTCAACAAAAACTGTATCCCTGGAGATTCTCACCTAGAAGACTACTTATGGAAGGGGCCCTAGCAGAATGCCAGTGCATCTGAGACTACTTCAGCATTTTCTCAAGCAGCCAGCTGCAGGAATCATTTCCCCCCTCTCATTATTTAATACTCTGAGGCAAGCAGCAACCCATTTGGCAGTCCTCCTCAAATAAATATTACTGGATATTTTTTTAATGCAGCCACTTAAGGATTACTGTAACAATTTTTGTACCACTTAGTTATTTTATTTTTTTAAAAATATAATAAAATAAAATATAGTGAGGCCAAAACGTGTAACAGTGATGGACAATCAATGTCAACAATTCTTTTCTTTTTTAAAAAAATTACCATTCTCTATTGGTTGTACGCAGCAGATAAAAACATCAGAATAAAAGACTGCAGCAAAAGAAGTATTTTCACATGCAAAAGAACATTGCACCATACAAGGATTATATGCCAGAGACAACACAACAGGCTTGAGGTTATCTTATAAAAGGTTATTATCTTGTGTATATTTAGCCAGTGAATTATCCTGCAGATCGTCAAACTGCTTACAAAATAAAGTCAAATGATCCCGTATGACTCCCCACAGCCAAGGCTGTCTCTAGGCCTCCACCCCACCCCCCAAAAAAATATCCATTTGCAAAATTAGATTTATTTTGGACTTTAGATAGTTGTTATTCCATCACATTACCCATAGGGGGAAAATGTTCTCATACGCCAGAGCATTAGGCCTGTAACCCTATGCGCAATCATGTGCAGTGAAATTAATGGGACATGCAAGCATAATAAACAGTGTGCAGGTCCAGGATAGCAGTCTCCAGCTCTGAAGCAGGCATTTTTCTCTTGCTTACACCTGACTTACCAACAGGGACTAAAGTCCTCTCAACTGCCTATGCAGCTAATGAAAGCTCTTTGTTAGCAGCGAAGGAAGAAATTGACTCAAAGCTTTTCTGCAGGCCTCTGCAAGTTCCCCTCTCCCTTCCTAGCAGACTGTTGTGATACACTGTGACTTCACACAGTCGGTATTAAGTGAGTTAATTCAAAGGCATTGAAACCTCATTGATCCTAATTGAAAGCAATACACCCAACCAAATAGTTTTCTACCCCATCTGTTCTGGCCTGCCACCAGCCATTCAGTTCAGGACAATTAATAGTTTCAGATATTCTAACTGACCCAATAAAGGCACTCATTTAAGCAGGACTGCATTAACAAAGTGAAAAACCAAGGGCAAAATGGGTTCAAATGGAGCATTTTACTCCTACTTGGCGTTAACAAAGCTGAATAACGCTTATTCTGACTTTTTATGTGCAAGGCTTGATAAACTGAATGAGAAGGCACTCAATGATCAGGCAACGAGCATTGATGAATGGTCATTCGGACACCCCCTCATCTCCAGGCAAGGCTATTCCACAAAGTGGGATACCAGTTAGAAAGGGCGAACTCAATAATGTCCAGATTTCCTCACTTGTTTTTCCACTTTCAATCTCAGGCCACCGGCCACCAAATGAGGCTGACATATTGAAAAATAATCTTTTATGGGTGAACGGCAAGTAAAAATAGAGCATTAGCCGGGCTTTCAAATTCTGATCTGCTAAGTTTGTCAGACCCCAAAGATTTGATTTTCCACCCAGCTGGAAGCCGTTAGTGTTTTCACAAGGAATCTTACTGACAAGGCAAACCCACCTAATACATGAGCTGTTGAGTTTTTTGTGGGGAGATTCTATTTGGATGCCTTCCTAACTTTATTCAATAGACTGTCAACGTGATGTACAGTAAACACACTACCACATGAATACATGTATTAATTTCATACAGCTGGTGGTTGTGCTGCCCTACAGTATTTCTCTAATACGTTTATGTCACTTTCCTTGCGCTTAAAATAATAATAATCCGAAACAGTAAGATGAGAATTAAATTTACATGTCACAGTTTTGGGGTTTGGGTTTTTTTTGTTTGGGGTTTTTTTACAAAAGAGAAATCTGTGTTCTCTTACTGCAAGGACTTGTATTAAAATACTGCATCTGGATTAAGGTAATACAGCAATGATCCAACAGAGATCAGCCACACAAATAATTGATTTTTCTTTTTAGCACTGCCATGACACAATAACCACACTAAACCTTTTTTTTAAAAAAACACAACCCTATCTTTCCTCAGAAACATTGCTAGAATACTAGTGACACATGATTTCAGCTTTGAATGTGCACATTTTAAAAAAATACTCACCAGATAATGCCAAGAGTTTTCCCTACACACTTCCTTATTGGCAAGGCTTACTCTGCTTCTTAAAATAGCTACAATGGGATTTTAGATCATATAGCTGAGTGAAATGAAGAGAGGGAAACTGTTTACACATTTACTTTAGAGAATTGTGTATGTGTGTGTGTTTGTGTGAAAGAGAAGTTGCATTTAGTTTGTCAACTCATGAGTGCATGTTGGGATAGGATCCAGGGTGTACCTACCAAACCTTATTTCTAGATGTGTGCCTATGAACAGTCTTAAGTGTATGTCTAAAAAAGGTAAAATATGAATACAACAAACACTTGTGTGTAAACATGTGAACAGATACCATGGCTGATATTGAGTGTCATTAAATAAAATGAGACAGTAACCTCAAGCAGCTGATTTGGGATTATTATTTTTTTTTGGAAAGTCAGCCCATTGTAAACTATTTAATTTATTGTTGCTGTATTTTCCTGTCAAGGAAAAGAAGAACCTGAGGGATTTTCAGCCTCAGATGCCCAAATAAGTTGCTAAGACTTCAACTAGGGTGGGGGTAGTACTTGCTGCTGTGTCTTAGTCAGCAAAATGTCTTGACCCAAGAGATGAAGATAGAACTGGATTTGGCTCTGTCAAGTGTAGACATGATGGCAACCCTGGGTTGGCTGAATGTAATGTGTGAGAAACAGTCCTAAAACTATAGAACTGACATTAAGTTAAAATAAACGCACATGTTCAATAAAAGAATCAACTAGGCAGGCCATCATTTGAGCTATCAGATCAGGAGATTAGTCAGGTACACCAAGTGGTAACAGGAATATGAGCCAAATGCAAAAATACTGTGAACTTGGAGAAATTCAGTTGGGCCTCACATCATAGGTGCTCATAACATTTCCTGTGGAAGAAAAAGAGCAATAATAATACCATCCCTATTCATACACTGTGGGCCAAAGTTATACTATCTGGGAAGCCAATGGTGGCATCTCAGTTTCCCACCTGTAAAATGAGAACAACAATGGGCTGCATTTTGAAAGAGGATATGCAACAAAGTTTGTACTCCAGTCTGAAAATTAAAAGCGATCAAGCATACCAAGGAACTTGTGCCTCTTAACAGCAGCAAGAACTACTGCTACAGAGTTGGCCATGGGCCACAAATTTTACTCTCCACCATACAGAATATTCTATGCAATATTGTAAAGTCTGACAAAATATACATTCCAATAACCAGCAAATTCTAATATCCATTGCTTCAAAACTAGATCAAGTTTGGGATACTAACAGAGCCCCCAAGTGACTTTAATCTCCTATATTTTGACTTAAAGTGCTATTGAAACTAAGCTTCCTCATCCATTTCCTCCCTGCATGCAGAATACCCATTTTAGGGGAAACCTACCAGCGTAATTATGCATCATCAGGTCTAATTAGGAAATTCTGCCTTTATATAAATATTACACATTCCCTTTTCCCTCTTAGAAACATTTTGATATTTGTGACGTTCTTTCAGCCTTTAATGGGAGATTGCAACATTACCACTGAGAACTTTTGTTTTGTTTTGTTCCAGTGTCACCACCTCCCCGTTTTGACAGATAGCGAGTTAGTTTTGTTAAAATGCAAGGGGTGATAGCGTATGCTCCAGTGAACTTTCCCTCCTCTCGGCACCAGAGACAAAAACCTGCAGCTTTGCTCGGCGCTGGCAGCCATCTGGACAGCTTGCTCTCAATGTCTTCCCCACACCACACTGCAGGCAACATTTCAGGGCTCCAGAGCTCTGTGGAGCTATTCATGACATACCAATTTCACATTTTCTGCTTCTACACTTGCAACAATAAATGCTAATGAGGACTGTGAATGGCATTTTTAAAGACAATAAAAAAAAGGTCTCAAAATCCCTCGCATATGGAGATACTGTTTTCTAAACTTCACCTTCTGTTGGGGAACAATGTATAATTTAGGAGGGGGAGCAGGGATATAACGGTAGGAGAAAAATTAGGAAGACTGAAGGATAACCAGGTCCTGCAGAATTGAAAGTAAAACAATGTTTGCAAGGTAGGCTAATGACACAGATTTTCAGATCACCTCTGCACTACCAACCAATCCTTGTGACCGCATTGCTGTTTCTTATCAGGAGATCTCATTAATTATTGTCTGCTTGCAAGGGAGCGGGGAAGGCAACCTTAAATGACCACGCATAACCTCAAAAAGCCATACATTCCAACAATTTAATTGCTAATCTTTAGATGAGACTGGGGGTAAACTGTTATCATTAATTGGTTGGAAATGCTACGCTTTCATAAAGATTAATGCAATGACCGAGTGTGGGCAAGCAAAACTATCTAATGTTTTCTCTTTTTCTGAAAACAAAAATGCATTTTACAGTGCCCTTATTAATACAAATGGCTAATATGCTTGAGCTTCAAATGTGATCACTTATCATTAACAGGGATTAAGATACTTTTCGCAAGATCCACCAGGTGGAGCAAATATGCAACACTACAGAATTCTCAACATAAATTCAGATCACCAGAGTGGGGGTGGGAAGCTCTCCCCCTTCCCTGCAGTTTCTTCCTCCTTTTCTTTGTAAACGTGTAATTGACTTCTTTGCCATACAGCAGAGCCCTCGTAATCTACCTCAACATTACCCAAATACCTTGACTATCTGAGTTTGCCGTGTTCCCCGCATATTTGGTGTGATATTTTTTGACTTAAGTCCTTCAGTTGTAACGGCCAAACTCCCAGGTCTTACGCAAGGGATACACTTTTTAATTACCTGCTTACATTGCAAAAACAACTGGCTCCTTCTCTCCAGAGAACTCACAATGGTCAATTTAAGGGGTGAAAGAGCAGTTTTGCAGCTTGGCTATGAATGTGTGGTGCCCATTTAGTGTAGCATCACCTTGGCACTCCAGTTGCTGCTGCAACGCTAATCCTTCCCACACTTTCAGGTAATGTGAGAAACCCAGGACCACATGGGTGGAGCCCCTACTGCAGATCTTCCTCATATGCTGGGATAGCTCAGTCGGTAGAGCGTAAGACTCCTAAACTTAGGGTTGTGGGTTCAAGCCCTATGTTGGGCAAAAGATTCCTGCATTGCAGGAGGTTTGACTTGATGGCTCCTCCTAACTCTACAATTCTATGTTTTTAAGTGAGTCCAGTGCTAAACCAGCTTCTTAAGGACTGGTGCTGGCATGCCGTTACTCTTCTTGTTGTGAATTTCTCCCGTGTGGTCCTGGACTTCTCCTATTACTCAACTGATGTTGCAAGGGCAAAGTGAAGCACTTTGGAAGCCTAGTTTAGAATCAGCACAACAGTGCGTGGTGCTAAGAAGCATCAGCACTGGTAAAGAACAAGGGCTGAAGATGTTAAGGTGGTCCCAGGAACACATTTTGGCTGGGGACTGCCTGAAAGAAATCAATAGCAATTGAGAAGTACACTTAGGCTTTAACCCCAAATTCCAGCTTTCATTTTTTTTAAAAAATGTACAGCCTTAGCAAAGAATAATCCACAAACTTCTGTGAGAGAGAGTCAGCATGGTGTGGTTGTTAAGAGCGGTAGTCTTGTAATCTGGTGAACTGGGTTCACACCTCCGCTCCTCCACATGCAGCTGCTGGGTGACCTTGGGCTAGTCACACTTCTCTGAAGTCTCTCTGATTAAAAGCCCTGAAGCTTTGCCCTGTATCCTCACCCCCCCTTCTACTAAGAACTCTTTAAAAAGTTTCTTGGACATGGCCCCAAGAACTGAACCGTTAGGTTCAGGTGATTCTATAGTTGGGTGCTTAATACTGGAAATGAGTCATTGAGATGTTGCAAATGGGGCATTGGAACAGGATGTTTTTAAACAAAAAACTTACTGGATTTCCCCAGAAATCTGAACCTGGTAAGTCTGGATCAAATATAGGGAGGGATATATGGGCTGTAATTTTGGGGACAGTGATGTCATGTGGACATTGCAAAAGTCCTGCATGTATGAGGATGACCTACCCCACAATAAGCGCTAGTGTGGAAGCATCCTTAATGTACCTAATATATGTACCATACTTATTTAAAGGTTGAACAGATGTTTACACTACTTGCTATACATAGAAACATAAGAAGCAGCCTTAAACTGAATTAGGCCATTAATCCATCTAGCTCAGTATGGTCTACACTGAGTGGCAGTGGCTCTCCAGGTTTCCAGGCATAGCTCAGTAGGTAGAGCATGAGACTCTTAATCTCAGGGCTGTGGGTTCAAGCCCCACATTGGGCAAAAAGATTCCTGCATTGCAGTGGGTCGGGCCTTTTCTGCAGTGGCTCCTCGTCTGTGGAATGCTCTCCCCAGAGAAGTTCACCTGGGGCCTTCATTATACACCTTTAGGCGCCAGGCAAAAACGGTCCTTTTTAACCAGGCCTATGGTTGATTTGATTGACATCCCATGACCTTTTAAAATGTGTGTTGGGGTGTGGGGGGTGTGATTGGGCTATTGCTGTTTTTATTTTTAATAGGAATTTTGTGGTTTTATATTCTGATTTTATTCTGTGGACCGTCCTGAGACCTACAGGTATAGGGTGGTATATACATTCAATAATAATGATGATGATGATAAATGACATACGTGGTCCCTTCCAACTATATAATTCTATGATTCTTCCAGCTGTACCTGGTGATGCCAAAGATTTAGCCTGAGATTTTCTTCATGCAAAGCAGGTGATATACCACTGAGCTTCCCCTTATGTAAGCTTACTTGAGAGCCAGTGTGGTGTAGTGGTTAAGAGCGGTAGTCACGTAATCTGGGGAACCGGGTTCGCGTCTCCGCTCCTCCACATGCAGCAGCTGGGTGACCTTGGGCCAGTCACACTTCTGTGAAGTCTCTCAGCCCCACTCACCTCACAGAGTGTTTGTTGTGGAGGAGGAAGGGAAAGGAGAATGTTAGCCGCTTTGAGACTCCTGAAGGGGAGTGAAAGGCGGGATATCAAATCCAAACTCTTCTTCTTCTTCTTCTTCTTCTATTTGTATTTTGTTGGTAAGTTACTGAGATTTCCCAGCCCTCTCTTTCAAGACAAAACCTGCTCTCACACCCTGAACCATGTAATCCAGGGCAAACTAGTCAGTTTATAGATGATTTTAACTTTTATTTTATCCACCACCACCAAATTATTTCCTTTAGAAAGTTCACAGAAAGATCAACATAAGATTATCTAAACCAAAATGGAACACTTCAGTCCCAGAAGCAGGCCAGTTAACATGTAAGTGAACAATACATCAATGCCAGTTTTATAAAGGGAAATAAAAAACAGCCACCTTTTTTCCTTTTTCTTTTTTGAAAAGGGGAAAAAAAATCCCCAGCCTTTATGCCAGCGTTGTCAGGACTGGGAGAACGGCACCGGCAGGAACCTCACATTCCTGACCAAACCCTCTTGTACACAATACCTACTGAATGAAAGGAACCCAGGCCGGGCAGAGATAGCCGACTGTCAGGAACCGGCCCTGACGTTTGTGGACAGACAGGGTTGGCTTTGCAGGATGTCAGAGCAGCAAACTGCAGCTAGAGATACTGGACTTTCACACACTTCCAGATTGGATGTTTTGCTCTTCAGGTAATTAAACAAGGAAGCGGGGTCTGATGGTACGAGCCTGACCCCGGTGGTGTGGCTCCATAGTTCTGCATATCAACTTCCGCAAGAACTGCCTGGAGCATCAACAGAATCTTCTCTATGTGCTCCTTCTTCCTCCCCGCCGCCTTCCACCCTCCTTGAAACAAGTCTCTTAAAGTAATAGCCAATTTTTCAAGTAGCATGTTTTCTCATATTTAAGTACAATTACTTGCACTGTGTAAGCAGCCTTACAATCTTTTGTTTAAAAAGAAATTGGGGTGGAGGTAGAGAAGCAAGGATGATTGTTCTTTGCTAGACATTCTGCAAAATGTTGCCAGCTATTGAAGCAACTTGGGGTAGGTTATATATTATGTATCTAATAAGTAAGCAATGAATTAACATCAATGGATGCCATAATGGCTTTCTGCAACACACCTGCCTCTGTAAGAAGTATTGCAAAACTAACATTCTGATACTGTATTGCAAGCCGTCTTGTTACTGGAGAAACAATAGGAAGTCAGCTATGGTGGTACTGTAGAGTTTTCTCTCCCTTTGTTCAATTTCCCTCTGCCGCTCAAGATTTTTTTAAAAATCAGCTTCACCCTCACCCACAACACTAACAACTTCTGAATGCTTTGAAATGCAACATATGACTTGCAAAGCAATGTCGAAACAAACACAGGGACAGCTTTGCAATTGACCTAATTTCCTGTTTAAGATGCCATCTGAAACAAAATAGGGTGCTTTTAAAATAAATAAAAATAAAAATAAAAAGCTAAGTAACGTATTCTCCTTTGTCTCAAGAATCTGCAGAAGGGAACATGGGCTGAAAGACGAGAGAGAAGGAAGAGTACAAAAGCAAGCTTGCTTGTCTGTGTTCAACACAAAGAACATTAAATGAAAACAACTGGCATGCTGCCAAATTCCTATAGAGGCAAAGAGATTCAAATAAATTGATTTCACGCATCACACTGACCTGGGATCAGCGAGCAGTGGTACAATATACTCAGAACTCTGTGTGAGGCAAAGCCCATTAATGTTATCAGACCCTTAGTAGATTACCAAACAGAAAATGCTCTTTCTCTCTGTCACACACACAAGAATCCCTCTAAAAAGATAAATTTTAGGCTGAATTAAAATATGTTTTGTTTTAAAAGTTACAACGCTCACCCGCCACATATCTCATTTATTGGTAATGAGAGCTACAAATGTTCTAAAGACAGGTTTTATTGTATTCAATATCTATTGTTAAATGCACCCCACTTCCCCAAGTGGTGTGATGTTCCAGAGATGGTGTTGCCGAGTTTAGTTTCCTGTGAATAGGAGAGGACTGGAGAGTTACAGAGTCTTTGTCATATTTGCTTTATTTACAAATATACAAGCAGAACATGAGGAGAGGCAAACAAGTGCTCCTTCAAGGCAGCTGCACACTTGTTTCACCTAGAAGCCCATTCTTCCTGCTTCTAATTCTCCTAATGTCCCTCTATCCCTTCTCTCCTTTCCCTCATCTAGAAGGGATCTTCTCCAGGCTTAGATGGCTGTCTCCTTCTAAGATACAAAGACAGACCCTCCAAGTGTCCCTATTTTCCAGGGATAGTCCCAGATTTACAGAAGCCATCCTGGTTTCTGATTTGATCCTGGAATGTCCCACTTTTCCTTAGTATGTCCTTATTTTCATCAGATAAATGTTGGAGGGTATGGAATAGGATGTCACCAGGGCTTTTTTCAGCTGGAACTCACCAGAACTCTGTTCCGGCACCTCTCAGGTAGGCACCATTGCCATTATAAGGGCACAAAGAAGGCGTTTATGGTGAGTTCTGGCACCTATTTTTCTAGAAAAATAGCACTGGATGTCCCCATTTTAAATTGGAGAAATGATGGAGGGTATGTAAAGAGATTCCATCTATGAGGAAGCCATTTCCTGTTAGCCCCACTGATGAAATAGCAGCAACCAGCAAATCTGCCTAACAAAGGAATGGTTGAGGCAGCCATTCTTACCCAATGGTACTGTACTAACAACCTCATAAGCCAGCTGAGGCACATCTTACCTTGATTCCATTGTGTTGGCAGAAGGCAACTGTGAACCTTATGTGGCCTGCGTCACAGTCTTTCTATGCAAATTCTTTTAATTCCTAACCCCTATGGTTATGATTCATGGGTTCTCACTTAATTTAATTTTGATTTTAAATGTGATTTGAATTGTATTTTAAACTAATTGTTTGATTTTGTGTTTTTAATGTGTTATATGTTTGGTGTTAGCTGCCCTGAGCCTGGTCTCGGCCGGGGTATAAATAAAATTATTGTTATTATTAATTATTGTTTAAAATTATTGTTATAAAATTATTGTTATCTGGGCACCACAATTCAAGAAGGACACTGACAAACTGGAACGTGTCCAGAGGAGGGCAACCAAAATGGTCAAAGGCCTGGAAACGATGCCTTATGAGGAACGGCTAAGGGAGCTGGGCATGTTTAGCCTGGAGAAGAGGAGGTTAAGGGGTGATATGATAGCCATGTTCAAATATATAAAAGGATGTCACATGGAGGAGGGAGAAAGGTTGTTTTCTGCTGCTCCGGAGAAGCGGACACGGAGCAATGGATCCAAACTACAAGAAAGAAGATTCCACCTAAACATTAGGAAGAACTTCCTGACAGTGAGAGCTGTTCGACAGTGGAACTTGCTGCCAAGGAGTGTGGTGGAGTCTCCTACTTTGGAGGTCTTTAAGCAGAGGCTTGACAACCATATGTCAGGAGTGCTCTGATGGTGTTTCCTGCTTGGCAGGGGGTTGGACTCGATGGCCCTTGTGGTCTCTTCCAACTCTATGATTCTATGATTCTATGATTCTATGATTCTATTATTAGCCTGTGAGGGCCCAATGTGTGCCACCTTCCCTTCCTTTTTACAGAAGGGGAAGAACTGCATTAATCAGGTCAGATCCTGATGCTTGTGGCCTCCATGTGCAGGGGGAAGAATTGTATGGCTCAAGCCTGGATTATTATGGCCTTCATGTGGTGCATTGTCATGGGGGAGCGTATGTACCTGCTCATTCAAAACACAAAAAGATCAGCCAGCTAGGTAAGAAGTTGAAAAAGAGCACTTGGATAATTAGAAGCTTTCTTTTCACCTTCACAGGACAAGTAACTGCGTCAACACTGGGATTTCCATTACAGCACAGTATCTTCAACAATAAAAGGGCTTCTCATAAAGTTGGATGTTCAAAATCATACAATAAGCACAGTTATCTGTAAGCAAATGCAAGGAGAGAAGGCAAGGGAATTCCCTACCTGGCTTTAATCAATAACCTCTAAAGCCAGTTGTCTCTTATGTACCAAAGGGAGTCATGCTTCCTTTTATTTTATTTTATTTATTTATTTTTGGATAGACCACTGCAGTCACACGACATCCTGGGAGAGATTGTACATAATAATAAGCAACTGTTGCTAACAATGTCTGGGCTTCCTTGCCCACAACAATGTTGATAACAGAAGGAACAAATTCACAGCCTCAAAGAGTGAAACCAAGAGCCACATTAAATGCATGACTGAAGCAAATGATTGGGGTTGCAGCGAGCTGTATTTAAGCTCTCCTTCCGTCGTTCCATCATTGTCCCAACAACAAAAACCCACCACCACCAACTACTAGCAGTTTTCTTCCTGGGACAAATAGTTTAGCGGAGGCTATTTTAGTTGGGAAGGAAGTTTAAGCCCCCCTCCTCTTGGTCCCAATTCTGATCTCCCCCACAGCTACTGCTTTTTAATTGCAACCATGCAATTAATGTATGTTGTAGTTTGCTATTCAGAAGCATCTGCTTGTGCCACATCAGCTGCCACAAGAGGTAGGGATAGCCACCAGCTTGGATGACTTTAAAAGAAGATTAGAGAAATGCATGGACGTTAAAGCTATCACTGGCTGCTAGCTACAATGGCTGTATTTGACCTCCACTGTGGGAAGCAGCATGCCTTTGAATACCACTGGCTGGAAACCACAAGTGAGAAGAGTACTATCACATTAAGGCTCCACTTGTGGGCTTCCCATAGGCATCTTTTTGGCCATTGTGATGTGGAGTAGATAAGCCATTGGCTTTGTGTTCTTATTTTTAGGATCACACCCACTAGCCATGTGGATCCCATTTGTGTGGAGACACTCTAAGAATGATGGCAAACCACAGGGCCACCAGGGGGATAGTCAGCAGGGGCATCAATCAGTATTTGTAGAATTTGTGGGATGCTCCTCTTAATGAGGTTTGGCTGATGCTTTCATTGTGCACCTTTAGGCACCAGGCAAAAACATTCCTCTACAAACCAGGCCTTTGGCTAATTAACATCTTATTACCACCCCCCTTAAAAATGAGTTTGACCAAACTGTGGGAGGCAGTGGAGACAGGAGTGTCTGGCGTGCTCTGGTCCATGGGGTCACGAAGAGTCGGACACGACTAAACGACTAAACAACAACAACCCTCTTAAAATGTGTTCAAGGGAGGGTGTGGGGAGGGGTTAATGGCTTGTGGGGTTTTTGTTTGTTTTTTGCTTTTATATTGTATTTTTATGTTGTGAACCACCCTGAGATGTGAGGATGATGGGTGGTATACAAATTTAATGAAAATAAATAAATAAAATATTCAAGGGTGTGCTAGCAGATTTTGCAACTCCTTCCTGGTTCAGCTGTCCCTTCCACACATTGGACACATGCATGGAAGAAGCTCAAGTTAATTCCTGTAAGGGGATATGTTTAAAGAGATTGCTGATACTCTTTTAACTTACTTTAAACTCTAAAGCAATTAAGAGGTCAAAGTAAATTCAAGATTTGTTATAACAGAGTAACAGATAGTGAAAACTTTTTCAGTTTTTTATTGACTCTCCTTTGCCCTTTCCAAGGTAATTGTTTCCAAATGGAATTATTTTCTTCCTCTGCAATTTCGCCTACATTTTACATCGTCTTTATACTATTTTGTTGTTTTTCTAAATCTGGAATCCTGCCCAGCATTTTCTTATAGGCTCAAACAGGAAACTGAACAGAATGGTCACCTCTCTTAATTGTTCCAAATCAACCTGGCTTACTCAGACAAAATGTGTTATTTGTGAGCCAAAAATCAATTGTGCACAGAACTTCTAATTTTCTATACATTCCTGTAGCTGTTAATTAGACAAATGTCTCTAAAATGCTTTTATATTTTTGATGTTAAACTGTTCAATACTTCAGCACAATGCTATCCAAACTCGGAGCTTCCAAAATAATAGTGGGATGCACCTGAAATAAACAAAGAGCACACCAACAGGGAGTATGCACAATATGATTCAGTTCAGATGTAACACCAAACCATGGTTTGTTGTTACATGGACAAGCCGTGGGCTTATAAGCTCCCTTCTTGTTACTCCCCCTGCACACTCCAGTTCTTTCATGGACTACTGGTTCTTGTTAATCCATAGTCTATCACAGCATTTGCCATCCTTGTATGCTACAACTCCCATCAGCCCTGACCACAGGCCAGACTGAAGACAGATAGAGTCCAAACTATCAAGATGGTACTAGGTTGAAGAAGGCTTGTCTACCATTTCAGCTGAACTGTGCAGACTAGTTTGCAGTAGTTTTTTCTTCTTCTTCAGTCTGAATATATGGTCAGGGGAATCAGGGAAGGAATGAGGAAGAAAAGAGATGAGGGAGATTCATACACCCAAGAAACACTGAACAGAGATAAACATGTTGCCAAAGTTAAGTGCTTTTAAGTCCCGCTGGTTTCAGTGTGGAGTCAAACACCTATGTACCCATATATCTCCCCCATGGAAATCCATTGCATTTAAAAGTGTTGAGCTTCAGCAGGGTTGAATGTATAGTGTGTGAACTACCCTAAAAATACTGCTTTTCTTTCAACATGCAAAATAACCTGCATGTTTATTTTTTCAAAATAAAAAAATTCCTTCCAGTAGCACCTTCCAGTAGTAGTAGTTTATTTTTTCGTTGTAGTTTAGTAGTAGTTTATTTTTCCTTCCAGTAGTAGTAGTTTATTTTTTCGTCATCCATTTTGGTGATTCATTAATGTAACTCACACCAACAATTAACATAATGCCAGAAAGCCACAATCATTTCTCACATGATTGGGGGGAGAGAATTCTAGCTATAGGAGAGCTGATGACAATTCCATATCTAAACACCCCAAAATACCCTTAAACGTCTCTTATGGATAAACAATCTTTCAACAGTAGTCACACAACAAAGAAATGACTCCTTGATAACAGAAGAAGTAAGGAATCAAGGCTTAAGGAAAAGTAATCTAGGAATGTACACTAAACTCAACAAAAGTATGGGGACAGCATCTGCTTTAAAGCTCAGAAAACAAAGGGGAGATTATTACCTCCAGTAGTCAGAACAGATATAATTTCCAAAGACTCCTATGGGCAGTAAACATGGTGAATTTTCTTTGCATAGGATTAACACTGAACCTTTTTCAGTGTGCGCAACTGGATGTCAGATCAAAGAAGGGCTGGATGATATCATGGATACACCAAGAAGCAACTGGTATTTATTTACCATAGGTGCTAACTAAATAAAGCACTGTAAGCCCCTTCTATGTGGGCTGGCTCTCAGAATAATGTTTTAAGGTAAGGAAGAATTAATTTTTTTGTGGGAGAGGGCTGGTTGCTTTCTAAATATTATCTTAATGCATTCTAGCAAATGGATGCCTTATATTTTGGTTACCGGTAATCTGACTGTTAAGATTAGGAAAGCTTCACTTTGTTAAAGAAATGATGGGGGATTAATAACTGCACTTTCGTCCCTCCACCATTATCCTCAACAACCCTGTGAGGTATATTAGGATGAGAGACAATCACTGGCCCAAGGTGACGCTGAGGCTTCTAAACTTTGTCTCTCAGGTCCTAGCTCACTTAACATATTTTCACCTTACTCCACATTATGGAAGGGAAGGTGTAGAAGTGAGCAAATTGGCAGGATGGAGATACTCTCTCCCTCTAGGAGGATATTCCCTGTTTCTTGCTGTGTAATTAGAATTCCATACGCCTATTAGCATATGCCACAACTCAGCTATGGCTGCCTGGCTGGTTGCATTTTGGGTCCTATTTTGGATATCTTGCAGATGTATTTATTTCCCTTCCTAACAAATTTGCCAGTATGTTTAGGTAGTTTGCAGCTCTGCAAATTACAGCTTTTGGATACTAAATCTGTCTGACCCATATTTATTTGATTTGATTTAATGTATTTATATACCAATGAAAGCCAATGCATTGTAGCTGTTAGAGGACTGAACTAGAACCAGAGGCAGCCATGTTCAAATCTCCACCCACCCATGAAGCTCACTTGTTGACCTTGGTCAAACACTGCTGTAATGGTTCTAGGGGTTGCTCGTGTGTAAATCGGCGCCACTCCTGACTAGGTTACCTGGTTGAACCCTTTCTGTCTGGACAGCCACTCACCCGTGGCTGTCTCAATCGCTGGCAGCATCCGTCAGTGGGCGTTTCTTGAACTTCTTCCAGCAGAGAAGCTCTTTGACGCCTAGTCTCCGCCTAGTCTCCCTGTGCGGAAGCCTTCTGCGCAAGGAGGGTGTGGGCAGCGGAGGACCCGTGCTTTCCCCACTGGTCCCTGGCGAGGAGTCATAGAGCCTCCTCGCCGATTCCCCCATCTGCCCCCTTCTCCACTGGTGCTACGCTGATTTCCTTCCCCAGAAGATGTGCTGCTTCTCTTCCTCCCGGGACGCTCTCCGGAACCCCTCTGGAGCCCTCCCTCTCCCTCTGGCTCCAATAGCAGTTCCCTGACAACTGCCTATCAGCTTAAGATACCTCACAGGGTTGGCGTGATGCTGAAAGCCAGGGAGAACCATGTACACCACCTTGTGTTTTTTTGGGGAAAGGCAGCTAACAAATGTAGTAAACAAGACACTCGGGTAATTAATATGAAGCACCATGGCTTTTTCCCCAGCCAGAACTCACTGGAACTCCAGCACCTCTCAGATGGGTGCCATTGCCATTCTAAGAGAATGAGGGAGGTGTTTGTGGTGAGTTCCGCCACCCCTTTCCCTAGAAAAATAACACTGCAAAGCACCATTATTATAATACAGCCTATACTGGTATTTTACACCTTCCTCTTCTTTTGCAAATTAGTTATTATTACATTTGTAAATGGCCCTCCCTCCAAAGTGCTCAGGGCAATGTAAGGTAGGTGGGAGTTTGAACGCTGAGCCCAAGGTCGCCTAGTCAACTTCATGGTTGGGTGGGGATTCTACCCTCGTTCTTCCTGGTCCTTCAAATATAGGCTGCTTGTTATTGTCATCTTCAGACAAGCAGATGTGGAAGCCTTTCCCATTTCCAACCCAAGGCATTATTACTGATATTTATGACTGCAGTCACATGTGCTGGGAGCAGTAGGTCAGCATTAGTGGCAACTGCCTGTATTTTACCAATGGCAATCTTTGGTAACAAATAGAAGAAAAACTTTTTTGACCATCGACAGACCACCTTATGTAACTTTGCTATATACCGGTATCTCTCATGCTGGGGTAGGAGGAAACACTGACATTTCAGTCTAGCTTCGTGTCTGTTTTTCATTAGCAAGCAGATAAAATCTGACCCTTAACCATACCGTTTGAAAGGGCAACTTTTTAAAAAATGCAAAGGATCTATTCCACTGAACTTGGAAGAAGGTTGCTGCACGCATTGTTATCGCATGCCTCCCCCCCCTCCAAATGCAGCTATTAGGGCTCCAGAAAGTACCTGACAGCATTGCCTCTTAATTTGCTCCACAAAATTTCAATTCAGTTCAAGATCGGTGGCCAAATTTTCAACCTGGACACTGAATGCACATGCTTAGAAATCAGCAGATGCTTTTAGGATTCAGATTTTATTGGTCTGTCTTTCAGAACTTAGTGATCTACTACCTATTATAATCCAATGAGAGGTACTCATTTAAAACACATTTATTATGGTGGGGGAAAGCAAAGCATGTGCTTAACACTCCCACGGAAGTAAATGGGACTTTAAAAAGCACTTTCTTACAGCAGGTCTCGTTGAGTCATGAAACACAAAGGGCTGTACCAGATGTTCTCACAGTTCTCAGGCCTCCATGGGGCTGTCCCTGAATAAGTCTGGCCCAACCCATAGCCGCGGACATGCCTTGGACCTGGTGTTTACCTCTATGGATGTTGGTGACCTAAGTAAGTCAAAGCGAAGTAAAAGCGAAACGAAAGAGGTGCCATGGTCAGATCACTTCCTGGTGCAACTGGACTTCTCTGCGACCCTTCCCCTCTGCAGGGAGGTGGGACCAATTCAGATGGTCCGCCCCCGCCACTTAATGGATCCAAATGGTTTCCAGAGAGTGGTAGGGGATGCTTTATCCCATGTTGATGGCCTTTCAGCTGATTCCCTGGTGGCCCGCTGGAATGTGGGGTTAACCAGGGCTATTGACTGTTTGGCTCTGATGCGCCCTCTCCGATTGCATGGAGCCAGGACAGCCCAGTGGTTTTCCACGGATCTGAGGGCAATGAAACAATCGTTGAGACGGCTAGAGCGCCGGTGGCAGATAACTCATTCCGAATCTGACCGGACACAGGTTAGAGCTCAACGTCGAGCCTACCAAGTGGCGATAGGGCAAGGTGATTGAGCAAGTGGTTGCTGAACAACTCCAGGCACGCCTGGAAGAAGCGGACCATTTGGATCCCTTCCAGTCGGGATTCAGGCCTCATCACGGGACTGAAACTGCCTTGGTCGCACTGGTTGATGATCTCCGGCGGGCTAGGGACAAAGGTGAGAGCTGTTTCCTAGTTCTGCTGGATCTCTCAGCGGTGCTTGATACCATCGACCATAACATCTTTCTGGACCGTCTTGAGGGGCTGGGAGCTGGGGGCACTGTCATACAGTGGTTCCGCTCCTTCCTCCTGGGTCGTGTTCAGAAAGTGGTGGGGGGGATGAGTGTTCAGACCCCTGGGCTCTCACTTGTGGGGTGCCTCAGGGTTCTGTCCTCTCCCCCATGCTTTTCAACATTTACATGCAGCCGCTGGGAGAGATCATCAGGAGGTTTGGACTGGGTGTTCATCAGTATGCAGATGATACCCAGCTCTACCTCTCTTTTAAATCAGAACCAGTGAAGGCGGTGAAGGTGCTATGTGAGTGCCTGGAGGCGTTTGGAGGTTGGATGGCGGCTAACAGATTGAGGTTGAATCCTGACAAGACAGAAGTACTGTTTTTGGGGGACAGGAGTCGGGCAGGTGTGGAGGATTCCCTGGTCCTGAATGGGATAACTGTGCCCCTGAAGGACCAGGTGAGCAGCCTGGGAGTCATTTTGGACTCACAGCTGTCCATGGAGGCACAGGTCAAATCTGTGTCCAGGGCAGCTGTTTACCAGCTCCATCTGGTACGTAGGCTGAGACCCTATCTGCCTGCGGACTGTCTCGCCAGAGTGGTGCATGCTCTGGTTATCTCCTGCTTGGACTACTGCAATGCGCTCTACGTGGGGCTACCTTTGAAGGTGACTCGGAAACTACAACTAATCCAGAATGCGGCAGCTAGACTGGTGACTGGGGCGGCCGCCGAGACCATATAACACTGGTCTTGAAAGACCTACATTGGCTCCCAGTACGTTTCCGAGGACAATTCAAAGTGTTGGTGCTGACCTTTAAAGCCCTAAACGACCTCGGTCCAGTAGACCTGAAGGAGCGTCTCCACCCCCATCATTCTGCCCGGACGCTGAGGTCCAGCGCCGAGGGCCTTCTGGCGGTTCCCTCATTGCGAGAAGCAAAGCTACAGGGAACCAGGCAGTGGGCCTTCTCGGTAGTGGCACCCGCCCTGTGGAACGCCCTCCCACGAGATGTCAAAGCGATAAACAACTACCTGACATTCAGAAGACATCTTAAGGCAGCCCTGTTCAGGGAAGTTTTTAACGTGTGATATTTTAGTGTATTTTTGGTTTCTATGGAAGCCGCCCAGAGTGGCTGGGGAGGCCCAGCCAGATGGGCTGGGTATAAATAATAAATTATTATTATTATTATTATCAGGCGTTTCTGAAGGCTGCACTAGTTTGCTAGGACACGTTCTAAAAATGAAAAATGACCACCATCCTCTAGGTATTTTTAAATACCTTGATGGAACCAAGAGGCAGATTATGAACTTTGGAAAAGAATCACAGCTCATGGGTAGAACACAGGTCACAGATTGAGTACCCAGCATCTCCAGGTAGGGCTGGGAAATATTCTCTTCCTGGAACCGCTGTTAATCAGTGCCAACAATACTGAGTTAGATTGGGTGTAAGTTTCCTACAGTTCCTAACATGCAACAAGGTCCCATTAGGTGAACCAACTGTGGGAGTTTCAAGGGAACTGAAAAGCATTCCAGTAAGATGGTGAAACTTCCAGTAAGCTGAAGTGTTAGTAACAGCTGCTCCCATATGAAATAGGCATGAAAAATGACTCTGGGCAGAGCTACAAGCAAATATAGTGTTCATAGCTTGAAGAGATCAGAATGGCAGGAAACAGCTACAGTTTTTCATGGACTGCCTCCAAAAATATTTGAATCTATTGCGGCTTTCATCTGTAATGGACATACCCTTTGTACTTTATATACACACGTAAGTATAGATCAAAACATAGGTTCGAAATATAGTTAACCTTTCGACTCACTTGAAATATTCAGTCATTCAGATAAACCCACATGCTGTAATACTGTCAGAAACACCACCCAACCCTCCACACCAACAGTTTTAACCCAAACTGGACATAGCCCCACAGTCCTTAAGCCTCTTAATCTGCATTGGTCTCATTAGATGTGTTTCTGGGTAAGTGGACTGTGACATAAGTATTAAATAACTACTCATATGTACCTCAAAGCTTGCCAAATCTATATATGCAATGGGATTGGGGCACCTTATCTTGCAGCCTCTCTCAGCTGTACCTGCCCCACCTCTGTATTTACCCTGAATGGCATTCAATGATGCCCACTCACTTGTGAAATGGGACTTTCTTGCACACACCCAATACCTGTTCCAAAGGGTCTTCCAGGAGCATATTGTGGGGGGGGGGAGGGTGGACAACAGGGGAGATAAAAGGTAGAGGACCCCCACCGTGTAAGCAGGTGCCTGCTTTTGCAAATATGGATCTTTGTAGTGTTGGCAATAAAGTCTACGCTGAAGGTTCTGCCAACTGTCTCCTGCTTCTCTAAAGACCTTTCTTCCTTGCTACCCCACAGGCTTAGAACCACATCGCAGAACACCCTGTGCCTTACTTCTTTCAAATCCCTCTTCAAAATACACCTTTTCCGTGAAGAACTGCATATTGCTTCCCTGCCTTCCTTCCTCTGTACTAATGGGACCTGTCACAGTTCAACCCATGATGGTAGCCTCTCAATTGTGATGCTACAAAATGGGAGAGAGGATGGGATTCCTACCCACTGGGCCTATGCATATTATATTGTATGAAAACAGACATCATTTCATTTTTTACATCCAAAATGTGGCTGTAAGATGAGCTGGAGGTGGGGCAGGAAGGGTGTGTGTTTGTGTGTTACAAATCTACTCCCTTCCTCTCAATTAGGCTATTCATGCTTTGAGATAAATATGAGTAGGGCATCTCTGCACAAGTTCTTCAAGCATACCACCCAAAATCTGAAAGCCCTGCAAGGTTAGATTCCAAGGGAGGGATGGGAAGCACATGGAATAACAAGGAGAAGATGGAAGGCACAGTTACAGAGGGACAAGGCACAATAAATCAAATTAATTTCTTTCTCATAAATAGCATGTTAATTACAAATCTGTTCCTTACCTTGGCAAAATTCAAAGTTCCCTTTTTTCCGGCAGTCACCTATTACTAAACTCAGTGCTCTCCAAGTGTTTCTTTTGACAGATATCATTCTCCACCAATCGTCCTGCTAATTTCCTCTCCTTTTCTGACTGGGACAGATATTACGTTCACCAGCCCAGAGATCAATCTTTTCTATTGACAACAACAAAAGGAAAAAAAACACGCACATATCACAGCCAGTTTGAAGCACAAAGCCCCTTTATTGACATGCTATCTATATCTATATCTATATCTATATCTATATCTAACCTATATCTATATCTGTATCTATATCTAATCTATATCTATCTATATATGTAACAGAAGTAGTAATTATAATCCTAAAGTAACTTCTTTATTGTTGCATTTTAAAACCAATTCTTTTTTTAAAAAAAATATTCCCGGAGGGAAGGAGGGAAACTAATGCATATACTGTGAATTACAAACAAGTCAAAAATCAAAACTTAACTGGGTCAATTGTTCACAGGAAAGTAACTTGTATCAGGTCAGATTATATTTCCATCAGGCTCTCCAGAATTTCAGGAAGGGATCGTGCTTATGGCTACTATCTAATCTTTTTAACCGAAGAGGTCAGGCATCAAACCTTCTGCATACAAACTTGTTCTTTACCACTGAGCTATGGTATTACCCCATATATTACCTCCTGCTGTTTTATATAAGATCAGAATTTTTACCAATAACCCCCAGGATTCACAAACTACTAAAAAGAAGCATACCCAGTCCTGGGTCAATGATGCTATTTATTTATTTATTCATAAATATTTTTAAACTTCTCCTCGTGCTCACATTCAAGAAGCATGATTAAAATAAAATGAATCACATCAAGACATAGGTAGTATTAAACTGTTGTTAGTACTGCATTTTATATTGCTGTAACACCCCCAACCCCAAAGATCTTCTGATTATTACGATAATAAATAAATACAATAAAACATATTCCCATTAACATCTACGGAATTAAACTAGTTGAATGCTCTAAACCACTTTGAAAGTATTGTACTGCCCAGCTCTGTAGCTGCAACTGTTTCCAAAGAGCTGCTGTACCAATATCCCATTTACTTCAACATGGTTTGCACACCATAGCCAAGGAATTCTGAAGTGTGTGCCAGGGCACCCTTAATATGCCAGGGAAAATAAAGCACCCATCAAAAAGAAAAGGCTGCATTATTACATGAATCCCTCCTCTTCACTAGCCTCCTTCCAGACAGCATCTGCTGAGGGAGGGCAAATATGCTGGGTCTCTTTATCAGGCCTGATGGAATTATTTAACCACTTCCAATGCAGCAGCACAGTGGAATTATTCCCTTTCAGTAGACGCTTCCCATTGCATTGTGCATTCATTCTAACCCAGGAGTGGGGAACCTTTGGCCCTCCAGCTTTTGCTGAACTACAACTCCCGTCGGCTCTGGCAAGCATGGCCAGGGATGATGGGAACTGTGGTTCTGCAACATCTGGAGGGCTGAACGTTCCCCACTCCTGGTCTAAGAAATAGACTGCATCCAACTATTTGTAAAAGCTGTTTGTCAGAGGAACATTCTCCCTCGCAAGGTTGTGCACTCTCCTTCCTCGGAAGTTTTTAAGCAGAACTTGGATGGCCCTCTGTCATGGATGCTTTAGATGAGATTTCTGCAGTGCAGGGGGTTGGACCAGAAGGCCCTTGGGATACCTGCCAGCTCTACAATTCTGTGATTCTATAACTACATCATAACTAAAATAAGCATATTGGAACCAATCGGCTTAAGTTAAGTATGTGTTAAGTTACGTAACCATAAGTGGGTCTACACCAGGGGTCAGGAAACTTTTTCAGCAGGGGACTGGGTCTACTTTCCCTCAGACCGTGTGGGGGGCCAGACCATATTTTGGGGGGGAAATAAAAATGAACGAATACCTATGCCCCACAAATAACCCAGAGATGCATTTTAAATATTAGGCCGAATTGCTGTGATAAAAATGAACGTATTGCCAAGCATGCTGTTTCTGTTTCAAACATTGCAAATTTTGGACAAAATGGACTGTTTCAAGAAGTGGCAGAGAGACATCTCTAGATTTGTCTGGCAGGGCAAGAAGCCTCGAATAAAATTTAAGACATTAACTGATGCTAAAGAAAGAGGTGGATTTGCCCTGTCAGACCTTAAATTTTATTATGAATCAGCTGCCTTTTGTTGGCTGAGAGAATGGCTGCTTCTTGAAAATACTGATGTGTTGGATTTGGAAGGTTTCAACAATGTATTTGGTTGGCATGCATATCTGTGGTATGACAAGGTTAAAGCACATAAAGCGTTTAAAAACCATATTGTCAGGAAAGCACTGTTTAATGTCTGGATAAGATATAAGGACTTGCTAGAAAATAAAACCCCAAGATGGCTGTCACCAATGAAAGCAAAGGCTCAGAAAAAAATCAATATGGAGGCCAAATGGCCAAAGTATTGGGAAATTCTGGAACAAGAGGGAGACAGATTAAAACTGCAGAGTTTTGAAAAATTAAAAAACAGAGTGCGAGACTGGCTCCATTATTATCAAATAATGGAGGCCTATAATTTGGACAAAAAACTAGGCTTCCAGGTGGAAAAATCAAAATTGGAAACAGAATTGTTAGATCCCAAAGTTAAGAATCTGTCAAGAATGTATAACTTGCTGTTGAAATGGAATACTCAGAATGAAACGATTAATCTGCTATGATTAAATGGGCACAAGATGTTGGACATAACATTATGATGGCTGACTGGGAACAGTTATGGACCACAGGTATGAAGTTTACGGCATGTAGTGCCTTAAAAGAGAATCTAATGAAAACGATCTACAGGTGGTACATAACACCAGTCAAGCTTGCAAAAATCTATCATTTGCCCGATAATAAATGTTGGAAATGTAATGAGACTGAAGGTACATTCTTTCACCTTTGGTGGACATGCCCAAGGATTAAGAATTTCTGGGAGATGATTTATAATGAAATGAAAAAGGCATTTAAATATACCTTCCTGAAGAAACCAGAAGTCTTTCTCCTGGGCATGGTCGGCCAATTGGTGCCAAAGAAGGATAGAACTTTCTTTATGTATGCCACAACAGCAACAAGAATACTTATTGCAAAGCATTGGAAGACACAAGATCTACCCACCCGGGAAGAATGGCAGATGAAGCTGATGGACTACATGGAACTGGCGGAAATGACTGGCAGAATCCGAGACCAGGGAGAAGAGTCGGTGGAAGAAGATTGGAACAAATTTAAAGTATATTTACAGAAACATTGCAAAATTAATGAATATTAGAAGGATGCTGGAATGAAGTTATACGGCTTTAGCAGAAATGTTATAAAGAATTAAGTAAAAATAGATCGTTAATGGGCCAAAGTGGAAAATTTAAGGTTAGATTGTGTTTAGATTATAGAACAAAAATTGAGAGAGATGGAAAGGATTTGCTGAAATAGCTAATTGAATTAGAATACAAAAAAGGGAGGTGTGAGGAGGTCAATGAAACAAGTAATTGAAAGATAAAGATATGGAAATATTGGATGTGTTTTTAAATGTTTTTGTTTTTCTTGTTGTTTTGCTGTATTTTTTTGTTTGTTTTTTCTTCTCTGATGTATTGTAAGGTATTGTTTTGTTTTGTTTAACTTTTCATTGTTTCTTTCTTCTTTTTTCTGTAATCTTTAAACCTCTAATAAATTTTAAAAAAGAGAGAGATGCATTTTAAATAAAAGCACACATTCTACTCGTGTAAAAACAGCAGGCAGGCCCCACAAATAACCCAGAGATGCATTTTAAATAAAAGGACAAAAGGACACATTATACTCATGTAAAAACACGCTGATTCCCAAAACTGTCTGCAGGCCAGATTTAGAAGGCAGTTGGGCCGGATTCGGCCCCCGGGCCTTCGTTTGCCTACCCATGGTCTACACTGATTTATCATCATCATCATCGTTTTTTATTGGTATGCCGCCTTTCCACAGTTAAAAAACAATGCTCAAGGCGGCTTACAGAGTAACAAGATTTACATAATTACAAAAGTCATAAACAATAAATAAACCACATAAAAAAATACACAACCCAACGGGAAACAATTTCTACATAAATCAAAATCAAAAACTAAGAATACAGCATTAGTATCAGTTTAAAATGACATAGGTAAAAAATAACAGCAATTTAAACAAAAAACAAACAAAACAAAATGGAGCCCTCTCTGCCCAGCAGCAGCAGCAGTGACAGCAGTCCTTTATAGAGCCCATCAGGCTCTGCCCTGGGCCAGGTGTTGAGCGCCAGGACTGGGGCCCTCAGGCACTGAGCAGGGGACTTAGTTGGATACAGCCCATTAGGTAGACACATAGGGGATGCCAGAGGAAGCCTTCAGTCTGAAGGCAACCTCAGAGAAGTACAATCCACCACCCTGGCCGGCTGCTCTGGAGGTGGCAGTAACAGCAGCAAGAAGCATCCACAGCACTCTGAAGAAGCACCAGGCAGCTGGGAGCCATTAAATTCTCCATCATGCCCCAACAAAGCATGGCTCCTGAGCCTTGAGGGGAATCAAAATGATAAAGAGGAACCCAGGCATATAGGCTTCCCAGGGGCATCTAGCTGGCCATGTGAGAACAGAGTATTGGACAAGATGGGTCTTTGCCTGATCTAGCAGAGGTCTTCTTCTGGAGGGAAGACATCAGTAGTGGGCCCTGACAGTTGCCCATGCTGACTCTAGGCCTCTTATTCTTTCCCTTTCAGGTTTAGAAGTCAAATTCTCACCCAGTTTTAAATTTAAAAAATGTGTGTATCTCACACATTAAGCCAATCTTACACGTGTTTCTTATAATGCAAAAGTATTACAGATATGGGGCAGCCTAAATAAATAAACATATAAACTTGCACCAAGCAGATCCTAAACATGCAAAAGCATGTGCTCATTTGGACAAAAAAAAAATACAGCCTAATTATATTCCATAAAACATCAGTGTCTAGTGAATTAGATCAGAGATGACAGTAAATAAATATAGCTAAAAATAAAGATGGGCCTGGAAGGCATGATAGTATTCTGCCCTGGGACTTCAGGATAGAGAATAAAAAAAAGTGATATCCTGAAATCTAATGTTATATAAAGCAATGTGTTTTCTTGGTTCCACATGAGATGCAGTCCAATGTGCTATTTCAAATTAATTTTGCTGGGCTGAAGCAGCAATACCTTTGTTTACTGCTGAATGTTATTTGCCCAATGTAAACATATTTTCATAATAAGCATATACCCTGTCAGAGACTATGGGCAGCTTCCTGTTCAGCTTTTTGAAGGCAAAGTTAACCAAATGTTGACGTTTTCAATTTGATAAAATATCCTTTATATGTTTAAAAACAGTTTACAAAATCTGTTACTCAGTTAGGAAACAGCAATGATTTGCTTAACTTAGTGAATGATATTTACCTAATTTTCCTCTTCATTCTATGCAAACCTAAAAGATCAACTTTCATACTTTAAATAATATTCTTATAACATTAGTCATTTTCTATAGTTATTTTATAGGATTATGAGGCAAATTAATTTAGGATGTCTGCATCTAATACCTTTGATAACACTCACTGTTTGACCTAGCAAGAAATTTCATGCATTTCACAGATTTGTGCAAGGAAAAGGGAATTTGTAGGAGACATATTGATGGATTGTCCAAAACAATATTATATGTACCAAACAGAAAGGTTCCCCCCCTCTTAAAAGTATATTGATCTATCCTGAGTGAAAAGTACATAATCTGAACCACTCATTTCTCCTTTCACAGAAACCTCTGACAATGTTTTGTGGATTTCTCCACCATTTTGTAAACTGTATGCAGAGCCACAGTTTAATTAACATCTCCTTTAAATATAATATGATACACAGCAGCCATTTGTAAGGCAATCTGCATTTCATTCATTTTACCCCATAATAGTTAGACAACAAAAATGGTGTGTGTGTGTGTGTGTGTGTGTGTGCGCGCGCGCCTAACATATTAACTCTTGCAACTAACAGGATGACTGAAAGCTCCCTCACTACCCCTTTTGAAACAGAAAGCCTTAAACAATTTGTATTTCTCCAGAAGAACGGCATTAAAAAGCTCATCATGTTGCATAACCATGGCAATAGTGAAAAACATACATTCCCAAACAAATATTACTTTTTCTCAATGGTATGAAGTAATTAAAGCCATATGTGTAAATCTGTGATCCATGCAGTAGTTCAAGCTGCAGCTAATAGAAAATACAGCGAATGAACTCTGCCATATAAAAGATTCTTGTTACAGAAATATAATGTGAAAACCAGATGGAGACAGAAACCCTTAATCACAGATGGGAATGCAATCACTGGCATACAGAATATTTTTTTTATCAATCTTAACCATATGCAAAATGTATTTATTTTGTGCAAAATGCAATAACTCGAGAGAGCCTTCTATTTGAAATCAGTTAACCTTGTAGTCAAAGCACTTTTATCTCCACCCCTCCACTCCCTTCCAAGATACTCGGCTGAGCCAAGGTTTTAAGAAGAGGAGTCACTGGGCCTGGCAAATCACTCTTGCAGCAGTTTATCTTTCAGAAAATTTAATAGGATCTAAAGACTACACATATCAGAATCAACATAAAAGAAAATCAAGTGCAGTTACCAGTTCCTGTATTGCTTAGTTACTGCCAAGATCCCCTTCATCACCTAAGCACACACAGGATTGTATTACCATGGAGTGAAGTCTTTTTCCTCTAGCAGGAGCGCACAACTTGTTCAGCAACAGAGCACCACATGGGAAATACACCAGAAGGAAGACACGTGCAGCTCTTCACCAATTCTACTGGCATGTAATTAACACAATATGCGCATCACTCTTTATTTGTACCTAACAGGTACCTAATAACAGTTAATGGCCATAATTTTTTAAGTAAATAATGTAAATGTTATACACATATTCTGAAATTTAGGCAGAATTGTGGACGTAAGCCTAGGCAGACTTCAGGATCATCTCTTCTCCTACACAAGGACATCAGAAGCTTTTGCTTGTTATTTTCTTCTGTATGATTTAATTTTAACTGAAGTCAGTTTCAAACCTTCAGTCATCAATCTGGCTTGTTTCAACAAACCGTAGTTAAGATTAGCCACAGTTTAGAGTTTGGATGTAACACAGAAGTGTGGTTAATTAAAAGCAGAAGACAATGTCATGGTAATCCACCAGGTTCAGTTTCTTATATTGTTGTACCACTGGTGCAGATATTTATCCTGAATCTTATGTACATCTGATTTTACTAGTTCCTGCATTCCTTCATAGTCATGGGAGTTTCTTCCACCCAATCCCCAGATATATTGCCAAAATGTCACCAGCATCAATGACTAATAATAATAATAATAATAATAATAATAATAATAATAATAATTGGTCATATCTATGAGAGAAACTCTTGTGAATTTGAAGAAAGGAAGGAATTTGTAAACACTTTTAGAACGGGTTTTTATTCTTCCTGCTAAAAGTGTTTTTAAAAGGTAAAAGCCATTTCAAGCAGCTAAGAAGTGTGACACTTACCATGTGCTTTTAAAATGAGTACAGAAATGTTCCTGGAAATGAGTCGCAGGGACAATACATAGAAAAATGAGCAGCCGCCTCCACCGCCCCCTTCTCCAAAATGCTACTGCATATAATGTTACAGAGCCATGTAGCATCATTCTCAGGAACGTTTCCAGTCCCTATTTTTTAAAGAAGATTTTTCATGAAATGGGGGAGAGAGGAAAAAGCTCTTAGATTACCATGCATTTTTTCCCTCCCTGAAAATGTGCCTTTCAGCTTCTGACTTTTCAGCAGAGAGTTCCCCAACCCCCATTAAATCTCTGGGGTTTGGTTCGGCTGAAACACTGACAGCAGCCGTAATTAGACAATTTTTGGTCTTAAATGAATCTATTGCCCATTTCTACCCCATTCTTATGTAGCACCACAAGGATAGCTTTGAAAAACCTTCTTGGGTGTTCCTCTTCAACAACCTTGGTTCAAATGATACAGTTGCTTATTTCTGCCCCTTCCTTATATAGCACATATTTCGAAAACAAACTTTGAAAACCTTCCAGAATGTTCATTCTTCTTTATCAGCCTAGACTTCAAATGATCTGCAACCAGGGTGGAATCCACACACATATAAAAACAATTTTTTAAAAAAGCGTTTTTAAAAATACATTGAATTTTCCATAAGGCTCACCATTGTCATCTAGTGTTGCATTGTATATTGCACTTAAAACGTTTTATTTGCAGCTGTATAGTTAAGTCCCAGTTTTCACTTTCTAAAACAGAAGTTCCAGAGCAGTAACATATTGTTAAAAGCCACTGGCAACATAAAAAGGCGGAGGCTCTCTCTTTCAACACACATCAGACCATGGCATGCACCAGGACTCCACCACAGCATCCCAGATCAGAAGGAATTACTATCAACATGCTCCCCCACGTGCAATTCCTCTCCTGTAACATCCCCCTTTTGCCAAGGAGCAGGTACAACAAGAATGCACTTAATTTGCAAAACAGAAACTGAGAAAATCAAGCTACACTGCCTACTACGAAAGGTACAGTGGTTGGCTAACAAACCAAGCCAAAATTTGCAGAACCTTAGAGAAAGTGAAATGGCACACCAACTCAAAGGAAGGAAGGAAGGAAGGAAGGATGGATGGATTTGCCCCAAGTTCTCTTTCTTGGTCCCTCTACACAGATCTGGTGGGGAGGAGTGGGACAGAATGTAAGGAACAATGTTTGAGAGATGATCTCAAGATCTGAAAGCAAGCTTAAAGTGCCCTGCTTCTTGATATATTTAAAATTAGAACAGCTGACTCAAAAGTGCTGAAAGAATTCAACTTGCTTCTTGAGCACTTCTCCATTTCTGTGGTTCAAATAAAGGTATCATTATCATTATCAGTTTATTTACACACACTTCCAGGTGATGATCAATGCAGCTCAGAAGAAGAGTGAGCAAGTTAATATACACCAGGAATGGGAAACCTCTGGCCTTCCAAATGTTGTTGGGCTCCAACTCCCATCAGCCTCAGCCACCATGGCCAACATACAGAGATGATTTGTAGACCAGTAGCATCTGGAAAACCATTGGTTTCCCTACCACAATATTGAGAACTAGCAGAAGCAATTATAAATATATCAAAAGCATTTCATAATAATAGTTAAACCCACACTAGCTAGCTAACAAAAACATCATGATTAAAAAATTCCCTAAACACATGAAAAGCTTTCTGACATAAGAAAACGACCAAATAAAATGCACATTTAGCTAACATAATTTAGTGATTTGATTTAGTTTGGAAATAGTTATCAGTAGCAAAAAATACAAGACTGTAAGTACATAGCAATTTAAACCAGTAAAATTTGAGAACTATCTAAACAGCAGCATTTCAAAGAAGCCAAAAACATGCACCAAATTGGAGTGATGCTATCTAGGGATGTTTGGCAGTAGAAGAACAATTTGCAGTCGGAGTAAATCAGGTGCAAAATGAAAAATAAGTAGTGAAGAAAAAAATTCCCAACCACCAAGAATCAGGCTCTTTATTATTTATTTATCTCCTGCCTTTTATCCAAGGAGCTCAAGGCCACATCCACTGTTCTTTACCCTCCTCCCACATTTGATTCTCAAAAAAAAAAAGCCTGTGAAGTAGATTAGACTTCAAGATTTGACTGGTCTACAGTTACCCAACGAAATTCATGACACTGCAAGACTTTGAACCAGAGTCTTCCCAGTACTAGTCTCTAACTCCAACCATTACATTCCAATTTTTCTGTTTTCCTGAGAACTGTGTTGTTGTTGTTGGCATCCATCTGTCTCAAAGGACAATGGAGTGCGCCTCCAGGGGTTAATGACCTTCCTGGGGCACAAGCCTGGGGGGTATATATGGAGGAGGTCCTAGGCTTCCCAGATAAGACTTCTCTCTCGGCCTTGCTGATATGGTTCAAAGAAAAGAAAAGCAATATGTTTGGCACAGCTTGGCTGAAGGAGTCGCCAGAAGGAGGCGTACAAGGCGCCATTCAACCATCTATGGGACTCCACTCCGGATTTGTGTAGGGTTTCCTCCTTAGCCTTTTCTTTTCCCAAAGATATGACACAAAGCATCAGTTTAGGATCAGAGTTTTCCTTCTCCTAGATGGGCTACTTTCCAAGGTTGACGAACCCCATCTGCCCCTCACTTCCCTCTACAGCATATGCAGAAACTGCCTTCTTGACTATTGGACCCACTGTTGGTTTCATCTGCTCAAGCCATCAGAGTTTGTTGTGTATAGCCAAAGGGCTGTCTTCACACACAGGGGAAGTCCCTAACTCCCCAAAGGTTTGAGACCCATTGGCTACCCTACCCTGATTTAGCTGGCCAGTCGAAGCTGTTCCTGAAGTGTGGCCACTGTCACATGCTTACAGCTTCTAGGAGACGCAGGTGAGAGCTGAGTGCAGGGTGGGGACCAAAGGTGGACAAATACCCCCAAAAGGAGTATGATGTGTCCCCCACCAGAAATGCTACATTTCCCCTAACACACCATACACTTGTACTGTAATGTAAATGGGGAACTAAGTCATCATTACAGTGGTACCTCGGGTTAAGAACTTAATTCGTTCTGGAGGTCCGTTCTTAACCCTGAAACTTTTCTTAACCTGAAGCACCACTTTAGCTAATGGGGCCTCCCACTGCTGCCACGCCACCGCCGCACGATTTCTGTTCTCATCCTGAAGCAAAGTTCCTAACCCGAGGTACTATTTCTGGGTTAGTGGAGTCTGTAACCTGAAGTGTCTGTAACCCGAGGTACCACTGTATTGGTAAACAACCTTCACCACACACACACACACATGCAGATTAAGCTAGAATCTTAAAATCTTAAATTCACACTCCAGACTTAAAAAATTAACTTTAATTCAGAGAGATCTCCAATCAGGGACACTAGAGAGATACGCTAAGATAGCTGGCAACACACTTCTCTACTGAACAGTGATTCAGCATCCATGAGCAATTATAACATGAAACATCACACCTCCAGTTTATCATCTGGTTTGGAGGACAGCCAACTTCACTCAACCACCACCACTGGTAATTTAAAGAGCTAAACTGAGAATAAACTAAATATAACAACACAAGGGGATTACAACATTTCAAACGGTTTAAGGATAATTCTAGGAAGAAGAAAGGTTCTACCTTGTCTCTTGGTAAGAATTAATATTTATAAGCTGAGAGAAAAAGCCAAATTTACAAAAGAACAGCTACTGTAGGTCTCACTAAATCATACTGCAGCTTGGAGAATCCATGAAAAAATTATTCAAGTTCATGCAAATCAACAGATAATTCCAATGAAATTATTGTGGCATTGTGCATGAATCAATGGGTTGAATACTTATTTCCTGCTCTCATACATAACTGGCTTACTGTTTTTCAAATATTTTATCTGACATTGCAGCTAATGTTAAAATATGCTACTTTCCATTAAAAAAAGAAAGATCCATCTTCCCCATTTTTATGTCTTTCTTCAGACTCACAATGACAAAGAAACCTAGCAGTTTTGTTGTTGTTGTTTAGCAATCCCACCAACATGTTACGAGGGAGAAATTATGTGACTTTGAATTTTTGTGCAACTGTTCCCACATATAACCTTGTCAGATCTCAGAAGAAATGAGAGAAAAATGGCATATACTATTTCCACACATTAATTTATTGACATGCCTCCACATTTAAAATTGCATATCATCTATTCTTGAAGACTAGCTGAAACCCTAAGCAGCCCAGTGACAGGAGAAAACGCCACCCCCATGTCAATTTGATACTAACCTAGAAAAAACAGTGGTTCAAAATCAATCAAAAAGGGGGGAGGAAATAAGAATTTAATCAACTGTATCTATTCATTTGTATAATGAAGTGCATCTATTAATCCAATGCACCTTTTAAATATAACAAGCCATTCTATCTTACAAATAGTTTAGTATCATGTATCACAGTGAAAACACAAGAACCCTCCACACACAATTTTCTTTCTTTTTTCCTCCCTCTCCCTCATCTAATTTCATTGACGAGGGACAGTCCCTAGAGAACAAAGAGAAGAGAGAACCTATTATATCCAGAGGCTGGTTTCTCCAAATTGAAGGCATCTGTTCCATGCCCATGACTTCCACATAGAAGAAAAACAGAACTTTGAAGGCATCTGTGTTCATGCTTGACAGTCCCATATCTTATGGACTTCTGTAATTGCCCAGCTGCAAACACGGTTTGCTCACTGCTGCTGTCATTGTCAGCTGATCTCATCTCTGTCACACACAAAACAAAGACTGTAGAGCCATGATTTATAAAGTAAAGTTGAGAGAGCCACACAGAATTGCCACCAGCTGTCTAATCCATCTTGTTACTCTCCTTACCTGGTATATACCAGACAACAGAGGATTATAGTTCATGGATCTGAGAAAATGTGCTTTGGCCCACAAAATGGGCTCTGGTCCTCTTATGCCACAATACAGCAGTTCTCAAACTTTTCGCAGCGGCAGAACCCTTCGCTTTAAACAAAATTCCAGTGGAATCCTTGCAGTAAAAACTTTTGCAAAAAAAATTTTTGTACAGCAGGGTGGGGAGGAGGTGGGATTTTGGGGAGATCAAGGAAGAGAGCCAGCCAGAGAGGTAACCAGGGCCGGATTTAGGTTTGGTGAGGCCCTAAGCTACCAAAGGTAATGGGGCCCTTTGTATGTCCAGCTGTCCTTTGTCAACAAATTGTCACTGGTTTTTGTGTTAAATATATGCTATATGGTAATTTATGAACCTAATAGGTATCTAAAGCCATTTTGTTTGTTTTTTATCTTATATTTTGGAAATGTACATCCAGTTTTGTTTCCTTTAAATTTTGGGGGGCTCCCAAGAGAGTGGGGCCCTAAGCTATAGCTTGTTTAGCATATACGTAAATCCGGTACTGGAGGTAACATTTAAAAGCAGCAACTTTGGGACCTATAAAAACTTTGCTGTCAATCTCTGTTAAGGCTTCGGCTCCAATGAGAGACAGTTTGTATCTGACCATATATTTAACCATTGCTGCCAGGCTGCAGCTTAATGGAAGGTTGTGGGTTGGGGAAGAGGGATTCCCGTGACAAGTGCTTGAACACGTGGGCAGGGCAGAATTGCTTACCCAATGCCACATGATGCTGCCGGTTACCGATGGGGCGGGGCAAAGCAAGGATGGAAGCAGCGGATTGGGTGCACACCAAGTTTCCCACTGCCTGGCCCCCACTTCCTCTTGGTAGCCAGCAGCAATATGCACCGTTGAGAAGTTGCATAAGCAACACTACCCTCCCTCTCTCGCCTGCCAACTGCTATTGACTTAACCATGGAAAGCATGGTAAAGGGAAGGAAAGAAGGGGAAGGGATTCCCAGGACAATGGTTTGAGTAGTGCATTTAATCCCCACGGCTGCAGCTCAATGGAAATCACACATTATGCGTGCTTGTCCACCGTTCCAACTTTTTCTTTGCGGGACTCCTTGGAACGCTTTGCAGAATCCCTGGGCTCTGTGAAACAGAAATGCTGCCATAATTCCTGTATTTTTCCATCTATAAGACGCCCCCATGTATAAGACGTCCCCTATTCTCATTTAAGAAAATGGGGAATGATCTATCCATGTATAAGACACCTCAAAATTTTGCACATTATTTTTAAGGGGGGAAGCCTAGTCTTATACAAGGAAAAATACGGTAATATGTCGGGTTTTAAGGTGTCACAAAAAATAGTTGTGCTTGCTACAACAGAATTAGCAAGCTCCACACGTGAAATCCTTCCACCTGGGAAACCACAGCTACAATCCTGCAGGAAGCTTCTTCAATACACTTGTCTCACTCGGCTTGCATGGGTCTTATCTGAGCAAGGGCCCATGTACCTTAGAGTGCACATACATCAATGAGATAACATAGTAGTGCACAGGACCAGAACCTGTGCCCATAAGAAATGTCATCATCTTACATATGTGTGACTCTCCTGTTCTCACACCAAAGATCATTCACACAGGAAATGGCTTCACACAAACTATTTCTCAATCTAGCTCAGTCTTGTTTACTGTGGGCTGGCAGCAGCTCTCCAAGTTCTCAGGCAAGGGTGTTTTTCATCACACTGGTAACCTAATCCTTTTTAACCTGGAGATGTTAGGCAATGAATCTGGGATCTTCAAACAGGTGTTCCACCAGTGAGCTACAGCTCTGTGCAATTATCACTCTCCAGAATTGCTGAAATTCAAAAATATACAGCAACATGTGTTATCCGGACAGGGAATTATTGGAGAGGGGAGCCAAGGTGAAAGGGAAGCTACTGCACATGTGCAAAACCTAACAACGTTTTGAAGAGGCTTCCCTCAAATGTCCTACAAATGCGAAGCAGAATTGGTGACAGGGGCTGCTGGAGTATATGAGGGCGTCACCACTTTGCTACTTTCACCATAATAGTGGGACCCCATTAGAAGCAACACAATGTTAACCTGAGGTTATGGTGGTTCAAAAACCATGCAGTTTTTCAATGAACTTTTAGAAAGCCAATTGCAAAGCCATAACAATGGAATTCTGGCAGTGGCACAGTTTGGGTGCAAAACTAAGCCACACCCTGGCTTAGCATGAAAGAGTGTAGTACAGGTTCCTAGAAAGAAGTCTCCTCCTCTGGTCCTGCTGCTGTCAGCTAAACCATAGTTCAGCTTAGTGTTGCATCTGAACCCAAACTTGTGGTTTGCAAGTTCACAGTAAAGCTTAGCATTATGTGTGATGCTGTGTGTGTGTGTGTGTGTGTGTGTGTGTGTGTGAAGTATTTGCCTTCCTTTAACAAATACATTAAGGAAGCTTCTTCAAAACAAATTCAGAACAACAAGTGGGCACTATCACACTGATTACCGCCTGAATATCTTGGCATTGGAGTGTTGCAATTTCAAAGTCAGAAAACAAAAATACTGAACCAAACATATCTTGACATGGCCAACTCTCTGCAAGTATTTTCATACGAAATGCAGCTCCAGCTAAGCACCACTACCATTTGCTTTTCAGTTAATAGAATACTTTACTGATAGTGGCATCTAATGCATGTTTAATCAGAAGTATGTTTAACTGTATTCAAAGGGGGATTTCACATACCACATACATAGGATTTCAACCTTTTCTCACTTTTAAGAGAGAAAAACTCATTGTTCAAATACCTGTTCCACTAGAGTCAACTTTAACAAATGCAACGAAACTATTAAAGAGATCATATGGGCAAGACATGAGGAGAGTGTTCTTCCATTGACACAATTAGCCTTTATTTGAAGTATTGCAATTTTGCAGAAGAAATGCGCGAATGTGAGAAATATCAATGTAGCTTACTAATTCTTTGAGTTTAAGTATATCACTGTACATTTAAAACCTGCATTACCTCAGAAAATAATATACAATATGAGGTGGAAGTTGAAGGCTTTCAGTGAATAGCTAGGTCATGAACTAAACCTCCTTCAACATTTTCTCAAAGAGCACAATTGTAGTGCCTAAAAGGTGCCTAAATTCTCATCTATGGAACTTAATGTCATACTTGATCTGCTGACAGGCTTTCTGCAATACTTTTTGCATTTCCCCCCTAACAGTACAAGTTTGCTTAGAAAGAAAAGAACTACCGGTAACCAACAACCTGGCGCCATTGTCCATAAATGTTTGGCAATGCTATCACGTTTCTGGCAACTGAGCAGCATAATCACTTTGACAAACAATCCTACCTGGAAGTCTCTCCAAGCATGCTTTCTTAATCAACTGCAGCACTCTTTCCTAATTTCCTTTGCAGAAGTATCTTAACTGGCTATCTTGTAGCATGCTAAGTATCTCACGTTGGAGCAGTTCCGATCTGTCTCACTTTCTATGTTCCAAACCCGTCTACAGTATATAGCAGTTTTCTGTTCTTAGGTACTGTCCCATCCCACAATGCAACATTCCATCTAGGCCAATGCTACCCAAACTGACTGGAAACTTCTTCCAGTCTTCAGGCTCTCAAGGGAAGAACTTTCTTAGCCATGTTACCTTAGAGCTTTTAAATGGGGAATTATAAATGAGATCCATTTCCTGTATGATTAAGTACATGGCCTTCTCCTCTAGCACAAACATCAACATCTGAATTTATTACCAGATTAAATATTTTCAATACAGTAGACATTTAACCAGAATATTAAAGCAGAAACCAATGATTTGTTGTTGTTGTTGCTTTAACACAACTGAACCAATGGAAAAGGAAAATATGGCCAGGAGGTTCATATGTCAGAAATGCAAAGGCTTGATGTAACCCTAAGTTGTGTGTATGTACCTAACCTTGTGGTGAAACAGTAGTTTGACTCCTGCTGCTCCCAGGCAAATGAGGTGAATGTTACATTGAAAACAGAACATCAGTCAGACAGACCATTGTGGAAAGTCTTTTGACCTACGGAATTGAAACATGACATTTGAACTACCACCTAGGGAGGTGACTGTGCGGTCATCATCAGTCAGGCAAGAAATGTAGGCTATAGCTCTTCAGATAAAGTGAATCACAAAGGGAAACTGGTTGGTGGTAATGACTGGTACTTATGCAAATTGCATATTAACATCCAGCCAGGCAGACATATTGAAGCTTCCTATAGCCACCGAGCTAACTATAGGTTTTTGTACAACAGATGTAGGCCATGAAGCTACTTTCTCAGGTGGTGGTTAACATTTCCAGTTTCTAAGATGTGATGGAGAATAACCTATCAGAACCAATAATTTACAGTTTTAACACTGCTAGTATCAAGGAGCAAACAATGGCCCTGTGTGCTTGTTACTGATGGCGAAGCAAATTCACTCCACTAGATGGAGTCTTGCCTATAAAGGCAAATTTGCAAAAAGCTGCTTTAAAATATATTGTGCTTTCATGGGGTGTTTTTTTTATTTATTTTAAATCTCTTCATTCCAGATACCTAAATAAAAAATGCATAGAAAACTAAAGATCTTGCCTTTACTTGTGCAAAGTTCCACTGAATTCAGTAATACTCAACATCCCATTTTACCTTAGTTTCTTTTTCATTTTATTTTTTAACAAACGTCTGTACTTGGAGCACATCTACAGTGGCACAGAAAAATGCACATCTTAAAATTACTTCTAAGCAGGGATTCTGTACCCATCATGCAAGTAGCAAGAACTGCATTAAAATCAATCTTTGCTTAATTGTACCTTTCCCCCCTTCTTTCTGTCTATCTGTCTTGTCTTGTCTTTATTTCTTTTTCTAGTCACAAAGTATTACCATATGTTTTAGATCACACACATATTTTTCCTTCACTGGTTTAAAATAAAAAATATATGCTTTTATAAATTTCTAGCTATTTCCCTAGCCTACTCCATAATTTCTAACCCCCTCTTGCTTTCCACAATTTGTGTCCTGCACATTCCATAAAACTTGATTAACAACACTACTGAAGAGCATCTTTTAATGAATACACTCAAGGATAATTTAATCATTTTATTTAAATATGGGGGGAAATTGCCCTGAAAGCCCTATTAACTAAAATACCCTTGATTACCTTAAAATTTTGATTTGCTGGTATAATAAGAAACAGGGAACTCTGTCTTTCTTTGCAGAGTGGAAAAGTAGTAGAAAATGAATAAGGGTTTCATTGAGATCAGCAAGAAATGCTGGGGTTATGACTCTGCATTGTGTTGAGGTGGGGAAATGCAAAGTTGTTTTCCCCACAATTAATATTTGCTAAATAGTATACTAATATTTAGCTACAAAGGCCATTTTTTTATAGTCTATCACCAAGCTAAGGTCCTAATTGCTTAACACCATTTTTCCTGCACCAGATAAAAGTGCCAGGGAAAAAAAATGCACATAAAGCTAGAGATTTTTCAGAACAGATCCCCCCCCCCAAATAACCCACTCACATTAACAAAAGATTGCAGTGGCTTGCAAATTATAGGGTGTTATTTTTAGTGGAAGTAGTTCAATATTCATATTGGAGCAGATGTAGCAGTTTAACAAAACAGCTCTTCAATTCCTGCACAAATTGAAAACAGGAAAACTGATTGCATTTTCTCTTATCACTTTCCTTTTCTGAATTGACACTTTTGGCCTTCTGAAAATCTACACATGACTTTCATCTCAACAGCACCTGCTGATCAAACAGAAACCTAAAATTTTCATGAAAATGTTATGAAGGACTCATTTTCTCCTTCCCATCTCACGGGGGCATCAGTAGTCCACTGCCTGACCACAACTGTTGTACTATTACAGTACAATATTCTGAAATGTATTTTATATTTTCATTAAACTTCTTCTAGAATGGGTTAAATCACTAGTGGCTCTTTTCATATTAGCTCTTTGTCTGCTTTAAATTAATTTCTGTCTCCATGCTTGCCTAACACTGATGGGGTCTTATTGTGCTGCCAGTTCCATTTTACAGAGTATCTCAAAGAATTTGAGATAATAAGGCTTGCTATATATTTCACGGTCAATAGGTCTTCCATATATGTAAGAACTCTCACAGTACCATTTAATGGTCAGAATAGAAGAAGAAAACCCAAGCCCATAATATCCTTTCCATGCACAGCCTCCTCTTTACCACCAGAAATTGATCCAGTGTGCATACAGAAAGACAGGAGAAAGAAATCTCATTTAAACTTTGCTTTTGAATTCACTCATAGTCTACAAATCCAAGGAAACTCTAGCAGGTGCTTTGGCACTTCAGCACCAATGGAATTGTGCATAGTTGCCCAATCTGTTCTCATGGGAAACTTTCAAATGTCTTCTCCCACATATAAAATATGAAAACCTAAGTACCTTATTATGTTGTCTGCTCTTAGCTCTTAAACTCTAAACTGCAGCAGCCCTAGCAGGTAAACATGGGCCACCATAATTCTAGGTGCAACTATAGATGCTCCCAAGACCTGCTGTATGTCAGCTTTGTAACTGATAGAGGCTAAACCTTCCCAAGTGTTCTGCAACCATCCATTACTATTCTGCTTCAGTGATAAGGTAGCTTGAAGGCAGATATGACATACAGTAATATATGTGGCACTCTGCCTGTTGGTTTGTGAACTTGTGTTCCATCATGTTCACTGAGGCAATCATAAACCTGAAATGTCAATATATTCAGTCAATGGAAGTAAAATAATGGGACTCTATTGTCTTACGCTATTGATCTTCTGTTGTCAACACAGATACATGTCCTACCGCCCCTTCTTGGCTTTACACAAATTTTAATTAGACTCTTAGCTACTGGATCATATCTCTGTATCCAGTTATGCCAACACCTGGCCAAGCGCTGCAGCCAGAGGAAGGTGTTAATATCTCAAAACAAAAACAAATTGAGTTTAAAGCAAGATCTGCCCATTTCAGTAGAACTGACTTTCAAGTAACGGTGCTTAGGACTGGGGTATTCTGAAGCCAGAGGGGTTTATTGGGGACTTTAAAAAAATTACTTCCAGATGGTGTTTGAGTTGTCCCTTGCCTAGAAAAAAACAGCTTATCATTCTTTCCTGTTCTGAGGAATTCTAAGAACTGTATCAAAATTTAAAATATAAAAAGCATGCATTTGTGGACTTAAGTCCTATCACCTAAAAACCAAACAGAGGCTAAGCAGAAAGCACAGCGAGTCCTTCACTAAATAAAGAAATTAACAGTATCCCTCTTACAAATAGTCATGCATACAATTCTGGCATAAAATTCAAACCAGAAATCCCCCGAGGTTGCAATCCCAAGAATTTGTTACAAGGAAGTTTAAGTCCCATTGCACTCAGTGGGATTAATGCATTGGACTCCCATTACCAATTGCACTTATTGTTGTTTTATGACAACCATTATCTCAAAACACTCAGAATATAATCCATATGCAGAAACTTCAGTAAAGGTGGGATAAAAAGGAAAGGGATGAAACCCTTCTGAAACTTTTTTAAAAAAGCAATGGACATTTTCAAAGCTTCCCTTCTCCCCCCTACACACAGAGACTATTTGCTACCCATTCTCACCCAATAAAAGAGGTAATCAAATTGTTACGATGTTCATCCTCTCTGTCTATCTAATGCTTTTAAAGCCGAGTAAATAAATAATCTATTTGCCACAAAACCACACTTCCTTTGCTGTATCACGGATTTTTTTAAACAAAAAAACAAACCCTAAACCCATTCAGAGTAGCCACACTAAAACCAATTAAAGATAAGGGTGGGGGGGAGAGATGGAGAGAGAGAGGAGAGATAAAATAATCTCACCTTTGCAAGTCCTGTTTGAATAACTGAGCTGATGGGAGATTGCAAGGCCAGGCCAGGTGAGGTTAGATGCCTCATAACCCCACACAACAAAAGGCAGATCCCTTTTCTCTCACTCCAGGCTAATCTTTAAATGTAAATTCCCCACCAGCTAAGAAGAGAAGCAAGATAAGAGGTTACATCTTCACTTCTCCGGAGCTGTTATCGACTTCAGCATCATTTAGAGGAGATGGGGAGGGGGCACTGAGAAAGGGAGGGAGGGAGGGAGGGAGGGAAGGAGAAGCATCTCTCCCCCCCCCCGCAACACCACTTTCAAAATGCTTGGAGATTACCTTCTGGCTGAGGAGAGCGCAGGCAGGAGCCGAGGCAGCAGCGCAGCTAGGGCTTTGTATTCATTAAACACACATCGCAGCTTATCTGAAGTAAAAGCCTTGTCAGGATGGCACATTGTATGTGAGAGAAAGGAGGGGGAAGGAGAGGCAATGTGCATCAGGGTGATTACAATATCAGCATGGCCCAGATGGAAGCAGGAAAATAAACAGAGAGAGAGGGAGAAGGAGGGAGGGGGCACTCGCCTAGAGGTGGGAGCAAACTTCTCCTCATGGGGATGGAGAGCCCAACTTTGGCGCACATATATGCACAGACACACCTGCTAAGGAAGCACCCATCTTCCGGCCTGGGAAACTGCCATTAAGCCAAAGGCCCTTTCTCGAGGGAATATTTTCCATACGTCTTCTTTTTTTCAAAAATAAATAAATTTTAAAAAATCAAGTCTGCCTGAATAGAATACCTGAAGGAAAGGTTCGATCTGTGCCAGGGCTTCCCCTCAGTTCTTAATGCCAGGTCCCAAAATGCAAATATGTGAAGCAAGGACAATGATGGCATTCCAGACAGAAAGTGGATTTCCTTTACCGCTGCATGACTAGAATGTTCTAGAAATTAAAACTTTGGTTCTCTCAGTTCCATGATCAGTTTACTGGTTTTATCTTCTCCTTTCTTCTTCTCCTTTGGTAAAATACGTATCATCCAGATTATTATGGGCCATGAAGATCCGCCAAGAACAAGCAAAGTTCACCTAACCATTATTTATTTGTACTCATACTTCCCTCAGTGTAGGCCCTTGGACAAAGCACCTTGCAGGGAAGGCTGAAATGTCTCCTTGTTACATGGAGAGGGATGACGAACCTAAGAAAAAGTTCGTCAATTATTGGTGCATTTCATGACAACCTGCAGCAACCAGGAATTTTGATTTTTAGTCCTTTAAAATTGCAAACATCTTTGGATGCCTTCGGCAGAAAGGTGGTATATAAATGCAATGGATGAATATGCTGCTGCCTCCGTTATTTGAATTGTCCTGATCTGGACCAAACTAAGACCTGCCCAAAGGGCCAAAGTAACTTGGCCCTCTTTTACTTGCTCATTCTAAAAAGTGTAATCTTAACCATCTCAGTTTTCTCATACCTTCTTAAAACTGATGAAGAAAAACTGAAATATTCTGAACACATCAAAGTAAGTTTTCAAGTCTGTCAGACTTGGGACTCCCCTTAGCTCCTAACATTCTGCAACATGAGACACAGTTAATTTACCCTATGAATCCACCTCTATTGCTTTCATTCTCCTCTCTCACGATTGGCCCTTCTTAAAAGGCAACCACCCACTGAAAAGATGACAGGAAAATGGTGGTGGCACTGAGGCTGTGACATGTCCCAATTTTGGGTTCTGATCCACCAGCTGAAATCTAATTAGAATACATAAGGCTTCAACATGTCAATAGATGAACACACACACACACACCTCTTGCAAAGAGTTTCCTCAGCCATTTCTTTTATGTGGAAACAGATTAAAGGGCAATTATCTGCCTGGTCCAATCTCATAAATTAAAGTGATGTCTAATGTATTGCTTTCATTTTTTAAAACATTTGTGGGTTCCCTGTTTGTTTAAGCATTTAGTGAGCTTAGCAAACACCTTTAATAAAAGAGATCCATACTTTTTAATCTACTACTTCTGCATCTAAAAAGAACTGTAGTTATTCTTTCTCCACATAAGGTTTCCATCATTAAATTGGTGACTTGGAAATCTAGACCCCACATGACTTATTTTAAGTTCGTCCAGTGAAACCACAGAGAATCAAGTCAAGTATAAAGAAAATAATTCATTGAATATGCTGGCACCAGCATATTAGCCAAATTCATGGAGGAAACATTAACAAATTGTTATTGTCCATGATAATTAAATGGCACATCTGTGCTTAGAATACCTCTAGCCAGTGCTTTTTTCCTGGGAGGACTCAGGGGTATGCAGACCCCTAAACATTTTGTGAATCTAAGTTTGGCCTCATTGAGGGGCAGTATTTCAATATGAGTAGGAAAATGAGAGTATCTGTTTGCTGCGATTGGAGAAAGAAGGCAAAACTAGCAGCACCATCCAAAGCATGTCTCTTCAGAAGTTCCACTGAAATCAATAAGGCTTACTTCTGAGCAAGCACATATAAGATTACACTGCAGATGGATGTTTGACGTGATCCACAGGGCTCTTCTTAAAAAATAAAAGAGCATGGAATGAAACATTTCCATGTTGAGAAGACTATGATAGCAATGATAATTTACTTTGAAAATTGTCTATTCCCCTTGGGATGACTGCTGATCAACAAATCAAAAGAGGGAATACTAGGCAACTATAGCAGCCAGAGCAATACACTTGGACCAAATGCTTCCTTTCCCCACCAAAGAATATATGGAAGAGGACTTAACACATAACAAAGGCCAAAAGCAGAATCTTAACACCAGAGGAAAGGGTATGTGTGTGAGTGTGTGTGTGAAAATTGTGACACTGTAATGAAATGCCACATAAAGATGACTCTGTCATAAATCCTCTACTAATCCAATAATGTGAAAACCTCATGGTATCATTGGGACATAGCACAAGATATTATTTTCTAATTCTTCATTCCTCAGAATACATCGCAAGGCTTATACCAACAAAATGTGCTCTGCGTTAAGTGTTCTGTGATCACACATTGATCTTCAGCATAGTTACTCAGAACCAAGTCCCAATAACTTCTCTTTTTTTACTTGCTACAAATAAATTTGAGGTGAATAACTGCACAATCACTGCCAGAAAGGATGTCTGAATGTACACTGATGAAAGAGCAAAATATTATGTGTCTAAAGAGACCTCTGGTTCTCTATGCAGATTGTTTCATTCTCGAAACGCAAGCAACTTTCCCCCACCTTCTCATCGCCTTCTATAATGGTCATGTATGGATAACCATATTCGATAGAAATCAAGCCTACATTATAAAGAGAGTGAAAAGTATGCTCAATTTGCTTCAGCTGGGTGCATCTGCTCCAGCAGCAAATCTGAATGAATCAGGGATGCTTTCTGTGGAATCCACAGATGGTCTTCGGCTGCAGTGTAAGTCCTATTGAACACAGTGGACTTACTTCAAGTAAAAATGCACAGGATGGGTTGTTAGTGAAATAATCAGAATCTTCCAGAAACTTCTCTTATGCCTATTCTATGCAAACTATGCACCACAGGACATAGCTGTGCAGCCATGATGTAAAGCAAAATTACCATGGATTGGGCCCTAGGTCTCCAGAACATTTTCCTATGGTGGTGAGGGGAGGAGAGTCTTCTCAAAATATTAGCACTTATTCTCCAGATTTAAGATATATTTTAGACATCACAGGAACTGTAGTATCTAAATCTTTCCTATCTGGTAGATCTCACAGAAAACTGCCATGTTTTTAGAACAAATCATTTGTTGTGAAAATGTTTGTTCTGCCCACCTCTCCCTCCCCCTTTTTTGCTTTAAAGAAAGCAATATACACGGTGGTCAGAGTAAAAATGTGTAACAGACGAACCATTCATAATCACAGCTGTCTGAAAGTCCAAGCTGGAGGCTACAAATCTTAATTTCAGCTGATTCTCTCTTAATAACGGGTTACCTCCTTATAAAGCAAGGAAGTCCATCTGCCTCAGGCAGAGAGATTTTTTTTAGCTGTTTTAATGCTTCAAAACCTAGCATTTCCTTTCTTGCATTGAATATGTGAATTCTAGTGTGTTATAATGTGAGAATGCCAACATATGACCATTATACTATAATACCTCACTGCTCAGCTCAGCTCGTCATTACTTCGCTTGTAATTCTTATGCTAATTATGTTCATAATTACTATAAACAGATGTGGGAGAAATGCATGTGACCTTTTATTTGCAAAATACATTCTTAATTCCTTTAAGGTTAGCACACATATGCACCAAAACTACTAAGTCAGATGGGAAATGTAAAGAAATAGCTATATGAAATAACTATCTCCAATCTAGAAATACCAGCTGTATCCCAGTATACTGAAGCAAATACTTTTTTTTTCAAAATTAGAATAAGAGCTTCTCAAAAAGAGCACAAAAAACATGAACCCCAAATGACCATTTTTTACCACTGAGCACTCACAACTCAAACTACAGTGCTAATTCAGCACCCTATTCCCCTTTCTTCCCATTCTGTTTCACAACTGCCAGGGCATGGCAGCCAATAGAGCAGCTTGTTTTCCTTTCAAAATTAGCATCTTCCTCTGTACACAAGACTCATTTACAATAAAATCACTATGGGTTTCATTACCAGAAAGACCTCTCCATTTTTATTTCTCCTCCCACCCCCCTATAATTAGGGTGGACAGACAGGTGACACCCCCCCCCCCTTGCGCAGATGGCTCCTGGGAATGATGCAAAAGTAGCTGCTTCTGTTTAAACAACATACAGATAACCTGCCCTGTTCTTATCACTCACAATTACCTCCATTATAGTGAACCCATGCTTACTTTAATAAAACACCCACTGCTCTTTAAACATAATTTGAGAACTTTCTTATCAGTGGTGGAAAAGATATTAATGAAGATGGAAGTCAATGTCTTTCAGATTAAGCTAATCGTGCATTCTAAATTTAGACCGCTTTTAAAAGCTGTGTTCCTTTTTATTTGTCTAAGCGCTTCCTTTCAGTGCCATTCTGCTTCAAAATATTTGCTTTTAGAAAAATATTCAACTTAAAACAAAAGCAGACTTGAATTGGAATATGACCATTGCCATTTGCAATGCCCAGTGCACCCAGTGAATTTGCTCCTGTTAAGAAGTAATTTTGCATTGCTATCTGCACACGTTTGTCTTCCTGGACTCAGCAGCACTGATCATGTTAAAAGGAATGTGGAGAGTTAAGAAAATTTTGCACTGGAGGCCATTCTTTTGTGAGAAACGGGGTCATTTACATTTTAATACCGATACTTAGATTTCTGTGTACTTCTAAGGGCCCTATAACTATAGACAAGACTCAGTGAAAAAGCACCATTTTTTTTTTAAAAAAACACCTCATCCAGATTTAACCAATCCACCAGATACAAACGTTCCCATCCCGCAGCAAGTCCCTGTCTTATTTCTGCTGATAAGGCTTTTTGATCGCCAAGTGTCAACTTAAGTTCGCACAGGACAAAGGAGGTGGCAGTGTTGGAAGTGTTTATTCCCCCCCCCCCCGAAAGTGGGAGCATGATACTGACACACAGTTGTGTCGCTTTTCAATTAGCTAAATATTTTAACAGTAACGAGCTTGCGGCAAACAAAGTTGAACAATGAAAACGTCCATGGTAGCAGCCCTTCCCCCTCCTGTCCACAATGCAAATACTACACAGATGCCAATTTTTGTTCACAGCGCCTTGCTAGCAAAGCGCCATGCAGCCTTAGTGCAGCAGGCTTTGCATTCAATGCTTGTCAGCTGAGCTCCATTTCAGAAGGGTGAGAAACAGGAGTTGACAGGGAAGAATGCCTGGGGGCTTGCTGGCCACTGACCAGGGCTTCAGGTGGAGGAACCTCCTCCTTCTTCTCTATACAGAATCACAAGGCATGATGTTGGCAGAGGCGTACATGCAGTTCAAGTATTAAGAAGACATAGTGCCACACGGACAATGGTGTAAGCTCACAATGCTTTGATGGAGTGTTCCCATCAGTTTGGGTTAACCAAGGGAGTGCGTATAAAAATAAATCTTTTAAAACAAAAGCATTTTAGGAAAAAGATGGACACTCCTGGAGCAAAACATAGCGAGCAGAAGCAGTTGCCAGAATGCAGTCTGCATTCCACTGCAAAAGGGAATGTGAGCTCGTTCACAAGAGTTTTGAAGACAAAAGTCTTATTTCTCATAAACACAGCATGAAAGATGGCCGGATTTTGTATTAAGTCATTGGCATGGGATATCTATACTTGCACTTTTTTTTGTTTTGTTTTAATTTACAGTTCTCTACAGTTTTTATGCCAAGGGGGGTGAGGGGAAGTTGGGGGGGTGGAAGAGGGAGAATCCACCAATCCAATTCAACATGTGCTACGGTAGTAAAAATACACAATGAAATTTGATACACTGACCAGAAAAGTTTTGCAGTAATAATTAAGAAAGATGGCTGGCTAACACAACAGCTTGCAAGTCGTTTGTTAGAATGCAAGAAACTTTGTGCTGGATATTTTTCTAAGGGACACTGTTAAGTAAACAATTTTCAGATTTTTAGAATCCGGCACTCGGATTGTGTAGGGAAGGCAGTCTAAATTTCCTAAGAGTTTCCAAAGCTGTTGAAAATCATGCTGGTTCACTTTCCTTAGGAAATAATCTCAAAGGAATTGAAAAAGAATTGAAAAGGGAACTATGGCACAACCATTAGAGACCAATATTGTTAGATCTGTATCTGTGTCATATCCTCTGTGTAATCAGCCAGAAATTAAAATAAAAACTGATAATATATCAGGTCAGCATAAGGTAAGTCTCTTAGTAAATTCTTAAATCCATAAAGACACTGAAATAAAAATGTCAATTTAAGTTTTCTATTTTACTTTTAAGAGCACTTTAAGACTATCACCATAACAACACAAACATCACGGAGATCAGATTTCAGATCGCATAGATTTTTGTTTGTCAGGGGTATTTGTGTGTCTGGGTTTTTATTATTATATTAATACAGAATATAAAAGCAGATTTAAAGTTGGTCTACAACTGATGGAGGGGGGGGGGGAGAAATCTGATTTGGTCAGCAACTCAGACCACCATCAAGGGAAAAATCAATTTTCAGCAGCTGTGGACAGCCATTTAAGTCTGGGGCCTGAACAGATTAATTAGGGAAAGCAATGTTAAAAGTTAAAGGGGTCATAGTTACATTAAGTACATGAATTTCTGCTGAAGCAAAAGCTAAGCAGTGCATTCCAAGACTCAGAAGTAATCCATCAAGGATGTGGGCCACATTATAACATTTGCTAGGAAATCTCCCATTGCAAGATATACTATAGGAAGCAGCCATATACAGAGGCAGGCTACTGGTATACCTAGTTCAATATTGTTGACACTGACTGCTAGCAGCTCTCCTATATTTAGACAGAGAATCTACCTGGAGAGGCAAGGAATTGAACACGAGCCCTTCTGCATGTGAACTGTAAACTACCTAGAGCCTTTGCCCTCAATCGCAGGGAGACTTAGCCTGCAATATCCTAAACATAAACACCTGGGAACAAGTCTCATTGAACTCAGCTGAGCTAATTCCCTGAGTAGACATGCACAGGATTGTGCTGTAAGGATGCAATCTGATAGACCTTTTACCTAGGCATAAGCCCCTCTTGGACACAGCAGGACTTACTTCCAGACAGACATAAAAATTACACAAAACCTCCACTATTTCAAAATGTAGTAGCAATGACTGCTTTTCTCTGACATAGCATAAATTGTATGCATTTAGTAGCTCGGTAACCTCAATGAGTCCATATGGTCCATAATAGAAATTCCACTTCCATTTCTAAATAATACAGTAGGAAGTTTGACGTTCCAAAACAATTTGGTACTATAGGAGATTCAGTGACGCACCACTCATAGTACTGAAATTACATTAAAATCAATGAAACTTCAAGCCAGTGAAAAAAGTAAATGGTCAACTAAGCTTCCTATTTTTTGTGACCTGTTCATTGTGTTGATTCCAAGAGAGACACTCCTTGGGCTAAGGCTGAAATTCTATCCTAAACATACTTACCTGGGAGAAAGCTCCATTGAACTCAATGAGTCTTACTTCTAAGTAAATGTATTTAGGAGTTTGCTACAAGTTTACAAAACTTACCAAAACGCTAAAGTTCTCTTCAACTCTTCAATACAGTCTAGATCAGATCTTTGAAATGTCCAGTGACATACATTAATAAACAAATCTGGAAGTTCCTGATCTCGAATTATTGTTAATCATTGTTATATGTAACAGTAAAGTGACAATACAGAGATCAAAGATTTGTTCATGTTTCATTCTGCACTTGATTATACAGAAATTAAATGGGATATCCTTTACCTGAAATATATCTGTGAGAAAAATATGTCTACAGCGCTTTCCGTGATTTACAGTTTCGATCCATACTGTCTAGGTTGAAAACATTACATTTCAAGCGCTCTTGATCACATGAGCTCATATCGAGCAAGGATCATCTTGAAATAGAGGGACAAAAAGAAAAGAAACAGAGATGAGACTATGGGTTAATTCGCAAAAGGAGATCTCATGCCAGCCTGGAAAACCTGTTTTCTGAATCAAAAGCCCTGCCGCATCCCCATCCCAGATACGTCGTTGCGGTTACTCGGCAGTAAACAATAGCACTCTGCACGCGCTCAGAGGCACTGTGGTGGTCGCACTCGTTTTGGGTGGGGAAGATAGGTTACTGAACTGAGCCCATTTCAAATTTAAGCACTTGAGCTCAGGGAGACTTATACTCGAATTCGAACCGATGCTGCAGACGGAGCTTATTTTTCCCCATAAAACTTTTTGCTCTTTGGTCACTTTCGGAAAGGGGCAAAAATCGAGAGCTGAGAGTCGTGGGGTGTTTTGGTTTGGTTTCGCATGCAATCCTATCCTTTGCGCGGTTTGCTACCGCGGCAACAGCAATTCCAAGCCGTGTTAGCGGGTTAGTTAACAACCACAGGATCCCGTCTAAGTAAAGGGCAGAAAGGGGGGATGAAATCCGGGGACCGAGGCTGCGCGCCACCCGACCCATCCCGCAATCCGGCTCCGGGATCTAGTGGCGCGCCAATTCCTAGTCCCTCCGCGTGCCTTGCTGCCGGCTGGCCGGTCGGGGGTGTAAGGTAGGTGGGTGGGCGGGTGTTACTTACATTGCAAAGGACCGGAGACTCCCACCATTCGCCCCAGGCAGAGAGCTGAAAATAAAAAGTTCCAGTCCTCCTTGGCGGAGCTCGGACAGCCCAGGCTGGCCGGCCGGCGGGGACCCGGGAGAGGAAAAAGGGGCGACGCAATGTGGCTTCGCTTCCTTCTCTTTCCCCCCAGCTCCGGATCATCCACGTTCACACACGAAAAGGTCCAAACGGCGCGAAGGAAACGAGGAAAGACGAAGCCAAACTCCAGCTGTTCTTACGCGTGTGGTTTCTCTCTCTTTCTTTTTAATAAAAAAGGGTGGGGGGAGGAAAGGAGGATCCGCGCGAGGGAGAGCTTCTCGGGGGTGCCAAAGGCTCAAGAAAGCGCATATAAGAATCAGCGTAGCAAGAAGAATGGAAAATAAAAGTCCTCCAAGTAGCCCGATGCGGAATGCTCAGTTCCTCCTCCTCGGCGGCCGCCCGTGGTCGCTGTTATTGTTGCAGACGAAAAATGTGAGCTGAGAGTCCAAGCGGTGGATCTTACGCGCTGTCAGTGGCGGTGCGCCTGCCTCCTCCTGCCGCCGCCGCCTCTTCTCTCTCTCTCTCTCTCTCTCTCTCTCTCTCTCTAAGGCGGCGATGCATAGATTTGCAGGCTTCCCATGCGCCCGCCCGCTCGGGGAAGCAGCTCCATGTAATGTCTGCGCACAGATCCGCCCTGCAGGAAAGGCTCCGCCGTTTGTTTGTTTGTTCTCCCCTCGCGCGCGCGTGTGGATGTGTGTGCGCGCGTCTCCGTATGTATATGTGTGTGTGCGCGTCTGACTCTCTCTTTCCTCCCACCCCCCTCTTCTAGCAACCACCTCTAAAGTCAAACAGCATACTGCAAGCAGCTGGCCTGGCTCAGCTACCCAGGTGCAGGGGGGAGGGCTTAAAGCAGTGGGAGGTGATAGAGGTAGGAGACATCTGTGTCATGAGCGGAGAGGAGGGGGGTCAAGTATATGTTAACAATAGTCAAGCCCAGTCCCTCTTGGGCAGCCTGCCTGCTTTTCCTTTCATTTCTCTCTCTCTCTCTCTCTTTTACTTAGTGGGCATGCAACTTGGTCCCTAATGAAGCCCGTTCCCAAGGCCGCCTGCTCTCCGAGTCCAGACTGCCCTGCAGTAACCCAAGACAAACACTTTCCCCAGCCATCTGGAGAACTGCTGCTGCTGCCGCTGCCGCCTTCTCCGCCTGCACCTCGTCACTGTCTGAAGAGAGACAGCAGCACTGCTAGGAATCAAGCCACTCCGAGATCGACTCTCCTTAATCTCCTTCTGTTAGCTGGTTTTCTCGGGCTGACTATTTGCTTTCACATTAAATAATAGCCTTAGAGAAAACAATTATCATTCTCTTTCTGCCTTCTCTTCCCAGCCTTCATCTCTGTCTTCTCCCTCCCCCACCCCCCAATACAGAAATTTATTTATTTTGTTAAAAGAAGTTTCTGTCGACATTAAAAATCAGAAGCTTTCAAATCAAAAGCTCTTACATTGGGGGGAGGGGGGGGAGACAAGAGCCTGTCCTTCGATTTCACACTTGCCAGACAAGGAGATCATTCAGAAATTCATAGGCTGTCTCTTAAGCGAACATGAATTAACTTAGCTAAAGAATTCAAAGTACAAATAGAATGTGCACTTCAGAATGCTGCTTGCCATTTACTCACAGGCACTGGGCAATAATTGATTAGTCCTTGGAATTATTCAGTTTATACGTTGCTTCTTGAAATATGGTTGTTTAATTTGCTTTTTAATTGGAATTGGCCCTGTCGGAAAGCGCTCGTTGCTTATATTCAGTGATCATGGTACTCTGGTAAGCAAGCTATGTATGTCTTGTGATTCAAGCAATGAGCTTAAGATCCTCTGTTACAATGGTGCTGGGGCTCACATACTTTGAAGTAATATATATTGGTACCTAAACAGCCACAGATTAAGTCAGAGTCTAACATTTCCTAGCTGTACCATTCCTGCGTCATTTATTTTGCAACCCTAATAGCCTCATTCTTTGTAGCGTTAGGATGCATACAGATATTTAACAAAAGCAACTTCTCGCTTTTCGTTCTCTTATTTTATTTCAGTGATTTGTATAATCACAGGCATTTCCAAGTGATGTAAAAGAGAAGGGACACAATGAAACTAAAAATGTGTTAAAGAACAAAATCAGAATTCAATTAAAAAGTCTGCCGAAATAATAATACTGTAATAAAGTCTTTGGTAAGCACTGGAAGTTCAGCTGGGAGTTTGGTAAGATAGGACTTGCAATACGGAACACATGACTCCTGGTGGATACAAGCCAGGCATCCGAACCACGTGGGGAGGGGCATCACTATAATACTGCTTCTCCAATTTCTCACCCTGATGGAACCCCAAGTTTGCAGTCTGTATGGCATTGAGACCAGCTCCTCATTGTGCAGCAATGTCCCTCCCACTTCCTCTATCCAACACCTGCAGATCAGAGACTGGCGCACCGTACTTTTACCCCATAGACTGAGGCATGCTTAATGAAGGCACTGATTATAAATCAATAAATGAACATCTATGGGAGGTGTGTACTGCAGATCTTGCACCACCTTTCAATATTCAGGTGGGTGAGTGAAATCTTACAGGATGTGCACCTAGCCCCTAGCCCACTGGTAGGCAAACTAAGGCCCAGGGCCCAGATCTGGCCCAATCGCCTTCTCAATCCGGCCCGCGGACAGTCCAGGAATCAGCGTGTTTTTACATGAGTAGAATGTGTGCTTTTATTTAAAATGCATCTCTGGGTTATTTGAGGAGCATAGAAATTTGTTCATTTCCCCCCAAAAAAATATAGTCCGGCCCCCCACAAGGTCTGTGGGACAGTGGACTGGCCCCCTACTGAAAAGGTTTGCTGACCCCTGCTAGCCCTACATTCATCCAACTATTGCCCATATATAAAGGTAAAGGTAAAGGTAAAGGGACTCCTGACCATTAGGTCCAGTCATGGCCAACTCAGGGGTTGCGGTGCTCATCTCGCTTTATTGGCTGAGGGAGCTGGCGTACAGCTTCCAGGTCATGTGGCCAGCATGACTAAGACACTTCTGGCGAACCAGAGCAGCACACGGAAACGCCGTTTACCTTCCCGCCGGAGCGGTACCTATTTATCTACTTGCACTTTTTGGAGTGCTTTTGAACTGCTAGGTTGGCAGGAGCTAGGACTGAGCAATGGGAGTTCACCCCGTCACAGGGATTCGAACTGCCGGCCTTCTGATCAGCAAGTCCTAGGCTCTGTGGTTTAACCCACAGCGCCACCCGTGTCCCTGTTGCCCATATATATTCCACCATTAATATTTGTGCTCAGCATAGGGTTAAATCAAAGAGGGGTAGATTTTAGTCTTCAGGGGAAACCTCCAACTCTCCTTTATCTGAGCCTGTCCTCACACTGAGACTCTCAGTATCTAATCCTGTCCTGCAGGACCTTCCTTCTCCTGACGCCCCCCCCCACTTGATTGCTCAAACCCCCTGCTTCCAGCACATCCCTACTCATCCCTTCTGCTTACTGCTCTTCAGCGTCCCATCACCATGAGCAGGGATCTAAGTCATCGTCTTGTGTGTCCTCCCCGTGGGGCTCTTGGGCGTGTAGCTCCCACCACTCTTCCTCATCCAGCCAGTCCCCAATATACAACTACATTTGTTCCTTATTCAGGGCCACATACATCTCATTTTGTCTTTGCAGCAATCCCATGAGGCTGGTAGTTTTGATAGAGAGTGGTTTTTATCAGTGCCCTCACAGGGAACTTAATGGCTGAGAAGAAATTTGAAACCAGGTCTTTCCAGTCTGGTCTAACCATGTGGCCACTGCCCACCAAACGATATTTGGCTACTAGATATTTTTTAAGTCAAATAAAAGCCGTCACTGTAGTATGAATCACAATATAAACAACCAGAAGGTATCTTCCCTAATTACTTGAGGAGGCAGATGGGGGAGAGATCGAGGTTGAGCCCATGCTTTTCATGCAGAAGGTCTCCGTTTCAGTCTCTGGCACCTCCAGTTAACAGGATCTGGTAGCTGATGTCGAGAAAGACTTCTTTTAAAGATGCATCCACATAATTTTGCTTGAGATGTAGGATGAGCTGTAGCTCAGTGACGGATCATCTGCTTTGCATGAGAAAGAACCCAAGTTCCGTTCACAGCATTGCCAGGTAAAACTGGGCATGACCCTTGTCTGAAACCCTGCAGAACTGTTGCCAGTCACTGCAGACAAAACAGACCTAAATGAGGCAATGGGAGCTTCTGATGTTCCTATGTACCCTGGAGAGAGACTGTCAGTCAGAGCAGATTGATCATGGTCTAGATGGGCCAATAGCCTGACCTGCTACTAGCCAGCTTTCTATGTTTCTAAGCTTCCTACGTTGGAATGGAAAGAATTTGCTTTGTTTCCTGCAGTGTCAAAGAGCAGGAAACACTTTGCTGCAGAGGTTCCTGGAAGCAACATGTACAATAATAGCTACCATAACACAGAAACACACACACACACAGAGAGAGAGAGAGAGAGAGAGAGAGAGAGAGAGAGAAGATACCTTCCTTATCTAAAGGGGGTGGGGTCTGGACCACACATCTATGCAGTTCTTTCACTTTCCCACCTGCTGGGAAGACACCTGCAGAAAACAATAGTGGCCTGTTATGAGTCAGTAACAAAATAAGCAGCCGCGAGCTGTTTACCTAAACAGGACTGTAAACCCCCTTTTAAAAACCTGAACTGTGAAGGCAAGGGAACTACTGCTTATTACTTGAGGGGGCAAGTTCCCTTGTGAACAACCTCCCAAGGCCAACAGTAACATCCTGCAAACCTTTTCATTCTTAGAAAACATGCCTCCTGTTTAGCCAGATATGCCAGCCATCTGCAGAGCAGCTATCTGAGAAAAGTTACTTTCCTGCAAATCCAAGACACACCAAGATGCTCCATATGCTTTTAAGGAGTTCAGCTGTAAGTGGAAGAAACAAATCATAGCTCTGGCATTGTGAGACAGATCCAGCTAGAGTTAACCATCACTGTGGCTCTGTTCCGTAGAAAGCAATAGGGTGTAGATTTAGGCCTGATCCACCTGAAGGTCATTTAGTTGCTTACATGTTACCATATTGCACATGAACACTGCAATTCAGTCAGTTAATTGATTGTGATTAAGGCTGCAATCTTAAACATGCAGACCAAGGAGTAAGCTCATTGAACATGCTGGGACTTGTTTCTTAGTAAAAATGCCAATTGCCTAGTATTCAGCTGCACGTCACATGCAACAGAACTAGTTAGTTGCAGCAATGATGAGTGAGAAATTTTATTCAGCTTGCATCTGAAGATGAACTTTCCTAATTCACACTTCTTTGAATTTTGCAATGCAGTTCTTCAACCAAGTAACATGTACAAAAATGCATATGCTGGAGTAAAGTAAAAAGCAGACCTTGGGGCCTCAAATTTTAGTGGCTCCCTGTGTGATGCCAAAATTCAGTGCCCCCCACCTCTCACGAGCCATTCTCCATCGTTCTAGCACTCCCAAGGCTCTGCACCCAGCACGACTGAACCAGTGGCACTCCTAAATCTACTCTGGTAAAGTGTGCATAAAAATGAATGTATTAGGGAAAATAACATGCATGTGAAAATGCATTATATTAAGGGAAATTGCCCTGCAAAAATGTGTCTTTGCATACAAATATAATTACATTAGGAGAAATTCACACTAAAATGCTGATGAATTTTTATGAGGATTTTTTTTTTAAGTGCAAAGCTTTGTGGAAATATAGAGAACTGAATTTAAGATTGGAAAAATGAGAAACTGAGGGAAACCATAACTGACAGATTCTCTGATCAGTAGTTGCACCTAAGACCTGATCTAGGCAATTCTAGAATGGAATATATCACTGGAGGCAGCTGTCGGTGGATCACATTTATGAATGCTCCACTACCAGAAGCTGGGCTAGAACTTTTTTCTCTAAAGTTGGCATTTGCTTATGTTTTTTACTTGCACAATCCGTTTACATACTATATATGGCAAAGCCTTGGGAAAATGGCACCCCCTGTCTTTAGTCTGAAGTGGCACGATCTATTCTACTACCTCACATAAATACTTCACCAGTTTAGGTTTGAGGATAACTTCCACACCTTACTGTTGTGTCGGCTACAAGATGCCACCACAATTTCCAAAATACTTTTTAATTGAACAGTAATGTTGAGAACATGCTGCTTACAAATTTCACAAAGCAGCTCTTCGTATAAAAGTCCATTTTTAGCATCTCAAACCTCCACATTTCCAACTGTGAATAAAAACAAATTGGGATGGCTGGTCTCTGATGCAATTGAAAGCTCACCCCACATCCAGCCCAGCCTACTGTTTTTAAAGCACATAGCAGATGTGTGCAGGGTTTTATTACTTTTCGCTGTACAGTTTTCAACAGAAACTTTCTTGAAGCTGGTTTCCACCCAGATGATTACTTTTCCAGTACTAAATCCAGCTGCATTTCAGCTTTTCTCACATATTTCCATAAATGTTTCAGAAATCCCACGGGAATTTTGGCATTCCTGATCCTCTGTAATTATTCTTACGTTTTTCACAACATCATCATGATTATTTGGTGCCCTGTCAGAACCAGACATTTCCTTCCACACTAGCCGGCACAAGATTGCTTCAGAAAACACTTTTAAGATAGTCACATTTAGATTTGTCCTCCCTAAAAACATATATTCTAAACAAAAAGTGCCTAAAACGCAGAGCTCGAATTACCTCCCCTCTCCCACGGCTTAATTGTATTTCTTATACAAATATTGTCGCACACAATCATTCAGTGCCATCAGTATATGCAAATGTCTGGTTCATCTAAGATGCACCTTTATTCCCAATAATGATGGAATGCAGAGGTGGATAATACTCTCCTTGGTTATTTGTAAAGGGAATATTTGTATAAGTTAATACTTTATTATCCCTTTAGAGTTGCACTGTATATTTGTGCTTTTGACTTTCCAAGCTGTGATGCTTTATCGTCCTTTGTTTTATTTCTTTTTATTTCTTTTTTTGTTATGTTTTAAAAACAAATAAATAAAATGTGAAATATATATAGCTCCACTTCAGTAAACAAAAATGTGCCATGAATATCAACACTACTGCTGCAACCAGGGCTGAAAATACCAGAAGTCATACAACACAGGTTAGGGTGGGCAAGACTATGCCTCTAAGTATGATACCTGTATTTCTACCTTGAATAAAAGAGATTGCCATTTGAGTGGGCTCTCCACACTAAAGGCCACAGTTCTCTGATATGGATGAATTATTATGCAATGACTTTAACTGGCCTACCTTATTCAATAGATGGTAGCAGCATCCCCTACATAGGGAACACAGGAGAAGTATGCAATGTTCAGAAAGAAGGTATTAGGTAAAGCGTAAAGGGACCCCTGACCATTAGGTCCAGTCGCGGAAGACTCTAGGGACGACTCTAAGCGCTCATCTCGCTTTATTGGCCGAGGGAGCAGGCATACAGCTTCTGGGTCATGTGGCCATCATGACTAAGCCACTTCTGGCGAACCAGAGCAGTGCACAGAAATGCTGTTTACCTTCCCACCAGAGTGGTACCTATTTATCTACTTGCACTTTGATGTGCTTTTGAACTGCCAGGTTAGCAGGAGCTGGGACCGAGCAACGGGAGCTCACCCCATTGCGGGGATTTGAACCACCAACCTTCTGATCAGCAAGCCCTAGGTTCTGTAGTTTAACCCACAGCGCCACCTGCGTCCACAAATTATTAGTTGTCCACAAATACCCAATTAGAAAGGCGCTGGAGAACACATCCACCCCAATTAGTAAACATCGGACAATCTGCTTCAGTTATTGCCACTGCTGGCTGAAACCTTGTGTAGGATACAAGCCAGGGCACATCAGTCTGAATGGAAAGAAACCGCAGATGAAGCTCCAATGCAACTCCCTGCAGTAGAAAAGTATATTTCCATGTCTAGAAAGACCTGTCTTTCAAAACAGGTGAGGAGGCATTGAATGCAGAAGTCAGGGGGAGTGACAATGGGACTAGTCGTTTACTAAAAAAACATACAAAAAAACTTGTGCAGAATCAGGAGGAGATCAAGAAAACAATAGCTATTAGCTGCAAACAGAGGCAAAAATGTGAAACAAAATGGAATGTATGGGTTTTCTTGCAGATCGTTTGGAATGGCTGAAGTAGCAAGTTTTGCATCAAAAATCAATTCCCAGAAGAATGCGGTCAAATATAACTTTTATAATGGCACTTTCAAAATGCATTTCCTTGAAAATGTCTGCCACTGAGCAACAGTGGTGATAGGAGTTTAACCTGTTCAAATGAACAAAGTTTTGACACAGTTACAGATAGGTAGCCGTGTTGGTCTGCCATAGTCAAAATAAAAAAAATTCCTTCCAGTAGCACCTTAAAGACCAACTAAGTTTTGACAGTCGTATTTCTCAGCCTAATTAAATCAGGGGACATACAACAGACACACCAGATTCTGCAGCTTTGTGAAAAGCAGGTTTTGTTTTATTTTATTTAAATCCTGCTCTTACTCCAAGTTATTCAGGACAGAGATGAAACCCCACAACAGTCCTGTGAAATATGAGGTTGTATCCAGCTAAGTTCTGCTCAGACCACAAGCTCTGAAATTGCTGCACCTAAATTACTCTTGTCCATCAATTCCAATGGGCTACACTCAACAGAACTGATATTGGCTACAGCACATAGAGACTGCATCCAGGGAGCTAATTGAAGATTTGATCCTGGGTCTCCTTGATCTGAGTGTTCTGGAAGAAGCTTGGCTTATACTAGTCTGATGTGATAGTTACTCTCTCTATCTCCAGTATGGGGTTTGTTTCCTAAATTTGTTTTCTTAGAAGTCCCTCAGTACTTTGCAATGATCTCTCCAGTCCTTTGTGGGCAACAGTAAATAAGATTGAAATTGTATCATTGCCCAAAATGTTGACACTCAAAGCTGGCAAGTTGTTCCTCCACCTTTCCCTGACAGCTAATATTTCTTACAATGCGCTACATGATAGCTTCATTATCCTAAAACCTGCTGGCACAGCGGTGAACTGGCTGCTTCACACAAGTTGCTTCCATGTCAAAAGTCTGCTTAAACCATTACATGGGAAGATTTAATACACTGTCTGACCAGCTTTGCCCACATGCTTTTCCCTCATTGCTCTGGATTCAGAATATATTGACCCACAATGGATTGTTATCCCAGTGCATCTGAACAACACATTTCATAATGTTTCAACCACAGAAGGCCCCACGTACACTATACATTTAAAGCACCATCATACCACTGGTTTGTTAAGAATGCTGAGCACGGTTAGGAGACCCCTATTTCCCTCAGAGCTACAATTCCCAGAGTTCCCTGGGGAGAGGGATTGATTGCTAAACCACTCTGAAAGTGCCAGGAAGAGTGCATTAACCTGTCCTACGCTGTATGATTTCTGCAACTCACCAGAACCGAAATCCATAAATGGCACTTGCTACATCACAGAAGCATGTCTTTGTGTTCCTCCTATCTGCTGCTATAATGTAGCAAGTAGCATTCAAGATTTCATTTCTGATGAGGTTGTGAGCTCCAAAAGTTACACAACAGTTTTTCCTCCATGCACTCTTTTCATCCATGCTTTCCTTGCACCTGTATGTATGAACTATCTTTTAGAATTCATGAACCCATACCTAGCAACAGTGATCCCAAAACTGGGTTAGGACCCACAAATGAGCTGTAGGAAACTTGTAGCTTTGCCATCAAAAACAACTGAAGGATATATTAAAGGTAAAGGTAAAGGGACCCCTGACCATTAAGTCCAGTTGTGGCCGACTCTGGGGTTGCGGCGCTCATCTCGCTTTATTGGCCGAGGGAGCCAGTGTACAGCTTCCAGGTCATGTGGCCAGCATGACTAAGCCGCTTCTGGCGAACCAGAGCAGCGCACAGAAACGCCGTTTACCTTCCCACTGGAGCGGTACCTATTTATCTACTTGCACTTTGACGTGCTTTTGAACTGCTAGGTGGGCAGGAGCAGGGACCAAGCAATGGGAGCTCACCCTGTCACAGGGATTCAAACCACCGACCTTCTGATCAGCAAGTCCTAGGCTCTGTGGTTTAACCCACAGCGCCACCCGCGTCCCAAAGGATGTATTAGCAATATACATATTTTTCATTTGCTATCCCAGTTTTCTATATAAGGCATAGATCGATTCATGTTTTGCTGAAGTAGTTGCTGTATCAGCTCTTTCAATAGGTGCCCAGAACCTACTTGCTTATATTTTTAAGCTCTGCATTTTAACTCGCTTTTAATCTAAGTTCCCTTGGTTATTTCCCCTTTGCTGCCAATGCCTTCTTCTTTTCTTGATGGTTTTCTTTCCTGCAGTTCCTTTTTATGGCAATGTTTTGAAGCAGATGCTCTGGCTGCTTCTGCAGTTGGTCCTGCCAACTTCATGATTCTTTCTTGCTGTTCAAGCCCGTAACTCTTAATATGCCAAGGACCAATTATAAGAGCTACATCTAAGAAAGAGACTGGGGAGGAAACACTCAAAAGACTGCCTTGTAATGCTCTCTGGTTTTATTTATTTTTACGTTATGTCTATGGATTTCGTTTTGTATTTCGTTATGTGAATTGTTTGACATGGTTTCATTGTACTTATTGTGTGTGTGTGTGTGTGTGTGTGTGTGTTTATCAATTTTAAACCACTTTGAGATTTTTCAGATAGTAAATAGTATTTAACTTGAAAACAACAACAACAACAATGACACAGAGAGAAATATTCACTGCATATATTTTCTCTGATCTCATGTGTGTCCCCCTGCCAACATTGAAAATATTCCAAGCTTTTCTAAACTAAACTAACCTAAACCATTTGTAGAGGAAATGGCCATGTAGATAAAATGCTGTAAAATCATACAGGATACTTGGTTTGGTTATTGGTCATGTGCTTTGATAAGATGCTGGCTTTGATTTAACAATATACATGCAGAGGCGCTGGGGATGTGCACACTGTAGCCCCCCCTTTTTTACAAATGGTATTAACATAAGACAAGTCCAGATGGATCAGACCAAAGGTCTATGTGGTTCAGCATCCCATTCCCCAGAATGACCAACCAGATGCTTAAGAGAAGCTCACAGCCAGGATATGAGTGAATTGCTGGAGGGGGGGGGATGAAGCTTTTTGATAACGGGATTGGAGCTGGTAGTTAAATTCAGCCTCACATTCCCCCTGCAGAGCCGCTAATCAGCAGGATTGCAACTTTCTTTTTTAAAAAAGGAAGGACTATACATGTGGAGCGACTGCTGTTGGATCAGTCTGAAGAGTAGAACTTGCACACATGGTTTCAGCTTTTGAATCCTGCTTTGATGGACTTATTACTAATGTTGTTGTTGTCTATTAAATTTCTTACCTGCTCTTCACCATAAGGTCCCAGGGCCTTATGAAAACATATATCTCAGATTTGCAAAACCTGATTGAAGAGGAGCATCTTCAGCTTATAAAAATGAAGGGGCCAGACACACCTCAATGTGAAGGGAATTCAACAACCTAGGAGATTTCACAGAGAATGTCCTCTCCTAGGTTCCGCTGAGGGTAGTGGAACTACCAAGAGGGTCCCGTCTGCTGAATTTAACACACGGCAATGGGGAATTGGGTCAGGTGACTGGCTACTTATCAGCCATCATTCTCACTGCTGTGTATGGGGATATTTGTATCAAAGCCACTTAAAAAAAATTATTAACATTGTAAACTCTTAAGGGCCCAGTAGCCACAATCAACACCACCCTTTAACTGAAGATTGATATTTAACTCAATTCTCAACATGAGCATTAGTACAGGTTAACTTATTGGCTGGTAGAAGGATTTGCTCAAGATTCTGTCCTAGAATTGCCTACTGGAGAGAGACTGGTGATTACTTTCATAATTTAAAATAAAGGTCAAAACTGTGGTAATTAGGTGAGCATATGCTAAGAGGTCCTTTCTGAAATTAAATAGTCTGTCTTATCTTCTTGTTCTTCACTGTCACTATCAGGCTTGCTAGTTACATCACACACAGGCACACACACACACACACATTTGTGAAAAGTACTATTTCAGTGTTATGTTGTTATGCAACCAACTACTGTAAAATTATCTGTTTTCTCTGCCTTACAGTTTGCTCTGACCCTCTAAATGTTACTCGTGTTTTCAGACTCACGGTTTAAAACCTTGAATGTTTTGGTGCAAAATCTCCCTAAAAATAATAATAATCACACATTGGAATAGAAAACAAAGTTAAACCTCACTTTTGTATATCAGACTGAAACCCTAGCTTTGCACAAATTGTGCAGTGTTTTCTTTAGAATTCCAGCAAAGGGTTAAGGCAAATCTGTGTGGTATCAGATATATTCATATAATGAGCTTTTTACTGAAGTAATTAAAATTTGTTTATAATTAATACAGATGAATTGGTTCCTGCACAATAATAGTTAGGAGATTAACAAAGGCCACATTTTGGCAACAGGACCACATTCCTTTCCAAGAATTGTGGGACTTTATCCAATGAATGTCTGTCCAACCCGGCTGATTCTTCAGAGATGCCATATGGCACTGCTATCCATTACATTTCTCCCCCTAAAAGGCAGCCATATGACATAACTGATCTTCAAAACGTTGTCAGAAGGCATTACCTGGGCACGCTGTGAGCCTTCCAAAAAAACAAAAAATCTACTAGGCACAGGGGCTATTAATTATGGGCAAAAGAAATGTGCACACGCATGCTGGAAACTTGGCGTTCTTTCTTCAGTACTATTAACTGAGCATCTGAAACTGCTCAAGCCCTAACCAGAATGATTTCCCTTCCAGACCCACCCATTAAATGCTTATCTTATCCTCCAACATAGTACATCTTCCTTTAAGATATTCTACACATTTCACAAAACATCAGAACACCTGATCTTCAAACTGCACACTCTCAAGTAAGTGTGCAGGCATGCAACCTGAATTTATGCATGATTCAATTTGGAAGCCACTCCCACTGAGTTCAGTGACTTCTTATCCCCAGTTATGTGGGGTAAGACTGTTAGAAAATGCCCTGGGGGTGCCTGCAAGCCCCTGAAACTCTGAGCGTCCTCCGGTATGTGCAGCTCTGGAAAAGGCATATCCCTTCTCTTCCAGTGCACTTCTAGCGACATACCATACATCATAATGATATATGCACACTAAGCTTCTGGCAGAACACAGCAAAGAAGCATGAGACATCATAGAGCTAATCTACTATTTATTTACACACGATGTACAGACAAAAGCATAATGGTGTCCATTCTCTCAAGCTCCGAGAGAACAGCAGGCACAAGTAAAAGTGAAAGTACATTACAAAGTACACAAAGTGGAAAAGATAAGACTGTCTTCCATTACCCACACTCTTTTCAGACAGGCATGTGATTTACACCAATCACAAATGCAGCATCGGAGGAGAGAAATTGCTAACAAAGACTTCAGCATTTATCTACATGATTGGGACCAAGAGACTCTCCTCTCCATCAAGTATAGTAATAAATGTATAATGCTATACCTATATGTTTCCTCTCATTTGCTTCCTCTTTTGGGTTGACCAAGAATTCATTCAAGCGCTTCACAAACATCATATCAGTAATCCGTTAGGATCCCTGTACATGCTGAACACATAGGTGAAGTAGACAGAAGAGAGATGCAGGCAGAAGAAAAAGGCTAGGATGGATCTACAGTTTCTGACTGCAGAGAAGGGAATCTCTCCTCTCCTTTACTGTTGACACTGGAGACAATCTTCCAAAGATAGCTGTAGGCAGGAGCTGCAGATCCATTTCAACGTTTTTATTCTGCCTGCGCCTCTCTTCTGTCTGCTTTCCTTCATCCCCAGTTTTTTTAAACATTGGGGGGGGGGCTGGGAACACCCAATATACCGTAGATTCTGGCGTATTAGGCGACTGGGCGTATTAGACGACCCTCCAAATTGGCAGCTGCAGTTTGGGGGTTCGTCTTATAAGCCCAGTCGCCTAATACGCTGGGCAGCTCTGCTCCGGACGGCTTTCTCCCGACGTGGAGCTGAGCTTGCCGCCTGCTGCTGCTGCTTCCGAAGCAGCAACGGGGGCGGAGGGGCGGGCTCCACTCCATGCCACGCCACCCATACCCGGCATATAAGACGACCCCCAACTTTTTAACCTCTTTTCCGGGGTTAAAAAGTCATCTTATACGCCAGAATCTACGGTACATGTCCATGGCTGAACATGTGCTAATGTTGGCTAGGTTAGACAAGACAAAAATGTCAGTACGCCTTTCAACCGATGTCAGTGACTGGGCTCAATAACTGGTTCTGCCCCGACTGGGCTAGGCTACTGGAACACTTTCAGAGACCTCCCAATCCTGGAAAACAGGTCTCAGTGCACTGGACTCACAACTGTGCATTGTGAGCACCAGACTCAGAAGAGCATAAATAATGTGAAAGCTAGCTGTGAAGCATAACTTCTTTTATTTCTAATAGCTACTATAAACTAAAGAACTACTGGCTTGCATGAGTGTTATATCTCCCACTCAGCCATCTAGTCACTACATAGATAAGACTCTCTCCACACACAGAGTCAGGCAGTCAGTCAGGAGCCGAAGAGTAGAAGAGCAATTTCCACCCCCTCCTTTCTCAAAACATCAGATCAGGAGATCCTTGCAATGGGAGGGGGTGAAAATATCAACAAAACAGACAGTCCACACACCAGCAGCTGGAAAGCACCACTGACACTGGGGTACCAACAAAGAGATTGGGTGCTCAGGGGGAATTGTCAGTAAGGGAAGCTGCTACTCCATCAGCATTTGTCACCTGAGGCAGTGGTGTCCCTCTGCCTCATGGTAGGGCCAGCTTCTTTGGCCAGACCTGCTTTTTCCAAGAAAAGACACATTTGCCATGCTGGCTGAAACAATGACAAAGCACTTTATTCAGGAACATTCTCAATATGGTTTCTACCTTATCCCCAAAAAGTCTGTATACCTAATCTCAGATCGGCTTTCCAACAGACCAAAAGCAGCTTGGTCCTTTCTGTATTAAGTCTCTGTTAGCCTGTATTCAGTCCACCAATCTACCCAGGCATTGGTGCCGGACTTCCACAACCACCATGATGAAAATGAGAAATATTGATACTACTACATTCCAAATCTGGTCATGTTGTGGCTGAAATGCTTATAGGATACTATGTAAGTTGGGATATATATATATTTAACTATCTCAAAAAGACAGTGGATTTAGGGCTTGTTCATTGTGAAAACATTCCCCAGGCCACATCTTTTTTATTTTCCATCATTCCTAACACTGCTCTCTGATATGTGCCCTTTGCAAAGGGCAAGAACAATAAACAAGTCCTGACAGACACAACTGTGAAGGGTTTTGCTATAAGTTTCCATTAGTTTTGATAATTAGTTTTGGTGTAGAATTTTGACACTGGAAATAGTAGATCCCTGTGATATGAATGTAAAGAAAATCCCAGATCTTTTCCTTATGGAATACTTAAGGACAAATACGCAGTATTAGTTTTATAACATTTTGATTGCCACAACTTCTAACATCTTGGGAACTGCAGGTTGGCGAGATTGTTGAGAATTTTCAAGCGAATTCTCTAGCTTCCACCACAGATACTAGGGGACAAATGGGTGGACCGGATCTCTGCTTGAACACAAGACTGTAGCTATGGGAGAAGCAAGACTCTCCCCTAGCTACAGCCTTGGGTTCAAACAGAGATCCAGTCCACCCATTTGTCCTCTGGCACAGAGCCACTCACTTTGTTCTCTTTGTTCCATACTTAGTGGGCCATTACCAGGCTGGCTTGACTATTCCGGCAATTAAATCTGTGCTGGATCCAGGAATTAGAAGGGAGGCTCATGCACAAAGCCTACCCTCCCACCCCAAAAACTCATAACAGTATGTTCTACAAATATTATTCACAGGGTCCTGGTGAGTTTAGAATGTGTGAATATGAAGTTGGAAGTTAGTGTCATCAGATGTACTTACTTGTGTCATTTCCTTCATTTACATGGACATTCCTGCATCAGAATTTGATACAAACTAAGTTTGGTATGTTTGCTCAATATAGAAGTACACAAGCAGGCAACAAAAGATTGACAGGACTTTAGGCTAAAAAGCCTCTGTCGAGTATACGTGGCTGAATGTTTCAACATGAGAAAACATACTCGCTGGAAAAGAACAGTAGCACAAAGGCATGTTAATGTCCTTGGCCCATACCCAGTAACACCAAATTCGCCTTCTTGTTATCCGTAAACAACGGCACCAAGCTCTTTGTCAGGGGCCTCTACAAGTAGAATAAAGGGCAACAACATATTCACAAATACCCTTACTTCTGGTTGTGTTCGATTAATCAATTTATTCAATACATTTAGGTGCCGATCATTCCAAGTTACTTGTTGTTTGGATGATGTGCACCCCATAACCTGTCTGGGCCATCCCATTTGATTCCTCTTCTGAGTTGATCCGTGAGACTCACTTGGGTGAGATCCTGAAGGAGAATTCAACAGATCATAAAATGGCATTGCTATGCCAGAAAAGCCTTGGATATTCTTCTGATACTAATTAAGGAACTGAGGAAGAACATGAAATTCCCCAGTGGTCTTTGCAGCTTGTCCTGTCAGCTTGCAAACTGCCAGAATATCAGTGGAGTCCATCCTGTAACCTCCAGCAGACAACAGCACCCCTCAAGTACCATATTTCTCTTTTAAAGAGAAATCGGGGTTTTGAAGCCATTTCTATAGTTTTTGTACACCGTTCTCACATGTTGTGGCTGGGGAAACCCAGCCAGATGGGTGGGGTATAAATAATAAAATTAGTTAGAACTTGGTGCTAGTAACACCAAGGTAAAAGGGTCTATCCCCATACAGGACAGCTGTATATTCCTACACTGCAGAGGGTAGGACTAGATCAGACTTTCTCAACTTGTGGGTCCCCAGATGTTGTTGGACTACAACTCCCATCAACCCTAGCTAGCAAGGCCAGAGCTCAGGGATGATAGTAGTTGTAGTCCAACAACATCTGGGGACCCACAGGTTGAAAACCGCTGGACTAGATGATCCTCAGGGTTCCTTCCAATCTACAATTCTTTGATATGCCACTGTAGACTAGGATATCATCCAAATAGCTAATGCAGATGTCATCCCTGAGTTCTTCAAGACATTTTTCAATACACCTCTAGAAGGATGCAGGTGTCTTAGTCAGTCCAAGTGGAATTTTGGTGGATTAATAAGGCCACCCCCCCAGGTGTGATAAAGGCAGTAAATGATGGCTTTGTCCAGAAATATAGCATTGATAACAACCCTCCCCTGGTTAGGAATAGGCAAGACCCACTTATCGGGAGGGATAGCTGAATCTGGATCATTTTCCATCCCTTCTAGGGCAATGGAGTCCCCGTTGCTGCATTTCATTGTCTGTTTCCAACAGCTCTCCAAGCTTCTTCAGGTATGTTTCTGGAAAGTTTCCTTCTACCCATTGACAGGACACCATGTATCCATCCCTCTCTTGTACCCTTTGGAGCCCAGCTCCTTGGGACAGCAAATTATCTTTTGAGCCACCTCAAACTCTGCCTAGCATTGCGAGGTTCCAGGGGGCTTGGCACTCAACCTGGGTTTATGTTCCTTTGGAATGAGGCATGGTGGAGATGACTCTTTTTGTGAAATATAGCTTATTCACACATATTCACTCCTGAGTTTTTATGAAGGGGATGCAGAACATCACCGCCAAGAGTGTGTCTCGCTGCTCCTCTATAGCTTCTGCAAGCTTGGGTCCAGAACAGAAGTGAGCCATGCTCCTCGGTCTCAGCATGCAGCCAGTGCCACGTGGAGTTTCGTCTTCCCAAAAAACCCTTGCTCAAAAACTTCTGTTAAAAGAACACCTTTTTCCCCTGTGGTGTCATCATGCCCCCTGTTACCCTGGCAACTCCTCCCCCCCAGCTCTCCTATTGCCTTTTGCTAACACACAGCTGGGGGAGGAACTCCACACACCCCTTCTTGTCTGACGCTGAATTGTCTCACCTTTTGCTAGGGTAATGACTCTGTCATCACCTGACCTTGTTCTTTGTTGGCAGCTCTCTAAGCCAAGAGCAAGCTGGATTGACTTATTGTTTTAGGCCTTGATAAATCCATTGATCAAACCCCACATGTACTAACATCAGAAATCATGGGGAGAACCTGGCACTCAGAAATTTTAGGGGATTTTTGCCCCCTGCAAACCCGTAACAATATATTTTGTGTCGGCTTCTGTTTCCACCCTTTTAAAACTTGCACAATCAATTTTTATATATTGACCGTTCAGTCTGTAAAAGGTAAAGGGACCCCAGACTGTTAGGTCCAGTCGCGGACGACTACGGGGTTGCGCCGTTCATCTTGCTTTACTGGCTGAGGGAGCTGGCGTACAGCTTCCGGGTCATGTGGCCAGCATGACTAAGCTGCTTCTGGCAAACCAGAGCAGTGCACGGAACCGCCATTTACCTTCCCACCGGGGTGGTACCTATTTATCTACTTGCACTTTGACATGCTTTCCAACTGCTAGGTGGGTAGGAGATGGACCAAGCAACGGGAGCTCACTCCGTCATGGGGATTTGAACTGCCAACCTTCTGATCGGCAAGCTCTAAGCTCTGTGGTTTAACCCACAGCACCACCCACCTCCTGTAGCAGACAATAAATAGGTTGTGTGAATTCATTCTAACAGTTTGGCAACTCCCAAAGGAACAAACCAGCATACCAAATAAACAGACTGTCTGTGAGGTTCCTCTGCTGCTAACAGGACTATCCTAACACTAGTGTATCGGTAGAGAATGTGGTGCTTGCTGGCTGTTGGGAAACTCCAGCTCCCATCAGTCCCAGCAAGCATAGCCAGGGGCTGGGGATTAACAGGCTACCCCTTGGTTAGTATATTATAGGTAAAGGAAAAGGGACCCCAGACCATTAGGCCCAGTCGTAGCCGACTCTGGGGTTGCGGCGCTCATCTCGCTTTATTGGCTGAGGGAGCCGGCGTACAGCTTCTGGGTCATGTGGCCAGCATGACTAAGCCGCTTCTGGCGAACCAGAGCAGCGCACAGAAACGCCGTTTACCTTCCCACTGGAGCGGTACCTATTTATCTACTTGCACTTTGATGTGATTTTGAACTGCTAGGTTGGCAGGAGCAGGGACCGAGCAATGGGAGCTCACCCCGTCACGGGGATTCGAACCGCCGACCTTCTGATCAGCAAGCTCTAGGCTCTGTGGTTTAACCCACAGCGCCACCCACATCCCTAGTATATTATAGATGAACAGCCATTATATAGGATAGTGAGGCTATCATTTTTAATACTACTTTGTTACAGATATATAAATAAGTACCCAGCTGGTGTAACTGGCAAAGATATGCGAATGAGGTCGCTTGAGAAAACATTCCCAGTGAAGCTCAGTCTCTAAAGGCAATGCATTCTTTACCATTTTCCTTGTCTGCACTGACCAAAAGTAGCAAAGATTCGCCCAGCCCTTCAGAATGACAAATGAAAGAAAAGCGAAGTGGTCCTCCTAGGATATAACGAGATGTTCAGCGGTAAACGCAGGTCTGGGAACCCAGGCTGCTGATTCTCCACTGCAGAGTTGTGTGTCTGTGTGTGGGGTGGGCAGAACCAATTGTGGCATTTTGTAAGGTAGAAGCAATGGGAAGGGTATACTTTTAACCCACCAATTTTTTAAACCCAAGGGGAGAGGAGAAGCAGAAAAGTACCCCATCCAACACTCCTTTCCTGCAACGTCCCACAGAAAAGTGGCATCTGATTGTGTTTGCTGCTGAGCATCCAGTTGTGTTCTTGGAGAATGGTATGGCTTTGTTTTGTCCTGTTACAGAAATAAAATTCATGGCTTCTCTTAACTGCATCAAAATCCACTAGCTCTTACTTGCTAGTTTCCATCTAGCTCATATACTGCTGTTATTGTTTCAAACACAGCCTAATTTTTTTAAAGAACAACACAAAAACCTGCAACAACAAAAACTGCTGTGCTCTGATCATATCTTCCTCTATTGAAGATGTCACAGAAATGCGTGAATCACAGACAGGAAATTAGCCACCTAACAGGGCAAGAGCCATTGCAAAGTTAATTACCTGTGATTATCTTACAAAAGGAAGAGATAATATAGCCAAATGACAAAAGAAGAGTGCTCACGGAAAGACAAAAAGATGTGGTCCTCTAAGCTGATAAAAACAAAGCCACCCATTGTTAAGTTAGAAATAGCCTCCTTCAGTTTGTGTTTTCCTACAATACAATCATACATTTCCTAACTTGTTCCAACCTCATGGTTGGCCCCATTTCTCAATAACAGTAACTAATTCTAGGCCATACGCTGCTCCCTTAGCCCTGCAAATTGCCACCAAAGTCAGATAGAACTTTGATACTGTACAGCTGCCCTCTTCCCCTTTAATAAGACTGGAAGACAGTGAAATAAAAAGAGTGGGTAGTTTGGATGCATATGCCCAAGTGAAAACAAAAAAAAGAGATCCCTGCCAGATCAAACCAAATGCCCATTCTGTTACTGTCGAATATTTTTCACTTCCCAAATCAGACTGCAATACCCTATTATTTAACCCATGAAAATTTTAGTCAAGGGAACTTGATAGCCTGGATTGGCTTTCTTCTTGTCCGGAATCCAGGGAAACACTTCCTAGACTTATTTCCAAAATGCAGATTATTTTTCAGTTTTGAATGATTATTAATTTAGTAAATGCTTAAATATAAATCTCAATAAGTCTTTGGCACCTTTTGTCTTTATGGTGGAAATCCTTTATTACACTTGATGTTGTCCATTCAGATTTATATAATAATAATAAAACAACAACAGCAACAATACACATCGGCAACTCCTTATTAATGGAATTATACTTTAAAGTGTGGTCCCATAGCTGGCCAAGTTAACAAAGAATATATATACTGCAATATATAAGCAGTAGCTGCATTTCTGAAAGGCTACCCTATTCCGTAAGCATAGTGGCTTAAAATGCAACAGAAGCACAAATCAAGCCTCAATCAGCTAAAATGGCAGATAGATATTGAATTAAAGAGTACTGCTGGAATAATATGCCACTTGAAAGACAAAAGATATCAAAACCCATAATGAAGAACGGCAGATTCTAATACCAATTTCATACCTCAAAGTCTTCCTCCCATATGCAAGGCTTGCCACTGATGGATCATTGCAGCGGAGAATCTGTGAATTAGAGCTAGCCTAACTCTTTTCATCAGTGGTTTCTCCGTGATAACTTTCTAAGGTTTCTTAATATGTAACGAGTAGTCATGAGAGCAAGGATCTGTTTGGAAGAGATATGATTGATGACCTATCATCCCTAATTCACTGTTTATACTGGTAGTGAGCCTAGTGGGAAAATACCTCATTCATCAGGGTATTAGCAAATTCAGCCAACGTATGGCACCTTCATTTTAACAAACTAAAGGAGAAAAGCTAAATGGGGGCAAATTGACAACCATCTCTGATTCTATGATAATGCAATTAGGCTGCTCCTCTCCAGAGCTTTTGCTAATTCACCAAACAGCTTCAGTCGGCAGGTCATAAATATATGATCATTTTTCACACTTTGAAAAGTAATGATGCCTTGACATGAATCAATAAATCTTGGTGAAGTCATTTGTGCTTTTAGGTTATGCATGCAAGTCACTTTTTTAAGGGCCGGTCTATATTGCTTTTCCTCCTTTTTTTTCCATTTGAACTGAGTTTACATAATTTCATTTTGCAGCTCCGTGGAAAACCAGTAGTCAGTCCTTCGGATCAAAGCAGTGACAGCTCTGAGCAGACACACCATCCTGAACCAAGTCCACATTCTCTATTTTTGTCTGCTAGAATATAAGCAGTTCAGTTACAGAGGAAAGTGGCTTGCATGAAAATGGCAGGTTTCCTTTTCTCCTCCCAGTGCCTGCCATAACACCACTGCCATTTGTAAGCAATTGAACGCTTGGGCAGGAGGGGGTTAATGGCTCTAATGGACCCACCCCCACAGCCCCACACCATTCCTGTATTTTTAACAAATAAAAGTGATTCAGAAATTTAGCATGCGAAGCTTGCTTTTTTGCCACATCTTTATGCTTGGCAGAGCTTCTATTCAGGTATCTAGAATGCGGATGTATTTTTTGGTTTATTGCTGGTTTTAATTAATTTTATTGTTTATTCTTTTTGTGAACCACTTTGAGGGTTTTTCTTTTTACAATCAAGCCGTATAAAAATGTTATGAAATAAATAAATATTGGTAGCAGCACTGTTGTTTAAAGTTCAGACAGCCCTAACTGGAGATGTCAGGAATTGAACATGGAATACAAAGTATTTTCTCTGCTACCAAGCTACAGCTCTCCAGCATGTACAGTACAGTATAAGGAAACAACATAAGCAACAGTTCCAACTAAGGGACTTGATAGTTTTCAAGAAACAAATTTACTCATTTCCGAATGGTGCAATATAAAAATTCCACACGCACACAGGTATGTCAATATGAAACTGAGCAAATTAAAACATATACACATACTATTGTTGAGCACAACAAGTTGTTCAGTAAGCTTTGAGATCTGGGAAAACATACAAAGACACCGTATTAACTTTTTACTTTGTACTAACCTGAGGGAATATTGTTATAAAGTTAAAGTAATGACTAGGTGGTATGAATTATGTACTGTAACAGGGACTAACAATCCCCTGTGTTGTAAATACAAAAGAGAAAGAGGTACATTTTATCATTTATGGTGGGCTTGGCAAATCACTGGTCTGGTACGTGTAAGTCAATTAATAATAATAAGTGGAAGGAGTGGCTTGGAGCCAAGAAACCTGCTGTATACTCTAGATAGGATTTTATTTTATGTATTTATATAGTTTATAGGCCGTACTCCACCTGAAGTCGTCTGTGTGGCTTTCAGGGATTTAACTAAATCCCAAAGTACAGTCAATAGGACAGCATTAAAAAAACCTCACAAATGATTTTAAAATACAGAGTAGAGGAAGAGAAGCTTTAAAACTGAGGTTAGAATAATGAAATCTACAGAGGCAGGTTCTAATTTCTGAAGCTTGAGAAAATTAAAAAGAAACTTTTTTAAAAAAAGCTTTTAAAGCAGGTGCCTGGCAGATCACTCTGGGGAAAGCATGCCAGAACTAAGGGGCCACTACTGAGAAGTCCCCTTCTCTTGCACCCAACATCCTGCTGTACCTTGCTCAGTGAATATCCTTGGAGAAGCAACTTAGGGTTTTTCCACACTTACCTTTCTTCTGCATTATCCAGGCATTGTCTCCACTTTGAAGCTCCCTATCTGGATGATCAGCTTTATTTGCTCTGGAGCTTTTCTTGCAAAAACCTGCTCTTCAAGGCTGAATCAGAGCAAACGGCAATCCATGGACAACCTGAATTGCCATTTGTTGCTCTGCAGCTTTAAAGAGCCCAACTGATCTGGCCCAACCAATGTCAAGAGTTCTGCTACCAGTAGGGTCTAAGCAAAGGAGTTTCAGGGATGTGCTGGGAAGCACCTTAAATACAATGGATCATTAGCTATACCAGTTCCCTGACCTTCCTCAGTAGTGGAAGAGAAATCACACATGCTTTTGAGTTACCTGAATATTTCCCACCTATTTCTGTTGCATTAACAGTAAAAAAACCACACACATTAAAATTAACATTTTCTGAGGCTGGAAATGGGTGGAGGAACACAGAACATTCTGCTTGGCCAGTAAGAGCCCGGCAGTGTGTTGAATGAGGAGGTTAAAGTACCATCATAATTATGTGTGCCCCCCCCCCACTTTAGGATTACATCCTTAGTCTATAAATTATTTTTCTAATGTCCACCAAAGTGTTCTGCTTAAAATCTAGGAAGCCCAGTTTCAATTACTGTATTCTGCGTCACACAATCACTGTACTTTTGATAACAAATTAAAGGAATCTGTGCTCCCCCTAGCAGCCCTGATGTATTAGCTCATTTGCTCAAGAAAAAAATTAATCTCAGGAAAGCATGAAAAGCTAACAAATTAAGGAGGAAGGGAGAGTGTGTATGTGTTAAATAATGACTTGTAACATATCCTGCCACATGCACGCATACTTCAGCACAAATGGGTGCCAGTATTCAAAGTTGTATTTACTGTACACTCAGAGGGATGCGAAACATGAGCCTGCTGATAAATACTCTGGTCGTGGCTGACGTTTGCTTACATTTTGTACAATTTGAATAGCTGCAAACGGCCAATTTGTGGTGGTTAGCATCAGTGCTCCCCCCCCTAAAAATGTTTAGGGGTACTCTCATTTTGACTCAAGAAAATCACCATTTTATAGTTCAAATCGGGAAAAATAAATACAGTAAATGGACAAAAGTACAAAGATTCACAAAATGTTTAGAGGTATGTGTACACCTGCGTCCCCCCAGAAAAAAGCACTGGTTATCACAATATACGGCATATGATGTTTCATTACAGCATACAAAATGAGACAATCTGGACTGTACCTGAAGTGCTGACATTCTTGCTAGGCTGTCCTTTTTGTTTGGATTTATTCACTGACGGTGAATAAATCTTACGGTGGGGTGCTTCCCCTCTCCCCATTTCTTTGTTTCTAAGTGTTTCATAATTAGGATAAACAAAATATCATGAGTCTCAAGATATTGAGGAGAGGATAAATCTAGTTACCTGAACTTTGTTGTTGGCATACGTCTCTTGAGAGACATTGGAGTGTGCCTCTGGGGGTGAAGTCAAACTACTGCATTAGCAGCGCCAAAATGACCTCCTCGGGATACAAGCCTGGGCAGTGTGTATAGAGGTCCTGGGGTGTTCAGATGACAAGACCCTCCTTTTGGCCTCACCAACAAGGTCCAAAGAAAAGCAGAGCAATACAGTTTAAAAGCAGAGACAGGACCTGGGGCCTGAACACCAGCCCTCTCACAGTGTCCCTGTGTACACCCATCCCTTTATGTGTCAACCCCAAACTTCCTGCATTAAGTAGGAAGAGCGCACAGGGGGCTAGTGTTTGTCTGAATATGAGTAGACTAGGAGACTCTGCCGTAAAACCACCTGGTCCAAGCTTATTCTGGTCTAAGAACTAGAAAATCTGCTGGTGTTGGTAATGAACAATTCAGATTCAAAGTGCTCATTCTTTGTTACCTAATTAATATAGCCCTATTTGGGCATTCTTTGTTCCTTCAGTCAATAACATGAGAGCAAGGAATGGAATCACTCAGAGTAGCTTTGCTCTCAGCATCAAACACTCTTTCTAGGTTCTTTACATTTGCAGGTGCAACATAAATGTTAATCGGGAAGGGGCCTTCTCTATATTGTTATACATGTGAAGGCTTTCCTGGAATCTGGAACCATGAATAATGTTTATGCTGTAAGTATGGGCTTTGGGGGCCAGTGTGCAACATAAGAGCCGCCCCATTCCATGCTCCCTTGATGTTTTGCATGCCTGAATAGGACATAACTCTTTAAAAACATCTGTTGCCTTTAGAGCAGGGGTAGTCAACCTTTTTATACCTACCGCCCACTACCGCATCTTTCTTGATAGTAAAATTTCCTTACTGCACACCAGTGCTCGATGGAAGGAGGATTCAGTTTGTGCCGTAGAACCCCTTACTGCCCACCAAGAATCCTGAAACACCCACTAGTGGGCGGTAGGGACCAGTTGGACAACCCCTGCTTTAGAGGAAGCCTGTCCAAATCAATGAGAATCATTGACAGAATAAAGCAGAGATTTTGCAGTAATGCCCCCACTTTGTGCTACAAACGTGTGCCTGCCGAAAGGGACTCGAATGCCTCTAAACTTCTCATATAAGGAAAACAGTTGAGGAGGGAGCTAATGCAAACACCAGGCTGAGGAGAGGGAGGAAAGGTAACTCCTTTGTGAGAGATAGGCCAAACTTGCAATCTGTGGAGGGCTGGGCACAAGGGATTGACTTCCTTCCCCACATTCTGCCTCTTTCCACTCTCCTTCCCATTTATATATTTTTTTAAAAAATTAGTTTTTATTAAAGCTTTTCTTGTGTCTCCACTTTTGATTCATAGAGTCTTTTTCATAGTTTATGTTCAGTATGAGACTCTCTTGCCACTTCTACCACATCATGTGGTAGCATTGGCAATTTCTCTGCTGTCTCTTCACCTCTTCCACCCTCCCACAATGCCTTGCTCTGAGGAAGAGTCAAGAGAGTCTTTCCTCAGAGTGAGGCATTCAGGGTGTAGTGAGTAGGAGAGTGCCCTCCTAAGTCCCAACAGCTTTTCTCCACCATGACAACGTACAGCATTGGTGGTAGCACTCCACTAGCCACCATACCCAGAATGTGTCACTTTAGGAAAGGACCCCCTTGGCTCTTCGTCAGAACAATCCAGGGAGAAGGTGGGCACTGGTGGGCAGCTGGCCACTGGTGGGCAGCTGGCCACAAGAGCAGTGACCAGTTATGAGGAGAGCATGCAGTTTGGGAGCACAACACTTTGCTGCTGCTCCATGCCCATGACATTCTACCTGAGTCACTTTCTACCTCATGGTTTGGCTGTCCTGAATTAGAGGTGATGGCTTTACCCAGACTCTCTAATCCCAGTGGGGAAGGAAAGCAAATCCATTTAGTCCTCTTCCCCCAAATCAATTTTTCAAGGTGCCTAGTACAAAAGCTGCAGGACTGATTTGGCAGATTTCTTATCTAGGGGCACATCTCTCATGCCCGCTATTTTCAGACCAATTGTGCACAAAACTCTAGGGAATCCTTAAATGAATCATTCTTACCCACCCAGACCTGTAAAGGCTGTTCTCTTGGGGAAACTGCTATAGCTATCCTTCTGAAATTTGACAGGATTCATTGTTTCAGGGGGCCGTACCACCCCTGCAAATTCTTCCAACTCCCTCTGTATGTTTGTATTTTGTTTGTTTGTGTCCACAAAACCCCCTGGGTCTATTCGCTTGTAATTTGCCAGACTTAATCTATTGGGGAGCAGCTACTACGTATTTGTGTAAATTCCATCCATTTCTGTTAAAAAGAAAAGAGCTATCTCCATTATTATTATTATTATTATTATTATTATTATTATTATTATTATTATTATTTCTGAAGTGACAAATCAGGGGCCAGACCAAATTTTGACTAGTTTTAGTATTATTATCCGATTTTCTTTGCTGCTGCTTTCTTTTGCTGTTTCCTAGGTTTTTTTCTTTTTAAAATCATACGGTCATAAAATTTTAGGAATTTTATGCTACTTTGCAAAAAGGTAGGGTATAAAAAATTAGCAATAAGAACACATGGATAATGCTGTTGATAGTCTGTGATTTACCTCCAGCACATGCTAGAATAAGAGTCAATTGAGAACAACAGACAGACAGGGAGAGAAAAGACAAAGGCAACCCTTCTCAATTATCACTGTATCTTCACTAATTTTACATTTCAAAAGACCACTTGTTTAAATCATGCACTATGGGAGAAATCTTTACACATTATTTTGCAACCTCCAATTGTTTCAATAAGATGTTAGCCCTGTTGTATTTGTCAGGATTTAGATTGCAATCCTATAGGCTTACCAGAGATTAAGTCTCAATGAACTCAATGAGGCTTATTTTGAGTAGAAAAGGATAGATCTGCCAATCTCTCATGTCATTAGGACTGCAACTTCGATAATCTGGTTAAACATTCTATTTAGTTATTTAGGCGTATCTTGGAGATATTGTGGGTTTGGTTCTAAACCACCACAATAAAGTGAATATTGCAATAAAACGAGTCACACATTTTGGGTCCCCCCCCCCAGTGCATATAAAAGTTATGTTTACACTATACTGTAGTGTAGTCTGTTAAGACAGGCCCCCACTAGCTGCAAGGGTGAGAGCATAAAAACCCAGCTCTAGCCCTAGCTAGCTCCACTCTTGTGGCAGGAAGAAGAAGAAGAAGAAGAAGGAGGAGGAGGAGGAGTTTGGATTTGATATCCCGCTTTATCACTACCCTAAGGAGTCTCAAAGTGGCTAACAATCTCCTTTCCCTTCCTCCCCCACAACAAACACTCTGTGAGGTGAGTGAGGCTGAGAGACTTCAGAGAAGTGTGACTAGTCCAAGGTCACCCAGCAGCTGCGTGTGGAGGAGCAGGGAATCAAACCCCGTTCACCAGATTACTAGTCCACTGCTCTTAACCACTACACCACACTGAGGGGTGGTGGTGGAAGTGGCCAGGCTTCTCACGTCCTTGCAAGGAGCAATAACTGTGAAGCACAAGAAAACAAAGTATATCTATATGTATTGCTAGCCTTTCACCCAAGGGATCCAGGGAGCAAAGGCAGGTTCAAGAAAAATATGCTGTATGGTTCATAAATGAAATAGCCAAGATGCAATTGGAAAGGACCGCCTCTCTCCATATAAGCCAACCTAGGCTCTGCTGTCACCATCTGAGGCCCTTCTTCGTGTGCCTCCACCAGGAGGGGTCCAGAGGGTGGCAACACAAGAATGGGCCTTTTCTGCAGTTGCTCCCTGTTTGTGGAATGCTCTCCCCAGGGAGGTTCGTCTGGCACCTTCATTATGCATCTTTAGGCACCAGGAGAAAATGTTCCTCTTCAACCAAGCCTTTGGTGGATGAATATTCTATGGCCTTTTAAAAGTGTTTGTGGGAAGGGGGAGATTATTGCTTAGTTTTTGTTTTAACTCCTTCTTTTGTGCTTCTATCCTGTATTTTTATCTTGTGAACCATGCTGAGATCTTCAGATAAATGGCAGTATAATCAATCAATCAATCAATCAATCAATCAATCAATCCAATTGACCCTTAGTGACCAAGAGAAAATCAGCTGTGTTTTAAGTCCCACGGAATGATTTCAGTGGGACTCACAGGTTATTGACTTGTTTGGGATTTGAGCAGCCTAACCGTGGGATGGTTTGGAAGTGGAGATTTCTTATGCGAGGTGTTTCTTAGTTCCAGAATACAATTATTATTCTGAGGATTCTATCATCATTATCATCATCAAGAACTGTACAGTGGTACCTCGGGTTAAGTACTTAATTCGTTCCAGAGGTCCATTCTTAACCTGAAACTGTTCTTAACCTGAAGCACCACTTTAGCTAATGGGGCCTCCCACTGCTGCCGTGCCGCCGGAGCAAGATTTCTGTTCTCATCCTGAAGCAAAGTTCTTAACCCGAGGTACTATTTCTGGGTTAGCGGAGTCTGTAACCTGAAGCGTATGTAACCCGAGGTACCACTGTATTGACACACTTCAGACGTTGAATCAATACTTTAACCAATATTTTAAAATTTAAAATACAAGCTTTGAACACATTATTATTATTATTATTATTATTATTATTATTATTATCATCATCATTATCATTATTTATATACCACCCTATATCTGGGGTCACATCACTGGCTAAGAACAATAACAGCCCTTTATATCTGCTGATAGTCCCAATTGGAAGCATCATCATCCATCTTTGTTCCGAAAGAAATGCTAGAGCTATACAGTTATACAATGTTGTGTCAGTTGAGCAGGCTATATGGGACACATGTGCAAAAACCTCAACTTTCACAAAATGTTAAACAACGGATATATTTGGATTTGTTACATCTTTCAGGGATAATTGGGTGACAACTGACCAAATGTCACTACAGTGGCACAGGATTGGGAAAGTAAATTTGGCGAGCTCCTCTTGATTGCGGCTGCTGTGTTTGGCAGCGGAGAAGCTGCAGGGGTCACGCTGATTGGCATTGTCACTTTCTAATTCATCAAGCGGGCCAGACTCCCCAAATCATTTACCAGATGGGGCAGCTCATCAGTTTAAACACCTGATATGAAGCAATCCGTCATCTGATAACATGATCGTTTGGCTGCAGCTGGCTTGGCACTCTGCAGCCTGAGTGCACATGAGATGGACTGGAGCCAGGGAAATGGGCTTATAGCAGTGCTGTGCTCCCCTGATAGGATTTGCAGCCCTCCACTGGACCATGGAACAGGTGGAGCATGGGAGAGAATGAAAAAATTACCATGTGTTGCAGGGATTAGGAAGCACACACACTACCACTCCACTTGAATACCAATCAAAGGACAACCTTGAGCCAGGCAAATTTAAGGCCATCTGTGATGTAACAGGAAGGAAGAATATAGATGTCTACATATGCAAATGAAGCATCATCTTCTTACCATGTAGGAGCTGGGCTTCTTAATGGTTTTGCACACCATCATTTCTTTTCTACTGTAAGAGATAAGAAAAGGGATTTTTTTTAAAAAAGGAATGAAACAGGGTGGGTGGTGGAGAAGTGTGCTCTCTCTTGCTATAAGGCTAACTCTAGGGACTGGGCCTCAGTCATGCTATTTGATGCTCTCCACAAAATCAAAATAAAAAAGGACTAGGGAGAAATGACTACTATAGATTTTGGACAAAGATACAAATTAGATACTGCTACAATGGAAGTGATTACCATAATGGGAAATGCAATTATGCTGATTAAACTGGTGGGTTGTGTTAACTTTTTTTTCTAGTGACAGAGACACTGACCTTTCCCTCTGAGGTCAAGTGTATTCCAAGTCCTGACGCTCAATGAATCTGATTATATTAACTCAGTCCAGAGCCAGAAGGGAAGACAACTGAATTATATTGCAGCAAAATGGAAACATAAGTTCGATTCTAAGACAATACCAGATGTTAGAGAGGAATTGTACAAGAACATAATGCAAACATTCCACCCCCTCTTTACCCTTAGCTTTTGACACACTGAAATTCGGAGTGCTCAAAAAGAGTTTGCAAATGCCAGTTCTCCCTCAAAGACATGATTACCTTTGTGAATTTTTAAACAATTTTGATGTACAGTATTACATTTGGATTAATCCTGATCCTTACTGTCTGTTTTATTCACCTCTGCCTGACTTTGAATGTCCTCTGCATTTAGTTATCTGAATAAATTCAGTTTCTATATCTAGACATATTTGATTTTCAAGTTGTTCTCACCATCTGTTCCTTCCTTCCTTCAAGAAAAAAACGAGAACCAAGAAAACCAAAAACAAAAACCCACCCCAGAGCCTGACCAAAACCAATGCATTGTTTTTCATTATGTTATACAAATATGACATGCAGAAATACAGTCTCATTTAGCTGAGCATCCTGGCCATATTTACATTTGGGTCAAACCATGGAAATTTGGGATATTTAGTGCAGAGGTGAAATATCAGACTGTAAGTTACCCTAAACAGGGTGCTCAGGTGCAGAAATGTTAAGTCCCTGGAGCAGAGTGGGCAGCAGATGGCCACACAAGAATACAGTGGTACCTCGGGTTAAGACCTTAATTAGTTCCAGAGGTCTGTTCTTAACTTGAAACTGTTCTTAACCTGAAGCACCACTTTAGCTAATGGGGCCTCCTGCTGCCGGAACACAATTTCTGTTCTCATCCTGAAGCAAAGTTCTTAACCCGAGGTACTGTTTCTGGGCTAGTGGAGTCTGTAACCTGAAGCATATGTAACCTGAAGCGTATGTAACCTGAGGTACCGCTATACCTGATAATCTCTCTCAGTACATACTGCATCATACATTTAGAGAAGGGGATTGGCTCAGTCTAATCACCTGATTTTCAAAACTAGGGTGATTCTGACATGTGTTGTTATTAGCCTGCCTGTCGTCCTCTCCTCCAGTCCCAAACATAGTACATATGGAAGAGGAAGTGGGACCATGCCTCTGGCCCCACCTCCAATTTCTCCAGGTATTCCCGTCCCACTTTTCAACATTTTGTACTGACTCAGTTCCTCATCTTGCGCCACTGGCCTGAAACTTCTAACTTTCTGCCCAGATTGCTGCTGAACAGAGGGGTCATGGCAAACATATTATCTTGTGCTAAGAAAGACTGAAGGGGAGTCAGCAGTAGCTTCAGTTTTTGTGTGGAGGGGGGTTTAGGGTATGATAGCTGTTATGTATCCAGTCGTCTGTGTTTGCCTGAGCTTCAGTCTGGACTAAGCATTCTGAGTCCCTGATTTGATACATGATATCCAACCACAGAACATTTCAGGATTTGGGCTACTGCCATTGGCCCTTAAACTCTGTGTTATGATTTGCCGCTTGGGAGTTTAGACAGCCAATCACGTTGAGAGTGGGAGTGGCCCAGGCCTTCAGAAATGTATATAAGCAGTTGCTTTGCCCCTGTTGTTAAGTTCTGCTAGTTTAATAAAGGTTCTTGCTGTTATCAGTGTCTCTCTCTTTGTGGGTACCCACATACTCTTCAACACCCCCAGAGCAGATTTACCAACGCACAATTGTCACTGCTGCCCATTCAAGAACCCTGTTACTTTCCTTTGTTCTTGCTACTGCTCACCCACTCAGAAAGCGTAGGCTACCATTTCCTTTCTGGTGCTGAGACATAATTATGGTACCCCTTCAAGGCATCCCTTTCATTAACAATATCCTCCAGCCGAGAAACTGGAAATGGAACCCAACTATTCAGAGATGAAGTAGCCCATCAGAACCGATGATCCTGCAGCCATGTTCACCCACACACAGGCTTACCAACTCTACTGGAGGCTATTTGGGTACCTAGGAAAGACAATTCCAATGGCGCCTTCTGTGGTGATAAAAATAGACTAATAAATAACTGCCAGGTAGCTTTCTTTTATGGTAAATGGCAGCATGTTTGCCTCTTTAATGTGGTTAATCTCTAGCAATCTCACCCGAGGCCCATGAAATCTCAACTGCATTTCTCTACTCATGTTCCTAGGAGCGGGCCCTCATTGAACTCGATAAGGCTTGCATTTGAGAATACATGTAAAGGATTCTTCTGTAGTTAAATGTAACTACTTTGGGAACCATATATAAATAAAAGTGATAATAATGATAGGGAGAATGAGAATACTAATACTCTAAACAGAGTCTATCTGTTTCATAAACTCAAGATACAACAATGATATCCTAATGGTAACCTTGCCTCCAAGATGACTGACATTTCATCTTTATCCTCCTTTTGTGCTGTAGCTTTTTCTTTTTATTCTTTCTTGTGGAGAAGAAAAGCTGTACAGCCCTCATATGTAAATTGTGGAAGCTTTACTGTTCTCTTCAGGTGTGCTTGCCAGGTTTTCATTATGAAGGCTCCCTGCTGTGAAAAAAAGGTACATTTTCACTTTCATGTGTCTTTTCCTTTGTGGTCGAAACGATTGAAGCATTAATGAGTAAACTAGACTTAAAACTGTGCAGACACATTCCTGCAGGAAATTGGGTAAGTTTTAGATGCTGAGGGGAAGAAATTCAACTAGGTCAATACAAATTGCGCAATTCTGACACAGCCAAGACAGTTGTCACTGAGGAATTACACACACATTTTCTATTCATGTTAATGACATTTTTATGCCTTATTCCCTGCTGGGTTGATTTTGAACATTTATCCCCAAAGCATAGGTGGCTGGTCATGAGGGAGGGGGGTGTCAGGAGAGTAAGGTAGCAATGGGGGGTAGGTGGAAGCCAACTTTCCCCACAGATTCAAACTGTCTCTCACTGAAGTTATAATATATCTGAAGCAACGTTCCCTGCTTGTCATACCATTCCATTAATACCTCACATTCTATTATCTTGACTGTAATAAAGTATACCCGTATAACAAAACCATTTAAGGGATAATGATGAGTCATTTTATTTTATTTATGCAGCTTTTTAAAGGGCATGACAGGTTAAATAGGCAAAGCCAGCAACTGACTGACTGCCTCCAATGTAACATTCATGAAGCGATTATGGAAATCACTTATAGCTAGCTTGATTTCTGTGTCTATTCTTTTAACACACACACATTATAGCGTATACAGCCTTCAATATTTATACAGTATACTAAACTGGACACTCAGAAAAGCTGAATCCTGCCAGTTTGTATACAATTGGTGATATGGTTTGTTAGCGAGAATCATTGGTCATGGCTGTGAGGTGACTGACAGGCCCAGTATCAGTACAGAACACCCTTGGGCACTTTTTGGGGACTTGACAGTCATGGTTGGGCCTTCTGCTGACTCCTGCCCCGGGTCCCCTTTTAACTAATGCTGGGTGGCTGTGTCTAGGGGAGCCACCATTTTAATTTCCAAAATATAGTGCCGATGTGGGGCATTGTGAGAGGTTATAATAGGGGTTCCATGCTTTGTCAACCCATGGCGTAAGGGGTCTGTTGATATAGAAGGAAGCCCACCATAAGTCACTTTGCAAAGGGTCCTCTCAGACCTGCAGCCACCCTGGCTTTCAAGGTAGGGTGGAGAATTCCCATCCTTACCAAAGAAGGCACTAGCCTAGATGGATGGGACACCTCACTCATCACTCTAGTTACTCGCTGTTGCTGACCAGCTAGTCACTCTCTTGATCACACATGGGCTACTGCCATCAGTGAGAGTGACTAGCCTGGTGGCAGCTGTACACTTGCAAGGTCCCCAGTGAGACACCCCTTCCTTCCAATGCCAACTCCCATCAGCTGCTGGTAAGCTTGAGAATATTCTCTCCCTCCACCACGGTCCAGCAGTGGTGGCTGACATTGGCCACCAATGAATTGCTTCACTGGCTGCTGCTGTCTGTATAAATTATGGAAATTAAGAACATTCCTATCCACTTTATTTTATTTTTTTCTGCTGCATAATTTTGCTTTTGCAAGTCAAGGGAGGTACAAAGAATCAAGAGCTCCTGTTCTTTGGAAAACTTGCTTAGCAGGCACTGCAACAGCACTTCCGATCTGGGACCAGACTGGTCTGAAACCTAGACTAGAGTGAGAACCCTTAAAACAATGAGCTCACATATTACCTTAACAGACCAATTCCGCACATTTCTGAACCACCAGACATCGCTGCCCCGATAAATCAAAATGTCTCATTTTGTTTTGAGGCATTTCTTACACTTCCCATTGTACATTCCATACATCTTATGTAGTCTCCAAGGCAATACATAGCATTGTCATATGATCATATAGCAATTTTCTTTGAGACTAGCCCACAGGAAAAATAAAGATCTATTATTCCACAGAAACTTACAGATTTGTGTGTGTTTTCTCTTTCCACTTTAATATATTTCATCAGGTTTTTGTTGTTGTTGTTGGGGGGGGGCTTGTAGATCCTTAAGCATGAATAATTCAAAACTGTTTACAGAATGTCACTTGTTTTTAGCTTGACATATCTTATTCATAAAATCTCTAATTTGAAAATATTGACAGCAAGGTGTGTTTGTGCCATGCATATTTATTGCAATTTCTTGTTTTGTCAACACATTTTTTTACACACAAAAATTGATCAGATGTATATACTTTTAGATGTTATCACTGTTGGTGTTGCTTTTGGAGATGGTGCGAAACAATTTTAAATATTTATTTAACCTTTGTCTGCCAGGAACCATTCAGTCTATCAAATTCTACTCTAGTTCAAGACAGCATAGACATGGTCGCATAGCCTGATATCCGCAAACAGGTAAATGTTTGGCGGTGAGCTTGTAAAGTGTGACCTAAATGCTGTTGTGAGGAGATTAAAATTAATCTTAGCTCTTTCCTTCCATTTTATTTTATTTGCAAATATAACAAAAAGAAAGGAAGTGGGGAAAATAAAAACGTCATCAGTTGACACTGGAAATAAAAACATTCCATCAATCTTAATGCAAACATTTAGGATAATATTCAACTAACTTTCACTCAGAGTAGCCATATTGAAATTAATGGGCCAAACCTAGTCATGTCCATTAATGTGTCTGCTCTGAGTAAAAGAATACTACCCATCAGAGGTGCCAACTTGCACCAAATATTGGGGGGCCAGTATGTGCATCGCGGCCTAGGACCCTCGTACCTACGGGACCGCCTCGCCTGGTATGCCCCACGGAGAGCCTCAAGGTCCATAAATAACAACACCCTAGTGGTCCCAGGCCCTAAGGAAGTTAGATTGGCTTCAACCAGAGCCAGGGCCTTTTCAGCACTGGCCCCAACTTGGTGGAACGCTCTGTCTCATGAGACCAGGGCCCTGCATGATCTGATTTCTTTCCGCAGGGCCTGTAAGACAGAGTTGTTCCGCCTGGCCTTTGGCTTGGAGCCAATTTGATTCCCTCCCCCCCCATTTTCTTTTTTCTTTTCCTTCTCCCGCAATGAGGCTACATTTTAATATTTTAATGTTCCATTATTTTAATGTTGTATTTTATTTTTGTTTTTAAGTTGTAGTCATTCATCTTGTTTTTATTATTGCTTGTAAGCCGCTCTGAGCCCAGCCTTGGCTGGGGAGGGCGGGGTATAAATAAAAAAATATTATTATTATTATTATTGTTATGTGTGTGACTTCACACACGATGACTCCGGAGCCCACACTCTCCTCACCAATGTTTTATTACACTCCTGCAGTATTTAACGATCCTAATTCATTTATTTGGCTCTAGCTACGTACTACTCTATATGGGTTCCTTTTTATTTTTATTTAAATGAATATTCTGTAAGGTGGAACAGCTTTAGTTCCTACTTTGCCCTTTTTGTCATACTGAAATGCTCATCTGTGTACGTTATCTTCCACAGGCTCATAAGGCCACCTTCCTTTTCACCTGTTCTAATCATCAGATAGAGAAGCAATCCCTCCCCGTCACAGCCTGACCTGCTGGTCTCCACAGGATAGGTTAACCCTCGGAAGAGACAGCTGTTCATTTCCCCCGACTGTCCTTCAGCGCTACTTCAGCCAAGGCAGAAAGCTATGACTTCCTGCCAAATTCCTGCCAGCAGAGGATACCAAAGCAAGCCAGAGTAATACAGAGCTTTCCAAAACTGCCTTGGCAGCCTGGATCAAGGGAAATAGAGGACACCTTGCCACTTGCTGCTAGTGAAAGGATGGGGACCAGAATAAAAAAGCAAAGACACACTTCACTAAAACATACACACACAAAAAACTGTACAACTTTTGGGGCACTTCCAGACAACCTGTTTATTGAGCATTCATCCTGATCTGTTTGCATTAAGTTTGTGGGGAAGTTTGACGATGTCAGCCATTTACTAAGCATGTCACTCACATCCTAATTAAGAAGGAAGTCTAATATGCTATTCGTGTTATACAGGAATGTACCTAAGTCTATATCAGCAATGGGAAGCCTATGGCCCCAGTCAGCATGGCCAACAGTCAGGGATGATGGGAGTTGTAGTCCAAAAATATCTGACTGGGCACAGGTTCCCCAGTCATAGGGTGGAATTCAACATAATGCTGTGATGAACATTTCATCTGCACAACTATTGCAGCTTGCCAGATGGGACAATCCCCCTTCTTCCTCCTGGTGCACTGTTTGAGGGTTCTGCAGACCCCACTAAATCAATTTCAGGAGATGTGCAGGAGAAGAAGAGGTGGAAAAGCTCCATTGCCCATTTGGGCATCCATGTGCAAGACTTTTGCCTATGGGGCTCATTAGGTGAATCCCACCCTGATCTAAACATTGACTGGATAATAATTTTGGGGGATATAGTTTAGCAGCAGCAGCAACAACAAAAATTATAAAGTTCAATAGGGAAAATATTTGTGAACCCCTTTCCTTAACCAAACAACACAACAACCTTCTTAAACATAATGACATGATTATTTGAGGTGTAAGAGCCATTCTGGTATGAATAGAAACCCATTCACAAATCTGTTTGTGAGCAGTGATTCATAAGAACGGATGAACAGGCCAAATCAAACAGAAGCAGAGACTTTGAATAACAGCAAACACAGTTTTACTTTAATGAACCAGCTCCCGAATGAAAGCAGAATCTAGAGCTGTTCCAAACGTGACTGACTGCAGCTTTTGACCTCTTTAGCAATACATTTGTAGAACCAGTCTTCAGCTTTGAGTGGTTTCCAGTAAGTCCCCATAAACTTCGCACATGCACATAACTTCAGACCAGGAATGAGGGTCAGTTCCAAGCTATTTGCATATTCCTTTACTCCACACTTCAGAGTTCATCAATCCCTTGATGATCTTACAAAGTTTGCATCGCCCCCTACCCAAATTCTTAGGAATGGAAATAAAATGAAGTCAAAAATATACTGCAGGACCAAGGCCTTCATAGCTTCAGTGGTCAGGACCTTGCATTGTGCTTGGAGCTGACCAACTGGAAAATTAAAGAGCTATTTCCTGGTTGTCAAAATGGATGTAGGGTACACCTCTACCTCCTAGGCAGAAGAGCAACTTCTGAGCAGGACCCAGTGTAAAATACACCTGCCCATTTCTGCCCATGACCTTAACCTCCAGAAGCGAAGCTGGATCAAAAATCATTCCCAAGCTGTAAGAGGAAGTTAAATTAAAAACAAATAAATCTTAATAATTTTTGATTCTCCACCACCAGCATCTCCTTGCATATTCCGAACCTCAGCTGAATTTAACACGCAAATTTGAATTAACTTTTTTGTGATTTCATAAGGCTTAACAAGGTTTTGGATCACGTTTCATCACTAAAGATGCAATCGCAAAAGCATATTCTAGAGCAAACTTCCCTAATGTGGTGCCTTCCAGATATTCTAGACTCCAACTCTCACCAGCCCCAATCAGCATGGTCAAGGATGATTTCAGAGAATCACAGAATTGTAGAGTTGGAAGGGACCCTAAGGGTCATCTAGTCCAACCCCCTGCAATGCAGGAATCTCAACTAAAGCATCCATGACAGTTGGCCGTCCAACGTCTGCTTAAAAACCTCCAAGGGAAGGAGTGTCCACCACCTTCCAAGGGAGTGCATTCCATGACTACTATAACTCTCTCTTTTGAATGTACGGTAATCTGCTCTAGGGAAGCATCATCCAATCTTCAGTCTGGCTTGGAGGTCTATAGCAGTAAGGTAACTGTTGTTTCCATCTCCTACAATTTTTACTCCTATATTCTCAATTTGCCTTCTGTGCTCCAGGTTGTGGATCTTTTCACAGGTGTACACGTCCTTTACATATAATGCTGCTCCTCCTTCCTTCCTGTTTGGTCTATTCCTTTTGAACAGGTTATACCCTTCCATTTCTACATTCCAGTCATGAGTCTCATCCCACCAGGGTTCAGTAATGACTATTAGGTCATATCTGCCATCGGATATTAAGAGCTCAAATTTGTCTTGCTTGTTTCCCATACTCTGTGCATTTGTATAGAGGCAACTGAAACCATGAGTCATTCCCTTCAGCTGCTTCCTTCTTGTAGTTTCCTGCTGTTTATTAGGGTCCTGTAGCACCACCACAGTTTTCTGTGCATCAGTGAAGCTATTATCCCCAGTACCAGGTGTTCCTCTGTCATCTGTAATATTATCTCCCTCCTGCTCAGGTTTTAGTTTAAAGCTCTTCTGATCAGGTTTGTGAGGCTCTTAGCAAGCACATTATTGCCATCCACTGTGAGGTGTTACCCATCTCTTGCCAGAAGACCTTTCCCAATAACGCCAACTGTGCAGCCAGTGGTTTACTTCCAGTATTTTCCTCTTTCTTCCTGGGCCGTGACCTTCAACAGGAAGGAGTGATTAAAAAACCACCTCTGCCATAAGGCCCTTCAGCTTCCTGCCCAGAGTCTCATAAAGGTAAAGGTAAAGGTACCCCTGCCCGAACGGGCCAGTCTTGACAGACTCTGGGGTTTGTGCGCCCATCTCACATCTATTGGCCGGGGGCCAGCGCTGTCCGCAGACACTTCCGGGTCACGTGGCCAGCGTGACAACGCTGCTCTGGTGAGCCAGAGCCGCACACGGAACGCCGTTTACCTTCCCGCTGGTAAGCGGTACCTATTTATCTACTTGCCCCCGGGGGTGCTTTCGAACTGCTAGGTGGGCAGGCGCTGGGACCGAGCAGCGGGAGCGCACCCCGCCGCGGGGATTCGAACCGCCGACCTTTCGATCGGCAAGCCCTAGGCGCTGAGGCTTTAGCCCACAGCGCCACCCGCGTCCCCACAGCGCCACAGAGTCTCATAGTCCCTTGCTATATATTATAGGCTGTGTCTGGCAGTATCATTTGTACCCACACGAATAAGAAGGAAGGGGTTGTTGTCAGTGGGCTTTATAAGAATGTGCAACTTCTCTATTACTCTTTGCACGTGGAAAACAACACACTTTCCAGGGCATCCTGTTACCTCTGCACACTGCTGTCTTTCTCCCCCTCAGTAGGGAGTCATATACCACCATCACAATCTCTGGGCAAATCATTCTGTACATTGAGGTTTGCAACTGCTGTCCTTGCTCCTCTGGCCCAGACTCAGAAAACAGATTCCTAGCAATGTTGGAGTTGGGGGCCTCTAACCTGGGCATATTTATTCCAATACAGTGGTACCTCGCAAGACGAATGCCTCGCAAGACGAAAAACTGGCAAGACGAAAGAGTTTTCCGTTTTTTGAGTTGCTTCGCAAGACAAATTTCCCTATGGGCATGCTTTGCAAGATGAAAACGTCTTGCAAGTTTGTTTCCTTTTTCTTAAAACCGTTAATACCCAGGGAAACCGTGCTTCGCAAGACAAAAAAATCGCAAGGTGAAAAAACTCGCAGAACGAATTAATTTCGTCTTGTGAGGCACCACTGTACCTGCATTCAGGCCAATATAATGAATCTTCCATTCTTGTCCATTGGAGTGTATCTGGATATTATTAGGATAACTGCCAAAGGCAGGAAGGAGTCTTACGGCTTGAGAACTTCCTACTCCTTCCTTTCAAGTTGCCTTTTCCAGACTGCCATTCTCTTTCTCTGAGATCATTTTCTTGGAAGGTAGCGAGTGAGTTATCAGTATACTCAGTGCTTTTTTCTGGGGGGACGCAGGGGTACACATACCTCTAAACATTTTGTGAATCCAACAGGAGAAGAAACTAAAATTTGTAAAAAAAATCACTTTCTCCTCCGAATCGTCAGTTCTGTTGCTTCCTCCAATGGCAGCCTCATTTCCCATCAAGGTGTTTTCTGAGTCTCAGATGGAAACGAGCGTTTAATTGTGTGAAGTAGGAGTTGGAATGTGGATGTGTGATGTTTTACTGGTGAAAGTTTGGCCTCATTGAGGGGCAGTATTTCATATGAGGAATGCATGTTCTTTGTACTTTTGTCCATTTACTGTATTTATTTTTCCCAATTTGAACTATAAAATGGTGATTTTCTTGAGTCAAAATGAGAGTGCCCCTAAACATTTTTTAGAAAAAAAGAATTGAGCATTGTCAGGGTTACTTCCAGATCCTAGCTCACAGAGGATCACGCTAGCCAGCGATCGTTAAATAAAAGTCTTTATTGAGTTACATTCTCCATTCTCGAGCTGCTGCGTGCAACCCTATGTCTTATGCTTAGATCGGCGAAGCTCCGTCTGAGTCTCCGCCCCTTGCGCACCAACTTAATATCCTAGCCCTGCTCCACCTTTTCCGCCTGACAGTTCTCCTCTGGGTCCCTCTGCCCCCCTGGGTCTCTTCCTTCCGGGATTCTTCTGACGCTGACCCCCCTGACTCTCCTGTCTCCTTGCGCCGGGCTTTAGGACCTGGCTCCCTTTCCGGGCTGCCTACTGCGCCACCTTCCTGTGCATTTGAACTTGGCGCGCGCGCCCAACCTTCCACTTTCCGTCTAACCGTCACTTCGCTCCCCGATGAAGGTGTGGCCACTCCTGACTCGTGCCCTCCCTCCTGTTGCGAGCTGCCAGCGCTTGATCCCTGGCGCTCTTCCTCTTTCCTACTCTCTGGCGGTGACGCTGGTCCCGATTTCCAACTGCTCCCCTCTGAGTCCCCTCTGGCTCTATCTTCCTGGGGTGTTCCCCTAGTCTCCCCCCCTGCCCTGGCCACTGGTGCTCCTTTTTGTGAATCTTCTGATTCACTGGAAAGACTCGGAGATCTCGGGTCGTCGTCGTCACTCATCCTTTCTTCTGCCTCCTCCCCCTCGCTCTCTGTTTCCTCCCTTGCCCTCGCCTCTGCTCCTGAACCCCTGACATCCATCCCCCCCTCGAAGCCCCCTCTTCCCCCCTCCCCTCCTTCCGGTGCGGGAGCTGGGTGCTGCAGTGTCAAGGGGACGAATGTCGGGTACAGTTCGCTTCCCGTGGCGGGCCTCCATCCGAAGTCTTCCGGTTCTTCCTCCCTGCTCTCGTCGACGACGGTCACCTCTGCTTCCATCTCTGTGCCGCCGTGCTCGAAACCCTGGTCGTCCCCGAAAACGTCCATGTCCGTCTCTCCCTCGCTTCCTTCTGGAGGCGTTGCTCGTCCTGGACCCTCCAGCCACTTTCTGCGCCACTGCTCCTCTGGTTGATCATCCCACCAATACGAGGGTTCTGAAGCAGATCCCGAGGGTGACCCCTCCGGGGAACGGGCGTCTCGTGTCGGTTCCTCATCCGAGTCGAACCCCCGGAACGTGCTGGCTGAAAGCGTGGGCGTGAAAAGCCAGTCGTCGAAAAAGTCCGCTGGCATTGGCCTATGGGGGAAGAGGGCATGAAACTCTTCCTTGAGCAGAGGTTCATCTAAAGCGTAGCCCGGCACCCAGCTGTTGGCACTGGCCGGGGTGCCCTCCTTAGCGAGAAGGTATTCTACCCCCTCTTCCCCCCATCTGGAGTCCAAAATCTCCGTGACTTCGTTGAGGCGCACCTCCTGTGCCACTCCCCGTTGCCTGGTTCCCTCTCGGAGCGGACTCGGTGCCGTTCCGGGTTCCTGAAACCTGTGCGGTGCCTTGTAGGGAGTGAGCACCGATCTGTGGAACACCGGATGCATTCTGGAACCCTCCAGAAGCGCCAGCCTGAAAGCCACCGGGTTGACCTGCTCTGCGACTTGGTAGGGCCCCAGTTGCTTATGCCCTAGTTTCTTCTTGGCCAACGACCTGGCCGGCACTGCGTGGGCTGCTAACCAGACCCAGTCTCCCACATGGATCTCTTCGCCAACCCTTCTGTGTTTGTCTGCCTGCACCTTGTATGCGTGTTTGGCCAGCTCCAGGTGCCGCCGCAGCTGATCGTGGACCTCCTGCAACTCCGACGCGAACGCATCTGCTGTCTGCGGCTCCCCCTCCACCAGTCTTTCCAGTCCCGGGAAGGTTCTGGGGTGCCTCCCGTTGTTGGCGAAGAACGGCGTGACCCCCGTGGACACGTGCTTCGTGTTGTTGTAGGCGAACTCGGCGAGCGGCAGGTAATCCACCCACGTCGCAGGCTGTTGATTCGCATAGCATCTCAGGTACTGCTGCATGATGGCATTGACCCGCTCCGCTTGCCCGTTGGTCTGCGGGTGTCTCGCCGACGCCAGGTTGATCTTGACGTTTAGGAAGCCCATCAGCTTCTGCCAGAAATTCGAGATGAACTGCCACCCGCGGTCGGACAGAATAGACCGTGGCAGACCGTGAACCTTGAACACATGGTCTATGAACAGTTTGGCGGTTTGTTCCGCCGTGGCCACCTTCGCACACGGGATGAAATGTGCCATCTTGGAGAACAAGTCCACCACCACCAGCACGGCCGTCTTGCCCCTCGAGCTGGGCAGATCCGTGACGAAGTCCAGGGCGACTCTCTCCCATGGCTCGACCGGAGTTTGCAGCGGTTCCAACAGTCCGGCCGGCGGTCTGTGCACTGGTTTGGCCCTCTGGCAGGTGTCGCACCTCGCCACGTAGTCCGCGACCTCCCCTCTCATTCCGGGCCACCAGAAATCCCTGGCGACTAATTCCACCGTCTTCTCCTTGCCAAAGTGCCCGGCAGTGGGCGCGTCGTGCAGCTGATGCAGTACCTTGGCGCGAAGTTCGTCTCCCGGCACGTAGATGGCCCCTTTGCGGATGAGCAATCCATCTCTCAGCTGGAAACCGTCGGTCGCTGCCGTGCCCCTTTGCATCTCTGCCATCTTTGCTTGCGCGAAGGAGTCATTCTGCAACGCTCGTCGCACCGCCTCCAGGTCCACTGTCGCCGCAGCGCAGGCCCACACTGTTGGTGCGAAGATGTGCATGGCGGCCGCTGGCGTGGCGTCCTCCAGATACTGTGGCTTACGGGAGAGCGCGTCCGCCATGATGTTGGTGTCCCCCGGGACATACTCTATTCGGAAGTCGAAGTTCGCAAAGAACTCAGCCCAACGTATCTGCCTCTGGTTCAGGAACTGTGCCGTGCGCCAGTGCTCCAGATTCTTGTGGTCCGTGCAGACCTGCACCGTGTGCTTGGCTCCAATCAGGAAGTGCCTCCATGCTTTGAACGCTGCATGAATAGCCAGCAACTCCCTGTCCCAGATGGTGTAGTTCTGTTCGGACTTGCTGAGCTTCCTGGAGTAAAACGCTCCCGGCCTCCAAACCCCCTGCGGGTCCTTCTGCAGCAGGACTGCTCCGACGGCCCTGTCCGAGGCGTCTGTTTCAACTCTCATCGGCCTGCTGGGGTCGACATGAAGTAGCTGTTCTTCCGACGCGAAAAGACGCTTGAGTGCCTGAAAGGACTGCTCCGCCTGCGCTGTCCAGATGAACTTCTTTTTCTTGGAACTGAGCGTGTCCGTGATGGCCGCTGTCTGCATAGCGAAGCCTTTGATGAACTTGCGATAGAAGTTCGCGAAGCCGACAAACCGTTGGACCTCCTTCCGGTTGCGTGGGCTTTTCCAATCCAACACCGCTCGAACCTTGGCGCTGTCCATGGCGAGCCCCTTGTCAGACAACTTGTAGCCCAGGAAATCCACCTCCGTCACGTCGAATTGGCACTTCTCCAGCTTGGCGTAAAGCCTATGTTGCTGTAGCCTGCTCAGCACTTCCCTGACGTGTCTGTCATGCTCCTGCTGCGATTCCGAAAAGATCAGGATGTCATCCAAGAAACAGACGCACGTTTTGTAGAGGAGCCCCGCCAACACGTGATGCATGAAAGCTTGAAAAACGTGGGAGCCATTTTGCAATCCAAAAGGCATAACCCTATATTCGTAGGTGCCCAGGGGCGTGAACATGGCTGTCTTCCACTCATCTCCTTCCCGCATGCGAATGAGGTTGTACGCCCCTCGCAGGTCCAACTTGGTGAACACGCTGCCCTTGCGTACTTTTGCGAGGAGGTCGTCGATTCGGGGCATGGGGAAGTCCGATGGCTTGGTCACACTGTTCAAAATGCGGTAGTCCACTACGAGTCTTTTTTTGGGCGTGTCTCGCTTCTTCACAAAGAATACAGGACTGCCCCCCGCTACCTGGGACTCTCGGATGAAACCGCGCTCCAAATTATGATCTATGAACTCTTTGAGTTCCTGCAGTTCGTCTTCAGACATGGAATACAGCTTCCCTTTGGGCAGCGCCGCCCCCGGCAGCAGGTCAATTTTGCAGTCATATGGTCTGTGGGGGGGTAGCTTGTCTGCCTCCTTCTCGCAGAAAACCTCCAAGAATTCTGCATACTTGTGGGGAATCGCTTGCAGCGTGCCTAGCAGCAGCTGTGACTCCTCTTGCTCCCCTTCCTGCTGGGGCATGATGCAGTGTTCAGCACAAAAGGAAGAGCCGAAGGTCAGCTGCCTCTGGTACCAAGCCAGCGTCGGGCTGTGCTTGTCCAGCCAACTCATGCCCAATACAATAGGCGTGTCCGACAGTTGAGTGACGTTGAAGCTGATGATTTCCCTGTGATTTCCAAGCCGCAGCACCATAGGTGGCGTCTGCTTCACCACTTGCCCCCCTAGCAGCTCCCTGCCATCCACCGTGACAACCTGCAGGGGCAGCGTGGCAGGCAGCAACTGTATAGCGTGCCGGTCGACAAAGTCCTGCCCTATGAAGTCTGCATTGCTTCCCGAGTCGACGGTGATTGGCACGTCCATGGTGATTCCATTGGGTAGCTGGAGCGATGCGGTGAGCCTCACTACTGGCTTGGGCGGGAGGGGGTCCATGGGCGGTAAAATCTCTGGGGACTGCTTCACTGACACGTCTGGCTGGGCCCCAGTGCCTCTTCCTCCAGCCAGACATCGTCGTTTCCCTGCTGTGGTTCTCCGTGCTGCGTTGCTGCAGTCACCATTGCTGAGGCTGCAGTGTGCTTGTGGAGCCTCCGGGGACACTCTTTCGCCATATGCCCTGGATCTTCGCAGATATAACACTTCCTGTTCCCTCTAGGAGGCTTCGCTTTCACTGCTGCCGGTGCTAGGGCTCTGGCTGCTGACTGAGCCCTTGCACTCCCAACCTCCATCGGTTCCACCCCTCCCCCTGTTGGAGGCGTGGATTGCGCACGCGCTGCTTCTCTGGGAAGGAAGGAGGAGCCCCTGGCTGATTCGCGCCCGCTGCGTCCTTCGTCCCTGCTCCACGGACGTTCTTCCAGCCGCACCCCCACCGCCAGCGCCCTCTGAACGATCTCCTGCGTGGTCCGGGGTCTCTCCCCCCTCGCAATCTCATCTTTAACCGAGTTGTGCAAGCCCTCCCAAAAAAGGTCTCTGACAGGAGCCGAATCTCTGTCCCATTCCAGGGCACTGACCAAAGCGAAAAAGCGGGCATGATACTGCCTTACGCTGGCCCTCCCTTGCCTTAGTCCATGCACCTCCTTTCGGGCAATATCCACGTCAATGCTTGATAAAAAACAGCCATCCATCGCTTTAATAAAGGCGTCCGCATTTTGGAGCGCAGGATCCTTATCTCTCCACAAATTGCGCAGCCATGCTTTAGCGTCTCCATGCAAATGGGACATGACGAACCCCACTTTCTCTTGTTCATCTCTAAAGTCTTTGTGCAGCAGTTGCAGTGCACACATTACGTCTGCTCTAAAGTTGGGGTACTGTTGCAAATTCCCATCGAAGTGAGAGACCAGACCGCCTGTGCGTCTCCCCAACCCAATCCCCTCTGGTTTGGGTGTCTGTTGCCCTTGCTTCGTAAGCACGTCCAACCTGACCTGGAGATCCCTGTAGGCGGCAGCTGCTTCCTCCTCTCTCTTCCTGGACGCCAGCGCCTCGGCATTCAGTCGTGCAACTGCTTCTCTGAGTTCCGTTATTTGCTGTTCGGCCGTCATATTGTCTGCCGTTCGTGAGCTCTCTTGTAGGCACCCGCTTTCTCTCCTCTCCGCGAGGCCGTGGATGCCCACAATTTGAAGAGACGGAGCTTACTGTCAGGGTTACTTCCAGATCCTAGCTCACAGAGGATCACGCTAGCCAGCGATCGTTAAATAAAAGTCTTTATTGAGTTACAGTCTCCATTCTCGAGCTGCTGCGTGCAACCCTACGTCTTATGCTTAGATCGGCGAAGCTCCGTCTGAGTCTCCGCCCCTTGTGCACCAACTTAATATCCTAGCCCTGCTCCACCTTTTCCGCCTGACAGTTCTCCTCTGGGTCCCTCTGCCCCCCTGGGTCTCTTCCTTCCGGGATTCTTCTGACGCTGACCCCCCTGACTCTCCTGTCTCCTTGCGCCGGGCTTTAGGACCTGGCTCCCTTTCCGGGCTGCCTACTGCGCCACCTTCCTGTGCATTTGAACTTGGCGCGCGCGCCCAACCTTCCACTTTCCGTCTAACCGTCACTTCGCTCCCCGATGAAGGTGTGGCCACTCCTGACTCGTGCCCTCCCTCCTGTTGCGAGCTGCCAGCGCTTGATCCCTGGCGCTCTTCCTCTTTCCTACTCTCTGGCGGTGATGCTGGTCCCGATTTCCAACTGCTCCCCTCTGAGTCCCCTCTGGCTCTATCTTCCTGGGGTGTCCCCCTAGTCTCCCCCCTTGCCCTGGCCACTGGTGCTCCTTTTTGTGAATCTTCTGATTCACTGGAAAGACTTGGAGATCTCGGGTCGTCGTCGTCACTCATCCTTTCTTCTGCCTCCTCCCCCTCGCTCTCTGTTTCCTCCCTTGCCCTCGCCTCTGCTCCTGAACCCCTGACAAGCATACACATCCACTATCAGTAGCCTTGGATCTGAAGAGGTTAGGTGAAAAACGGAAAATGACTGCTCCCCCATCGTCAGCTGCAATAGCTCAGTTGGTAGAGCATGAGTCTCTTAATCTCAGAATCATTTGAGGTCGGACTTGATGACCCTTGTGATCCCTTCCAACTCTACAATTCTATGATTCTAAGTCCATTTCCTGAGCATTCATATTTTGAGTTGTACTCCAAAACATTTGGAGAGCACTAGAATTTGAGGAAGGTTGTTCTAGTGCATAAATCCCATTGATCTCAATAGGACTTACTTCTGAGAAAACATGCTCAGGATTGTCCTGTATGTTCCACAGCTACACACGTACACAATCTTATATGACAATGCTTGTATTTAACTGTGACAAGTATTTTCATGGACAGAATGAAATCTAAGTCTTTGCTGAACACAGTGCAAACTTTTCCATTAATGACATGTGGCCCTGATTTCACACTAAATACCAAGCAGATCATGTTGGTTTTGACAGTAAAATAAACACATATGCCTGATGTACATTCATGAAATAATCAGTTTGCCCCACCATTTGAAACTGCCATGATGTGAGGGTAATTAAATTCTAATAACCTGCCTGGAATGGCTGGCCTGTTGTATTTATTCCAGGTATTTCCATGAATAATGAGCCCATTCAAAGCTATAGGGAGTTCATAATTGCTTTTGATCTTCCTATGACAGGGTTGTAGCTCTATCTCTGTGTCACTGATTTAGTATAATTTATCTTAAAACTTGAATTCTTCCAAAATGTCTTGCTGGCTTTTATAATCTGCAAGAGAAGGATTTTCTTTGGATGAGAAAGCATTGAAACAATGTGAGCAATGTAGATAACAATTCTTAGCATTATTTCATTATTTCAGTGTATGTCTATGTTAACGAAAAACAGCAAATCATTTTCTTTTCTCTCTCTCTATCAGATTTAGTTTCATTTCTGCATCTTGTATAAAGCAGAGTTTCTTCTTCCTCCTCATGCCCATATTTAAGTTTCAATTGATTTAGTATAACCTCAGACCCATCAGAGGTGGTCTGAAACATTCACCTCATGTTTTCTGCACAAAGCAGAGGATCAGGTGGTATTCCATTGATGCCTCTGGTCAGTCCTACATTACTTCACAGCAATAATTCTTCTTCTTCTTCTTCTTCTTCTTCTTCTTCTTCTTCTTCTTCTTCTTCTTCTTCTTCCCCAGACTGAGACTGAAGGTGGCTTACACAAGTTAAAACAACAAACAGAAAATACAGAAAGCTAAAAACATATAAAAGATAATTAAAAGTAATCAAACTATTAATAGCATCAGCACAATATAAAAGCCAAATCTATTAAAATACAGATAGCAAAAACAGCACAGCACTGTTAAAAGCCATTTCCTTAAAAAGCAGTCAGTTCCCAAAAGCCTGTTGGAATAAAACAGTCTTCACATGATGGCAAAAGGACAAGGAGGGAGCCAGTCTAGCTTTTCTAAGAAAGGAGTTCCGAAGTCTGGGAGCAACCACCTTGCACAAGTCATATGTGAGCAGAGAGGGCAGTGGCAGAGGGCCTGGAAACTAATTCGGAGGCTGTGCAGTTGGACCAGCATTGGTGTAATACATTCAAGCCGCCTTTCTCCAGTAAGCAACCTGGCCGCTGAAGTTTCACTAGGTGAAGTTTCCGAACTGTCTTCAGACGCAGCCCCATGTATAACATGTTGCAGTAATCTAAGTTAAAACTGAGAAGCAGGAGTGAGAAACAAGACAGGAAGTCAGGAACAAGACATCACCCAGAATGCAGGAATACAAAGTACAGGAACAGAATAATCAGAACTTGTTGCTTGAGCAAGGCTTACCTACAAGTGGAAGTCATCTTACATCTCCATCCCTCCTGGAGTATCCAGTTGGCAGACTTGGTGCTTGGGTTCAGTCTAAATCCTGGAGGTAGTTCAGATTCCACTGTATGAACCTGTAACTGCCTCCCCCAACCTCCAGATATTTTATGGGGCATGGCTCTGTTGGTTAGAGCATGGTGCTGATAATGCCAAGGTTGCAGGTTCAATCCCTGTGTGGACCAACTGCATATTCCTGCATTGCAGGGGGCTGGAATAGATGATCCGCAGGGTCTCTTCCACCTTTACAGTTCTATGATTCTAGATTACAACTCCCATAACCCTTGACTATTGGGTCATGCTGACTGGGACTGTGGGCCAGGACATATGGAAGACACCAGATTGGGAAAGGCAAATCTGGCAGGTCTACAGGCAAATGAAAGAGAAGCGCTGAACTGCTTTGCAGGTGGGTGCTACAACAGCTTAAGAACAGCTTCTTACATGCAGATTGACATTTCCAGCAGCCCAAACTTTATAAAGTTTTCCAAACGAAGGCTGAACTAAACTTCTATCCAAATCTCTCTCTCTCTCTCTTAAAGGGATTCATAAAATGAGGGGAGGAGCTTGTGTTTTCCTTTCCCCACAGGCTGGTCTGGCTGCAAGATTAGGTCCTCTTGCCAGAGCGCAACCTTCTTATAACCCCCTTTGAGATTCAGCAACAAGCAACAACAGACTCGGAGATCAATTCTATTTTACCGCTGGCTGCGCTTCATGGCAAGGCCTGCTCAGGGAGCAGAAGGCTGCGAAGTTTCATCTGTTCAGGCAAGAGGTAGAATTAACCTTTTCCTGCCTGCTGTTGGAAAGACAAAGTTCACCTAACTCATTTTCTTTACATCATTTATTGTTTCATTATCTGGCTAGGGACAGTTGAAGTGTATTTTTCTGTCGGAAAAAAATTGCAGTCATACTGTACAAGTGTATAAAGGGGTTCAGAAACAGAGAGCTGAATCCCTAGAGAGAGCACCTCTGTGATGTCATTTCCCTTGAACTTCGTGGCGGCAAACTTAGAAAAGGTAAGCATTTGCTCCTGGCCTCAGATCATCCTCTTTTATACAGTGGTGCCTCGCAAGACGAAATTAATTCGTTCCGCGAATTTTTTCGTCTAGCGAATTTTTCGTCTTGCGAAGCACGGTTTCCCATAGGAATGCATTGAAAATCAATTAATGCGTTCCTATGGTCAAAAAAAGTCCAAACAAAGCCAAATTTGGTACAACAAGAGTTTATTAAGTGCTCTTTAAAGTCACACATACTGTAAAGAGCATTTCAAAATTCAAACCCAGAATTTTTTTTAAAAAACAGCAGAGTGGCCCAATGGTCACAGAAAATCATAAAAATGCAGAAAAAAACCACAAGCTTCCAGATTCTTGCAAACCCCTGCCCAACTGTTCCCCCAGCCACCCAGCACACAGAAATTCAAATCCAGAATTTTTTTAAAAAAACAGCAGAGTGGCCCAATGGTCACAGAAAATCATAAAAATGCAGAAAAAAACACACAAGCTTCCAGATTCTTGCAAACCCCTTCCCAACACCAAGTCCTTGAATTCCAAACACCCCAACCCAAAATCCAAAGCCCCCCAAAAAAGTTTTAAAAGCTTAACTTACCAAATGGCTGCAAAAGAAGTTTTGGAAAAGCTTCAAAAATCACCAAAGTCTTGAAAAACCTCAAAAAAGGCTACTATGTACACTGCGTTCTATGAGTTGCTCCTCGAAGTCAAGTCGCAACTGTATTAACGGTGTTAAGAAAAAGGAAACAAACTTGCAAGGCGTTTTCGTCTTGCGAAGCAAGCCCATAGGGAAATTCGTCTTGCGAAGCAGCTCAAAAACGGAAAACCCTTTCGTCTAGCGAGTTTTCCGTCTTGCGAGGCATTCGTCTTGCGGGGCACCACTGTATTTGCCTGCTGATGGAGATGGATGTGTCGCTTGCTCTCATACTGCATTTTAGTATGTCGAAAGTAACTGCTAGAAGAGTCTGAATAAGTATATTTAAGGCTAAGAAGTCTACTCTCAAGTTTCTGTTTTACTCCGTCAAGGGATGGCAATCTTTTTAACTCAGCAAAAGATCTAAATCTCACTCAGGTGAGGCTGGGGAGATAAATTAATTGTAATATATCATTTCCTAATTAACAAAACCCATCCAACATTTGCTCTGCCACAGTTACTTTTCCTCTATGCTGTACCAGATGCTAGGTTTTCCATTTGCTTATTATTTCTTTCTCTTCATTATTTATGTTTGTTTATACTTATATTTACATCCCAAATTATCTTCGAGGAGCTCAAAGTGGCTTACATGGTTCTCTTCACAACAACCCTGTGAGGTAAGTTAGGCTGAGAAACAGCATCTGTTTCCCAATGAGCTTCATGGCTGAGAGCGGATAGACTGCTAGGTCCCAGTCTATCACTCTAACCACCTTCCTTTTTCTCAGCTGGGGGAGCTGAATTATAGCCAGGATCCTAAGACCTACTTAAGGCCAGGAGCAATCGATGAGGAGGGATGTTGTCTTGCACCAGGTTGTCTCTGCCAATGCATTTGCTGAGAGGCCAGGGGCAGAGCGTCACCTCTCTTCAGCAACTGCTCCTGCTTAAGGCGGCATTTCTGAAGCAAATGCTGAGGCGGGGGGAGGGAGGTAGTCCGCAAAGAAATCCCTGACAATGATGTTTGCATTGAGAGAAAATGCCCCATTGGTGCCAATTGGCTAGGGGTTTCCCTGCAAAGCAAATATCAGCTCCAGAGGGACAGTTTCTCCCTCCCTCCCTCCCTCCCTCCCCCCCCTCTCAGAACTGATGGAGGATTGGAAAGAGGTAAATACCTGCAATCTTGGTAATGATCAGCCCCCTTCAACAGCTATTTGCATTTATTTATTTTTTACATTCCACACATTAATTGCAAATTCACATTTAATGTGATGTTTAGTTTGGCCCCCAATCTCCTGGTGTGGCCAGCCAGGTGTCCCATGGGAGCTTGTATCAAAAGGGGGGGGCATGATGGAAGTAGTCATAGAATCATAGAATCATAGAATCATAGAATCATAGAGTTGGAAGAGACCACAAGGGCCATCGAGTCCAACCCCCTGCCAAGCAGGAAACACCATCAGAGCACTCCTGACATATGGTTGTCAAGCCTCTGCTTAAAGACCTCTAAAGAAGGAGACTCCACCACACTCCTTGGCAGCAAATTCCACTGTCGAACAGCTCTTACTGTCAGGAAGTTCTTCCTAATGTTTAGGTGGAATCTTCTTTCTTGTAGTTTGGATCCATTGCTCCGTGTCCGCTTCTCTGGAGCAGCAGAAAACAACCTTTCTCCCTCCTCTATGTGACATCCTTTTATATATTTGAACATGGCTATCATATCACCCCTTAACCTCCTCTTCTGCAGGCTAAACATGCCCAGCTCCCTTAGCCGTTCCTCATAAGGCATCGTTTCCAGGCCTTTGACCATTTTGGTTGCCCTCCTCTGGACACGTTCCAGTTTGTCAGTGTCCCTCTTGAATTGTGGTGCCCAGAACTGGACACAGTACTCCAGGTGTGGTCTGACCAGAGCAGAATACAGTGGCACTATTACTTCCCTTGATCTAGATGCTATACTCCTATTGATGCAGCCCAGAATTGCATTGGCTTTTTTAGCTGCCGCGTCACACTGTTGGCTCATGTCAAGTTTGTGGTCAACCAAGACTCCTAGATCCTTTTCACATGTACTGCTCTCAAGCCAGGTGTCACCCATCTTGTATTTGTGCCTCTCATTTTTTTTGCCCAAGTGCAATACTTTACATTTCTCCCTGTTAAAATTCATCTTGTTTGTTTTTGCCCAGTTCTCTAATCTGTCAAGGTCGTTTTGAAGTGTGATCCTGTCCTCTGGGGTGTTAGCCACCCCTCCCAGTTTGGTGTCATCTGCAAATTTGATCAGGATGCCCTTGAGTCCATCATCCAAGTCGTTGATAAAGATGTTGAATAAGACCGGGCCCAAGACAGAACCCTGTGGCACCCCACTAGTCACTCTTCTCCAGGATGAAGAGGAACCATCGATGAGCACCGTTTGGGTTCGGTCAGTCAGCCAGTTACAAATCCACTGAGTGGTAGCATAGTCAAGACCGCATTTTACCAGCTTCTTTACAAGAATATCATGGGGCACCTTGTCAAATGCCTTGCTGAAATCAAGGTAGGCTACATCCACTGCGTTCCCTTCATCTACCAGGCTTGTAATTCTGTCAAAAAACGAGATCAGGTTAGTCTGACATGACTTATTTTTCAGAAATCCATGCTGACTATTGGTGATCACAGCATTCCTTTCTAGGTGCTCACAGACTGTTTGCTTAATGATCTGCTCCAGAATCTTCCCTGGTATTGATGTCAGACTGACTGGGCGGTAATTATTTGGGTCCTCTCTTTTCCCCTTTTTGAAAATAGGGACAACATTTGCCCTCCTCCAGTCTGCCGGGACTTCGCCTGTTCTCCAGGAATTCTCAAAGATGACTGCCAGTGGTTCTGAGATCACATCTGCCAGTTCTTTTAATACTCTTGGATGCAGTTCATCTGGCCCTGGAGACTTGAATACATCTAAACTAGCCAAATATTCTTGTACTATCTCCTTAGTTATTCTGGGCTGTGTTTCCTTTGCTGAATCATTTGCTCCAAATTCTTCAGGTCGGGCATTGTTTTCTTTATCGGAGAAGACTGAGGCAAAGAAGGCATTGAGTAGTTCAGCCCTTTCTGTGTCCCCTAGTCAGTACAGTGGTACCTTGGGTTACATACGCTTCAGACTCCGCTAACCCAGAAATAGTACCCCGGGTTAAGAACTTTGCTTCAGGATGAGAACAGAAATCGTGCAGCAGTAGCACGGCGGCAGCAGGAGCCCCCTTAGCTAAAGTGGTACCTTAGGTTAAGAACAGTTTCAGGTTAAGAATGGACCTCCAGAACGAATTAAGTTCTTAACCCGAGGTACCACTGTAATTGTGTTGGGGAGCAGCTTCTAACTCCCAGCTTTTAGTTCTATGCAGACATGTGAAATCCAGCGGTGAAGTTCTTTTAACTTTCTGATCAGTCCTGCATCTTGAGCAACGTGTTCCAAAGAGATCCAGCGAGATTTACATTTTAAGAGACAGTGAATTTTAGACTTGCCATCTGGATGAAGATTTCTCTGTGGTTATTGGGTGCAGGGAATTTCCTGCACTAATAGTACTGATTTGGAGTCAAAATTCTGATGGATTTTGCAGAACTTTACCATCATTCAGGGAGCTTTCATTGACTGTATATTGTGCGGACCTGTCAAACCTTTAAGCAGTCTTGATTCTTTTCTGCTGCTGGCAAATGAATAAAAGCAACGCCGGGCTAATAAAAAAATTGGCTTCATAACTTCAAATTCACTCAAATTGATTTTGCGAATGTAGAATGCACACTTATTTACTTAGGACATCATTCCTTGGAAGCTAAATATTTTAAGGTCTGGTAATTTCAAGAAGAAAGTAAAGCATACACTTAAATCTCTTCCATTGAAATGAATTGGACTTGAAAGCGATAAACCAGCGATGGATTGTGCTCCCAATAAAGTTTATTCTTTCTCTATCTACTCAGCCTCATTGGCTTGTAGTGAGGATAAATGGGGGAAGTGCTATATAGTAAACAGAACAATTATTATGATAGCAAGCTGCATTATACCAGGCCAGGATGCCAGTATTATTCCACTCTGGCTGGTAGCAGCTCTCCAGGATGGTTCAAGTACAAATACGGTACTTTAAGTAAGGATTGCTCTCCAAGCCAAGAAGCCATAACTTTCAGGAATCTGTTCTGTTGTTTGGAGGACAGAAGATCTATACGTGAAATCCGAGACTGCAAACAACTTTACTGATTCTTAGTTTTTTAGTCCTAAATTCAGTTTGCCACATTTCAACCCCTTCTGCCCCCCTTAAAAAAGTCCTCATGAAAATGTGTAAGCATTTTAGTGCGTGTTTTTTCATATTTAACATGTATGCAACAAGCTATTTCCCCTAATCTATGCTGTTTTCACTAATATGCGCATTTGACGCATGCTTTCTCTTAGCAGATGCCCTTCCATACATATTTTTGGTGGGAGAACAGCTTTGCAAAATCTGAGCTAATTTTGAAGGAAAGTTGGGTTTTGGCTCGGGGTTAAGCCATCCTTACATTTGTGTTGCCTGTGCCTGATTTTTTGACTTATTTGCAGTGTGTCAAATGCAAATCAGTAAAAGTCTAATGATGATGATCAAAATAGCAGGAACACCTGTTGCCTTGTATTCTCTTTTCCTTCTTTTAAAAAAGGAGAAAAGTCCCCAAGCTTCAGAATAGTGCTGTCAGTGAAAACCCTAATGCTGCCTATACAGACACTGACCTTGAGGAGACAAGAGAGGTTGATAATAGTCTTGAAGCGGGAACCCCACAGCTCTGTGCCCAGATACAGGCGAAGGCTTATAATGAGTGTTATTTTTTGGTCTTGGGTGCACAGCATGTAAAGATGATGCCAGTTGGACCCCCGCACCTGCTTCTCTTGCTGTTGTCAGCATATTGCCAAGCAGACGATCTTGGACACATACTCATTGCTGTAATGCCTTTCAGCTAACAATCTTCCACTTCCCTCAGCAGAAGGGTTCTTGATCTTTCACAAGGCTAATTGTATTGGTTTCAAATTTCACCATCCTGCCTACTACAATTTGATCTTTCGTTTGGCACATTAATTAAAACACTTCTGCTTAATAAATGCCAGCCAACAGTTGGCTTTTGTTTGTTTGTTTACGGCCTCTTTCATTTGCCTGGCATTAAACTATCCCATCATAGTATGCCATTACCATCACCTATTTCCATAGCATACCATACGCAAGGTGGCTCACAAAAGCGAAGACTAACTAATTTGTTATTAGTGGCAGGATAGGACAAAAACCAAAGAGTCATAAGCAATGGGCTAATGAAAACATCTCGTATTAATAAATATATGAAACACTTAATTGATAAGGCCTAGGAATAAGAGTGTAAGAACGTAATAGTGGTGGTGGGAGAACAATGTCTCTCCACAAAGCGGGTTCTCCTTCAAGGAAAGCATGTGTTGCAGTGGGGGAAACCATGGCATCCCCTGTTGCTTGGCGGGTTAGTATGGATGGCCACGAATTTGATTGGGCACCTCCAATTGTTGCCGGGGAGAATTTATTGTTGCAATCTTATTTGATTGAGGGGGGTGCTATATATTCCGTATGTGCAGCATTGAGCTTCCTCTTTTCGCTGCACACATCGGATGACACGCCCACCCTCCCTTTATTTAGGGTTTGTTCATGCTGACCTTGCTATGCCTGTCATGGGGTTGTCTGCTTTGGGGCAGGGGCCTGGTAGGAATTTTACCATTTGGCTGATTGGCTGGTGCCATTTGGGTTTTGCCTACTGCGTAGCAAATCGTCACAACTTGTAAGGTTGCGGTTAGGCATTGGTTAATTTTGGTTGGTGGAGGGGATGTGGTTGGCTGTGCCTGCCCCTCCAGTGCTGCTGCTGTAAGGGTATTCCGGTAAAGGAATCCAGGGGCTCGCCATGCTCTTGTCCGAATCCCTGGCAAGGGGCTAGGGCCACGCAAGAGCTCCTGGGAGTATTTGGGGAGAGGTAAGAGCCTGGCACCCAGCTCTATTCTCTCCCCAAAAATGTTTACCTTTACTGACATCCACAGGCTTACAGTTGTCAGTTCTGTTCCTTCCTCTAAGTGGGAAAAGATAGTCGCTAACCAATGCCTAAGCAACCACTCACATACTGTAATTCCATAAAGTTGTGGCCAAAATTATGCCAGAAACCAAAACAAAAATGATGTGTGAACCATGTCTTTATTTGGGGGTGTCCTGGGAGTCCTCGACATGCAACTAAATTTTGACCCCAGCAACAACACCCTGAGGAATAACTCCTAGGCATTCAGAACAGGACAAGTAGCCTTTGCAGCCAGGGCTCTGCTCTCCCAAGCCAGGTGGAAATAAGCCAGACAAAGGAAGGAGCGGATCTTGCAGGATTCACAGCACGAAATCCTGGTGGCTTCATTGGGTGAAATACCGCACAAATCATTTTGGGGAGGAAAATGTTGGAGGATACGGTGACGGCATGACACAATCCCTGACAGGGTAGGTTATCTGGAAGAAACAGTAGAGGAGATAAAGGTAGTGAACAAGTTCAAGAGGGGGTGAATATGAAAGCAGTTGAACTTTTTTTTATAGTTTGTTGTTGCACAGAGGCTATTTCATGACATGTGAACTCCATAAAGGCAAAACTTGGGAAGTAAAAGGTATTTTGTTTTGGTTTGCAGAACAATCCTGGGCTACTTGTAGGAGATGGGTAGGGAAAATGTCCCCAGGAGTCTGGCTGTGGATCAGCTGCCCTGATGGACATTCTTTTGACCCCAACTAGTAACTAAACTTGTGAGAACATCTGTGTGATATTATTAATGTGGTGTTTAAGAACTGCAACAATGCAACTGGCAGACTTTATATAAGATACTGCTTATTAACCACTCAGCTAGAAAGACTTCATTGAACTCCTTGCCAAGGGTTTGACACAGAGATAATTATATGAGCCCGACAATAATGTATGAATAGTTGATAGAAAATGGAATTTGAAATCACAATGCCTCTAGTTTTATTCAACTGTTATATTTTTTTATTGCTGTTTGAGAAAAGACTGGGTAGCTCAGGAATAAAAGCTTTCACTTTTTTGAACCAGCTATGATATTATTTTATTTGCAAACCTTAAGAACGGATGCTACAATCTTCATCCAGCTATGGGAAACACAGGGAATTGTATTGGTTAACCATTGTGAACACAATTCACAGGTAGATTGTGGACTGTTGATTATTTGTACAATGAGCTCACAAATGACTCCAAAAAGGAATGCTTTATGAATGCAGATGTGAATATAGAAAGCTTTGTCCCCAACCAAATACAGGTAGGTAGCCATGTTGGTCTGCCATAGTTGAAACAAAATAAATTCCTTCCAGTAGCCCCTTAGAGACCAACTAAGTTTGTTATTGGTATGAGCTTTTGTTTGCATGCACACTTCTTCAGATACACAAGAAATGTGCATGCACACGAAAGCTCATCCTAACCAAATAATCATATTTCCAATTGAAAACAATGGGATAAAAGAGGTGCAGCTAATGAATTAAGTATAAGTGGGGAGTTCAACTTATGCCCTGGTTCCAACACTTTCAAGGAATTGTTGGATCAGAAAGAGGTTATTTCTGGTGCTCATATTACCAAACTGCAATGCACAGGCTTCATCTTACTCATTTGGAAAAACGTGAAGCCACATTGTTCTCTGTAGAGGGTGTCATATATATCTAACAAGCATTATAGTAAGAATTTTAGCAGGTTGGGATAACAAGATATGGATGAAGTTTGATACTGGAATGAACAGATGGATGTGCAACGCAAATGGGGATGTACCTCCCCAACATTGCCTTGGGAGCAGATGCGTTCTTATGCACCTTATGCATTCTTATGCATCTTATGCAGATGTGTTCTTATGTGGGCATTCACCAAGGAGAAGGCCTTTTTCAGCAGTGGCATCCTTGTTATGAAACAGCCTCCCCATAACAGTAGTGGAAAAGTCTTTGTTGCCACCATCTTTAGTGATCGTTTTAGCACCAGGTGAAGACTGTTTTATTCATCCAATCTTTTAAAATAACTTACATCTTATGGTCTGGTTTTTAATAGTCTTTATCATTTTATATTGTATTCTAATCACTGTATTTGTTTTGTGATCCACCCAGAAAACCTATGCTAGGCGAAGGCTACATAAATTCCATTAACAGATACATAAATTGTCCCAGGGGTTGTTCTTATATATATATAGCTCCAGATAGGTCTCCAACAATATTACAAAGTGTTTATCATTATATACAATTTTTTTTAAACACAAAGTTTCTTCTTGACTTCCCACCCCTCCTTTCCTCATGTTTGTTTTTACTCCTTTTTATTAGCTGCTTTTTAACACATGTATTTTTATTATCTAAACCCCGCTGCAGTTAAATTTTTCAGTAATCCACGTCCCAGGGATTGTTCTGGAGTGTGTGGAGTTATGGATTGTTGTGGTTGCTTGATATTGCATTGGATTTCAGTCTGTTCTCCTGTACGTTACTTGTATCTGTATCTCTGATGTTTCTTATCTTGGTATATAGATCGCAATAATAAATCAATAAATCATCTCCTGATTCACAACGTGAGAAGCTAGGCTGAAAACCATCCGCAAAGAGACAATTACTTGAAATAAACAACTAGAAAGTTGGTGGCATATCATAACAGCTAACCGAGGCTGTCACACTGCAAATCTGAATGTAATAATAGAGATTAAAAACACATTTAACCTACAAAAAAGCAGGAAAGGATGTATTATGACTACTGGAAAGATAGGAGAGAAAACTTGTATTATTAGGCTTGTTCACACATTGAACATGGACACAAGCTGTCTCCACGCAGATGCAAGTGTTTGCATGAAAAAGTATACATAGGTTGAATTGTACAGCTCAAACCGGTACAAAGGCTGTGTGCACTCATGCAACATTACATGTAAATAACTATAAATGTACAGCTCAACTATTTGTGTATACAGGTACATGGATTGTACACTCGTTGAATGTAGTATGTGAGCATCCCTTTTGTCAGGAAAGTTTTAACTTTAACATGTGAAGTACTTGCCAATTGATCCCAGACACAATTGATGTTGAAGCTGGACACTGAATAGCTACCCCATTCTCAAAACAATGTTGTTTCTTTAAGTGAACTATCTGATCCCCAGTGCATTTTTGGAAAAGATGCTTATCCCACTTATTGGGGGACAGAGGCATCAGGTTTCTACCGAGACTGAGAGGCTCTATTGTGTGTCATGCATGTGTGATGTCATGTGCATAATGCATCATCTGGAGGAGAACCAAGTACCGTATTTTTCGCTCTGTAACACGCACCCGACCATAACATGCACGTAGTTTTTAGAGGAGGAAAATCCGTAGGCATGCCACCCATAGGCATTTCCTCCATAACACGCACAGACATTTCCCCTTACTTTCTAGGAGGAAAAAAGTGAGTGTTATGGTGCAAAAAAATACAGTACTCTGCAGGAGGTGGCTACTGAAGCTGGGACATGGGATGTGCCATTGTGATGTCACACATGTTCAATGTGTGCAAAGTCCCCTCTACATTGAGGGGCCCCACCAAATATTGAGGGTCTCTAGAGTTTGTGCGCCTGTTGGAGGAGTTAACATGGAGCACGTTACTTCCTAAGTGAATTGCAACAGTAAGTGGAAACATAACGCCCTGAAGAAGGTGTTATGGATGGATGGATTGGACATGGTCCAATAAGATTCTTCAAGCATGATTCTGAGGTTTCATCTCTTTGTTTTTGGCTCCTAGCCCTTTTCATGATCCCCCACTCCATGTTCAAAGCCCAGTTCAGACTAGGTACGAAACTATGTACTGCAAGGTCTGAATTCTAACACACTAGTCAAGATGTGCCGAGCTTATGAGAGGTTGGGAAAGTGTGGGTGGGAAAGGATTCTTGATGATTTATCGCTCTCATTTATCCGGCAAACAATACAAAGACGTATGTGTGAAGGAGGAGTTTGTCTTAACAATGGCACACATTGAATTTATCAGCCAAGGGAGGGTGGAAGTGAAGAACAAAGAGAGAGACTGAGAGAGAGAGAGAGGCAACATGAGAATTACCAGGGAGAAGCAGGAGCTACATGCCATTGAAAGAGAATGGTGATAAAAAGAACTCCAACCTGTGCTTCCTGGGCATCAAGGTTCATGTAGAAGCCAGAACAGTTAAAATATTCATATCTGGGCAGTCTGTAACATGGGAAGCAGGCAAATGTACTTCCGAGACACACTATTGATTTCTGACCTACAAATTACTCTTCATCAAGGCGGGCTGGAGGGGGGAAAAAGAGACAGGGAAGGGAGGGGCTACAGTCGACTGGGTCCTTCTCCTTTGCAATCTGCAGAGTGTTTAGTATTCAGTGAGTTAAAGCATGCAATGAAAGGGAACTGTCAGCGCAATCTAGGAGATATAAAGAAATGAAGGGGTGAAGAAAAAAAAAGCCGTATGCTAATAATCCACTCAGTAATTAAGTGAAGATCGCTGCCAAGCGCCAGTGCCACTTTCAAAGGGTAATTTGTACAGGAAATCATAGAGTCATTGTCAAATCATTTCAGGATAAAAGGAAAGTCATCAACTGAGATAAGATAAATGCTGGGTGTCTGGCAGCATGTGCCCTAGGAAATGCCTTTGCTATTTTTTATTTATTTAAAAAAAAACTTGCAAAAGTGGGGCTAAGGAAACTTGACAGGTTGAAATGTACATTTACTATTAATAATAGGGGTGCAATATGCATAGATGCATTATTAAATAGGTAACAGAACAAAAAAAATGGTAAAATACGCCAGTTACCGGGGATTTAACTTGCAATAACTATAGGCGGGTTTTCTTCCACTGTTATGATCCTTCCGGATAATGGAATTCGTTTAGCACAGATATACATACAATTTATTATACAGTTAATATTGTTTATTCACGCTCTGGGGCATTTCAAGGAGGTGGGGTGTAGACTGGCTTTTGTGACTAAAGAAATGCACACAGACACATGTATGCATGTACATGGTACATGGATTGAATGACTGTTTCACTATATAATCTAATCATGCCATTATGTGTTTTTTTAAAAATGTCATTCCAACTTCTATTTTTAAGTGCACTTCCAGAATGTAAGGGATGGGTTTGCTTTAAAAGCTGCAACGACTTCATTTTATCAAAACTATTCTGGGAGACACAGAATTCGCACCTGTGAAAGCCACTTGCTCTTAATACGGAACCCAAATAAGAACATAAGGGGGGGGGACCCCTTTGTTTTGTTAAACGAAAGGCCTATTATAGTTCCAGCATCCTGTTCTGAAAGTGGCTAGCCAGATTCTCATGGGAAGCCTGCAACCTCCAATAGGAAATAGCAGCTGCTCCCAACCCCACTTTTTAGGGTCTGTATTTTTTTTTAGGAAATACAGATGCAAAGAGAACTGCAAATGGAAGACATTGCAACAAGGAATCATTGGAGACAAAAGGGTGGATATTGTTAGAATTCCTGCTCCGTGACTGCAGTCATGAGATTGCTGTCTATCACATGATGGTGTATTTTTTGACTCCAGAGAGTGGGAAGTGACGGAGACCGGATATTTGTGTTACTGTGTTCTGTGAAGTGGGACTATTGCCCTTTGTCTGATGCTAGAGAGAGAGGGAGCCATGTTGCAGTGCTCCGTGTGTGTTTATATGTAAATAAAGTAGATTAGCCAAAATGCTGAGTTGCTGAGGTCTGTTACGCAAACTGCGAAGACTCTGTGGATCCCTAAGTGTGACGATGTCTGTTGGCATCGGTCGCTGTGATGTTTGGGCTGAAGAAAGCTAATGAAGCTCCCGAACGATTGACCAGGAGCGAGAGAACATGCCAGTTGGGCATGTGTCTCTGCCAGGGTCCTACTTGAGTGTAGGACGAGCTCCTAACAGATATACTGTCCAGACTAAGATATTTTTCTGCCTGCAATGAAGTGCATGTTTCAACTGGCCAGTGAGTCTTATCCCCACACTGGTAATGGGATAATGCAGACACATGACCCACACAGGTATTCCCACACCTTGCCATTGGCCCCTGCCCCAGCAACTGCTGCCTGAGACACTTATTCTGTTAACCCTGAGTAGCGAGAGGAATATAATACAAGCATTTTTGCAAGAGTGGGCTTGCATATGTATGTTTCCAAGCACAATTCAAAGTGTTGGTGCTGAACTTGAAAGCCCTAAACGGCCTCGGCCCAGTATACGAAGGGGCATCTCCACCCCCATCGTTCAGTCTGGACACTGAGGTCCAGCACCGAGGGCCTTTTGGTGGGTCCCTCACTGCGAGAAGTGAGCTTACAGGGAACCAGGCAGAGGGCCTTCTCAGTAGTGGCACCTGCCCTGTGGAAAGCCCTCCCATCAGATGTCAAGGAAATAAACAACTATCTGACTTTTAGAAGATATCTGAAGGCAGCCCTGTTGAGGGAAGTTTTTAATGTTTGAAGTTTTATTCTGTTTTTAGTCCTCTGTTGGGAGCCGCCCAGAGTGGCTGGGGAAACTCAGCCAGATGGGCGGAGTATAAATAATAGATGATGATGATGATTAACGCACTCATGTTTGCTTAAGTCAGAGGCAGCCCCCAGTCAGCATGGCCAGAAGTTAGGAATGATGGGATTTGTAGTCCAGCAGCATCTGAAGGGTAGCTCTGTAATTAGAAACCATTTAACCCCCCTGCCCCATTTAGAATGAAACCCTTTATTACAAGGGATTCTGCCAGTGGCGTAGCGTGGGTTGTCAGCACCCGGGGCAAGGCAAGTAATTTGCACCCCCTAATCCATGGATTTTAGCACTCGAGTCTCTTCCACTAGATTAGTTAAAGAGAGCTGCGAGTGTGAGCGCGCCTCCCCAGATGTTGCGCCCTGTGCGGCCCCCACGCTATGCCACTGGATTCTACTGTGCTTTTGAAGTGCTTCATTCCTAACAAATTAAATGCTGGAGAAATCCAGGGATTCACATGATCCTGGTTTATTACCTTGGTTTTTAAGGAACACTTAAGCCACAGTTTCCTGACTCAAGATAATGTGATTTAAGGAACCAGGAAATCTTCATTGAAACCAGAAATGTGAGGGAAGATAGGGAGGGGCAAAGAGGGAGTGCATGAACACACTGCTCATTGCCAGTTCAATAAACCATATTTAAAGGTACTTTTCTTATTAGCACCCCCCCTTTCAATTCTTGAGAGCCAATGTTATTCACAAATGTCTGATTTGAAATCTTGAATCTTTGGATACTGAATTTCCTTAAAAGAATGAACAAATTTTAGCGGTCTGATATTTTTCCATCACCACGGCAGATGCAGTTTAAATAAAACTATGCATTTTCTATATTGTGTCAGAAATAATATTCTCACAGCACCTATTAGCAGTTACAAACAGCCTTTTATTTGAGTATTGATCTATTCTACTCGAGAACGCGAGAGCTCCATTCCTAAACACAACATGAGACCAAGAGCTTAAACAAACCATCCAAGTTAATCACCCAAATTTGATTTCATAAAAGCGCTGCCAACTGAAGGTTCCTGCATGTGCAAAATAATGAGTAAAATAAAATAACGGGAGTGGAAAACAGAACCAATTGCGTCCTCGGTTCATAAAACCATGCCTTCCTGTGCAGCATGTTTACTTTGTTTTCCCTATCAATTTCTGTTGTGACATTTCTGCCCTGTACTTTTAATCTCAGCTATTTTCTAGTGATGGACAGAAAGATCTACTACGGCATTTAAAAAGATCTTTTTGTACAACTGCTCTCTGAAAACGCTCTTGAGTTCACTATTCTGCACGGCACCGAAGAAATTCTGCTGCACGTCTTTAACAATAAAAGCAGATTATCAATAGGCATGCTAGCTGTCAGCTAAACATGGGAATTATAATGTAAAGAGGAAAAGGATCCCTTCAAGATACTGGCTGAGAGAGCACACACACTCACCATTCTTTAGATTTATGGCATTAATGTAATAAATATCTGAGGTGGAAACAGATTCAGTCTGACTTTAATTCCAGCTTTATTGGATTTAGCTTTTTTTTAATAAAAAGGTGGGTTTTTTTAATAAATTTGTACTTTAATACGTGTCATGAAAAAGGGAATCTAGTAGGCAGTTAACCTCAAGACACACAGGCTCTCAAAATGTTCAGTAAATGCAACCAACTGGTTCAGGGTAAATAACAGATGCAATGTAAGCCTTAGTATGCCAATATAATTTTCTTTAAAAAAATTAGGATATTCAGAAACCCATTTTTCAAAAGCACCCTCTTGCAAATGTATTCTCCTCCATTAAAGCCTGACTATGTGGAGGTGTTCTTTGCATATCATAATTTAGGACACCCAAATACATGTTCTTCATGACAAGCTCTTGGGGGGAATCTGGAGCCCACAACCAATACCTAGAGGACGTTTCCTGAGTTGGGTTTTGAGTTGCTGTTTTCCAGTGAGTGCCAAAAGTAGAACAATTGCAAAAAAGAAATGTGAACGATTATCAGAAAGCACAACATGATTTTGAAATGTAGCTGAAATATATGCGTAGTTCGTATTTTCTGTGTTAGCTGCCATTTACTGCTTAAATTTAGTTTGTTTCAGCCAAAGGAAAGAAAATACCCAGCTTTATCAATCCTAAAGCAACGCAAACAATTAAAAAGAGAGTCTCTCTCTCTCTCCCCCCCCCCACTATTTCCCCTACCTTTCCCCTAACAACCTTCAATTATAAACACACACCATATGCCAGAGCTGGTCCTTTAACTATCAGTGGCTGTTGTTACTGTAGTAATCAGTCTAAGTCAGAGCAATTACTTAAAAGCATCCTTCCCGGTTGTTTTCCACAATCCACCTCACACTGTGCAGAACAATGGACCTGACAATCTGAACAGCACAGATGGAATGATCGTACCCCACACCCTGCCTGACTGACAGTTACCTGCACGGAGAATGAAGGACCCTATCATCTAAATACGGAGCATGCTCTGTGCCAGCTTGACTTTTGCAGGAGCTTTTTAGAGGGAAGAGAGAAAGGATTCGCCTTGCTGCATTTTTGCCTCTTTGGAAATACCGGTACATGTGTGTGCCTGTTTCCTGGTGCAGAGCGTAGGTGATGTGGCACACCAGCATGAGTCCATCATCACTCGTATATTTCTAACAATTAGGTTAAGCATTTTATCCAGGCATTATATGCATTAGCACATTGGTGTTTTGTAACTGCAGAACTAAAAGTATATCCGTGATCAAATTGATCAGAACAAAGCAATAAACACTTGAGCACAAGGTCTTTGTGCAATCGCAGCAGAGGTACCCAAGTCACAGATCGAACACCTTTACATCCTGATGGTTAATACAAAAAGATCCACAAACTCAGTTTAGGATCTCTTTCACTACTGTAGGGTTACCAATATTGATCATAATTGTGCCGTCGGAAGGCGGAACAAGTATATGCTGTTTTTAATCACCTTTAATTATACGCACACGCACCCCTCAACTTGGGAAGAGACCTCTAGTAATTACCAATTTCCCTACGAAATGATGTGCCCTATTTTATGTAGGCTTTAGTTCATTATAATCACAGGCAAATGTGTATTAATATTTTATTTAGCAAATAAGCTCTATTAGAAGAGAACATCGTGGGCTATTGATTGGTAATTAAAATGATATGTGCTCATTGATTTGCACAGTCAATCAATGCTGGGAGTCTATTGATTAATACTGAGCGAGACGCAGCTCACGGTAGTATATTTGTTACCTTTATTTTATCATTTTGTTAAGTTTTACTGCAGCAATAAAACATAACGTACTGTAAGAAAGAGGCGGAAGATACACCAGAGCTTTTTAAGAACCTCTGCAGCTTCTGTGAAACCATTGGCTTTTCTGGAAAAAGGAGGGCTAAAATTTAAAACCAATTTACCCTTGGATTTTCAAGTTATGAGATTTATAAATCATAGCTTGATCCTGTGCTAGAAAAGCTTTATTTGTATCAGATGGTTGTCAATATGAAGAAATCAAGAGGCCCGATCCGTCATTTGGATTCTTATGGTGTGCTCTAGCAATAATAGTGGCTGTTATGTCTAACTGCCTTGGGATCGTTCGGGAAGAAAGGTGATCTAAAACTACAGTCAATAAATATAGAAATAAATATAACGGAGAAAACAATGGAGTGTTTTTGCTTTTGTACTTGCCATAGCAAGGCTTAAATCAGTGCCTTCAATAACCATTGTGGGGACAGCAAAATATAATTCTAAAGAGTAAAAAAATAAAATGTCCTGGTATGTCTAGAATTTCAGTGCACTGTCTACTCAGAAGGAAGCATGGGACTCCCAGGTAAGGGGCATAGGACTGCAGCTCATGTCTCCTTAGAAGTAAATCCCAGTTCAATGGGGCTTCCACAACTGCGGCCATGGTGGGTTTTCTCCTGCACGAAACTCTCGGCTTCCTTACACCTTGATTAAAATGTAATCACTGAAAAATAATGTTCTACCTTGAGCGAGGGACTGTCAATTTTGGTTCCTCTTTGTTTCTCCTTTTTCCAAACTTAAGGCCCGTTCTCTATGGTTCCACATCAGGCGTTGATTATGCTGCAGAAATATAATATAACATGGGGTTTGACATCCATCCATCCAGTCATACAAAAGTGTGTGTGTGTGTGTTGGAAGCCACCCAGAATGGCTTGGGCAACCCAGTCAGATCTGCGGGGTACAAATAAATGTTGATGATGATATTGCAATGGCAAAAGGTTTGTGGCCCTCAATCCCCCCAGTTGTTCATTGAAAAGAAAAACAACATACATTTTCAGTAGGGACAATGCACAAATATAGGATGGGGGACCCCTGGCTTGCCTTGTACATGTGAAAAGGACCTATGGGTCTTAGCAGACCACAAACTTAACATGAGTCAAGTGTGATGCAGCAGCAAAACAAAACAAAATGTCATTTCTAGGCTGCATCAACAGAATTATAATGTCCCAATCAAGGGAAGTCATAGCCCCTCGCTATTCTACCTTGGTCAGACCCCACCCAGAGCTGTCCAATTCTGGTCAACACAATTTAAGAAGGATGTTGACAAGCTGGACCATATGCAGAGCAGGGTGACTGAGATGATCAAGGTTTGGACTAGATGACTCTCAGGGTTCCTTCCAACTCTGCAATGCTATGATTTTGTCATTCCAACATTTTAATAATTTAATAATTTGGAGGGAGTGACTCACCTCTAGACATGCCCCGACTCAGGCCAAGGTGCCTGCAGCTCATGGGTACAGGCAGTGGGGGCTGTTGTCCATTGGGACAGGTGGGGTGGAAGGCAGGGAGGCCAACAGTAGGTGGGGCCAGTGCTCATTACAGGTGGGACTGTCACGGTCCAGTTCACGGGCGATCGAAGTCTCGGCAGGGGATGTCAGGACCGGGGACAAGATGGCGGGGTGGGAGCAGGAACGGGGATCCAGAAGCCAGGAAGCCAAGAGTTCTAGGGTCAGAGAGTCGGGAGTCAAGAAGCCAAGGGTCCGAGGATCAGAAAACAAGGAGTCATGAAGTCAAGGGTCCGAGGATCAAGAAGCAAGGAGTCAAGAAGTTAAAGGTCTGAGGATCAAGAAGCAGGGAGTCAAGAAGCCGAGGTTCAAGGCTCAGGAAGCAAGAAGCCAAATGCAGGAAGCATGTTGCATTGGCAAAGAGCTGAAGGGAAATGGTGACCTTAAACCCTTCCCAGCTCTTGCCACCAGGTGCTGTGAGTTACCAATGGGCCTCACCTGTGAGGCCGTGCCTTGCCTCTTCAGAACAAACTTAGGAAGGCCCCAGTCCTGCAAAGTCCTATTGGTCACAGGGCCTGGCTCCTGCACGCACTCCTGACAGGGACCAACTAGTCTTACTCTTGTCCACATACTTCTCCCTGAGTTCTACAAGGATGACACTGTATTGCAGATATTAATATTGTGCAGCTTGAAGTAATAGGATGCATAAAAACCAACTCCTCTTGGAATAAAAAATTTCCAGACCCAAAATATGATTTCAACGCTTTACTAACAGAACTTTATTCAGACACAAAAGTAATAGTGTTACATCAAAATAGTTGCATAAAATCATGTGTTTGTCCAAGTGCAGGTTCAGCATCTTCTTAGCAATATAAGATTACTCCAAACAGACCTGAAATGAAAATAAAATAGAATAAATATCCATTTGGGACAATTGCATGCAAGTGTTTTTGTTTTTTTTAATCATTATTCCTGAGACGAAGATTGGGAAGAAAGGCAGTGGTGTGTCTTCTCATTGCTACAAGCAAATAAATAACTCAGCAGAAGAGTTCAGAACTAATTGGAATTTAGAATAATTATAGAAGATGATAAGCCAGCCACCAGAGAAATGCAATATTCAAGATGTGTGGTAACAAACACACTGATTAACATAAGTCAGGGCAGCAAAGATCACAGCTTAGAAATACCATGCAAAATTTATGAGCACATGGAACTCAAATTCCGTTTTGCCTACCGAAATGTACCACAGTTGTGATGAAGCACACAAACACCCTTTGCAAACTCATGCTTGGTCTTTGAGAATGAAATATTTGTGCACAATTTTCTGCGTAAACATGAGAGTTTCTGAAGTGGGTGGCACATTTCTGATGCACTGTATTTGGCCCAACATTGCATGTGAATATGTTCGATGAAACCTTTGTGGATTTTTATTATTTAAAACAAACCTGCTTAGGGAGGGGAAAGTTTCAGATGCTTAACCCTTTCCCACCAGGCTCCTTTTTTGCCCCAAATCACCCCTCTAGCCAGAGGTGGAACAAGCTGCTCCGTCACCTGGAGCGGTGTGTACTGGGGGCCGGACTAGCTGCCCGCAGGGGTGGGGCAAGCACCCCAGGGGGTCGGGGTGCATGTGCCGTGGGGTGCGCCAGCTGCCGCGAGCCTCCTGAGGGGTGCACTGGCTGCGGCGTCCCATGGGGCTACAGCCCGCGGTGAGCATTGGAGGGTGGTGCAGTGATGCCACCCCCCTCAGGGATGACACCTGGGGCGGAACACACCCACTGCACCCATCTCTTCCTCTAGCTTCTTTATTTCTCTTGAGGTCACATTGAAATGCACATTTAGAAGCCACCTTTCAGGCTGAAAAAATGGCCAGGAGAGTAATTTGATGTGGCTAGCAGGTAAAACTTAGTCTAGCACACTTTTTTTTTTTTTTTGCAATTTACCCTAATATTCTGCTTTTTATGCTACTCTATCTGTATCCAAATCTATGCTTGTATGCTTTCCCCTAAGATATAAATTGATGTGCCCATTTTTTGGTTGGAACCCGCATTGCAAAATTTTGCAGAAGTGTGAACGTAGATAGTTCCATTTCCATTCACATAGAATCATATAGTGTGAATCAAGTAGGCTCACATGTAAAGGTAAACCAATCAGAATCTCTCCCTCCTCCCTAATAGGATTGCACTGACAGCCATTGTGGTAGAGTGTACACCACCTTGAGCTCCGTGGAGAGAAAAAGGGGGAAATCAAAGCAACCAGGGGCGCCTCAGCCATGAGGCGCTGTGAGGTGGTTGCTTCAGGGTGGCAGACTCTGGAGAGCTGGAAGGTGTGTTGTCGTCCAGGGGCGATTTTGCAGAGGGGGAGGCACTTTCAGTTTTGCCTAGACCAGCAAAATGCAATAGGTTGGCTCTGAATGTAATAAATAAAGGAATCAGTCCTTTGAGTCACTTGGCTGCAAACTGGCTGTGAACCGAAGAACTGTATCTGAAGAAGTGTGCAAGCACACGAAAGCTCATACCAATAACAAACTTAGTTGGTCTCTAAGGTGCTACTGGAAGGAATTTTTTTTAATTTTGTTTCGACTACGGCAGACCATGGCTACCTACCTGTAACTGGCTGCGAACTGTTCAGGATTTCAGCCCTTGAATGGTTAACCATGAGAGAAATTTGCCCTTGAGCTGAAGAAAGTTCTGCACCCCCCGACTTTTGTCTGCTCTTCTTATTTTAGAATGAATTCAGATTGGACAGATTGTCCCCGTTCCGCTGCAGAATGGAACAGGTCTGTCCCCAATCTGAATACATTCTAGAATAGAATGAATGCAATGAGCGAGCGAGCCAGATATTGTTCCACCTCCATCTAGCTTTTAGATACTAAACTCTCAGGGCAGATTAATTCAATCTTGTAAAGTGGCAGCTACACAGCTGTCACTTTAGGAAACGGTAAAGAAGAAAAGAATCAATACAAAATGGCAAAAGTAATCTCGGCAGTGAAAGGATAGCTGTAACTCAGCGGTCAGTAGTACACCGCACTCGTAACAGAATGTAAATCCTGACTTTTTCTTAATATTCCACGGGAAAGGGGGGGAGAAATACAAACGAAGGAGGGGAAATGTGTGAAAACAGGGAACAGAAGGAGCAGAAGGAAGACAATATGGTAACACATGGCAGCAGTTCTAAGATTTGAGAATATCTATCTTGTACTATATATCTCTTTATGTTAAATTGCATTATGTTTATTTTGGGTCAGTCTTTCATCTGGTGTTGAAATATAGCATCAATTCGCTTGCATGCAAGGCCCACATTCAGGAATTAAAGCTGAGGCTGGCAAAGGTGAGGCGCAATTAGTTTTGCTTTCCATACTGGAGGCAGGTATTATTGCCATAAACAGATGGTCCTTGGCAATGGCGAAAAAGTCCACTGGAATGTGTGAGGGTTCAGGAAGAGGGAAATAAGAAGTCCGACAATGTCGCAGCTCCGTGACTAACTTATCTTAGTCCAATGAAGTGGATAAATGAGGAATGATGAGGTGGTGCCACTTCAACTACAGTGGTACCTCGGGTTACATACACTTCAGGTTGCAGACTCCGCTAACCCAGAAATAGTGCTTCAGGTTAAGAACTTTGCTTCAAGATGAGAACAGAAATTGTGCTCCGGCGACACAGCGGCAGCAGGAGGCCCCATTAGCTAAAGTGGTGCTTCAGGTTATAACAGTTTCAGGTTAAGAACAGACCTTCGGAATGAATTAAGCACTTAACCACTGTACTAACAGAACAATCATAACTATAGGAAGCCGGCACAATTTATGCTGGTATAAATTACCTATACAGTGGTACCTCAGGTTAAGAACTTAATTCATTGATATTGGTGCTGCTTGAAGATATTGTTATGTGAACGGTGCAAATTAAATGGGAACACAAACAGCCGCAAACACACAGCTAACTGGTGTGAACAAGCCCATAACATAGCGGAACTGAAGCGATGCATCTTTCAGTCGCTGTTCCATTTCTTCTCACAGAAACTTCAAAAAATGAGGGGGGGGGACCCCTCTAATTTTATTTAAAAAATGGAACTGTAACTTTTGATTGTTATGATTTATTTTTAATTATCCTTTTCTCTTTTTGTCTTAATTGGACAGAGGCAGTCTACACTTGTTCTTTGCAATTAAGAGCAGTTACATGCATAGAAAATTGAGACCTATTTTAAATCTCATTTGGACTGACTCATAGTTCAGCTAGTTACATGAAAATTAGGAGGAGAAAAAATATATTTTAAAAGCTAATGAGCTTTTGAAAGAAAAAGGAAGAACCTCCATACAAAAGGGATGTGCTTAGAATTTATTAAACGTTCACTTAAATTTGTACTTTTTTTTTTTAAGGTTATCATTTGCCTATCAGGCACAATCCTTTAGGAACAAAGCCATGTTATACTTAGCAGTCTTTCAGGCTACTAGAGTGCAAATACTGTATTATCAAAGCCTCTTTAAAAATCAATTCTGGACTATTTATTTCCAAGGCAACTAAACAAATATTTTTGAAATAACTCACACATTCCACTCACATGGTGGCTAATTCCATACTTGTTAATTTCATACCTCTTGCAAATACAATTGGCTCTCTATGAATGCAGCAATACGCGTTCCAAGAGTTTATGTAACAAAAACATGGTGCCGTACAATCCCTTTCTAAGGCAAACCACACAATGCCCATTAATACTAATAGGGGCTTGGGAAACGACATCAAATACACTACAAAAGGTCACATGCCGCCTTGAATCAATGTGCAAAACAATATTAAATTAGCAAACTGGTTTGAGAATAATAATTTGAAATAAACCCAAACACAAATATTGGGAGCTTGTGCAGCTTTGTATTATATTGGGGGTTAATTTGTGAGAAGACTTCCCTTGGCCATGCAAAGGTAGGGGGTGAAATGAGCTTGGAAGCCTGCATTCTCTTGCCAGAGAATTACAATCGGAATCATATAAGTGAAGAAATGCAATAAATAAATAAATTCATGGCTTGTGCATTTTGCTCAGACTTCTTTTTTATTACATCCTGCTGCTGAAGAGGAGGAGGAAATGCAGCAGGGTAAAGAACTTTCTTTGTCCCCCCCCCCTTTATCGCTACTTCTTGCTCACATTTTCACACCCAATGCAATTAAAGGCAGCTTCTGCACTGATTGTTGGATCAAGAACCACAGATTTAAATTTGAGCATGGATGCTGTCTGCTTGCACTGTGCTGAACCACAAAATGGGGCAAGAGAAACTGGCCTTTCATAGTAAATCCAATGCTTTTGAGGCACTGTGTGTTCCTTGTACCATGAATGTTTAGAAACTTACTAGGCCACCAATCTTCTGACTTAACAATTACCACCAAAAGCTATTAATATTTTCAAGGGAAGGGAATTCTTCATAATCCTGGGAGGAAAGCCGCAAACCTGGTCTTCTGATCCTGTCCCTCTTTACTTCAAGGCTTTTGGTGGCATTCAAGCCGGAGGAAAACATTTTCCATTTTTCAAAATAACTGAAGGGATACATTTTAAATAACCACACATGGGTTCAAAAACAGCCCACACCGATTAGAGGCCGTGTTTGTTTTGAACACTGTGCCATTTTCCAAACGATATTTGTCCTCCAAGTTCACTCTCATTGCCAAAGTCCTACGCTGGCGTCCACTTTGAAAGAATGGCTTTCCTTGTTCCAGATGTGTAGATTTCCATCAAGTCAGCTGAAATACGAACTTGAACAAAGGAGTTCTGGCTTCTCTCCAAGGTCTAAATAAAGCTGTGCGAGAAGGGGTGTGAAATGTACCAAGTGACCAAGAGTGCTATTATTTTGGAGTGAGGGGATGGTTAGGAACCATACTTATTATGGTGTAGTAGATCTTATGGTTTCTACTGGCCCTTTCAAATATGCTGGGGAAACTTCCTTTTCTGCAGTTATCAGCTACCATATTTTTCGCTCTATAAGACACACCCGACCATAAGACGCACCTAGTTTCAGAGGGGGAGAACAAGAAAAAAATATTCTCTCCCTCTCTGCGCAGCACCCCTTCAGCGAAGCGGCAGGAGAAATGGAGCCCCTTCCATTTCTCTTCCTGGTTCGCTGAAGGGGCACTGCGAAGCGAAGCCAGGAGAGCAAGAGGGATCAGTGCGCACTGATCCCTCTTGCTCTCCGGGCTTCAGGGATAGCTGCCAAAGCCTCTGAAGCGCAGCGGGAGCACTCCCACTGTGCTCTGGAGGCTTTGCATTGCTTTTGCTGAAGCCATGGAGCCTGCATTCGCTCCATAAGACGCACACACATTTCCCCTTACTTTTTAGGAGGGGAAAAGTGTATCTTATAGAGCGAAAAATACGGTATATATTCTCTGCATGCAAATGTGGCCTCTGGAGTTCTGCACCCTATTAGAGGATAGTGAAATTGTGGTAAACTTTTTCAGTGAATTTATCCAAGGGGCAGTGTGGTGAAGGAAAATTTTGGAGTGATGAGCTCCAATGAGAGTCCACAGCCAGGCACCTCAAGGATAGTCCAAAAATGCAGGCAGCTGTGTTGTCTTCTCCTCCCCAAGAGCGTTGGTACATAGCCTAATACCCACTGCATTAGGATAAGCGTGACCATAACCCTATGAATAATTTCCTGGAGCGAGTTCCCTTACTTCTAGGTTCTGACTGCATAGGGTCATCTTGAAAACAAAAGGTCTTCAGCCAGATGAAATGCAAACAACCCTGCAAAGAAATGTTACCATTTAAATTCCCAGTGTGAAGTAGGAAGCCAATCAAACAATTGGGATTCTGCTTGATTACTTTCTTCATTCTCTAACTTTCTGTATGCTAAAACAAAATTTAAAAATTCCCTTCAGTAGCACCTTAGAGACCAACTAAGTTTGTTATTGGTATGAGCTTTTGTGTGCATGCACACTTCTTCAGATACCTGTATGCTAATCAATCACTACAAGTAGCAAAACTTGGAAGCCTCGTTATCTCCTCATTTTCTTGCAGGAAAAAGGACGGTCCCTCAATTACTGTGGCATTTTGACAGATAAAGTCTCTTGTTCCGGGGTGGGGGAAAGTCTTGGAGCTCTGCTCTCGTGATTTCCCCCACCACTGCAACATTGCCTGGGAGAGGCAGAAGTCTCCAAGAATTTCATATTGCTTGCATGCATCTTCAAAATCTTTTAACATGATGGTCCAAGGGCTTCCGTTAGTTGCGACAACCGGTATGCTCTTGGGTGTGCTTCATGTATATTCTGTCGCAACCTGATGTTTACGTCTTACCTAAATCAAAGGCATGCAGCATTTCCCACCATCTATAGCAGCTTATTGTTTTTAGCACAATCAAGGTCTCTCCATTTTTTTGCATTAGGTCCGGCTCATGATATGGTAGCTGACAGCAGCTCCCTGAAGTTTCAGGGACCCTGAAGCCTTTCCCAGCCTTTGTCGCTGAGATCATTTTATCGTTCTACATGCAACAAACATGCACTGTAGCTGAGCTTTCTCCTGCAAAAGGAAGCTTTGCGAGTTCTCTCTGAGTTACTTTAATTCTTTGGTGGTGGGTGAGACACATATTGCAGAATGTACAGTAATTGGTTTCTGGGAAGAGATTAATTGACAAAACACACACAGGAAATAATTGCAAGAGGAATCCAAAATGTAGCTGCAAGAGATGGGAAGCCAGAAGCAACAGAAGGTGACTTGCCCACTCACCTGGCAAACTGTGCCAAGAGGTGGGTTTGTTCTGCTGCTGGTGTATCAATCTGTTCAGGGGCTTTGGTTCTGGGTTCTGCAAAGTGTACTAACGTTCTGCATCATTGAGTGTCAAGACAGATAATTAAGGAGGAAGACACAAGAAGGGAGGGAAAGGGGAGAGACAGCTATACTTTAATTTAACAACATAGGCTGGAAATCTTTTGCTTTCCTCTTTTGTAGGCAAAGTCTTTTGCATTGATATTTATTCAGGTAAAGTCTCCCACATTTCTAAATGTGAATGACCCTTTCTGAAAGGAAACCCTTCATGGAATGGATTGAAAACTCCTCTAAAGCAAAAAAGAAACACAAATGAAACCTCTCCAAGTTCTCAAAACAGAGAGAAAAAACTGGCAGCAGAGTTAACTGCAGGCAAACAACCTGGGCCAGGTAGGAAAATGTATCTAAGTACATAGTTAAAGAAAAACTGCCAAAAGAACCCCACTAGAAATCTCCAGTCAAATGGAGAGGTCAGAAACCAGTAAGGCAAAGGTAAGAAACACAAGGTGAAAGAGCTAAAAGAATGTGGATAAATGTGGCGATGTTAGCAAGGATGTGGCATTTACTTCCAGCCACACAAATGACTTTCTCTCCATGCGGCAGTGCTTAAATGGCTTTTCCACTTTCTGTCAGGTAGACCAAAATCATCTTCCTTTTGAGGTGGACATAACTGAGTCTGGCCTAACCATCCCACTTTCCCCTTTCTCCCACTTTTGGCACTGCCATGCAGACATTCATTGCAAGGGTGGGTGGGTGGGTGGGATGGAGAGTGAGAGAGAGGGGGCAGGAAGGGTTTTATTGGCCCACTACACCCTCAACATGACATCCATCCATTGGCTGGAATTGGTGCATGATAGTCTGCATGGGAAGGCAGCAACAAGAGTGAAAAATAGGGAGTGGCAACCATGTGACCCGCCCCGCCCCCCGCACACATGGACCATTCTGAAGTACTCATGGAGAGCAGTGATTTGACCCTGATCCTCAGTCATGGCACCAGAAAGCAATATTGGAGAGGGGAGAAACATGACAAAGTAAGTTTTGGAGTGGGGGACAAACTTTGTCCTGCATGCTATTTTTCCTGGGGGGGAAAGGAAAGAAAATAGTCTATTTTACTACAACTTGAAAACCTCCAAATTCACCAAGAGGTTCCATGCTATTACTTGTGGACTGAATCAGAACAAAGAGTGTTGGGTGGTGGTTTTTTTTTTTTTTTGCTTTGTTTCTAATTACACTATATATGTTAATTGGCTTACTAATGCCATATCTTTGCTATCAAGTCAACTATCTTTTGTAAAATGGTTATAGTAATAATGCAGTTAGCACTGTCTGTACGTCCACCATTTCAATTTCCTCCTCCATAATCCTGTATATGTACAAATGTAATTCAGGATAACACTCCTTGCAATCTATTGAAACAGACTATAAAATATACCATAATAAATTTGTTAGTCTTTAAGGTGGTTTTGTTACAACAGCTGTACATGACTATCCCTCTGGAAGCTGACCTATTTTATCTCAGCATTTCTATCCTAAGCATATTTCCTCTGAGCACTGTTGAACTCATGTCTTGCTTGTGGCTTCCCATTGGCATCTGGTTGGCCACTGTAAGAACAGAATGCTCGGTGACCCAGCAGAACTCCACGCATGGTTAAGAGTCTTTAGTTTAAGTCCAGTAGATTTCAGTGGGTCTATTCAGTGGATCCAACCCATAATTAATAAATAAAGCCAATATGTATGGAATTGCTTGCTGACTATACAAATCATCTATGATCAAGAGCCATCTGTAGTTTAATGTAATTTGGATGCCTATAAATACGACAGTAAAGGCTTCAGGTAGAGTAAGCGGCTTATCATCACGTCTCTTTGTGTTTCCTGTAAGAAGCAAACTCCTCAAGGGCAGCATTAACATAAATCATGTCAAGTGATTGATTTATACGTTGTTTAAGTAATTATAGACATGCAGCTTTCCATCTCCTCTAAAATGGCAGTGACGGACAGTCCACGCCAAACGATCCTTTTACAATTCTGCATTGAGGAATATAAATTTTCTGATGTAATATACTAATTGGAAACACAGATCATCTCCTAACTGCCTCTCTATGGCTGTTGCTGGGAAATTGTAGCCCACAGCTTAGCAAAGTTTAAACCAGGAAAGCTGCTATCACATAGCAGTGGTTGAGGAACAGTAGCCAAAGGACTGAGGACTGGGTGGTGCATTATAGTGGCTGTGGAGACCAGTGCAGCTGTGGCAGATCCACCTTCCAGCTATAACACATACAAGCTCTAGCCACATGAATCCAAGCTCCTTTGAACTCAGCAGGGCTAATTTCCAAAGAATATGCACAGGACCAGGCCTTTATATATCTTGCTATGCCTTATTCTCCTGATGGATCTAGAAGCATAGCCATCTGGACAAATAGTGGCCCTGGTGTTTCACTGAGTTCAGTACTCTTGATATATAGTTGATTGTGTCATCCAAAATTAAATCAGTGACCAATATTTAAATCACCAATAACCTCACATTAAACTAAGGCTCCTGAAACATCTGGAATCTCCATCAACGTTTTCACGATTCGACGTGCAAGTGAGTGGCTTGCTCTATCACCACACATTGCAACTTCACGGAACCACATTACATTTGGATTCTTCCTGGAAACCATAAAATAAGAGTTCAAGCCACACTCGCAACCATTATATGGTACAGTTCCACAGAGATTGCACCCATTGTTAGAAACTGAGAGATGAAAGTTAGGAGCTAAATGGCACCTTCAACCTAGGTTATGGGCGCAACAACGGAATGTCTAGGCAACTTTTTATAACAAGGATACAAAGCTGGAAATGAATGAACTGCGGCTAAAATATTACGTTCATTTTTCACATGTCTAGTCCTTCCCCTGCCCACTCTCCCTAATATTCTTAAGAGGGTCTCTTCTCCAGTCTTCAGAGAGTAGTTGGAAGTGAGGAGGCAGAAAAAGGTCCACCTTTCCTTACATTCTGCAGTTTTAATCTGAAATCTTTGGCGCAGTACTGCTCCCAGGGCTCCAAAACTGCTCACACTAATGAAATTCCCTGTCACAAAATGCGCCTAAAACAATGGGTGTTTCGAACACTGGTTCTACCACTACATAATACAAGTGTTGGTGCTACATATTTAAATACCTCTCCCTCTTCTCAAAATCTTCTTTCAAGGTAGAAAATTAGAATTAGAGACAAGGCTTGGTGGAAACTCTGCTCCTTCACATTAGCAAAGGGTTTTTTGTTGTGCGGGAACAATCAATTATCGTATTTTTTGCTCTATAAGACGCACCTTTTCCCCTTCAAAAATTAAGGGGAAATATGTGTGCGTCTTATGGAGAGAATTCAGGCTCCTTGGCTTCAGCGATAGCAACGCGAAGCCTCTGAAGCACAGAGGGAGAGCTCCCCCCGCACTCCAGAGGCTTCATGTTGCTTTCGCTGAAGCCACCTGAAGCCCGTGGAGCGCAGCGGGAACTCCTGCTGCGCTCTGGGGGCTTCAGGCAGCTATACGCAAGCCTTCGGAGCACAGCAGGAGTTCCCGCTGCACTCCAAAGGCTTGCGGATAGCCGCCTGAAGCCTGGAGAGTGAGAGGGGTCGGTGCACACTGATCCCTCTTGCTCTCCAGGCTTCGCTTCACTGGAGAGGCGCTACACAGTTTTCCCTCTCTGCGTAGCACCCCTTCAGCCAAGCGGGAGGAGAAATGGAAGGGGCTCCGTTTCTCCTGCTGCTTTGCTGAAGGGGTGCTGAGCAGAGAGGGGGAGATTCCCCCCCCCCGTTCTCCCCCTCCTATGGTCCGGTGGGTCCTATAGAGTGAAAAATACGGTATGTGAGCCCTCCTTTGAGTTTTGAAGTGGTGTGGTCTCAGCAGGCATCATCAGCAAATCAGAAGCAGCTCATCAGATGGTCGGGGCAACCAAAATGGGGTTGGAGCAAGCAACTCCCTTATGAGGAAAGTTTCCAGCATTTAGAGCAGCTTGTTTAGAGGTAAGGTGAGTAAAGCGTGGAATTGTAACAGTTCACAAAATTACGCATTGGAATCAACTAAGTGGATAGAGAAAAGTTTTCTAGGAACTCGCTACCACAGGAGATTTTGAAAAAGGATTAAGCAAATTAATGGAGGATGAAGCTGTCAATGGTTACCAGCCACGAATCACTAGGAACATGGGAGGGCAGAATGCTGTTGTGCTCCTGTCCAAATACAGGCTTCCCACAGGTCTCTGGTTGGCCACCATGAGAACAGGATGCTGGACTAGATGGGTCACTGGCCTGTTCTACCAGTCTTGTCTTTGCTTCACTCACTTCCTGGTAGCTGGTTTGCTGTTGCTTTCCATGATTGAGATGGAGGGGGGGAGGTAAAGCAGTGAGGAGGTTGGTGTCACGGTCCAGTTCACGGGTGATCGAAGTCCTGGCTGGGGACGTTGGGGCCAGGGGCAAGATGGCGGGGTGGGAGCAGGAACGGGGGTCTAGAAGCCAGGAGTCAGAAAGTCAAGGGTCCAAGACTCAGAAAGCAAGAAGTCAAGGGTCCGAGGATCAAGAAGCAAGGAGTCAAGAAGCCGAGGTTCAAGTATCAGGAAGCAAGAAGCCAAACACAACAAGGCAGGAAGCTTGTTGCTGTGGCAAAGAGCCGAAGGGAAAATGCTGACCTTATATCCCTTCCCTTCCCACCAGGTGTTGTGAGTTACCAATCGGCCTCACCTGTGTGGCCGTGCCTTGCATCTTCAGAACAAACTTAGGAAGGCCCCAGTCCTGCAGAGTCCTATTGGTCACAGGGCCTGGCTCCTGCACGCACACCTGACAGTTGGCCCTGTGCAAGCTCACTGGTGCATGTTATCACTCTCTCCTGCTAAACAACAATGACCCACCTGCTGGAAAGGCAGCTCTGTCCCACCCAGCAAGCCCCTTCTCACAACAGAGATGCTGGAGCTTTTCTCCTGATCCAGCAGGGCTCTGATGACAGGTCCACAATGCACTCCCAAGGATCTGCCTCAGTTCTTCAGCTACGCTCAACTAAAATGAAATCCAGCAGGACCTTTTTCTTCCTCCCCTCCCCCATCCGCCCACTCTTCTTAAGGCAACATTTCGGTGCAGCAATATTTTGCAAAACATATAAAGAGGGAGAAAATAATAAAGGGGAAAAAAATTGGTAGGCCACTGAGATCAAATGCATAAGGAGAATTTTCCCTCTAGGTGCTTACAGAGAATTTTCTCCATTATTAATGGTGTGATTTACACTCTTTCAAAGTAGGGTGTATTATTTGACACAAAACATTGGTTATTTTCCAGAAATTTGGTGTCAACTATTTAGTTCACATCCTCGCCATAATGCAGCCTTGTTTGTATTTTGACTGCTGTTTTGACTTAAACAGAATCATTCTCCATTTAATGGCCAACAAATGTTGAATTTGGAGATAGAATTACATACATTGGAGAAACACGCAGCATACAAATAAATACAGTGTGCTGCTGTTTAAGTACTGCTGGTGCAATCTGTTGCCAATTCTTGGAAACATTAAATCCTGCTACTTACTCTACTAAATAATAACATAGGCAAGAGGTACAAGGGGGGAAAGGAGGGTGGTGTAGCAATTGGAATCAATAGAAATCAAGCATCTAGTCACCAATTTGCACTGGAAAATTGCCAGAGTATATTTTAGGTGCTCCCCCCCTTTTTTCTGTTGCTAAACTACTGTTAAAATTGGCAGATCTTAAAAAAGAGAGAATGTCTAATGCTAAATATTACAATAAACCCCAGCTGGAAAGTTTATAGACTTCAGTTTCCAGCTTAATAATCAGTCTACGGATGCTTCTTAGAAGACTCTATTGTCACATATATCAATAGACTGACAATTCATGAAAATGTGCATCTTAGATTTGAAAGCAACATATTGTAGAACTTTCCGACCAAGCCAGTCTCATGCATGCATTCTACATTGCCCGCCCAGTGGGTCCTAGAGCCCAGGGGAACAGCTCCTGAAAGGGCTCCTTTGCTGGTGGTCTGGCAGACGAGCCACAAGACTTCTTCTTCTTCCTCCTCCTCCTCCTCCTCCTCCTCCTCCTCCTCCTCTTCTTCTTCTTAAATTTATATACCACCCTTTATCATAAAATCCCAGGGCACTGAGAACATATTTTATAGACCATAATAATAAAAACATAATGCAAAGCATAAAAAATACAAAGCATAATAATAAAATAACCATAATAACATTCCCCCCCATCACACATTTTGCAGACCATAGATCATTTAATAGCTGACAGTTTGGGTAAAGAGAAATGTTTCATACCCCTCAAGTGTCATGGGGAAAACGGGACATCCTATTTTCTAACATGAGAGCAGGGTGGCCAATTGGGGTGCTGTGGGAAGGTGCCTGTCCTGGTTTAGAGACTCAAAGAGTTGGAGCTTATGATGTTTTTGCCTGGAACCTAAAGATATGGAATGATGGCACCAGGCGAGCATTCCACAGACAGGGAACCACCACAGAAAAAGCCTGTTCTTGTGTGGCCATCCCCCAAAACTCTTGGGGAGGGGGAACAGAGAAAGACCTCTACCCCATAACCCAGAGGTAGACCATTTGGTCTTCGGAAGGTACCAGGTTTAATCCATAGCATTTCCAGGTAGGGTTCCATACACACCTTATACTTAAAACACATGACTCCCCCCATAGAATCCTGGGAAATGTAAGGAGGAGGAACTTGAAATACAGTTGTAACCAAGAAGACAGCCAGCCAGGTGGGGGCTGGCTGAGGTTCATGGGGTTGTGGCCCATGCACCCTAATAGTTTTGGCTCAACTGCATGGCATTAGTATTGGCTCTGGCACATGATTCTTGTGGTGACCAGCTGGGGTGCTTCTGATCTTATCCTGTTCCAGGTTACAGAAGAAGAAGAAGAAGAGGAGGAGGAGGAGGAGGAGGAGGAGGAGGAGGAGGAGGAGTTTGGATTTGATATCCCACTTTATCACTACCCGAAGGAGTCTCAAAGCGGCTAACATTCTCCTTTCCTTTCCTTCCCCACAACAAACACTCTGTGAGGTGAGTGGGGCTGAGAGACTTCAGAGAAGTGTGACTGGCCCAAGGTCACCCAGCAGCTGCATGTGGAGGAGCGGGGAAGCGAACCCGGTTCCCCAGATTATGAGTCTACCGCTCTTAATCACTACACCACACTGGCTCTCCTTGTTACAGGAACTCCTTGTTTTTTTTAGTTACCTTTCTGTGTTGATTGACAACAACACTACCTTGGGCAGTCAAAAGCAACATCTCAGCAATGTTGATGCTAACCTTGGTGTGTGTGTTTTTAAATACGGTGCTCTTGTTAAAACTTTTAACATTATGAGATTTATCAAAGCGGGTAACATGGCTAAACCTGAAGCATCTCTTCCCTAATGAATGATTTATAACAAAAGAGTAGCCTACTTTATTAAATGGTTCTCATGCTTTAGAGGCTGTCATGCTCAAACAGATAAGTGGTGCCACTCTTGCACTGGAAGAAATACAGCTTTCAGAGGTCCAAACGATAAATAAATCCAAATGTCAATCTCCTTTATTTCCCTGATCTGCCATGTAAAACATCACCATTTTATTTTATTTTTTTCTGAAAAGCTACGCCCCACCAGCTGAGAAACTCATTTATTAATCAAAATAGATCCTGCCATCTTATGCCGGAACACTTTGAAGCACTGTGCAGTAAAATAAAAACAATATTTAAAACATAAACACAAATAAAAGAAACAATGCATTTACAGTCCAATACTGTTCATGTTTTTCTGAATGGGTTGATTTCTAAAGATATTTTATCTTAAAATAATTTGTTAAAAATGTGCTTAATGATGTTTTTAATGGTTTTTTTAAAAATAAATTGTATAGTTTCTGTGTTCTGCCTTCACTGTTGGAGGCAGTGGGCCTCTGAATGTCAGTTGTTGGGAATCACAAGTGCGGAGAATAATGCTTTTGCACTCAAGTCCTTCTTTGGGGGCTTCCCATTGCATCTAGTTGGCCACTGTGAGAACAGGAGGTTGGATTAATTAGACAGGCCTTTGGTTTGATCCGCAAGGGCTCTTCTTATGCTCTCACTGATGTATTTACTGCCCTGTTCTCCTCTGAGAGGAAACGTGGAGTGCAAATGCAATGAGAGACTCCATCAGGCAAGGCCTCCTTCCACCTGCCTTGCCTTGCCCCACCCCACCCTCTAGTCTCTGCTTCTCAATTTGTGTTGTATTATTTTATGTACTGTGGCTTGCCATTGTTTTATTGATTATAGTTTAGAAATTATTTATTGTAACTGTTGAGTGGATTTCTGTTTAACTTTTATAAGTTGATATTATTTTGTACTATTCTAATAATTGTTGAACGTTACTTTTTGATGTAGGTTGCTTATTTTAAAGTTTTGTTTTATTATCACATTTTTGTATCGCATTAGATTGTTATAAGTTGTACCTTTTTATTGTTTCTTCAGCTTGTAAACTGCCTTGAGTATTGTAAGATAGAAAGACGGTATACAAATAAAAAATGATGATGAGGATGGAGAAATATTATTTTGGTATGCCTTTTGAGCATAGAAATGGTATTACGTCATTCAACGAGTGCAAAATTCAAATGATAATTATGTGCCAATCTGCAACATTGATGTGAATCAGGTCAGTTCGCATTGGAAAACCAATCACAAAACTGGAATATCACCCAAAAAAAGTGGGGGGGGGGACTCCGGGTGCTACAAAATGGCATTTATTTTGTAACCCAATGCAGTTCAGAAACATTTCTTTCTCGAGGGCATGCAGTTTCAGCAACAATTTGGACACACCAGGGAAACTGTAGTAACTCCTGAGTGTGCCAAGGATTTCTCCCTATAAACACATCCAGCTCACGATAAATGTTCTTTTGTGGCACCTGTTCTCATTGGAATTCACAGAAATCAAATACCTCGAACATCTTGGCTCATCACATCATTATGAAACCTGTGCACTTGCGCTCCAATCAGCCTTGCACATGCAAAGGCACTCTTGAAATGTGAGCCCGCAAAGCCCAACGCCTCTGTGCCTCTGGGGATGCTGGAGTGGAGAGGGATCTGTTTAATTGCACGCTCGACATCTTTATGCATTGTGTCCCATTTGCCTAGGAAGTTGTGCCTCTATAAAGAGAGACAGTCGCCATCGCTGACTATACAGTGGTGTGTCATGTGCTTCTCTCCAAAACATTTGAGCAGCATGCCTGTCTCCTAGAAAGGTGTGTGTGTTCTCTTTTCTCTGGCTGCCAGAAGCTTAAATTATTCAGCAATTCCTGATAGTGCCAAGTTTTTTAGTCGGCAGCAGAGATCTTGCCAGAGAGCTAATAATGTTTAAAACTGGGAGCGGCGGTGGCAGAGGGAGGGGGGGCAGAGGAGAAGAAGGAAGCAGCATTTGTGACCATTAACATAACTTGCAGCTTGCGAAGAGAGTTGGGCTCATTTGTAAAAGAAAACACACATAATCTGCTTAGTGGGGTGTACATGGTCCCATGCAACACACTGCTAATCAACCAAAGCAGCTCTCTCTGCCCCGACACACTTTCCTATCAGATAAACTAAGCTGAAATGCCGGAGTCGAAGTTCCTGGCCACTGTTTGCTAGCGCTATAAATATGTTGCCTGTGGTTATCTTTCAGCATCATAATCCTCTTAGATCAAAATGAATAATTAGCTCCAAAGTGGATGATGAGAGCCCCATCCTTCCTATCCGGTCTATTAATAATAAGTCTAACTTCACAGCCAAAGTAAAAAAAAAGAAGGTAGATTATCATACCCCAGAGATCCTGTTTAGGCAGAACCCCTTATGACCTCACCAAAGTCAGCCACACATAGGAGATGGCATGTGTGTACACATAATGATGCACCGCCAGCTGCCATCTCTCCCCCCCCCACTCCTCATCTTTCTTCTCACATTGGGGCGGGGGAATCAAGAGGCAATCACCAGCACACATACAAATCAGTCCAAGGAAGATATGATTTCCTGCTTTCTTCTTCTTAGGGTTTAGCTGAAGTTTCTTAGAAAAGAATTTCATAACAAAATCCTGAGCTTCTCCCCTGGATAAATGTTCAGCAGAGAGGCCTCCTTGGTTTTGCCACCCATGAATTCTGGATACAACCATGGCTTCAGTTTTAGCACCATCTAATGTTGTTTTAAGGGATGCAGGTGGCGCTGTGGTCTAAACTACAAAGCCTAGGACTTGCTGATCAGAAGGTTGGCAGTTCAAATCCCCGCGACGGGGTGAGCTCCTGTTACTTGGTCCCAGCTCCTGCCCACCTAGCAGTTCGAAAGCACGTCAAAGTGCAAGTAGATAAATAGGTACCGCTGCAGGGGGAAGGTAAACGGTGTTTCCGTGTGCTGCTCTGGTTCACCAGAAGCGGCTTAGTTATGCTGGCCACATGACCCGCAAGCTGTACGCTGGCTCCCTCGGCCAATAAAGCGAGATGAGCGCCGCAACCCCAGAGTCGGTCACGACTGGACCTAATGTTCAGGGGTCCCTTTACCTTTTTAATGTTGTTTTAACACCCTCTCTTAGTTCATTTCTTCCTTCACCCACTCATAAGAATGTGCACTAGGGGGTTTCATTCAATATGAAATGAGTCAAAAGTCTCAGGAGATACTTTCCTGGGGGTGAGGGGAAACTGTTGGGGAATTTCACCTCTCTGTGCAACAATATTTGGCAAAATGATCCCTTTCAATTTCACCACCCCCACCACAAATAATGTGGATAATTTTTGGGAAACCTAATTTTATCTTTATACATGTAAATGATCCCTCAACATTTCTTAAGTCGTTAATTATTTGAGCAAGCTTATATGTCATCTTTCCACCCCAGGTGCTCAAGGCAGCAAACAATATAAAATCTAATAAACAATATCTATAAAATTAATTAATAAACATTAACTCATAAGACAAGTTAAAAATCAGACAGTACCATAACCTAGACACAACCATGTTTGTTTCTGATGCAGCTGCTCCATGCATTTTATCTATTAGATGTAGGTAGTTTATATCTTACACTGCTGTGAATTTATGTTACTTTATGGCTGATTAATGGGCCATCAATTTTGAGAAGATGCACTGATGCTTATTGCACAATGTCCCATCTGATCCTCATCATATTTGCTAGCACCAAGCACAATGCGTATCAAACTACATCTGGTAGGTTTATTTTTCATTTATCTGGCAATCTTTTTATTGAGAAATGGGTGTCCATAAATTGAAGAATCTTAGCCTAAGGGCTTAGAAAACATACTTGTTAGAAAACATAGTGAATTTGGTGTACTTTTCTTTAGTATTTTTCTCATCGCCTTCATTTCAGATATACCTGCCTTCACAGCCATGCTGATCATTCACGTACTTTGAAGAACACATGGATTTTCAGGATTCTAACAAGGGACTGATGAGCCATGCCAGTAAAGTCAAACTGAGAAGCAAATATGACAAAACATAAAAAATGCTAGTATTGGGTATGATGGAGCTGAAGCAGGGGTATTCCATTTGGTCTGTTGAGACACCAGCTACTTTGGGGGTCTACTTCTTCCTCATCTGTTACCATTCTGCCAGGCTGCACAAACTGTTTCCACCCCTGCAGGTCACTAGTATAACTCTGGAGCTTATGCTTGCGATTACTTCTTTCCTCCTCCTCCTCCCTCCACATTTCCTTTTGCGATGTGTCTTTTAAGATGCAATCTTAAGGCAGGAGATGGGGTGGGGAGAATGAAGGCTGGCAAAACCAGCTCATACAATGTCCTACCAGGTCCTGCCAGTAGGGGATAAAAAAAGGCTGGAACAACACTTGCACTGTTTAGTCCTTCTCTGGGACTTCTAAAAGTTCTCTCTCATTTAAATCATTTGGGGGGAATTCACTATGTCAGGGAGGAAAATGACTAGCAGAGTTTCCTTGCTGGTTTGGGGTGATGTTGGGGGACTGGGAAGGCAATGGACCCTACTTATGTCAGACCTCCAGTGTCAATAGTGTATGAGCCACAGTTATTTCTGTAGTGGTGAGGAACAGGTATCTGACATCAGGTCTACCTCTCCATCCTTGGAGATCCAATGCTTCCTATGGCCCCTCTGGAATATCTCCAGAGACAAAAGGAGTGCAAGGGCCATTTGTAAACCTGGTGGCAGCAACCCTATGTTTTCATTCTAATCTGTAAATTGCTCTAGGAGCCTATTTGGCTGCAGAGGAGGGCAAAAATGCTTTAAGCAAGCAAGGAAACAAAAATGGATCACATTTAAATAAAGTAAAGCACATTGGTTATAACAGAAACTCAATTTGAAATAAAATAGAAGCTAGTAGGGATCAAAAACTCTGTGGGGTAGGTCAGGCTGAGAGATAGTGACTGGCCCAAGGTCACACAATAGCTGGATCGTACTCATGGTTGGAAACAGAGACATTTCATGGACATTGGATTAAACAGTAACTTAGCAAATCTTGTACATTTCCTTCAAACAACACCAGTGGACCTAGTAGGTATTTTCAAAACCAAAAAGCACCACCCCATGTTCATTCAATATACATTCTTCATGACTAACCCGAGAACAGAGGGGGGTGAAATGGTCAAGGTCCCACCCCCCCTTTTGGTCTATTACAATAAGTGCAGAAGTGAATTTGGTATTTGCTGTACACAAATTGTGAAATATTTATGGAGACAATGTGATTTGGGTTGAGGCATTAAGTTCAGTAAAAGTTGCTTTATTCAATATGTGATGAACAGTATCCATATTAAAAACCAAGGGGAAAAGTGTTGAAATACGAAAATATGCTTAAAACAAATGCATCTGTTCACTGTTCATAAATGTTTTAAGGAATGCAGACAAACACATCTTGAAATCCATATTTACTGCACACAACTGAAAAACTAATAGAATTTACTTAATCCAGAGGGAGACAGGGCTGCCGATTTAGCTTTTAATCACCAACAGAAAACAGTTTTCCCTCAGATATTACCCTATTGTTTGTGGCTAGCCATGTTGCAATAGGGTTATAGATCTTCTCTTGGTAAATGAATAATGATATTAAGTCAACAATGATAAGGAAAAGAATTCCTCCAAGTGTGATAGAAATTGTAAAATTTCCATAACAAGTGTTGTCTGCAATCTCCCCCAAAACAGCCAACTGATGACTGCTCTCAGATTCCCCAAACTCTTGAGTTTTCTTCAGAGAGGTCATGATGACCCCCTGGCTTCTAGTATAGGAGGGGCAAGATAATATTTCTCAGTATCTGTTCCTGGGATTTACTTTCTTGGCTTGCCACTGGAGTTTAACTTTGCTTGGGTTTGGCTGGCCTGGTGCGCCATTTGGATATATGTGTGCTTGTGAGGATGGATCAGAGGAACTGGAAGAGCTGAGGGCTGCTCTGAATCAGTGAAGAGTTAGCCCACATCCATGAAACAATTATAACACTTTAAACTGAAATGGCTCCTCCCAAAGAATCCTGGGAACTTTAGTTTGCCAAGTGTGTTGAGAGTTGTTAAGAGACCTCCATTCCCCTTGCAGAGCTACAATTCCCAGAGTTCTTTGGAAAAGGGACTAATTGTTAAACCATTCTGGACAATGGAGTTTTGGGAGAGGAACAGGAGTCTCATAGCAACTCTCAGTATTCATAACAAACTACAGCAGTACCTCTAGTTAAGAACTTAATTTGTTCTGGAGGTCCGTTCTTAATCTGAAACTGTTCTTAACCTGAAGCACCACTTTAGCTAATGGGGCCTCCCGCTGCCGCCAGGCTACCACCGCACGATTTCTGTTCTCATCCTGAAGCAAAGTTCTTAACCTGAGGTACTATTTCTGGGTTAGCGGAGTCTATAACCTGAAGCGTCTGTAACCTGAAGCGTCTGTAACCCAAGGTACCACTGTACAGCTCTCAGGCTTCTTGGGTGGAAGCCATGATTGCTTTAAATGTTTTGTGTGGATGTGGCCTTAGATGCAGGAAAAGAGGTCCACTTTGTTCACATTGTCTTTCATCCCAGTGTAGGTTATGATGTAGCAGTATGTCTGTTATTATACAGTGTTCTTAGAATCAATATGAGATTTCACATGGGACCTTCTTTCAAGATATTTGCTTCCAGTCTGTTTGCTACAGGGCAGTAGATTATATTAAGATCCGCACCCCCCCCCCCCGTTCATTTCCAAAAGGACACTAATGATAACTTGTTCTGGTTCTGGTGAGGTGGAGTCCATAGATGTGTCAGGTGGGCATATGTCTACCTTGTGCACTGGAACATAAGGAGAGGACAAGCAGGAAATAAGCAGCATTCAATCTCAGAACAGGAATGTAGAAAGCAAGGATAGTCAGGGGCGGATCTTCAGGACCATGGACAGATCGCAAGAAACAGGCAACTTGTTCCAAGAAGTGATTAGTTATCAAATATGCTCTTAGACATCCCCTGGATTTGACTATGCCTATTACTCTCCTCTTTGCTGTAAAGAAAATTAAAAGAGTAGTCCTTTGGCCTGGAGCCCCAGAGTGGGTGTTCGATGCATGGATAAAGAAATAAATGTACATGCATATAAAAAGGCAGGCGGCATTCCCCAGGGAAAACAGATGCATACATCAGCATAGGTTGTGCTTTCTAAATGTGCCACTGTGGGAAACAAATGATGGACCTTAGGATTGATCCAGCAGCAGGACTCTTCTGATGTTTAGATACTAATTTATATTATATTTCAGTGTAACATGGGCCTCCCAGAAGTCTTCCTCTCATCCAGTCTCCCATGCAGGTCCATGACTGTTCAACTGCCTTAATAATATCATTTATGAAAGCCACCCCTGCCTTCTATATTAAATTTTGAGATCTTCTGTGTGTTTATTTTTATGCACTTTGTCCGAACTCTTTTCCAGGATAATAGAGAATTAAATTGCAGCATTAGAGAAAAAGAATCAGATAAGACAAACAGATTCTACATATATCTGTCATTTTCAGAAGTTATTTGTCACTTTTAGAACTCCATTGCAAACCCCACTTAGAAATCTGTTTGTGAATCCTGCCTTATTAACAATTGCTGAGGCACTCTACCATTTTCACTTATTTGGCTTCAGAAAAAAGGTTTCTTGATTTGATCAAGCTGTTTTGAAGGAAACTGGAAATATATTTGTTAGCTACACAGAAGAGGCAAATCAATAACGTATATTCCAAAGTGCACCTGAGACCCCTTTTGCACAGCTGGGCATTTTTGCCTTAACTGTAAAAGGTTGGTTAGATTAGTGCTCAAATAAGTAAACTTTGCAATGGGAGCTTTTTAAAAACATGTCTTACAAACAACTGAATTTTGGTTAGGGGGAAAAACACCTCATCAATGGAATTGTAGAATCTCTCATTCTTTAAAAAACCAGTTAAGGATCACTTATGGAAAAGTTGCAAACACCATTTTAGAATTTGTTTAGATACCCCTTTCGTGTCAAGGTCCCCAGGGCCACCCCAATAACTCACACATCACACCAAATTTTTTGTTTAAGGTTTTTGGCATAATTTTGGCCACAACTTTATTAAAATACAAACATGTGAGTGGTTGCTTAGGCATTGGTTGCGACTATCTGCCCCCACCGTGGGGGACAGACTGACATTCCGCATGCCTGCGAAAGTCAGAAAAGGGGAATATACTTGGGGGTAGCGACGGAGCAGGGAACCTGCCCTCAGCCCTCCCCAAATGCAGCCAGCAGCTCTTGCAGTAGCCCAAGCCCCCTTGACAGGGTGGACAAGCAATAGTTAGCCCCCGATTCCTTTAATGGAATCCCTTGCAGCACCAGCATTAGAGGGGCAGGCACAGCCAATCCATGCCCCTCAACCATAAACCAATGCCTAACCACAACCTTACAAGTTGTGACAATTTGCTACGCAGTAGGCGAAAAACAAATGGCCCCAGCCAATCAGCCAGATGGACAAAATTCCTACAAGGCCCCTGCCCCAAGAGCAGACGACCCCATAACAGGCATAGCAAGGTCAAAGCAAACAACCCTAAATATAGGGGGGGATGGGCAATCCATTGCACGGGCGAAAAGAGGAAGCCCTAGCCTTGTGCAAGGAGTTTTAGCATTTCTGGCTGTCAATCAACAAGTGGCAACATTAACTTCTTCCCAACATCAAGGGAAGCCCAATCGCATCAGTGGCCAACGATCAATTAGCCCGCCCCCCCAACTTTGGAGTGTCCTGGCGGTCCCCACCGCAACACGTGCTCTCCATGAAGGAGAACATGCTTTGTCTTCATCCTACTCATTCCTTCTCCTCATGTCCTTTTTGTGGGCTTCCCATGGCAGGTGTCTAGTTGGCCACTGTTGGAACAGAATGCTGGGCTGAATAAGCATTTGGTCTAAGCTGGCAGAGCTGTTCTTATATTCCTTTCTTTCTGGGGCCCCAATTGGCCATTGAATATGGACCTGTGTAACTAGGCTCTCCAATATATGCTGTGCAAAATAATTTCCTCATGTTCATGTGACCTCCCGGGGCTGAGAATTCATATGAGACTAGGAGTTGAATAGAAATGAGAATAGATGCATAGATGAATTGTTATGTTCCTTCCAACTGTGTCAGTGGATTAGAATAAAAGAGAGGAATTTCTTGATTGCCCTGCATTCAGGGAGAAAAAGTTTAATTAATCACAAATCTATCCCAGAGGATATATTTGGTCCTGAGGGACACAAAGGAGATTTCTATTAAACATTTTTCTTCACCTCCTTTGTACATCTACTTGACATGCTAAATGCCTTGGTGGACCCAGGCAGATTTATCATTGCCACTGTTGATGCACATTTAATTGTCCTGATTGCACAAGGAAGGAGCTCATGTAAAATTATTTCCCTGTTCATGAGGGCATCAAGCCCACAGAAAACTAGTATCACTGCTGCCCACTGTTGCAAGAAAATTTTATCAGCCTTTGCAGCTTACCCATGATTATAGGATTCTATCCAGGCTCATTTTCTAAGCTCACCTACTGCATCTGTAATGAGGTACAATTGCAACTCATTTGGTCATGCTAGGAACCTGTGGCCCTTCAGACATTCTGAGACTCCATCTCTCCTCATCCCTGATCACTGCTCATGTGAGCTGACCCTGATGGGAGCGGGAGTTTTACCACACCTGGAGGGCAGCTTGGTCCCCATCCCAGCAGCCATTACAAAAGAAAGCAGGAAGAGGATGCTGAGATGATGCTAGCTAGCTGTTCAGCAGATCCCTCTTAAAGCATCTTAACTGCTTTGAGACTAATCCTGTCTCCTTGCAACTATCTCCATGCCCTGAGCTGCCCTTTTGTGAATCATTTCTTCAACTTGATATCTGCCTCAGATTCCTTTCTCCACTATTTATTGCTTCTTTGTTTTGCCCATCACCTTGCCGTGCTGTTTCTGGGCACAGTATTGACTTGTTTCTACCTCCGACCTGACTGAGCTATAGACAAGATCCTTCTAAGCCTTCTTCTTGGAATTAGTTATGCAAAGACTTTGAGGCTGGTGCCCATGCACTCACCTATGATCTGAGCTTGCTTGCTTTGTTTCTGACAGTTATCTTTCTAAATTAGATTCTGGATTAGAGACCTGCATGTTCATAGCTGGATTATTTAGTAGAAATTTGCACACCACTGTGCAGGCCAAACAAAAATTGGTATTTAACCAATTCAAAAAAAGGACATTTGAATCCCTGTATCTTAAATCCACTCCTGGAAATACTTACAATGCAGCTGGAATTTTGATAGAATGAAAGATTTAAGCATTTAAAAAAGTGAGATTGTAGAACTACACATTTGGAGCAATAAAACCCCAGTTTTTCAAACCAAACGAATTTGCCAACTGCTACTTAGAGCTATTGTTGTTTATGGGAGTTGGGCATTGGAAGCATTATCTTGTCAGTGTTGACATGATCCCAATAAGAACTGAATGTCTTCTGAACAAAAGGTACTCATGAAGCAATTGATGTAGGATAATAGTATGTGGCAGCATCTAGATGCAGCTAACTGTGCAACCGTGTGATACTTTTGGTCAAGCCAACAACTCCACAAGACTCAGGTGTACTCATTTTGGCATCATTATACAGGGAGTGCTGATTCTCTATAGTCAAGTGATTAAAAGTATTTTAAAAGATGCACAAAACAAAGGCATTCTACTTCTTGTCTTCTGTTTATGCTTTCCAGCATTTTTTCTGCAGATTGAAAATTAAGTGGCCAAGAAACAGACAAAGATGTAATAATGGTAAAGATCCTTTTGTAAAGCCTTTTGCAAATCATGAAGTCTTTCACATAACTGTCAGTTAACCTCAGATATGACTGCAGATATAAAAGCTGTTCACCAAGCCAAATAGTTTTCAAAACTTCACCTGAACACTGAAGGAGTCGCTGCTGCAAACGTGTCTTCTTGTGAACAACTGGAGTCATCTCATTAGGCCTGCCACAGGGGAATGTGAGAAAGTTGTAGATGAACTTTAAGTCATCTTAAGCAGAGGCTTGACAACCATATGTCAGGAGTGCTCTGATGGTGTTTCCTGCTTGGCAGGGGGTTGGACTCGATGGCCCTTGTGGTCTCTTCCAACTCTATGATTCTATGATTCTAAGCTGACAAAGGTGGGGAGACAGAAGAGGTGGAGTGTAGATCTACCTTATGGTGGGATACACAGATGTGGATCAAGTTCATGCTTGGTCAGCAGAACTCATATGACATCACTTCTGATAGAATTGCACTGGTCGCCTGTCTGATTCCCAGCCTAATTCAAGATCACGCTCTGTGGCATGGAAACCCTAAATGTATGGGGTCTCAAGTATCTGAAAGACTGCCTCCTCCTCTTCAGATCATCCAGGGAATTAAGATCAGCAAGAAAGCCCTTGTTAGTAATACTGTTGTCATTGGAAGTCCATGGGGTTGTAATATGTTAGAGAGCCTTCTTCTTGGTGGACTCTGGGTTTTAGAACTCCTTGCCTTTAGATGTGCACCTAGTACCAAGGTAGTCAATCTAGAAGAAGGAAAACTCTGTTCCTAATCCTCCACTGCTTTGTGGGATATATTCAGGAGAAGAAAAGGCTAGGAGTTAATCTATGCAAATTCAGAGTGGAGTCCCTAAGGTGGTTGGATGGCACCTTGTTCACCCCTTTTCAGCCAAACTGATGCCAAAAGTGTTGCTCCTCTTTCGTTTGGACCAGATCAGTGAGGCCGAGAGGAGGGTCTTGTCATCTGGACAGTCCAGGAGCTCCATACACACTGCCCAAGCTTGCCCCCCAGCACTTTGGTGCTGCTAATGCAGTAGTTTGACTTCACCCCCAGAGGTGCACTCCATTGTCACTCGAGGCAGAGGGATGCCAGCAATTGTTTTATTGCCCATGGTGTTATTTAGTGATTCAGTTACTTATGTGTTGTATTTTACTATTACGTAACGCACTCTTGGACCTTTTACTGAAGGGTAGATAATAAGTGGATTAAATAAATAAATAAATAAATAAATAAATAAATAAATAAAATTCCTTTCTGTAAGGGATGTGTCCAAGTTCCTCCTTTAGACAATACACCAGAAGTTGTGACACAGTTGCTGGGAGAATTCTGTATGAATAAAATGATTTAGATTTTGTACCCTAGGTAGAAATCAATCACTTTATACCAGAGGAACAATGGACTGCAACAACTAAGTTACAATGGGAATTGAGAGCCTTTGCCAAGAATGACAGAGACATGGGTCAGGCTGAAAATTTGAAACTGCACATAAAGCTCAATGGCCCTTGTCTGGTACAGAAGGGCATTGAACAATCCAGTGCTGGATTACCCAAAAGGCAGATTAAGCACATAATTAAGGGATCAGTAAAGCAGAGAAAATTATCTTTGTAAGAATCTGGCATTCAGTATTTTAAACAGAGAATCAAAGCAGTAATCATGGGAAAAACCACAACTTTGTTAGACCTCCTTATATTCCACTTTTCTCCCATTTTCCTGTTCTCTTACTGTTAACTGATCCTCACCCAGAGGTGCCATCTTCTGAAGAACATTGAGGGGGTCCAATGTGATGCCTTGGTGTCGCTCATGCAATACCATGCGATATCCTGACGACATGTGATGTCCTGATATTGCTTCACGTTTGACCTCAACAATGGGGGTTCCCAGTCCCCTAAAAAGAAAGAAAGATGAAGGCCCCTAAAGGGCCTCAGGCCTCTGGAGCCAGTGCCTATGTCTTCACCTAAACCAGGTGGTGTCCTACTAATATAGAACAAAATAATGTGAGGAAATCAGATGCTGTCATGTGTTACAATAAATCTATGTCGTTTTTATATTTTAAAATTTTATTTTACAGTTTAGTATTGTTTTTATTTTGAATTACTTATGCGGGGCACCACCATCTTTTTCAGGGCCTCTAAAGTTATTAATCTGGCCCTGGAACAATCCCAAGGCCACTCTGTCATGTTAAAGACTATGCACCAGACTTACTGGACCATGGATGGGCCACTAAAACCCATTACTCATATTCATCCCCAGTAGCCTGTGTAAGAGAAAAGGATGGCAGTTTACAGCTATATAATGTGCTAGGTCAGCAATGTGGGTCTCCTAACAGCTCTCAGCACCACCAACAAATTATAGCTCCCATGATTCTTTGGGAGAAGCCATGACTGTTAAAGTGGCACAAGTATGCTTTAAATGTGTAGTATGGATTTGGTCTCAGATCAATCTTAGAAAAATTGCTTGATATTTTGACACAGCCTCCACTTTGAGATTATCCAGATTTCACATAGCCATTTATTTTACCTAACAATGCTTCCTCCAAAGGGTTGCAGGTAATATTGTATTAGCAGCACTAGAACAAATTAAGAGTTAAAGTTTATCAGCCTAGAATGTTTTCTACTGCAGGAAATTGATATTTACATTCAGAGATGTTGGGGGTTTTAGCCTAGAAGGGGACAATTACAGGATGATTTCCCGAGAGATCTCTGTTTGTGCCAGAGCAAATAGAAGGAACCCTATGACAATGCAGAGTAAAACAAATTAATAATAATAATAATAATAATAATAATTTATTTATTATTTCTACCCCACCCATCTGGCTGGGTTGCACCAGCCACTCTGGGCGGCTTCCAACAGAAGGTTAAAAATACATTACAACATCAGTCATTAAAAACTTCCCTAAATAGGGTTGCCTTCAGATGTCGTCTAAATGTCATATAGTTGTTTCTTTGACATCTGATGGGAGGGTGTTTCACAGGGTGGGCGCCACTACCGGGAAGGTCCTCTGCCTGGTTCCCTGTAACTTGGCTTCTCGCAGTGAGGAGACCACTGAGAAGACCCTCGGCACTGGACCTCAGTGTCCGGGCAGAACGATGGGGGTGGAGATGCTCCTTCAGGTGTACTGGGCTGAGGCCATTTAGGGTTTTAAAGGTCAGCACCAACACTTTGAATTATGCTTGGAAATGTACTGGGAGCCAATGTAGGTCTTTCAGGACCAGTGTGATATGGTCTCAACGGCCACTCCCAGTCACCAGTCTAGCTGCCGCATTCTGGATTAGTTGTAGTTTCCAGGTCACCTTCAAAGGTAGCCCCACATACAGCGCATTGCAGTAGTCCAAGCTGGAGATAACTAGAGCATGCACCACTCTGGCAAGACAGTCCACGGGCAGGTCCCTACGTACCAGATGGAGCTGGTAGACAGCTGCCCTGGACACAGAATTGACCTGCGCCTCCATGGACAGCTGTGAGTCCAAAATGACTCCCAGGCTGTGCACCTGGTCCTTCAGGGGCACAGTTACCCCATTCAGGACCAGGGAGTCCCCCACACCCGCCCGCCCTCTGTCCCCCCCAAACAGTACTTCTGTCTTGTCAGGATTCAACCTCAACCCGTTAGCCGCCATCCATCCTCCAGCTGCCTCCAGGCACTCCCACAGGACCTTCACCGCCTTCACTGGTTCCGATTTGAAAGAGAGGTAGAGCTGGGTATCATCTGAGTAAAACACAACCCCCGCCAAAAAAATTTTTTTTTTTAACTTATGATCACTTTGGAATGCCTAAGTATAATTGCAGGACTCTTTCAAACGATCAAAATACTATTTTCAATGATTCTGTTGTAAGTTGGTTAAAGTCAAATATGCATTCCTGCATTTTCATTTTCTTGCAAATTCTTTTAAAGTTGTGGTCCAATTGCTATTTTGTGAATGCAATTTTATGAATATAAATACAAGCCCACATGATTTTGCTGAACAATATGACATAAAGAATCCATAAATATAAATGTGTCACAGCCTGATTGTAAAGCAATGTTTTATTATGATTTGGAGCATAATTTAATAAATAATAATAATAATAATAATAATAATAATAATACTCCTCAATCTTGCTTTTAGTGTTATAAGACTTGCATTATTTCTGAAAATTAATTTTATTAATGATGTTTACCAAAATGAGTTTCCAGTCAAACTATAGACTGAGTCAGACCCAAGTGGAGTACTTTAATTAAACTGCATTTGTGCAGGAGTGATTTTGTGATTTTATGTATACACACTCACCACCAACAAATCTACCACATTCATAGATAGAAGTGATGGGTGTGTGATTGTTTTCATTGTTTAAAAGGGGGAACAATCTCTCCCCCTTTAAATGAGTTTGAGCAAGAGGTTATTGTGTAGTCTTCTGTCAATGTCACCAACACTCTAATAACATTTTTAAGGATGACTTCTTTTCTTGCCCCAGATATTATTCTTCTCTGTTTTCATCCAGCAGCAGACATGACGTTAATGAATGCACTACATACTGAATGGCAAGTGTATTGTCAGATACAGCCTGATTCAGAAATAATAATAATATCAACAACAACAATAATAACAATAGTTAAGGAATCATATACTACATGGCAGATGGCTAACTCCCATGGATTAATGAGTATACCCGAAGTCTGGATGATTTTAAATGTCCTGCGGATATTTCTTTACACACATGGGCTGCTCTCTGTTAATTTACATGTGTACAGTAGTTTTGCTTCTCTTTTTCTAGTGATCATTGGAAAATTGTAGAGTCCTGCCTTTTGTTGTTGTTCGTAAAATGACTAATGCATCTCTTTCTTGATTTTTCAGGGCTTAGGATTTTTTTTATATGTGTCAGACTTCTTTTTTATGAGGACTTTATTTTTATTCAAACGATTAATTTTCCAGGTTAAGAAGCCCCCGTAATTCAAAATTAAATAATGTTTTGTTTTCATTTTGAGAGAAGAACATAGATTTTTCTTTCTCTAGGGGTCTGTCTACTTTTCAATTGTGGGTTAGTTCATAGGATAGGGTGGTGCTTTGCCACATTGAAAAGGTTAACAGCAATTTCCTACTTTTGATGATGAATTAATACTGTACTGCACCATACCAATGGCAATATTGTCTTTGTGTTCCCACAAAGACATTGATTATTAAACAGAATAGCCCTTTGGGTTGTATCCATAGACTTACCTTACATTGACAGAGTGTTCTCTGTTCCAGAGATGGTTCCCATCAGAGGAACAAGGAAGGAAGCCATTTTGCTGACACTCTGCAGTTTCCCACATTAATTCCCACTGCATTCCAAGCGGTCCTCCAACATATTTTGGGGCATGCAAGGGGGACTGTGGGCAGCAGGGTGAATAGGCAAAAATGGACCCCCTCCTTGTTCCTCTGATCGGAACCTCCAGTGGATCACAGAGCTTTCCATCCACATAGTGGACATGACTGGATACAACTCCTTGTGCATTTCATAGTTTTTTTCTTGGTATGAAAAGAAATTGATAAGTGCAGCTATATTAGAGTAGGGGAGAAATGAATGAGGGTGACGATTTCATCAAAAAAGGGGAGAAGCCATAGATAGTAGGTATGCCATGCCTGATCCATACTGGGATTCTGGCATGGGGGAAGGAGAGTTCCCCCATGATAATTGCTGCTTGCCCAATCAGGAAAAATAGATGTATGCTTTTTCAACAGGGCAAATAGCAGCTTCAAAGGTTAATTTTCATAACCCAGATCCTATTTGCAAAAGTTTAAAAGTACCCTTTAAGGATCTCTTTTGTCACACCTAGATTGGCTCCGTATACCCATTGTTACGGTTTCTGCAAAGACTAGCCACCCAGAGTTGCTGGGGCAAACCAGTCAGATGAGCGGGGTACAAACAAATAAACAATTAATTAATTACTGCATTCCTTCATTTTATTCCTGCATTCCCTGCACGACCCATTTAGGATATATGGTTTCTGCTAACAGGATAATGACCTTGTATTGAAATTCAGATTCCACAGTGTAGACAGACTACTATAGTTTCCTTTTACAACTCATATTTTATTTTTTTTCATTATGTCGTTAAGAGACGATCAATATTAGGTGACTTAAAATATTTAATTAATGATGATGGTGATGATGATATTGTTCTTTTGCAAGCTTGACCCCACAGAGAACTTAATCGCAGCTCCTCTTAAGAACCCAAGCCTTCAGGGACACATGTCCCAACTCCCTAGCATTAACTGAATATCTTTGCCTTCTGATCTATATCTGTCTAGGCCGGAGTGATTGCAATTCAACACATGACTCAAGATGAAGCGAATGTATTGATTGTTTTTAAAACCACATTACAATTTTTCTCAAGCACTGTGTCCTTCTCCACGCAGCCTACATTTTCTTTGCACCCAGCCCCCTCTCCAAACCATGGCTGGATACTGAGATTTTCTTTCAGCTATCAACAATGACAATTGGTTTTTATTTTTTCCTCCTGAGAAATCACAACTAATTTCAAAACCCACAGTGTGTGTCAGAGAGGAGTTCAACGTTTCCCTTCTGGAAGACTTGCTCTACAAGGACAGGATGTAGAGGTAGTCATACAAGGTAAAGACACAAATATTAGCCAGGCATTTGGGCAAAGCAGACCTGAACCGACAAAGACCCCACTGTGACCAATCCACATTTATATGTAACATACCAACTTGGGAGACTGCTTCATATTTCCTGGAACATCCCTTCATCCTTAGATTTCTGCAACATTACATAGGTTGGTATGGAAAGGGTTTTCCAAAAGCAGGAAGTTTAAAGCCCATGAAGGTTTATGTTACCACGAATCTGCTAGTCTTTGATGTACCAGATAATTTTCTTTGGGTTGGGTTTCCCACTCGATGGAAACACTTATGTGCAAGATACATAGCCATGGAAATAATTTGGATCAGCAACACAGAGCTACATATGCAAAGTGGCCCCAAAATCAACAAATGAAATTTCTCAGCAACCATTGATTCCACCAAGGATGCTGTCTCTAGCACCACTCAAGGATTCAAGTTCCTTTCTTCGTGAGCTCTTGATATCATCAGTTATTCCTAAACACTCTTCCTATGTTCTCCTCCAGTAATGAAGTCAACCCACGAAGGCTGGTCCATTAAGGCAAATGGGACATTGCCTTAACATCAGTCTTCCCATCAGCCAGCCCCCACCTGCCTACCTTCTTGCTTGCATTCAGGCAGGGGGGCACTGCCTCTCAGTGTCCTCCTCCTCTTCCTCCTTCGTTGTTCTGTTCCTTGTAAGAAACTCGGGAAGGAGGAGGAAGGGGCGTAGCTAGAATCAGTAAGCTCTGCCATTGCCTCTTGGCTCCGCCTACTGCTCTTCTCCCTGGCTTCCACCTGTCACAACTGCACTCGACTCGTGGAAAGGGAAGCAAATGGAAAATTAATCTGAATAAGGCAGAAAGACTGTTAGTTGGGAAGACTGCTGACCTGCATTCTCTCTGAGAAATTGAGTAAGGAGCAAGGGGTTCACTTGGAGCCAGTGGAGGCAGAGGTGACCCGAGAAAGCTGAAAAAAGCAGACTCAGACTTCATTATATGAGCTCTTGTCACAACCAGACCCAACTACTTCAATGTTCTCTGTATAGGACTACCTTTTCAATTCATTCTGGAAGCTCCATCTGGTGCAAAATTCATCAGTCAGAATGCTTGTGTGGGGCTCGTTGGTTTGATCATATTGCAACACTTTACCACTGGCTGCACTGTTTTCTGGGCTTAATCTAAAGTGTGATGATGTTGATGATACTTAATTTCAAAATCTTGAACACCTGGGGACCAGGTTAGCCAAAAGACTACCAAAACCCACTTGCCTGGGAACTAAGGTCAGCTGCAGAGAGTCTGCTGTCTGGCCTGACACTAAGGTTGATCAGGCTGGTAAATGCCAAGCAAAGACCTTTCCGGTGGTGGTTCCATATTTGTGGAATTCCCCCTCTACTTGGCTTCTTCTTTTGTGGCCTTTAACCATTCTGCTCAACTTGCTTTTACTTATTTTATTGCTGCCCCTCCTCCTGTATATGATTTTCTCTGACAAAATGTTTCCCACCTGTAACCACCTGGTGGTACATGACCCCAGTCAAGCTAGCAAAAATCTACCATTTGCCTGATAATAAGTGTTGGAAATGTAAAGAAATTGAAGGTACTTTCTATCACCTTTGGTGGACATGCCCGAAGATTAAGGCTTTCTGGGAAATGATATATAACGAAATGAAAAAGATACTTAAATGTACTTTCCCTAAAAAACCAGAGGCCTTTCTCTTGGGCATTGTTGGCCAATTGGTGTCAAAGAAAGATAGAACTTTCTTTATGTATGCTACAACAGCAGCAAGAATACTCATCGCAAAGTATTGGAAGACACAAGATCTACCCACCCTGGAAGAATGGCAGATGAAAGTGATGGACTATATGACATTAGCTGAGATGACTGGCAGAATTCGCGATCAGGGAAAGGAGACGGCGGAAGAAGAATGGAAGAAATTTAAAATCTACCTTAAGGACTATTATAAACTTGTTGAAGGTTAAAATGTCGAGGTTTGAGTAAGAAAGGGTTACAGCGATATAAGACTAGATTGAAGGAAAGATTAAGAGGACAGAGGACTGACAGACATATTTAGAGTTGCTAAAAACCTTTGGACATTGGGATGCAGAAAGGGGAGGTATGGGGAAGTCCGAGAAACACGGTCTATGGAAAAAAGGTTATGAAATTATACGTGTTTGTATGTCTTTATATATGTTTGTATTGTCTTAAAAAATTTGGTAAAACTAATAAAAAAATTATAAAAAACAACAACAAAATGTTTCCCATGCTATTTTCATTGTGTTATGTTAGGGACCATGCTGAGGAGGGCTGCAATGAGGAAGAATGGTGGGAGCCATCCCTTCCTCCTGATCCTGAACCTTCCCAGGAGCAGGAGGGCAGTATAGATTTGGAACAGTGGTTTGCAGAGGGGCATAGTTAGAAGGCAGAAGCTGGGAAATACTGGATGGGGGACAGCTAGCAGAAGAAATACTAGAAGAGAGAGAGTTAGCAGATTCACAGTCTCTGGAGAGTATCCACCCCCCTTCGCCAAAGTCCTGCAGAACTCAAAGTGGCAAAACAGAAAACACAGCGGCTCCAAGCTCATATTACAAGACATAGGAGTGACATAGTTTGATAGGGATGGGTGGGTGGGGGGACTTTAGAGTATTTTTCGCTCTATAGGATGCACTTTTCCCCCTCCAAAAATTAAAGGGAAATGTGTGCGCGTCCTATGGAGTGAATGCAGGGACCTTGGCTTCAGCGATAGCAATGCGAAGCCTCCAAAGCACAGAGGGAGTGCTCCCTCCGCTCTCTGGAGGCTACATGTTGCTTTCGCTGAAGCCTGGACAGCGAGAGGGGTCGGTGCGCACCAACCCCTCTCACTCTCCAGGCTTCACAGATAGCCGCCTGAAGCCTTTGGAGCGCAGCGGGAACTCGCCCTGCACTCCGAAGGCTTCGGGTTCCTTTTGCTGAAGCCGGGAGAGCAAGAATCTACTGGCTTCAGCAGAGAGGGAGAGCTGCGCAGTGCCCCTTCAGTGAAGCGGGAGGAGAAATGGAAGGGGCTCCATTTCTCCTGCCGCTTCACTGAAGGGGTCTGAGCAGAGAGGGGGAGAATTTTTTTCTTGTTCTCCCCCTCTAAAACAAGGTGCATCCTATAGAGCGAAAAATACGGTAATTGGGAACACCGCCATTTCTAGGAGTCATGTTCTTTGTTCTCTCGCTGTGATTATTGAAATTTCTAACTGGTAAGAAGACTCTACGGGGGGTGGGGAGGAAGCAGATTCCCTGAAGCCTGACATATATGCTATTTTGTTTTGTTTTTGACATTTGCCTTATCAGCCACAATGAGGAGTGTTTCGTCTTAAAGGATGGGGTAGAAATAAAGCAGCAACATGCAAATGAATGCAAATGGAGCACTTTCCTATGTTCTGTAGGAACCAGAGAATGAAAACACATATGTCAATTTTAGTTCTGGTTTCTCATTTATCCAGTCTTCTGTTCTCCAGATTTCCAAAACAATTTGCTAATTTTAGTAAAAAATAATCCTCATGAAAATTGACCAGCATTTTTAGTGGAAATGTCTCCTAACAAATGTATTTTTGTATGTAGTTTTGACTAATATACACATTTTGGCAAGCAATTTCCCCAGATATAATAAACTGTTGTATGTTGTTTTCATCAATCTATGCATTTATAGGTTACACTTCACACCAGCATATACATTTTAAAATAAACTGCTTGGTTGGAAAATTGCATTCCAAAGTTTTGAGATGTGTGAATTTCGAAGTGTGGCTGTGTTTGGGTTCGTCTCTTGTTTCAGACAGTGTCCATCAACTAAGTTTCTCTTTAAATGCAAACTGAATCAAATTCCTCTCCCATCCCTACTCAGAAGTAAGCCCCACTCAGTTCAATGGGACCTACTCCTTAGCAACTATGATTAGGAGTGCAGCTTTCAAGTGCAATCCTATAGTTTTCTGCTCAGGGAAATCCAATCCTAACCATGTCTACTCAGAATTATGTCCTATTGAATTCAGTGGGGATTGCTCCTAGGAAAGGAAGATTGCAGCCTTAATTTTCTGGACTTGATGCAGCACTGATTGCTTGAAGCTACTGGTATAATTCCACTATACAATGTTTATTATTGTACTGTGAACCGCCCTGAGGCCTCTGGTTATAGGGTGGTATATAAATTCAATCAATCAATCAATCAATAATTTATTTATTAAAATGTATACGCTTCTTGATTGTAAAAGCAGATTACAAAAAGATAAAGCAATGATATCAAGAAAAATTCACAACCACCCTTTAAAACACACAGAAGCTGAAATACTAAAACAGATTAAAATTATTTCAGCTACTTTATATGCATACAATACTTCATATGCTTGTAAGTAGGTGAGGGCCTCACTATCTGAACACTATGTTGTGATATTTGCTTGCACTTGATCAAAGCATCATGGCAATTCTCTGTGAGCACACCCTGAAACAGAAGAGCTTGCCTAATATACTATTGGACAGGCAGCATGACTGAACCTAGGCAAGCAAGAGTTAATTTTTTTATATAGAACAGAAGCATGTAGTTAAATACTACATCACACATTACCATTTTTATGTCACCACCCCATCATGACTCTACCCTAACCCATCCCTATCTTCACACTCATTAGGATATAATGCATATTCATGGTCCTGATTATATAGCCACTTTCTTGACTTGTTTTAATTGTGCATAAAGACACTGTGAGACAGGATACCTGACCTTTTCAAGATCATTTTCTCTCCATTACTTTTCATAAAGCTATTAACTTGTCGCCTTCCATAAGACTGCAATAATTTATTTCCCATTAATAATAATAATAAAAAAATCCCGGTGCCATGCAAATTAAAATTTATTCAGCAAATAGAATTCTTTGGATTATTTTCTAATGGCTTTAAATACTTCCATTTTAGGAAGAAAAATAATATTAATGGGTACAGGCTGAGTGGATAATTGCAGACATGAGCGAAAAACGAATGTGCAACTGATGCAGTAGTTTCGTGCACAGTAATTACTTCAAAGTGTTGCTTTACTTAATTTAAAACACACACACACACTCTACATAATTTATATCTGGGAATATTATTAAAATACTAGAATGTTCCCCATTGTGCAGAAAGTGAAAGTTTGGTTATATATAAACAACAGTAAATAAAAATTGCATATTGGGTTACTAAAAAAATAGTCCGTGTTGTAAACAGTGCTGCCGAAGGTATTCAAGGAGACCAAGTCAACTGGACTTAACTTGAGGACCACAGTAGGGATGGAGATGGAAGGTCACTCGTCTTCCTCTTCTTCTTACGGAATATTACTGTCTTCTAAAGTTCAATATAAATCCAGTGAAGATACATTCTACACATATTTACTTGATTTACATAGAACTTCTGAGGAAGGGTGCTTGAAATCACAGAGTAAGTGATTGGCTCTCAATGTGCCTTAATTAGGACGAGTATTAATGCATCGCCGAAAAGGAGGGAATGTCTCCTGAAGTGGACTATTAGGCCATGTATTTGCATAAAAATGTGCATATGCTATGTATGGATGCTGATTGAGGGGGATGGCTATAATTTATAGAGATATACAATACATCCCACCCAAGTGGGGAAAGCTGCGATCAGGTGACCCATGTGTCTGCTCAGCCTGCTATCTAGATACCAACTCTATTTTGTGCTTCTTCTCTTTTTTTACTGTTTTTATTGTGTTGCCCCACTTAAGGTTTACTCAGAATGATCCTACCAAAATTAATGGACCTAAGTTATGGACGCGGGTGGCACTGTGGTCTAAAACACTGAGCCTCTTGGGTTTGCTGATCAGAAGGTCGGCGGTTCGAGTCCCCGCGACGGAGTGATCTCCCATTGCTCGGTCCCTGCTCCTGCCAACCTAGCAGTTTGAAAGCACGCCAAAAAGTGCAAGTAGATAAATAGGTACCTTTCAGGCAGGAAGGTAAATGGCGTTTCCGTGCACTGCTCTGGTTCGCCAGAAGCGGCTTAGTCATGCTGGCCACATGACCCGGAAAAATTGTCTGTGGACAAACACTGTCTCCCTCAGCCTGTAAAACAAGATGAGCGCTGCAACCCCAGAGTCGTCTGCGACTGGACTTAACTGTCAGGGGTCCTTTACATTTTCCTTTTAAGCTATGTCCATTCATTTCTATGGGTCTACTCTGACTCACATTAACATTGGATAGGGCCCATTATATTTTGTACGTTGCCTTTCTATGGTTTTTGATGTTTAAACTGAGACAAAGGACTCCTTCACACAACAGACTGTCCTCTGCCAACCCTTCAAACAGAGAACAGTAGGACATATGGCCATCCTAGTCTTAATTTCTTCCCATCTCCCATTCCACCCCTCCCCTCCCTCCAGGGAAGAGTTATTACAGTGGTACCTCTAGTTACGTACTTAATTCGTTCTGGAGGTCTGTTCTTAACCTGAAACTGTTCTTAACCTGAAGACCACTTTAGCTAATGGGGCCTCCCGCTGCCGCCGCACCGCTGCCATGCGATTTCTGTTCTCATCCTGAAGCAAAGTTCTTAACCCGAGGTAATATTTCTGGGTTAACAGAGTCTGTAACCTGAAGCGTATGTAACCTGAAGCGTATGTAACCCGAGCTACCACTGTATTGTAAGCAAGAAAAGAAAGTTTTTGTTCATTACATTTGTATTCCAGCCTTAAGCTTCAGAACCAATGTTTGAATGCTGAGAACTGGCTCATGTGACCTGATACCCAGTGAACTTTATATCGGTGGACAGTTTCACATGGTGGATGGTATCAAACTTGGGTTTTCTACAGAGTATACGCTCAGAAGTGAGTTGCAGCCTAGCTTTGTTCTCTGATGAGAATTGTGAAGGTGGAGGAGATATCACAAAAGGCACCTGTATCTTCCGAAGCTGGTCCAGTCTTTGGAGAGGAATTCTAATAACTTCTGAAATAGCATCATTGGAGAATTACAAGGGATTGAATCTGTTGCTAGTCCCACTCAGAGTAAACCTACTGAAATAAGTCACATGGGAGAGGGGGGAGGAGGGCAAATTGGGTGGGTAGGAGGAGAAAAAGAGTGTGGGTGGCGGGGGGGGGGAGGAAAAAAGACATCCTATCACATGTCAAACAGCTATTTGACTTTTAGAATACATCTGTCCAGGGAAGTTTTTAATGCTTAATGTTTCATTTTGTTTTATTGATATTTTGTTGGGAGCTGCCCAGAGTGGCTGGGGCAACCCAGTCAGATATAAATAAATTATCACCACTACTAGTCAAATTTTACTATCCATTTAGTTTGAATGTTAAATTGTTCATTTTTGATAGCTAGTGAGGGTTTTCTTGTTACATTATAGAAAAGTGGAATAGATATTATGGAAATAAATAAATAGATAAATTATGATTCAATTGGCTGGCATCCCAGCAAGAAGACCATTGACCTTTCCACACTTCTATTTGAAATGTCATAGTTTCTGCAGGGCAGGGTTCATGGAGGAGATTATATATATATATATATATATATATATATATATATATATGAGGCATACAGCCACATAACAGCATCATAATTGAGCTAATGAAAACCATGAAAACCAACTTTTGTGAAAGATTAGGAATAGCAACTGCACCACAATAAATGGTAAGTACAGTGATACCTCGGGTTACAGACACTTCAGGTTACAGACTCCGCTAACCCAGAAATAGTACCTCGGGTTAAGAACTTTGCTTCAGGATGAGAACAGAAATTGTGTGGCGGCAGTGGGAGGCCCCATTAGCTAAAGTGGTACCTCAGGTTAAGGACAGTTTCAGGTTAAGAACGGACCTCTGGAACGAATTAAGTTCTTAACCCGAGGTACCACTATATAGAAAAGCCTTGCTGGTTTTTTGTGGTTTTTTAAAAAACCTAAACCTGCCATCAAAGCAGCAGTCGGTAAGACACCAAACAGGCAACAAACGACGTGAGCAGCAGGAGAGAATTTCGTCCAATGTTTGTGGGAGAAATCCTCTTGTGAAAAATCAACATGAGAACATAAGAGGAGCCTGATGGCCCACCTAATCCAGCTTCCTCTTCTCACAGCGGCCAACCCAGCGGCGTAGCGTGAGTTGTTGGCACCCGGGGCAAGGCAAGTAATTTGCGCCCCCTAACCTGGGGCAAGGCAAGTAATTTGCGCCCCCCTAACCCCTAACCTGCCGATCTGAGGCGAGTTGCCGCTGGCGCTGCCGCCCAAACCACGCCGCTTGCCCGGAGGAGGAGGGGGGCAGAGAGGCGAGGAAAATGCAACATGGCCCAGCAGCTGCAGCAGCAGCGGAGGCGGGGCTGTGAGGAGGGGCTGCCTGGCGTGTCCTCCGCGGCCCTGACGCGCGGGGCTGAGAGCTGCTGCCTGCCGGGCGCCTTCAGCCCGGACGAACGCACAGCTCGTCGGTTCCGCGAGACATGGGGCTCTGCTACAGCCTGCGCCGGAGGCTCTTCGGCGACTCCGGAGGCAAGCGAGCGCGCCCCCCCCAGATGTTGCACCCGGTGCGGCCGGCTCCCCTGGCACCCCCCACGCTACGCCACTGGGCCAACCAGATGCCTGTGGGGAACCTGCAAGGAGGATCAGAGCACATCAGCGCACTCCCCTCCTGTGGTCTCCAGTAACTGGCATTCAGAAGCATTAGTGCCTCCACAGTGGAGGCAGCACAACATAGTCCTCATGGCTAGTAGCCATTCACTGAGAGCCAGGGTGGTGTAGTGGTTAAGAGCAGTGGACTCGTAATCTGGTGAACAGGGTTTGATTCCCCGCTCCTCCACATGCAGCTGCTGGGTGACCTTGGGCCAGTTCACACTTCTTTGAAGTCTCTCAGCCCCACTCACCTCACAGAGTGTTGTGGGGGAGGTAGGAAAAAGAGATTATTAGCCGCTTTGAGACTCCTTGTTGTTGTTGTTTAGTCGTTTAGTTGTGTCCGACTCTTCGTGACCCCATGGACTAGAGCACGCCAGGCACTTCTGTTTTCCACTGTCTCCCGCAGTTTGGTCAAACTCATGCCTCCTTAGGGTAGTGATAAAGCGGGATATCAAATCCAAACTCCTCCTCCTCTTCTTCAAAGCCTTCTTCTTCTTGAATTTGCCTAATCCTGCTCCCAGACTTTAGAACTCCCTCCCTAGAGAAGCTCAGGCTTTTAGGAACTGACTACTTTTAATGAACGGGGTGGTTTTTACTGCAATTATTTGATTTTAATAGACTTTTAATGTGTGTGTGTGTGTGTGTGTGTGTGTGTGTGTGTGCATGGAGGGAGAGATATGTTTAATTGCTTTTTAACAATTGCTTCCCTCCCCTATGTTTTAATCTGATTTTATCTGTAAGCCTCCTTGAGTTCCGGTCAGAGAAAAAGACGTGGTATAAATAAATTAGTAACAACAAAAACAATCAGTGCTATTTTTCTAGAAAAAGAGGTGCAGGAACTCACCATGAACGCCACCCTTGTTCTCTTATAATGGTGCTGGAGCTGAGTTCTGGTGAGTTCCAGCTTTAAAAAATCCATAATAAATAATAATAATAACAATAGTGCAATCTAAGTTGCTCGCTATCCCTGTTTCCTGTGGGAGTGAGTTCCATAGTTTAACTATTCACTGAATGAATAAGTACTTTCTTTTATCTGCCTGAATCTTTCAACATTCGACTTCATTGGATAGTCATGAGTTCTATGTTATGAGAAAGAAGTTAGATTTATGGAGTTCCATCTTACAGGAACAAAAATTACATTAGAAAATTAGATACACACAAGCACACCAATGACCATGTACAGTATTCCCCAGTACTGTAAAATGCAACACTACAGTTATTCATTGATAGGTATTATGCAGATAGTTTATTGAACAGAGCATGTTATCTACTTACGTATCTGATGATCTCCAGTAATGTACTGATGCTACACTATCAAAGGGTTATCATTAAAAGCAAGCATGCTACCAAGTGGGAAAACAGACTTATATTGCAATTACTTTCCTATTAGCTGCTGCCTATTGCTCCTGACAGGTATAAATTAGATCTCGCTAGGTTGCCTACAGATTAATGAGTTCCAAAATTGCCATTTAATTGTTTGGGAGTGAGAAGCTGAAAGAGAGGTATATGCAAAAAAATTTATATATATATAAAGATATATATATATCTTTATACACCTGTGATTAGAAGATATTTTCCCTTTCTTTTCCTTCACTCTTGGCATTGCATGGGTGATAACTGACACTTCTATCAGAAGACTCCTTTCGACACAGCAGAAACTTGCAGCTGAGGCAAGGCCAGAATTAATAATCTGCGTGAGCAAACACACAGCTGCTGTTTGTGGAGAGAGATTCTATTAACGAACAGTGAATTCTCATAATTAGCTGAGCGGTTTCTGCAGCTGCCCGCCTGACCCCAGACTACACAAATTGTGTGTGGTGTTCGGCCTGTAAATCAATCTTACCTAATTACTATAAGCATTTTCCTCCAGTCTTAATGACTGGAGGTGTGGGGAGGCAGGGGGAGGAAATATGTTTCCTTATCCTTACACCCATTCACATGCCCCTCCTACGAGAATCTCTTTTATGCTTATATTCATATTTTTGGTGTTTCTGAGGGAAGACAGGTGTGGTTCCAAATCTCAGGTGCCAAGGTATCATTCATGCCTACAACCATGGGACTGCAGAAGGCCTCTTGGTACAGAATGGTACTTTCTTTTTCTTCAAAGAAAAGAAAGAAAGAAAGAAAGAAAGAAAGAAAGAAAGAAAGAAAGAAAGAAAGAAAGACTGTTTGAATATACATTCATGCTCCCTCTCCCAGAATATAATTTAGTATATATATGTGTGTGTGTTCAAAACTCTTTTTTCTTCATTCTCTCTACTGCACCAAAAGGAATAAAGGATTATATTCAGGAAAGATATGCTGAGAGTAGACCTATTGAGATTAGTGAGCTGAAGTTATCCATGCCTATTAACTTCAATAGGTCTACTTTGAGTAGGATTAAAATTGGATGCAACTGGTCTTCTGGAATAGTCTCCTGCACCTCTCCTTATTTCCCTTCCGTAAATGAGAAAAGAAATTAAAAATGGTCAAAGTGTAGAGAAAATGGTGACATTCTCGTGGGTGAGGTGCAGGGATTTTGCTGGACTTAGCTGGTTTTCAAAGTAGCCAAGGTGTACCGTATATTGTTGTTGTTTGTTGTTGTTGAACATTTTGATCCCAGAGCAAGGAACAATGAAATAAAGCAATAAAAATATACAGCCTGGGAGGTAAGAGATAATATACACAAAATGGTAAAAAGGTTGAATCAAATGCTAGTCCTACTCAGAGTAGACTCATTGAAATTGATGGCCATGACTAACTTAGGCCCATTAATTTGAGTGGGTCTACTCTGAGTAAAACCATATTTTTTTTACATTTAAGGAAATTGGTGCAGAAAGGTTTTTTTAAGCCATACCTTATTTTTGCTCATGGGACATCAGCTGCCCACTTGCTTCTTTGCCTCAGATGTAGCCCTCACATTTCTCATGCGTATACACTCTGCCTGCTACCTCTGTGACTTGTTTCACACACCTTTCTATATATAGACTGAGAATGACAGGGCCACTATGGAACTTGCATGCGTTCCTCAATTAACTTCTTTACCTCAGCTGTAATAAGTTTACATGTCAAAGGAGGTTCATATACCCCTGTTCAGGGAAGTTTTTAATGCCTGACATTTTATTATTTTTTATATTTTGCTGGAAGCTGCCCAGAGTGGCTGGGGAAACCCAGCCAGATGGGCAGGGTATAAACAATAAATCATCATCATCATCATCATCAGGCATCCCCAAACTCGGCTCTCCAGATGTTTTGGGACTACAACTCCCATTATCCCTAGCTAACAGGACCAGTGGTCAGGGATGATGGGAACTGTAGTCCCAAAACATCAGGAGGGCCAAGTTTCGGGATGCCGGATCATCATCATGGTTATCATCAGACCAGTCTATAAGCTCCAACAGGGGTGGAATGTGTCTTCCTCAGACATACAGGAAGATCTCCCAGTGTGTCATCATCTCTGCCCCTCAAGTCAATGATGTTTTGGACACAAGCTCTCCTCTCCTCATTGTCATCTGAGCACAGTGGTGTCTGGATTATCATTTTACTGAATGCATACCATGCTGAGTGATGGATGGTTGACAAAACAGCATCCACCACAACCTTCCTTTGGAACCCAGCTCGCCACAGCTGAAACAAGTCGTGTGGGTCTTCCACCCAAGGATGTTCTACTTTGATGTTGAACTAGCAGGAGTAGTACCTCGGCTTAAGTACTTAATTCGTTCCAGAGGTCCGTACTTAACCTGCAACTGTTCTTAGCCTGAAGCACCACTTTAGCTAATGGGGCCTCCTGCTGCTGCCGCACCGCCGGAGCACGATTTCTGTTCTCATCCTGAAGCAACGTTCTTAACCTGAAGCATTATTTCTGTGTTAGCAGAGTCTGTAACCTGAAGCGTATGTAACCTGAAGCGTATGTAACCCGAGGTACCACTGTACATGCAAACAATGTATTCCACTATGAATCTTAAGTCACTGAGGGTTTTGCCTTTAAGGAGATGTTTTGAAACCCATATGAGGTAAAGCTTGTTGCTAACCACCTTGAATGGCTCACTGAATTAATTTCAAGAAGGCCCAGATCCTTGGGAAGTTTTCCTGTTCTTATGGCCTGTGTGATCTGATACCTGTACACTTGATCAGTAGACAGATCCTTTACGACAGTGTCACTTAGTGAAGTGGTATATCTTTAAGTGCCAGGCAAAAACATTCCACTTCTCCCAGGCCTTTGTCTTATTAAACAACCTATGGTGCTGTGGGTTAAACCACAGAGCGTAGGACTTGCCAATCAGAAGGTCGGCGGTTCGAATCGCCGCGACGGGGTGAGCTCCCATTGCTCAGTCCCTGCTCCTGCCAACCTAGCAGTTCGAAAGCATGTCAAAGTGCAAGTAGATAAATAGGTACCGCTCCGGCGGGAAGGTAAACGGCATTTCCGTGTGCTGCTCTGGTTCGCTAGAAGCGGCTTAGTCATGCTGGCCACATGATGGCAGAAAGTGAGGAGGAATTAAAGAACTTTTTATTGAGGGTGAAAGAGGAGAGTGCAAAATATGGTCTGAAACTCAACATCAAACAAACAAAGATCATGGCCACTGGTTCCATCACCTCCTGGCAAATAGAAGGGGAAGAAATGGAGGCAGTGAGAGATTTTACTTTCTTGGGCTCCATGATCACTGCAGATGGTGACAGCAGCCACGAAATTAAGAGACGCCTGCTTCTTGGGAGGAAAGCAATGACAATCCTAGACAGCATCTTAAAAAGTAGAGACATCACCTTGCCAACAAAGGTTCGTATAGTAAAAGCTATGGTTTTCCCAGTAGTGATGTATGGAAGTGAGAACTGGACCATAAAGAAGGCTGATGGCCGAAGAATTGATGCTTTTGAATTATGGTGCTGGAGGAGACTCTTGAGAGTCCCATGGACTGCAAGAAGATCAAACCTATCCATTCTGAAGGAAATCAGCCCTGAGTGCTCACTGGAAGGACAGATCGTGAAGCTGAGGCTCCAATACTTTGGCCACCTCATGAGAAGAGAAGACTCCCTGGAAAAGACCCTGATGTTGGGAAAGATGGAGGGCACAAGGAGAAGGGGATGACAGAGGTCGAGATGGTTGGATAGTGTCTTTGAAGCTACAAACATGAGTCTGACCAAACTGCAGGAGGCAGTGGAAGACAGAAATGCCTGGCGTGCTCTGGTCCATGGGGTCACGAGGAGTCAGTCACGACTAGACGACTAAACAACAACAATGGTATGTATTTTTGTGTATTTATATTGTATACCATACTGTGATCCTTGGATGAAGGGTAGTATAGAAATTTAATCAATTCATTAATTAAATACGTAGAGTTAGCAAAGCTGACAGGGAAGATCCGGAATCAGCTCGACGAACTGTTTCAAAAGGACTGGAGCCAATTTATATTATATATGAAAGAACAGTGTAAACATCTGAAAACGTTTGTAGGTTTGAGGTGAAATGTTTTGTAATGAGAATATAAGGAACTGATTTACATTTAATGAGGGGAAATACAAAAATAAGATAGAAGGTAAAAAAAGTGGTTATAGAAATGCTAAGAATAATGCAATTATGTATGGAAGTCAGAAAAAGGGGCGGGAGGAGGTCGATGCTCAGTTAGAGCAATGTTTGAGTTTATTGAAACATGTATGGAAACTGTGATTATAACAAAATTGAAAACACAATAAAATTATTATTAAAAATTAATTAATTAATAATAGTAAAATAAGTGAAGGAGAGTGAAGGTACAGAAGTTTTTTGTTTTTTAAAAATAAATATAAAAAGAAAGGGTTTAAATATTTAATTAACTGAAGCAAAAAGGTAAAACAGAAATGAATTTCTGATACCAGGGACAATAACATGGAATGACTAAAGCTGAATAGCTGTGATTCCTGCATTGCAAGGTGTTGGACTAAATGTCTGTTTGGGTCCCTTCCAACTCGACAGTTCTATGATTTTATGAATAGGGAAATAGAAAGAAGGGAGAAAGACTATTAAAGAAATATTTTCTGGTTGTGAAGAGGCAGGTAAGGAACTAGCGGCTTCTGAAGCTGGTGCTGTAGCTTTCTGGAAAATCCATGTATCATATAAATTGGGATGGACAGAAAAGTGATTTTTGTCTCCATGCACATTGATTGTGAGAAATGAAGAGGTTTTGTAAGTTTCCCTGTAAACTCTAAGTGAAGTGATTAACTATTGAAAAAAAGCTGCCAGCTTGTTCATGAGATGTCCTTGGCTTTCTGAACTACTTAATTCAAGACCCGTATCGGTAGCAAAGGTAACAGAATTCAAGTGTAAATGTTCATAATTGCAGCTGTGATTACTTTGTGTCCCTGGCAGTTCCGTGATGGCTGCACAATTCCAGGTACTCTGGTTAAATGGTCCATGGAATGAGCCAGTCATGACATTAACCTACTTCGAGTTCCCTGAAGATTATGTTCTATCTAGTAGCATTTATACTCCTTGCATAGCACTAGAATTGGATACCTTAGCCATAAGTAAACTCCGCTCATGTCAGCAATTCTGCTGGATTCCACGGGACAACTCTAGTTAGTAAAGAAAGTAATTTGTGGTTGATGATGGAGCTTAAAATCTTTGCAGATGTGGAGTGCAAATGTGAGATATTCTGTATTCTTTCATTGCAGAGAAATTGTGTTACCATAAGTGGAAACAAGACCACTAAACAGAGGCTGGGATTAACTAGTTGTCAGGAAACAGAAGGAATATATGCTGATGGGGTGGCCACTTATGCATTGTCAAAAAGAGGAAACACACACATCCTGAGAGAGGATGCAGGTATGGATTCAAATAATTAAAATGTTAAGGATGTCATTACACTGTTGTTCGTGTGGCCACCAATAGGTGGCCCATGAACCGCAACATGTTGAGATAACAGCAGGCGGCTGGCCAGCCCAGACAGACAGACAGACAGACAGGCAAGCAAGAGCCAACCCAGGCAAACTGAAGAATGGAAGTGTTAGGATCGTCCTACTCGCATGTAGGACCCTGGTAGAGACACATGTCTGACTGGCATGTTCTCTCCCTCCTGGTCGTTCGTTTGGGAGCTTCAAAAGCTTTCTCCAGCCCGAACATCACAGCAACTGATACTAAAAGGCATTAGCACGCTTAAGGATCCGCAGAATGTTTGCAGTTTGCATAACAGAACTCAGTAGCACAGCATTTTGGCTAATCTATTTTATTTACATATACTACACTCAGAGCATTCTGACTTAGCTCCTTCCTCTTTCTCATCAGACAGCAAAGAGAGAAAAAAACAAAGGACAATAGTCCCACTTCATGGAACACAGTAATATCAAAACATCCTGTCTCCGTCACTTCCCACACTGTGGAATGAAAACATACACCATCATGTGATAGACAACAATTTCATGACTGCAAACATGGAACAAGAATCCTAACAAAAAGCCCTGTGCCACTACAGTTCCCAGAATGGTTTAACAATCAATCCTTCCTTGCAGAGAACTGTATTGTTGCTCTATGGTTTGAATGGGATCCCTTAACAACTCTTAGAACTGTTAACAAACTACAGGGAAGGCCAGCACTGTTTCAAGCAGTATCATAGTGCTTTAAATGTATAGAGCAGATGGGGCCTAAGGGAATGAGACAGGCTGAGCCACAGGCTGTGCACTTGTCCATACCCTCGTCCACTTTTTTATACAGCAAAAGATGAGATTGGAAATGTTTGCATCTGACTTTAAGCTAAACAGAGTTCCCCATAACGTTCAAACTCTGGCCATGGTGTCAGATCCGGGCTTCTTTGTAAACCACCGCTTAAACAAACCACAGTTCCCTGAATATTGTCATCACAGAAAACGTGAATGTTTCTTTCAAATCACATGGCTCTTTAGAATCAGAAGTGAAAGCATCCAATCTCTTCCTTGAGAGTATAAATGAGGAGATAAAAGGGGGAGTGGTAAAGTCCAGTGCTCACCATGGAAACCATGGTTTCTCATGGTGTCTGAACCAGGCCATAATGTGGATGGAATTGCAGACAAATTGGTACAGGGAGACTGAAGGTATAAAGTACACAATAAAGTTTAAATGATTCTATGTCGAGAAGTATGGAGATACCATCCCCACAGAAGGTAAAATTAAGCATCTTAGTTCATATCAAGAGAACGAAGCAAAAAGAAACCCCCAGCACTAGAATGAAAGGCTTCTCAACATTAAGATCCATCAATCCCAGCAGTGCGCATACCCAATCCAATAATCAACCTCTAGGTGTGTGTGTGTGTGTGTGTGTGTGTGTGTGTATATATAATTGTTGCTGAGCATCCGACAGCTGCTCTGAGCATACAGCGACCCCATGGAGAGACTGTGCTGCTGACCTCTGGTGCTTTCATTCCACTGCATGCATATTTTAACATTATTACAAAAGGTTTCATTTACAATTTACAGGCTGAGCAGCAATGAGTACATTACGTAGAGGTCAGCCTCAACCACTCCTTCCAGTGATGGAATTATAGTTTAAACAGCTGGAGTACAATCCCAGGAGAGACATGGTTCCTTTACAGCAGAATAAATCCATCAGACATGTTTCTCGTGCTTGATAACATTAATAGATAGCAGGGCTTCTTAATATTTAACAAAGTCACTTGAGGTTGTTTACTAAGGGTTGGTGGTGGTGGAAAAGAATAAAGGCACGAGCACAAAAGGAGCTATGGCACAAAACCTAAATATTCCAATTGTACCCTTTATATTTTTTAATTCACACTGTCTCATCCCCACCCCCCACCCTGACACACAGTCAAAAGAATTTGGCCAGCATATGACCTGTTTCGTTCCTAGGGTATGTGTACACGAGAGTGTTTCTAGTTTAGTGGCTCAGAAGTTAATCATTTCCATGTTGTTCACAATTTAACAGAGGTGCCAGAACTTTTCAAATAGCTCATGGCTTTTACTGATGGAGAAAACAGGAGAGGAAAGACAAATTGGGGAGACAGAAAAGCTAACAGTATATCTTGAGTTTCAGTCAGAATGATCTTGGGTCAGCTAAGGCATGTTTTGCCCATTAAGAGAAAAGTATTGAGCGGTGTGTAAGCTTTGGCACTGTACATCTTTCCTCATTGTCTATAATGTATAGTTAAATTCCTTTAAAAAAACAAAAACAAAACTATCACAGACCTTGGTTTAGTGCTCTACTCAATAAAAAAAGAAAAAAGCCTGAGCAGGCTCGAGTCTGGGCAGAGATTGGGTGGGAGGAGAGAGGCTGCCTAACTCTTTCTCATCTGGTTGTTTCCCAGCTCAATTCATCTTGCCTAAGCTGCATTTTTCACAAGAAGGTGGGGGAAAATGTGGAAACCACAGAGACCCTGTATCTTTCTCCCATGGGTGCAAAAAACAGCTTGGAAAAGCAGCTCATACCCTGCAAGGTTACTGGAGAAGCTGGGACATCTCATGTTTTCCTGCAAGAGCACAGTGGCAATTTTGGGTGCTGTGATGTTGCATGGTTTTGCACCGAGATGTCACCCTGAAAAAAGCACGCAATCTCTTGCAGTGCCTGAAAACACACATTTTGGGGCTCATGAGAGCACAGCCTCTCATGATCTCTCGTGGGAGCACAGGCTGGAAGATGCACATTCTGGTTTTGGGTCCCAACATGTTGGAGGGTATGGGAGGGTGATTTTGAGTTGTGAGCTGAATAAATGGGGGGAAAGGTGACTACACGCTTTCCCAGGTTTAGAGTCAGCACCTAGCCTCTTAGGGAAGTTGCCTGGGGCCTCAGCACCCCAGCAGGTCCCACCAGCTCTTACACTTGCCCCAGGCCCTCCACATCAGGCAACGTGGTCTACAACCTTCCATTCTAATGTCCCATAATCCACTGGAGTGACACTACAATCTGGACAACCTGGGGCAAGTTGGGAAATCAAAATGGCAGCTCCTGGCCACTCTTGAAGTACTACAGCCACCCTCCAAATGCCAAGTAAGCCTAAGGGGGGACATCAGAGGACACTTTGTCCACAATCTCTGCAAATTTGGAGCTAGCCCTGCTTTCTCTACCCACCATTCTAGGGATGGATCAAGCTAAATTCAGTTGGTAGTGGGTTTGCACAAGCAGGTTCTTTAAAGAACAAGGTACTTACAAATACGGACGCGGGTGGCGCTGTGGGTTAAACCACAGAGCCTAGGACTTGCTGATCAGAAGGTCAGCGCTTCGAAGTTTCTTAGAAAAGAATTTCATAACAAAATCCTGAGCTTCTCCCCTGGATGAATGTTCAGCAGAGAGGCCTCCTTGGTTTTGCCAGCCATGAATTCTGGATACAACCATGGCTTCAGTTTTAGCATCATCTTTGAGAATTCCTGGAGAACAGGCGAAGTCCCGGCAGACTGGAGGAGGGCAAATGTTGTCCCTATTTTCAAAAAGGGGAAAAGAGAAGACCCAAATAATTACCGCCCAGTCAGTCTGACATCAATACCAGGGAAGATTCTGGAACAGATCATTAAGCAAACAGTCTGTGAGCACCTAGAAAGGAATGCTGTGATCACCAATAGTCAGCATGGATTTCTGAAAAATAAGTCATGTCAGACTAACCTGATCTCGTTTTTTGACAGAATTACAAGCCTGGTAGATGAAGGGAACGCAGTGGATGTAGCCTACCTTGATTTCAGCAAGGCATTTGACAAGGTGCCCCATGATATTCTTGTAAAGAAGCTGGTAAAATGCGGTCTTGACTATGCTACCACTCAGTGGATTTGTAACTGGCTGGCTGACCGAACCCAAAGGGTGCTCATCAATGGTTCCTCATCATCATGGAAAAGAGTGACTAGTGGGGTGCCACAGGGTTCTGTCTTGGGCCCGGTCTTATTCAACATCTTTATCAACGACTTGGATGATGGACTCAAGGGCATCCTGATCAAATTTGCAGATGACACCAAACTGGGAGGGGTGGCTAACACCCCAGAGGACAGGATCACACTTCAAAACGACCTTGACAGATTAGAGAACTGGGCAAAAATAAACAAGATGAATTTTAACAGGGAGAAATGTAAAGTATTGCACTTGGGCAAAAAAAATGAGAGGCACAAATACAAGATGGGGGACACCTGGCTTGAGAGCAGTACATGTGAAAAGGATCTAGGAGTCTTGGTTGACCACAAACTTGACATGAGCCAACAGTGTGACGCGGCAGCTAAAAAAGCCAATGCAATTCTGGGCTGCATCAATAGGAGTATAGCATCTAGATCAAGGGAAGTAATAGTGCCACTGTATTCTGCTCTGGTCAGACCTCACCTGGAGTACTGTGTCCAGTTCTGGGCACCACAATTCAAGAAGGACACTGACAAACTGGAACGTGTCCAGAGGAGGGCAACCAAAATGGTCAAAGGCCTGGAAACGATGCCTTATGAGGAACGGCTAAGGGAGCTGGGCATGTTTAGCCTGGAGAAGAGGAGGTTAAGGGGTGATATGATAGCCATGTTCAAATATATAAAAGGATGTCACATAGAGGAGGGAGAAAGGTTGTTTTCTGCTGCTCCGGAGAAGCGGACACGGAGCAATGGATCCAAACTACAAGAAAGAAGATTCCACCTAAACATTAGGAAGAACTTCCTGACAGTAAGAGCTGTTCGACAGTGGAATTTGCTGCCAAGGAGTGTGGTGGAGTCTCCTACTTTGGAGGTCTTTAAGCAGAGGCTTGACAACCATATGTCAGGAGTGCTCTGATGGTGTTTCCTGCTTGGCAGGGGGTTGGACTCGATGGCCCTTGTGGTCTCTTCCAACTCTATGATTCTATGATTCTATGATTCTATGATTCTAATGTTGTTTTAAGGGACGCGGGTGGCACTGTGGTCTAAACTACAAAGCCTAGGACTTGCTGATCAGAAGGTCAGCAGTTCAAATCCCCGCGACGGGGTGAGCTCCGGTTGTTTGGTCCCAGCTCCTGCCAACCTAGCAGTTCGAAATCACATCAAAGTGCAAGTACATAAATAGGTACCATTCCAGGGGGAAGGTAAACGGCGTTTCCGTGTGCTGCTCTGGTTCGCCAGAAGTGGCTTAGTCATGCTTGCCACATGACCCAGAAGCTGTACGCCGGCTCCCTCAGCCAATAAAGCGAGATGAGCACCGCAACCCCAGAGTTGTCCGCGACTGGACCTAATGGTCAGGGGTCCCTTTACCTTTACCTTACTTACAAATACAACAGCCAGGGGTAGCTCACTGGATGGGGCATAGCTGCTCCACTAGCATCTCAGCAGGTTAGATGCTGTTTCTCATATTAGATCTTGACTGAAGGAAAGTGTGCTGGGGGAAAAGCTGTAGAGAGGTAAGTCATGGGTAAGTCAGGGGGAAGTCTCATACTCCTCATCCACATGCTTTTGCTTCTTTGTGTTTGGTGTGGTTCTGGTTTTAAATGCATAAAACTGCTGTCATCACCCAAAGTTTGGGGCATTTCCCAATTTTAAATTCAGTTCTTTACATTTCTGCAGCAGTTTGCAAAATCCTCTTTTTTTTAAAAAAAATCATCATGAAAATTCATCAGAAATTCGCCGAACAGATTTTTGCATGCGGATGTACACATTTTTGCAGGCTTTCTCCCCCACTTTATTTTAATGTTATTTTCGCTAATATATTAATTTTTGCACATGCTTCCTCTTACTATATGCAGCTTTGTAAATGTTGTTTGGTTGGAGAACTACATTGCAAAATTTGCATGGCTAGTCTTCAAGATTTCAAGTTATCTTTTACTTCAAATTTGTACAGCGAAAATGGGATAGATTTGCTTCAAATATGAGCTAAATCTAATTTCTTCCCCATTCCTAGTTGACACTTACCAAATTTCAAAGAGTCACTGCAACTACATTTTACACGTTGAATTGTTTTTAATTGCCTGTGTGTTTTTTACTGTGAAATTGCTTAGAAATATTTTATCGGAAACGATTTCTAAATGGCATCAAATAAATAAATAAATAAATAAATAAATAAATATATTTGATAGTATCAAACTATAGTTATTCTGTCGCATAATATGGTGTGACTTGTAGTGGAAATCAATCAACCAAGAGAAAACCAAATATGTGAAAGTCATTAGAACTGCATGTTTGTGTTTCTTCCATTCTCAAAATTCCAATCCAGTTTTATATCTGCTATTTCTTTAAAAGTCAAGGAGGGAGCAGACGGGGGAGGGGGGATTTCCTGATTGCACTGATGAAGTGCTGTCATTCACAGAGATAAAAATCTCCACCACCCTTCACCCTTTAAAACAAATCATTTTCAGGTAAAACATATTTAAAATAATTGAAAGCAAAACATTAAATCAGGAACAGATGTTCCAAATTGACCCAGAAACATTTCAGCACTTTGGCAACAAATGTACAGGCCTTTTTTTCTTCTTCTTTTTTTTAGAAACATAAACTGGATTCCTATCTTCTAAAGGGCATACAGAGACATTTTCTATTTGTTGTCCATTTTTCCTGATGGCATGCAAATGAAAAGATTAACTGGTTGATCAATGACAACCTTAGCAAAACAAATCGCCTACAATGTGGAATGGAAGATACAGGTAAACTGCACAATATAATTAGGAGGCTTAAGCAGATAGTTAAGTCAACATCCTCTGTAATCCCCAATATCTCTTTAGTCATCCCACTTTTCAATTAACTGATGGTGTTTATAATGTACAAGCAATGTCCCTTCCGAATCGTGTACCATAAAGCAGTGGTTCCACAAAATGCTTTCCCCCTGGACCACTTGAAAATTGCTGATTTGGATATAATTTGGATTTTGAAAAATGGACGAAGTTGTGGACTAAAGGAATGAAATTTACTGCCTGTACTGCCCTCAGAGAAAATATGGAAAAGATGATGTATCGTTGGTACATCACCCCTGTGAAATTGCAAAAAATGTAAAAGATCGGGGACAGAAGGTGTTGGAAATGTAAATCTAAAGAGGGAAGCTTCTACCACATGTGGTGGAAATGCGAAGAAGTTAAAAAATTTTGGGATTCCATCTACAATGAACTAAAGAAAATACTTAAATACACCTTTGTCAAAAAGCCTGAAGCCTTCCTTCTGGGAATGATCGGAGAGGAGATTAAGAAAGAAGATTACGTAATGTTTCAATATGCAACTGTAGCTGCCAGGATTCTATTAGCACAAAATTGGAAAACCCCAAATATCCCGACTGTTAAAGATTGGCAAATTAAATTATTTGAGTATATGGATTTAGCAAAAATGACGCAGAACATTAGACAGCAAAAAGGTAGAAAGTTTATTGATGAATGGTCTAAATTTATAACATATACAGAAACAAATTCTAGAGATATAAAAATCACAGTAGGTGAATATAATTCTTGCGATGCGCAGATGTTATATAATGAAAAACTGCAGATTGGATTTAATATTCACATAACCCAAGACCGAGATGGAGGGAAGTCAACTGCTATTTGTTGTAATGTTTGTTTTTTGGTTGGTTAAGGTGTTTCTGATTTGGTTGATGTTTTCTTTTGTCTTTGGTATGTGTTTGTTATTTTTCCTTTTTGTTGTTGTTTGGTAATAGAAAATGAATAAAAAGAAGATTAAAAAAAATTGCTGATAGTTCCTTGGCAGACCACTAAATATTTCTTCTGACTTTTGTAACTGGGCTAGATGTTGCATGATTTTTAATTGTATTTTTTCCAGACACACCATGGGCCACCTGAGTGAAGCTCAAGGGCCACTGGTGGTCCACAGGCCACAGTTTGGGAACCCCTGTTATCCAGTCAAACATTGCTTTCAGAACAACTTGAGCTCTGAATCACGTTGTGAAGCTGACGATACAATACTATATGATAATCTTTATTGTCATTGTCCCATACAGAACAACTAAATTGAAAAAATCTACACCAGACATTCAAAAATCAACAAGCCTGCTATCCCAGCTATTCCAGCCTGGTTAGCCCCCTAAAACTGAATACAATATACAATATATCCCAGCTATCCCAGCCTGGTTACCCCATAACTGAAAACAATATACTCACAAAGAGACTACCTTACACTGCGTTTAAAACCAAAATCACATTTGGATAGAAACTGTTTCTCAGGTGGCTAGTCCTAGTCTTTATAACCCTGTACCGTCGTCCAGAAGGCAAAAGCTGAAAGAGATCATTTCCGGGGTGCCTGGAAAAATGCCACCTGGACAGGGGTTTGTGGGTGTCCACCACTGAAACGCACACATGCAACATCACACGCACATGCCTACACGTACTATGTGTGACATCACATGTACTACATGCAGGTGTGTGTGTGTGTTTGTGTGTGTGTGTGTGATGTCTCATGACTGCGTTGTAGTGGCAGTCCTCTCCACAGTCACAAAGGCACCCCTTTCCACAGGGTGGAGCCTGGACTCGGAGGCAGAGAGAATTTGCCTCCATGTCCAAGACAACCCCCCACCCCCAGAAAATGGTGCCTTGCTGGCTGGCTGCAGAAGGTGGAGCTGAACTGCTTTTCTCTCAGAGGCAGCACTGCTGCCGCCTGCCAGCTTTTCTCATTGATTTTGTGGGTGCCCGGCCCTCACAATTTTATTAATGTGGGTGCCCAAGTACCCATGGCCCACTGGTGTTGGCTCCTATGCACCTGTACAACACGTTGCTGCTGCAGATACATGCCTTGGATCGATGACGTTTTAAATTAATTGTCAGTGAATTATCAAACCCATTCAGGGAATAGTTTTCCCATTCCTTAAAGAAGGAATTAACTGGAGTTAAGAATGAAGAAAACAGTGCCAGTTCCTTTGCCATTTACTCCAAACTTTGTAGGTACAGGAAAGGAAAGTGTTTCACACGTGTTTCCATTTCCTTATGGAGGGAAAAGGCAAAGCTTTATAGTGTTTATTTCCACCCACATTTTATTGGAGTCTTGCACCATAAATAGGGCAATTCGCTTTAAGGGAAATGAGTTACAGTATAACTGGAAGTTGGAAAAAACCCACCCCGCTAAGTTTTCCCACATAAGAAATTATAGGATGGTCTTGGTTGTTTATTTCACTAGATGAAGTAATAAAAATATTTTTCCCTGCTCTTCTGAGTTGTTCCTTTAAGTGGTATTAGAAGAACATGTAATAATAGAAGTGGGAAGCTAAACTATCAGAATGGAGCTGTTCTGCGCAGCAGAGGGACATTCAAGGCAAACAATTTTTTAGTGTACTTCTTGGTTCTCCTCATTACTATAAGGGAAATTATTGCATAATTTAATTTCTGTAATTTATTTCAGTTCCTTGAAATATAGATCTCTATATACTTGAAAAATTTAAAGAAAATTGTTAGTGGTTGTAGATGTATTAATTTGCGATTGTCATCTTGGACCATTATTTATGTCTAAAGATTCTGATTTACTATAATTAATTTGAGGGCCAGCTATATCCCCAAATAAATTAATTTCTTGTAACATAAGTAGGAGAGACTCTGCCTGGCTGGATAGCATTACACATTTGGATGTCTCATTCCATCAAGTTCATAGCCATTTATATTGTCATTGCCTCTTAAATCTTGCACTTTTAGTTCTACATATAAAATAAAAATGAGAGATGATGGCAAACACCACCGTTTGTTCAGTGTGCAGTATTATAAATTCTAAATCTAAAATATTTGTATGACCAACTACTGTTGTGGACTAATAAAGCTGCTGCTTAACAATCTCTTTTACGTTTGATTCTTAAGTGACGATTGAAGAAGGTAGGGCCATTCCAAAAAGTCGAACGCTTTGTAGCATTGAATGCTGTAGTAGCCAAAGGATGATTATTGCTCTTACTGTGCCTAGTACTGTTTAACAGATGCCAGATTGAATCTGCAATTAATCTTCCTGTTTGCTCTAGATTTATGTCCTAAAAAGACAACTTTTAAACTATGTTTTTATGATTAACAGCTGACTGAGTGATCCCACCCTCAGACTCACACAGTTGGCATCTCTGCCCATAGGGAACTTTTGCCTGCTGGAGTGTCTCATCAGCAGATCTCAGATATTGTTGGCAGCATCGAATGTCTTCACTGAGATCTTGTAAAAGCATAACTAGAAAAGCACTGTATGAAAGTTATTTCATGTCTCTCACACTTCTAAGCAGCTCTTCCCTGGTAACATAATGTGTGAAGCACACCAATATGTACTGAGGTTTGGCATTATTAAGAGACTTGAGAAACAGCATCCTGTGCATTCTCTCAATAACAGTGTGTGTGAAGTGCCAAGATGGGAAAATTGTGATCCCCTAACCCAGAACCCGCCTCCATCCCCTTCTGAAGACTCCAGGACCCAGTGTATCCAGAGGTTCTGACAGTGACCACGGGTTTCTATATCATCCAGCTTAAATCCATATTTGCTCACATTAGCTTATGTATTTGATTTCCATTCTGGTTGTTCTAGTCTAAAGATTTACTCATTCATATTCTCTCTCTCTCTCTGTCTCTCTCTCTCTCTCTTCAGATTTGGTAGAGCTGAAATACACACTTGTACCTTAAAAAGTAGAGACATCACCTTGCCAACAAAGGTCTGTATAGTAAAAGCTATGGTTTTCCCAGTAGTGATGTATGGAAGTGAGAGCTGGACCATAAAGAAGGCTGATCGCAGAAGAATTGATGCTTTTGAATTATGGTGCTGGAGGAGACTCTTGAGAGTCCTATGGACTGCAAGAAGATCCAACCTATCCATTCTGAAGGAAATGAGCCCATAGTGCTCACTGGAAGGACAGATCCTGAAGCTGAGGCTCCAGTACTTTGGCCACCTGATGAGAAGAGAAGACTCCCTGGAAAAGACCCTGATTTTGGGAAAGATTGAGGGCACAAGGAGAAGGGGACGACAGAGGACGAGATGGTTGGACAGTGTTCTCGAAGCTACCAGCATGAGTTTGACCAACCTGCGGGAGGCAGTGGAAGACAGGAGTGCCTGGTGTGCTCTGGTCCATGGGGTCACGAAGAGTCGGACACGACTAAATGACTAAACAATAACAACAACAATAGTATATATACTACTCGGTGTAGTAGATGGCACTCAATGATCTGATTAATATTTCTTCAGCTGCCGCAGTTGCAGCAACATCTCTTTTAGGAACAGGGCTGTCATTTCCTTCCCATTGCTCCTTGAGGGGTTTTGGCCGCCATGTGGGGGCCCACTTGTAAGAGACCAAGCCTGGTCTCTTCTACAGTGGGGGACGTTTTAAAATAAATGGTAAGTGCTTGTTCTTTTGCTCTTCGAGAACTTAGCAGCATTCCCAAGTCAAATCCTACACTTGGGAAAGACTGTTTTTTGCTTATCTGTGGCTGAAGTCCACTTTCCTGAGACATAATATTCAACTCTTAGACTAAGCTGCCATCAGCTTAGCTACGGTGAGCCTCCACAGTGGAAGGCAGTAATATGTCTGAATATCAGTAGCTGGAAATCGCAGAAATCAGTGTTGTTTCACTCTAAGCACACGTTCTGTTTCTTCAGACATTGCATCCATACGGAATTCTTTTCTACTGTTACGTCCACTGTTGTTCTGCTCTACCTCATTAGCTTCATACTCCATTATCTCTCTTGAACTTGTTTCTTTGGATTGCACACTTTGGCAAAATGATTGCCTCTTACTTGTACAAATTGCAGCACTTGCCCAGTGCAAGACATGGCGGACCTCAGTATACATACATAGCTTTAACTTTTGTGCATCTCCTTACACTATTTCTTGGTTCGTTTTACTATGGCTTGTTTTCAAACTTTCCTGCTCTCTTGGCTTGCTCCCTTGATTTCCCCTTGCTCTCCTTTCTGCATTCTGGGCACTGTGTTTACAGTAATAGCATCTGGTTTAACCTCTATTATTTTTGCCCGGTGCAGGTAATCTCAGTTGCCTGCACATTCTGACTGCTTTCTTTGAACTTAAATTGATGTTTTCCAAAAGTCTTTTCCCTATCCTTTTTTGCAACTTTGGAACTCCAGTTACAATAACAGTCTGATATCTTATGATGTAGTCTGTTACCTCTCCATTATTGAAGGTTCAACTCATCAGTTTCAGTTCCGTTAAAAATTCTTTAGAAGACATGCCTCAGTGTAGTTGTGAAATTTATATTTTTCAAGAGTTTTGCTTTTGTTTGCTTAAATGTGCCAAAATCTCTTTTTAATTACATGCTATTAACAGCAACTTCTTCAATTTTGGAAGCTTATGCTGGTCACTGGTAGAGATACCTCTTTGGATTGCTCTACCTGCAAGCCTAGTTCTTAAGATCCTCATCACATGCCCTTCTCCAACTATCCCAGGTAAGGTGGGTGATTACTAGGGAGAGGGTATTTTTGGTGGTGGTCTCCTCATAGTGGAATTGTCACCCCAGGCAGGCTTGCCTGACACACTGTGGTGAAGCCCTTTTTTATTTTCCTGTTTTTTAATCATATGCCTTTAGTAGACTACATTTCAGTTATTGACATAATTACTTCCCACTTTGCTGGTTGGAGGTGGTTTTGTATATTTAAAAGATGTGGTTTTTTTCTAATAAAATAACATGAAAATGTATATTTTTGCCTATTTTTACTTATTTTTATTCTGATTTCTTTTTTATTTTATTTTTTAAAACAAAAACAACAACAACAACTTGGTTGTAGTAATACAGTTTTGAAATAGGCTCTGATATGCTTGAGCATAATTCTGCTGGTGTTCCTATTTTTACAAATCTTACAATTGAGTAAGTGCTTCAGCACATATTCAATAACTGATTTTAAAAAATGATAAACATTGGCTGGGGGGGGGGACACAAGAGAAACATTAATTGTACCATGCAGCTATGTAACATCCATAGGAGTGAACAGAACACTGTAGGACATAAGGATCAAAATGCTGTTTATCCCTGCCCCTTCAAGGGTGGAAAGCCAGCCATAATTTTGCTTTTTGATCACAGTGAAAGAACAATGATTTGGTAATGCTCCCAGCTAGGGCCATGCCTCATTGTATGGTTTTTAAATTATAAACATTTCCCATCTTATTACTGAATTACGTATCAAAAGCTGAGGAACTTTTTCATCTCCATGTACAAACTCTTGCCTCATTGCTAAGCCTATCTCAACAAATTGTCTCTGTGAGGTGGGATCACCACCCACGTCACAAAGGCCACGTACCTTACCATGGTACTGAGCTACATTTAGACCTTGGACCTTCAGGCAATGGGGTTATGAGATTCATTACATCAGACTCCTGATCCTTTCAACCTGAAAGGCATTCTCATTTTTCTGCTACAGTAATTCTAGCTAGAAACAAGTAACGTTTTTGTCACAACCGTTTCCATCCAACTCTTACATGGATTTACAGTGGTACCTCGAGTTACATACGCTTCAGGTTACATACGCTTCAGGTTACAGACTCTACTAACCCAGAAATAGTACCTCGGATTAAGAACTTTGCTTCAGGATGAGAACAGAAATCGTGCGGCGGCAGCGGGAGACCCCATTAGCTAAAGTGGTGCTTCAAGTTAAGAACAGTTTCAGGTTAAGTACGGACCACCGGAACGAATTAAGTACTTAACCCGAGGTACCACTGTATGTTTAAAATGCAGATGTAAACTTCTGGGTGAACATAGATGGTTCCCTCTCTCTCTCTCTCTCTCTCTCTCTCTCTCTCTCTCTCTCATAAAACCCCTGGCTTTAATTTTGTTTAAATGTTAAAGTAGTTTTAGTGGCCTTACCAGTTTGGAATGCCATTGTTAACCACTTCTTGTTACTGCCAAAAAGTGGTCTAGAAAATTAGAAACACTATTAGTAATGCATAAGTAAATAAATGCAAAAATGATGGAAAAGATTCACTTGTCCCAAATAAAAGTGATGAAGAGCAACCGGCTTTGGATGACCATTTGGTTTCATATCTAATTTGTGCCTATAGTTCCTTTTTTAATATAATATATTTTATTAGATTTCCACAAATTTCACATAAAATTCCAAAACATAATATTTTTTCCTTTTGTTTTATCAACTTCCCATCCCATTTTCTGTGGTGTCTTTTTATTCTATCTCATTGTTGCACCGTTTGCCAAAATGTTTTGGTTTCCCTTTGGAGAGCCAGTGTGGTGTAGTGGTTAAGAGCGGTAGACTCGTAATCTGGGGAACTGGGTTCACGTCTCCGCTCTTCCACATGCAGTTGATGGGTGACCTTAGGCTAGTCACACTTCTCTGAAGTCTCTCAGCCCCACTCACCTCAAGGAGTGTTTGTTGTGGGGGAGGAAGGGAAAGGAGAATGTCAGCCGCTTTGAAACTCCTTTGGGTAGTGATAAAGCGGGATATTAAATCCAAACTCCTCCTCCTCCTCCTCCTCCTCCTCCTCCTCCTCCTTCTTCTTATGCCAGATATATAAAACAAGTACTGTATGCAAAGTGCAGGAATGCTGACTATAAAATAGTTGTACTGTTCCAGTTTAAGGGCAAAGGTCTATAAACACGATGTGAGTTTTAAATTTAGAGGGCAGCCTATTTTTTTACACTCATCAACTTGCAGGTGAATGGAGATTGGGGATGAAAAGCATGCCTATATTCAGACATACATGCACCGAAATGTACTAAAGCTCTTTCCCTGCTCAGTCTAATGAGAAGTTCCTTCTTGGCTTGTCTGTACCATCAGAATGTAATTAAGTCCATAAAGATTCAGGTAAGTGCCCAAGGTGTGCATTTAATTAAAAATGAAAATGAGGCTTTAAGCATCAATTGGAGCTCTATTCAATTATGAGTCTTTCTTTCCTTTTTTCCTTTTTTCCTTTTCCTGGTTCTGCTTAACACCCCCCACCCCCCACACATACAGAGCGACAAAACCTACATTTGCACATGACACAATTACTGTCACATAAGGCAGAAATACCTGGGTAATTTGAGAGGAGTACGGAAAACAAAACATTTGCATAAATTTATGTAAGACCAAAAAAAAAAAGGTAAAGGGGAGGGGAAGCTTTACAAAATCAATGTATAGCTCACATATGGAAACAATGACATGATTGTTTACTCACTGGTTTTTAATGATATTCACTTTCTCCTAATCGTAATGTGGAAAATGTGAGTGCCAGATGTTAAGCCTTCAGCGTATATTGCAATGAACACTGGAAGGTCTATTGAAAGAAACTTCTCCTGACACTAAAATATAATGTCACTCTTCAGTTTATTAATGCTGTGTCCCCCCTCCCCCCTGTTGCAAGAACAAGTTTGGTTTGTAACTCAGATTTCCATATTTTAGAATGGTTCAGCAACAAATTTACATATTTCCTGGAATCTTCAGATATAAAACCGGTAAAACACGCTGAGCGTTATTAGACGTAGATTATAACCCATTACTATTGTTTCAATTAGCAATGTAAAAGTGACCTGCAGTGTTCAGATGACCCACTAATGGATTTAAATGCTTTCAAATATTAATGCAATTTTTCTAAAGATGAATCCCAAACCCATTATTCCTGGAATAACTAGGAGCTGAAAAGCTGGCAATGAGTGTGCATTATGTGGAAAGGCTCATGGTTAATTAAATGAATACCTAGCATTACACTAGTCACTCTAGTGCTACAAAATTATTTCTCATTGATTTTTACATTCCAAGTCCGTGATTCAATTTACTTCTGCAATTTGTGTTGTTGTGTCAATAAAAGAGTGCTTCTGGAAGATGGAAGCATTAGGGAAGGATAAAGACATTAAGGTCCAATGAAAGCTACACTTTTCTTACATCCCCCCCTTCTATTGAAATATCATTTGTAGGCAGCACTTTGTTATGTATTATTAATACAATTTTTGTTTGCTTCCATCTGCTCTCCTCATTCCTTTTTATACTCAGGGACTGGAATGTAAGTGATTGCTTCAGGGTGAGTAGCTAATTTTTTTCTTTTCAGTAACAACTTCTCTCACTATCAAGAACAAAACACCATCAACACAAATCTGTTATTTCATGTTAAATGAACTAGAAGGGCCGCATTCAAAAAGGAAATGAAGCTGGTGGAATTAGGGCGATGTTTTTTTTTAATTTAAGTAATAAAATGTATTTATGAATCTAAATAAGTTCCTTCATACGTTTATTTTACATTGCCCCTTTCTGTTATAAAACCATTTCTTTTATTGGCATGGATCCAAGATCTCCATGCATCCACATGGAAAGCTTCTCTTCTACCTTGAGGTGACAGTGATCCTCATTCCCTTGGTTGCAGTGACCCACTTGCCCTGAAAAGGCACTCTGGAGCTGCATGTGTTATGGAACTAACCATGGCAGTGGTAGTTGAAATTGGGGGTGGGTGAAATTGCCAACCTTCCCATACCAAAGATGAACCTTCAGGTCGCATACAAGGAGCTTTGGATCCAAGCCACAGGCTATTCTTAGAGTCACGTGGGATCCTCTCTCACAAGCAATATGAACAAGGGTCCTTGTGGGTTGTAATTGAACATCCTTCGGCACTCCCCAATGCATTTGTGGTTCAGCCCTTCACACAATTCAGAGACTGAAGCCCCCCTTAGTAGATGGATATAATATACAAAGGTGATTCAGTGCATTGCAGAACCTGCATGCGTTATTTCAAAACCACTTAATGGCCGTCCAGTTTATGCAGCCGGGATTTCTCCACGCAAGTGGAACAATAGACTGCATATATACCACTTAGGTTCCCTTGGAAAATAATTTGCTTAGCAGCTAAGACTTACTACGCTTAGGTTAATGGAAACTAACCAGGCAGCACCCATTTGATTTCACAAAGATTAGGAAGGGAGCATATTGCTTGGCAAGAGGCAGCTGGCTATCTTTCAGAATAACAGCAGCTTGGAGGGGAGTTCCAAGAGCCAAACAATATGCCCAAAAAGAAGCAAAAGAAGATAAACGGTGATTACTTGAACTAGCCCATGAGACACAATATACAGGAACAAAAAAAAAGGAATGCAGGTGTAGCTTAGGGGTTGTTGTGTTTTGCTTTGGGTGTTATGGCCACGGTGAGAAGAAGAAGAAGAAGAGTTTGGATTTGATATCCCGCCTTTCACTCCCCTTCAGGAGTCTCAAAGCGGCTAACATTCTCCTTGCCCTTCCTCCCCCACAACAAACACTCTGTGAGGTGAGTGGGGCTGAGAGACTTCACAGAAGTGTGACTGGCCCAAGGTCACCCAGCAGCTGCATGTGGAGGAGCGGAGACACGAACCCGGTTTCCCAGATTACGTGACTACCGCTCTTAACCACTACACCATAAGAAGGAGCCTGCTAGATAAAGACAGTGGCCCATTGAATCTGGCTTCCTGTTCTCACAGTGGCCAAGCAGATGGCTGTGGGATGATGATTTATGGTGCCTAGGAGGAAGATTTTTGCAGTGAATGATAGAGACAGTACTGCTTCTCTTCAGCCAAGCTAGGTGATCTAAGGAACCAAAAGGGTTCTCACTGACCTTATAAAGAAGAAGAAGAAGAAGAAGAAGAAGAAGAAGAAGAAGAAGAAGACGACAATTTTATATATATCCCGCTCTCCCCAGCCGAAGCTGTGCTCAGAGCGGCTAACAACAATAAAAGTAACAGTTTACATAAAATCACACTCAATTAATTGAAATGCATTCTAAAATCAATACATTCTAAAATCAATTCAAAATCAAATTAATGGCAACCATTGGGCTAGAGTTCTATGTGGATTACCGAAGGAGGGGGTCAGACTGTGCCTTGACCAAAGGCCCAGTGGAACAGCTCTGTCTTGCAGGCCCTGTGGAAAGATGTCAAGTCCTAGTCCTAGTCTCTTGTAACAGAGCGTTCCACCAGATCGGGCCCACGGCTGAAAAAGCCTTGGCTCTGGTTGAGGCCAGCCTAACCTCCCTGTGGCCCGGGATATCCAAGATGTTTTTATTTGAAGACTGTAAGGTCCTCTGTGGGACATACCAGGAGAGGCAGTCCCGTAGGTACGAGATATCAATATCAATTGAAAATATCAATCCATGCCTCATTGCTCCTGTCTTTCTGAGGAGATGCTGAACAGCCTTGCCTCACCTTACTTGCTATTTGACCCCTAGCCTGTCTTTGGCTATATACCTGCTCCAGAACCTGCCCTGAGTCTGTTTCCAACTAGGCACCTGCTTCTGGCTCTCTGGTTCTTATTGGCTTGTTTTTCAGGCTCTGAAGCTGGTGGTAGGTTTGAGTGTTGTGGGTGACAGTTTTGCTGGCTCAGTGAGATAAGGGAGAGCGTCTTGTGGCCCTCCCTTCCCCAACAGCCCTGTAGGGTGTCCAGTTGCAACTTAATTACCCAGTAACTGCTGCCACCAGGGGCGCGGGTGGCGCTGTGGGTTAAACCACAGAGCCTAGGACTTGCTGATCAGAAGGTCAGTGGTTCGAATCCCCGCAACGAGGTGAGCTCCTGTTGCTCGGTCCCAGCTCCTGCCAACCTAGCAGTTTGAAAGCATGTCAAAGTGCAAGTAGATAAATAGGTACCTCTCCAGCGGAAAGGTAAATGACACTGCTCTGGTTCACCAGAAGCAGCTTAGTCATGCTGGTCACATGACCCGGAAGCTGTACGCTGGCTCCCTCAGCCAGTAAAGCGAGGTGAGCGCTGCAATCCCAGAGTCGGCCATGACTGGACCTAATGGCCTGGGGTCCTTAACTGCTGATACCATGTATATTCCTATAGTATGAATTCCACGAATCAGGCTGCATTGGAGATCACAAAGATCCTTGAACTTGGCAAATGCACATTCCAGACCAAACAAGCCAAAAATATATGCAGTTTCATTAAGAATAAAAAAGTTATATTAAGACTAAAACAAAGGGGAGGAGAAGGTGAATGGACCAAAAGAAAAAAAAATGTTGAAAGTTGACTAATTCTAAGCCATTAACTAACAACTTGGTGTCCTGGCCTCCTCAAGGGTAAAGCAGCAATGAATTGTTTGCAGGTTTCCTGATGGTGAGTCACCACTCACCATCAGGCAGACCCCACAAGGGTGGGAGATGGGGAGAAAGGCTTTCATTCAGTAATTTTAAGGGCTCTAGCCTCCATGATGGTTTGAGTGACAGTTGCCATTCCATGACCATCAGCCCCCATGTCACATTTCACACCTGTTAGGGAGCAAATGGATACTAGGCACATAACACCTGGGATCAGAGGAAGATGGTTATCTCAGCATTAATTAACACCCCGTACCATCTAATCTCTAATTGTGGATCAAAAAGCCTGGCAGGAGATATGTGCCTGGCTCAGTCAGCCAAAACAGAGGGGCACGAGAGCAAGGATTTCTTCACAGGCTCTTCTCCAGGCCTTGGAGATACCTTGCTACTGATGTTAGAGCAGAGGTGGGGAATCTTATTGTCCTCCTGGTGTCACTGGACTCTTATCAGCCTCAGCCAGCATGCTCATTGGTCAGAGACTATAGAAATTCAAGTTCAACAATATATGGAAGGGCACAGGTTCCTCATACCCGTGATGAAGAATGTTGGGTTGGATGTACCTATGCTACGTCCCCAAAATTGCTGCTGCTGCTGTTATTTAGTAAATTTGCATACCACCCTTCTCCCAAAGATCTCAAGGTGGTTCACAGCATAAAATAAAGAATAAAACGACAAAATGCATAATAAAAACAAGAACAAAACATAATAACCCCCTCCCACAAACACATTTAAAAGGACAAAGACTGTTAAATCAGCCCAACCCTGATCAAAGAGGAACATTTTCACCTGGCACCTAAAGATGTATAATGAAGGTGTCAGAAGCATCTCCTTGGGTAGAGCATTCTACAAATGGGAGCCACTGCAGAAAAGGCCCTGTTCTTGGGTTGCCACCGTGTGGGCCAAGTCTGGCTCAGTTCTTCAAACTGCAAAATGGGGATAACATTGTCATGAATAGGATTATGAAGAAGGTTGTGCATACTAAGTAGGGACCCTTAAGAAGGGCCACAGTGGCAGAACACACACACACACACACACACACACACACACACACACACACGGCAGACACTGCACCTGCCAACTTTGGTACAGCAGCATGGGGAACAAGACCTCTGTATGTGCTGTTTGAGACCACGGAGAGCTCCTATCAGTCGTCACAGAGTGTGCTGGTTAGGATGCTCTCATGGTAATTTTCCAAAATAAGATTAGAGTGTAAGAAAGCTTTTTAATGCCATACTTCTTTTTAATAAATAAATAAATCTGAAGCTGTAATTTAAGCAGAGATTGTGCATAAAGATATTTTGCCATGATTCAAAGATTTCCAGCTCCCTACATTTCAACACAACAACCTCTTTGTGGTTTAATTGTGGATCAGAGTTCTGAATATGATTCATCTACTTGCACATAAAATCTGGTGTGTTGATCAGAAGAAGGGCAAGAATTAAAGAATGGAATTCTCTTAAGGCCTGTTTAACCATTTCAATGGCTCTTCACTACTTTATAAAAATCAACAAATTAAACATTTCAGCATTAAAAGTGTTACAAAACAAGAGAAGCAAGTACATTGAAGCCAAATAAATGAACTTTAGACCATAAATACAATTAGAATATGAAGGAATGAAGGGCTTTAACTCCCACTGTTTCATTATCAATATGTACCAATCTACCAGTTCCTCACTTGAATAGTACCAATCTGCTCTTATTTGCTTTTTGATATGATATGATATGAATTTATTTTTAGTGTTTCACTGTATTTATTGTATCTTTGCTATTTTATTGGAAATCACTCTGAGATTGCAATGTGATAGCGGGTAGTTTATAACTCTGGTAAGTAAGTAAGTAAGTAAGTAAGTAATGTCATAGTGCATTTGGAATGCATTGTGTGGCTAGTAGCTGCAGTCAATGCTTCACTTAATTATGGTATAAGATAGAATTTGGTCAAATTATGGTTAAAAGAACAATACTCCTGTTACAGGATGCAAGATTGGCGGGAAATATAGAGACTATGATTGTATAATCCATGAAAGCCCTAAGAATTTCCCTGGCAATGCTCTCAAAGGTACCCAATAAACAGAAGAGAATGAACTTCTGTGAAGGTTAATTCAAGTGAGTAGTTAGCAGATTTGTACCTATTTACAGTGAAAACAACTAGAGCTAAGGGTGTCTCTTCCTCCAGATTCTAACTGCATTCTTGGCCAAAATATAATTTCAAACCACAAATAAGAAGACTAAACACCTGCCACAGGGAATGCTAGTCCTGTGCTTAACTTCTCCTCTGTTCCCTTTCCCAACCATTCTCCGTCAATTAATGAGAAAAGAAACCACATTCAAAGAAGATCAAAGCTGAGAAAAAAACTTCAGCGATATTCTCCTGAGTAGCATGAAGAGCTTTTGTTACACTTTCCTTAGTTTCAAGGTGGATGAGGCAAGTTTGTGAGTGCCCTTTCTTTCATTTTACACCTCATCTGCCTGGTGGTTTGTATTCTGCAGCCTTCCTGGGTGCCTGCCCTATAACTGAAGCCCGGGGAAAGAAGTCATCATGAGGTAACACCCCCTGTGGGCCTTTATCAGAACAGGCAGTGTGGGCAGCCAGGGAGGCTGCAGGGAGCTGAGGGAATGTTTACCAAAAAGAAAAACACATACTCCATCCTTGTTCACCTTGCAAATAAATAGGGTAAGCTCAACTGCCACCTTCCACACACCGAGATTCCAAAGCACCCAGAGAATGAAGAGGAAAAATGGAAACCACTTTCTCAGGAGAAGAAAATTTTCGTGAAATGGTAGGACAGATTTTAGCAGAGCATTAGTTAAAACCAAGGCCTCCAAAGTCTGTTATTCAATCTTCTATTGTGTTTGCGATGGCCAAGCCATTGTTCCGTGCATCAGCCTGGAGGAAGGAGCCAGGGTCAGACCACATAGGTGTGAAGAGAACTAACAAACAGAGACTTGGTTACAGCATGATTCATAAGACTGGCCATGCAGCATGTTAAATATGATCATGCTCAGCACTGAGCAACTCAAACTTGCTGTAGGAGGGAAAGTGGGGAAGGGAGGGAGCACTTACCTGGCCTCCCAGGTGTGAAGTTGATGCTGCTTACTGGGAAAGAGATGTGAGAAGGGCAAAGTGTGCAGAGGTTGGCACTGTGCAAACGCAACCCTGCCAGTGCATTTGCACAGCACTGCTCCACCCTGCTGTGGGCTATTTCAGTTCAGACAGCTGGAATGGGGCAGGACCACCACTGGCTCAGGCGGCAAAATGTCTTGTGCCGGCCTCGTTGCCAATCTAGTTAAGGGAAGTGTAATCAAATAACACAATAGGTCAGCTTAGTGCCTCTTTGGTTTTCTTGGGCATCAATATCAAATTAGCTTACATTACTTAAAAGTATTTGTTTCTCTGGACTTACTTTGTAACTACTGCATAACTCCTTTTGTTTTAATTATGGAACAAATGTTCAAGTCTAAAGTCAAACTTTAGTTTTTGCTGTGACCACTTTAGTTCAGTCTATATTTGGACATGAAATGAGCATGGTTGGGCGGTTGGCTTTTAACGCCAACCGTCACTTTTCATAATCCCAAAAACTGAGCAAAATTGAGAGGGAATTTGCATATACCCCGAGTTTCTCTTCTATGCCAACTAGTTGGGATTCCAAGTTTATTTCTGAAATACATTTAATTTTGTTTACATACATTCTGGAGCACTTAGAGGCTTGCATAAAATCCCATTTCTATTAATGCATCCTTGGCCACCTTGGTGCCCTCCAAAGGTTTTGGACAACAATTCCCAGCAGCCCTGGTACCAGGGGTACCAGGAGAGTATCTGATTGGCACAGGCATCATCAATTAGCCCCGGCTGATATTTGTCAGTTCTATACTTAGTCACTGGGATGTGGGTGGTGCTGTGGGTTAAACCACAGAGCCTAGGACTTGCTGATCAGAAGGTTGGTGGTTCAAATCCCCGCAACGGGGTGAGTTCCCGTTGCTCGGTCCCTGCTCCTGCCAACCTAGCAGTTTGAAAGCATGTCAAAGTGCAAGTAGATATATAGGTACCGCTGTGGTGGGAAGGTAAACGGCGTTTCCATGTGCTGCTCTGGTTCACCAGAAGCAGCTTAGTCATGCTGGCCACATGACCCGGAAGCCGTACGCCGGCTCCTTCAGCCAGTAAAGCGAGATGAGCGCTGCAACCCCAGAGTCGGTCACGACTGGACCTAATGGTCAGGGGTCCCTTTACCTTTACCTTTATACTTAGTCACTAATGCAGATTAGAATTCCCACAAGGGAGCCTGCAAAATAAATAAATGAATACTTGCTGCAGTGTGGTGTTCAGTCAGATGACCATGTCCTTCTCATGATACTCCATACCATTTTTCCTCCACCTGGTTTTGTGTTCTCTCTCCCCCAATAACCAAAATAAAAAAATTCCTTCCAGTAGCACCTTAAAGACCAACTAAGTTAGTTCTTGGTATGAGCTTTCGTGTGCATGCACACTTCTTCAGATACACTGAAACAGAAGTTGCCAGATCCTTCTATATAGTGTGAAGGTGGGGAGGGGTATTACTCAGAAGGGTGGTGGGAATGGGAGATTGGCAGATAGCTGAGATGAGCCTGTTGACGACTCTTAACGACTGCAATAGGTCTTACAGGAAAAGGCAAGGGGTGAGAAGGTGAAACATGTCTTAGTCATGTATAATGAGATAAGAATCCAATGTCTCTGTTCAGACCAGGTCTCTCCATGGTTTTAAGTTTGGTAATAACCAGTCAACATTCAATAGCCACAGAGCATGACCATTGCCTATTGGGCTGTTTTTACCCCTGCTTGTGTATCCCCCCTCTCCTGTCGTTAAATGTTGCGGTTTTGGCTGCATAAGCAATGACATTGAGAGAATGGTATTGTGCTTAAGTGTAAGAAAATAAAAAAATAAAAAATGAATTGGGGTGGTGGTGGAAATCAACCTATTTCCCACCCTAAATGTGAGTATGACATTTAAGGAGTAAACTAATATGCTTTTAAGTAATCTTGACCATGTGCACCGAAAGGGTGACTCACAAGTTAACAGCCCAATTGCCTGTGAAAGCTCATTTTGCAATAATCCACTTTTTGTCCATTTGCATTACACATGACATTACATCCAGGCCCACACTTTTGTAAAGTAGGGATATTTAGTTTGATAGTTGTTTTGCTTCCCATGGTAATGTGCACTGCACACAGACACAGGTGTTGCAGTGTTCTAAAGCAATAAAACATGTCAAGAACCTGCTTATCATAAATGGGGTGATTGTACATACCATGATCCCTCTTTCAAACTGCCGTTGACTATATGAAAAAGGCTGCTGTTTTCAGCTTCGCAGTTACAGCAGACTGGGAAAGATGGTCTGGAACGTGTTCCAGTTAACATCATAATGTGTGAGGCGGCAATTAATCTCTCAGTTATTTCTTCCTTATTCCTGCTATGGAGTGAGGTTGCTGTCCTTGGTTATAAAAGAGTGGATGTTTATACAAATGTATCCTTGGCCCAGTGATAACAATTAACGTATTTAGCACATCTTCTGCATAATTCTGCACAGGTGCTCATAGAAGGAGATCTTACTTGTGGCAGCAACATTTCTCAGCAAACAAGTTGTTTAATATTGAAGGTTTAGGGCAGGGGGAGGTGGATGGTCTCGGAAATTAGCATTCAGGTATCTGATCTGAGATAAGATGAAACAACTGTGTGGTTGAAATGTATTGTCGATATGAAAGCTTTAAAGTATTACTGTAGCTGCACTTTGCCTCCTTTTCACTCAGAAAAAGAGTATTATTCATTAGAATAAATTCACATGCTGTTAAATTCATTCATATAGCCAGAAGCCTATAAAAAGAATATAGACTAAAGAGCAAGCTGAATAATGAGATCTAATCTATGTAAAATAAGCCCCAGAAGAAATGTCCTTTACTTTGATAATATCCCTTGAAACAAGATCCCCCACTGGAAATCACAATAAAACGAGAGCTTGGGAAAACTCGCCAGCCAAGCGAGGTTGCTTTTGGAGGAATAATAGCTCCCCAAGCCAACCGACCTCATGATCCTAAGGAGGGTTTTTCATTAAGGCCAATAAAATCTCTTGGATTCCCTGAAGTTAAAGAGAAAACAGAGATTTGGAGGGGGAGCTCACTGTATGCTCCCAACCTTTCCTTTATTTAAATGTACAAGCGAAGTCTCAGCTTGCGGCCTCCAACAGAAAAGGATCCAAAAGTCCATTCAGAAGCAGACAATGGCCGAGCAACTGCTCTGCTTCAAACATATTTGACCACGAGTTTCTGCTGTCGTGTGCAGCAGCAGCAGATTGACGGGTCAGAGCGTGGGCTGCCAATGCCTAGCATGGGGCCCAATCATCTCCATATTGACTGGGTATTTATGAATCTATTTAAAATGGCTTATTGGGATTTTCACACACAGCCTTCCCAAGGAGCTTCAAAACGCTACAAGAAAGAGAATTCAGCCCTTCTACACTTTTAAAAAATAAAAATGGGTTCATTTCAATTTATCGTTTTTAATTTGCACACACCATGTGGGTATTTTTCATAGGGGGAAACAACAGCCTATAAATTTAACAACAGAAGGAGTAAGCAAAACCAGACTTGTATTTGACGGTGGGTGGGTGTGGTTTGGTCTGAAAGGAAGATCATTTTTAAAACAGGAAATGGTTTTAATGGTTTTGTGGGGGCTCCTCTCTACGAGTGGTAATGCATATTACTTCAGTTTCTTCGAAATGTGGCAAGCAGTTCTGCTGTATTTGAGGGCCCTGGGTTTTCCTCCAAAGTCCTTCCCTGACAGCCCCAATATTTAACTGGGGCACTGCAAGAGACAGCACCACCCGAAACTTTCTGCTGCTGCCCAAGTTCCTCCTTGGTGCTGGTGGATTCTCGCTGCCTCTTCACACCCTCCCTGCCGCACCCTGAGAAAGGGCTTTGGGAGTCCTTAGAAGAAGCCATTCTGGCCAAGGTAGCTCTAAGTCCAAACGACATTTCTAGTCCCCACAGAAAACTGTTGATGGTACAGGCTGTCTCGCCCGGAATGCCTCCCTCTGAGGAAGGACCTGTTTGGGAGTGGATAGCAATCTCTTTGGGTTGCATGGCTGCCATTTTATTTCCCCCAGACTGGTCCACATGAAGTGTCATTCTAGCAAATTATGGCAGGGAACAGTAGCTTTCTGGAAAATATGGTGGTCAATTGGTGGCTGCCATCCTTAACACAAGCACATCCCACCACGTTCCAAATGCCCTGGAATTAAGATTGTGCCCAGGCTTCTAAGCAGAGATCTACGCTGTTCCTGTTGCAGCTGCCATAGCTATAACAGCAGATGTGGGGAAGAAAAAACAAGGAAGACCACCACTGCTAATAATCAGCCCCCTTTGCCTTCCCTTTGCCTTGTTTGGGGGTTCACTTTTCCTTAACCCCTCTTACAAGGGAAACCACTGAAATTACATTTTGCTGATCTATGCTTTCATCCTACTTTGGGATATGAACAATCTTGAATTTAACTCTCTTCAGAGTGTTTTTAATGGATTGAGGGCACATCCACAATGAACACTTAATTTCAGTTTTATATCACTGTAACTGCAGGGCTTTCTCCAAAGAATCCTGGGGATTAATAGTTTGGTGTGGGTGCTGAGAATTCTCTGTTAGAGATATTCCCAGCCCACTCTTCACAAATCTGCTGTAGACAATGTTTCACGAGGGGGGGGGGGAACAATGACTTACTAAATCAGTTTAATTCTGTGATGTAGATATGGCCTGAGAGATTGAGATGAGGAATTATTTTGCTCTGAGCTCTTGGCTAAAGGCCTCATGCCGATAGGAAGTCTTATTATTAGTATAAATTCTGAACTTAGAAGGACAAATTGTAATGGTTTCTGGGGTATGAATCACGGGCAAACAGCGCCCTATGTCTCAGAATATAACTGAAAGCACAACCATTTCTTAGAAGACATTATTTTGCAGCTATTGTATTTTAGCCCATAATGTCATTAGACACTTAAAGAGTCATGAAACAAGATATATAAATGGTAGCTTATCAGAGAAATGCTGACACCATAATAAAGAAATTGAATAATTAATATCAAATATATTGTTTTCTACTTGACAGAGTGTGCGGCTGGAGAGTATTATTATATATGCACGATTCTATAGCACCCATCAATGTAATAGCCACTAAGATAATCACATATCTTGGGTGCAACGCACGACAGAAGACTGAAGGGTAAGCAGCTACAGGATCTGAGCAGCATAGGTCTTTTCTTGATAAAGGCTTTTTGTGGGGGGGGGGGGCGGGTGGTGGTGGAATTGTTCCACCTCATGCTGGAAAAATGGCATAACTTTTCAAAAGAAGCTAACCAAAGCTTAATTAATAAGACCTTTTTTATTTCAGGAAAGTGTGCCAATGTGAGGTAAGTACATAGAAGGACAAAGCTCAGGGAATTCAAATCCCTGCTCAGCCACAAAGTTCACTGGGAGGCCTTGGCCCAGTTGCCATCTCTCTCTCTCAGAGCCTCATCTCCCTCACAGACTTCTTGTCAGGATGAACTGGGGTAGCGATGGGGAGGCAATAGGAAGGGTGGGATAAAACAGAAATGAATATTATAGGATACAGCTTGATGGAAACTCAGCTCAAAATCTTTGGGCTGTTCCATATTGTGCTCTGGAAATGTGGGGCCTGAATGTGTGTGTGTGGAGGGGGTATGTACATGTGCTGAGCTGTTGCCTTCTGACCAGCTGACCAGCAGGGGATAACTTATCAGGTGGTGTCAGGGGCTGGACTGAGGAGGAATGGTGGGGACCACCCTCCCTTCTCCCGAACCTTCCTGAGAACAGGAGGACAGTATAGATTTAGATTAGTGGGTTGCGGAAGGGCATAGTTCAGAGGCTGCAGAGGGCAGAAGCTGGGAAATATTAGAAGAGGAACAGCCGGAAGAAGAAGAAGCACCACCAGGGGAGAGACATTTGACAGACTCAGTATCCTTGGAAAGCATTCCTGACCTCCTTTCTCCCAGGACCAGACAGGCATTGAGGGTAGTAGAATGGAGAGCTCAGTGACAGAAGGCTCAGATTAGCCAGTGCAGAACTGATGTGGAAGAGGGGAGACTTTATTTGGAGCAATGCCATTTCTAGAGAGAGACTGCATTCCTTTGTCTTTTGTTGTAATTATTGAATAAATTAATTGGTAAGAACTCTTCTTCTTTTTTATCTGCTTCTTTGCTGCCACTGGGGGAGGGATCTGATTCACCAAAGCCTGACAGGTGGATGTTAAAACCTCTTCTGCTCCCAAACTCCCCTCTCCTGATGCTCAGCTGATAAATGGGAACACAGGAAGCCGCTTTATACAGAGTCAGGCTACTGGTCCATGTAGCTCAATATTGTCTTCACTGACTGGCAGCAGCTGTCCAGGATTTCAGGCAGCAGTCGCTCCTAACCCTACCTGGAGGTGCCAGGGATTGAATCTTGGACCTTCTGCTTCTAAGGTGGATGCTCTACTACTGAGCTACGGCCCCTTTCAGTTCAGCAGCAGGAAAGAAGTCCATTTTCCAGTGTGCCCTGAGTCCATTTTCCAGTGTGCGGTATGGGATCCAAGCAAGCAGTTGATGATGGACAGGTTGATTCTCTTCCTCCATGGACAGCATGCTGCATTTCTGTACAGTGCGCTGAGAAAGAGAACACCTTTCCTAGTGGGCAGGATGAGAGGCAAGCAAGCTGGGGAATCCATTCTTCCTTGGGCATCTGGAGCAGGGCAAGTGAAGTGTGGCACTATGCCATTGTATGTAAAAAAGTAGGATATGTACATGTGAACATATGTGTGTGATGTGGCCCTGCCTACTTTGGGCTTTGGTTCCACCCACACTAAGCTTTAGCTCCAGCCCTGATTTGCAGCCCTTATAGGGGGGAAGTAGGTATAATTAATTTTTCTGTGCATGAAGGAAAAAGGAGCACACATGGGCAGTGGCGTAGCAAGGTCAGGTAGTACTCAGTGTGAAAAATTTCTTGCCCCCCCATGATTTTTTTGTTGTTGTTGAGCTTTTTTTGGGGGAGCCAGAGTTGTTGAGCTTTCTGGGGGGAGCCAAAGTTGTTGAGTGGACCATTTTGGCAGAGGGAAGCCTGCGTGCCAAAGCCACACCATCTCTCACAAACGCTGAGTGCCACACAGCATTTTGTCACCCCCCTCAGAGGTGACACCTGGGGTGGGCCGCACCCACCTTGCTCCGCCCCTGCACAGGGGCCATTTTGTATCGGGGGTTACACGCATCACTGCCATTGGGGGGATCTCACCCCTGTTATGCACTTACAGCAAAATCCTGTGTATGTCTACTCGGAAATAGACTTAGGTTTAGTGTGCATAGGATTGCAGCCTTTATCACTTTTTGTCAAGGAGCTGACAAGCAAGCCAGGTCAACCACAGGGCAGGTACACACATGGGAGGCACAGAATGCAATTAGCTTTTTATGAACAGAAAGCAACAACACAGTAGAGTCCTTTGGTTCGTCTTAAGCCTGCTGAGACGTTGCTGAAACTGACTACTAGCTCCCTCTTTCTCCTGACCCTCCTTGATCGCTCAAACTCCTGTTTCTAGAACGTCTCAGCTCATCCCTTCCTCAGACTGCTCTTCAGTGCCCCACCACCAGGATCCGGGGTCTAAGTTGTTCTCTTCTGTGCCCTCCTCGGGGGGGGCTCGTGGGCGGGGGGCTCCCACCATTCTTCCTCATCCAGCCAGTCCCTGACACTTTTCAACGTAGGTTACAAGACACATTTGACAACAATCAGTACACCTAAGTCCTTTACATCCTTCTAAGTGCAGAAACCTTACTTATCTCATCCAATATTCTCAAGCAACAACAGCAATTTTGTCAATTTATGTTGAATCTATGTTGGAATGATGAAATTGAAGGATAATGGCAGTATTTTTCTCATAGTCTTCCCACCGTTTGGATTCATTTCATAAATACACAAGCCTGTTTTGAACTATTATTGTCAAGGTTGTGCCATCAAAAGCTTATCTAATAAAGGCATTGCTTTCAAGACCTCAAAGACAGTGGATTCTGCATAATAAAACCTTACAAATACTCAAGTGATCTGAGCAACTGGAGGATCACTGCAGCATGGCTTCGCATTGCCTTTGTAGTTTGAACACGGTATAACATTATTTAATTAGCTAAAAAATTTCCTGTCTCTTGAGAGATGGAAACCCAATGAAATGTCAACTGTGCTGTCACTCTCCTTCAGGCTAAACTCATTAGAACAAAGACTAGAGATAAAAATAGTCCAAGACAGAGCATTTTGTTGCAGACCAGAGGGCCACACACCTTATGCCTTGGAAATCCAGATGTGAAGCCAGACAAATAGTGCTTTGGAGGGATTTAATCCCATTTAGTTGCTTTAACTGTTTAGTGTTTTACTTTCATGCAGAATTCTACTGAGCACAATTAAACAACATATAAAACCTTGTTGGTGGTTGCCAACTCGTCAACAAGCACTGGTTAGTGGTAGTTTAGCAGTAGTGGGGAATAATTTCTCATTTCTCACAGTGGAAGAGCGGTATAATACCTTGTTTACCTCCACACTAGAAATGAATCCCTCTCGCCTTAGAAGTCAGAGGAGGGGGCTATATTTATAAAGGGGCTGGGGTAGGGGAGAGAGAGAGAGAATGCTTTCTCTGAATTGCAAGTGATATTTAAAAATTCACGTGCTTATTACGAAGCATAATAAAATCTGGCATTTTCTATTGTCAGATGTTTTATAAAGGCTAAATTTCTTGATTTATTTAAATAGACAGGAAAGAGCAAACTACAAAAAAGTGCTATATACTGAAGGCATGTGAATTACCTCCTTCCCAAGGATAATGCAAATTAGAAGTGTGTAAAGCTTTGTCTGCACCTGGGATCTTTAATGAGGATAAAGAAAAATCAGACAGAAATTCTCCCGGGAACTCAGCGGATCGTTATTTGAATAACCTGCAGTGAATTCTAATCAATGCGACGTGACTTTGAAAATGAATGTGCTCTTTCTACCTGCTGTAGTCAAGCCATAATATTAATCATAACTTCATGGTACAGTAAAGCCTATGACAAATGGTTTTTCAGTGGACTAACGAAAAGACCATTTGCAGCAGAGAAAGTCCATGCTTATAAATCCTATTTTCTCTCTATGAGTGTGTGTGTGTGTGTGTGTGTGTGTGTGTGTGTTGGATAACTGGTTTCAACATGCATTTCATTTAAAGAAACAAAAGATGACTGCGAATGCATTCAAAAAATGTACATGGTTTTCCATCAGAAGTGACATGTATAACCAAATTCCTATTATCCTGCTGAGAGATGCTATTAAGCATTGAATTTTGCCTGTGACCCTGTACTGAGTTTGGAGACGAGGGTTTCCAAGTCTGATCTCATATTGCCCCCCTGCAAAGCAGGGTTCATAGAACTTTATTTTCTGCTCCAAGGTGACATTGTCTTACAGCTCTTTCATGGTGGATAGTCTTGTGAATGGTTCAGCATGGAATGATTGCAGGTTTGGTCTTGACCAGGTAACTTCAACAAGTATAAAGGTTAAAAAGGTAAAGGACCCCTGGACAGTTAAGTCCAATCAAGGATGACCATAAGGTTGCGGCACTCATCTCGCTTTCAGGGCGAAGGAGCCAGCGTTTGTCCACAGACAGCTTTCCAAGTCCTGTGGCCAGCATGACAAAACTGTTTCTGGCACAACGGAACACCGTGACAGAAGCCATAGCGCATGGAAATGCCTTCCAGCCACAGCAGTACCTATTTATCTACTTGCCCAGGCCTGCTTTCGAACTGCTAGGTTGGTAGGAGCTGGGGCAGAGCAACGGGAGCTCACTCCATTGCGGGGATTCGAACTGCCGACCTTCCGATCGGCAAGCCCAGGAGGCTCAGTGGTTTAGACCACAGCGCCACCCACGTCAAGTATATCTTGACCCGCCACAATGGAACCATATGAGACATATGGTATATCTGCCAATGGAACCATATGAGACAGAGGTGCTACCACATTTTGCATAAAGTAAAATTCAAAATGAATTTGGGGGTGAGCTAGACATTTGAACACAATGATTTCAAAGGTCACATCAGCACCCATTTTTTCAAAAGGCTCCAGTTCTAGACACTATATGCATATATGTTCTGCTTCTTAATACAAAATCCTGTATGTTTCACATTTGCCCTGACCTGTCAGAAAGTGGTTTTTTTTTTGTTTTTCCTCCTCTTCCAAGACCTTTTCTTTTATTCCTAGAACTCTGCAGCTATTTTATTTAAGGTGTGCCCTATCCTTCATACAAATACATCCTAAGGAATCTTGCAAGTATGTAGTATGGGCCTTGCCCTTTCAGGTACCACCCCAGGACAATGAAAACCCACCCTTTAGCTGTATTTTTTTAAAAAGGCAACATCAGATTCATTCATCCCACCCAGGTATTTTACTGCATAAGGTGCATATGGATTGAAAATTTCTCATCAGGCTCAAATTCATTTATGTTCATGTAGTGGAATATATATTTATTTGGGGCTCTGAGGAGACTGTGTATTAATTGTTAAGTATTAGTCGTTAAGGGTCCTTTAAAGTCCAACTGCCCTGTGACAAAGAAGCAAAAGTAGCCATCAACAAAGCAAACTGTCAGCATCACCAACATCCACTCTAACTATAACCACTTCTCATGCTGAGAATGGAGGGTTCCTTTTCTCCTCACAAGCCCTACTTGGGTGTGTTCCATGCTCCCATGTTGAACAATGCAGGAGCAAGGAATGGGACCAGGTCAAATTGCCTTGCCCCTAATGCCACATGTATGTGAACATAGGAGAGGAACATGTAATAGGGCTATTGATACCAGTAGAACCAAGAGGTCTATGAAGAGGAGGAAAAGTTGACTGTGTGAATTGCCACCATTGCCAAATATTTCAATGGGCTATTTAAATACCATAGCAATCAATTTATCATCTATCTATCTATCCAATGTAAGCTGCTCCGGAGGCTTTGCTAGCTGTAGAACATGTTTGTTTGTTTTAAAAAACTTAAAATAATAAATCTGGGGTGTGAGCTGCTCGTAACTACCACACTTGTGGATACACACACACACACACACACACACACACAATTTTATAGGAGTGACTGAAGGTACAAGGCAAGATGGGGGTAGCACTTCCCCACACAGAGATATCCCTGCCCAACCATCCGTGATCCCTGAGATAAAATTTCTGAGAAATTTCAAGGAAGACCAAATAATTTTAAGCCTGACATTCCAAAGGAATTTTGGAATGAAGCTTCAAAGGAATATCTAGCTATGCCAAAAGAATTCTGATAAGATTACAACAATTTCCCATGAGATGAGGGATTTATACATCCCTAATTATTTTAACACATGTGTAATTCATTGTCACTTAGCTAACTGAATATGTATGATATGCCACTCTGAAGGATAGAGCCCACACTATATTGAAGGCTTTTCACATGATTGCATAGCCTTCGTATTTTTCCATGGATATGTTGTTTTCCTATGGGCAGCTGCGACCAAGCTAACACTTACCATAACAGTTATCACCAACTAAAAACTTTTAAAAGTGCCAATTATAGGGAGAAAGTCACTGTATGGTGGATGTGCCCATTAACACTCTGGCTGCCATCTTGTATACCACCAGCAGCCTCCCGAGTGTCCTCAAGGCCAGTTCCAGATGGAGTGAATTGTAGTAATCCAGCTGGAAGGCTATTGGTGAAAAAATCATCAGGCAGTCGAATGAAACACAATCTTCCAATATCAATATGATTCACAGAGCTCAATGACTTATTTACGGTATGTTATATATTTATTTGAAAATGACATTCCACTTGCCTATTGTCAGACCCTTGTATGAAGGAAAGAATTAATCATTTCCTTACAAACATTCTTCTTGACAAGATGCCACAAGGAGTTGCCAGAAAGCATGGAAATGAATCGCCTCGTCTTTAGATCCTGAGAGCATGATATCATGAGCTAGCGAGAAAGAAGTCCTACTCTGGATATTTTCTTTTGTAATGAAGCTTGAAGACGTATTAGAAAGGAAAGCGTCACAAGAAAAAGATTTGCATGTGCACCTGTAAGGATGAGTTACTGATTTCACCACAGGTGGAAGGATTCAGTGCAATCCTATGCACATCTACTCAGAAGCAAGCTCCTTTGAGTTCAATGGTGCTTACTCCCAAGAAAGTGGATATAAATAATATTTAAACATAAATAAGGTGGCAACCCCCCCTCCATTAGCCTGGCAGTGGGAATGGATGAATCTGCCAATGATAGTTTGTCTGAGTCTCCTTTTTCCCCCAATCTTAATTTCAGTCCTTCACATTTTGGCATCAGTTTGCAAAGTTTCTTTTTAAAAAAGTCCTCATGAAGAATTCATCAGCATTCTAACATGCACATCTCCTAATACATCCATTTCTGTATGCATTATGGCCTTATATATGTATTTTTGCAAACAATTTTTCCCTAATACATTGGATTTCTGTAGGGTGTATTTTTAGTACGATAAAGCATTTTTACTAATACAGTGGTACCTCTACTTATAAACGCGATCCATTTCTGGGTGCTGTTCGCACCCTAAAAAGTCCGTAAGTAGAGCACTGCTACTGTGCGTGCGTGAAGCAAGATAGAGCGCTTCTGTGCATGTGCGAAGCGCGCGGATCGCTTCTGCGCATGCACACACGGCGAAACCCGGATGTATACACTTCTGGGGTTGCCGTGTTCACAACCTGAAAATCCGCAACATGAAGTGAACGCAATCAGAGGTATGACTGTACAGCACACACTTCATAATATATATCTTTGTGTACATTATCTGGTTGGAGAACTACCTTGCAACATTCAAGTAAGGGTGAACTTCATAGGATGACTCTGCTTCAGTTTGGCTTGGGGAAGTGCAAATTACAGTAGGTTTAGTGCTTTTTTACTGCGGGGACGCAGAGGGACACATACCCCTAAACATTTCGTGAATCTAAGTTGGGCATCATTGAGGGGCAGTATTTCAATATGAGTAGGAAAATGAGAGTACGCCCCAAAAATTTTTTTAGAAAAAAAGTGCTGCGTATTCAACTTCCCCCTCTGGAATCCTGGGAACTGCAGTTCTGCTAAGAGTGCTACAGTTCCCAGAGTTCCCTGAGAGGAGGGACCTCCTACGCCTGCAGTATGTACCCCCAACTTCCTCCCTCCAGTGGCAGAGGAAGGGGGTGCAGGCACCCTGGCTGTCACCACTGAGGGGGGTGACAAAATGTCAAAAATATAAGTTTAAAAAATAAAAAAATGGGCTCACGAAACTTTTTAGTTCAGTCAACAAATGTAACGAAACACGCCTGGCACTGGGTGCCACACCATGGGGGCTGGCACTTACCACGAGGCCTGCAGCATGCCTGAGCCACGTGTCTCTCCTGGGAGTGATGTGGTGGCTTGGGCACTTGCGTCTGCCCTCTGCCTCTCCCTTAGCCGCCCTACTGCTGAGGGGGAGGCAGCAGAGAGGCTCCACGCAGCGTGCCCCGCCCCCATGGGTGGCTCTCTCCACCCCCGTGGGCAGCTCGTCCCACCCTCGGCTGCAGAATGCACGCACCGCCCCCGGCACCCAAGCGGCTAGCTACGCTGCTGCCTCCCTCTCTCATCTGTTGCAGTTTGAAGAAGGAAAAGCCCTTGAGATCAACTGAGGAGGCTTTTTTGACTAAGAAAAAGAGATATATGACTTTCCACAGGACCTTCTTGGGAATGCCACGCTGGTTATGGAACATGCTCCCCTCTGTGCTTTGGCTGCCTCCTCCTCCTCTTTCTATCTCTCTGCACCAGCTTGCTTTGCACAGGGCAACCTGGCAGTGAGATCTGTAATTGCTCCGTGACCAGGGGAAAGAGACGGCGGAAGAAGATTGGAAGAAATTTAAAAGCTATCTCAAGAAATATTACAAAATTGATGAATGCTAAAATGTTGAGGTTTTTAGAAAGAAAAGGAGATTACAACGACAAATGATTAAGTAAAAGAAAAGAATAAAGAAGGAACATATTTGATAAAACTAAGTTTAGGATTTGCTGAAATAATTTTGGAAATTGGGATGTAGAAATGGGAGGTTTGGGGGAGTCAGAGAAGTGAGGTTTATGAAAAAAAGGATATGAAATTATACATGTTTGTTTGTTTCTTTTATTGTTTGTATTGTCTATTAAAAATTCTGTAAAACTATTAAAATATTATAAAAAAAGAGATCTGTAATTGCTATTGGTGACTATGATATGTAATTGTATTTTATTTCTCGTCTCTGTCAGTATTGTATTTTATATTGTTGTGACCTAGCCCCAAAACAGTTGTGATGTGGAACAGGACATACACTTCATTAAAAAATTAATCAAATAAAAATAGATGGGCACAACTGAGCTTCCATCCACCTACGAGGGTGCTCTGATTCCTTGATGAAAAGTGACTTCTGTTGATTTCAGTGGAACTTACTTCTGGGTGAACTTGGAGGAGAACTGAGATGGGGGTCAGGGAGAAAAGCAATAGCTTAGTGGGTAGATCTTATATTCCACCCCTGGCATGTCCAGGTAAGGCTGGAAAAGATGGTCATCTGAAAGTCTAGTTGGGCTGTCTGGGCTCTGAAAAAGAACTACTTTCCAGTGAGGTGAAATGGGATATTTCAGTTTTCTAAGTCCCTCTGCTTGGGGCCTAGGTACCGGCAGAATGGCACGTGGAAGTCTATTACTCTTGTCCTTTGTTATAAATATTCTCAGTGCTTCCCCTCACTAACATTGACTGGCAATAGGGAGGTCTCAAGAGACTTCTCAGCATGCCTGCTCACTGCCACCACCACCCGCCTTATTTGGGGTTAATTTAATCAAGGTGTTTCCGTTGCCCCCCTCCCCATCCTAAAGGATAATTAGATTTTTACAACTGTATACAATGGTAAAATGTTCAATCCATTTCTTCACACAAGAAATCTGGAAGCTGCCCAAGGTTCTTCTTTCAAGTAACATCATCATAATATTCTAATGTCTGTGAGATTTAACATTTCTGATTTTCTCCTCTGCACCTTTTATTGTTCCTATTTACAGTACACCTGAAACACATTGTGGAATTGGCTTGGTGCCCAGATTTTCCATTTAGGAACAGTTTGATGATTTCACTTTTTCTTCCTCTTGTCTTTTTTTTTTTTTAACAGCAGGTGCTCTACATTGTAAACAATGGCAGTTGCCGTAATATTATTAGCTTTTGCATTTTTATTACCCTTTTGCCTCCCTACATATTTCAAACTTCATAGCTCGGGGTTTTTATTTTTATTTTTTTGTAACTGGCATCGGCTCAGAAAGCTTTATTTCATATGGAAGAAGAATGCTGGTGAATGTCGTGCTTTGTTGTCATTTATAATTAGAAAGCAGAAGATGAAGAGAATGATTAAAAAAACCTACCAGCCCTAATATTTGCCCATTATATTATGCTATCCTGCTTTGTTGTATCTGAACCTTTCCCACTTAAAGCATCTATATTTTTTAATGATCATAACCATTTTGCTATTAAAAATTGGCAAAACATTTACCTATATTCCTTAGAGTAAGTTTCCCAGTTTATTTAAAAATGCTTTTCAGTTGAATGAATAATGAAATTGGGCTAAAAGAACTGTTATAAAAAATGCAATCTACTTAAAGTTAGATCTCAAAATAGAAAATGCATGGACTCAGATTCCCACTACCGCCAACTCCCCACAATTAGAAACAAATAATGCAGATTTAAAAACAAGCTTCCAAAAAAACAGGAATGTAAATCAATAGTCTTTCAAACATTTAGATGTGGATTTTGCCGTTACAAACATATTAAAAACAAAACAAAATGGTAAAGATCCCCTTTAGATGTGTCAGCCTATATCAAGTGGAATAATATGAATGCAAGGGTCTATTTTGGTTAATGAAGATTTCATCAAAGGAGAGAGAAGGGTGGGGGGAAACCAAGCTATTTTCATGTTTATACAGCTACAATCTCTTTTGCTAAACTGCATTTTCTGCTACATTTTTTCCAGATCAGTTCATTAAGTCAAAGCCCAACAGAGAACAGATGCCATATAAGAGCAATAAAGGGAAAGAGGAAAAAAAAATTAAAATCCTTTGTTCTCCCTGCACTACGTCCGTAAATCTATTAGCATTATTTTCCTTTCTTCTCTTTTTTGCATCCCAAGCCAGATCTCAAGTTCTCTGAAGCAATCCTTAATCAAGCTCCCCAAAGGCCTACGACTGCATGCAGCAATTTCTCCCCTGCTCTCAGCACAGATGTTTCGAGCACATTCCATTACACCTACATGCCATTACAGCTAATGGCTTATTCTGATGAAGGAAGCTGCTTTCTGCTCAGTGCAGCAAAGGGGAAAATAGCCTCCTGTACAGTTTGTAGATTGCAACAATGAAATGTGGGGGCAGGTGGTACAACAGAACTCTCTAATGTTAATTACATACTGTATTACCCCCAAATTTGGCTGGTCATTAATTATGCTAATTTACCTTCCTGAAAATTAGCACCATCCATGTGAGCATTTTTTGAGCAGCTTATAACAAAATGAACTGTGTCACAAGGCTTTGTAAACCTAAACCTTTTGAACTGTCCAAATGGCTCTCCTCTCCAGAAAGCAGGATGCTTTGAGTCGACAAACGCCTAGAAGAGATCCAAAGATATAAATTCCAGAGATTCCATTCAGATATGACCTTGAACTAGCCTGTGTGCCTCAGTTTCTCCTGTATGTGGGGCTACGTCAAAGCTAACCTAATAAAGATTTCACAAAAATCAGTTCAGATTATGTAGCAGTAATTCTGCGTTTTATGGAGAAAACTTGCAGAATTTCTCTCAGCATCCACATGTTATCCAGCTATTGTGCTATTTTGGTTAATGTAATAGTGCACTGGTTGGATATATGCGTTGCATGTAGAATTTCCAACGTTCAAGCCCTAGAATTTGAGCTGGGTAAGACTCTGAAATCCCGGAGACGATCTGCTGCCAGACATTGTAGGCAACACTGAGCTAAACAGACAAATTCATGTTTTTAAAAGGTGAAGTTGCCCAGAAGTTGAAAGATGTGATTTTAACACATTTTCTACACTTCTGCAAATTTGCAGTATAAATACTACTCTGCCTGTAGATTTTTTTTTAGGACTGTAGTGGACTTGGTCCAAGCAGTGATTGAGAATCAAATGGTTTCATGCTTCCAGAATTCCAGTTTGATTTGGAGAATTTCTATAATTAATCCCTGAATTGCAGCATGCACAGTTTAACCCAGGTGTCCCTTCCTTCACTTCATTTCCATTTTTCACCATCAATGGGTTGATGTTTATGAACGCATTGATAATACGCTGCAAAACAGTAATCTTGATGGGATTGTTGCGACTGGAAGAAGAAAATAAGAATCAAGACACAGAGAATGTGCCACATTTACAGATTTCTTAGGGGCAAATGAACAATGTGTAATACTAGTATAAGTTAAGAGCTTTGGTTGAGCCATAGGCCCTGCCCAGGGCAAGGGATATGACTGGCTCTTGACCTGGGGCACACTGTTAAGGTGAGTAGGGAGGGCTTCCTAACTCCACCCCTTCCTGGGGCTCCACAATTCTGGACAGGTTAGGCAAGTTAGCCTTAAGGATGCCCCCAAACAAAGCTAAGGGCCCCACAGCCCAAATAGCTGGCTTCTGGAAACACCCATCATCCTCAAAGGTCTCTATGGGTGCTTACCAGTTTTCATAATTCCCATTTAAATTTCACACGCCTTAGGAAGATCCTACCAGAGAAGAATGAATGGCAAACCAAGATGATGGACTATGCTGAGATGGCAAAGCTGACTGGAAAACTCAGAAACCAAGAGGATAAAATCTTTATAAATGAATGGGGAAATTTTATAAGTTACCTAAGAGACCACTGTAAGCAGATGGAAACAAGAGCAGGATTTTGACTCACTTGTGGTGTAAAAATTATTATGGATAATATGGTTTGATATAAAAACTGGAATATGGATGAATATGCAGTTCTAGATGTTTAAAATGGGACCCCACAGAGGGGAAGGGGGGGAAGATTTGTTTTTTACCGTTTGTGTTCATTTATATTTTGTATTCATAAAACCAATAAAAATGTATTTCACAATAAATAAATATATTTCACACACCTTACTATCCAAGTTAACTTCTTTAAACTGTGTTGATTTGTATTTGTAATTTTTATTTTGTAACTAGTTTAAGACATTTTGCAGCAAAACTTTTGGGAACTCTTTCTTGTGGTGTCAAGCTTATTCAATTCTACTCTTGATGATCTCAAAACCTGGCCACTCATGACAATAGAGTGTGAAGTGCCCCAGCATAATAAGATGGGGAGGGGGACTTCAACATGAACACAGATACATCCTTGGCTAGCTCAGGAAGGGAGACTTTAGAGTGGAATCTGTATTTTGTCCCAGCTACCCATCCATGCTTAGCAGTAGTAGGGACATGATATGATGTGAGGATATGGGGCAAACATTGTGTGGCTGGTTACAGAGATGAAGAACTAGTGATGCCATAAAAGCTTGTAACCATCTGGTGCAAAATATGAATCTAGATTGCTTTTAAAAGCTGTATGTATAACGAGCCCTGACTCTAATGTACTAAAATTGTAATACATTCGTAATTCAAACAAGTTTCAGTGCAAGTTCATTTGGCTTTTTGCACTTACACAGTTCATGTGGGTAGCCTAACTAATGTGGCAAAGTTGAGTGGTGTCCACCATCTTTGTAGCTGCCCAGATGTTTCTTTAGTTACTCCATGTGTGGCTCATCAGTTTGTAAATGTCACTACTAGACCGTGAGGTGAGCTGGGACTCAGAGGCAATGGACGAAGCCACTGCTTAGGACCATAGGGTAAGGCAGGACCAAGAAGCAACCCTAAAGTCAGGACAACTAAAGGATATAGCAACATGCTATTGCCCATTGCTTGTTTCATGAGCAAGGCACAACTGGAGCAGGAAGTCCTCTTGTTGCGTGGCTATTCCCTCCCCCCCACAGGTGGAATAAATAAAGACAACGGACACAATGCCTCCCCACAAGGTTAAGATCCGTTAATTTGGCTCTCCGGTAGGCGAACAAAGGAGCGCTCCAAAGCGTTCCTGCCAATGCACCACGAGGTAGCAAGGGAATTCCTGATGCGATCAGCTGGTAGGCAGCAGAAACGTAACCGCGTGGTCTCCCGGGCGAAAAGGGGCGAGCTGAGGGCTGCCCCGACCTTAAGTGGCCTTTCTAAGGCCCGCCCCTGCCGCCAGCCGATTGGCTGGCCACACAGGGTATGCAAATTGGGGGAATCCCGGGGCCTCCCGCGAGGCTGGCACTCGCCTCGCGAGAGTGAGTGGGCGGTGTCGGGATCCCGCAACCCCCCCTCCTCCTGACGGTCGGAATGGGCATTGTATTTCCTGTGCAGGAGGATTCAATAGCCTGCCTGCCTAGCCAACTTCAGGTTCCGCTGTTCACCATATGGGGCAGCAGCACATGAACAAAGCCCATGACGCTAGCCAATCAGGGAACAATTGCACTAAACACACTGCATTCCCGAGGCACACTTTAGCAATGCACTAAAATTTGACCATGATTAGACAGCTTGGAATTTGGAGAGCTCTTTCCCCCTCCTGAGTTTTTGTTCAGCTGTGCTCATAAATCATGGCTGTTTACTAATCATAATGGAGTCATTTCACCCATCAGTAGCAAGGGGAGAACTTGACACGGGGCCGCCATTTTTGATGACAGCCTTGTGTTCCTCATAATGCTGAGCTGCACCCTTCTCTGCTCTTTTCCACATCCCTGCAATCATGGAAACGGCTATTTGAGTATATGGCCATATGGAGACAATAAGAGCCGCATGTTTGTGTGAACCAGCCCACACAGAGAGCTGCTAGAAAAATGGATGAAAATATCTTGGTCTGTACGTTGTATTTCATCACAACATTCTTTTTCTATTACTGTATTTCCTGAAGAGGAAAAGAAAACTTTAGAGGGGGGAAATGTATAAAGTTTAATAGAGAGAGAAAAATAACCCTGAAAGTTTCAAGAAGAGATTATCTCAAGCTATTCAAAATTGGATCAACAATCTTTTCCAGCAATGATCCTTTGTATTTCTTTAGTTGTATTCCTTTTACAGGAGACCTTTAGAAATGAGTCTGTCAGTAGCTTCATGTGCACTTGCATATAATTGATCTTTTAATTAGTTCTCTATTAAAATTAATGTATTTCTTCCTTCTCACAAAAGGAAAAAGGTTTCACCATATTGAGTGTTGCTATGAGAGAGTACGAGGTTTGAATCAGATTAGGTTCAAATTTTCTTCTGGGAAGCTCATATTTCTTTTTGCCCCTTTCAAAAAATAAAAAAGAGAGAGAGTTTCAGCATGGAAAACAGAAAAATACCATTTTTCTATATTGTAAGAGAATACTCTTCCATTCCTTCCTCAAGGCTGCTGTTTGCTTCTATCTCCAAGAAGCCATCATCATATTAACATAGATGGCAATCTGGCAAGGAGGTGCTGATCAAAGATAAATTTCACACTCACACTTCGCATTTTCTAATTACACCATCTGTGTCAAACTCTTCTGTGGCAGCTCTGCCCAATCTGTCAAATGCTACGTGCCTATGGGATTGAAGAAGAGCTGAGAAAAATTGCCTCCATCTCCCCCCATCAGTCAATCCATCAACCCTATTGGAGCTGGGTTGGATATATTAGTCTTACTGGGACTGGAATGAAGATTCCAGACCATGTATAAGGCAAGGGGTTTAGCGGAAAGAATGAGAGACTTGAGATTTACAGTGTACATCATATGTGAAGACCTGTCCCAGCTTGTTTCAAAGAAAGCTGTTCATGTGATTCCAGATTGCAAAAGAAAGGGGAATGTTGGGGGTGTTCTTTCAGACAAATGAACTACAAAGCACTTTGAATGGGAGCTGATGAAAAGAGTCCAACAAAATAATAATATTTAAAAGTAAGTATGAGGATTGTGGTTCCATGAAGACAGTCAAGTATATAGTAATTACCTGTGATTGCTCAAGTAATTCCCATTGATTTTAGTTTGCCGTAACTGTGCTGGATCATGGCCTTTGACACTACAGTGGTAAAGCGATTAAAGATTTTTAGTTGATTAATCATCTGGCTTTTAAGTGATGAATCAATTGAACGGCCATACTTTCACAAACTACTAAACCATGGGGGCATTTCAGAGGGGTATTGACGGGAGGTAATCAAATTTTGAAATCTGAAAAACAATATTGCAATGTTATGAGGAGGAAAGCTATCGTGAACATTTCTGTCAGTATACAGCATATTGTACTTAACACACCAGAGGCATAACAGTTCCGAAAATGAACAAGTCTGAATTCTCTGAATTACCCAATTCCCAGATTTTTATCTCTTAAAAAATAAAGAAGCATTATCCTGCTTCTCAGCTGCTTCCCAAGTGCATAGACAAGTAGAAACATACGTGCTGGCTTGGGAAAAAGTTGTGAGGCATTGCTGTAAAGGGGGAATCCCTTTGCTTTCTAAAGCATATGACTGGAGTTGAAGAGGGGAATTCTGAGTTCCAAAAACCCTTTCCCCCACAATGGAAGCCCATGGCAGCATGCATTTAGATGGTCTCTGGATGTGCCAGACAGCCGATGTTACTGCCCTCTGCAACGCCAAAGTTCATGGTTGGCATAAGGTGAAGAAGGCATGGAGAAAGTAGAACGGGGGTTGAGACCTGGAGATCAAATGAGGCCTCTCTGTCTTTGCCCTCAGGATATTCTCCAGGAACCGCACCCCTTTCCCTAGGCCATATCCCTCACTGGCTCTGCTTCAAACTCTCCTTGAGGGCTTTTGTTGTTGTTTTTTGCCTGACTGGACTGTATCTTTGAACTCTGATAATGCTTCTTGCTTGCCTGCTAGGGCGTGTGAAGAAGAAGAAGAAGAAGAAGAGTTTGGATTTGATATTCCGCTTTATCACTACCCTAAGGAGTCTCAAAGCAGCTAACATTCTTCCTTTCCCTTCTTCCCCCACAACAAGCACTCTGTAAGGTGAGTGGGGCTGAGAGACTTCAGAGAAGTGTGACTAGCCCAAGGTCACCCAGCAGCTGTGTGTGGAGGAGTGGGGAAGCGAACCCGGTTCACCAGATTACGAGTCTACCACTCTTAACCACTACACCACACTGGTGTGAGAGTGTATGGAAGCTAGACTACTACACAAAAGTAAAATTTATGTTTGTTGCTCTACCCATTTTGCCTCTGGACCTCCCCATCACGGGCACCTGGCCAAGGTTGTCAAGCAGAGGATGTGGTCCTTAGACTGAGAAAGGTTCCTGAGCCCTGACGTATAAGAACTAGGAGAAACTCAGAAGAGGAGATGTGGATGAAACTGGCAAGAAGGCCTCTGAGGGTGTGCCTTCATCTTCTGTCAGTCCAACCAGTTTTTTTGTACAAGATTCAACGCTTCAGAGATACCATTGCAAGGCTTAACTTGGTATGTGTGTCATACATAAGCATATGTCATTGTTTAAAACTTGGGGTCATCCATCAGAAATGCTATAAAATATAATTATCAAAACAAATTTATTGAGAAATGGGCATTGTACATTCAGCTTTGGAGAGATAAAGTAACAGATGAAATACCTCCTTATAACTTATTTAAAATAATCTAATTAGCTATATGCTACTGTTTGCGGACAAAACGCCAGCTCCTTCGGCCAGTAAAGCGAGATGATCGCCGCAACCCCAGAGTCGTCCATGACTGGACTTAACAGTCAGGGGTCCCTTTACCTTTACCTTTATTCTCCTTTCTGATCTTTCTCTCCTTGGAAACTTTATAATACTTATTTTTTTATTCTTTTTAATTGAAATTATTGTATCATAATACATAAAATTCACAAATGTAAATTTTAAAAAACCTTGGTGTCATTCAAGGGTTAGGGTTCTGGCCAAGCCATATTCCTGCTGATGGTCTACAATGAGCTCAAAATATTCATAGGAGTGTATTCTGGTTCAGTTGCAAAATAATTTTGGTAAATAGATATTCAAGTATTCATGAAGTGGGAGCGGAGGAATAGACAAATATTTGACAACTCCACAGCATTTCAGTGCTAAATCATTTAGTAAACAAAAGATCAGGCAAAAATTGCACAACGCTGCTCAGGGCTGTATTAGCAGAGAAAAGCCTTCGTGTTGTAAACGGAGGCATTTACTGGCCATGTTTGCCTGGCTATTTGAACTTTTATGTTTTGTCTTTGGAGAAATAATTCAAAACTGCCTCAAGGAGAAAGGAACCAGATTTTTATTATTATTATTCCAATAGCTTGTGTCTGATTAACCAACTTCAACACTCTAAGCTGCAATGCATATTTAAAGTCATGAAAACATAAATACCGTGACCAAGTAAGGACCAAAATGAATGCACTTGGATCTAACAATGCAATAATCTTATAAAAGTAGTTACTTAAAAAACAACAACACCAATGCCACACCTCTAAACTGAGGTGATTTGAAATGGAGACCAATCGAGATACAATAACCATGGTGCAAGCTGTACAAACTCACTTTTCAAAGTATGACTGCAGTTTAAACAAAGACAGATGCTGCGTTAGAATATGTATGACTGCAAGCCAGTCAGCATATTTATTCACTACGGTTGCATAAACAAATACCTACTTAGGAGTGTTGGGTTCAGCCGAGAATCAAACAACTTAGGAAAAAACAGAATTAACACTTTGCAATCAGGTTTCTAATGGAACGATGGAGCTAGTGATAATGAACCTCTTCAATCAACACTAAATACTCAGAATCCAGAACTAAGCCTAAAAATCCACACACTAGACTTTAAAAGATATTTGCAAAGAATTAAATTAATTCAGAATGTGCTTACTGTGTGTGCCCCCCCCCCCAGGCTCCAATCCTATGCACACTTATTTGGAAACAAACCCATTTAATACAGTGCATATGACTGGGCTACAGCTGCCACAATATTAAATGTAGATTTATACAAGAAATAGTATTTGCATTCTGCAGTGAATCAGCACATCCGTTACTCGAAAGCTGTGATACCGCTACACCTTACTGATCCACAAATCTATAAACAGAAAAAATGAATAAAATTCCATATACTTCTTTCACAAGTAGAGATGAGTAAATCTGAATTTTGCTTTGCCTCAGTTTCTCATATTAAGTTTACTTCTCCACATTTACAAATTGGTTTGCTATTATCTATCTATCTATCATCTATCTATCTATCTATCTATCATCTATCTACCTATCTACATTTGTGTATGTAATTTCATCCAGTGTACACATTTTTTCAAAGCAGTCGTCCCCCCATGGCAATATATTTTTAAATGTTAGTTTCACTAATATATCCATTCTATGCACACTTCACACTAGTATATGTGTTTTTGTGCACATGATTTGGCTGGATAACTGCATTGCAAAATTCAGAGAAGTGTAAATTTCAGAGGAATGGCTGTGTTTCGGTTTGCGCATGGTTTTGGAAAATGTGGATCACATGATTCACCTTCCAATGCAAACACCATTGAATTATGCCCCACCCCCATTACCTCCTAGAAGTCTATCAAAGTTTTTTAAAACTTACATGTGTGGAAATGCATTGGATCTGCTAGAATGCATCTCCCTAGTTGGATCAATTAAAGTTCAGCTGAATGTTGCATTTAACAAATAGCCATAATAATATAATAGCACATGGCAGAATTTCCATTGGCAAGGCAGAATTGCATCACTATACAACAGCATTTGCCTCCATAAAATGTTTGCTAAGAAAGCCATTTTGTTGAAAAACAGACCAGCACTGAATTTTCCTGTTTTCGAACAAGGAGAAAGCAATTCAGAGCTAATCTCTCAATAGAGTGAGCAATCCAATCGCTAGCAATCTAGAATTTCTACTTTGCTCACCACAAATGCAGTCTTTCATGAAGAAGAATCTACAAATAACCAACTCCAAGATTTTGATTGTCTGGAACGATAGCAAGATGAAGGTGTTTGCCAATGACTGTGGATTTAAATCCCAATCCTTTCTAGACAACACACAGTTTTGAAATACAATACCAGAGAGATAATCTTGAGGCACACACCTCAACAATGCCATGTTGTAGCATAACCTTGAGTCAAGCTGGTATGTACCCACTGGTATGTTTGGCTGTGCTGCCCTGAACCCACTCCCCGCCCCCTGCCACGCAACCTGGTATGTGGCTGTAACTCCACCTCTGAGAGATTATTTATGCAGCTTCACCCCAGTAAGTGTGCTGCTCTTTTTCTCATGAAGCAGGAAAACAGAGTCGCTTGCTGCCAATTATGGTAGGCACAATTGTGCTAGTGATTCAGTAGAAGGGAGCTCTTTATTCCTCTCTTATGGCTGACATAGGACATTCCACTATTGAAGAAATAGAAAACACGATTTCCGGAAATACACACCAATTGGCGTCATAGATGCCATTTCTGGGATTGCACTTGACTGCGCAGAGGAGCATGAAATAGGAGCATGGGAAGCTTCCCAAGTAGATGGATGCATGCTTTGGCCCATTGAGGATGCTACTCAAGAGATGAATGAAAAGCACTTGCTGCAGGCTGCCAGTTCAATCAGAGGATGAAAGGCGGAGGGGGGCATTCTGAATTCTTTTCCTCTGGATGTTTTTCTACTAAAAATTGTCCCCAGCTGATATTCAACCCACAAGGGGAGAAAATATAAGCACCCATAACATTTACCTCCAAAAGTGTAATAACATGGGGGGGGGCAGGGCTTGTGGTTTTCAATGAGAGAATACCCCAACAAGAAAGGTTTAAGCAGCCCTGATATGCCAGCAAACAGACAATAAAACATGTTTCTTATGCAATAGTGCGTACAGCCTTTAGACACACATTATGATTCTAAATAAAAATATATGCAGCTCATATTCTCAAGTAATGTTAAATTCTTCCTTCTCCATTTGGGTTGATGTATATTTTCCTTTATTTTAGAAATGGCTGTGTCATATTGCTTAAGTGGCTGTACATTTGAATAAATAAGGTATACTATTCATTGTATTAAATTGTAGATTTCAACAGAAGTAGCTCATAAAGTTCAATGAAAAAAGGAGAAGACCCAGTGGATCAGTTAATTCTCTAATCAGTTCTTGCATATATGTGTAAGTGTCTATTCTACCTGTCTGTTCATAGAGTCCAACAATCCACACGAAAGGTTGATATAGTTCCAAAGAATCCTTTAACAGAGTCTAAGACAAGGATTTCCGGAATATTAGCCATGTTTCGCACTCCTGGGCTTCATCAGTAGTACCAACTCATATATGATATCACAGGACAGTGGATCTTATAGCATAGTAGTAGCTGCTATTAAAAGAATTTTAAAAAGTTAAAACATTGCTATTACCTATTTATTTATTTATTGCATGTATATGCCCCATTGTCCTCTAAGGAGCTCAAGGTGGTGGACATGGTTTTCCTTTCTCCTAATATTCACAACAAGCCTGAGAGGTAGGTTAGGTTAAGAGGCAATGACTGGCAGAAGGTGACCAAGTGAGCTTCATGGCTGAGTGGGGTTTTGTCTCCTAGGTCCTGGCTCTCAACTAAACAGACACAGTCAAACACACACTACCACTGGTTGTGGTGGGAGGTAAGGGCATCAGCATGCAGGAATATGCAGCATCTGCCCATCCCACTTCCTGCTGAGCTTGGCCCGCCCTGAAGATCAACATCACCCGCCAGCAATAACTGCCAGAGGAGCCACTGGACTTGTTCATGTCACGAACAAACCAATGCATTGGGAGAAGAATGGAGGCTCAGTGTCAGTGCAAATCCTTTGCATGCAGGAGATGCTAGTTAAACATTAATTCCTCCTCAGAACTAATTCAGGACCTGATGGAGCATGAAGTCTTTGGTATGACTCAGGTTGGGTTGACCTGATTGGGGACCCCCAGATCAAGGCCACAGGGAGGATTGGAGCGGGGATTGTACACACAGCCTTAGTACATGCAGAGAGATGTGCTGGTGAATTTTCATGAATATTTTTTAAAAATCTGTTTTGATCTGGACTCAACACTAGAAAAACTGAGCAACCAAGACAAACCCAAATTGATAGATTTGCCCATCACTAGCCACAGATGTAGACTTCCTTAAGGCTACCTAATGAATCTTCAGAATGTCCTCAATTATGTCCATCTTCTGGTTCACACAGCACATTTTCAATGTCCCTCAGTGACCTCCTGGTATGCATTTATATCGGCAAGAATAAATTTCCACCTAGGTGTAGCACTTTTACGTTGGGGAATGCAAAACCGTTCATTGTAAATGCATTTAAAATGAAGAAGAAATGTCAAACAGCCCAAAGATAATGTTGATACAATGATAATACAATTTGAAGACCAAGAAGGGCAGCCTGTGTTATTCCTGTAATTTTCTTTCAGTAAGATTTTTTTATTAAGCCTATTTATCCTAAACACAAAGGGACATGGGTTATTAATATTGCATGGAGAGCTATGCTATTCATGCATTATTTCCCACTGTAACTGGGAGTTTGATGCTAAAGACAGAGCAGGAATTTTAAATAGCATATTCCAGATGTCTTCTCAGTAGACCTTTACTACCCAAAGATGCATTATGCATTTAGAGTTTACTACCTGGAGAGAAATGAATTAATATGGGGACTGCACATGTCCAGACTCTCTGTCAAACTCAGCTGAGGAAAATCGCTTCACATCACAGCTGGTCCAGAATCCATCACATGTTTACATTTTTGGCAGGATGTCACCATAGGCATTGTAAATCGTCTGTGTGCACTCTGCAATTATATTGTCTGTGGATTTACGCACCTGTGTTGCACATTTCATTTCAGTCCTTGGCCAGTTTTTTGGGGGGATTACATCTCACGGTTATAGGAATACAATTCAGATTACCATGACAGCATGAAAACAGGGGTTGCAGTCCTAAGAGAATGTGCATTTGAGCCCATTGTGTTTCCTCATAAATCCATTCTGTTGGGTTTAGTGTAGGGGTGGGAGAATCTGTCAAGTTTGATTTCTCGCAATTTCTCATTTTTCTAATCTTAAACTCAGTTCACCACTTTCCCACATCAGTTAGTGATTATTTTTAATTGAAAAAAGTCCTCATGAAAATTCATCAGCATCTTAGTATGAATTTCTCTAAATGCATTTTTGTATGCAGTTTCCCGCATTATACACATTTTTGCAGTTTCCCCATATATAATGCATTTATATGCTCACTTTATATGCATTTTTCTCAAATATAATTTTATTGAGTTTTCCTAAATTTCTCAAATAAGCTTCAACTTTGTTTCATAGATTGGGTGGGGTAAATTATGTAATAAATAAATACACATATTTTAAAAGGGGGAGATTGTATGGGGAGAGTATAACCACAGCAGCTCACAAGACCCCTTATTGCCCCCCATAATGACCACAGCTGATGATCATTTGAACCTGTGAAAGGGACACCTACGCACATATAAAGCTTCCATAAGGAACCCTGATCATTCAGGATTCCTTTCACACATTCAACTGGATGCTCAAGAGTTTGAAGAAAGGATGAAATGAGCATACCATCAGGTGAGTGGCTACCCAGCACAGCCCCACGTCCCCCTTGCTTGTTCACTGAATTTTGGAGGAATTCACAGAATCATTCAGTTGGAAAGCACCTCCAAGGACTTCTAATCCAACCCCCTGCAGATGCAGGAAATTTTCTGCTACAGTATCCCTGATAGGTGGCTATCCAACTGACTGAAGACGGTGATCATTCTAGAGCAGTGTTTCTCAACTTTGGGTCCCCAGATGTTGTTGGACTACAACTCCCATCATCCCTGAGCTCTGGCCTTGCTAGTTAGGGATGGTGGGAGTTGTAGGCCAAAATCATCTGGGGACCCAAGGTTGAGAAAGGCTGTTCTGGAGGATTATAAAGCTTAGGGAGGCAAGCAATAAGTGTGTGGCTTGATACCTTGATGCCCCACTGAGTTCAAAAGAGCTAACTTCCAAATAAGGCTTTCATCAAAAAGAAAACACATCACTAGTGTAAATCACAAAACTGGGAGTCCTCAGATGCTGTAAATAGGTGTTACACCATCAGGCCACCAGCAGTCTCTTGGATATTGTTTTACGGTATAACTCTTGAACAATGACATTACAGCAGCAGTTCCCTGCCAACTAAACTCCACTTTTGTTACATGCGGAAGCCCCGATCTGCATCACCTAGGAACCCCTTTCCTGTGTTGGGTCCAGCCCATCATCAGCTGTGGTCATCAGGGGGGTGGCCAGGGAAGGATACCACTCTCGGCTGTGACACTCCCCTTATTTATAAACTAATTTATAGGACACCTCTTGGGGCCCACAATATCTCACATGTTCAGTTTATTATGCACTAATCTAACAAAAACAATGCATATATATCAGCCTACAAAACATTATCCCAGCCACTTGCAATTTGTAGGATGATTTCAGAGCACTGTGTTTTGGCAAGGAAAATCCCCTCAGGAAGAATGGTTATTTGCCCAAAGCAAGTAGCTGTTTGAAATCTTGCGCTTCTTTCTTAGGATTGGCTAAAAAACAACAACCAAGCTCTGCGCTCAGTTACCATTGCTTAAAACCGTTGGTATCAATGGGCTTGTGTATGTTTAACTGGGCACCAGAATACTATGAAATGACAGTCAAATCTGTAAACTGGTGCATGGGAATTATTACAATAACTTTGCAGGAAAACCCCACCAGTTTGGGAACGAGACCAAAAATGAGCTGTGATTTTTATTTTTTTATTTTTTTGTAGCACAAATATTTGGCACGCCAAGTTGTTTCTAATTGTCGATTGTCTCCATAAAAAGTGCAATGGAAAAATTAAAAAATTGTAATTACCAGAGAAGAGAGAGAGGGTGCCAAGATCTCCATGAATAGCTTTTTATCTCATTCCCTTAGTGAAAACAGTTAACTAGGCACTGGTGAGCCATTTGGTAACTGCACAACAGAAAAAGCTGGCACCCGTGCCAAGTGTGGCATGCCAGATGTGCGAATACCTTCTGGAGAGCTGTATCAGCAGCTTCGACCGAAAGCCATTGCCATTAATCTAGAGACCTCTGGGAGTTCGGGATAGTGCTGTAAAACCCGGGCCCTGCCAAGACTACATCAGATAAAGCCATCAATGCATTGTAAAAGGAAAAAAAAAAGACACAAAACCTATTTCATGGGCTGCACTGATCAAGCAATTACTATCATTGACTACATTAAGCAAAGAAACAGCGGGGTGCCCTATAAAATTGACTGCCAACTTGAATAATCAATAGGCTCCATGTAGAGTAAATTAAATAACTGAAAAACTATTTGGAAAAGCCTAAGTTAAAAAGCCAATCAGTAATCCCTCATCCATGGAAAAACAATTCTGTATCCAAGAGATTCTTTAGTTTGCTTTCATTCTTGTCACTGGGAAATACAGTTATGATGAGGCGAGTAAGTGAACAAACGCGAATGGGCTCTCGTCCCCCCTCCCCTCCCCTCAGCAGCATCTTCATCATCATCATTCTTGTTATTAGCTCAATTGGGCACTTAGAGCTTGGGCATTTACTGCGCAACGCATTTGAATTCGCTGCCTTCCTCAAAGAGCTCCTCTTTGCTCCTTTGTGAATATTAATTCATTCAAAGACACTCCGTGTTGTATATTCCTCAGCTCTGAAGCTGATCAGAAAATAAGACTACGTTAAACTGACCAGTCCACTCAAGGGAATGTGTCAGGTAGGCATGGGTGATTCTGTCAATTTCAGCACTCATTTTTCCAACTTTATATTCAATTCTCCGCAATTTACTTAAAAATAAATAAATGAAAATTTGTCTGCAGTTTGGTGCAAATGGTTCCAAACAAACATATGTATAGATGCTGTTTTATTAATAAAAATATTTTTGAATGCAGTTCCCCCTATTAGAATGCTTTTTGTATGCTATTTTCATTCATTCCTTCATAAAAAATTTTTTAACGAATACCATTCCAGAAATATGCAGCTATACAAAACACACACACAAGACATATGCACACATATATAACTACATATGAATATAAACATAAATACTTCTACATCCATATAATTTTAAAACTAATGTCGTCTAATAGATAAAAATAATTCAAAGCAGTAGTCTATCCTTATATCAATTCTGCCAAGTTCTCTTTTAATATATGTAATTGTGGGATTCAATATCCTCTCTGGTAATTTTATAAGGGTGGATCATTGCAGTTAATTTTATGATTTCTAGTTGTCCAAGATTTTACTAATTAATTCAAGTTCCTTTGGTACTACTTTATGTTACCATGCTTTAGTAAACAATAACCTTACAATAGTCATTGGAAGGTTTGCCAATGTCTTCACCAAAAGGAAAGTGATGTCCAACCTGATGATAACAGAATAAATGATATAAGGAGGGAGCTGCAGCCCAAGGTAGGAAAAGAGGTAGTAGGGGAACACCTAGCTATGGTACTTTAAATGAGTTCAAATCTCCAGGGCCTGATGAGCTGCATCCAAAGGTACTAAAGGCGCTGTCAGATGTACCGTAATTTCAGAGCCTTTGTCTAGTATCTTTGAGAATTCTTGGAGAACAGGTGAGGTCCCTACAGACTGGAGACAGGCAAATGTTGTCCCCATCTTCAAAAAGGGGGGAAAGGAAGACCCAGGTAACTACCAACCAGTGAGCTTGACATTGATACCATGGAAGTTCCTAGAACAGATAATTCAGCAGTTGGTCTGTGAGCATTTAGGAAAGGATGCTGTGACTACTAAGATCCAGCATGGGTTTTTCAAAAATAAGTCATGCCAGACGAATCTGATTTCTTTTTTTGATGGAATTATAAACTTGGTGGATCAGGGAAATGCTGTGGACATTGTGTATCTTGATTTCAACAAGACTTTTGACAAAGTCCCCCGTGATATTCTCGCGAGGAAGCTGGTAAAATGTGGGTTGAACGAGGTAAGTGTGGATTTGTAGCTGGTTGACTGACTGAACCCAAAGAGCATTCATTAATGGTTCCTTGTCATCCTGGAAAAAAGTGACAAGTGGGGTGCCACAGGGTTCTGCCCTGGCCCAGTTGTTGTTCAACACCTTTATAAATGACTTGGATGAAGGAATTGAGGGGATTTAATAAACACAATAATGAGTCCAAAATTGCTTGTATTGGAAACGTTTCTCTAAGCTTTTCTGCCACTGTTCGCAAAAATAGTTGTGCTTTTTCACACCTCTACCACATGTGATAGAAATTACCTTTTTGTTCCTGACATACCTAAAACATTCTGTCTTCTGATTTACTTACAATTTTGTTTCCCCATGGAGTCTAGTATCATTGGACTTCCATTTTAATATAATATTCTATTGCTATTGAGCCTTTATGAAATAAAAATAACCACATTTCTCTTGTAATTTCCCTATTTATATCATTATTCCATTAAAACATATATTTGCATTCTATTTTTCTTTTGAGTGTTGATGATAATTTGACACATCTAAGAGAAACATCCTGGCTTGTCATTCTCTAATATTATTTCAAACTCAGGCATATCTCTCTAGATCTCTTGACTTCTAATCATCCTACTCAAGAAAGCCGAAATTTGTATGTGTTGGTATCTGGGTGAGTCTGTTTTCAATTTGGCTTTCAGTACTGTCTGTATGCCCTTCCAATCTTGAAATTTTGTAATTTATTCTCTTTCCATAGTTGCAAAATTCCCAAGTCCCCTTTCAGACTAGAACTTTCATCATCTAGAAGGGAATCAAGTGGAGATGTCTTAGATCAGTGTTCCCCAACCTTGGGCCTCCAGCTGTTTTTGGACTACAATTCCCATCATCTTTGACCACTGGTCTTGCTAGCGAGGGATGATGGGAGTTGTAGTCCAAAAACAGCTGGAGGCCCAAGGTTGGGGAACACTGTCTTAGATGATAGGACCTTGATACTCTCTTCATGATTCGCCTTTCCTAGGTCACAACCTTATACTGATCCTCCTTGTTTGTTTCTGGATGCTTGAAATTTGTCCTTGAATGCCTCTGAATTTGTCTGATAATTCCTCTTGTTTGTTTAAACAGCCACAGAAGCAGCAAAACTGGGGTAATATTTGGGAATGATTTCAGGGGAGACATTTATTGCCCTATCTCACTCCTGTCATAGGCTAATGTCACACCTCAATGATATTTCATCTCCGCCAGAGGTGCCAGCTTGCGAGGGCAATTGGGCGGGGCAAATGTTGTGGGTATGATGGACATCAGGAGGAGCTGTGGGCGGAGCCAAACGTGGGGGCCGTGCAGCTTCAGTGGCTGGTGGCTCCTCGTCCACCTCCTCCTCGTGCTGCAACTGGTGACAGGCTGCTTCCACCCTCCTTCCCTTCCACGGCAGGAGAGCAAGGAGCCAGCCACTGGAGCTGTGCCATGCTCTGCTCCATGCTCAGCCTCCTTCACCGCCTTAACATGGGGGAGGGAGAGCCCCCCCCCCCAAAATATATTGGGGCCCCCAAAACAGCTTGGCCCTCAGGAGCTGGTGCCCCAGATCTCACCTCTGTATTTATCTATTAAGGTAGTGTTCTGTTTTTCCCCAAAAGCACTGTGCAGCAAATGTGGGGGTTATCCCATCGTGACCTTTTTCATCCATATCACTCCAGAAAACACCCAGTAAGCATCATGGCTGAATTCAGGACTGCTTGGTCTCAACTCAGAAATTAACATCACAATGATGCCTCAAACCCAAACAAATACCCAACAGAGATGTTTAAAGTCCTGTTTGGGCATTCTGCTTCCATGTAAACCCTACATATGAATAGGGCAAGCAAGAGCAAGCTTCCTTAACTTGTAGAGGCTGAGGTCTGAAGCAGAGAGTCCTTTCTGAGCATGGAGGTCCCTCACACAGTTCAGAACTCTGCAAAATGGAGGGCCCTGAATTGAGCAGGATACTTCTTTTAGAGGCTCCTCACTTTAGACTTTGCCCTCCATGAGCTGGAGGCAAATGGAGGATAGTGAAGTGGGGATAATATGGAGCTTTACGCAATCCCCCATGGTTGCATGTGGGATTTATGTGCAAGGATTTGTGTGAATAGGGTTTAGGTAGCATCTAAACATAACGAAATGTTTTATCACCTCGCCTCCATGCTAATATTATTTCCTCCCCCAAGTCAAACAATGCCTAGAATTTTAAAAGAACCCACAAATACATTAAGAAAATAACTTCATTTTTTTAAAAAAGAAAAGAATGAATGGCGTGTTTTTGTTCAGTTGCAATAGTATTAAAAATCTGCACTAAAACTCTAGGACTGCCAGTATTGCTTAAAGAGCTATGTAAATCAAGGGACATTCAAAAGTCCATTAGATGTTTGAATTTAGTACACTTGCATTGCAGAAGCTTATGCAAGTACCTGCAATGTTCTGCCGTAAATAAGTTGTCAATAAACATCCTGGTAATATAATAGAATTCTGTTTAAAATAAATGGGGGACAAAACAGCTTGGAAAGCATGTGCATTGTGAGATAATCCAGAGCAAGGGAGTATGTAAAAAGAAAGATGATGAGCTAAAAATGATTATGTGTCACAATAAAAATTTTCCAACTTGTCTGCTGATTAGATGCTAATGCTGCCCATAAAAACCAAAGGGAGTGAAAAGCGAGGCAGAGCACTTGATAAAATATCTTATTGAAACCTATTGTATTTACCACTTATTAGATTCTGAACTCATATACATCTCAATTGTGGAGAGTCTTCATATTTAAAAGCTTTAAGTCCATCAATTGCATTACTCATAATTTCCACATTTGCTTCTTCCTCAGCAATTCAGGATGAGCAAAGACTCTTATAACCGCCTTCCTGCAATTTGATTACCCAGAGATTCTCATACAATGCACTGCCGACACGTCTCTCTAAGAACGAGAGCTTTAAAACTGTGAAATGGAAGTTGCATGGAAATGCTACGCAAATAGTTTTGGTTATGATGGAAATCATGTGGCTGTAGCACAAGCAGGAATTATCGGGGGGGGGGGGCTGAAAAAAGAGAACATCTCCTTCCTTGCAAGCATGGCAAACCTTTTCCCCTTTTGTTTCCGGAGCTTTACCTCTCAAAACCCAAAAGTTCTGCTCTCCGAAGGCAAGTAATGCTTTACAATATGCCAACTAAAAATGGAAAATTTGTGTAATTGGAAAGAGTTATGGGTCTACTTGCACAAGGTAAAAAGAAAGAAAGAAATTGCTTCTAAGGGTTTTCTTTGGAGCCTTTTCGATCTGTTTCATATTAATTCATCGATGAGGCATTCAAGAGAATTCATTGTGATTAGATGGGGAAGACAGTGGGGAATGGTTTTATAGAAATATCTCAGCGCTACTTACATTAAGCCATGTTATTGTCCATCCTCCATCGGACTGACTGCCTGAAAACCAAGAACTATAGTGGATCTCAGGATTCATATGTTGATTCCGCAAACACGCCCTTTGTAAGGTACCTGTTCAGTGCACTTGAGGTTTGGGATTGTGTCCGTGTTCTTTTGGAGCATCGTGAAAAGGAAAGAAAACATTTATTTTGGAATTTGGGGCTTATCGTAGATCAATCTTTGTCACTAGAGACTCAGGTGGCCTCAGTGACTAGGAGTGCAATTTAGCAACTATGGCTGATACATCAGCCATGGCTGCTCTTAGACAGGAATAGCCTGGCCATGGTGATTCGTGCATTGGTAACCTCAAGACTTGATCCCTACACTGTCTTCTATTTGGGGTTACCCTCAGGCCTTTTCCAGAGACTTCAGATGATGGAAATGATGCAGCTAGACTGTTGATGGGTACAGACTATCATCACTTCATAACCGATGCTCAAAAGCTTGCACCGACTGCCCATATACTACCAGGCCAGGTTCCATAGATTCTTGTGTTAATTTACAAGACGCTTAACAACTTGGTTCCAAGATGCCTCAGTAACTACCTGATTCATTATATCCCTTCCCCATCACTGAGGTTTTCAGGGGACTGAGCCCTTACTTTTTCAATGTAAAGATCATATTGTCTTCATATGGAAAAATGGAATGTCTACACAAGAAGGATATTGTGCAAAATACCTATGCTTTTACGTATTGGGACTAGAAATCGCAGTGCATTTTCCTTTTATGCAAGTGTGGGGACAGCCAATGCACCTGGAAATTTGCTGCTGGCTCCTTGGAATCCACACACACACCCAATGCACAGAAAGAGGCATTGCTTTTCCCAAAGGTAACACAAATTTTCTTGCTTTCTGCCACTCCTAAAATAAACTTATTAATCAGTTTATTCCTACAGAAATAATATATCGTTTGCCATGAATAATTCTGTACCTGCAGTTCTGTTTCCTTAACAAGAAAATAAGTGATCAAATATTCCTGATGCTCTTCTCTGGATATTCTACATATGCCTCTAACCTTCAAAAGCTTGATATGCCACGGGTCTTTACACCACTGTGAGCTCAAGTGAGTTGTGCAAAGAACAAAGCTCTCCTTAATAGTCTTTGGCTCCTGAGAATTTCTTGTTTTGCTCCTTGTCCTGAACTGCCCGACCCCACCAACCAGTCAGAAAGCTCCCTATGTTCAAAGGGGAGATAGGTCCTTGGTGGCTACTTCTGCCCAGGTCGCACCCCTTATTCAAGGGTGCAAGAAAACATCAACTCAAAACATAATTTATGTTGCAGTGACAAAAGCTTTGTTTACGGAAGGGTGGGGAGGGGAATCCAAAACCCTGACTGCTCTATTTCATCTGTGATTCTCATGCCTATTTTATCTTGACTCACGGTTTAAAGTTCGCCATGTTCTTAGACCAAATGTAAAACGTTTAATTAAAACTGGGTGAAAACAAATTATTCTGTCAATGCCTCCTACAGCCAAATGTCCAGCGTTTGAATCAGACGGCATCGTGGAAAGCAAAATATTAATTAAAACTCATCAGGGGTGGGAACTACAGGGAATTAAGATGAGGACAATATAGTTGCCCATAAACGTTAAGAATGATAACAATGTGCAGAGACATAAAGCAGGATTAGAAAAAAAAATAGTTTGTGTATAATCACCAGCACTCTGAAATAAATCAGTATACCCAGCATGGAACATATGAGTTTTACAAACATCATTCCAATATTTTTTTTATTACCTAGGAGCATTAGGATATATACTCCTTGACTATAATAATTACTTGCAGTTAATTACAAATGCAACAGAAGTGCTGGTAATATTAGAGTTCCACCCTACATAAAGCTAGAAATTACTGCTATTACTCTTATTTGCTGAGAATATTGGGTCATAGATGCTAATTAGCAGTTCACAGCCCCCCACAGGAAAAAGACTCATTATTATAAAAATCTGTCTTGGTAACCAAAGGCACCCTTCAAGTCACTGTGAACACTTTTGTCAGATCAATTATTAGCTATGACAAAACTTCATTTTCGTGTGGGGAAGAAAAGAAAAAAAAACAACCCCAAGGTTACAAATACAACACGCTAGATCTCTAAATTGATTGCCATAGTAAGAATAGAGATATCAGTCTCTTTTGCCTCTTTTATGTTTCGCATTCTGGAAACAAATGAAATGAAAAGAGACTGAGAATGGCAGGGGAGCCCACAGGATTTTCTGGGCCTGGTACACTGTATGTGGATTGGGGTCCTCTGACCCACTTGCAAATGAGGACACAGATTTGCATAACATTTGCATACGCTGTGTCATATGAATAGTTGTGTCCTCTTTTGCAGGTGGAGAGGAGGGCCCAGAAATAAATCAGAGGACACACATATAATAAAGTATCTAACCGTCTGAACAGGAAAAGCTTCCCCCATAGTTTTATTTCCATACTAGAAAGCCTGTTGATTTTCTACCTGCCACACCACTATTAAAGGCGCAAGAATCCTACTTTCCTCAAGCTTTTGCCTCTTTCTGTGGGGGACAAGGGCTAAGAGTCATGTCTGAGAGTTAACTTTGAGAGTTACCTCTGCATTTTCTTTTTTCTTTCTTTCCTCTGTTTTTGTTTTTATTTAGATTAGATTCTTTTATTGTATTATGAAAAACTTTAATAAAATATGAGAGAGAATCCTGCTTTCCCCCAGTGCCAAAGCCTACACTGTGCTCCTGTTTTTACTAACCTGGAGGTAACCCCAATGAATCACTAAGACTTTAAATGTTGAAGTATAAAGGTTCCCACCAACCAATTGTTAATGATCTTCTATGTCCACAGCCTCAGAAGCTGTTGTGGCAGCTGGTAGCTAGGCTATATCTCAATAGGAAAGCATCTACTTTTATGCAGAAGGTCTCAGGTTCAATTGCCATGCTCTCTAAATGGAACTGGGAATGCCCCCGGTCTGAAATCTTGAATCCTGAAAGCTGCTGAAATCCTAAAAGCATAGTCCAGGGATAGGCAATGCGGTGATTTCGAAATGTTGTTGGGAGTCCAGCTCCTATCAAGCCTTCAGCCAGCATGGCCAATGGTCAGGGATCAAATGAGTTGAAGCACAGCAACATTGGAAAGGCACTATGTTGGCTATGCCTGGTGAAAAGAGCACTGAGCTAGGTGTTTTAGCCCAGCCTTTCTCAACCTGTGGGTCCCCAGATGTTGTTGGACTACAACTCCCATCACCCCTAGCTAGCAAGGCCAGAGCTCAGGGGTGATGGGAGTTGTAGTCCAACAACATCTGGGGACCCACAGGTTGAGAACCGCTGTTTTAGTCTATTCATGAAGGCCACCAAGATATGGGCACAAGGGTTACTGATGTATTGGGTCCAGGAATAGGGGGGAAATGCAAGAGTCTCTAGCCCTCCTAAAAATAAAGTTCTGAAGCTAAATATGCAGGTGCCCTCCTAAATGTTTTATCTGAGACAAACCAGCCCAACTACTCCCACTTTCAGGGTTTTCAGTCAATGTGCGAAGTTGCAGCTATGGTTAATGAGTGATTTGCTTGGACACCAGGCAGCTGGGATCTACAGGGTCCTAAAGAGCTGATTCTTTCCTCTCCCATTTACTGCACTTTTCCTGCTTCTCTCTCCTTTCCTATTCCTTGGAACCTCATAGAAACCATCTCTGATGTCTCTCAGGCGCCTACTGAATATTTTCCTCTTCCAACAAACAGATAACTTTCCTAGTCTGCTTCTGTATTGAAATTTGGATAGTTTTAGATGTCTTAATTGCCCCTAGCAACCAGGATGCACCTTTCCTGTGTTGGGGTTGTCTGAGATCAAGTACTCCATAGAAGTCCGCTGCCCCCCCCTGCAAATACACATACTCAACCAGTGCAGGTCTTTTAAACAAACACCTAAAGAACCCATATAGTTAAAGCTATGGTTTTCCCAGTAGTGATGCATGGAAGTGAGAGCTGAACCATAAAGAAGGCTGATCACCGAAGAATTGATGCTTTTGAATTATGGTGCTGGAGGAGACTCTTGAAAGTCCCATGGACTGCAAGAAGATCAAACCCGTCCATTCTTAAGGAAATCAGCCCTGAGTGCTCACTGGAAGGACAGATCCTGAAGCTGAGGCTCCAATACTTTGGCCACCTCATGAGAAGAGAAGACTCCCTGGAAAAGACCCTGGTGTTGGGAAAGATGGAGGGCACAAGGAGAAGGGGACGACAGAGGACAAAATGGTTGGACAGTGTTCTCGAAGCTAACAACATGAGTTTGACCAAACTGTGGGAGGCATTGGAAGACAGGAGTGCCTGGCGTGCTCTGGTCCATGGGGTCACGGACAAGACTAAACGACTAAACAACAACAAAGAACCCACGAAACGATGGAACGCAATAGTAAAACAACATGGCATTTTCAATCTATCACCAAGTGAAAACTTAGACTTGCCAATATGATTCTTCTGAAATATTTCCTGCATGCTGTCAGGCCAAATCCACTCCGGGATCGCTTTTGAGAATGATACCGAGAAAGCAAAAATCAGAGTAACAATATACTTGTTAGATGCTAGACTGTGTGCAAATGGTACAGGGACATCCTGTGTATGGGATTGGGAGGGGGAAATGCAGAGATGCATAATTCTTTGCTCTCATTTTTATTCTTCCTAATCCTGTGTACATCACACACTGCTCTCCATCCCCGTTGCTGACGAGCTTCTGTTCCATACAGTATTTAGCCAGAACAACAGACGTGCATTACATGCATTCCCTTATGTTCCTTTTTGAAACCCAATTCTAATAATTTCTTCTCCTTATGTCAGCGTAACCACGTACCCCAACACAGTCTGTTGAAGCCATTAAATAAGTCTATCTTCTCAGTTGAAACCATAGTGAGAAATTCCAGTACTTCTCTGTAAAAAAAAGGGGGGGATTGTTGAAGAAAACATCCACACACATTTAATTTTTTTTATAAATGTTCAATGTCTCAAAACATTTGGGGAAGATCTAAAGTTATTTTAACAGAAGGAGCATATTGAACCATCTCCAGTCCACAATAGGGAAAAGTCAGATTCTCTGGGATGCTTTCCTCCACACAAGTGTAATTTTTCTCCCTGCATTTTTTTTAAAAAGTCTACTTGGCACTCCAGTCAGATTTGTGGGTTTCCCACAACTGTATCTGCAAGTAGGCACCACTAAAATGCTCTCTAAGAAGTTGAGGCCAGCAGTGGCATGGAAATTGCAGATAATTGCAAGTGTAATACTGACAACTGACTGGAATTTTTAAAAAAATGCAGTGCATGTTCCACACAGAATATAAATTTTATATATAGGAAGCTGCTGGAAGCAGCCATCAGGGGATTTGGAGCAGGGTGTCACCAGTAGGCTGATGACACGTTGTTCTAGTTCTCTGTTGCATCAGTACCAGGTGGAACAGTGCAAGTCCTGAAGGCAGAGTCTAGAGGCAGAAATGAGCTGGATGTAGGTCAGCAAACTGAAGCTGAATCCAGACAAGATGGAAGTGCTGTCAGTGGTTCCCATATCTGGGAATTACCTGTTCTTAATAGGAATGCACTCCCCTTAAAGTCAACAGGTCCATAGTTTGGGTGTGCTCCTGGAACCATATTTGTCATTCAAGACCCAGGTGACCAAAGTAGCTTGGAGGACTTATGTCTGGCTTCATCTGGTGTGCCAACTATGGTCATTTCATCATCATCATCATCATCATCATCATCATCATCATTATTTATATCCCACCCATCTGGCTGGGTCCCCCCAGACACCCTGGGCGGTCTACAGCATATACAAAACACAGTAAAACATCAAACACTAAGAACATCCTGATATAAAGCTGCCTTCAGATGTTCATGTTCCAAACTGGACTACTGCCATTTTCTCTATGGGGACTGCCTTTGAAGATGGTCTGGGAACTGCAGCTAGTGGAAAACGCTGCACATATTACCAACATATTACCCATATCTTAAAACAGCTACATTAGTGGCCAGTTGTTCTCCAGACTTTATTAAAGATGGTTATGTTGACATTTAAAGTTCCAAAAAGTGTGGGACCCAAATATCTGAGAGAATAACTTCCCATGTTCTAAAATCAGCAGATGTGACATTCCTGGTGGTTCCTCGTCAGTATGTATGTGGTGTGAAGCCTATAGAAAGGGTCTTTTCGGTGGTGGCTCCTTGTATATGGAATTACTGAGGTTTGTCAGGTCCCATCTATCTTTTGTATTAGGCAGTTAGCTGGAGGAGGAGAGACCTGATTGTCATTGTTGCCATGTGCTTGTGTTATTTTAATGGATGCTGTTGAAAGGGCAGTACATAAATATTCTAAATAGATACATCTTCAATTATTTGTTTTTTCCATAGCATACTCTAAAAAAATGCACATCCAGCCAACATGTCCCCGTCTTTTAAACATTTCAGCATTATACAAAAGCATTGTTTGATGCATATCCTTCCATTTTTACAGCGCCATGTCCAAAGAATATATTTTCATGCTTCAATGATTCATCTATAAGGAGATTACTCTCTCAAGGGGGGAGAAATCTGGGTCTGCTATGACAGCAACTTACTGTACATATATTAACAGCAGCAGATCTCTCCAATGCCCTTTAATATTCAGGGAGCATCTCACATCTGTCATCAAACTCTTTTTGTCCTTTCCTAATTTGATGTCATTGTACAGTATCAGCTTCAAACTACAAAGGACATTTTCAGTCCACCTTTAATATGGAGAAGTAAAAGACCACTAAAAGTTTCCTTTGTTGTAACTAGGGAGCCATTTTGTAATCTTTTTATTAAAAACAAAAAGCAAAAACCACAGTATGGCTTTGTCAGACTTGGTGCTTGCTAGGAGACTAGCAATACTTAGCAATGGTTAATGCAACCGAAGTATCTTCTAGATTGCATTGACAGAAATATAATATTTAGACGGTGAGAAGAAATGGCAATGCTCTATTCTGCTTCGGTCAGGTCTTGCCTGGCATACTATAGGCCCTTCTCAGAGTAAACCCCTTGAAATTAATGGGCTAAAGTTAGCCATGTTCATTAATTTCCATGGGATTGTTCTGAGTAAGAACAGCACTGGATGCAACCCTATGTCTAGTTCTGGGCACCACCATTTAAGAACATGATGGTGATTGTCACCAACTTGAATGGCTTTAAAAGAGGATTCGACAAATTCATGGATAAGAAGACCATTAGTGATGGCTATACTTTGCTTCCATGCCTGTGAATGCTACTTGCTGGGAATCACAAGTGGGGAAAATATTCGCCACTTGCCATATTCCATGAAATATTACTGCACTTCATTGACAGTTCTGCTCTGACTCTTGACATCACCAAGCCTTACCTCATAAGATTCAAGGATGAAGACATGGAAACCTACCCTCAACATAAAACATATTAATTAACTATCTTCATGTAAAATTGCCATATGAGGTGAGAACAGTTAGATACGGTGACATCTCTTTCCAGAGTACTGAGTAAAGGCGCTAACGATGGATGAAGGGCGGGCTACAAATTTAATAAACATTTTTTTTCCTAAAACCCAAACTTTGCTAACCGTTTGCACTCAGCTTTGAAGGGAAGAGTATTTAAAGAAAAGTCTGAAAATCCACTCTGTCTTTTATCACTCCTTGCCAGAATGTGCTGCAAAGCTATTAATTAATGCAGCAATATTTTTGCTACAACAAACATTTTCAATTTGCCCTGTAAAAAACAGCATTTATGATTTTAGCCTTTTGCTCCTGTTTTATTTTTGGTCCCTGTGATATAGATTACAGTCGAGTGTGTCCTCTGTCCATATGCACACCAATTGTGCTCAACATATGGTCGCGCACAGGGGGGGAAAACACAACTCATAATAGTCTTTTTATATTTTGCATACAGACATCGTCCTATTATCCTAGCAGCACCGCAGTATTCCTTCAGGCCACTTTGCATCTCTTCCATCATCCATCTCCAGTCGCTTAATCTATATTAAGTGAAGTAGCACCTGATCAAGTTACAAGTAACATGCAGAATGCTCAACTGGTGCTAGTGCTGTGACCTGGAAATAGTGTTCCTTTTCGTAACTGTCGTCCTTGCAGCATTGTATATTTTAAGTACAAAAGTGCACAGAGAGTCCTTATTTTAGAATTATTGTTCTAACTTAATATGCCAACTTAAGAACATGAGGAATGCTCCTGCTGGTTCAGGGCAGAGGCCCATTTAGTTTAGCATTCTGTTCTCTCACAGTGACCAGCGTCCTTCAAATAAGTTTGCAGTGTATACAGGGATCACTAACATGAAGACTGTGGGCTCCAATGTGTCTGCCGGTACCTCCCATGTCAGAATATTGCCCATTCTCAGCTCTCAGTAAATATTCCCTCCAAAATTCAGTGCCTGAGAGGCTATTTCTTCTTCCTGCTCAGTTCACTTTTGCACGTTAAAAACAAAACACATTAAACACGCCCATATTTCATTGGATGCCATGCCTGGGAAGACTCCTCCCCTTCTGTTCTAAGCAGAAGAAAGGTGCAAAGTGCTTCTCTCTATGAGTGAGCATGGTGGAAGCTGACATTGATGGAGAGGCAGACCTGCAACATTATGTGGTCCTGTATCTTAAAGCTCTTTTAGGGGTGGCAGTCATGTTGTGTTATGCCACGCCCCAAGGCACCCAGGTTTAAAGGTAAAGGGACCCCTGACCATTAGGTCCAGTCATGACCGACTTTGGGGTTGTGGCGCTCAACTCACTTTATTGGCCGAGGGAGCCAGCATTTGTCCTCAGACAGCTTCTGGGTCATGTGGCCAGCATGACTAAGCTGCTTCTGGCAAACCAGAGCAGTGCACGGAAACGCCATTTACCTTCCCGCCAGAGCAGTACCTATTTATCTACTTGCACTTTGACGTGGTTTCGAACTGCTAGGTTGGCAGGAGCAGGGACCAAGCAACGGGAACTCACCCCATCATGGGGATTCGAACCGCCGACCTTCTGATCGGCAAGTCCTAGGCTCTGTGGTTTAAACCCACAGCGCCCCCCCGCGTCCTACAGCACCATCCGCGTCCTGCACCCAGGTTTACCCTTTCTCAAAATCCCAAATGTGCACACTGGAGCACATTTGCAAAAAGGTATTGTGAAACACAAAGAATTGGTTTCAAGAACACACACAAGAAGTACATCAAGGCTTTGCCTGGCATTCAGGTGGGATTTATTATTTATTTTATTTATTAAATTCTTATACCACCTTCATCCGAGGATCACAGGGCAATTCGAAATATAAACACACTGTGTGCAAGTATGGCTTGGTTTCATTTTGTGCCAAGATGGCAGGCGCTAGTCTGAGGGAACTGCAGACTCCTAAATCTGCATGTTCCCTGAGGAGTGGTTCTGGGTCATCTCAACGCAATCCTGCAAGTGTGGGCTTTATTACACAACCAAAAATATAAAAAAATATTCCTAGGTATGGGAAACCTGTGGCCCTCCAAATGTTGTCGGACTTAAAGGTGGCCACTGTTGTCTATAGGAGAACTATCTTGCTCTCCAGGCTCCCTGTACGCCTGAGTGTCAATCTGCAGTATTTTGTGTTAGACCAACAGGATATTTTATTTTTTTTATAAAAAAATTATTGGTTTTACAAGAATTTTTTAAACGCATACAAACAAATAAAGAAAACAAACAAACATGTATAATTTCATGTCCTTTCTTTCATAATCCTTACTTCGCCGACTTCCCCGAACCTCCCCTTTCTGCATTCCAATTCCATTTTTTTTCCAGCAAATCCTAACACTTAATTACACCAAATTCATCCCTTATTCTTTTCTTTTACTTAATCTTTTTCAGCTATACACCTCTTTTTCCCTCAGATCTAGACATTTTGACAAGGCCAACAGGATAATTTGGTGTACCATCCATTCCACTACCCAACAGTCTCCCTAACTGAGCTGACAGAAATGGTCTTGAACATAGCACTGCAGACTCTTAGACTGTCTGGGGTAGCTCATGGGGTAGATTCATGGCCACCATGACAACCATGAGGCTGTCCCAGCATGACATCTGGCCAACATATACTGTTTGGCACACTCTGGATTTCGTTTTCCTGGATGAGCATGGAGAGAGTGATCTGAAGGTGGGGGGGAAGAGAAGCAAGGGTTTTATTTTAATGGATATATCATGCTCCATTCACACTGTGGGCAACTCTCAGTGTAAAAGTGAAGTGAATTAGGGCCAAACTAGACAATATGACTGCATACCCTCCAACATTTTTGGCACCTAATCTAGGACGCTCCATTTTTTGTCCTGAGTCCTTGTGCACGCATAAGTATGCGAGACCAAAATATGCTACTTATTTGGTCTTGCAAGACCAAAAGACAAGTGGTTTTCATTCCGGAGCTCCAGCATGACCTAGCTGATTCGCTCCAGAACATCAGACCGAAAAAGGAATGCCTTCCAGTCTAGTGCTCTGGTGTAACCCTGCTGATTTATGCCAGAGTGAGAATTGGTGAGCCAGTGTGGTGTAGTGGTTAAGAGCAGTAGTCTTGTAATCTGGTGAACTGGGTTCGTGTCTCCGCTCCTCCACATGCAGCTGCTAGGTGACCTTGGGCTGGTCACACTTCTCTGAAGTCTCTCGGCCTCACTCACCTCACAGAGTGTTTGTTATGGGGGAGAAAGGGAAAGGAGAATGTTAGTCGCTTTGAGACTCCTTAAAGGGAGTGAAAGGCGGGATATCAAATACAAACTCTTCTTCTTCTTCTTCTTCTTCTTCTTCTTCTTCTTCTTCTTCTTCTTCTTCTTCTTCACGCCAGTTCACCAGACCCAATAAAATGGACATTATGGGATCCAAACTGAGGCTGGGATTGGTTTCTGTGGTTGCAGGATGTCCCACTTAAAACGGGACAGTTGTGGGGTATGGGACCAATTATCTGGTAGCTTTTATTTTTGTTTTAACTAAAACATGTATTGGATTATTGGATTATAGCAGTGATGAGGGAAGGAATGCAGCTTAACCTGTTCCCAACAGAAATAATGGCAGAAAGAGTTCACCGGCTCTAGTTATTTGGGGGTGGGGGTGGGATGGGGAGTAGAGGTCCACACATGTTCCAATCCTTGTCACACCCTCAGTCAAACCATGATCCCCCTGGGCCCTTCCAAAAAACTGTCATTAAAAAGTGGAGGCTATCACAAAAGTAGGGAAGGCAGCCCACCCTTTGGCCTCCCTGGAATTTGAGCATGGGGGACTGTCCAACTCTTTTGACACTCTTGGAACCCTCTCTGTTCCCCCGACTGCTTTCTGAATGGAAAGGATTAAGCAAATACTGGTCCCTCCGCATTGCCCTACTTCAATTAGATTTGCAGCCCCCATGGCTGTATTTCAGTAAAGCTACAAACTAAAATAAAATAAATTGGAAAAGAAAGCCATAAGGAGCCAGTCTCAGAGTCAGCATCTCCTCCACTTTGGCCTTTGGTGGAGAATCAAGCTACTGCTATTTTAGACTCAGGCCAGATTGATACCATCATGTGCATGCCAGAAACTGTCATATCTAGTGGAGTCGAAGACTAATTTAATTTTCAGGGCATTGCATACACACACACCACACGAACACACACGAACACACGCACACTGATATGCTGAAGAAAAGATCCTAGCAAAGTTGATGTGGAAAGTGACAAGGATATCGGAGCATGGAAACAAGATAGCATAGCGGGTGGCTTCAACTATGTGCTCACCGTGAACTGTGCTGCAGAGTAACACTTTTCTTGGAATATAAGAAGCTGCCCTATACAGAGTCAGACCAGGAGTGGATTTAAGGCTATGCGGGCAGTGTGCACACACTGGGCACTGAGCCAAGGGGGCACAGTCTCAATGCCTGGTAAGCGAAGCGCTGGGCTGCGAGAAGGTGCCACGAGGCAATCGCAGGATCCTAGAATCCTTCTGTCTCCTAGTTAGCACTTTCCCAGCTGTGCAAAAAAGGCAGGAGGGCTCTGGGACCCTGCCAGAGGCCTGGCCCTTCCTTCCCAAAGCTGGGCGCCTCCTTACTCGCCTTTGGGAATGCAGTGCAATGGTAGCAGGGTGTGTGTGCATATTCTGGCCTTGCACAGGGCGCCATAGCGCCCAGGTCTACCACCGGTCAGACCAATGGTCGATTTAACTAAGTATTGTCCACACTGACGGGCAGCTCCCTTGCCCTCCGCCCACCTGGAGATGCCAAGGGTTGAACCTGGGACTTCCTGCATGCAAAGTGGATGCTTGACTGCAGAGATACAGCCTTTCCCCCAGTTCTTTCCTTCTTAAGCATTTCTCTACTCAATTGCTCATGGTAGATTTATGAACTCCTCCATGTCAAGCTGAACCCTTTCCAGGCAGTTGAGGGGGACTGTTTCCTGGATCAAGCTGTACATCCTGTATCCACAACAATTATTTAGTTCACCAAGAAATGATGTTTTGGTTCCATTGCAGGAATGCAGTCAATTCAATCAGTTCACTTTCATGTCCTTGGTTTTGCGCATTTGTGATCTAAAAGCTGAACAAGGCTCTCTTCTTAATGTATTTCTCTTCTCGTTGCAATGAAAAAGATGCTTTGAATGAGCAGAGCTAATGTACATGTTTGAAATATATCATTTGAATTTAAACCTGTGGACTTGCATTTGTTTTCAAATGATGGGCAAGATTACTGATGGTAATCAAACTGATGGTTTCCATTTTAAAGATTGCCACCAGATTTTAAAATCCAAAACAAATTTAATTGTGACAACTTTATAAACTTGTAAAAATTAAAATTTGAATTTTGTGAGCTTTGTTCAGTTCTCCTTGATTGCCGTATGGAATGTTTCACAAGAAATGTATTGAGAATTATGAGACATATGCCTAAAATGGCTCATTGAGATAATGGGGGGAGCACTATTAGTGGTTCCCTATGCACCAGAAGCACAACTCATGCAAACAAAGAGTCGTGAAAGGAGTCGTGCCTTCAGTGTTGTGTCTATGGAACTCCCTCCCACAAGGAGTTAGACAGGCGCTGTCCCTACTGAGTGTTGGATGCCTAGTCAAGACTGTTTTATTTCATTTCCGGATCACATCCTTGGAAGCATCTCAAAGCAATTTTGCAAAGCCACAAAAGCAGTTAAAACATATAAAAACAATTTCAAATCGGATACAGGTAACCTTGTTTTTTAAAAAGATTTTATTCCATATTTTATCGCAATATATGCATCTCTTACATCACACACGTGTAAATGTTTTTTATCCTGAAATATGCCTCATTTTGGTATGTTTTATTAATCCGAGAACTGTACTGCAAGTTTCAGAGAAGTGTGAAATCTGAAGGAGAAGCACATTCTGAGCCACACATTAGTTCAGAAGTTATCAATCAGGTCATTTTACACTGGAATTCACAGAAATGTAATTCCTCAATTATTCCTAACTGGAATATCAGAACGAATGAACCCGAGTCAAGAGACACGCATGAAACAAGGCAATTTCCACAACTGGTCCTTCTAACGGAGGACTTCTACATTGCAGTGCTGCTGTCAGTCTATCTTTCAGTAAGTCAAACTATAGATCCACTTCTTGTTCCTTATTGTCTACACAGATGGGCCTTGACTCTCCAGAGTTTTAGGCAGGAGCCTTGCAGTCCTGCCTGGAGTCTCTGAGGGCTTGAACCAGGGACCTTCTCTGTTCAAAGCCACATGACCCATTTTCTCCCTGCATGCACCTTAGAGGCAAAAATAGACCAAAGCCATGTTAACTTAAAGAAACAAGAGTGAAACTCAACAGGTGAACAGTGATTTGTATTTGTGTTTGTTTAGTCGTTTAGTTGTGTCCGACTCTTCGTGACGCCATGGACCAGAGCACGCCAGGCACTTCTGTCTTCCACTGTCTCCCGCAGTTTGGTCAGACTCATGTTTGTAGCTTCGAGAACACTGTCCAACCATCTCGTCCTCTGTCGTCCCCTTCTCCTTGTGCCCTCCATCTTTCCCAACATCAGGGTCTTTTCCAGGGAGTCTTCTCTTCTCATGAGGTGGCCAAAGTATTGGAGCCTCAGCTTCATGATCTGTCCTTCCAGTGAGCACTCAGGGCTGATTTCCTTAAGAATGGGTGCATTTGATCTTCTTGCAGTCCATGGGACTCTCAAGAGTCTCCTCCAGGACCATGATTCAAAAGCATCAATTCTTTGGCGATCAGCCTTCTTTACAGTCCAGCATTTTTATTTATGTAGCCCAAACTCATGTTCTGTGACAAAATGGGGTGGGCGGGAGAGAGCAATGTACTTTTTTATAATTTCTCCACCCTGCCACCACCCACAAGTACTGTACACTTTTTTTTTAAAAAAAAAGTTTGTTTATTCATTCTAGAGACAGACTTCCTCAGGGGGAAAAAAAATAAACACACAGAAGGACTCAGGGCAAGAGGTACGCTTTGTATATAGCTTTAGTGAAAACATGTTTTTCTTGTTAACACCTTGTTATATCCTAAAATCACAATACAGAAAAAAAACTGTGAAGAAGGCTGTATGAAAAGACATGTCAGACAAGGAAGGAAATGCAGCTCTCTTCCACATGGCTACTAACTGCATATCATCAGGCTAGTGGGTGAACTTAAAGGAGGCATACCTTGCCCTCTTTTTTCTCAGTGTCTTGGAAAGCACAGCAAGCGGGAGGGAAGGGCCTTGCCACAGTAAGACAGGAGTCCATCTGCACACTCACATAGGAGTAAGCCCAACTGAACACATTTCAGAATTAACTTCGGAGCAAACAGGTTTTGGACCAGCCTGCAGATCTAGCTAAACCCAAACACCCACAAGCAGCCATGGTGATGGGCCAGGTGATGGGTAATAACAACAACAACAACAACAACAACAACAACAACAACAACAACAACAACAACACAGTGGTACCTCAGGTTACATATGCTTCAGGTTGCAGACGCTTCAAGTTACAGACTCTGCTAACCCAGAAATAGTGCGTCAGGTTAAGAACTTTGCTTCAGGATGAGAACAGAAATCGTGCTCTGGCAGCACGGCGGCAGCAGGAGGCCCCATTAGCTAAAGTAGTGCTTCAGCTTAAGAACAGTTTCAGGTTAAGAGCGTACTTCCGGAACGAATTAAGTACTTAACCTGAGGTACCACTGTAATCCATTAAAGCCTTCCCTGAACAGGGCTGCCTTCAGATGTTTTCTAGAAGTCAAATAGTAGCTTATCTGTGGTACCAGATGTTGTTGGGCTCCAAATCATACCTGCCACAGCCTGTGTGGCCAATGGTCAGGGATGATGGCAGTTCAAGTCCAACATTTGGTTCTCCATCCCTGACTCTAGGGGTGTTGCTGATAACATAATTCACCAGCCCAATCCAACAACCAAATCCCCCTTCAGGCATTCTGAAATAATACCTCTGGAGGAGCGAACCTTCCAGCCTTGCATTGCGCAGGAATTTAAACTGTGGAGAGCTGGATGTAGACATATGTCGACGGGACACACAGCCAATAAGTGAACCAACTGGGGTTGTTGCAGCTACTAGTGATGGCAGCTGCTACAGGAGCTGGTAGACATGAAGGCTCCTCCCAACTTGCTTTTTTTGCCTCAGACTCCTGGCAAGGAAACAAGACCCATTAAGCTTCTTCACCTTCTTGAGAGAATGCTCCATTTTCCTTTTATAACAGGCCAATAGAGGTTGGTTTCAGTGCAGGAAACCAACTGCTATTGGCCTGTTCTCCTTTCCTGCGCCATTCAAAATACTGTTCAGTGCAAAAGAAGCTAAGTGGAGAGCAAGGGGAAGCAAAATAGCCCAGCAACCTAATTCCTTGACCTAGTCTCAGTTTGCATGGCTGGCAAGAACAAGAGAGGGGCCAATTTGGCAAGAAAAGGGTTCTTAATGTGTTGCTTGGAATAGCCGTTCCAGTAGTGGCACCCATAGAAAATTTGGTCCGCCTCACTCTTTATATGAGCTTCAAGTGCTGATTGTAAACTTCTTCTTTTTTAGTTCTTTTCAATAAAGTGGTTACCATCCATAGCGGGGGCTCTGTAGGTTATGTGCTGTTTTAATTGTTTGTTATTAGTGGTGGTTACTGCACTTGCCTTTTGTCTGTCGCACACTGTTTCACAACTGCAGGTTTTCGCTACAATTGCTAGCTATCTTGGGAACTCCAGTGTGGAGCCAAAACAGAGGACGGGGATGCTTTTGGTAAGTAAATACATCAGACCATAGAAACAGCAAGGATAAAGCTTGAGGTTTAAAAGACAACATGGACTGACCCATTTAACATCTTAGATCCTGTCATATACATAAAGCCAAGACATTCATTCCATGCTGCTCCTTCCCCAAGGAGACAGGATTTTCAACACGAATGGGGACTCTGTGGAAGGTCAAATACATCGACAGCTTTTGCTTATCTTCCTTGCTGCCCATTTGTGGTCCTGGCAGCAATTGTGACCTCTCTTCCCACTGACATCATTTCTCTCTCTCTCTTTTCGACACGCAGTATGCCAGAGTGAAGGCAGGAAGCTTCAGAAGGATGCCAGGTACACAATGAGAGGTGGCTATGCAATGAGAACTAAAGCCAGGCCATGAGCAATGCTAAATTCCACATTTTGGGTTTTCAGTAAAAGGAAAGCAAAAGGAGGGTATCCAGCAAGATTGTGGAGTGAAATCGCTTCTGTGTAGGGCCCCAAATAATCGAAAAGTAGGGGTGCACGATGAAGGGTATGGTGTGTTTGTTGTCAAAATATAGGGCTTTGTGGAAGTTTAGGCCAGGTTTTTAGTGCCTTGGGAAACCCGAGGTGGACTAACATGTAATGAAAATAATATTAATTATAATAATATTTGCCCTATTCACATGATGTTTCTTCCACACAATTGGGACAACAACACAACTGGGTGTCTCGATTGTGTTAGGCTCCTACACATGATATACACTGGCAGCCTTTGCAGACAAGCAACACACAACCCAGGGTTGTTGGCAGAAGGAGAAGAGACATTGGAGCAGGGCTAAAAAAATGATGGCAATTTAACTAAAACCAGTGAGCCTTGGGCTTGCCGATTGAAAGGTTGGCGGTTCGAATCCCCACGACAGGGTGAGCTCCTGTTGTTCAGTCCCAGCTCCTGCCAACCTAGCAGTTCAAAAGCACGTCAAAGTACAGGGAGATAAATAGGTACCGCTTCAACGGGAAGGTAAACAGCATTTATGTGCACTGCTGTGGTTTCACTAGAAGCGGCTGAGTCATGCTGGCCACATGACCCGGAAAAAATGTCTGTGGACAAACAGTTCCCTCGGCCAGTAAAGCGAGATGAGCGCTGCAACCCCAGAGTCATTCGCAACTGGACTTAGCTGTCAGGGAACTGCCATTGGAGCCAGAGGGAGAGGGAGGGCTCCAGAGGGATTCCGGAGAGCGTCCCGGGAGGGAGAGAAACAGCACATCTTCTGGGGAAGGAAATCAGCGTAGCACCAGTGGAGAAGGGGGGCAGATGGGGGAATCGGCGAAGTGGCTCCATGACTCCTCGCCGGGGACCAGTGGGGAGAGCACGGGTCCTCTGCTGCCCACACCCTCCCTGCACAGAAGGCTTCCGCGCAGGGAGACTAGGCGGAGACTAGGCGTCAAAGAGCTTCTTTGCTGGAAGAAGTTCAAGAAACGCCCACTGACGGATGCTGCCAGCGATTGAGACAGCCACGGGTGAGTGGCTGTCCAGACAGAAAGGGTTCACTCAGGCGACCCAGCCAGGTGTGGCGCCGATTTACGCACGAGCAACCCCTAGAACCCCTAGAACCCCTAGCTGTCAGGGGTCCTTTACCATTTTTTAAACACAATTATATACAGCTCCCTTGCAGGGCTCTTAACACAGGCCTGTCCCAGGGTCTCTCAAAGATGAAGGTAAAGGAAGAAAAGAATTAACATGTGAAGATCTGATGGTTGCTCTATGCTTAAGAGGGCAGTGTCAAGTTAATACACTGTGCCTCAATATAGCATAACCTTTAGAGCAGAAATAGGGAATAAGCAACACTACAGATGTTGTTAAGACCCCAACATCCATGAGTCCTATTGGCAATGGACAAGGATGATGGGAATTTCAGTCCTCCGATATCTGCTGGCTACAAGTCCCCCCCACCCCTGTTTTAGGATTTAACATATTTGTTTAGGATAACTTTAGAAAGGCTCTCATCTTGAAGATATGCACTGCAGCTTGAGATACAGCAATAATTTTAATGATTTTAATAATTGTGTAGAAGCAGGAATTCTCATGGGTGCAGTTTCTTATCCTTGCCCTAAAACATAAATTAGATCTGCTGAAATTCCTGTTTCCACTACAGTTACATTCTGAAGAGCATCTGATCAGCATAAGCAAGCATGATCTTTTAAGGACTTGGGCTGTTGGATATGTAATTTCTTTCTAAAAAGGGCTTCTAGGGACCTTTTACAAAGGAGTGTGCTGTTCTTTGCATGGTATTGGATTTTTCCAGTGTTGCTAAAACGTTTCTTCCCAGGGCTTGTGGAATATTTATAGGTAAGGGGTGGCTATTTTTAGGTACCTGTGACACCAGTACAGCATTTAATACTGTTGTTTTTTTCTATGCCAAATTATAGATTCTTACAAAGGTTAGGCATTAGCAGCTTCACAGAAAGTGTCTAAATATTTAGTTATGCATACAGTAGGAATAAATTAGCAAATTTTATATTTGCTGAGGTTTTCCATATTTAATAGCAGATATGAGTTTTTGAACAGCTATCAAAATAAACAGGAAAGGCCCTAAGAGGGGGGGAAAACACACCTTTTCATTATGCAATATGGTAAAGGCAATAGTTGGAGACCCTGGACACTAGAGAAGAGCAAGGAGGGATGAAACAAAAACCTACGCACAACTGATGATTCTCCAGTTATTATTGGATGCTCTCTTCCCACCAGCCCAGGCCAGTCTAGCTAGTCATCAGCAATGACGTGAGCTGTAGTCCCTGGGTCTCTGTCCCTTCATTCAAAGAGCCCACCCCAGAGCTCCCTCTTCTTGGCTAGCCCAAACACGCAAATCCATGTTTCCAATGAAGACAAGAAAAGCCTACTGGATCAGATCAATGCCCCATCTTGTTAGGCACCACCTCCATCACATTTAATTGTTCTCTGAGACATGAAGGGGAGGGAAGAAGAGAGAGAAGAAAATGGATATTCTCAAGCCCTCACACACCCATTCACCCAAACCCTTGTTGCTGCAGCTGCTTCGCTGCTTGCTGGGCTGCTATGTATACAAGGCATGCAATGGGGCGGCAGGCATGCCATGGAGGAGGCTGATGGTTTTGAGAGCCTCTTCCACCAGCAGAACAGACCACATTCACTCACTCACTCCACTTTGCCCCCACACATGCACACCCTTTGGGAAGGAGTTGGGAGGACTCTAGGACCCTGTCAGAGCCCTCACACCTCCTTCCCCAAACCCGGCATCAGCGCACCCCTCGGCTCAGTGCCCAGTGCCTGTGCACTGTGCACTGTTCATACACCCCTAAATCTACCCCCTGATTGTCCTGAACATTGGGGGGCAGTCTTCCAAACATTTTATTGGGGGATGAAGCAGTGGCGTAGCATGGGTTGTCAGCACCCGGGGCAAAGCAAGCATTCGCTCCATAACACACACAGACATTTCTCCTTACTTTCTAGGAGGAAAAAAGTGAGTATTATGGTGCAAAAAATATGGTAATTTGCGCCCCCTAGCCCGTGGATTTGCGCCCCCTAATCCGTGGATTTGCGCCCCCTAACCCTAACCCCCAGATGTTGCGCCCGGTGCGGCCGGGCCCCCCTGCACCCCCCACGCTACGCCACTGGGATGAAGGGACCTGGGCCCCTTAGAGTTAGTGCCTATGTTCAGCTTCATTGATGATGATTGAATAGCCTTGTTTATAGAAACTAAGCCACAGGGTAGATACCCTGTTTTCCCCTCCCATTCAGAAATAACTTAAGACTTCTGAGAACTGCAATGTTTGCTGCAACCCATTTGGCCCAAAGTTGCATTTTCAGATTAAAAAAAAACAAAACTTTTTTTCAGAGAAACTGCTGTTGCCCATAGCTTGCCTATAACCATGCTGTAATATAAGACTTCCTTTCATTGCCCATACTGTCCTCCTCATTGGACCATTCTGTTCAGATCTTAGCAAAAGAATGATGCAAACCCCATCAGCACCCCTATTTTTCAGCTGGTTGGGCAGTCTCTTTCCTGGACCGAATGCTTTCTTCACATCTTTTATGCTCCGATGCTCCCTCGGGATGAAACATATACAATTCATTGCTTCATGATCAGCTCCTGACCCAGGCAAGCCCCTGAGCCATGAGATTTGCAGACAGCTGCCAGTCTAGGGAAAGCTTCCAGGTTTGTCGAGACCCTGCAACAGATCCAGAACATCAGCTAAAGTAAAGGACCCCGGGGGTGGGGAGCAGACCTTGCAGCAGGTCAGTGATAAAGAATAGAAGTAATGGATCATCAGGGAGGGAGGCAGGGAAACTGATAACTGCAGCTCTGCGTCCAAATCAGTATGTCCTGTAAATGCATCAACTGAGCAGCTATAGCTCATGTCAGCTCGCATACTGATGGTGGATGTTAGTCACAGAACTAGTTGCTTCCAAGATTGTACATATCCTTCACTGAAATAAAACTGAATGTCCACACCTAGATAATCCGAATTCTGGGTCAAGAAAAAACCCAAAAAATATGCAGTTAAGCGGATTTACATAATCTGGGTGGTTTTTCCCTTTGCACAATCTCTTTCTTCTTTTTGTTTGTCTACCGTCTTTGCTATTTTGACTAATGATTTTCAGTTCATGGGAAGGGTAAGGAAGTGTGGCAGGACATTGGATCCCAGTTTTATGCAGTCACCTTTCTGGCTTTTGACATTTAATCACCCACATTCCTTCTCACGTTCAAGCCATTTTCGATCATGAAAGACAAGAAGATGAATTTTGTGACCAAGAAAATTTCTGCAGAAATTTTGCAGTGCACTGATGGCCCAAAACATAGTCTCTGAGGGGAGAGAAGAATACTAGGGGTTGTGCCCAACTAAGCTTTACTCAAGTAGACCCACTGAAATGAACAGACCTAAGTCAATAATGGGACGCAGGTGGTGCTGTGTGTTAAACCACAGAGCCTAGGACTTGCCGATCAGAAGGTCGGTGGTTCAAATCCCTGCGATGGGGTGAGCTGCCGTTGCTCGGTCCCTGCTCCTGCCAACCTAGCAGTTCAAAAGCACGTCAAGGTGCAAGTAGATAAATAGGTACCACTCTGGCAGGAAGGTAAACGGCTTTTCCGTGCACTGCTCTGGTTTGCCAGAAGTGGTTTAGTCATGCTGGCCACATGACCCAGAAGCTGTACGCCGGCTCCCTTGGCCAATAAAGCGAGATGAGCGCCGCAACCCCAGAGTTGGCCAGGACTGGACCTAATGGTCAGGTGTCTCTTTACCTTTACCTTTTAAGTCAATAATGGCCATTGATTTCATTAAATACAACTCTACATTTTATGGATATCCCAATCCAGCAGATCCATTCCCTTACCATAAAGATGGAGGGCTAGGGGAATTGTAGGGTCACTGAGGGCAACATGAAACACATGAGGTGGATCTGTAGATCAAAGCAAAGGTCCACCTAACTCAACATCCTACTGCCCACAGGGATGAACCAGATAACTCCAGAATGGAGGACACAAGGGCAATAGCTTTCTCCTATTGTTGCTCCTCAGCAACTGGGACTTGCATAGTCATCATGACCAATAACGTCTAATTGAGATTTCCTCCCTTAATTTGTCTCATCTCCCTTTAAAGTCAAGTAAGCCAGAAGATGCAGTTGACACACAGGTATTCTGCAATGCACCATAAGAGCACAGCATGGAACAGGGAGGGGATATTGAGCTTCAGCTCCCATCAGTCTGCAGCAGAGTGAACTCTTGAGGATGGGAGTTGTGGATGGGCCACAGGTTCCCATCCCTTTTTATATCCTATATTTTTGACTGAACTGTTTTCTATACTTTCAGTTTAGCATTAAAAGGCTGACCCTGAAATGTAAACTTCTGAATGGATAGGGTTGTTGTTACTACCTTTCCCCCACTTTTTGTTAGAACAGCTGCACAACAGACCAAAAAAATCAAGCTTTTCCTAGCATTGAGATGAAGAGAACTTCAGCTGCTGTTCTCCGAGCGGCTTTTTAAAATGTCCAGGAGTTCTGCAAAGTGGCTACTCAGCATGCACACTTTTTTCTTAAGCAAGAGAATTCATTGTGACAGCTTTCTGCAAGACAATTCAGCACAACGTTTTCTGCTTCATTTTCTATTTATAATTATATCATCATCATCATCATTATTTAGGACTTTGGGGGCAAACTGCATGTGGTGCTTATTTGCATGCCGCCACCCCCTCCAATGGTTTGGCTGTTGTTTTTACAACGCAAAAGAGAAATAGCAGGGGCCTGCTCAAAATCACCAGCACCCAGCTGGTTTACTCCACACAGAGGGAGGGAGAATAGAGGACACCCCTGTATATATTTTTCCAGGGGTGGCAAAGCTAGAGAAATTTTGAGTGGACACATGGCAGGAAAGGAAAGGGTTAAGGAGTCCTGTTCTCAGCACTGAGCTTAATGTGAGTTGCACAAACAACATGAGTCAAATCTATTTTCCTAACATTCATCCATATTTTCCCAACATGAGTTATGCTTATGGGTGAGGTGAGAGATGTGTTCCTGCTCTTCCATAAAAGCATTCAGCTGAATTATTGTTTTACACTTCCCTCTACTCAAACAGTGGTTGCCTTTAGAGAAACAATCCCCTCTGGAGAACGCTAGAGATCTATGATGTTAGGTTGCATACTTGTTTATTTACAAATATATGAGCTGAGAAGTAACACGAGTAAAATGTCCAGCAATCCTCGTTCCCAAAGCAACATCAGTTGCACACACCCCACTTTAAACCAGCTCCTTAGCCAAATGAATTAATGCATTTGTCACAGATTTTCTGCACCTCGCAAGATGGGTTCGCTTTACTGGGTTTCCTTACTGCCTCCTCCATGGTCTTTTCAGCGCCAGGTGGTTGGTTGGTTTGTTTATCTTGGGCAGGCCTCTTAAATAATATGCAATCTCAATCTCTGGGCTTTCTTGTATGATCTGTATGCATTGTAAAATGCATGGGGGCATAGTAAGCTGCCTTATACTGAGTCGGCCCATTGATTCATCAGTGGGTGTGGAGGACATCCTACCTGTGGATCTTATTAGGCCTGGCACAGATCCCTAGTTGGTCCCTGATGCCATTCCTCACAAAGCATGGCCCCCTGCCTCACACTTGACACCATATGGACAAGGTTACAGGGGAACCAGAGGCACCATCTTCCGCGGAACATTGAGGGGGCTGACATGACGTCATGGTGTCACTCCATGCCTGACTTCAGCCCCAACAAGGGGGGGCAGCCCCCTCAGAAAGATATATTGAAGGGGCCCACAGAGCCTTGGCCCTCGGGAGGCAGTGTCTATGAGGGGACCATTGGGGAGCTTAAAGGTAGTCAGCAGGATCCAGTTTTCCACACCTGGTCTACAACGATGGGGAGTGACTCACCAGAATGTCATACCAGAATGGGTCCTCATTCAGCCCTACTGGAGATACCAGGGACTGAACCTTGGACCTTCTGCATGCAAAATGGTTGCTCTACCACTGATGTATGGCCTTTCCTCGTTTTCTTCCCCATGCATTGCAAATGTGGGCTCAACCCTGAGGGAAACATAGCTTGCCCAAGGCCACCTAGTGAGATGTAAACTTAGAACTTCCTAGCTTGCGTTCTTGGCTACCCCTGCCCCGCCTTTTTATCAGCTATCATTTTGTGACTGCTGAGAGAGTCTGTCACTCGCTTTGGACTATTTTTCTTTGTGATTCTCCTTCTTCTTTTTTTTAATGGGCCGCTGCTGTACAACTTCCTACACGACCTAATCACCAATGTAGCTTGTGTTCATTTTACATCCCTTAATATTCAGATCAAAGCATTCCTGTCGCACTCAGCCTTTGCAACATTCAGCACAAAAAGGTTAATAGTTGAAGGTCACCAGTCCTCTTCTCTCAGCGTCTTGTCCGCTTCCATAGCTACTAATAGTAAAATGTCCATCTGGTGTTGGGGGGGGGAAGGAAGGTTGAGTTTGTGTGGTTGGAGTGCTGAACGCTGTTTGTGTGCTGAGCAGATGTTTATTTTCTTTTTTCTTTTTCTTTTTTTCAGAAAGGGGGGTTTGGAGCAGCAAGAGCAGTGCACCTGTTGGGCTTGTCACCATCTGCTAGTCCAAATGTTAAAAAGCCACACCCTTGGACGGCCAGCTGAAGAGAACTTAATCTTCTCCCCCCGCAGGCTTCAAAAACCGGAGCTGCCGATTGCATCTTACAATAGAGGGAAGTCACACACAAAGACGCACACTGACTGAACTAGGCCTCAGGGGGGGAACCTAATCCCTCTATCATTGTAGGGTTTTTGTTTCTTTTGCAGACAACAAGGGGGCTCTTTAAATAAATCCCGATAGCTATTACCTGATAGGGAAGCATGTTATAGACTGCTATTAAAAAAGAGGAAAAAGTATTAGGTTAACATGGATACTCATATTAAGTACATTGGACTGTGGGGCAATTTTGCCTCCCTGCCTCCAACTGTTTAGTGAAGTGGCAATACACCCAAAGGTGTCCCTACATTATCCCTGGCTAAACAGAGATGGCTTGCTAGCTGGAAAATGGAGATGCTTGCTTCAGAGGTGGAGATGGCTCAGTTTTTTTGTTTTTGTTTTTTTAAAGCAGTGGCTATGGCTTTTTCTGATAAACAATTATGTGACTGTTTAGCGCGGCTCAAAGCAGTTCATGCCTCAGTGCCCTTTAAGAAAGGCGTGCCATCTGAAACCCACCACTGAAAATACATAGAAATGGCTTTCTCTCACCTAGGAATGGACAGATCTGACCATTTCAGTTCTCTCAGTTCTTCATTCTTCCTACCTTAAAGTCAATTTGTGTTTGTCTTTTAAAAAACAATGATCAGGAAAGTTTGTCAGCATTTTAGTTCAGACTTCACGTTGTAAATACATGTCTGCATGCATTTGAAATATATGCATTTTTGCAAGGCATTTCCCCCTGATATAAGACATTTGTGTGTTATTTTTCCACCAGTATATTCATTTTATGCACATTTTGCTCATATATATATGTTTGTACATATTTCTTGGCTGGAGAACTGCATCACAAAATTCAGAGAAGTGCAAATTTCAAAGATGGTTGAGTTTCAGCTCTTGTATTAGTGCAAATTGGGTAGTTTACTCCTTAAAATGCAATCAAAATCAAACTTCTTCCCCATCCCTAATCACGTCTAACAAGTTCTCCACTAAAAGCAGGCAAGGCCCAAAACATGCAAGATGGGGACATTTTTCAGAGTATGCTTAACTTCTTGTAGAACATCTTTACTCTGGCATCTTAACAACCAGTTCCCACACCTCATAAGAAGGATATGTTGGATTTCCCCATCCAGCTGCTAAAGCAAAGGGACTTGCAGTGAACTGGTGCTGGTTTTGCTGCCCTTAATTAATACTATTATTTCCTTATTCAGATGTTCTCTTTCCATTGTCTATATGTCTGGTAGACTCCACAAGGTGGCTTAGAACAAAATGCTAAAACACATAAACTGAAACAAAACACAAAAGAAGATTGAAACTGCAGGAAGAAGAACAGCAACAGCTCAGAAAAGGCATAAGAACCCGAGTCACATCCATGCTACATATGGCTTCCCCCAAAGAATCCTGGGAGCTGTAGTTCATCCTTCACAGCTACAATTCCCAGCCCCCTTCACAAACTTCAGTTCTCAGGTTTCTTTGAGGGAAGCCATGTGCTTTCAGTGTATGATGTGGGCTTGCAAGATTTGCAAATGTGTCCTGTCCCCACTGCTTAATGTTTTGTTCTCCAAGCTGAGTTGTGATACCAGAAAAAAATGTAGGGGACAAAGTATATTTCTAGGTGGATGACAAAGAAAAATAACAGCATGGGGTTCAGGGATTGGGGGGGGCAAGTGGGGCAAGCTCTTTGACTGAGGGACACTTGCCCCCCTGCTCCTCTTCTAGTGCTGCCTAAGGCCAGGCTAAAGAGTTAATATCATGGTTGGATATAAGTTGCAGGAGTCAAGTAGCATTTCACAGGGCAGGACTGGGCTGTATGGTGGTAATTTTATGTGCACGTGTGTGCGCATGTACGCGCGCGTGCTCACACACACGCGCACACCAAAAGGAGGCTGAGGAAAGCTTTGTTGCTTGCAACACGTATTCAATTTTATCTTGAAGGGCAAAGCACTGACAAATTCACAGCCAAATGATTGATTTGCCCTGGAAGGAATGATTCCTTTTCCATCTTTCTTCCCTTTCACCAAGGCTATCTGAAAGCAAACAGTGGGCAGAAGTATATTAAATTACCGTAGAGAAATCCAAATTTAACAGAAGTTTAAATATTAAAATATATAAATTACAACTTCGCTCTTTAAATATGCGCACGATAATCCAGAACAAATGTTATAACAGGCTCTTCTGTTATAAACCACTTGTAAGTGGAGAACTGTCCCTGTCTCCTCCTCACTCGTACTTTGATACAGGAAAATTTTGATTGGTAGTGCAAAATATTTGCTTCAAGAGCTTCCAAGGACACTTCTCTGCTTACTGGTTACAGCGCTTTCCCCTCTTCCACCTCGTTCTAATTTGGTAATGACACAATGACGTACATCATCTACATTAAGCTCCTACCAGCTCTTTCTTTTTAAATTCCACCATTATAAACAAACAGGTGAAGCCCATGGGCCCGAATTAACACCTTCAAAACCAACCATATTGTGGTCTTTTAAATAACTGGCTTCGCTCCTTGCCTGTGGCAATATGTGGCTTATAAACTCGAGATGTGCTACCTTTAGGCGGTCAGCAATTGCTTTCAAAACATTAGCGGGGGCACCATATGGTGCCACGATGTGGCCTTGAAAATGTACTAAAGGTATACATTTCCTGCCTTGATGGTACAAGCTCTACTTTTAAATAAAACATCCTATCATTTGGCTCAGGCTTTAAGCTTCGTAAGAGTTACCGTATTTTTCGCCCTATAGGACGCACTTTTTCCCCTCCAAAAATGAAGGGGAAATGTGGGTGGGTCTTATGGGGTGAATGCAGGCTTTCGCTGAAGCCTGGAGAGCGAGAGCAGTAGGTGCGCACTGACCCCTCTCGCTCTCCAGGCTTCACGGACCTCTCCTCAAGCAGCGGGAACGCTCCCACTGCTTGGGGAGAGTTGCCTGCATCCCGAAGCCTGCGCACGCTGATCTCAGCGCGTCCAGGCTTCGCGGACCTCTCGGCAAGCAGCAGGAACGCTCCCGCTGCTTGGGGAGAGTTGCCGGCATCCCGAAGCCTGCGCACGCTGATCTCAGCGCGTCCAGGCTTCGCGGACCTCTCCTCAAGCAGCGGGAACGCTCCCGCTGCTTGGGGAGAGTTGCCAGCATCCCGAAGCCTGCGCACGCTGATCTCAGCGCGTCCAGGCTTCGCGGACCTCTCGGCAAGCAGCAGGAACGCTCCCGCTGCTTGGGGAGAGTTGCCGGCATCCCGAAGCCTGCGCACGCTGATCTCAGCGCGTCCAGGCTTCGCGGACCTCTCCTCAAGCAGCGGGAACGCTCCCGCTGCTTGGGGAGAGTTGCCGGCATCCCGAAGCCTGCGCGCGCTGATCTCAGCGCGTCCAGGCTTCGCGGACCTCTCCTCAAGCAGCGGGAATGCTCCCGCTGCTTGGGGAGAGTTGCCGGCATCCCGAAGCCTGCGCGCGCTGAGATCAGTGCGTCCAGGCTTTGCGGACCTCTCGGCAAGCAGCGGGAGCCACCGCTGGGCTCCCACGGCTTGCAGAGAGCTGCCTGTTTGGGGGCTGGGGTCGGGGGAAGCTCGGGCTGCCCCAGCCCCGCGCCTGGGGGGGAAATAATTTTTTTCCCTTTATTTCCCCCCAAAAAAACTAGGTGCGTCTTATGGGACGGTGCGTCCTATAGAGCGAAAAATACGGTATATCAAAATATTTCTTATCATGGACGATAATGTGGAATTCAGATCAAATGCTTGGGAGAAAGGTTTTGCTACTGTTGTTTAGGATCCTTTTAAAGATTTATTTATTGCAAGGCGCCACAGGGTGAAACCTTTTTATGAGCACATTCCCATGTAGACAGGTATATATCAACAGCGCCTCGCTGCATGTTTAAATAGCACATCGAGTGGCTGTGAGATCTAGCCCACGAAACAAGCTTACTTGAACCCCTTCTCTGCCCTCCACCAATTTAATCCAGGCATGGTTAAAAAGAAAAAAGTTAAATTCACAGGAAGAATTAAAATGGTTTCAAAAGTTATGGGAACTCCCATCAGCCCCAGCAAGTATGATCAATGGCAAGGGATGAAGGGAGTTATATTTCAGCAACATCTGGAGGAATAAAGGTCCCCCACACCTGCTTTAGAGCTTGATCTTTAGGAGAGTGGTTATGGATCAGAACTTGAGGAACAGAATGTTCAAAAGCTAACCATCTTCTTAGAATCTAACTCTGGCCATACAAGAATCCAATCACAACAAGAAAGTTTTACCCTTATGATACCTGTTAAATGTTAGGCGCCATATAAAGGTAAAGGTCCAGTCGTAACCGACTCTGGGGTTGCAGTGCTCATCTCGCTTTATTGGCCAAGGGAGCCGGCGTACAGCTTCCGGGTCATGTGGCCAGCATGACTAAGCCACTTCTGGTGAACCAGAGCAGCACACGGAAATGCCCTTTACCTTCCCGCTGGAGTGGTACCTATTTATCTACTTGCACTTTGACTTGCTTTCGAACTGCTAGGTTGGCAGGAGCTGAGACTGAGCAACAGGATCTCACTCCATTGTGGGGATTCGAACCACCGACCTTCTGATCAGCAAGTCCTGGGCTCTGTGGTTTAACCCACAGCGCCACCCGCGTCCCCCAAGCTCCATATAGATGATGACTGTAATTTAACTTATTTATTAATATTAATTTATTAACCCAGGCTTGCAGCAGGGTTTCTCACAGGGGAAGAGAGGAAATGAGAGAAACTTGGAGGCAGGGCTGGGCTTAAGGAGACAGTGGCAAGTTAATATAACAGAACAGTTAGTGCATAAGATGGGAAACCTGTGGCCTTCTAGATGCTACACCTCCCATCATCCCTGAACATCAGCAATGCCAGCTGGGGCAGATGGGACTTGTAGTCCAATAGCATCTGGGTGGCTGCCGGCTCTTATTCCTTGTTTTGGAGGATGAAATGGAAAATGCATTATTTTCTCTCGTAAATCCACTTAATGAAATGATGAGAGGACCTTTTGCCTTGCAAATAGATGCTTCCGATTGTGAGGCTTTACGAGATGATCAATAAACTGTCTGTGCAGTTCTACAAGTCAACGCAGAAGCCCAAGAAGCTCAGCCATTTCTAATACCATGGAACAAGCTGATATGCACACCTGGAGGTTACGCAGCAGTATAATGTTAGACCTGCGCATTTATTTCCAGATGAGGCCGCCTATGAAGGGCGAGATCCTATGGAGCACTAGGCAAGGTCTTGAGGACCAGGCTAGAGTACGAAACAACTCACAGCAAGCAGCAAGGTGCAGCTGCATGGAAACAGAAACTGAACTCAGATAGGGATGTCTCAAATGTAAGTGGGCACCTCTCGTCCTGCACAGTCCTGCACAGCCTACTACAAACTGGCCTTAAAGGTATCCCTGCCCGTCAGGGCCAGTCGTGTCTGACTCTGGGGTTGCGCGCTCATCTCGCTCAAGAGACAGGAGCCGGCGCTGTCCAAAGACACTTCGGGGTCACGTGGCCAGCGTGACGAAGCTGCATCTGGCGAGCCGGCACCAGCGCCGCACACGGAAACGCCGTTTACCTTCCCACTATAAAGCGGTCCCTATTTATCTACTTGCACTTAGGGGTGCTTTCGAACTGCTAGGTTGGCAGGAGCTGGGACCGAACGATGGGAGCTCACCCCGTCGCAGGGATTCGAACCGCCGACCTTACGATCAGCAAGTCCTAGGTACTGAGGTTCTACCCACAGCGCCACCCGCATCCCAAACTGGCCTTGCCTTGATTCTGCAATCTGCCACCACAGACCACTTCCCCTGCCCCAAGCCAGCAAGCTTATCTTATGGGCAGGGGAAGGCAGAGAAAATGACAGGTGTTTCCAGTCCCCTAAGCAAGCTCTTTCTCATCAGGCACTGGATTTGGGATTACAACGCCCAGAATCCCTGGAGGAAACCTTATGCTCTCCATGCCATCCTGCCAAAACCAATAGTGGAAGCTCTTTGGAATTCCTGGGCTTTGTACTCTGAGAGTACAAAGCCAGCATGTCAGAGAAAAAAGCATGGAGAAAGAAGGAAGGAAGGAAGGGGTTAAGTTCCCTCTGATCCTTTCCCTACATGCCTGTAATCCTCTTACAGGAACTCCAGTAAGACAGGGTTCCCACTCGCAATGAGGTTTCTAAGTTTATCCAACTGAGTGCAAATAGAAACCTTCCCTGGACCTTCATGGTGAACACACAAAGTCTGTAGAGCAGCCCTGGCCCTACCAAGAGATGTAACTGGCTGAAATTCCTACTGAAGGACGATGTTCCATGAAAAGAGTTCCATGTAAAGAGTTCCTTGCATATAGTCTTCAACTGTAATTTCATTTTTCATGCACCTGAAGTGAAGGTTTGTAGGTGGGGTTACTTCCACCACTGAACTCACCGACGAACCTCTGTGTTTCTCTCTTTCCCTCAGTGGATCAGATGACCTAAAATTCTAGTAGGTCACTGGATCTACTGAGGAATCTCTGTGCATCATTTCCACCAAAAGCTGAACGTTTTTTAACGTCAGTACACCCTTGTTTTTCATGTCGTCCCACTGGGCTATCATAGTCTGGCATTTCATAACCTCTGCTGAAAATAATACGCAAGATTCTTGTACAGTTTCATCCCCATAGCTGAACACTTGTGGCCTTATGTGACAAATCTTGCAACAACAAAAGTTAACACCATGCCCATTTCATTCCTGAAAAGAGGGCATAGTAGCGAGAAGGTTGAAGCAAGTTTAGCGAGAAAAAGAATGACATATTTGGGGAATTACACCCTATAGGGCATCCACACCTTATGCAGCATTCATCTCTAATCAATTACAACATAAAGGTCGTTATTTCCCATATATTGTTTTTATTTCCCTCTAAATATCAATGCCATATCAACTGTAACTCTGAAAACCCTCATTTAATTTCAGCTTGCTCACGGTTATGAAAATTCAGGTAATGTCTTCCTGCTACTAATTGTATTTGAGAAAGTGTTATTAATTTCATATATCAAGTTCGCAGTGGCCATCTGTTCCCTACGAACTGCTGTGCCTCCCTCCATCTGCCCTGTTTTTCTTCTGCTAATCGGGTGGCAAGGGCTCAGATGATCAGGAAGTTTCACTCTGACTTCGGATTTGTCACTCAGCGTCAAGCCAGCTGTGCATTTTTAACAGACTCTTAAAAAAAGAAGATGGGTGGCACGGAATTTCAATTTTATTGTCTAATTATTATTTAGAACAACAACAACAATGAGAAAACTCCTGGCTTATTTCAAAAACCATTTTTATATAAAAAAACCTGGCAGATTATATTTTTCTCCTTGGTAAAATATTCTTTCCTGGCACTAATTTAGTTGCAATGTATTGCAAGGCTCCCAAAAACTGGTAAGAACACATGCCCATAAGGTTTTATAAAGGTTTCTAGAATGTGGAGAAAGAAGAACAATCTGTGAGCTCCCTAGCAGGACACCCCCCATTTATTAAGTTATCTCAGGACTAATCTTTAAGGCTGCATTTTTGAGCTTTAAGTAATTGCATTGAGTTGAATATATCTGAATGTAGTGAAACGGGGATGGCGCTGTGGGTTAAACCACAGAGCCTAGGACTTGCCAATCAGAAGGTCGGTGGTTCGAATCCCTGTGACAGGGTGAGCTCCCATTGCTCGGTCCCTGCTCCTGCCAACCTAGCAGTTCGAAAGCACGTCAAAGTGCAAGTAGATAAATAGGTACCACTCCAGCGGGAAGGTAAACGGCGTTTCCGTGCACTGCTCTGGTTCACCAGAAACGGCTTAGGAGGATTGTGGCATAGTCCACATAGCAGAATGATGCGTAAAATCCTACATGATGTGTGGACCATCTCCCTTGCCACTGCTTCTCACAGTTTCTCATCTGTACTACGGGTTAACTCGGACATTACAAAACAAGATTTCCACTGAAGATATGAACACAAACCTTGCTTTCTTGATGGTATGAATCACAGGTATTCATACCACAGAGAATTATGGTTGGATCTGGGTCACTGTGGTCTATACATTCCTGAGGCTTTTACTAAGCATGTGATAAGGTTCTACAAGTTCAGTCTTGTAAATGAATGGCAGCGGCTCATTAAAGCCCAGATCAAAGAAGAGGCAAATTCTACAACCCTTCTCCCCTAATTCCTCTCCAGCTCAGATTAAAATCTGGGCCAAAGAAGAACTTCTGGCATCTACCCAACCCCTGCCAGCCCTCATAGGCTCTACTGCACCCCCGCCTGCCACAAAACACAATCCATCTTCCTTTAACTTACATACAGTAAATAAGAAAAGCCCCCCCTGCAGGCAAAATGAGTATCCTCTGTCCCCACAAAGTGAATGTATAAGTACAGCTTCCTTTGGATAAGGACCCTAGGAAGAAATGCAAAACCTCAAAGAGTGGGGTGACTGTGGCTATTCATGAATGTTGTCATTTACCATGATATTGACTTGGGAAAACTAGAGTACTATTCAGCAGTAACTGTGCTAACATTCAATCATCAAATGAATAAGAGCTGTGCATGAACACAGTTGAGGAGGGATCAATCTAGGTGAACAGTACCCAAAGAATTAATCTGAATAATTGAGAGATTTGCAAAAATTAAGAATTTTATTATAGCAATGCAAATGGCAGTGCATGTTGCTGAGAAATCTCTCTCTGTGTGTCACATATTGGGTTATAATTTATGTAAAGTAGAATGTGTTTTTCCTTCTCTCTGCTTTTTCTTTTTTTTTTTTTTGTAAAGTAGAGCTTGGTAAACACACATAAGCAAAAGCATATGACCTAATTAAGAAACTATTCTTTGGATGGTCTGGAATAAATAATGCCATTCTAATCTATGAATGTTTAATTGGCTGCTGTTTTCAGAATGCTCTTGAAAGGGTTCCTGGACTTGACTGACCCCGTATTGATCTGTCCTTGAGGAACAGCTGAAATAAAGTTCTGATACTATTTAAAATGATGCCTGGTGATTTCCCACCCACCGACCCAATTTTCTTCCTTTTTCTAAGTTCCAATAGGAGTACAAGAGGAATTTGATATCTGCAAATCCCACTATCTGCACCTCCAAACTACTGTACAGATGGAAACTTCGTTATCACTGGTTTCCTCAGTTCCCCAAATATTCCTATGCAGTTCTCGGCTCATATACACACACACAAAAGAACAATGCATATTTTGAGAGTTTACATGTGGTTAAGGTTCTTACTTCTTGGTAAAACAACTCACCAAGAGATCTATATGTCTAAGCTTTCCCCCTATAGGTGTCCCTGCCCAATGTTTGGGTGTCAGAGGTGGGGGAGGGAGAAGCCGTGTGAGCGCAAGCGTAAAGCTGGTGACATGGCCCTGGTGCTTTTGATAGTGTGATTTTAACAGTTTGAAGGCTGGTAGTAAAGCCTAGTACTGCTTACCAGTAGCAGCTGGTGGGCTAACGTGGGGTGGGGTGGGATTGCTTACCTGGCTTCCCAATGTGGAGGTCACTTCCAGTAACTGAGAGGGGTGTGTGATGGTGAGCCTGGCACACTGCAGCTTCAGTGGTGGAGCCAATCCAATGCTCCTGGCATTGCACCTGTGCTGTGCTGACCTTCCTGTTGCCTTGTTCCCCCCTCTACTGCAAGTGACCTTTGCTTTGAGAAGCGCCACCTAGCTTTGCCCCACCAGCCTTTGCTGCTATGTACTACTATGTTATTCTCATGGGAGGCCTGCGGTCTTGCATGGATTCTGGTGTATGTTGCATAGTGGTTCAGAAAATGAGCCATGCCACGAATTCAATGGGACTTAGATGCCCCACTTCCCCTCCATCCATGGTATGGGCAAATGCCAGCAGTTCAGATCCACTACCCTCACATAGATTCCTACACATGGATATGTATGCAAAGTGCTTTCAGTGTTTTAGCCTTTTTCACTGGTTACACTGAATGAGTGGTAATTCATTCAGTGAAATGTCTGCGTAGAAAAGTCATCCCCTTGTATCCATTCCTGGGCAGCTGCAGGACATGGGCAAAACCCAGCAGAGTCCATTCCATGCAGAGATAGGAGGAAGACACACACACAGGCAGCAGAGTTCTTCAGTAAGAGTTTAACTGAGGCTTAAAAGCACACAGGAACTTACTAGATTCCCAGTAAGGCAAAAAAACTTTTCTTGATAGCGCACCCAGTTACAGAAGCAAAAAAACACAGTGTATACAGAAACGAAAGTAAAGAGAGAAAGAAGGATAAGGAACGGAGCTCAGTGGCAGGTTTATATCACTCTTTCTCTGAGCACTGACCTTGAGTTCTCACATGACTCAGAGGAAAACAACAGCTGTGGGCATGTTTTGTTGAGAAAGTACCAGAATGTTCTAGTAAGTTCTAGTAAATTCAGGAAAATTCTGCACCAACTTCCATGCAAAACTGCAAGCCCTGGGCCACATGTAGCACTCGCTATCTGGCCCTTGGGCCTCTATAAAGGCACATTCCCTCTACCCAGGCCACATCTACCCCGTTTCACACTCTCCACGAGTGTTTCATCTGGGCAGGAAGAGCCATTGAATTGTGACGTTGTCTCTTCTGTGTCTGGATGATGGATAGAGAGGGGTGAGCTGGTTTTGATTCTGAGCTCACCCACCACTGGCAAGTGGCCCCAAAAGGATAGGAACATAAGGGCTGAGTCAGACTAGTGGTTTGTCCAGTTCCTCATTGTTGACACTGATGAGCAGGCTCTCTTCAGGGTTTCAGGTGGGGTCTCTCCAAGCCCTTCGTGGAGATACTGTAGACTGAAGCTGCACTCTACAGCTGTCTGCACTTGGGGCTCTCTCTTTGATTGGATCTCAGTGAAGATCTACAGGAGGCTGTCTGTGATAAGTGTCTGGAAACTGCAAAATGCAGTGACTAGAGGGATTTCTGGCACCTGCTTTGCAGAGCACATTACTCCAGTTTAGAATAGTCTGCACTTGACTCCAGTTCTTTTCCAGGTGTGATTCAAAGTGCCAATTATTCCCTGCAGAGCCCTAGATGGGTTTTGGAACTGGATATCTGTAAGGATGCTTCTTTCTGCCCCAGCTGTGTTGTTTTTGGTTTTAACGTATCGACTCTTCTTCTGTTGGTTTTATGAGCTTTTACACTCTTGGATTTCTACTGCATAGGTTGTGTAATTTGTGCTTTCAATTACAAGCCAGCTTGGGAGCCCTGCCTCTAATGCCCTGACCATGCACCATGCACACCTTTCTGCTCAGAAGTAAGTCTCATTGAGCTCAATGGGGCTTAGTCCCAGTAAGTGTGTACAAGATTGCAGCCAGAAATCCCTCCTTCCTTCCACTATTCCTTTTAACAAGATGGATTATAACCATGGAAGATGGGAAGCTGTCTTATATGGAGTCAGACCTTTGGTCCATCTAGCTCAGTGTTGTCTGATGGCAGCATCTCTCTGGGATTTTAGGCAGGGAGTTTTTCTTCCAATGCAACCTGGAGATGCTGGGGATTGAACCTGGGACCTTCTGCATGAAAGGCAGATGATCTTCTACTGAGCTATGGCCCTGTGATGGCCACAAACTCTCTCTCTCTTACTTATTATTCCAGTTTGCTTGACCAAGCATTGTGCAGAATAGCTCTGACCAGTTTCAGGCAGTGGAAACAGAAATTCCTTCCATTCATCAACAGATAAGGAGTTTTGACAGCCCCCTCCCTTGGGAGCAAGAAGTGAATGGGTGTGGGATGGAAGGAGAGATTACAGTGTATGAAGGCAAAAAGCACAGAAAGGAGCCAAAGAAGGACTTAAGGAAAGCTCCAGGGCTGCTTATGCAGACAGGGTGACTGCTATCAGAATTAAGCAAGACAGAATCCAGACCGCCCCTTCCTTTCCTCTACCTGTTTCTTCTCAATGTCACGACTGGTGTACACACTGATACAAAACACGTCCAACAAGTATTCCAGTAACTCTTTGAGACCACCGGGGCAAAGCTAAAAAAGAAAGACAAGCAAACCCAAACCAGGCTTGACACTTAACCAAGGCAACGTGCCAAGCTTGTAACATCTGGAAAAGGGATTCCAGGGGAGAATATAATCATCTCCAGAGCTCCCCTTTATGTATTTTATTCTGCTTGATGCACAGAACCACTAACAGTATTCCTTTAATGGAACTCAATTATTTATTTCAAACTTATGTATACTTCACCTCTCCAGGAATATATTTTCTAAAAACAGCAACAGTAAAACAAATATCTATATAAAATAATCAAACTTCAAAAAATAGAAAAAGCAACAGCAACACCCAGTGATGGGTGAGATCCCCCTGACTTTTTAATTGGCTTTTATTGGGAATAAGATAAGCTACTTCCCCACTAAATTGGGGAATAATTCAGTTTATTTCCAAACCAACTTGAGTCCTCTACCGATTTAAACTCCTAAATCCCCATGACTACCTACCCAAATTCCCACTGGTCCATTGATTTCCTTCCTTCCTTCCTTCCTTCCTTTTACTGGTGGTCCAGCACTGATTCTAATGGTAGTAAGAAGGAAGGGAAGGAGGTTCCACATTTTCTACTGATGCATTGTGAGTAGCCTTCCAGGAAACCACATTTCCCATGGGATTCTTGTGGCCCGGTATGCTGCTATGCAGCATCCTAGGCAATGGAGGAGAGCCATGCTGTATTGACTTAAACAAACCAACAAACCTCAAAGCATCCAAACAGCATGAGATGGAGTGGAGATAGGCAAAGCTAATCAGCTGGTGCTGCAGCACAGGTAAAAGTGTGTTTATCCAGTGTTCCAAGTCCTTGTCTTTATTCCCCTGCTTTGCAAATAGGAGTGTAGGATGTGTGTCTCAGGAGGAAAGGGCTGGAATCACTACAACCCCTGTGGTATTGCCCTGATCTACCCCTGCATCCCCTTTCTGTGGCTTCTTTTAAGTTTCCAGCCTCTGACCTCCCACACACAGTCTGTTTGCTCTTTAGAGTAATACTGAAAGAGCTCTATATATAGGTAGATTACAATTTGGGCAGGACACAAGCCTGGATATGCAATGAGTAAAAGCAGGGACAGGGCAAAGGAGCACGGCACATGCAAGTCTCACTCATACTATCCCCAGCCTCTAGGGCTGGGCTTTGGATCTTGGTGTGAGGAGTGTGAAGATCTCAAGGGGTTCTTTAAACATGTTCAAACAGAATACACGTAGGCAGTTTCTGAACGGTCACTATTTTGGGGCATGATTCTATCAGGTACTAGAAAATCAATCAAAGATGATTTGGATAGCTTGCTCAACAAACTTTGGCTTTCCCAAACAATTAGACTTTTTGCAATAAGGAAAGTGATGGGGGGAAAGGCACTGGAAAGTGTGGGGTAGGATTTGCTCAAAGGAATGCTGTCTAATCTCCCTATAAGCAAATCAGAAGAAATGCTTCACAAATAGCCAATGACACCTGATCTCTCTGCAAAGAAATCAGGGTGAATGCTCAAGAAACAGGCCACCTGGAAATGACCTTAGAAACTCTCCTCACAATCAAAAGCCATGATACCCTCAGTTTCCCGCTTGCAAGAGGTTTCTAAGTGCATTCACCCATCAATGCAGTTAAAAATTCTTTCCCGTTCTTGTGGGAAGTCTGAAGAGCTGCCTGAGCACCCAGAAATGTGCTTGCGTGCCCCTGGTCCTGTCCATGTTTCAACTTACCATGTCAGGCGAGTACCTGAGCTCAGCTATGATGAAGACTGTAAGCAGGGAAATCTACTCCCATTCTGATGAGAAAGAGAGCTTGAAGAGAGCCCCAGATGCCTCAGAGCCTCAGAAAGACAAAGGCCATAGTGCATGCAGAAGGTCCCACGCTCTATGCCTGGTGTTTCCAGGTAGGACTGCTGAAGACCCCCTGTCTAAAATGCTAGAGAGTTGCTGCTGTTAAGTGTAAACAATACTGAGCTAGAAGGACCAATGAGCAGCTTCAGTAGAAGGAAGCTTCTTGTGTTTCACTTAACACTACTAATGCAGAAACCAGAGAGACCTTCCAAAATATAAAAAGCATATCATACAAGGGAATTTGCAAATAGATACACTAAAAAAACAAAACCCTCTTTAGTCAGCCATGGAGAGCAATAATCTTTACTTACCCTCAGTGAAAAATCTTTGTTAAATCCTTTTTTTCAGGAAGGGGGAGTACAAAGATGAAGTCACCCCATGCAGTACATTGCTCAAGGCAGTATGAGCATTTGAAGTATTCATTTAATCAGTGTCTAACATCAGCAGATTTCAGAGTTTAAAGGTTCATTTCTCATCTGGACTAAACGGCATGACATTGACAACTACAAATGAAAGTGATATAGATTTGTAAACGGGCCCAGCAGAAAACCATGACTGGCTGAAAATCATTTTCCTTTTCTGCCTTTGTAAAGTAAATATAATGCCAATAAACTTTTTCTCCAGAAGGAAGGGAAGCGTTTTGGAAATGGAAGATTTAAGAGGCAGGTCAGGGAGAACTTTATAATGACTGGATATCTATAAGAACATTAGGAAAACAAAAAAGGGCTATGCTTTCAAAATGTCTCGTGTTGTTTTTAAACTGAGTGCCTGCTGAACTGTTTGTGAACATCAACCCTCACCTTGAGAATATTTGGTGAAACAGCACTCTCCACCATACACAGTCACCTCCCAAAATCGCCATCCATGAATTTTGGATGCAAGTCTGACTCTAGGTTGATTATTGTTGAATATTATTTTAATATCATTGATGTAAGGGGCTTGGTCTCACTCTTCCTAGTACTCTTCTCCTCCTTCTCTTCACTCAAGGCTCTCTGTTCATCCACCAATACACAGTAAGAGCATTCATTCATCATTCAGTGAGCTGAAATATTCCGGAAAAGTTATTCCTGACAGATGTTTACCTACATCTAAACTGTTGAAGAATTTCACTCTTCCCCTCAAGAATATATAGCGAAATATAACACCATCCCATGGGGAATTTGAGGAGAACATTTCCCCTCAACATTAAGTTATTTACTGATGTACTTGCTACACTTATATACCACAGTTCTGTGATGGAATTTGAGGTGACGTAGATGGGATTCTGAGGTCCTGTTCAATCCAGCAGCTAACCAGGCCCAGACCTGCTTAACGCCAGCAAGATGGCTGTCTTCCAGACGTGACCTGACGACCATGTCATTGTCATGGAACTGATGCCTAGCCTTTTATTGTCTCCTATTTTAGTGACTGGCTGCTGCTATTTCATATGAGAGGAAATAAATAAATAAATAAGGTTGCATTTCAGGAAACAGTGTCGTAAGGGCAAAACCCACTCCCCGTTTCTTTAAAGCTGCAACGTTTGTCACAGAATGCTTTTGTGATTTGCATTTTTGTGTTTTTCAGGTGTTGTGTAATGGCTTCATTATTGCTTCACAGACTCGAGGGAAGTCCCCCACGTGAACCTGTGAAGGACAAACTGAACTTGCCCTTAGCGTGATCAAAATCTGCCTGTCCTTCCACTTCTTCCTCCTTTTGGTTTAAGGCCGTGCTTCTTTGTGTTTGGGAAAGAAAAGCTCCGCTTGTTATAATTAAAATTGCTCAGTAACAGCCAGGCATGTGGTAGCAAGAGGAATACTCAGACCTTCTTCCCTACCTCTCTGCCTTCTGTGTGCTTGCTGTCTGGTCCATATGCTGCCTTTCTATACATGCCGCAGAGGGCAGCAGATGGGCCGCGATCATGTGAGCGCACGCACACGCAATTGGAGACCATGCAGAACGCAAAGGCAGCTCCGTGGCAGCACATCCTGACAAAAGGGAGACGCCAGTAACCTTCAACTCGGCGCTTTCGCTACAGAATTGCCAGGTGCTCAAAATGGGCAGATGGAAGAGTGTGCAGGAGGAAGAGTTTGGGCATAGGCACTTTGTGCAGTCTGGTTATCTATTAGCAAACATTCCAGTTCATAAAAGACTGTTACCTTTGCTTCTTATGTTTTCTGTTCGAAGGACTGTTTTTGCAGAATGCCTGAAACTCACCAGGAACTAACTGCAGCTTCTGTGCGACACAGTGCATAAGACATAGTTATGCCCAACACTGCGAATAGTCCTGATCCACACTGCAGTGAATCCAACGAGGTGATCTAAGGGCTCCCTTTAATATTCCCCCTTTTAATACCCCCCACGGCTCTTGCTGTGCTTTAATACTTTTTTTAATGTGTCCCTTGAAGAGTTGATATCTACCTGGATATTAAGAACTAGCATCCACAAATGCAAGTGCCTGCAAAGGTCCCTGGGCTCCTTTGGGAGGAAGCTTGGAATACAAATTTGAAATTAACAAAAATGTGACAGGGTGAACTGTCTCGTGCGTCGTGAATACTAGCCGTGATGGGCATTCTCTGCCTCCGCAGGTGGGCGCAGTTATGTTTCTGAATACTAGTGGATGGAAACCTCAGGAGGGGAGAGTGCGCTTGTGCTCAAATCTTGCTTGCATGTTTTCCATAAGCATCTGGTTGGCCATTGTGAGAATAGGATGCTTGACTTGATGGACCATTGGCCTAATACAGAAGGTTCTTCTTAAATTCTTATTGGATAGATAAGAGAATGAATGTTGCCATAAATCTATGAATTTAATGGTACAAAAGGAAAAGAGAGGACAATTCCGACAAAGGAGGAGTGGCAGATAAAATGAATGGAATATGCAGAATTGGCAAATCTAACCAGCATAATGACTGCTCCCCGCTTATAATGGGGGGGCGCCCTTTGCATGGACGCGTGCAGCCCCTAGATCTGGAGCAGCCCCAACAGCATAGGCTTGGCTTTGCCTTCCCTCAGGTGGGATACCTGGAGGTCTCCGCCTACCTCAGTCAGTTGTCCAATCCCACCTGGGGGAAGCGTTGCCAAGGAGACCAGGCCAGGTAGGGGAGGGATTACCTGCCCACACAATAGAGGGAGGATCTTACCTAGGAATCCTCACTTGGCTCCAGATGCTCCCTAGGTCCCCGGCTGGGGACCGGGGAGGGAGAACGCCCAATGCCTGAGCCAAGGTCTACCCACATTTGAAATTTAATAAAGTTGTGGCCAATTTAATCCCATAGCACATTGTCTTGAGTCGTTATTCCACATGACGGGGGGACCGTGCAGGATCTGGGGACTCCGCCCGTCCACGCAATAAGAAATCAGGAAGATGGGAGTTTTCAGGAAAGAGTGGAAAATGTTTGCGGCATATCTGAAGAATTGTGTAAAGCAGGACAAAGTGTTAGCAGGATTAATTTAAATTCAGCAGTTTGAACTTTCATAACTATAAGGGGAAGGGAAAATTTGAATAAAAGGGGGAAATGGAATATGCAACCTTAATGGCTAAATAACTGGAACCATGGAAGTGGGGGAAGGGTAGTCAACGTGCTGTGGCGATATTCAACGAAATGTGAATTGTAATGAAAACTAGAAACAAAATTTGTAAAAGCAAAAACAAAATATAGGGACACACTGAAACCTGTATGATAATTCGACTTTGGGGGTCCAATTTTAGTCTTGCTCTTTTCTTTTCTTTCTTTTTCCTTGTCAGGCTGTCTGAGATATAAACCTTTTGCCTTTCAAGATGCTTTCCAAGAATAACAGCTTCAATTGTTTAGTTTGGCTGAAATGCGCTTGGTAATATTCGCCACCTGTAAGAAAGAAAATGAAACATTGCTCTAAATTAAGCTATTAACTGAAAGTTTTCAGGGGAGGGGGGAGCTACACAGAAACAAGCGAGCATTAGATAAGATACCTATTATGACTGAATGGAACATTTGTTGAAAGCTTTTTCAAAATAAAAAAAATTCGTAAGTGCATATATCAGCGTTTCTAGGCAGTGATAAAAAGGGCAATATTCTGATGAAGGTCTGCTGCCCAAGTTCTCCTGGAATGAATGGGAGCACTGTTGCACACTTCCCATTCATTGCAGTGATGGACTTGCTCTGGATAACTTCGTAGTGGAAAACATAGTTCAAAACAGCAAATCTCCACATACATCTCAAGAAGCAGAAAATCTCATACTTGGAAGGAGCAAGAGAGAGGAGAAAGTGGCGGGATGCGATTTCGTGAGATGTCATATGTTTTCCGAACTTTCTGCAACAGAAAGAAGTCTCAAAAGAGCCCTTTTCCTCACTCTTCCAACAAAGGCATGTCCCGGTTTATTAAAAAATCATGCACAACAATGCTGCCTGCCAGATTTTATAGTCCTGAAGAAAATTTGGTCCAGAGCATTACAGGGAGGGGGGAAAAATTGGAATACTGCCTGAAATTTCCCTGTCGCAGATGTTTCAACAGAAGGTGCTTGCATGCTATTCGTTAATACACTGCCATACGGGACTCGGTATGACCACCGCAATAACCAGTAAGTAACACATGCAGTATGCACTTCACTGCGCCAAATTTTCCGTCTGTTGTGTGGGGCTTGCATCCTGCGGATAGAGACGTACCTTGATGAAACTGTATTGTCATTGAATGATAATATTTGTGGATCACTCTGATCGAAAACATCCCATCAAGAATGTGGGAGGTCTGTTTAAAGATTCTGTGCAGCTCCCTGGCATTTCAGTCAGATAGAAAGAAGGTGAATGTTAGCATTTCAGACCTTTTTTTACATTAAAAAAAACCCTCAACAACAACAACACAAGATGCCAATTTACAGGAGAAGCCTTATGGATAGGAAAGCACTTTCTCTTTGAGAAATGCCATTGAATTTTAATCGGAACTACTGTGTAATTAAAGGGCTACGTGAAATACAGTAATTACAGTGCTCTGAAAAAAGAACGGCACAGACATAACATTCTCCTCCATCAATTATTTTTTTATGCTGTTGTGCCTTAACTTTTAAAAAGGGGAGAGGAGAGGGAATCGGAACAGAAAGGGCTCGGGGCATTTTTTACCCTATCAACAATTGATTTGCATAGGTTTATGAAAAATGGGTGGTAATATTTTCATGCATTTTTCTGGAGAAAGGAGGAGTTATATTGCCATGTATTGCTATATCCCCAAAGGATATGTTTGGGACCGTATTTAGACATGTACACCATAAAACTACTCATGCTGTGTTGTGATCACAAAATTGTGTGCTAGATGGATGTGGCAGCCTACGATTGCCATCAGTTGAAGTGGGCAATATTGTGCTAGGTCGAGGGTGAGAGACCTTCAGTCTGCAGGCCATATTTTGCCCTGCACATGTCCCACTTTGGACCATGAGGCTGTTTGCTCCAAACCACATCACCTGTGAAGTCAAATGTGACATCAGATACAAGACAGGTAGATATGTGATTGGATAAGCTGCCCAATTGAGTGGGGAGCCAGTGGAGAACTTGATTGCACAGCTGATCCCTGCAGAAAGCAGGCTTGAAGTCACTGTCCATCAGTTAATAGGCAATGACTTCAAACCTGTTGGATTGGCTACACCACCAAGCTAATAGGTGGTGCCTTCAAACCTGCTGATAAGGCCTGGAAGTCCTGCCTGGTGCTTTGAAATCATGATGATAATCACCTGACACCAGTGTGGTGTCAGGTGGTGGACAGTTGGGCAGCACACCCACTGTCAAATTTCTTCCATGACTGGTAGGGGAGATAGTAATCTGGTTTCTTCTCACTGGACTAGATACTTGAAGGAACACACCTCTCTCTCTCTCTCTCTCTATATATATATATATATATATATATCTCAGCCAGATTGACTAATTGGGGAAATGCTTCTCAGGACCATGGGAAACTGCCTTGTCCTGAGTTCAGACCATAAATCCATATAGCTCAGTATTATGTAATGTAGACTCCACACTGACTGGCAAGGGCTCTTCAGGGTATCAGACCAAGTACATTCCTAGCTTTACCTGGAGATGCCTTGGACTGAATCCATCCTCATCTTTGGTGAGACAGGGCCCTTCATTACATGACAGTCATCTTTGGGGTGGAATAAACCATTGGTTCCCCCCAAATGCCTACATTCCTATATGCAATTCCCTTCCTAAAACGAATGAGGCTGCATACATTGCCACATGCCATACATTAAAAGTTCATTTAAAGCACATGTCTTTCCCCAGAATCCTGGGAAGTGTGGCTGGTTAAGGGTGCTGGAAACTGTAGCACTGTGAGGAGGTAAATTACAGTTTTCAGGATTCTTTGGAGAAAGCCATGTGCTTTAAATGAGCTTTAACTGTGTGGTGGCTACACAGCCTTATTTATTCCTCCACTTTAATTTTTTGTAAAAAAATAGTTATTGTGATTTCATTGTATCCAATGGCAAGGGAGTGGTTTTCCCTCGGACTATTTGAATTACTGAAATTATACACTAGAAAAAGGGCTGGTGCCACCTATTTCAGCTCCTCATTGAAGAGCGAGGATGGATTTCAAAGTATTATACATTTGGCCACAATCCACGGCATTCTGTTCACTCTAATAAGCAGTAAGTCTGTTGGATTCTGGGCTCGCATACCCAGAAGTAAGTCCCACTATAAGTCTGTCAGGATGATCCCTAGAGAGTACACGGCAGACTTCAACACTTATGCATTAACATTATTGTTATTTTCTCTGCTTGATGTGACCATTGGAGACAGGGCTGCATGAGAACTAAGAGGTGACCTGGTCAGTCTGATGAAGCAGACATCGGGTTTTTGGCAGGACGTATCAGCAATATCATGGACGGTCAAGGAGGCGCCTGTTATAAAAATATACAGTGAAACGCAACTGGTGGACTGCTCTTTCTCAAAGGCTAACGTAATGCATTCCTTCTGTTTGGGCTCATTTTCCAGCCTTTCACATTCTTTGCGAACAAGAGTTATAAAACAAGCCTGATGCAGGCCAATTATTTTTACTTTGAAGGTCATTAATCAAGATTGACTAGGAAAATGAAGACAGCTAAGCAAAATTTCATATGTGACTAGAGTGAGATTAAAATAAAACCAGATGGGGATGGACAGAGACACTAAGCAATTTTGTTTTTAAAAAAGCAAAACACGCATGTAATAAATGTCTTTTACAAATTACAGCACTCTTTTTTTCTTACAGTAAATCAAGCTGGGTCATAACGTACAAGTGGTCTCATAGCTGAAACGTCAAAAATAGAACCTGCCTTGTTCTCCTACAGTAATTCCTCAAATCTAAACCAGCAGTGTGGCCCTGACAGTCTATAAACCATCTACCTGGATGTAGATCCATTTTAAGGTAATTGTTCTGATAGCTGTATTTCCGAAGTCTTTGGAATGAACATGCATTAAAACCTACAGAACCTCCTCTTTCTACTCAGCATCTCAGAAGACATGTCTGGAGTCCACAAATGGGCTAGAGAAAGGCTAGCAAACTGAAGCTCAATGTGGGTGAGACAGATGCAGACCCATTGCTGGACGGAACCCAACTGAACCACGGATCACTGGTTGGCTTGCTTTACACAGGATCACTTTCTTATGTTCTGCAACCCTGTTATTATATAACTCAGCTCTGCAACTTGATTCTTAGGTGGCATCTGTGGCCTGGAGCACCTTTCTCAAGCTTCACCTGAGGTACCAGCTTCGTTTGCTCCTCAGAAATAAGGTTCTGGTCACTTTTAATGCCCAGCCTTGGCAAACCCACCCACCCACCCACCCACCCAAGTGCTGTCCATCACTAAAAAGAAAATCAGTGTGCAGATGCATTTAATCTGCTGCACGTATTTAAATGATAGGATAATGTCCAACATAATGGGAACCCCCTCCCCAAAATGTTAGCCTTTGCATTGTTCCACTAGCAGTTTTTGTTTATGCTAGTAATTGGACAAGAATTAGTCTTCCAAAGAACATACGCAAGTGCTATAAACAATGAGCGTTAGCAATCGTTCATCTTCTGGGTCAAGCAGAAGGCAAGTACTGGATTCAACAAAGGTACAAAGTTTAAAACAAGGCTTCCAGGTTTTGTGCTAGTGACATGACACCATGGGATGAAAGCCACAGAATTAGGCTTTTCATGACTCAGAGTTAGTGTATGGACAGCTGATTTCTGGGGACTGCAAAGTGTGGTATCTTTGCTCGCATGGCCTCCTTTCAAACCCCATGGGCAAAAGCATGTTACCTGATATCACTGTGATGTCCGGTAATTGGCAGGTGGGTGTGTCCCCTCCTGGCCACAATTGGCCCACAGGGCATGGGGGTGGGATAAAGATCCCCTGGTCTAAAGGTGAAAGATGGCTGAGGTTTTCTGGGTCTGCTCCATACTTGGATGAAAAAATTCCTGGGACCTTGAATTCCATGACAGAAGAAAAGCGGGATGTGAATACATAAAGACAACAGGATAGATTCCACCTAGGAATGTAAAGCGTTTCAAAAGGACTGTCACCTGATTAAAAGTAAATTGTACCTAAGAACTGCCTCTCTGAAGCTGCTTATTTGCATTTCAAGGGATGTCTGCTGAAATCTCAGAAGCCAAAGGGGTGGGTGAACAACATTTACAATGGCTGGGCTTCAGTGTCCCTCTCCCTTTCATGTCTATCAAAACCAGGATGAATTATGCAAAGTATGAAATTATGCTAATTATTTCAATTTGCATGATTTATGCATACCACAGAAATCGGCTTTTCTTGGCATGGTATTGGAATTGGGGGGGGGTCCAGGGGGAGGAGCACTTTGAAGGGCTCCACCTCTGCGCAGCTTCAATCCCTTTATTAGAAACAAAGATCAAAAAAGAAAACCAAGGACAGTTTCATTAACCTTTATGTTACATCACACCAAAATAATTCAGCCATGTGTGGGAAGATTTGTCTCGGGTATCCTGACCATTTACAACAGAAGCAAAGGACTTAGTCTCTGCAGGTGAGTATAGTTCTTGGTTGTCCACAGGAAATTGGGCCACCTGAAAAAAGTGCTTTCTCTGCAGGGTCAAGTTGGGCTTTTTCCTGTTTAGGATCCCCAACCAGTAGGGTCAGAGAATCCCATTTTCTGTCTGGAATCACACACAAAATAATGATGCAATTTCATTAAGCTATGCTCAATAGTTGTACATCACAGTCTGACATCCTATTAATATTTCTATAATGGTTGTAGATGGTCAAAAAAAAAAACCCAATTTGTTCCTTCCAAAAGCCAAAAGCCTTACTTTGGAGGCAATGGAGGAACCAAGTGTGCCAAGCAATTGTTATGAAATATCTGGCATTATTATAGATAGGGCTTTAAACATCAAATAAAACTGGACTGGAAATCATAGAACTATTTCCCCCGATCAAAAGTCTTTCATATTAACATGATAGCATCGTTGAAAAAAAAAGGTGAAGTTATTTGATAAAAGGGAGTTTTAAAGTCACCGCCCTCTCCTCTTCAAAGCCTCACTGCCATTATTCTTAAGAATCAACTTGCATTTCTTATTTTTTGGAAAATCACTAACCCATTTCCATAAACAAAGCCATAGGTAGGGTGAGGTCCTGAATAATGCTTAGCAAATAAGCAAACAGCTTCTCTCGGAGCAGTTTTGACATCCCTGTAATGCTCCTGGGCATCCTTTTTAAATGGAAGGACACGTACAGAATAGTTTCTATGAAGGAAAAATAAAAATAGCCAGCTAGTTATTTCAGGGAAATTGAAAACCGGTCCTTCTCTTTACATGAGTCAAGATTGCCCCCAGGAAATCAAATATCGGCTGTGATGCTCCCAAGCCCAGCCGGCCCCATGGAGCAGGCATTAGAAGTTCGCTGTTCCAGGTCCCCACGGAGGCAGGGAGGAGTCCAGCCTGAGAAGACGCAGCTCATATTCCCAGCTGCATTGGCAAAAAGACAGAACAAGCTATATTTCAGGAAATGGGGGAGTTTAAACGAGCAGCTGATATCTTGCTGTGTTTTACATTCTTGTAGATTAAGCCTTTCCTTCCTCACTGAATCACGTGGAAATATCTGCCTTGCCTGCCAACAGCTCGGCGCACCTGCAGATTGTTATCATGTGGGGTGACAAAAGAAACACCTGGGCAGAAAAACGGAGGGAGTACCTAGAGTTCAAACAGGTGCGTCCGTCTCGAGAAGAGTCGTCTTCTGACTGCGGCAGCCTGGGAAACCTGAGACCGCCGGGGGGGGGGAGCATTGCAGAGTCATCCACCCCACAATCTGAAGGCAAGGATTAATTTCCAACCTTAAACTGTACAGGGGTTTTGCCTTGTAGCATTGCAAGGTCATCGTTTCTGTTAGTGAGCGTAAAGCACTTTTTCTTATTGACAGAGCACTTCAGACACACATGATATATCAGTACCACAGCAGGATAAGGGAGGCGAGTGTTATTGCCCTATATTGCAAGGTTGGGTTGAGGAAACAGTGGGCTGCATGACCACACATCTCTTATTTCCTTCAAATCCCTTCTCAAAACACTTTTTCTGTGGCATAAGTTCCCATGACCTACTGTAACTAACAGTGCAAAGTTCCTCATGTTTTCTCAGAAGTGACTCTTGCTGAATTCAGTCGGGCTTATTCCTGGGTATTATCATTATTATTCATTCAATTTGTATACCACCCTTCACCCATAAATCTCAGGGCAGCTCACAACACGTGGGATTAAGATTGCAGCCTGTAACAGGGCATCCATATGTGCAACTGAAGCAATGGCATGGACATTCCTGCTTAGCACCAGCAATCCTTCCCTTCCACTTCTGTTTCCCTATGTGAAATGCCTTGCACTTGACACAATTTAGGAGTCTGGTACAACAAAATAGGGACGCGGGTGGCGCTGTGGGTTAAACCTCAGAGCCTAGGACTTGCCGATCAGAAGGTCGGCGGTTCAAATCCCCGTGACGGGGTGAGCTCCTGTTGCTTGGTCCCTGCTCCTGCCAACCTAGCAGTTCAAAGTGCAAGTAGATAAATAGGTACTGCTCCGGCTGGAAGGTAAACGGCGTTTCCGTGCGCTGCTCTGGTTCGCCAGAAGCAGCTTAGTCATGCTGGCCACATGACCCAGAAGCTGTACGCCGGCTCTCTCGGCCAATAAAGCGAGATGAGTGCTGCAACCCCAGAGTCTGTCACGACTGGACCTAATGGTCAGGGGTCCCTTTACCTTTACCTTTACTTTTACAACAAAATAAGGGATGGTGCTAAGGAATGAAAATCACAATAGTTGATTTTCAGGCACCACTCAAGCAATATGGTTAACTCACAGAATATTTTTATCACTGCGAAGAATTAAAGCAAACTAATGCTGAGATTCAACCATGATGGAATGTCCTCTCTCTCCCTCCCTCCCTCCCTCTCTCTCTCTCTCTCTCTCTCTCTCTCACACACACACAATAACACACATACACTATTACTAGATCATAGGGGCAGGCTGTGGCTCCATATTGTAATATATAAATTCCTGCTGTTTGCTCTTGGAAAATTAGCAGCTCGCTGGCTGGAATGAAATATGTGCTTCATTACACAGAGCAAAAGGGAAGGATAATTTAGCTAAGCATTTTTATGTGAGCTTGCATGAAAATTTCTATGAGAGCACTCCATTTTTAAAAAGTACAGTGACAATAGATTCTGCAGCCAGCTGGTGGGCAAAGCTCTTCCACTGAATACGCAAATGCGAGGAAAGTACATGGACAATTCCTTTTCCTTGAAACATCCCCACAAAGGCATTCTTCAGTAACCAGGGTGGCAAACTCAGAATCTCAGTGGAGTCTCTGAGATAGTCTCCTTGGGAGTGGGCCACTATTGCTTATTAGGACGGGGCATGTTAGGGTGGCAGAGAGGTTGGCACACTCCATATGCACCAGCAGATGCACCAGATTTGCTCTGCCAGTGTGTTTGCACCATGCCAACCTCCCCACCATCTTGGTCCTCCCCCGCCTGATAAGCAACGAATGCCCACTTGCTGGGAAGCTAGAGTAGCACCACTGCCCCATCCCGCAACCTGCTTCTGGGTGAGCCACTGGCCTGGACTTTGTTCCTGGTCGAGCAGCCTTGACCCATATTGCCAGCAACCTAAAGCCATTACAGGAATGTGAAATATTAAACCAAAGCAAACTTCAGAATTATCAATATGATTTTGCTAAGACTGCTTTGAAAGAACCTGATCTTTGAAAGAACCCAAGCAGAGATTTCTACTGAGTACAGTACGTTTCCCAGCACAATTCAAAGTGTTGGTGCTGACCTTTAAAGGCCTAAACAGCCTCGGCCCAATATACCTAAAGGAGCAGTTCCAAGCCCCATCAACACTGAGTTCCAGCTCTGAGGGCCTTTTGGTGGTTCCCTCACTGCGAGAAGTGAGATTACAGGGAACCAGGCAGAGGGCCTTCTCAGTAGTGGCACCTGCCCTGTGGAACGTCCTCCCATCAGATGTCAAGGAAATAAACAACTACCTGACTTTTAGTAGATATCTGAAGGCAGCCCTATTTAGGGAAATTTTTAATGTTTGAAGTTTCATTCTGTTTTTAGTCCTCTGTTGGAAGCCACCCAGAGTGGCTGGGGAAACCCAGCAAGATGGGCGGGGTATAAATAAAATAATAAATAAATATTATTGGCAGTGGTGGTGTCTTAGTTCTAGCTTTTAAATAGAGAAATCCCACTAAACCCATTTTCAACTCGTAGGTCAGCAACCTCATTTCTTTACTTTCAAGCCAGCAAAGATTCATTACCTAGCGTAAAAAGGATTTGCAGCCCACTGAGTCAAGGTGCTGTTACCCTCTGGGCCAACAGAGAAACCTGCCAAAGGAAAGCCAGAAAATATAAGGTCATGAGTGAGAGCGAATGTGATGGTTTCATCCTTAGTTCTATCTAGAAGTTATTCCACATCCCCCCACCCCCGCTCCCACTGACAAAGCTGTGTTTGACCTGATGGGCGCTCTTCATTCAGAGAGATTGAAACTGAAAGTTCAGTGCTGGGTCATGAATGCTGTGGAGGAGCCAGTATGTGAAAAAGCTAACAAGCAAAAATTCTTTTCCTCTTTGTTGTTTTTCTTTTAAAAAACCCGTTAATTCATATATTTGGTAGACTGGATTTCTATATTACTTATTCTGCGGGGGGAAAGAAACAAACTCTGCAATCATATGCATAGCTATAGCATAATTCTAACAATGTCTAGAGGTCTTGGGTCTCACTCCCACGCAGGTGGCATTAAGATTACAGCATTATCTGGAAATCAGTGGCATTGAACAGAGTGGACTTAAACCTAGTGATTGTGCTACACAGCTGCAATCCTGTACACATTTACCTGGGAGTAAGCCCCACTAAACTAAGTTGAATTTACTTCTGCATATGGGTGGGCAACTCTTTGCCACTTTCTCTGTTTCTCATTTTTCCAATCGCATATCAGTTTGCAATTGTTATTATTCTTTTAAAAGTCCTCATGAATCTTCATCAGTATTTAAGTGTGAATTTCTTCAAGTAAACACATTTTGGTATGCAATTATGCCCAGTACACACATTTTTTGCAAAGCAATTTCCCACGTAAGAATACTTTTTTGTATGCTCTTTTCATCTGCACACACATTTTCATGCACACTTTACACTGCGTATGCATTTTTGTACACATTACTTTGCTGGAGAACTGCATTGCAAAATTCAAAGAAATGTGAATTTCGAAGGAAGGCTGTGTTTCAGTTTGTGTATTGTTTTGGAAATTACGAATTAGGTAGGCTCACTTTTCACTGCAAACTGAACCAAATTCCTCCCCCACTCCTACTTCTGAGTACACGTTTATAGGATCACATGACCAGTTACTGTCCCTGCCCATATGACATCTTCCTTCATACATTCCTGTGGCAGTTGCACCAGGAATAATCCAGTAGGTATCTTGTTGGCCTCTGTGAGAATAGAAGGCTGGACAAGGTGGGCATCTGACCTGATTCAGCAGGCAATAATAATAATAATAATAATAATAATAATAATAATAATAATAATAATTTTATTTATATCCCGCCCTCCCCAGCCGAAGCCGGGCTCAGAGCAGCTAACAACAGTAAAATGATATAACATTCTAAAATCATTTCATTATAAAATCAATTCAAATCAGATTAATGGCAACCATTGGGCGAGAGTTCTGTGAGGATTGCCAAAGGAGAGGGTCAGGCTGTGCCCTGGCCAAAGGCCTGGTGGAACAGCTCTGTCATGCAGGCCCTGCGGAAAGATGTCAAGTCCCACAGGGCCCTAGTCTCTTGTGACATATTGTTCCACCAGATCGGAGCCACAGCCAAAAATGCCCTGGCTCTGGTTGAGGCCAGCCTAACCTCTCTGTGGCCCGGGACCTCCAAGATATTTTTGTTTGAAGACCGTAAGATCCTCTGTGGGACATACCAGGGGAAGCAGTCCTGCAGGTATGAGGGTCCTAAGCCGTATAGGGCTTTAAAGGTTAAAACCAGCACCTTAAACCTGATCCTGTACTCCACTGGGAGCCAGTGCAGCTGGTATAGCACCGGGTGAATGTGATCCCACAGCGAGGACCTTGTAAGAAGTCTCACCATGGCATTCTGCACCCGCTGGAGTTTCCCGGTCAGTCTCAAGGGCTGAATTATATTCTGAATTGGATCTGTTGTACTAGCCTGCAGCCCTTTCCTCAAGGGTAGAAGGGAAAAGCTTGGCTGAAGAAAATTGTTCTTCAGTGTGAAACCAGCCTCCATCCCTTCCTTGTTGCAGCAATGAGAGAATAAGTAAACTTCATTCTGTACCATTAGAAGCATATAGAAATTAAGGAAGCAGGAAAACAAGGTTGGACTTATCATGTAGCAATGTGAAACAGACTGCTTTGGGCAGCTGATTTAGTAGCAGTCATAAATTTATATTTATTTGGCCATAAACCATAACAAAGCTAAGATATCAATACAAAATAAAAGTCAGGAACAGTACTTAGATGTGTACATCATATATAGATTTGTTTGAACCACAGGTCACAAAAGCCATGATTAGATAATCGGAAAGCAAGTTATCGAAATGGAGAGTCAGTCACTCAATCTATCATATAAGCAGAGCCCAAACATTTGGCGCATACGCTCCCCTTCAACAGCAAATAAAGCTACCTTTTTTGGTTATATATGTAGTACAGCTGGTTAATAGAAATTCAATTTTTGTTCATTTCACAAAACAACAACTGTGTTGACAGGAAATTCTTCTGGATGTCTCTGTTTGATTTCCTTCTAAATAAGGCAAATCAGCAAGTAGTGAATCATCCCTAGATCCTGCCAACTCTCAGCAAGAGAAATCTGGTTCCATCCAGTGCAGGGCAACTTCCCACTGCTCAGCCCTCATCCCTTGTCTTGGAGGTCTTTGGTGGGAGCTATTGCCTGACAACCACCAGCTGCCCAGTTGCAGCTCATGGGAGCAGAGTCAGTGGTACCCTCTTGGTGGTGGCAGCACTGCACTTGTTGGGATGGGGCCGAGTGAGGAAGTGGAGAAGGAAGGCAGGAGCTCTGAGTGGCAGGCAGTGGCCGCGCAGGTGCAGGTGCACCTACAAAGCCACCACCACCAACTTGAAGCTCCTGCAACCTCACCACTCCAGCCCTGTCTTGACAAGCAGAGTGCCTTTATTGCCAGGAAGATGCTACTGAGTGCATTCTCCCAAGAGTGACTGTAGCAACTGCCAGTAAAAGGAGACTGCTTCCCTCATGGGCTGGGTCATTCTAGCTGCTCAGCCCCACATTGCACAGGCAGCCTGCTTGCATCATGGGTTCAGCAAGATCCAGCTGCCCAGCCCCACATCCTTGCCTCAGAGGGCTTCCGATTGTCCCTCATGAACAAGGGACGCAGGTGGCGCTGTGGGTTAAACCTCAGAGCCTAGGACTTGCTGATCAGAAGGTCAGCGGTTCGAATCCCTGTGACGGGGTGAGCTCCCGTTGCTCGGTCCCTGCTCCTGCCAAGTATGCAGTTCCCAACACCTGCAGTTCGAAAGCACATCAAAGTGCAAGTAGATCAATAGGTACCACTCCAGCAGGAAGGTAAACGGCGTTTCCGTGTGCTGCTCTGGTTCGCCAGAAGTAGATTAGCCATGCTGGCCACATGACCCGGAAGCTGTACGCCGGCTCTCTCGGCCAATAAAGTGAGATGAGCGCCGCAACCCCAGAGTCGGCCACGACTGGACCTAATGGTCAGGGGTCCCTTCACCTTTACCTTTATACTCATGAACACAGGTATCTGCTCAGATGGTTCTCCTTATTTTAATATTTAATGTAGATATAAAATAATGCTCAATGGTCATTATAACCCATTATTATCATTAACAGCAATTTTGTTTTTGATTATTTTATATATTTAGAAGGATTTATAAACTGCTTAATCAAAGAACTCTCCAAGCAATGTGCATTCTTAATTCTCTAGCTGAAATCAACGGAACTCTTAAGGGCTTAACTTTGGTTGGGTAATTATGCCCCGATAAAGGGTTCTATTCAATGCTAGCCCATTGAAATTAACAAGTGTAACTCATTGAGGTTCGTTCATTTTATTAAGTTTATGCCGGGTAAAATTTGTTTTACTGCAGAATGTTACTGCAGAATGTGCATGGAACAGGGAGAATGCTGTAAGCAGTCATGATCCTCTTCTTCCTGAGTAGAAGACAAGTGTTTAGGGGTGGGGAATCTGTGGTTTGTCCAGTGTTTACCTAGACTACAAACCTCAACAGCCCTAACCATTGGCTGGGACTGATGGGCCAATGGCACCTAGAGGGGCAGTGGTATCCTACCCCTGATTCAGGAACATGGGATCTGCCTTATACTGTCAGACCATTGGTCCATATAGCTCAGTTTTGTCTACACTGTTGGGTTTTGGAATGGGATTTCCCCCTCCCTACCTGAAGTTGCTGAGGACTGAACCAGGGACTTTCGCCATGCATGGAATATGTTCTGCTACTGAACTCCAGACCTTCTTTTGTTTTTGTTGCTATGTGATAAGGGGTTAGCTAGCATTTTCACGCATGGGAGCATTCATACAAAGGCTGTATAAAGGTAATGTCAACAGCTAATGATTATCAAGATGAAAGTTTCCGGTGAGAATGCAGCAACATTAGCAAGGGACAATGATCTAGCCTAGAAGTGACTTGCTGGGTGGGTAAAGTTGCTACGCTAGCATCCCTTGTAAGGTGCTGTTGGAAGGAGACAGGAAAGGTGGCAAGGAAGTTGGCACAGTGCAAATGCATTGGCAGGAGCACCAGATTGGCTCTGCTGGAGTGTTTCTACCTCCCTGCTGATGCTCCCTCTCCCTGCTGGAAGCAACAGTAGCTGACCTCCTAAGAAGCTAGCATAGCAGTTCTGCCGCATCCAGCGATCCACTTCTGAATTCTAGTCCCTAATGTAATGCAGTGGTACCTCTAGTTATGAACTTAATTCATTCCGGAGGTCCGTTCTTAACCTGAAGCTGTTCTTAACTAAAGGCGTGCTTTCACTAATGGAGCCTCTTGCTGCCACTGCGCTGCCAGCACATGATTTCCGTTCTCATCCTAGGGCAAAGTTCTCAACTCGAGGTAACTCTTCCAGGTTAGCAGAGTTTGTAACCTGAAGCATTTGTAACCTGAGGCATTTGTAACTCGAGGTACCACTGTATTTTTAAGTTCCATTGATTTGAACAAGAGAATTAAGAATACACAAAGAGGTGCTGAACTTGGATGGAATGCTATGTACTTCCACATCCAAACATATTGTTTTCAAGCAAACTATAAGCAGGATCTTACATAGCATCTAGATGTATCACATTCTGCATTTCATGTGCCTGAGCTAGATGATGTTTCATTGTTGTTCTTCCATTTTGGTTTTCGAAGAGCCACATGATATTAGAACATTGGCACAATTTATTACTGTTGTTGTTATTATTTCTCTTGAGATGGCCGTTTGAACCAAAGTTCTATAATTGGCCTAAATTAGTTGTTGTATATAGCTAATTTAAGTGACCTGCTATATTCATGAACAAAGTGGCTCTTTAGTCTTTGTGACACGGGTCGTTTATTTGGTGTCTTGTTCACCATAGATTCCTAAAAGGAAATAAAGAAAATAAAATAAAGAACAAGGCCTAACTCAAGAGGCTGGTTTGTGTAAGAGGGAAAAGAATTACAGAATCTGCATTTAATCAAAACATGCAAAACAATCTCCAGATTCTGTCTGGCAACAAATTTAGGATTTTACAAAGCTGCAATGCTCATTTGTTTGGCTATAAATATTGCAACGATGAAAGACAGCCCTAACTCTGTCTTCCCACCACTTCATGACTGATAGGGAAGTTAAGTTTTATGTGTTTGCTCAGGAACCCATTAGACTTAATCTTTCCAGTAGGATTCCAAAGACAGGTAATAAATGGTCCATGCATCAGATCAAGGTGGGGATATCTATCGGGGTGCTGCAAGAGATCTGGGCATTTAATTAAAGTTTGGAAGAGAAACACCCTGCTCTGTCCCTTTCTCTTTACTTATGTCTTTCCTGTTAGCCTTTGGGCTGGAACCTTTGGAGTTTCCCCCTAATTTTATTTACGGCTTTTCACCTAAGCAACAACAGTTGTTGGTGGCATTCATCTGTCTCGAGAGACAATGGAGTGCGCCTCCAGGGGTGAAGTCAAACAACTGTTATCAGCATCAAAGTGACATCCCTGGGGCACAAGCCTGGGCAGTGTGTATGGAGGTCCTGGATTGCCCAGACAACAAGACCCCCCTCTCTTGGGCTCACTTATATGGTCCAAAGGAAAACAGAACAATACATTTGACACCAGCTTGGCTGCAGGAGTTGCTGGACGGAGGCATACAAAGCATCATTCAGCCGTCTTAGGGACTCGACTCCGGATTTCCATAGGATTTACTCCTTAGCTTTTTCTTCTCCTGACAACAGTAAAATCATAGAACAGGGTCACGTAGAACAGGAATCTCAGTTAAGCATCCCTGACCTATGGCCATCCAACCTCTGCTTAAAAACCACCAATGAAGGAGAGTCCACCAACTTCCAAGGGAGTCCATTCCATTGTTGAGCAGATTTATGTCACAAGATGCCATAGGAAGGCACTGGACATAGTAAAAGATCCATCGCATCCTGGTCACTGTATCTTCGAGCTCTTGCCATCGGGACGGAGATACAGGATGATGAAGACAAGAACGAGCCGTCTTAAGAACAGCTTCTTCTCCAGAGCGATCTCGGCCCTGAATGGGAAGCCCGGACTTTGAAAGTCATCTAATCTCCCTTGCTGTATTATACTGTATTGTTTAATTAGTGTTTTTATGGAGCAGTCAAGTAATTTCGTTATTATTATTATTATTATTATTATTATTATTAACATCAGAAAGTTTTTCCTGATGTTTAGTCGGAATCTCCTTTCTTATAACTTGAATCCATTGGTTTGGATCCTACCCTCTGGAGCAGGAGAAAACAAGCTTGCTCCATCTTCCATGTGAAAGCTCTTAAGATATTTGAAGATGGCATCATATCTCTTCCCACTCACTTCTTCTCCAGGCTGAACATCAACCGCAAGAAAATTTCATAAATATACAGTTAGGAATGGGCAAATCTGTCAATTTCAGTTTCTCTGAGTTTCTTGCTTCCTCCCATCTAAAGTTTAGTTCTCTGCATTTCCACATTGGTTGATGATGATGATGATGATGATGATAAGCTTCATGAAAATTCATCAGCATTTTCTGATACAATATACTCCTAATATACACATTATATTAGTAATATACACTTTTTCATAATGCATTGCATTTGATATCGTTTTTGCAAATAGGTACCTTTTTATTCACTGTTTGCCCTACTACATACATTTTTGTGCACATTACTTGGCTGGAGAATTGCATTGCCAAACTTGGATATGTGCAGATTTCAAAAGATTTCTGTGCTTCAATTCACTTATTGTTTCAGAAAGTACAAATTAGGTAGGCTTGCCTTTAGATGTGAATGGAATCTAATTTCTCCTCCATCCTTATATACAATAAAAGAGTAATCATGAAATCACTGAGCAGAAGAATTAAGGTCAGAGGAATATATATATATATATATATATATATATATATATATACACACATTAAAGAAGAATTGAATTAAAAATCACCCAGAGTTCCATTAAAATAAAGAACTCCGTTTACCCAGAACTTCTAAGAACTACTTTCATGTGTCATTCAGATATTTTTTAAAAATCAATTCAGTAAATTAGCTAATCTGAATTAATTCATTGCAACCGCTTACTACTTCCCACCACACTTTCAATGGCAAATCCAGGAGCAGGGAGTACTTTCCTCCCCCTCAAATTCAGGAGAAATGAACAGAAAAGAAGAAGAAAGAAGAAACATAATTACAGTCTTTAAAGTGCAAGTTAATTTATTCAGGGACAGGTAATTTAAAATGGTGTTTCAGTAGATGATCAAAAGCAGCAAAACAGCTGGCTGGGAGCATCACTCCCCCCTTACCATCTTGGCGCACACTTGCTTGGGAGTTTTTGCCCTCACCTTGAAGGAGTGCCACAAAGCAGCATGCCAAAGGAGACAGTTTGCTCGTGTGCACTGGACCGTGAATGGGATCACAAGGATCAACCTCAATGTGAACGGCTGGATGAAGTGCATTAAAATGGACCTTTGAATGTGCAGTACGCAGAAATGTTTCTGAGAGATAGCTTCATATGGGAAAGTTTTTGTTATTAAAGTTTTTGTTATTAAAACCTAGCTAAAGTTATTTTGCATTCCTTGTAATGTGTGGTCTCCCCAGCAAGCCTTCTGCAGTGCAACTAGTCTGGAAATAGCCAACACCGAGAAGGCCCTCTGCCTGGTTCCCTGTAACTTTGCTTCTCGCAGTGAGGGAACCGCCAGAAGGCCCTCGGCGCTGGACCTCAGTGCCTGGGCTGAACGATGGGGGTGGAGACGCTCCTTCTGGTATACTGGACTGAGGCCGTTTAGGGCTTTAAAGGTCAGCACCAACATTTTGAATTGTGCTCAGAAACATACTGGGAGCCAATGTAGGTCTTTCAGGACCAGTGTGATATGGTCTCGGGGCCACTCCTTGTTTCATTCAAATACATTACTAGAGACCAAGTCCCATTGAACACAGTGGGACTTACTTGGGACTTACTTACCGCCTCAGATTTGTTACGCTTTGCAGCGTTTGGCCCTCTGTGCTTTTCCAGTGATGTCTGTAACATCTGACTTTGCAGGAAATGTTGGCTCAACTCTCCGCTTCCAAGGAAAAAGAGGGCTTCCCACTGAGCACTTAGTAACTTAAAAAAAGAGGAAAAGCTGTCCGCTTTCAGGGTTTTAGCTTTATCTAAGATATATGGAGCGGTTTGATATGTGCCTCACATCAAAGTACATTCAAGCCAGGGGTGGTCCTACCTTTAGGCAAAGTGAGTCATAGTAAGAAATCATTGACGGGGACACCAATTTATTTTTATATATAATGTTGTATTTCCTGTCCTTCTAGTTCCTGTGCACCACAGAGCTTATGTGACGAGGGTAGAGAACACAGGGTAAAACATGATCTTTGCAGCAAATGCTTCGGAGGCAAAATCCTGCTGCGGGAGAAATATCTTCACCAATGAGCACATAGTTAAACTATGGAATCCATTCCCATGAAAGATAATGGTGGCTGCCATTTTGAGGATTAGACAAATTCACGGAGGAAAAAGGCAGCTGCTGGGACTCAGGGAGAGTCCTGTTGCACTCAGGTCTTGCTTGTAGGCTTTCCACATACCCTTCAACATTTCTCCGACGAAAATAGATATGTCTTAAGGAAAAGTAGGACATTCTGGGATCAAATAAGAAACCGAGACAACTTCTGTAAATCCAGGACTGCCCCTAGAAAATAGGGACAGTTGAAGGGTCTGTCCATAGGCATTGCTTTGGCTACTTTGAGAAGAGGATGCTGACCTAGATAGGCCTTTGGCTAGCCAGCAGCACTCTTCTTATGTGTTTATGAGAGACTGCACTCCCTGGGGGCAAGATGTCCCACAATGTTGGTGCAACCCTGAGAAGGCCTTATCTCTTGTTGCCCCCCTACTGTGTAGGGCATAGAGAAAGCCCTCTCATTCTGGCCTTCCAGAGCAGGCAGGATTTCTTCCCAGGACACCAACAAGCGTAGTAGAGCTTGAGAAATGCATTTTCTTTAGAGACCATGCTCGACTTCAGCTTAGCCTACAGAAAAGCATGTGTGTTTGTGTGGGGGAGGAAAACAGGGTAGTAGAAGGCTTCAATTTCCAAGCCGCTAGCTCATTCCTCGGTTCTGCGAGCTGATTAGTTCTTTCACTTGCACTCCTGCTTCTTAGCTGTCAACGCTAGAAGAATGCATCCTGGCCAATAACGTTTCAAAAGGAATGCACAGAGATGGAATCATAACAGCTAAGCCAAGACATTGAAGATTACCTGTGTACGAGTGAGAGGGGGAGGACTGGCAGGGGCAAAGGGAGGAATAAAGGAGCAATTCGGTAATTTCAGAAAGAATGGTACTGCTTTACCCCGGCAAGTTCACTATCACTTGAGTAATGACAAGTTGACTCAGGTTCCCTCCCCCCTCTGTTTTTTTAAAGTCTCTTTCCATTTTTGCCATCTGCCAGCTGAAGGATGTCAGGCTACACCAAGCGCAAAAGAAGACTATAGCGATTTCAAAAAGCAGCTTGTTTTATGAACAATATACAAAAGGAGGTTCTCCAACAGCTGGGCAATATTAGGCTGCCAGAAATGTAGGTCACTGTTATCAATCAGTGTTGTATATGAAATGCCCAGGTGCGCCCCGGTTAACATGGCCCCACAAAGCAAGTGGCAAATGCAGGATGAGATTGGAGGCAAGCTTGAAAGCCAAGACTGCAAAGCTATGAAACTCCTGTGTGTTTTCTTGATTCAGTGGAGCCTCTTTACATTGTGCCAGACTGCGTTTCTGACATTTGAATCCTTCTTCCCAATTAAGAATTAGATCCTGGCATACTACAAGCTCATTCACATGTTACACTGAACACAGATGCAAGCTGAGCTACGCATGCACAAATGTGCTGTGTGAAAGAGTGCACATTTATTGGCTGATTTTGCTCAGTTATTTATGTACATAGGTACAGAGAAGTGCCATCATAGAAGTTTATAAAATTATCCGTGGCATGACAAAATTGGACAGAGAAAGGTTTTTCCTTCCAAATGTTCTTTCGTATGTGGTGGACTTGTAAAAGGGTAAAAGAGTATTGGGAAATGATCCATAAGGAATTGAAAAAAAAAGTTTTAACACACTTTCTCGAGAAACCAGAGTCCTTTCTGTTGGGGATAATTCAGACTGAAATTCCCAGGTGTCAAAAAAGGTTATTTATGTATGCTACTACTGTGGCCCGTGTTTCGTTAGCCCCAAAATGGAAAAATGAGCAAGGTCCCGACCAAAGAAGAATGGCAACTTAAGTTGACATAATATGTGCAGCTTGCAGACTTAACATACAGAATAAGAGAACAAGAAGAACACACGTTTAGAAAAGATTGGAAAACGTTTATTGAATATATGAGAAATAATTGTGTAAAGTTGAAACCGCTGGCACCATTAAGATAAACTCAACAGTGTAAATAATAAGTTTTGATGGATGCAATAATGGAATACTGAATGGTATATTTTTTGTAAAATATGCAGGGATTTATGATATGTAAAATGAACCATGGAAAGAGAAGAAGGGAAGTCACTGGTATCTTAAGGAAGTAAAAATGTGTATTTTAAATTGCAAAACAGAAAATGTAATAAAAATTATATACAAAAGAAAGAGAGAGGTTTTTGCTCCCTCTCACATGGCTTGTGGAAGCTTTCCAACATCAGAAGAATCAAGACAGATAAAAGGAAGTACTTCATGCAGTGCATAGTTAAACTATGGAACTATGAGAGGCAACAATGGCCACCTTATTGGATGGCTTATTGAGAGCCAGTGTGGTGTAGTGGTTAAGAGCGGTGGTCTCGTAATCTGGTGAACCGGGTTCGATTCCCTGCTCCTCCACACGCAGCTGCTGGGTGACCTTGGGCTAGTCACACTCAGTCTCTCAGCCTCACTCACCTCACAGAGTGTTTCTTGTGAGGGAGCAAGGGAAAGGAGATTGTTAGCCGCTTTGAGACTCCTTCAGGTAGTGATAAAGCGGGATATTAAATCCAAACTCTTCTTTAAAAGTGGATTGGACAAATTCACGGAGGATAAGACTATCATTTGGCTGATTTGCCTCCATAGGTGCTTCTGAATGCCAGTTTCTGGAAGCCACAGGACAGACCCCTAACAACAGGTATCTATCCAAAGGTATGGAATTTGGGATTGGCTGAGAATAGGCAGACATAGAAATCCCCTATATTTTGGCCAACATTGCTCTTAAGAAGAGTGCACAGAATGCACATCAATATGTGATCAGGAATTCATGTAAAATGAATTCTACGTTTCAGTAATAACCAGATAATAAAAACAATACTTTTTTTAAACGGTGGAAAATACCAGGGTTTCAAATGTTTAAAGCTACATTAGACAACACAGCAGGGGGGGGGGACATCCAACCACCCCTAAAAATGCCTGTCTTGGCAATATATAGCAATGACAGAGAAATACAAACGATCTAATTACTCTCCCTAATTCCCTATCTCTGTAAAGCACTTTGAGATCTCCAGATAAAATGGGCTACAAGCTGCTCTGGAGTATTATTCATTCACACTGTTTAATGGTTACAAAGCCATCGCAGCATTGTGCAAGCTCCCCAAATAAAAAATGGTTATGCAGTCTTTCAGATTAGAGGATAAGACTTCTCAGCCTTTGCTAAAACATTTGGGTGATTAATCTAGCATTAACAATTGTTCCTGCAAAGGTATTGTGACTGCTAAACAGAATGCGTTAAATGCTTCTCGTGACTATTACACACACACACACACACACACACACACACACAATATGATATAATATACTGGAGAAAATATTTTGCATACATCGTACATAATGAAACTAAGTAATTCAATCACATTTAATAATGCTTTCCAGATAGTTAAGGCTATCTGGATGAAGAAGGGCTTAGCACTGCAGTCTTAATGGCAACATTCAAATGTTACGAGGCTAACTCAACAGTGTTTTCAAATCAACCACCATTTGATGGGAATTATCCGATCGATCGATGGATGATAGATAGATGCAGATATGCCAAACAACTGGTTATGGACATTTAAAAATAAGCACAGTGGCATTGAAATAAGCCTTCCAAGAAAGAAGAGATGCAAGTAAAAGGATGCCGTGCACTCGTGCCCCTTGCTTTGGGGTAAATTGCTATCCCCATTTTGCCTATTGTGGAAATGCTTTGCTAATGCCTTTTTTAAAAATGAGGTTAGCTTTAGGGGTGACTGAGCACCACCCTGCTCAGCTCACAAAACTGAGGACCCACAAAATCTCAGGGGGGTTAATAGGTGCTGAACAAGCATGCTGCTTGCAAAATCCTTTGAGTTTGTGATCCCTGTGCCATTTCTCCCCTACACAGGAAAGCTAAGGATACCTGGCCTGGGGTGGGAGTATATAATGTCATTACCTGCTGCTACTTCCCTCAGCTATTATAATAAACACTCACCTTGGGAAGGGAGGAGGTTTAACTGATGGGAGACAGCTCCTTGAAGCCTCAAAGCAATCACTGATGGGGGGGGGTTCTCAACAGGAGGTTCAGGGAAATTGAATTTCTGAAATGAAATTTTGTTTTCTAGGCAACTATTAGAAATGCAGGAGCCCTTGCCTTCCTTTACAACACCTTGCCCTAATCTCAGCTGGGAAATAATTGCTCCCCTAGTCCAAATGGGGTGATCAGTTACTCCTGATTCCATAGACAGGTTACTTGAGTACTACCAAGGTGAGCCTCAGAATTCAAGTTATGGGTCTTCAGTTTACTTATGTGAGCCATAAAATGATGCCAAGAAACTATTTTGCTTTTTTAAAGAAGCAAGTCACATGCAGAGAATCAGTCCAGGATCAGAAAACTATGTAAGATTTCTTGGGAAGAAAGATTTCTCATAAATACGTCAACCATTTCTCATTTTTTTGGAAAAAAAAATGAATGTATTTTTCTGCGCCTTCGTATTCCATGCATCTACTCTCCTGCTGTTCTAGTGACTCATGTGCTGCATACCATTTATAGTATATTTATGCTGCTCACATTCTTTACTTAATGAGAACCAAAAACAAAAACAAAAAACCTCCGTTCTGTGTCAATCCACAACATTCTCCCATTGTCCTCCTGCAGGAGAGCAATCTGTAAGAGTGGAAGATTGCGGCACTGCTTGCTCCTTTGTCAATGCTGCATCAGGACTATAAAATACTGAGCAGTAAACAAGACTTGTTAAATACTCGCTGCCTTAGAAGAGGCAATATAGCAAAATCGTTACATGTTGGTCAGAGCAGGTCCTGGAGAGAGAAGAAAGGAAGCTGCTCAAAGACCAAGAACATGCACACTTATGCGATAGGTCAGTTGGTAGAACATGGGACTCTTAATCTCAAGATCATGAGTTCAAGCCCCATGTTGGGCAAAAGTTACCTGCATTGCAGGGGGTTGAACTAGATGACATTACATTGTTCTCTAAATTGTGTGTGTGTGTGTGTGTGTGTGTGTGTGTGTGTGTGTGTGTCTAGATATTTTCTTGCATCTTATTATACCAATACATAACAAACTGCTTCTTTTTCAGTAAATAAATTATCAGGTTGTTTGCGATGGCAAACTCAATCTTACAACAAGAGCCAATTTCAGCCCATTGCCAAACCCTTACTGGCTTCAGCTTTGCCAGATCAAATGAATCAGCAAGACTGGATCAGGCTGGAACATACTTCTCCCCTCCACCTGCCCCCCCCACAAGAACTGGGATCCCCTGAGTCTGGGAAGAGGTCTAGCCCCCATTCAGTAAGCCAATGAGCCCTTACATGCATTTAAGTCAGTAGTTATTATTTATTCTCATTCAGGAAAAGGGCTGCATTTGGGAAGGAACTCCTCTTGGACAGCTGCACGGCGCCTTACTTATCCTTTCATTTCAGCAATAGTCTGCTTTTAAGCTTTTTACTTACAACTCTGACTTGATTAAATGAATCTTAGTTGATTAGTCATATTAGATTTACTTGATTAATCAGGTAATTGGTAAATTAAACCTGCTGAAATGCAGTCGAGAAAACCAATCATTCTGTAGATAGGGTGCCCATAGGAGAGCCCCTTGGATTTCACCTCCTGAGGCAGCTGCCTCAGCCTGCCCCATGGGCAGGTCGGCCCTGACTGAGACCCTGGAGAGCAACTACCCCTCAGGGTACACAGTCCTTGGCAAGATTAAAGAGGGGGCAAAAATTGCTCTCCAATTTCATGATTCCATTAATTCCACAAGAAACTGAGAAGACCACACATTCCTCATCCCTTTTACATGCCGGGCAAGATTCAGTTAACTTACTTTGTCCACAGGAGACCTGCACAAGTACTTTCATTTGTTCAAGAGGGCTTCCCCTCACTCTCCCCCCCCCCAACTTCCAAATTTGGCTGAGAGGGGTCAGGAGAACCCCCAGAACAGCATTTAGGGTTGGGGAGAGGGGAATGTTCCAGCTGGCAAGCTATACTGCTTACACAGACAGAATGTTCGCCATAGTTCAGTGCTGAATTCCAATGCTGACTCTCCATCCTCAACCTTGTTTGCATCAAGTTCTAACCTGATCCAGCCAACCAATGAAAAGAAGAAACATTTCCAGCAGGTTTGAGCAGATCATAGCTCGGACAGAACTTGCCAAATGCCTTAGACAGCAGAAGGGAAACCAAAATAGTTTCAAAGTTAGGAAGCTGTGTTAAAAACGGCAAAGCACTCCAACCAGAATGCCCATTAGAAATGAAATCCACCATTTGAAATAGACTTGCTGTTCCTTTTAAAGGCAATATCCGATTTCTGCATTTCAAATTTACTCCCTGCTATTTTTATTAGCTAAAATAATCTGCCCGCGCCTTTTTATATCAATCAAACACAGCTGAAATTTGCTGTAATCTTGCAGGCCTTGCTTGTTATGAAAATACAGTTGCTAGGATACCTCCATTAGTTCATCTTCATATTGCACTGGTCTATCAATTAAGGAAGAAACATTCTCATTAATTCTCAACACAGCTATATAGGGTCCTTAAGTACATTAGTTTCTTTATCTCCACGTGGCATTTCTCTACTCAGCTCTCACATTTGAATTTATCAAATATTAATCACAAAGAGTTTGCACTGTGTTTACATATTCAAGAAATTACTCAATTCTCACACTCTTAACTTCTATTTGTAGTTGTTTTCCCATTGTTGGGGAAGTTAGAATAATTGCATACTGGTTTATTTCACCAGTGCTGGAAAATAGCAGGCACTACAGGCATGCACACAGGTCTGTCATTAGCAGGGGGCATCCTTGGTTGACTATTGCTACTCCCACCACCAGATAAAGCCACCAGTACTCAGGCATGCCCTCCTATTGGTCAGCAGGGAATTCTGGACAAAACAAAAAGCAAGCAATAGCCACTGGATCAGCTCTGAGAGTTAGTGACCCTTTTCCCTTGCAGGACATTCCAGGGCTGGCTCAATACATGTTATTTATTTGTTTACTTAATTTATATCACACTTTTCCTCCCAAAGGAGCTCCAAGCGGCATACAATTCCAATACGGACGCAGACGGCGAGGGATCTCAGCTTGTTGAAAGAAGAAGGTCTTCAGCAGGTGCTAAAAGGACTACACACAGATGGCAACTGTCAAATATTCAAGGTGACCATTTTGATGGATGCAATAATGGAATACTGAATGGTAATAGTCTTTGTAAAATATGCAGGGATTTATGATATGTAAAATGAACCATGGAAAGAGAAGAACAGAAGTCCTGGATATCTTAAGGATGCAAAAATGAGTATTTTAAATTGTAAAACAGAAAATGTACTAAAAATTAGATACACCCCCCCACACACACACAAATATTCAAGGTGGTGGCTATTGTTGGGGCCACAACACTGAAGGCTTCTTTCCTACATTATACAGAACACTATCTGCCCTCACCCACAGAGCGCAGTGATTGATTTGATATATAAAGACTATCTCCCAGGTATCCTGGTCCCAAGTTTTGTAGGACTTCATACACCCAAACCAGAACCCTGAACTTAGGCTGGTAGCTAATTGGCAGCCTGAGGGATAAAATCTCTACCTCAGTTCCATGTACTGGACTGACAGTTGAGTTTTATCCCGCACTGGCAAGGTGGCAGTATCTTACACAACACCGGAAAGCAGCAGGCTTCCTTAGGGAGTTTAGGATAGGCTACTTGGCACACCCACTCTGTCCTCCAACACCTTGTCACCACTTTCCCAACATTCACCACACAAATGCCACGGCCAGCCCTGAGACATTATACTGTACAACAGAGGTTTCTGTTCATATCCACTTTAGGTTACAAATTCTAGCTGTGGTAACCAGCCCAAAGCCCTAAATTTGGAGGCTCTAAGCCAGGGGTAGGCAAAGTTTTTGTGGCTTGGGACATTTCATGGTCCTGCAGACCCTGCGGTGGGCTGGAGTGCATGCGCATGCGCATGCATGTGCAAACGCTATTTCCGGCACTCCTGGCGTGGAGGAGGTGTGCACAGCTTCCCATTGGCTGCAGGAGCTTCCTGCAGCCAATGGGAAGCCGGCCAGCATTACGGAAGCAGGTCCCTGCTGTGCTCCGCACCGGTTTAGTGTGGCACACGGGAGGCAACTGAGTGGGCAGCAGGGGTCCCCAGGCAGGTAGAGGGGGTCCATGGGCTGCTTAAACAACCCCCATGGGCTGCTTGTGGCCCATGGGCCTTAGGTTGCCGACCCCTGCTCTAAACCACTGTATCCCATCTCATACCCTCCAATATTTCTCCGATGAAAATAGAGACATCCCATTCCATGAGGATAATATTACTATTTATACCCAACACATCTTACTGCGGGGCCCCAACCACTCAGGGTGGCTTCCAAAATATATAAAAGCATAAGAAGACATTAAACATAAAACACCCCTCCCCTATACATTATTGCCTTCAGACAGCTCGGGGGAAGGCTCAATACCCTCCAAGATTTCTTCAATGAAAACAGGGACATCCTTCCATACACTCCAACATTATTTTCTTAAAGACAAATATGGAAAGCCCTTTAATCCCACCTTAGAAATAAGACATTGGGGGAGCAGGAGAGGGGAGTTGCAGAATACAAATACAGTGGTACCTTGGTTTACAAACTTAATCCGTTCCTGAAGTCCGTTCTTAAACCAAATCCGTTCTTAAACCGAGGCCTGCTTTCCCTGATGAGGCCTCCCGCTGCTGATGCCCTTCCACCATTCGGATTCCATTCATAGGTAAAGGGACCCCTGGCCATTAGGTTCAGTCGTGGCCGAATCTGGGGTTGCGGCGCTTATCTCACTTTATTGGCTGAGGGAGCCGGCGTACAGCTTCCAGGTCATGTGGCCAGCATGACTAAGCCGCTTCTGGCGAACCAGAGCAGCGCACGGAAATGCCGTTTACCTTCCCGCCAGAGCGGTACCTATTTATCTATTTGCACTTTGACGTGCTTTCGAACTGCTAGGTTGGCAGGAGCAGGGACCGAGCAACGGGAGCTCACCCTGTTGCGGGGATTCGAACCGCCGACCTTCTGATCGGCAAGTCCTAGGCTCTGTGGTTTAACCCACAGCGCCACCCGTGTCCCGTTATTCCATTCATAGACCAAGGTAAATTTCGCAAACTGGAACACTACTTCAGGTTTTGGGGAGTTCGTAAACCGAATAGTTCGTAAACAGATCCGTTCGTAAACCAAGGTAACACTGTAATAATTTATTTATTTATTGTATAGCGCTTAATCAACGGAAACGGACGGTTTGCATTTTGATTTCCATTCATATTTGTAGTCTGCTTTTCCAACAACGAGGCTGAGCTCAAAGCAGCTCACGAGAATAACAGCGGCGTTAAAAATTAGCTAGCATTTCAGTCAGCGGAATCGTATCAAAAACACGATAGCATATAAATAAGGCAAGAGGAAAGCCAGCAAACAATTAATGCAGCTCAAACTCATAATGATTTGATAAAACCAAATGTTGAAACAAATTGACATAAAAGTTTATCAAAATATAAATAAAATGAGTAGTTTAAAAAACAAATACATGATAAAATGACATGTTGAAATGACAAGTTAAGTTTAAGTGCGTGGGTAGGCTTGCCTACCGTATACAAGGAAAGGGTTGCCATGTGAAGAGGGGCGTTTGTCTGTTTTTAAGCAATCAAACCAAGTTGTTATTTATCACTTCCTAGGATAATCTGTCCAAGTGTAGGACAATGGCCCAGAGTGCCAGGGGCAAGAAGCGTGCACACCCAGAAGTCAGGCAGATACAGTAGCTACTGAACCAGTGACTGCCAAGAGCTGCATCTAAACAAATGATCTGTAAACAGGCAGCCTGTGGTATTGCCGCTTAGGTTTGATGACACAGATGCAATCCTTCAAAGCGAGTGCTAAAGACTGGAGGCAGCTGTTTCCACTTGAGCGGAGCCTGTGTGGTCTTCCTGCGAGGACAAAGACATATATATATTTCTTAAAAGAGGGCACAAAGAAGAAATTCCAAGTTTGGATTTGTTTGGAGGGAACCATTTATATTTTGATATATCTGATTTTGTCCCCAAACGAACAAATAGTTCAAGGGGTAGAGGCTGGGGGTGGGAAGACTTGCAGCGACTTTCAATGAAAGTTCAAAGTAGGCAATAATGTGTTACATGGGCTTGCAAAATGGCTTTCCCATTTCCTCCTAACATTCCTCCAGTCTGCCTCTTGTTTAGGATGGGCACTTACTGAGTGCCAAAAAAAGTGGAGAAGAGGGGATGCAGGTTTGCATAGGATGCTTTCAATGCAAATTCAGATAGATGATTTTTTATTTAAAAACCAGTCTGGACACCCCTTCAAGCAGAGGGCTCCTTCAAGTAGAGGACTGCCTCTGTAAAGCAGGACACATGTGGTCACCCTACTCTGGGTGGAATATAAATATCATATTTGTTACTAGGTTTGGTATATTGAACTCTACTTTAGCTGGAAAGCGACAAAAAATGTTGTTCTTGCCCGTGAGATGGAGTAAGTTTGCCCCAAACTGATAGAAATTGAGCGCAGGGTATATAGCTCAGGGACGCGGGTGGCGCTGTGGGTTAAACCACAGAACCTAGGACTTGCTGATCAGAAGGTCGGCGGTTCGAATTCCCGTGACGGGTTGAGCTCCCATTGCTCGGTCCCTGCTCCTGCCAACCTAGCAGTTCGAAAGCACTTCAAAACTGCAAGTAGATAAATAGGTACCGCACCAGCGGGAAGGTATACGGTGTTTCCGTGCACTTCTCTGGTTTGCCAGAAGCAGCTTAGTCATGCTGGCCACATGACCCAGAAGCTGTACGCCGGCTCCCTCAGCCAATAAAGCGAGATGAGCACCGCAACCCCAGAGTCGGCCACGACTGGACCTAATGGTCAGGGATCCCTTTACCTTTACTTATATAGCTCAGGTACTCATATCCATGTTTCTCTTAGCAGGGAATGGAAAATCAGCCTCCCATCCTTCTCTATGGTGATGGAGGCTTGCTGGAATGAACCATACCTATTCAGATGTTCATAATTTGGTTAACTCTCGGCAGATCTTGACATTATATTTTGAATATGGCCTTTCTATCAAATGCTACAATCTCCCAAGTCTTAGTTATGGACGTGTTGGGGAAATGGCATTTGTCCCCAGGACATGCATATAAATTTAGGCATAGAAAGTGAGATGTCTCTCTCCATTCAAGCTGGGATATAAACCTTCATATCTCAGCTTGATCCCTGATATCATCTGCTGGAGTGACGTTGGTCATCCCCCGAGTGGGTGAGGCTCATCTGACATCAACATGAAACTGAGCCATCAGTGTCATCAGCCCAGTCCTATGGGGTGCTCTTTCAAAGGAGATTTAGCAAGCATCTTCTATTTTAACCTATAAACACTTGCTGAAAACTTGTTTATGCCAGTAGGCTTATGCAGGCACTTTGGAAAACACCTTCTGTAATAGTTGGTGATCTATGTTTTTGAACTTCTACATGGTTTTTGTTGAATAGATCCAATTGTTGTAAACCACTTTGATGTTTTTCATAAAATTGCTGTGTGTGTGTGTATAGAATAAATAAATTCTGCATTATGATTGGGTTTACTCTGGGAAGGCCAGAGATGGATACTTTTTATCCGATTCTTTTGTCTTTTAGGAATCACTGCCTCATTTCTGTTTTATTTTTCACGCTTTTGAGGACCAATAATATGATTCCCTCTCACTGTGCAAATGCAACTGCAATGCCTGTTTTGTTGTATTCTTTGTTTGTAGGCGGATGGTTTTTAGAATCTCATTTTGCAACATATATGGCTTTTATGGTAAACTGTTATTCTGAAATTGTATGTGCCTTGAAGACTCTGTGATATGGAAAGAAAGGATAGATCCATCCTGCCAGCAACTGCAAGAAAATGAGATAGTGAGTGCAAGGGAGGCATGTCAAACAATTTGAGGGCCACAATCCATAGCTGATAATCTTTGTTCGTTATGGTGGTTAGGTCACACCAAGCTGTATAGGCATACAATAAAGTAATAGCATTGAAATAGCTACATAAATTACAAGCAATAATTGCACTTCCTTTTTTCCATGTTGAGTTTCTCTTGCTTCTAGAATAGGTTATGCATATCTTCATATGTCCAAATCTTCCTTCCTCATACCCTGTTTTAGGCTGCAATCCCATACTTGCCTAGAATCACAGAATCACAAAAATTGTACAGTTGGAAGGGATCCTAAGGGTCATCTAATCCAGCTCCCTGCAAGGCAGGAATCTCAACTAAGTTTATGGTCTACTAATACCCCTAGATCCTTTTCACATGTATTACTGGCAAGCCAAGTATCCTCCAGTTTATATTTGTGCAACTGGCTATTCCTACCTAAGTGTAAAACCTTACATTTATCCCTATTGAAATGCATTTTGCTGGTTTAGGCCGAACATTAGCTACCCTTCCAAGTTTGGTGTCATCTGGAAATTTGATGAGCATTGGCTCAGTTCATCCATCCAAGTTGTTTATAAGACATTGAACAACATTGGGCCCAGGACAGAACCTTGCGGCACCCTGCTTGTCACGTTTTTCCAGGATGATGAGGAACCTTTAATGAGTACTCTTTGGGTTCAGTCAGTCAACCAGCTACAAATCCACCTAACCTCATCCAGTCCACATTTTACTAGCTTCTCCACAAGAATATCATGGGAGACTTTGTCAAAAGCCCTATTGAAATCAATTTACATCCACAGCATTCCCCCGATCCACCAAGCTTGTAACTCTATCATGACTTGTTTTTGAGAAACCCATGCTGGGTCTTAGTAATCATAGTCCAGTCTGCAGGGTCCTCACCTGTTCTCCAAGAATTGTCAAAGATTATAGACAGAGACTCTGAGATTTAATCCACAACCTCTTTTAGTACCCTTGGGTGCAGTTCATCAGGCCCTGGATATTTAAATTCATTTAAAGTTGCCTGGTGTTCCCCTGCTACCTCTTTTTCTATCTCGGGCTGCAACTCCCTCCTTGCATCATTTAGCCTGTTATCACTAGGTTGTGTAATTCAATGGGACTTACTTTTGAGTAGACATTATAGGATTGTCAGAATTCTCTCTTTCTTCTTATGGGTTATTTTCTGCTTGCAGTGTAATTCAATGCATGTCTACTCAGAAGTAAGCACCATTGAGCTCAATGTGACTTACATCTAGGCAACTGAGTATAGGAATGCAGCCTAAGAGAATGCATTTCCCCCCTGATATTGCTTTTTTGTTCTGATCCTTATCTCCAGCCTATCTGAACTTCTTTAGCGTTATCACCATTTAAAACATATAGACCAGGAATAATTAGTCACAGTCAACTATTTCCAAGATCTGGAGGCCGCATTAAAATTCCTCAGACCGTAGAGTTTTGAACAGTGGTGAAATGCAGAGCGAAAGGCGCCTTTGATCTTTTTTACTTTTACTTTGGTAAACCTTTTATAGTGCCGCCCACATACCTAGCAGGAATACGTAGTCATATAAGATTACAAAACATTGCGTTTCCACCAACTGTCTTCTTTAATGCATTTCAAAATCCTTCTGTTCACTCAGCGAAATATAACACATACGTACTAAACTGTAAAACCACTTTCTGAAAAACTGCAGAATTCTATTATCATTATTGCATCTATACAGAATCTATATTCTCTGTCTCAAGGAGCTTACAAAAACAACAACAAACTCTGCATTCTCAATGACCTTTCTGCAGACAAACAGGCTGGAACTATATTTTGCCACACTCGGGATGTCCTTTCAGTTTTACTTTAGCTGCATGGATATGGCTTTTCTTTATGCAGGACCTGGGATGTTCGGGAAGGCGCCAGGGCTCCAGCACTCTATTGGAACTTAAGGTAGATGCCCGCCTTATAGATTGTTATGAAGTCAAACCACTCGGTGACACTGGACTTAATTCTATCTGGATGGAATCAGGAGACTCCTGCTGCTGTTTGAAATGGTCAGTAAAGTTCTTATCTAGCTTCCTGGTGGTATGCTTTAAGCCTTCCATTACATGTTGTCATAAGTCAACTTTTAAACCCGCAGGTTCCCAAGAATACGAAGAATATGACACAGTTCTCTGCACCAGAAACCTTGTTGTTGAGAATGGTAGATGTGCAACTTTGCTGCTCTCTGATCATTCAAAACTAAGCCAAGGAAGGAACAAGAGCCGCAACTAAGAATTATTCTACCCATGCCACTCTCCAAGTTTTTCCTTTATCCGTGAGCAAAAGAGCGCTATATGCAAGAATTAACTGATTTGTCTCAACCAGCTTAAAGGGGAAGTGAAGGCCAGATGCACTCAGAAGGAAGTTCCAGAAAACATACCACGACCTGGAATATGCTAGACATTAAGATAGCATCAGCAACAGATTTTGGAGGGTCCTCAGATTAGATACCTTGCATGGGCTCCATTCCTTCAGGGAGTCTACCTCCTCACTGCAGCCACTCCAGGAAGCCTTTTTCAATGAGCCACTACTGGGGTGTAGGGCCCTGACAGATACCGAACAAATATGCTGATTCTTGATGCTTGACATGGGTGGTGCTGTGGTCTAAACTACTGCACCTCTTGGGCTTGCCAATCAGAAGGTCGGCAGTTTGAATCCCCGCGACGGGGTGAGCTCCCACTGCTCTGTCCCAGTTCCTGCCAACCTAGCAGTTCACAAGCACGCCAGTGCAAGTAGATAAATAGGTACCACACCGGCAGGAAGGTAAACGACGTTTCCGTGCTCTCTGGCTTCCATCATGGTTTTTCATTGCACCAGAAGAGGTTTAGTCTTGCTGGCCACATGACCCGGAAAGCTGTCTGTGGACAAACGCTGGCTCCCTCGGCCTGAAACCGAGATGAGCGCCGCAACCCCATAGTCGCCTTTGACTGAACTTAACCATCCAGGGGTCCTTTATCTTTTCCTAACTTTGCTTAATGCCAGCTCTGCTTTAGCAGTCATCAGAAATCTCTTTTACAAGCAGAGATTTACTCAGCAAACAAAAAAGGGGGTGAAAACACACATAATGTGGGCAATATAGCTATAAAAAAATTACCTCTATTACGCAACATAAGCTAACAAGTATAGCAGTATCAGTGACCTTGCTCTGCTCCTTGAACAATGAAGATCCTGTGAGTCTGGAGAAGGGGAACAATTCCTCAGCTATGCTTAACAGCAGCATGAGCCCATTAAGGCAAATCCTTGCTGTGGTCTCAGAGTACACGTTGCATTCCCCCTCTGCACCATGTAAAATTATTTCTGTGAAGTCAGGAAATGATTTCAAAAGCTTAGAGCCATAGGACATAAATCTGAAATTACAGGGTAAAATTCTGCAAGGCTCCGTGCACTGTATAAATACAATTTTCAATCAGACTTATTCACGCGCGCGCCCTCAAAAGTAAAGAAAAAACTCCTTTACATTACGCCAATGATAACTGAGAAGGATGGAGGTGTTAATTCTGGAGCGTAAATGCATGCACATTCGGGGTGTGCAGTGAAAATAACACCCATTCTTAGTGGTCAGTTGCTCCTGACAGCAAAGAGAACCCAGTCAACGAGAACCAAATCCCTAAATGGTGATGGTGCCAAAATTCATGATTATGCCATTCAGTATCATTTACTGCATTTATTTCCTAGAGTGTTTACCTCACCCTTCAAAGTAAATAGGAATAAAAAATACACGAAAGAGCAGGTGGAACTATAGCACAACTCAGAACAATCTTCAGTACTATGCCTCCCCACAAGAGTTGAAAAGATTAAAAATGGTAAAGAGCTGTGAAAAGCCTAGAAAGGGATAGCAACTTTTGCATGGCACCAAAATGATAAAGTGTACACTACCACACAAGCTTCCTTGGCAAGACCAGTTGGGGTAACACTTCTTAAAAGTCTCTGTCCCTGATCACCATTTATTGTAATGCTCAGCTCTGTTGTGAATCCAGCAGCTGCTCTTTCCCTGGGATGTTCTTCTCTGGCTCAGAATAGACCGTTAAATGTCCGGGGACCCTGTGTGATGATTGCCACAGTGATTTTCTATAAATACAGCACATTCCTGTATGTCATTTTCACCATGCATTTTTGTACACGCTACTTGGTTACAGAACTCCAAAATTCAGAGAAGTGCGGATTTCAAAGGATGACTGTGTTTTGTATCACGCATTGCTTCAGAAAGTGCAGATTTGGTAAGCTCATCTTTAAATGTGAAGGGAACTGAATTTCTCCCCATCCCTAATCATAAGTAAATTAGTACTACCACAACTCTAATAGCAGTACACAGATGACGACAAAAAAAAAATGTTTATTTACTGACACAACAACCCTGGATCTCTTGCTTTTTGCACCTTTAATGGAGACATCATTACTCTGCTTCTTGCACCTCGCTGTAATAAAAATCCTATATAGGATTTAATAACTATAAAATTAATCTTCTCAAGTCAGGCCAAGAGCCAAGGTCTGTGTTCACCCTGAGTACCATCTTAGCTCTGCAGTAGAGTGGTGATCCTTTGCAAGAGCCAACATATGATAACATATCTTTAATTTCTCTCTGCTCTAACACTATTATCTCTTCTCTGCCACAGCTGCTTTCTGCTATTGTCAGTGGTAAAGATGAGACATCTCTAATTAAAGGGCAGGATAAATGGTTTTTATCTCCACTTAACATGCATTTTACATGGCACCTGGTACACAAGCCTTAGCTAGGCAGCCATAATTTGAAAAGCAAATGATTGCTCAGAGAAATATGATCCCACCCCCCTTTTTTAAAAGGAAAATTAAATGTATAGAATAGCAAAACCAACACACTGGAGATGGCTGAGCTTTAAAGCTGTCATGGGTCTTGAACGCTCATGCTTCATATTGACTTTAAATAGGCCATCACAGAAGATATACCCCCAAAGTTCGGGATCTAAATGAAAGTGTCAAAAGCTGCCTTGTCGTATGGCAAATCTCACTTATCCTCTGATAAGTTCAGCTGCACTGACTTGGAAAGCAAACTCTTTTCACACAGTATCAGTCATCCATGATTCATAGCTACTTACTTATCACTAGAATAAATCCATCCAGCACAGCACACAAGTCTATTTTTCTGATCTGGAACTATCTTCATTTCCCAGACCTTAGAAATTACTAGCAACTAACCTCTTTTTGAGGACTCATCAAGTAGATTAATTCTCTGTATTTTTATTTTTATTTTGGTGGTGGTGAGATCCAAAAATATACTGTTAAATGCCCAGAATGGTTGGTCATTGGCCATCAATTTCTGCACGACAATATCACTCCTTCCAGCTACAGATCTCCATTTATCTCTTGAGCACACTCTGTTCATTTAGAAAAACATGATTGATGGATGGATAGATGTTCAACCCTCCTCCCTGTATGGAAATAGTGTTCAGTCTCTTTGCTTATTATCAGAAAGCATCAAGTGGTGCTCCACAAAAGCTTTGTAGACCCCTAACTACCACTGCACATCACTGAAGGTGAAATTAGTGACTACTTCAACCACTAAGATCCAGTTCCTCAAGTTTTCATAGCAGACTTGTGCCAATATAGTAAGGAAGGGAGGGGAGAAGAGAGCAGGATTGTTGATCCTCAAGATAATAATCCTCCTGTACTCTATCTGGAGCTCCTCAGATGAATGCTGGCAAGCACATAAGCAAGTAAACTTATTATATGGTGTAAGGAGAAATAGTAGACAGAGAGAGGGAGAGACTGGTCCAGGGACACTAGGTTACCTTCATGGCTGAGAGAGTTTTCTGTGCTCTGCTCCTTTATTGTTTCTGTGATTTTTTCATTCTTAAAGGACTCAGGGGAAAGGCCTAGGATGCACATCTGCATATTCTAATTTATTTAGTGCATCACTTCCATTAAGGCTAGGTAACCTTAGTGCAAAATGCAGGGAGACATTTGAACGAGTATTTCCAAAGCAGTCCGAGCAGAAAGGGTGTGTGAATCTAAGTCCCATGTGCCCAAATCTAACACTATTTACTATGCCAGGGATGAGGAACCTGTGGTGTGCTTGGACTCCCCATCAGCTCTTGCCAGCATAGCCAATGCCTACGCCACCATCATTAGTAGGGATGCAGTTTCCCCATCCCCGAACCACGCTATGCTATACTAGTTCTTGAGCAATATAGAAGAGAGGCAGGCCTGTTTCCCACCCAGATCTCCTTCATCCCCCCCCCTTCCTGTAGCCCTTATGTGGATGTTGCTTCTTTGATGACTTAGGGCAGGCATGGCCAAACTTGGCCCTCCAGCTGTTTTGGGACTACAACTCCCATCATCGCTAGCTAACAGGACCAGTGGTCAGGGATGATGGTAACTGTAGTCCCAAAACAGCTGGAGGGCCAAGTTTGGTCATGCCTGACATAGGGGATCGTGAAAATCCCTGAAATGAGAAGTAATCGACTATAGAATTGAATTAAATAACAAAAATCAAAAAATAAGCTGATTAGTTCAGTGAAACAAGTTTTGTAGCCGGCATCTTGTAAAGTCTTTGTTTAATTCTAGTTTATTTATTTTTTATTTATTTAATTCAATTCTATAGTCAATTACTTCTCTTTTCAGGGATTTTCATGGTAATTCTTTTCTTTTGTGTTATTTCTTTGTTTTTTCACTGACATAGGGGATCAGCTTTTGCCAATGTGAAAATGGAGTCTTTCATCTAGCAATAGAGAGATGCTAACATTGATACTAGACTCTTGAGAGTCCCATGGACAGCAAGAAGATCAAACCTCTCCATTCTTAAGGAAATCAGCCCTGAGTGCCCACTGGAAGGACAGATCCTGAAGCTGAGGCTCCAATACTTTGGCCACCTCATGAGAAGAGAAGACTCCCTGGAAAAGACCCTGATGTTGGGAAAGATGGAGGGCACAAGGAGAAGGGGACGACAGAGATGGTTGGACAGTGTTCTCGAAGCTACCAACATGAGTTTGACCAAACTGCGGGAGGCAGTGGAAGACAGGAGTGCCTGGCGTGCTCTGGTCCATGGGGTCACAAAGAGTCGGACACGACTAAATGACTAAACAACAACAACAACATTGATACTTAAAACAAAATGTGCCCCAGCTTATGCACCTATGGAGAAAATACAACCTAAATATAACAACCATGATCTGTAGAAGCACTAAGTCAGCTTTTACCAAGCTGGTGACCTCCAGATGTTTGGGGCTGCAGAAGTTCCCATCAGCTGCAGCAAGCACAGCTGAGTTGGCTACAGCAGATAAGAGTTGTGGTCCAAAACGTCTGGAAGGTACCAGGTTTGTGAAGGCTGTTCTATTTTTTATTTTTTTAATGAAACAGAATATTGCCCCTGAGGATAATCAGATTTATAGGTAATAAGTCATGTGCACAAAAGTCTTTAGATGCCTGATGTCTAATGCACAAAACAGACAGATGTTGTAAATAACATGGCAACTCAAATGTCCAGTAGGAACCAATGATAATATGCAGGTTAAAACAGACAACCCAAAGCTCAAAAGTGCATCTGTGAATGTGTACAAAAATCTAAACACACAGGGGAACGTTTGATGAAGGACAGAGGTACTTTCTAAAATATGCACCCCTTTGGGTAGTGAGGTTTATTTTCAAAGAATGTGTCCGGAACAATAAGATTCCCTGGAAAGGAGGGAAAATAACTTGTTAGTTAATGGAGTTAGGCACTGAGAAGTCAATAAATGTAGGTCATTAACAAAGAACCCACAAAGTCAAAAGCATGGGAACCAGAGAGTGGGTGACAATGAAAGGATCCAGGAATGCAAAATAAATACACCAGTAGCAATCCTGCACACAAGCTGCTTAAAAGCACAACCCTGTGCAAGCTCCCCACCCCCCACGCCCTGGTAAATGGCAGAGAATGGCAGCCGAAATCCCACTGAAATTCGGGTGTGTTGGTAGCAGTGCTGAGCTTCCGCAAGGAAGAAAAATGGCATGCCTTACCATCACGGTCTCCTACAAGCAGAGACGTTGGAGAATTCCAACAGAAATGGAAATCGGTGCAGAAATTGCATCTTTGCTCATTGGCAGTGAAAAATTCATTTTGTGTAACTGTAAACAGCATTCATTGCCACTGGATTCCCCCTTCCTCCTGAAGAGCTGTGAATATGATGTAATTAATAATGTTACTGAGGCTAGGTTATGTACTTTTATGTGATTATTTATCTTGCATTCTGTGGCCTGCAATGACAGAGAAAAGATAAAGCGTGTTCACATCAAAAGAGAGCACGTGTTGCGGTTGGGGCCGAACAAAACCCCCCCATGTTAGTGACCAGGCCATAGATGGACAGAGGCCTGGGAACAGATTGGAGGATGTTGTTACTGGGGCAATTTGGATGTTGCCAATTTAAGGGGTGGGATCAATGGCTTTATAAGCAGGGTCCACAGCTTTCTCTTTCTCTTTTGCTGTGGACACCGGATCTATCCTTAGCACCGGAGCAGATCAGCGAGAGCTTTGGTTGTATAAATCTCGATTTTCCTTTTCTTTCTCTTTCCTCCTTATTACTGTATCTCTAAACCTTCCCCGTTAAATTAATTTATTCTTAATTTTATTTTATCGTCCCTTTCCTTTTCCTCGTGGCCCTTGGGCCGCCGGTAAGGGGGGGGTGCAGGGCTTCCCGGTCCCGGCTGGCTCACGGCCCGCTCTCGGCCGAGCCGTTGGCCTGGGCTGGGGGGGGATTTAACCCTTAAGTGCCCCGACTGGGTCCAGCAAGGTTGGGCCTAAAATTTCGGTGCCTCCCTCACCCAAAAAGGTTCTCCTACAGTTCAGGGGGCCCGCTGTGGCGGCTGCCGCTACGCGCGGCCTGTGACCGGCGGCGGCGCAGGGGAGCTCCATCCCGCGGCTGGGTTCGGCCCGGCTGCGGCCCTGGGCCGGCCTCTGGTCGGGGCCTGTGGGGCCTCTGCCGCCTTTCTACTCCGGGGCCTGCGGGTGCCGATACGGCGCGCGGCCCCGACCCGGGGCCTGCAGCTTCCCGCAGTCCGCCGTGGCTGCCGCCGCTGCGTGGCCTGAGTTCGGCGGCGACGCGGAGGAGCCTCGGCTAGGCCGAGACCCGGCTGCGGCTCGTCCCTCCACCCCCGCCGTCCCGGTTCTTACCTTCGGGCCCGACCGGGCCTGCCGCACTGCGCCGCTTCCCCCTTGGCGGCGCGGGGGGTCATCCGCGGCCCGCTGCGGCCTGGTTTGGGCCTGCGCGATCTCGGCCGCCTTCCTCTGCCCCGGGGGGGGCCTTTAGGTGCCAATTCGCCTCCCCGGCTCTCACCTCAGGCCCGGCCGGGCCTGCCGCTTCACGCCGCCTTTATTGGTGACGCAGGAGATCGTTGGTGGGCCTCTGCGGCCTGTGTCGGGCCTGCGCGGCCTGTGCTGCCTTCCTGGGGTTCGGGGGCGCCGGAGGGGGCCGGGTGGGGCGATAGAGCCTTGAGGCTCTGAATAAGTGAGCTCTGGTTTCCTGCCTCTGGCTTCGGAGGTTCCAGAGGTCTTCCAATTTTGTGAGCAGGATTGGCAGTAGCGCCATCTTGTCCCTTCCTTTTCTTCCTGACTCAACAGTGGCCTCGGGTGGCCAGACAGGGTAATTGCAGGGTCTGCCTGTAACTATTGAGTCACTCCACAGTGGCCTCTGGTGGCTGTTTGGGTATTGCAGGGAGCAGATTTTTCCTGCTATTGTTGCTTCCTGGTGATCCCTGTCACTTTTGTTATTTGCCTAGGCCTTTGGATACGCCGGGGGGCGTCTGGTTATTCCCGTATTCACCGGTTAATTTACTTATTTCTTGATTATTGTTAATTTAATTATCAATAATTTATTATTGTTATTATTTCTAATTTAGTATTATCACGATTGTTTTAATTTCAGTTTAATTTTAATTAATTTGTCTCAGATTTTAACCCCCCCTTCTTTTTATTTTAATTAATTTCTGTTTAAGCTTGTAGCAGGAATGGCTCCAAAGAAGGCGACAAGGAAGTCTGGTCCTGCTCTTACTGCAAAGCGGCCCATAAAAGGCCCATCGCAGGCCCTGCGTTCCCCGCAACCTGCCCAGTCTCTACGGCGCATTCAGTCTATGGTCAACAGCCTGGCGGGTGACCCAGCGGCCTTGGCAAGGGTGGAGTCTGAGATGGATGGTCTGCTCCGCCGCTCCTCTACCCCGTCGTCATCCTCTGCAATATTGAGTCCTACCTTAGGCGCCTCCTCCCCGGCGGCGTCATCTAGCGAAGACGAGGGTGGAACATCGTTAGCCGGGGGGTTGCCGCCTGATGGTCAAACACCACGCACCCCGATTTTACCTGCGTCGCAGGTTACTGTGGCAAGGGGTCGTGGCCGTTCCAGGCGGGGGGCCAGCAGGAGGGCACCAGCACGGGACCGCACGAGGGGTTCGCCTTCGCGGTCGTCGGTGGCAGGGATTCAGGCGCCGGGTCTTTCACACTCAATTTCTTGTCAGTCGATCCCAGGTTCGGTGCAGCAGGCTGATTTATCGGAATCTTCAGTGGAGGATAGCCTTCCCCTACCTCCAAGGCCATCCTCTGGAGGGCTCCGTCGCCGCAAGAGAAGCTCCAAGAAGCGCGCCAAGAGGAGACGTAGAGGCACCTCGTCTTCTTCTTCAGGTACTTCCTCACAGAGTTCGAGTAGTGACGAGGAAGCGTCGCTTAAGCTCTATTGGGGTTTTGGGGAGACCTCTGGGCTCCCAAAATGGGTTTGGGAGCGGAGGGCCAACTCCCATAGGGCCAAGTATGGGGCGATTCAGGATTGTCTTGACGGAGCATTGGTGCCTGATGTAAAGGTCTCCACCAATTCGGCCAGGGACATTATCCCCGGGGCCCACCTGTCTGCCAAATTGCGGTCCAGGATCCTGGATGGCCGCTATGTCGATATTTTCTCCCTTGCCCCCCCGCTCGAAGGTCAGGAGCCCTTAGACAAGGGTCTGCCGGTATCTAGGAAGCGGACGGTCGTGTCAAAAGCAGATAGGACTTTCGAAAGGTGGTTAGATAGCTTCCAGGTTTTTGCTGGAGTTGTGTCCGCAGCTTATCCTAGGAGATCCCTGCATCTGTGGGTCTATCTCTCCATTGTCCGCTCGGCCTTTACGATGGCCGGTGAGACTGCTGCGCTGGCCTACGATCAGAACTTCAGACGGAGGGCAGCCAAGATCCCCACAGCCCGCTGGGATCGGAAAGATTTGGACGTCTGGACCACTTATGTGGCCCCCCGTATTGATAAAAAGCTGCCCGATCCGCAGAAGTTCAGGCCCGCCCTGGCGAGGTCGGGCCGCAAGCAGTGCTGCTGGGATTTTAATAAGGGTGCTTGCTCAAGGCAGCCTTGTAAATACACACACGTGTGCGACAGGTGCTTGGGGAACCATCCTGCATCCACGTGTGCAGGGGGCCGCCGGCCCTTTCGGAAAGGGGGGGGCCCTCAGCAGCCTCCAAAAGCAGCCGCCCAGGCCCCTGCTGCCGGAGCAGGAAAGTAGTGTTTTATCCTCCTTAGCTTATACCCCAATAAGGTTGCAACCGTTGTTATCATTGTTAGAATCCTACCCTGACTCCAAAGCGGCGTCCTATTTGCGCGAGGGCTTTTCCGCAGGTTTCAGAATCCCGATAGTCTCCACCCCAGTAGCCAGGAACCCAGCAAATCAGAAGTCGATCAGGGACATGCCAGAGGTGGCACGCAAGAAAATTGAAAAAGAATTGACTTTACGTCGCATGGCCGGTCCTTTTGCCGCCCCTCCTTTTCCCAATTTCCACATTTCACCTTTGGGTATAGTTCCCAAAAAAGCTCCGGGGGAATTCCGCCTAATTCATAACCTCTCTCATCCTACAGGCACGTCAGTAAATGACGTGATTCCCCCGGAGCTTTGTTCTGTGAGATATGCTTCTCTTGATCACGCGATCAGGATGATTCGGAAATTTGGGACGGGCGCTTTGCTGGCAAAATGCGACATTGAATCGGCTTTTCGGCTGCTTCCAATTCATCCTGACGATTTTTGGTTGCTGGGATTTCAGTTCGAAGGTGGATTCTATTTTGATAAAGCTATGCCCATGGGCTGCTCGGTTGCATGTGCGGCTTTTGAGTGTTTCAGTTCATTTTTAGAGTGGGCCTTGCGTGAAAGGACCGGACTGGGCGGAGTCACGCATTATCTTGATGATTTTTTGGTCGCCTCGGCTGGAAATACGGGGGACTGTGTGGTGTTATTGCGGGCCTTTGCTTCCTTAACGGAAGATTTGGGCGTCCCTTTAGCGGCCGGTAAGACCGAGGGTCCTTCTACAAAGTTGACTTATTTGGGTATCTTGTTAGATACTGTAGCACAAACTTCTAGCTTACCTCCGGAGAAGATAATCAATTTGAAAAGGGTTATTAAGGATCTTCTGCCCTTAAAAAAGGTCACCCTACGTCAGCTCCAGTCGTTGTTGGGCCACCTAAATTTTGCATGTAGGGTGGTCTCCCCCGGACGACCATTTTGCTCCCGATTGGCAAAACTTACCTCAGGGTTGCGAGCCCCGCATCACAGGGTTCGACTTCCTAGCCAGGTACGGGCTGACCTCGATATTTGGTTGGAGTTTCTGGAGGACTTCAACGGAGTGTCCTTGTGGCAGGACACCTTGAACCTCCACAACGACTTCCAGGTACATTCTGACGCTGCGGGGTCTTTGGGGTTTGGCTTGTATTGGGACGGTAGGTGGTGCGCTGAGCGCTGGCCGCCCGCTTGGCAGGGGCAGGCAATTACTAGGGACCTAACGTTTCTTGAGTTTTTTCCCATTGTGGTGGCAGTGCACTTGTGGGTAGAGCACTTTAGGGATCATCGGGTTTGTTTCTGGACTGATAACCAGGCGGTGGTGAATGTACTGGCCAAGCAGTCTTCACGCTCACCTAGGGTATCGGCCCTCCTGCGGGCCTTTGTGCTGCACTGCTTGCGTTTTAATATCGTGTTTTCTGCTCGTTTTGTTCCGGGAATTTCTAACGAAATTGCTGATGCTCTGTCCCGTTTTCAGATGCGGCGATTCAGGTCCCTGGTGCCAGTGGCTCGAGACCGTCCGGAAATTTTCCCGGATCATCTCTGGAACCTTGGCAGAACTTAGTTTTACAGGGAGTAGCTGCATCTGTGGCACCCTCTACTTTGAGGTCCTATGAGAAGGCCTGGGCTGATTTCTTGTTATTTAATGGGCAATCTATTGGGGAAATTACCACCTCCCATTCCACCTCTCAGGTGCTCCGTTATCTGGCGCATTTATTCCAGATCCGTCGGGCGGCTAGGACCCTTCGTCTGCACTCAGCAGCAATTTCCTTTTTTAACAAGGCGTATTTTAACAAGGACCCATGTCAGAAGTTTGTAGTCCGTAGGGCATTGGAGGGTTGGGGGCGTCTCACTCCTTCCAGATCCATTCCCAGACGCCCCATTACGTTTGAACTCCTAGCGAAAATACGCTCCAAACTCCGGAGCATCTGTTGGTCCAAATTCGAGGCTCGGCTATTTTCAGCAGCTTTTTCATTAGCCTTCTTTGGGGCTTTAAGAGTCGGTGAGGTGGTTCTTGAGCCTAAGCAGGACGGAGGCTCAAGGGGTTTGCTGATACAGGACGTTAGTGTGTCGGCGCGTGACTTGCAGGTTAATGTCAGGAATTCAAAGACAGACCAATTAGGCAGGGGCGCCATTATTACACTCCCTGCAACTGGTGAAAGTGGCCCTTGCCCAGTAAAAGACCTGACCAAGTACCTAGCCTTGCGCCCCGGCGGCGAAGGGCCCCTTTTCGTTCACGAAAATGGCCGCCCGCTGGTGAGACACCAGTTTACCAGTGTGTTGCGAAAAGCTGTTGCAGCTTGCGGCCTGCCGGCTCAGGAGTTTGCCCCTCACTCCTTTAGGATCGGAGCTGCCACAACCGCTGCCCACTGGGGTTTGTCGGTAAAAAGGATTAAGGACATGGGCCGATGGAGATCGGACGCATTCAAGGGCTATGTGCGGAAATAATTGTTGTTGTACTTACATGTGTGTGTTTTAACCCTAGGTCAGGCCGCTATCCATATCTGGGTAGTAGGGCACAGTATTGTGCACTGGGCTGCGGACAGAGCTCGCCAGTCCGGACTGGGTGAAGGCCTGGGATTCCCGCAGCACGTACATGTGTCCTGGATCTCCAGAAGGGGGATGCTGTGGGGAGAATTTTTACCTCTCATGCGAAGGCGTGTCCTCCAGCTTGGCCCCCCTTCAGCGATTGTGGTGCAGCTCGGGGAGAATGACGTGGCTTCCTCTTCCTGCTACGGGCTGCGTGCGGCCATTTTACAGGACTTGGGGGAGCTGGCGGCACTGGTGCCGACCTCCAAGTTAATTTGGTCACAGCTTCTTCAACGCCGCATTTGGCGAGGTAGCCCTTGCCCTGCTGCCACCGAACGTGCAAGGAAGCGGATTAATTCTGCAGCGAGTAAGCTGGTGGTGAATCTGGGTGGGTTTGTTATACCGCACCCTCTGATCTCATTCAAGGCGATTGAATTTTATAGGGATGACGGGGTTCATCTCTCGCCAGTGGGGAATGATGCGTGGTTGGACGCTTTGGCGTCCAGGTTGAGGGTGTGGCTTGAATTATGAGTGGTTGGCGGCGAGCGTAAGGGCTCGATGGCGGTTAGGCATTGGTTTAAATTGATTGGTGGAGGGGTATGGATAGGCTGGGCCTGCCCCTCCAATGCTGCTGCTGACGGGTATTCCGTTAAAGGAATTCTGAAGCTTACCATCCCCTTCGTCCAAACCCTGACGGCAGGGTGCGGGCCGCGTAAGCTTCAAGGAGCAAGCGCGGAGTAGCTGAGGGCCTGTGACGCAGCTCCGGCTGACTCTGTCCCTTGTTCCTCCGGGACTGGCTAGGGAGTCAGTACTGTCCCCCATGGCGGGGGGAGACAGATAGTCATAAACCAATGCCTAAGCAACCACTCTCAATTTGTATTTAAATAAAGTTGTGGCCAAAAAATTATGCCAAAAACCTTAAACAAAAATATATGTGTGATGTGTGAGTTATTGGGAAAGGGGGGTTTTGGTGGACCTCAACACGCAAAGCGTGTTCACATCAAAAGAGAGCACGTGTTGCGGTTGGGGCCGAACAAAACCCCCCCATGTTAGTGACCAGGCCATAGATGGACAGAGGCCTGGGAACAGATTGGAGGATGTTGTTACTGGGGCAATTTGGATGTTGCCAATTTAAGGGGTGGGATCAATGGCTTTATAAGCAGGGTCCACAGCTTTCTCTTTCTCTTTTGCTGTGGACACCGGATCTCCCGCCCGCCCTCCCTTGCTTGGGCTTGCGCCTTGACCTTGCTCTGCCTGTCATGGGGTCGTCCGCCTTGGTGCGGGGGCCCAGTAGGAATTTACCATTTGGCTGATTAGTGCGTGCCTTTTGGGTTTTGCCTACTGCTTAGCAAATCGTCACAACTTGTAAGGTTGGCGGTTAGGCATTGGTTTAAATTGATTGGTGGAGGGGTATGGATAGGCTGGGCCTGCCCCTCCAATGCTGCTGCTGACGGGTATTCCGTTAAAGGAATTCTGAAGCTTACCATCCCCTTCGTCCAAACCCTGACGGCAGGGTGCGGGCCGCGTAAGCTTCAAGGAGCAAGCGCGGAGTAGCTGAGGGCCTGTGACGCAGCTCCGGCTGACTCTGTCCCTTGTTCCTCCGGGACTGGCTAGGGAGTCAGTACTGTCCCCCATGGCGGGGGGAGACAGATAGTCATAAACCAATGCCTAAGCAACCACTCTCAATTTGTATTTAAATAAAGTTGTGGCCAAAAAATTATGCCAAAAACCTTAAACAAAAATATATGTGTGATGTGTGAGTTATTGGGAAAGGGGGGTTTTGGTGGACCTCAACACGCAAATAAAATTTACATTCTCCCTAACCCCTCCTGTCATCGTGCAGTAATGATGGTTGCAGATGGTTGTGTCCTTCTGTCTCCCGGCCACCTTGCAACAATGCTATGCACATTTTTTGGGATGTGAGATCCATTGAACTCAGTGAAGCCAACTTCTGATTTGCATAGCCCACACATCTCATGTGTATGCTTGGGCTTTGACTCCGAACAACGGCCTATGGCGCTGCTATCAGTGTATTTAAAATACTCTTTTACGTTAAAAACACAACAATAATTTCGACAAACAAGAAGTGATATTCCACCCACAGTGGACAGTGGGAAGCATAACATATTTCGTGGAAACAAAACTGCAGCAGAACAGAATCAGCTCTGCTTATGGTGAATATGTGATGAAACAGACATTGATAACTTCATACATCCCTACTCACAAGTGACCTTGAGAGAGATCTTGAGGCCTGCAAAATAAGAAAGCCATGGATGGGTATTGCGGGGAGAAGAGGCAATGGATATTTTATGCAGCGTTTTTAATGCCCCTTTGCAACATTATCTGGTTGTTTAAACATTCTCTAGTCAAAAACAAAGGTATGAAACTCACCCATAGCTAGAAGCAGATATTATCTAAGAGCTTATTTGAATATATGCTTGTGATTCCTTCCTACCCATTTTTTAAAAAGAATTAATCCATGTCATTGCCAGCTACCTGTTACCCTGATCCTATAAAGGGACCCAGATGCAGAAGGAAATTATTGTGAATCAAATTGGGCATCTGGATAATGCATCTCCACACACACTGAGATGCTCATGTGGGTGACACTGGACTGTTCGGTTGCATTCGGGGGCATTAGTTTCAGTTCTGTCCCAGAAGATTTAGATCAGGGTCTACACAAAGCCCTGGTTCACATGTTGTGTGTGTATGGCACTATCTTTTTGCTATGGAGGAACAAGCTTGTTTCCTCCCTACCCCTAGTGATAATGCTTTATGTCAGCCTTTTGAAGCCTCATGTGGAAGGCTGTTATATGTGCCATAGGTGCACCACACAAATGAACAAATGCAGAGAAACCCAGGCTATATTGGGAAGGCCATAGCTCAATGGTAGATGTCAAGAAAATAAACAACTGTCTGGCTTTTAGAAGACACCTGAAAGCAGCTGAAACCCCTTGGGAGGTTTTTATGTTTGATGTTTTATTATGTTTTACATATTCTGTTGGGGGGCTGCCCAGAATGGCTGGGGCAACCCAGTAAGATTGGCGGCATATAAATAAATTCCTAGAGAGGCACTGGTTGTAAGTAGAGTCAATATCTATCTGGATATAAGGTATAAGGTGGATTCCTTTGTTGATAAGATCCTGTGCATGATTCTTCCTCCTGAATCAAAAAAGGATTAATAGTGTGTTGGAGGGGAGATGGTAAACTCCACCTCATTTGTGGGCTTCTACCCAGCCTGCCAGAAGTATGAACAGGGGCACTGTAATAACACCAGGACCCATGCTCTTAAGGTGCCTATGTTTCTACTTCTATAAAATATATTGCTGTACCATTTAGCAGCAACATTCTCATATCCACGTAGAAGTACGTCTTCCTTATTAGATTTAATTAACTCCAAGTCAGAACTGCCAATTAAACTGTCATTTTAATTGAGAACCAAAGTGTACAGGTCAAATGCCAGCACAACCTTCATTAAAGCGAGTCTGCCCTAGTTCCATTTCTCCTAAATGTTGTTTTTTATAGGTGATATATATTTATCTCCCCTCCCCCTCCCCCACAATGCCCCATGATCCACATTTGAATTTCAAGGAGGAAAAACATAAAACTTGAGGAATTTAAAATAAATGTTGCTTTGAAATATTGCAAATACTTTACTAGTGCAGTTTACCGATATATTATCAGTAAATTGCACTAGTTTTGCTAGATAGATAGCCCAACCACTCTGGGCAGCTTCCAGCAAAATATAAAAACACAAAACATCAAACATTGAAACCTTCCCTATACAGGGCTTCCTTCAGATGTCTTCTAAAAGTTGTACAGTTCTTTATCTCCTTGACATCTGATGGGAAGGTGTTTCACAGGATGGGTGCCACTACCAAGAAGGCCCTGGTTCTCTGTAACTTTGCTTCTCTCAGTGAGGGAACCAGCAGAAGACCCTCTGAGGAGGACCTCAGTGTCTGGGCTGAACGATGGGGGTGGAGAAGCTTCTTCAGGTATACAAGGCTGAGGCCATTTACGGCTTTGAAGGTCTGCACCAACACTTTGAATTGTGCTTGGAAACTGACTGAGAGCCAATGTAGATCCCTTAGGACTGGTGTTATATGGTCCCGGTGGCCACTCCCAGGCTGGCTCTAGGTAAGGTAAAGGGACCCCTGACCATTAGGTCAAGTCGTGGCCGACTCTGGGGTTGCGGCACTCATCTCACTTTATTGGCCGAGGGAGCCGGTGTACAGCTTCCGGGTCATGTGGCCAGCATAACTAAGATGCTTCTGGCGAACCAGAGCCACACACGGAAACGCCGTTTACCTTCCTGCCAGAGCGGTACCTATTTATCTACTTGCACTTTGACATGCTTTTGAACTGCTGGGTTGGCAGGAGCAGGGATCGAACAACGGGAGCTCACCCTGTCGTGGAGATTCGAACCGCGACCTTCTGATCAGCAAGCTCTAGGCTCAGTGGTTTAACCCACAGCGCCACCCGCGTAGGCTGGATCTAGACACATCAAAAAAGCATTTCAGTTAAATGCATTGTAAACTGTGTATGAGAAATCGGGTGGGCAAAAACGGAACTCCACAGCGCCGCCTGGACTCACAGTGTAATAATGCAAAATACAGCGCATATGAAGTGCTTTCTTTGTGTCAGTGTAGCTGAGTCACCAGTCACCAGTCTGGCAGCCACATTCTGGATTAGTTGTAGTTTCTGAGCCACCTTCAAAGATAGCCCCACATAGAATGCAATTATACATTCAGTCACATCACTGTCTTTTTTTGCTGTGCTTTCTCAATGTACACTTCTAATAAACAGTGTGGAGCAGGGAGCTTCAAGTGAATTGAAGGAAGTGGCACGGAGCACATACTTCAGCTCTGGCAGACATTTTAAATTCAGGAGGAGTAGCATGAAGGCAAAGAAAGCCCATGGGGATGGGTTGCTGCTGTGCATTTTTGCTCGCTTCAGAACAAACCTACAGACACCTTACATCCAAAGATCTCAGAGCAGGCTAAAGTGGTTAAAATAGCAATACAGTCATACCTCAGGTTACAGCCGCTTCAGGTTGCAATTTTTCGGGTTGTGGACTGCCGAAACCCGGAAGTACCGGAATGAGTTACTTCCGGGTTTCGGCGGTTGCACATGCGCAGAAGCGCCAAATCGCAACCCATGCGTGCACAGACTTGCAGATGCAGGTTGCAAACACTGCGGGTTGCGAACGTGCATCCTGCATGGATCACGTTCGCAACCCGAGCATCCTCTGTACAGTTAGAGAAGAACAGATCACCTATTTTCTATCCTTTTCAGTTTTTCATGTGGTCTGTTTTTGCAGATTTTTTTAAACTGTAACCCCCATCATCCCTGGGACAACAGTGGGGCAACGCTGTCTGGGGCTGATGGGAGTTACAGTCCAACAACATCCGGAGAGCTCCGCTTTCCAGGTCTGAAGGTTAATTGGCATCTTTATGCAGAATGAGGAGGAGACACTTTGCCTCAGGCAGCGAAATGACTGGGGCCAGCCCTGCTTGGAAATCAAACTAGGTTATTCAGGTCCCCAATCTTCTGTTTCGGAAAACACTACTCTATGCCCATCTTTCATATTATCTATGGTGTTCAGTAAGAGAAAGCATCTGTTTCTCCAGACAACGAGATCTTTAAGCCTTTTAATAACTTTACCAGAAGCGGAGGCCAGTGTCAGTCTTTTGTAGTGTATTTAACTTAAGAACAGCAAAACCAGACAAGGTTTCCTGTAAAAAAAATATGTAAGTGGTAAAAAGCATGACAAGGACTGTCTCCAAGATAAGCAGTCTTATGGCCCTCTTGATGCCTCAGAGAAGCCACCTATTTATGGCTACACCTCTGAATGATTCATGAATCATGGAGCTATCTTAAAGGAAACAAGGACAATTACAAGGAGAGGACTCAACCTAGAAACCAATGGGAATCAAACCCAGATACAAATGATCTCACAGTTCTTCTTGTGGATTCCTTTCCCTCACAGAATGACACACGTTTTAATGGGCAACTTTAAAGGCCTTCCATGCAGGCTGGGTGTGGGGAGGGAAAGAAAAGGGCTTTTCCAAGACAAGCTCTTCTTACAGGTAAGCCCAGACTACAAAGCTGCCAGCTAAAAATAATGCGTGGAGAAAGAAGTCATGTGGAACAAGTCGCAGCATGACAGAAGCATTAATAGAAAGAAAAAGCCCAGTGTCCCCCCCCCCCGTTCTCACAAAAAAAAGAGAGATGCTTGAAGTTCAGTGCCAAAGTTGGAAAAAAGCAGAGATGTATTGATACACCATTTGAGCACTTTTGACATAAAGTCTCTTTTTGTGTCGTGCCTCCCTTTGCCATTCTCTCCCACACTCTGTCCTCCAGTCTCTGTCCTCTGTCCCAGTGTGCAGCAACTGTTAAAATAAAATAAAAAAGAGGGGAAAGAGGCAAGATCCATGCTGGAGTTCACTAGGAAAGGAACTGAAAATAAAACTGCTGATGTCATAATGTCATTATGATATGTTTGGAATAGTGTGTGAACTCATGGATACCCAACAAAGTGGAATACTGGGAGATTCAGTACAGATAAAAGTAAGTATTTTTCATATAGCATGTATAACAATATATTTATACCCCACCCATCTGGCTGGGTTTCCCCAGCCACTCTGGGTGGCTCCCAACATAATATTAAAAACATGATAAAACATTAAACAGTTCCCTAAACAGGGGTGCCTTCAGATGTCTTCTAAAAGTCAGATAGTTGTTTATTTCCTTGGCATCTGGTGCCACTACCGAGAAGGCCCTCTGCCTGGTTCCCTGAGACTTTGCTTCTCGCAGTGAGGGAACCGCCAGAAGGCCCTCGGCGCTGGAGCTAAGTGTCCAGGCTGAATGATGGAGGTGGAGACGCTCCTTCAGGTATACAGGGCCGAGGCTGTTTAGGGCATGTTGCTGAACTATGGAGTTCACGCGCACAGAAGGCAGTGGTCGCCACCAACTTGTATGGCTTTAAAAGAGTACTGGAGAAATTCATGATGGCTATGCTATGTCTGCACAGCTGGAAGCAGTAATGCTCCTGAATACAGTACCAATTTCAGGAAACTTCAGGAGGAGAGAGTCCTTTGTGTTTATGTCCTACTTGTGGGTTTCCTGCAGGCAACTGGGTGGCCCCTGCTATTTAGAAATATTAGTGCTCCCAGCCATGGAATGTGTCTGAACATCATTTAAATCTTCCATGAATTGGTCCAATCCTATTTTAAATCCATCTGTGCTGGTGACCGTTACTGCCTCCTCTGGGAGTGAGATTCATAGCTTAATGGATGCACCTTTCCACGTTTATCTGTCTGTTTTGTAACACAAAAAACTTTAACAGAAACTAGTTTTAAGAAAACAATGAAAAAGAAAACCTAAGTACTTTCTTGTATATGTCCTAGATCTTCCAACATACAGCTTCAGTGGACGGCCGCACGTTCCAGTGGAAAGAGAGAAGGAGAAAAATCATTCTCTATCCACTTTCTCCATGCAGTGCATAATATTTAAAACTTCTTTCGTGGCACCTCTTCCTTGCCTCTTCTCTAAATGAAAAAGTCCCAAATGCTGCAACTGTTTATGATATGCTGAAAGACTACAGATTATGGTAAGTCTATCATACCCTCAAGAAGAGGAGGAGGAGAAAGAAGCCAATTGACAATTACTGTTCCCAAATTCTAAATGAGTGCCGTTTAGAATGTTATACACTAAACTCTGTCAAGTACTGTGACTGTTCCTTGCTAGGGAACCAATATTAGTGGGAGTCATAATAGCGGGTGGATGAATTGGCTCCAACAGGAGAAGCTTAAGAGGAGCAGGCAGGGCTGTGGTAGTCGAAAGGAAGAACACCATGTGTTCTAAGCAAGCACATCCCGTCTAACTGCTGTAGAGCAGTAGGTGGTATTGTGTGTCCCTATAGCCCAGAGCCTTCCATAACTCTCTCTTGGAACGATTTGATTCCTTACCACCCACAACACAGGCATGCGACTTAATAGCACAAGCTGTCCCTATATGTACATGCCATGTGGCTTGCTTGCGGTTGTTGAGAGCACCTTAACGAATGGATTTCTTTTCTTGGAAGCAGCTACGTACGTATGGATCATCCTGATGCACTGGGCTTGGATTTGATTTAGAGTCAATATCATTATTCCTCCAGACCCTTTGCAATTGGATATTTTTGCCTGTTAAAATAGCCCTGCAGCTTATACAACTGCATAATAACAAGAGGGGAAATAAAAAGTGGAGGTGTTTTGCTCATCTTGCTGCAACACAGCAAAAAGCTTCTACCTGTTTATTTCTGCCTGCCATCTGCTTGGACCCAAAACTAGTGGACCAGTTGCCAGGATTTGTAAATAAATAAATAAATAAAACGAAACCTTTCTCGAAGGAGCCTCTTTGATAGGTGCACAGAATCTCTTTGGTCTCCTGGGCATTATGCAGTGTGGCTGGACCTACAGAAAGCCTAAGGAGCTTGGTTCTTGGGGTCCAATTGGTCTAGAACAGGAGCAGGGGACATTTTTCAGTCTGAGGGCCACATACCCTTCCAGGGGCCACATGTCAATGGTGGGAAGAGCAGGAGGCAAAAGTGGGCAGAGTGACACAGGTAATTCTTATCTTCATTCCATCAGCTAGATTCTGCACACACTCACACACTCCTCTTTGTCCTCTATCCAGAAAAGTAAGAGACATGATGAGAGTATAAATATGAATTCCACCCAGGGTGCAAAGCCAGACCAGTGAGGCAAGGGACATGGGGTAACTTTTGTGGGGCAGAGGCTTTGTGGGGCACATTCATGCCCTGTGCCTAAGGTTCCCCACCTCTGGTCTAGAACAGTGGTTCAGATCAACGTCCTCCTTGACTGTACTATTCCTGTGCTAAGTACAATCAGCAAAAGCTCAAAAGTTGGTGGTTTGGGTGGCTGTCAGATTTTGAGTATGGACTATGAACCTTTCCTCTGCGGGATGGCAGTTCAACAGTGTCGTTTAAAATTTGCTTTATGTGCCCGTGTTTTGTTTTTGTTTTTCATTGTTATTACCAAGCCCTTGGGAAAATGTGCGCCAGAAACTGAACTACATTACAGTGGACGCTCAGATTGCGAATGTGATCCGTGCGGGATGCACGTCTGCAACCTGCAGCAGCGCATCTGCACAGGCGCGGCTTGCGATTCGGCGCTTCTGCGCATGCGCAAAGCGTGATTTAGCGCTTCTGTGCATGCACGACCACCGAAACCTGGAAGTAACCTGTTCCAGTACTTCTGGGCTTCAGCGGTCCGCAACCTGAAGCATCTGTAACCTGAGGTGTGACTGTATATCTTTCACAGCTGCCATTGTGAGGGAGGGGGTCAGTCCAGGTGACTCAGGAGAGAAGGCATGTGATGGTGTCTTCAGCTGTCTATCTGTTCTTACTGGTCCTCTGGGACATCAACATGCAGCAACATTTGATTGGCTAGAAAGTGTTGTGAAGCCGCCCCACGCACTGTGTGACCCCTGATTGGGTGGAGTCACCCATGTGATGAATCCTGGAAGGCAGGGCAGTCAGAATCACTAGGGCACTGGAGCAGCAGCAGCCTGGAACATAATGCTAATTTTATAGGGAAATACATATGCATGCAATCGTAAACATTTTTTCCCCAAGGAAAAAAACCCAAGCCATCACAAAATTGCTGGTTTCTTCTTGTAAGTCGCAACTGGAGAACGTTCAGCGCAGTGCTACTAAATAAATGAATATTCATTGTTTACTGTAGTGGTGGGATCCTAGCTTCTGTTGTCACAAGTATGAATATAAGCTAATGGGTACCATTTGTATTTGTTGTTGCCGTTTTTTCCCCGCCTGCCTCCAGAGTACCGGTGACAGGAGAAATGTATGCATTAAAAATAAGCGTGATGAAAAGCAGTGCTCTTTATAATTTCAGCCCAGCTGCTGTATTGATGGATACAATCTCTACCGCATGCTCCAGGTGGCTTGTAATGCTCGCCTCCCTCCAGAAACCTCTATTTGCACATCTTAAACCACTTAATGGATCCGAACAGGAATTTTCCTTCCTCCATCTGTGTGCAGTAACAGCGTTCAGCAGTGTAATATTTTTTAAATCTTGGCTTTGCATTTCACTCACCCTGAGTATCTCCAGAGGTGTTCAACACAGCCACTTTTGTTCCTCTCGGTTCAGCCTTTCCTGTCGATCTTGTCATCTCGGTGTGGCTATGCAGCATATCAATGCATTCCCCCCCCCCCCAGCATTGCCAACGTTTACAAAGTACTGTGACTCAATTAATCAGCCCTCCTGAATAGTGCCTCTCTGTGCCTCCATATTTCATATGAAATTCATTTGAAAGCTTTGTATTCAAAGTTTGCAAAGGTTATCCTTTTATTCAGAGCATGCATCTCCAAAGGCTCTAATCAACTTGTCTACTGTTGTTTAAAACTTCACTTACTACTCTACCAGTCACTTTGAATTATTGAGCTCAGAGACCTTTATTCAGCGCGCCAGAAATGACTGATTTGACATACTATAGGCTGCACAATAAAGAGCCTTCATTTATAATTATGGATGGGTAGAGTGGATACTGGGAGATACGTATCTGTTTTTGTCAGATGTAGATTAGAACGGTCCAGAAACCAAGACAATCTGCCATAGTCTTTGAAGGTGCGCAATAAAATGTTTGAATGTTCTCATTCCCATAGCAATTCAGAGTAACGCAGCCCAGATCTCATATAATCTTTAAGAGACTTAATAATAAGTTAGTGTACTAATTAGCAGAGACAGGAGCCAACAACCATGATTAATAGCAAATGCCCAACAGATTATTATGCTGCTGAACTTCAAGTAAATCTTTTAGCAGTAAGCCTTTACAATTAATTGCCCATCAAAATACATATAACCATGCTCTTTTATGTACATAAAAGAAAAGGAAAAGGGGAAATGCTCATTTACAAAGCTGGCCCTTTGAAAGATTGCAGGTGGTTTTTTGTTCTTGTTTTGCAATGAATAGAGTAGCATTTTCAAATACATAGACTTTGCAGTACTTGAATCCAGCACAGACATATTTGATTTTTAAAGAGTTTATCTGAGCATGTACAGAGAGCACTTTCCACATCACCAGGGTAATCACAGCTTTCTGGCAGATGTTTTTGGCTCTAGGAGACCACAACTCATTGGTGGAACAAAGGTATGCAGGCTTCATCTTTAAGCAACTGATCTCAGGTTGAAGAGCTGGAAAACTCACCCACATCTGAGATCCTGGAGAGCTAATGCCAATCAAAATAGACCAATCACCTGACTTGATAAAAGCCTGTTTCCAAGAACAGAGGGTGTGTCTTCCAAGCTAACGTAAGACTTGCCACCTCTCTTTTAAGAAATTATTTACTTTTTTACTTAGCTTCACACAGGGCTTTTTTTTCCAGCCGGAACTTGCCAGAACTGAGTTCTGGTACCTCTCAAGCAGGCGCCATTACCACTATAAGAGAACAAGTGAGGTGTTCATGGTGAGTTCCGGCACCTCTTTTCCTAGAAAAATAGCACCGGCTTCACACAGTGGAAACAGGTCCACTCCTATCATTAGGCAGAGTGAGGCAGCTGCCTTGGGTGGGAGATGTTTGAGAAGGTCAGTGAGATGTTGCAGGAGTGGTGGTGGGATGCTGGAATAATAATAAGAAGAAGAAGAAGAAGAAGAATAAGAATAAGAATAAGAATAATAATTTATTATTTGTACCCCACCCATCTAGCTGGGTTTCCCCAGCCACTCTGGGCGGCTTCCATAGAAACCAAAAAACACTAAAATATCACACATTAAAAACTTCCCTGAACAGGGCTGCCTTAAGATGTCTTCTGAATGTCAGGTAGTTGTTTATCGCTTTGACATCTGATGGGAGGGCGTTCCACAGGGCGGGCGCCACTACCGAGAAGGCCCTCTGCCTGGTTCCCTGTAGCTTTGCTTCTCGCAGTGAGGGAACCGCCAGAAGGCCCTCGGCACTGGACCTCAGCGTCCGGGCAGAACAATGGGGGTGGAGACGCTCCTTCAGGTCTACTGGGCCGAGGCCGTTTAGGGCTTTAAAGGTCAACACCAGCACTTTGAATTGTGCTCGAAAACGTACTGGGAGCCAATGTAGGTCTTTCAAGACCGGTGTTATGTGGTTTCGGCGACCGCCCCCAGTCACCAGTCTAGCTGCCGCATTCTGGATTAGTTGTAGTTTTCAAGTCACCTTCAAAGGTAGCCCCACATAGAGCGCATTGCAGTAGTCCAAGCGGGAGATAACTAGAGCATGCACCACTCTGGCGAGACAGTCCGCGGGCAGGTAGGGTCTCAGCCTGCATACCAGGAGGAGTTGGTAGACAGCTGCCCTGGATACAGAATTGACCTGTGCCTGCATGGACAGCTGTGAGTCCAAAATGACTCCCAGGCTGCGCACCTGGTCCTTCAGGGGCACAGTTACCCCATTCAGGACCAGGGAGTCCTCCACACCAGCCCGCCCCCTGTCCCCCAAAAACAGTACTTCTGTCTTGTCAGGATTCAACTTCAATCCTTTAGCCACCATCCATCCTCCAACCGCCTCCAGGCACTCACACAGGACCTTCACTGCCTTTACTGGTTCTGATTTGAAAGAGAGGTAGAGCTGGGTATCATCTGCATATTGATGGACACCCAGTCCAAACCCCCTGATGATCTCTCCCAGCGGCTTATCACCTTATCAATCATTTTATTCGACTGTCAGTCAGTAAAAAATACATTTGTCAGTACACAGTTAAAAACTCCAGGAAGATTTTAGAACTTAGTCAACACTAAAATGGGCTAAACAGATAGCCCCATATCAATACAGTCAATTATAGTCTTGTGACGCTTAAAAGCTAAAAAAAGAAATTTGGCCACCAAGAAAGGTATAGCTCTAGTGACGTTATTCAGCAAGTGTAAAACCTGGTTTTCTCCGGGTAGGAAGCTAGATTGACATAGGAGTGGGTCTATAAAATTTTGTCTAAGCTCTGCATAAGAAGGGCAAGTCAAAAGAATGTGTTCAGTGGACTCAACCACACCCATGGCACAATGACAGGTTCTCTGGGCATATGGTACTCCCCTGTACCTTCCCCACAATATCGCAGAGTCAAGGACATTTAATCTAGCCGCTGTAAGAAGTCTACGGTATTCCACATAGTGAATTTCTGCAAGGTAGGGGGCTGGTATTATCCGATAAATCTGGTCCCCTAGGAACATCCTTGGTTTTACCTGGGCTATGTCCTCTTGTCTGGCAATGTCACTCAGTCTTCAGGAGATCACAGCTCTAGCTTGATTGTACGTCATAGACTCAAGGTAAAGGTGAGACAATCCGCAGGATTGAACCTCGTTAGTGACCTCCCTTTCCCACGATGATTGGAAATTGTCCCTCAGTGTCAAGGGGGCAATACCCACTGGTTTAAAACAAAGCTTGAGCCATAGCCAGAGCTTCATCTTCAAGGCCACATGCCGTAGAGCTTGCCAGCCGACCTCTAATCTCATAACTGCACCTGCTACCGAGGGGAGAATCCTAAGGATGGCTCTAAGGAATCGCATTTGGATAGAATCCAGTTTCAAAAAATCCCTACGGGAGCCTAAAGAAATGCCCACCAAAAGAAGGGGGAGGACTTTCATTTGAAAGAGTCTCAAGGCTATCTTCACTGATTGAGCCTGATTCTTAGCATATAGGGATCTAATCTGGATGGCTGCTTTAGATGCGTTGGTTGTTATATAGTCTCTATGAGCCAGAAAAGACCTATTTGACCGTATTACTTGTCCCAGATATTTAAAGCAGTTAACCTGCTCTAAGGGGATCCCGTTCATCGACCATCAATGGAGTCTTGGTCGGGCAGAGAAGACCATGATCTTGGTCTTAGCATAGTTGGGTTGGAGCTCATGCTGATCACAGTATTTATGTAGAGCTTGCAGCATTCTCCTCAGTCCAATAGGGGTTCTGGTAAGAAGTGCGGCGGCGTCCGCATATAGAAGAGCATTCAGAGATCGGCCTGCTAATTTGGGGGGGTGGAAAGCATCATTGGCCATGTGGGTCACCAGTGAATTAATGTAAAAATTAAACAATGCTGGGGCCAATAGACAACCCTGTTTTACCCCTCTAGTGGTGGTAACAGGGTTGGAGACTAGGCCTTTATTGTCTAGCCTGATTCTCAGAAAGGTGTTTGAATGGAGGCTGATACAGCGGCTTCATACAGATGTTAAAAAGCATGGGGGAGAGGATGGAATCCTGATGCACCCCACAAGTGAGGGCCCAGGGGTCTAAACACTCATCCCCCACCACCACTTTCTGAACACGGCCCAGGAGGAAGGAGCGAAAACACTGTATAACAGTGCCCCCGGCTCCCAGCCCCTCAAGACGGTCCAGAAGGATGCTATGGTCGATTGTATCAAAGGCCGCTGAGAGATCCAGCAGAACTAGGAAACAACCCTCACCTTTGTCCCTAGCTCGCTGGAGATCATCAACCAGTGCGACCAAGGCAGTTTCAGTCCCATGATGAGGCCTGAATTGGAAGGGATCCAAATGGTTCGAATGGAAGATGGAGCTGTGTGTGACACATAACCTCTCCTTTGCTCACTAGGCTAGCCTGCTGGTGAGGTTTTGATTACAGTTACCCGCCACCAGTGTAGAAGTTAAATTCCACCACCAATCCAGTTGGCTTCCATTTGTGCCATGGGAGGGCACCACCTTATCATTTGCCTCAGGCAGCAAAATGTCTTGAAGTGGCCCTGGGTGGAAAGCCTAGTTTCAAAGCAGATTAGGCACAGCTCACATGTAGAGCAACTCATAATGTGCCAGAGCAGGGAGAGAAGAGGCAAGAAAGAAAAAGGTCAATCTGCCATAGCTTCAAATGTTTTGAGTTAGGTCAGGAGGCATGACAGGAGAATCTGCCCATATCCTTTCACTGAATCTCTGGCTCTACTGCGGAGCCACTGATTATATTTATGCAAAAGTGGGACTATTAAAATGCCTGTACACATCACGTGAAGGCATGGCAGTTGGATTGACACAATCGACCTAAGGAGGCATTTGGGTCAGTAATCTGAACGCTAAGCAGGATTTATGTGACAGGGTGCAGTTCCTTCTTCTCAGCCTATTTAGTCTGCAGTGTCCAAAAGCTACTTTCTTCAAAATGTCAAAGCACTGTCTTCTGTGTCATTAATATGTCCTCTCTTATTTGGGGGGGCGGCATTCAAAAATTACATGCTAAGCTCATAAACACCACACATTTCCAGGCAGCTGATAATGTCAAATGGCTGAGTAATGTACATAACAAAACACAGAGCTAAGCAAGGAAATGCTATGCTTTGGAAATTGTCTAGTGTTTTTTTTTTTTAAAAAAAAAAGCAAAGTAAGCTTATTAAGGGGGCTGAACACTGAGAGGGATACAGGGATGCTAACATCTTGTTTAAATTAATAGGAAGATGTGAGTATTCACCTCCCACTGATTTCGGTTGGACCAGATACCCAGCTTTTGCTGGACTGGGGATTTTGTCCAATTTGTTTACTGAAACAGTAGAAATGATGAAGGCTAAGCTGAAACTTTTTATTATTTTTATTGTACTGGCATGGGTAGAAGGGTAAAAAAATAGCCTAGTTTGGGGAAAGTGACAGTAAATTGAGTAGTTTTCTGAGTATGGGAGCTTATCAACAAAGGCAGTGGTGGCAGCTCTCCTTGTTAAAACTTTATTTTTTTTATAGTTTCCTCCTAGCGGATATGTATATATGTAGCAGCCTGGTCACAGCCATATTCCTCCACAATAGTTCACTGGCACAGGTTTGGAAGGGAGACAGACAGGCAGGAGAAAAAGCAGAGGCTGTTTGTTGGAGTAGAAGATAAACACGTAGCGAGGAACTGCTTGTGCCACACTGCTATATTTGTGCCAAATGTCTTTGCTAAATGCTTGAAAATACTAAAATTTCACTGACTTTGCTGCTGCAGCAATGAGAGATCACTGGTGAGCAGGTGTCATATCAAAAACTAGGTTCTGTTCTGTTCTCTGATGTTAATTCCTGTGATGCAAATCAGTGCTACGGTCTTGTTAACTCTGATATTACACAGCGTTCTTCAACCTTGGCTCCCCAGATGTTGTTGGACTACAACTCCCATGCCAAGGTTGCAGGTTTTATCCCTGTATGGGACAGCTGCATAGCAGTCAACTTCTAGGGGATGAGGTCCCTTCAGCCTCCCAGTTAAATATTTGAGGGGGGCAGGGGTAATGGACATTGCCATTCAAATTGTGTGGATGTGTGCTGGGTCTTGTGATAAATCATGTGGGGCAGGGCTTACTTCGGGCACCCAATATTCAAGTTGGCACCCCTGTATATAAAGTAGTTCAATTTCTGGCACACCTTTTGCTATCTTGAGGGCACCAGGTTAGCAAAGGCAAGCATTGCTATATTCCTTGAATCTTTCCCACTGCAATTACAGGAATATAAGAATACTTGCCTTTGACTGTATTACGCCCATAGACTTCAAATACTTGGCTGAGGGTCTATGAAGATGTGAACTTTACAGATTCATGGTAAAGTAAATTAAGATATTAGCAAGACAGAAAACAACCTTAAACTATTGGCTACTAAGTGTTGGGGGAATAAGCCAACAAGCCTCTTTTCTTTTCTTTTCTTTTCTTTTCTTTTCTTTTCTTTTCTTTTCTTTTCTTTTCTCATTTTCCATTCCTCCCCCCCTCCCACTATATATATGTGTATATATATATATATATATATATATCCACTGATTGATTTGAACAAGAAAGAAAGCTAGAATATATGGCAGAACTAATATGGGCCCGGGTATTTTTACACTTCCATGAACTATCTGTAAATGTAGCAGTAAAACTTTCAAAAACAAATGACCTTTTTATGTTCCCTTTTATTTGTCCGCCATTCCAATTGTAAAGAAAGTCTATAAAAAAAACTGGCACTCTGTAACTTGCAATATTAAATCCAACCTACCAAAATAATGAGGAAACTGCGTTCATGTAGGCATTATCTTCCATGAAAGGAGGGAAATACATCTGTCCCATACCATTCATTAGTAGGAATTATATTCTGGATAACAAAAATAGAAGCAGGGTGTTTGCTGTTGTGCACTAATGAAGGTAAAAGACAGAGCGGAAGCAACAGAGACTCTTAGGGCACCGTAAAGACTAACAGTTTTATTGCAGCATACGTTTTCGTGGATTTGAGCCCATGATATGTTATCCTCAGCTACAAGATACCGTATTTTTCCGTGTATAATACTAGGTTCCCCCCTCTAAAAAAAATGTCAAAAATTAGGGGGTGTCTTTTACTCTGGGCCATCTCTCCCCCCCCCCCATATTCTTAAATCTGAGTCCCCAAAAATAGGGGGCGTCTTATAGACAGAAAATTATAGTATGTATCCAAGATATATAGATACATATGGGTATGGAGGTATGTGTGATGTGGGGGCAAATGGCCATGGAATACATGAAGAATAGTCTGTGTAAAACTTTAAATGCATAATAATGTATTTATAGTAACAGTGGTGATGAAATAATAAAACCGTCTTGAGTTTTGCTGTGCTCATTGTGACTGCTGGTAAGGCTGGTTTGGTTGGTGGCCTTGAAAGACAGGTCTTCCTGGTGGTGGCCCCACAATTGTGAATGCATGGTGCATCTCTGTTCGGAATACATTGTGTTTAGTGTCTACAATACGGATTTTTCATTGGGCCTCAAAACTGATTATTGTTTCAAAGATTGCCTTTACCCGAATGGCTTTTGTGATTCAAAAGCAGCTGTTTTGATGGGATTTTACACCTTTCAATGTGTCTAATGTATTTTTTGTGTGCTTCCATTTTATGTTTGCAGCTTTGGGACTCTGAAAAGCAGTGTTTAAATACTTTGTGTTGTATTCAACTAATGTTTACTCACAGTAGCCCATTGAAATTAATGGGCTAAGTTAGCCATGATCATTAATTTCAGCAGTTCTACTTGGAGTTCAAGTAAAAGGGGAAGAAACTATTGTCTTTTGTTGTTGTTTAGTTGTTTAGTCATGTCCGACTCTTCATGACCTCATGGACCAGAGCACGCCAGGCACTCCTGTCTTCCACTGCCTCCCACAGTTTGGTCAAACTCATGCTGGTAGCTTCGAGAACACTGTCCAACCATCTTTATATGCCTGTTGCCTTTGTCCATGGAGTTTTCTTGGCAGGGATACTGGAGTGGCTTGCCGGTTCCTGCTCCAGGTGGATCACGTTTGGTCAAAACTCTCCACTATGACCTGTCCATCTTGGGTGGCCCTGCACGGCATAGCTCATAGCTTCTCTGAGTTATTCAAGCTCCTTCGCCACAGCAAGGCAGTGATCCATGAAGGGGATTGTCTTTATTTAAGCCTAAATTTAATACCTGCCTTCACCTTCACAATGCATTCACTGAACACATGTAAGGATGAGGAGAATCACGCCTGCTGAGCCTATTCTTGGCTTCCATTCATTCAGCAAATGCTGTGAACAGAACCCTATGTGTATAGATGCTTCTGTACAATCAGGTACCCAAAACAATCAGGATCCCAAACCATGCATTGACTTTTCTCATGCTTCTAGCTGAATATTTGGAAGTCTGGGGTGGAATGAGTTGGCTCAATTCAACTCACCAGTTTGGCACATCCAGTGAATGTGTTTGAAGGTGTCAATAGGCGTTCAGCAGTGCCATGCCAGTCTGTCCCTTTGTTGAAAAATTATGACTTTCAGCCCAGTCAGTGGCAAATTGTCCTGGGAGATTTAAATGCTCAGCCCTTGGTTTCTGCTGTTGCTATTTCAAGTGACAGATTTGTGTCTTTTGTATGGAGGCTGACCTGCTTGTCCCATGTAAGTCAATGGAAAGGCATAGTTGGCAGATGACTATATATCATGCAATTTATACCCTGCCCCTTCAGTTAATATATATATATATATATATATATATATATATATATATATACTCCCAGGAATCAGTAAAACAACAAAATCAATGCATTTACTTTATTTCTGAATCACTTCTAATGAGGCATCCCAAAGCAATTTACAAAAGAAATATATGCTGAACCACTGCATATATGAAAAAACAGCTAAAATATTTTCTTATAGAGACAAGTAAAAACAATTATATTTTTAAGAAGTTGGGTATGTCTAGTCTGGTGAAGAGAAGACTGAGGGCGACATGATAGCTATATCCAGGACTGTGACATGGAAGACGGAGCAAGCTTGTTTTCTGCTGCTCCAAAGGGTAGGACTCAAACCAATGGATTCAAGTTACAATAAAGTTTCCAATTCACAGCAGGAAGAGCTTTCTGATGTCAAGAGCTGTTCAACAATGGACTACCCTGGAAGGTGGTGGACTCTCCTTCTTTGGAGGTTTTTAAACAGAGGATGAATGGCCATCCATCAGGGATTCTTAATCTATGATTACAGACCTGCAAGAAGTTGGACTAGATTGACCCTTTCGGTCACTCCCAACTCTGGATAACTCCCAAGGTGGAAGGAGTTGGGTTATTCCAAACTCCAAGCCAAATGCCATCCCATCAGCAAGGGTTAATTGGAACGAGGAACTGATCTTTGCCCTGCTGCTATGCCAACCTGACTTTGCTGTTTTGTCAATAAAGTTGTTGCCCGATTTTCACCCAACACCAGTGTCCATCTGAATTATTACCACCTCACTCATGAGCCACAGAATGTGCCTGCCTGGGCAATGTGTGCCTACCATTACCTAACAAATGGTTCATTTGTAACTAAATTGAACAAGCTGACAGAAGAAGAAGAAATGTTTTAAACAAACAACCTCAGGAGAAGCATGTGTAAGTAGATCATCCTCTGCCTACATTACTAATGTCCTTGAAGACTGAAACATAAGTACGGTAGTTTTGAAAAGATGCATAATTCCATACTCATAACACTCCTTTCATCAGTATGCAGCTGCTGATTCATAAAGGAAGCACTGTCCTTCTAAATACCAGGCACACCGCTCAGAGAAAGTCAAGTTGATAGTCCTATTGAAATCAGTGAAACTAACATGCATGGTCAAATGCTCTAGTCCTATTGATTTCAGTGTGAGAGGAGTCACCACAACTCATTTTTGCTGGATTGCCTCCAAAAATCTCTATACAGTGGTACCTCAGGTTACAGACACTTCAGGTTACAGACGCTTCAGGTTACAGACTACGCTAACCCAGAAATTGTACCTCGGGTTATGTTTAGCCTGGAGAAGAGGAGGTTAAGGGGTGATATGATAGCCATGTTCAAATATATAAAAGGATGTCACATAGAGGAGGGAGAAAGGTTGTTTTCTGCTGCTCCAGAGAAGCGGACACGGAGCAATGGATCCAAACTACAAGAAAGAAGATTCCACCTAAACATTAGGAAGAACTTCCTGACAGTAAGAGCTGTTCAACAGTGGAATTTGCTGCCAAGGAGTGTGGTGGAGTCTCCTACTTTGGAGGTCTTTAAGCAGAGGCTTGACAACCATATGTCAGGAGTGCTCTGATTGTGTTTCCTGCTTGGCAGGGGGTTGGACTCGATGGCCCTTGTGGTCTCTTCCAACTCTATGATTCTATGATTCTATGAACTTTGCTTCAGGATGAGAACAGAAATTGTGCCGTGGCGGCGCAGTGGCAGCAGGAGGCCCCATTAGCTAAAGTGGTACCTCAGGTTAAGAACAGTTTCAGGTTAAGAACAGACCTCCAGAACGAATTAAGTTCTTAACCCGAGGTACCACTGTACTGCTTTGTGAATGAATTTAAGATGAAAGCCCAGCCACAGGAGATCATATGGCATACATTTGCTTTTGAGTGAGAGATCACAGTAAGAGAAAGGTCTGCATTTAAGAGAAAATACTTGGATGAAAAGGCATGAAACGAATGTCCGAACAAATAATGCTACTTGATCATCAAACAACTGCTGGTGATCAAGGCAAACTGACAAGTCTCTCACCCTACTGTATATTTTTTTTAAAAAAAAGCAAATAAAAGAAAAAGAGTAGCCATCTGGTGTCTCTACATGATGATGTGTACGATATTTATTTACCATCTCCAGTCTGGCATAACACAGAAGAGCCTAAATGCTCTCAAGAGCATTTGAAAAAGGCCATGATTGCCCACAAAATAATTAGGTGCTGGTACAGCAGAGTGACGTGGGTGGCCCTGTGGGTTAAACCACAGAGCCTAGGACTGCTGATCGAAAGGTCGGCAGTTCAAATCCCCGCGGCGGGGTGAGCTCCCGTCTTTTGGTCCCAGCTCCTGCCCACCTAGCAGTTCAAAAGCACTCCTAAGTGCAAGTAGATAAATAGGGACCGCTTTCTAGTGGGAAGGTAAACGGCGTTTCCGTGTGCAGCGCTGGTGCTGGCTCACCAGATGCAGCTTCGTCACACTGGCCACATGACCCGGAAGTGTCTCCGGACAGCGCCGGCTCCTGGCCTCTTGAGCGAGATGAGCGCGCAACCCTAGAGTCGGTCACGACTGGCCCTGACGGGCAGGGGTACCTTTACCTTTACCTTTACTTTTACAGCAGAGTGGAGAAGAGTCAGAGATATGAAACCCAAGTTCAAATCTCACCACATCCTGAACTCATAAAGTGGTCTTAAACAAACAAGCCCAGCACTGGCACACAGCATCACTGGGCAGCTGCCATGAGCCCACCACTGTGGATGCTGCCCTGGTCCCTGTCCCCCAGCCCCCACAACCCCACAACTACCATTGCAAATGTCAACAGTGTTGCTCTGCAACACCACATGGCTTTGTTAGCTTTGTGGACAATGGCAGTGGTGGCTACCTACCACCACACCACTTCTGCCACCATTGTTACTGCCACATCCTCTTCCAGGGGTAAACCCTGCTCCCATCTGTGTGGAAATAAAAAAAAAAGTTGGAGAGGAACTGACTGTCACTTGCAGGGGTGCCAACTTGAATAAAATATGGGGGGGCAGTAAGCCCCACCCTACATAATCAATCACATGATGTGGCACTTGCACACCATTTGAATGGCAATGGCCATCAACTGGGGGGGGGGGCAAATATTTTATTGGCAAAGCCAAAGAAAAATTGGCCCCTAGAAGCTGGCTTCTATGGCCACTTGCTAAAACAAGGGCCTCCCACCAATCCTCCTCCCTAGGTGCCAGCTCTGTGGACCACTTTCCCCCCTCAATTATAGGCACTCCCTCCCCCAAATCCAGGAACAGACTGTCTTCTACTAACTGGACTTATTCAAAGATAGTAAACAAACAAACAAAAACAAAGTCCTATGGCCAAAAGGAATTGGATTTCTGAAGCTTTGAGAGATCTGAAGAAGACAGAATCTCATCTTCTCCTATCCCAATGTTGTAGGCTGGAACATCGAAATTTAACTAGACTACAGTAAATTCCAGGTGGCCATTTCCTCCCCTCCATTTTTCAGGGGGGTGTTTTTGCTTATTGGTAGAGGGGCTTCTAAGCATATGCAATAGGTTCATGTCTTTGATTAGACAGTGCAGGTTTAATTCATTTGTTACTGCACTGCAGACCAATTATTCCTTCTGCCATTTTTCTTGGTGCACGACTGAATTCCTAAGACTTATGCTGCCACCCTATACACACTTATGCTGAAGTAAGAACTCATTGAGGCTTATTTCTGAGTAGACAGGTATAGGATTGTGTTGTTAACAGTGCTCATATCCCAAACATTATTTTATCCATGTGCTGATAATATAGCTAAGTATATAAACTGATGAGAAATCTGTGTATTATTTTCCAGTAGTGGTCTGATTGCCTTATGAAAAAGTATATAACACCTATCTTGGAATAAGCTCCTTATTATTTTCCACAAGGCCATTTGCAAAAAAGAAGAGGTTACAAGATGCAGAGCAGTTTCAACTTCTGCCTTTATTGTTTTAACCATTTAAAATCCTTTTTTTATCATTTTAAGAATGTTTAATATCGTAGATCTGTTTAAAGATAGCTCAGCTCTCACATAATTCCTGTCCCCCTCCAGGTATTCCAGGTGACACCAGAAGCGTGTCACCGCTTTTCAGATATTTAATAAATCTTCAAAAAAAATAAAATCCTAGAATTATTCAGGCTGCCTGATGCCCTTTTGTGTGTTTGTGTGTGTGGTTTCCCCCCAGCCCTCAAAAGTCATCTTGTATAGATTTTTTTTCAAGTCAATATACTCTTGATAAATCTGACTGTGGATAAACACATAAACTCAGCCTTACTTCTGCAGGTAGCAGTCATTGCCAGAATGCCATACAGCTGGGTGCTTTCATTTCACACCAAAAAGAGAGCAGGATCTGACATTCCTGGAGGACAAGATATATAAACATTCTCAGTCTGCATAACAGCTACAGTCCCCATAGCAGCGTGGATGCAACAATATCATGGGATTTACGGTGACCTTGGCAATGTTACGTAGCTACGAAGGGTGCTCTGGCTGCTTCAGGATCAAAGACCAGCCCCAAACATAACAAACAGATTGGAAATACTTCTACAGGTCGACGAAAACACGACCAATTGCTAGACAGCCTCATCTTAGCACTGGGTAAGAGAAATAACTGGATTGGGCACATGGATCCTTGGATTTGGTCCTGTCGGTTTGTATAGGGTGGCTCTCTGAAGAGGGCAAAATGCATGACCCCTCCAAAAGAGGAAAGCAATTTGCATAAAAGTTGCAGGTGCTTATTTATGGGCATAGAAGCAAATTTATATTAGAAAATACTGCTATTTAAGACATTCAGTGCATCTCACCATAGTGGGCAAGGCTGCAGCCAGGTGACCTGAATATCTGTTTTCCGTGCTGTCCAAGTGCCAAAAGTTGATGGAAAACTCATGGAGGACTGTCCTCTGTAAAGTAGGACACATGACAGGTTTGGAGCAGTGTGTGTGTGTGTGTGTGTGTGTGTGTGTGTGTGTGTGTCTTTCTGGACCCCAAACTTATGCAGAAAGCTCCAACTCCTGTCTCTCACTAGGCCTGGGTTGAGTCTGATATGGATCAATCAGTGTCATTGATATTTGCCCCCTTCATCTGTGTACAGCAAGTCATCCAGCTGGCTAATTTATCTGTCCATCAGAGCTGGCCCAAAAACTATTTTTGCCTAAGACAAAGAACAAGATGGCGCCCACACTTCCTCAGATCTACTTACAGAAGCCAACCAGGCTGTTGATTTATTTTTACTTCAAGATTGAAGGTGGGGCAATGTCTTCTACCACATCTGAGAGCACCCAGCTAGCTTTATGGGACACACACAGCTGTGTCTTTGTGGCATACGCATCTCTGATCTGCAGTAGGGGGCTCAGGAGGAATAGCCAATGGAGTTAACACCACCATCCCTAGCATCTACCACCTGAGGCAGCAGCCTCATTCTGCCTAGTAGTATGGCTGGTCCTATAACACATTTCTATTGTAATGTTTAAAAAGGTAAAGGGACCCCTGACCATTAGGTCCAGTTGTGGCCGACTCTGGGGTTGCGGCGCTCATCTCGCTTTACTGGCCGAGGGAGCTGCCGTACAGCTTCTGGGTCATGTGGCCAGCATGACTAAGCCGCTTCTGGTGAACCAGAGCAGCGCACAGAAATGCCGTTTACCTTCCCGCCAGAGCGGTGCCTATTTATCTACTTGCACTTTGACGTGCTTTCGAACTGCTAGGTTGGCAGGAGCAGGGACCGAGCAATGGGAGCTCACCCCGTCGCGGGGATTCAAACTGCCAACCTTCTGATCGGCAAGTCCTAGGGTTTGTGGTTTAACCCACAGCACCACCCACGTCCCTATTGTAATGTTTAGCTATACCTTAATTATCATTTATGTACTGTGATATGTAAGGGCCCAGCTGTTATGTCCTGCATATAGTCAAATGCAGAATTGTGGATCCAGAATTGGCCTTCACAGTCACTTACGGACTCACCGTTAAAACCGTGTTTATGGAAGACAATCTTACTTGGGTACGAGTGATCACAGAAGAAGAAGAAGAAGAAGAAGAAGAAGAAGAAGAAGAAGAAGAAGAAGATAGTCAAATGCCCAATATTTCCTTGAGTTCATTAGCAGCACTCATTAAGCCAATGAAATAATACTGCAAAATTAAATTTTATTCACTTCTTTCCTTTTAAAAAAAAAAGGTCTTCATCAATACATTGTGAATAGATAACTACTAATATAGCTTATGTTCAGCTCGGTGTTCTTGTTTTTGATGTTTGGGACTTTTATAATCCCATTTGCTGGTAAGTAGCTTTTAAAACAACTACCCCCCCCCTCAAACCTTCTACTGCATTTAGCCCAGTCAAAAAAAAAAAGAATTAAATAAAAAAAGATGCCAGATGTCATGAGGCCAATAAGCAGGTGGGCTGAAGCTTCTGTACCAATTCAAACTGGCACAGCATCAAACCTGGTGGGTATAACCTTTAATTCAGTGGTTCCCTGGCACCAGATCCAGCGCCATCTGCTTAGCTTTGCTAAGCTGTGCTTGTTTCTGTGCAGGGACGGTGCCAACAATGCAAACTGTCTCCTACATGTGCAGGGAATCATCAGTGCAACTAGTTTTTTTGTGGGATTTTTAAAATATTTTTTTTTACTTCCAGACCCATATGGTGGCATCTGCAAATGTACACTGTCAGCATCAATCCTCACAACACCCTTTGCGCTTAGGAACAAGAGCACGGAGCCGTTTCTTCAGAGTATACGGAAAACTCAAAGCAGGGGCAGCGGCCACATTCTCCTGGATGGTAGCTGTCTTGTCCAACCAGATTCTGTGGAAGCAGCATGGGTTCTGCAAGGACCTGGGCCTTGTAATGGACTTGGGCCTGGTCAGGTCTTGTTTTCCTAAGGCTAGTGTAAAAAGAAAGCTGGCGTGAAGGTGGGAGAGAAAGTGAGAGTGAAGGAAATACAGTGGTACCTCGGGTTACAGATGCTTCAGGTTACAGATGCTTCAGGTTACAGACTCCACTAACCCAGAAATAGTACCTCAGGTTAAGAACTTTGCTTCAGGATGAGAACAGAAATTGTGCGGCAGGGGGGGGGCGGGAAGCCCCATTAGCTAAAGTGGTACCTCAGGTTAAGAACAGTTTCAGGTTAAGAACGGACCTCCAGAACGAATTAAGTTCTTAACTAGAGGTACTACTGTATTGAGTGTCCTAGAATCATAGAAATGTAGGGCTGGAAAGGACCCCAAGGGTCATCACATCCAACCCCCTGGAATGCAGGAATTTCCACTGAACCATCCATGACAGATGGTCATCCAACCTCTGCTTAAAAACCCAAGGAAGGAGGGTCCACCACCTTCCAAGGAAGTCTGCTCCACTGTCGAACTGCTCTTACCACCAGAAACTTCTTTCTGTCAAAGGTTTGGATTCCAGCCATGCCTATGATCCTGTGCGTTTCCCAATTTCTTCTAGTTAACCAGTGCTTACACTATTGGCTCAACATGTAAGCAGAACACTCTGTTGATCAGTTCAGAAAAGGTTCTGACTGGTGGGAATCTTCTCCAGTGCAATTGCCTTATCTTAACAAACAAAGGCTTGAACAGACCTTTCCCCCTAATCACAGCCCGGAAGCTTGGTTTTTCCTCCCACAATCTTGAGGGCGCAGTGAACACTTGGCATTAAAGGCAGGTAAACTTAGCATGACAGGAAAGTAAAGCAGGGAGTTCATTATTCGTGGTTGGTGCCCATTGGGACTGGTAGGACAGAAGGCAGGGAGACCAACAATAAGTGCCACCAGAGCCAATGTCAGGCTCGTCCTTCCTGTTGCATTCAGGGAGGGCAGCACTAAGACGACAGAGGAGGAAGCTGTCAGGCAGTGCCACCCCTTGGACTGGTTGTAAGTAAGAAGGAAGGAAGGCAGCTGAGGGCTTGCTTAAGGCAGGCTGAGGTTGGTGGGGGCTTTTGGAGCACCTTGCTCTCACCTGATTTGGGGCTGAGATCTCGCCCTGGAAAAAAAGTTGGGTCTGTGATCTCATGTACTGCCCCAAAACACCTTATATTAAGTCAGACCACCAGCCCATCCAGCTGAATATTGTCCACACTGACTAGTAGTGGGCCTCCAGGATTTTACATGGGGGGGGGGTCTTCCAGTCCTACCAGGAGATGACAGGGATTAAAAGTGGGGCCTTTTGCATGCAAAGAAAACAACAACGATCTACCACTGAGCTGCAACCCCTCCCCAATTTGCTAATTGCTTCTACAGTATATGAATACAGCAGACCAACATGTTTTGCAGGGGACAGGGGGAATCAGGCAGTGACCTTTGATTTGGGAAATGAAATATTGCAGGAATATATTTGTGAAATGTTACGAGGGTGTGGAATCAATAAAATTGAACAGTTACCTGCAGTCTTCTTCCCTTCTTTTTTCCAAAAGGCAAAGATGAAGAGGAAACTTCCTCTCTTTCCCCAAAAGGAAAAGAATGCATTTTGCTTATCTTTGTTGTCAATAAGGATGGGCTGATCAGTCTATTTCTGGGCTATGCCAGGTTCATGTGTGCTCATTCATATTCATAAGTCTATTCCATACTGTTCTGTGATACATACATGTGCGCTCTCTCTCTCTCTGTCTCTGTCTCTCTCTCTCTCTCTCTCTCTCACACACACACACACACAGAGAGAGAGAGAGAGAGAGAGAGAGAGAGAGAGAGAGAGGCTCATATTTAAATATTTATTTTCTCACAAAAAAGTGTGTTTTATCTCAATATATGCATTTTTGAAACATATCCTGAAATATGTATTTTATTACACATTTTGGAACCAAGAACTGTATCATAAAATTTGTAGAAGTTCAAGAATTGAAGGATAATTACATTTTGATCTGTGTATTCATCTGGGAGGTGTGGATTGTGTCAATTTGCTTAAAATGTGGCCAAATGAAGTTCTCCATCCCTCATTGTCAAGAGGGTATCAATATATTATTTTTAAAGAAAGAATGATCCTGCATACTGGAAGCTGTTGGGAAGGAAAAATATATGTGTCTAAGCCAGACTCTAGCGTTGATGTTTGTGTATGCCTCTAATTCCTGAATGCATGGACACAGAACGTGGAACCTAACTTTCTGGCTAATGTGATTCCAGACTCTTGATGTCCCTGTTCTTCATATGGAGAGTTCAGTTGCTAAATTTATTGAATTTCTAGCAAACAGAGATTTCCGGCTGACTTGTTTGCTACTCCAGCAACTTAGGGGCAGAATGCAGCTAGGCTATCCGGCTGCTGCAAATACCCGTTTTGGCAAAGCATGATGTCAAATGTGTAGCTAGGGCCAGCAGGTGTTTACAGAGAGGGTGTAACTCTTGATCTTATCCCGGTGACACGCAGAGAGCAAAAAAAAAGAGAGCTCTTTAGAACCAAACCATGATTTAATGAGTGCTTCCAGATTGCAAAATAATAGTGATAGTAGTAGTAGTTTTGATCATGATGAGGATGCCCTCACTGCCACTCATTTACAGACAATAAATGCACAAGGGTTGAACTCACACAACTACAGGCAGAAAAAGCAACCCTATTTAAAACTTAACCCTGCCTTATGTATTTCATTGGCATTATAATCCCTACAGCAGCATTCTAATAATGATACGTTTAACTTGTTTGGTATCTTAGAGCGTTGTCTCTGGAATCCTTCTGAAAATCCTGAAAAGTAGATCATTTTATTTACTCCAAACTGTAGATAACTGCTTGAGGCTTTTTAAAGGGCATTTGTGGTTGAGTGGCTGAGGTGAGATTTGAATCTGGAGAACTCAGATCAGGATCAAGGACCCTGTCAGAGCCTGTCGCCTCCTTCCCAAAGCCCAGTGCCTCATTTACCAGGCTTTGAGATGGCACCCTCTCAGCTCAGCACCATTTGCACAGCCCTAAATCTACCCCTGCTTCAACACTGGTGAGAGGACAGAGTCCTCCACTGCGGAGTCCTTCACCACCATCACCAAGCATCTCCTGCCTGAGGCAGCCGCCACACTCTGCCTAATGGTAGTGCCGGCTCTGGGGCCTGACTGTTCAGACCTTAAAGTCATTATACTACACCAACTCCACTGTGAAATGTTTTTGAACGAGGGCCTTATTCAGGAGTGTTGCTCATGTGTAAAGGCTTCATATAAGTAGGGCAAGTTGGACTGAGCATAACAAGCTCCCTGCGTCACAGTGCCCATCACTTTCTGCATCGGATGATGTCCGAAGCAAGACCTCTCATCATGGAAGCTCTCTACATGATTTAGGACCTCAGTTTTGCAGGATTTGAAACAAGGCAGAAAAAACTCCCTGAACAGAAGAGGCATTGAAGTCCAATTCACAGAGAGTGATGAGCATATAGCAATGTGGGGGGGGGGGAGGCAGAGCTTAGTGTGTTTGTCCCCTTTCACTCTGCTCATGTGCTACCTTTAAACTCAAACAGCAAGCCTGAACACTGCAGATCTTCTTCTAGAAGATGGGGGAATATCATGTTTTACTCAGCCTATCCACACTCCGTTGAGCTGCAAAGATGTTCAGCTAGGGGAAAGAGATTCCTCTTTCAGGGTTAATGAAGAACACTTCATCATGTAGTGAAACGACTTAGATGTATATAGCAGATTCTCGTGTCCACCATTCATCCTCATCCTCAGGAACAGTAATACAGGACAAGCAATCTTTAACATCTCCTGTTCTTGCTCCCAAGGATAGGAAGGGATACTGGTTCAATTAGCGTTTGTTTTGATCAGCAGGGATGCTGTCAGCACATTGCAGAGACCAGATAATTGCATGTATCCACTGTATGTATGAAGTAGCAATTTTGTTTTAAGGAAAGATTACTTGCAAATGCTCCCTCTTGTGATCAAAGCTAGAAAACCAATGGGATCTCTTCCTACTGACATATCTTTTTATGACTAGCAGGGTGCAAACCCCATATGGTAGTTCTAAGCCAGTCTGTTCTTTGTTCTCCTTAGAGATGATGGTAGCTTTTCAAAGACATGCGGAAGGTTCATTTCATCTCCTGATGAGGCATTGTACATGCTGGATTGTACATTTGGCTTCATTATTCATGTGAAGAGGACACCTGAGAGTGTGACAGGGCAATATTATAAAGAGGTCAAGCTTGCTTGGTGGTCAGTGTATAAAAATATACAGCAGTCATCTTAACTTCTTGCCTTTCTTCCTGCCAGTACCAGTGGACATGTGACACATTTCTTTGCCACCTAGATACAAAACAAAGTAAAATCTTCACAGTATAGGCTTTCGAAAGTATTTCAGGAATGTCGACATATTCCTCTGAACTGGGATGTAGCACGAAACCATGGTTGGTAATAACCATAGCTATGATCCCATACCATAGTTTGAGGGTTGTTTGTTTAGTCGTTTAATCGTGTCCGACTCTTCATGACCCCATGGACCAGAGCACGCTAGGCACTCCTGTCTTCCACTGCCTCCCGCAGTTTGGTCAGGCTCATCTTTGTAGCTTCGAGAACCCTGTCCAACCACCTCATCCTCTGTCGTCCCCTTCTCCTTGTCTCCTCCATCTTTCCCAACATCAGGGTCTTTTCCAGAGAGTCTTCTCTTCTCATGAGGTGGCCAAGGTATTGGAGCCTCAACTTCACGATCTGTCCTTCCAGTGAGCACTCCAGGCTGATTTCCTTAAGAATGAGTACGTTTGATCTTCTTGCAGTCCATGGGACTCTCAAGAGTCTCCTCCAGCACCATAATTCAAAAGCATCAATTCTTCAGCGATCAGCCTTCTTTATGGTCCAGCTCTCACTTCCATACATCACTACTGGGAAAACCATGGTTTTAACGATACGGACCTTTGTTGGCAAGGTGATGTCTCTGCTTTGTTGGCAAGGTGATGTCTCTCCAAACATAAAGCAGGTAAACCATGATTGAAAGTTTCCTGTCTGCTTTGCTTTTTGATCTGCTTAGGGCAGAAATTCCTAGATCTCAAAACAACTCATTCTCCACTGGTAGTGGCTGCAGCAAGTGAAAACGAACACATCAATGAACCTTAGAATTGCCAAATGATTTGCGGAGTATTTTGCTCAAAGCTTCACCCAGAGTTAAATTTTACCTTCCCCCTCCCCCTTGTGCCCCCTTTAAAATGTGGGTTAGTGTCAGTCTTGATTTCTATCAATAGTGTATGTGTATTATATGACAGATATATTTTGCCAATTGTGGGGTTTTTTAAAGAAATAATAATAATGGTTTCACAGTCTCTTCCCTTGATTCTTTTAAACTTTCTGGGGAAGAACTGTGGTCAATAGCACACTCTCTTACAATGTGATGATTATAGACATCTATCTTTCTGGAAGGCAAATTGATTCAAACATGGGGAAAAAACACTTTAGGGGCGCTGGCTGGCTTGTTCTATGAGCCAACCTAGTTCAGCTTACAAACACCAAAATGCTTCTTGAATAAGAAGTGATCAATATCAGGCATCGTGTAATTTTGGTTCAAATCACCTGACTATGTCACAATGCTCATATCAATTTAGTTACTTTTTCTCGGTCAAATGACAGCTTAACCTTGGATTGACTAATCCGTTTACATGCTAGAGACACCTATTATGTGACTACAGTATCTGAAACTAAAACAGAATAGGAGAGGCTACCTTTCCCAAGCCAAGTCAATGATTGATATAATGATATTTCATGGTATATATATATATATACTGTTTTCAGGAAAACATATTACACTGCCCACTTTATTGCATATTGTACAATTAGGATCACCTTCTCAAAGGAAGATTTAGAATATGTGAGTTGTACCCATGATTGGTCATATTCAGGGCTTTTTTTTTCCCAGCCAGAACTCGCCAGAAGTCAGTCCTGGCAGCTCTCAGCTGGGCGCCATTGCCATTCTAAGAGAAGGAGGGAGGTGTTCATGGTGAGTTCCAGCACCTCTTTTTCTAGACAAATAGCACTGGTCTTGTTCATAGTTGACCCACTGAAATCCATGGACATGACTAACAATCTCAGTGGGTCTGTTTGGGGTAAAACTAAGTGAGATACCATTCTTTGATTTTCCTATGCTAGGGAAAAGGGATGTGAAAATATCAAAATGCACATTAAAACGATAGCCTTGTTTGTTCATCCGAAATGCTACAAAGCGTAGGAAAGGACAGAAAATATGAATAATTCCCATTCAGGCAGTTCATTTCTTTTAAATGATTTAACTTTTCCCATGAAGGAATTATGAACCTCCAGGAGTTCAGTCAGTTGTCAGCAGTGAAACAACCTGCTCCCTTCAGCAATGAGCGGAATACACTCTTACATTTGTTTGAGGTGGGGTTTGGTTTTTTTTCATTTTTGTTTTAGAAACAACGCCTGAATCACAAGAAATGTTCCGGTACATGACTTTGTTCACAGTCTCAGAATCTGGAGAATTTTCTCTCCTCATAGTAAAGGGATTTTTGATCCTGTAATTTAAATGTAATTCAGCAAATCATGGGCACGAAACAAAGAAAAAAACAGGGAAGCAAAAACAACTCTGGAGTTGTTAGTTTACTGTTCAAACAGATGTTTCCTTTTCCAGTTTTAATATCAGCCAGTAGCTGATATTCTAATCAGATTAAATGTTTTCTCTGTGTGAAGGAGGTTGACTTGGGGCATGGTGTGACATTTCAGGCTTGCTGGAAAGTACGTTTGGACAGAAATTGCACTCTTAGAAAGTAGGGGTGTTGGTCTTTGGAGGAAAGTGCAAGGTATAAATAATAATGATAATAAGTGGGGAACAAATAAATAGACAAATCAGAGTGATATAAGGGGGGCTCCTCTCCATCCTTGAGTCCAAGTATGATGTCAATAAACCCCTTTTCAGAATTATTTAACAGCAGTAGCTTATCAAAACCAGCTTTATTTGGGAACTTGCCGTTCTGATTCAGACTGAGAAAATCACTAAGGCAAGCAGTGTGAGTGAAAATCTATGCTGGATAGAGAAAGAAAGAGACAAGGAAGGAAGAGAGGGGGTGGGGGTGGAGAGAGAGAGAGACAGAGAGAGACCAATGCCTCTGGGGTCAGACAGAGCAAGGCCTTGGAGATTCTGCAGAGCAATGAAAGTCACTTTGAACTCGATTCCAGAATAACTGGAAACCAGACAAGGTGCCTAAAGATAGGGGGGCGGTCATGTAGTGCTGTTGCCTTGCATATGAAAGAGGCTAAGCAGCTGCAGTTAAGAAATACTTCATTCTACAGAGCTGGGATTTGGGCAAAACCTTGTGGTACGAAGAACAATAACCAGGGTGAGATGAGATGAAAGCCTGCTTGAAGTTTCAGGGGGGAAAGAACATCAAGGTTTCCTAAGCACAGGAGAAATTATAGACCACGTCCTCCTCTGGAAAATGTCAGGCAAGCTCAACTGAGGTCTGCATCAAACAGAGCCACTTTGATTCATGCCAGTTGAGGATATTAGACACTCACAGGCAATGGAGAGGCAACGGAAGACAGTAAGCAGGGCATTTATCTAAATGAAGATGTAACACACAGGAATGGAAAGGTAATTCAGGGGAATGGCAGGAATCTGCACCATTTTGAGGAATAACTGGTATGGAACACCTGGCATTTAGCCGGGATTCCTGCATTGCAGGGAGTTGGCAACTCTTATGATTCTATGATTCTATGATCTGCCAAGGCAAGGAGTCAAGTGCCTGGGTGGTAACCTCTTGGCAGTTGCATTTTACAATCTGCCACCAGAGAAGATAAAGAAGCAGATTTTATAAATCTAGTAGTATGATTATATTATTCTGAGTTTTTGGGACACTTCACAACAATTTGACCAGATCCTGCTTCCTTTAAAAGAACAAACAAACAGTGAAAAGGACAGGAAGTAAGATTAACTAACTGATATGTTGTGAATTGTTAAGACTGGGTTGATTTAAAGTTGTGGTATCGATATATTACAGAAAGATCCATATGCTGATTTTTCTGTAGTTTGTTGTTGTTTAGTCGTTTAGCCATGTCCGACTCTTCGTGACCCCATGGACCAGAGCACACCAGGCACTTCTGTCTTCCACGGCCTCCCGCAGTTTGGTCCCGCAGTTTGGTCAGTTTGTAGTTACTGGGATCTTAAAGGATGATTGTTACATCAGTCAATAGCAAATCACTCAGTGCCTCATGTTAGAACTGAGCTAAAGCATTTGGCAGCAATGATTTTTATTGAAAACTAGAGGGAGAGGCAGGGCGATTGGAAATGAAGAAATAAAAGTGATGGGAAGAACATATTTCATGGGTTCCACCACCTTCTTTTCCATCAATGCTTCTGTGAAGATGTTACAGCAGTGATGGCCAAACTTGGCCCTCCAGCTGTTTTGAGGACTACAACTCCCACCACCCCTAGCTAACAGGACCAGTGGCCAGGGATGATGGGAACTGTAGTCCCAAAACAGCTGGAGGGCCAGGTTTAGCCATCACTGTATTACAGCATTGCTCTAACCCATGGGGATGCACAGCACTGAAGCGATGGCCCAAACATGGGAAAGGTCAGGAATCCCAGATTTTGAGGCAGGCAAGAAGGTGAGGCAATGGAGGATCAGCACCTTGGAGAGTGACCAAGGTGTGGGTTTCAGGACCTGCAACTGAGACAGAACGTGCAAGTTGTCCTGGAGCAACTGGCAGATTTTTATTGCCTGCACTAAGTATTTATTGACTAGAGGCCCAATCTGCATGCTAATTTGACTAGTTAGTGGACTGGTGCCTTATTCTGACGCTCTTGGCTTCTTCTTGGTCCTACTGTTCCAAGCTTTAGGGATATTTACTCAGGGCTCCTCTGATCCTTTGAGGAATCTGTGGACCAGTCATTGGAGTCTGGTGGCAGATGTGTCTCAGATTTCAGGGGAGGAGTTGGTTAGGCATGCGATGGACCAGGGAACAGAGCTGTGCACCAGATTCAGACAAATCACAAATCCCAAAAAGTCACTACTGCTTGTCCCAGTAAGCTTCCCAGCCAAATTTCTTTTTCTTTTCTTGTTTTAGATTTTCTCCTTTCCCTGAGTACAATTACTGAAATGCCTCCCTAGTTTCACAGCCCGTAAATGGAGCCAAGAAAGCAAGAGCTATTTTCAGCTCAGTACTAAGAGGACTCAATCTTGAATGCGTGAACCGCCTCCATCCACAGTGTTCTGCTGAAGTGGTATGAGGTGATGTGCAAAAGGGATAAATGATGTGCATTTTGGTTTCTCCCACTTTCTCATCTTTCCAATTCTAAATTCATTTTGCCGCATTTCTGCATCATTTTGTGATTTTATTTTATTTTAAAGTCCTTGTGGAAATTTGTCAGCAACCTAGCATGCATTTCTCTAATATACACATAATATACACTAATATACCCTAATACATACACTTTTGTACACTTTGGTGGTGGGGCAAAAACAGCAAATTTCAAAGGCTTTTTGTTTGTGCATTATTTTGGGAAATGTGAAATAAGTAAATTTGTACTAAAAAGTGAACTGAGCCACATTTCTTTTCCATCCCTAGGATAGGTATTCTATGGCTAGTGCTGAATTTGTGATAGTTGTTTCACCTGTATCAAGTCACAAGTTAATACAGTGGTACCTCGGGTTACATACGCTTCAGGTTACAGACTCCACTAACCCAGAAATAGTGCTTTAGGTTAAGAACTTTGCTTCAGGATAAGAACAGAAATTGGGCTCCGGCGGCGCGGAAGCAGCAGGAGGCCCCATTAGCTAAAGTGGTGCTTCAGGTTAAGAACAATTTCAGGTTAAGAACGGACCTCCGAAACGAATTAAGTACTTAACTCGAGGTACCACTGTATTGTAATTGACAGAGATGAGCTAGAGCAGGCTTCCTCAAACTTGGCCCTCTAGATCTTTTGAGACTACAATTCCCAGCATCCCTGACCACTGGTCCTGCTAGCTAGGGATCATGGGAGTTGTAGGCCAAAAATATCTGGAGGGCCGAGGTTGAGGGAGCCTGAGCTAGAGCAACTACCTCACTTCTTCATACCTATTAAGAAATCAGTGTCGTTCTATCCTTCAAGGCCCTCCGTCATCTGGAGGTCCTCCTTAGCACAATGCCTTAAAATGGTGGACCTGGTCTTGACAGCATAGGTCAAGTTCTGAAGGTAGGGCACGGATAAGAAAAATGTTTTCCAATTTATGAATCCAGTCTTTGGGCAGCCCAAGGGTTATCCAGGGAGATCGTGTTAAAAATTATATTGCTGGCAAGTTAGCAGTGAAAGGATGGTTTAAATGATTCATCCCTGATTATGCTTGATGACTAATGAAATTAAAAGATGACTTCTGTTAATGGAGCATGATGTCTCGGTGTCACAGGAAGAGTAGGAAGAAGGCATGTGTGGCAGAATGCCAAAGAAGATGTCAACTCTCTCATATCTCACTTTGCAAGTGAAAAAAATAGATCTTTTATTGCCAGTTGTAGAAAACTCTTGTAATTATTGCCAGTTGCAGAAAACTCTTGTAAGAGAATATGGGAAATGTGGAAAGAAATGACAAGATCATAGGAATCTTTATAGCATTTGATTTGTTTGCAATAACACTTCTTGCTCAAGGCAAGGATGTGAAAAGTATTCCAGTGTGGTGGAAATAAATAAACACACACATACACAATATTTTGCATACTAAGGCTTCCTGAGAATGAAGATTGTCATTCAACACCATAAACTGTGTTTCAAAACTTTCTGGAAACCCCATACTCACACACAACCTTTATAAAGGGGCCATGGAAGGAGAATGCAGAGATGAGTTCCTGATGAGTAGGCGGCATACTAGAATCTGACTGGTGGCTTTGACTGAAAAGTGCAAGCAACAGTTTAGGTTGGCTTTGAGTGACCTACACAGATAACCTTCCTAGGAAAATAGTTTTTCCTTCATTTCCTATGTGGATCCTATGTGGTGCCTCAGGTTAAGTACTTAATTCATTCTGGAGGTCTGTTCTTAACTGTACTGAAACTGTTCTGAAACTGTACTTAACCTGAAGCACCACTTTAGCTAATGAGGCCTCCTGCTGCTGCTGCGCCGCCAGGGCACTATTTCTGTTCTCATCCTGAAGCAAAGTTCTTAACCTGAAGCACTATTTCTGGGTTAGCGGAGTCTGTAACCTGAAGCGTATGTAACCTGAAACATATGTAACCCGAGGTACCACTGTAGAGTTAGTCCTCATCCTCCCATTCCGCAGAGGTCTTTTTCGAGAGATTCGCCTACTTGCTGACAGCAGGAGCTAAGATTGTAAGGGTTTGCAGAAGAGCTTGGCATGTTTGACTTTTATGTATTGTTGCATTGTGAGAGACGGTCTCTTACCCAAGATTTGAACGTTATTCATTAAGTTGGTATTACCTTTGAAAAACATCTTTAAAAAGGATGCAAGTAAATGCTAAATAAAATTTTAAAAATGCAACATGATGAGAGGCAGTGTGGTATTGTGGTTAGAATGTTGGGCTTGGAGCTGAGAGTAAAGGTAAAGGTAAAGGTAAAGGTACCCCTGCCCGTACGGGCCAGTCTTGCCAGACTCTAGGGTTGTGCGCTCATCTCACTCTATAGGCCGGGAGCCAGCGCTGTCCGCAAACACTTCCGGGTCACGTGGCCAGCGTGACAAAGCTGCATCTGGCGAGCCAGCACAGCACACGGAACACTGTTTACCTTCCCACTGGTAAGTGGTCCCTATTTATCTACTTGCACCCGGGGGTGCTTTTGAACTGCTAGGTTGGCAGGCACTGGGACCAAACGACGGGAGCGCACCCCGCCGCAGGGATTCGAACCGCCGACCATGCGATCGGCAAGTCCTAGGCGCTGAGGTTTTACCCACAGCGCCACCCGCGTCCCTAGACCTGAGAGACCAAGGTTCAAATCCCTTGTCAAATGTCTTGTCAAATCAAGGAGCTGAGAGACCAAGGTTCAAATCCCTGTCTGGTCATGAAGCTCAGTACCTCTCAGTTGTGGGGATTGTTGTAAGGATTAAATGATAAGGGGAATAAATGTTGTAGGGATTAAATGATAAGGGGGAGAACCGTGTATGCTACCTTAAGCTCCTGGGGCGGGGGGAATGGTGGGATATAAATGCAATAAATAAATAACAAGTGACCAGGGTTTGAAAAAGAAAGTCAAATCCCTACCACCAATGGCCATATGGTGTTAGCTGCATACTTCTTTTTCAACTGTGACCTAGATTAATATCTTAAGCTGGTACCAATCATCATGTACAAATCTAATAAGCTATTTTTAAAGGTTCCTGGGTATTTAAGTGATGGATCTACACATTATGTTTCAGTTAAAGTTGCCCTTTTTCAATAAAAAGAAGAAGGGAGGGAGATCATAACAAAGCTAGAAAGTTCATAAAATAAAATATCACAGCCACCTAGGATAATTAAAACAAGTGACGTAAATGGTTTATGTATTAGCAGTATATAAATCTTCTTGCATGAAAGTTTGTGTGATCTTCAGCCAGCACTGCTACAGTTGTGGGTACTTCTCTCTGGAACATGACACAAGTGGATACCGATCTCAAAATGAAAATGGAAATCTCTAGGCCATTAGGTCAGCGCCATTCTAATGATGACATTAAGCAGAAAGTATTCTCCCCCTCCATTCCTGACTCTTGCATGTAACAGACTTCTTCCCTTCGTGTTAGCACTAGTCATTTGACCAAGAGGGTGCCATAAATTTGAAACTTGGGAATCCTTTGTGATGGGGAAGGAGGGTTTGGGGAAATCATTTCCACATTGCATTTCCATATTCAGAGCAATTCAGTTTCAGATATTGTAAGCATTTCTAAATCTGCATATATACACACATGAAGTTCCGCAAAAACCTGCATTAGTGATGCATTTTGGGTGCAATGTGCAAGGGGCCTCTCTATATGCCAGGCCACTGGCGAGTTGGCAGCAGAGGCAGTAAAAATGTAAAATGAATTCCAAGGCCCAGTAATATCACTTTGAACATATGTGAATGAAAAGTTCATCTCCATTGAAAACTTCCTTTTTAAAAAAGAAACAGAGAGCTGCAGGGCACCAGTTGCTCTGAGATGATAATTTACACATTTTACACAGTATTGCATTGCTATCCCTTAGCAAATGCATAGTTGCTATGGCAACCACCATATCATATGATCTGAATGCTATTTCTAAGATTTTATTTAATAAATAAAAAAATCTTAAAGGACCAGACTACATTTCCTAAAAAGACTAGAAGGAGAGATTGTAAGGCACATGTTGGTTTTTTTAACCAGCAGCAACCATTTTAAACCAGCTTTGTTAGTCTCTTACCTGAGATGTGGAGTCAGGGCCAAACTCTGCAGTTGGTAGACCTGGTCACTAGATTTGAAGGGGTACTATTTGCCCCTCACCAGCCCAATTCAAAGTGGCACAAGGGGCCTGTGGACCTTCAGATGATGTTGAACTGCAACTCCCATTGACCATATCATCAGGATCTGAATTAAAGGTAAAGGTAAAGGGACCCCTGACCTTTAGGTCCAGTCGTGGCAGACTCTGGGGTTGCGGCACCCATCTCGCTTTATTGGCCAAGGGAGCTGGCGTACAGCTTCGGGTCATGTGGTCAGCATGACTAAGCCGCTTCTGGCGAACCAGAGCAGTGCACGGAAACGCCGTTTACCTTCCTGCTGGAGCGGTACCTATTTATCTACTTGCACTTTGACGTGCTTTCGAACCGCTAGGTTGGCAGGAACTGGGACCAAGCAACGGGAGCTCACCCCGTCACGGGGATTTGAACCTCCGACCTTCTGATCAGCAAGTCCTAGGCTCTGTGGTTTAACCCACAGCGCCACCCACTTAGCTAAAATGGCCCCCTAAAATCCTCTATGCTGTTATTCATGGGAAAGGAAATGTGAGCAGGGGATGGTAACTTTTCAGAATATTCATAGATAGGGCTAGAGTTGACTGATATGTGTAATACCCTGCATATTTCCACCTTGCAACCGAAGACTTTAATTTTGTTTTTATTTGCCTCCCCTGAAACAAATTTTGAGGACTCCCACAAGAATGTTAAAGGAAGAGGCTTTAAAACAGAGCAAAAACTAAACAGGGTCAGCAGTTCTTTACTGGGCAGCCATTTCTAGAGCAGAGAGACCCAAGGCTGCATTTCTGACTATATTGGTCATCATAACTGGAATGGAAGAAGAAGAAAAATCCCCCCTAACAAAAAACATGTTTTCAACATTTACCAAAAATAAATAAATTAAAAAGAACAACCAGAAAGCTTGGAAGGCTTCAGCATCAGAAATCTCATGTAATCTTTAAATGCTTCTATAATTACACACATCTGCATCATTGTATACAGATGTTTGTGATTATGCGAGTGTATTATTAGAACAAGGGAAGCAAACAAAGTGGGATACTGAGCTCGCCAGCACGTAACTGGCCAGCGTGACAGTTCAGAGAAGCAATACCTTAAAGGAAGTTCTGCTTATCTTGAGTAGGATTAACAGGGCAGAACCCTAACCAGCTCTAATACAACACCTGACTGGCCACATAGCCATGGCTGATTTGCATTTATGCTGGGATGGCTAGCCACGAAAAGAGTTCTGCAGAATGTTATAGATTTGCTGGATGGAACTTGTAAGTGAGCACAGCCAATCAGTCTTTATGACTGGTCCTTTGTGTGGATGAGCCAAAGATAATATTTGACTGCAGGGCTGGGAAACCTGTGGCTCTCCATATGCTGTTGAACTACAGCTCCCATAAGCCCCAGCCAACATGGCCAAGGGTCAGGGATGATGGGAGTTGGAGTCCCGCAAGATCTAGAGCACCCACCAACCTCACTCTTGCTATAATGCAGGGTTTCTCGAACTTAGGTTTCCAGCTGTTTTGGATTACAACTCCCATCATCCCTAGCAAGCAGGAGCAGTGGTCAGGGATGATGGGAACTGTACTCCAAAAACAGCTGGAGACCCAAGTTTGAGAAACCCAGACAATTAATTGTTCATAAATAGTGATGCATGAAGAGTATATTTTGCAGCAGTCATGCTGCTGCTGCTGCTGCTGCTGCTGCTGCTGCTGCTGCTTCTTCTTCTTCTTCTTCTTCTTCTTCTTCTTCTTCTTCTTCTTCTTCTTCTTCTTCTTCATATTAAGGCCTTTGATTGGTTTCATCTGTAGGGTTATTGTGCTCTGTGGTCACAGCCATACCATCCATTTAAAGCACTCTTATGTCTCTTTAAGAGTTATGGACTCCCCCACAGAATCCCAGGAACTGTAAGTTTTTAAGCATGCTGACCTCACAGATCTACAGTTCCCAGCACTCTCAATCAGTGCTTTTTTCTGGGAGTAGTATGCAGGGGGACGCATACCCCTAAACATTTTGTGAATCTTTGTACTGTTGTCCATTTACTTTATTTATTTTTCCCAATTTGAACTATAAAATGGTGATTTTCTTGAGTCAAAATGAGAGTACCCCTAAACATTTTTAAAGAAAAAAACCCACTGCCCTCAATGTACTACAGTTCCCAGAATTGTTTGTGACTGTTAAAGTGGCATAATATAGCTTTAAACGGACTATGTGGATGAGATGAGACCTGTATCCTATTAAGTTCCTTTCCTTTGGAGATTTTTATGAGAAGAATTGTTTGAGCTGCCTTTATTCATCCAGATTGTCTGCTACTATATACCTTTTTTGGATATATACCTGCATGTCAGATATTTCCAATAGATACATTTGGCCATATTCAGGCTTCAGTTCTGAAGTTGCCTTGGAGGTCCCTGGAAGACATCTCAGCTTTTGTGGGCTAATTTAAAGTGGTCAAGTGATGCTAGTGTTTTTTGTTTTGTTTTGTTTTGTTTTACTCTCAAGGGATCAATGTTCTGATGTGCTGCTTTCCTGGCAATCTCTAGCCAGGCTGGGGAAAATCTTGAACCACTGTTGTAGATTTTAGTCTTCTTTCTTTCTTCTGGTTAGGTGTTCCAGAATTATACACCTGTCTTTTGTTACCTTTTATGGTTTTCTAATCCCACTTCAGACATTCAGCTTGGACACTCGGGGGCAAAACTGTATTTTTGTGATTGTAAGTTTTTTTAAAAACTGTTTTTACTGCTGCGTTTTAAGTTGCTGCTGCTGCTACTATGAAGTTACAATAACAGTCTGGTGAGAACTTTAAAATAAAATGAAAATGAAAACTGTGGGGAGAAAAACCCTGGGTTCGCAGCCATTACAACAGAAAACAAAGTGCATTCTCAAGAGACTACACAATAAGAAGTTACAACAAAAACCAGCCTGATAAAAAGAGAATACAAAGGAAATATTATGAATACCAAATAAAGTCATATCTCATCAGGACTTGCCATCCCCATGATTGACCTGTCATATAAATAACAAATGGCCACCAAATTGAGGAAAATTCCATATGTTTAGCTACACCCTGAGATACTCTTAATATATGATCGATCCCCCCCCCAAAAAAAAATAAGGATACAGAAAAAATGTGAGAACTCCTTCTAGCCCTGTGGTATGATATGAGCAACTACTATAACAGAAATTGTATGTGTTCCATATTCAACCCCTCGAGGATTGATAAAAGAAATAATTTGGGTCTAAAGGCACCAGTACAACTCTGAATACCTTAAGTTGGGAACTGCAGGCGAGGAGAGTACTGTTCTGTTCATCAGTTTGCAGAAATCCCCTGAGCCATTGTAGGTACAGAGTGCTGGAGATGCAGGTGGCGCTGTGGTCTAAACCACGGAGCCTCTTGGGCTTGCCGATCAGAAGGTCGGCGGTTCGAATCCCAGCAACGGGGTGAGCTCCCACTGCTCTGTCCCAGCTTCTGCCAACCTAACAGTTCAAAAGCACACTAGTGCAAGTAGATAAATAGGTACCAAAGGAAAATGGCATTCTGGCTTCCGTCACAGTGTCCCATTGTGCCAGAAGCAGTTTAGTCATGCTGGCCACATGACCTGGAAAGCTGTCTGTGGATAAACGCCAGCTCCCTCGGCCTGAAAGCAAGATGAGCGCCACAACCCCATAGTTGCCTTTGACTGGACTTTACCATCCAGGGGTCCTTTACCTTTACCTTACAGAGTGCTGCACTAGAGGAGTCTTTGGCCGGATCCACCAAGGCTCTTCTTTGGTTGTTTTGTTGTTGTTGTTGTTGTTGAATTCAGCTTTCCCCAAGCCTGGTGCCCTTTGGCTGGGGCTGATGGGAGTTGTAGTCCACAGCATCCAGAGGGCTCCAGGTTGGGAAAGGCTGGTTCAATGTGCATCAGTTCATTCTGCCCATTGCCACAATCACTGGTGGCATTCTCCTCCTCCTCATTTTTTATTCAGATCCACCCGCTCAAGTTTGTTTAATGGCACCACAGAAGCATCTGTTACCGAAAACGCTGCAGCCCCTTGTGGGAGTGGCCACGTAATTCTTCAAAAGCACAGTATGGTCCCCATCAATGCAAGGCTGCACAGTGCCCTGCTTCTTCAATATCATCCTGGGAGAAACCATGTGAATAATGCCGCTACTGTCTTCAGGATCAAGATGGAAAATGAAATGAGACACTCTCGGCTTTCATCTCGATCAATTAAATTTTAATACGTTACAAGGCGAGATAGCAGCAGGTTGCACTATTCAATTTAATGTGCCTGTTCAAAATTCCACAGTAGGCTTCCCAAAAAAAAAGAAAAGAAAAAAGCACGTCAGTCTACAGTATATAGAATAACTTTCTGTTTGAGCCTCTTTTGGTATAATGTGGCATTTTGTTTTGCACGAGGCTGTGTTATGAGAGGCATGCTGTAAAAATGTAGAGATGTTGCCAATAATTAGGCAGCTGGGTGGCCCACAAATCTTCTCCATTACACTCTTGTTTTCTTGCCAGTTCTCCATGTTCTCTTCTGAAAGAATGTTTTGTTTGTGTTTACACAGCCCTTGCAGGCAGAATGAATAAAGCCCCTTTCCCCCCTCTCCCAGCTTTCCCCACTTCACTTGGAAGATCTTTCAGCTTTCACATTTATAGACTTTGCAAGAGACTGAGCTCGGGACAGCCTGGTTTGATCTAAAATTTAGCTTCTAGTTCATCTGGGCCTCATCTGAAGTGGGGCTGCATCCCATTCCCAGCACCAGGACTCCAGCATCGTTTGTGACACCATGAGGCCCCCTGAAGGACCTCTTGAAGAACATGCAGAACTTCTCCTGAGGGCTGCCAGATAAATCATTTTCTCACCATTCTCTTCCTACCTGACTCCAACTCTCCCCTTTTCTGAAAAGTTCTCGCCCTACCTAGAATTTCTGACTCATGAAGTTAAGACAGAGGGGTTCTTGCAAACCCATATTTTAGATGAACTTCTGTGGAAATGTATCTCAAATCCTCTTCTAAGATTCCCAAATGCAATGATTAATGGAACTACGCTGTTTATTTACTATTAAAGCACTTGCAGTACACTCTACATCCAAAAGTCTCAAGGCAGAAATGCTCAAACAAAAGCAAGTTAACAACATAAACTGACATGGTATTAAGGTTAAACGAAGAACAATGAAATGAGATCCATGATACAAGCAGAAAAAGTGGCAGCAAACAGGGAGTCTGATTTCCCAGTGCTCCTCATTCATCCCCAGAGACCTGGGTAAAGAGGTGTGCCTTCACCTGGCTGTATCATCCTTGCTCTCAGCACAAAGTGTGGTTTGGGAGCCATCTCTTTGGACAACGTGCAGTGCACATCAGCCACTCACAGCCCTTCAGGCATATCTGAAGGAGCGTCTCCACCCCCATCATTCAGCCTGGACACTGAGGTCCAGCACTGAGGGCCTTCAGGAGGTTCCCTCACTGCAAGAAGCCAAGTTACAGGGAACCAGGCAGAGGGCCTTCTTGGTAGTGGCACCCGCCCTGTGGAATGCCCTCCCACTAGATGTCAAAGAGAACAACAACTACCAGACTTTTAGAAGACATCTGAAGGCAGCCCTGTTTAGGAAAGCTTTTAATGTTTGATGCATTACTGTATTTTAATATTTTGTTGGAGGCCTCCCAGAGTAATATATGATTTCACAACTTTCCCCCAACTGTTAAGTTCTGCATTACATTTGAGCTTTCACACAACACAAAAGCCCCTTCTGAAACTATAGTGGAACTGAGTGCAAATGTCCGTGTTATTTGCTTCCAAAAAAGAAATCTGTTTGCAAATAATATGGAAATGAGTGCTGAACTTCTGCTATATTCCACTATAGTTCCAGCATATTCCACGATAGTTGTGGGGGTTTCTTCTTCTTTTTTTTTCATTTACAAAAATTGAAATGAAAACACTACCACTACTACTGTTGCTTCTGGATTCAAAGAGAGCAGTGCTGCTTTGATGGGAAAGTGGATATCTACATATCACGGACGTACCATTAAACTTGTCAGGTGCTACTAGGCCTTTTTATTCCATTCAAGCACTTTTCCTTTTATTGCCTACCCTATAACAAGATTATGGAAATGATTTGGCAGTAGTCAAGCTGTAGCTATAGATACTTGTTCAGAGTAAATAATAAAAGTATTTTATCAGAATTGCTGCCATTTTTCAGTTGAGGGAGGCATGTGTTTCATAAACACGTTTCCCTCCTCTGTGCCCTGTCTTAGGTGAAACATCTCTAATTTCGTTACATTGATAGGTGGCAGTTGTAGCTGGCTTCCTAACCACATTAACAGATGAATAAGGTCGTAATTTTCAGAGCAGTTTGCAAATAGGGACAAAGTGGATTGGTACGAGATTGCAACCTAGTAAGAATGGATTTTGCAGAAGACGATGGGAAAACATGTTAGATATGCAGTAATTTGATATATAAAATACACCTTAAGCAAAACTAATCTGGGGCAGGAAATAAAATCCACACTGTTCATATGGAAACCCTCTTGGTAAAGTATAGCCTGCAGACAGGGTTAGAGGATTAGTCGACTCCTCAGTCAATCGGCCATAGATTGCGTCTACAAAATGCTACCTGTCAGACTGTAGAAAACCTTAGCAGTTTAGGTATGCACCTAGATAAATGGTTTCGTAAACTTACTTAGAATATAAATTCAGTTCCATGATGCAGCACAGTCCCCACATAGGGAATTAAAGCATACACACATTTGCAACAGGTTTTGAGAATCATTTGATTCTCAAAAACTCTCTAGAAGATTTTAATCCCAAAGACAAATGTTTAAATTTTTCAGGTGGTAGAACAGGATGATGGACTCATTGTACTGGGAGGAGAGAAATACGCATACATGCTTTTGTCCAATGAAATATAAGCTTGTCTCTGTCATCTGAATTCAAAGCATGTCCCTATAATACTTTAGCTGAAGCAAAGATAGAAGGTGTGCCAGTCCCTATCTAGAGAGCCAGTTAAACACACGCTCCACTTAGAAGATCCGACAGGCAGGGCATATCCTTCATTTATGGAGGAAATGGAAAATGTGATTTGTATCAGGCATCACTGCCAAAGATTTGGGGCTGCTCCTCTCCCCAAGCCAAGATTCTGTAATGCAATATTTCCTCAACCTGAGATGGTTTTGGAAGAAGAACACGTTGACAAAGAGCATGGAGCTGCCATTAAAAAATAAATAAATCCATCAATCCCTGCACAATGCCTAACTTAACTTATGCCTTTTCCTGTCATCATTACAATATTGGTTTCCTTGCCCCATCAGCAGCAACCAATGATGTAGAACAGTGACTTGGAGTAGGACTTACCAGATGTTGTAGAGAGGCAGGCAGGAGGGGAAGCCAAGGTGGCAGCCCTCTGTTCCTTGTCCAATGTGCAGTTCTGCCAATACTGACGCACACTCATTTGCCCTTCTTCACATAGTTAAACTGTGGAACTCACTCCCACAGGAGGCAGTGATGTAGAATCATAGAGTTGGAAGAGACCATGAGAGTCATCTAGTTCAACCCTCTGCAATGCAGAATCTTTTGGCCAATGTGGGGCTCAAACCCACAACCATGAGATTTGTTGGGATTTGTGTGCTCACCAGCTGCGTGATAGCAGCACATTGTGATGTTTCTGATTTTACTGAGCGTGAGACAGGATGTCCTACGCTGCTCTCAAGGTTGTGTTCTAAGTGTAACTTGAGACCCTCCTGTTGTTGCTGCAAAGGAAGAGTGAGTGAGTTGTACAGAGGCTTTTGAGAGAGCAGACATGATTTGTACTAGCTCGTGTACAGTGTACAGTCTGTGGAATAAAGTAGAATGAGTTAGACTACTTTCAGACTGTTTTCTTTCTTCTGCTGAGATGCAAAGGGAAAGTGAGTGTGCATCTCTCAAGAGGGAGGTGTCGCTTATTACTGGTCTCCCTGGACTGACCGAAGACCAGCCAGGGGCAGGCCACCAGCAAGAGACCTCAGTGCCTGGGAAGGGGAGTCAGCCTTTCCCAAGGGGGCCGATCGCCAGTAGAGTCTCATGCTCTACTGACTGAGCTACAGTATCTTGGACGGCTTTAAAAGAGGACTGGACAAATTAACAAAAGATAAGAATGTTGTTGTTGTTCACATTTATAACTCACTTTTTGTGTCCAACAAGCTCAAGTGGTATACACAACTCTCTTCCCTCTCAATTTTTTGCTCACAACAACCGTATGAGTTCAGTTAGGCTGAGAGATTGGGACTAGCCCAAGGTCCATCAATGAGCTTCACGGCTGTGGAGATTTGAACCCTGGTCTCTCAAGTCCTAGTCCAACACTCAAACCACTACACCACACTGACTCTCAGTGCCTACTAGTCCTGATGGCTAGCTGTGGTTGGAGGCAATAATGCTTCTGAATACCAGTCGCTGGAAACTACAGGAGGGGAGAGAGCTTTTATGCTCGAATCCTGCTTGCTGGTTTCCCATAGGCATCTGGGTAGCCACTATGAGAACAGGATGCTGGACTAGGTGGGCTTGATCCAACAGGCTCTTCCTGCTTTCTTAAGTTCTTACATGGTCGTAATGTGGCAAGTCTCAAGACATGTGAATCTGACCAAAGAGCAGCTTTCCAGTGGGTAACATTAAACTCCCAAAGTAGCATGGGACCAAGCACAGCCACTGTAGCTAGTAGTCCTTGATAGCCTAATCTTCCTTTAGTTTGTCTAGCCCTCTTTTAAATACATCCACGCCGGTGGCCATCACTGCCTCTTGTGCGAGCAGATTCCACACTTCAGCTGTGCACTGTGTTGTTATTTTCCCAATATGCAAAATGCACCATCTCAGCTGCCCAGCCACCTCACACTGAACACTTGCCGGAGCCAGCAACTTAGCGAGGAGACAGAACTGAGCAGAATGAAGTTTCCCCTATTAAACTGAGTTCTAATACACACAGAAGTGTTTGCTACATGCCTGGAGAGGACAGAAATGAACAGGAGACAGTGTTATTAAGTGCTTATTATTCAAGCACTGGTACTAAGGAAAAAACTAACAACCAGGTAACAAAATTCCACCTTTTTATGTGCAGACACGGGAACAACTGACTTTGCTGAAGGTGTTGTGTGTGCTACAGAGGAACAATTTCTCTTCCTGCACTTTGGACCATATCTGCTTGCATCATGACTTATGGAGACAGGAGACAGATACCCAGCCTTGTAGCAAGATTCACATTTTTTAAAAGGGGGGGGGTTATATTCTACCTGTCATCACACATGATCTTGAATAGGGTCAGAACAAAGTAAAATATAATAAAATATAAATATATACTTTTAAATACAGTAGCTTGTATCCACCCTGTCAGCAAAGCTGTTTCTGTTTGAGCAGAGACTTCGCCCCTTGTCTTCTTCCCCCCTCCCCACACAGCCTAATTGTAGTAGACCCCTGTTTCTCTCACCAAGGGATACAATTCCCAAAGTAGTTTAACAATCAATTACTCTTCCCAGGGAACTCTGGGAATTGTTGAGCTCTGAGGGTCTCCTCACAACTCTCAGTACCCTTAACTGACTACAGTTCCCAGGGTCCTTTTGGGGAAGCCATGACTGTTTAAAGTGATATGATACTGCTTTAAATGTATAGTGCAGATGGGGGACTAAGACAGTGGTGGAGGAACTGCCAGGGACTGCCTGCCAATGGTAAATGTGGCCCGTAGCAAAAGCGGGTGGGACAACAAACGAAAGACAGAGTCTTCCACACAGAAAGATGGGGTGTGGTCAGGGAGTGAGGGAATGGTCACTATTCAAGAACCAGAAGAGCTTCAAGGGTCCCCTGGCCTGAGACACACACACACACACACCACTCCTGAGAGATAGTGACTAGCTGAAGTTCAGCTCATTATCTGAGTTGGGATTTGAACCCACACCTCCATTTTTGACACATAGTCTCCTTTGCTTCCTACATTTTATGCTCCGGGGCCTAGGAAACGGCCAGCTGAGTGTCTTATCAGGACCTGTAAAGGCTTGCTTCATTTCTTCTCACAGATATGCCACCCATCCACACAACCAGGACAGCCCAGTTTCTCCTTTCCTTCCACAATTGCAAGATCTGACAATCAAATTGTGACTGTTGTCATGTTGTTTAGTCAACTTTGTTTCTGCCCCAAGCTGGACCTGACACTCTGCTCCTGGGATGCTGCGGTGCCTTGCCTTGCTTATCATAGAATAGTAGAGTTGGAAGGGACCCTGAGGACCATCTTCTCCAAACCGCTTCACTGCAGGAGTATGCAGTTCTCTCAAAAGGGGTTATCAGCAACAAGCTCTAACCAACTGAGCAATGAGGGGGTTCTTCAGATTTTAGGCCAAGGGTCCCCAAACTAAGGCCCGCAGGCCGGATAAGGCCCAAGGGACTTGTTTATCTAGCCCGTGGCAACCCCCGCCACCCGCTGCCACCACCCGCTCTTATCAGCATGCGCAAGCGTTATTTCTGGTGCACATCTGGGTCAGAGGAGGCCCGTGCACATGCACACAAGCTATTTCCGGTGCTCCTCCAACCCGTAAGTGCACCGGAAATAGCGTGTGCGCACGCATATGGGCACGAGCTCCCCCGCCCTTTGGCCCGCCGTGCAATCGGTGTTGGAGACACCGGCCCGAGGCGCAGTAAGTTTGCTGACCCCTGTTTTAGGCTCTTAAGAACAACTGAAAAATACACTTACGACACAGGATGCTCGCCAAACAAGCAGGGGACTTTAAAACCTCATTGTTTGTGCATTAACTAAAGTGTAAACAACAGCACCACCATTATTCCATTATCTAGCATTATAATGAACCTAAAGTGCCTACTTCATAACTATTGTCGATAGGAAATGAACCAAAGCGACAACTTTAATTGAAAATGTGAAATATAACTCTTAATGAAATGAAAACATCCTTTCATCACTCTAGGACGGGAGTAATGCCCTGCTACTTATTTTGCAAAGCGAAGAGTTAAACACATATTGACGCTTGAATTAAGAATATGCGATAAGGGTCACAAGCAGAGGTGGAACGACTATGAAAATTACCAGCTTTCGATTAGTAAAAAAATATGTTGCCCCTTTTAAGAGTCTGTTGTAAAATCTGCTACAGTTGGAAGGAAAACCATCACAGAAGACAAGCTCCTGCTACTTATAAGCTGCACGCTCCTCTGTGTCAGCAATTAACATTCTGAGCGCAGTTGCCCAGTGTCAAGAGTGCTTTCTCAGCGTATTACACACTGCCTTGCACTTTTGCATTACAAGATAACCGATTTAAGTGTTGTGTGAATAACAGCCTGGTTTTAATATATGGAATGATACAATTCATGGAGGACAAGCCTATCAGTGGCTACCAGTCTTGATGGTTATGTTCCACCTCAGAAGTAATATGCCTTTGAATACCAGTTGTTGGGAAACTCAGGTGGGAAGAGTGCTGTAGAGGTCAATCCAGCTTTTGAGTTTCCATGAAGCATCTTGCTGGTGATGTAAGAACAGGACGGCATAGATGGACCTCTGATCTGATCCAGCGGGGATCTTCTTATAGACTTACAGATTATATATGGGGCTTGTCAACCTGGGAAGGTAGCCCATCCAGGAGAAGGAAAACTCTGATCCTAAAACTCCTCTGTCTATTGGCTATACACATTTGTCAGAAAAGCTTCAGAAGTAAACCCCAAGGAACCATGGGAATGTTGTGGATAGTAGGAGAGGATATACTGATTAAATATTATCCTTCCTCACTCACACTAGTGAGCTGGTAGCAGAGTACATTCCCCTGTATATTTCAGGAAGCTAGTTGGTAGATTCGTCTGACTCTCTTGAGTTAAGCAATCCAGTCTGGTTTACCCAGATTGGATTTGTTCCTGGTAAATTCCCCTTTGTTCTCTCTTAAAAAGAATAAAGACACAACGGTCTTTTCTTAAAAGTAATAAGAAGTTTACTTACGTTAAGTTCAGTGTGATTCTGAAGGCAGGCTTTAGCTTCTGGTTACAGAAGAGAGTGTGGGTTTCTCCCATATGGGGACAGAGCCCATGTGCTGCTGGCTGAGAGCCAGCACACAGCAAAAGCATCAAGATGGGTCAAAAGAAAAAGGGTCAAGAGGAAGATGGCTGCATGACCAGCCCTTCTATGGGGTCTCCCAGAGTCACATGCATCTACTTGGTCACATGCAGGGGGAGGATGCTCCAGAATGTGTCACAGAAAGTCCTCCTGGCTGGAGAAACATCCCCCTGTGTGTCCACTCTGGGCAAACAGGAAATGTTGTACTTGACTGCTTTTGTTGCATCCCACAGGAACAGCCTGTACCTGCTGCTTTGAGGGATATCTCCAGGAGAAGGAAAGGCTAAGGAGTAAACCCTACACAAATCCAGAGTGAAGTCCCAAAGACGGTTGGATGGCGTATTGTATGCCTCTTTCCGGCAACTCCTGCAGCTAAGCTGGTGTCAGACATATTGCTCTGATTTCCTTTGGACCACATCATTGAGGTTGAGTGGGTCTTGACATCTGAGCAGCCCAGAACCTCCATACATACTGCCAGGCTTGTGCCCCAGAGAGGTCACTTTGGTGCAGCAAATTGCCATTTCATTTGCTGCCTCAGGGAAGATATTTGGCCCATTATGCCATTGTCTTTTCACTGACGGAATCCAAATCTTATAAAGAAGGAGCTGATTTGTTTTTAAACACTCCAGCTTGCCACTGTAGTTGGGATTCCACTCCCAGAAATGCTGCCCCCAATACACACAGTGGCAGTCCCATTAAAACAAACGTAAATGTACAATTTAAATGCCCCTCTCTGTTTTACATAGCAAAACCTTTAAAAGTAGCATTGCTATGGGTTGTATCCAGTGCTTTTTGGGTGGGGGTAAAAACTGAGGTGCTGGTACCCATTTAAGGATAAAAGTGCCATGGACGCCAGCACAAAATGGCTGCCAGGAGGATCAAAGGGAAAGGTACCGGTACTCCATACCAATGAGTATTGCCATAAAAAATTAGTCATAAGTTAGTCATGAAACCCATTGCTTTCAAATGGGTCTGCACTCTGAGTGTGACTTTAATGCAGCCCAATGAGATTCCGTTCCTTTATGTAACTGGTTAAACTTTGTGATCTAAGGAGGAAAAGCCTGGGGAGATGTTTCAAAAACACTGCTTTCTGTTCCAAATTCTTCTATTTTAACTTTCCCTACCAATTTCCACATGAAACAAAATATCTAGTCATATGTAAGTTAATAAAGTGAACACAAGGGAGACGTACCTCCAAATTAGAGCCAGACCATGAATAATGGAGCAGGAATCTGCCTGGAACAGGGGACCAGCTCTTGACAAAGCCTGTACTCTCTCCATCTCAGCCCTTTGGGGGAGTTTTATTTTTGCAGGGAGGGGGTTCTGGAAAAGCTTCAGGAGCTACAAGAAAAACTTTCAACCTGACATACCCTCTCTGGGTGGAAATGGCTCCTGTTTTAATTCAGCACAGATGTGCATGTGCGTTTGTGTCTTCTTTAATGAAAGCATTATGGTTACGCAGCTGCACGGATGGGACAAACATTTTTTAAAAGGGATAAATTATTCAGAATGCTTTATTTGCTTCATACAATTATTCTTAACCTTTGCCTGAGTAAACCCTAAAGCTGACTACCATGCCATTTACGACTGCTTGTCTCTTGGATCTCTGGAGCTAATCCTGCAACCTCTTATTCCATTAACATCAGGGGGAACAAAGGATGTTCAACACCCTCATGCAGGGCATTAAGCACCTTGTAAGATTGAGGCTGGTGAAAATCAGGGTAAAAATAAAGAGGAAGGAGAGACAGTTGTCTAAAAAATTAAAGGACAGAGGGGTTGTTAGGGACTTGAAGAGGAATCTATAGCACTGTAGCCTGAAGCTTTACCAGGAGAGTCACCTTCCTCTCCTGCTTTCCTCTGATAACTTTTGACCTCACTTCTAAGAATGTCATGTGGTTTTAACAATATTCACACAGAGAGATTCGCACACACGGTCACGATCCATTCCTTAAAAGCGTCTTTGTGCTGCTCCCGTGGGTTACCCGAGAGGCGAGGTCCAAGTCCGGTCCATGGTCAAAGGTGCAACATGGAGGCAGTCTGTAGTAGCTGAAGCTGGGTGCAGGGCAGGGAGTCGAGTGAGGTCAGGAACAGGCTTGCAAGCAGGGAGCCAGGGCGGGTCAGGAGCTCAGCCAGGAAAGCAGGACAGGGTTCAGGCAGGAACTATAAACCAACAATGTTGCTCCCACAACTTGGGACTGGGGCTGGCCAGCTTTTATCTGCCCCGAGGCATAGGACGGCCCCGATCCTCTGGTGACTTGCCTCTCCTGGCCTAGAGGCGAGCACTCCTCCTGCAGGAACTTAGTTCCCTCCGCCTCTCTGCCCTGAGCCTCTGCAGCTCAGGAGAGGCTGGAGGGTTACTGGACCCAGAGGCAACCTCAGCTTCCTCTGACGGGGCTGAGAGTGGAGCACCTGCAGGCAATGGGTCCTCCATCACCTCCGGAGCCAGAGCAGGCTCAGCTGATGCCTGCACCTGAGGATCCAGCACAGGTGAGGACCCTTCAGGCTCATGCCCCAGCCCTGGCTCAGCTGGTTCTGGAGGCGGGGAATCCTGTGCAGGCTGGGAGCCTGGCATCCGAGTCTGAATCCCAGGCCATCACAGTCTTATTCCAAGTCCCTGTCTTGCACCAGCACAGAATTCTATAGGAGGGTCCACTTGGCTATGTCCCAACAAACCTGACTATATAAGAGGCAACACCTGGCTTTGTTGTTAGAACATGCAAAAGTTGTGAGTGCCAGGGTGGAGTAGTGGTTACAGTGTCAGACTAGGACATTGGAGACCAGGGTTCAGATCCCCACATAGCCATGAAGCTCACTTGGTGACCTTGGACCAGTCACTGTCTCTCAGCCTAAACTTCCCCGCATGCTTGTTGTGGAGTTTAAATGAGGAAGGGAGAACCATGCTCCTTGGAGAACAGGGGGGTTGTAAATGCAGTTAATAAATAAACAAAATACTTCAGGGACAGGGCTCTCAAGAGGCTGCCCAGGCCAAACACAGCAGTACAACACCCCCGCTCTTGGACTTTCAAATAATGCTGCCTTTCTTTCTTTTATTATTATTATTATTTAATTCCACCAGTTTTCTGTCATGCCTCTTCCTTCCCGAAGGAGTTCAAAGCAGCTAACTACATAAATATACTCATAAATTTAAGAATTAAAAAATAATAATCAAATATTTGCTACCCATGGTTTGAGCATCGAACAGCAATGAAGCCAGTGACAGCACTTCTTGTATCTCAAAAGGCCTGAGCAGATTAAAAGAAAAAGGAAGAAAAGTTATACTCTTGCCAGTAAATGCTCATTTCCACTGGAGATTCGGAATTATATGCCAGGGAATTCTGCAAGGTTAATATTTGTTGACATTTTTTAAGAATTCATGTAAAAGGCTGACAAAAATCCTCTCATAAACTTCAAAAGAAATGCAGACAATCGGGTGCTGTCAGAGCGCTCAATTTTTTTTAACAATAGGAAGAAAAGCCAAAATGAAGAAGAGGAAAGATAAAAGGAATACGGACAACTACAATAAAATGAGACTATGTGAGCAGAAGAGGTTTAAAGTTATTCTCCAGAAAATTGCTCCGAATGAATTTCATCATTCTTGTTACAAATGTGTTTTTCTGACACTTTAATTATGAAGAAACTGTTCCTGAAACACACAAAATGAGCCGAAGCTGCCATACATTTAAGTAAAAGGCTATCACATCTCCATATTACCAAATTCACAGTGCAATTCAAATTAAATGGCATTTTATTGTGGCGGGATGAAATGAGCATTGCAAAAATGAAAAAAAGAGAAAGAGGTAATATAGAAGTACAAGGAACATTCTAATCATTTTATTTCATACCTTCAAAAATAAGAACTAGTGGAAATGAGAAACTAGAAACCACCTTGCAAAAGTAATGAATATATTGCTCTCCATATAACCACATACAAAAAAGAGCCTTTATCTGTTTGCAAATGGCCCAATATGCACTGTGGAAATATAATGATGAGACCCTCATTATCTGTGGTGGGTAGGCAACAAGTTTCTATTACCTGAGTGTGCCTCCTGTTTAAATAATAACACACTGACTCATCCATATGTTCAGCTCATTGTATCGTTGAACACCCTTGTCCAGCCTATTTAATACTGAATCTTACCATGGTGGGTTTGTTCCAGAAAGGAAAGCCAGCAAGTACATTCAAAATAATTCAATTTCCTTGTTTGCGTGTGTATTTTGTGCAATGGAGTGCTACCACCAGTAGCAGCTGGCTGAGCAGAGTGCATGGCAAAGGTCACTACGAGTAACTGAAGAGGAGAGACTGTGGGAAGGTTGGCATAATGAGGGCACAGTGGCAGAAGCATCTGACTGGCTCCCAGTGAGAGCCAGTGTGGTGTGGTGGTTAAGAGCGGTAGACTCGTAATCTGGTGAACCAGGTTCGCGTCTCCGCTCCTCCACATGCAGCTGCTGGGTGACCTTGGGCTAGTCACACTTCTCTGAAGTCTCTCAGCCCCACTCACCTCACAGAGTGTTTGTTGTGGGGGAGGAAGGGAAAGGAGAATGTTAGCCGCTTTGAGACTCCTTCGGGTAGTGATAAAGCGGGATATCAAATCCAAACTCTTCTTCTTCTTCTTCCTACACTGCTTCACATACACCCCTCTCACTTCCCAGCAGTAACTGGGGAGGCCAGATAAGCAACAAGGCCCCACCCCAACCTGCTAGCCCCTCCAGGTTACCATTTAAAATTCTGATGTGAAGTGGGAACCCCATCAACGGGAAAAAGTATCCAACCTAGCCTGACTTAAAAAAATAAATCATTCTGTGATTTCCTTCATGCTGAGCTGTCACAAATAAAACATTGAAAGTCTCCCAATCACCTCATTCACCTGCCAGAGCAAGGAAAAGCTGTCACTTACTCTGGCGCTGTGGCAGATCAGTGACAAGACCTCTGCAGCGTGACTCCTAAGATATGGTGCTTCTCACCATATGAAGCAGCCCAGATCCTGCAGTAATTGTCTGAGGCTCTTCATGAGAGGTCCAGAGGGTGGCAACATGAGAAAGGACCTTTTCTGTGGTGGCTCCTGGTTTGTGGAATGCTCTCTCCAAGGAGGCTCACCTGGCACCTTCTTTGCATATAGTTAGGCGAAACTTTTCTCTATAACCAGGACTTTGGCTGATTAACACTCTATGGCCTTTTAAATGTGTCTGTGGGAAGCAAGCTATTAGTTTCTTCTGTTTTGTCGTATGTTTTGTGTTCTCGTTTTGTATTTTTGTGTTGTGAGCCACCCTGTGATTTTCGGATGAAAGGTGGTATAGCAATTTAATAAATAAATCATCACTCATGCCCTCGGGGAAAAGAAAACCCTGAAGCAGTTCTTCTCTGTGTGAGGTTGGGGCTGCATGGACGCATTGGCACCAGTACTGAATTGGCTCCACCAGTGTTCTCATTCAGTCTCAACCCCATCCCCTCTTGCCAGTTATTCCTGAGGTAAACACAAAGGCTGTTCCTGTCAATTTCATCCGTAGCCCCCCTTCCTTCATGGCATCTTTTCCACTAGTTTTAAATATGCCTTCTTAGAAGCAATGTTTCCCCCCACATCTTGCCCCTGGTGATGAAAATTTCACTTGAAAATACACTGTTGTCTTTTTAAGCAGCCAAGAGTGCCGTTCTTGCACAATGCATCTGATTTTAGTTAAAAATAGCACATTTAGGCTGCAATCCATGGGAGCAAGACTCAATTAACACAATCAGACTTCACTCCAAGTAAACATGCAAAGGATCAATTCAGTTCTCTGCATTTTCACATCAGTTTGAGATATTTTTTTAAAAAAAAGAAAGTCCTCATGAAAATTCATTAGCATTTCAGTGCCTTCAGTATTCAAGAGTGTAACTTTTTCAGAGAGCACACCTGTCGTTCCTCTGTCACAGCTGTATCACCCTTGCCTTCTCCACTTTCGACTGGACATTTTTGTGTGTGCAATTTGGCCTGATGTACATATTTTAGCAAAGCAATTTTTCCTTATAAAATGCATCTGTGTGTGTTTATTTTTTGTTAGTAATTGATGCATTTATATGCACATTCTACCGTATTCTGTGCGTTTTTGTCCATGTTACCCAGCTGGAGAATGGCTCTGCAAAATTCAGGTAAGTGCACATTTTGAAGAATGACTGTGCTTTTCCCCCCATAAAATGTGAATTTTGTATGTCTGCTTTTAAATGTGAATCTCTAGTGGGCAATAAAGTTTTACCACTGTGACTGTCCCAGGTTTGAGGTGTCAAAGGAGGCGTCTTTGTTAGCATTGACCTGCCACCTGGTGATGTCACAGAATTTGCCAATTACGTCCTGGCTGCTGTGACCCGTCACTCATAGCCTGGAAAGTCTCAGCATCCTCCACCAGGCAGTGGAGCTTTCACACCTCAACTGAAATCCCTCGACTGAAACCCCACAGCCATCCACAGCAATAAGTCAACCAGGCAGATGACGCTGTAAAACCTAAAAGAAATTCTTCAGTGTAATCCAATCACTCTTTACTCGCTCTAAGGCATGTTGCCTTCCTGTTTCAGGGAAGGTAGTCGGTAAGGAAACAACTATCAAATTGGAAGGGCCATGTAAAGAGAAACACAAGTCTCGGAGCCATCATTTATCAGTTAAGGTAGCCATGTATCCTCCTTTATAGAGGGCAGTCCACTAATACAGTAGAGGAAGAGATGCACTTGGGAAGACAAAGAAGGGGACAGATGAATGTGCTGTGTGGCAGGAGAGAGGGAGGGAGGGTGTGTGTGTGTGTGTGTGTGTGTGAGAGAGAGAGAGAGAGAGAGAGAGAGAGAGAGAGAGAATGTTTGTCTTGGTATTGGGGAAAGCTGCTCGGTGTAATTAGAAGAAGAGTTTGGACTTTATATCCCGCTTTATCACTACCCAAAGGAGTCTCAAAGAGGTTAACAATCTCCTTTCCCTTCCTCCCCCACAACAAACAGTCTGTGAGGTGAGTGAGGCTGAGAGACTTCAGAGAAGTGTGACTGGCCCAAGGTCACCCAGCAGCTGCATGTGGGGGAGCAGGGAATTGAATCCTGTTCACCAGATTACGAGTCAACTGCTCTTAATCACTACACCATACTGGCAACAACATCACTGTGTGTGGTGTGTGGCATGGGGATTTATATTGTGCGGGCTTACAATCAGAACCAGCAGAACATACCTGAATTCCAGGGGTGATGGGGAGTAGCAATGGCTGTACTCACGCTCATATTGTGTTAATCTTCTGCAGAAGAATGATCATCTGTTTGAAAGGCTGTCTGGTCCAAGTCCTGTTCAAAGATGAAGAACCATAAGGAGGGAGATCAGAGGCGATGAAGTTGCCCATCAGCAGTTAGCACCTGGTCTGCAGACTGAGTAGGCACACAAGTCACAATCTACCCTACTATGGTAAGATGTACTGTGTTTAAATTACAGTAATTATTTCTAAATTTGCATCAATATGTATAAATTGTCATTTAAAGATATTGTGCACGTCTATAACCATCTCTCTCTTTTCTGATGCACTTCCTCTCTTTGGGCAAGGTGCAACTGGTCATCCTATTATCAGCTGAGAGAGGGATTGGAAAAGGACATGGCTGAAATGCACAATGTGATGTCCAATATGAAGTTAACATCCCAGGACCCCTGCCTTTCTTGTACATTGTCTAGGCAGTTCACACTGATTCTCAATTCTCACCTCAGCTTGTTCAAAGCCTGCCCTTATCTGAAGGCTGAACAGCGGCCAAACAACAACCAATTAAGAAAGAAACAGGATACCAGCCATCAAATCAACCTTTTCACACAGATCTTGGAAAATTAAGCACAACCAAAATATAATTCAGCCATAAATAGCAAACTTGAAGAGAGGGTTGCTTAGAGGCGCGAGGTAGAGTGAAGGATGGAGAAAGTTCTGCATGACCCACCCTGAAGTTCCAGAGTTGAATCTGCTCCAGGTTTGCAGTATGATGATATCTAGCATATTATTTAACATATTATTTAACAGAGCCAGGCAATACTGCTTGGAGAGGTCCATTGAGCAGAATCCCCTGATTTGGCCCTATCACTAGGAAGAGGGAGTCAGCTCTTAAACAAGGGCAGCTATGTATGGAAGTACACATTCTTTCTGATATTTTGGCCACAAGCCACGTGAGGTTAAGTAAAGGCACTTTGAATTGGACCTTGACGTGATCAGGCAGACAATTGAGCCCTTTTAAAATTGGCACAACATTCATAAACCAGACCTTACCAGTCTGAACTCAAGCAGCCATATTCTATACCAGTTGAAGCTTCTGAGTTATCTCCAAGGGCAGGCCCACATATAAGGTATTGCAGTAATCCAACCAGGAGGTGACCAGAACATGGATCACTATGGCCAAACTGTTGTAGCAATGTCTTGTGCACAGGAGTGTCTCCCGTTTATTGCAGCTACCACACACTAAACCACACAGCAGAAAAACTTACATGCTGCTCTGGGTGTGTATTGTCCTGGGACACATTCCTAGAATGGATCAAAAGCATGGGGATTGTTGAAACACTTGCCTTGCACATAAGAAATACTCAAGCTCAGTCTTTAGCACCTTTAGTTAAAATGGTCTCAGGTGAGAAAACTAGGTGTAGCCGCTTCATATGCTATTGCATATATGCTATACAGTGGTACCTCGGGTTAAGTACTTAATTCGTTCCGGAGGCCCGTACTTAACCTGAAACTGTTCTTAACCTGAAGCACCACTTTAGCTAATGGGGCCTCCTGCTGCCGCCGCACCGCCAGAGCACGATTTCTGTTCTCATCCTGAAGCAAAGTTCTTAACCTGAAGCACTATTTCTGGGTTAGCGGAGTCTGTAACCTGAAGCGTCTGTAACCTGAGGTACCACTGTATTGCATATGCATATACTTAGCCTCCCATCTTGAGTTAGGAGCAAGGGATTTCATATAAGGTATTTTGGCTGGCTAGAAATCTGGCACCTCTCTGTTTCAAAACTTAAACATTGAATAAGAGACACAAAAAAATCCCTTTTGTAAAATGCTTGGGAATATATATTGCAGATATGTTGAGCCGTAACTGTGACCTCCCCCATACGCACCCTGCAATGCAATTATTTCATCAGTGCTTTCAAATATAAACAATAAAACAAGAGCACATTAATCAAAGATATTGATCAACCTCAAATGAGAGCCTGTGTGAATACATAATTGCATCATAAATCAATCAGCCTTTCTATGAAGCTACAAATTCAATATTGTGCTCAAGAAACAACAATTATGAGTATCTAAATGTTTGGCTGAGAACTGAAGTGATTTTGGATTGAGCAGCCTTTTTTAAAAAAAGAAATTTGTGCCCTAACAGTCCGATACTTTTCATCTTCTGACCCATTCATCTGTTCCTTCCATCTTATCACCGGATCCTGCAAACTCAACCTTTCCATGCTGGTGGGCAGGGATGTCTGCATCTACATGCATTTGCTAAGAGTGGTGGGATGCACTCTGACCTTACCATATAAAGATAGCTCAGGGTGTGCAGGGTGGCAGTTTGCAGGGCACAGATGGGGAGGAGGACTGCTGATGCTCTTCTGTCCCCCCCCCCTCACTAAAACACATTCCCAGCTCAGGTGGAGGGGTTTATGGTTATTTATTGTGTGGCTGTTTTGTATGCTGTGACTGCTATGTTGTGACCTGCCCTGAGGTCTATGGATGAAGGGTGGTATAACAACAACAACAACAACAACAACAACAACAACAACAACAACAGGGGAGACAGGCAGTCATAGACTCATTCACTCACCCACAATGTGGGAAGCCCATTGGTTGGCACCACCAAGCCATTTTCAGTGGGTGACTTTGCAATTTTGCTTGTTTCTGTCAGGAGCTCAGCCTACACTCGAGTAGGACCCTGGCAGAGACACGTGCCCAACTGGCATGTTCTCTCCCTCCTGGTTGATCATTTGGGAGCTTCAAAAGCTTCCTTCAGCCCAAACATCACAGCGACCAATGCCAACTGACACCGGCACACTTAGGGATCCGCAGAGTTTGCGCATCATGCGTAACAGACCTCAGCAACTCAGCATTTTGGCTAATCTACTATATTTACATATAAACACACACGGAACACTGCAACATGGCTCCCTCTCTCTCTAGCATCAGACAAAGGACAATAGTCCCACTTCAAAGAACACAGTAACACAAACATCCTGTCTCTGTCACTTCCCACTCTGCGGAGTCAAAACATATACAGTGGTACCTTGGGTTACAGACGCTTCAGGTTACAGACACTTCAGGTTACAGACTTCGCTAACCCAGAAATAGTACCTCAGGTTAAGAACTTTGCTTCAGGATGAGAACAAAAATCGTGCTCTGGTGGCAGCAGGAGGCCCCATTAGCTAAAGTGGTAACTCAGGTTAAGAACAGTTTCAGATTAAGAACGGACCTCCGGAACGAATTAAGTTCTTAACCCGAGGTACCACTGTACTGTCATGTGACAGACAGCAATCCCATGACTGCGATCATGGAGTAGGAAGTCTAACAGTTTCTAGCCTCTCCACACTCCTCCTCAGTCTCCTTTCCACACAGACATCCCTATGTGTCAAATTAGCATGCCAGAGGAGCCAAGTGTGAAGACTCTTCTAAGTGACTGAGAGGCAGATATTTCATGTTGATTAGCTCTTAGGAGGCAGACATGGGGCCCAGGGGGGAAAAACCACAGAGTGTCAATGACTCCCTGTGACCCTGGAGGACACCTTTGTCATCCACAGAGCTCAGGGCATGGTGCTGTTTTCCATTCCCCCACTCCAAAATCCACCACTGGCATCCTTCACAAACTACTTTCCCCAGGATTTTTTGGTGAAAGCCATGACTGTTTAAAGTGGAACACTACTGCAGATTCCCCCCCCCCCCAATCAGCAGTTCATTCTGTCCTCCTTGCAGGGATGCCAACTTGAATAAAATATGGGGGGCAGGTAAGCCCCACCCCACATAATCAATCACATGACATGGTGTATGCATCCCATATGAATTCCAGTGCCCATCAACTTTGGGGGCAGCCCTCTCAAATATTTTATGGGGGGCAAATGGACCTTGGAGCTGGCTCCTATGCCTCCCTGGACTTCTTTTGGGGCCCTGCCCTTTACAAGTTGTTTTCTTAAATATTGCTTGTATTTCTGCAAACCTTGGCATTTCCCCAATCCTATTGATACTTCCCCTTGTCCAAGGTGCTTCTGAGAAGCTCAGGTCAACTAAAATTCTGAATGAAATTCAAGAACTTCAAGGTGATCTTAGCTCTAGCAAAGAAATGTTTCCTTGCTCTTCTACGCATGTTTGGCATGCTAGAATAGCATGTGTGTTTAGCATCACAAATAAAAATGCCAAACATGAGGCGCCAGGTGAAATATGTCAGTAGCTCACACCTCTTGGTTTTTATTTGGAGAAGTACTAATTGACACAGTTATTCAAAATCCTTTTTTAAGTTGTTAATTTGCATGGGCTATGCATCTGTTTATCTCTTGGTGCAAATTTTTAAATCACTGTAAACTACAATTATCTCAAATTAGGTGTGGAGAGTTTCCAAGAATAAATATCCAGTTGGGCTCATTTTATTTTCTCCCCAAAAAGAAAGAAAAGAGAAGAAAGAGCAGCTAAATTGTGTGCACAAAATGGCTTGTGGGTGGCTTATCTGTGAAAAATTTCCTTTTTAACAAATTATGTGCTTTCAGAGGTGGCTTAACCACTAGGTAAATTAGATGGCTGCATAGGGCAGAAAAATTCAAAAGGTGGCAAATGATAGAGCCGGCAACCGCCAGTCCTGGTAGTCTTTGCTATCCAGAATGCCGGGAAAATGGAACCATTTTATCCTGACAAGCCTCCTGAGTGGGTCTTCCAGGGGGCAGAGGGAGATCCTCAGAAACAAAGAGGCCAGCTGTGGTGGCAAAGAGGATGATGTGGCCCTACTCAGTGGTGAAAGAAGAAACACCACGGTACATCTGCAGCAGCACAACAAGAGGTTTTCATCTGCCCCAGCTGCAACAAAACATGTCTCTCCCTTATCAGTCTCTACAGCCAGAACAGGAGCTGCAACTTTCCAACAGCTTGACTTCACCCGCAAAGGCACACTCCTCCATTCTCTGAGTCAGATGGGTGCCAACCAACTCAGCTTTCCTAAGATGGCGCTGTCCCAAATGATTGTTGGAATTACAGCTCCCATCATCAGCCCAAGACAATGGGTGGGGATTGGAGGGAGTTGTGGTCCAAAATCTCTCAAGGGCAAGCCACTTGAAGAACCTGAGAAAACCCTCACTTTCAAGTCCTGTGAGAGATGCGTGACAAACATGTGCCTGTTTATTCAGAATTAACGCCCGTTTTGTCCACAGCAATGGCACCTTCTCCCTTCCAAATAAAGGATGTTTAGAGTTGCAAACTCTCTGAAGGCATCAAGGGGGGCAGTCTCCAGCCACCTGGGGACTGCCTTTTTACTGCTTGTGTGAAGCAGGGATAGCTCACCCGTGTGGTTGTGTTGTGAAGCCTCTGGAACTCACCAAGACTTACTTTACCAACTGCACTGGCTCCTAGTGGAGTACAGGGGCAGGTGCTGGTTTTGACCTTTAAAGCCCTATGCAGCCTAGGACCCATGTACCTACGGGACCACCTCTCCTGGTATGCCGCGTAGAGGACCTTAAAGTCCACAAATGACAACACTTTGGAGGTCCCAGGTCTCAAGGTGGTTAGATTGGCCTCAACTAAGGCCAGGGCCTTTTCAGTACTGGCCCCGACTTGGTGGAACGCTCTGTCACAAGAGACTAGGGCCCTGAGGGACTTGACATCTTTCCGCAGGGCCTGCAAGACAGAACTGTTCTGCCTGGCCTTTGGTTTGGACTCGATCTGACCCTTATCTTTCCCTCCCCTTATGGTTTTGATTTACTTTTAAAATGAGGCTGCATTTTAAATTGCGTTTTAACCTGTATTTTAAATTGGTGGGTTTTTTCCCCTATTATGTTTTTATTGTAATTTTACTGGTGTTAGCCGCCCGGAGCCCGGCTCTGGCCGGGGAGGGCGGGGTAATAATAATAATAATAATAATAATAATAATAATAATAATAATAATAATAATTGTTTAAGGGAGTGCAGCTAGCGGTCGCAGCCTGCCCGGATCAGAAATGATGTTTTTTACGGGGGGGGGGGATGTAAAGCACCCCTGCAGGGAGGAACACCATTCCTTGTGCTGGATCTCTCATACTGAGGCCATCTCCATCTCCTCTCTCTTCACTTTGTTATGCTGGGCGAGGGGGGGGGGGGTTGCATGTCCCCACCCTGAGCTGCCAGTGTGCCTCTATCTTTCAGTGGGTGGATTCAGTAAGTACCAATATTTCAGTGCCCTATACAGTGCCCAGTACCGGCACTCCAGAGTTTGTCTATAGGACAAAATACTGCTGTGTGCATTCATCGCATAACAGTATTCACAGATGGTCACCCAACGGTTGGAGTGAGCCTCAAATGAGATTTCAGCACTGCGTATGAAACCAGTCCAAGCCAATAAGTTCCAAAACTGATACGTTCCAATGGTTTTGGATCACAGGTCTGATTAGCCCCAGCCAGAGCGGTCACCTACTAAATCAGAGTTGGCCAATATGGTGCCCCATATTGATTAGCCCCAGCCAGCCTGGCCAGTGGTCTGGGATGATGGGTGTTGCAATCTATCCCTGTACTAAATAAACAGTGAAGGAGGCGAGTTCTCCGTTGGCTTGCAGCACTATTGAGTATGGTGATTTTCTTTGAAATGTAGGGATTAAATTATTTATGCATTTTATAAAGCTTCCTTTTCTATTATATCCGCCTTGCTGTGTACAGGCTTAACTGAAATGGGTCTTACTTCCTTCTCTCCCCCTTAAAAACACACACACCCCTGAATGGCATAATTCAAAGCCGTTAAAATACTGCAGAAGTCTTGCTTCATGTGTCTTATTTTTGTATTTTCCAATATTTCCAGTCCACTTTTCAGCCCAGAAACTTCTGAATGCATATTAATAGAAAGGCAAAAGAAAAGAACAATTTAACACAACGTACTGAAAACAGTAAAATCATAAGCGCAGCAGGCTAAACATTCAAAGGCTTTTTTAAAAAAGCACACATAAAAGCAACACAGAGCAGAACACTGTTAAAAAAAACATTCAGAATAAAATCACAAGTGCTACTGCTCAGTTTAAAAAAAGAAAACTACCTTTAAATGTCTGAGCAAAGAATGAAGTTTTGACTTGTCGCCTGAATATTCACCATGAAAACACCATGTGGGTCATTTGAGAAGGAAATTCCACCTGCCCAGTGCCACCACCGAGAAGACCTTGTCTCCAGTTGTCTCTCAAACTCAAGTGCACCAGGCCCACTTGGAAGAACAGCCTCTGAGAAGATTCTCAGTTCTTGAAGAGATTCATCCAGAACGCATTGGATATAGAAGGAATTTCTGATCATGTCAAATGATTGTCCCCTTCATTGCAGATTTTCAGGTGGTTGTTAAGACCATAGTCAGCCAGGTTTGGGGGTTTTTTAATACCTTCCAGCTTGTGGATTTGTTTTGTTTGGTCCATATTACTGCACTCAGTTTTCATGACATTGCCACTTCCAGACAACCTGTTTATTGACCTTCCATCCAAAGATAAACAATGTTGACTATTTATTGAGCATTTGTTCTGATTTGTTTGCAGGCAGATAATTCGACATAGAATCAAACAACTATTACCCCACTCTTTCCACTCCATTTCCCATCATTTTCCTTATTGCAAAAAGCCTGATTTTGGGGGAGGGGGGAGAACAGATTTGTTGCACAAGAGTGCTTGCACGCCGTGAATTTGCTGGTATGTGATTGAATGCCCCCCACCCTCAAAAATAGTCACAACCTGGAAGCATCTTTTGATTAATAAATCACATTTTGAGAGATAGAAAACATTATACATAGGGGGTTTTTGATATAAAAGTAATGTATAAACCAACATCCACAATCTATGTGGAAAACATATTTAATTCCGTTCGTTCATTTATTCCCTTCCAATTGCAGCATATCAGCATGTGCAAGTTAAGAGTGCAAGCCTGCACAGGTGTACTTCTAAATCCCCATTAAGTTAATGAGCCTTACTTCTGAGTAGACACAGGATTGCACTGCCTATTTTTATGGCCAAAGGCAATTCAAAAGCCAAATGGTTTAAACTAACCTCCCTCCCTCAAAATGAATAGCTACACCATTGATGTGAGAATGGCCCTAAAGGAAACAGCAGATCCAATCGTTTCACCCCATTCATTATCTTCTTAGTAATCTATCCTATTATAAATCCAGCTCTTTGTAGACTTCAGACTCTCTTTTTCTTCCATCCCCCATGCCTGGAGCTAAAGCTATCGCCATTGTCCCTCCCTCTGACAGCAAAATAGCTCTCTGTTTTTTAAGAAATCTGAGCCTTGGTTAATTGCAGAACAAGGTACTTAGGTGGGGGTTGGCTTAGTGAAGCTGTCCACTAATTTAATATTTATTTCGGTTCAATCTTATATACGTCTACTTAGAAGTAAGCCCCACTGAGTTCAACAAAACTTACTCCCAGGTATGTGCATACAAGATTGCATGCAGCATTAGGAGATTATCAGCCTTGGACTCAATCAATTAATCAGCCACTTTTAATTATATTTGCATATTACTACATCTCAGTATCAGGGCTTTTCTATATTGAGAAAGCTCTGATCACATGAGGACACCTGGTTTCCCATCAGCACTGCACTTCATGAGAAATAATCATGGGATCTAGGTGAGCCACATGATCAGTTCTTCTTTCATTGTTCTAGGGAACAATGAAATTGAAAATCTACATAAAACATTCAAAACCCCCTAAAAACTCTGAAACCCCATTTTAAAATACACTGTACTATAGAGACTCCTTATGCTGCGTTTAGAACCAGAATTGCATTTGCGTAGAAACTGTTTCTCAGGTGGCTAGTCCTGGTCTTTATAACCCTATACCTTCTTCCAGAAGGCAGAAGCTGAAAGAGATCATTTCCGGGGTGCGTACTATCCTGCGCTATCTCTGCAGCTTTCTTATGGCACCTGACAGCATAGATTCCATACTGTTAAGTTGTGGGTGAACATACCAGACGACACAGCAATTCTTCAAACAGCTCTTGTTTATTCACAGGCCAGAACTGAACTGAAGGGTTCAGTCAGCCTGCTTATATAGAGCTCCAGTACAACGTAACTGTAACAATTTTCTAAAACTATCCAATCACTGAAGGTCACTTTCGATCCCTTATTTGCATAACTATCTACAGTTTCCCCTGCTGGCCCAGGGTGAGAACTTCAGTACAGTACACAGTACCAATACAATGTGGGGGTCAGTCACTGGGTATCGGGTTTCCAACAGCTAGCCTGCCACACTGAATATCATACATTAACAGTGGCTGTAGAAAAACTGATGCTCTGAGTTTGGCCTCCACATCACGCTAGTAATTTATAGAAGCTCTGATCATGTGGGTTACTCAGGTCTCTTGATTATTTGCATCTCCGTTAGACAGATAAACATGTGTTGTCCTCTGTCAATAATCCCTCAGCACTTAGGAAGCTTTATAGTTAATTCCAGCGGAAGCCAAGTTGTGGTCAGAATGATTTATTGCCACAATCAAATTCATTCACACATCATGCAGTCTTTATCTAACACGTTCTGCTGAAACCTCACCCCTATGCCCTTGGGAATTAAGCTATCTCGCGAATAATTTCTGAAGATTTTCTTTTCTGCTGCAATTAAAAGCCCATTTTACATACAGTAGTCATCTCATTTTTGTAATTATTTTCAAACAGTTGCCAGTTGCTTATATATTTATCCCGGAGCCACCTTACTATTCCCTGCTGGAACGCCGCATATGCAGAAATGAATCCTTTGAATAGTGTAGTGACAAATTTTATTCTGATATATCTATCTGGAGCCTGACTAAATCTCATTGGAATTAATTTGCCAGTAAGTCTAAATCTGTGTTCTGTTCATTGTTGGGTAGAGGAAGAAGAGATCAATTAATCAGTATATCGAGCAGCAGAGCAAGGCCATTATATTATGGCCTGATAGTCAAATGACTTCACACATGTATCCTCTGTATCTGACACCCTTGTATTTGGGGGTGGAGGCACTTCAAAAGATACAGCCAACAAATGTCTTTGGCAGCATATTACCCTAATCTAAAGTAGGGATGAAGGTGAAGCTACCTAATTCACAATACACAAACCAAAACACAGTTGACCTTCACAAAAAAATCACACAAAAATTCTGAATTTTTCAGTGCTGTTCTCCAGCCAAGTAATGTGTACAAAAAAAATATATTCTAGGGTGGAGGGCACATGAAATGCATATGGTTGCCAGTTCGTTTGTGTCTAAATGTAGCTAATAACATATGAAAGTACAGTGTAGAAGGGGGGGGAGTGTAATCAATTAATTAAAAAACTAAATACAACCAAAACCAGATATTAAAAACTCAAAGAAGGTCTACCATCAGCCAAGTGTTGCTTAGGCATGGCAATTTATCCCATGATAATGGCACCCAAGCACTAAGCCAAATTTCAAGTGCCTTAAATGAGGGGCACCTAGTAGCATCCATTTTAGCTGTGCCATGACTATGCTTCCCTGGCTTATTTGGACCGGTAGCAACCAGAATCTGTCCTATTCTCATGCAGACTGTCAGGTAGCATGGCCCAGTGATCCTGCCACTCAAAAAAGTACTATGGAAAGCAACCTGATCCCGAGGGGGTTAAATAACAGGCCTTCATTCAGAGGAATATTTTAAATGGCAGAGTTCTTAAAATAGCACTCACAAGCATACAAATTAGTCCTTGAAGCCTGACTTTTATTTTTAATGAGTTTCCAGGTATGATTGCAACAAGCCTCCTATTTAACAAGCAGACGCTGATATCCCAGCTGCGTAATGTTCGAATGTCCCTCAACAAAAGAGAGATGAGAGAGAGAGAGAGAACCTGCATACAAAAGGATAATGAAAGGATCTATGTCAAAGTTCGCCCACTGAGCACCTGCACATCAGAGACCCATGAAACTTTTTACCACCTTCTTCCCTCCCAGATAAATACCTGCTACCCAATGATTCTCATTGCCGGTCTCTACATACCTGGTAAATTAACCAAAACTGTTGCTTGAAAGCCTGGAGGAAAACAACAGTGGCCACACAAAGTGACCTCGCTTTGTGGCAAAAAGGCAAAATGATCTGCCTGGGAAGATCTAATTAGAAGCAATTAGCTAGTAGCCAGGTGAAACAGGTCACACACACACGGACTGCTCCCCTCCTCTCTCTTTGCATTGATCAATAGGTGTAGTTCTTTAAAATATTTTTTTATTATTAATGAGCAAGAAACAGGCTGTATGCACCAACACGACATTATCAAAGCAATTGGTTTTCCCTCTCCCACCCCTCCCCCAGAACAAAAGATGGATACAACAAATTTTCCCATAAATCTATATGTGTAGTTGGCGGGTGCCAGTCATCAGGATGTTCATTTGAAAATAGGGGTGGCATTTTTTCCAGAAAAAAAATGTCCATATCAGTAGCGTCATTCTGGGTGTGTACTCTCTTAGTTAGTTTCTCAGACAAAGAGATTGTTACCATTGTGTGATGTGCAGATGATCAAATCTTTTCTGGGTTGTTGTTGTTTTTTGCTATGAGCAATCATGCCACTACCAGAAGAAAAGTGATACGTTCCTTGCGCAATAATTGAAGTTGAGAGTCTTTTTAAATTGTTAATAAGCCTAGGTATGGGTTGCTTTGTAGATCCTGATTTTTAATTCTTCTTATTTCTGTCTTCTTGAGGTAGATGTGGTAGATTTTTAATTTACTTGTTTTTAAATTAAGAGAATAAAGTCAGCTATATTTTCACATGAATTATTTTATGTTCATTACCTCAATATTTATGTGCAATTTTATTTATTTGCTTTATTTGAAAACTCAAAGCTTTGTGTCTCTCATTTCCCTGAGTGTTTCAGGTCTGTACTAAGACCCATGAGAGTTGTACACCCACACAGTTTGTGCTACGACAGCAGTTGTATAATGAAAATGGGCTGGTGTGTGGTTTTTCCCTCAATTTAAATTAAAGCTACCTTTAATTTGCAATTTTAATATACTGTAAAAGATTATTATACGGCAGCAAGCTTGCCAAAGGAGATCTTTAATTTTAGTGTGAAGAAGGTCTTCTGTGAATGAATGTGACACCAGAGAAGGGAAACAGACAAAATCAAATGAAACACATTATGAATGTATAATAATTTCATACACCATAAATTCTTCTAAAGAAAGTTAGCTTCTCAAAAGAGAACTTGGCAGACTATGGCAGACTTTCATGATTCCCCCACCAAAAAAAATTGTAAGCTCAATATCTATTCAACTTTTGCAATATCTATTCTTGCAAATTCACCCAGTAGATAAGAGTTGTTATATTTGTAAATATAAAAAAATACAACATAGTTTTGAAATACAGTGGTACCTCGGGTTAAGAACTTACGGTAATTCGTTCTGGAGATCCGTTCTTAACCTGAAACTGTTCTTAACCTGAAGTACCACTTTAGCTAATGGGGCCTCCTGCCGCCGCCATGCGATTTCTGTTCTCATTTTGAAGCAAAGTTCTTAACCCGAGGTACTATTTCTGGGTTAGCGGAGTCTGTAACCTGAAGCATCTGTAACCTGAAGCGTATGTAACCTGAAGCGTATGTAACCTGATGTACCACTGTATGTATTTTATTGGTTTTTTTGGGGGGCAGTAATAGTATACAGTCATGTGCATTTCATAAGACCCTTTCTCATCTAAGACATGGGATGGAGCAGGAATTTGGTTCAATTTGCATTTTCATGCAAACTTACATGATCTGCACTTTCCCAAACAATACACAATCTGTTTTGAAACAAGTTCCGTTAGTAAAGCTTTGGAACCATATTTTTGGTCTGGATAATTCCCCCCCCCCAAGAAGAGTCAGTTTTTATTCATCCTGACAGTAAGAGCTGTTCGACAGTGGAATTTGCTGCCAAGCAGTGTGGTGGAGTCTCCTTCTTTGGAGGTCTTTAAGCAGAGGCTTGACAACCATATGTCAGGAGTGCTCTGATGGTGTTTCCTGCTTGGCAGGGGGTTGGCCTCAATGGCCCTTGTGGTCTCTTCCAACTCTATGATTCTATGATTCTATGATTCTATGATTCATCCTATGGCTTCAAGCTGCACAATATTAATAACCGCAATAGAGGATGCTGTCCCAATGGCAGAATTGAAGCAAGATCAGCTGCTAGTCCTGTACATGGAAAGGGATGGGCGGGTTGCCAGCTTGTTTTGGTTTTTTTGCCTCAATGTCAGGGGCCGTGTTGAGGAGGGCTGCACTGAGGAGGAATGGTGGGAGCCTCTCCTCTCCCCCCCCCTCCAGATCCGGATCCTGAATCTTCCCAGGAGCAGGAGGACAGTATAGATTTGGAACAGTGGTTTGCAGAGGAGCATCGTTCAGAAGGCAGAAGCTGGGAAATACTGGTTGGGGAGCAGCTAGGAGAAGAAACACTAGGAGAGAGAGGGTTAACAGATTCACTGTCTCTGGAAAGCCTTCATCCGCTCTCCCCAAAGTCAATAAGAGCTGAGAAAGTGGCAGAACAGAAAGCACACAAAGCACAGAGGGGGACAGGCTCAGATTACAAGATGTAGCAGTGACGTGGATTAACAGGGGCGTAAGGGGGTGGGATTCTTAATTGGGAGCGCTGCCATTCTAGGAGGTATGTTCTTTGTTCTCTCACTGTGATTATTAAAGTTTCTAACTGGTAAGAAGACTCCTATTCCTTTGTTCTGCTTATCTCCTGCCATGGAGAGAGAAAACTGATTTCCTGAAGCCTGACACTCAAGAAGCAAAATTTCTTGGGCTGGTCCTGCTTCAGGAATTGACAGAAGACTCCTGACTATGGCCTTGGTTGGTACCAAGGATGTTGATCCTGAATGCCAGCTTTGATTTCCCCTGGATTCCATGGGGTTACCTGCATGTGGCATTTCTCTTTAAACCTAAAAATCACTTATTTGCCCAATTTCCCATTCAGCTATATGTACACGCATGCAGATGCCAGATTCCACACTTGTGTAGCCCTCGACTTCACTGGGATTTAAATAACCTAATGTTGCACGGGATTGCAGCCCGCAATTATTTCCCGACTAAAACAGTTCAGCTATTTTATTCTTTCAGCATATACTGTGTAAACACTATTTATTTCCATTCTCTCACTTTTAAAATTCAGTTGTCAACCAAGCACTGAGGTGCTATAGTCAGCTGGTGCTTCAATTAACACCTTATTAACTTCCAGCAGTTTAGCTGGGAGCACTGGACCTTCCCTTCGATTTTCTAATTTGAAATTATACATTACATCATTCTTTTAAATGGTACTTTCCCAGCAAACGCCATTTGGCAATCTGCACACAGCTATTCTTTATGCCAGTACATTTTGCATCCTTCTCTGGAAAGAAGTTCTTTGAACATTTCTGTTAGCGTTGCACAATTATGTGTATGATACAAAGTATTATGTAAAATGCTCAATCTACCTCCATTTGTATTTGTCATGGGCATGCTATTGTAAACCTCCATTTAAAAGAAAATGAATTCAAGGGCAGTAAAAAATGTTTATTCTATTCTATTTTGAATAAATGTAGGTCTAGGCACCATAGAACACTTTTAGAATAAATGATTTTTTGGGGGTGAAATCATAGGCTATGGCCCCTTATTTGTCATAGTCTTCTTTAGACTTCCATAGTATTTATAAAAGCAGTTTGTGATAAAAGGGTGGTACTCAATGCTAGTCCTACTGCAAGTAGACTCACTGAAGTTAATAAACATGACTTACTTGGTTTCATTAAATAGTCTTTCTGAGTAGGACTTAGTGGAATACAACCCATAGTTTAAAAATAGTTTCCCACCAATATTTTGGATTTTTAAGGGGGAAGGGAGTTTCATAAATGTCTGAGAATTGAAAACCTGCCTTCAGGTTCATATACAGCATATTCATATTCAGTTAGAAGAGGGGACCCTAAATTAATGGAAAAAATAGCCAAAGATGTGGGTGATGCCCTTACAGGGTTGTTGTAAAGCAAAGGTGGGAAACCTTTTCTGGTTGATGCACCAGATCTTTATCTTCTTTATCCCAGCAAACCAAGTGGGTGGAAGCACACAGTGGTCAGTCACCTGACATCATATGTTTGACTGTTTGCAAAAGGGCTTTCAAGCAACTCCACACTGCTCTTTGCAAAAGGGCTTTCAAACAGCCCCACACTGCTCTTTGAACCTCCAATTTTCAAAGGAGTTTCAAACAGCAGTGTGGGTTTCTTTGAAAGCCTTTCAAGGAAGGGAAAATCTTTAGCCATGGTTTCAATGGAAATTGCTTTCCGCTTCCAGAGCAAGGTGTGACCTCACTGCAATGGTGCCCCCTACCCATAAAACCCAGCTAGTATGTGCTCTATCTTCTGGTGGTAGCCAAAAACAGTTCCCTTTCTGCCAGCCTTTGGATAGGCTTTTAAATATTTAGAACAGATATGACAGATGGATGTCTTAATGATATGTTTTAATTGTATTTTCTGGTAATTTTGTTTTTATATTGTTGAGATATCACTTGTGATGAGGGACAGAGTATGAAGTCTAAAAATAAAAAATAAAGTAATAACAACAATTACTCTTGTTTTCCTTGGTTGTTTCCGTATCCGCATATTCCAACGAGTTTCAATAGTTTTGTTAGGAATGGTCCTTGTTATGGTGGAAGCGAGGAGAGTGACAGCTTTTAGCATTATATTTAATAGGCATGGTGGCAAATGTATGCTCTCTAAGTTTTGCTCCAGGGGATTTGGAACAACTCCTGTAGCTGAAATTAAGAGGGGTACTAAATGAGCTCTGTTGACATGCTTTATTTCCAACATGGGATTGTGGTACTTTTCTTGTTGTTTTGTCCCTAAAGTTGTATGTGAGAAGTATTTTAATATATATCATAATGGCTGTTTTAGGGCAGGCATCTCCAACCTATCTGGTTGATAGGAACCTAGTGTTTATCTGACGTAATAGGAGGAAATGTCTAGTAAACTGAAAACACATTTCTAGCCTCTTTTTATTGCCATGCCTTCAAAACACGCTTTCCCAGTCATAATAGTTTTGCGATACATATGTTAGATCATTGGTGCTTATATCTGTTATTAGTTCTGCCATGAGATCTGCACTCCATAACATCTTCAATCCATAACAGATCAGGATCTCAAGACTTTCACTGGAAAACCATAATTGGTTAGGTGTGCAAGAAAGCCATTTTGCTTACCATTTCAGGTCTTTATTTTCCACCTGATATTCAACATTCCATAGCATGCTCAGCCCCACCCCATCAAAAAATACAATGGGGAGACTGAAACTGCCTCAGCCCCTAGGAGTCTACGTCTATTTTAATGTCTCATTTCTATTGAAAAGGACATCAGGAGCCAGCCAATTTAATTGGATTGTCCCACTCAGGCTTCTGTCACACCACAAACCTATCACGGTGTCAAGCAAATCCAGTGTACACACAGAGATTGAAGAAACATCTGGGTTGATCATAATTCCGTCCCATTCCCTAGTCATGTTATCATTCACCTCATGGTCAGGTTAAAATAATAATAATAATAATAGCAATACGAGAGAGAGAGAGAGAGAGAGAGAGAGAGAGAGAGAGAGAGAGAACACGAGACAGAGGGCAGCTGCTCTCAACTCAAAATGCACAACAGTGGAGAGCCCCCTCAGGAGAAGTTCTGACACCAAGGACTTTTACCTCATTGACAGCACAACACAGCTTGTCTGCTTGGCTGCTGCTCTCAGAAAAAGAAATGGCAAAGGTTCACGCCGTTAAAGGCATGATTGATGGGCGCTGTCAGTCCCTACCTGTCAGCCTGCTGTAATGGCAGGAATAAGCAACCCTCCCGGGACTTGGCCCTTTGCAACACAGCCACCAATCCCTTTCGATGAGAGTATAATATCTGGTTGCCACTCCCCTCCCCCGCAGCAAGTGGCAGGCTGCTTCACAGGCGGCAGAAGAACAAAATAAGTCACTCTAGTCATGGTGATGCCAGGAAAGAGGCTTCCTGTGGGAGTACAAATAAGTCACTTAGAACACACAAGGCAGAAGGTCCAGGGACAGATAAAGGGAAGTCTTTCTTTACATGCTATATAATTACAGAATTCATTGGCACAAGATGTGGTGGCAGCAGCTACATGACTTAAAGGTAAAGGGACCCCTGACCATTAGGTCCAGTCGCGGATGACTCTGGGGTTCATAGCTGTCAATTTTTCCATTTCTTGCGAGGAATCCTATTCAGAATAAGGGAATTTCCCTTTAAAAAAAGGAAAACGTTGACAGCTATGCTAGGGTTGTGGCGCTCATCTCGCTTTATTGGCCGAGGGAGCTGGCGTACAGCTTCCAGGTCATGTGGCCGGCATGACTAAACCGCTTCTGGCGAACCAGAGCAGCGCACGGAAACGCCGTTTACCTTCCTGCCGGAGTGGTACCTATTTATCTACTTGCACTTTAATGTGCTTTTGAACTGCTAGGTTGGCAGGAGCAGGGACCGAGCAAAGGGCGCTCACCCTGAATTCATAGAGGATGGAACTTGAAAGACATTTATTTTGTATTTGCTTACATATCCTGCCTTCCTACTAAATCTAATACTGAGATAAAAAGTCTCCATTTAGGAGGCTTGTTGAAAGAGGGACATCTTCAACGGGCTCCAAAAAGGAAATGCCTGTCTGATAGCCCAACATAGCTCAGTTGGTACACCATAAGACTCTTAATCTCAGGGTTGTGGGTTCGAGCCCCACATGGGGCAAAATATTCCTGCATTGCAGGGGGTTGGCTAGATGATATTTGTGCTCCCTTCCAACTCTATGATTCAATATATAATGGGAGGCGATTCCAAATGATGGGCAGCTCCACACTAAAGGCCAGATTCTGACCTAGTGAAGAAAAGATCTCTTGCTAGGATGGTATTTGCAGGATTCCCTCTCCTGCAGAATGAAGCGATCAGTTAGGCATGTAAGGGATAAGATAATCTTGTAGGTATCCTGGTTCTTAGCTGCATAGGGCTTTGTACACCAGTCCAACACCTTGAATTTAACCCGGTAGCTAACTGGCAGACAGCGTTGTTATTTCTTGGTTACAGACTGCTGTTAATTCGCAATACCCATAGGCCCAAAACATGAAATGCAAACCCAATGCATCAGGAAACAATCATTTTAAAGCCAAAGCATAATTCAGCTCAAAAAACCGTAATACAGCAGGGAATAAAAAACATTCTAAGCCACAGTCCACCATCTCAGGATATTCCAAAGGTTTTGGTGAGTGGATACATGAATGGAAGTTCAGCACTGAAGATGCCCTCTGCGTCTCAAGAGGCAAGGAATTCCATAAGAGAGAAGGTCCTGTCCCAGGCCACCAATATTCATAATCAGAACCACAAGCAGGACTTCCTCTGAAGACCTCAAAGCTTGAGCTGGCAGATAACAGGAAGAGGTGCTCCTTCAAGCTATTTGGACCCAAGCCATTTAGGACCTCCTACAATAACCAACTCTGTGCTACAAAGATGCAGAAGGCTGGCAACATCAACCCTACCATTTGGGAATCCCTTGAAGACCACAGTGCCTGGAGACAGGAAGTCAGGACGTGCTGAGACCTTCTAAGAGTTTGACTTCACTCCTCCATTGTCGCCCAAGACAGAAGGAAGCCAACAGTAACAGAAACATCAGAACCTTGAAATGAATCTGGAAGTGTATCAGCATGTGGTTCCCAGGCCTTGACAAGACCCAGACTTTCTTAGGTTTCAATAGGACTTTCTTAGGTTCCTGTACCCTGAGACTAGGCATCAAAGGCAATGCACCAGTTGGAGAGAAGAAGAAGAAGAGTTTGGATTTGATATCCCGCTTTATCACTACCCGAAGGAGTCTCAAAGCGGCTAACATTCTCCTTTCCCTTCCTCCCCCACAACAAACACTCTGTGAGGTGAGTGGGGCTGAGAGACTTCAGAGAAGTGTGACTGGCCCAAGGTCACCCAGCAGCTGCATGTGGAGGAGCGGGGAATCGAACCCGGTTCACCAGATTACAAATCTACCGCTCTTAACCACTACACCACACTGGTGTAAACAATGAGGAATAGCTTTTGCTTGCTTGTGGGCTTCCCCAAGGCGTTAAGCTGGCTACAGTCAGAAAGAGAATGCTGAATGAGATAAACGTATGGGCTGATCCACCAAGCCCTGTATAGCATGTCCTAAGGATATTCACCTGCCATATATATATATATATATATATATATATATATATATATATATGCTTTCGTAGATTTTCACGGGTATAGGAATGCAGGTTTTGGTGTCTTCGGGTGTCTTCCCGTGTAAGAGTCGGGGTGTCTGTGCGACGTTTCGACGAGGTCTCACTCGTCATCTTCAGGCTGGTGCTTTCGGCTTCTTGTTACTGGAACAGAGCAGAGTCTGGTGTTTGAGTTCCTATAAATACTGTTGAGGGGTGTGGTGTATAGCCTCCAACGTTCTGGGTAGAGAGGAAGTTCCTAGATTAGTGTGCCTTTTCTTCTTTTGTTCCTTAATTACTTGAGGGATATCTTGGGTGATTTCATGAGTGATATTCTGAATATCACTGGGTGGGTCATTAATTACTTGAGGGATATCTTGGGTGATTTCATGAGTGATATTCTGAATAGAACGTTGGAGGCTATACACCACACCCCTCAACAGTATTTATAGGAACTCAAACACCAGACTCTGCTCTGTTCCAGTAACAAGAAGCCGAAAGCACCAGCCTGAAGATGACGAGTGAGACCTCGTCGAAACGTCGCACAGACACCCCGACTCTTACACAGGAAGACACCCGAAGACACCAAAACCTGCATATATATATATATATATATATCAAGAAAGAGCACCACAACCAAGAAAGAGCTTTCATGTAGAAGAGTTAACTCTACAAAAGATTCAGGCAATAGACATTCAAATTCAAAGATGTGCTCCAGTGACTTCAGGTATTTCTCAATTGTGAGTCTTTAGGGCAGAAAACCATCTCATTTTTATGTCTGCATTAAACCATTACCCATCTGGTGCTCTTGAGGTAGGGTGTAACGTAGATCAGAAATAAACTTTTAAAACTGAGAATAAAATACCAGCGGAAGATCTGTTTATTCCATTGTGCACATATCAGAAGCAATCTGTGAGCAGGGTTTTTAATCATTCTGATTTCTTCTAAACCCAGGGTAACCATTGCAGCTGCCCAGCCAGCTCCCAGAGTTGTTGCTCTGTGGGTTTTTTTGTTTTTTTGCAGCCCACTAGCCTGCACATCTGGATTATCCTGCTTTAAAAAGGACCGCTGAATTTTGAAAGATACAAATAAGTCTTGCATCAAAATGATTCCACAGCTCCCTAAGTTAATTAAATGCTAATTTTCTAGTGAGGTGACAACAATGGCAGGGACCTGTTATCAGCATGGTAGCTGGTGCCAGCAACCAATGAGAGAGCTTGTGCTATTATTAAACCCCATTCCTACATTAATTAATTACCTTCACAGCTGTATTATTCAGAAGTGGGACAGCAGTGTGGATGGTAGTTAAAGAGGAAAAATATACATTATTAGCAGTCATTTGTGATAGTTATTGTTTCTATGACCTTGTTGTTCTCAAAACCTCTTGTGTGTTTGCATTCCTGTAGTGCTGCTTTAGAAAGAGCCATCCAGGGAAAACTCTCCTAAGTATAGGCTTCCTCTTGCTAAAGCCATTTCCGCAACTTAAGAACTGGGTACATGAGTGGAATGTTAATTAAGGGCAAGCTATTACCCTGAAATGTGTGCATGTGGGGAAAATAACCGAGGAAGGACCTCTCCCTCATTTCCCTCACAATCCAGGGGCAGGGACAAGGTAGACATAAGCTTATCAATCTGGGCTGTCAAAGGCACGAAGACCAGACCACCTTCTAAACAGCAGAATAACAAGTGACCAATGAAACCAAAGTTAAGATAGCAGAATGCAATAATAGTAATGCATTGCAAATATTTGTTAAGATTAAATAGGCAAGAACAAAAGTTAACTTGCAGGTCTGTTGTGCTACAGAGAAGAGGGCCAGATCAGAGACTACAACTTTTCTACAATCACCTACCAGTATGTACTGTACTATTCCGTGTATAAGACAAGGTGTTTTTTTCTTAGAAAATTGCACGTAAGTGACCGGCGGGTGAGAGCTTTTCAGCAACTCCCCCCCCCCTTTCAAAAGCTCAAAAACTCTGGGCAATCCTCCCCCCCCCCCAAAGTTCCACAACTCTGGGCAATCTCCCCCCATTTTTCTAATTTGGAGTCCCCCAAATAGGGGGCGTGTTATACATGGAAAACAACAGTATGTCCATTAGAGAGTGGGAGAGAGATTGCATCTTATCTCTCCACCTGCTCAGTGCTGGGGTGCACGAATCACACCAGTGGCATGCAGTGATTTTTTTTCATAGGGGAACAGTTAGGCTTTGGGAAGGAGGTGCCAGGCTTTAATACTGTAATACTCTAAGACAGAGGGCCTTCTTAGTAGTGGCACCCACCTTGCGGAATGCCCTCCTATCAGATGTCAAGGAAATAAACAACTATCTGACTTTTAGAAGACATCTGAAGTCAGTTCTGTTTAGGAAAGTTTTTAATGTTTGATGTTTTATTGTATTTTTAATATTCTGTTGGAAGCTGCCCAGAGGAGCTGGGGAAATCCAGCCAGATGGGTGGGGTATAAATGATAATTTTTTTATTTTATTTATTTATTTATTTTGTTTTATTTATTTTACAGGGGAACATTTAGGGGACTAGCCTAGTCCACTGACCGCACACTGTCTCACACTAGTTCTTGTCTGTGTCACTTTTGCATGTGTTCACTCATTCATCTGTCCCTGCTTGTTTCTGCATTAACCTGTGAATATATTTCTCAATCTGTTATATAAGATTTTTACTAAAGTTTTTCATAATGCAATACAATATAGAAAACTAAACTAAATTTTAAAAGCTACAAAGAAATGCAAAAAGGATAAGTTGAATATGGAGTCCTTTCTGAAATCTTATTGCCCACAGATGGTAGTAGGCCTTCCCAGCTCTCACTTGGGATCTTCCATTTCTCCTCCCAGCCTCTCACTCTGGGAGACCAACTTTTCCCTGCCTCCCACCCAGGGTCCTCCATCAACCAGCTACCACCCACACATAGTCAGCATAACCAACTAAGGCAAACAGAGTTATGTAAATTGGATAATATACGCAGGCAAGCCCTCATTAGCCCTATTCAAGGGTACAATTGCATTGTTTATAAAGACACAAGGAGAAGTAAAGGTACCTTACTTTTCCATGTATAAGACTATGTTTTTTCTTTAAAAATCATTATAAAAAGTGGTGGGCATTTGATTAGTTGCTGTTGCAGCTGTCAGTGGCTACTGTGCGTGTTATTGGTTGCTGTGTCAATGGGTGGTGTTGATTGGCCAATGCTTTGGCAGTTGGGCGGGCAATTAGCAGCTTCTGCCAGAGATGGGACAGGCGGGAGGCGGATTTTGTGATGCGTGCGGGTGAGCGATTTTTGGCAATCCCTCAACAACCCTGGGTAATCCCCCCCAAAAAAGTTCAACAACTCTGTGCCATCTCCCCCCGTTTTCTTAAATTTGAGTCTCCAAAAATAGGGGGCATCTTATACATGGGGGTGTCTTATAGACGGAAAAGTATGGCATATTGCCAATTCCTGTCCCCTGTGACACATCATTGTCACACTGTTTAGAGCCCTCCAAAATTTTGAGGGTGAAGGCCTGAAGTAGGGAGCCGTTACTACTTATAGAGGCTCCCTCCACAATACAAAACCCTAATTGTGAAGGGTTCTAAATGTGAAGGGTTCTAAATGTGAAGGGTTCTAAATGTGAAGGGTTCTAAATGTGAAGAACCCTCAGATTCATGGAGGGCTCTAAAATGTGTAGGAATGAGGAGCTGGAGGTGGTGGGGCTTTTCTTCAGCTGTTTCTCGATACACAGGGAGAAACCTAAATAGGGATTTTGTCCGGGGCACTTGGTTGGGATATAGCACCCTAGGAAATTGATGCAAAATTTCGTTTTGGTCCCGTCCCCCCCCCCCAACTTTACACAGAGTGGAAGAAAATAAATCAAATTCTGCATCCATTTCAATCAATTGCGAAATGATGCTATGTGCTAATGATATAACAATATTTGCCCCAGGGAATTTTTAAAGAACATTATTCGCCTGGTTTCGGCTGGCACATTTAGTTAAACTGGTGGTAAATGCTTTCAAACCAAGGATGTTTTTCTATCTATTATCTTAGCAATACCAGTCCAGACATCGTAAGCAACAGGTAGGGCACACCTGTGACAATTCCTTGGAGTGCTCTACACAGCAGATGTAATGATGTTCCATAAATGAATTCAAAAACCTGCCAGGATAATAAAGCTGTAATGTGAAAATCATGCTTGAAACTGTTGGTGTATGTGTGTGTGTGTGTGTGTGTGTATATATATATATATATATATCCTACTTGCTTGTTCAATTCACATAAATATTTTTGAATGCCTCTTCTTACAAACTGCAACAGAGAACAAGAGCAAGCATCTGATACACCTTTATTAATTTATTCCATTGCAGGTCTGCCTTATTTGCCCCAGTTCCTAGCTGCCAATATGATAAATTGCATTTATGTACAGGCAGCAACCCTTTTAAGCATGCCTGATACGGGGGCAACTGCACACGCGGGTATTGCACCGAGCCCGGAAGTGACCTAAAATGTCACAAAAAGGGGCTGAATGGGCTGGCGCAGAGGCGAAATGAGGTGTTTGCAGGCTTTTTCAACAGTGCTTCAAATATACACGATTTCACTTAAACATACTGTGCCTTGGAACCCAACCCCCACATAAACTGGGAGTTGCCTGTAGCACATTTTCTTTTGAAGCATCTGAGAAATGAGACGTAGGAACTTTGTTATTCTGGGATTAAGCTGCTTCTGTCACTACCTAGTTACAGATGCCCTTGTATTTTAAAATAACAGAAGGTGGTTGGGATGGGGGGAGAGAGAAGATTTTCCAACGTAGAGTGAGATGTAGCAGTGTTGAGCAATGATTATTACATTTTGTTTCTCACTGGCGGTTTTATTAATTCTTTTTAAGGTACTGATTTTGGCAGGGTTTGCATCTTCTTCTGAAATTGTCTTTTGTGCAGATGGCATCAAACTGAAACATGCGCAATCAGACCTTGTATTTTAGATATCCACCTCTCCCTAGATTTATTGAAAATCAGGTCTGGTCTGGTCAGACACAGACATGGAATCTGGGGTGAAGCCAAAATGCATAGTTTTGACCCAGGCTGGTCTCCATTTTTTGATTATATAAACAGGGAGAGTCATGCAAGTACTCCTCCAAAAGCCCTCATTGCAGTTGGTCTGTATACACTCATCTTAAAACCTTGGCTATATGTGACTGCATCTCTGTAATTTGTTTTTTATATATATACTGAATATGATTTGCATATAGTTCTGTTATTGTATGTTAGTTTGTGCATGTTTATGATAAATCACTAATTATTATTATTTTTTTAGAAAGAAAATCAGATCTCACCTTGGCCCATATTAGGCAACGGTGATGCCTCCAAGCCCTGGCTTGCAACAATCATATCCTGCACAGATGGACTTCACAGTGGACCCCACCACCACCAACCCTCCACTTACAGTAAGTAATTCAAAGTGGAGGAGATACATCTGGGAGAGCATTATTCACTGTCAAGGCTAAGGCCCAGAAGCTAGTGTGGTGTAGTGGTTAAGAGCGGTAGTCTCGTAATCTGGGGAACCGGGTTCGCGTCTCCGCTCCTCCACATGCAGCTGCTGGGTGACCTTGGGCTAGTCACACTTCTTTGAAGTCTCTCAGCCTCACTCACTTCACAGAGTGGTTGTTGTGGGGGAGGAAGGGAAAGGAGATTGTTAGCCACTTTGAGACTCCTTAAAGGGAGTGAAAGGCGGGGTATCAAATCCAAACTCTTCTCTTCTTCTTCTTCTTCTTCTTCTTCTTCTTCTTCTTCTAATGTAGACCTAGTACAGAGTCCAGAAAAAAGAATCAGATCTCCAGGTGCCAGATAATCCAGGTGCTCTGGTTGATTTGTGGACAGCGAAATCCAAATCACAGCTAGGGAACTGTGGCTCAGACCCACAGTATCCCAGGACCTACTGGTCATGTCAGCAGCAGGGACATTGCTCTTGCTGTAACTCTGGACTGATACAGCTGAGGGACCCAAACTGAACTCCAGTCCAGGGAATGGAACATCTTAGGATTCAGCAGATCCATAACTGGCTGTGGCCTGCCTCCATCCTGCAATTGTCACCTTTGGGAACCTACACTGGCTTTTGACAATAGGGACATTGCCAGTGATAGCTTCTCAATTGCCTGCCTTCAGTGAATTCCTCCATGATGATGGAATTCCTTCTACCTCCAGCAGATGGGGTTGGCCACTGGATCCTAACCCCCTCTAGCAGCAGTCTCCCTCTCTTCTTTATTTGCATTTATCCTGCCTTACTATACACGTGCGCGCGTGCACACACACACTATGAGTTGGACTCAAGTAACTTTTACTCAGAGTAGATACCTTGGAAAGTTAGTCATGGTCATTAATTTCAATGGGCTTGCAAGTTAGTTGAATACAACCCTATATATTTTCATTTTACTCTCATCTCTTTTGTTTTTGGTAGTGTTTTATGCTTGGTTCTGAGGGGTGTTTTTTGGTCATTTGTATTGAGAATGTTTTGTTGTCTTTCTGTATTTCATTGATTTTTGTAAATTGACCAGAGAACTTGGGTCTCAAAATGGAGTAAGCAAATAAGTGATATCTCTCTCTCTCTATATATATATATATATATAAACCGACACCAGAACCAGAGGCACACAGAACGCCGTCACCAATCAACCACACCAGACCCAAACCCAGACCCTCTCCACAGACATATTACAGACTCCATCCAGTAGCCAAACTATAGTGGCACCTCCGGATGCTGCACCCCCCTGCAATCCCTACACAGATCTGGCTGGCACAAGACACAAAACCACAGCTCGCCCCTATACACGAAGCCAAGCCAGAGCACAACTAAATGCAGCACAGCCATCTTCTCAGAAAAACTCTTCACAAGCTCAAGAGGTCAAGACACGAAAGCTTTAGCAACTAATCTACACTTAATGACCCACCCAGTGGTATTCAGAATATCACTCATGAAATCACCCAAGATATCCCTCAAGTAATTAAGGAACAAAAGAAGAAAAGGCACACTAATCTAGGAACTTCCTCTCTGCCCAGAACGTTGGAGGCTATACACCACACCCCTCAACAGTATTTATAGGAACTCAAACACCAGACTCTGCTCTGTTCCAGTAACAAGAAGCCGAAAGCACCAGCCTGAAGATGACGAGTGAGACCTCGTCGAAACGTCGCACAGACACCCCGACTCTTACACGGGAAGACACCCGAAGACACCAAAACCTGCATATATATATATATATATATATATATATGACGTGGGCATGGGTGAGCTCAGAATTGGTTGCCCACCCCAGGAACAAAACACTTTTTTGTTGTCTAATTCCAGTGATTTCCAATTTACATCTTGAGTGCCTTTCAGCATTCAGCAGCTCTCTCACTATTTGTAACATGTGTGAGTGCTAACAAGGAGGAACAGGAAGGAGAGAAATCAGATGAACGTGTTTGCCAATGTAGAGTTTACATTTACGTTACAGAACAATTTAAGTGAAAACGTGTGTAATCCTCACCTTTGGAGTTTTCCTCTAGGTGCCCACCAGCCATCCATGCAAGGAAATGTATGTGTGTGGCAGTAGCATTTAGTTTCTCGTTTCTCAGCAACTCGAATGAGTCTGGAAAATGGGTTATTTATACCAAGCAACAAAAGCACAGGCCATTCTAGATAATATAGATTTGCTTAACTTAATCATCACAGAGCTACCATTCCCAATAAAAACATATTTTTTTAAAAAAAAACAATTTAAAAAAATCAATCCTCCTTCTCAAAAAGCTTTACAAATTGTAGGACTGTGACGGGAAAAGAGGTCTACTAAGAACTCTCAGCACCCATAACAAAATGCAGCTCCCATGATTCCCATGACACCTGGCTTGAGAGCAGTACATGTGAAAAGGATCTAGGAGTCTTGGTTGACCACAAACTTGACATGAGCCAACAGTGTGACGCGGCAGCTAAAAAAGCCAATGCAATTCTGGGCTGCATCAATAGGAATATAGCATCTAGATCAAGGGAAGTAATAGTCCCACTGTATTCTGATCTGGTCAGACCTCACCTGGAGTACTGTGTCCAGTTATGGGCACCACAGTTCAAGAAGGACACTGACAAACTAGAACGTGTCCAGAGGAGGGCAACCAAAATGGTCAAAGGCCTGGAAACGATGCCTTATGAGGAACGGCTAAGGGAGCTGGGCATGTTTAGCCTGGAGAAGAGGAAGTTAAGGGGTGTTTAAAGTGGTGTGATAGTGCTTTAAATGTGTAGTACAGATGGGGAAGTCCTTTGATTTTAATAGATCCACTCAGAGAATGACTTAGCTTGATATAACCCCCAAGTTCTGTTTGTAGAGTTTGACCTTCAGAGCTACCTACTAAAGAATAAATTCCGTGTTATTTGCCAAGGGAAATGTAATTTTGCAACCAACATGAATGCAAACTTGCATATTTTTATTGTTTGCATAATTTGTTCTTCGGCTAGACATGGGAGGAAAGTAGCTCCACATGCCACTTCAACCTACCTGCTCAGTTGCCCTAGTGACTTCTGAGTTTCTCCAGGTACAGCCCAGTTTTAAGTCACCGAGTTTCTCCAGTTGGTGGATACTGTGCTGTGTAACAAATCCTGTGCTTCTACATATCCATGGAATATACACAGCTTCAACAAACCCTAGAGTGTTCACGCTCCTTGATGCAGTAACAGAGCAGAATCCAAATTCCTTAGATGCAGGCAACCTGGATATTCCCACAGAAATGCAGGTGCTTGTGGGCTATTATACTCAGTCTCTGTGTCTCCTGCTCCTGTTTCATTTGACTGGTTCTCTTTGTCAGCAGCTGCAACCAGTTCCATTCACCCTGCCAGCTTCAGCGTAAGCCAATTGCAAGGTCAATTTTCACTTTGCTGCAGAGGAGTTGCAAGGCAGTAAAACCTGATCATGTGGCATTTTCCATGTTACTAGCACATGTCATCTTGTTTGGCCCTGAGTGTTCCAAGTCTATACATGCATGCGATGCATATCATTCCCATAGAAAAAGACCCACTCTGGTCTCTCTTCAGGTCGTATAAATCTTTCGCCTTTTACTGAAAAAGACCCACATTAGTACAGTGGAAAGATGACCAGACCTAAGGAATCCAGAGTTCTCATCCTATCTTAGCTATGGCCTCACTGTGACAAATTTATGTACATGCATCTATTTTTGAATCTCTCACATCTGTATCACACTCTTCTTCCAAACCCTTCAGGTCACCCACCTCACTACTCACATGCCTGAGAGTTATGCACATTTCTGCTCTGCTTGTGAAAAGTTCTGTAGTCTAAAAGCTGGCACCAACATTGCCTCAAGAAAACACATCAGCTGCACTACTCCTCGTTCATGCTAAAGAATGTAAATGAGTTAAACGTTAATCAAGGGGGTTAAGTGATTTTAACTACAGTATAGGAAGGTAATAACAAAATACATACTTTTTTTTAAAAAAAGGACTGTAATAAATTGTTGGGAGGGATTGTCCGTTTATCTGATACGGTTAATTTACTGTGGAATCTGTTTGTAATTGGTTACTATATATACAAAATTATGTTGTTATGGTGATTATTGGAACAAGTTTGCTAGAAAAGGCATTTGAAACAACCATTCCTTAGGCTCACCTTCAAGCACACGCATTCTGGCAGAAATGTGCCATCCTTTAAGGCTTTTCCCTTGGTGTCATGCCAGAAGCTTTTATAAATGTGAACTGAGATGCCACTATTTCCTGCTCAAAGCAAGGCTGTTTGTAACAACTGTCTCAAGAGTTCTCACCGGCTTAATGAGCTGGTAGCTGCTTGTTCTGGAAAGGCAGGCAATCATATGTGTCTTTATCTGTTCATTAATCTTAGCCATTCTCAAGCTGCTCTTCTCTGGCAATTCTTTACCTTTGTGCCGCATCGCCTCTCCCTCAAATGCCACCGAGTTGCGATAAATAAAAGTCGAGAGTTCCAGGGCTCTTTCGTAGCATTATTAAATCTAATAATGAACCCAAAATGTAGGTAACCTATCCTGAGAGGAGATTTCCTTATAATTGGATGTTGTTGTTTTTTGCCTCTGCCCGGTGTCATTTCAGGAGCTAATGCCTTCAGAAAGCTGATCTATAGAGGTGTATCTCAATCTGACAATCTATTTGTCATCGAGAGCTTACTCCAGGAAAGCAAGGCACACTAATTTAAGTGCAACTTCCAGCAGGTCCCCTATTGCGCTGCAAAGAGATGCCGTGGTAAACTGAGTGTTTGGCTTCAGAATTCATGAAGAAATCAATTTTGTAAACATGGAAACTCAATGTGCAGCTGTCACACTGCAGAGTACAGGGTACTCCAGGATAAATGTACTCTGGGATAAAGAGTACTCCAGGATAAATGGCTCGAGAACTTCAGCTCTAACATGTCTATTAACCACTGTTTCATTGCTTGAATCCATAAATGAATAAATCCATTTCCTTACTGGGCTCCAGAATGTCTGTTAAGAGCTCATTAAATGTTTCCAAAGAAATACTTGGTTGCAGCAGTGGTCCCGGAAAAGGGTTTCTCGAAGTACTAGGAGAATGCACTCTCTTTGGGGAGTATTGTTGTACCAATTGGGGGCAGAGTTTGGCAGGCCTTCCCAGTATTTGTTAACACATGTGATTTCTCAAAGTGTGGGTGCTGACCGCCGCTGCCCCCCAGGAATGCTGAGATGAAGTCACACACTCTTGACCCATTAAGGTCTTAGGAATAACACTTACAATTACATTAAAAGGTTTATCCTCCATTCAGTGAGAGAGGCACCACTTCAAATTGTCTAGGAAATAAACATCCCAAATGCTAATATTCAGAGACGTGTAAACAATCACTCAGTGGATCATTCATTACCCTCAGGTGAGATGCTAGGGACCATTTGAAAATTAGCAGAGGTGTCTCTTTTCAGGGGGAAGGGCTGGAGATCTGTGGTAGAACACCTGTACTGCATGCAGAATGACCCAGATTCAGTTAAGAGTAGGGTTGAGAGACTTCTACCTGAAACCCTGGAGAACCTCTGCCAATCAACACAGGCAATACTGACAATATGGACCAATGATCTGACTCAGTGTAAGGCAGTGTCCTATGTCCCCTCCCTTTTAACACTACAGGTACTGTATATTACAAATGACTTAATAGAGTCAAGTTCAAATAGGTGAAATGGTTTATCTATTATTTTTTGGTCAATAAACTTCTGGACTTATTTACAAGGCTTCTGTCTAAAACCAAAATGCAAGTTTCCCTTCCTAAGTTCTTTTCCAGATATCTGTAGATCCAACCATAACTGGCTGTTGGCTGGTATATAGTCTAAACACTTTGACCCTCCAAGCATGTTTACTAGAGGTATGTTCCACCAAGTTCAGTTCAACTTTCTTCCTGATATGTGTCCTTCAGACTGAAGCCCTAGCAATCCCTATTTGGGGGGGAGTAAAGTGGAATGTTGATACATGAATTCACCTCCACAATTTCACCAAGTTAAAAATTATTTAGGGTGCGTGAGGTAAACACAGAGAGGGGAAAAATAGGACAGTATTTTAATAATTATATGTTTGTCTTTGATTTAACATGCAAAACAAACTGAATACAATTATACAATAGTCCCGAAAGTTACAAGTTTTACGGTAAGGTTACCAGATGTCCCCGTTTCCCGGGGACAGTCCCTGGATTTACAAATCAGTCCCCTGACAAAATCCATCCATTCTGACTGAAGTTGAAAAGTGTCCCCGGGTTCATTAAAAAAAAAAACTCGTAACCTTATTTACAGGCTATTGCAGCTCCCTGGTACTTGTCTGGTATTGGTAATTGCAGTGCCGCCCAAACTGGCAATAACCGATACTGTTGTCTCAATTGGGGACAGTAAACAGATTGGCCCATTTTTAAAAAATAAAAAGGCTCCTACAATGTAACATTTCACAGTTGTGCATGTTTATTCATCCAAACAAGCTACAAAATAATGCTGAGGCATCTGTTTGAGAGACACTGGAACCTAACGTTTTGGCTATCTCTTCACAAATTTGGAATTCAGTAAACATTAGGAGAGAATGGTACTGGTTAAGGGCATTGACATGCCATATAAAGTTCCTTTTCCCCTTCTTGGAAACATTTTAAATCTATATGTTATTATATAAAACATGGCACACTGAGGTTAAGTTAAACGGTCACATAAAAGGATATGCATTCACAATATTCTTTTTTTTCTGATTTAAGTACAGTTCACACAACTTAACAGACCAGTGGTATGTGGTAAAGGCCATGCTTTTTTCTGGGGGACGCAGACCGCTAAACATTTTGTGAATCTTTGTACTTTTGTCCATTTGCTGTATTTATTTTTCCTGATTTGAACTATAAAATGGTGATTTTCTTGAGTCAAAATGAGGGTACTCCTAAACATTTTTTAAGGAAAAAAGCACTGGGTAAAGGAACAAGCAAACACCCCTCCACTCCCATTCCAAAGAAAGCTGGTGCCAGGGGTGGGAATTGCTAGGCATTTGTCATGGCCCACACCCCTTGGAGAACTATTATGCTCTGAAACTGCTTGGTTCTGCTCTCTTCCTCCTTGCTAGTCCTGCCTGTTCACCTGCCCTCTCTGGCATGCAAGCAATGACAAAAGGGAGGAGATGGAGAAGCAACATCCATTTCCCTTGGGCTCACTGTCAGGCTGGTGTGCCGAAAAGTGAGTGGGCAGTGGTGCATTGGAGAGGAAAAGGAAGGACCATAGAGAAAGGGGTGCCAACTCAAGAGACAACACTGCCTCCACCATACAGAGAGCATCACTAGTGCACTGTGCAAACACTTGATCTCATAATTCTTCCTCCACAGACGGGAGAAATCATGCATGCTGGGTGCCAAAGTGCAGTGATGGTGCCAGTTCTCTAAGTTGCATGAACCAGACCCCAGTTTGTTTATTGTTCCGTTGAGAGGGGAAAGTACACAAATAATCATAGCCAGTTTATTCATTTGCCAATTTCATTCTCACAATAACAAGCAGAATTCACTACAAAAAAATGCCAGGAAGCAATTCCAACACTACCTCTCTCTCTCTCTTTTTGCAATTTCAGTCAAGTACCATATTATCATTTCTTTAGTCATAAAAAACCTGAATTATCCTGCCAAAAGAAGTAAAACTTTACATGTAAAGTGACCAATTTTTCAGTTTGGATTGATCTGCATTATGTTTCCTGTTTTTGGAATGTTTTCATGTTGTGTCTTTCAACTTGGATGCATTATAATAGCTGACTTTCAAAATCTTTATGACAAACAACAGCGAAAGAAACACCTATGATTTGGTCCACAGACTGAGCAGAGTAGCTTTATGGTCAGGATGTTAAAATGAATTTCAAGGCTTCAATAAACATACCAAATAATTCTCTATTAAGCTTCCATATCCAAATCAGCACTAGGGCTTCTCTGATGCCCCATTAAAATGAACGAACCATGTGAACAGCATCATAAATTTCCCAACCATCAAATCTGCACAAATTCATCACAAGTTTTTTTTAAAAAAATTGCAGACCTTATCATATACTCAGATGCATTTTTTGTATTATCTATTTTTCCTTGGAACTGAGGTCAGGGAAAAAACCCTTATACATTATATTTAGAATTGTATCATAGAAGAAAGTATTAAGGAGCCAGGATGTTTCAAATTTACTGGGAATTTGTATGGAAAAGGTTTGTTAACCGTTATTTGAACTTATGAAAAATGACTGCCTAATTGCCAAAGAGATTTTTTAAAAAACAACCAGCAACCATGTTGATATTGCAGGAGCAGCAATGGTATAATTAAAACAGAATTTCAACTTTATATTAATGAAGCAATGCGCTAATTAAAATCAACATCGACTGAACTTTCTATTTACATTCGTTAAGATAGCCCAAGAGGCAAGGAACTCTGCTTCAGAGGCATATGTGAATGCTTGAGCTTCTGTCATCCAGGTGCCATTTCTGACAGAACACATGTGCCTTGAACAGTTGGCAATGAATGAAAAAGATGACTGCTGATGTATATGCACAAAGGAGCCAGGGTGACACTGAAAATAAACTTGCACCAAAAAATATTTTTTTAAAAAAAGGAATAGAAGGGTTCTTCTAAACAGGTTTGCCGTGTGATTTTGTATAGATGTGCTACAATTACAAATTATTAAAGCATGCTTATTTGGGAAGTGTTTCTTCTGGCAACTCTTGATAATTTGGAAGCTTTGGATCGTAGAGTTTGATCAGAGTTGACTCCAAGTAGCTTTTACTGAGTCGAGGCTCTCCATATTCTATACAAACATCCATTGAAAGCCACAGCAGAAAATGCTTTGATGGCAGACGTAGGTCCCATTGGGAGAGGGAAGAGCAGTGTAGTGACCCGTCTGTTTCCATTAGCTCCAATCTTAAAATATTTGATTACACTTCTCTGGTCTGGTTCTTGGTTCTCTCACTAATGGCTATACTTGAGCACAGTTTAATCTGCTGTTAGGAAATAAATCCAAGTATATCAACTTGTAGGCCAATACCATAAATTACCTTTAATTATTTTCTCGGTTAAAATCTGCTTTCATTGCAAATGGAAACGCGAGGTGATTAACTCAAGGTGATCTTTGCAAATTAGTTTTTAAAAATCCCCATGAATTAAGACTGCTTGTTTGATATCGACACTTGCAGAGGTTGCAACCAACCTAGGCTGCAATCCTATACACACCTATCTGGGAACAAGTCCAATTGAACTCAATAGGCCTTACCTATTCGTGAATTGTCCATAAATTGTGCTGTTCTGGTTAGCATCCTCTGGACTCTTTTGAGCTATGGATCTTGGCATTGGGCTGTTTTGCAGTTAATAACAATGACCATCTTCCAGCCAACATTCAGCATTTTACAATCTCCTTATTCTGAATGGGATTTAAGCACGTTTTACTCTCTCACTGAAATCAATGCAACCTATGTGTGTTTTTGCAGCATTGTGGCGAATGGTGCAAGAGGGTACACTTGATGCATTGATATGGAGAAGACTGTGCTGGTGTGGTCGAATCCCTCTTCTGCAGCTTGTCTACACTTTTTGCTCGCAAAGTCAAAGTAAACCTTGGCATACTAATACTTGCTCTCACTAATTACTGGGTATGATCCAGCTATAGTTAAGCACATTTAAATTCTCACTGGTATTAGTCTAAGAATTAAACATATGCTTGAACCTTTCCTACTGCCTTTAATGCAACTTAACATTCTTAATAATGGAAGCATGCCCACAGACAGCACAGACAATGTAACTTCATCCAGTTCCATCCTGTTTGGTTTCGGTTTGTCATCCTTTGAAAATAACCAATTAATTCCAAGATGAGTCCAGGGAAATCAGAGTCTGCCCTCCAACATGGTAATGCTCATAAATGTAGGAAATTGTATTCCGGAATCAAATATTTTCCAGCTCAAATTATGAAACAAACTATGAAAAGGCTCTATATCATTGAATAAGCCAGGTTGAATAACAGAGGTTTGGTCAGTGGGCTTCATCATTAAAACCCGTAAGCCTTGCTACAATATTTCAAAAGCTTCCAAAGTGCAGGAACTTGTTCAAGTTATGGCCACCTCTGTGAAGAGACGGCTTGTTCTTCGTCATCGTCTTTTCTAGAAAAAAAAGCTTGCAAAAAAGACATCTGCTAGTTTTCATCTTGATCCAGTTCAAGGTCAACCTCTTCGGACAGGTTAAGATAAAAGAAAGCATAACATGCTACCAGAAATACCAATATAGCTCCAAGGATGAGGCTGACTTCCTGTAGCAATGATAAGATCGGGGTTGAAAGAAAAAAAGTTAGACAAGTCATCATTTCAGTTTAATTAAGAACAAATGACATTTTTCATTCATGAATACATTAACACTGTATGCAATTTACTCAACACATTGTAAATGATCATGGTAGGAAACTTACCCTGTAATTTACTCAAGCACAGTCTGATGACCCTCCTCATGCAAGGCCCCACAGCAATGAGCTACACAGTTTACTTAACCAATGTCAAAATACACTTTAAAAAACAATAACCGTGAACAAACACCCTGACCAAATAATGATATAATCTAAACTGAAGGCCACTTTTGGTTTGTTTTACCACATGAGCAAACCTAACCTTCCTCATGATCTTCAAATTTCTAAAGGGCTTTCACATGGAAGATGGAGCAAACTTGTTTTCTCCCGCTCTGGAGGCATCAAGCAACAAGAAAGGAGATTCCGACTAAACGTCAGGAATAACTTTCTGACAGCAAGAGTGGAACAAGTCTCCCTGCACTCGCCTTCCTTGGAGGTTTTTCAGCAGAAGTTGGATGGCCATCCGTCATGCATGGGGTCCCTTCCAACTCTACAATTCTATGATTTGGTGGTTAACATGCATTAACAGTAAGGGCTAAAGCAGATGTGATATTAATGTATTTCCTACGTTTAACACACACATCTTTATTAGTGTAAATAGCTGTGGGGATGAAGAACATCACGGGATTTTTGTAGGTGAGGAATTCAATTCCTTTCCCCCTGGCACAAATCTGATGACAATCTCCACCCCTCAAGCTACTGCTTTGGCCAACAACTTCTATTAAGGCCAACAGGACCAATCACTGGGGTGGGGCTGGGGCTTTTCACTGGAATCACAGCAGAAGCAAAGGCTTCATTTCTCTCTCTTCACCCACTGTGGTCCTAATCTTCTTCAAATCTCCCTCCCCCCTTTTTTTAAAAAACTGCACGTTTTTTAAAAGTGCATTTAATGTCGCTTCTAGTCTGGTTATCAGAACTGAATCTGGTGACCATGCGGCTAAAGAAGAAAGATTACTGTATAACAGGCTTAGCAAGCGTTTTGCCCAGGACTCTGAAGAGGGACAGAATTCACAGAGTACTTTAAAGGTATCCAAGTGCCCACCACCAGCATCACACATTTTTAACAGCACCCTCTTCCTAGGCAATATACATGAACTTTGAAAGTTCCCTATCTTTTCTGGGAGCTGGGAAGCAACCTACCATACCGATTAAAAAATAAAAATGTTAAGGAAACCCCCCAGGCGCTTGGAACTTATTCTGTAAAATGAGCTTTACAGCTCTCTAAATTATAGCTCGTGTCTCAAACTTACTGCAGGAGGAACGTGGGGCAGGTGGACAAAGACCAGGGCTCTTCCACCTTCTGAAAAGACTATTTAAAGCTAAGAGCCATTTCACCAGGCAGTTTCATCTAATGCTGGAAGGCTGTGACCTGACACAACGAGGACTGGTTCTAGGGTTGACATGCATAAATGAGGCCTTTGGGAGGCCGTCTTCCTCATTTGAACGGCATACATAATTAAGGCCTTTCTCACACACATGTGTTTGCACATTGTGTAAAACTCAAGCCGACTTTATATCTTTGAGCTGGATTTAATGATTTTCACGTAGCATGCAAGTTCTCTCTCTGCAAGCACTTCTGAAAGTACTCACGTCAGAGAGAAAGCAAAACAGTGTCATCCCGAGAAAGAGTTAACGTTCCTCTGTCAATTCTCTCCCCCATCGCAAACTCCTCTGGAACACACTTCATTTGCATTTACATGAATCCGCTTTATATTTTATCAGTATTTCATATCCATAATTCAGTATATGCCACCGCATACACTTTTCAAATATTATCGCTTCTTGGGGCGGAGATTTATCAGTGGATTGTCATTCTGCAGGTAGCACAGATTTCCTTTTCCACACAAATAATGCGACTCACAGGTTTGAAACAACAACAACGCCATTTAAAAACTGTTGGTGTACTTTTGTTCCCAACCCATAATTATAAGGAACGTCAGGTTAGTCTAAACTTTGGGATCTTCTTTTGGTTTTATCTAACGGAATTTCAAAGAAAAGAGCTATGTAAAATTTGTTTTCAGAAAGCGATGGGAATAAAAAAAAAAGCAAGAGATGGGGGACTTCATGCACACATCTTCTCTATGTCAAAATGCAATGGTCATATAAGGCAGAATTCATTCATTTTCTTGTAACTACTACAGTTGTGCTCCTAGACCTATCTGGGCCCAGCAATACTGCTTAAGGGGGTCCTGGGCAGGATGACCTCAGGTGGTTCTCCACTCTCTGGGTCGTTTGTAGTCTTCTGATTTCTTCTATCATTGCTTGCTCTCCTCCTCAGCTTCTTCTTTCCTGCAATCTGATAATTAGGGGCAATAGAGAAAGAAGGAAGGAGTCCCCTTCTCTTTACCTTGTCAAAAAAGGGGGGGATTTGCTACACCCCAGAAGGTTAGAGGATAATCCAGAACACACTTAGTGAGGCAGGGCATGTAGGTCATTGCAGGAGGAAGGAAGTTCTTGCCATAGATGGCTTCCCTCATTTTTCTGCTGACAAATTCCCTTCTGGCAGCTGACAATCACCATTGGATGGTGTATGTAACCAGCACTGCTTGTTTTTAAGGAGAAAGTATGATAGAACTGTATGATAGAACTGTAAGGGACTTGGGTGGCGCTGTGGGTTAAACCACAGAGCCTAGGGCTTGCCAATCAGAAGGTCAGCGGTTCGAATCCCCGCGACGGGGTGAGCTCCCATTGCTCGGTCCCTGCTTCTGCCAACCTAGCAGTTCGAAAACACGTCAAAGTGCAAGTAGATAAACAGGTACTGCTTCAGCAGGAAGGTAAATGGCGTTTCCGGGCGCTGCTCTGGTTCACCAGAAGCGGCTTAGTCATGCTGGCCACATGACCCAGAAGCTGTATGCCAGCTCCCTCGGCCAATAAAGCGAGATGAGCGCCGCAACCCCAGAGTCGGCCACAAACAGACCTAATGGTCATGGGTCCCTTTACCTTTACCTTTACGATAGAACTGAAGAAATTCACAGTAAGGATAGTGACTCTTAATTTTTTGTTGAGTAGCAGAAAATCGTTTCTGATTTTCAGCATAAGATAAGGAGTTTGCAGAGTAGCTGGATGAATCCTTTGCACCTGTCTTTGCAGATAGGGCAGATCCCTTTGCTCCAACTTTTATCGGAAGGAAGACCAAGGAGCTGAGGGAAAGGGGAGTTAGAAGAGATGGCTGTGTTCTACCTTCGCTGCTGGAGGCAGTAAGCCTCTGAATATCAGTTTGCTTGGAATCAGAAGTGAGGAGGGTGCTGCTGCACTCAGTTTCTGCTTGTGGGCTTCCCACAGGCATCTGGACTTGACAGGCCATTGGCCTAATGCCTTTCTTTTAACAGGAAAACTATTTACGCATGGAGAGGTTTTAATAGACATAGGAAAGCACATAAATTTTGCCGTCTACCACAGTCATCCTGCTTCAACAACACAGAGTCAAAAACACTGGATATTTATTGCCCACAAGTTACTGTGTTGACATTATCAACAAAAGATAAAAATCACTCATTGGGGAAATTAAAAAAGTATTAAATGGCAATGACTAAATGAAAGTTTGTTACTTTCAATCCAGCATAAAAATGATAGGCAATCAAAATGTGACAGGATAGACTAATTAGCATGCCAGTTTTGAAATTAAAAGTACCCTACTGGGGTTGGTTTAGAAAAGTTTAGGGCCCGTTTTGAAGTAAGGGGGGAGCCATACATTTTTTTAAAAGAGCAAAGTTTGTGCAAAATGCATCCCTGGTGAAAGCTCAACCTGTCTACCTGGGTAAATCATAGAAAAATAAGCAATAATCAAGATTATTATTAATTTAGAATAATGTTTAATAATGTTTAATTAAATTAGTGTTTCTGAAACTCCATGAAATCAAAATGTCGTTCTAAGCTGAATTGATCTTTTGTAGCCCCCAAATCAAAAAAACTTCGTATTAAGCTCCTAAATAATCTACCTTATTTTTAATATGTCCAGTTCCAACTTACTGCTGCCTCAAATGTGATGAATCTTCAGTATGGCTATTTCCTTCAGTATAGATAGGAAAATGAATGCAAATTGTGTATATGTTACCACAGCTTGCTTATAAATATAGCCCATGGAAATATTGTACCGGCATGCTGGCAGAGAATGCAAAACCCTGAAACTGGCATTTGATTTCACACCGTTGTTGAGCCCGGACACTGAGGTCCAGCTCCGAGGGCCTTCTGGCAGTTCCCTCCCTGCGAGAAGTGAGGTTAAAGGCAACCAGGCAGAGGGCCTTCTTGGTAGTGGTGCCTGCCCTATGGAACACCCTCCCATCAGATGTCAAGGAAATAAACAACTATCTGACTTTTAGAAGACATCTGAAGGCAGCCCTGTATCAGGAAATTTTTTTATGTCTGATGTTTTACAATTTTTTATGTGCTGTAAGCCGCCCAGAGTGGCTGGGGAAACCCAGACAGATGGGCTGGCTATAAATAATAATAATTATTATTATTATTATTATTATTATTATTATTATTATTACAGTGATACCTCGGATTACATACGCTTCAGGTTACATATGCTTCAGGTTACAGACTCTGCTAACCCAGAAATAGTACCTCGGGTTGAGAACTTTGCTTCAGGATGAGAACAGAAACCATGCGGTGGCAGTGGCGGCACAGCGGCAGCAGGAGGCCCCATTAGCTAAAGTGGTACCTCAGGTTAAGAACAGTTTCAGGTTAAGAACGGACCTCCAGAACAAATTAAGGTCTTAACCCGAGATACCACTGTATTTAGGTGCAGGGATACCCAGGTCCTTGCACAGGTTGTATGAGCTCATGTGCATTGTGGGAGTTGAAATTAAGGTACAAGGGACTGCTGAATTTAGAGACTGTTTGGATTAACCCATTGGCTAGACTTTCATATCACAGCAAGTTGGTTCAAATGCAACATTCCCAGTCTCCCAAAGCGAAGTTTCAATAACCAAGAACATGCTACAGGTTTACATCCGCCCTCCTTCTACTTCCTCCTCTTTTCAGTTACTCATATCCAATTATTTCCTCTTTAACACAAACCATACTTTGCTACAATATCCAAACTAATAAGCTGTTTTTCCTTCCTTATACTCCAAAGAGCTAAAACATAACCAAGCTATGCTTTGCAATTCTGGTTTAGAGGGCAAGTATAAACCATTATTTTCCAGGTTTTGATGTCAAGGTAACTTATAGGTAAAGGTAAAAGTAAAGGTAAAGGTAAAGCACCCGTGGGCAGTTAAGTCTACTCAAAGGTGACTATGGGGTACAGCACTCAGCTCGCTTTTCAGGCCTAGGGAGCCGGCATTCATCTGCAGATAGTTTTCCAGGTCTTGTGGCCAGCATGACTGAACCACTTCTGGTGCAACGAGACACCGTGACTTAAGCCAGAGTTCACAGAAACGCCGTTTACCTTACCACCACAGTGGTACCTATTTCTCTACCTGCACTGGTATGCTTTCGAACTGCTAGGTTGGCAGAAGGTAACTTATATTTTGCTCTCATCTGGACACAACTAACTGAACCTGAGGACATGAGGGCAGAGAGACATAAGGAAATGGCTTGCTCATGCAACACTAAACAATGGTTTGACTTTACATCAATACTTCAAGAAGCTTGTTTCTCATTCAGTTGCCAACCAAGTTGTACAATCAAGTGTCCAGAAATCGTGTTAGGAGTGTGCATATGTGACTCAACCCTATGCTCCAACACTGAAAACACAACACTGAAGTATAATTCTGCTTCTGCAAGATTTCCTTTTACTCTCATTATCAATTTGCATAGTACTTTTCACATGCCACATACTGCACAATCTTTATCTTCTTTAACTACCATCATCCAGCCGGGGTAAGGCACACCTATTTTACAGATGGCAACTGAAGCTGAAAAATAGTTCTTTCCCAGCAGCTCTGCTGGGAATTCTTTATATGTTTCTTACGTTATATTTGCTATTGTTCTGCTTTGTAATTATGAAATTGTTACTATGCTATTGTTTGGCTATGTTAGTATGAAACTGTTACTATGTTACTTGGCTGTGTTATTATGAAATTGTTTTTGTAGCATTTGAAATGTGTTCCTGTGTTGTTGTTGTTTTGTAAACCACTTTGAGCATGATTTTTTTGTGTGGAAAAGCGCTATACAAATCTAAAGAATGAACAAATGAATTCAAGCCTCCAATATATGCATTGTTTGAGGCTATCCTCAGCCCTATGCTGTGAGGCCACTTGTCCAGATAGCTCAGTTGGTGGATCATGAGACTCTTAATCTCAGGATTGTGGGTTCAAGCCCCATATTCGACAAAAGATTTCTGCATTGCAGGGGGTTGAACTAGATTACCCTTGTGGACCCTTCTACGATGTAAAATTAAATCAGAAAGGTAAAATTAAATCAGAAAGGGACAGAGAAAATTGCGTAACTTGATAGGTTAATAATCTGCCTTTTAAACAAACAACAAAAACGGCAATCTATTTTTCCCCCATTAAAACCTGACACACTGCACTAACTGAGGAGACGATGTTGTGAAAGCAGACCACATTGCGTGGCAATGCTTGATCGAGATCAGCTATCAGAGAGCGAAAAGAAACCACTGTTTCGTGATTATAATAGCAAATTTTGGAAGACAACCAAATACATCATCTGGCGGCTCAACAGCTGTTACAGCATGGTAGTAATACCTTGCCATTTGCTGTAAGCTATAACTTGGGGAGGGGGGGAATTGATTTCTCATCTGCCAGAAACAAGGAAATGTACTTCTTTGAACATTACTGACATTCTTCTCATTAGGAATAGCTCATTTTTGCATCTATTTTTCCTGATCTGCATCCTTCCCTCAGCATGGGTTGCTAAGCTGATTTTATGTTAATTTATTTTGAACCAAAAATAAATCGAGAGGAAAGTATTGGAAGCAATTTAAACAAACTACATATGTTTAGCCAAACTCTACGACAGGGTCATGTGTGGGTGTGAAAATATTATAAATATCCTTCATATTATTATTTATTACCTTCACTTGTTCTCCTTCCTTTCTTTAAGCTTTAAAAACAGAAGTTCCAAAATAATTGAGTCCACCAGCTTCCTTGCTGGGTCATAAGAGAAGGCAATTGTTTTCCATGCTGGACAGAAAGATGAAAACTGTAGGCTGGATATCAGTTATACAGTGGTACCTCGGGCCTTGCAGAAGCCATTTTGTGCTGACCCCCACTTTTATCAAAGCATGGGTACCAGTACATTGTGGGGTTTTTAACCAAAGAAAGCACTGATGTGCAATAATAATGAGGGCTACAATCCTACGCACAGTTCTTTGGGATTATGGCCTGCTGGGACTTACTGTTGAATAGAATTGAGCCAAACTGGGATAGCTCATTTGGTAGAGCATGAGAGTCTTCACCTCAGAGTCGTGGCTTTGAGCCCCACGTTGGGCAGAAGATCCCTGCATTGCAGGGGGTTGGACTAAATGAACCTCATGGTCCTTTCCAGTTCTCCAAGTCTATTATTCTATGCTGTAAAACATTCACTGTCTGCCTATGGGAGTTGTTTTAAAAAATTATTCCATGACACACAGTAGTTGACAAGAAGCTTTAAAAAAAATAAAATGCTGCCTATCAAAATTACTTTGCAGCTTTATTCTATGCACCCTGCATAGACAAGGAGAGGATGGCATCACCGAAGAAGGGGATTTTCGTAGCAGACCCTAAGTAGCATCTTCACTGCACAGATTTCACTGTATGCTGAAGAGAGACCTCTTTGCCCTGGCCTTTGACAGTGAAGGTATTTTGTTTGGTGGGACCCACCTCTTTTGTTGAATTTATACCCATCTGTTGCCTTTGGAATGGCTTTCCATGTTTTATAATTGGAATGGTTTTACAATTGCATATTTCATCGTTGCAACTCGCCCTGGGACTTTATGGTGGCATAGGGGCAAGAGATCTGTAAAATAGGTAAAATGAAGCTTAATTCATAAATAACAAAATGGGACTGGTTCCTAAGCAGAGCCGTGTCAGATTGCAGCCTCCGAGTTTCAGTTGTTCCTGCTTGGCTGTAGGTTAACGCAAAAGAAATCAGTCATGAATATTTTAGATCCTGGCATTCCACTTAGGGTTTTGAAGTGTCATAAACAATATCTTTCAAAGATCAATATTCACACAGGACATCTATGGGGAAAAGAAACTCAACATCTCTAGGATGTTGGTGTAAGCTATCAGTTAGATATACCTTCATGCCTGGTGCAGTTTTCTTGGCCTCTGCTTTTAATCTTGTTGCTTTTAACATTGGCCTGGTTTTCTTGTAATCTTGTTTTCCTATTGACAGGGGGAGAGAAAAAAAACAGTTACTGAAAGCACTCCATGCTAAATGAGGGACAATTATTTTAATGTCTGCAGCACATCCAAATTTTCCTTTACAAAGCACAAAAAGACCACTGTATGTTAGAGCTGCTTGTAGAGTGACAAACTTTGAAATGTTTGCTCTAATAGGGAATACATATGACAGCAATTTATTATTTACAAATGGGCAGCCTAAAAGACTGATGCTACGCCACATCATGCCACATCCAATGTAGAAAATTAAAAAGGGAAAGCCCATGATGAGAAAAGTTTGACGCAATTGAGAACAATTGTGCATAGTATTTGCATGGGTTGTGGGGTTAATTAGGCATAAGATAAAACTCTTACTTTTTCCGAGACAATTTTCAAGAGTTCGTAACCACTCCGCTTGTAAATTGGAAGGTTATTAGGCCTACACCCAAATTCAGTTCTAGAAAAAATAAAAAGCACTTCCTGCCTAGTAATAACAGGTTTTGACCATGTTGAAATTGTTTTCACAGTATCCCTTTTCATGCCTCATGTCACAAGACTGCATTATGGCGGCTGGCTGGCCGATCAGTGTTAGATTAGCTGAAAGCTATACTTTGCAGCCTTGTAGACATTAAGGGCTCTGATCTTAAGCAAATGCATTCAGGACTAGGCCAATGCTTGAGAGGTTTGGTTTCTGCTGCTAAAGTTACTGTTTCAGGAAGGGTGGGGGGAAACTTACCTTCCATACTTACGGACATTTTTACTGCCTTTTTAGTTTTCCTACTCTGCTGTGGCCTGAGTGCCAAAACAGACCAACCAACCTCGAAAGGGCTTTTTCACTCTTGTGGGCAGATCCACACCTTAGATTTAAAGCACGTGACTACCCCAAAGAATCCTGGGAAATACACTGAAACAGCGTATCTGAAGAAGTGTGCATGCACACAAAAGTTCATACCAAGAACAAACTTAGTTGGTCTCTAAGGTGCTATTGGACAATTTTTTAAATTTTATTTATATATTTCTACTGCGTTAGACCAACACGGCTACCTACCTGAATCTAGAATCCTGGGAACTGTAAGGGTGCTGATAATTATAGCTCTATGAAGGGGAAACTACACTTCCCAGCTTTCTTTGCTGGAGGGGGGAGCAGCTATGTGTGGTGTGACCATCAGGGAGCATGTGGTGAACATTATAAAGCCATGTAGCCATATAGCCAATTAGACATGGTTATAGGATGATGTCACTGAGGGCAAATGAAGCCCCACCACCATTTTCGGTGAGAGGGCAAAGAAGGAACTTATCCTCTTTGCCCAACCGAGACAACTGAGTTGACGCTCCTTGCCTTGCCCCTCCAGTTGTACATGCTTACAGATGACTTGGGGCAGAATGCGGATGAATCTACAAAAGATGTACGCCACACCCCAACCCCAGTGTGCGTTCAGGGAGATGCCTGGATGATGCTTTGGTCTCCCAGTTGCACTGTGCTCCTACTCTTCCTGCGCAAGAGCTTTCTTGTCCTACAACTGTGCCCAACATATGGTTGCTTCGGCAGGGGATGAGGAGGAGATGGGACAATGCATAGGTGAACTATGGAACTCCCGCAGGAGGTCACCAACTTGGATGGCCATAAAAGAGGGCTGGACAACTTCAATACCGGCTGCTGGAAACCACAGGAGGGGAGAGTGCTTTGCGCTTGGATCTCGCTTGAGGGTTCACCACAGGCATCTGGTTAGCCACTGTGAGAACAGGATGCTGACTAGATGGGCCATTGAGTGAATCCAGCAGACTCCTCTTATGTCCTTATGACACTGGGAGCAGGAATAAAACCATGGCCTCACCCCTCGCTGCACAAACACATGCCCTACATGTGAGTAACACATAAACAGGGCTTATGTTTTCTCTCTGGTCATTGGAGGTGCAAGTTGTAATTGTTGTTGTCTTTAAGCGACTCCCAGTCCTTAAAAAAAAAATAATCTACGATTAGGGGAAACATTTTCCTTACTGAGAAGACTAAGATGGATTTCTCTGGTGATCTGTACTATACCAGAGGAGTGGTGGAGATTTTAAAGTCTAATGCATGGGAAAAATTGTTCTTTTCTCAGAGGAAAGTATGGTCATCGTGGAATAAGGGGGAAAGAGTTTACATGACTAGAGCTCCCCGCCAGTCATTATGATATTACCATGTGTTATGCAACAGTAAAGGGCCTGTCAGAATTTCCATTATGAATTGACTGAGTTTATATGCTCGTAAAAATTCACTCCAGGGTGAAACTTGGCTTAAAAATATATCTGAACCTGTAATACTGTTTGGAGCCAATTTCAACTAAGACATGCAGCTGCTAAAAACTTTTACTTGCGAACAAACTGCAGACATTTATTCACATGGGGCTTTGAACACAGATTTATAAGACTTTAAGAAGAAAACAAGGGGAAAATAATTGTTTCACTTCAAGATCTCAGAAAGTCTGAAATCTACCCTCATGTCTACACTGAAAATGAAAGGTGGGACAACTAAGACGTTTACATCACAGAGACCTGCTGTTTCTAGAGATCAGCCAAAATTAAATAGGTGCAGCTTTGGGAAAGCAGAGGGAATGGTGTAGATGAGCTATCCTATGTGCTTGGCATTTCCTCAGAGTAAATTTGAGTACAACCTTACTGTAGATATTTTGGAAGTACAGCGGTGCAAGATGCAATGGGTGAAAAGCAGAAGAGCTCAAGTATATAGGTGATATAGATGTTGATAAAATGTTAGAAGGGGATTTGTTCATCTTCCCTTTCCCCTGGGTTTAGGATCTAATTTATCTTGTGGGTTTTATAGACAATGAACTAATATACATAACCAACAATTCACTCTGGCTTTAGACCAATGTGCGCTACAACTAGCTAGATGGTGAAGTGACCACCTGATTGTCCTGTCTTGGAAGCCATATCTAATTTTATGCCTAGGTTGCCTGAATAACTTTTACCATTCACTTCATCTGGCTTTGCCATGCAGCCAACTACAAAGTGCAGTGGATGGGCAGAGCCAATTTTGGCTTTGACCAGTTTTGGGAATGGACCGAGCATCCCCCTTGCCCACTAAGCATAAACATGGAGAGCCAGGCATCCTTGCCGTCTCAATGAGCCACTAGTCTTTGAGGCAAATGTGTGGTGCAGAGCAATTGTATGCAGGTACCATTTCCAGGAGGGATGCGGGTGGCGCTGTGGGTTAAACCACAGAGCCTAGGACTTGCCAATCAGAAGGTCGCCGGTTTGAGCTCCTGTTGCTCGGTCCCTGCTCCTGCCAACCTAGCAGTTCAAAAGCATGTCAAAGTGCAAGTAGTTAAATAGGTACCGCTCTGGCGGAAAGGTAAACGCCGTTTCTGTGCGCTGCTCTGGTTTGCCAGAAGCGGCTTAGTCATGCTGGCCACATGACCCGGTAGATGTACACCGGCTGCCTCGGCCAATAAAGCGAGATGAGCGCCGCAACCCCAGAGTCAGCCACGACTGGACCTAATGGTCAGGGGTCCCTTTACCTTACCATTTCTACAACCATGTAAACTCCACCAAACCCATGACTGTAAGTGCAGTTAAAGTGGAGTGGCATGTGACCTGTGTCATAGTAAAGATGACATAGATTAAGTGCACATCAGAGTGCATCAAAGGTAGAGGCAATAATGGATTATTAATATTTTTGCATCATTATGCCCTAAGGATAACTAGTTATTTCTCAACAAAGAAAGTTTATCGATCCTCTTCAAGATTATATTCTAGCAACTACCCATTCCAGAGGAGAACCGTGAGCAGAAATAGGACTGCGTCTGAGAAAGTGGCTTTAAGATTTCAAATGAATTGAATTCGATGATCTATATGACTGTTTCCCTAAAACTTACCTCGGTGCAAGTTAACAGTGACAATATTTGCAGGCTGAAATTGAAGTCGATATTAACAACTGAAACTCTCTTTATTGCAAACAATCTATTTTAATAATGACTTTACAGCTGGTAAGTCTCCAAAACAAAGCATCTGTGATTAATTTACCACTCTCCTTGCTAAATGCTATAGCCAGAAGAGAAAGTACATACCAGAGAATACAAGTCTGAATCAACTGTGTGTAAAAATTTACAAAGGACATCTGTTAAGTCCTTGGTAATGAAAACCACATTTTAGTATTGGACTTTTTAAAAACACCTCTTTAAACAGCTGAACTCCCCTCCCCCCCAAAAAAATCCCAAGATAACCACCTGTACTGCAAAAATGGCATATGCGCCCCAGAAGTTGCCACCTGAAATATCTAGTTTATATAAGCAATGCAAACACCTTTGACTGTTGCTAGCTGGAATGTAAATTCACGTTAATTTAAACTAGCATCAATTATAGTGGAGGATATTTTCAGAGCTTAAGGTGGTGTGAAAGGGGTGCTGGCTGCTGTTCGTGGTACATAGGTATACTTATCCCTGTTTTGCAGTGAGACCTGTTGGTGCATATGGCGCAACCACCCCGCTTTGAGTGGGACACCCCGGATTTACAGAATCTTTAAGTTTACTATGAACACTTTCCTCCCTAACAGATTTCCCACATCTCGCGGGGCTGCGAAGACTGCGTTCCTCTCTTCTTCGCATCCAAAGATGGACCAATGCCAGGGATTTAACCTGGAAACTTCTGCATGCACTTTTATGTCCTGCGTGGGACTTTAACTCTCATCAGTATCATCTGGCATGGTTAAGTGTCACAGATGATGGGAGCTGGAGCCTGAAACAACCAGAGGGCTCCAGGTTATGGAAGGCTGCTTGAGAATATCTCAGAATGACCATCAGTAGAACGTGAGACTCTTAATCTCAGGGTTGTGCGTTCGAGCCCCACGTTGGGCAAAAGATTCCTGCATTGCAAGGGTTTGGGCTAGATGACCCTTGTGGTCTCCTCCAGCTCTACCATTCTATAATTCTGTGTCTACCTGGAGTCCACTCCCAATACTTTACTGCCTAAGGGTATTACACTTACTCCCATTAGTACAGCTACAACTCCCATTAGTGCCGGTTCTCGGTAGCAGGTGAATTCATTTTTGCCAAACTCTAGCTAACAACGCTGTGGGGATATCAATATTTGAACCTTGAACTATGCAAGCGTTTCAGCAAGTTTACTACTGGGCTTAACCAACTAAGAGTATAGGGCTTCTTTTTAGTTAATAATGGGGTCTTCATCTTTGCCCTTTGTTTGTTTTGCTGTCCAAGCTCATTATCATTTGTATGCCTGGCTATTGTTTTATGAATGTTCACATTTCAGAAGCTCCTTCTATGTCCCACCCCCACCCACCCACAGACTTTCCAATATCCACCCTCATTATCATCATGAGGCAGTGTTGCTCTTCGCCTGCATTTGCAACTTTAAAAATTAATACACTCCGATTTTCTGAATACTGTGAAGCGTAAGCTGCTTAGGAGCACATTATGCTATCAAGCAAGCACATTCTTTCATAGAAAATACAGCTGGTTCTGATTCAAAGGCGTTTCTTTTCACCTGCAAATGGACTTGCTTCTAACTTGTTCCTCGATTCATTGTCTTTCATGGGTGTCTGCAAATCTTTAATTGTCTTTAATTCAAAAACAAAAGTAAATTCCGTTCTTTAACTCTCGCAAACATGTTCAATCATAATTCCTCCTGGGATGATTACCAAGTTTTATTCACTGCCTGATCTTCAAACAAAAGTCCATAAATTTATTGCCCATTTATACAGACCGCACCAATTATGCCACAATTGAATGGCAGACAAGGAAGAGTCAAAATATTTGAAAGGAGAAGTGTGCAATCTAAATTTAATTACACAGGCAAATTATTTGAAAATGAGTTATTTACTGCATGCCAAAAACTGACAGATAGTAAAAGAAATCAACATTACAGATTTAAAATCCCTTTCAGCGCTTTCTCTCCAATTTGTAACTGCCAAGAAACTGCTGCCCTGAATATTTTTGTGCTGGTACCACAATAATAACTAAAACAAAAACATTATATCTTTCCCATAGTTCAGTACCATCACAATAATAAATGGTACTGAAATGCAAGGAAATGCAGCATCAAAAACACGGAACTCAAATATCCTTGTTACTAGAATCTACAGCAACCCACTTCCCAATCCAGGTGTGGCTGGCCACCTTCCCACTTATCAGGACTTTCAAAAGACTCCTGTATAGTAGGGATGGACAATCTATGACTCTCCAGACGTTGGACTCCAATGTCCAGCCAGCATGGCTAATGATAAGAGATGACAGGTCCCCCATCCTATAGCCTTATAGACACAGACAGAAGCTGGATGGCATATCTCTGCATCAGGAGCAGAAACTGACCTTTAAAAAATACCCCCCCCCCCATGCAGAATACCTTGAAACCTTAGAAGAGAAAGATTAGATGTCCACAGTGTCCTTTATTTTGAATCAGCTATCCTTAAACCTTAACATACATTTTAAAATGATAGAGGGGGAAGGAAACATTGACAGCATTACGGAAGTGTTGAGTGGATTCAATATCACCCACTGCCAAGCTCACACGTACTTCTCCCTCTTTTCTAATCCTCCATTACAGCCATTTAAACATGTGGTATGAAAGAGATAAATTTAAGCGACACGGAAGGGGAATTCAAAAGCTGCAGGGCCTTCACAGGTGTTGTTCCAGCAACCCTGTCTGTTGCTTTCTCTAGCCACAATGCCTGGGCTAAGCTAAACTGCCAATTCCAGCCGTCCCTCAAGCAAGAAAGCGCGAAAACTATTTTACATTCAATCAGCCAGCAAAAGAGCCACAATCTAATTCCCAAGCTGGCACGATAAATAACGCTGATACCTTTGCATTAAAACGAGGGAGTTGTCTGGGAAGTAGTAGGAATGCAGAAAATGTACATTTTGTAGTGAAAGCATTTCAGAAATCGTTTGGCCATGCATGCAACCAGACGCCGTTAAGTGGTTTGCTTGCTATCGCGCCATAAATCCCTCCTTTGCATAATAGGAAATAAGGGCGCTCATTTCCCTCCAACTAATACAAAGTGATACGAAAGGCTCTATCACACGGGGAGCTGGGATATTTAGAATATTAATTGAAAATTTCAATTGTAAAAAAAGTGCTGCTTCAAATAAAAGGGCTCCCATTTCATCATCGCTCAAGTTAATAGCAAGCCAATTGACTGCAACATAAGCAGCATTCATAGCGGTCTTCTGCACCCCCTGGCACACGCGGGGGGGCGGGAAGAGGAAGAGAGGTTTGCTTTAATACCATTTCAATTGTTGCGATTAAAGATGTTTTAGGAGTCTTCAGCTAACGGAAACATTTTGATATATATTGAATATAGTCAAAGTGTTAGTACTCAAAAGAGAGAGCATGGGAACCCCCCACAGCTCTTCTCTCTCTTTTTTTTATTCAGGTTTAATGGTAGCTCAAATCACTGGCCATTTTTCAATCTTGAGAGATGGAACAGCTTGACACTAATAATACATTTGCAAAGGACACATCATCATTTAACACAACATTAAGTGCTCAGGAACAACTTTTTTTTACAATAGACACAACGTGTTCTGAGCTCAGGGTTGACATATCATTACATTTTATGCTACAAAGATAATCCAGCCAGCCATTCATGAGAGGTAAATTAATTTTCAAGCAACTGTATTTCAGCTTTAAGCCAACAAGAAGGATGCATTAAAGTGAATAAGTTTATTTTATGCTATCAGCAAGGGTTTCTTTAGCCTGAATAAAAGACTTTCTTGAGTATACCAGTATCTATACCTTCAATTATTTCCACTCTCCCTGCAGTTTCGACTCGGAATTCTGCTTGTATAAGTTAAGCTACAATTTTAAACCCATAAAGCAGCCATCTCACGCAGGCTGAATGAACACAGGAGGCAGAAGTGATACAAGGAGGTGGGAAATGAAGAGTGACTTCATATGCTGCAGCCTCTGTAGGGAGGCCGCCCAAACCACTAATATGCATAGTGGACCAGAGCGTTTGTAAAACTTACTGAGTGCCAGAAAGGTGGTGGGAGACTCTGCAAACCAATCAAGGCAGTAGATATGCATGCTTTCTGCAGCATTGAAAGCATGTCCAAGCCAGCTTGATCAGACTAAGGGAATGGTTTTTCATCAGAAATCTCAATGATCTTCACCATAGCTGCTACTGGCATTGGGACACTAAGTAATTTAATGTTCCATATCCACGTAGCTTTTAAAGATCAAGCTTTTACTTTTGTGTTGCTTTCAAACCTACATTCACTAGTTCATGGGCAGGTCCTAAGGGCCTGTTCCATCATTTCAGCTCTCCAAAGGGAGGTCCCTGGAAATCACTTCATGCAAGGAATGATTTGCCACGGTGCCCTGGGACCAACAGTCCAGTCATCCACATTCAGCTGGACTGCAGAGAAGCTGTAATACATTTCAGATAATGTTTCTGTAGTACTAAGCTGAAGAAATGTGAGTGGAGTGCACAGTTGGTACAGGAATGTAACATGGAGCTTTCTCCATGTTTCAAATGACAAGGATGCAAGTATAAAGATTGAAACACAAAACAGAACAAGTTAAAACTGAGAGGAACTCAGCTCCTATAAACTGGAAGGGCTTGGTCTTCTGAGATATTCAGCCCAGAACGGTTGCATCTCAGAGCTATTCAGGAAACAACTGGCGGGAAAATTTGACTTCCCAACTAAAGTTGACCACCTTATAGCAGTAGTCTTTCTTTTTATTTTTTAAATAAAATATGCCAGCCTGATGCATTGATACGTTAGAAGGAACATGCTTCTCCAACTATATCATCATTGTTTGCACATGCCATGCTAATTAAGTATATTCTAAAAGCAGCACAGCATTGCATGTGTTAATGCACTGACCGTGATAGGAAGATATTAGATGTGGGAAATAGTGTGGGAAATGACGAAAAAGCCCATCATGTTCTTTAAAGATTTATTCAAAAACGGAAACATTTAACAGAATTGACAGGAAAGAGATCTCTTCTTGTATGTAGCGGTATTATCTCCCACTAAATTTACTTGTGAGGAATAATCTTCCCAAATCACTCATAATTTTAGCACTCCAAAGTCTTCAGGGCACTTGTAATTCCACACTACTTCGCTTCAACATAAATGCCACCTGACAGGTCTTAACGAAAAGATGAATGACATCAATAACAGCTTACACTAAAGAGTAGAGGCTGTACATATTTATGAGCAACTGGAGCATTGGACCTCAGGTGAAATGAAATAATGAACAACAGTTATACCAGGAAATATTAGCAACCAGCTAGATTCAAAGGTATCCGTGTTGATGTCAAGAAGGGGGACTGGAATTCCCAAGCCACTTAACTCAACAGCAGACGAACTGATTTAAATAGAACACTTTAGAGCAGAGGTAGGGAACCCGAACCCACAGGCCGGATATGGTAGCCAAATTTCATCAAGTCTTCTGGGTCCCCTCCTCACCATCAGCTGTTCAGCAGGGAGGGGAAAGGGCTTTGATGTGGTGCAAAGCACAGGACTGCAACTCCTTTCTCTGCAGGAAGATCAAAGCAGAGTGGGAAATGTCTCAGCAGACTTGCATTCCTTGCAAATATGAAAAAAGTGGTCCATACATTTTGCAAGTGCATGCATAACATTTGTGGGTTGCAATTTCATCTTGAAGCTTGAGACTTTAACTATCTATAAGACAGGACTTGCAATTCAGCTGTGCATTGACTTTATTTGCATTCATTTTCCAATATTGTTGAGGTGGGTATTTCTTTGGGCCATTTGCACAGTCAGAACAGAAAAAGGGTCTTGCAAGGGAGCCACTGGGAACTGTCTCCCTGTACACCATTTCTGTTTGAAGTAGCTGCACAGATGCTATAGTGAAGGAGTAATGGATCGAAGGCGAGAAACAATCTCTGTCTATTGTAACAGGAGGACCCACACCTTGCCTAAGCCTTTTGCTTATAATGAGGACATTTTTAGCTTGCCCACTTGCTATTTTAATTCAGTTCGTATTTATTAACTTCCCCATTAACACGTTTCCCATTTTACATGGGGGCGAATTTCATTGGCTTTATTTACTAAGCTTTTAAAAAGCAATCATGTTTGAAGGCTTAATGATTGTTTCAAAGAGATTTTACGACACCCCTTATAAAATTATTATTGGTCCTTAACCTTCCAAAGTACTTCTAAACTGCACAAAACATTGCTTCACCCATATAGGGCGGGCTCTCTGGCTTTGCTTGCAATGGTTTCAAAACTTCCTGTTCTCTTGCAGTGGGGCACAAAAGCAGAAATCAACATGCAGTTTGTGGAATTTGTGGCTTTTTCAATCAAGTGCTCGGTGACTTTGAGAAGTAATCGGGAGATCCTTCCCAACCACACACTGGGATAGAGGTTTTTAAGCCTTGGGTGCTCTAATAGGGCACCTATGTCACCATATGAGTGTAGAGGACACAGCGTCAATGAGCTGGGGAGACAACTCTGAAGCAGGCTGGTTTCAGGACAATCTTACTCGGAGGCTGTTGGTCTGGTCTTTGTTTCCTCTCCATCTCCGCTCCCCATGCCTTCCCTCAACTGCTGGGCCTTGTGGCTCTCTTCTTTGCAGTTTCTACATGTACCACACTGGAGTTTTAAAACAGAATGAGGAACTAATGCTCATGTTCACTCACCGTGATTTTTTTGCATTGGCTGCTACAACCTTCTTTTGCCTCTTCCTTCAAATCTTCAATCTTGAGTTCTCTATCTATTCTGCTCATTGTTACATTACTCCACTACACTGGGCTCCCTTCTTCCCTCCTCTCACATTCTTTTAAGACTTCTATTGCCTTCCAGAGGTCTTCAGTCTCTTTCTTCCTCTTCTGCCAACTCCTCCCTCTCTCCATATCCCTTCTCTCTTTCCTTCCTCTTCCATGAACCCCCAAAGTACATTTTTTTCCCTGCTACTTCCTGACATTTGGAACTTCTTCCTGCCATCTGGCTCCTTCAACTCATGTGTGTAGAAACACCAATTAAAAACTCACCTTTTTCAACTCTGGCATTCTCAAACTCATCTCCCCCCCTCTACCTTTCTGTTGATTTGCTGTGTTTGTTGATTATTATCATTTCTAGAGCATAAGCTTGAGGCTGGGATCTGTAGCTTTTCTTTGGATCCACGTGCAGCACAGATAGCTACTGTGTTGCTCTAGAAATAAATAATAAATGCAGGAGTAAAAGATCCACTAGAATTCTTCTCGGCCGTAAAACACAGAAAAGAGGCTGCCATGGCCTCCAACCCTGATCAGCGGCCCGGACTCTTGACAAATAAGGAATCAGCTGAATTGAGGAGACAGTGCAAACTGTGGGGACAATCCAGAGCCTGTCAGTCAGGATCCCTTGGGCCAGAGAAGCCTAAATTAAAAAACCCTGGAGACAGCACCCCCTGAGCCAGATCACCCAAGGAACCAGTTCCTGAATGCCACTGCATGCAGTGCACGAGCCAGAAACTGAAAGAGAGGAGACTCCTTTAAGGCTGCCTGTTCTTCCTTTGCCTTTTCAGACCAGTGATTCCAGAAACTTTTCTTCAAACCATCATGTGACAACTAACCAATTCAGAGTTGGGGAGAACACTTCTGAGTATATACCTACTCTTCGCAACTCCCAATTTAGGTGGACCAGGCTCACCATCTTTAAAAAAATAAAATAAAAACCAGGACAAAAGTAGTCCAGCTGACTCGCCCAATTAAAATTAATCCAAGTTGCATCAACTGTCTACTTTCTGAAATGTAACCAGGTAATCAAACAGTCAAGTAGTCCTTGTAAAGCATTTGGACTTTGTTGAATACAAGGTGCTACACATATGAAAAAGTATTAAGTGTAATTATTGGTTCAATATCATAATGTATTGCAAGAGCCATCTCCCTGATGGCATGTTATAAAAAGGCTCATAAATTATATTTACTACTAGTATGGAAAACAATTGCAAAAGAACCTCTTTCAAATTGACTCTTGCTATTACCGGACTTCAAAATCAATTTCTCATTTATAAAAAATTAGTATTAAATATTTATAGACAAATGCATAACGATTTCACTTTCTGGAATTAAACACAGGCCATGGCAGGGCACATGCACAAAAGCCTTATTAATAAAAAATAAAAAATGGTCAGCTTTCAAAATCTTCCAAGCCAGTCAGATGAATTCATGGAGAATAGGCTTGTGATCATGACAGTCAAGATAGAGAAAACAGACCCTCCACCTAGCTGTTCATCCCAAGGCACAATAAAGAATCTATTATTACAGTGTTGAGACTGAAATTGTGCTCTATGAATGTCACATGTTGACTTTCTTATTGTTTTGTCATACGACCACTAGTCACAAGGTGCAGGTAGTGCATACTCAGTACTTCTTCCCAGTAACGACACACCCCGTTTGTCTATAACCTTTTTGTGCGGATTATATATCCCTGCCTTCTTAATGTCCCACATTATCCTTCAAGTCCCTGCATGCAACCCACTAATCCATCTCTCTAACCCCCATGCAGTAAAAAGTGTGCATTACACGTGTGAAGGATGCACACATGCCAAGCCAAACTAATGCTCCATTTTCTCTCCAAATTTTACTGATTTCCAGCATTCTATAAACTAGTCCTTCCCCCACAGCAGTCGGGATCATTTGTGATATCACAGCAGCTTCAGCCAATGTGAGAGTGGGAAACTAGCAAGAGGCATCAGGCACTTAAAAAACGAACAAAAAACCAAAAAAACCCTCAAAGTATATATATTGTGGTTCATAAGTTTTATATGACTGTAAGATACATCAGTGACAATCAGGTATTTATTTGACAGGTTAAAAATACTGTACTGTTAAAAAGTGCCGTGCTGGAAACAAGCACATTTCTGCTTCTTTAACCTGTGTCACTTTGATGGTTTTACTGTTTTGTGCTGGGAGCTCAAGGGATGCATGACAAAGGTTAATAGTTACTACAGTCACTCAGCATGAATTTCCTATTCACTTCAACAAAAGGAAACAACCTGTTTAATTCATGATCGTATTCTTCCATTCTTTTGAATTGTACAGTTGGCTGTGATGGAAATAGCATCCATTCTCTTTAAAATAAACTAGAATAACACACATGGCAGAAATACCTCAGAACTTCGGATGTGTTCATTTGCAACGCAAGGAATATAGTCCAGGTTTGTGGAAGACATGCCCCTTCTTCTCTTTTACGACTTTTCAAAACTGAACACAGAGGTAGCAGAAGGAATCAGGAAGGGGCAGTAAGCACCCTCTTTTTCATGTCACCCCAATCCTCACAATGCCCCAATGTGCTGCTTTCATGCACAACTGTACACAAAGGAAGGGAGGGAGCAGGAGCTCCATGGCTCATTCTTCCACATGTTGGTAATGTATGTCTACAAGGAATGGCTGTAGATTAATGGTAAACCAGTTGCCTTGCATGCAGAATGCATCAAGTTCAACCCCTTGCCTCTCCTGGAAGGGCTGAGAATGACTCCTCTCTGAAACTCTGGAGAACCGCTGACAATCAGTGTCAACAGTACTGCGCTAGTAGGACCAATGATCTGATTTGGTATAAGGCAGCTTCCTACATGGGTCATGCTCTTAATTGGTGTTGGGACCAAGTACACACTGCTCTTATCTAATCTTTCTGGAGAAGCTGAATGTTACCAGTGGAGCATGGAGTTACTGCTGGTTGGAATATGTGACAGCCCACCTCCAATGGGAGGAGAAAACACTGTCGACACAATCCCTCTCTCCTTCTTCTAAGGTAGAAGCAGAAAGTCCACATGACAGTGATTGTTCAGGAGGATATGTGTTCTAATTTAAACAGGAGAAGTTCTTTTTTAAATAAAGGAAGCTATTTATGTATTCAGAGCAGTTGGAGTCCACATTTTGCATCCCCATTACACTGGTGATGGTGGTGGTGGTTTTCAGATTAATAATAATATACCATAGAACGTAATCGGCATCCCAGTAAATAACACACTTGCTTAACTAGAACAGCTGTAATGAAGAAGAGTTCATGGAGAGAACTTCCCTGATTTGAAACAATGGATTAAAGACAAGCCTCGGCTGTCTGTAAATTGATTGTCAGTAGTTAATGAATATGAATTTGTGCTACCTAACATAAATACCTGACAGCACAGGCTTTGGTTCTCTTTACGTAGTTTTTCTGCTTTGGTGTGACTGCTAAAACCCATAAATTAATGATAAATTGAGATACTAATACTATATATCCCCCCTTTTGATCCAAAGGTTTTCCCCAAGCATACAATATGCCTTGATATAATCTAACATGTGCAAAAATGTAAGAGCAGGCAACTGGTTCCATTCTGAATGCCTTGTGGTGCATTTAAGTGTTGTGCAATGAGCAGACTATTTTTGTGGTGTTTTGCGATGATTCACAACTTCGCACTCCCCAAAGTCTAAACTAATTTGGTAAGCCTCTTTTATGTTTTCTGAATTCAAATTATTAATGGCTGCAAATCCCTCTGCTATACAACTCCAGTGCAAAAGTACTTATTCAGCCATCTTCACTAAGAACCAGCAAGTCTGCCTTACTGTGCTCCACAGCAATACCTTACTATTGTGTTAGCCTTTTTTTGTGTTGCTGTTAGTTACGTCAGTGAAGTTCATGATTAAATAAATTATCATTATAATTACCTGTCTCAGAATATGAACCTGGACTGTTCGTAATGTTTGGTAGAATGACAATTCAAGCACCTATTTCCCTAAAAAATTCAGATTGTAATGAATACTGCAACAGCAGCATTTCAGCTTAAGAAATGCCCCCCCCCCCAGTATCTGAGTCCTTAGCTCGGCCATCAGATGCCCAGAAAACTAGGGCTTGATGCTCATGGGAATTTTGTGCTTCAGGTTGTCCCCAATCTACTGTGTGCAAACATGATATTCTACTTAGGGATGACACATGAATTCTCCTGATTCAATCTCCATTGCAAGTACTGCTGTTCTGTTAGCACAGGAAAGTATCCTAATGCTTTGTGGTGTCTAATTCTATTCAATATAATTCCCACAAGGAAATAAAAATAATCAGTGGCTGGATGTGCAAGCTCTGGAGCATGCAGCTCAGACAGAGGAAAAAATAGATCCAGCTGGCTATGTAACAACCCAGAAAAGTTCTACAAGGGCTGCAAAGATACAGTTTGAAACTGACATGCTTCAGTTCAGAGAAGTCATTTCACAGTAGAGGTGAAATTAACTAGCTTGAGCCAATTTGGCAACCCCTTGCATTCATTGCAGAGCAAGTATTGTATGCAAACCTGATAAGGAGCAATCAGGGTTGAATTTTCCAGAACTGACTGCTGGTTGTGCAAACCGTTGCACAACCAAGTGGGAGGGTGGGGAGGAGGAAAAATACTTGAAGTCGTTGGTAAATTCCACGGAAATCTGAAACACCCTACAAAGCTTCCATATTGGCAGATGATGCAACGGGAATGAAAACTCTGCAGTCTCTACCATATCCCTAAATTCCACTATTGTAACTGAAGAGGTACCTGCAGGAGTTAATGCACAGAGACTAAATGCTGTTTGGATATTTGGAGTAGTTGTGCAGAAACCCTTTCTCTCTGCTATCCACACACAAAAAATGCTAAGGTGGTGGTGTGTGCATGCCATATAAACTCTATCAGATGAAACCTATGGTAACTGAGGTACCTAACAAATACAATGGTACCTCGGGTTACATAGGCTTCAGGTTACATACGCTTCAGGTTACAGACTCCGCTAACCCAGAAATAGTGCTTCAGGTTAAGAACTTTGCTTCAGGGTGAGCACAGAAATCGTGCTCTGACGGAGTGGCGGCAGCAGGAGGCTCCATTAGCTAAAGTGATGCTTCAGGTTAAGAACAGTTTCAGGTTAAGAACGGACCTCTGGAATGAATTAAGTACTTAACTCGAGATACCACTGTAATGTGAGAACAAAGGAAAGTTTTGTGTCCATTTTTTTTTTTTTAAGATTTTAATTCTCCTGATAGAAAATTGAAGCAGAGCTCTACAGTCCATACAGGAGAAGGAAAAGCAATGGTCCACATGAAATCTACCCTGATCTAGAAGTCTTCCCCCTATCTGAATCAGAACATTCATTCTTTTTTCTTTTTTCAGTTTGACTTGCCTTAAGTGAGGGCAAGTTAGGCAGAAGAAGAATATTGAGTAATTGATGTTCGTCACTGCAACAAACTAAGGCAAATAACTAAGGCAACCCTCTGGAACGGCCTAGAAGTTATTTGGTTTCAGACTGAAGGCCAACTCTCATTCAGATGCAGATGGAAAAAACAGTGTCAGAGTTTGGGCCTGCAGTGAAGTACATGTGTGATTAATTGCACCCAAACCTCTGTTTTTCAGTTCCAGTCCACATCCCAGCACACCTTTGCTGAACAACTCACTGTGCTGATTCGGCTCATGCTAGGTCGCACCATTTCCGACTGCAAGTGGGGAATCACACTGTGAATGCTCAATCATATACAATGGCTTCTCTACAAATGCAAAACAATCCCCCGTCTTTTTCCCAGCAACTATTTTTAAATGTGCAGGTACATTTTTTATATGATAATCCAATTTACAGCTTTCAGTCTAATGTGGTACAGCTCACCGAGAGCAGCAGCATATGATTCTCTGGCTAATGTGCTGTAGCAATGCAGGATACTGCCCACACGGGAAACTGGAGAATTGGTTTCACAGTGAAGCAATCACATGTTCACTTCACCACAGGTCCAGACTTAATGTGAGTGCAGCCTCAATGCAACAGATTCTCTATATTCAAACAACCCTCAGATCAAGCCACCCTCACCATTAATCAATTTGGTATGTGCTATATCCAACTACTCTTCTTTTAACCGAAAGAGGCACGTTATTACACTGAGTTTCACTTTGCCTCCAATACTTTGAGTTAATCTGAGAGTACATCATATCCAGTGAAACCATTACAGAAGGGTGGTTAACCAGTGGCTCTCCAGATGTTGGTGGTCTCCAAATCTAATCGGCTTGAGACTAATGGCGAATAGTCTAGAATGATAGTCCAGCAACATGCATTAGAAAGTTGAATCCATTCAAAACTTGTTGTTAGAAGGCAGTTAAAGTAATCGGCTTTAGAACTCACTATCTTTCCTACATGAATGTAGCACTCACAAAAACTAAAAAGAGAAACAAATATATTAAGTTAAAAGGGAAATGTTTTACCTATTTGTTTTCTGTGCTGCTCAACAGGAGCTCTTGCAGAAGAAGAATCTTTTCTACCCATTTTTATGTGTCCCAGAACTCTGTAAGGAAAGAGGCAAAGAGTTTATCAATATCTATGGTTGTAAGTGGTGTGAGTCATCCTGAATGCTGTCCTTGCAGCAGAAGGTCAGCATATCAATACATCTAATAATTGACTCAAGAAATAACTACACAGATGCACACACGATTCTATGATTCCAGGTGGGTGGAGCAATTAATGTAAATTTCACCTTTGTACAGTACGTTAGCTCCTACACACCCCTCACAGTCCTCCATCGGGGAAGCAAGGGACATTATCAGAGTCCAGGGACACACCTAGAGGAAAACACTAAAGGATGTGTGAGAGAGACAGCAGGTAGGTGTGGCTGGGGAGAGGATCTGGCCTGGGGAGAGTCCAGAGGATCAGTCAGAGAGGCTTAGAGGGTGACATTTCCCCTCACGGTGCCTGAAATTCCCCATTCTTGATCTAACCCAACGCGTTTCCCATCAACAAATGTGACACAGTCCTTCGCAATAACTTTATAGACTACGTGGCTATTCATCATCAGATCTCTATAAATGCACACTACAGGCTTAAAAGGATACTGGAAGATAGTTCAGTTGGTAGAATTGTAGAGACTCTTAATCTCAGGGCTGTGGCTTAGAGTCCCGCGTTGGGCGAAAGAGTCTGGCATAGCAGGGAGTTGGGCGAGATTATCCAACCCTACGGTTCTATGAAAACGGGTTTAACAGTCTCTCCCTCCCCCTTTTCTCAGGAAAACCTAAGAATGTGGTTCGGTCAGGGGAGGGGGGCTACAGAACTGCTAGAATCCCCGCCAAATTACAATTCCCTGGGAAGTTATAATAGTTAAAGTGGTATGAAACTGATGCAGGTTCATCATGTAGATGTTACCTGTGTAATAAAATGAAGGCAATAAGGATAACCTCCTCACCCACCAATCCTACACCTCACCTCACACAGAAACCTATGTGTTTGTCTCCCCCCCCCCCCCCGTCGAATCTGCAATGCTGCCATATTCCAGATGACACAAAACAGGAACAAAGGCTAGTAAAGTTGATGATACACAAACTTTTATGTGCAACATCCACTTTGCAGCTTACTTTATTTGCTTGAAGAAATAGGGTTTTTTATTTGCCTTTTGCTAATTCAATACCCTTGGAACGTTTGCAACAAAATGTCAGCAGTGAAAAAAGACTGCACTTTTTGCAGCTGCCAGTAAACTATGAAGCGAAAAAATAATATCTATTTTGTTCCTTAAAAAAACAAAACAAAACAAAAAAGTTTGGCCTAGTTAATATGAGCCACAGAGACCCTCCTGGATGTCTGTGTGGTTCAAGCTGTCACTGATTTTGCAGTAACCAAGACCTCTAAAATTGCTGTGACTTTTCTTTGTTCTTCAAAGCTGTGCAGTAATCATCATTCATTTCGACTGCTTTGATGGTTAGATAGCAAACTCCCAAGAAACCCAGAGAGACATTAGCACATACAGCCACAATGTCTAATAAGACAGCTATTTGCATAAAAGATCAGCCACAATTTAAAATGTCTTGCAATAGATGTGGAAAGGGAATAACAGATCTATATTAGCATGTACGAAACCGAGATTGTTTTCACAATTTAATTCCCAGGGGACCATAGCTCATCACCTTCCCTTGTAGAAAAAAACCACACCAAAAACTAAAACCTGCATTCCCTGAGGAACTAACTTGCTATGAGCCCAAGTTAAACTAAAATATGGATTAATAAGAAAATATATTCATTATTTATGAATCCTGCTCAGGAATGGTTTTCATTGTATCAGTTTTTTACACCTCATGAAATACTTTGAAAAGAAAACTGTCAGCCTTTCATTAAACTAAAATGGTTTCCGTAAAATGATGCAAACCACTGAGGGTTGTTTTTTTAAGTAAACAAGAAATGAGTTCAATCCTTTCCCCGCTGTACTATTACCAAAGAGTAATAAAAAGATGGTGATTGAGACCGAAACAATAATTATCTTTCTTTTCCTTTTCTAGTAAAGGAGAGTTGAGAAGCAGCTTTAGGAAGGCCTAAGTCAAAATATAATAGGAACATTATTTGTGAAAGCTTTATGCAGGTATGAAAAGCTTCCTGAAGGTCTGTCTAGGGAATGAAAAGGCTTTCCCATTCAGAGTGATGGCAATGTCAGTTCAGGAAACATAACTATCCTCTGAATAGGCTTGGTGATGTTGTCACATGGCTATACAGTGGTGCCTCGCAAGACGAAATTAATTCGTTCCGCAAGTTTTTTCTTCTTGCGAGTTTTTCGTCTTGCGCAGCACGGTTTCCCATAGGAATGCATTGAAAATCAATCAATGCATTCCTATGGAGACCGTCCGGGGACAGAGGGGAAGCGCCGCGTGCCTTCCCCTCTGTCCCCGGACCTGTTTAAAGCAAGGGGCAGCGGGGAGAATTGCCGCCCCTTGGTTCAAAAGGGGTCCGGGGAGAGAGGGGAAGGCGCCTTCCCCTCTGTCCCCGGAGATTGCGGGGCTGGCAACGGGGAGTTGGCAACCATAGTCATTTAAACACTATAGCAGCAGTGGTAACAGCTGACCCGCAGCCCAGGCTTAGCCTTCCCACCCCTGCCTGCCATTTTGCCTATGGTGGTAGCAACAGAATCCGCAGCAGGTACAAAAGGAAAACTGCACTGTCTCTTACTTGCTCCCCATGAATCATGCTCTGAAACGTCACACACTCCTTTAAAGCCAAGTGCTTTCCTCAACATGTGGCAGTGCATAATTCACTGTTGAATCCCTTTGGTTATTTTAAAGGACCTATATGTCAGATGGTGAATTCTATAACCAGCTTAGACATGGATACATTGAATCATGACCTATGTACTTTTTCAAGTATATATCTCTGACCTTATTGGGATTCTCATTTCAATAGCCTGGGACAGTCTTGGTGAAATCTTAATGTCCAATCAGGTGTGAGTGATACAAGTCAGTCCAGAAATGATGAGACCCTTTAATTTTGCACAGCAGATTGCTTTTTCCCCAGCATTGCAAATGGAAGAATAGAGTTTGGTTCACTTTAGAAAAAGTTATATAATTTATGCACAGCCTCTAGGAGAATATATTTGAGCTTGCCACTCATGAAGTACCCATTATTTTTACATTTTGAGGAAATTTATCACCTTGTTCCTCACTATCTCAGGGATCACACATTCCCATTCATATATATATAGATATATACAGTGAATGAGTAATATAATAAAAATGAATATAAAAGCTATAAACTACATGGCACTGTGCTTTACACATTTATGGTCCCATATAAATGATTAATAAGAATAATAAGGTCCAACGGGACTTCCAGTGTACATAGCAATATCTACTGGCACACAAAATTTCATGAAAATTAGACTAGATCTTTTATAATAGATTTGGGTTCCTCAATAGTGGAAGATACTTAAATATTAATACCAAATATTTTTTTGATCATAAAGATAATGAAATCTTGAAGGCAGTCCTTCATTATATAGAAAATGAATTAAGAATTTGTGCTAACCAAATGAGCTACGTTTTTAGGCTATGGCCCAGCAGCTAATGCAGAAATAAGGGGAGAACAATAGCTTATCCCATGCAATAGAACAAGCCATTGTTCCCTCTTCTGCAGAAAGATCAATTTTAGTTAACCACAATGGCAGGTCAGTAAGGGAATAAATTGCCTGGTGAGCTATGGAGCTTCTTTCTTCCGATCATTTCAAAAGAAGGCTGGGCTATCATCTATGTGTAATTAACCTCTAGAACAGCATAGAAAAAATAATTTATGAAATTCATACTCAGATCATTCTTTTTCCAAGCTATTATGGTAGCCAACAGCTTAGCATACTTTAAAAAGAATTAGACCTATTTATGGGAATCTAACCATGATTACTGGTCATTTTAACTAAGTGTACCCTCCATTTTTAGAAGCAGTGGCCTGTTGATTATCAGATGCTAGAAATGAACAGCAGTAATCATTGGAGGCCTTTCTTTGTGTGCCACCTCCACGAGAGGTCCAGAGGGAGGCAACACAAGAATGTGCCTTTTCTGTGCTGGCTCCCAGTTTGTGGAATGCTCTCTCCAGGTAGACTCGCCTGGCGCCTTCATTACATACCTTTAGGCACCAAGCAAACATGATTCTCTATAACCAGGCCTTTGGCTGATTAACATTCTATGGCCTTCTAAATGTGTTTGTGGGATGGGGGTTATTTGGATGGGTTTCGGTTTATCATGTATTTTGTGTTCTCATTTTGTATTTTTATGCTGTGAACCCTCCTGTGATCTTCGGATGAAGAGCGGTATACAAATATAATGAACAACAATAGCAGCGGTAGCAGGGGTTGGAAAACATTATCATGTCCTGGTTGTGGAACCCCCAGAAACATCTGGAACGACACATTTCAAAACAAACAAGTGCTGGACTAGATGGGTCTTAGCCTGACACCACATGACACAACTATTATGCTCTTACTTCATTGTCAAGGGAAAGTGTTGGGTTTGGTAGTCCATGTAGAGTATCCAACTCTGTGTATTTAAATACACCAGTAAGATGGGTAAAAGACTGCCTGCGGGAGCTCAGTAATGGCAAATGTGAGGCATATCATGTTGCAATTTGAACATATTGCTGGGAAACTACCACGTCTTAGATACAGAGCGTGGGCACAGAAGATACCAAGTTCAATTCTTAATGTCTCCGGTTTTCTTTTTTTTAAGGAACAAAGGGCCGATGATGAGAAAGACTTTGTTTTTCCAAGAGCCTGGAGAGCCACTGCCAATCCAAGTAAGCTATATATAGGTCACGATGGACAAAGAGTCTGACCTGGTGTAAGACATCTTCCTCGACTCCATATAAAAGATAGACAGTAGCCGTGGAGCATTATGTGAATGCTGTGCGAATGCCATTTAGGCTGTGGGAATCAGAGATAATCCCCATTATTCAATGATGTGGAAATCAGCGATAAGCCTCACAGTAGACTACCATCCTGAGCATTGCTTTTTTGTGGAGGAGGAGAAACAGTCATATACAAACAACTAGCTATGAGAAGTAGGCACAGCATATGCAGGATGCTGTGCATTCCCAAATAATCCTGAGTGTAAATAAAGCTAACCTTTTCCAGACAGTTTAATTAATAAGGTTCTAGTGCATCGATAAAAAATAGGAAACAATGTGCCTAAAATGAAGAAACAATATTTTAGCAACGGGTTTTTTTTTCTTGGTAACATCCACAATGTTATAAATAGGGAGAATGTGTGTGTGCGTGTTTTGTGTGTAATTATATATCAATCACATATACACACACAGCTTGCACGCGAACAACACAAACATTATGCTTTTTCCATTAACAGGAAAAGCATGGTTGATGCATTCATAAATGTTATTTAGCTGTCGTTTCCTCTTTGCAAAGCAATATTAGAGTTTTCAACATCTGCTACATTGAAATAGGAAGGGCTTGATCCAAAGACTTGCTATGCATGCATATGTGCTCACTGTAGATTATTTCATCTACCATACTTACATTCTGGATTGCAATGACAGCTATGAGGGGCTTCAGTAATATTAAAAGCTCCTTCTATGACGATTCCATTTTAATCCCCCTCCTCACAAAAAAAGTTAGTTTTCCAATTGTTGTCTGTACAAAAAAAGTAAGAAAAATGTGCAAACAGCAGTCTACCCAACTGTTCGGCATTAAACAACCCACTCCCAAATCCCTGTGTTGGAGCAAAGAACTGCAAGGGTTACTAGGATGGGTGATAAGCATATTTGCTAATATAAACATATTGATCTTTTTTCCTTTTTTCTTTTTGCTGTTTTGCATTGACTTACAGGAGGTGTACGCGAATGTACCTTTAGGCTTCATCAGTATAAATCTGTGAACAACATGCCTCGCAGCATTGCTGCCAGACATGTCACTGCAATTGTTTAGGATCAGAGTGACGGGCTCTGTGGACACCCTGCAGTTCCTTTGGCTTTCATAACAATGTAGGAAGGGTCTTGCTAGATCAAAGTAAAGGTCCACCTTGTTGAGCATCCTGCTTCCCACCTTGGCCAACCAAATGGGAAACTTACAAGCAGTCACAAAGGCAATGATTATTCACCACTTGTTAGCAATGCCGTTTTCCCCCTTCTGCATGTTAAGCAAAATAGTTTTGAAGATCACTATGCTGTGGGAACTCTTAACCTTGGGACAACCCAAGGACTGCATGTTCTCTTACTGCAACTTAAATTTCTATTGTGGGGGTAGGAGGGATATCAGCTCTTCTGCATGTTCTGCTCCCCTCAGGGTTTTACGGGATGGAGTACATGCAGCCGGCTTTGGTGAAAAAAATACCAGGCGACAGAAGATCCAGCAGGATGATCATATTATGTAAACAGCCTGAGCACAAATACAGAAACTGTGCCATGTTGAGTATTATTAAAAGTTAAACTGGCAGAGTTCAGGAATCTGCCACTGTTAGGCAATATAAAAATGCAGCACACTTCCATGTATATACATAAAAAAATAAAAGCTACTAGAGGTAATTATTTCTTCTGCCCTAGTGATTAAGGAGATCAGCAGCAAACATGATATGGAAACGGTTTAATTCCCTCTTTTATCCTTAACACTCACAAACCCCTTTTGAATTTTATTTCCTTTGATGCAGGAGGGGAAATAACTGAAATAAAAGCCATAGCAATAAAGGTCATCGATCACATGTTTTCAAAATCATCTGAGGCTTCTAAAGCAGTTCCGTTATCATAATGATTTTTGCAGGGTTCCAGTCTATGGGTCATCAAGGCTGCCAAGGTGCACACATCGCACCATGTTTAAAACATCAAAAAGAAAGTGTGTAATCATTCAAGTTATTTAATGGAGAGAAGATAAATTTTTGTAGCTCTTTTGAGTTGTGATTCGTTGTATACTACACACTGGGAATAGCATAACTTTTCTTCTCTCTCACACACACACACAATCCCTTTGTCTTTTTCTTCACATGGCATTCATTCCACATTGGAAAATTACATACAGTGGTGTCCCGCAAGACGAATGCCTCGCAAGACGGAAAACCCGCTAGACGAAAGGGTTTTCCATTTTTGAGCTGCTTCGCAAGACGATTTTCTCTATGGGCTTGCTTTGCAAGACGAAAACGTCTTGCAAGTGTTCCGATTTTTTTTCGCTCCCCCCCCCTTTTCTAAGCCGCTAAGCCGCTAATAGCCTTTAGCCGCTAATCCGCTAATCCTTTAATAGCCGCTAAGCCTTTAATAGCCGCTAAACCGCTAATAGCGCTAATCCGCTAAGCCGCTAATAGGGTTGCTTCGCAAGACGAAAAAACCGCTAGACGAAGAGACTCGCGGAACGGATTAATTTCGTCTTGCGAGGCACCACTGTATGAATTAAACAAACACAGCTTTAAAATTATATCATCACACACACAATATTCAGTGTTCCTTCTTTTGTTTTCATTTCTTTTTCACTTATTGTTTTGCTTAACATCAGGGGATGAGTCAAAAGAGGAAGGTAGGTGGGTTGTGTTGAAATTTATGGTTTGTTAACCAATGCTGCGGAATGTTAACAAAACTTTGCTTTATTGTTGTTGTTGTTGTTGTTGTTGTTGTTGTTGTTGTTGTTTTAAAAAAGCTGGCCGAAACAATCCAGTTCATTCTTTGACCACCATTGGTAGTCAAAGGCATCATACTACCAGGTAGTTATTTTTAAAAGCCTCCCGTGACAGTTCTAACTACATGGAAAGAAATAGGTAGCTGTTTCCTACTGAATTATTGAGCTTTGGCTCAGTAGTCTAGCATTTCAGACAAGAGGCATTCCCAGCCCTACCTGGAAATGAGCATTGAACCCAGAACCTTCTGTATGCAAAGCAAATGCTCTGCCAATGAGCTACAGTCCTTTCCTTGTCACTCATGGTGACTTTGCACCTGCCCTGCGCATGGTCTACATATGCAGAAGGAGGTGGAAGACATCGAGGACAGGAGACTTGGCCACTTTAGACTATAGGCAAGACGATGCTTGAGTTCTGGCGACAGCGTCATGAGATATACAAGCCCAACTTCCTGACTGCCCCCATTGTTAGTCTTTCCCCCATGCAGCTTTCTAAAAACAGCATGTGGCATGTTTTAAGCACCAATCACATGGTAAGTGGTTATCCATTTCCACTTGTGTTTGACAGATAAGGGATTTCCTTACGGATTAAGAAGTTAACTTTAATAAAACTTTCCCCAAGGTTTCATATGACATCCTGTTCACTAAACTGCAGAAGAGTGGTTTAGTAGGCGTTGCCATGAGCACAGCAGAGCACTGTAATGGATTGCCATTTAAATCAGAAGAAGGCCTCATCTGACCCTGCTTGGCAGGGGGTTGGACTCGATGGCCCTTGTGGTCTCTTCCAACTCTATGATTCTATGATTCTATGATTCTATGACCCCTTGAGGCTTTTGCACCAGAACAGTTTTCACACTTGTGTACCCAAATGGCCACCCTGCAAGATGAGCTTGTTCCCTTAAGGCAGCTTCCTATATCAGAATCAAAACACTGTACAACACTGAAATCCCACAATAAAATTATCAACACCAATAGCAGACCAGCATAACATGAAAACAGTTTAAACTATAAAACACTTTAAAAAGTCATAGCACCATTATCTGCCCAAGTCCCCAAGCCCATTTGAAGGCATGAATTAATGGGACCATGTGTAGAATCAAAGAATCGTAGAGTTGGAAGGGACCCTGAGAGACGGCTTGCCCAACCTCGTGCAATGCAGGAATCACAGCTAAAGCATCCATGACAGATGAGTAGTATTCTACAGATGTGGAGCCCCATCATGGATGCTATGCTCAGGTGGGGACATTGTTGGACGCACTGATCTTATGCTGCCAACACTTGATCGTATACCCTTCAAGGAATGCTGTGTGATTTTATTGCATGTAAGTAAACCTGTTCCTAGTGTTCCCATGCTCTCATGCCTTTTCTGGTACAGTAAAGTGAAACAAAAAATCTTAGAATTGTAGAGTTGGAAGGGACCACAAGGGTCATCTAGTCAAACTACCAGCAATGCAGGAATCTCAACTAGATCATACATGACAGATGGCCATACAATCTCTGTTTAAAAACAAAAAATGCACTCTTTGACCAGGACAACTTAATCATAAACCAAGATACATGTGTATTTAAAAAAGACATAGAGGGGGAAATCCCAAACAGTAATCCACTTAGCTATTTGGAACCTGTGAAATTTATAATACTTTTTCCTTCCTAATCAATACAGGAGTCTGAAACTGACATCAACCCATTCCTGACTGTTCTATAAACTGATTAGAATTCAGAGGGAATTAGAGCAGGGGTACTTATATCGTTGGGCTCTTGCAGATGCCAGAAAGAACTCCTTCCATCAACTTCAGAACGCATCATGGAGAACTTAGTAGAGGGCACCTTTGCACCAGGTGTGGGTGTTGGGGGAGTCACAAGAAAAGGCACTTGCCACTTGTGAGTCAATTAGTGGAAGCCTGCTCACTGCTGTGTTTGGGGAAAATCATTCTGATGTGAAGGGGGGGGTGATGAAGCTCAGGTGTGCCAGTACAGCTGTACACAGAATGCTTTTTCAGTTCACAACAGTCTCATGGCAGCTCTCCAAGTCAAGGCTGATAGATTTGCTGCAGACGACAGACTGGGCTGCCAGATGTGCCTTATTCTGAAGGATTATCTCTTATTCCAAAACATCACAATCCTATAGAAAACAACACACATCCTTTACTCCAGGCACAACAGCTCAAGAGTGTTTTGTTACTAAAACTGTGATCTGCCAAACCTAACTATAGACAAACTGGTTTGCACTCCAGAGTGATGCAGAAACACAGCATTTTAATTTTATGTATGACAGCCAAACTACATGCTGCCTGAAAACGTGTGTGATGATCGCCTAATAGCTATTGCTCTTATTTTGCTGTAAAAGCCATTTCACGAGGGAAGCACTGGAGACTGAAAAACAGGGTGTGATTAACCCTTTCCCCACCCCAAAAGCCCTCCATTCTTGAAGTTTTCAAACACCTGCTGGGAATACCAGTTTGGTAGGGGGGAGCTGTTTAGTAAGGCACTATTGGGAGTGGAAATAATTAAGTACAGGCCCTCACTTCCCTGCTTATAATCACTACTGTGCTCATCTCCTGCCTCTGGGTTTTCCATAGGTATCTGGTTTTCTACTGTAAGAAATATGAAGCTAGGCTAGATAGGCCTTTGGCTGATTCAATAATACACACATCTCAAAGCAACTTCTAGGCCAAAAAAAACCCCATACCGTTACATGTGTTTCTATGTAGTGCATTGTTTGGTCCTGAATGACAACATTTAGATCAGCGACAATTCTATGTTGTCGTTCTAGGGTGTAATTTGTTTTGTTTTGTCTTCTCTGTTTATCCTGCAAGACCCCAGTGAGGCAAGATGATACTGAAGAAATGCTTTGCATTTATTAGATGTTTGCACTCTTTTTTCTGGGACCTCACAGAATGCTTTCCTTCAAGCAAGGTCTGATTTGTATCAATGTTTCTTCTTCCTATTCCTCTAGATAATTCTAGACAGAAAGGTGAGGAATAGAGATGTGGCTTCTTTTACTTCTGAACACCAAAGAGCTCACTAACATTACTTTAAGGGCTAGTTGGTTCAATGAATGTTATTGTCTCATTCATTGTTTATAAAATCTAAACTCAAACAAACACCTATACCAATCACCATACCCAAGATCCCTGTTGAAACTGTCTACTGTACTACAAATTGCACAAGCAGGTATTCAAATCCTGATGCAGCTAGAACAGTAAAAGTTAATGATTGCCTCCTCCCGGTCCACCTCACATACAGCTTGGCATATTTTCCTTGGGACACCCAGGAGCAAAATGGCAAATGTTACCGCTTGGAGCTAAAATGAAATAGCAAAGGTTCATGCAAAACTTCTAAACTTCATACCATCCCCCTTCCTTGTCAAAGCTAATGCTTTCGCTATCACATCTTCATAAGCACTAAATTTGCTGCTAATGTGCTGAAAAATTGCTTCAGCTCAGGTTTCTATTTACAATTTGCCAAGATCATCAGCTTTGTAAAGAGAAACAAGGAACAGCCAAAACACTACACTAAATGTTTGGTAACTGAATCCACGATCGGACTCCTGGGGCATTTCCATCATACAACCCAGAAATGAATAGACACAAATTTATCATAATCTATGGTTATCAGTTCCAATGACATTCTCTACAGCACTACATGGAATCCAGCTAACACAACATATTTTACCTCCACAGCTACAAAAGCATTTCAAAACAGTACAGCTTGATACTCTTATAGTATGTTCAATTTGAATGGGCATTCATTCACAGATTCTGAAAAATATCCACCCCTAAAAATTCACTCAAAGTGCTTTTAGTACTGCATGTTCTCATTAATGTCAAAGTAAAAAAATCTCAAAATAAAAAGATTATATTTTGCCACTGAACAAGAGATGGACTGTATACTGTTTCTGCACCATTGCCTTACTCTTCATTTTTAACTGTTTTTATATTTGAAGATACTGACCTGAGTTTTCTGTGCAATGTTAATCTCAGAGAGTTCCACGTAGGCAGATCATACAGAATGAGCACAAGAGCAAATAAACTTGGCCAATAATAATACTGCTTTGTGTGGTCAAACCAGGTATTTCTTAAAACAAACAAATCAGGGTGGATGCAGAGTGGTATGCTTATGCCCATACCTGAAAAGAAGTGGAGAAAGGCTCCTCTTAGAAATTGCTGCCTTAACCTAGAAATTCATTGCCACTTTGATGCTCAGCCCTTAACCCAGGGTAAAGCTATAGTTCAGCAGTAGAGAATCTACTTTGCATGCATAAAGTCCCATGTTCAATCCCCGGCATCTCCAGTTAAGGCTGGGAATACCCCATCTGATACCTTGGAGAACCAAGATGACCTATGTTTTAAGTAACGTTAACAAAACCAGCTTAGTTATATTAATATTTGACTTCATTCTCTGTTTTTTTTTTAAAAAAAGCAACCCACTACAGCTGCCTGCAGTCTTATTTACAGTATACTAAGGATTGTTTGATTCAGTAAGTTTCACTGAAATCAATGGAACCTAAACCTACTTAGGATCACACTACACAAGCTTTTTTTATCTTTGCATGTGTTAATCCTGAGTAATAAAGTTAACCCTTCTTATTCTACTTTGGTTTTAAATTCTTATTTTCATTGACTTCCAGCTGAACGTTCACAATTTGCACAGAGCGGGAGGAGCATCTCTAGGACTACTAGCAGGCTGGCTTTTTTTTTTAACAAGTTTGCATGTTTTTCTAATGGCCAGACCAGCTACCAGCACAATATTAAAATTTAACTTTAATCCAATGAAAAATTCATTTCCAGGTGCATGGACAAATATCTTAGGGAAGGAATGGGTGTGGCACTACTTATCACACATTAGCACTTTGCTTCTAGCAGCGAACTTGCACACTGCTCCATCCTTAGCCATGCATTGCCCAGCCCAACAACCTAACCACCAGCTTGGCCCAGGAGCAACATCAAGGGCTACCACCCAACAATAGGAGTGTGGAGGTTTTGCCAAGCCAACACCATGCAGACTGACAGCACCAGCACCGGCCAGTACCAGTGGATGAGGAAGAAAGGCCACAGGGCAAGGCTCAGTGGTGGAACACATGTTTTGCATGCAAAGAGTTCCATAGTCAACTCATGTCATCTCCAGATGTGGCTGGAAAGGACTCCTGCCTTAAAAACAACAATCCTGCAGTCACTGCCAGTCAGTGTTGGCAATACCGAGCTACATGGATCAGTGGTCTGACTTGGTTGGAAAGCAGCTTCCTGTGCACCTACAAACGGAGATGGCAGAGGACTGAGTGTTGTGGGTGAGAAGTGTGAATGTGCCACTTTCTGAGGCATCGTATTGATAGGTAGAAAAAATAAATAAATGTGGCACCTTGTATGGAATATGATACTGCACACAAGTCACTAGAATATAGTTTATTTCTTGTGGTCACCACTGATATTTGACCAGTTTGGTCCACGACAATCTTGTGGCTGAAAGAAGCCTTTTAGCCTCAGGAAATCTAATAATTTCCTTGCAGTGAGAAAAAGCTGCCAAACACACACACACAATCAAACAAGGTTAGTCAGTGTCATTCACTGGGAGGAACTTGCCTTTCTTTTTATACACCACCAACCAGTTTTTAGGACATAAATGCAAAGCACCCTTAGGTTCCAGGGATCCATCAGGTGGGGTGGACAATGTGCATCTTCTGCAGGTATGTGGAACCTCTGTGCATCCCTGCAGCAAATCAGAAGAGATCAGCCCATTCCAGCTCAGCTGTATTGTTTTTTTAGCATTCCCTCAAATTGTGAGAGGTACATGAGCACTAACTATGCCAAAAGACTTGGCAGGTCTACAGAAGGTCAATTGCATTGTCAGAGTGACATGAGCATGGCTGGGAGATCCAACTGGTTCTAGGTGGTGCTTTTTTCTGGGGGGGGGGGGGACTCATGGGATCCGCATAAACATTTTGTGAATCTGAGTTTGGCCTCATTGAGGGGCAGTATTTCAATATGAGTAGGAAAATGAGAGTACCCCTAAACATTTTTCAGGGGGGGAGCACTGGTTCTAGGTCAGGAGGGAGAGAGCCATCATCATCCAGAGCATAAAGGTAAAGGGACCCCTGACCATTAGGTCCAGTCGTGGCCGACTCTGAGGTTGCAGTGCTCATCTCGCTTTATTGGCCAAGGGAGCCGGCGTACAGCTTCTGGGTCATGTGGCCAGCATGACTAAGTCGCTTCTGGCGAACCAGAGTAGCGCACAGAAACGCCGTTTACCTTCCCGCCGGAGCGGTACCTATTTATCTACTTGCTCTTTGATGTGCTTTCGAACTGCTAGGTTGGCAGGAGCAGGGACCTAACAACGGGAGCTCACCCCATCGCAGGGATTCAAACCGCCGACCTTCTGATCGGCAAGCCCTAGGCTCTGTGGTTTAACCCACAGCGCCACCCGCGTCCCTGTCATCCAGAGCATAGCTGTCAACTTTTTCCCTTTTCTTGCGAGGAATCCTATTCAGAATAAGGGAATTTCCCTTTAAAAAAGGAAAACGTTGACAGCTATGATCCAGAGCCTCCACTCCAAATACAGTCCCCATTTCCTCCCCTCTCCACAATCTTGGCGTCAAAGGCAAGCCTGCAACTAAGCAGGGATGGCTTAAGCAGGTCGATGATGGGCCACGGGATCTGACAAAAGAGACCTGCGCTAGGTGTCCAAGAAGCAGCTAACTGGGCCTGTAATGACTTTAAACGGGGGGGGGGGGACAAGCGCACCCTTACAAATGATGCTGAAGGGCAAGGTTAACCACACACATCCCCTCATCTTTCCCCTTTTTGTTTCCCTGGCTTACAGCTAGTCGCTCTTCCTCCTCAGCTGAGATTTCTTCCTCTCCACTCTAACACCCCCCACACACACCCCGGGCTACCTCACCACCCTAAAGCAATATGGCCACCGCGGCGCATTTCAACGCCCTCCCCTCCGAAGACAAAAGGACGCGTGGACTTCGAAACAAACCAAGATTGGCAGCAGGGCCTAGCCAATGGCGAAGCCGAGCCCTTCCGCGGTGGCCAATGGGAAGCAAGGAAATCGAGCTGGGCGAAGCGTCCCTTGAGCAAGCCCCGGCCTTCGCCAGCCTGGCGCGCGAATTCCTGCTAGGTCGGCCGTTAGCTGGGGGCTGGCCAGGCGCGTGCGCTCGAGTGTGGGAGGGGCCGGCTGCGCCGCGGCTGTCAATTCTCCCTCCGTTCTGTCCCCTCCTCCCCACCCCCCACCCCGCGCGGATCCCGCCAAACACCGGCCAGCGCCTCCATACCTTCACTGAACGTGTCGGCTCCGCCTCCTCCTCCTCCTCTAATGGCGGGCGGGTTCTCCGTGTCCGAGGGAGGCCCCCCCTCCTCGTTCGGGCGGGGACGGGTCCGCCTCTCCCGTTCGTGTCAACCCAGCCCGATGGAGGAGGCGGCAGACTTTTGCTCTGAAACGGGGCAGGTTGAGGACAGAAATAAAACATGCACCTCCATCTCTACTGCGAACCGTTTTCTTCTAAGCACCTCCTCGCCCTCCCAAAAGAACTTGATTTCTTGTCCAAAGACATGGAGACGCCTTCCCCAAATATGTGGGCAGCGTTGTAAGAAAAACGGCCCTCAGCACATGCTCAGAGGCACTTCGCCGGCGCCAGAAGAGGGTCCCGGGCAGGGCCGGTGCTATCGTTAGGCAGTCGCCCAGGGCTCAGGCTTCGGGGGGGGGGGCGTTCAGCTTGGGTCATGTCCCATAAATATCTAGTAAGATTTCACTTCTGTTTTACGTTTTGAAGAATTTCTATTCTATCTGCCAGACATCTGTTTTTGAAAATTGAAGTCGGCAAAAAGTAATTTGGAGGGAGAGCAGGCTGGCGGGCGTAGAAAACAGCCTGGCCCAGAATCAGGGCTAAGCCTTCATTAACCCTCGGAAGTTATAATGATCAACGTTATAATATAAAGTGGTGCCCAGCAGTGTTTTGGAGTTTTTATGATCACTACAGTCCCGGGGTGGGGGGAGCTTTTGTTCTGTTTATTTTAAAAAACGTATCAACTACTTAATCTAAAAGATGCCAATATGGTATGAAAATAAATATTGCACAGCACATAGTTATTTAGAAACAATGTAATATCATAAACATGTAATTAATAAAACCACTTAATAATTTTTATTTTTTAAAATGTATGGTTTTAATTATTGTATATTGGATATGGTATTCTAGAGGAAGTACATTGTATATTGTATATTGGATATGGTATTCTAGAGGAAGTACATTGTATATTGTATATTGGATATGGTATTCTAGAGGAAGTACCAGGTGCCACTACACTAAAGACCCTGCTCTGGGCTGAATTGCAGGAGCATGTGGCACCATCGGGGAAACCTCACCAGATGACCGCAGCCACCATGCAGAAGCCTTCCCAAAGTGCCCCATGTATTTCCCCTCATATATCAGTGAATATTTACCTCTCATTCCTATGGGGGGAAATGCCTTGGTGCAAAAATGGTTCTCCAGCCCTGACACTCGATGGTCTGGTCCTTGCCGATACAGATGTCGATGAGGGTGTACACAGTGCATCTTTGTGTAGAGATACAAATGGTATGTTTTTGTGCAATATCTCCACACACAGCTGTCTATATAATGATGGCTGCATCATCATAATTATTATTATACAGAGTATACCTAAAATTTTCTTTGTACTGTTGAGAGATGAAAAGCAACACAGTCGCTACCCATGGGTTTGCAGACTTGATAAACACAATGCAAAAAGGATGGAGGGGGAAGACGAAAACAAGAAATGAGAAATAATTGGAAAAGGGAAATGGAAGAGAATGACTGTGTTTGTAGGAAATAGGCGGAACCCTGAACAGGGACGATCCTTTTAGAAGGGAGGATGCAACGCACATTCTGTTGGAGGGCTCACTTGTGATTACTAGGAGACAGGCACTCTCCAATGGCTGATTAGTACGCATACATGAAACAAAAATTTTCTTTTTTAACACCATACAAGATTATTCCTGTTGTTGTTGTTTAGTCGTTTAGTTGTGTCCAACTGTTCATGACCCCATGGACCAGAGCACGCCAGGCACTCCTGTCTTCCACTGCCTCCCACAGTTTGGTCAAACTCATGCTGGTAACTTCGAGAACACTGTCCAACCATCTTGTCCTCTGTTGTCCCCTTCTCCTTGTGCCCTCCATCGTTCCCAACATCAGGGTCTTTTCCAGGGAGTCTTCTCTTCTCATGAGGTGGTCAAAGTATTGGAGCCTCAGCTTCATGATCTTCCAGTGAGCACTCAGGGCTGATTTCCTGCAGAATGGATACGTTTGATCTTATTGCAGTCCATGGGACTCTCAAGAGTCTCCTCCAGCACCATAATTCAAAAGCATCAATTCTTCGGCGATCAGCCTTCTTTATGGTCCAGCTCTCACTTTCATACATCACTACTGGGAAAACCATAGCTATACAGACCTTTGTCGGCAAGGTGATGTCTCTGCTTTTTAAGATGCTGTCTAGGTTTTGGGGGCTCATTCACACTTCTCTTGCCTGATGCCTAGAAAGCATGGGTCCGATAAGTTTTCTGCTTGCTTCTCCAGGAAAACCTCCTATCTGCAGCTCTGATTCAGTGGTAAAGAGCAGGTTTTCCCAGGGGGAAGCAGCAAGAAAGTGGAAGTGTATGGATGAGCCTTTGGTTTCAATACTCAAGATCATCTGAGAAATTAGCTACCGCTTAACATCCTTTAACCACCCTGTCACCCACTGGATGGCAAAAGCTCTGAGCTCCTTGTAACTTCAGTGTAAACTTTTAAATGAATGAGCATTGTAATCTATATGTGAATACTGGGCACTCCTGATGCTTATTCTTCTAGGTGCAAGAGTGTGATTTTTTCATGTTTGGTGTCAAGGTAGAGTTCACCACAAGTTTTTTGGGGTGTTTCTTTTTAAAATGCATTGACTTTGATTAGTCATGTTGAGGATATACGTTGACCTACATAAGTTTATTTCAAGGTCGGGGGGAAATCTAGGGCTTCTGCTTTCTTGGAGACAGCCTTGCATGCTGTACAGTGGTACAGTGGTGCCCCGCAAGACGAAAAACTCGCTAGACGAAAGGGTTTTCCATTATTGCGTTGCTTTGCTAGACGAATTTCCCTATGGGCTTGCTTCGCAAGACGAAAACGTCTTGCGCTTTTTTTAAAAGCCGCTTGAAGAGGCGCAGTTGCGACGGACCGTGCTTCGCAAGACAAAAAACATCGCAAGACGAAAAGACTCGCGGAACGAATTCTTTTCGTCTTGCGAGGCACCACTGTACATGTGTAGGTTCTGTTGACGTTGAAATTGCACCTACTGCTGTGATCCCATTCCTTACATCTTCGTGAGTATCTGCTGGACCTCAACGACTGTGTGAAAAGGTTTCTATCTTTACTGATTCTGGATAATATGAAGAAGCATGAGTTAACTTTGTGATGCAAACACCTGTCTATTATGAAAGGAAGCTCTTTCCATGTAGGCTTCCAACCAGGCATTGGAAACTTGTCCTGTTCAGCCACCTCAGCCTCTCTCCATTGGTGAGGGAAGGACAAAAGGCTCCATATTCCATTACCCGGACTCTGAGCCATCAAGTCTGCTCCTGCCCACTCCCCACTTTCTCTCTATTGATTTTATAGCATTTTGCTAAATGCTATCATCCATACAGATGTCTGCCATCATTTTGTTGACATAGCGAGTCAATACTTCATTAAATGTTACCTTTCAGCTTTACCCTTAATTGGCTAAAGTATATGTAGTGTTTTCATTATTTATGTGACTGTGCCATTAAATTATGCGTTTTAGAATATAAAAAAAATAAAAGGTTTTGTTTACATTTATTATTATTGCTCTGGCGTCAACTTTTGGATTCCTATGTAAAGAAATTAATCTTCCTTTGGAGGGGGAAATGGGAGATGACAAGCACTAGCTCCTGCTGCCTCGGGGACATAATTATGCTCACAAATACAAAAACAGAAAAATCATAAGCTCAACACAGTTGAGACTCTTGAAAGTTTCATCTCAGCATGAAGCTATGTTTTAATTATTATTTTTGTCTGCATTGTTCAGATTGTCAGTGCACCAGATAGAATAAGTGCTTATCCTAGTTAATTCTTCATGAGACTTGTGTCACTGGAAGAAGCATTTAATTTATTTTCTTCTTCTTCTTTCTTCATGCCAGTACTGACAGAAATGTGTTTTACAGCTGGATTCAAAGCCTTGCAGTATCAGTGGAAAGATTCTGAAGCAAAGGTTTGGCCAGAGCTAATTCTAGAAGATGCAACCAATGAAAGTCTACAATTAGGGTTAAACTAGACATTTGCTTCATTCTGTAGGATGCAGCTATGTATCTGCTTTCCCGTAAATAATTATAAGTGCAGGAGTGTCTGTTTCGTACTGGGAAAGCAGCACATGGGAAGGAAAGGCTTATCTCTTCATTCCCCAAACATTATCAAAAGAGACTTTGCCTCCCTGTCTGCATGACTAAGAGCGTTAGGGTTCTTCTAGGTGGTTATTTATCAAGTGACCAGTGTTCCCCACACATTGAAGTTTTTGACCTGTCCACACAACACAATTTTCATCAATATGCCAGCCTGTATTCCCCCCTTCCAGTTTAATCCAGATTTACACTTTCTTGGGAAAATCCAGTGTTAAAAAACTTTGTTGCCAATAGTCCATTTGCAATATCTCAATGACCTGTTAACCATAATAAGCTACCATCTGGAGGTGCCCATTGATTGTCTAGCTGGATTGGAAAACATTTGTGGCAGAAATGTGTTCCATTACTATAAATTAACATCTTACTCGTCTTCCAAGGAGGTTTAGAGCAGTGGTTTTTTTGACTCACAGCAAACAGTATAGGTTAGGCCGAGAGAGACTTATCTGCCCAAGGTTATCCCATTTACCTCTCGACTGAAGAGGGGTTTGAACCAGGTGATTCTTGCATCTAGCTCCCAATATTGCAGTGCAACAGAAAGGCTGTGTTTGTGGGTTGGCATCTTTACCAGCTGCCAGACCCTGCAGTGCCTTCTGCCCCCTTTCTCTGGAGGGAAAAGCCTGGAAACCAGACTGCTTCACCAACAGCCAGACACCAGAAGATGCTGCAAATCAACAGAAGGGCAACTTTACTGTCAGCCAGATCTGGAGCTCATCTGCAAATCCTTCTGCTCCATTCTTCTGGAATGACTTGTCTGTTCTGACAAGAAGAAAGGGCTTCACACGCACACACATATCTGTAATATATTGCATGATTGTGCAGACTTTAACTGTAAGCTACTTTGGGAGACAATCTTGCATGGAATGCACAGAATCATAGAATTCTATACAGTGGTACCTCAGGTTACATACGCTTCAGGTTGCAGACTCCGCTAACCCAGAAATAGTACCTCGGGTTAAGAACTTTGCTTCAGGATGAGAACAGAAATTGTGCTCCGACAGCGCGGCAGCAGCAGCAGGAGGCCCCATTAGCTAAAGTGGTGCTACAGGTTAAGAACAGTTTCAGGTTAAGAACGGACCTACCAGGCATGTGTATGAAAAAGAAAGAAAGAAAGAAAAAGAGAGCAGTATTTTTGTGCACATGCATTTTTCTACTGGAGTATATTAATGCGGACCATAAAACCCCTAGTATCCAAACATCTACTACTCATGTACAGGGTTGGCATCCCCTCCTTCCGCCTGCCGTGGGTTTTGTATTAAACAGCTTCCTGACGTTTGGAAATTCCACAGTTGAAGCTTTTCCCTGTCTGCCTGTTATGTGGCTGTTTAAAGTGCAAGAGCCCTGCCAGGGGGGAAAGGTGGTGCAACAACTCACATTTTCTGACTCTCATATTAAAAAATCATGTGTAGACAGAGTATTGCTCTGTTGGTCACAGTCTGAAATGTGAAAGTTCTTAATTAGGAGTGTGAGGAGAAAAATGCATGTGCACAAAAATACTGCTTTCTTTTTCTTTTCTTTTTTAAAGAAATGCCTTATAATATGTTGTTTAAAATCAGCAATTATACACATGCCTGGTGGGTCTATATATTCACTCTTGGGAAGGGAGAATCCTGTGATATTGCAAGCTGCATGGCAGAAACTCTTCCTGGTTCCAAAAGTGGCTTGCCATAGGGCATGGCAGAGCTCCTATTTGAAAAGCAAAGCACCCCAAAATGCCTTCATTTTGTGCGGAAATCATTGTATGAACCTTTGGATCCTGACCAGATCCCTCCACTCTCTTCCAATTTGTGTGCGTGTGTGTGTGTGTGCGTGTGTGTGCGCGTGTGTGTGTGCGTGTATTGCCTTTATACATAGGAGACGATGCTATGGGCCAAGTGCATAGCCTTTAAAGATGTCTATTTTCCTAGAATGAATGTTTTTACTGTTGCAGTTTTATAGCCCATAACCTTTCATACCCCTGTGTTAATCATGCAAGTGATATCATAAAAAGTAACTTTCGGTAAGTTTTAATCACATATATTTCAAACCTGAAAGAGTGCTCAGGCAATGCATTTTAAAAAGCCACTAGTACACTGCGGTAGTGTGTGATGAGGAGATGCTACATTTATTTTAAGAGAGAGAGAGAGATCTGTATTTCATTTGTTACCCTGCTAACTTCACTTTAGGTAATTGCATTCAGCTTTATTATTGCCCAGAGCAATAACTGATTGTTAGTTATTGAAGTCTGAAATGATTTTCTCATCTCCCAGGGGAATCTGGAGATTTACATGGTGCACAGCAGTAACTAATAGATATAATCTGGTCATAATGTAGCCAAAGAATGTGTTATTTACTTGTTGAGAACATGGATGTTGAACATTCTAACATTTCCTCGAGAAGTGGAGCTGATTGTACTCATGATATGTGAGTTTTGTACATACTGTTCATTGCTTTTTTTTTTAAGACTCGAAGATACTATCCACCACTGAAAGGTATGTCATAAGCAAAAATGCATTTTGACATATGCACACTTACCCGGGAGTAGCTCCTATTGAATTCAATGGGGCTGACTTCATGCTAGACATCATAGGATGAAAGAAGTTTGTGACGCAGTTTGTACTTAAATAAATAGATTTGCATTTTTGTATCAATCAATAACCGAAAGTGCAATACAATAAAATTAATCTGTTTACATTAGCATTTTTTTATAATTTAGCATGTCTTATTAACACCTTAATATATTAATTAGGATCCATAGCCAATGAAGGATTTGCCATGCTTAAGACATTGAAATCAATGGACACTGAAATCATCAGCCCCACCCATCATGGCCGATGGTCAGGGATGGTGAGAACTAGACTTGAAGAACATCTGACATATCAGAGGTTCTCCACTCCTGGTGTATAGGATCACAACTGTGCACCTTTCGTCGGATTGTGATCTCATTTTGATCCAGTGCTGAAATTATTTTATTCTTATATCTGTTCATGCAATGTATATGCTACTTAACCATAGTATAACTCCCCTGGTAAACGTGCTTTATTAAACCAGCTTTTCCTCTTCATAAATGCTTTATGACAATATCAATCCATTTCTTTTGGAGATATTATGGAATCCATTCCTCTGTGGATGCTGTGGGGATTATTTATGTGCATGCTTTGTGTGAAAGCTAATGAGTATTAAGACCTTGGATGTAAGTATCATTTTCCATTCTGCCCTGTATTCATCGCATGCAGCAATGTTTCCATTTCGCTGCAGTTTACTCTTCCGCCCAAAAACTACATTACAGTATTTGTCTGCGGTGTCAAAACAACCTACACTACACATGTTACATTGTCATTACGTTATTCCACCCCATTAATTTCAATGCCAAGAAAATGCAATGCAAATTTCAGGGTGCCGGGAATGAAATCAATTACATATCATTTGTGGAAGCAGCTTTGAGGTTTTTTAACAAACAAGCAGTGTATACATTTTAAAAACATGGCATAAATAAACAAACAAACAATGAATACTGATCATATTCACTGGATTAATATCCATTCTGGACATACAATGAATAAGTGAACGTCTGCAATTTTCACTCCCATTTCTGTTTCTCCCAGAATTCTCCAGCATCCAAAATTTGGATAGAACATCTATACAGCGGAACCTCGGTTGTCAAACAGAATCCATTCCGGAAGACTGTTTGAGTTCCGAAACGTTCGACAACTGAGGCGCAAAGGGCTGCTGGCAATTTCCATTGAGAAAATGGAAAAACACACAGTGGAAGCCGTTCAACTTCTGGGACACGTTTGAAAACAGAAGCAATTACTTCTGGGTTTTCAGTGTTCGGGTTCCGAAATGTTTGGCTTCCGAGATGCTTGAAAGCCAAGTTCCACTGTATTTCACACATATACACAATAAATATAACTTTGCCATCATGCTCTTGCATTTCCTGTACATCCCCAAGCCAATCTTCGTTAATAATGCTAATGTTAGAATCATAGCTGTCAATGTTTCCCCTTTTTTAAGGGAAATTCCCTTATTCCGAATAGGATTCCTCGCAAGAAAAGGGAAAAGTTGACAGCTATGGTTAGAATAGTGTCACTCTTTTACATGTGTAATTGCAAAGGTTTGTCTGTCTTTACTCTTACAATTTAGCTCTTCTTTGCTTTTATTACAATTTTCAGTAAGTGCAGGAAAATGGCACCTCTGGAGCAGCTGTGCCCCGTGAAGAAAAGGCTTTGTTCTGCCTCTGCAACAAGCTAAGCCCCGTCACAGAGCAATCCTGGAGCCATTTGACCAAAGTAGTTCAAAATAGTCAACTAACTACAAATGAAGTCACCTAAATCAAACCAGGAAGGCTCCAGCGGCTAATGTGACACATTATTCCATGATGGACTGCAGATAATGTACACTAAAACTGTCATGTATTGCACTGAAGTCGTTCATCATGTCAGTCCTCTGCTGGAAACCCAGTCAAGCCATTGCTACAGAGGAGGATTTTCTTTTAAAGTCGAGGAAGCCTTGCAGGTTAAATTAAAATTCCTCTTCCTCCCCAGAGCACAGTCCATCTCTACTTTCACATATATCTTCTCATTAACCACCCTGCCTCTTCAGTTGTACAACAACACCAGTGTACTTGTATACTCAAAACACAGGCTATGGAATTCAAGAACAGCATAGAGCTTACTTGAATGGCGGGATAGTTTCTTTCTTCTTAGCCAGCACTGCACCAGCAAAACACCCTCTAGCAGAGCTCTTCTCAGCGGTAAAAGGGCAGGTGGGTGTTGTTTTTTGGAGGGTGAGCTGTTTCAACTTGTTATCGTTATATGGTATTTTGTATTTTGTATTTATACTTGTATTTGTTGGTTTTATAAGGCTGGGTTATAGTCTACAGCCATTTAAAAGTGTTTGTGAGAGGGGAGCAATTGTTTTGTTGTTTTCGTTTTAACTATTTACTTGTGTTTTTACCTTGTGTTTTTATCCTGTAAATTGCCCTAAGATCTTGTGGTGAAGGGTGGTTAACAAATCTAATAAATAAATAGTAATGATAATATCTTGTTCTTGCTCTGGCCACCCAGATGTGGAACCAGCTTGCACTTGTGATATGGGTTTTTTCCATGGATATAAATGTTCACGTACAACCCGCATATGACAACACCATGGTTAATTCAGGACTGAGCCTGAGCTGTCAGTTACACCGTCTTGTTTGAATTACTGTACAATAATCTCTTTGAGTTTGTTCCCCCCCCCTTTAGATGCTGACATGTTGAACATACTCAATGCATTTAAAATCTGCATGCAAAGAGCAATGGATTGCAAGCTTGAGTAATATCAGCCCTGAGAAGTAACTGACCCATGTTAACCCAACTTCAGTTTGTGCCCAATTTTTGATTTGCTGATCTCTACATGAGGATCGAGATCAGTTTTAATTGGTTGAATACCCATTATTTTAGAACGTTCAGTTTTGCAGTCAAACAAAATGACTATCAAAGTGCACACAGGTTTTGGTAATGTATTAAACTAAGAATGACCTAACTTACTTTCATTTTATTGAACCCTATATATCATGTGATTTGTCAATATGGCATATTCCCTCTAAGACAGGTTGCTTATTTAATATATTGAGCCCACAGACAGGTTTTATAAATAAACTTAATATGCATTAAGCAATGCTGACAGTACCGTGAATAATTTATATATTGCATTACATAATTTAGATTGCAATATCATTATAGAAAACCCAAAGCTATCAAAAATCAATTTTTAAAATGAATCCTTCATTGCTGTCAGAGATGCTTGAAATGTGAACTAGATCCCATTAGTATAAGATGCTCCAAGTTAGTATGATTTTGTATCATTTACAAAAGGTATATAATTATTGACAAAAATAAATATTTAATCACCATTCAGTTGAGCATCCACAGCATCGACCAATGAATAAACTGGAACAGTTTAAAAACTGGCCTTGTTCTCTTTACAATACGAATTGTTAAGTCCAAGTCTGACTTTTGAACAAAGTCAACAGTCCTGTTATTTACCTTGCCTTGAATTTATGCATAGCTCTGCCCTTGGAGCAGTTCAACACTGGGGTATTCCCATCCACGGACCACAAAAGGAGTCTGCAAGATCATAACTTGCAAAACAAATGAATCAAAGATTTTAATTGCAATGCCAGAGAGACCACCAAGCCACAGTGTGCTAACCCTGTATCTTGTCATTTGAAACTAAGACAGTGGTCTTATCTTCACAATTGCACACCAGGTACAGACTCTTGTGGACACTCTAGTTGAATTGACTAGTGTATTATATTAGCAATCATAACATGAGTGGTCTATAAAAGAGAGGTCCATGAGCATATACACTCTCCAAGAAATTGTCAATAAAACCACGTAAGATCATGTAACCATGGAGCTTATAAGGTCAATAAAAGTTTGCTTACACTGTACATGGATTCAGCTCTTAACACCAATAACAGACAAGAAAGGACTGTTACACATCTCTACTCTGCTTCCAGTGACTGTTTCTCTCTCTGAGTGTGTCTCGCTTTCTGCTCAGCTGCTCCCTCTTTGACTGAATGGATTGGTTGAGTCATTCATTATGGGCATAAACTATACCAGGCATAGGCAACCCCAGCCCTCCAGATGTTTTGGGACTACAATTCCCATCACCCCTGACCACTGGTCCTGTTAGCTAGAGATCATAGGAGTTGTAGTCCCAAAACATCTGGAGGGCCGAGGTTGCCTATGCCTGAACTATACATTGAGTATTCCGCTGCAAACCTCTTCCATGTAGGTTGAGTGGCAACAAAGTGTGGCAAATTTTGCTTGTGGCACATGAGCTTGGTGCATGCAATGGCCTTGCTCATAACATTGGCTTTGTTTTGCACCTGTTCTTCAATTCTACCTTCCAATACACTCCAGCCTATGTCATCCTGGCAATATCAACCTAGTCACCAAATGGTCTAGAATAGATATGTGACAGAATGTCTTCATGTGAATTTTGATCTACACTTAGATCACTTCGCTCCTTATTAGAAGCTCCTTGGCCTTCTGAAATTAGAAGAGGAGGAACAAGAAGCAGGTTTTGCTTGTTGGTGCTGTCACTGCATTGTGGAATTCCTTACCTAGGGAAACTTTGCAAGCTACTGTGTCACTCTTGAACAAGGCAGACACTTGAGCCAAAATGTGGTTTCCTCTGTCGTGCTGAATTAGTCCCTGATAATGTTTTACAAACTATTGCTGTCTATCTGCTCTTCTGTGCAGTGGCGGAGCTTCATGCTCTGGCACTGAAGGGCAGCGACCAGGGCGGGGCAGAGCTGGCGCACGTCCTGGGGGCATGACACACATCCTGGGGGCATGGCATGCTGCCTGTAGGGGTGTGGCACCCAGCGCAGATGGGGGGGTAGCCGCGATGGCTCCCTGCCAGGATCATGCTTCCAGGAGCAGTGCGCTCCCCCCCCCCACGCCTCTTCCTCTGCCAGTGCTTCTGTGCTCAGTTGTCAGGCTTCGGGGAATAGGCTTCCTCCTCCCCATGGCAGTAGATAAGAAGATCAAAGAAAGGAACGTCTTACCAGTTAGAAACTTTAATAATCACAGCAAGAGAACAAAGAACATATCTTATAGAAACGGCGGTGCTCCCAATTAAGGATCACATCCCCTCCATCCCTCTTAATCTATGTCACTCCTACGTCTTGTAATCTGAGTTTGTACCCTCTGTGCTCTTTATCCTGAGACTTTCTGAGCTCTTCCTGACTTTGGGGAGAGTGAAGGAATGCTGTCCAATGACTGTGAATCTGTTAACCCTCTCTCTTCCAGTGTTTCTTCTCCAGCTGTTCTCCATCCAGTATTTCCCAGCATCTGCCATCTGAACTATGCCCCTCTGCAAGCCACTGTTCCAAATCTATACTGTCCTCCTGCTTCTGGGAAGATTCAGGAGCAGGGGCAGGGGAAGAGGTGGCTCCCACCATTCCTCCTCAGTGCAGCTCTCCTCCAACACCACGATAGCATTTTTACTAGAGAAATCACATCCCCCTCTTACTCAGAGTGGCTGTTTCATTTCACATGCTTGCTCATAGTAGTCACAGAGAAATGTGCACCAGTTGTGGTGGCTGCATATTCTACTTTAGCAGCAACAGTCTCCAGTTTGGAGGAGTCATCTGTCTCAGACTTGGTATCCTACTGGTCATGATGATTATGTACAACCAAAGTCCATTGGTGGAGATCATTAAAATGAGTGTTCTCTTTTGTTGTAAGTCCTGCTTATGGGCTTCTCCTAGGCTTTTGGTTAGCCACCCCAAGAACAGCTTGTGTTTTTTATCTGGTCACAGTCTTCCCCACTATGGCAAAATGTATTGTATTATGTTTCAATTATAGTAATTATTTCTAAATTTGCATATGCAATGTGCAATTTTTATGCAAATCTATATCCTCTTTTGTCCTCTTTTGGTGATTCAGTTCTTGGTTTTTGACAATGTGCAGCTATCCTAACACCAAGGCATAATTGCCTCCCGTCTTCTCTCCCAATGTTCATTTTATTACTGGAAATTGATCTATTAGAAGTATGTATTTAACTGCACCATTTTGGATTAAATAAAATGGAGGTTGCCTTTTTTATTTTTTTAAAAAGAGAGCTACAAACATTAAAGGATTCCCCTTCCACTCCAAGTCCCTAATGAATTACTTAGTGACCCATTCAACTGCTAACAAACACAATATTCTACTGTGAAAGTGAGGAAAAAAGCTGTCTAGAAAATTGCCTGTTGTTTTTATTATTGTAAGAACTGGCCCACTAAACTTAGCACAGACTCAGAGGTCTCTGTGAGAATCCCGTGATTAATGAGTTAGCCATTAATGTCAGTAGATTGAACAACTAAAATCTGATTATATTAAAGTGCTTCCCAAACATTAGGGTCACATTAACAGTTTATTGAAACAAGCTGATAAAATTTTAAATGGTCATCTAATTCCCCAGGGCTCCTAATTGTTGCATGATAAATCACTCTGTAGAGAAATCTATTACATTGTTCCAAATGAGAAAATGCAATTTACTGTACCATTAGTGGGGTGGCCAAAGCATTTCTGTTCTTTGCTGGGAGATTTTAACCAGAAGATGACAAAGATTCCATGTGTGTGCTTGCTGCACGAAATATCCTCAGGGTATCAGACATGATAGTAAATTCATATTTCCTAACGAGATCTATCCATGTAAAGTATATTCTATTATTTGTACCCTGCCCATCCCACTGGGTTGCCCCAGCCACTCTGGGCAACTTCCAACAAATATAAAAGCATAATAAAACATCAAACATTGAAAACTTCCCTATACAGGGCTGCCTTTAGATGTTTTCTAAAAGTCAGATGGTTGTTTATTTCCTTGACATGTGATGGGAAGGCGTTCCACAGGGCAGGTGCAACTACTGAGAAGGCCCTCTGCCTGGTTCCCTGTAACCTCACTTCTCACAGTGAGAAAACCACCAGAAGGCCCTCAGCGCTGGACCTCAGTGTCCGGGCTGAATGACGGGGATGGAGACACTCCTTCAGGTATATAGGGTATTAAGTGCTCAGTTTCAAAAATGTAAACAAATTACAGTGGTGCCTCGCAAGACGAAATTAATCCGTTCCGTGAGTCTCTTCGTCTTGCGCTTTTTTCGTCTTGCGAAGCACGGCTATTAGCGGCTTAGTGGCTTAGCGGCTATTAACGGCTTAGCGGCTTAGCGGCTTAGCGGCTATTAACGGCTTAGCAGCTTTAAGAAAAAGGAAACAAACTCGCAAGAACTCGCAAGACGTTTCGTCTTGCGAAGCAAGCCCATAGGGAAATTCGTCTTGCGGAACGACTCAAAAAACAGAAAACTCTTTCGTCTAGCGAGTTTTTCGTCTTGCGAGGCATCCGTCTTACGGGGCACCACTGTAATCTAATTTTTCCTCCTACAACACGAATGACTTTTTCCCACTCCCACAAGGCTATACATTCACGCTGCTTTACTGGACAGGGTGAAGTTCAGAATGAAATACAATGAAAAGTGTATGGCGGTGGGGGTAGTTCCACATATCAAAATGACTGTCGGAAGTGCAAAACTGAGATTACTTCTGTGTCAGCCAGGTAATTTAAAATATCAGTTTTATGTTCAATCTATATTTAATTTTGCTTAATGTTAGGAAATATCTTGGAAATTGTATTGGCTGACTTTTCAGAGGGTGCAAACTGACACCCTAAATGTATCAGGGAAAGAAGATTCCCTTTCCTGTTGAAGATGACTAAAACCGAAGCTTTTTTTTGTTTTTAATTGATAGCCAAAGTTAGTACCATTTGACAGCATCCTCCAAGCATCTTTTAAAATGTCACTGATGGCATAAATATCACAATAACATTTAATTAATGTTAAGCTGGCACATACCCAGGAAAAATACCATAAATGCTGACATTCCCACATGTTTAGTATGGGAAATAAAGCAGCAACTTAAATTAAGGTAAGAGCCATTTCATTAGTATCAAGATTTTCTTGTTCAGACTGCTACAGGGTTGGAGAAGCTGTGTGCCTTCAGATGTTTCTCAACTGCATTCCTGTCACCTTATTCACACTTCCTGCTGCTTTCTCCCAGGGAAAACTACTCTTTAGTGTTCAATCAGAGCAAACAGCAATTTGGGTTTTTCCTGGATTTCCCATTGTTCTGATCTATCACTAAAGACCGGGGTTTCCTTTGGAAAGGAGCAGGGCTGGGGGGAAACCACTCTGACCCATGCCTAGAAAGCATGGGTCCAGTGGAAAACCACTCTGACCCACGCTTTCTAGGCACAGCACAAGGAGAAGTTTGATGAGGTCTGAGAATTGGCAGTGCAGCTTGGGGCTGATGGGAGTTGGAGTCGGTCAACTCCTGGAGGGCCACAAGTTCCCCATCCCTGGACCACATTATGCAAGCTCAACTGTGTAAAAAGCTACTGAAGAAGAAATATTGAAACTGAAATTAAAATACTTTATTGTCACTTGTACAACTTGTATACAGTGAGATTACACGAACACCCCCCAGTCAGCTCTCTTAGTCTTAATTTACTGACGCCCACCAAACCTGAAAGTCAGTTGCCCTGTTGTTATCTTTTCATTCAGCAGCCTAACAGCCCACGGATAGAAGCTGTTCTTTACCCTGTTGGTGTGACTAATCATGCTTCTATATCTTCTGCCCGAGGGCCGGAGATCATGAAAGTGCCGGCAAGGGTGTGAATCATCCCTGAGAATTTTCCTCACTCTCCTGAGGCAACGTTCTTCTGCTATTTCATCCAGCAGATTCACAGGACAGCCCAAAATATCTTGTGCTGTAGTCACCACCCTCTGTAGGCACTTCCTATTAGATGGTGTCAAACTAGTGTATCACACCGTGATGCAGTATGAAAGGATACTTTCTATTGTTGGCCGGTAGAAGGAGATAATCAAATGTTGATTGAAACTTGTATGTGAGCACAATCTTGCTGAAACAAGGCATATTCGTTACAAAAGCCATAGGAATTTCACATAAGAGGGGAAATGGAAGCAACCAGGGGAGGAAAATATCCACGCAAAATATCCACGGCACTAAAGGGTTTTGAGGAGAGAACAATTGAACACATGCCCTGCTGGTGTTACGGGTTTGCCTAGTGTAAGGTGCAGGAGATCTCAAAGCAGGGGTCCCAGCAGCCATGTTTTGACATAGTCACTCCTGTACCACCAGACTTGAGCCTGACCACTGTTTCCCAATGGTTTTTGCCTGGGTTGTAACACATTCCTGGCCACCTGTGTGATCACAAGGACCATTCCAGGTCTATCAAGCCCTAGATCAGATTTAAAGTGTGCACGGTGGAAGGAGAAGGGGCTAAAGTTACATTGCGCAAGCAAATTCTTGTGGTAACGGAACAAGTTACTTAATGCTACACTGGATACAAGCCAGGCTGATTTGAAGTATGAACATAATCCAGTTGGAAGGACACCTACATAAACCCCCGTGACACATAGGGCTTGCAAAAAAGGATTCCCATCTCCCCTCGGTCGATTGTGCCAGTGAATTGTACCCTATGGTAATGTGTACATTCTGGGTGGGGTAACCATTTGTTTTTTTCACGGCAGACACTGACATATCTTGGACCAGCCCTGGGTGTCAGCGATGCCAGGCCAAGTGCAGCACATGATAAATGGATACCAATAAAAACCACACTTCCGTAATGTTTTGTTTTCTCTGAATATTTATTCCAAATCCTACAGATTCATGGTGCTTTTAATACTATTGTCACCCCTGAAATAAATCACTGTGTGTACTTCCTGTGATCTTTTCAGAAGGCAATAAAACAGATTGTTTTTAATGGCTGTTCCAGCAATGAAAAATATCTGTGTTAGGTGGAAACAACAAATTGGATGCTTTTTCAATTCCTTTTAATGGCGCGAGGATCTTTGCGGCATGCTGTGAAAAATATTCTCTTAATGATAGGCCTGTGGCACAACTTAAGGAGTCATCAAGAAATAAACGCTCGGCTGTCTGGTTGGCAGCTTGGTGTCCCTTAATTGAAGTATTATAAGATTCTGTGAAGAATAAACCCTCCGGGGCTTTGTAGCTAAATGGCACGGACACCTCCGATGAGACATGTAGATGAAGACATGTCAATAGAATCTTCACCAATTTGCTGTAATAGGAGGGACTGATTAATTTTGTAACCACAACCGTTTCTATTACATAAACTAAGGAATGATTTAGACTTTATCAAGGAAGTCATTCCTGCCTTTTTTAAAAGAGACTCCTGCCCAGAGTTATTTCTTTCCGAAGTTGATAGGTTTTTCTCCGAAGAACCTCGGGTTTCGTTATCAAAGGATTTCGGAGCCTCACTCCATTTGCAAGCAAGTAGCACTGCAGTCCAAACTCTTTGTGACTTTTAGGAACTCAGGCACACTTTGGTTAACTTGACGTTCTGGCTTTTTTTCTTTTTCTTTTTTAAAATAGCTTCATATCTTCTTGCAGTGGAGAAGCCATTTCTTATATACATTTTTAATGTCCGAAAAAGGAAATTGAAGCAACTAAATCAAAAGTATATAGCTGTATATTTTTATCTCTTCTCCTCCTCTTCCCCCTCCCTTCCCCAGGCTATGAAACCGCTTTTAATATTTTATTATAATTGCCCGTGGACATCTAACATCATTTGGTTACACATAATCAACTAATGCTTTATGTTTCAGGACTGGATTTAATAAAACATGAATTACCCCGTGTGATTGGGGCAAAGCATGCTGAGGTTTCTCTGCATTGTTTTTATACTTGGAGCCAAGCTGCATTTCATATGCAAAACTCCAAACTAAAAGTGGCATTGTTTCCTTTTGTGGTGGAGCTTAAGACAGCAGCCATTTCTTCAGGGTGTGCAGCTTACACAAATAGTGGGGGTCGGACGACACAACTGCCAGTTTCTGTACTCATAACAATACACTCTGCACTGGAGCACCATCCTGTGTATATTTATTTCTTGAGGATTGTGTTGTGTGGGAGTGTATCTTACACCTAGCACACACAAAAAAGAGGAATCTTTACTTATGGCCTGTCCCAGTCTCTGCATACTGGTTTTTCAAGTGGTCTCCTCTGGGTTGAGATAAAACATAGAAAAGATGTGTACAGGTTATCTTATATATATATATATATATAAGATATTTATTAAGATTTTTTAACATATTACAATAAAAATGTAAAAAGAAAAAGAAAAATACAAAATAAAAACAGTTAAAAAAAACAGATTAATTTTCCGTTTCTTGTTTTCCTCAAGCTTATTTCCCCGGACCTCCTCATACCTCCCTTTTTTGTATTCCACTTAAATTTATTAGTTCAGCAAATCCTTACCATTAAGCTTTTACCCATTTATAAGCCTTTTTTCCATATTCTCTTTAAGCATTACAGCTGGAAACCCCTTAATTTCTATCCAACATCATTCTAACATTCATTAATTTTACAATATTTCTGTAAATAATCTTTAAATTTCTTCCAATCTTCTTCCACCGACTCTTCTTCCTGGTCTCGGATTCTGCCGGTCATTTCTGCCAATTCCATGTAGTCAATCAAGATGTGTACAGGTTATCAGGGGCATAAGAAGTGGGGGGCGGAGGGGGCGGTTCGCCCCGGGTGCCACTCTGGGGGGATGACAATATGACCCCTGCCTCCCCCCAGCTGTAGAGTGGCCAAGGGCATGCGCACTCCGTATGGGCGCTGCTCACTCGGCGTACGTATGGGCTGCCGCTATCACGCGCTGTCCATACGGGCATCCGTACAAGCGGCCTCTTGCACGGAGACCATACGAGCTGCCGCACATCCGCACTCCATAAAAAAAGGTTGAAAAAAAAAACTCTGGGCAATCTGAGGTGTGTGTGCCAGGCAGATCTTTGCATCCCGGTGCCGCATAGGCCTTGCAGCAAGAGCAATGGATTGGCTCTGCTGCTGCACCTGAACCAATATCCTTGATACGTCATCTAAGGCCTGCTGCTTCCCAGCAAAACACAGCAACACACCTGCTGGAATATCAGCACTGTAGCGCCAACCTCCTGGGTGAGCTTCTTCTGTCAAAGGGAAATCTAGTCCCACATTCCGTTCTCACAGTGGGAAACCCATAAAGCAGGACATGACACTTCAGCCTAGTTCTCAGAGACGAGACAATGATAGTCAAAGTAGTATGTGGAACAAGTACCGGTATATCACTGAGGAAATACAAGATCTCAGCAACTGTCATAGAGCTCAGTCAAAATTTATCAGTAGACATTTCTTTGAGGAAATTTCCAGGGGTTTTCTTTTTCTCTGTCCTCTAGAAAAAGGCCACATAGCAGAATTTTCACTGAATATTCCCCACCACAATTATTATTTTTCTTGGTGGCTGCCATCTTCCCTCCACAATGCCCTGAAATGATGTTAACTCCAGGGCATTGTGGGGTCTGCAAAATGGCGGCTGGGCTGCCAACACAGCTGCTTCAGAAAAAGCTAAAGGATTAAGGATTAAGGAAGATGCTGCTACTTCTAAATTCATCCATGTTGGTGGTCATCAGTAAGGGAGAGAGTTCCATACTTCAACTATGTGCCACGTGGAGAAATACTTTCATTCGTCTGATCTGAATCTTCCAACATTCAGCTTCACTGAAGTTTCCCAAGTTCCAGGATTTTTTGAGGAAGAAAAACTTTTCTCTATCCAATTTCTCCACACCATACACAGTTTCATAGATCTGTATCGTGTCCAATGGCCTCTCAGAATTTAACACGATATTTGTGGGAAGAGAAATTGGAGGGAGCCAAATTTCTCCTGGGGAAAGAGAAATTCTTCAATCGTTTCTTGGTTATGGGCTCACAATTAGCTGCAAAAGGATGACTTCATTGGACACAACCCATTATCACTACTCAAGGTACTTCATATAACATTCTATAAAGCTTTGAAATTGGAAAGACTTGCCAAAATCTGACCTTTAAATCATTAAATTCTGTAAGGTACTTCTGTTTGGTCTGACTTTAAGTGGCTAGATTTAATTTGGTATGGAGTAACTTAAGAAATGATATCTGTCATATTTTAGTCATTTGCAGTATGATCCCTCCTTTTCACATTCACAGCTCATCAAATCCTCCAACTAAAATTAGATTTTCTGATGCTCAAATATTCATTTCGTATGAAATATTCATGCAGTGGGGAGGAGAGAAAAGGGACAAATTATCTTGTACTAAATCCAAATTGATAAACAGGCATTTCTAATGAAGTGTGTTTTATATATCTATGTAATACATGAATAACAATTCATATTCGCCGGTGTACTTATATAATTCCTATACATGCCCAAGAATTCTATGTCGATTCAAAAATATTTTATTTTATTTTATTAGTCAACTTTTATATATCGCTTAATTGTGGGGGGGGGACCTCTAAGTGGTTTACGTAAGTCAATATAGAATATTAATTAAAATACTGATAAAATCAGAAGCTAAAAATAAATTGGCATAAAGTACGGTACACACCCCAGTTATTTAAGCAGTGAAAAGTTCCAAGGTTCTAGTGCTTATCAGGGTCCAATTTCCTTTGGAATGAGGTCACCATATGCTTTTTGCTATTTTGCAATATATGTATGTATTTACAAATGCACAAAAGGTAGAGGTTCACTCCTTAACACTCCAAATATATTATATATATTATTATAATTATTATAAAGCACCCTGTGACCCTCAGATGAAGGGCAGTACAGAAAATAAATAAATAAACAAACGCATGCAAATCTTCCAGAGCTCCAAATTAGCTCTCTGACCCTCAGACTCAGCTGCATTAGTAAAAAAAAAAACCAACAGTGTTTTGAATGTGTTATAAACATCCAACACCAGATGGCAATGGAGAGCAAAAAAAAATTCTATGCGATTTTCCATAGTGTTTTTTCCTTTTGTTATAATGATTTAACCTCTGACTTATTTATAGTGTTTTTTATCCCCTGAGTGTGGAACTGCCCATCTAAGCATTTACACAGACACCATGAGGACACTCCCAGCCCAGGGAGCCAGGAGAACACTGCAGAAGAAAGGCATAGCTGCTTCCAGAATAGTTACTGGCCATTGTTAAAGCCAGCTGATTTTAACAAGGAAAGGGTTACAAAGCAACTTTTGTCAAGAGTAAATTTTTACATTTGGTTAGGCAAGAAGGAGTAAAAACTATGCTGAAAACTGGAGCTGGTTTGTAATACTGGAGCATATACATAGAGTAACCCAATGAAAACATTGTTTTGGATGGTGTTCCCTGCACATAAAGAACTACAATACAAAAGAGAATTATTCTAGGTTATGGTAAAGGCCATCTCTAGGAGATGGTTCTAGGAGATGGTAAGGGCCATCTCCTTTACCTCTTTGATTCCTTTGGCTGCAACAGAGTTGCTGCAGTACGATTGCAGACAGGAACAAGGCCTGGGCAGCATGCAAAACTAGTGCTCAAAGATTTGCACTGGTTGTCATTCTTCTTCTTCCTCCTCCTCTTCTTTTTCTTCTTCTTTGGCGATCACGCATAACCAAGTAAGATTGTCTTCCATAAACACGGTTTTAAAAGTGAGTCTGTAAGTGACTGTGGAGGCCAATTCTGGATCCACACGTCCTTCCACAGTGGGAACATTGGTTTCCGGGAGGGAGTTGATCATGGTGAGGGTTTGCCAAGCATGCCTTCCTCTTAGCACGTTTCTCCCTTTCGTCCTGAGTTTGAGCATCTTCAAAGTCCATGACACCTTTGGTAAAGGCTGTTCTCCAATTGGAGCGCTCACAGGCCAGTGTTTCCCAGTTGTCGGTGTTTATACTACAGTTTTTTTAGATTAGCTTTGAGAAAATCTTTGAAACTCTTTTGTTGACCACCAGCATTACCATAGCTGTCAACGTTTCCCCTTTTTTAAGGGAAATTCCCTTATTCCGAATAGGATTCCTCGCAAGAAAAGGGAAAAGTTGACAGTTATGAGCATTACGCTTTCCATTTTTAAGTTCGGAATAGTAGTAGTTGATTTGGAAGATGATAATCAGGCATCCGCACAACATGACCAGTCCAAAAAAAGCTGATGTTGAAGAACCATTGCTTCGACACTGCTGCTAAGCCAGGTTCAAAGAGGTACTATTAGTATTTAAAGCGCTTAACAACTTGGGACCGGTTTACCTACAAGATGGCCTTTTCCTATACAGCGGTACCTCGGGTTAAGTACTTAATTCATTCTGGAGGTCCGTACTTAACCTGAAACTGTTCTTAACCTGAGACACCACTTTAGCTAATGGGGCCTCCTGCTGCTGCCATGCCACCGGAGCACAATTTCTGTTCTCATTCTGAAGCAAAGTTCTTAACCTGAAGCACTATTTCTGGGTTAGCGGAGTCTGTAACCTGAAGTGTATGTAACCTGAAGCATATGTAACCCGAGGTACCACTGTATATGCTCCCATGGCCCTGTTACTCATTCTGCATTTGAACTTAGAATCATAGAATCATAGAATCATAGAATCATAGAGTTGGAAGAGACCACAAGGGCCATCGAGTCCAACCCCCTGCCAAGCAGGAAACACCATCAGAGCACTCCTGACATATGGTTGTCAAGCCTCTGCTTAAAGTCCTCCAAAGTAGGAGACTCCACCACACTCCTTGGCAGCAAATTCCACTGTCGAACAGCTCTTACTGTCAGGAAGTTCTTCCTAATGTTTAGGTGGAATCTTCTTTCTTGTAGTTTGGATCCATTGCTCCGTGTCCGCTTCTCCGGAGCAGCAGAAAACAACCTTTCTCCCTCCACTATGTGACATCCTTTTATATATTTGAACATGGCTATCATATCACCCCTTAACCTCCTCTTCTCCAGGCTAAACATGCCCAGCTCCCTTAGCCGTTCCTCATAAGGCATCGTTTCCAGGCCTTTGACCATTTTGGTTGCCCTTCTCTGGACACGTTCCAGTTTGTCAGTGTCCTTCTTGAATTGTGGTGCCCAGAACTGGACACAGTACTCCAGGTGTGGTCTGACCAGAGCAGAATACAGTGGCACTATTACTTCCCTTGATCTAGATGCTATACTCCTATTGATGCAGCCCAGAATTGCACTGGCTTTTTTAGCTGCCGCGTCACACTGTTGGCTCATGTCAAGTTTGTGGTCAACCAAGACTCCTAGATCCTTTTCACATGTACTGCTCTCAAGCCAGGTGTCACCCATCTTGTATTTGTGCCTCTCATTTTTTTTGCCCAAGTGCAATACTTTACATTTCTCCCTGTTAAAATTCATCTTGTTTATTTTTGCCCAGTTCTCTAATCTGTCAAGGTCGTTTTGAAGTGTGATCCTGTCCTCTGGGGTGTTAGCCACCCCTCCCAGTTTGGTGTCATCTGCAAATTTGATCAGGATGCCCTTGAGTCCATCATCCAAGTCGTTGATAAAGATGTTGAATAAGACCGGGCCCAAGACAGAACCCTGTGGCACCCCACTAGTCACTCTTCTCCAGGATGAAGAGGAACCATTGATGAGCACCCTTTGGGTTCGGTCAGTCAGCCAGTTACAAATCCACTGAGTGGTGGCATAGTCAAGACCGCATTTTACCAGCTTCTTTACAAGAATATCATGGGGCACCTTGTCAAATGCCTTGCTGAAATCAAGGTAGGCTACATCCACTGCGTTCCCTTCATCTACCAGGCTTGTAATTCTGTCAAAAAACGAGATTAGGTTAGTCTGACATTACTTATTTTTCAGAAATCCATGCTGACTATTGGTGATCACAGCATTCCTTTCTAGGTGCTCACAGACTGTTTGCTTAATGATCTGCTCCAGAATCTTCCCTGCTATTGATGTCAGACTGACTGGGCGGTAATTATTTGGGTCCTCTCTTTTCCCCTTTTTGAAAATAGGGACAACATTTGCCCTCCTCCAGTCTGCCGGGACTTCGCCTGTTCTCCAGGAATTCTCAAAGATGACTGCCAGTGGTTCTGAGATCACATCTGCCAGTTCTTTTAATACTCTTGGATGCAGTTCATCTGGCCCTGGAGACTTGAATACATCTAAACTAGCCAAATATTCTTGTACTATCTCCTTAGTTATTCTGGGCTGTGTTTCCTTTGCTGAATCATTTGCTCCAAATTCTTCAGGTCGGGCATTGTTTTCTTTATCGGAGAAGACTGAGGCAAAGAAGGCATTGAGTAGTTCAGCCCTTTCTGTGTCCCCTGTTTGCATTTCACCGTCTTCTCCTCTGAGTGACCCCATTGTTTCTTTGTTCTTCCTTTTGCTACGAACATACCCATAAAAGCCTTTTTTGTTGCTTTTAACCTCTCTAGCAAGCCTGAGTTCATTCTGTGCTTTAGCTTTTCTGACTTTGTGTCTACACGTGCTGGCTATTTGTTTGAATTCCTCTTTGGTGGTTTCCCCCCTTTTCCATTTTTTGTACACATCCTTTTTTAATCTTAATTCAGTTCTTTAGATAGCCACCCTGGCTTCTTTAGGCACCTTCCATGTTTCCGTCTCATTGGTATTGCCTGACGTTGTGCTTTTAGTATCTCCCTCTTAACAAACTCCCAGCCATCATGAACTCCCTTTCCTTTTAGTATTGTTGTCCATGGGATCTCACCCAGCACTTCCCTAAGTTTTATGAAGTCGGCTTTCTTAAAGTCAAGAAATTGAGTCCTAGTATGCTTGGCTGCTCCTTTCCGCTGTATAGTAAACTTCAGAAGAGCATGATCACTCGCGCCTAATGATCCTTCCACTTCTACCCCACTAACCAGGTCATCAACATTGGTTAGGACCAGATCTAAAAGGGCTGTTCCTCTTGTTGCTTCTCCCACTTTCTGGACAATGAAGTTGTCTGCAAGGCCAGTGAGGAATCTGTTTGACCTTATGCTCTTGGCTGAGTTTGACGTCCAACAAATATCCGGGTAATTGAAGTCCCCCATTACTACTATCTCCCTTCCTTTTGCATGCTTGGCCATCTGTTCCAGGAAGGCATCATCTATGTCCTCCGTTTGGCTTGGGGATCTATAGTAAACTCCCACAATGAGGTCTCTGTTATTCTTCTCTCCCTTAATTTTGACCCAAATGCTCTCACTTTGGCTTTGAGGATCTAAATCTTGGATCTCTTCACAGGTATACACATCCCTGACATATAACGCCACTCCTCCTCCTTTCTTGTCTGGTCTGTTTCTCCGAAATAGATTGTATCCCCCCATTATTACATTCCAATCGTGGGACTTATCCCACCAGGTTTCAGTGATGCCTATTATGTCATATTTAGTTTGCTGTACCAAGAGCTCAAGCTCATCTTGTTTATTTCCCATGCTTTGCGCATTAGTGTACAGACATTGAAGTCCATTAATCATTCCCCCGTGTCTCTTATTTAAGGATTTTTTCCTCCCACCACTAGGTCCGCGTGCTGTTTGCTCCATTTGGTCTATGACATTTGGATGATCATCTTCATTAATTGATAGACTCCTACCTTCAGGAGCACTGTCTCCCTCCCCCACATTAGTCAGTTTAAAGCCCTCCTGATGAGGTTTCTGAGATTTTTGGCAAAAACATTTCTCCCAACCGTTGTGAGGTGCAGCCCATCACTTGCCAGAAGTCCATCTTCAAGAAACTGCAGTCCGTGATCTAAGAATCCAAACCGTTCCTGTTTACACCATTTGCGAAGCCAGCTGTTCACTTCCACTATTTTCCCCTCTCTCCCTGGGCCACGTCGTTCAACTGGGAGGACAGATGAGATGACAATTTGTGCATTTAGTTGCTTCAATTTCCTGCCGAGAGCCTCGTAGTCTCTTTTGATCTTCTGGAGGCTATTGCTTGCAGTGTCATTGGTTCCCACATGAACCAAGAGGAAGGGGTATTTGTCAGTGGGTTTTATGATTCCTTGCAGTCGTTCAGTTACATCTTGGATCTTAGCCCCGGGGAGACAGCACACTTCCCGAGACATCTTGTCAGGCCCACAGATCACTGCTTCTGTTCCCCTCAGTAGGGAATCCTCTATCACCACTACACGCCTCCTCTTGGGTTTGGTCGGGGTTCTTCCGTGAGCTGTCCGTTCCAAGGTCGCCTGCACATTCCCTGAGGACTGACTTTGCTGCTCGTCTTCATATACCTGATCGACTGTAATGAGGGAGAGATCCTCAAATGGAGTCTGCTCTTCGTCTTCCATGCTAGGGGAGAGGACCTCAAAGCGATTGTGTATTTCTAAGCAATCAGAGTGAACCCTGGGCCTCCTACTTCTTTGAGTCACGTTTCTCCATATATCTGGCTCCTGTGTTGGTGAACTATCCTCCTTCTCAGGGGAGTCCCCTGTCTCCTCCTTGGTGGAGACGGTGTGCTCTGTTGCTTCCAAGAAGAGCTCCAGCTCTCTAATTCTTTGGAGCGTAGCTACACGTTCCTCCAGTTGCTGGACTTTGTCTTTTAAGAGGGCAATCAACATGCAATTGCTGCAGGTAAAGCTGCCTGCAACCTTTGGCAAGATGGCAAACATTGCGCAGGAATCGCAGGCGACTGCAGCTGTTCCCTCCCCTTCCATCTTGAGATCGTGTCGTTGGGGTTGGCTACAGAGGTCCTCCATCATAAAAAGCTTGAAGACAGGAGAAATAACTTCCCCCCCACACAAAAAAACACCTAGATCTCCCCCAACAAACGTTTGAGACTAGCTCCCCTAACTTGATCTTGCATTGGTTTAACACTCAATCTGTCTCTACAGGGAACTCTGGGAATTGTAGCACCATGAAGGGAATAGGGGTATCCTAGCAACCCTCAGCACCCTTAACAAACTACAGCTCCCAGATTTCTTTGTGGGGAACAATGACTGTTTCAAGTGGTATTATAAAGGTATGGTATGACTCTGCCTGTAGATCAGAAATATTCCATATAATGATGTTTAAAAAATGACAATCTTTGGATTTCCTACCACCACCCCTCCCAAGTTAGTTTGATTTCTGTACTCCTTTTACAAACCCAAAATCCACACTCTAATTCTGAATTTTGAAATATTTGGAGTATTTGTTTTCAAGCAATCTGGAAAACTTGCTGAAGTCTATGGAACGGTTTCCATGGACTTTGGTGAGGCTTGGCTGATCTCCATGCTGAGCTCTGAATACACGAGAAAACTCTTGTGGTTACTTAAATAGTATTTTATAGGACCTATTTTAAGCCCTAATAAAAAGTCAATGAAAAATTAAACTGAGAAGTACACTGTGGCTATGCCAGGATATGATAAAGAACAAATAAAATATATATCTTGTTAAAAATGTGCAAGGTTTCTAATGATACACATTTTCTTAAGGCATGGCAGCCCAGCAAAAAGCTATTTAGTATGTAACATGCTTTAATAAAAATAACATGTCTGGCAAGGTCTAAAAGCTTTTGCAGCTGCATGGGGCACTTCTTAGAAATAAAGTTTGTGTTTACACAGGTGCAGCCATATTTAACAAAAAAAAATTATACGCAATGAAAACAGCTGCCTGTCTGTTTTCTTTGGCAAGACTCATTCCAACTGAAACAATTTGTATCAAACATCTCTCTCTCTCTCTCTCTCTCTCTCTCTCTCTCTCTCTCTCTGTGATACCAATATAAACAATACCCGCACCCCCCCAAAAAAAATCCCTTTTACAGGGTAGAGGTTCCTCCTCATAATTTGTCCGTTAGATAAACTACCAAGCTGAGGTAGCTTAAACTGAAACCCAATGGGGGAGAAAAAGCCTTCGTTTTTCGGAATCTGCCAAGGAAATATCAAGAATGCACTGTGAAAACTAACACACACAAAATTATCCTGTTGTAGTCACTGCAAAGGATATTAAAGTGGCCCAGGAAGACTGGTAAACTGAATATTTTTGCCCTTAGTGATGGTATGGCATATTACTTCAGTTTCAGAATGGGTGGGGTGGGTGTTTATCCAAAATGTAAAAACACTGAGTCAATTCTCCATTTCTGACTACAGCATAAACGCTGTGTTAATATTTTTCATGTTCTTTTCCTATGATGTTCTAGATAAATAAAAACAGCCAAGATTTTCACTGCCCTAATAACCTGGAGCCCCCTTTTCACTGTTCTGCAAGTATTTACATTTAGAATGAGTCTCCTAGCTCCAGTTTTGTTACAGTTAAGTACAAGGCTGGTCTGGACTATGCCAAATCACTGCAGGAAGTGTGTGTGTGTGTGTGTGTGTGTGTGTGTGTGTGTGTTTGGAAAAGGAAAGGAAACGATTCTCTACTCCCATACCCTTGAAAGGAAGAAATGTTAAGATATATATTGCTAATACATGATTTAATCCAAACTCCCTTCACATTTATAAAAAAAGAAGCACACACATATTGGTCCTTGCAGACTGAAGCAAACGTGCAAATGAAACAAAAGAGAAATCTCATAAAACAGTGACTTTACATATTTAATGTATATGTGTAAATAGTTAAGGACAGCCTCATTTTACTATGATGCTCATTACCAGTTGTACATAATCTACTAAAAAAAGAGAGATTAATGTCCATATATGCTGTCATTTGGGACGCGGGTGGCGCTGTGGGTTAAACCACAGAGCCTAGGACTTGCCGATCAGAAGGTCAGCGGTTCGAATCCCCGCGACGGGGTGAGCTCCCGTTGCTCGGTCCCTGCTCCTGCCAACCTAGCAGTTTGAAAGCACGTCAAAGTGCAAGTAGATAAATAGGTACCGCTCCGGCGGGAAGGTAAACGGCATTTCCGTGCGCTGATCTGGTTCGCTAGAAGCAGCTTAGTCATGCTGGCCACATGACCTGGAAGCTGTACGCCGGCTCCCTCGGCCAATAAAGCGAGATGAGCACCGCAACACCAGAGTCGGTCACGACTGGACCTAATGATCAGAGGTCCCTTTACCTTAACCTTTATGCTGTCATTTATCTTGCTCACCCTTAAATTTGTTATTGTGGTCTATCCCCAAAATGCCAACTCCAACACTTTAAAACCAACACTAAAAATTGCTCCAGAATTCAGAAAATCCTAAGTACACCCTAAGTAAGGAGAACAAGTGTTCAGGTACAGGTTGGCTTCCTAGATGGAGTCTCAGAAATGTAAGCAAGGGCTGGAGAGTGCCATTAAGTAGGAATTTGACTTCCAGACCAAAGCTACCTGCATGCCACAATGGCTGATGAATCTGTGCTTGGTGCTGTCATTTCTGAGAACACTGAGAATCTATGTGAGCGGTGGGTTTAATCGAGGTGCCTGCTATGCTTCTCCCAAAAAGTGATCCTTGCTGCCAGAGACTGCAACAGTATTCATATTGTTATAAGTTTGAGGGGATGGAACCTCCCCAAACCCAATAAATTAATTAATGTCAGCAGGGCCGGATTTAGGTTTGATGAGGCCCTAAGCTACTGAAGGTAATGGGGCCCTTTATATGTCCAGCTGTCCTTTGTCAACAACAAATTGTTGCTGTTTTTTGTGTTGAATATATGCTGTATGGTAATTTATGGGCCTCATAGGTATCTAAAGCCATTTGCACATAACAAAATATGTATTTTATCAAAAGTAATTGTTGAAATGAAATTAAGAAGTATATTAGAGTAGTACCCCTACTTACAAACGCGATCCATTTTGGGATGCCGTTCACACCCCAAAAAGTCTGTAAGTGGAGTGCCGCTACTGTGCATGTGCAAAGCACGATAGAGTGCTTCTGCACATGTGCGAAGTGTCAGATTACTTCTCGCATGCGCACATGGCGAACCTGGAAGTAAATACTTCTGGGTTTGCCGCGTTTGTAACCTGAAAAGCCACAACATGAAGCAAATGTAACACGAGGTATCACTGTAATAGTGACATTTTCTGGGGACCCCCAAAAGAATGGGGCCCTAAGCTACAGCTTGTTTAGCTTATATGTAAATCCAGCACTGAATGTCAGCATTTCCTACATTCTTTTTTCTTTTTGGCATTGCTCAGTTTCCACAGAGGAGCAATGTCAGGACCGAGTGATGCCAGCGTGAAAGGAGCCATATCTTTGGATCCTGCTACGTGGAACAAGATGGGATAGAGGGCCAGTAGAGGACCTTCCAAGGTGCTCCAATAATAGACGATGTGAAATCAGTGAGCCTTCAGCTGATTGTGGTCAGGGAGTTTAGAATACAATTGGAAACAGAGGAAGCATAAACCAAACATTTTATGTTAGGGATCAGGTTCCTTGTGTAGACTATACAATCCCCCCCTTCCTTCCAACCAGCTTGCTGTTTTAAGAAAGCTTTTGATGAGTCAGCCCTTTGATCTTCTGAACAAGTGCACTTGTGAGTTTGGCGTTGCAAGTCCTACAACAGATTTTACGGAGGGGGGAGAAATTAAGGGTGCGTTTAAAACAAGTCATACTTTGCCTATGCTTTCGATGGTACTCACACACTTGAATCCTTATGGTTTTTGAGCAGGTCTGTGATTTTACCTCCGTACTGGTTCACTTGGGGACTTTCTATAAGCACCCAAAGTTTGTGTACCTTCAAATGGATCTTGAGCTCTCAGAACCATCTGGTGTCCCCTGTCCCTTATACAAAGAAAAGTTAATTTATGAAAAATAATAAAGCTGACAAGGTAAAAAAGAAAGCCATGCAGTTAAAAACATTTGAATAAGATACTTTAGAAGACTTGTCACCATCTTGAAAATTTACAGCCGTCAGCAATGTAAACATGTTCTTGACAAAGCCCAGCAGCTTGCTGACTGTAGAGTTCATCTACACTTTTTCTGTAGGGCAGATGTTTTCATTTTAATGCTCTTCATACTGTAGATTAGGATTATGTATTTTTCTCCCTCCCCCTCTCCCCCCCCCCAATAAGAGAATAAACCTGACATGCTACTAATGTCATTTCACACTGTGGGCCAGATGGTGAAAAATGCAAGGCCTGCAGATCTGTTTATGTAAAAGGGTGGGGAGAAGGGGGTAGGATTTTGTTTCTGAAAGACTTTTAGCTCTATCATTTGTTACTTTCATCTAAACACTCGATGATGAATAAAGGAAGAGCCTCTGAACTTCAAAAATAAAAGGTCCTTGAGCTTAAGTGGTTAAAAATGTAACACATCTGTGAAGTGGGGGGAGAGAGAAAAAGTGCTTCCTGTATTCTTGGTTGCCACATCAGGGCACTGAGAACATATTCACATGGCTTTCAGGCAGGCTGTTTCAAACAGCACTTTGGAAACCAGTTCATTCTGAAAGATAAATCTAGCGCTACATCAATTTTTTGTGAAGTTTGGTTTTCAATGTGAAACTTGGTGCTTGGGGAGGTGAAAAGATCCAGTGGCTACAGTTCCATACAATTTTCACTCCAGTATGGAGTTACCATGTCTCCAGTCTGCTACTGCTCCCATTTTGTTCTTAACTTGGAAATACTTTTCCATGACACGGTCCCAACCAATCAGGGATGAGGTAATGAGTGTGATGACCTCATGCCTCCATGGTTCAACTCAGATGTGATACATTATGATGAAACAGGAAGCATCGGAGGAACTAAACATTGCCCATTCCATCGGTAGCAGCACATAAAAGGTGTTGCTGAGTGCATTGTAAAAAAAGCTCCTGTTTTGCATGTTTAGACCTTTTAACCTCCCCCTTAAATAAATCCAGACAAGACTCAAATTTTGGTTTGGTTTTTGGCAGAATTTAGGCCACAACTTTATTGATCACATCAAGTGAGTGGTTGCATAGGCTCTGGTTTGACTAGTTCCCTGCCATGCAGGTAGCGCTGATCCAGGGCACCAGCATAGGTCAGCCTAGGGTGAACACCTGGAACAGCGGAAAGCCGGGGTCAGGCTAGTCCACCACCCAGATGTCCCCCTGGACTCGGGCATGGGCACAACCCCTCTCAGGGTTGACCAAACCATTGAGTCCCTGGATTCCTTTAACAGAATACCCTTCACATAAAGATGGCGAGAATGTTCCCCCATCCCTATCCCCTGAACCAGAGCCTATCCGCAACCTTACAAGTTGTGACGATTTGCTACATGGCAGGCGAAACCCAAATGGCAACAGCCAATCAGCCAAGTTGCGGAAATTCCTGCTGTGCCCCTGTCCCAACGACAGACGACACACGACGGCATAGCAAGGTCAAGCGCAAAACCCTAAAAATTGGGAGAGGTGGGCTGGTGTTCCGATGCACTGGCCCAAAGAGGAAGCTCAGGGTCACATGCATGGGTCCCTCGATCTGTTTGGCTAGCATCCCATTGGCCTGATTACACCCAGCATCGAGGGACCTACCAATAGGGTGCTGTGACTGTCCAATTGTACCCACCCACAATACAGGGTTTGGTTGTCAGGTCGCACCGCAACACATGCCCTCTTTGAGGAAGGACACAATTTATATTAAAAAGTTATACAAAGTGTGCACAATGGGGTGGAACCAAACAGCATGCAACACAGTGGTACAGACCGAAACAGGATGGAATTAGCTTCTGCTCTGCCCACCCTGTTCTATGCTGCAGAATGTTTCAGGAGACTGAAAAATACTTCCTTGTCCCAGGAGGCATTTGCCAAGGAACAGGCAGTGGGGTGGGTTAAAAAACAACAACCCTGATTTTACATTATGTTCTCTTGTATCACTTCTCTTTATATATATATATATATATGATATTTATTAAAGTTTCAAAGAAAAGATTACATAAATAAAAAGAGAAAAAGAAAAAAACAAAAAAATACAAAATACAGAAAAAAGATAATAAACATTTAAAAAACACATCAATCTTTCCGTACCTTACATTTCATTTCATTTCCTTGCTTCCCTGACCTCCTCACACCTCCCTTTTTTGTATTCCACTTCTATTAATTAATTCAGCAATTCCTTTCCCTCTTTGTTTTTATCTTAATCCTTTAACTTAATAAATTATGTTTGGAATTTCACCTGTTAACAATCCATTTTTACATACACCTTAATAACATTGCTGCTAAAACCACTTAACTTCATTCAGACATCATTCTAACATTCATTAATTTTGCAATATTTCTGTAAATAGTCTTTAAATTTCTTCCAATCTTCTTCCACCGACTCTTCTCCCTGGTCTCGGATTCTGCCAGTCATTTCTGCCAATTCCATATAGTCCATCACCTTCATCTGCCATTCTTCCAGAGTGGGTAAATCTTGTGTCTTCCAATACTTTGCAATGAGTATTCTTGCTGCTGTTGTAGCATACATAAAAAAAGTTCTGTCCTTCTTTGGCACCAATTGGCCGACCATGCCCAGGAGAAAGGCCTCTGGTTTCTTCAGGAAGGTATATTTATATACCTTTTTCATTTCATTATAGATCATCTCCCAGAAAGCCTCTTGTATCACTTCTCACTACTGTTTTATTCCAGAGTGATGATATTATTATTATTATTATTATTATTATTATTATTATTATTATTATTATTTGGTTTGTAGCATTATAACTTGCTCTATGGTGTCGCCAAGATCATGAAGTGGAATTTTAGAAGTAATTTTTAAAAAATTAACAGCAAAGTAGTCCAAATAGGATAATGGACTTTCTCTCCAGGTGGGTAATGAATCATGGAGACTGACAATGTTCTATTTGTGGAAGAACAGCAGTTCATGCATCTGCATCCATAGCCAGTCCACTGGCTGCATCTATGGAAGAGTTGATGCAGGAAGGCCCCCCTCACTACCAGCCTGGTGAGTATTTGGCTCCATCCCTCCATAACTGGTTTATCCATTGATTAAAACCACCTTGTCATTAAGTAGGAATGAGCTAGTATCTGAATGTGCATTCATTTTCCTCTTTCGTTCCTATGCATTTTCCTTTTATATCTTATCTCTCCTGTTGTATGACATTATTTTAAACAGTAAAGTGCCTCAGAAGTTTTGGCTGAAAAGTAGTGCCTAGGATGTGTATAACACACACACACATACACAATGTCAAAGGGCATTATGTTGTAGGTTTTGTTCTGTTTTTAAGGCAAAATCCGGTAATTATCTCTATAATCATTTATTAAAATCAAGAAGTGGCTAAATAAGGAACAGCAATGCCATTTCTTTCTTAACATTTGAACAGCAAAAGAAAAATAAAATCTGCCTATTATCTTTTTCAAGAATCTGACGCGATGACAATGGAATAGAAGGTTGTCACCATGTAATAGCCCCTAACTGCTAGATAAATGCAGAGCTGAAGCAGAGGCATTTATCAAAAATAAACATTGAAGGAAAGCTAGGAGACATTGATCCTGTGATAACGCTCTGTTAAAATGACTATTTTTTCCCCCATTGCCAAGTGACTGATGTAGATGCAAGTCATTATGTCTGGTGAATGCTCATCTAAAAGTCCTCTCATGGTGCCAGGTCTATGCTGTTAGCTTTGCCCTATGGGCCAAACCCTATGTTATGTTAAACTTTTCTCTTTTTTAAGGATGCACAGGCTGGGCACTTTTATTTTGAAAGAGGGGGGAAAGAGTTATGCGGGGCTTTAATATGGATCACACTGCTGGGTCAAATTGGGACTCGTGAGTGTGTGTATGAGAAGCATCACATAAATTGAGTGATCTCTGTAGCCTGTTTCAGTAAGCGATCACATGAGCAGGACAGTGGGACGGTGCTCACAGACCACACACCCCATTCTTACTGGCCCCACCCCAACCGTCCGTGGGTTGAGGGGTCAGAAGTCTGACGCAAGGCATCTGCTACATGATATATGTCACCTCTCCACACAATTTAGAACCCAGATCATGCTAGCTTCTAAACTGCATGGGGAGCCTACGCCCAGGTTTCTCATTTCAGACCTTGCTTCAAGTGCATTGATGGGGTGGGTGGACCACGACCACCAAGGGTGTTTGGGGGAGAGGGCCAATGAATGCTGCCCCACATTCCCTTCCCCTGACTGTACTGGTGTGACAAGAGATTGCCCCCAAAGGGCTTGTCTCTATTCCCTGTGTCTATTCCCTATCGGTAAAGTGAGTAGGTATTTTCCAAATGCTTACAGTCATACCTTGGGTTACAGACGCTTCAGGTTGCGTTTTTTCAGGTTACGGACCGCCAAAACCTGGAAGTACCAGAACGGGTTACTTCCAAGTTTCGGCTGTTGCAGAAGCGCAGAAGCGCTAAATCACGCTTTGTGCATGCGCAGAAGTGCTGAATTGCAAGCCGCACATGCACAGACACGCAGCTGCGGGTTGCAAACGCTACAGGTTGCGAACGTGCATCCTGCACAGATCACGTTTGCAACCCAAGCATCGTATTTCATATCATCATTTCATGGTTGATGAATATATTCCATATCTTTATATATAACCTATATTTTATGACTTCATAGAATTATAGAGTGAACAGGGACATTGGCAGTAATCTATACCAAGCCTACTTGGTGCACAATCGACAACGCAGGGAAGAACAGGAAGAGATATGATGGCCATCTTGAAATATCTAAAGGGCTGTATCACTGAGGATGGAGCAAGCTTAGTTTCTGCTGCTCCAGAGGATAGGACTCAAACCAATGGATTCAAGTTATAAGAAAGGAGATTCTGACTAAATGCAAGTAAGACAGGAAGAGCAGCAATGAAAATGTCAACAGACTTCCTTCCTTGGAGGTTTTTAAGCAGAGGTTGGACGGCCATCTGTCATGGATGCTTTAGCTGAGATTCCTGCATTGCAGAGGATTGGGATAGATGACAATTGGGGTCCCTTCTAACTCCACAATTCTACGATTTTAGATCACTTTGAGGTTTTTTCTACAATCAAGCAGTGTATAATATTTATGAAATGAAGAAATAAAATATCCATGCAGCTGGGCTTACTTCCTCAAGTCAAGCCAGAACCCTCCCTATTAAGTTCCAGACAACTGACTGAAGAAAACCACCATTGAGGTAGACCACATATGCCAGCCAATCCTCTGCCTCAGAAATGGCTAGTAATGGCAACCACTCCCTGCGTAAGTGCAAGAAGATCCCTGCCAGGTCGAGTCAAATGGAACCCACCTACTTCACCCTCTTCTTCTCACAGATGCCCACAGGAAGTCCACAGAACTGAAAGCTGGAAACCTGCCACACACAAAACTCAATGGAGAATTTGCTTTCCCAATGACCACCGGGGCGGGGGTGAGGCACAAAATGTCGAGACTCCCTTGAAGGGGAAGAGAGAACTGAGGGCCATTGCTTGAACCATTTTACAGCAGGGTTAGCTAACCTGCGGCCCTCTAGATGCTGTTGGCTTCCAATTGTCAGAGATGATGGGAGATGTAGTCCCGAAAGCCGGCACCACAACCCTGGTGGGGTGCCATTGTGGCTGCCCCCCACACGTGCTGGGTGCCACGGCCCCAGGATGCGTGCCACGCCCCCAGGACGCATGCCAGCCACACCTCTGTCTGCTGTCCACCCCCAGTGCGGGAGCATGAAGCTCCACCACTGGTTGCAGGTCCCACTTGTGGGACTACTTCCTAAGCATGTGTGTGTGCAGGATTGCAGCCTTAACCAGCTGAAACAGATGATCCACGCTGCCTGAATAGACAGTGCAGGCAGGGTAGATGATGAGATGCCATTATACATTGTTTGCACAAAGCCTCCAGCTTTCTGCTTTCAAGTCATGACATTACACATCCTGAGCCTCCCTCCCGGACCCCCTCCTGTGCAAAATGTACAAAAGCACAGAAAGATGGTGAAATAACCAAGGAAATATTTTTTTTTCCCAGTCAATTGAGTTGTTAATGGAAAAAAGCTGTGTGAATGTTATCTTATAAATTAGAAGATCCCCTCTTTCTAAATAGTTCAATTGAAATCAGCTTTTTGCATTTATCCTTTGGGTCCTTCGGGCTGCAAATGCTGTTAGCTCAGAGTCAAAAAGTCAGATTTTTAAAGGGAAAATGTCAAGTCCTTTTAGGCTGCAACTGACCTTTTAAACCAGATTAGAGATTTGAAGCATTACACACAAATTTTCTACATTTTATATCACAGTAGTTAACGAATGATCAAATGCAGCTCCCAAGAACACTCTTTGTACGAGTGTGACATTTCCAGCCTTAAAAAAAAAAAAGACACGGCCAGTCTATTTTACAGAAAATTACTCTCGAGAAATTAATCATTTCCTGCCCATCTCTGAGGACTGCTGTACATATAGTTGCCATGCGGAGATTGCTTTAATCCAATCAGTCTACCTAGAGACGTGCGCTTCAAGCTCTAAATCGACTCTAACCAATAGAACTGGCCCCCATTAACTCAGGTGTTCAGTAGTTTCACTGCCCATTCATTTCAAGAAGGGCAAATCAAACCTCTGCTAACTAGGGCATTTCCAGACGGTGGCTATTTTCAGGTCGGATTCAATCACATACTGGCAAATTCAAATTGCTCATTCAGGAAGTTTTGCACATCAAACCCGCTTCTGCCAGTCAGACTTTTTGCCGCATGGAAAGTGTTAGGGGAAACTGCAGCAGGGAGTGTGGGGTAACACTTGCTTCAACATATTATTTAACCTAAAAGGTAAAGGGACCCCTGACCATTAGGTCCAGTTGTGGCCGACTCTGGGGTTGTGGCGCTCATCTCGCTTTACTGGCTGAGGGAGCCAGCGTACAGCTTCCGGGTCATGTGGCCAGCATGACCAAGCCACTCTTGGCAAACCAGAGCAGCGCACGCAAATGCCATTTACCTTCCCGCCAGATTGGTCTACTTGCACTTTGACGTGCTTTTGAACTGCTATGTTGGCAGGAGCAGGGACCGAGCAACGGGAGTTCACCCTGTTGCGGGGATTCGAACCGCCGACCTTCTGATTGGCAAGTCCTGGGCTCTATGGTTTAACCCACAGCGCCACCTGCGTCCCTTATTATTTAACGTACCAGCAAACAAATCAGAAGGAGTGCTCATTAAATGGTCATTAAATTAAACAAATGAATGAGAATGAATGTTCAGTAAAGAGGTCATCTAGAAGCACCTTAAGTTAAACCTGTTGTTTTTTAATTAAAGAGGATGGGGAGATAATACATGACACAACAATTGATCCTATAGTTGTTGAAGAGTAAACAGAGTATATTAGGAGATTCAGGTTTACCAAAAAAAACCCAGATATACATACTGATGGGTCCAGTTCTCTTCTTCAAGATGTTTCAAAATGAACTGCGCAAGGGCATGGTAATAAGCTGTACCCATTCATCTCTATGGAGCTTATGCAGGAAAACTTCTCAGCAGTTGTGGAGTGGTTGCCTTTTTTATGTTCCTTCTAAATAATCCAAGTGCTTGGGCCAGCCCTGACTATGCCAACTGGGTTATAGGCAATGCTATTTTTGTAGAAAAAGAGGTGCCAGAGCTGCCTAATTCACACTTTCTGAATCATGAACCAAAACACAGCCATTCTTCAGAACTTGCACCTTTCTGAATTTTGCAGTCAGTACTCCAGCCCAATAATACATCTACAAATGCATATACTAGGGTGATGTGTATATATTAGTGAAAATAATATACAAAATTGCATCACATTGCAGAAAACTGCTTTGCGAAAATGTGTCTATTAGGCTAAGTTGCACACAAGCCAGTGTTGGTATGGTGGTGAGAGTGTTGGACTAGGGCCTGGGAGAGCAGGGTTCAAATTCCCACTGGGTCATGAAGGTCACTGAGTGGCTTTGGGTGAGTCATTGCCTCTCAGCCTAACCTACTTCACAGGGTGTTTGTGGGGATTAAATGGGGAGGGGGAGAACCACAAACACCAGCTTGAGCTCCTTGGGAAGAAGGGTGGGAAATCAATGAAATCAATGAAACAAAATATATGGGGGAAATTCGTACTAAATGCTGATGATATGCAAATGTGCAGAACTGAATTTAAGAATGGGAAAATGGGAATCTGAAAGAAACCAGCACTGACAGATTTGCCCATCACTAGGAGGAAGGGAAGCATTGTTCTCACAAATCGGTACAATGGAAACATAAAAACAGCTTCCACTGCAACCAGTCATTCATACACACACACACACACACACACACACACACACTTGTAAGATGAAGTAAAATAGCCAAATTACCCTAGACATCTAACAGACGCCATTTCTCTGATGCTATTGTCGGTTCTAAAAGAGCGCTTCTGTGCTGCTATTTTAAAGATTGCGTCAGAATTCATCAAAATCGTCTACCTATCACTATAGATATGCTATGCATAATGGAAAATACCTGTAGTGTGACAGGAAGATTAGGTTAAACTGAAGCAAATCAGTGTGATAGTTTTCCATTAGCAGAACTCAAAACAGGATTGTCAACAAAGGCTGACACAGAATAATGATTCCGCTGTCATCTCACACAGAGGAGTGCATAAAGAAAATAGGCATATTTTGATATATGTAACTCCTCTTATTTTTTCTCAGTTGTATCGTGTAAGTCAGCAGGTCTATCTATAATTATAATTCACTGAAGGCAAGCAAGCGAAGGTTGAGTGACACTCTTTTCTCTTTCTGGGCAATGGGGGCTTGTATCGAAATTAAACCCTTGACTCTTCCTCAGGCTGGAAATTATACAAGAAAACCCTTTAATTAAAAATCCTTCTACCTTGTGTTTTTTTTGTTTAACTTTTCACGTGAGGAAGTTTTTGATGTTACTCAGAATCTCCCATGCTACAGAGGGATTTGGTCCAAAAACAGGCGTTATTTTACAGTTCCCGGTTGGATTTATTTATTTTAGAAAGGGTTATCGTGACTGCCTGTTTCTGGTCTCTCCACCTCATTCACAATTTTATAATCCTCCAGGGTCCCCTTGTGCCTGATAGCTGTAGTGTGGACCAAGTCACAGGATCACAGTGCATCATGGCAGTGATTCATAGAACTGTAGTATTGAAAGGGACCACGAGGTCTAACCCCCTGCAGTGCAGCAACCTTACGGCCAGTGTGGGGCTCGAACTCATGACCTGAGATTCAGAGTCTCATGCTCTACTGACTGAGCTATGGCAAATTCCCTTATAACATGCCAGGCCAGTGGTCCACCCAAATTGGTATTACAGCTATTGGCTAGCCAGCGTTTCAGAAAGCCTCTCCTCCTCCTCCGGCCCCTGCTCTGTACCCTAGCTGCCGCGCCACGCCCCCTTGCAGCCATCCAATCTGGGGGAGGCTTAGGGGTGGGGTTTAGCCACTCAAAATGCGGCCGCGGCCGTGCTTCCTCCTCATTACGCTGCTGGTTTTCGTTGGATCACTCACCCACCCTCCCTCTAGCTTATCACTTTTCTTGACCTTGCTATGGACCTGTGGTTGGTCACCTTGGTTGTCCAAGGGTCCTGGTAGGAATTTTTATCCAACTGGCAAATTGGCACCAGCCACTTGGTTTTTCGCCTACCTCGCAGCAAATCGTCAAACTTTTAGGTGTTGGCCATTAGGCATTAGAATATGTTTGTGTATTGGGGGCAGGGTGTGGCCATCGCCTACCCCTCCACTTTATGGGTATTCTGGTAAAGGAATCCGGCGGTCGTGGATCCTGTCTGACACTCTTGCTGGTGGCTAGGGCCATGGCACGACCCCCGGTGACACCAGGGGGAGCTTACAGTTGTATTTGCCTCAACAGGCTCCTCCTACTGGTGGTTAACCCTTGTTAGACTCACCCCTTCCTGAGGGAGTGGAGTCACGCTCTGTTGTTGTATCCAATCCCTAATCCAATATCTCTCACATGCTGTAATCGATAAAGTTGTGGCCTTTTTTAGCCCATTAACCTAATATTCTGTGTCCATGTGTCTTTTATTATCCTCAAGCAGGTGGTGGGTCCTCGAATCACAAGAGTCTTTCCTAGCCCTGCCTGAAGATGCTGAAGACTGAATCTGGCTTCTTTGGCGTGCAAAACAGGCACTGTGTCACTGAGCTATTGTCTTTCCCATCCTTATTCCCTCCTGTCATTTGCGATGGCACCATTGCCTGAAAGAGAGGTGGGATCAGTGTTACAGGGAGGCCTCCCTGCTTTGAGTAACATAGGGGGGAGAGGCAGGGTTAACTTTCCAATACATACTTCAGTCTCTCTAGATCTGTGGTTCCCAATGTGGGGCACAAGCCCCACAAGGGGGGCAATTGGAGTTTTAAGGGGGGGGCAATCTGAGAATGAGTTATTAACAGAGAATGGCATTTTAGGTTTCTTCCACATGAATAGTTCACTTTTTGAATAATAAGAATTATAGAAGAAGAAGAAGAAGAAGAAGAAGAAGAAGAAGAAGAAGAAGAAGAAGAAGTAGAAGAAGAATTTGTTTATATCTCACCCTCCCCAGCCGAAGGGGCTCAGAACGGTTAACAACAGTAAAAGTAACACAGTTTACATAAAATGACAATCAATTAATTGAAATACATTCTAAAATCAATGCAGAATCAAATTAATGGCAACCATTGGGCTAGAGTTCTATAAGGATTACCAAAGGGAGGAGGATCAGGATTTTAGAGATGCTTAGGTGGGGCATGGGAACCACTGCTCTAGATGAACTAGGGATGGCAAACCCATGGCCTTCCAGATGTTGCTGGACTCCAACTCTCATCAGCATCAGCCAGCATTGCCAACCATAAGAGGTGATGAGAATTGTAGTCCAGAAACATCTAGAAGGCCTTAGGTTCTCCCCCACCCCTAGTTTATCTGTTTCTGATATGTATATCCTGTGGGTTGCTTTCCACATTAGCCACACAGAGTGTAGACCCATTGAAATTCATGGACACGATTAACTTAGGTCCATTTGTTTTACTCTACTTTCAGCAGAACTTAGTTGGGTACCTTTTCTTTCTTCCACAATGGAATTCAAGGCAAGTTTCCCCTCCAAGCAGTGACCTAACCCAGTTTCCTTCAGCAAGTTGGCTGCATAATGCGGCCTCAGACAACACACTTGGACTTAGTCACAGGAATCATAAGAACATAGGGAGTTACCTTATACAGAGTCACACTGTTGGTCCATATTGGGTATGTGGGTGGCACTGTGGTCTAAATCACTGAGCCTCTTGGGCTTGCCGATCAGAAGGTTGCCAGTTTGAATCCCCATGACAGGGTGAGCTCCTGTTGCTCTGTCCCAGTGCCTGCCAACCTAGCAGTTCGAAAGCATACCAGTGCAAGTAGATAAATAGGTACCGCTGTATTGGGAAGGTAAACGGTGTTTCCGTGTGCTCTGGCTTCCGTCACGGTGTCCCATTGCGCTAGAAGCGGTTTAGTCATGCTGGCCACATGACCCGGAAAGCTGTCTGTGGGCAAACGCCGGCTCCCTTAGCCTGAAAACAAAATGAGTGCTGCAATCTCATAGTGGACTTAACCATCCAGGGGTCCTTTACCTTTACCTTTACCACTGGTCCATACACACACCAACCCCATTCTTTTAATTAGGTGTTGTTTGTTTGTTTTTTAAAGAAAATCCGAAATTTTCTCTCACCAAAAAAAAAAAAAAACCTTAAGAGAAATTTCCACTCAGCTCTACTGTCAATGGCTGTCTGCCATGGTGATGCTCAGCATCAAAGGCAGTAAGCCTGGGAAGAACAAAAGAGGGAGAAAGCAATTACCTTCATAGCTGTTTGTGGGCTTCAGAAGGTCATCTGGATGGCCACTGTGGGAAGTGGGAGGCCAGGCCAGGTGGACCTTTGGTCTGATTCAGCAGGACTCAGCTATCAAGCGGGATACCCCTCCACACTTCCATATAATATGCCCGTTAAATGCAGTTCAAAGCCATATGCTCAAAGGACCGAATATCTCTCTGTGTTGGTTAAGATGAATGTTTAAGTAGCAGAAGCAAGCATGTTAATAATCTGTCCATCCATCTGATAGTGGGCTGACATTGCCCACAACTCCGGTACATTGGTTCTGAAGCCCATTTTGAAACATGCAACGTGCTGGTCCAGGCCATAGTCAGGGAAGGAGAAAGGCAGTTGCCATCACTACAGAAAAATGTACAGCTTTTTTGTTCTCCCGGGCAGTCACCATCTTGCCCTGTGTTTACCAATTTCACGTGTCATTAAATCAGCCCTAAGACACCTTTTGTTTGACATGCAGAAGTAACCGCAGCCGGTAACTTTAATGACCTTTTATGTGATTCAGTCTATGAAACATGCCCAGCAACGGTGCAGCGTATGTGGCATTTAAATAAATATTTTAATATTGAAGGATATGTCCATGGTGAAAGAAATAAGCTGGCTTCAACAAAACTCGGTTGCATACCCCAAAAAAGGGGGGGTGGGGTGGGAAAGTAACAAACTAGCAAAGCAAAAATATCGGGTGAAATCTTTAAGTTTAGTAGATCTCCTCAGTAGACAGTTTTGTTTATTTTTTTAAAAAAATCAGTCAATCTTTCCAAGTGAGGGTTACTATCCTACTCTCAGGAAAGCTGCTGTCATCCCATGAAAATCAACAGGATTCAATCTGTGCACAAGATCACAAGCCATTAAATCAGTTATGTTTAAAGCGATGCAGGGTTGGACAAATTTGTTAAGTTTAGTTTTTCTGAGTCTCTTATTTTTTGCAGTCTTCAGTTTGGGCGGGGCAGGGGGGAATGGGGGGGAGACGTCCTCATGGAAATTCATCCACATTTCAGTATACATTTTTCCTAATATACACATTTTTTGCAAGCAATTTCCCCTAACGTAACTCATTTTAAGTGTCGCATTCACCAAGATGCATGCTTTCTCCAAATATTCACCTTTTTTTGTACACATTTTTGGGGTAAGAGAACTACATCGCAACATTCAGAGAAGCACCAGTTTCAAAGTCGGTTCCAGTTTGCCTATTGTTTAGGGTAGTGCAAATCAGATCAGTTCTGACTGAAGCCCAAACTGAACCAAATTTCTGCCCCATTTCTAGATGGGCTGCTCTCCCTTTTATAATACTATTTCGAAAGTGCAGCTTTGCTTGTTGGCAAAAAAAAAAAAAAAAAATAAGTGGAAGAAGGCTTCACTTGCCAAAATTCCCCCTTCCAGGCAGCTTATTGTCCCAAATGAATCTGGAAGCCCCGTGATTAAATCAGCTTATGAGGTGCATGGTTTGGGAAGGAAACTTATCCCATTTAAAATAAAATAAAAGTCAAAGCCATGGGATTTTCTGGTAAGGAAGAATTCCAAACCGTCTAGCCCTGAACTTCGTCTCCATCAAACAATAAAGGGGTTCTGTAAGGACGTGTGGTTGGCAGGAGCGTTTAGCATGCTGTAAAGCACCCAGCGAGGCAGCGGGTGTCAAGATGTCAAAAGCAGTGAATGGTGGCCACAGAGCTGAAGCCAAGAAGTGACTGGTACTCTGACAGGAGGATGTATGTGAAGAATGTTTGATGCAAATATGGTGCCTGGGATAATGGATAGTATAATTTAGTGCCTCTTCTGAGAATCTGAGTAGAAAGGACACCTGGATTGCAGAGATGAGCCTTAGAGAGGAATTCTCAGCTCCCACCCTCAGAAATGCATTATTCATTCCTTGCCAGGATGGGGAGAGGGGGTGGTCTACAATTTTATTTCCATCAGACATCTTAAGCAGTGAGAGGACAAGCACTTACCGGGTGCTTTCGAGGAAGGCTTTCTATACAGGAAGGAGAAAGCCCTGGGCAACTGTTCTTTTGCCCTCTCTTCCTTGCCATACTTGGAAGAAAGGGTCACCGTACTTCAGCAGGCTTTTAATCCTCCATCACTTGAGGTTGCCTTACTCCTTCCTTTCCCCACCTGCGCTATTCAGGTCCAACTTCCTGCTGTTCCTGCGCTGTGTACTACTGCTGTCCCCTAGAGGAGGGAATAAACCTGGATGTTATTAGCAAGGAACTGGGTACTCCTTTTTCTGGAAAGGATGAGTATGAGAATGGTCTGTTTATTTATACTCTATCTTTTCCCCTCTGATGGGACTCAGAGCAACTGAAAACAAGAATTGCTAAAAACATGGGGGGGGGGCTAAACAGTAATAGAATTAAAGCTATTTACATATATAACATCTGTTTTAAATGAGCTGAAAACCAACTGAAAATGAGTTGAGGCCAGCCTGATATTATTGGGAGCTTACTCTTGGAATCTGATAACTTTTTGAATGTGTCATTTTACGCATCGGATGATATCTGAATGGTTAACGTTTCTTTCAAGGTACCAATGATTGCTACTTCTTTCAAGGGATGTCTCTTCCCTCAGTTTTCAAGAAGTCCAAGCTTTGCTTTGAACATAGGAAGGTGCTTTATACTACAGTGGAACCTCTGTTTTTGAACATAATCCATTTTGGAAGACTGTTTGACTTCCAAAACGTTCAAAAACCAAAAACTGAAAGCAGACGTCTCAATTCAATTGCTGTTGATGTTTAGTCATTTAGTCGTGTCTGACTCTTCGTGACCCCATGGATCAGAGCACACCAGGCACTCCTGTCTTCCACTGCCTCTCAATTCAATAGGGAAACTCTAAAAGGAAGCAGCGTTGGACGTTCAGGTTCCAAAACACATTCGAAAACCAGAGCATTTACTTCTGGGTTTTCGGCGTTTGGGAGCTGAAACATTCGAAAACAGAGCCGTTCGAGAACCAAGGTTTGACTGTATTGAGTTAGCTCATTGATACACAGTTTTGTGTATTTCAATGGTTGTGAAACTGGATTCTCCAGGAACTTGAGTGGAAGCCTTTTCCAGCACTGCTAACAAGAATTCCTTTTAACTAGAGATGCCAGGGATTGACATGGAACGTTATAAATGCACACACATGCACTACAACTCACATCAACCCCAGTCGCCATGGCCAGGGATGATGAGAATTGTAGTATGTGACATCTGGTGGGAGCCATCCCTGGCTATTTCCATTATACAGGTGAGCCTATTTAGGATAACTCGGTCTACTCTATGTGTGGGGAGCCTGTGGATCTCCAAATGCCCCCAGCTCTGGGAGGGGTGAAGGGAGGAGTTCGTTGGGAGTTGGGTGGTTGGTTGGAGTAGGAGTGAATTGGGATAGAGTTTGTGGGTAGGTTGAGTTAGTGTAGCGAAATAAGCTGAGTCAGAAATAGTTAGGGGCTAGGAAGACAAGTCAAAAGCATGTCAAAGTGCAAGTAGATAAATAGGTACCATTCCAGTGGGAAGGTAAACAGCGTTTCCATGCACTGCTCTGGTTCGCCAGAAACGGCTTAGTCATGCTGGCCACATGACCCGGAAGCTGTACGCCGGCTCCCTCAGCTAATAAAGCAAGATGAGTGCCGCAACCCCAGAGTCGGCCACGACTGGACCTAATGGTCAGGGGTCCCTTTACCTTTAGGGTTAGGGTTAGGGTGGTTTAGTGAGTGAGAGCAAGTAGCGGAAGTTATAGGTCTGGATAGGCACCCCATGGTTGTAATTGACCAATATCATTTATGAAACCCCATGCTTGTTAAACTGCAATAAATAAACAGAAGTTTATTTAACCCTGACTGGACTCAGTATTGTACCGGGTAGGGCCTGGGTGGTGGCAGCGAGAAATAAAGTGGTGGCACAGGGAAACGTCCAGGGACCCTGTGTGATCGCCACACTCATCACCCCTGACCACTGGGAATGCTGGCTGGAGTTGATGGGAGTTGAAGTTCCACAACCTATGCGGGGCTCTGGCTGGCAGCACTCTCCAGAATCTACCACCCAATCCCTTTTTAAAGCAGACATACCAGAGACTGAACCCAGGAGCTTCAGCATGCAGAACACCTGTTCTGCCCTTGTGCTACAGCCCACCCTGTTTCAAAAGCAATTTCTGAAAGAGAATGAAGTAAGCCCAGCTGAAAAAATTGAGATGTGTTTTATGATGTTCATCGCCATTCCGGTGTTTTACAGTTCTGCAGCCGCAGACGAGCTGTTTCATGCACTCCTGAATCTAAGCCTCAGTTTTGAATTTTCCCTTAATGGACTATATATTGCAGCCCCGGTAGGTTACGTGGGGCTTGAATTTCCTACACTGCTAGTTGAACAGGAAAAGGAGATGATTGTCTTGCTCCAGCTTGACTAAAGAGAAAATATCTTATATATTCATATCTCTGCTTTCTGCTCACTATTTTCTCCTAGAAAGCTATTTAAAAGTGGGGAATTAATTATACATTAAATGGCCCATTCTTTGCAATTATCCCCTACCTCTTTCTTTACAATTTCTGTGCCATCAGTTCCCCCCACCCCTGTGCGTCCTGGAAGATCATAAGTTCTTGAGATAAAGAAGCCACTCCAAGAGTTTTTAAATGGGGGGTGGGAGAGGGAGAAAGGAACTGTAATGAAATATGCTAGCATTGCACAAAAAACAGTGCAAGGGGCTTCTGCCTTTGGCAATATGAGCACACATGAATGACAGTATTGTGAGAGGCCGAGCATTGTGTGCTTCAGAGCGCCACCAGATAAAGGCTCAGTCCTTTTTGCATAAATATTTGACTGCATTGGGAGATGTCTGGGAATTTATTTTTGGTAATCATCCAATTGCGGCCAAATGCATTAAGTCTAGTATTTGAGACTCTGTGCTTTCTAGTCAATATTTCTTTTTGCCCTGTCATGTTTTTTAAGTATGCTATTCTGTGTTCTTGTGAGGAATCTTCTAAAAAATCTCAAAGGAATGTTGCAGGATCACAGAGCTCAATCTTGTCATTTGCGATTCCCTGTGGTCTTACAGACGAGGGTGCATTTCCCACAAAGCAAGTGTTTGCAAGAGGAACGGGAAAACATCCTACTGCTCACCTCGAAAACTACTTGGGTTTGCTATCATTCATTGTGAGTAGGAAAGACCGTGAACGGTAGACTCCTCCCATCCTTGGGACCAGTGGCTGGAGAGAGCACTGGTTCCCAAAGAGACTTAAGAACATGAGACTAGCCCTCTTCTCCCAATGGCCAGCCAGATGGTCATGGGAAACCTGCAAGCAGAACCTGAGCAAACATCGCTCTCCCCTCCTGCAGTTTCAAGCAACTAGTGGAGGTAGAACATAGCCATTACAATTAGTAGTCAGCAGTAGCCTTATCCTCCATAAATTTGCCCAGTCCTCTTTTAAAGCCATGGACTCTGGTGGCCATCACAGGCAATCTGGCGTCCAGGCTGACAACAGCCTGTCATGGCTGGCTCCAGAAGATGGAATAAGCAACATGCCACTCATTGGGACTGAAACAACAGTAGCCTTAGGACCTGGAGTCCTCACAAGGGCTGCTGCCATAGCCCTTTGGAAGATTTAAAGGTTCCAAGGCCACCTCTCTTTCATTCCTTGTGTCTGCACAGCATGGCAGAATAATGGAGAGGGGAGAGAAGGACAGAAAGCTTTCTATTCCCCACTGTCTGTTTGAAGGCAAGGAAAGGTAAGGTGAGGATCAGAGTGGTGCTTTGGGGTTGGCTGAGAGGTGTTAATTTATGAAGCATGTCAGGGAATCATAGAATTGTAGAGTTGTAAGGGTCATCTAATCCAAGCCCTTGCAATGCAGGAATCTAAACTAAAGCATCCATGACAGGTGGTCGTCCAACCTCTGCTTAAACATCTCCAAGGAAGGAGAGTCCACCACCTCCCAAGGGAGTCCATTCCACTGTCGAACAGCACTTCCTGTCAAAAAGTTCATCCTGATGTTTAATCGGAATCTCCTTTCTTGTAACTTGAACCCATTGGTTCCGGTCCTAGCCTCTGGAGGAGGAGAAAACAAGCTTGCTCCATCCTCCATGTGACGGCCTTTTAGATATTTGAAGATGGCTTTCATATCTTCTCTCTGTCCCCTCTTTCCCAGGCTAAACATAACTAACTCCCTCAACCGTTCCTCATAAGGCTTGGTTTCCAAGCCCTTGATCCTCTTGGCTGCCCTCCTCTGCACACATCCCAGCTTGTCAACATACTTCTTAAATTGTGGCACCCAGAACCAGACACAGCATTCCAGGTGTGGACTGAACTGATTTATTTCAGTTTACACATATCAGTTGACTTCAAAGTCACCCTGAGGAATACCTAGAAAGGTTCATCTATCTCTGTTCTAGCCAGCATTATTCCCAGAACAGGTGGAGTCAGGTAAACTGTACATTCAGTTTTTAGTGATAATATCCCCCCCCAAGAGGTGTACGTATATGTATGTGTGTACATGTGTGTATACACCCAAACACAGAGATACATTGGGTGACACTGGTGAGGCTTCCATTCAATTTGTTCTGATTGGTTGTCTTCTATTATTTCCCCCCCCCCCACCACTAGATTGTGTAGCAATTCACATAAGTTATTTCAGCTGTTTCACTTAACTTTTGTATAACACGGGTCTCCCCCCCCCCCGTTTCCCGAGGCTGAAAACAGTTATTTTCTCCTGCGACAGTAAAAACGATATCTATATTAAGCTACAGCCACTAAGTCACTCCTCTGGAAAAGTAGTTAAGGGATTAGAAACATGAAATGCTTATGCCAAAGAAAATTGATATAAAACTCAAACATAAATATTTTGATTGGGGAAAGCCTTGCAATATTAACTGTTTTCAGAAGCTGACTGCTCCTAGTTCACTATACATCTACAAAACCAAGATATTTGGGTGTGTGGAGCTGCCAACCTGGAGTCCCGCCATTAAGAATTGACAGATCAGTCCCTTTCTATTCTGTGCCAATTTTACACGTGTTCATTCATGATTCCATTCTGTCCTGGTTCCTCAACAATCATAGGAAGATTCCTATTTAAATATATTAATCCATATTTTATCACAAAATAATGCTTCACTGCATATCTAGAGAACAGAGATTGTGTTTTTAACTGGGCGACATGGATATTGAATTAAATAAATAGTTTATCGCAATACATGCCTTCTTAATGGCCTATACTGGGACTTAATGTGTGACCCTGCAACCTGGCCTGCCTGGCAGCAAGTCAGTATGCCAAGTCCAAAGTCAAAATCTGGGGGGGGGGGCAAAGCACACAAGCAAAGTCTGAAAGTCAGGAAACGCAGTCCAAGATCAACCCAAGTAGCCAAGTCTAAAGTCCAGCAGTCAGGATACAGTCCAGAGTCAAAGCACAGCCCCATAGAGGTCCAGGAGCATCCAGGTCAAGGTCTATCAACATGGGCAGTTGAGCAAACACAGCACCTCAGCACCTCACCTCTGCTTCCCATTTGTACTTTGCCTGTTGATTGCAGCATCTGGGCTTGACGAAACATGTGACCCTCACCTGCTCCAAGCCTACTCCAGCTGAGGAATCACACATCTCCTTCCAGAGCTAGCAAGCCCCTCTTCGCTAGCTAGGGAGCTCGGCTGTGGGCCCTTACCTGCCTCAGCCTCCTAAAGTGCTCCTCCCATTGCTCCCTACACCTCAGAGCCCACTGTGTTCATAGAGACAAGGTCCGCTCTGATTGTCAGGCATGAGGAATTCTCTCCCTCCCCCGACGGCACCAAGAAGCAGAGAGGAAACAAGAAAGTTCTCACTTATGGTTTTATTCACATTTATGGTTTTATACACATCACGGTGAAAGACAAAGAAATCCAGTCATTCCTCAATTATGGCATTGCTTGCCCTGAGCTCCTCCCCCTTCCTTTCCAGCAACAACACCTGCCTCTATGACGTCCACCCGTGGTCAACTCTCTCTGTGCCCTTTGTTCTGGCACCCTTAATGAATGCCGTGTTTTGGGAGAAGGGGGGTCGGTTATACTGTCCAGTGATGTGTCCGCTAGCTGCTCTGCCTCCCCTCCTCCTTCTTCTAACACCTCATAACTCTGCTGTTCACCTGATTCTGAGCAGTTATCTTCCTCAAAGTCCTGCTGTAATTCGAGACTGCCTTCCTCTTCTCTGGAAGCTACAGGAGAAGGTGGGGCGACCTCCACCATCCCTCCATCTTCTTCAGTCCAGTCTCTGGCACTGACTCTGGTGATGGGTCCCTCCTGTACACTGAACCCCATCCCCTCTCCACCCCCATCTTTCTTCCTCATCCCCTGCTTGCCCAGGTGTGTCTCCAGTTCTGGCTACACCCCTCTTTGAGACCCTCTTCCTCTTCCCCATTGCCCTGCCAGTTCATGGTACCCTGTTGCTCTTACTCAGTCTCTCAGCTTTTGATTTGAGATGAAGGAATCAGTTTTAAATGCATTGATGCACTGAATTTGGCCATTCCAACTGATGCAGTCCAAAATGTTTGGAAGGCACCAGGTTGGCTAAGGATGCTCTAGATTCCAGACCAGACATAGAAAATCCATTATAGTGGTACCTCAGGTTACAGACACTTCAGGTTACAGACGCTTCAGGTTACAGACTCCGCTAACCCAGAAATAGTACCTCGGGTTAAGAACTTTGCTTCAGGATGAGAACAGAAATTGTGCTCCAGCGGCAGCGGGAGGCCCCATTAGCTAAAGTGGTACCTCAGGTTAAGAACCGTTTCAGGTTAAGAATGGACTGTTGGGAATCAAGCCTTTATCAGGAGAAACTGGCCACTCTCCAGGCACCCGGCTTGATCTCCGGTTGACCTCCCTGTCTGCATTCCCCGGCAGGATACAGGCTAGGTCGCGATAGGCGATCCTTCTCGGCGTGAGAAGAACACACACCCTCTTTCCTGCCCCCCCCCCCCAGGCAGGGGAAAGAGATAGACAGAAACGTATTTACATGCCTTTATTTCTGTCTTTGCAGCGTTACAGAAAACATGTCTGCTCTCTTCAAACTCCAACAGCCGAGAGACAAACTCCTCCTGTACTTCCTGTGCAGCTCTTATTACACTCTGAGCTAATTCTGGTGCTTCGCACTGTGAATAGACTGTCCCTCTGTTTCCCACGGAACATTCCCATTATGTTTTGCTTTCAAGCTACCAGTAGCTCGCGGCCGCATTGCTTCTATATCGTAACACGGACCTCCGGAACGAATTAAGTTCTTATCCCGAGGTACCACTGTACATACGGCTTTTATTACTACTGGTGCATCATGACTGTAATAATATAAGAAGAGCCTTCTGGATTAGGCCAGCGGTCCATCTAGTTACATCATCCTGTTCTCACAGTGGCCAACCTGATGCCTGTAAGAACCCAACAAGCCGGACCTGAGCACAACAGGACCTCTCCCCTCCTTTGCTTTCCAGCAAAGGGTATTCAGACTCTGACAGAAGAGACAGAACATATCCATCAGGGTTAGCAGCCACTGATATGCATCCTGCCTGGGGGGCAGGGCTGCAATGACAAGTTACCATCAGTGGGATTACTGCCATTTATTGGGTGGGTGAGGCAGTGGGAAAGTTAGCATGATGCAGTGTCCCTGGTGAACCAAATCTAGGGTTTAGAAGACACCTGAGTTTAGAAGACATCTGAAGGCAGCCCTGTTTAGGGAAGTTTTTAATGACTAATGTTTTAATGTATTTTTAATCTTTTGTTGGAAACTGCCCAGAGTGGCTGGGGAAAACCAGCCAGATAGGCAGGGTACAAATAATATATTATTATTATTATTATTATTATTATTATTATTATTATTATTATTATTATTCCTGCTGGTGTGCCTGCAAGGTGCCAGCCTCCTCAACCGCACCCCTCCTGGTAAGCAGAAATGACCCCACTGCCAGAAAGCTCGAATTGCATCCCCACACCACTGGGCAAGGCACTTCTGTGTGCATCGAGAGCAGCTGAATTTCAGATATTGATAGAAACTCATCATCAGTATAAGCTCACTATGTTTGGCTACAGGAATCTAGTTTCATTTACACAAGAAAAATGATTTCAAACGATAACATCTGAGAATAATAGGGTTTCCAAAAAAAACTAGTCTGGTTTAAAAACTTGAGACTGCTAGGGACAAACTATTCATCTATTATTCTTAAGCTAGGGACAATAATTAATATCCGGGAATATTTTTTTAAAAAACAACAACTGCCGATCTCCCATCTTAACTACATTATTTTGTACCTTCAGGCCCTTGTTGTATTTTTTTTTTTATGAACATGATTCAAATAAATTGGCTTTTTTCCTTGGTGGCCTCTTTAATTATTTTGTTATTATCCAAGGAACTGGTTTAATTTAAATGAACACGGTATTCCTGCTGCTGCTACCTAGAGAAAATACTGGCTTACAACATGATGTTTTGTAGTCAGATTCTCTGTATCTGTGTTTTGATGCCAGAATTGAACTGCTTTTTTCTATTTACTAACTCTGCTGATCTGTACGTTCCAAAAACCTGTTTGCTGACTGAGCGTCTGCATGTGTGTGTGTGTGCTTATTGTTATTGTTTAAAGTGTGATAAGGGTCAAATGTAATTGCCTGCTGCAATTGTTCAGGATTATTTCGATAATTGCTCACAGTTAGGCTACTGTCATACATTCTAGGTGGGGTTGCCCTTGAAAAGTGTTTGAAAACTTCAACTAGCGCAAAGTGCGATTGCCAAGGCATTGATTGGAATGAAGGGATCAGAACACATTATGAACATCTTGTGTGCTGCACATTTTTTTTTTGCAAGTTTGTTTCTGAGCCCAATTCAAAGTTCTGGTTTAATCCTTGAAATCTTAAAAGGTGAGGTCTGGGAAACATAAGGACTGTTTTCATTCATATGTTTCTCCTCACATGCTCCAATCATCATCTGAGGCCTAGCAATCAGCAACTGGGGACTTTGCAGTGGTGAGTCTCACCCTATGGCATGCCCCATGGCTGAGTGATATAAAGCCCTGGCATTTTATGGTTTTCAAGACCGGCCCTACCATTAGGCAGAGTAAGGCAACGACCTCAGACAGCAAATGTTGGGGAGTGACAGCTAAGTGAAGTAAGATTTGACTGTACTGAAATAAGAGTCAACAACAGCTTTCAATAGTGGAAAGGAGACTGCCATTTTCCCCTTTGCCACAGGCAGCAAAAGGTGTTGAACTGGGCTGGATATTTGGCCAAAACTTGGTTGTTCAGAAAAGAATTCAACAGAAAAATATTTATCCACTTGTTATGAATATGTGGGAAGAGCTTTTCCTTTCGCTGTGTTTTCAGTTGGCTTTAGGGGGCTTATGAGTTGAGATTTTGTTAATGGTTTTGGTTTTTCTGATGTAAGTATGCTCAATAAACTCTAAACAATAAAGCCATTCATGTGATTTCTAGCAACGAAAATTAACTGGATAACACCTCAGGGACATCCTTCCTAAACAAAGATGTCTTCGGTAAGTACCCAAACATCATTGCACTAGGTGCCTATCTGGTTTTGGCTGGGAATTTATTCCAGAGAGCTGTATCTGCATCACTAGAAGCCCTGTTTCTAGTACTCCTCTGGAGCATAGGACACTCTCAGCAGTGCTGCATCTGAGAAGTATGGTTGCCACGCAGACATATAATGGTCAAGGCAGTTTGCCTTCTGGGCTTTTTCCCTCCTGTACAGGTGAGTGGCACTGTCATTCTCTTAGCACAGAAAACTGGACGGTGATGCGGGGAAAAACGAGGGATCTGGATTGGGAGCAACAGGACTTTCCCACAGGCTCAAACAGTTCACTGCTAATGTGGCCCCTTACATCTCACCAGAAAAGAGGCTGAAAGAGAGCAAAATCCAAAGTGCAAGGATTAACACTTGCCTCACAGAACTTCGCCTCTCCCACAGTGCCTTCCCTATATTTGCTCTGGAGGATGGGGAACCCAGAATAGACTTAAGGGAGGTGAAAAGATGGTGGTGGGGGAGCCCCATTGCATAAGGATAAATCCTTGTGTTAATGGAACAAGAGACCTTGCACTACTTTGAATACGAGCCAGATATTTGCATCCTATTTGCATGTGCTAATTTATACATATAGATGCGCATTTAGCCATAATTACTATAATTTAAATAGAAATACTATGCATCTCACCATAGTGAGAAGAAATGGGAGCCAGGTGGCCTATGTGCCTGCTTAGTTTGCTACCCAGTTGTTAAAAGTCGATGGGCAGCTTTACATATTCTCATTTCTTGTGGCTATTTAACTTAAACCAGTCTTGGGCCCTACAAACATAGGACAGGGGTACATCTGGCTCCTTTATCCTATAGCTTTTGTTACATGCTAAACCTACCTCTTTACCTTGGGCCATGACACCTGAGATGTCTGGATTTAGGGCCCACCCTATTCTTTTGAATGTAAATTGTTTTAACTTATTTCATTGCTGCATTTTTGCATTGCTGTGGCCAGCCTTGGGACCTTGTGTCTAAGAAAAGGTAATAAATCTATTTGATGATGGTGATGATGATATCAACATGGGACACACGGCTACCTTACTTGATGTTGATTCACAGATCCGGAGAGAAAGGCCAGAGACTAAATGGGTTACTGGAGACATTCCCTCCACATAACAGCTGTATATATACAAAGTGGGGGTGGTTTGCTTATATAAACCTGTTTCTGCCTGCAGAACACCTCTTGCTGGATTCAACCACATGGTTACAATAATACAGACCCAACACCACAGCCCTTTCCCATAGATGTTGAATCCCCCCGCCCCCCGCCCCATATACACTTTGGCTTCTAACCAGCTAAAGTACAACATAATATACCTAAGAATTAAAACAAAAACCATGTGGCCATTTGTACATCATAAAAATTCAATGTAAATCCAAACTGTATTTCATTTCCTGAAATAGTAAGAGTTTCAAACCAAGTTCTTATAAAAAAAGCACGCACACACAACCAAGCCCAGATGTGTTGTAAGCAGTTTTAATCTGTATTTTTTGGCTAGGTTTTTCTGTAACATATCCAGTAGCTACTGTTAGCAAAGTGAGGTTATCGAGAAAGAATCTTAGCAATCAAAAGTGATTACAGGTAGTCACCTGAGTAGAGTACTTATATGGGATACAGATGTGAGCAAAGGTATAGTAATAAAAAATGCCATGAAAAATCACCAGAACTCCGAAGCACTTCAGGTATTAAAAGGTGCCTGTTTATATAATAAAATCATAAAACCTATTAAACAGAGAGAGAAACAATCTAGACGTTCAAATAAGAGAAATGTAATTATTCAAAATATGTATGTGCTGTTTTGGAATGTTTGCGCTAAGGACAAACATGTTCTTCAATGTGTTGTTTTTGTGCATTGAAATATTTACATTGAGAACAAACCTGCTTACACTCAACTTGGGTTTACAGAGCTTGCTTTTTCCATCTCTTGAGACCTTCTGGTGCTTTTTTTTAATTGGAAGACAGAAAGTGCTGCTGCAAGGCTGTTTCCTACAGGAACCAGAGGCCCCCCCAGTCAAGTAGAGCTGATTACAGTACTGTTCCAGCCCGGCCCTGTCATTAGGCAGAGTGAGGCACCTGCCTCAAGCGGTAGATACCTGGAGGTGGTTCAATGTGTTGGCGGGCAAAGCTCTATGTGCCAAGCAGCCTGCCCTCCTTATGTACCTTGTCTTGGGTGATGCGTGGGTTGGAGTGAAGCACCACTTCCTGCTCACCTTGGGCTGGTCCCGGACACTATACTTTGTAGATGGCCAGAAACCAATGGAGACACACCAAGGCCTCTAAAACCTTTCCTTCGGAGCCAGTTGCTCAGTCATCACTTGAGTAGCAACACATCCAGTCCAGAAACATGTCTTCTGCCTCATACCCTTGATTCCTGTTTGCCTGATCTAGCAGTAGACACCTGGCCTAGTCTTGACTCTGGCCTGACACTTCTTTACTCCAGCCATTCTATATAGTTTCCACCCAGCAGCCTGCAGCTGAAGGCCATAAGATGTAGACAGGTCCTTATGTTCATTTTTCAAGGTCTAAATTGCCACACGGGATGCTAATGGTGGAAAAACAGGAGTTCTCTTGTGCCCAAAGTAGACATCTGCTGACTAGGCCCTGGCATATCTCTAACATTGACTTTTCTTTCAGCCATCCAATAATATTGCAATCATGGCTAGAGACTATGGCAAGCTGTGTGGTTCGTTCGTTCGCTTTCTTTCTTTCTTTCTTTCTTTCTTTCTTTCTTTCTCCGTCACCTCTCAAGTAGGCAGGGTGTGTGTCTAATTAGCTCTTTACTATAAATATGGCTGACCCAAAGGCCGAGCTGATTTGTTTGACAAAGGTAATGCATTTGATCTCTGCACTGAAGTCCTTCCCCAGCTGGAGTCCGACAACATCGACAAGCCTCCCATGGCTTCATCTCACATCTCTTTCTCTGTGCTGTGCCACGCAATCTATCAGACGTGTCAATCAGATCCCATACAAAGAAGGCAAAAATGCCACCGCCTCCTCCTTCTTCAGGCTGAACCTCCACTGCCCACCGCAGCGTTACATTCCAAACAGTCATTGCTTCTTGAAACTACCACTAGGATGTCATGGTGTTGAAAGAAAATAATTAGATGCCAACTTTGGAATAATAGAGTATTTAAAAATCAATTAGCCCCTAATGGGAATACATCTCAAGTTTTCTCATGATTTCACCAGTTGACACACTATATTGAAGTGTGCTTGTACACAGGGAATGGTCCAGGATCTCACGGGAAAACAAAGCCTCTGATTCAAGCTATGAAGAGCGCGTCTTCTTTTTTTGCTGCTGCTACTTTGACTTCTGGACTCCCCTTTCTTTTCTTGGCATGCTAGCATCAATAAACCTCTTATGACACGATCCAAAGCCCAGATCCACCAAGATCAAGGGTTTCTGTGAGCTGTAACCCACTCCGGAGGCTTCAAAACAGGGTTTAGAAATAGCTGAATTTATGCCAGCTTATATTTTGCCAGCATTAGGTTCCACTGGGCTCCTTTAAATTGTTCTGCTTGCTGTAATTGTCATATTCAGCATAGACATCAAGTCAGTACTGGACATCATAAAAACGGATGGCAATCAAGGTTGGGCCATAGCTCAATGGTAGAGGTCTTGCTTTGCATGCAGAAGGTGCCAAGTTCAATCCCTGGCATCTCTAGATAGGGCTGGGAAAGGAAGATTGTCTGCCTGATATCTTGGAGAACATCTGCCAGACATTGTAGACAATACAGGATTAGATGACTCAGTGGTTTGACTTAGTTCAATGCAGCTTCCTATATTCCTATAAGTTATTTATGATACAGACTAGAAGGGGAGAAAACAGAAACTTACATCTACCATGAATCAAAGCCCTTTCAGGATCCAAGTTTTCAAAGTTTCCCCCCTCTCTCTGCAGAAGTGGTGACAGCGCTGGTCACTTTCTGCAGAACAACTTATAGATCTGAGAAGAAAAGCAAACGTAGTTTCTGCAGTGATTTCATTTTAAAAACACCCTGGTGGTGAATCTGAGTTCCAAATCCTCCCAGCACTGTGCTGTTCAGTGTCAATTATATAAAATAAGATAACACCTGTTGTTATGATTGCTGGCCTTCCAGCCCGATGAAAGAGGGGAATGTGTACACGTGTTGCACCAAGAAACCCAATGCCCCACGTTGCCACAGTGAGTAAAAAGTGCTACTTCCAAAGAAACATGGGAAATTGCTGCTTCAAAACCGATTCTGAAAGGCTAACTTTAATGCAAAATAGAAAGCAGATGTGTCGACAGATTGCCTGGGCTGAGGCAACGGCCGGCAAATCAAAGCTGAATCTTTCTTGCAAATACCTAACTGCTTTTTGGCAGCAGGGTAGCTTGGACTAGACCTCCAGGATAAAGTGCGGAGTCCCACGGCCCTGGTGGAGCCCATATGACTGACCATCGCAAGAGCAGCAGAGGATTGGGTGGCAACTAGCAACTGGGTCTATATGGGGAAGGGCTCTAGCTCTGTGGTAGGGCATCTGTTTTGGGTGCAGAACGTCCCAGGTTTAATCCCCAAGCAGTGATGGGGAGATCTGAAATCCTGAAGAGTTTTTATTGGTCAGGGTAGACAATATAATGAGCTGGGCAGCCTAATGGTCTCTGTGTTTCTGTGAGTGTGCCATGGTCCACTGAAGCTGATCCTCATCATTCCACCCTTCCTTTCCCTTTTTCCTCGACCCTTCCCCCCATTTTACAGTCAGCAAGTGGCCAATGTAGCATGTACTTATATGATGGTGGTGATTAAAATTATTATTATTATTATTATTATTGGATTTATAGATCGCCTTTCATCTTAAGTTCTCAGGGCAGTTCACAGAACAAAACACAGGATACAAACAAGTAAATGAGTAAACCAAAACAGCAAAACAATAACCCCTTTTCTACAACCAAATGTTTCTTATTCCCAAGTAAGTATGTTTGACCAGGTCAGCATAAGAAAACTCCTTTTCTATCCTTGTAGGCCTGCTGGTGCTACAATTTAAATGAGTTTAAAATGTGAAACTGCGACTGCTTTGAACATTCCCTTCTTTTTTTCCTTTTCTTAAAACCTGGGGTGCCAAAATGTTTGTGTCTTGTCCTAACCGATCAGGAATGTAGAAGCAATTGTAAAGCATGGGAAAACAATATAAGGGCTGGAGGAATTAATGTCATTTTGGTGCTTCAGAGCTGAACATGGCCATTTTAAGGAGAAGGGGAGAGACCCTTAAGACCTAAACGTGTCCCAGCTCCACTACTGTTTGTTGGCTGAGCTACAAATGCTGCCTTTGTCAACTTCCCTTCCTGCCCATCCTCTCCCAGTTTTTCTTTCTTCCCTGGCTATGGCACACCCTCTCCACAAAGAGTATAAGCTAAAGGAGATATATCTCTCAGCATCTATCCTATGGCTTCCAGTTACCTGTGGTACCTACCAGGACTGTGGGGTGGTTGCCAGGCAACCATCAGTTCTTTCTTACCTAATTGCTACCTCTTGTGACAGCACAGAAAGAGAGGTCAGGGAGGCCGGGAACCTCTTCCCTGCACAGGCTGCAAGTACCTCAAGCATGTTTAAGGGTAAATTGAGGAGAGGGGGAAATGAGGGCACATGACACAATTCTGCTGCTGAAACTAAAGCAGCTTTGTTTGCTGGATGGGAAAGGTCTCAGAACTAAACATGAGACATCATGAGCTCTTTGGAAGAAAGAAATGGACACAACTGTCATTAAAAAAGGTAAAGGCAGCACAGAGTGTTTCAATTTTATTCCCTCCTCCAGCCAAACTATTTTCTGACTACTCTGAATGGGACACCTATTAGGAGTATACCAGCAAAAGGAGACACAAAGATTGCACCAGGCTATGTATGTTTCACAGGCACTCAGTCACCAGTCCAAGCTGTCTCATATTGTGTGAATTTTGTTTTTGTTTTTTAAAAGAAACATAGAAAATTTTGCATTTAAATTGTATGCATTTTGTATGCATTCTTCCCCTGAAATGCACGTCTTTGTGTGGTTTTCAACGCATTTCCTCTTAAAATGCGCACTGCACACATTTTCCCATTAAAAAAATGCATTTTTGTGCACATTGCTGGAACCCAAACTACTCTGCACAATTCCAAGAAGGGAATAGTTTGTAGTCGTGTTCCAATTCACTTGTAAATTTGGAACCAGTGAATTAGGTTAGTTTGTTTTTAAAATGAGGACTGAAGAAATTCCTTATCCATCACTAGATTACACACAGAGAGAGCAAAGGGGCCAGGGCAGGATTTTCCAACTAGATCACACAGTAGAGCTGATCCAAGATATTTTGCTTGCTAAAGTGAAGGGCAATATAGTTTTCTGCACCCAAACACCCGGTTCTACATACAGAAGCTAACTGAACAAGCAGTTGAATTTTATTTCAACACTGACGAAGGAACCATGTTCCCCCATCCCATCTGAAGATAGCAGGATAACTTTAGTTTAGGGGTTATTATTTGTCTTTGTTTGGAGTGCCCATTTTTCTACATTCTCAGGATCCACCTGTGACCCAGTTTTGTTTGTGAAAGGGGGCATCCATTTGCATTTAGTGCAAAGAACATGCAGCCTTTTCTGTCACATTGGCTGCTTGCTATGCAGAATGTCTGCGGAAAACAGAAATAAAGTTGTATAAAAGAGATTACGTTTATGGTAATATATTTATCACCAGGCAACATAGCAAAGTAGAAGGGTTTAAAATGGCAAAACATTCTAAACACACAAAAAACATTTGTACAAGTGAAGTTCCCTCTGGGGTGACATCCTTCCAAAGCTTTAAAGTCTTAAAAGAGATATTTGTATCATTTCTACTGCTAGAAAGCAGGCTTGGCAGAGATGAATATTAGTTGCTCCCGTGAAAGCTTCATTGAAATGAGCAGACTTGGCTCAGTGGCTGAATTATTATTGTATTGCTTGGAGGACTTTTTCCCTGGTGTAAATTCTGCATGCTTAACAGCAAAGGAAGTAGGGAGGTGGAATTCAGTTCGCTTCACATTTAGTTAGTTAGTTGGTTAGTTTTAAAATATATATATTTGTGACTTTGTGCACTAATAATAAGTCTTCAACAACCATATTGACTACGAACCTGTATAATCCATTCTTCTCAAAACAATCTGCAATAGCCACAACAGTATTCCTCCAAAATGTGCACTTCTCTGGGTTTTGCAGTGCTGTATTGCGCCCCAAAATGCATGCATTGAGGGTGTGTGCATTTTAAAAAATACATATATTGGGGGAAATAACATCCAGCAGTGCATTATGTTAGGAGAAACTGCTTGTAAAAAATGTATATATCGATCAAAATGTCACCCCCAAAAAATGTGTATTAGGAAACGCTAAAATGTTCTTGTGAGGACTTTAAAAATAATAATCACAATGTGATGTGGAAATATGGAGAACTCAATTTAAGACTGGAAAAATGAGAAATAGAAAGAAGCCAAAACTGAAAGATTCATCCACCTTCTCATGGGAGATTTGGGGACTGGTAGTCACAATCCTATCCCTGAATACCAGAGACTGGGGACAACTTGCTGCTGAAGTCTCCCCTCTTGCCCCTAACTATGCTCCTGGGCCTTTAGAGGAAGAGTTAAATTTTGTTTTGGTGTAAATTTAATTTTTAAAATTATATTGAAGGCACCCTAGGAATATACTTGAAGAGGAGGGGATAAGTAAGTAAACAAAAGGGTGGCCCTCTGAGCATTTTCATGCATTCATATCGAATGTTTGCAAAATAAATAAATCTTAAGCCTGCCTGAGCACTTTATCTGAGCAGTTGCAAAGACCTTTCAGGGTGAGCGGGGGGGGGAGCTGTCATGCACTCCTAGTGGGTGGTAACACTGTTGGGTGACCACAAATAAATGTCCCATAAATGTCATGCTCACATTGGTTTGGCAGATAGGCAGACACATTGTAACATCCCTCATGCCTCTTGTGCCAGATATGTCGGAAACCTGGCAAGCCGCACATAACTCCTTCAACATGCTGATGGGTTGGGAGCTAATGAGTTTTTAAAGAGAGAGAGAGAGGGAGAGTTCACACTGGAGCACTGATGAGACAAGACACAACAGCAGAGTGTCTCTATTCATACTGGGATCCAGCAAGGGCGAAGAGACTGACACGCCTACTTTTGACAGTGCTGTCTTGTTATGCATCATTCCCAACTGGAGATAGGAGAGAGCATCAATGAGCAACAGCTCAAGCTTGAAAGCATCCTTTGATGGTAACGTCTGGAAATGGCATGCATAATGCCTAAAATGGGCACTGCTGCACCCAGAGACTTTGCCCTCTTCCTTATGGACCTGTCAGAACTGTGTGGGTTTGTGTGTTGTTGTTGTTGTTTTTTCAAAAAAGATCTCCCTCTTGCTACTTGCAACATAATCCTTTTCTCCTTCCGTGTGTTCCCACTGCTGCACCAGTGATGAATAATTTACCAGTGTGGAGACAAGAGAAGTGTCACTGGGCTCATCCCTCATAAGCTTGTCACATGGACAAGAGGCATCAATGCCATTATTTTGTGCAAGGAAATGAACACACAGACATTGCAGAGATGCTCCAGCTTCGTCCATAAATGGTGCCAAGGGGGCAGGTTGGCTGCTGTGTATCAAAATAGTGGCATGGAGAAGTGCCTCTCTGACCGGTTCTGTCCAAAAACTACATTCTTTTACAGAATTTTGAGACTTGTGAAGGGGAGTGATGAGACTGCTATGTACTTTCACATTCAGTGTCTCCTGTTTGGTCTCTCAATAATTTAACTATCAAACCTGCTGATGCTGCACAGTGGTACCTCGGGTTAAGTACTTAATTCGTTCCCGAGGTCTGTTCTTAACCTGAAACTGTTCTTAACCTGAAGCACCACTTTAGCTTTACGAGAGCCAGTGTGGTGTAGTGGTTAAGAACGGTAGTCTCGTTATCTGGGGAACCGGGTTCGCTTCCCCGCTCCTCCACATGCAGCTGCTGGGTGACCTTGGGCCAGTCACACTTCTTTGAAGTCTCTCAGCCCCACTCACCTCACAGAGTGTTTGTTGTAGGGGAGGAAGGGAAAGGAGAATGTTAGCCGCTTTGAGACTCCTTAAAGGGAGTGAAAGGCGGGATATCAAATCCAAACTCTTTTCCTTCTAGCTAATGGGGCCTCCTGCTGCTGCCGCACTGCAAGGGCCCGATTTCTGTTCTTATCCTGAAGCAAAGTTCTTAACCTGAAGCACTATTTCTGGGTTAGCGGAGCGTGTAATCTGAAGTATATGTAACCTGAAGCGTATGTAACCCGAGGTACCACTGTATTTTAATCTGGTTTCTTTAGGCATTCCCCTCTACTAAATTCCCCCATCTGATTAAGCCTCTACTAACAACCTCTACTAAAGTGTGGGAATGTTCTGGGGTGCAGGAGAGGATATATTGTGGGATTATATCCTTATCCAACTTGTGCTAACAAGTTCCCAAAATATCAGCAGAGTTTATAGACATTCCCCTTTAAGTTCGCAACGGTAACGCTTGCACAGGTTCGCTAGAACCTCTATAATAATTACTCTGGTAATTTCCCCTTTGTTCCCTCTTAAAATACAAGACACAACACAGTCTTTATAAAAGTATAAAAGAGTTTACTCACGTTCTGTTCACAATATGATCCCAGAAGGCAGACAGGCTTAAAAAGGTTACATACATTCAGAATCTATCTTGTAGCAAGATAGTCCTTATCTCCTCTCTTGGCTGGGAGCCAAGAGGGCATCCTTAGATGTTTCCTCATCGAAGGAAAATGGCAGAGAGAGGGAGTGGCTGCCTGCCCTGTGCTTTTGTCATTACCTGCACAGGTGAGGCCACACCCACCTCTGGTCACATGCGGAGGAAGTCCATCCCCAGGAAGTTTACCTGCTTGCTGGACAGACATCCCTCCCCATGTTCTAACATGTACACTCTAGGAATGTTGTCATTGACTGCTCCTGTGTTTACATCCCACATAAAGATCATAGATGCTTCTTGTTAGGGCAAGCAAGATAACAACTTCCTTCCCCATTACTACTAACCTTTTAAAAAGGGAGTTGCTTGTATGTTTCACAAAGAACTCTGATATTTTTTTATATTTCCTCTTCCTTTTAAATCAGCATAGCTTCTTTCAGATTTCTCTCTCTAATAATAATGGTTTGCTCCAGTTGCCCAGAAGCCATTAGTAAGTAGGGATCTGTTAGTTTCAGTTTCTCATAGTTTCTCATTTTTCCAATCTTAAATTCAGTTCTCCACATTTTCACATCTATTTCGGGTTTTTTAAAGTCCTCATTATGGGACGCGGGTGGCGCTGTGGGTAAAACCTCAGCGCCTAGGGCTTGCCGATCGCATGGTCGGCGGTTCGAATCCCCGCGGCAGGGTGAGCTCCCATTTTTCGGTCCCAGCTCTTGCCCACCTAGCAGTTCGAAAGCACCCCTAAAGTGCAAGTAGATAAATAGGTACCGCTTTCTAGCGGGAAGGTAAACGGCGTTTCCGTGTGCTGCGCTGGTGCCGGCTTGCCAGAGCAGCTTCATCACGCTGGCCACGTGACCCGGAAGTGTCTCCGGATAGCGCTGGCCCCCGGCCTCTTAAGCGAGATGAGCACGCAACCCCAGAGTCGGTCACAACTGGCCTGTACAGGCAGGGGTACCTTTACCTTTACCTAAAGTCCTCATTAAAAGTCATCAGCTTTGGTTTGAATTGATATAAGGCTGCTTATTTAATTGCTATGATTTAGAGTACAAAAGTTTGTGACAGCTTCAGAGCTTGTTGTTCAAGGTCATAAGAAAATCAATCAACACAGATATACTGGTTCATAACTTTAGGACCAATCTTCCTGTCTAATGACAAAATTAATGCATTTAAGCTGACCTTCCTGTTTTACAAAGGAATGTGAACACTCATTTGCCCAGAATAACTTTTCTCAGCTGATTGAGGTTTTATTGCTGGTTGATACATTTTTGCAGTCATTACTTCTTCCTTTCAAGCATTGACTTGTGTGTGTGTGTGTGTGTGTGTGTAGGTGGAAGAATGGATGTATTCTGGATTGCTTTGAACTTCCTTTCTGGCTATAACAGTGGAATATAACTTTGACAGGTATACACAGATCCACCAAGGATTCACAGGGCCGGTCTTATCTGAGGCAATATCTTTTATCAGGCCTATTTATGTTAGTGCATGAATATGCAGGTTTATGGGGGATTAAACAGAACTCTTCAGTTAGAAAAGGAAGGTGTCTAACAATGCAATTCTATGCATGTCTGCTGAAAAGTAAGTTCCGCTGATGCAATGAAGCTTCCTTCAAGGTAAGTGTGAATAACAGGAGTTGCCAATGTGGCAGCCTCCAGAGGTTCTTGGACTTTAGCTTCCACCATCCATAGCTCTTGACCATGCTGGCTATGGCTCATGGGAGTTGTTGCCCAACAACTTCTGAATGGCAGCACATTGGCTACCCCACACTGCAGCCTCAATCTCAAAGGATGCATACACTCCAAGTTGATTTTACAGTAAATGCAATTTTGCAGGGCATGTAGCTTATTGTCAAGATACCACCCCACCTTCTTTCTACCATTTGTAGATGACCTGTATACCTAAATGACTCAAGGAAGAGACTGTCAGGGGGAAATCAGGGTGGGCGATTTGCATCCTACTAAAGAATGCTCTCTTCAATTCATTCCTTGCCATTAATCTTTTGTCAACTTTTACTTGCTACAGTGATGCTGCTGTAAATCATAAATCCTATCATGCAGCCGCTCTCAGTGGAATCTCTTTCTCTACAGAATTAAACAGCTGCTTGAAAAGTAACAAACCCCACCACCACCCTCTCCCTGGCTTTCCCCGCATCTTTTGGAAAGAATCTGTAAGGCTGTGTTTTATAGCCTGCAGTGCCTGTGTTTTCTCACACTTTACTTTTTGTCAATTAACAAGGCCAAAGAGAGCCTCCACTTAGGAAGACTTGAAACACTCTCCCTCCTGGTTTTAATATGGCACATTGGTATCTTCTGCATGTCTTGCTGTGTAGCTCTCCTTTCCCTTTGCAATCCTAATTCATTGCTCCATGGTCATCACCGGTAGTGATGAGGACAATCAGACTGTTAACCGTCACAAAGCAATCTTCTATCAAAATAAGTTGATATCCTCTTGGAAAACATGAAAGATTGGGGTAAAGAAAAGAGAAGAGAAATCACCTTGCAACTAAACTGACAGTTTTCCTGCACTTAAAGGTTGAAACTGGCTATTCAGTGTTGGTTGGCCAACATGCTGCCCTCCAGAGGTTGTGGTCTATATGTCCCATCAGTCCCAGCTCACATCAGTAGTCAAGAATACTGGAAATTGTCATCCATGACATCTGAACGGCATCATATTGGCTGCCCCTGGCATAGATAATACCTTTAGAGTAGTTTAATGGAGAGAATTCCCTTCATGGATCACTGCCTTGTTGTGGCGAAGGGGCTTGAATAACTCAGAGAAGCTATGAGCTGTGCTGTGCAGGGCCACCCAAGACGGCCAGGTCATAGCCGAGAGTTTAGATTAAATGTGATCCACCTGGAGAAGGAACTGGCAAATCACTCCAGTATTTTGCCAAGAAAACTCCATGGACATAAAAAAGGAGAAGCTTTGAGAAGAAAGTGAGAGTTTCCAAGGCATGCTCTGGTTCACGGGGTCACGAATAGTCGAACATGACTAAGACGACTAAACAACAACAATGTGGAGAATGTGGAAACATGTTCATTGTACATCACACTGGTTCCTGAGATGGCTGTCTGGAAGGGTGTTGGGCCTTTCTAGGAGAAATGTCACAGGGTAACTAATGCTCTTACTTTGCCTCAAGCACCAAGCAAAGTTATATGGAGGATCTTGGTTATGATGCTATAGTAGAAGTCAACTATGTACCAACATGAGGGTTATCATCAATTCTGTTGGTGTCAAACTTGCATGCTAACTTCTAATCCAGGTCATCATTGGAGCCACCAGGAACTCTGCTTCTTTGCCATCTTACGCATCACTTACTTTCCCCAGTCAATTTTCTGACCCAAATGCTAATCTACAAACCCTGATTGCTGATGAGAGTACCATTTTTAAATGTTGTGAACCCATTGTGAACTACTTAGGAAAATTGCAAATAAGCATTTCAGCCAAAGGAGCAAATCTGCTTGAAGAAATGATTTGGAATGGGGAAACAGTTCAGATCCCCCTTCTGCTTTTGCTGGACCATTGTGATGTTCACCACAGAGAAATGAATCATAGAATCATAGAGTTGTAGAGTTGGAAATGACTTTAAGGTCTTTTAGTCCAACTACCTGCAATGCAGGAATCTCAATTAAAGCATCTGTGACAGATGGCCATCCAACCTCTGCTTAACAACCTCCAACGAAGGAGAGTCCGCCACCTCTTGTGGAAGACCATTCCACTGTTGAACAGCTCTACCTGACAGGAAGTTCTTCCTGATGTTTAATTGGACTCTCATGTCTTGTAACTTGAATCCATTGGATTGAGTTCTGCCCTCTGGAGCAGGAGAAAACAAGCTTGCTCCATCTTCCATGTGACAGCTCATAGGATATTTGAAGATGGCTATCATATCTCCTCCCATATAGTGTTGGTCCAAGTCAAATAGAGACCAATAGACCTGGAGTGTTTAATAGACTGGAAGCTAAGCAGGGTCAGGACCTTGGACAAGGTACTGGTTCAGGACCACAGATAGTAGCCCTGCAGTTAGTAAAGCAATGTCTTAGAGCAGAGCTGTGGATCCTACAACACAGGCCTGCCAGGGGGTCCAATCTGGAGCTCCCACAGGAGGAAGTGAAGACCACCAACTTGGAGAATTATACAAATAATTACAAATGGAAAGGCTATCAACAGGCACTAGCCATCATGGCTGTGTCTTACTTCAACTGTCAGAGGCATTATGATTCTGAATACCAGTTACTGGGGCTTGCAGATGGGAATAATACAGGCTTGCCACAGGCATCTGGTTGGCTACTCTGAGAACAGGATGCCATTGGCCTGATCCAGCAGGCTTATGTTCAGTTGGTAGAGCACAAAACTCTTAATCTCAGGGTCATGGGTTCTAGCCCTGTGTTGGGCAAAAGGTTCCTTTATTGCAGGGAGTTGGACTAGGTGACCCTCATGATCCCTCCCAACCTACAAATCTGCAGTTCTGTGTTCTTATTCCCCCACCAACAGTCCATCATGCAGCGATAAGTGCATTTGAATGTGATGGGGATATGAATGGAACACTTACAGTAGCCCTGTGAAATAGATTAGATTGAGAGATATTTCTGTCCCATAGCCATTCACTGAGCATTGTGACAAAGACAATGGGTTTGGATCAAACCAGGACTAGCATTTTGCCCACTAAGTTGCACTGCCTCACACATGAGCTCCATAAACTATGAAGTCAGTTTTCTGCTAGACTTGGAAGATCTGTTTTTACAGAGTGTACACAACTGCTGTAGTATTGTATATCATTTAGTATTTGTTATTCTTTTCCTGAGCAAGGCTATTTCCGTCTTCCTAACTACTTGTGATGTTTGTTTATGCATAGCAGTTCTGTTTTGTTGCTTTTCCCACCCCAGATGCCTGTGAGCAAGTGCCTGCTCTAACACACACACACACACACACACACACACACCCACACACACCCGTGTGTGTGTGTGTGTGTGTGTGTGTATGTGTCGTCCTCAATTTCCTGGAAGTTTTCTCTCCCTGCAAAAAGGGCCTCCATTTTGCTCCCTCATTGACTGATGGATGGATGGATGGATGGATGGATTGATTGATTGCATTTCTATTCTACTTTCCATTCAGATGAATCCTAAAGAGGCTTACAAACAAAAAGCAACAGTGACATAATACATAATAAAACCAACATTTCTCTCTCTCTCTTACACACACACACACACACACACACACCATGGCCCTTTAGAATTTTGAGGTGTGTAGCTTTGAAAGCTTACCTCATTGTTGCAAGGTGGCCGAAGGTGGTCAGAGGTTCTCTACTATCCCCTAAACAGTTCTTCAGCACTCCAAAGCCTCCTTGACTTGCCTGCACTTCTGGATCGGGGGGGGGCAGAACCATAAGGAGAGTTACCTCACAATGTCTCCCTCTGGGCTTTAATTCAAATGAGGGCACCTGGGAAGGCTGATTACAGACCACCAGAGAGATTCCTTAATCAGTGGAAAGAAAGGATGTTCACAAATGCCCTTTGGCCACTTCAAAAGTAAAATATGCACAACAAAACCCCTCCACCCCATTAGAATTTTACTTATTTTTTCTTTCATTTTTGATCATTTTAAATGCACTTAATTTTATTGCTAATTGACACAGAATGGTTGAGGGGCTGGAGTGGGGGACATGGAATAAATTTTCAGCCCAGTACTAGTTTTAACTGTCTTGAGGAAATTTCTCTACACATATCTGCCATCAGCCAGCTTGTTGGAAGGTCCACTTCCAGTTCAAGCACCCACCTGTCTATCCAAGTCCATGGGGGCAAACCCCAGACGTTGTTTTACTGACTTTAACAGCATCAGCACAAATGACAGATTCACCCTACTGTATTTTGATGCAGAGACATTAGAGACAGAATCATTTGCTACAACGGGAAACAGTCAACATCTTATTTGCATCCATGCATATCAACAATGCAATTAGGACACACTTCTCTCAGAATTAAATTCAGATGGTAATTAAAGAATTGCGTTATGAATTTTAATTTGGCATTAGGGAAGTAAATTATTCTGTATTGCTCTGTTCTCACAGTTTGGGGAGAATACATTATGCTGTTCTTACTGAGACCTTGGAATTAAAAAAAACACACACACACGCAAAAAACAACCCAGTCCCAATGTCCTTAGAATCTAATTGTGTGGAAGAAAATGAGTCACATGAAACTCCTGACAAAGATTCAAAGTAAAACAACAATGACTGCTGCTGGTTTGATTTCCTTGCACCTTTTTGAGACAGCACCAGCGGGGAATTTGAGCAACAGCAACTAAAAAAAGTGCTAATCACAAAAGCATAGACTTAAAAGGTCACTTTTTATATATAAAAAGGCTGCTGAGGAAATAAAGTGTTGCATAATAATCAAAAGTCAACATTGTTCCAATAATTTGCAGCAATCTAGTGCCAAAACCTGGCCCTTAAGTGGTTGTGGGGAAAACTGCAATTTGTTTTTTCTCTCCCTTTGCATCTCTCTCTCTCTTTTCTTTTTCTTTTTCTCTTTCTCTTTCTCTTTCTTCTTCTCTCTCTGCCTCTGTCTCTTCCTCTTCCCCATTACAGAAATGTAGTCTATACAGTGGTACCTTGGGTTAAGAACTTAATTCATTCCAGAGGTCCGTTCTTAACCTGAAACCGTACTTAACCTGAGGTACCACTTTAGCTAATGGGGCCTCCCGCTGCCACTGCGCCGCCAGTGCACGATTTCTGTTCTCATCCTCAGGTAAAGTTCTTAACCCGAGGTACTATTTCTGGGTTAGCAGAGTCTGTAACCTGAAGCGTCTGTAACCTGAAGTGTCTGTAACCTGAGGTACCACTGTACAAAATCATTGTAAACAGCTCAAAACATTAGCAGGATTCTAAATACACTTGTAATGTAATAGAAACTACAGATAATTTAGGAAGATGAAAAATTTGGAGAAGTATTGATATGCAGATGAAAACAGAATTAAGAGGATCCATAGATGGGATGAGGGTGGGTCAGGAGATTCAGAGTAATCTCTTTACATGAATGTGTATTATATTGTGTATGATGTAACTTTATTCTTTTTCTTTTCTGTTCTTTTTCTTTTCTTTCTTTCTGTTTGAAAACCAAATAAAAAAAATTATAAAAAGGAAAGCAACTAAGAAGCAGCATATTAATGCTGAGCATTATCACCTAGCCCTGATACAACACCTCAACCAATATGAGATATTTTTAGTAAAACCATTGGCTTGCACTCACTTTGCAGAATGAATATCTCTATCCATCACAAGCGCAATAATGTATGAAATCAACCATTCCAACCCACAACAATCTCCAAGAGAACTATGCAATAATATGCCTCGTGTCTTTATCTCCTTTGGGACTAAGTAAAGCAAATCCCAAGGCCAAACAGGTGCAGAAGCCAAGATCTCAAAATGGAGGTTTGGTTGGTTGGGTGTTTTGTTTCGTTTTAAGTGAAAAGTAATCTTTTAAATTGGATGGAAGGCCTATTTTTCATTTTGCTTCACTCTTTATTCCTCTCCCATCTGTTATACTTGATAGCTACAGCTTTGGGGAGGGAGGGGAGGAGAACAGCATGAGGAAAAGGCTTGTCCTTTAATAAAGCCACTGGATTTATTGCTCGTGGAAGGTACTAACCTCTGATAGCCCCGGAGTCCTGGAGCAAGTGACCCCCTACAATCTATCCTTACATCACTTGCAATAACTTTGACCTATTAGCTGCCTCACTGCAAAGCTAAGTTGAAACATCTGTGCCGTGATAAAAGGTGGCAGCATGCTTTGATTGCAGTCAGGGTGTCTAGCGTGGTGCAGGTGTGCTTTATGTAACTAATACATTATTGCAGGTCGGTGATCAGCGCGGTCAGCCCACATCTCATTTCCTCCCTGAAGGTCGGAAGTCTTTAATGTGAGGCAGCAGAGAGTTTTGAAAAATGTGCTTGTTTTGATGAGGATGATTTTTCAGATACAAGCATATCAAAGGCTCGAACGGCAGGCTGAGTGGGCCATATCTGAACCAAGGGCTCTCTTTTACACATTGGGTCTGAGCACTGCGTGCAGCAATTTGATACAATGTGCTGAACGGTATGGGATGATGGGAGCTGGGAGTGCAACTACATTTGGAGGACACCAGGTTCCCCAGCCCTGAAATAAACACATATGCACAAAAACCGACGAATTGCACATGGAAACAAGTTCCATTCCATGTTGGGGTTTCCATGGATGTCACATGGAAACAAGTTCCATTCCATGTCGGGGTTTTGTCATGGCCTTAGAGGTTCAGCTTATAAACGTTTGGATAATCAGGTGTACTCTGTTTAGAATATGCCAATTCCGAACTGAAGTTTATGCATTATCCCTAACTCTGGGAGAAGTGCATGGCTTTGTTCATGCTCATGTGCTAATGTGCTCTTCCACACTTCCCACTCATTGCCATTGGGCCTGTGTGGTACAGCTATCTGACAGTTGTGCCCTTGATGACTATTTGCAAAGTAGTTGAGAAAATCCAGTTTCACAATTCATAGGAAGCAGCAACCGCAGAGACATAATTATCACAGCAAAACTGGGAAGTCCCAGGCCATCTTTATAAAAAAAAAAGACAACTGAGAATATTCACAAATGACATCTTCTGAACTGCAAGAAAAGTGTGTGGCAGTCCTCTCTCTCACACACACACAAAAAAAATAGCAGCCTCGTTGCTTAATATGGATAACAATGCTAACTTGGAGACAGAGGTATCATTCTAATGCCTAAAGCTGAGAAACTGCGGTTCATTCTGTTGAGATTTTGTTAGCTCCTGCGCAAGCCGTGCTTAACGTGGAAGAAAATGTCAGTTTGTATACAATCTTTGTTGAGATTTACATTCTCATATTGTAAGTGTTTACGTGTAATGTTTATCTCCAAAGAGTTGAAAAATCTATCTCCATACGCTCAGTTCCTGTTTCTCAGCCAGGGTGCAAGCAAACATATGCCTCAGCCAGCTCCCTATTATTGTGTGATACCAACTGCAAAACACATATGAATCCTGTGTGTTCGTTGTGTGACTGTCAGGTTTGTGAGCACTTGGAGAGTATTTGCCCTTTCCCTTACCACATTCTTTGGGTGTTGGATAAACAGAACAGGAAATCCAACAAAAGGGTTAGAGTGTTCTGCATCCGTGGACACAATGTGTTAGCAGCTTTTTGTATCATTTTCCCTCTGCAGGCAAACTTTGCTACATCCAAGAGGTCCTGGGATGTCCATTTTGCTAGTCGTCGTCTTTAAAACGATCAAGAACAGAATCTGAACCAAGATTATTCCAGGTTCTTTGAAAATAATTCTCGACACATTCCTCATTAGGCATCTGTTTATTCCAAAACATACACACACACAGGGGAAAGAATTAGATAACACTTTTCTGGCTTACTAAATGGGTTCGACTTAGTAAATATGGTACTCGATTTTCAACTGATTCTACCATCTGTCAGCAAACTTACTGCTTTTAGCAGGGTGTTGTTTTTTTCCTCCCTTTTCCTGGTGGCAGTCTACGAGGTTTGTTTCCTCCTTTGTTCTTTTTTGTTCATTTTTTTTCTCTTCTCTCTTTTTTTTTGCAGATAGACTTTCTTATGATGTTCAGCAGAAAAAACACAGGCAACAAATTAATCCTTTGAATATAACAGAGCATGCAAAGGGTTTCTGCAAGAAGCTACAATGGGGATTATCTCATATTCCATTGCACAGCAATTCCGTACACAATTTGGTGTGTATAAGGCTTATTTATCATGTTTGTTTTTAATGAGGTCAGTCACCACAAGGTGAGTTTTAACAGCCTTTGTTTGTTTGTTTTCTGATGTGATGAACATTTCTCATGGATGCCATCCCTTCCAAAATTTGGGAAATGCTTCCTGAGCAGATGAATGGGAGCAACAGTAGGCATTAGAGGTATACATGTCCATGCAATGGGGAATAAATAAATATACAGTGGTGCCTCGCAAGACGAAATTAATTCGTTCTGCGAGTTTTTTCGCCTTGCGAATTTTTCGTCTTGCGAAGCACGGTTTCCCACAGGAATGCATTGAAACGGGAATACATTAACGGTTTTAAGAAAAAGGAAACAAACTTGCAAGACGTTTTCGTCTTGTGAAGCAAGCCCATAGGGAAATTCGTCTTGCGAAGCAACTCAAAAAACGAAAAACTCCTTCGTCTTGCGAGGCATTCGTCTTGCGAGGCACCACTGTATAGGGAAACTGCCCAGCATGAAACAGCTCTTGGATGTAATAGTCTAGAAGAGAAAGAGCTGTTGTGGCCTGTGTGCCAAATTGGTAATGCAATGGGCCCGATTCTTCATTACTTCATTGCTTGACTTAGTGTGATGTCTGAACCTGGCCTTGTAGTTTAGGTCTCTCCTGACAGACCATGTGCTATAACCAAGGTTTGTCCCGTGGTTTAGAGCTCATGATTTGTCTGGAAGAGTTTGATCATGAGTCCAGGTTTGGATAACATGTTAAGCCAAACCATGGTTTAGCTCAGCACAGTGTAGGCTTGTCAGGTCATGCTAAGCCAAACCATGGCTTACCTTGAACTAGCAAGCCTTCATTGCCCTTGTTATTATGTGTGAACAAAGCTGGATTCATGCAGGGGCTTTTTTGTACAAGAAAGCTTTTTTAAAAAATTAAAGAACAAGTCTCTAACTTTTTTATTTTCTGACTGAATTTGATGCAAATTCCAGATGTGACTACCCCTTCTGAGGGAATGAAGCCTGCCATATTTCAGAACTCCTGGGTGCAGCACTTCTCCTGCAAGAGTAGAGAAACCTTTTTGGGTGGGAAAATAGAAATCTCCCAGAAACTCTCCTAGAAAAACAGAAACTGTCTGTGAACAAACGGTTAAAAAACTGGGAAAATGAGAGAAGTATCCCTGGGTAAAAAAAACAAGTTTAGACAATTAGGTCCTGGGCTGATTATGCTAAACAGTTTTACTTTTGTTGCAGAAAACTAAAAATGTCTCAGGTGGTCCGTCCCCCCCCCCCCCGCTTCACTGCCATCCCGTCCTGCAAGTATCCTCTGTGAATAAAATAGAGAGAGGGTGCAATGAATTTAAATGGTTTGTTAGGAAAAAGAACATTTGAGGAAACTGCAGTCCACCCAGTAATCTATTTCTCCTGCTAATGCTGTAGCGCAGGAGGGACCTAGCGCTGGTCAGTTTAATCTGGCCCCTGTGGCAGTTTATTTCCTGGGGTAAAATCCTTAAAAAAAACCCTCAGCAACTTCAATCCTAAAAGAAGCTCAACAACTTCAATCCTAAAAAAAACAACTTTGGTTGGCTCTTTGGTCAGTCCCCATGGCCCTTCACTTCATCATATCTGGCCCTCTTTGAAAAAAGTTTGGACACCACTGCATAGAGTTTTGGCTCTCACAGCCAAAAATTAAAAGGGGAATGGTGACCCACATGAAGAAAAACTTGGCTTTACTTCGGTATCATTTCCCCCAAATCACTGTGATTAAAAACTAATCCATCAAAACAAAACATCCCCTCCAAGCCTCTCTGTCTCTGCCTCACATCCCATGTTTTTGACTGGCTAGAATATGTCCTTGAACTCTGTTAATGCCCCTTAGCTTGCTTGGCTGGGGGATACAGAGGGGTTTGTTGATGTGTGTAGAAATTAGCCTTTAGAAGTACCATTTTAATTTGTTGCTTTGTCCATTTTTGCCTCTGGCCCCACAAACCACTGGGGAGTGGCTCCCAGAAGGTTGCCCAGCATGGATTGTGGCCCTCAGACTGAAAAAAGTTCCTCACCACAGGCATAAAGTGAGGAATAATTTGAATTAGCTGCTACAGCAGATATATAGTGTGACGATAGGTTCGTCCTCTATGAAAGGGAACCTCTCTGGAGGAGGAGTGAGGACCAGGAGCTGCCTGTGACCTCCTTGAACTACCCTGTAGTTAAAAAGGAAGCATGAACCCACTTTTGTGCAAAATACTACATCCTGTAACACTTCAGGACACACTGCTATAAGCATGGTACCATTGCTGTGGGCCATGAAGAAGGCAAGTTGCATGAATTAACAGTGACTTTAAGCCCCTCTCATTTCCCACTCCCTACTTTGGTAATTCTAATTTGAGTCCAATTTATTAAATCCAAAAATGTACCTGGAGAGTAAATCCACACTTTTGGAAAACCTGCCGAGATTTTAAGATCTAATGAACTGGTTCCTTGGTAATTTGTGCCAGTGTTTCTATACTGGAAGGCTGTTTAATCAAACGGTGTTGCCTTGTGTGGTATAATAGGAATATATAATGAAAACATATGAAGTATGTGTTTCATAATTACCTCAGACAGCTCATTTCGATGTGCTTCCTGCTTAAATCCCCAAATTCCTATCTTCTTGCATTGTAAACATTTTCCTTCCTATCTCATCAATCTGGGTTATGCAAATTAGGTTGGTCAAGGGGCACAATTCCCCCACAAAACACCAACACACACACAAAACTCTTTTCCGCCTTCCTGCATGTAAAATCAAGGCTTTCTTCTCAGATGCACACACACAAACACAGAGTGGATATATACTTGGCTGAAAAGTCATAATTTAATATAACATTGCCTAGAGCCCAGGTAGGACTGCTGGGGCTTTTATATTGCACTAATAAGTGTTTAGTTATTTTGGAAACATAGGCTCTGTGCAAAACACTCTCTGGTGCTTCACATCAGCAGGTGAATAGGAGAGATACTCATGCACCTTGCAGCTTGTTTTGGAAGCGTATCTGCAAGCATTTGGAAGTAACTCCTTTCCAATAGATTGCAGAAACATGCATGTTTGTTGGTGTGTGCATGTTAACACATGCGCATTCATTGCTTGTGCCTGGTTCACATGTGTATGTCATGATTTCTCAACGCTTCATTACCATTTCCTTGATGACATATGGATGAATGGATGAACTAGATGTGCTGCAAAAAATCCCACCCCAGGCACACTCTTCTATTGTTTCTCAAGACAGATGGATGCCAACTAATCAGATTCACCAGCCTGTTCACTGGTGGCAAAAATGATGGGGCTACCTGTGTGTTTTTTCAAGGTGGCATTTTTATAAACACTTTTGGGCTGATGCTTGCCATTGGCAGGAACAAGGGAAGCAGTTTCTCACCCCCTTTTTTGCCCCCTCCCCAATTCAGGATGCCATTTACTCTGAAACACTGCATCAGAACAACATGAGGTATTTCTTGACATAGTGCCATTGCGGGAGGGGGGGTCGCGGGTGGTGCTGTGGTCTGAACCACTGAGTCTCTTGGGATTGCTGATCAGAAAGTCAGCGGTACGAATCCCTGCGATGGGGTGAGTTCCCGTTGCTCTATCCCAGCTCCTGCCAACCTAGCAGTTCGAAAGCATACCAGTGCAGGTAGATAAATAGGTACCACTGTGGCGGGAAGGTAAATGGTGTTTCTGTGTGCTCTGGTTTCTGTCACGGTGTCCCGTTGCACCAGAAGCGGTTTAGTCATGCTGGCCACATGGCCCAGAAAGCTATCTGTGGACAAACGCCAGCTCCCTCGGCCTGAAAGCGAGATGAGAGCCATGCCCCATAGTTGCCATTGACTGGACTTAACTGTCCAGGGGTCCTTTACCTTTTACCATTGCAGGGACACAGCTTATTTTTAAAAATGAACATATTACCCAGCTACTCACCAATGGTAAAGTGTGCTGTCACTGACAGGGTTCATTTAAAAACACACACACACACCCAAAAAACCCCACCCCCTGCCTTGCCTTGTTTCAGCCTCTCCATTGCAGCAAAACATTCCTAAACCTCAGACTTTCAGTTGACTCCTAGTATGAATTTAATTGTAAAACCATTGGCTTGGACACAGATTATGCAAGGTGCCCCCACCCAACTCCCACCAGTTGCCCCTGCCATACACCCCCCCCTCCCAGGTTGGTTCACAATAGGAGGATACAAAATAAGAATGCAAAATACATAATAAAACAAAACGGGGAAAGACACCAATAATTTCCCCCCTGGATTGCTGCTGAAGTCACACTCCAAATGCACAGGGAGGAAGAGATGGGAGAAACTCTTTCACTTCCTCCCTCCCACAGTTACTGCCAGATCAGTAGTCAGAAAAGCAAGAGAGTGGGGAGGGATTTGGAAGCTCACAAGGGATTGGAGGAGGGATTTATCCCTATCCATGCATAAAAAGTATTTGGGACACACTTAACCATTTCCTTGATTATCTTGGAAATAGCACCATTTGCCAAACCTAGTTAGGAATCAAACCAGCAAGGATAGGGGTTCACCCATGGCTAATGTTAGTGGAAAATGTGATAGCTCTGGCAAGCATGCTTTTGAAGAGAGAAGCGGGGAAAGAGAAAGCCCACAAGTCATGCAGAGCATGTAATTCAAGTGAAGTTGCCTCATTAAAGTAACAATATTGACTTGATTATCACTGCCTGGCTGCAAGAAGGAAGCTATTTTTAAGTCTAAGGTTATTCTGGTAAATGGTACTCTGACAGGCAGATTGAACTGAAACAGGTATGTGAAGTATCTCTTGGTAATTTAGAAAGTGCAGGTTATGATATACAGCAAGAGCTATTCCCATAAATCAGCCACAGATGAGGTCATTGTGTTTCTCAAGGGTCGACTGAAACCCACCAGCCCAGCTTTGTAGATCTGATAATTCCCTGAAAGGGATAGCCAGTAATTATCTCATTGGGCTTCCCAGATGCATGCCTCAATCACTGGGGTTAGGAACGGCCCACCAGCGAGCTCCTGACAGCTCAGAGGGTCTGGGTTATGTTGGCCATACAACACAGTACCTATCAGACATGCATTTTCAAGTGATTTATAAGATGGTCTTAAGACCTTTATCATTACTGAAGCATAAATAGAGCAGCGTAGCTCTCTTTGAGCTGAATAATAGTTAGCGAGGCTAAGACCAAAAATATTTCTAATTATATCATATTTAATCTGTGAATGTGGAAGAAGATACACAGTGCTAGAGGAGATGGTAAAATATTTGAGGGCATTCTTATTGAATATGTGCATCTGTGTGCACACCAGTGATATCTAAAATCTCAAATTAGAGAACTGCACATTCTCCTCTCATGCATATTCACACCAATACCAGTGTGACATTTTTATGTTGAACTGAATGTCTCAAATATTAACATTCACGTGTAAATACTGACCATTGCAGAAGAATTTTGTAGATGCCCCCTCAAAAAAAGTGTGTGTGTGTGTGTCCCTGTGTGTGGTATGTGTATATGTATTGCATATATACCCTATATCTATATATAAACTTCAGGCCAGCGAATTTTGGACATTTCCTGTAACATAATATTGCATTGGTCACTTGTCTAAATGTGCAGTTCATTTACTTTGAGAATGTTTAGCCAGACCCAGAAATAACTTTTGTATTCAATGTCATTTTTAAAATGTATGGCAGTCACAGAAAAATGTTATCCTCAAATACAATGGATTTGGAGAATGCGTGCATGTATGGCGAGGAAAATCGAGAGAGAATGTTGCAGGGAGAAACAGGAGTCCTGAAAACAACAGATAGGAATGAGTTGTCTAAAGATGCCTTCATGTTTCATGACAATCATATCTAATTAGGTTAAGTGTTCTATTTAATAATTCACTGTGTAATGAGCTAGAGTAATGGGATTTGTCAAAGATGAAGCTACTGTAGTATATAATACATGGTAGCTGTTTTAAGCACATTTACGAATTACAAGATCAATAGATTTAAAAGCCGCGGATAGTGTTGCATTGCTGTTTATTGCCCTATCCTTTGGGCTTTTTCCTAGAGAAGGTTATTTCAGTGACCTTTCTGAACTTGGGCAGCAGGTTGGTGTGTGTTTGCAATCATCTTCACCTAGATGCCATGTCGGGGGGGGGGGGAGAGAACCTCGTATGCTTCCATTTTGCCTAGCCAGAAAGAAATAGCCAGCACATAATCTCAGAAGTTCATTATAGCCTTGAGCATACTGTTTTGCATCCCAGATTAAAGGATTTTCAAAACTAACTGTGATTGTCTTGTCACGGTTGAACTACGTATTAGTTGGCTGAGCTGAGTATCAAATATGGGAAATTAGTTGCCATTAAAAGCTCGCTTCAGGCAGTTCATTTCTCATCAGCCAAGCTGTGAGAGCCTCCTGCTGCGGACAGTGAACATTAGCTTACTAAATACTTTTGCTAATCAGATGCTGCTTTGCTAACGGATGTTCCCAAATTTAAGGAGGAAGGGAGAAAAAGGCAACAAAGTCTGCAGGGGGTGAGATTAATATGCTTCCGGTTATCCAAAAGGTTAATGCAATCTCTTCTCTTGATACCTATTGAAAAAGAGGCATTTATCTTTCAGCTGCTAAAGGTGCTTCCCTCCTCCACTGACTTAAAAAAAAAAGGAAGACTAAAAAAGGAAAAGCACCCCATACTTATTTAATTGGAAATAAATGTGCTTAGGAGTGGACTATGAGCAGGGAGCAAATAAAATTACTTATTTCTGCATTTGCCACTGTGCATAGGAGCCACCTACTAGTGGGGCCTTCTCTCCCCCTTAAAATATTTGAGGGGAGCCCCTCCCCAAATTGTTGGACACTGCCATTCAAATGATGGGTATGCACTGCATCGTGTGATCAGTTATGTGGGGTGGGTTCAAGCCCCCACAGTTGATTTTTGAGTGTCATGAAATGGCTATTGAAATTATGTTTTATTGTATTCTTGCTGCCAAGGGTGGGAGAGAGCCATTTGTGATGTTCTGCCTCAGGTACCAAAATAACATGGCAGCCTTGGATATTATGGCCCATTTGCTGTTCCACATCAGGCACAGAACATCTTGGGCCAACCCTGTCTTTCAGGAAGCCCCATTTCCTGGCTTGTCTCTCCTGCTGCCTGAGTCCCTAGCAAGGGCACTCCTTGACCTAGACTAAATGATCAGAATGCTGCTCACACCATAGCCTGCCCTCTGGCAATGAGAAGCAGTTTGCCTAGCACATTTGTGTTCCTGAAGGGCTTATTCCCTGATTATGGAGGCATAGCCTGGAGATGCAGTAAGAGAGGTATGTCCTAAACAACTTTGTTAACACTATGGAGCAAAGTTAGACAAAGGCAATGGAGGGTCAGTTCCCCCTCCCTCACAATCACACTCATTATTTTCTGTGAAAACAATTGACTTACCCAACATTGCTATATATGTGATTGACGCAAGCACTATGTTTACACACAGTAAACCTTGAGTTTGGCTCCTAAACTTATGCCATATACCAGGTCAGACTTATCAAGAGAGAGTGGAATGGCACATCTAGAAATTCCAGCATGCACTAAGAGCAGGATACTAGCTCAGTATTGTCTACACAAACTCATAGTGCCTCTCCAGGGTTCCAGACAAGAGAAATTCAATTCAGTTAACATTTAAAGGTGAATCTATCTAATTAGCACTTTCCAAAACAAGACGCAAACCTAAACACAGCCATCCTTCAAAATTCATACTTCTCTGAATTTCGCAGTGCTGGTCTTCTGCCAAGTGTATAAATGTGCACATACTAGGGTAAAGTGTGCATAAAAATGCATATATTAGTGGAAGTACAAAAACTGCATTATATTAGGGAACATTGCCAGTAGACATAATTGCATGCAAGCTTGTATATATTAGGAGAAATTTGCACTAACATGCAAATTTTCACAAGCACCTTTTTTAATAAACAAAATCACACTGGTATGAAAAGGTAGAGAACTGAACTTAAGTTTGGAAACACAAGGAACTGAGAGGAACTGAAATACACTGTTTCGACCACCCATAACTCTCTCCCAGCCCTACCCAGAGATGCCAGGTAGGGACTGAACCTCCATGCAGATCCTTTGTTACTGGGCTCTTTGCTCTAAGCAGGGATTGTGAAGACCATGCACCACGTGACATTCACAATACAAGGTCTCATTCCACTTAGCAAGGGGCTGCCAAGGGTACTCTTCCACTGGTACATATCAAAAAAAAAACCTTGCATTAACTTCAAGCTAGACAAACAGTGTCATATGTAGCCTGGAAAGGGAATCTTTTGGCTGTTTGTCTTCTGATCACATTTCTGTTTTCAGGAGCCTCAAAGACAATTGCTTCCTTGCAAACACAAGACAGATTAAATAAACCACATTTCGGTCCTCTTTGCCATCTGCCCTCTGCTTACTTTATTTTAAGCCGCATGACTAAGCTTGACTATCTGACATGATGTGAAGGTGGGTTCGGCTGATTTTCCGCTCGGCTCCGTGAGGCTTGTAATGAACCTCAAGACTGAGAAACGAACAGCAAAGTGGAAGGAAACCAGAGTCAGAAAATCAGTAACTGTATAATAAATTGCTTGCCGTGCCAAAGAGCAGGATTTAGACACCGAGAGAACAAAACCTCCTCAAAGAAAGTTTCATGAATTAAGGAAAAGGCATCCACATTACGTCGTTTTCGATGCCTGCTGAAAACTACCCAGACATATAATTTAGTTCTGTATGTTAGTTTTAATGTTTTTGCTAATCTTACCTGTGTTTCATTGATAGTTATTTTATGTATATTGGGGGGGGGGTGTTTTTAAATGCTTTGCTGATGTTATCTTGTTTTATTGATAAATTATTTTATGATGTGCACCACTGATTAAGCCGCCTATGTTCTTTTCTAAATTAAGTAAGTTAAATAAGGAAAAGTATGGTGGGGATGGCATGGTAGATGATTTGCAACAAGCACCCACAATAGGAATATAACTAAGATTGAGCCGAAATGGCCCTCAAAATGGTTTCAGGCAAGGGACACTCCCAGCCCTTCTTGGAGTTGCTGTGGATTGAATCTGTAGTGCTTTATCACTGAGCTATGGCCTTTCCTCATTTAGTAAACATGTATAAGAAGATATATATATGGAATTGAACTGTTAGGCTACAACACACTAGGAAGTAAGAATGTGTATGTCCCAGTCCACTTTGGGGCCTGATCCAGTGCTTTGAAGCAGCCCCAATGTCATCATGATCCAGGTACAATCCAATTCAGGGGCCTTGCAGAGTATTTATTCGGGAATTAAAATTCCAATTAAACATGTGGTCATGGATGGGGTTAAGCCCTGGTTAACCATTCATTCAGGAAAGGGAAAGAAGATGTATGCAGATTGCCTCTACACGTCTTTCTCCCTGCCTTTTGACAGCCCTGAGTAACTCCAGGTGGACCCAATCCAAGCTGGGACTGCCTCAACCCATTCTGGCTAAACCCCAGGCTGACCTGAATATGACCCAGCCTGATCACAGCCCTACTTGGGAGTAAGCCCGACTGAACACAGCAAGAATTTGTCCTGAATCAGCATGCACAGGATTCCACAGTCAGCGCTCCTCACAGCATTCATTCATATCTGAGGTAGTTACGGATTGACTCATGCTGTCCTTACATGTCCATAGGGGGAAGTGGTATTTAGAATAAATGCTAAAAGGACAAACTAGAGATAGTAGGTATTATGGATTAATCGATTCCCAAGTGGAAAGGTACAGTCCTCTCTATACATAGTATAAGGGATTCAGATGGGCTTTCTGAGTCACCTGAGTCATTGTGAGTATAGAATGAGTGGGCCAGATAAGCGATTATTCTGTAAGTAAATAATTATTTATTTCAAAGTTGGGAAAGTAAAATAAAACAGTCTGAAAAGGGGTGTGAAGGACAGGTTACGCATTATCTGTCTCCAGTACCTTGCCGTCCACACCTGACACCTTTCACGTTGCTGGGTAGCCAGGTGAAACCAGCATGGTAATTCATTCTTGTTGTCCTGTATGTCTGGCAATCAAAGGTACGCAGCTTCTGACCATAAATGTTGCATTCAAAAAAGAGCTAACAGCTACTGATAGATCCCCCTCCCATGACTGGTTTTGCCTAATCCTTTTTTAAAAAAAAAAGCAAACCTAAACTAGCTAGTGACTGTTACCATACCCTGTGGCAATCATGTCTGTAAGTAATTATGTGCTGCTTGAAGAAATACTTCAATTTGTCCCAAACCTACTACCAGCCAATTTAATTTCCTTTATATGACAGGGACATTTTACTGCCCGGAGCTATGATAGAGGACATGCCAAATGGGTAAACCAGTTTCAGAAAGTTAGTGGCATCCCTCCAGCAAAAAAAAATTCTGCAAAATATTCTTTAAAACATACCTTCCCCTAAAATCCAGGCAGTACATTCTACTATGGCACATCACATCACTTTAGAATTTGTTTTAGGACTTTAGTTTTAGAACGTTTTAGAATTTGAGGGCTGAGGTGGCGTAAACCATGGCTTCCCCTAAATAAACACACACTTGAGACACAACAATTACCAGGATTCACAGGGAGAAGCCGTGACTCATCAAAGCAGTATGATACTACTTTAAATGTATCATGCAGAGAGGACCTAAGTTTTGAGGTGTTTAACCTCATGTTTCTAATTACTTGTGTATTATTTTAAATTGTGCTTATTTTATGTGACCATTCACAGGGGTAGGCTATTTGCATAAGCACTATATTCACACAGAATTTGTAAGTACGGTATATACTTAAGCAGATCTTAGGTGTGTCCCTAAGAAAAAGAATGCGTAAAAGAACATTCCATATTCAGGCTGAATACATACAAACATACATAATGTGCATGCATTTCAAGCATAGTTAAAGCTCATTTCTCCCTCCAAGAATCCTTGGAACTTCACTTTGTTAATGGTACCAAGAGTTGTAGCTTTGTAAAAAGTAAACTACAGTTTTTAGGACTGTCGGGGAGGCTTTAAGTGTGCTTGCAATGTATACTGTGCCTGCAGCCACAGTAGAGATGTGTGTACCTAAACTAAATGGTCCCCAATGAGCTCAATAAATATCCCTTTCTTTTCTGTGCCTTCTGTTGCTCTCTTTCGCCTGGCGAGCAAACTGCGGCTCCACGTCAAATGTGAACTCTGCAACCAATCACTTTGGTCCTTCATGTCTTCTTTATTTTTATTAGCTTTTAACCCCATCAGATTTGTTTATATCTCGTAAGGTATGCCGGGGCGAAGAGAGCTGCTGCTCCCCACTTGCGTTGACTCTGTGAGGTCTGACGTTTAACACCCCCCTGAACTAAGGTAGATAAGAGCAATCTTGAGCCTGTCTCAGTGTCATACATGCAACCTAAAATAACAAATTCCAGGCGGAGAAAACACAGTTTCTGCTTTTTGTTTGAAGTGGTGAAGAAGTGCAGGTCAGAGCCATAAACAAAGAAGGGAGGAAGCAGGAGACCGTGACTGTCAGGCCTTCAAAAGTTTACACAGTTCAGATAAGCTTGACTCATTTGAAATGTTTGAGCTGGGGTTCAGCACCACCTCGGAACCAGATGGACTTGGGCTGTGTACAAATTACCAGCTTAAAACACCACTAGGTCAGTCTTTTTCTCAGTTCAGATTGAAGCCAGATTGGGGAGTGGGATACAGTATTTGCTTTTTTAAAAAAGGCAGGATAGATATGGATTGTGACAACCATTGTGTGTACCCCATTTCCCAAGCCAGCAGTGGGAAGAGCACACTGGATGTGGAGGGAATGGGAGTGTGTACATAGCCTCATAACACCCAAGTCCATCTTTATTCTGAAGCATTCAGAAGAAGAAAATGGACAGAAATGAAACAGAGCTCCTGAGATGAACAGCTAAGGCGGCCTTGGACTCTCTTGGGTTACAGCTGCTAATGTATTCTGAAGCAAAAGAAATAATTTTGAAATCTGAAATAATGGCTTTTATGTTTCACTTCTTTCTTTTTCTTTCTTTTCATAGATCAAGCATAGCCATAATGGAGGTTTAACAACCGATTACACACTAAGGCCCAATCTGCACTTACATTTAAAGCAGTATCATAACACCTTAAACAGTCCTGGCTTCCCCTAAAGAATCCTGAAGACGTTAGAAATTGTCACGCTCAATGTGGCAAGTGAATGGGCAAAGCTGTCCTCATTCATCCAGTTCTACATCCTTGACAGGTGTATACAGCAGCTTTACCTGTCTGTTTCTTCTTCATTCCATCCTTGTGGGACCCTTCCTAAGTAAGCACAGTATGTCCACATCTGTACCATATGTTTAAAACGCTCTTACACCACTTTAAGAGCCATGACTTCTGTCAAAGAATCCCGGGAACTGTAGTTTGTTAAAGGTTCTGAGAGTTGTTAGGAGACCCCTTATTCCACGGAAACGCTTCTCAGAGTGTTTTAACAATCAATCCCTCTTACCAGAGAACTCAGAGAATTGTAGCTCTATGAAGAGAGCCGAGGTCTCTTAACAACCCTTAACAAGCTGCACTTCCCAGAATTTTTTTGAGAAAACATGAACCAGTCAGTGTAGAATGCTACAGCTAGACAACTGATGGGAGCCGATGATTGACAGCATGTGACACCTCTGCTCAAACCTCTGCACTGGCTATCTATATGCTACCAAGCCAACAATCTTTTTTAATAGACAAAGCTTTGAACAACTCGAGTCTAGAATACCTTAAGGGCCACCTGAGCTCTTATTTCCCAGCTCTGCCCCTGAAATCGTCTGAACGAGTGCTATTAATTGTTCCCCATGTTTCAGAAGCCCAACTAATTTCATCCAGAAGTTGGGCATTTAATGTCACTGGTCCCGTGCTGCACAATACTCTTCCACCAGAGATTCCGCCAGCCAAATTCCTCACTACTAACTTTCAGGCATCAACAGGGCTATTCAGTTGTTTACATTTTCTTAAGATGGGCCTGTCATTTTTATGATAGTTTGTATAGTTTTTTAGCGTATTTTGTGGTTTATTGTATTTGTGTACATTGCTGTATACCACCTTGGTATTTTATATGCATGGGTGATTTGTATATAGGTTTTTTAAAAAGTAAAATAAAACATATCTGTCAAATGTATCTCTATAAGATTAGTGAATTTCTAGGAGTAGGGTGGAGTGGGGAACATGAATTAGACTCAGATTTGTCCATTTCAGAAGAGATAATCTGGGAATGGGTGAAAGCACTTTAATATGGCTGTTGTGGTCAATGCTGGTTGAAGCATTATGCAGTCCACAGTGAAGGGCAAGATGTCATCCCTTTCCCCATTCCATGTACACAAACTGACAGGAATAGCCATGGCTGAATCTAACTTCAACACTGTTGATGGGCCAGCATCCGTCAACACATATCAGGGCAGCAGGGTAGGAAAAAATGCACAAGACAGCTTGTGTGACATGCCCAGCTCTCTCCTGAAAAACCATTGCCATTACTCCCTCTTCAAGACCGGCTCTGGGGAGCCAGAGTGGTGTCGTGGTTAGAGCACTGAACTACGACCTGGGAGAGCTGGATTTGAATCCCCACTCAGCCCTTCACTGCGTCTCAGCCTAAGATGAGCCTAAACAACCTCACAGAGTTGTTGTGGGGATAAAATGGGGTGGGGAAATCCAGGCACACCATCTTGAGCTCCTTGGAGGAAAAGGCAGTATATATAAATGAAATAAACAAACATTTCCCACAAAATGAGACAGGGAAAACTGAAGGGATATGGGATGGTGCAACCACTGAACCAGGGGAAGATCACTGCGACCATTACAGAAGGTAATAATTAAGGGATTTGGCTTAGAGAAGCCCGGAGTGGATTCAGCTGCAGAAAGTGGAGTGGCTCACATCCATTACCTATGGAAGTAGCTTGAGGAGGCTGAAGTGGCTTGGAGCACCAGGGTTATGCAGTGAAGGGGGTCACCAAAGAGGCATTTCAATTAATAGGTTAAAAGGGATCAAAGAGGAACAGGAATGCAACAAATTTTTTTCTTCAGACTTGTCTTATGTTCTTATTCTCTAGCTTGCGGCCTCTTTGCAAACCTGCACTGTATATACAAAGTAGAACAACCCGAAATTTCTCCTAAGACATTTTTTTTCTGAGAAAAGTTCTGAGTGTTTTCTTTTTCTTCCCCCAGCCCCACTTCAAAAAAGGCTGCTTCACAGAACCAATGATCAATATTTTCTATTATTATGTTTTAGGTGGGCACTCTCTTATCCCCATGATGCTCTGGAATGACACAACTTCTGAAGCACTGAGGAGAATACAAAATGGCAGCTAATGAGCCAATGCAGTTGCTGCTATTTTTTGTAGCAGTAGCAAAGAAAAGGGGAAAAAAAACAACCCACTTAAGATAGGGGTAGCCAACAAGGTGGCCTCCAGATATTATGAGCTACATTTCCCATAATAGAAGAGGGGAGGAAAGGCCCATTGAACTAGCAGGAGGCCTTCTGCTAGTTTAATGGGGCAGTTGAATTCAGCCCATTGACTTCAGTGTTACTTACTCCCAGGTATGTGCATATAGGACTGCAGTCTAAGTTAGTTGCACATTGTTGTTGTTGTTTAGTTGTTTAGTCGTGTCCGACTCTTCGTGACCCCATGGACCAGAGCACGCCAGGCACTCCTGTCTTCCACTGCCTCCCGCAGTTTGGTCAAACTCATGCTGGTAGCTTCAAGAACACTGTCCAACCATCTCGTCCTCTGTCATCCCCTTCTCCTTGTGCCCTCCATCTTTCCCAACATCAGGGTCTTTTCCAGGGAGTCTTCTCTTTTCATGAGGTGGCCAAAGTATTGGAGCCTCAGCTTCAGGGTCTGTCCTTCCAGTGAGCACTCAGGGCTGATTTCCTTAAGAATGGATAGGTTTGATCTTCTTGCAGTCCATAGGACTCCCAAGAGTCTCCTCCAGCACCATAATTCAAAAGCATCAATTCTTCGGCGATCAGCCTTCTTTATGGTTCAGCTCTCACTTCCATACATCACTACTGGGAAAACTAGCCATTATTTGGGGCGCAGTCCTGTGCAATCCGTTTTCACATTGATTCAATGAGACCTGCATGCGATTAAATTTCATTTAGACCCAACCCAGTGCCTCTTGCTGGGGAGAGTATTGAAAAAGATGTTTGGCACTTTTCATACATTCATACTGCAAGTATACAAAGGTTCCATACTGTGGCTGAGGGAACTTTAGACAGCAGATAGCTTCAGATAACTAATGCACACCTTACATTACAAGGAAAATTAAGCACACCCCAATTAAGCACACCCCTATTCCTAAGAATTCACATTTGTGCAAGGAAGGCTCTAGAGCTAATATCTCTTCCCTTACGATACAGGAGTGGTTGACCTGCTGCACCAGAGCGTACAACTCTAATAGCACTTGTTGCAGCATAAAGAAAAAATAAGAAATAATGGCTAGTCGTAATGGCCTTTTATTTTTATTTTTTTATATATAATTCGTGCATTAGCAGCATGGAATGGACATGTGCTCTGCATGGAAGTTATTATTTGCTAATTTGCAGCTTAAAAAAAGAATATACACACACAGCACACACTATCTATTATGTATCACGCATTACAATTACAACAACAGTTTGATTAATCACTAGCAGTCGGTTTTGTTGCTGCTCTGCTGTGGAATTCTGGGTAATGGCGTTGTTTACCATTTAGTAAGTAGCAACATTTCACTCTGTTTCACTACATTAAACTGCTCAAATAAAGCAAATGGATATTGAAAAGACTTGGCCATCTGCCTTTATTTTCTCTTACTTTTGTTAAGAAGGGGGGGGCAGGCGGGTGGGTGTGGAAATCCCAACCTCCTCTGAAAGGGCCAGGACCACAGCCATGAAACAGATAGTGACAAAAAACACCCTTTTTATTTTTTTTTAATCAGGTCAAAATCTCATCTAGATGCAGTTCTGATGAATGGTAAAAAGCTTGCTTTGTGGATTTGGAGTGGGTCTCAAGACCAGCAATGAAGTCTAATGATTATTTAATGGTGCCGCGCTTGACGCCGGATTATGTGAGACTTCTCATCCCCCGTTAAGAGTTTGATGAATAGGTTTTGTGACAGCCATTTAGGAATAAACAAGAATTCATCAGTCTGTATAAGAAGGAGCCAGTTTATAGATGAAGTTTCGGGAGGCAATTCATGAGGTCAGTCCCATTTAGATGTAGACTATTAGGGCACTGCTTTTGAGACCGGCCATACAAGGGACTTACTCCAAACGGACCCCTGAAACACAAAGCCTTCTTTCAGAAGAAAGCCTGAAATTTTTATGACCCTGCTGCTAGGAAGCACATCAACTTGTCACTGTGAAGATCTGCTAGGCCAGGACCTCATCACTCTATTAAAGAGCTCTGTGACCCTATTGATTTGAAGTATTTAAAGCAGGGGTGAAGTTCAAAGCAATTTCTTTTCTCTACTATTACTCAGCCTCTCTGTGTCCTGGCTCTAAAACATCTGCTGTCAGTTCCTCTCTGGTGTTTGACTCTGGAATCTGTCACCAGAGAACAGAGTAGTTTTATTTGGAATAAATTGGATTCTTTTTCTTCTTTCTTTCTCTTCTTCGGTTTTCAGCATTTTGTGCTGAGATCAATGGTTTACACTTCTTCATGTGCCAAAAGACATAACTGCAAGTGTTTTCCTTTGTGTCTTTTTAGGGCGGGAGGACGGGGACGGCTGAAGCAGACTTAGCTCCCGAAGATCTCTGATTGGATCCATCCTCTTCGCAAGTTAACAGGCACCACCAGTGACTCTAATTGGTGGATCAACACAAACTAAACCATAACCTTTCTTTTCTTTCTTTTTTGAGGAGGAGATCAATGGGGAAAGGCCAAAGCTTTTAATCCTGACGCATTTGCATTTTTAAGAGCAAAGAAATCAGCCTCTCATTTGCACCCACATTCTTGCAGTTTGGCATCATTAGAAATCAGTCGAGCTCCATGCACAAGCAGGGTGGAGGGTCTGTGGCTAACCATCAGAACCCTCTGGCCCTACTAACTCTTTTTCTGGCTGTTGATGCTTGTTTGCCTGCTTTCTGAGCAGGCGGGCGAGCAAGCAGTGGCAGGATCAAGGAGAAGAAATAACAACCTCCTTTGCTTATCTTGCCTTCTCCCTCTGGTCTGCTGGGAAGATTGGGCCCAGAGGAAAAGAGCAAGCAGAGACATCCCTGTGGGGGACTTTTGGTCACATGGGAAAGGCCCACTCAGAGCTGGCATTGACCTCCCCGACTCCCTATATTGTCATAACTTGTTGCTCAGCCTTCATCCTCCCTCCTCTCTCTTCCCTCCCACCCCATCTTTTCTCAGGCTTTGGGTTCCACAAAGATGTTCTTTACATTGGGTAGCTTCGCATTTTAAACTCTGGATCAGTTTTGGGTGAGCTAGCTTGAACCGCACAAGGGCTCCTGAGTTGTTCTGACAAGAGTGAACACTCTAGAGACAGGCCAGAGAGTCTTAATCATCAGGGAAATTATGAATAGCTATAACGTAACTGTCATACACTCATGACAGCGTGATCCTAAGCATCCTTACTCAGATAAACATCCGACAGAGCTTAAAAGAACCTACTATTTATTATTTACTAAATAATTTAGTAATAATACTAAATTAGTAGTAGTAGTAGTAGTAGTAGTAGTAGTAGTATAGTGTATTTGAAACTGCAGCCTCCATTTCTTAATTAATGTCATATTTGCATTTATATCCTGTCTTTCCTCCAAAGAGGTTAAGGTGTCCTGCATGGTTCCGCCATCTCATGCTCACATGAACCCTGAAAGGTTAGGCTGAGTGATAGTGACCTCTTCTCTATCTGTTTTACCACACTGACTTTTAATTTGAAAGAAAAGCTCTTGAATGTAGTCTCTTTAACATAATTTAGAATCCATTTGATATTTGTTCTCATCACTTGGATATGAACCGTTTTTACCACAGAATTGTTCGTTTTGGTTTAGACTACTTATTGAGCAAAGTCTCTTTTCTCATTTAGCATCATCACACCCAGTAATATTTTTCTAGAAAAGGACGTGCCAGAGCTCACTATGAACACCTTGTTCTCTTATAATGGCAATGGTGCCCACCCGAGAGGTGTTGGAACTGAGATCCAGCAAGTCCTACCGGGGGGGGGGGGGGACACCCTGATTACACCTCTCTTTTCTGAATTTAATGCAAGATTTAATTGTGACCCACAGGACGGTTATTTTGTCATAAAATCAGTTCTGGAGGCTGTAACTGTTGCTTCTGCAGCCAGTCTTCTCTCTTTTCATTTCACTCAGATCTGCAACCTGTATGCTTTGAAATATTGGCAAAGCCTCTCCTCCTCCAAGACGTGATTTCTGCGTCACGCAGAGGGCGTTACGCCCCCTGCCCCACTCACCTGGCTGGCGCACCACGCCCACAGGTAAGCGCCCAACCGGGCGGCTTGGAGGAGGCGTGGTTTGCAGTTTAACTTACTGCTGCGCCAGCCATTCCAGCTCATTTTCTGCCTTCTCGTCGCGAGTCAGCTTGGAGTCAGCTAGGAATCATCGTCGCGGTTAGCAGAAGCCAGGGAAGAGCTCGGCCACGAGCATTTTATATGGGTCTGATTTGTCACTCGGAGCATGCTGAGATAGCAGCTAGGCTCTAAAGTGGGAACATATGTGGCAGCCAAAAATGGGAAAGATCATGGGTTGTCTTCTCCCATCTAGGCCTACTCATTGATTCAGGGCATCTGTAGAGGGTCTCCTGCACCAAGGGGCTCCATCACTGGAAGAGTAGGTGGTGGTGCAGGAAAGGATCTTTTTCATTCCATCAAGCTACAAAACTCCTTTCCCAGCAACAAAACAGTTAATAATAATGTAACATTAAACGGGTGGCGCTGTGGGCTAAAGCCTCAGCGCCTAGGGCTTGCCGATCGAAAGGTCGGCGGTTCGAATCCCCGCGGCGGGGTGCGCTCCCGCTGCTCGGTCCCAGCGCCTGCCAACCTAGCAGTTCGAAAGCACCCCCGGGGGCAAGTAGATAAATAGGTACCGCTTACCAGCGGGAAGGTAAACGGCGTTCCGTGTGCGGCTCTGGCTCGCCAGAGCAGCGTTGTCACGCTGGCCACGTGACCCGGAAGTGTCTCCGGACAGCGCTGGCCCCCGGCCTCTAGATGTGAGATGGGCGCACAAACCCCAGAGTCTGTCAAGACTGGCCCGTTCGGGCAGGGGTACCTTTACCTTTACCTTTAACATTAAACAAGAGTGGGAAAACAGCATCCCAGAACACGGCCCTGCAACTAAATCACAAATGGAGTTTTTTAGTTATTTGCATGGATTGCATGTCAAAGGTAAAAAAAATAAAAAAATCTTGGGTAAACAACTCAGTTGTTTTTAAATGTCAGCAAGCAAACCTTGCAGCTAGTTTGGAAAGAATTTTATTTCTTTTCCCCAAAACAATTTGAGATCCCATATTTTCTTGCAAAAACTGCAGGCAGTCAAGCACCTTCTGAGCAGTTAATAATAGATTAAGCATTGCATGCGCATTATAGATTTTTTTCTGTGACACTGGGCAAGTTGTGGTAATAAGCTTGCGGAGTAAGGAGATTAGCATGCCATTTGGATGATATCAGGCATTTCAGAATTAACAAACAAAAAGTGTCAGGCTGGATATGCAAATGAAATTCCTTTAAAATAATTTAGAACAGCCATGCATTGACAGAAATAAAATAAACAACAAACATAAACATATGTATATGTTTCCAGAGGGGAACTGTGTTAGTTTGTTCATGCAAAAAACCACATAGAGTCTTATGGTAGCTTAAACACTAACGAATTTTGGATGTCATATAAGCTTTCATGACCTGCTGTCCACTTCGTCTGATGCGTCTATATGTTGTTGGCATCCATCTGTCTTGAGAGACAATGGAGTGTCCCACCAGGGGTGAAGTTAAACCACTGTGTTGGCAGCACCAAAGTGACTTCCTTGGGACACAATCCTGGGTGGTGTGTATGGAGGTTCTGGGCTGCCCAGATGACAAGACCCTCTTGGCCTCACTGATGTGGTCCAAAGGAAAGCAGAGCAGTATGTTTGGCAACAGCTTGGCTACAGGAGTTGCTGGAAGGAGGCGTACAAAGCACCATCCAACCGTCTTAGGGATTCCACTCCAGATTTGTGTAGAGTTTACTCCTTAGCCTTGTCTGTACCCAAAGATATCAGCATTTCTCCTCTCCTGGTATGTTCCATGGAGGACCTTATGGTCTTCAAACAAAACTTCTTGGAGGTCCCGGGCCACAGGGAGGTTAGGTTAAGCTGGTCTCAACCAGAGCCAGGACATTTTCGGCTGTGGCCTTGATCTGGTGGAATGCTCTGTCACAAGAGACTAGGGCCCTGCAGGACTTGACATCTTTCCCCAGGGCCTGCAAGACAGAGCTGTTCCGCCAGGCCTTTGGCCAAGGCACAGTCTGACCCCCTCCTTTGTTATTCCTCATAGAACTCTAGCCCAATGGTTGCCATTAATTTGATTTTGAATTGATTTTAGAATGAATTGATTTTAGAAAGCTGTGTTACTTTATTGTTGTTAGCCGCTCTGAGCCCGGCTTCAGCTGGGGAGGGCGGGATATAAATATATTATTATTATTATTATTATTATTATTATTATTATTATTATTATTAGATGTGATACCTTCCCAGGTTGATGAGCTCCATCTGCCCCTCATCTATATGTCCAACATGGGTATAAATATATTATTACTGAGCCAAAATAGGTTGAAAAGTTGGGGGATTACTAGTAAGTGGCGGGCAGTAGAGGTGATATTTCTTTTTTCCTAGAAGCAATGCAGCCTAATCATTCAGGATTGCAGATTCCAGGGAAATCGCTTAAGGGAGGAGCACTCAGTGTCAGGGTCAGGAGGAAAGGAGGACCAAATAGGGCACATATGTGTATATACGTACATGTGGTTTATATGTGGTCTATACCACAGCAACTGCTGACCCGTGGCCTTCAGAGGGATGGAGCTCAAGCAGAAAAAGATTAGCACTCCATTATTTTTCTTAGGTTAGAAATCCCAGCTGGTGGCCACTAACAGGAGCTTCACTGTATTCAGCTTAAGTTCATCCCCAAAATTTCAGGGCAGACAAAAAAAGTGCTCCCTCACACAGCGCATATTGAGGTAACTTTGGTACAGTAGACTACACTCCAAGCACACACAATCCCCAACACACACAGCCATCTCTCCACCGCTCAGTCAGACAAATAAGAGGCATTGTCGCCATTCAATGACACATTCCAGCCAGACAAAGGCACTTGGGGGAGAGCGTGGAGGGCCAGTGGGAAGGAGGTGCCCTGGGGAGAGGAAGTGAGGCCTGGGTCTGGGTCAAACGGGCCATAGAGAGATGCTGGGGAGGGTGGCACATCTGGTCCCTGGGACCAAGGCTGCCTGCCTCTAGTTTAAACATTATAATATTTAAACCATTTGATTTTACTGACTGCATTGGAAACCCCTTTGCGGCCTCTTCATGATGAAAAGTGCTATATAACTGTTGAACATAAATACATGAGCACTATGGAATTCTAGCTGCACAACACATGTTCCTCTCAATGGGACATAAAGAGGAGTCCAACCAAAGGTCCATTGGTGAACGTGGAAATATATACATATGAGATCCGATTTAGCATGCACCCCCAAAATCAGATCCAGGGGGTTAGGAACCCTCTGGAGCAGATTCTGAGGGTTCATAAAAGGGATGAAAGAAGAGAAACCAGAATTGCTGTTGCGCAAGTAGATTTCCATTGCACAAGCTGGTGGACGTCATTGGGCGTCGCCCCATTTCTCTGGAGGTTGCATGGCCAAATCAATTTATCAGGTTGACTTTACCTGCGTTAGTCAAACAAATCCACTGTTGTTGTTTTATAAATTGCGGAGCTTTTAACTGATTGCCACATATAGTGAAAGATTATCTGGTTCCCCTTTGATGCATATCAATCAACATATCCCTATTGATGCTGACTTGCGCTGGTGAAGTAAATTGTCTCGCAGAGCGTTTAGTTGTCACGTACAATGCTTCCCTCCACTTTTTCTTTTACACATAACTGCTTATCAGGCTAAATGTGCACTCAATAATGAATTGTGTTTATAGAGAGATAACCGTCACACTGTTTGTTCAAGGGATATCATCAAGGATCTGGCTAGGTTTTGCCGACAGATGCACCTCTCGCTTGTCAGTCATAACAAGTATCCTTTGCAGCTTTGCATTTTTATCTAGTCAGCAAAAGAAATCATGTTGCTGTAGCTCCAGATCAATATTAAATACACCAACAGAATCTCTAGCTGAGTATCTCTTGGTGGGGAAAGTCTGGAAGATTAGAGTAGGAGATAACAATTTTGCATTGAGCTCTCAGCAGAAAGACGGGATTAAAAAAAGAATTTAACAAAAAAAATTGATACTATTTCCTCTCTCTCTCTCTCTCTCTCTCTCTCTTTAAAGTGGCAACAATAACAGTACAAATGAAACACCATTACAAGCCACAACAGTTTTGAATTCATGTTGCTGAATATATTGACCTTTACAGCCTATTCTCCCGGGATATGCTACAAAATGAAACTGAAACTTGATGGGCCAACTGTACTCCATTAAAAGATTTAAAAAAAAAATATTTTAGAGGATCACATTCCCCTCCCCCAATGGATCTGGTAAAAACGAATAGTTCCAAAAACCACAGTTCTACCCCCCCCAACCATCCCACCATCCCACCATGCACACATTAAACCTTAACGCTTAAGGTCAATCCAAAGTCATCATTAAAAAAAAAACATTCCTTGCCCAAGATTATGAATGATGCAAAAATTTATGGAGCATACAATTTATTACCATGCTAATGGAGGCCTTTGTTTATATCCTGCAACATATGCTCAGAATCGCTAGGAAATGGCTATGTTTTTAAAGAATAGAGTGAGAAGCAATTAGAGGCATTAGGTTTAATTATTGTGGAAAACCTTTGCAATGCATGCACACACGTGTGAGAGAGAGAGAGAAAGAGAGAGAGAGAGAGAGAGAGAGAGAGAGAGAGAGAGAGAGAGGGTGGTGCTTGTGTGTTCACGCATGTGTGTCTTGTTTAAGATATTCAGTTTAGCCTTTAGAAGTCAGGATTTCTCATGAGGAAAAGAAAAATCACACTACTTCTGTAGCTGCAGCTATTAGCAATGCTTTATATTTATTACATGGCATAGCACCCAAAATTAATCTCCAGCCTGCCACGTTTCTTGTTACATATGCTTTCTCCCTAACCGGAACTTGTGTGTTTTACTTAAGGCATGAGACAGATCTATGTCAGTAACAGTCAAGCTTTATGTTTTCAGAAATAGCAGTCAGACACTGCATCTTCATCCCAGAATCCTGGGGCAAAAACATGATACTTACGAGTATCTAGTAGAGACTACTCTAGTCAGCATTTAGACTGAGTCTAAATACTGATCTCAAGGCTTCAGCATCCAGCCTATTTTTTTGTAAGTTTTTGTAAGTCCTGATTCACGCTCCCTCCAAGCCATCAGATTCTGAAGTTAGTGGCACAGGTTAATCTCACAGTGGGGGGGGGGAGGTAAAGGACCCCGGATAGTTAAGTCCCATCAAAGGCGACTGTGGGGTGTGCACTCATCTTGCTTTTCAGGCCAAGGGAGCTGGTGTTTGTCCACAGACAGCTTTCTAGGTCATGTGGCCAGCATGACTAAACTGCTTCTGGCACAATGGGACACCCAGAACACATGGAAATGCCATTTACCTTCCCGCCACAGTGGTATCTATTTATCTACTTGCACTGGTGTGATTTTGAACTGCAAGGTTGGCAGAAGATGGGGCAGAGCAATGGGAGCTCACCCCGTTGCGCAGATTTGAACCACCAACCTGCCTGCTGATCAGAAAGCCCAAGAGGCTCAGTGGTTAAGACAAACAATACGAACAAATTCTTGTCATAGCTTTATTTTTCTAAACATTGTTAAGTTGGCTTCCCCAAGTCCCACCTATCTGATTTTCATTTTACTTCATCTTTATCAGTTTACATTTATCACAATTTCTAACCATCTTTTTTTAAATCATACTTAAAATGACTTCACATTTTATCACTTACAAATAATACTATTTTAAAATACCCTATCTTCTCCTTCTAATCCTACAGCCTATATCCACTTCCAAAGCTATTCTAAGGTTTATTTTTTTCAAATATTCCTTAAACTTCTTCCAGTCTTCTTCCACCGTCTCTTCTCTCTGTGTTTTTTATTTGTGCTATAAAATGAATTTTAAAAAATTGGGGGGGGGGAGGCTAAGTGGTTATACCACAGCACCCCCCACATCCCTAACTTCAGTAGTGATCCACACCCTTCCTATGAGTTACAGAACCCTGTGCACAAGTCTCTGGAATCACTAATCATTTGAAAAGCATCTCAGAGTACTCACCCTTTTCTGTCCCCTTCTCTCCTTTCTCACACATGCACCTGCCACAGGAGGACAGTCTTATTGCCCACCTATTGTAGGAGTGAATTGCAGTTTCACTGCACTGTGGGAATACTTCTGTACTTCCTTTTGTCTGTTCTGAATCATCCAGCATGTGGCATCATCGGAGGGCCCTGGACCCTAGTACTGTATTAGGAGAGAGGGAGAAAACCTTCATACACTTTCTGTGCACCATGCATAATGCTATTCAGCTCCATCATGTCTCCCTTACTCACCTTTTCTCTGAAGTAAGAAGGCCCCTATGTTGTAACCTTTGCTCATAGGAGAGTTGCAGGCTCTTCTTATGTGGGAAGGCAGGCCAGTTGCCTGTTCAGGTACAGTGGTGCCTCGCAAGACGAAAATAATTCGTTCCGCGAGTCTTTTCATCTTGCGATGTTTTTCGTCTTGTGAAGCACGGTCCGTCACAACTGCGCCTCTTCAAGCGGCTTTAAGAAAAAAGCGCAAGACGTTTTCTCTTGCGAAGCAAGCCCATAGGGAAATTCGTCTAGCAAAGCAACGCAAAACCGAAAAACCCTTTCATCTAGCGAGTTTTTCGTCTTGCGAGGCATTCGTCTTGCGGGGCACCACTGTATGTGCATCGCTTTTTCCTTCATAGGCAAAACCTAAACCATTCAGGGTTTGGCCTGGAAACAAATGTTTTGAAAAACTGCAACAACCTGCAGAATGCGCCATTTGCTTTGGGAGTACACCGAGCTGTAGAAAGCTATATATGAGCCTGAGAGCCCTACGGGGTACTGAAAGGCCCTCCCAGCATGTGGAGCGTGCAAGCAGATGGGTATGCCATGAAATTATGAAGGAGCTGATGACCAGTCTGGACATCCCTGCAAAGGTATGATCAAACCATCTGTTCTGTATTCATGAGCTTGTTTATTGCTCGTAATTTCGAGAACTATTTTGAAAACTGGATAGATGAAAATGAGCAAAGGAGTGAATCAGCTAACATATTGCTGTAGATGCCACAGGACCAATTCTATTGTCTTTGGTTTGGGTATTTGGGTGGGTGGGTGGGTGAGAGTGAGAGAGACAGAGACAGAGAGACAGAGACCTTGAAAGGATCACAGGGCTACTTGCTTCTGTCATTTTCATGTAGTGATTCTTTTATTATGAATACTGTACAGTGGTACCTCGGGTTACAGACGCTTCAGGTTACAGACTCCGCTAACCCAGAAATAGTACCTCGGATTAAGAACTTTGCTTCAGGATGAGAACAGAAATCATACGGTGGTGGTGCGGCAGTGGCAGTGGGAGGCCCCATTAGCTAAAGTGGTACCTCAGGTTAAGAACAGACCTCCAGAAGGAATTAAGTTCTTAACCCGAGGTACCACTGTACTACCATTTGGTTAAACCTCATGCTACTTTCTTTGGATAGGGATAGGGAACCTTCCTCAGCTGAAGGGCCACATTGTCTCAGGAGCAAGCATTCGGGGGCCACTTGATAGTGGTGGGTGGGGCCAGATACAAAAGCTGCTGTGGCAGTGCATTTGAGAGCTGACTACATTTCAACAGTGCAAAATCTCCGTTCCTACATACACAAACACACACCTCCATCCAGGACAGCAAGAGCAATTATTAAAGTTGAAGCAGACATCCTGAGCACTTGAGCAGGGCCAGGGCCAGAGCAGACTTTGGTAATATTTTGTTATATAGCTTCCTGCGCAAGGCCAAAATTTGGTTCCCCCAAATGAATCTCAGTTATGGATTTTCTCAATTTTGATCTCCCTCGGCTCAGCGCCCTGTGCAGCCCTGAATCCTAAACCCAGTGGTGGCCTGAGGAGAGCTTTGAGGGCTAGATAAATATGCCTGGAGGGCTACATTTAGCCCCTGGGCTTGTGGCTTCTCGCCCCTGACCAGCTTCATAAGAAGACAGGCCTCCTGCCCATTTTAATGGCTGTGTAGAAGGAAGAATCCAATCAGGTGTAACTTGCCATGCAGATTCCCTCTTTTGCCCGACAATTAAAACATGCAGGAGCCCCGTTTTCTCTTTTGCAGCTGGCCACCCTATATAATTTACCACATGTCACTGGAAGGCCGATTGAAAACTAAAGCTCTCTGAGGGGTGATTCGTATATTGTTCTGGAAGCACGGCATGAATTATTCAAAAGCTCCAACCTGACAGTGTGAGCTTTTCTCCTTTTTTTATGACTGGGTACCAGCTACGTGGCTGTAACATTCCTGAGGAGTAGAACAGTGAGGTACTCAAAGCCCCTCCAGCGGATAAGAAAGGGGTGCATAGACTTCGCAGACGCTTCAGGTATTGCTATTTCGGTTGTTAAACAGGCGTCTTTAGGATCACCTTGGCTGTAAATATGTGACAGAGTGGAGGCAGTTCCTGAGGGTTGTAAGCACTCCAGTGAAACTTGGGTAGTTCAGGGCTTGTCCAATTTCCCCTCGACCATTTCTCATCAATCAACAAGAAAAGAAATGCCATGTGAAAAAAGGGGAGAACGTTCAGCTGAGTTGGGTGCAGGGTTGTGTTTTTTTCATGATTACCACACATTTGCAAATCAGCTCTACACTCCACAGCCTTCCCAGGTGCCCATCACGAAGGCATTGTGAAATAACTCTCTCTTTTTTTCAGACCAAGAAGTGTGGGCAGCCAGGGAGGCTGCAGAGAGATGGAGACATGGTTACTGGAAAGAAACACAAGCAACACTCTTGGATACTTAGCGACAATAAAGTAAGCTCAGAACCCTGCAGCCAAACAAAATTCTAAAGAAATGATAGGTAAAGGTGAAGGGACCCCTGACCTTTAGGTCCAGTCGTGGCCAACTCTGGGGTTGCAGCGCTCATCTCCCTTTATTGGCCGAGGGAGCCAGCGTACAGCTTCCGGGTCATGTGGCCAGCATGACTAAGCCACTTCTGGTGAAACTAGAGCAGCGCACAGCAACGCTGTTTACCTTTCCGCCGTAGCGGTACCTATTTATCTACTTGCACTTTGACATGCTTTTGAACTGCTAGGTTGGCAGGAGCAGGGACCGAGCAACGGGAGCTCACCCTGTCATGGGGATTCGAACCACCAACCTTCTGATCGGCAAGTCCTAGGCTCTGTGTCCTAGGCTCCCAAAGAAATGATAGGGTGCCCTAAAAATGGGAGCCTCTTTCACTGACTCTTCTGCACATACTTTTTTTAAAAAGAAAGATACATGTGGAAAGGTAGCGCCATGCAGCCTAGCCCCACACATTGCCAACAACCCCAGTCTCTCCTGACATTGGCATGTTCAATGAATGGTGGAATTAGTTATCTGCTTATGCAGATGTATGCAGGTAGAGACTATACCCAATCCTGTGTGTGTGGATAGAGAATCTACCCAATCAGGGTCCTGGTGCGGGCTACCCATGCAGTGGTGGTAGGCGGGACTAGACTAAATGGCTCTGCAATCCTTCCGCTCTACATGTTTTCAGCATGGGGAGGTATTCATGAGAGTTATTCTCTAGTGCACTGCATGAACTCTGCTCCTAGTCCAGGACTTTGACCTGTACAACTATGCTGGCTCTTAATGCCCACAAACAGCTGCTCCCCCCCCCCACTGTAGTTAATGGGAAAGCCCACTGAGCTCTGTGCAACCAAGGTGATGAAACAGAGCCATGGTCTGGTAGAAAATCACATTCTGCTAATTCATGCACATCACACAGGGGAGGGGGTGATGCAGAGACCCAGTCTGAGTCCCTTTCTAAGGGCAAATCTTTCTCTTGCCTGAACATTTCTCAGGTATGTGCACCCATGTTTCTCACTGGTTGTTTTCTGCACTCAGCATTCTGTCCTAGAAACTCTGAGTTTATTAGACATCCATTACAATTGACACATTGTTGCAGCGAGGGGTGAATAGATGCATTAGACAGATGATCTTAATTGGCTTTCATCCAAGAGAAATTAAAAAAGAAGAGAGAGAAAGGGAGACAGCTGAATTTGATTCACATTTTCAATTAGTAAAACTTTCTTTCATTATTATAATGCCTGCTCAAATAGCAGCCACATCATGGTGACAAATCCCGTTATCATGCTTTCTTTAATTGTCTTCCAAAAAGGCTTCTATTGAAAGCTTTGTCTGGACTTGTGTATAATGCTGACAATCAAGTTCCGTTCAAAGAGATGGGGAGGGGGAGTGTAGCAGCTCTGACTGAGGCACGTTATAATAACACATTTTTTTCCTTGCTGGTGGTTCTTCAGTGTGCGATTCTTGTTTTAGGTCACCATGCTATGATGACAGACGATGTGTGCTAACAAGATCAGTCACCAAGCATTAGTGGGATTCTGATGCTTCCCACTTATTTCAAGCTTTTGGGGTTTTTTATTTTTTAAAAAATTGATCCTCTGCAGGTGTTGTTTGCTTGCAACATTATTACACAGCAAACGTGGTTCCTTTTTTTTCTTTAAGCAGCTAAACTCATGCAGCAAGCAACCAGTTCATCTAAAGATGAATTCTAAAAGGAATTATTTATTTTTCTAAACATTGTTAAGTGGGCTTCCCCAAGTCCCCCCATCTGATTTTCATTTTACTTCATCTTTAGCAGTTTACATATATCATAATTCCTAACCATCTTTTTTTATCGCACTTAAAATAACTTCACATTTTATCACTTACAAATAACTATTTTAAAATACCCTATCTTCTACTTCTAACCCTACAGCCTATATCCACTTCCAAAGCTATTCTAAGATTTAAATATTAACATATTTTTTCAAATATTCCTTAAACTTCTTCCAGTCTTCTTCCACCAACTTTTCTCTCTGGTCTAGGAGTCTCCCAGTCAGTTCGGCAAGTTCCATATACTCCATCATCTTCATCTGCCATTCTTCGATAGTTGGTAAATCTTGTTTCTTCAGATTCTTCGCCCATCCATCCCTTTGGCTGTGGCTAAGCAGAACAAAGCAAAAAAATAGTCTCTTACCATTTAAAGAGATTTTAATGATCACAGAGAAAGAACAAAGAGTCCATTCTCAGAGTAAAGGTGCTCCCAGTTAAGGTTTCCACCCACTCATAGAATCATAGAATCATAGAATCATAGAATCATAGAGTTGGAAGAGACCACAAGGGCCATCGAGTCCAACCTCCTGCCAAGCAGGAAACACCATCAGAGCACTCCTGACATATGGTTGTCAAGCCTCTGTACCTCCTTCTTTTTTTGGGGGGGGAGACTATCTGCAAAGAATTTGAAAATAGAAATGGGCTGCATCAATAGGAGTATAGCATCTAGATCAAGGGAAGTATAGTGCCACTGTATTCTGCTCTGGTCAGACCTCACCTGGAGTACTGTGTCCAGTTCTGGGCACCACAGTTCAAGAAGGCAACTCGAGAAGATAGAGTGAACTAGCTTCTGTGTCTCCAGTTGGTGCTTCCCCTGAAGTCCCTCCTTCAGCTGCTCCCTCCCCCCCCCACCAGTAACTGCCTCATTCCCCTCAGCCACCATGTCTGTTTATAACATCACAAGGAGTCCATAGCCAGTGGCAACAGCTGGGGAATCATCTTCGCAGCTTCCATTATCTATCCTGGGATGGGTGGAAGATGCAGCCAAACACTGCTTAGATTTATTTAGAAAGGCATTTATTTAGAAATAAAAAAAAGCTTGCTTAAGCCCTGCAATTATCTTCATTGCCTTCACAAGTGGTCTTGGGAAAGATCTCGCTGGCTTCAGACATCCCTGAAAGGCAAGCCCAGGAATGCTAAAGGAGATGGCTACCATCCAACATCATCACACAGGCACTTCCACTGGCTTCTGTCTGGCAACTTGATCCCTGACATCAGCTTCCACCCATGAATATCCATTCACGAGTTCATCCATTCCCCCTGTGACTGGAGGGCGACTTCCACCACAACCTGAAAGCATAATTCCCAGGCACGCTATGTCTGGAGGGTGACCTGTGCATCCAGACACAACATTTGCGTCAACCACATTTGAAACCTCCTGTGGCGATCACACAGGGTTCCCAGACATTTAACGGTCTATTGATCCCTGTGCCACCACTGTGCTCACTTCCCCGCTGCCACCATCCTGTTACTCTCTGGTAAAACGCTGAGTCCAGACAGTTATTAAAAGTGAAAACCCCCCCAAAAAAAAAGAGTTTATTTTACAAACATTAACAAGTTTATGGTTTCTCAGATAATATTCCTGTCAGTATCTTAACTTCTTTACCGGCCTATACCTTCCTAATACCTTTTGACTGATTATCTCAACTGTTTGACTGACTCCTCTTAACAAATTCACTCTCTCACACCAGACTAGCCCAACCCACAGACCTATCTTCTCTGTCTCTTCTAACTCCAGACTGTCTTCTCAACCACTCTAACTCTAACTCCAACTCCTCCAAAAAACCTTCTGTGCTTAAACCTTATACACAGTTAACTCTGCCCCTTGGGTTCCCATTGGTTAGGCATTTTACAATTAGTTAACCCTTTCCTTATGAACCCAGTATGATGTCACACACCTAGGAGAGCAAACGTCACACCTCCCATTCAGACACACCCACTTATCAGCCAATCTCCACTCACGCACATGCAGCACACCAGCTTCAATCCACAAATATGCATGCAGCTTCTGTAGAGTGGGCTTAAAGGTAAAGGGACCCCTGACCATTAGGTCCAGTCGTGACCGACTCTGGGACTGCAGCGCTCATCTCGCTTTATTGGCCGATGGAGCCGGCGTACAGCTTCCGGGTCATGTGGCCAGCATGACTGAGCCGCTTCTGGCGAACCAGAGCAGCGCACGGAAACGCCGTTTACCTTCCCGCCGGAGTGGTACCTATTTATCTACTTGCACTTTGACGTGCTTTCAAACTGCTAGGTTGGCAGGAGCTGGGACCGAGCAACGGGAGCTCACCCCGTCACGGGGATTTGAACCACCGACCTTCTGATCGGCAAGTCCTAGGCTCAGTGGTTTAACCCACAGTGCCACCCACATCCCTAGAGTGGGCTTACCTGTATATAAAGGTGAATTTCAACCAGCTTACCTCCATCACGACCCTGAGATTAAAAGAGTCCCATGCTGTACCGACTTGGAATGCTTTCAGCCTTTCAGCATCCAAATGCAAACTCCACTGGCTTCCGCTCACCAGCATCAGCCAGCTTCCACCAGGTCCACCACCTAGCATCAGCCAGCTTCCAACTGTGGATAACATCTGCCTTCAATCTGTGATCCTAGTCAGCAAGCAAACTTGCCTTCTCATTATTCCACAGCATTCTGCTGCCAAATGATCACCTCATTCCATGTGCCAACTCACCCTCCATGTGGAAGAAGACCACCCAGTACTGGGTTGACCTCTGGGAAGGAAAAAGTTTTTTGCCCTGACTTCCCCCTTTGCCCACCTTTATATCCACTCTTACTACTTTATATCAAGTACTTTTGTGACATCACAGACAGTCTATAGCCAATGGCAGCAGCTTGAGGGAGGGTGTGTATCATCATAATCTCCTTAGACCTCACAATGGTGAGTTCAGCTCAGAAGTGATTTGTTCCTTTGCTTGTTTCTTATTAAAAAGATGTATAGCCCAACCCTAATACAGTGGTGCCTCGCAAGACGAAATTAATTCATTCCGCGAGTTTTGTCGTTTTGTGATTTTTTTCGTCTTGCGAAGCACGGTGTCGGAAAAGTTTTGGAAAAGCTTCAAAAATCACCAAAGTCTTCATAAACCTCAAAAAAGGCTACCACACCGCGTGCTATGAGTTGCTCCTCGAAGTCAAATCGCAACTGTATTAACGGTGTTAAGAAAAAGGAAACAAACTTGCAAGACGTTTCCGTCTTGCGAAGCAAGCCTATAGGGAAAATCGTCTTGCGAAGCAGCTCAAAAAACAAAAAACCCTTTCGTTTTGCGAGTTTTCCGTCTTGCGAGGTACCACTGTAAACACTGGTACCAGGCAATGGCCCATCATTAATCCAGGGGGTGGGAGGACATTTTTCAGCCTAATGGTTGCATTCCCTTACAGGCAATACTCTGAAGACCATGTGTCAGTGGTCAGAGGATGGCAGAGGTAAAACAGGAACAGAGCAGTAAATATGACTCATGTCTTTGTACTGGAGGCCCATTCCAGAGGTCTCTACACCACCACCCGGTCTCTCCGTCCAGTAAAAAAAAAAATCCCAGTTGAAGGTAACATCCCAACCAGGCAAAAGTGCTTGAGGATGGCGGAGAACATGGCTGGAAATGGGCTTAGCCTGGGGAAAGTCCTCAAAGCCAGACAGAGTGGCTTGGGGAGCTGCTTTTGGCCCACAGGCTAGAGATTCCCCACCCCGGTCATAAAATGAATGATTAAAAAGAGTGTTTCCAGCATTAGTCATACTCAGAGTAGAGCCATGGACTGAGACAGAGGGGGAGATAGCTAACAGGCCTGGCCAACCCCCTGGACCAGTTGAAAGAAGGCAAAAAGTTGAGGGACTGGCTAAGCAAAAACTGAGTTTGGTGGAGCAGAGCCCCCATTTACTCTACTACACCAGCCTCCACTGAATTGGATAAATGGCTTTTCACAAGTGAATAATAGGTGTAAGAGCCTGGTGGATCAGGACCTTGGCAGTGGCATAGCGTGGGGGGTGCAGGGGGGGCCGGCCGCACCGGGCGCAACATCTGGGGGGGGCGCACTCGCACTCACAGCTCTCTGCCCCCTGCTAAAATCCACGGGTTAGGGGGCGCAAATTACTTGCCTTGCCCCGGGTGCTGACAACCCACGCTACGCCACTGGACCTTGGTGAGGAATAGGGAGCCTTGGATTGGAGCCAATGTGTACCAGCTATTCCACTGAGAGAGAAAAGCTTCCATTGGTGCAATTGGGAGTTTTTCTTCTAATACAAATGACAGGCATGAGAGTCCACAATCTGGGTCAACACCCTAGCAAGGAGTAGGGAACCACACACCCTCCCCCGCTTTATGCAGCAGAAGAAAAGCTTCCATTGGCAAAACTGTGAGCTTTTCAGGGAGGTTTGTCTGGCACCTTCATTACTGTATATATTTTTAGGTGCCAAGCGAAAACGGTTCCTCTTCAACCAGGCCTTGGGCTGATTAACATTCTACAGCCTTTTAGATGTGTTTGTGGGAGGGCAGGTGTTTGTTTTGTTGTTTCTGTTTTAACTATTTATTTGAGCTTTTTGTTGTATTTTTATCTTGTGAAGCACCCTGAGATCTTTTGATGATGCAGTGGTATATAAATCTAATAAGTAAATAAATAAATGATAAAATAACTTCCTTCAAATACTGAAAACAGGCACCGGACATCCAATCCAGATCACGACTGGAGCAGGTGTGTGCGTGTGTGCGCGCACACACACACACACACACACACACACCAGTGGCCTGGTTGAGATAAAGATCCCCACATTTACTCATTACTTTTTAAAGGTCATTTGTCTAATTTCAAGTGGTATGTTATCTAATTTGGCCAGTGTTGTGTAGTGGTTAAGAGCGGTAGTCACGTAATCTGGGAAACCGGGTTCGTGTCTCTGCTCCTCCACATGCAGCTGCTGGGTGACCTTGGGCCAGTCACACTTCTGTGAAGTCTCTCAGCCCCACTCACCTCACAGAGTGTTTGTTGTGGGGGAGGAAGGGAAAGGAGAATGTTGGCCGCTTTGAGACTCCTGAAGGGGAGTGAAAGGCGGGATATCAAATCCAAACTCTTCTTCTTCTTCTTTGGCCCGTCAGTCCTTGGTCCATTGGTTTCTCCAATCTGCTTTTTGTAGCTGAAAAAGATGCTATGTAGCTTTTCAAACTTAGATCACATTTCCATTACTAACAATACAATCTGCTTATGACATGGTTCGGGTTCTTCCATATGCCCCGTGGGGATAAATCCCTCTGCAGTATTCCCAACCCAGTTCTAGAGAAATTAATCTCTCCAGCAATATTTCTCATTTGGAATATTCTCATTTTAAATATAGAGGCATTTCCTCGGGCCCGTTAATCATGCTTGCGGAATATAATGCACTAGGGGTCTCAGTTTTACTGCCATGTTTGAGTAAAGAGACAATAACCATGAACATAATTTTGGTTATTAGTTCCAATAAACCAATAATCTTCACTGTTCATTAAAAGTAAGAGAGATGTGAGCCAAGATGAAGTGAAATTGCTCAGTATCTGCTAGCAGGGATTGTTTTGCATTCAGGGCGCTTTCTCATATGCATTTCATAGAGGAGCTGATTTGAGTTGTGCTTTAAATACGTTACCAGAAATAAGAGCTTCCAACGTATGTTTGGATCCATTTTGAGAAACAACATGTACACCGAGAAATTGTGAAGTTTGGTGCGGCAAGAGAATGGACAATGCTGCCCTTTTTCATTCATTTTTACATCCTTGACAGGTGGGAATTGGAGCATTTGGAATGCAATTTATTCAGTGGCCTCACCTGTCTGTTTGCTCTTCATTCTATCCCTGTAGGAGTCTTCATAAGTACAGATATCTCCCCGCATATACGGGGGTCACATTCCCGGGTACTGTGTGTATATGTGAAATTGCATACAGTGGGGAGCGCCATCTAAGAAACCTGTAAGCACCCTCTAAACTTTTGGAAACCCTTGGAAAACCCTTTTAAAAACCAGCAGCACTTACAAGACTCCACTACAACCACTCCCTCCAAACCTCCTTTCTCAAACTCCAACTCTCCACAGGCCTCAAGGGTCGGTGCAAAGGCTCCTAGAATTGCAGTTGCAAAGGCTTCTGGGATTGCTAGCCATTTCCCCACTCTTTTCATGCCATTTTTGCTGTTTTCCTGCTCTTTTGGGGGGCATTGTTTGCCCTTTTTACTCCTTTTTGCAGATTAAATCGATTTATTTAATCCTTTTCCTCTGCCGCAAATATACTCGGTCACACACGAGTCAAATGCACTTAACTGGGGAGGCACCTGTAGTTGCAGGATGTCCAAATATGCACCATACATTTTAAAACATGTTTACACTACTTTAATGGTCATGGCTTCCTTCAAAGAATCCGGGGAAACAGAGTTTGTTAATGGTGCTGAGCGTTGTTAGGAGACCCCATTCCTCTCAGAGAGCTACAATTCCCTGTGTGGTTTAACCACTCCTTCTTTGCAAGGAACTCTAGGAATGGTAGCTCTGTGAGGGGAATCAGTACTTTTTACCCCTTTCTCATACTCCAAGGACTCAGCTACATTAGTCAAAAAACAGTGTTTTGAATGCGTTATAAACATGCAAAACCAGACGGCGCTGGAGGGGAAAAAATTCTATGCAATTTTCCATAGCATTTTTCCCCCTCCTTTCGCAATAACGATTTAATTTTTGACTTATTTATAGCATTTTTCCGCCTGTGTGTAGATCTACCCTAAGCCAGCCTCCCACTTGCTGGTGCCCTCCAGATCTTTTGGACTACAAATTTCACCATCCCTGAATATTAGATATGGCTGCTAGAGTTGATGGAATTTGTGGGCCAAAACCTGTGAAGGGCACCAGGTTGTGGGAAGGCTGTTATTGTTCATTATTCATCTTTATCCTCTTAGCAAGCTAAAAGAGACCCTGCAAGACTGACGAAAGAGGGGATCTACAGGTACCGTAGTCATTTTATTGAAGCAGAGATGAAAAGATGATGGTCTACAGATTTTTGTATTCGTCTGGCTATGGGGGTGATAGAGCTTTAAATCAAAGGATTAGGGCTGATAATATTGTTGGGACTGTCTGGCCTTCCACCCTTGTAGCTCTATGGTTAGTCAGTCTCCACCACTGCAGCCAGACACATCTATCCACAACATGATTGCTTTCTTGACACTTTGTACAGAATGCACATTGCATGAAATTCCTCCTGGATAGTGCTGGCTTAGGACTCTCTTCAGAGATGTAAAAGTAACCAAAGAGATAATTCTGTAGTCTTGCCTTAAAGGCACAGAGGAAAATCGTCAGAAGAACCTTCATAGCATTTTGGCTTTCTGGCCATTATGCCCAAGGCAATAAATTTCTCCTCTACCTTATAAAATAGGAAAGGTGGCTTTTAGAAAGTAATGTGTCATGCTGTATATTACATGAAATAAAATATCCTTGCCCAGTGCACAGAGAGCATTCAGCAGATGCGATAAAATACATCTGCAAGCCTGTTGGGATAAACATATAAGCAACATTGCTTTATTTATGTCTCAGCTCAAAAAGTCAGTTTTGTGCTTCATTTGTGGGAAGTGCTAAAAATCAAAATAAAAAATAAAAGCTTTAGACTTCTGTTCTACACATTTGTATGTCACAGGGACTTACTTCTGAGTAGACAGGTACAGGATTGCACTGTTAAGAAGTCACTTCAAAGCACATGTAGAAGACAACATAGCATTTTTCTTTTTCTCATCTTCAAAAGGAATCTCCTTTTCAGTTTAAACTTGCTGGCATAGAATCATATTATGGTAGAGTTGAAAAGGACCCAGAGGGTCATCTAGTCCAACTCCCTGCGATTCAGGAATCTCAGCTAAAGCACCCATGACAGGTGGCCATCCAATCTCTGCTGAAAAACCTCCACAATCTCCCAAGGGAGTCCATTCCACCATTGAATAGCTCTTATCATCAGAAACTTCTTCCTTATGCTTTGCAAACTGCTTAGATCTCTATCCTGGTATTCGATGATAAACCTATAAATAAAACAGCAGCTACTGATGAATAATACGAGCGACTTTTCAGAAGGCTAGTTAAAGTGGGGCAGCCGTTCCTTATTCTCAGTTCATAAACCTTATTGAATGGCACTTTCAGCCTTTGTTAAGGGCAGCTTTGACAAAAGCAAAGAGGTGAAGGAAAGAGCTTTGTTCAGGCCCCGAGGCACCCTGGCTGCCCCATCCCTCTGCCTCTTTTCCCACAATGCTCCTTCCCATCTCCACAAACGGCTCTCCTTTTGGCTTCAGGGAGGGTTCTAATATCTACATTTCAGAGAGCTGAAAATAATGCCAATATATTTCATATCTGGCAAGCAATGAGCCCCTGTGGTTTCAGATAGTACATAGGTTGTTGTTGTTTAGTCGTCTGAGTCATGTTTGACTCTCCGTGACCCCAGGAACCAGAGCATGCCTTGGAAACTCTCACTTTCTTCTCAAAGTTTCTCCTTTTTTTATGTCCATGGAGTTTTCTTGGCAAAATACTGGAGTGGTTTGCCAGTTCCTTCTCCAGGTTGATCACATTTAGTCTAAACTCTTGGGTATGACTTGTCCGTCTTGGGTGGCCCTGCACGGCATAGCTCATAGATTCTTGGAGTTATCCAAGCCCCTACGCCATGACAAGGCAGTGATCCATGAAGGGGAGTACATGGGTAGACAATTCCAAAAAAATTTAGTGGACATATTGACTCATTTACCAGAAGTAATGTATGGAAGTATATACTCGAATCTGTCTAAACTAAGTCTCCTATAATCTTTCCGCCAATATCAATATAAGTAGTTTATAGTCACTATGCAGCAAGGGGATAGGTTCGTATTTGTTTACTAGAGTCACATCTGGTGCAATCCTAACCATGTCTACTCAGAAGCAAGTCCTATTTAATTTCTCAGGTAGATGTAAATAGGATTACAGCCTCAGTTCTTCCTTGATTTTTCATCACTAGACATCTCGCTTGGCTTCCAGATAATTCTATTAAGTTTTCCACCAGTCAAGATGCAGTTTTGCTGCATTTCAAGCCAAGGAAAACAGCTGGGCTTATAAATATTAACTAGGACTGCCTTACTGAAGCAAACTTTGTTCTCAAAATAGAGGACATAATTTTGGCCACAGGGTCTCTCTCCCTCTCTTACTGTGTCCAAGAGCAAAGTGTGTTCAGTTGCTTGTGATGCTGTATATTTGAAATCTCTAAGGAGATCACTGACTGACAGATGTTTTTATTTCTTATTGATTTTTTTCTATTCTGTTAACTGCTGGTAAAATTCCCATGAAGAGCCTGATACAAAACCTGCTGCTATCAGCATAAATTCTTTAATTTTCTTGGATCAGCTCATAAGCTGATGGCTGAGACTTGCACCTCAATGAATGTTTTCAGCAAGAATGGTGTATTTCATAGCCCTCACTTATTGACCCACCAAGCTCAGAAGGAAACAGTGTCTGCGTACACTCTCTATATCTAAAACACATTTCACCCCAAAAATCATGGGAACTGTAGTTTGTTAAGGGTGCTGGGTATTGTAACTGTGAGGAGTAAATGACAATTCCCAGGATTCTTGGAGGTGGGGACGGTGCTTTAGATATACAGTGTACCCAGAAATTAGAACAATACATTTGTAAAGATGGAGATAGTTGCTGAGGGAGGGGAATTAGGAAGAGAATCTAATCTATAGCTACTTCCACACTGGGCATTTAGTGTGGAATAGCCACATTCCGTTCACTTATTTTTTACAGGGCAACCGTGAATAAAACTTCTATATTTTCCCCATTCAGCTTTCTCCCCACTCCCTCAAAAAATCCATCTTTTTAAAACAGAAAGGAGCAGCTGTGCAACATCCCCAGGCCTCCTTCCATAACAGCCTTGTACATAACCCCATCCTTGTTGTAGAACTAAATCAAGCAGTGACTCTCGGGGCCAACCAATGAAGCAGACTGCAAACGGAGATTTCCAGCAGCTTCACAAGAAAGTGTAAGGAAATGCTCTCAGACCCTCCAAGTGTCTCTGTTTCTGATTTGATCCCAGAACATCCCACTTTTCATTAGGACGTACCAATTTCATCAGAGAAATTTCATCAGAGAAATGTTGGAGGGTATGGAGTTGTGCAACCCTTGAGCCAAGGAGTTAAGTAGCTATACAACCTTTAGAAGACATCTGAAGGTAGCCCTGTATAGGGAAGGTTTTTTTTAATGTTTAATATTTTATTATGTTTTTATATATGTTGGAAGCTGCCCAGAATGGCTGGGGCAACCCAGTCAGACGGGTGGGACATTATTATTATTATTATTATTATTATTGTTATTATTATTATTATTGTTATTATTATTATTATTATTATTATTATTATTATTATTATTATCATCATCATCATTATTATCATCATCATCATCATCATTAAATAGGATGTCCCTATTTTCATTGGAGAAATGTTGGGGGGTATGTGCTCTGGGACAGTATTGCTGGTGAAAGGTGAGGTGGGAGATTCAAAATGGGGAAACTGAGGCAGTCTTCTAGATGTCTGCGAAAATTGCCTCGTGATCATCCTATTTAACACTTCTCCAGATACCCTTTGTGCAGTTTCATTGAGATTCTCGAGGTGGGTAGTTTTGATCCCATCTTGAACTTTCCAGAAGAACATATTCCTAGTTTTATGGGGGAATGCCTGTGAGGCACAGTTAAACCTCTGCCTTCACAATCTGCATTCTCAAGAGATGCATCTAGTGTAACTCCGATACCTTCAAAAGCACCAGAGAATGTGGGAAATAAAAGGGGGGAAAGCTGCATCGTAGTCGCAATAAAGAGAATATGTGGTTTTAACTGAATTTGTCTGGAGTCCAATTAAGCGATAAGACACTATAGGGTGTGTCGTATTACTAAGCCATTAATGCAAGCCTCTGGAGAACTGTGAGCATAAGGCCAAAAAGAGGAGCCTTAATGGCCCAGAAATGCATGCCTTGTCATGTCCCATTGTTATTACAACAGGAACTACTCACCCTTTTAAAAAAGTCAATAGGAAAGTCTGTAAACTAACTTACGAGGAATTCAAACACATCGCTATGCGGGTGATTAACTTGTTCCTTCTCCCGTCCCCCCAAGTAGGGTCCCTAACCAGCTGGACAAGGGAAGGAAATCATCATTGCTGGAGTAATCCCTTAAATAAGAATAAACTAGGTGCCGAAAGCCACCGCTGCAGCTGATTGAGAGCGCTGCCACTGGCTCACCGAGAACCCAGAAGCCTCTGAGCTTCAGGGAAACAATGTCAACAGCAGGCAAATGGACCTTGTACTGCTATCTGCAGGGAGATGTGCGTGCAATGAAAATCACCGTCGCTGCCAGCTGCCTGGGACCCTGGAGCCCAGAGGGCATGTAGCAGGCAGGGCCGTCAGCAGCTGCTAGCGGAGCGGCTCAGGATGGGGAGGAGGGGGCAATTCATGTAACACATTGCTGCATCTTCCCAGCCTGTGTACATTTAACATCTTGCCAGCACTAGGCAAATTCTATCTATTATCTATCTATCTATCTATCATCTATCATCTATCATCTATCATCTATCATCTATCTATCTATCTATCTATCTATCTATCTATCTAATCTTCTCCAAGGATCTTAAGATAATTCAATAGTTTAACTATTGTATGAAGAAGAGCTTTCTTTTCTCTCTCTTGACTCCAGCATTAAGCTTCAATGGATGTTCATGTGTTCTAGTCTTACGAGAGAGGAAGGAAAACTTTTCACTATCCGCTTTCTCAACGCCATGCATCATTTTATGAACTTCTATCGTGTCCCCTCTTACTTGCCTTTTCTCTGAAGTAACGAGTGCCTGGAGAATCTATATTATGACATCTATGAGTTGGACTAATAAATGTCAATACATAATCAGTTTCAGGCAGCAGAACGTCTTGGGTCAGCCCAGCAATTAGATTGAAATCTATTTAAGGCATCCTGAAAAGATGAAGGCAGCGACAAATAACATGAGTGATATCACTAGGGACAGGTACCAGAGAACACCAGGGAAGGGATGCAGCTCAGTGGTACAGCATGCAGAAGGCCCCAGTCAGGTCCCTGGCATCTTCAGAAGGGGCTACAAGAGAACCCTGCTTGAAAACCTGGAGCCGCTCAGTGTGGAGCTATATGGCCCAATGGTCTGATTCATGACTCATGCAGCTTCTTCATGTTGCCTCTTTGTTTGTATTTGCAAGTGTGTCTGTCTGTCTGTCTGTCTATGATTTCTGTGTGAGAGCAGGGTGAATGCATAGGCTAGCCTCTTTGGAAACTACTATGGTCGAGAAGGTTGATCGCCAAAGAATTGATGCTTTTGAATTATGGTGCTGGAGGAGACTCTTGAGAGTCCCATAGACTGCAAGATCAAACCTATCCATTCTGAAGGAAATCAGCCCTGAGTGCTCACTGGAAGGACAGATCGTGAAGCTGAGGCTCCAATACTTTGGCCACCTCATGAGAAGAGAAGGCTCCCTGGAAAAGACCCTGATGTTGGGAAAGATTGAGGGCACAAGGAGAAGGGGACGACAGAGGACGAGATGGTTGGACAGTGTTCTCGAAGCTACCAGCATGAGTTTGACCAAACTGTGGGAGGCAGTGGAAGACAGAAGTGCCTGGCGTGTTCTGGTCCATGGGGTCACAAAGAGTCAGACACGACTAAATGACTAAACAACAACAATGGTCGAAAAGGAACATACAAATATTGTGAACAAAACAACCAAAACCCCAAAATAAATACTGTAGAAGGGATGATTCTCTCTCCCTCTCTTTTCTTTCTTTCTCTCTCTCTCTCTCTCTCTTTCTTTCTTTCTCTCTCTCTCTCTCTCTCTCTTTCTTTCTTTCTTTCTTTCTTTCTTTCCAGGCCATGGTTTTCTTCAGTTCCTCACCGCCTACTGTATTGGCCATGTGTGATAGATTTCAGTTGCACACCTGAAGAAACTTGATGTAAAATATTAAAATTCAAAACTGTTTTCCTGGGAATATTAAGACCTGTACATCACCAAGAAGAAACATCTGCCTCGATCTGGGATCTCGCCACTGTTCCTTTGCTTTCCTTGTTTAAATCTGGTTGGGATTTTACAGTCAAAAGCCTTCAGGCAAATTAAACTCGTCATGTTCACCCTAAGGGAAAGGAGACTTGAGTTACAGAGGTCTCATATCAGTTGGTGCCTACCAGACGAACTCTAGGAGATTAATGAGTCTCCATAATTAAAGAGCAGCTAATTGAAATGTAGCAACTGGGCTATTGGAAATCTCACAGTTAATCTTCTGAATCTGGCTTCCTAATGCACCATCGTTTACTTAAGAACTTATAGCGCAGTCCTGTACATCAATACTCAGAATTAAGTCTTGTTGAGTTTAATAGGGCTTATTGCCAGGTAACTGGATATATGATTAGTATACTTCTATAGGAGTGTGCCACCAGTTCATTATCAACTATGACTTACAAGTTCAAAAACTTGTAATTGTGCCAAAAACACTAGTCAGTTTGTAGCAGTAGCTTCATCAAATTACTTATTCATGCAATACATGTTGAAATGCAGGCAGAGTGGGCACACGCTCTGATGTGGGGTGAAAGATTTTCCATTAAATATTTGCCATAGCTATATTTTTCTGCAGGAAAAAAATGCCCACTTATAGAAATGCATTGCGTCACAAAAAAAATATTAATTAACATAAGGAATGAACACAATACAAGTCAATCTGGTCAACTGGGGTAGATACAATACTAATCGAATCTAAAATCAACATTGTAATTAACTTTTTTCAGGAGGTTATCCCTAGAAATCAAATACTGTACATTTTATGTACACAGCCCTTCAGCCATGTTAAAATGAGTACATTAGTCATTTTCAATGACATTTCTCCCCTTAAAATCTGTGGATGACATCCGTGACACCATCAGAAGTGACAAGCCCTTCCATTCCTCTCCTCCATCTTGAAAACCTTCCCCTCCCCAACCTGGCTAAGAGGATCCGCCAACCTCCATAGCAGATTTTGGGGTATCTGGAAAGGATGCAGGGAAGAAGAGAAGGAGTCCCATTTGAGCCAGTGTAAGTTTGTTGTGCATGTGGGACACCAGAATTAGATATCCACCTAGATCGGCCTTCCTCCAGATGTTTTGGACTACAACTTCCACCAGCCCCAGTCAACACTGATCCAGAGCATCTGGAAGTCACCAGCTGGCAAAGCTTGTCCTAAATAGTGCAAGGGAAATGCAAGCTATTGGGTTCTCAAAAATGTAAATGTATGCCAATAGAAGTAATTTCCAATTTAAATTATTTGTTAATTTGTTTGAAAATATATTACATTTAAATCGCATTAATTAAATGGAGTGTTAGGGGAAGGGGTAGTACCTCTGGCAGGAGACACATTATGTTCCTTCTGGATAGTTTGTCCACCTTTGGTCCCCATCCTGTTCAGGGAAACATATCAAGTATAGTGGTACCTCGGGTTACATACGCTTCGGGTTACATACACTTCAGGTTACAGACTCCGCTAACCCATAAATAGTGCTTCAGGTTAAGAACTTTGCTTCAGGATAAGAACAGAAATCGGGCTCCAGCGGCGCGGCGGCAGCAGGAGGCCCCATTAGCTAAAGTGGTGCTTCAGGTTAAGAACAGTTTCAGGTTAAGTACGGACCTCTGGAACAAATTAAGTACTTAACCTGAGGTACCATTGTAACAGGTATCGGGTGAAAATGCCCTACCTCTTCTGTGGTGTGTACAGCAATGTAAAAAGGCAACTGGAAACAACCACACTGTGTTTTAAGCTGCCTATGGATGTGTAATTTTACTCACACGAGAACAGCCTTCTGCCTAACACAACTATGGAAAGCAGCTTGAGAATATATGAGTGTTTGGATCAAGTACATCCATTTGCTACGGCTGCATTATACAATGATAGCGTTGTAGATGCCAAAGTGTTTTGAAGGTCATCACTTCCAGCCTTCTGAGTGAGACAAGTCCTCTTATAATTGGCAGATTAGCCCACTGTAAGGTTTCCCACACTCTTTAGGCGAATTTCAGTTCTGAGAAAATATGCGCACGAAAATTCAGGTGTGTGATTTCAGAGCTTAACACAATTGCCTTTGCTAGACTGAAGCATGAATTGTATTCACTGATGCTCTCTCTTCACATGGTGATAGATCAGTGCATTAGCTTACCTGGATAGCTTAGTCGGTTAACGGTATGGTGCTGATAACGCTAAGGTTGCAGGTTCGATTCCTGTAAGGGACAGCTGCAGATTCATGCATTGCAAGGGGCTGGACTACATGATCCTCAGGGACCCTTCCAACTCACAATTCTGTGAGTCTAAGATTCTAGGATTGAGTGGCTATGGATTTCCTGGCAGAGGTGTACATGTGTACAAAGGGTGGCAACATGTCCAATGACATCCGCTATCACACCACGCCCACTGATATGAACGAAATTTAGCATGACGTGGCAGTGGTGCTGATGAAAAAGCCACAGTTCCATAACACAGTGGGCAATGCATTGTAATAGGAACATTAGAAACCGGGACAGAGGTGCCAGCATTATAACCAGGAAAACTAACACAATAATCCCTACTTCTGAACGCATTCTCTGTCTCTTTTTTCTCTAAGATACCAATTTCTTTTCCGACTTGCTCAGATGCGGTAGTAATGTTTCTAGCAGATAAATATGCAGAAGTGTATCTCAGTAGTCCTGCAACGTGCAGAGACGGCTGCCTGCTGCGTACATCCTCTCCAATGAAACTGAACCAACAAGACGGTGACAGAGTAGGAGGACCCAGAAATTGTAGTCACATGAGGAATGGGCACTGAAATAGGATTTGCATCCTATTTAGGTTCTAGAGAAGCCTGGACCAATTCAAGTCCTATTTGACAGACTCAGAATAGACCCACCTTTTCAGTGTGCGCATCTGTACCACATGATTATTATCTCTTACTTTAGCCTACTGATTTGATTTAGAAGCATGCATTACACATGACCATCCAGTCAATAGTACCTTCCACAATCTTACAATCAGACATTAACTGATATAGTTCTAGATGCCATGGATTTCCTTTCTAGATCCAGATATTTATTAATCTGTCACATCACAAGAAAGCATCAACCCACTCGTATAAGCGCGCACACACCCAGTCCCTAGTATCGCGTCCATAACTGAGGTTGCACGATGATCTCACTTTTTCTAAGGCCTCTGGTTGTTAGGTCAGGAACATCTCACCCTGTATCAGCATACATTCCCCTTTCCAAAGCCTCTGGTTAATGGGTTAGTTACTCTCTTACTGGATAGCTCAGTTGGACAGAGCATGGTGCTGATAATGCTAAGGTTGCAGGTTTGATCCCTGTATGAGACAGCTGCATATTCCTGTGTTGCAGTGATCCTCAGGGAACCTTCCAACTCTATGATTCTATGCCCATAGCACAACTGGTTTTCTTGATGGCTAGAATTTTTTATTTCTCTTTCCCTTCACAACTACATCTCCAGTGCATATGCCAATCAAGTTTTAGTCTGGCATCGCAGTGTAATGGTCTCTGCGCAAGCTCTCTATAAAAGGCAGTTCCTTAGATCCTTCCATAAAATGAAATCAGCCATTTTGAGCACGTTAACATTGTGCTTTCAGTCTGTTGTCATTTTCTTTTAGGCCTAGTAGGACCAAATCATCCAGTCGCTTTTACGTGTATCGCATCTGCTCTGGGGCATGTTTAATTATGTGGTGTGTGTCTGTGTATCAGATTCACCTAGGTTACTTGAGAATTGCTTTGCAGAAGTGTTAAAATTACAGCTTTTACAGAATCATTAGAGAAGGGCAAAGGAGATCTTGCCTACCTGCTGTTTCACACCCCAAATCACTTGTTCCATGTGCCAATCAAATTGAAGACTGTTGTATGTTTCTCATTCCAGGCATTTTTTGCCAAAACTACATTTGAAACTAGTGTTTTCAGCAAAATGGGATGGTTTTCCAGGAAAGGTAGCTGAACCAAATGTTCCAGAACTGATTTATTTATATTAAAGTTAGCACTCATTGGTCTTTATAAACTATATACAAAAACATATCCCCTCGTAGCTATTTGTTACTCGAGTCTCAGATAAATGCACTCCATTGTCCTGAACCAAATACACATATATTCGTGTTTTCACACTACCTGCTCTTATGATTCCCAACCCAATGTTAGGAACAGCTATCCAGTCCTAAATGTGAGATGTGGAAATTCATCTCCTGAAGCCTAGTCTGTTTCAATCTTTTATGCATGGCTTCCTATACAGCAGAAAATATGTGTGTGGAGCCCTGTCCCCCTTGGTGCTGGGGACATTAAGAGGACAAAAACACAAAAATATGTGTTGAAATCATTTTGATTCCTGCTGACTTTTCCACCACCTTCAGTTCATCTCGGTCAGGTATGAGGAACCTGTGAGCCTCTTGTTGTTGCAGGACCAGCATCTGCCATGGTAAAGGTAAAGGTAAAGGACCCCTGGACAGTTAAAACCAGTCAAAGGCGACTATGGGATTGCAGCGCTCATCTCGCTTTCAGGCTGAAGGAGCTGGCATTTGTCCACAGACAGCTTTCCAGGTTATGTGGCCAGGATGACTAAACCACTTCTGGCGCAACGTGACACCGTGATGGAAGCCAGAGCACACGGAAATGCCATTTACCTTCCCGCCACAGCGGTACCTATTTATCTACGTGCATCAGTGTGCTTTCGATCTGCTAGATTGGCAGGAGCTGGGACAGAGCAATGGGAGCTCTGCAGGGATTCGAACCACTGAGCTTCTGATCAGCAAGCCCAAGAGGCTCAGTGGTTTAGACCACAGCACCTCCCACGTCCTATCTGCCATGGATGGCCATCTGTCATGGATGCTTTAGTTGAGATTCTTGCATTGCAGGGGGTTGAACTAGATGAACCTTGGAGACTCTTTCAGCTCTACAATTCTATGATTCTAACTACCTTCACTGTCAGAGGCAGTATGCTGTTGCTTTCCCCAAAGACTCCTGGGAACTGTAGTTTGTTAAGAGTGCTAGAAACTGTAGCTTTGTGAGGGTGAAGTTACCTTTCCCATGATTCTTTGGGGGAAGCCATTACTTTTGAAGTGGTATGATTATGCTTAAAAGTATGGTGTGGGTGTGACCTATATGAGTCACTCCAGAGCAGTTTGGAAGATGATAAAAGGCAGCTAGTGGAAATAAAGGGTCACCACCAGGAGCCACCAATGTCTTCTCCTGCCACTGCTTCCCACCCTTCTTCTGACGAGAAGCCAGAGGAATGTATACATGGACCTAACTTCGACTGTATCCACTAAGCCCAGGATCACAAGAGGAAGAGCAAGCTAAGTTGCATGAGCTTTAGTAAACCCAGAGTAAAAGTAAAATTATCGCCTAATAATTTTAAAAAAATCTCTAAGTGGCCTACATAAAATAATACAAAACATTTTGGGGGAAATATTGTTAAATATCAAATATAAAATCATTAAATCTACAGTTTTTTAAATAAAAATTAATCCTAATGGAATTACGTATTTGGGTAGGATTGCCTACACAAAAAGGTTTTTTTTAGCAGGCATTGAAAATGGTAAAGAAAAGGACACCTGCCTAATACGACTAGAAAAGGTGTCCCCACTAAAAGAACACCGAATGAACATGATATGCCATTTGTAAAATAAAGACACGACAGCTTTTATTTTAGTCGCACCAGTGAGGGTGGGCAAAATCAACTCCATTGTTTTATGAGTCTGGAGCAAAGATGAAATCACAAGGGTGGGGTTCCTGTTCTCTTCACACTTGCACAGAATCGGGAATGTTGGCTCCTTGCCACATCATGGTGTAACAAGGCTGAACAAAGCTGCATCTGCCCCCGGTCTCTCTTGTGTGCAGCTATTGAAGGTACACGGGGCTCCTTGTTTCCCTGCATCTGGTCACCTTCCCTTCAGGCGGACGTGGGCCCTGGCGTATCTGCGGGGACTCGAGGCAGCGAGGCGAGGCCATGCGGAGGCGCTCGTCGTCGAGCTGCCACGAGGCGCCTTCCTCGTTATCCCCTGCACTTAGTATGCAAAATTCCTCCCAACCATCATTTTGCATTTCCATCTTTTGACAGAGCGCTTGGCAAATAGAAAAAAATTAAAAAGTAATGAGGAGAGTTCCCAACTGCTTTTTTGAGAAGATTCCACATATGTGCTAATTAGCGATTCTGTCTGAAAATATTCCCTGGAAGCTGTATGGGTAGCGCAGCCTGGGATAAATAATGCAAATGCCCCATGGCACTGTCACAAACACCACAATCAGTGCTTCTGCGATTTTGGTGAGACTCTCCGAGTGCTGCACCTGAGACTAAAATATTAATGAAGTAAAACTGTAGTAAACAAACCTTCATTCCTCCCTCCCCTCCTTCAAACCATCACACAGAGACACATTTACACCTCTTTCTCCCTCATTCCTTCTCTGCCTTCCCATTTCTTAGAGCAGGTTGAATACCAGGCTATTAAGATGGAAACAGATCTGAAACTATTTCCTTTCTACATCCAGCTATTGCTCCTTGCCCACAAGGGGTGTGGGAGAAACACGGTTCCATTTGCATTCTTATAAGAAACTACCTAATTTGCACGCCTCAAATTGAAACAGAGTTAGCCTTCAAAATTCAAATGCCTCCAAAATTTGGCATCAACAACAACAACAATAATAATAATAATTCATATGCCACCCATCTTTCAAGAAGTGAAAATCAGGACAATAAAGTTTTATCTTTTTTGCGGAGTTGTTGAGCTTTCTTTAGATTCGCCAAAAATGACACTGCCGACATAGGTTGCTATACATACAGATTTTCCCGGATATTTTCACAATTCTGCCTATGTCTGGGAAGTTCCAGACATATGGCAGCCCTTCTTGAAAACACTGAAGTGTTGGATTTAGAAGGTTTTAATAATGCATTTGGCTGGCATGCATATCTGTGGTACGATAAGGTAAAAGCACATAAAGCGTTTAAAAATCATATTGTTAGAAAAGCATTGTTTAATGTTTGGATAAGATAAGGATTTGTTAGAAAAGAAAACCCCAAGATGGTTGTCACCAATGGAAGCGAAGGCACAGAAAAAACTCAATATGGAGGCCAAATGGCCGAAATATTGGGAAATTCTGGAACAAGATGGAGACAGAATAAAATTGCAGAGCTTTGAAAAATTGAAAAACAAAGTGTGAGATTGGCTCCATTATTACCAAATAATGGAGGCATACAATTTCGACAAAAAAATTGGTTTCCAGGTGGAAAAATCAAAATTGGAAACAGAATTGTTAGATCCAAAAATCAAGAATTTGTCAAGAATGTATAACTTGCTGTTGAAATGGAACACTCAGGATGAAATGGTCAAATCAGCTATGATTAAATGGGCGCAAGATGTTGGACATAACATAATGATGGCTGACTGGGAACAGTTATGGACCACAGGTATGAAATTCATGGCATGTAATGCCCTAAGAGAAAATTTAATGAAAATGATTTATAGGTGGTACATGACACCAGTCAAGCTTGAAAAAATTTACCATTTGCCCGACAATAAATGTTGGAAATGTAATGAGACTGAAGGTACATTCTTTCACCTTTGGTGGACATGCCCAAGGATTAAGACATTCTGGGAGATGATTTATAACGAAATGAAAAAGGTATTCAAATATACCTTCCTGAAGAAACCAGAGGCCTTTCTCCTGGGCATGGTCGGCCAATTGGTGCTAAAGAAGGATAGAACGTTTTTTATGTATGCAACTACAGCAGCAAGAATACTCATCGCGAAATATTGGAAGACACAAGATTTACCCACCCGGGAAGAATGGCAGATGAAGTTGATGGACTATATGGAACTGGCGGAAATGACTGGCAGAATCCGAGACCAGGGAGAAGAGTCGGTGGAAGAAGACTGGAAAAAGTTTAAAGACTATTTACAGAAATACTGTAAAATTAATGAATGTTAGAAGAATGTTGGAATGAAGTTATATGGTTTTAGTAGAAATGTTATAAGGAATTAAGTATAAATAGATTAATATAATATTAAAGGAAAAATAAGGTTAGAATGTGTTAAGATAATTATAGGATAGAAAACAGAGGGAGATGGAAAGTCAATCAAGGTTCCTGCAAATTGATGTTTCAGCAGTAAACAGAGGGTTTTCCCAGGGAGGGCAGAGGGGCAAAAGCACAGGAATCAACTCCTAGGGACCCAAGACCATTGCCCCTTCCCCAATATTTGTCGTCCCCCCCCCCAATGTTGACAACCCAGGCGTTGGCACAGCAACCTCTGAGCAGCTTCTGGCTGGGGCAGGCAGAGGGGGGGAGGCAGCGGGGAGCTGGTGGGTGGGGCTGCTGTGTTTAGCCACAGCCCGGCTTGTGATTCAAGGCATTGTATTGTCTGAATCCAGCAACACTAGAGAACCTCAAGTTCCCTGTCTCTGCTGAACACTGATATAGGAAATGGTAATATCCATGATCGCAGCATAGGTTTGTTTCCTCCCCCCACCAGCTTCTATGATAGCAGGGATTTCAGCATATGTATCTGTGTACAACACAGTTCACACTCACATCTCCACATCTGAACTGTGTAGTTCAGGACTAATGTTCTGGGAGAAGTGACTGTATAATGAATCAGCTCTTAAACCTGGGGACTGGGAATATGACTTTGATATGGAAAATGACAGTGAGCCTCTGAAGAGACTTACAGAGTAGGGTGATATATAATCCATAGTGATAGAAGTGGAAATTGTTTCCAGAGGAGGCATTTAGCACTAACTTAATGGGAGGAATAGGGCTAGACAGGAAGAGTGGAGGCTGTTAGACAAAAGATGAACTGAATTTTGTGTGAGATGTGCTGAATGAAAAGGTGCTGGAAATGCTGGAAATGAAGAAACAAGGGGGAGCCATGAAGACTTTTGAATTTAAGACTTCAAGGGGACTTCTCAGAAATAAAGAAATTTATTTCTGGGCTGGGCCAAAAGGTCTCGGAAAATAATTTTCTGACAAATTTTGGGAAATGTTCTTTTTCCAAGCACTTTCTGAACTGTTGAAGAAGGTCCTTCCTGGAAAACGTTCAGCAAAATACCTCTTCCTCCTCTGTCTGCCTGGAAATTCATCATACATAAATTTTGGGTTCCACTATAGCCCCAGTTTTAATCCTGCTGAATGCTGTTTTAATATTTTTGAAGGGAATACCGGTAATAGGTTTTCCTCCTCCTTCTACAAACAATCCTCCTCTCTTGAACTAATGGCAGAATTATATTCAATGTCCAGTGAGCCAAAACGTCCCAGAAGAGAATTTTCCAAGAAAAACTGTCAGAGCATTTCACTTCTTTCTGCCCTGCTCTCCACTCCACTCAAGAATATTCAGCAAACCTCCCCTTCCCAATGTTACCATGTGCAAATAGCATGGTGAAATTTCGGAAGCCATATTCACTTAGACCAGGGTTAAACTTATATAAGGCTCCACTTTTCACTATACTTTTAAAGGCATATCATACCACTTTAAACAGTCATGGCTTCCCCCAAAGAATTATGGGAATTGTAGTTTGTTGGGGGTACTGAGAGTGCTTAGGAGATCCCTGCTCCCCTTGCCACTAGCAAAAATGGCAGGGTTTGGAAGTGTTTTGAGTATCTCAAAAAGGGATAGGTAAATGTGTCCATTTTGGTTTCTCCACATTTCCACATCGGTTTGTCCATTTTTTATTTAAAAAACATTATCATGAAAATCCTCCTACCTTTTCTCATATCATATGCATTTTTATATGCAATTTTGCCTAATATATACATTTTCTGCAGTGCCTCCGCCTTATGGAATGCTCTCCCCAGGAAGGCTCTCCTGTCACCTTCATTGCATATATTTAGACACCAGGTAATAACATTCCTCATCTCCCAGGTCTTTGGCTAATTAAACAATCTATGATCTTTTAAACTGTGGGGTGTTACTGGTGTCACTTGTTATTATGGTACGTATTTTTGTGTTTTTAGATTGCAAACTGCTCTGTGATCCTCAGATGAAGGGCAATACAGAAATTTAATTAAATAATAATAATAATAATAATAATAATAATAATAATAATAAATTAAAGCAATTCCCCAAACTTAATGCTTTTTAGTGTCATTTTCACTAACATATCAATATTTATACACAAATTTGTATATGCAATTGTGTACACCTTATTTGGCTGAAGAACCGCATTCAAAAATCCAGATAAGTGTGAATTTCTGTGTTTCACAGAAATGCAAACAGAATCCAATTTCTCCCTCGCTCCTACAAGTCAGTGGTTGCTCTCCAGCAGCTGCCTGATAAAACTGACCTCTAATGCCAACCCTATATGCAACGCCTGTGCAATACCACTTAGCTCTGCCATGTCTCCCCACACCCTTTTACAGAATTTTGACATTTTGGGCCAGCTCTCAAACTTTGCAAGTGTCCCTACATTTTTTAAAAAAAGGCTTTTGCTGCTCCCCACCCAAAGGCAACAAATATATCACAGTTGAACTCAAACTCTTACGCTTATGCTGCCTGACATTTACTGCCTCCTAGCTATTGCTTTGCGGCTGCTCCACCCCATTCCTGATTTAACTGAGAGCAGAATCCATCTAATGACTATTCACAAACCATTGCCCAAGTTACGGATAAGCATTAACCTGTGCACTTGTATGTTAGCCTACAGCTTCAAACTGCAAATCATTTACTCCTAGATTACAGGGAGTGCAGGCTCTGGAAGCTCTCTTTTTATGAAATAACAGCCCTGCTGTTTTAGCCCTCTGTTACAATACATGTCCACATTCCCTAACACAATTCAGCACTGCAAAGTGGACTATAAATGTCAGCAGTTGAATAGCATCCAGTAAAGCCAGTGGGGAAAAAATAGCGCAAGCTAGTTTGATAAATGAGGGGTAAATAACACCATTAAGATAATTTCTAGCTTTAAAGCTCTTTGCTCAGAATGTTAAAATTTGAAGAAGGCTTTAGGTTACAAGTGTGTATCTAGCAACTCCAGCATGGCTTAGAAGTTTTAAATGGTGGCTGTAAGAGGGGAAAGTAGGGGGAATCTAAAGGCAAGAGTGACTGTGCTGCTTTCTCTGCTTTGATCAAGGCTTCCAAGAAATTTCATCTTGCTATTATATTATTATTATTATATCCCACCTTTTCCCCGAAGTGAGACAGCTACCTGAAGTGTGTTTAGATAATGAAACCCAGTGAAATGTATTAAAACACATACACAATCATGCATAAGCTATCAGGCTAAACATTTGCAACCAGTGCCATGTTTTGTATCTATTTCCTTGATAGACTTTTGAGGGGATTTTTTAAGGGTGAGAAAACAAACTATTTCTGGCCCCAAATAGGTTTTATTCAGAACATAGAACTAGATACGGTGTGAGTCATCTGATTCATCCTTATAAATAATAATTAAAAATTCCCCTAACCCAAATACAACTGATATTATTTGGGTGTGTCTTTCTTCTTTTCTACCTACTGTATTGACCTGAATATAAGCCGCACCCACAAATAAGCCACACCTTTAAAATTGAAGGGGGGGAGAAAAAAACAATACCCGGGCTGCTCTCAGGGGGAAGGGGGGCAGAGCCACACCACTTTGCCAGTGGCATAAGGTTTTGAATATAAGCCAAACTTTAACTTTTCACAGTCAGAATTGGGGGGGGGAGGGAGTGTGGCTTTAATTCGGGCCAATACGGTATATATTTTGACATTACTGTCTACACTTCAGTTCCCTGCCTGGTTCCTACAAACACCCCTGTGCCACTTTTAATATCCCTCCCTCCATCCCCAGTTTGCTGGAACCACAGCAGATGGGGAATTGCAATACTGCTCATCCCTTTCTCCAGCCATGTGAAATCTTTGAGCCTTACATGCCTTATTGGCATTATGATTGATGGGAAATTTGGGCACCCCTTTATTCGGAGTTCTGTTGGGAACTACCACGAAACGGAAATCTCATTGTATATCTCCAGTTTCAAAAACAGCTTGCCCTGGGCCCTGTCTTGTTTATATTCATTTGTTATTGAGAACAGACACACACACACACACCCGGATTTCACCTCTATATAAGTAAGAAACATGGCTAGAGAGACTGGAAACATCCTTGGTGCAGATTTATAATTCATTGTGATTCTGTTTTCCAAGCTGCCCACACAGAAATGAATTCATCCTGGCTGGGAAACAGGTGATTTATACCTAGCAATTCAGCATTCATACAAAGAATTTTATATTATATTTTTTTTGAAAAACCTATGTGATTCTGTCCTACACATGTCAAGAACAGCTCTATCATATCCCCTGAGCATATTGTATTTTGAATTGGGAGGGAGGTGTCTACTCCTTGGATAATTTAATTCTAGTTATTATCAGACAGGCACTAAAGTTTTCATCCCTCAAGACTCTCACTTCTTGGTATGACAAAGGTCAGTTCATCCAGCAAGCAGAATTGATCCTTGCTGTCAGCACCTTGCATCAGTGCTTTAACTTTCAAATACTCAAGGGTCCAGCCATAAAGACAATTCTAAACAGGACTCAACTAGTGGCATTTCCCTCCTCTGACGGCAATACAAAACAATACAAAAATTACTATCACATGTTCAAAATCAAATGTTTGAAAACAAAAGCGAGTCTTTAAAGAAGCACATTTTTAATGGCGCTCCAACACACTACAGTATACTTCATAGGTGCAGAGGGCAGCTCTTTAATAAAAATTAACCTTGTTAATTTGGAGTCTTGTTGTGGGTCTTGTTCACTTGAGGGATACGAGGTGATCTATTGGAGAGGGCTGAGGAACTCCTGTGCTTATTGATTGTGGTCCTTTGCTTTTCTAGAACACTCTTGAGAAAGCAAAGCCATAAAATTGATATGGTCTACACATAGCGTCTCATCTCTTCTCTGGGTAGGAATAGCTCAAGGCACATTACATAGAAAAAAGAATGAGAGAGGTAACATTAAAGTACATAATCTCCCCCACACATCCACTTAATATTTCCCCTACAGGTGAAAGTATGGCAAGGTTTTTGCCCAACTATGAGTTTAAAATTAGTATAGTTAAGGTCAAACTAAAATATAGACTTGATAGGACCAAAGATTCATTCTCTCCCTCTCTCTCTCTCTCTCTCTCTCTCACACACACACACACACACACACACACTTTCTCTCTCACATAAATCATTGGTTTTAATTCTGGTGTTCTAAGCATTCTGACAGACACAATCAAAAAGTTCAAAAACCAACTTCTGGAATGTTTTGGGGTTTTTTTAATTATTATTGGTACTGTTAGGAGAAGATGCTATATCCTGAACTCTTAGCAGAAGTGACATCTGTCAGGCAGGTAATTATTCATCCTTCTTAATGCTTCTTTCTAAAATTACTCATAAAATGTCAGCTACTTCCCCCTGCACCAGTCAGAACCTTGATGAAATCAATAACCATTGTGCCTCTCAGGTCACACACAAGTAGATAATTCTCCGCCTTTCTAGCAAGACAATGGCCATTAAATTCCCAGTTTGTAAACTAGACTAATTAGAGGTCATGAGGTCTTGTCGCATTATGTAATTAATCAATGTCTTTTCTTCAGAATCTATGATAGGGATGGAACCTGACTGGAATATTTGCAAGTCCCCATGTATAAAAAAATATAGCAGCCTTCTCCACAATGTATTAGCATTGAAGGGGACACTTTCCAACATACAGTGTGTCTGTGTTCATCTGAAGTCACACTGACCCATCACAGAGTTGAACCATGCACCTTTGGATCAGCTGTAAGACAATACACAGGGCAATGGGAGTTTTCACACATGTTTAAATTGCCTTTGAACCTCTCTCTTCTGCTGTTTATAGTAGTTCATGCAAAAGAGAATTTGCATTTAAAACCCTGAATGTCTTAGGCCTCAAATTTTTGAAATACTGCCTCCTTCCCTACAGACCCTCTGAGGTACTAAGATTAGCAGAGGGGGGCCTTTTTGTAGTTCCACCTCAGTTTTATGCTGACTTTTCCCTTTGAAGTTCATTTGTTTGTAATTGGATAGTTCGGTCGGTAGAGCATGTGACGCTTAATCTCAGTGTTGTGTGTTTGAGCCCAACGTTGGACAAAAAGATTCCAGCATTGCAGGGGTTTGGACTAGATGACCCATGTGGTCCCTTCCAACTCTACAATTCTATGGGTCTATGACCATTTTAAGATCAATTCCGGAGTGCCCTGTGAGTTGGAAGCACTTTGTGATTTCTGAATACTGTTCTCTTTCTGGCATCAAGTCTGTCCACAAAACCCTGTGCCACCATTTGCCAACTTGGTGTCTTCCAAATGTTTTAGACTACAACCCCCATAAGCTCCAGTGAGCATGGCAATAGGATTTGTAGTCCAAAGCGTTTGGAGGCCACAAACTTGGAAAAGGCAGGCTTATGCTGCAATGAATTTGATAGTGTTCAAGGTCCCACAACATTCCTGGCCATTTTTTCCTGCAAAAGATTTGTATAGCCTACCTTCTTGAAATTATTAGAATGCTAGGTGCAATATAAATAATGAAGAAGAGGACAGATTGGTCAATAGAGATATAAAGAGATGGATAAGTTCTTGAAGTAACCCTAGAGCAGGCAGCCTTCCCCAAGCTGATCACCTCCTGACGTTTTGGTCTACAACAACTGTCATCAACCCCAACCAGTACAGCCAATGGTCAGGGATGAATGGAGTTGTGGCCCCAAGCATCTGAATGGCATCAGGTTAGGGAAGGGTTCCCTACAGGATCAAAACGTAGATGCTTGATTCATGGATATGTCAGCATCAGTAATGGACTAGGGGAAAGAATATATACACTTCCCCATACAGTGGTACCTCGGGTTAAGTACTTAATTCGTTCCGGAGGTCTGTTCTTAACCTGCAACTGTTCTTAACCTGAAGCACCCCTATAGCTAATGGGGCCGCCTGCTGCTGCTGCACTGCCAGAGCACGATTTCTGTTCTCATCCTGAAGCAAAGTTCTTAACCCGAGGTACTATTTCTGGGTTAGCGGTGTCTGTAACCTGAAGCGTATATAACCTGAAGCGTATGTAACCCGAGGTACCACTGTATTTCATTGGAACTCTGTAGGAACAGAAGGAGCTGCCAATTTTGATCCTCTCTCTTTCTTATTTTGCAGTCTTAAATTTGCTTCTCCAAATTTCTGGAGCAATTTGCAAATTTTATTTGTAAAAATCACCACAGAAATAATAAGCACATTTTATATTTTGACCAGCGTACACATTTTTGCAAGCAATTTCTCCCAATACAATGCATTTTTGTAATTTTCACTAACATATTCATTTGTGCACACTTGTACCTAACATATGCCTTTTATAATGCATGTATTGGTTGTTGTATGCATACATCCATTGGCTGGAGAACTGTGTTGCAAAGTTCAGATAAGTGCACATTTCAAAGACTGGCTACGTTTTGGTATTCATATTGTTTCAGAAAGTGTGAATGTGAATAACCTGGCTTCAAATATGAACTGAATCAAATTCCTCCCTCATCCCAACTCCATTTTCAACCAAGACATCCAGCAGTAGTAGTGGAAAGGATCTTTGGTCTTCTTCTGGAAGTATCTATGCCTCTTTTGAATAGCTTGTCTGTCACTTTGAATGTTGTTGTTTAGTCATTTAGTCATGTCCGACTCTTCATGACCCCATGGACCAGAGCACGCCAGGCACTCCTGTCCTCCACTGCCTCCTGCAGCTTGGTCAAACTTTGAATACCACTGCTCTATTCTAATTCATTCACATTCAGCCTATTGATGTTCCAGCAAGGACAAAGTATTATTCCTGTGGCGTCATCCTTTAGCACTAAATTTCTGCACTTTTTGTTAAAAAAAACACCATTTACTAATAGTTCTGCTCAAGTAAATGAATGAATAAATAAAAAGCCCAGGACATCCACATAGTAACACCACATTCCCTGAGGGAGTGCTGAGAGTTTGCCGAGAGATCTTCAAGGAAAGATGACGGGAGAGGAGAGGAGAGGAATGGAGGGCAATAGGGAAAAGATCTCATTGTGACAGATACTTAGAAGAGGGACTGCTGAAAGGCAATGGATGTATCTGGTGTAAATTTGGATCTGTTCCAGATAGAAATTTCACTGGCTGGAGGAGGTGAATTAAGAGAAGGAAAGTCTATTTTCCAAAAGAGAATCTGCTTCTCACTTGTAGTCCCCCTCCTTTATTTTTCTTGATCCGTATTGCTAAGACTTACTTGCTGCTGTGCCTTATTAATTTTTCACTTGAAGCCACACTTTAAAAAAAAAAAGTTAATTATTGAAAATGCATCTCATGCCTAATGGTGAAAGGCTGTCTCTTTCAAACAGGTGACTCGTTCAGATAACCCCGGAAGGCACTTCTGGGTCTTCTAAAGCCTTGATCAAAAATTTCTTTTTTAATTTGATAAGAACAGAGGTGATTAAAAGTGGAGATGATGGCAAGCCTAATGAAAGCTTCCTTCTTATGTCCCCCAAGAGCCAAAATAATTGTTTTATTCCATTTTCCCCCTCCCCAAAAAAACCCTTCTTCTTCTTCTTCTTTATGAATATCTTCAATGCCTGCCTCCTGCTAGCTCTCTATGACCATCTAGATCACTATAGCAGTCGAGTGTGCGGATAATATTACTCCCTGCATTGTGGTAGTTCAAAGACTGGAATGTCCAGACTAAATACACAGCGAAGAGATCAGCTCTTTAACATTTCAATAAGACAGGAACATGAAACAACAGACCAGTGACTTCAGAGCTCAAAAATTAAACAACCAGGCTGAGACACTACACAGAGCAGGCACTGAAATTAATTATGCCTTTGTCATTAAAAAAAAAGAAGTCCAGATCACATCTCTGGGCAATGGCCTAGTTTCCTCTTCTAGTGGCACTGTAAAATATCCAGTCTATCAACAAACTTGTTACTTATGGCCACTGGGGATCCAGTCTGAAGGCCTTTCCCCCAAGGTTTGTTGTTCCCGTTCAGAGCAAAAGCTACACTGCAATGGTCTGCCTCAGGCAACGGGGGGGTGAGGCGTGGACCAGCAAGAGAATCCTTCGTAGTCTTTTCTACAGTTTTGTTTTGCTGCATAGAAAGAAGATTGGTTATTCTCTACAAACAAGAGTCTAACGATTCATCTCAAAAACAAAAATCCCTGTACCCACACCCCACAAAATACTGTAACTCACATTTATTCGGAATCCATTTTATCTCATGTGCATGTTTTGTTCCCAAGCACAGATATATGGGAGGTTGGGAACTAGCAAATACTGGTGGTCAACAGTTGTTTCTTTCCAGCCAGAACTCACAGGAACTCAGTTTTAGCACCTCTCAGGTAGGCACCATTGCCATTATAAGAGAACAAGGGAGGGATTCATGTTGAGTTCTGGCACCTCTTTTTCTAGACTGAGAGCCACCATTCATGCCAGTCTGGTAAGTGCTGCTGGTTTTTTAAAAGGGTTTCTAGAACTCTAGAGCTTTTAGATGGCATTCCTCACTACAGTGGTACCTCAGGTTAAGTACTTAATTCGTTCCGGAGGTCCGTACTTAACCTGAAACTGTTCTTAACCTGAAGCACCACTTTAGCTAATGGGGCCTCCTGCTGCTGCCGTATTGCCAGAGCCCAATTTCTGTTCTCAGACTGAAGCAATGTTCTTAACCTGAAGCACTTTTTCTGGGTTAGTGGAGTCTGTAACCTGAAGCGTATGTAACCTGAGGTACCACTGTATAAGCATATAGCGTATTTCACATATTATGTGCGGTACCCAGGAATGTAAGCCCTGTGTCAGTGGGGAGACACCTGCAATAGCCCTGAATTCCATCCTCAGTGTTCCTTTGTGAAACTACAGAGAATTCATTGGAGCTTCTGAGCACATTAGAAAAAAACCAGTGTCATTCTGATGTCCAGGATATACCTTTCAGAAGTGAAAGTTTCTACAGCATTTCAGCTCCATTTCATAAAATGAAATGGATATATTTGCAACCACAGACAAAGCATTAGAGATCCTAGAGGAAATATTTCTGGCCAAGGGTATTCACACAGACACATAGTCTAAGAATTTCTTTTATGTGGGAACAGGGGAATTGGGTTTGAGAGACAAATAATAAGATAAGAAAGCGAATAGTCTCATTGTTCTGGGCTATGTACTGAGCTGGATTAATCAGCTTGGGAAGGAAAGAAAGTGAACAGATAATATTGTCAGTTTGTCCGTGGTGGTGGTGTTTGCAAGTTGCTCAGGAACCTGCCTCCCCTCCCAGAGTGGAGTTATATATTCTTATGCATAAAGAAGCCTTATTTGACTTAGATTGCATGCAGGATATTTACATCCATAGGGTTGGAATGCTACTTCACAATATTTGTTTCCTTCATTGGGGCTCTTTCTCATGCATAACAATAATGCATGGGGTCCCCACCATCTAGACATCGGACCGCAGCTGTCTGAGAATAAATGGGTAGCCTTCCATTGTCTATGTGTTTGTGTTTGTGTGTATATGTAAAGGTAAAGGGACCCCTGACCATTAGGTCCAGTCGTGACCGACTCTGGGGTTGCGGCGCTCATCTCGCTTTATTGGCCGAGGGAGCCAGCGTACAGCTTCCGGGTCATGTGGCTGGCATGACTAAGCGGCTTCTGGCAAACCAGAGCAGCACACGGAAAGGCCGTTTATCTTCCCACCGGAGCGGTACCTATTTATCTACTTGCACTTTGACGTGCTTTCGAACTGCTAGGTTGGCAGGAGCAGGGACCGAGCAACGGGAGCTCACCCTGTCGCGGGGATTCAAACCGCCAACCTTCTGATCGGCAAGTCCTAGGCTCTGTGCCACCCGCGTCCCATGTGTATATGTAGAATACACTAAAGTCAGAGAGAGACTGGGTTGTATCCAATGTTGCACTAAGGAACTTGTTCTGTCACTGCAAAGATTCGTGCTTGCACAGTGGAACTGCAAACCCCCTGCTCCCCCTTGGTGCCCCCTAAATCTGTTCTGAGAACATTCCCCAATTCTCTAGAGCAGATCTGGGAGGAGATGTGTTGCAAAAGCATAAATCTTTACGCAAATTGAATGAGTGCTGCAGTCCTAACACTACTTACCTGTGAGAAGACCACACTGAATGCAGTAGAACATGGGTAGGCAAACTAAGACCCGTGGTCCAGATCCTTCTAAATCCGGCCCATGGACAGTCTGGGAATCAGCATGTTTTTATATGAGTAGAAGGTGTCCTTTTATTTAAAATGCATCTCTGGGTTATTTGTGGGGCATAGGAATTCATTCTTCTTTTTTCAAAATCTAATCCGCCCCCCCCCCCGCAAAGTCTGAGGGACAGTGGACCGGCCCCCTGCTGAAAAAGTTTGCTGACCCCTGCAGTAGGATGTGCTCAGTAGACATTGTTAGGATTGTGCTGTTAGTCTAGTTTAAGGGAGATCCAATGGGAAATAAGTTAGTCATGTCTAGTTTAAGAAAATAAAAAGAATGTGCTGGATCAGGCCAATGGCCCACTTAGTCCAGCATCCTGTTCTCGCAGTGGCCAACCAGATGCCTGTGGGAAACCCAGAAGCAGGATTCGACCACAAGAGCCCTCTCCTCTCCTGTAATTTCCGGCAACTGGTATTCAGAAGCATTACTGCTCCCAACTGTGGAGGCAAAACATAGGAAGCCTAGTAGCCACTGATAGCCTTTCCCTTCATGAACTTGTCTAATCCCATCCAAATTGGGAGCCATCACTGCCTCTTGTGGGAGTAAATTCAATAATTTAACTACACCATGTGAAGAAGTGCTTTCTTTCTCTTGATTTTAACATGGGGTGTCCATGTGTTCTAGTGTTATGAAAGAGGAAGAAAAACTTTCTCCATCCACTTTCTCTATGCCATGCATAATTTTATAAACTTCTACCCTGTTGCCCCTTGCAGTTTCTTTCCTAATGAACCCTAGCATGGAACCTTCCCTTTTCACAGCTGCTACACACTGGGCCAACATTTTCATTGAGCTCTCCACAATGACCCCAAAGTATTGCTTCCGGTCGGTCACTGCCAGTTCAGAGCATATATGTGAAATTAAGATGGTGATTATTTTGCCCCGTTATACATCACTTTACATTTATGCACAATGAGTTGCATTTGGTAAAAGGTAAAGGTAAAAGACCCGTGGACAGTTAAGTCCAGTCAAAGGCCACTATGGGGTACAGCACTCATCTTGCTTTTCAGGTCGAGGGAGTCGGCGTCTGTCCACAGACAGCTTTCCAGGTTATGTGGCCAGCATGACTGAACCGCTTCTGACACAATGGGACACGATGACGAGTTCCAGAGCACACGGAAATGCCATTTACCTTCCCATTGCAGTGGTACCTATTTATCTACTTGGACTGGTGTGCTTTCGAACTATTAGGTTGGCAGAAGCTGGGACAGAGCAATGGGAGCTCATCCATCGTGCGGATTCAAACCACCAACCTTCTTTTTTTAATTTTTAATTTTATTTGCTCAACACATAACAACAAAAAGACAAATTACATCATAATAAGAATATCATCAATCACGCATAACATAAAGAATTAACATAAATTTCATAATCCATAAACTGTAATGGTCTCTTCCTTTTAAATCCGACTTTCCATCTACTCCATAAATCTAATTACCATTTTTTGCTGCCAATACATGTTATTGCTATCATCTCAAATCACTTCAGAATATGTTATATCATATAACTAGTGAACGATATTGCTGGTATTATTCAAAAACGGATTTTAAGTCAGTATTATTAATTTTCAGATACATTTTAAATGCTTCCCGTTTTGAAATAAATTCTTTCCTTGGTTTGTTCTTTAATTTTTCAGATAGGCTGTCTAATTCAGCATAGTCAATCATTTTTTGGACCCACTCTTGTCTTGAGGGAGCTTTTTCACTTTTCCACATTGTGGCTATAAGAACCCTTGCTGCCACCGTTACATAGAGAAAAATATCCTTAAATTTATTAGGAAAGTCCGTATCAATAATATTCAGTAAGTAATCCTCTGGTTTGAAGGTAAAGGAGATTCTTAACATCTTTTCAAGTTCTAAATGGATCTCCTCCCAGATCATTTTAATTTTATTGCATTGCCACCATACATGATAAAAGGATCCTGGTTGTACTCCACAACCACCTACCTTCGGATCAGCAAGCCCAAGAGGCTCAGTGGTTTAGACCGCAGTCCAGCGTCCACCCATTTACTCACTTGGAGAGCTTAGTTTGGAGCTTTTTGGAATCCCTTTTTGTTTTTATGACCTTGAACCATTTAATAGCATCTGCAAACCAAGGGAAAAGATTAAGAAGCACAGTTCCCAATACTGATCCTTAGGGTATTCCACTTCCTACATCCTTCCATTAGGAAAATTTAAGTCCCATTAATTTCAGTGGGTATACTCTAGGTGTGTCTGGATCCAACCATACGTCTTACTGCCCCTACCTATATAAGGGATTTTCTGTTGGAATCAAGGAGAAAGGCAGGCTTAAGGACCTGGTGTCAAGGACTACTCCAGTGCTACAGGTCTGGGAAAATGTAAGTGAGAATAGACATTAAAGTGTTATCTTTTCAACTTGATTCCATGAGATGCTCACCACAATCTGAGGGGAAGATGCGCCGAAGCGAGATGAATTTGAGCTGGCTGTCAGGCCTTTGCTGCAGACAAAAGTGCCAACTTGATAGTAATAATTAATAATCTTCTACTGCCACTGGGATAAACAAGGAAGGAAGAAAAAAGGAGAGAGTGAGATGAAACGAAAAATGTACAAAAAGTTCAAAGGGGGCACAAAGGAGAATGTATGGAGTGACAGGCCTTTCAACAAGGGGCAGGCAGGCAGCAAGTAAGCAAGCCTACCGCCAGACAATTTAACCCAGAGGGGACACAAGGGGACCTGAAAGGAGGGTGAACAAACAAAATACAAGACCTAGACAAAGGCGAAGTCGAAATTACGGAAGCTGTAAAATTAGTGCAAGACATCAGACAAATATAAATACCTAAACCGAATAAACAAATAAATAATAAGATTCAGCTGGTGAAGCCAATGGCCCATCTAGTCCATCATCCTGTTCTCACAGTGGTCAGCCTATGGTGTCTCCTGACATCGCGCTGGCCAGTGCAGCTTTTCAGTAAGCCACACCAGTCCCTGCGGAGTCTCCTGATGCTGTGTAGGCCAGTGTAGCTGTCTGGTAGGCCACGCCCGGTGAAATATACTCGGAGTCGAGAGTGAATTTCATGCTCTTTATTCAGCTCATAGTGGTGAGGAGGAATGCAAGCTCCCCCAGGATGTCTGCTTTATATACATTATTTACACGATAGGCCCCATGTGATTGGCTAATTCCGGGATTCACCTATAGGCCAATCAGGTTACGGAATCACTTCTACCTGGAGCTGGATTGGGTGGCTCCTGTGGACCAATCAGACTGCTGCATTCTGGATCCTATTGTTTAGGACCAATCAGACTGCTGCATTGTGGCTCCTATTCAACTCAGTACATAACACCCGGCCTCCTCAACATTGAGGAGGCGGGCCCCCTTCAAATAAATATTGAGAGGGCCAAAGACACCTTAGCCTCCTAGAATTGTTGCGCCTGTTCAGTAGGATGCTGACTCCAACCGTGGAGACAGAGCTTAGCCATCCTGGCTATTAAGCACTAATGGTGCCTGAATAGAGAAATGTTCTTTGGTTGTAGCTACACTCTGTATGTAATCTCATGGTCCTCCAGTCAGTAAATGTCAGAGTTATGAGCAGGTGCACAGAGACAGCAGTTTAATGGCGCTTTTTTGCTTTCCTCCCTTGTATTTAATGCCTAAAATTCTGGCATTCTGATCTTGTAAGAGTACAGCTGATTAGAAAAGGAACTAGGCATCTGCCTGTGCTGTGGTGAACTTGGTTATTGTGATGAAATTTTGTCTGCGGCTAATGAATGTTGTTGTGGGCAGTACTTTGACTCAGTACCATCGCCTATAGTCCAGGGGTCAGCAAACTTTTTCAACAGGGGGCTGGTCCACTGTCCATCAGACCTTGTGGGGGACCGGACTCTATTTTTTTTGGGGGGGGAGAACGAATTCCTATGCCCCACAAATAACCCAGAGATGCATTTTAAATAAAAGCACACATTCTACTCATGTAAAAACACGCTGATTCCCGGACCGTCCACGGGCCGGATTTAGAAGGCAATTGGGCCGGATCCGGATCTTAGTTTGCCTACCCATGGCCTATACCTTCCATATCTCTCTTCTGTACCAAGCTGACAAACCGACAGCTTGCACCAGTCAGACGGAAGTGAGATGGAACACATGCCCCATTAAAACCACACCCACCGACCCGCCACAGAGGAACCAGGTATGCTGCCTGTACGTACCCCACACAAATTAAAATACTGAGGATCTGTTCCTGATCTTTCACAAAAGTTGGAATTTGGGGGAAAGAAGAAAAAGAGGTTTCTCAAGTAGATTACAGTGGTGCCTCGCAAGACGAAATTAATTCGTTCCGCGAGTTTTTTCGTCTAGCGAATTTTTCATCTTGCGAAGCACGGTGTCGGAAAAGTTTTGGAAAAGCTTCAAAAATCACCAAAAACCTCAAAAAAAGGCTACCACACCGCGTTCTATGAGTTGCTCCTCGAAGTCAAGTCGCAACTGTATTAACGGTGTTAAGAAAAAGGAAACAAACTTGCAAAAAAACGCAATACGTTTTCGTCTTGCGAAGTAAGCCCATAGGGAAATTCGTCTTGCGAAGCAGCTCAAAAACCGCAAAACCCTTTCATCTAGTGAGTTTTTCGTCTTGCGAGGCATTCGTCTTGCGGGGCACCACTGTATTCCAGGATATCAACTGAATGGTGATATGGCATGGCAGCATGCCAAAAAATCTACAAAAAAATCTCCAGCAACTATACCACTCTAAATGGTAAGAGCAGCAAGGCCCTGGCTCTCTGTATAGTCTCCTGGCTTTCCCAGCTACTGAAGTTAATTGCAGGAGGAATTGAAAATCTCACATTCAGAACTACCATTTGGAGTTTGTGCCACTGAGAATCAGCCCCTACCTCCCCAAAGCTATCTGTTCTGACAACCCTTCAGTGAGAAAAACAATGCAAGCTTACATACCTGTTTTCAGAGGCATGTAAATTTAACTGTGTCCAATCACCCCTGCTTTCATCCACCAACACCGGGAATTTTCTCAGACCTCCTGCATGGTTCGGACACTTCCCCACAAAAGCAAACGTACGGTGTTCACGTTGGGAACGTGTGAATTGTGGGTATTTACAGCGTCCCTGAGAACATAATCCATCTTCCAAGTCCCAAATGGAATATCGAACCGTCACTAAAGTGGTGTGTAGACAGACACAGCAGGAACTGAAGGACCTAAATCAGAGAGTCGTCATCATCCCTACAGGTAAGTTTTTAAACAACAGACTCTTCTGTCGCACCGTAATAAAAGCATAAGGCAGCACCTCTAGGCCAAAGCTTTTTATTTCAAACACACGGCTCGAAACTAATTTGAGGACCCGAGTGAAATGATTCCAAATATCCTGCACATTGTAAGCCACCTCACAACCTCTAACAGCCACAATTCCGCACAGTTAGTATTCGATTAAGCAAGGCCAGAGATTAAGACATCATGGAGACGGTATGATCCCACCCCAGCAGGAATGAGGTTGTTTCATCTCTTCAGTTGTGTAGGCGATGGAGCGACAAATGGCAACGAACTTGGAAGAGCGTATCCGGTTTGCTTTCTAAGGCCATGGAGCCAACAGTCCCCATTTATGCCAGAAAAGTTGCATTGATTTTTGAAAGAATTATTCTGGAACAGAACACACTGCAGTTTGCTTCTGAAGAAAGATTGCATTTCGGCGTGTCTTTTCCTCCAAAAGAAAAAGTGAATTGCTAGCCGTTTTCTAGGTGAAATATGCAGAGAGGCCAAACTACGTACTTCTTTTGAGAGAAATATGTGCAAATATTACTTGCAAAGAGACAAAGATCTCCACAGTGTATCAGTCTCTGTCATCTTTCAAAGGCTGAAGATAAACAAAGAATTCACATCTATTGCTTAGCCTGTTAAACTACTCACATGAATCTCTCTGTGTGTATTTTATTCTTCTCTCCACCCTGCCCCCAGGAAAATCAGCTTCTTAATTCTTTGTCATCTGCTTAGTATACTTTGTTCCATATTTCAGATGCACCCTCAGTTGAGTTTGGTTTTTTAAAATAAATAACCCTTAAACTTCTTGGTTGTTATTTTCTCTTAACAGCATCCTATTTATTTTCTTTACATTGATGTATCCAGGTTAAAAGGACCCTGGAGGTAGAGAATTCATTTCAAGGGGCTCCCAGAGAGATGGCAGCAGAAAATTTACAGGTTCTTGCCAGACACAAGGTGTAGAATTAGCAAAATCAGAAAACTGGTGCAATACACACACACACACACACACACATATACATACACACACACACACATTATATATATAATATAAATACACACACACACATTATATATATAATATAAATACACACACACACATTATATATATATAATTAAAACAATACCAGCTGTAGTCCAAAATTCTGAATCTGACCACTATTCCTGCATATTATTAATAGGAGTATGACAAACATACGGTGCAAGACTGGAACAACTGGTAATGAGGGCTGTGGATCCTTAGGGGCACAAGTATTTGTCTTGAGTGGGGGGGGAGAAATTTGATTCAGTTTGAATTTAATGGCCAACCTGTTAAATTTGTAAGTTTCTGAAACAGTATGCAAACTGAGGCATTGCCATTCTTCAAAATTCTCGCTTTTCTGAATTTTGCAGTGCGGTCCTGCAGGCAAGTAATGAGTACAAAAATCCATATACCAGGGTAAAGTGTGCATATAAATGTAGATATTAGTGAAAATAGCATATAGAAATGCCTTATATTGGGGAAAGAATGCATACAAAAATGTGTATATTAGGAGAAATTTACACAAAAATGCTGGTGCATTTTCATGAGGACTTTTTTTAGAGCAATTCACAAACTGATGTAGAAATGTGGATAACCAAGCTTAAGGCTGGAAAAAAGAGAAGCCAAGAGAAACCCAAACTGAGATACTTACCCATCCCTAATCTTGAGCAGTGGCCCTGAATGATGCACTAGCTGATCGGACCCCACAGCCCTCTCTTCCTCCCTGGCTTCCCTCTTCTTTCACAGCCGTTTTTGTCCATTTCATTGTGAGTAGCAGAAACTCCATCCTTGGGAGGAACACTGGCCTGAGTTCAGTCTCCTTCTTTCGCCTTCTTCGTCTTCTCATTTAGCATTCATTTTCCTACAATCTCAGTCCTAATGAGATGGCGATCAATGCTTCCTAAATTGCCCCCTGTCTACGTGTCTTCAATCATAACTCCTTCTAATCTACTCCATTCTCCTTTCTGTCAACCAATTCATGTTTGCTTAAGAAAACTGAAAAGCAATCTTTTCCAGATCCACCTATATGTCTCGAGCTTCATTAGTTTTTCTCTCCAACTTATTATAATCCAGCTCACTCCAGCAATTAACTCTCTCCTTATGGATAGCCCACACTGCTTGTACAGGTTTTGCATATTTATTTTCCCAGGCTCCAAACCTATCTTATTTTAATGCCTGTTTTTACTGCATTTTATGATTGCAGTTTATGCATTAAAAAAAGAGAAAAAACAGTTCTGAGGGTGAAGATAGATAGATAGATAGATAGATAGATGATAGATTAGATAGATAGATAGATGATAGATAGATAGATAGATAGATAGATGATAGATAGATAGATGATAGATAGATAGATAGATGATAGATAGATAGATAGATAGATGATAGATAGATAGATGATAGATAGATAGATAGATAGATAGATAGATAGATAGATAGATGATAGATAGATAGATAGATAGATAGATGATAGATAGATAGATAGATAGATGATAGATAGATAGATAGATAGAAGATGTGTATATACACACACGTGTGTAGATACACACATATATGGGGATATGTGGTGGAAGGGGTTAGAGAAGAGGTAGTATCTCTGGTAACTATTCTGAACTTAAAAATGGAAAGCGTTATGCCAGTGGTCAACAAAAGAGGTTTAAAGACTCTCTCAAGGCAAATCTTTAAAAATGTAGTATAAACACTAACAACCGGGAAACACTGGCCTGCGCTTGCTCCAGTTGGAGAACAGCCTTTACCAAAGGTGTCATGGGCTTTGAAGACGCTTGAACCTATGTCCCCACTGTGGAAGGACGTGTGGATCCAGAATTGGCCTCCACAGTCACTTACGGGCCCACTGTTAAAACTGTGTTTATGGAAGACAATCTTACTCGGCTATGAGTGATCACCAAGGAAGAGTACCTCTGGTGGGGGTGGCCCATCTAGGAGAAGGAAAACTCTGGTCCTAAACCTCCACTGTCTTGTGGGATATCTTCAGGAGAATAAAAGGCTATGGACCACACCAACAAAGCCAAGAGGGGGATCTTGGGATCTTGCCATCTTGCTACCTTCCTGCAAAGGCTACTTGGTCTGTAACAGAAAGGCAGTAATCTGCTTCTATATGTTTGGTTTCCATTGCATTCTTGGATTATAACTGCCATCAGTCCCAGGCAGCATTGCCCATAGCCGTGGATGTTGGAAGTCATAGTGCAACAAGATCTGGAGTGCCTCAGGTTGCCCATCCCTGGTATATAGGATTGCAGCCTAAGGCACCCTGTCACATACATCCACTTCTCCATGCCCTTTAGAGGAGGGCAGCCCCCTCAGCAGCATCCCTCATTTCTTGGCCAATAGGCAGTGACACCACCAGGAAAGGAACTCACAATACAGCAGGATTTCCTTGCACAGCCTTTGTTGGAGTAGACACATGTTGGGAAACCCAAGAAGCACCACCATTGTTCAGTAAGCTTCCTGAACCCTGAGTCACTGGGGAGGTAGGAGGCTGGAAGGCAACATGAACAGATCTGTGGTGAAGTTGCATTGACTGTTGCTCTGGGCATTGATAAAGAAACATCTATCTTCTGTCTCTTTTTGACTATGAAATGAAATTTGCATTTGATTTCAACCCAAGCACCAAAGGTTTAGGCTGTGTTGCTCTAGGCCCTAGGGCTTTTTAAGGTGCCATGTATATGCTGAGTTAACTGAGAACACCAGTGACTACCTTGGAGATGGAAAGTTGCTTGGATATAGGGGAAAAGAGAAGGGAACCCCAGGAATGGGAACAGTAGCTTTCATTGGGAGAGAAAGATATTTTTAATCCAGATATCTGGATCATTCTAATGCAATGCATACACTTGTACTCCTAACCTTAGAAGCTTCTCAGATACAGGGAAACAAGCATGTGACATTTTATTTATTTATCTCTTTCTTGGTTATCTTTTTCTTTTCTTCTTTCTTTCTTTCTTTCTTTCTTTTCTTTCTTTCTTTCTCTCTCTCCCTCCCTGCCTCCCTTTCTGCCCCCTCCTCCATCCTTTTCTCTCAGACACAGAGGTTTTAATTACGAAGAAGCTAGTTCCTGACACAATGGTAATGACCTCATTTCTATTTCAGTTAAAATGAGCTTATTGCTATTGACTTTTGCCTTCTCTAAATGGTTCACCAATCACCCATCAATATCTAGGGAAAGCTGCTCTTAAGAACATCTGCTGGAAGCCTCTCAACAGAGTCCCAGTCAAAGATCTACTTCTTTGGCTGCAATCCGGGGGACAATGACTGGGAATAAGCTCCATGGAAGTCAACAGGACTTTGACCGTACTATTCATAAAAAAGAAGAAAATATATCCTGTTCCAGTCAGTTTCATCTGCTGTGAACCTCATGCTCTTTTCTGGGTGTCCTTGCATGTGATTCTGCCACCGTTGCCCTTGTCACGTAGTGTAATCTCAACTGAAATGTGCGAGAAACATTGGGAAAGTCATCAATGAGCACGCCCAGGAACTTTCTGCAAATGTGGCAGATATACCGTAATGCAAAGAACAACTTGTTCCTGCGCCACTGATGAATTCCTGCTATCAGCAATCAGTTGATTTATTTTAGCCTCCCCATGTAAAAAATAAAACTAAAAAATGCAAAATAAATGAAAGCCCATTCCATCCCATTCCCTGGGGTTTAATCCACCGTTTGCTCTTAGAATCAACCAATGCTCATTGTGATCAGAAAGAGACGTCTTGAGCTATCGTGCATCGTTCATTTATTTATTTATCTACCTATCTATCTGTGCTTATTATTCTGTTTGATGCATTTAAAGCTTGGAGGTCAACGTGGAACATATTCGGCTGGGCTGGCACAAACTGTGCAGGAATCTAATAGAAAGCAATATTGTTGAAAATGGATATCAATTGAAAACAGAGAGCAGTGTCAACTATTCCCCACTGGGAGCAGACAACAATAAAACCAGCCAAGCATTACACAGTTGAGCCTGCCAAATGTCATTAGAGTGTAGGGCGGGCGGGGAGGTGCGCGGGGGGAGTAAAAGCCCCTACTATGGCTGAGCAAGGAGAAGAGGGGGGTGAGGGAGGGGGAGCTCACACACTCCTCTATTTCTTTTCCCTACCAAAGCTGGAAACGGAGATTATAAAATTAGATAGCCAAAACTACCTGGGACAGTGCAGCCTCGTGAGGGTTTGGTAGGTGGTGTTGCTGAACTGTCCCATTGTGGACAAGAGAGAGAGAGAGAGAGAGAGAGAGAGAGAGAGAGAGAGAGAGAGAGAGAATTGAAATGAAAAGCAATAAAGCTGAAAATGTTTGAGATTGGGATTTTTTAATATAAAAAACCAGCAATGCAAAGACAGTCTCTTAAAAAAAAAATTAAAAATGCAACATTAGAAATTATTAGAGGCTGGTGAAGAATTGTTGGCTGATGAATCTATATAGAATACAGATATATTCATACATATATATATATATATATATATATATATATATATATATATATATATATATATACATACACATACAGCCCCGTATTCCCTTTCCAGGGAAATACTTTTTTTCCCTGCTTCTAGCAGAGTGGAGTGGGGGCGGAATCCATATTTAATCCAACCCCTGATTAAGAAGAGAATGATTTGCAGTTTAACACAGCCAAGTCTGGTGGCAACTGTAGCACTGGAAGGGAGTGTATCATTTAACACACAAATGATCAAATTATTGCTATCTAGGAAAGTAATTGGCAGGATGGAGAATGGGAAAAACATGGGTGCTCACACAATTGGCAATCTGCAAGCAGGTTCCATGTGCCAATGCTTTGCTAATGCCCTCAACTTCTCCCATTGTCATTTTCACTGATGATTTGTAAATTGTCAAACAAAGGAAATTTGTCTCTCAGACAATGGGGGAAGCAGCTGATTCTGGTGTTTCAAACAGCCATCCTAGAGCTCCACCTAGTGAAGACACAGATACGTCCGCAGAAGCGGTTGCTTGACAGAATGAGGAGGCCGAGTCTGATAAACAACATGTTGGAGTGTCTTGTGTTTGCTGTTGTTTTCCTGGAGTCCACCTTCTTCTGGCTTAGAAAACATGGAACCTCCTAATGTCCCTGCTTGATTTACTGCTATATCTGCCTAATGTTGAAAGCAGTGAGACAGAGATCACGCCCATGGTAAAACGTAGGTGATCCAGGATCCATTTTAGCGCACAGATTATAGGGGAGAAATTCTATTCAGTTTGCATTTAAAGGTGAACCTGCATAGTTTGCCCTTTTTTGAAACAATGCACGAACCGAAATGCAGCCCTCCTTCAAAACCTGTGCATCTGTGAATTCTACAAGGCTCCAGCTGAGTAATGCGTACAAAGATGCTTGAAAAGGCTTTCTTTGTTTTCAGGGTAAGGAGGGAACCCAGCCTCCTCATCACATTTGAAGGTAACACCTGCCACCACCCCAAAAATATTACCCACCCCAAAACCCAAGGCGATATGTTTACACTGACCTAAAACTTCCCCAAAAAATCCCTGTATTGAATTCATAAACCATGATTAGATTGTTCCAAGCCAGATCTTTAGCCAAACTCCATTTATTTCCCAAACAGGTCAAGCATCTCATCAGCACTGATGAGCTTAAGTCATGCCAGCAAGGTGTTCAATGTGTGAGAGAAACAGGCAGTATTATCACCACATCCAACAAGTGCTGGCTCTCCTAACCCAGTCAACCAGATAATCCATTTAATGTTAGATGGACTGGAGTTATTCAGTATGAAACTGAGGGCGGATGCAGATGATCCACTCAGCTCATCAGGAAGTACGTTGGAGTGATCCATCTTGTTGATAAAGTGGGCACTGAAGCTCTCCGATGCAAAAACAAATCTTCAGTGAACTTGATTTCCTAGCTCATGTAAGGTTATTTAGATGCCATTAGGAGCAGACGCGGGTGGCGCTGTGGGTAAAAGCCTCAGCGCCTAGGGCTTGCCGATCGAAAGGTCGGCGGTTCGAATCCCCGCGGCGGGGTGCGCTCCCGCTGCTCGGTCCCAGCGCCTGCCAACCTAGCAGTTCGAAAGCACCCCCGGGTGCAAGTAGATAAATAGGTACCGCTTACCAGCGGGAAGGTAAACGGCGTTCCGTGTGCTGCGCTGGCTCGCCAGATGCAGCTTTGTCACGCTGGCCACGTGACCCGGAAGTGTCTCTGGACAGCGCTGGCCCCCGGCCTATAGATGTGAGATGGGCGCACAAACCCCAGAGTCTGTCAAGACTGGCCCGCTCGGGCAGGGGTACCTTTACCTTTACCTTTTAGGAGCAGACAGTCATTTTGACCATTAGACCTGAAAGTCAGGAAACCAAAGACAGGCAGGAGGAAACTGTTGTCCTCCTGAACTTCACCTGTTGCCATCCTGGACTCCAGCTGTTGGACTCCAATCCACATCAACCCCAGCCAGCAAGGCCAATGGTCAGAGGTGATGGGAGTTATAGTAGTCCAACAACATCATCTGCAGGGCCACTGATGCAAAGGCACCAGACATCCCAAAAGAAGAGGAAAAGACCTGATCACTTTTATCAGAGATGGATTTAGGACAGTACAGCCATCTCTGCTGCACTGGGTGCTGAGCTGAGGGGGCACTGCAGGGTGCCACAACTATGACATAGTGAATTGAGCAGAACAGAAGGCAGTAGGTGGGGGCACCAAATTTTGGGCTCACACAGGGCGCTGTTGAAATGTGAAAGACCCAAGTCCATCCCTGCTTCCATTGATTTATACATGATACATAAAAGAATACTATTTGCTCACAAAGCTGAAAACTATTTGAGGCTGAAAACTCAGCTGGCAGATTTCCATTTTTCCTATTTCTTTCAGTCACTTTTGGAACCAAGTTTACGTTTCACTGACTGCACAATGAATTTAAATAAAAGCCCAGGATGGCTAGAACAGAACATTGTTCTTTATTGCATTTCATCCTTTCTTACTACCATGTGTGTCAGGCATTACACAGTCTATCCCCCTGATAGACCAACCAGCTCCTGTTGGGTATGTCTAATCTCTTTTTCTAAATAATTGCTGGCAATGACTAAGAAATATTTGTGGCAAAAGCTGTATTCTGTGGCTCTTTTCCTCTTGGCTTACGGCTTTGAAACAAATCTAATAGATGAGAGACGGCGCCTCAAATCTGTGCTGGCCACAGGCAATCATTTTTAAGAGAGATGAAAGCCACTTATGAGAGGCATTGCTTCTCATAGGGAGGGACCCTATTTTTTCATGCAGAAGGTCCCAGGACTATGGGTTTGTTCCTCAGCATCTCCAGATGCAATGAGTGTAAACGACCTCAGCCAAAGACCATAGAGAAGCAGGAAGGAAGTAAAGTCTGAATGGAAGTAATCTACTGGACCAGCGTGTACTGTATTTTTCCATCTATAAGACACCCCCTATTTTGGGGGACTCCAATTTAAGAAAATGGGGGGAATCTCTCCATGTATAAGACACCCCCAAATTTTGGACATTATTTTTTAGGGGGGAACTAGTCTTATACATGGAAAAATGCGGTACAGTGGTACCTCGGGTTACAAAAGCTTCAGGTTACAGACATTTCAAGTTACAGACTATGCTAACCCAGAAATAGTACCTCGGGTTAAGAACTTTACCTCAGAAATCATGCACCAGTGACACGGTGGCAGCAGGAGGCCCCATTAGCTAAAGTGGTACCTCAGGTTAAGAACAGTTTCAGGTTAAGAACGGACCACCAGAACGAATTAAGGTCTTAACCTGAGGTACCACTGTAGTTACTAAAAGAGAAAGGATCTGTGAGGAGGAGGAGCAAGCTGTGTTTCTGTCTATCAACCTGTACTGGTTCAGGTACCTTATTGCAAGCACTGTTGTAATAACATCCCAACCATTTTGCAGTTCAGAAAGTGACAGGAAAATGCACTGAGAAGTGTGGCACGAATGATCAACAGGAAAAAAAATATGTAAGCACCCTGCAAGCAAACATGGATGAATGTGCACCATCGCATGAGTGAGTCAAAACTCAATGCTCAACCAAACATTTCCACAAGAACCACGCAAATTTTGGCAAGCAAACCAACATGAATGCTGAAGAAGCAGGTTGCAGGAAGCAGCACTCATCTACTGTGACCCTCTAAAAGCTTTCTCCATTCTCCACTGTTGTCTCCCATACCTGCAATTCCCTCCCTAAAAATTTCCTCTCTCTTCCTTCCTTCAGATCCTTCCTTAAAACCTACCTTTTTCATGATGCCATTGGCTCAATGGACTAGTTTCCATTCCTAACAGGAATTGATTTAGTTTTTTTCTATTTATTAAAATGTATGTACCACTTGGTTGTAAAAAGAAAAATCCTCAAAGCGGTTTACAAAAAGAAGACAATCATGTAATTATCAGTTTTAAAAAACCAGTTAAAAACAACTGCTTAAAACGTTCAAAAAACTTAATTGAAATCAATGAAAAGCTAAAAACCAGATGAAAACACATGTCAACATTCTCTGTATCTGGGTAGACTTGCCTAAACAAAAATGTTTTTGGCAGTGCTGAACAGCATCTACCTGAGGTCAATAGACAAAAGATATGTGGCATCACACTAAAGGGTTGAGTATTATGTGGTACATGCAGTGCCAGTTCTGCAGATTGAAGTGGTTGAGAGGGCATATATTGGGTAAGGCATGGAGCCCAAGTGTGTGAAAAAGAATCGACTCACATTCATCTCTTGTTATTCTTGCCCCCCCCCCTCCACCTCCTCCTCTTCTTTAGCATCTCTCCCACTGTCAAAATTTGATTTGGAAGGGAACTGTCTTTTTTAAAAAAAACTTACTTTGTAAAGCAAAATAAATGTATATTGAAAATGATGTTTTTAAACTCCATGAAACAGCCTACTTTGCCCTGTGGAAATACTGGCTTCGAAGGAGGAGCCGTTGTTAAAATGCAGGAAGAAGTTCAGGGGTGCTCCTTTCCTGGCTGCCAACATCAGTTTTATAGATGCTGCTGCTGCTGCTGCTGCTGCTGCTGCTGCTGCTGCTGCTGCTGCCGCTGCTGCCTCAACCTTTCACAGCGCCTGGCGACAGCAACATGCTGTGCAAAGCAGCAGTAGGTTCCGTGAAATGTCATCGGCACCAGAAAGAGTTCATTACAGCCTATTCTGCTCAAAACCTCTACTAAGCATTCAGTTGAAAGCCTCAACTATGACCTGGCTTTTTGTTTTACTATTTGTGTCTTAGGGTGTGTGCCTCTTTGTGAGTGTGTCTTTCCCCATAGCCCATTTCCATGGTAAAATATTTAACAACGGAGCGAGCCACAATTTGGAGATGCCTTGATCTACTCCTAGCCTTTGAGGCAGAAGAAAACAAACAGAACGGACTGCAGTACATGGATAATTCAAACTATGACTTACTAGCTGACAGCACCTGGCATTGCTTGGGAATTATAAGAAACCACAAAACCCCTGAAATTCAGACTTTAATTTGTGGTCAGGGAGAACCTGACCAGAATCTGTCCCCAAATCAATTTGGGGTGGGACTAAGGGTGATGTGGGAAGAAGGTCTCCCCTTCTCCCCACCTTCCTGACCACACTACAGAGAGCAGTGGGGTTCAGTTCTGCTGGGGGCTGCTTTACCAGCTGTTCCCTGTGGGGAACATGGTGGTGAAGCAGACCCTTATAGCGAGCAGGATTGCACCCTTGATGGGTAGCTCTTGCACTGCTGCTGCACATGCTTGGCTGCCAAGTCAGGTCTGCTTGCCCTCCCCTCTCTGCCACCACCTCCTCCCACTCCATGGCTCCCCCATGCCAAATCATGATATCTTCAGAGGCATCCAAATTGCAAGCCCATGCACTAACCTCCAGCCCGAAAAAAAGAGACACGACACAACGATGTATGGGATAAATTAGGTCCCAACTTTATTGATTTCAGATGTAGGAAACATTGGCTTAGCCACTGGACGGCATCCATCTCAGCCCCATTTTGGTCTGAGGATACGCGGGGCTGACAGGTGTTGTGAGGGAGACTGCAAAACGTGAATTTACATAGCGGGCCCCCCACTTCACCAATGTAGGCAGTTTGACCTTACACCACCACTCAGGGCCAGTGACTCCTGCAGTCAACCCTTTAACGGGCCCTGCAAATGCCACCGAATAGGGGTGCATAATAATGCTACCCCCCATTCTGAAGAGAAACTATAGGATACCGTCCAAGGCCTAAAACCGCCAAAGTTGTGACAGCTGCTATGTGGAAGGCAAGACCTGCAGAGCAGGGGAAATTCTTTCCCGGCTCTGGGAAACATCAACCATTGTGTGACCATAGCAACACCCGCAGACCTAGGAAGGAAAGGTTAGCCTGCCAGAAAACCACGTTAAACGAGAGGGGCAGGTGGGTGGGTGATGTTCCAAAGACCGACAGGAGATGGACAGCTGGAGCCTGCCCTACCTGGCCCTTGCTCTGCCCCCCCCCAGCCAGCTGCCGATTGGCCAGCCAAGTAGGGGGGGGTGGAGCGTCAGCCAGCCAGAGATGGGGGTATCACCCAGGCTTAGGAAATCTGCATCAGGTCACAAACCCCGCCCACCGCTTGACTGGTGAATGGTAATTGCTGCAATTTGGAGCTGTCACACTAAACTGGGCAAAGCCATACCTAAGTTACTTTTCAGTGCACCATCTTAACTCAAAATGACATCCAGCAGCCAAACATAGACAATGAATGGCTCCTCCAACTCAGAAGCCATCACACCAAACTGGTTTCTGAATGCATAGGGAGAAGACAGACAAAGCAGTTTCCAAAATATATATGAGATAAGATAAGATAAGAAGAACCATGCTGGATCCAGACCCACCAACCGTCCTATTTTTACTGGGAGATCCCAGATCACAGGTGCCAATCCTGGCTTTTGTTTTGATCCCCAAATGTCCCTTTTTCAGTCTGGTGCTCTGGCACGAGTGCCGGACCCAAAGAAGCTCGCATGGGTGATTGTCAGCAGCGTCGCATCAAAGCACCTTCCTGCCCAGTGCTGCTGCGCGACTTTGCTGATCTCCAGCAGAGCTCCAGCAGGCAATAGTGGGTGAGTGGCACAAGCGAGCAATAAGAGTGGGTAGGGCGGCGAGAGCAGGTGGAGGAGCAGCATGGAGCAGTTAGGAAAAATTGGGGCGTATGTGAATCAAACCAAAGGACTATTTACTCTGGCATCCTGTGTCCTTCAGTGGCCCACCAGATGCCTCCAGGAAGCCCACAAGTAGGACACAAGTGTAATAGTCCTCTCTCACTCACTCTCCAGCAACTAGTACAGTAGTACCTCGGGTTAAGAACTTAATTCATTCTGGAGGTCCATTCTTAACCTGAAACTGTTCTCAATCTGAGGTGCCACTTTAGCTAATGGGGCCTCCTGCTGCCGCCGCACGATTTCTGTTCTCATCCTGAAGTAAAGTTCTTAACCTGAGGTACTATTTCTGGGTTAGTGGAGCCTGTAACCTGAAGCGTCTGTAACCTGAAGCTTCTGTGACCCAAGGTACCACTGTACTCAGAGAAGAAGACTGCCTCTCCTACTGGAGGAAGCATACAGCCATCATGACTAGTAGTCATTGGTGACCTTACCCTCCACAAATTCATATGATCCCCTTCTAAAGACATCTAAGTTGATGGTAGCCATCAAATCTATCATCTTTCATTTTATTTTAAGGAAGTTTGGGGTGAGGTTAACCAGGCAAAACATGGAAACGAGTAAATAAAAATAAAAGAATGTCTCAATATTATTATTTTTAATAGACATGTTGCTAGATTTTTTTTAATTATTTGGGTTTGAACTCCTTATGCTTGATCTGAAAAATGCTGTGCTTTTGACAAATTGACTTAAAAGGCACTGTGTATTTTCTTGTTAGCCTGCATGCTTGTATTGCTTCAGTCTTTTTTTGCCCAAACCATCTGCATTCTTTAGATATTTTAATCTCTTTCTTGCTTGCTTTCTTTCTCTCTCTCACCCAAACATCACCACCCCCACAGTGGGAACATCAATACATGAGAACAGTTGTTTACCACGATATAATAAGTGACAACAGTCTCAATCTTGGGGAGGCTTTCTTACTTCTAAATCATATTCCTTCCCCCAACTGCAGCCCTCCCCTGTTAGAAGGTGATCTCTATCCCCCTCTTTGCACCCCAGTCCCTCCCTTTCTTTTTGCAAAAAGAAAAAAGAAAGCAGAGAAATTTATAGGCCAAACCCCTGTTCAGATAACATTACAGGGTACATCTTTTCTAAAGCATTGCATGGGTTTTAGCCACACATCTCCCACTGACTTTAATGGGATTTGCATGGCTAAAAGTCTGTGCAGCACTTTGAAAATGTACCCCTAAGGGTCTGACATGAATTCATAAAACCCTACAATTTCTGAGTTAATACCAAAACACACTACTGGATGGATTTAGATGCTCATTAGTTAGCACTTTTCTAATTAAAACACAGCTTACTGAGCATTAGATCTTTTTTGGAGGGAGCTGGTGGGGTTACGCACATGTATGTGTAATCTAAAGAGCTGAGTTATTTATGACAAGGAGCATGGTTGCCGAGAGCACGCTAGCTAATTTTCATAACACTTTTATTACACCCTATGCATTAAGCCCGAGACAATGGGAAGGAAACAGCACATATTTCTTCCTTAGAGACTCCGAATATTTCTAAGAAATAAACTCACGGTTAATGGCGAGTTGCTTATTATTAGTATATATGCACAATACTTATTCATCTCTCTGTGTGTGTTTATTTCAAGATGAAGAAAGCCAGATAGCTTGAAGAAAGCTAAATGTCTGGCAGTCTTACGAAATCAAGGTTGATCTGGTGAGAGGGACTCTTCTGTTTGATCAGCATGCCTCTCGTGACAAGAGACCTCCAGATGAGTAAAAGAATAAGATTCATAAATCAGCTGAATGGAAAGGCTAGTCCTCAACTGCTTCCTTTCATAGTGCCTCAAGGAATTTCAGATATATTCAGACTCACATACCAAAAATACTTACACCCTTTTTCTCTTTCAGAGGAAATCCTACACATAAATTATAATATTACATACAAGCATGAAGAGTCTCCTAAATGCAGCTATCTGTTGCTCCACGAAAATATATGAGAATCCTGTCTGCAACCATATTCCTGGGTCCTGGACTTCTGTCTATACCCTGACACAAGTGACGACAGAGACAATCACGTGTGATCCGCATTGTAGATACCTAAATAGGCCAGAGTCTTTCTCTTGCCCTGCTTACCTCCAATACAATGTAGTACAAGGATGGAGAAGTTTGGGCCCTGCAGAAATTGTTAAACTACTAATCCCATCATCCCTGACCGTTGGCCATGATGGCTTGGCCTGATGAGAGTTGGGAGTCCAAGAACCTCTGAACAACCACAGGTTCCTCATCCCCGGTTCAGTAGATATGAGTGTTTGACCAAGATTGGGTTCAAATCTCCACTAAGTCATGAAGCTCAGTAGGTAACCTTTTGACCAGCCACTTTCTCTCAGCCTAACCTAACTCCCAAGGTTTCTGCTTCTGATATCATTATATTCTGATATAATAACCACAGAGTTTGGGGGTGTTGTTGTTAGGATATTTCCGTTCCACCTTAAAAGGGAGCAGGCTGTGAGTCACAGAGTCTGCGTATTTCCTGTTTTCACAGGATGTTTCTGCTGTGTCTTTGCTTTTGTTTCACTCTCTGTTTCGGAGACACTGACAAAGGCAGTCATGTCTTTCTTTGTTCTGATCAACGCTGAATAAAACTTGTAAATAATGCTCTCCTGCGTGCAACTTCTGCTGTCAATTATCTGCTGATAGAGTGTGCATGAGCTCTAGAATGTGGCAAGCTATTTCTGGAAACTCATGTCGCTAATTGCTGATACTGCGTGCCTACGGGAGATCGATGGATCGTCCGGCAGACGGCTTGGGGCCATGATGGACTTTATCTCCCTGGCAGTATCCCAACAGTTGTAAGTCATCCAGACCAATAGACAGCTTTCTAGCTTGTACTTGAAGGCCTGCAATACGGGAAACACAGACCTAGTAAAATGGTTCATGGCTTGAGGGTACTCCTGGGTGAAATGTTGTCATTGGAGATTCAGGGAGCCTCAATGGCTAGGAGTGGCTATGCCCAGCTCTGGTTGGTTTGCCAGCTATGCTCTAATCATTTCCAGACTGGATTACCGCAATGTGTTCTACATGGGGCTGCCTTTGAAGTACTCCTTCAGGTAACTGAGTCCTAAGTTATTTAGAGCTACCATCTTGAAGCAGGCTCCTTGGCATACAGTGTGGCTATTCCATACTGACTTTATATGTGCTCAACAAGAAAAGCCAGGCTATTACTCTCGAGACAGCATTCTGCTGCAGCTACAGCCCCCATACTGTTTTCAAGGGCAGCTCCATGTCTAATGCATTGCAGCAATTTTATTTGGCGCTTTGCCCACTGGAGTCAAGCTATCCCCGTCCTGGAACAGTCATAGGAGGCAATTTGGGCTCTGAGCCATGATGCCACTTGGGCTTCCAATGACAAAGATGAATCCAAAATGAGTCTGAGCTCCTGGTACAATAAAACAGTAATGAGCTTCTGACCATACTGCAAGATATGGGGAGCATAAGGGCAATTAAATCAAATCATACAATATACAGTACTCAGTCATTACCAGAACACAGGAATCAAGGTGGTCTCTTTGCTACCAGTTCAGAATGCTGGGGTCCAGTGTCACATGCTCCTCCAGAGTCCAAACTAACAAACTTAATTGTTACCCCCCTCAAACCTCTTTGGGAGAGACTTACAAGACCATCTTTTAGATGTTGATTGAGCAGTAAGGCTGGAATTCTAAATACATTTACAGTGGTACCTTTGGTTACGAACTTAATTCGTTCCAGAGGTCCATTCTTAACCTGAAACTGTTCTTAACCTGAGGTACCACTTTAGCTAATGGGGCCTCCCACTGCCACCGCGTGATTTCTGTTCTCATCCTGAGGTAAACTTCTTAACCCGAGGTACTACTTTTCTGGGTTAGCGGAGTCTGTAACCCGAAGTGTTTGTAACCCGAGGTACCACTGTACTAGAGAGTAAGCAGTGGGTCTTATGTCTGAGTAAACATGCATAGGATTGTGTCCCAAGTCCCACTATCTACAGTGGAGCTTACTCCCAAGTTACTATCTAGGACTGTGGTCTTTAGGTCAGGTTCTGAATGCCATACAACTCCAAACCCCCAGGAAAGTTCACAATTCATTCTAGGTACTGATGTCAACAATCTAAAAATAAAAGGAGGGCCAGAGATTATAATTATTTTTAAAAGCCATAGTAATGGACCACCGTAAAGAAATCAAATGAGATTTATATGGATGCCAGAAATGACTCCATGGGAATCAAGTTTTTAACCATAAACTCTAGCAAAGTGTGGAAGTCTTTCACTTTTGCTTTGTGTTTTCTTTTTATGTATGTACACTAAGCAGGAAAAAAAACATTAAACCAGAATGTCCTCTGACCACTGTTTCCATTTTATCCAATCTTCTGGATACGCTTATAAAATAAAGATAAAACTTTTTCAAATACTTTTATCTGCTTTGAAGTCTGCAGAATAGCTTTCCGCCGTCTCCCCACTCCGCCATTCACGAAATGCTATTTTCATCTGAGTGAATTTCTCTCGTAATGTCTTTCACTTAGCAATATGGAATGAACAGACGTCGAGGCAGCTAAGAGATGTGTGTGCCTTTATATAAATCTGCTCTCAACAACACACAATCATTCTCACCACTTAGGCTGGCTCAAAGAAAAGGAAAGGAGGCCTGTCATCTAATACCATTCCTTGGCTGGCCAGCTCAGATCCACAGCTCTGCTTTCTTTCCTAAATATTCCAAGTCAAACCCACAGTGTTCTAACATTTGGACATGGATGGACATGCATTGTTAAATGTTGGGAGATGCTACTTAATTTCTCTCCTTTCATTCCACAATTGGTAAATTACACCTTGAGGAATTATTTTATTTTATTGTGATATTTCTGACTTGCCCTTCAGCATAAGGTCTCACAGCAGATTGCAACAATTATTTATGTTTTTATTGCATTTCATAGAATCATAGAATCATAGAATCATAGAGTTGGAAGAGACCACAAGGGCCATCGAGTCCAACCCCCTGCCAAGCAGGAAACACCATCAGAGCACTCCTGACATATGGTTGTCAAGCCTCTGCTTAAAGACTTCCAAAGAAGGAGACTCCACCACACTCCTTGGCAGCAAATTCCACTGTCAAACAGCTCTTACTGTCAGGAAGTTCTTCCTAATGTTTAGGTGGATTCTTCTTTCTTGTAGTTTGTGCCTTCCTTGTGAAGGCTTTCCCACCTTTATCTTTAAGGAGCTCAAGGTGGTGTACATGGTTCTTGACTTCCTCATTTAATCCACACAACAACCCTGTGAAGTAGGTTAGGCCGAGAGCCAGTGACTGTCCCAGAGTCACCGAGTAAGTCAGTGTGTGGGGTATTGAACCCTGGTCTCCCATATCTTAGGCTGAAACTCTAACCACAATGCCACACTGGCTCTCATAGAATATCCCATTATAAAAGAGATCAAATTATAATACAAGTGTGCTGGTCCCGTGGGTTACTCGAGAGGCAAGGTCCAAGTCCGGACTGTGGTCAAAGGCGCAACATGGAGGCAGTCTGTAGTAGCTGAAGCTAGGTGTAGGGCAGGGAGCCGGGTGAAGTCAGGAACAGGCATGCAAGCAGGGAGCCAGGGCAGGTCAGGAGCTCAGGCAGGAAAGCAGGACAGGGTTCAGGTAGGAACTAGCAACCAACAATGTTGCTCCCGCAACCTGGGACTGGGGCTGGCTGGCTTTTATCTGCCCCGAGGCATAGGGCGGCCCCAGTCCACAGGTGCCTCGCCTCTCCTGGCCTAGAGGCGAGCACTCCTCCTGCAGGAACTTAGTTCCCTCCGCCTTTCTGCCCTGAGCCTCTGCAGCTCAGGAGAGGCTGGAGGGTTACCGGACCCAGAGGCAACCTCAGCTTCCTCTGACGGGGCTGAGAGTGGAGCACCTGCAGGCAATGGGTCCTCCATCACCTCAGGGGCAGAGCAGACCCAGCTGATGTCTTCACCTGAGGATCCAGCACAGGTGAGGACCCTTCAGGCTCAGGCCCCAGCCCCGGCCCAGCTGGTTCTGGAGGCAGGGAATCCTGTGCAGGCTGGGATCCCTCGGGTTCAGCATCCGAGTCCGAATCCCAGGCCATCACAACAAGTAAAACCATTCCAAATGGAACAGAAGAACATACATTCAGCAAAAGAGGTGGGTCCTGCAGAACAATATACCTTAACTGTCTCCACATTCCTCCCAGTGGTTACAACTATAGCTACACGACCTGGCTGGCTGTCTCAGTATATGATGAAAGCCATACAGTTAAGGTGCTGGAGGGGGTTCCAGAACTGAACCCAACAGAAATGATAGCTCATTGGTCATCGGTGACCATTGGCCATGTTGTCTGGGGCTGATGGGAACTGGAGTCCATCAACCACTGGAGGCCACCATATTGGCTGTCCCTGGTCTACAATGACCAGCAACAGCTCTCCAGAGTTGCAAACTATTTCCCTGACCTACCTAGAAATTTAACCTGAGAATTCCTGCACACCAAGCCTGTGTTCTGCCACTGAGCTACAGCTGTGCTGGTCCAGATGGATGTGACATAGTCCAAAACCTCTCGAAAGAACCAGACTGAGGAGGTTGAGCTAGATGGCCCAATAACTTGCTTCTACATGTTTCATATTCCTATTTTCTGCAGTGAAGTGTAATTTGAACCATCCATTTGGCTTCTCTACATGTTACAGTGAAAGACAGCATCAACTGCAAGCACTGGCTGCAGAGAGCAATTGCGTTCATCGTTGTCAAACATCTCCACATTGATAAATTTATTTCTGAGCTTCTTGCAAAGGATGGACTTTGTCGGAGACAGGGTGGGAAGGAACACATGCTTTGCACCTGAGATCTCTTACATTTGAGCTACGTTACTGCCTTACTGGTGTGTGTTGGGGGGCGATGGAGAGTTCTTCCTTTATATTGAGAGATACTGATTCTTGTGTGGATGCTTATACAGCCATTTCCCCCTTGTAGAGATATTAGTCATCTGCTCACAACAATAAGGCCACATTTTGATCAAGCATATTAGATGTGAACGTTTTGCATTGTGGCAAGGTTTCCCTAAGACCCCATTGAAGGGGTCCCATCCGCCATAATCAAGTTTGCAGAGACATGGCTCAGTTCTCACTGTTGTCTCCGATCAGCACAAGTGTCAGTCACTGGACAATGCATTGCCCACAGCCCTCTGTCCTCATTTTTTCATGGCGGGATGCATGTTGTCCTTTCAGGACAATTTCCTTTCGCCTGCCTTCCCCGCATGCCTGGCCCTGACAGGTCTGCCCTGGTTATGGCATTCACCATATGGCAAGCTTTGGCTCCGCCCCATCTCTTAGTAATACTGTCCAAGACGCAGGACTTTCACTGGAGGGATTTCTGAATCTAGAATAGAAGCATTGACTTGCACTAGCTTGCCCATGTTGAATCAAAGTTTCTTTGCGTCTTTTGCCCACGTGATGATAGACCCCAATGTGACCTTTTTGGATTTATGCCTCATCTCATCTTCTTTACGTAGAGTTGATTACGGAATAGGAGAGCGTGGACAATACAGATTGAATTTATTGCCATATAGCAAGATGTTCTTATGATTAACTGCCACGACTTAACACAATTCCAAAAGACAGTTAGTATGTTGTCAGAGGCATACCCAGGGGTTGGCGAAACTGACCACCGCGGGGGGCACAGGAGAAAAACAAAAAGTGGACTTTCTATCCAAGGTCTGGGCAGCATCTCAAGTGGAATGGCTGGATATGTGTGGAAAAGAGAAAGATTGTGGGGCAGTGAGGATCTTAATTTCAGATCATCACCACCCCACATGATGTTGTGTTCTCTTAAGTGCATCACCATCCAACACTGTCTCGAGCTAGCCTGCATTCCTGTGCTCCCTCCCCTGGGAGTGAGCTCTGTTGAGCACAGTGAGACTAATTTGGGAGTAAAAAATGCATAGGATTGTACTGCTAACACTGCAAAGCATGTAAATACAAATCAGTTTTGCACAGATTTATACAGTTTTATACAGATTTCTATGCTTTTTCAACCCTGTTATATGGGCAATGGAAAGTCCACTGGGAGTGAATTAGAGAATTTTTTAAAATAATAATAATAATGGTGGTAGTGTCTGCCTAAGAAAGAGAGCGACCTTGGTAAAATATGCCATGAAGTAAGAAAAATCCAGATAGAAATATAATAGTTGACACCAAGAGAAAGCTGTTGATGCCAAGCTGTTGATGTTCATTGACACAATGAATATTAATAAATCTCATAGTCTCCCTAGGGCGGCAGCATCCCAAACAGCAAAGTGGTGGGCCTAGCTCCAGTAATGAGAATGACAACAACAGAACACTTTCTACGCTTGTTGACAAATTATTTTACTTAGTGGACAAGTTGTTGTTCTTCATACTTTTTGTTTCGGTTGTGGTTTTATACGTGTATTTGTTCCATGGAATCTTCTAATGTACTTCAGATGGGCCGGGTATAAGTAATAATAAGTTGTTGTTGTTGTACTGCTCTGAGAATAATAGGGTCTCCTAACCATTCTCAGCACCCTTAACAAACTACACTTCCCAGAATTCTTGAGGAGAAGCCATGACTGTTCATGGTCATATCGTAATGCCTTTAAAAGCATGGTGTGAACGTGGTCTTAAGCAGTTAGGGTTACTAAATAGAATCTCCATATTCAGCCTCAGAGGCAGAATACCTCAGAATACAAGAAACTGGGGGTAAACTGGGAGAGGGCTATTGCAGGCTTCTCACTGGCACCTGATTGGAGACAGGATACAGGGCTGGTTGGGTCACCCACCTCATGTCCTACTTGTAAGCTTTCCTGAGGCATCTAACTAGCCACTGTTGGAGAGGGAATGTTGGAAGAGAAGGTTCTTTCTTCTGCTCTTCTTGTGTTACTGGCACCACCCCGTTAGAACAAAGCATTGATGAGTATACAGTTAACCCAATTAGAGACTTTTAATTGTTGTTGCATCTAGTTTGGTGGGGGTGGGGTGGGGGGGTTCATTCTGTATATAATCATCTCTGGTTTACTTTATGCAGCACAATGATTTCATTACAGAGTATAATGATATTATTGTACGTTTTTTAATTTGTTAAAGTTTGCCTTCATTCATCTTAATTTACACGCAAATTATTGGCTTCTAATTTGTCAAACACATCCTGTCTTTGAGACTCTTGAAATCAGATACAGAGCTTAGTACTTCCAGATGGGGACAAACATACAAATTAATAATACAGAAGAACAGAACCCACTTTTGACTCACTGGCACATTTCACAGAGGAGAATTTATAAACACTTCTGGGTTTCAGTTTCATCTGAGTCTGAGGTCCAGTCCTATGGACGCTTACAAGGATGTAAATCCCACTGAAGTCAGTGACTTGCTTCTGGATTAGGGGTGGATGAATCCATTTCAAATCTTCATCACTTTTGTGCGCTTTTACTCATAATTCCTTCCACTCCACATTAGTCTGCAACTTAAAAAATATCCACTCAAAATATGTATTTAAATGCATATCTTGATACTTAAACTGTTTGGAACTATGCCACAACATTCAAAGAATAGTGAAATCCAGTGGATACAGAACACACATTAGTCCAATGGTGCAGGTTGTTGGGACTGGTTTCCAGCAACATCTGGAGGGCCATAGATTCCTTATCCCTGCTATAAAGGAATTCCCAAAGATCAAATTCTTCAAACATCCCTACTCTGAGTAAACATGCATAGAATTGCACTGTGTGGCATGATTCTAAGTAGAGACAAAGGCTTCTGGCCTATGCCAGAGTATACTCAAACTTAATCGAATGAAGTAAGTGGATTGACCCCAGGGCAAAAAAAGAGAGCATTTTTGGCCTACATTGCTATCATCACTAAATTACATGTGCAACAATTAATTTCAACAACCGTATTCATTTATCAAGCTTTAATGTTACCAACAGACACAGGCTGTTACAATGAAGAATTAATTGACATATTCATTACATTAGCTGTTATGTTAATTTCACCGGGCTTGGACAGCTACAGTCAATTCTGCCCAATCTGTAATTACATTTATTATCATTGCCCAGACTGGGAGAAAAATTATGAATGCGCACAAAAATACTGACCACAATCTCTAAAACCGAGCAAATGGAAGGGCACTTGAGCTGTTCTTTCCCCGCTGCAGATTCCATTTCACCATGCTGTGATCACTAAATAGAATTGGTTTCTCCTCATGTCATGTTTAAAGTCAAAACTTATAGCTAACAAGTTAGCCTAGCATTCGATTCCATGTGACCAATAAAATGTGAGTCTGGTTTCATCTTCTACACAATGCCTTTTCACACAGCTTCTTTCTTTCACATGCCTAGATTTGCTTGCCTTGCTCTTGAGGAGTTGTTTTTTTAAAAGCCATTGACATTTTAAAATATCTGCAGGTGTTAATGCCATTACCTACCTAGCCCAATGGTGCGTACTTAACATCATTCCAGTCGGCCTAGAAAATGCATGACTAAGTGCAGTGATCTGCACTGAGAGTAAGCAGGACCGGAGTGTGGGACTCTCCCCACTAGCAATTCCCAGCAGCATACTGTCTCCAACGGGATGAGAATGGCACTGTGGTCTAAACCACTGAGCCTCTTGAGCTTGGCGACAGGAAGGTCAACAGTTCAAGTCCACATGCTGGGGTGAGCTCCCATTGCTCTGTCCCAGCTTCTGACAAGCAAAATGAGCACCGCACCCCATAGTCACCTTTGACTGAACTGTCCAGGGATCCTTTACCTTACCTGTACTGCCTCCAACACTGAAAACAGAACATAGCCATTCTGACACAGCCATTGGTAGCCTTGTCTAACCCTCTTTTAAAGCTACGCAAGTTGGTGTTTGTCTGTCATGCGGAGGAAAAACTTAGACTACATTGCAGGATTCCCAAAAAATAGACCAGTTGAATGGGGGAAATATGACAGTTGAATGGGGGAAATATACAGTCTGTTTCAGGTTTGCAGCCAGTGCAAGTTGTTCTTTATATATAACACCATATATATATGGTGAGTCATTAAGATAAAACCACAGAGATTGTACATTTCAGGCTTGGGTTTTGAATTTGTGGCATTTGGAGGATAAATGAGAATACCCGAGTGCTTCTTGATGGTGCCAGTAAGTCATTGTCTCTTAAAATGCACGCTTCCCCTTCTGTTTAATTGAATAATGTCAGAGGCGATATAGGAAGGCAGGTACACAAAGGCAACCCAATATATTTTTTTCTCTCTCCCTGGTTGTTCTGAGATAGAATCCATCCCCTTAACTACAACTACGGCTGCCTCACCTGAGCTCCGCTTTACCAGAACAGGTAATTGCAATAAATCATTTATGGTCCCACTCCTGGCATTGTAAAGAAGATTAATGTTACCAAACACTAGAACTGCCTGCTGGGAAGATTTCTATGGTGGTTTAAGGGACGTGTGATAAAACGCTACACACGGGGAGTATAATAAAGTGTTTGGAGAGAAGCAGAGGTCCTCTTCCATAACATGGGGACTGCCCCGCTCCTCATCAACAGATCAGGGTATGTTTAGCCTGGGGATCAGAAGGCCGATCAAGAATATGCTAGCACTCTTCAAAGACCTGGGCACAACACTCTTCCGGAGTGTTGCTATTTTCAGGGAGGATTCAGTTACATCTCAGCAAAATTGGGTCATGCAATTGAAGTTGATTTGGCACTCTTGCACAATAAACCCACTTCATTAAAAAAAATGGAATCTTTGCAATAAGATAAGTGATGAGAAGGACGCTGGTGGTGCTGTGGGTTAAACCACAGAGCCTAGGACTTGCTGATCAGAAGGTTGCGGTTCGAATCCCCGCAACGGGGTGAGCCCCCACTGCTTGGTCCCTGCTCCTGCCAACCTAGCAGTTCAAAAGCATGTCAAAATAGGTACCGTTCTGGCGGGAAGGTAAACGGCGTTTCCGTGCGCTGCTCTGGTTCGCCAGAAGCGGCTTAGTCATGCTGGCCACATGGCCCGGAAGCTGTACACCGGCTCCCTTGGCCAATAAAGCGAGATGAGCGCCGCAACCCCAGAGTCGGTCATGACTGGACCTAATGGTCAGGGGTCCCTTTACCTTTGCCTTAAGTGATGAGAAAACCCCCTGGAAAGTGTGAGATAACAGTTGTTTGGCGCAACTCCACACCATACATTTAAAACACTCTTTAACAGTCATAGAGAATCTCATGAAGGGTGCTGGGAATTGTAGCTCTGTGAAGCCAGCACCTTTAACCAACTACAGTTCCCAGGATTCTCCCTCATAGCTGAAATCGTAGAAGAGTGTGATGTCATGCGCATGGGACGTGTGAGGCATCACATCATCGTGAAGAGGCTGAGCATGGAGCCCAGCACTGTGTGGTTTCAGTGCCCAGCAGCTCCTCCTCTCTTGTGCTCAGGAGGAGCCAGCCATTGAAGACACGCCACAATTGGCCTCCTCTGCCCCCTCAAGACTGAGGGAGCCCACACACACAAATGTTGAGGTAGGGGGCCAAAGACACCGTGGCCCCATAGAGTTGGCATGCCTAGTGTCTAGACAGTATTACTTAGAACCACAGAACCTATAGCAGGGTGATGGCTCCTCAGATACACTGTTCCCCTGTGGCGGGCAAAGGAAGAATCCTGATCTTCTTTCTGACATCTCATTTCCTATGTGCAGGGCTATTCTTCCATTTTCTGGTATGAAGGAGCACTCAATTATATATGTCCCCATCTTACACAGGGTTACCGCCTCCTGCGTTGTTTGTGAGAATGATGCTGTTGAGACGCACCAGACTGTGGTAGTATTAGGCAGAACATCACATGGGGAGGGGTAGGAAATAGCAACCATAGGGTAATGTCAAGATATCATGCTGGCATGTCACATGCCATGGGTAATGAATAATTGGGCAATGGCCACTTTCTGATAAGGAGGAAGGCAAGGGAAGTGATATTGCACCGGACTAAGAAAAATTGGCCACACTTGATTTGTAGGCTCCAAAGGCCCTGCTGTCAGTCTCTTTGACTGAGAGACAGAGATCGGTGTCAGAAGCAACTCTCCCAGAAGGAAATTTATTACTGCAATTCATCTGAGTTTGCTTTGTTTCGAAGGGGGATGTTGTTAGGGGAAAGTGATGAAAGAGGCCCTGTTTGCAATGGATCACAGTGCAGAGCATAACAGGACAGGATATTTTAATGTTACTGATATTTCTGCTATTGTTTGCTCTTTAACGGGGCTACTGTAATAATCCTGGTGGCTGGAATACCTGAATTCACCTACCTATCTGTTCGCTCAACTCCCTGTCCATAAAAACTAAGATGCTCATGGCCTTCTTCAAAGGGGTGTTGTGAGAAATGAAAAATAAGCAACAGCACAATCCTAATTCAGGATAAGTTCCATTGAGTCCAAGTGGACACAGAACTGCAACCAAGGTTGGCCCCCTGTGAAAAGAGGATGTTGGATTAGATGAGCTTTGGACCTGATCCAGAAGACCCCTCTTACGTTATTAAGAATGATAAACCCTTTTGAGGAACACAAGTACTAAAGTTCGCTCAAAATGGTCTTCATGAGTGTAGAAGAAATTTTGTTGGAGGAAACGTTTTCAACCCAAGGGCCACAATATTTTCTGGACCGCATGCCAGTGGTGGACAGGACCAGTGGCAAAAGTTGGCAGATGAGGTGAAATGTGTAATTATTGCAGGTTTATGGTTATAGAATCATAGAATTGTATGTCATCTATTCCAGGCCCCCTGCCATACAGGAATCTTTTGGTTATCTCCTCCTTTTGGCACATTACAAGTACAGTCGTTTGGATGTACTTTTTTAATATAATCACAAAAACTCCGGTCCAGCTGTAAGGAATTAGCCATGTAAAAACTGGTGGGCCCAGATGGTGCCAGTTCAGCAAAGCTCAGCTCAAGTGAGCAGTTGGATTCAGATGGGTACTTTGTTTTTATGTGGGGTTTTGGGGTTTTTTTAAGTAGCTGCCTTTCTGTGAATTGAGATTGCATACAAGAGATATCAAAACAGATAAAATTAATAGTCAGAATCTCCAAGAAAAAGAAAAAGAAAAAGAAAAAGAAAAAGAAAAGCCTTTTCGTAGCTTAAAAAAGAATCAAGGCAAAGTCTTTTTGGATCTCTACTGCAAACCATTAAGGAGGGGGAAACATACAACTCGGAGGGGCAAGATCATTCCCACAGCCTTGAAACGAGTGAGGTAAAGGCCTTGTTTCATAACCCAGAACCAACCTTCTGGACTTATTTTTAATAATAATAATAATAATTTATTATTTATACCCTGCCCATCTGGCTGGGTTCCAACTGAATATTAAAAACAATATAGCATTTTTGTTGGTTTGCTAGTTTGTTTTATTTGTAACCCACCCTTTTTTTCTCCCAAAGTATTTTTATTACACTCTGGTAATGAAATACACTTAAAAATAAAATAATATTTAAAACATTTAGTGTGGGATTCATCTGATGAGCCCTGTCAAGGAAAGCCACACAACGCAAGGAGTTCTGCTTGAGCAACAAGGCTTTGCCCTCTCTGTCTTTTGCAGAGAATCATAGAATCATAGAATCATAGAGTTGGAAGAGACCACAAGGGCCATCGAGTCCAACCCCCTGCCAAGCAGGAAACACCATCAGAGCACTCCTGACATATGGTTGTCAAGCCTCTGCTTAAAGACCTCCAAAGAAGGAGACTCCACCACACTCCTTGGCAGCAAATTCCACTGTCGGACAGCTCTTACTGTCAGGAAGTGTATCTGTGGCTCCTGAAATCGACCTGCAGGACATTATGCAGCGGGAGGAGGGGGGAGGTTGCACCACCTGGGAAGCTGAAACGCTTACACTGATGGAACATTCAAAACAGCGTGACATTGAATTCCTCCCTTAAAAACTGCTGGGGGAAAATTAAACACACGACAACATCTGAAGCACATCAAGAAGAGATGTCACCAAATTATGTGTTTGGATAGGCCTGCCAAAGCAGACGTCTCAAGGAGTACAGTGGTGGTGCTTGCCTAATGTCAATAGACAAGGAATTTGAAAGCACAGGCACTGCCATACTAAAGAAAAGACTCCTTGCAAAGAGAACAGACAGTGTGTGGTGCTTGCAGAAGGGCAAATTCTGCAGACTGATGCGACTGAGTCAGCCCATATGGGACTTTGTTGTTGTTTTTTTATAATAATATTTATTAGTTTTCCAACAAATTGAACACAACACTACAAAAAACCAAAAAAGAAAAAACATATAATAATACAATACAATACAAAAAAAACCTGCAAAACACTAACATACAACTAACAAAACAAAACAAAAACCATTTAAAACACAGTCCAATTTCAATATCTTATCTTTCTTTCACTAATTTCCATGACCTCCTCACACCTCCCTTTTTGTATTCCACTTCTATTAATTGTTTCAGCAATTCCTTTCCATCTTCCTCTGTTTTCTATCCTATAATTGTCTTAACACATTCTAACCTTATTTTTCCCTTTAATGCTCTAATAATCTATTTATACTTAATTCCTTATAACATTTCTACTAAAGCCATATAACTTCATTCCAACATTTTTCTAACATTCATTAATTTTACAGTATTTCTGTAAATAGTCTTTAAACTTTTTCCAGTCTTCTTCCACCGACTCTTCTCCCTGGTCTCGGATTCTGCCAGTCATTTCCGCCAATTCCATGTAGTCCATCAACTTCATCTGCCATTCTTCCCTGGTGGGTAAATCTTGTGTCTTCCAATACTTCGTGATGAGTATTCTTGCTGCTGTGGGACTTTGGGGACATCTTGGTTGCTTCCATTGGTACATCTCTTGCTCATGCACCTTGCAATCACAACTTCTGGACCCAGTGCTTGCTGCTGAGCCTCTACCCTTACTAGTCTGAATAAGGAACTTCTCCTTACTCTCAAGTAAGAGCCACTGTCGTTCTGTTTTGAAACAGGAGCATGACACCAAGAGCATTTTAAAAATACCTGGCAAAGTTCCATGGGAGCCGTTGTAATTTTAAAGGACATTTGCAGTTAGCTAACGAGTGGAATTAGCTCTCAATTTCCTCAAAACGTTTCAGTCAATCACTAGGCCCGGCCACGTGGAAGTGGCTCCCACACCACTCCAAGAACATAAACATTGGGCCTAGGATAATAAACCGTTTGCGTTCCCTGTAAAGTCCTCTGCCCAATGATTAATAATGATGATTTGGAGAAACAAAGGAAGCAGAACAGAAACGCGCCTCATGTCATTACCCGAGACTGGGGATGCTTTCAGCGCCGCCTCTTGCCGATCTCTGCTGAGAAATTGCTCGATGGCTCCTCCACGGCTCAGTGCAATGGATCCAAATGCATCTCGTCTGTCCAAAGGGGGGCCAACTGGCTCGCAACAGCTGTTGTGCTGCTTTGTAAACAAGTGTGGGACATCGTTCTTTAACCTAGAATCATGCCTCAGAAAATATGTTTGCCTCTCCAAGGAGTTGGCTGGAAATGCTTCAAAGGATTTTGTTTCCCACCAGAAAAGTGGCTTCACAATATGACACGGTTTCCCTCGCTCTCTGCCTCGTGCTCTTTGAGCTTTGGTGCTGTGTTTTACTGCTTCAGGAGAAAAGTCCTTTGCAGCTTGATAGAAAGCCTGTATGCGGCAGGATTCAGAAGCTGTGCTTAACTGGCTTGGTGTCTGTCATGGGGAGATATTTCTCATGGTAGAGGAATGAAGTGTGTGATGGTTCTGAAGTCAATGCTATGAAATACACCATTGATGACTTAATAAAAGAATTCCTTCCAGTAGCACCTTAAAGACCAACTAAGTTAGTTCTTGGTATGAGCTTTCGTGTGCATGCACACTTCTTCAGTGTGTATCTGAAGAAGTGTGCATGCACACGAAAGCTCATACCAAGAACTAACTTAGTTGGTCTTTAAGGTGCTACTGGAAGGAATTCTTTTATTTTGACTATGGCAGACCAACACGGCTACCTATCTGTAACTCAAACCATTGATGACTGTCAGCAAATGCTTCTTCAGGCTTGGCTTGCATTTCTTGACCAGAGTGAGGAGCATTGCAGCCCTGTTGAGGAATTCTGCACAATTTCACAGATCAGCATCCATGTTGATGTGCAGATAAGAAGATCTTACATGGACCTTTTCAAAAGAGGACGGCATACTTTCAAATGCCCAGCAAATGAACTTGTAACTTATTGATCAGTTACAGTGACTTATCCTCTGATTTCCTTTGGTATTTGAACCTCCCACAAGGATATACGTTTCTTGCTGACATCTGTTCCTTGTCTTCTGGAAAGAATGAGGTGTATCAGAAATGCAGAATTTTTACAATTACGCTTACAGCACACCCCTACGCTTGCTTATTAACAGCTTGATGGTGACCGTTACCTTTGTACAGTAAGCTACTTTCCAGCCTTTGCAAATGTCAGAGGTTTCAATGCATATAAACCCATCTCTCCAGCCAGACAAGAAAGAGGCAGTCTCATCATTCAAAGACCCATTCTTTGAGCCAGGTGAAAACAGTCAAATAAGACATGGAGAAGAGCCATTGATGGAAGTAGCCTTGTAACAGAGGTTGGAGCCTGGGCAGGGGTATGACCTGGGGAGAGGCCCAAGAACCAGATAGAAAGGCCAGTTTTAGGGTGGCATGGCTGGTGTAACAGGGCACTGCTGAAATTTGAGAGCCCAAAGTCCTCTACTGCCCAGAGGGTTGCATTTGGCTCCTGTGGTTCCCAACCCTTGATGAGGATAGAAATGTCATTAAATTCTACTCAATATTGATCCAGAGTGGATTCCAATGTATAGTTAGCAGAGTAAAAACTTAAACACGTTGCAGGGTTCCCCAAAAAATAGACCAGAGGCAATTGTATTTCATCCAGCAGAGCTTTACTGCTACTGAAGGCAAATGAGCATAATGGTCACAAATCCAATACATTCAGGATTGGCACTGTCCATAAGAAATCCAGTTTCAGCAGACTAAACTTACAGTAACTTATAGTAAGTCTAAACCTCAACACTAAGCATACCATGTACAGAACACCACACCAGAAGGAAAAGAGACAGAAGGAGAACGTGAAACCCAGGCTCCTTCTAGCCCTACTTTTATAGTCAGCATGACCTTGACAGAAAGAGATAAGAGGCCCAGTTTAGGCTGGCTGTACTCAGCTTCTCGGAAGGAATAACCCACACCATCATAAACCTTCTGCTTGTTTCTGTCACACAGAGAAGCTTCCAGAACCCTCTTGAATTAATTAGGATAGGAAAGATCTCTACACATCGGATCCAATACTTTCTGCACTAAGAAATGCAAACTGACAAGAAGAACTGGGTTGCTCAGAACTCGTGCCGGTTTCCTCACAGGGCACCACATACACATCCTCAGCCCTCCGGATGCAGAGTTTCCCATCCAGCTATGGTTATGTGGAAGCCTGCTCCACACATGTACCACTTGCTACCTGGATCGCATCTCTCCTCTCTATTCTCTATTTCTCTTCGCCTCCCTTGATCCGTCTCCAATTTCTCCTTCTCCTTCTTTTTTCTTTTTCAAAAAGAGGAGGTGGCGTGCAGAACGCTCAAAACAAAATATACAGTAATAAGTCTAGCTGACATTAAACATTGAAAGCATGCGGAACTGCTGTGCACTGGGGAACAAATGTAATCTGAACTTTATAGCTTTTATATTCAATTTTTATTATTAATTTTTTTCCTTGTAGTGCTCAATATGTTTCATCTGCATTCAGAGGGAAAAGCCGCGGAATCCTCCTGCGGCTGGCTTTACCCTTAGTAAACTCCCCTTGTGGCAATCAAGGGCTGCATAGCGGTTAAAGTGTCCCCTTCTTATTTCAAAAGGTAATGAAAAATCTAGTTAGCTAAGGTAGTATAGGTCTCTTTAATTTCTTCAGTGCAATTATAGCTGCACTTTAACCAGTTTTCTAATGGAAATATAATCAAAGCCGATGTATTTCACTTCTTAAATTGCCATACTGAGGAAAGTGTAGCACATGTGAAAAGATAAGGAACAAGAACAAATAAATTGGTTGTGGGGGGTGAATGCATTTTAGAGATCACACACTTTTATTCTGGTATTAAAAAAAAAACTTTGCTATGTATTTTCTCACAGCAGCTAACAGATTTTTTTACATCATGGTTTAGGAAAAGGTGTCCATGATCTCTCAATGCAGATTAGTTAACTCTTGGATTGTTTTAATCACATTATAAAAGGTAAGCAAGGCTCAGTACAGACTTCTTCTTTTAACGTTCTTTCTATTAATATTTATGGGTGTGTTTCAGAAGCCCATATCAATTTAGGTTCTTTACTCCCATTTAATGGGCCGGGAGTGTCCTCACAATCACACCATCAATCAGAATAATCACTTAAGTGCTCTTTGGCTATACTTTATGCAGCTCAATGTTATGAACAAAGGGATACAAAGGGTATGCGTATGTGAATCTGTATAAAACCCTCTCTGGCTTTGAGAATTTTGAAAATTTCCTTCCCTGTAACAAAGCTGACAGACTCATTCCCCACTCCCTAAATGTAGCAGTCAAAGTACTCCACCTTATTCTTTTAAATGATCTGTGCATAATTTTACAAAAAGAGTGGGGATTTTTTTACACACCAATGATTAAGTTACTTAATGGTTCTAAAATTTGCACCAGACAACAAAAGTTATTAAAAACCTTTTTGGAAAAGTCTGGTGGGCCTCCTTTGACAGAGAGTCCTAAAATATTGTGGCTGCCATAAATAATCCCAAATAGGTGCACTAACAAATTGAACACTATGGATTGATAAGTGGCACATTCTCTGCTTATTTTGGTAGGCAAGGAAGAGGCACTCAATAAAATATGCTGAAGTGCCTTAGGCCTTGCAGATCAAACAACACCTGTAAGATAACAGAGTACCAGTGCAGTTACTGAATACAGGTTAGATTTGTTTCTACCGCTGAAACTTCAGGATGCTCTTTGAGGATGGACACATGTGAAGCATATTACAATAACTTCTGAAGTCACCAGACACCACCACTATGTCTATGTGAGGCCCCAGCAGTACTTCGCATTTGAGAATATGTTCAGATAAGGAAGCACTAACCAAATCAATGATGGGATACCCCCACCACCACCATCGCTGTCTCTGCTAACACTTGGGGAACATGTTACAGATAGGTAGCCGTGTTGGTCTGCCATAGTCAAAATAAAAAAATTCCTTTCAGTAGCACCTTAAAGACCAACTAAGTTAGTTCTTGGTATGAGCTTTCGTGTGCATGCACACTTCTTCAGATACACTGAAACAGAAGTTGCCAGATCCTTCTATATAGTGAGAGGGTGGGGAGGGGTATTACTCAGAAGGGTGGTGGGAATGGGAGATTGTCAGATAGCTGAGATGAGCCTGTTGACGACTCTTAACGACTGCAATAGGTCTTACAGGAAAAGGCAAGGGGTGAGAAGGTGAAAAATGGCTTAGTCATGTATAATGAGATAAGAATCCAATGTCTTTGTTCAGACCAGGTCTCTCCATGGTTTTAAGTTTGGTAATGAGTTGCAATTCAGCAGCTTCTCTTTCCAGTCTGTTTCTGAAATTCCTTTGTAGTAAAACAGCTACTTTGAGATCTTGTATAGAATGTCCTGGGAGATTGAAGTGTTCTCCTACTGGTTTCTCTGTTTTGTGGTTCTTGATGTCAGATTTATGTCCGTTTATTCTTTGGCATAAGGTTTGGCCTGTTTGTCCAATATAGAGAGCTGAAGGACACTGTTGGCATTTGATGGCATACACAATGTTAGACGATGAGCAATTAAATAGTCCCGAGATGGTATGTGTGATGTTGTTGGGGCCAGTAATGGTGTTGTCCGGGTGTATGTGGCAGCAAAGTTGGCATCTGGGTTTATTGCAGGCTCTGGTGCCAGTGTCCGTGTTAAGTCTGGTTGTAGTATTATTGTGGGTTAGGAGTTGTTTAAGATTGGGTGGCTGTCTGTAGGCAATGAAAGGTCTTCCTCCCAGAGCTTGAGAAAGAGAACTGTCATTGTCCAGGAGAGGTTGTAGATCTCTGATGATGCGTTGTACTGTTTTAACTTGGGAGCTGTATGTGATGACTAGAGGTGTTCTGTTATTTTCTTTTTTGAGTCTGTCTTGCAGCAAGTTCTCTCTGGGTATGAGTCTGGCTCTGTTGATCTGTTGTCTAACTTCATGTGCTGGGTATTTTAGTTCTGAAAAGGTTTGCTGTAGATCTCTTAGGTGAAAGTCTCTGTAGAATTGGAACAGATGCGGCTGTAACGTAGTGCCTGGCCCCAACAACATCACACATACCATCTCCCAACATATTTGGGATCACTTTCATTCTGGCTTCTGCATTCTGATCAATGCAGGCAGTCACCATGATTGCTCCTCCGGGACAAGAAAAAGACAGGTGTCATCACTATAACACTACATTCCAAATCATTGGATGCTGGGTTTGATCCACAGTTAAGCATCCATAAAGGGCTGGCGAATGATCTGCCAGTGGCTCTCAAATTTCCCTGGGCCCTGTGTGACGCTAAAATCCAGCACCTCTTGCACTCCATTCTACAGCATGGTCATGGCTCTCCCTACAGCTCGTCACCCAATGAGGCTACACCGGTCGCATTACGCTAAAACCACCTCTGGCTTTGCTCATGGAAATTGACCCATCTAGTCATCAGGGACCCTACCATCTTCCCCCTCATCTTCCTGTGCCAAAACCCATCCCATTCAGCAGTAAGGATGTCAGCCTCCAACAGCCCCATTATATATACAGAATTCTGGATTCAACCCAACTGCTTGGGATTGGTGTTTTGCAGACAGCCTCAGCACTCATGCTGAAATGCCTATTTGTTAAGATCTGCTTCTGAAGCTCAACTGAGATTCTTGGCCATAAAGAAAGTCCCAACAATTCTGCAATGTGCTTTCATGGGTTTTTAAATGGTCCTTAAATACCTGCCCTTTTATGTAGCCTTTATCAACAAATCTGATTTACAGAACTAGTATTTTTGATGTGTTATGCTAGATTAGGGTTGGTCTACTTTGTACTTAGTAATGTTTTGAAATATTATTTTGAGAATTTTGTGGTGTTTCATATGATTTTCAGTATGTATGTAAATTGCCTTGGGGAGATTTTTTTTTTCTTGGAAAACAGTATACAAATTTATTAAATAAATGTATATATTTTAACAATAATAACAGCAGCCTTGTATACATATCTGGGGGATTTTAACTTGTGTTATACTATCTGACCTAGATCTTATAGCACAATCCTATCTATACATGTTTACTTGGCATCACCTACCACTATGTTTAATGGGGTTTACTTCCAAGAAAGCATGCATAGCATTGCTGCTTGAGTTCAAACTCAGCAAATGAGGAACTTGCCATTTCAGCACCCTGGACAGACACACAGCTGCACACCCAATACTTCCTGATTTCCAAGTGTTCTAAAACATCATTTTAAAAAAAAACCACCCTCCTGGCACTGCAGCAAGGGTGCTATGAGAATTCATCGTTATTGAGCCACTCCTGATCTACAATTCCACAATTCTAATTTTCTATGCAGAATTTGGTCTGCATCAATCAAACACATTTTTACATTTTTGTTGTTGTTTTGTCGTTCAGTCGTGTCCGACTCTTCGTGACCCCATGACTGGAGCACGCCAGGCACTCCTGTCTTCCACTGCCTCCCGCAGTTTGGTCAGACTAATGTTTGTAGCTTCGAGAACACTGTCCAACTATTTCATCCTCTGTCGTCCCCTTCTCCTTGTGCCCTCCATCTTTCCCAACATCAGGGTATTTTCCAGGGAGTCTTCTCTTCTCATGAGGTGGCCAAAGTATTGGAGCCTCAGCTTCAGGATCTGTCCTTCCAGTGAGCACTCAGGGCTGATTTCCTTAAGAATGGATAGGTTTCATCTTCTTGCAGTCCATGGGACTCTCAAGAGTCTCCTCCAGCACCAGATTTCAAAAGCATCAATTCTTCAGCAATCAGCCTGCTTTATGGTCCAGCTCTCATTTCCATACATAACTGCTGGGAAAACCATGGCTTTAACTATACGGACCTTTGTTGGCAAGGTGATGTCTCTGTTTTTTAAGATGCTGTCTAGATTTGTCATTGCTTTTCTCCCAAGAAGCAGTCGAATTTTTATTTCATGGCTGCTGTCACCATCTGCAGTGATCATGGAGCCCAAGAAAGTAAAATCTCTCACTTCCTTCATTTCTTCCCCCTCTATTTGCCAGGAGAAGTGATGGAGGCAGTGAGAGATTTTACTTTCTCGGGTTCCATGATCACGGGTGTCAAACACAAGGCCCGCGGGCCGAATCCGGCCCGCCAGACCTTGTCATGTGGCCCGTGTAGCTGCCGCCGGCCGCCATCCTTCACCTTTTATTCTCACTTCCTTTTTTTTTTTACACAAGAAAGCCGCCTCTTCAGCGCATGCGCGGCAGCCTACAAGCCAGAGGACGTCTGCCCTCTAGCGGCGCCGGCCGTTCTACACAGGAAACCTCCACTTTACATGCATTCAGGAAACCTCCACTTTTTTTATATTGAGCGCATGCCATCCTGTGATGTGACAGATCCAACGGCTGCCTGAACCCTTCTCTCCTGTACTGTAAGTACATATGATGTATGGGGGGAGGGGTATGTGGGGGGGAGGGGTAGGACCTACAGATACAACTGGCCCTTTGAGGGTGACCAAACTGCTGATGCGGCCCCCCGATTAATTTGAGTTTGACACCCCTGGTGTAGATGGTTTTATATTTTTACATTTACAAACACACTACTCCCCACCCACTGCCAATAAGTCAGGGAGAAACCCAAAAGAAAGTACGAAGATCTTCAAAAATAGAAACAAAGGTGGTTTAATGAGTAAGAGGGCAGCATGTACTTATTCTTTATTGCTTATAATGCAAAGTATTGTTTATCTAATACAGTGGTACCTCTGGTTACGTACTTAATTCGTTCCGAAGGTCTGTTCTTAACCTGAAACTGTTCTTAACCTGAAGCACCACTTTAGCTAATGGGGCCTCCTGCTGCTGCCACGCCACCACCACACGATTTCTGTTCTCATCCTGAAGCAAAGTTCTTAACCCAACGTACTATTTCTCGGTTAGCAGAGACTGTAACCTGAAGCATATGTAACCTGAGGTACCACTGTACAGAAAAAATATAGGACCATTTCTTCCCCTGGAGGTATTACTCTGTTGAGTTGACCTCTAGAGAAACAGCTGCCATGGACAAAAGAAAGACTAGAATGGTTCTACAACAGTGTTCTTCACCTTTGGGTCCCCAGATGTTGTTGGACTACAACTCCCAAGATCCCCTGCCAGCTTAGCCAATGGATGATGGGAGTTGTAGTCCAGCAACATCCATAGACCCAAGGCTGAGGAACACTGATCTGAGGAGATTTCACCCCTCCCATATCCAAGAATCTGCTGATGTTCTCTGCTGATTCTTCAGAGAGGAGGGGCGGTTTCTGCTTTCTACTTATTCTGCTCCAGCCTCACATCAAAGTGTCGGGGAGAGAGAGAGACTGAGTGTTACAGAGAGATCGTGTGTATAGATAAGGTTGCTGCTAAGAGCAGCTGCAGACACTCAGTGCAGTTCAGCATTTTCGTTTAGACCTCATTTAGCTCTGTACATTGTTGTGTATTATAGTTGTAGATAGAATAAAAGAAGCTATTCTACAGAGGTGCTCTCCGAGTCGTTTATGCTCTGCAATACTCTGCTATATTCTGCTGTGCGATGACTGTCTTCTTGTTGGAGTGAATCCGGTGCTCACAACTCTAAGCTGTGAGTCCACAGCACTTTGACCTGTTCCTGTGCAGAAGGTGGTCTCTGGAAGTGCTACCCAGCTCGCCTAGCCCAGTCGGGGCTGAAGTGGATGAGTCCAGTTAGTGGCACTGGCTCAAGGGCCATGCTGACATGATCTATCAAGTGTTTCAATTTGAGATTTTTTAATGAATTTGTTTATTTCTACAGCAATTTTCAGTGCACATAGTGCAGTACAATTCTGATTCTGTTTCTCTTTGAAACAATTGAGTGAGAAAAGTGACTGTTGAATTGTATCAGCAAAGTACAAGGATTTTAACATTAGAAACATATTGCAATAGGAAGCAATGCAAGTCAATGGTTTACGAATTATGGAGCCCCTTTCAGAAGCTTCAATTAAACATTAATTTATCTTTAATAATTTATCTTTTATATTTATGGGATACTGTCCTGTTCTAGCCTTCTGAGCCAGATAAAGGAGCTGCTCAACAGTGCCAACCATCAGAAGAATGAATGTGAAGCAGAAAAGCTGTTCAGAAGATTGCTAAACTAGGAGCCGGTCTATAGAGCCTGATCTATCAACAACTCCCAGGCAGCAGCTGAGGGTTTAAATACCCAAGTCAGCTGTCCCATCCTTCCTGGAGTCCTAATGGGACAAAATCTAAACTTCACCTATAGTTTTCTTTCCTTCATCCAAATAGGACATGGACATGTGACATCTCATACTGCCATGTAAACATTGTGCTTTTTGCCATCAAGGTAGGGCACATTAGGTTCCCCAATTCTGGAGGTTTCCTGAACTGGATAGTTTGCATGGGATTTTGTCTCAGAGGTTCCCTTAGGTACCCTTTTACCTCCTGGTCCATGCTAGGGGCCATAAGACAATATTGTCCAATTCTGTTTTTGAGGTAAACATTAAATTCAAAAACCTTCCATGGTATTCAACTAAGTTCACTCAGACTAGACCCATTGAATTAATGAGCATGACTAGGTTAGGTCCATTAATTTCAATGAGTTTACACTAAGTAAAACACAGTTGAATCCTACCCTTTACTTTGAAATTGTATTGTCATGTTTTCCTCAAAACCTTCTTTCATCTCTAACATGTGTTAACATTTCTGAATGTATAGTGTCCCCAAAAGGTATTTTAAATGTCCCCCTAACAAAGGTGTGTGTTTTAATTTTCTGTCACTTATTTCAAGTTGAATATATTTATGCTCACTTTAAACCCTGAAGAGGCTTTTTTTAATTGATTCTTTGAATATTTTAAGGTCTATTAATTCCCTCAATGTTGCACACACTGCAATTTCTGTATTCCAACTGTTCTTTTAATCATGTTCATTAAGAGGATTACTTTTACCTGCCAGTTAACATTTTACATTACATTAATAAATCTCAGGTTTGCTATCCAAACTGAAATAAAATGAATTACTTTCCTAGTTCCTGCACAGATCTAGCATGGCTTCATTATGTCACTAAGTCCAGAGATTCAGCTCAATGCAGTGACAAAATGACAGCATGATAAATAATGTGGGTATCTTACCAGTAGGCAAAGAAAGGAAGCTCAAAGAGCGCAAGCTCCACGGTGAGGTACGGAAGATGCACAAGAGCAAATCCCATTCACTACAATGGAGCATGTCCAGAAGCTTCCCCCTCAGTGCCATGGGCTAAAAGGGCATCTTTTGTTGATACTATTTGGAAAGTTTAAATTTGTCTTCATTAGAAATCAACACCAATGACTTCTTGAAATTCTCTGCCCTATTTGTGGAGAGAAAGATGGGGGGAGGGGGAACCATTTCACCAAAATTCTCCAGGGAGGGAGGGATTATCAACTGGTTTACTGGGGGTGAAGCAAAGAAGAAGAAGAGGAGGAGGAGGAGGAGGAGGAGGAGGAGGAGGAGGAGGAGGAGAGTGGATTTGATATCCCGCCTTATTACTACCCTAAGGAGTCTCAAAGCGGCTAACATTCTCCTTTCCCTTCCTCCCCCACAACAAACACTCTGTGAGGTAAGGCAGAGAGACTTCAGAGAAGTGTGACTGGCCCAAGGTCACCCAGCAGCTGCATGTGGAGGAGCAGAGATGCGAACCCGGTTCACCAGATTACGAGTCCACCACTCTTAACCACTACACCACACTGGCTCTCTAGTAGTGAGCACACTTTTTTCCTGACCTCAAGTTGCCCATGGCACTGCTGCATACTAGAATTTAAAGGGGGAAAGGCAAGGTGGCAGTAAGGTTGGGGTGGAGCAAACACCCTGGCGGGTGTACTGAATTAGCTCTCTCAGTGTGTTTGCACTGCACTGACCTCTCTGCTGCCTCCTCCTCTCCCTCCTAGTATGCAGCAGAAGCGCTAGAGACTGGAGGTCAGCAGAGCACCTCTGCCATGCCCCACCATCCCCTTATGATCATGTGACAATATTCATAGGCGGAAGTGTGGTTGCATATGCTCAGTCTGGTTTCGTTGTCACGCTTCATGCCAGCCTCTCCCCCAATGTTCTTCATGCATGTTGGGGGGGCATGTCTGCATTGAGGCAGCCTGCCAGATGTACCTAGACTTTCCCCATAAGCTGGAACCCTGAACACTGAGGGTAGATCCATTTAAAGCACATTCAATGCACATTTGAAACACATGGCTTCCCCAAAATAATCCCAGGAACTGTAGTTTGTTGAGGTTGCTGGGAATTACAGCTTTACACTTCCCATTACAGTCATACCTTGGGTTACAGATGCTTCAGGTTGTGTTTTTTCGGGTTACAGATGCGCCAAAACCCGGAAGTACCAGAACAGGTTACTTCCAGGTTTTGGCGGTTGTGCATGCGCAGAAGTGCCAAATCACAACCCACGCGTGCGCAGACGTGGCGCTGTGGGTTGCAAACGCTGTGGGTTGCGAACGTGCCTCCCGCATGGATCACGTTCGCAACCCGAGCATCCACTGTATTCTGTGGGGGAAGACATGTGATTTAAATGTGTCCTGAGTGTGCTTCAAATGCATAGTGCAGATCTTCCCTCAGTCACGTTTCTTCATTTGTGCTGCTACTAGGAAGGTATTCTGGAGTTTGCAGGAAAAGTGTAAAACTTGTAGCACTTGATCATATGGACTCCGAGAAAATTTCCCTTGCAGCTCAGCCTTAGTTAAAGATTAGTTAAGAATAGACACCACACACAAATCTCCGCTGAGTGCTCTCTCCTGCTCTCTCTCTTGCAGCTGAGAATAATTAACTGTTCTTTTGTGACTGTCATTTGTTCTCAAGGAATTAAATGCCACCTTATTTCCCAGTACAAGAATTCAACTACCATCATTATAGCTTCATTTCAGGAGCAAGGGAAAAAATCATAATTTATTACAGATTGTTCAGCATGCGCAATAGGTTTAAATGCCACTGAAAGTAAATTGTGGCATGTCACAGAGGGCTTTTGCCATCGCTGTAATTGATTTATAATTTCACATTTCAAATTAACAACATTCATTCATTGTACCTTCCATTATGTAAGTCTCCATCAGGGACTTGAGAATTATGGGTTCGGTTCGACCACCGTCTTATAATCATCATAATAAAAAAATAATAAAGTTATAGTGGCTTGAAAGATATTTTTTTTCAAAAGTTAGTCATTTGAAAGAGAAAAGTGATAGTGTGAGAGACTATGAGACCGATATCAGCCTTAAAAATTATGAGTTGGAGGTTGAGAATAGTGTTTAAAAAGCTAATGCTTTGTGACTGTGACCCTGTTCACACCTTCAAAAAGAAAAGCTGGAGGCTAAATGCGTTGCTGTGAAAGGAAGATGAGGAACATGCTGGCTTCCTGATCATGCAGAAGCTGCCAAGGTGAGTAGAAATTGTACATGCCTAACCTCTATTCCAACCTTCTGTTCAATGTAGGGAGACGGAGTGTGGACAATGGGCATGATCCTGTTCCACTCTCCATGTGTTGAGTCCACACACTGTTTGAAGATGTAACTACTGGCAGATGTGGATTTAGGGTAGCACAACTGGTTCCCCTGCACAGGGCACCAATCCAAGAGGAGCGCCACAGGGCATCACAACGATGACCTAGTGCATGCACAGAACGGAAGGTGAGAGGTGGGGGGAGCGCAAATTTAGGGCTCACGTAAGGCTGAAATCTGAAAGACCAAAGTCTGCCCCTGCTACTTGGGCTCAAGAAAGCAGTTAAAAGGGTGGAACAAAAGTGAAGACTCGGAACAGCCATTTTCCTAAGAAAAGTAGAGCGCTTTCAAGAATTCCCTCTGAATATTCTCCCCTTTGGGAGAGTATAGGTTCCCTTCTGCAGGCACATGTTTTAAGTAGCAAGCCTCACCCAGTGCATAAACCATTATAATAACTAGGTATGGCCACAGATACCCAACCTCTTAACATTCAATGGTAGGTGGGTACATGGCTCTCTATAGCATTCTTCTGGCATTGCTTCTGTGGAAGGGTCTGGCATGGTGAAAATTCCATTGTTCCTCCCACCCTCACCATTACTATTGCTTTGTTTGGGGCATAACTTCCTTGTGCATTGAGACTTCCTGTGCAGTTTAGAACCCTGATCACAGGTGAATGGAACTGCATGGTTTTGGGAATGGAGCTAAATGCATAACCCAACAGTGCCTTTCACCACAGTTTCCCCCCTTCAACCAAGCGACACCTGAAAAATGCCTGTGTGCCCATAGGCTCTTCCCCACAATCTGGAACCCTGTGTTCTGAACTGTGCGGACAGAGCCCATCTACATACAACTGGATGTGTGCGCTGCCCCATTCACACCTTCCACTGAACGCTTGGAGGTTGGGGTAGATATAACAGGGTCAATGCCGCTCACACACCCCACACTCTCATCTTCATGTATTCCACGGGTGTGATCTGAGGCGTGAATGGGACCATTGTTGCTTACCCTTCCCTGTTCAAAAGTACAGACCAGGCTTAATGACTTGAACGTCAAATGGCTGCTTTTCCCATCTACTAATGAAACCATTTCCCTCATTCAATGGCACTTATCTGCAGCAGTGAACTACATCAGAGATTCAGAGCTAGAGTGCTGCTTTGCATGCAACAGTCAGAAGGAGCATATAACCTAGTAGATAGCCAAGTTCAGATCAAGACATTAGTCCCAGCAGGTGGCGCTGTGGTCTAAAACACTGAGCCTCTTCGGTTTGCTGATCAGAAGGTCGGCGGTTTGAATCCCCGCGACGGGGTGAGCTTCCGTTGCTCGGTCCCTGCTCCTGCCAACCTAGCAGTTCAAAAGCATGTCAAAGTGCAAGTAGATAAATAGGTGGGAAGGTAAACGGCGTTTCCGTGCGCTGCTCTGGTTCGCCAGAAGCGGCTTAGTCATGCTGGCCACATGACCCGGAAAAACTGTCTGCGGACAAACGCCAGCTCCCTCAGCCACTAAAGCGAGATAAGCGCTGTAACTCCAGAGTCATTTGCGACTGAACTTAACTGTCAGGGGTCCTTTACCTTTACCTTTTTCCTTTTGTCTAGCAGGCATTGGGACTCTCTGGCCCTCCAGGTAATGTTGCACTACATGATGGGGAAGGGCCATAGCTCAGTGGTAGAGCACATGCTTTGCATGCAAAAGGTCCCAGGTTCAATCCCCAGCATCTCTAGGTAGGGCTGGAAGAGACTCCAGTCTGAAACCCTGGAGTGTTGCTGCCAGTCAGTGTAGACAATAGGGAGCTAGATGGGCCAATGGGCTGACTTAGTAAAAGGCAGCTTCCTGTGTTCCAGTGATTCAGCTGCAAGTCAAGAGTTGTGAGTTGTACAGTGGTACCTCGGGTTACATACACTTCAGGTTACATACGCTTCAGGTTACAGACTCCGCTAACCCAGAAATAGTACCTCAGGTTAAGAACTTTGCTTCAGGTTGAGAACAGAAATCGTGCGGTGGCAGCGTGGCAGCAGCAGAAAGCCCCATTAGCTAAAGTGGTGCTTCAGGTTAAGAACAGTTTCAGGTTAAGAAGGGACCTCCAGAATGAATTAAGTACGTAACCAGAGGTACCACTGTATTTTTATTTTATTTTTTTAGCATTTCTCCCAGCCGGCTATATTTTAAACCATGTGCCAGCTCTGGGCAAGCTATAAGAGCTCGAATTTTCGTACTCTTCTAATTTTGTGTGATTAAATAAGCAGGACTGTGTCTGGACTCAGTAATGCTTAGAGTCTGTCCAATTAAAATCAATGGGACTTAAGTTAGCTAGGTCCCATGGATTTCAGTGGCTCTACTCCAACTAAGTCTGGATACAGCCCCTGACTATTTATGCAAGATTTATCAGATATCCTGCCATATTGCAATTTGACGTAACCCAGTTATTAATATTAGCTACACTCTGTACTTATTTCATAGCTCATACTCAACCTTTTATTTCCCGCACCAAAATAAAATTGGAAATATGCCACTCTGTGATGAGATTTATCTCCATTATTCTCCTTGCCTCAGACAATGAAGAGAGTGTAGTGTAATGGGACACTGGTTTTGCAGTGATCAGAAATCATCTTCCTTTTAGATATCCATAAAAAATTCATTTCTCTTTGATCAACCTCAGGCAAAGGTTATCACCTACTCCCATTTATGTCTTTTTTATGGTAACAAGTGCTCTTTTTTCTCTCTCCAGTACTATGGAATTACCATCATTTGAAAGAATTGTTTAGGTTCCTTGACCAGAAGAGGCATTTAACTGTGTCATGTGTGATGTATGGCACGTTTAATTGCTCTTTGCAGCTATTCAAAAAGCATTCAGAAGTAATCATTTAGCATTAATATCCTGGGGCAATCTGAGGTCACAGTACATTAAAAACTAATTCAGAGTGGTTCAAGAATGCATTTTTCATACACAGAGTAGCACAATCCTTTCATGGGCTAAAAAGTGATAGTGGCAATTCAGCACAATGGGAGACAGGTTATTCCACAGATCTGCCACTGGCTCTACAGTCACAGCTAGGAGTTATGCATTTCTGTCACCAAAGCTCAACACACCGTTAGATCCAATTGAACTCAAACAATCTTGTTAGCTTCTGATGAATAAAGTCTGTCATGCTGAAAACCAACTGTAGCTACTTGTTTTGCAGCGTGTAGTGAAGTAAGAGTTAGATGCTGCAATTATGCCTTGATCTTCCTATTCCCCCACCCCCTCCACACCGGCAAATCGAGAATAAGAGCTTTTAGTGTGGCAGGACCCACCCTCTGGAATACACCCAGCCCCCCACCAGAAGATTTCTTTATTCAACCAGGCTGTTGAGTGGTATTGTTCATGGTGGTCTTAGAGGTGGGTTTAATGTATTTTATTGTTATAACTTTGTATTTTGGGGGGGGGGTTGTTTTTTGTTTTGTTTTGTTTTTTGGTACACTGCCACCATGTTTTTGAACAGTGGGTTGCTTCTAAAATCTGTAAATAAACAGGAAGGCTCCATCCTGCGTTTACTTCATCCTAGTCATTTTTAGCAGGTACAAGAGCTCAGCAATCCTTCTATTTAAATAAAGGTGTCTGTGAGGGCATGTGATGGAGATGTGTAAAAGGACAATTGATTATTGGCCCAAGGTCACCCCAACATTGAATCTTTGTCCATAACACTACCAACCAGTCAGGGTTGGCCGACCATTGTTGGAAACATAAGGCAAGGTTCAATAAACCTTTGGACTGATCCATAAAGCTGTTGTTGTAGAATACAGTGGTACCTCTGGTTCCAAACAGGATCTGTTCCGGAGGCCCGTTCGCATCATGAAAGGAACACAACCTGCAGTGGCGCGTCTGTGCACGTGCGGGTTGCGATTCGCCACTTCTGCACATGCGCGTGACGTCATTTTGCACCTCTGCACATGCGCGAGTGGCGAAACCCGGAAGTAACCCTTTCCAGTACTTCCGGGTCACTACGGGACGTAACCTGAAAGAACATAACATGAAGCGGACGTAACATGAGGTATGACTGTAGCTGTGTTAGCTGCCTGCTTGTATGTATGTGTGTGCCCATGCATTGAAATCCCTGAGAGAGGTCCTTCTCTGCATATCCAGCTGAGATATGATAAGGGGCTACAAGAGAAAAGGCCTTCTCAGCCATGACCCCTTATCACTGAAATGCCTTCAGTAAGGACGTGGTGACTTCTCTAATAGCTTTTTGACTGTGTATTCCTTCACAGGGAACCAGACAGAGGGCCTTCTCGGTAGTGGCGCCCACCCTCTGGAACACCCTCCCTTCAGATGTGAAGGAAATAAGCAGCTATCCTATCTTTACAAGACATCTGAAGGATGTTTTTAATATTTAATGCTGGACTGTTTTTATCATTTGATTGGGAGCCGCCCAGAGTGGCTGGGGAGACTCAACCAGATGGGTGGGTATAAATTATTATTATTATTACTATTATTATTATTATTATTATTATTATTATTATTATTATTATTCCCAGGTTAAGGGCATCTTTGCTGCTTCTTGTGGTTTCAGCTCCTATTTATTGTTGGACTATGTGACTTCTTTTCTGCCTTTTGGGGGAAGGCTTTTTAACATTTACAATAGCTCAGTTGGTAAAGCACGAGGCTCTTGATCTCAGGGTCATGGGTTTGAGCCCCACGGTGGACCAAAAGATTCCTGCGCCGCAGGAGGTTGGACTAGATGGCAGTGGCGTAGCGTGGGTTGTCAGCACCCGGGGCAAGGCAAGTAATTTGCGCCCCCTAATCCGTGGAGAGAGTGAGTGAGCCAGGTAGGGGCAGAGAGCTGCGAGTGTGAGCGCGCCCCCCCAGATGTTGCGCCTGGTGCGGCCGGGCCCCCCGCACCCCCCACGCTATGCCACTGCTAGATGGCCCTCATGGTCCCTTCCAACTGTACAGTTCTAGGATTTTATTATTCTATTTGATGTGGGTGTCTTAGCAAATTTCATTTGTTAATAAATAGCAGAGAAAAAGAAAGAGCGTAATCAATGATGTTCTAGTCGCTTCTTCGTGACCTATGTGGATCTACACCTTTTGCACACAACCTCCCCCTGCAGTGTGAACACCAAGTATAGGTGCAGGGGAAAGAAAGGGTTAACAAGCCAGCTTGATTGTTCCCTCCTGATTTCGAGATGAAAAATTAATTTTAGCATCTTAATTTAATTAGTCGACTTCTTATTAGTACCTCATGGCTCTGGAGGGAGAGGAGAGGGACCAAACTAAGCCAGGAATTGAGCCCAGGTGTCAGCAGGTGACAGATTCTACATTAATTCAGTACATTTCCTGCCCTTTCCCTCCGCACCACCATTAATGATCTTCATTTTTAAGTGCAAGGTTAGATAAAATCCTCCATGTTAAAAATAACCACCACCCCACCACGCAAGGAATTCTACCACAAAGGAGAGATTAGGACAGCCAATTTAATGACTTAATATTGTACAATATAAAATCATTCCAGTTGAATAACTTTTAATTTATTATAATGCATAGATGCCAATTATGCCTGATTTATTAAGAGAAGTTCAGCAGTACCAGGGCCTTGTGTTTTGAGTGGTTGTCATGGCACCAGGCTTTCACAAGGGCAGCTTAAGGATCATTAAAGTGTCAAGGTGATAAGTTTTGACACTTAGTGGATTTAATGATGGATGATAATGTTACCTCTTCACATTGCAAAACATCTAGGATTCAAGATAGGCTGTGTACATTCCTGATTTATATTAGCCATTTTAGAGAAAACCTGGTGAACCTAGTTTAGCTGCTACTGGTTTTGTAGCCATCACTCTCTTAATGCCAGTTATCCCTCGGTTGGTTTGTTTATTTGTTTGTTTGTGTGAAACATTTATACCACCTTTCAACCCAATTAGGGCCTCAAAGCAGCTTAACAGGTACATCAAATGCTGACATTGCTGTCATTCTGGTGTTTAGAAAAGACATACCTGCTTACTCAGGCTAATAAGACTTTTAATTGTTTTAGCCTTCACCTCTGTTTAGCTGTTTTTCATCCTTTTGTTTACTGATGCTCACAAGAACTCAGTTTTTGTTCTACTGGGTGTTTTTATTAAAATGATTGTACACCACCCTAGTATAAATACTAGTGAAAGACAGGTTGTAAATCTTTTAAATAATAATTTAAAGAAACATCAAGGGTTGGGGGGGAATTCCTTGGGCACAGTTTCTCTCATGGAATAGGGTGGTCTCAAATCTTAGCTTCCAACAGATCCCTCGCCCCACAAAAATCTGTTCCAGAGGTTTGGACAACCTGCCCTGGAACAGTATAGATAATGGTTAAGGGGATCACAAGAGATTGAAGAAATAAGTGAAAATTCTTCCCCTACCTTCGATTTGTGGAAGTTCTGCTGAATCCCTTCTGTTCATGGAATCCCTTCTGTTCATGGAAAGGGCACCTTTTGAACCAACCCAAGATGTACAATGATGAACACGAAGTCCACTCTTCCAGTGGCCTATACAGCATCTTCCTTGCAACTGCAGGATATTGAGTTAAAATAACAGTCTTCTGGGAACCTATCCACATTGACCAGTGCACCCTAGTGATGCTTCTGGGCAGTGCTTTTTTCCTATTTTGTGAATCTAATGGGGGAAGAAACTAAAAAAAAAAAATTAAAAATTTGTTTCTTCTCTAGCATGGTCAATCGTCTGTAATAATAATAATAATAATAATAATAATAATAATAATAATAATAATTTATTTATACCCTACAACATCTGGCTGGGTTTCCCCAGCCATTCTGGGTGGCTTCCAACAGAATATTAAAAACACGATAAAACATTAAACATTAAAAACTTCCCTAAACTACCCGTTCCATTGCTACCCCCGATGTCCATTTTCTGTATTTATTTTTCCCAATTTGAACTATAAAATGGTGATTTTCTTGAGTCAAAATGAGAGTACCCCTAAACTTTTTTTGGGGGGGGAGCACTGCTTCTGGGATTCCCTTGCATCTGTGAACTGCAATTCCTACTGAAAAATAGCCTTGGTGGGGTGGGGCGGGGACAACTGCCAATAGATTTCTTTCCTTGAGATTGGTAGCACCTAGCCAATCAGGACACAGCTATCTGCAGTAATTTGCAAAAAATTGTTTGGTCAACAGCAGCACCCATAACCGATCCACTACAGGCACTTCAAAATATCCCTGCCATTTAACTCTGATTGGGATTCCTGGCCCAATCCCATTGTTGCTTTTGCTGCAGTTCCGTTCTGAGAGAAAGAAGCTAAGAGAATCTTAGCCAATGCAACATCAGAGACTGGGTGGGAAGCAGCAGGTAGAGCAGTTGGAAAGTGTGTTTCTTACCTTTGTTTAAAAGCAGGAGCTTTTAAAACCATGAATGGCTTCTATGAGTGCATCCAGCCAGCAAAATATTGTGTAAGTAATTAGAATGCTAGTGCTTCTGTCCCATTTTCTAATCTTCCTTTTGCACGGCAGCACCTGTTGCATTATGGAACAGTGACTTTTTTACCAATATACCAGCACGCCATGCTAAATTCCACTCACACCAGTGGGCATGGTGTGACACAGCAATGAACGTCATCTCTACTCTACCACTTTTTCCACACATGTGGTTCTGTTCCACTGTGTTAAGATAAGATCCGAAGGGCAAAACAATACACTGGCACAGAATAAGTGAAGGTAAAAGGTAAAGAGACCCCTGATCATTAGGTCCAGTCGTGGACAACTCTGGAGTTGTGGCGCTCATCTCGCTTTATTGGCCGAGGGAGCCGGCATACAGCTTCCGAGTCATGTGGCCAGCATGACTGAGCCACTTCTGGCAAACCAGAGCAGCACATGGAAATGCCATTTACCTTCCCGCCGGAGCGGTACCTATTTATCTACTTGCTTTGATGTGCTTTCAAACTGTTAGGTTGGCAGGAGCAGGGACCGAGCAACGGGAGCTCACCCCACTGCGGGGATTCGAACTGCCGACCTTCTGATCAGCAAGTCCTAGGCTCTGTGGTTTAGACCACAGCGCCACCCGCGTCCCTGTGAAGGTAGCAATGCTGTTTTGTCTTTTTTAACAGACCTGTTCCTTGGAAAACACATGATAAACTTCTGTGTGCCAGAACTCCTCTTCAAGGTACAGGAGCAGGGGCAATGAAAAAAAATGTCAGCCCTAGGTGAAATAATCTATATTCCAGCTTCTGGTCCAGACTTCCCATTGCTCTCGAAATTTTTTTTAAAGGTTCTTAAAATCTATCACCCTTTTATCAGTTTAAATGCGGGGGGGGGGGGGAATGAGAGCCAGTTTGTTTGTTCAGCTCTGAGGGCTCGTCCACAGCAGTGTTTGCCCCACTGCTTTTCCCCAGGAAAACCTTTGGCTTACTGCGGATCTGGACCAAACGGCAATCAGGTTTTCCATGGTAAAGAGTGGGTTTTCCAGGGGAAAGCTGTGGGGCAAATGCAAAACCGCTTAAATCCATGCCTAGAAAGCACAAGGCAAGTTGGAAACCACCCAGACCCATGCTTTCTAGGCACGGGACAAATGGGCGAGCCCTGACTGTCTCTTTCAATGACTGAGGAAATGATGCCTCTCTGTGTCAGTAAGGGCCACCAAACTCGTATGACAATTGATACCTGGGTGTGGAGCACCTTTCACACACTTGTGCAAAACCAGTTAAAAGTGCATAGTTAAAGCTAAATGGGACTAAACCGAGTGGACGTTACTTTTACTGGAGGGTTCTCTGAAAGAAGATGCTTTGATATGAATGACAGTTATTTAATACATAGCAGGTTTGGTCGTTACATTCTCCAAGTGCCCAGGGTTTTAAAATAATCCTCCAGGCAGCAGCTTTTCCCTTTGTTAGGCTTCAGATCTGTGGTGAAAACTCAGTAGGAGAAAACTCCCTGGAAGACTATAAACTCTATCAGACCTGGCTTGATTGCAATCACCTCTCCGAGACTCCCCAGTCATTCACCAAGCCAATTAGTGTAGGCCTCGGTAGATCTCCCCCAGCTGTGAGCTGAGTGAGGGAGCAGGACTCCATTTTGTGCTCTGACACACCACCTGAGTCCCGCAACCAGCTAATAGAAGTCTTCCAAGGGCAAACGCATCACAATGCCATTCCATTCACTCCGCAATTCTCCTTTTCTTTCCGCCCTTCCCCCTCCCCGAAGAGAACTGATCTGCAGGCAGAAAAACCCATTTACTCAAAAATAAGAGTAAAATGTTTTTTCTCCTTTCGATAATGTTCCCGGTTCTTTCAGTAGGTATTATGCTCCGTAATGTGCTGCGCACACCCATTTTGTCATCGCTTTGGGTCATCCTTGCTCACAATTGGTTATTTACTCAGGGGCTTTTGAAATTATTGAGTTGACACATCTGTCAGACGGCAAAAGCAGAAATGCTAAAAGGTCACTTGGAGAGAAACCAGCTGCTTCAGACAAACCTTTCTGTCTTCAAATAGCACAGTCATTACTGCTTGGCAGATGGGGCCCCGGCTTTCATTTCTGTTTTTTCTCCTTCACTTCAGGTATTTAGATATATACTACCTCATTGCCAGGTAAGCGTAGGCCTTGTAATTACCTACACAATAGGCAACTCGCTGCTTAAGGAAAACAGCTCCATTTCCCTCCAAACAGAGAGCCTGTTTCCTCCACAGATACTAACTACAGAACAGCTCACCACAAACTTCCCAATTAACAGATTAATTTTGACAGGAATAAGCACATTTTTATTACTCCTGCTTTCATCATGATGCCATGAGACTGGCATTAAGTGCTGAGTATAATGCTCTGAAGCGCCTACAGAGACTTTCAGCAGCTATGGGATATGGCTGACCAAATAATTCTTAATCACAAATAGATCTGAGAAGTTTGGCCTCCCTTCTGGGTAGCCAAATATTCATGAACAGGATATTCAAGCACTACATCAAAGCTGGTTGTGATAGAGTATTTTGCACTGGCTGCATATGGCAAGATGGTAGAATTTAGAGAGGGGTTGCTTATGAGGCCACAGTCAGAAGGCAGTCTTGGAAATAAGTGAACAAAGCACAGCCATGTTGCCTCTACAGTCATGGAGCCTCGACTCTGGAGTGACAATTCTAAATCTGGAGTTTAGAAGATTCAAAGAACAGAATTAGAATGAGTTGGGCAAATTATAATTATCTGTACAATCTACCTTTAAATACTTTCTAGTGAATTCTTTATTTAGCACATATCTCACCTTTCTCTCAAAGAGCTCCAGTGGCCAAGTTGGAGGTTATCCAATTAGTGTTACAACATTCTATCAATGTAGGGCTTATCCAATTAGCATTATTCTATGTTGTATATTGTGTATATATATTAATGACTGGTAGGTGGCAAACTTTGTCTTTAACAGTTGCACAGCAAGGGCTCCTATGTCTTTAACAGCTGCATTGCAAGTAGAGTGCAACAGATGAAGTTTTTCTCATCTCTTTATTTAATGTTCACTCAGTGGGGTAAGTGTAAGTATGTAACGGGATGCACTGTGTAAAAAAGACACAAATTACATCATTGCTAAACTTTCAGTTTTATCCATGTTTGTTTTGAATTTAGATGGTAAATAACAGGTGGGGTACAACATGCTGCCCTCCTAATCCTAATCTGGCCCTCGGCTTCTGGTGTTTACCATTTTAAAAACAGTTGCATAATGTGATTGTTGGAAACCCCGTTGTGCAAGAGCTTCATGTGGGCAGCAGAGCAGGTATGGCGCCCCAGTGCCATAAACCTTTCACCTCTGTGTCTATCATTCTTCTTGATACTCAGTAAAGAATTCTGACTCTGAAAGCGTACATAGAACCAAGCAGTTCTCTGTGCTCTTGTCAACACACAGCCTTCCAAAGCGCATAAACCAGCTGAATCAGACTCTTGAGGCTTATACAGGACACAAAGAAGAAACAACTGTATAAATCTGATTGTACCCCAATCCCAAACTGGAGTGATTCAGAAAGCTTCTTGACAAAAGCTACAAGAGGCAGTGCATGCAGACTGTGAGAGTCACTTCACCCGGGCAATTATTAATAATCTTTTCAACCAAAAGCTACAGCTCACTTTCTTTTGTTTTTCCAACAAAAGCTGTGCTGCTCTGAGTTGAAAAGGACAAGTGACTATAAAAATGTAAGCAGGCAACCCCCAGCTGAGAAATTTTAAAAAGGGGCCATTAGGTCAAAAAAAAAAAAAGGCATCTATTTGTGTTCCTCTTCTAGATGTCTATGTAGGGGATGGGTGAACTGCTTTGCCTCCCTGAACAAAAGTATATTATGACATTACAACCCATCTGTTTTTCACCAGCACAGAGGTTTCTTATCCCTCAATGCCTTCTGACACTGGCTTTTAAAAAGCATGGTGATAACACGGATACTCGGTCAGTGTTGACTGCCATCAGCATTTCATTTGAATTGCTGGGGCTGAAAACAGTCTAAAGAGGCATATTAACAAAATGAGAGTACAGGGAGCAGAGTTTTGTTATAGCCTCAGCTCTTATCAAATTGGGTACTGGTATTCAGGCGTCTTCACACTGATGTACATTTTGAAGTACCTGCATAGAGGTGTCCTCAGATAATCATCTTTGGGGATTTTTGGGTGCTGATGCAGCACTGGAACTGGCACGTTCTGCTGTGTGCTTATATCTACACTCGTGTAATGAATGTTAAGTTGTTCTTCTGTAAATGAACAATTATTATGGTAGTTTAAATCTCCAGTGATCTTTCCTCCAGATGGATCTGTAGTCAGTAAATGTCTGCCTTGCCACTCAGGGAAGTAAGAATGTGAAAACGATATATTCCTCTTGAACAAAGAACATATACAAGACTCATTATTTACACGGTAGAATCACCCTCAAGTATGTTTTATAGTTCAGTGAGTTTATGTTATAAGCATTCCAACATATGTGTGAGTCTGAAGTCCATGCTACTTTGGGAAGATTTACTAAGGAGGCTCCTACCACAGCTACCACTAATTTCACAGCTGTTTAGTTCCAGCGGCATACCCTGTGTTGTACAGAAAGTAAGTGCCATTGCCCCTGTTCAGATGGATTCCAGGCAGGAATGGAAACGAGGCCCAAAAATGGCACAGGAGTGCTGTGAACAGAAAGCAATCATTGTGACATGTAATCCTCATCATGCCAGAATCTCCCAAAAACAAACTTTGAGTGGATTCACCTTTCTCAAATATGTGAAACAGACCTGCGTTTTCCCTACTTACTGCTTTCATCATTATGTCTGCGATTTGTCAACTGCATACTTATAGCTCCCACACCCAAGTGCTGGTTTTAATTTTTAAAGCAGGGGTGGGGAAGCTATGAACAACTGGATGTTACTGGATTCCGTTTCCCATCAGCCTACCCATAAAGGTTTCTCCCATATGTATGTACCCAAACTATGAAATCCTCTTTACTGGTCCCACCATATGAGGTGTGTAGGCACTGGAGTGAGTGCCTTTTCAGTAGTGGCACCCCAGTTATGGAATAACCTTCCCAGAGATGTTCACCTGGCACCATCTTTGTGGTCTTTTTATGACAGGTGAAGACAATTCTATTCATCCAGATCATTTATTTATTTATGCATTTATTGCTTTGTGAACCAACGAAATCACTAGTGTTACAGGGCTTCTATAGAAATGTGGTTAATACATTAGGAAGGAAGGAAGGAAGGAAGGAAGGAAGGAAGGAAGGAAGGAAGGAAGGAAGGAAGGAAGGAAGGAAGATAGATTGGGTTTTGTTTGTTGGGTATTCAGATAGTTGGGAATGGAAAAGAAACAATAGCTATTGCAGTGAAGGCCATCCTTTGTGAATCATGGCACAATCATTCTCACACAGAAAAAGACAGACCACACCCCATTCCCCAAAGACCCTTGACATGTCATTAGCTTTTCCTTTTGGTTTGCATACCTCTCTTGCCTTTGAGTTGGCAAACATGTGGATTGCAACGTGCCTTCCTCAGGGAGCCAAAATTCCATCTAGCCCAGAATTCAGATCTCATAGTGTCCAACTCACAGGAAGCTTGTCAGTCGGACATGAGAGTAACAGCACTCTGGCTACTTGTGTTCCTTGGCAATTGGTATTCCAAGGTTTATCACCTCTGATGCTGGAGGTAGTGCATGGTAGCTGGTAGCCATTCACAGCCTTGTCCTCTATGAATTTGTCTAAGCCCCTTATAGTTGGAGTAATGCACATTACTCTGCCTTGGAATACTAGTGAAGTAAAACATAATGTCAATGTCACTTAAAAGGGAGTAGGTAAAACCATTCTGCCCAGGGTCTAACTGCACCACTGTCAGGAACCCAGATTTGGCCCTGGGATCTTCAGTTCCCAGCCCATACAGTGAAGTAACTGCTCCTGCCTCTGGTGCAATATCTCAGCAGCGTTGCCAAAGAGGGAATAATCTGTTTACCTGGCACATGTCCTGACTGCAAGCCAAGAAGCATCACTTTGGCATATTCCTTCATTAGGTACACATTTTTGTTTACAGTTTTCGGCAACAGTTGTAACATTTTAGTTCCCTCCTTGTAAACCTTTTTTTGGTGTGTGTTTTTGGATGCATAAATATAATATTAAATACCGTACTTGAAGAAAGCTGTAGTCTGAAAAATGGGCAGATGTTCCCTGCTGGGTAATGAGAAACATCTTTCTCCAGTTTTCCTGACAGACGTAAATGAAAATGAACACACAGCCACACATACATTACATTGCACTTGTCTCAGAAACATAATAAAACCTGGAGCTCCTTCCGAGAAGTAAACAAGCAAAGGCAGGTGAGCATCAGATGTGTTTTGAATGTTCTAGAAAGATACGCTGAAATGTCACCCTTCATTCTATAACACCAAATAGTATCTGGAATCAATTGTACAAATTGGGGAGAGTTGCACATTGTGATTTGCACATCTTGCTTTAAGAATTGGGAACATTTTGATGCAGTGCTTGGGTTGAGGATACATATAAACTTGCACTACAGTTCTGTATTCGCCTACTTAATGGTACTCATTCCTAGGTAACTGTATAGGATTGCAGCCTAACTCTTATTGCTTTCTTGTAAGCAGTGCTTTTTTATGGAGGGACACAGGGGTACGCATTCCCCTGAACATTTTTTGAATCTAAGTTTGGCCTCATTGAGGGGCAGTGTTTCAATATGAGTAGGAAAATGAGAGAAAAGGCACAGCTTGTAAGCATTAAGGAATTATTCACATTTGCCACAAAAGTATAAGAACCATGCCTTTGCAATGGCAAGATTCCATGCTGCTAAAACATGCCAATGAATAAAGGTAAAGGGACCACTGACAATGAAGTCCGGTCACGAACGACTCTGGGGGTGCGACGCTTATCTCGCTTTACAGGCCAAGGAGCTGGTGTTTGTCCACTTCCGCAGACAGTTTTTCTGGGTCATGTGGCCAGGATGACTAAGCCACTTCTGGCAAAGCCAGAGTAGGGCACAAAAACGCCGTTTACCTTCCCGCTGGAGTGGTACCAATTATCTACTTGCACTGTGTGCTTTCGAACTGCTAGGTGGGCAGGAGCTGGGACCGAACAATGAGAGTTCACCCTGTTGTGGGGCCTTGAACCGCCAACCGTTTGATTGGCAAGTCCAAGTGACACAGTGGTTTAAACCACAGCACCACCTGTGTCCCTTGCCAATGACTACTGGGGCCCTATAAGACTTTTCCACCTGATTAAGGAAGATGTGAGGTGGCAAATACTCATATGCTGGCTTCCTCCTAGCACAGAATGCCAGTGAATACTTTCTTCTGGGGAGCAAAAATGGAGCAGAGCTATTGCCTGCTGCTCTTTGGGGGGGGGCTACCAGAAGTACCTGGTTGGCCACTACAGGAAACAACATGAATAAGGCAGTGAATAATCCACAATAAACATACACAGGCATTACTTTAATAGCATGTCCACTCCAGCATCCCAGCCATGTTCAGAGGCAGTGCTCATTTCTTGGTTTGTTTATTTGTTAGATTTATATTCCACCTTTGCTCCAGTTAACTCAAGCTGGTGTGTGTGGTCTCTCATCCCCACCACGTTATCCTCACAAAAACTCTGAGAGGTTTAGAGTTGGTTACCAGCCCAAGGTCACCCAGAGAGATTCATGGCCAAGTGGAAAGTCCCAGTCCTAGTACAACACTGTAACTGCCATACTACTGGATTAGGGCTGGACGCGGGTGGCGCTGTGGTCTAAACCACTGAGCTCCTGTTGCTCTGTCCCAGCTCCTGCCAACCTAGCAGTTCGAAAGCCCACCAGTGCAAGTAGATAAATAGGTATCGCTGTGGCGGGAAGGTAAACAGTGTTTCTGTGGGCTCTGGTTTCCGTCATGGTGTCCCGTCATCCCAGAAGCAGTTTAGTCATGCTGGCCACATGACCCAGAAAGCTGTGAATAATAATAATAATAATAATAATAATAATAATAATAATAATAATAATAATAATAATTTATTATTTCTACCCCGCCCATCTGACTGGGTTTCCCCAGCCACTCTGGGTGGCTTCCAACAAAACACTAAAATACAATAACCTATTAAACATTAAAAGTTTCCCTAAACAGGGCTGCCTTCAGATGTCTTCTAAAAGTCTGGTAGCTGTTTTTCTCTTTGACATCTGGTGGGAGGGCGTTCCACAGGGCGGGTGCCACTACCAAGAAGGCCCTCTGCCTGGTTTCCTGTAACTTGGCTTCTCGCAGCGAGGGAACCGCCAGAAGGCCCTCGGCACTGGACCTCAGAGTCCGGGTTGAATGATGGGGGTGGAAACGTTCCTTCAGGTATACTGGACAAATGCAGGCTTCCTTGACCTGAAAGCGAGATGAGCGCCACAACCCCAGCCTTTGACTGGACTTAACCGTCCAGGGATCCTTTACCTTTACCGCTGAATTAGTTACTGAAGACAACCAGTGGCGTAGCGTGGGGGTGCAGGGGGGGCTGGCCGCACCGGGCACAACATCTGGGGGTTAGGGTTAGGGGGCGCAAATCCACGGGTTAGGGGGCGCAAATCCACGGGTTAGGGGGCGCAAATCCATGGGTTAGGGGGCGCAAATTACTTGTCTTGCCCCGGGTGCTGACAACCCACGCTACGCCACTGAAGACAACACTGGGTAGGGTTTGCCATATTTCAAAAAGTGAAAATCCGGACGCAAAATTTGAGCTTTTTCATGTAAAGTTGTTGAGGTACCCCCTCCCCCGCCCCAAATTCTGCCCGGACGCTATTTCCAATGGGCGAATCACGGATATGTCCGGGGAAACTGTTAGCAGCCCTAACACTGGGAGACTCACGTCCTGCTTGTGGGCTTGCCATAGGCATCTGGTTTACCACTGTGGAAAACAGGATGAGGTGGGCCTTTGGTCTGATTCAGCAGGTCGCTTCTAATGTCCTTATGTTGGATGCTGCAGGAACAACCAGAAATAGTGCCCCTAATAAAAGGTATTTCCCTTTTCCCCAGGGTCAATACACCAACCTACCCTCCTCACAGATATATTAAAAGTGGAAAGCCAGTACTGAAGGCTGGGCAGCCTGGTCTAGTTCTTGCAATTGCTCCCTTCAGCAAAGTGTAGCCAACTGATGCATGTGGACTTTGAGGAGGCAGCGTATCAGAGCCCCGAAGGAAGCATTGTGCAGATGTGCAGATATGCACTAAATCCTACATAGCTGCAGCATTGTGATGCAATGGCTGGAATGATTCTCAGCACATGGTTCAGAGCTAGTTTTTGTTGACTCTCTAAGAGAAAACTAATGAGTTTCTTAGAAGAGCTTTGGGGCTTCCTGTGATTTAAAACTGGCAGTAAAAGAAAAAAAAGACAGAGAAGGTAGTTGGTTAATTGACCTTTATTGTGCCTTCTGGTTCATTTAGAAATGGAAATTAAATTAACATGATAATTCAGTCCTACTGAGTTAAGGCTGCTATAAACCCATTAAATTTTATGGCAATTGATTTAGCATTTTTTTCTATTAACTGGGTTTAATTTTCAATATTGTCATGCAGATTCAGAGAAGTGGTTCATTCACTTGGGTTCCTTCAAGTTACCAATCGTAGCTGTTTTATGAGGGTAACTTAATTATGGAAGAGCACAGGCCCTTGCCATCAAGAGCATGTATTAATCTTGAAAATGAGTCTGTGCAAAGAGCATGGAAAAACGAGGGAATCCAGAATATTGTGTGTTAAATGCCATGGGAAAGCTCCTTTCACCTATCACCAGTGCCCCCCTTCCCTGAAATTCTCCAACAGCCAAAGATATGTTTAAGATTCACCTGCCGTTCACCATAATACAAACTCTTTATATACCCCACATTTTGCAGTAACTTGTTTTTTAATTTCATTTCTAAACCCAGTATCTCTAGATCTTAGGCAACCTCAGGCTTGATTCTGTTCTGCTCATGCCCATTTTATTGTGGCCGGTTTGTATTTTCCTTCTGCTAGGACTAATTTTGCTCTTTCATTAGCATTGCAGAAGATGATAACAACTATATTTTATCTTATACAATGACCAAACTTCACTAAACAACCAGGATCCCACAAGGAAGTAATCACAAAACAAGGGTACAGACTAGAGTTGTAATGGTAAATTAAATTTTGAAGGGAAGGAGTTCATTGTGGCAATTCTCATAGCCACACCTGCAAGGACAGTCCAAAAAATGCAAGCGGTTGTGTCGATCTATTATTATATGTAGACACAATCCACAGAGCAGCAGTACATACATAAATGCCCAATGTATTAGAAACAACATGATCGGAATCCGATACATAATTTCCTGGGATGCACCTCCATTGAACTTTATTGAATGCAGTCATAATTCTAGCTGCCTAGGTTCAGCATGTAAAACATACTGGATAAAACATACTGCATGGGGGGGCATTTTATAGTTGGAGTGTTTTAATTTATTTTATTTATTTTTAAAATAATTTTATCTGTCCCTTTCTCTCTTCAACCCCAACCACATTACAAACTAAAAGCACATTTATAACATTTTGTCATTAGGGATGGAGAGAAAAACTCTGATCTCACCTAATTCACACTTTCTGAAACTATATTTGAACCAAAACACAGCCATCCTTCGAAATTCACAAATCTCAGAACTTTGTAATGCAGTTCTCCAACCAAGTAGTGTGTCCAAAAATGCCTATGGTAGTGTAAAGTCTGCACATAAATGCAAATAATAGTGAAAATAACATATAAAAACATGTCAAGGTGGGGGGACTGTTTCCAAAAATGTGTATGTTAGTCAAAACTGTATACATACAAAACGTTTATTAGGGGATATTTGCCCTAAAATGCTGATGAATTGTTTTAACTAAGATTCACAAATTTGCCGCAGAAATGTGAACTTAGTTTAAGATTGTAGTTTACCCCTCCCAGAGCTACAATTCCCAGCACCCTGCAGAAACTACAATTCCCATGGTGCTTTGGAGGAAGCCATGTGCTTTCAATGCATGCTGTGGATGCGACCGATACATTGAAAGCTCACTATAAGGCAGTTATATAAGTTCTTCTGCGCTAGTTTCCTGTCAGTTCATCCGCATAAAACTGATACTGTAACCACCTCAGCTCTGCAGTCTGAATGAAAAACAAAACACCACATGATCGCCATTTTACCTCATCAACAAATCTGTGAACTCATCTGAAAATATATTTTCCTCCTGTTTAATATCTGTGCTTATAAATTTCTGTAATATTGATCTATCCTGTGTTGTTTATTTCTGTAATTGTGTGTGTGTGTGTATATATATATATATATATATGAAAGAAATAGCAACATTGCTATGTGGTTTGGTGCCTTAAGGGCGCACACTGAATGGCTGAACAAAATGACAGTAATAATAATCAGCATTTCAATGCAAGATTGAATTCAACTCTCTGACTCAAATTCAGATACAGTTTCGAGCAGATATTCCCCAGGGAGTTCTGAATGCTAGGTTGGGTTAGAGCAAGTATTTCTTAGGATGCTGTTTGTAATTCGTGCTGTTTTGAGATGTATTATTTCCGTGTAGTCCTTTTCTTTTGCATCTACTCACTCATGGAGAGACTACAAGGGTGTGAATCCTGGCTGAATGGTGAACGTCAAATGTAAAGTATAATTAAGACAGACAGATGCTTACTGCCCGTGACTATGTGGAGCAATTCTGTTCCTCACTCTTTCCCCGCCAATGATGATTTGCAAAAGAGCCTTGTTCCATATTTAAATATTGTTAGTGTATTGGGAGCGCTTTGGGTAAGCCTGGAGTTATTCAGGAAGCAATTTTAGAGCAGTTGTTGTTTTTTATTAGCTGGTAGGCACTGGAATTTGTGTCAACATCCTATTCCCCTGAATTCTTACATGACTGAAGCTGACATATTTTCCATAGCCATAAATATTGCAGAAGCTGCTCTTGTGTGCAGGTAAGCATTTTACTGTGAGGAATTAATGGCAAACAGCTTTTCTTTATTTGATCAAAGGGGAAGTTATACAAAATAGAATACCCAGATCATAAATTCTTCACTGATGTGTGTATATGAGTAAATCTCTCTCTCTCTAAAAAAAAATTCATTATAAACTCTTTTGATGAAACCGAAAGATCCAGAAATATATACATATTTAGGCACATTTCTTTTCCGTCTGGCCATGGACTTTTTATTATCTGTGATCTCTTGGGTGGGTGGTGTTGTAAATAAAAATATGCCCTTTTCCCTTATGGGGTATCCAAGAGCCCATATAGAGTCCTTACATAGGTTCCCTATTGGTAGGAGAGAATAACAGAGGCCAACCAGAGAATATTGAGAAGCAAAGCAGTTAGCAAGCCTGATCTTTATTGATCTGTTGCAACAGGGTGCTCCCCTCACTCGCAGGAAAGGCGGAGGACCCCCCAAAATGCCGTGCAAAAGCTTATAAAGACTTTTGAAATTCCCATTCTCTAGATCAAGACCACCCCCAGAAACATTATGCATACATCACAGAAGGGGTGTAACCTAAGACCACCCCACAGATACATCCCACCTACATCACAGAAATTTAAATGTTGTTTTTCTCTTGTCCTTGTTTATCTCCTGTCTGGCAGGTTACTTGATTGGATTGCCTTGGGAGCCTGGCCATTCTTTTGTAGTGGTAAAATACTTATTTCCTGGGCCAGGTCACAGGCTCACACCTTATTCAAACAGACATATCCTTGAGACAGGATTTGTGAGGAAAGAGACAATGGGGAGGCTTTTCCATTTTGACCTTGCAGAGAAAACATTTGGTTAGTTTAGGAATCAAAATGGTTCCAGGTTGGTCTTCCTGTGTTGAACTATGTATGTGCGGTTATGAATATTACCATATATCTAAGACCATAAAATTCCTATCACAGTGGGATGTTTTAATCCTGCCATTTAAATATATGTTTGACTTTTAGATTTTTATTTGGTTTTTTTAATGGCTGGCCCAAGACAGACAGATGCCAACAACGAAATGTATATGGGTTTGTTCATTGTTGCAAGTCACTTTGAATTACTTTTGCAAAATAAAGCAACTAATTTATTTATTTAATAACTAACTAACAGAGAGGGTGGTAAACATTGAAATATTTATCGGTTCTAATAATCAATGGAGTAGGGAAAAAAGTATTTTTTAAAAATATTTAATCTGCTGTTTTAAGTCAAGCTGTACGGCTAGTCAGTGTTCCTTAGATTCGATGAGACTTGGTCAAGGGAAGTTAGCTGTTCTCAAGGAAATAGATGCAAGTCATGTTCACCTGCCAAAATCAGGGCTGAAGTCAGTCTTGGTAAAGGGGTGTGGGTGTGTGGGTGTGTATCACACACAATAAAGAATGGATTTCAATGCCCTGTCCATTTCAGATACACAGTCATGAACCTATCACTACCAACCTGCTTGCTTTTGAACATGTGAAGCTAAGTGGCAGGACAGCCACAAGAAGCTGCCTTATTACCAAATTAGACCATTTGTCCTTCTACTAAAACATACCCTCCAACAGTCCTCAGATGGGGATATTTCTCACTCTCCTGCCAACTGACCCTTCTGGGCACCCCATTTTTTGTCATCCCCCCACAGAGCATTTCCTGTCAGAGGAAGGGCGAGTGCCACCACCATCACCATGACACCAAATGGACACACTAACAAGTCCCAAATTCTGCACCCTTTTCCTCAGAGGGGTGTTGCTCACTACGTGCCAGGCACCCATCTAGAAACTATTGAAGACATTTTCGTTTCAACAAGCTTTCCCAGCTGGGTAGTAAAGAATCCATTTTGCATTGTTTTTAATCCTATCAGATTAAAGGTTCTGTTTTTAACTGGTTCAGCTGGTTGTTGGGCTGTGTTTGCCAATCACCTTGAGACACATATATAAGATGGCTAATAAATTAACAAATGAATCATTCACATGGTCCCGTATGAGAAGGGAATTCTCTTCATATGCATTGTTTCTGCTGTGGACACTGGAAGCTCCCCTCTCATGAAAGGGAATGGCTCGTCTTTGCATGTAAGAATGCACATGTTCACTATCAAAGCCATGGCCTTTGCCTCAGTGAGTGATTAAGGAATGTATTATACATTCAGAAACTATAGGTAGGTTCCCACGAGGCAAGACACAGTGATAACAGCAAGAACCTTTATTGAACTAACGGAACTGGACAGCAGGGGCAAAATAACTGCTTATATACATTTCTGAAGGCCTGGGCCACTCCCACTCCCAACGTGATTGGCTGTCTAAACTCACAAGCTGCGAATCCTGACTCAGAGTTTAAGGGCCAATGGAAGGGGTCCAAATCCTGAAATGTTTTGTGATTGGATATCATGTATCAAATCAGAACACGGGCTCAGACTCCTTAGTCCAGACTCAAGATCAGGCAAACACAGACCACTGAATGCATAACAGTACCACAATGGGATTCTGTAATATAATTAAAACTGTTGACGCTTGTTTTAATGGATATGACTGATTTTTAAAGAAATATTGTATTAACTGCATTTTTAAATATGTTGCTGTGAGTTGCCTTGGTTTTGTCGAGAAAGGCAGGATTTAAATCAAGAAAGAAACTCTAGGTATCACTGCTCCCCTTTTTACTATCCTAATTTTTCTCATTTAACGCCTTCCCTCCGGTGGAACACAGTCTGGCTTCAACCAGAACATGCATTTAAGGCATGTGGGGAAACCACAGACGGGGTTGATCTAGCCCAGCTAATATTGTCCATTTTGGCAGAGGCTCTCTACAGTCTTAGGCAGTCTGTCACATCACCTGCTTACCTGAGCCTTTTAACTGAAGATCCTGGGGACTGAGAGTGGGATTGTCTGCCACTGAAACATGATTGCAAGAGGCTCGTTTAGCATTTACATATCAATAGACCCTGATGATATGCTTTCCTTTCCTTTCTGTAGGCAGGGAGTTTTTGACACCATGTCTCTGAATACTGGGGAATGCTGGGAATCACAATTAGGAGAATACTATTAACCTATGCCTTCCTTGTGGGGTTCCCGTAAGAATCTGGTTGGCCGTTGTGAGAACAGAATGCTAGACTCAATGAGCCTTTGTTGGTCTGATCCATCCTAACTGGAGCCAGTGTGGTGTAGTGGTTAAGAGCGGTGGACTCGTAATCTGGTGAACCGGGTTCGTGTCCCCGCTCCTCCACATGCAGCTGCTGGGTGACCTTGGGCCAGTCACACTTCTTTGAAGTCTCTCAGCCCCACTCACCTCACAGAGTGTTTGTTGTGGGGGAGGAAGGGAAAGGAGAATGTTAGCCACTTTGAGACTCCTTCGGGTAGTGATAAAGCGGGATATAAAATCCAAATCCAAACTGTAACTCTTCTTATGTCCTTATGACTTGGACAAATGTCCACAACATTTGCAGGGAGGATGTTTATCAGAATGGCAGCGCTTGAGAAGGGACATTTTGACCCTTCGTTTCTCCACTGCGATTTCCACAAAAATACCCAACCACTCCATTCCGTTTGGGTCCCATGGGGCAAGGTGGAACATCAGCACAAAGAAGAGCTTCTAGTGAACAACTCACTGTGCCTTTTATTGCTGCACATCCAGGACCTCTTTCAGACCCCATCCACTCCTTGAAAAGTGGAAGGCCTTAAAGGGGCAGGCCTCTGGTTTACAGCACAGCGCTCCATTGTCTCTCTAGCTATGCTGCCTGCACTGAGGCTCTGCTCTGTGGCGTGTGAGTCCTTTGGAGGCAACTATGTCGGTTCCTTGCTGGGCTTGGGAGCTACAGTTTCTAACCCATGCTATGGAATCTTCAGCTCAGGAGTCTCTGTCATCTCCAGAGATTTCTGGCATCTTGAGATCAGGGGTCTTTTTTTCAGTGGTGGTGCTTGGGCCATGATTTTCCTCCATAGGCACCATTCAGCCTTTGAGTCTGTATCCAGGTCACTGCTAAACTTCAGGTATATTACTCTCTCCCTGCTAACAGATGCTTTCCCTACCTAAACTGAATTGTAATAGTCCATCATGGTTGCGGTGAGGAAGGAAAGGATTAAATCTTCTCTCTCTGCATACTGCAAATCCCCCCCAAAAAAAAAAAAACCTTCATGCCTGTAGTAAATAAGAAAAACCAACACCAGGATTGCAAGTGGCACAATTAACACATGACGTCAAGCCCTCACTCTAGAAGATGACACAAGGGAGAACAGAGGAAATTTGCTGATGACACTAAATTGTTCAGGGTTGTTAGAACACAAATAGGATTGCGAAGAGCTCCAAAAGGACCTCTACAAACTAAGCGAATGGGCAGAAAATGGCAAATGCAATTTAATGTAAACAAGTGCTTTGGTCCACCACTCAACAGAACTTTAAGGAGTGAAGAAATCGTCCCCTGTATTAGTGATTCAATAGCACTCTGCTAGTGAGTGCTGATGGATAAGTCATGGAGCATTCAGTTACTATCCCTGAAACACCTCTGTTGTGGGACTTCTGCTGAAACTTCTGCTCACTGACTGAGTCCCAAGCTGAGCCAAGATGCACAAGTTGTGCCAGTGTATCTTCAGCTGAGCCGGAAGAAGAAGAGGAGTTTGGATTTGATATCCCACTTTATCCCTACCCTAAGGAGTGTCAAAGCGGCTAACATTCTCCTTTCCCTTCCTCCCCCACAACAAACACTCTGTGAGGTGAGTGAGGCTGAGAGACCTTCAGAGAAGTGTGACTAGCCCAAGGTCACCCAGCAGCTGCATGTGGAGGAGCAGAGATGCGAACCTAGTTCACCAGATTACGAGTCCACCACTCTTAACCACTACATCACACTGAGTTAGAGACTTGAGCCAGAGCTAGAGACTTGCCACATCCTAACTTACTCACCCTGGCAGATTTTGGCTTCGGATGGCCCAGTGCTATTTTTCTAGGAGAAAAGGGTGCCAGAACTTAGCACAATCACCTCACTTGTTCTCTTATAATGGCAACGGCGCCCACCTGAGAGGTGCTCGAACTGAGTCCTGGTGAATTCCGGCTGAAAAAGGGCCCTGGGATTGCCCTCCTTAGTATAACAAAGTCACACCACTGCTGTGCCGCTCACACTGCTGTAATGATATGTAAGGGATAAGAGCCACAATAATACTTTTCAAATGTAATGGTTTGTTTTCTAATTCAACCATGAAAGCATTCAAGAGTGGGCCTTGGACATTCCTGAATCTTGCTCCTCCTCGATTTTTAATTTCTGTGCATGTGTGTGTGCACACACACAAATATACACAAAGTGTGAAATCTGATGACCCTCTACCATCTTAGAGGGTTGAACAAGTTCAGGCATAGGTGATGTGTATTCAAGTGACATTCCTGTGTATGAGCTCTATTGTGTTCCTTACTGCTTAAGAAACAGACTGCATAGATTCTATACAGAACACATTCCTTGAGCAGTAATTATTATAAAAGCATGAAATAGAATTTAAGTACAAATCAAGAGCTTTCTGTTCTATCCGTTTTTGTGCAGCCTTCACTAAATTGTGGCAGCTACTTTTTCTTTTGTTTGTTTTCTGTTGCCATTTCAGGGGATGGTAAATACATTGTGCCATACCATTTTATGTTTTATAAAAAGGTGACCCTCACTTTCCATTTCAAATGCGGTTTCTTTAATGAAAATATTGTAATGTCAGTCCATGCAAAGCAAGTGCATATTAATATGCGTTTACATCTGTCTCATATTAATATTCATGCCTGAATCCACATCTCTACACAAAGCCAATTTTCTGACCATCTGTGTGATGGCTGGTGGATGCAATGAATAAATTTTATTTGTGAGGGGAGTGATAAATCATGTATCTTCGGCTTTTTTTTCTTCTTCCTTCTTCACCCACAATCTCTGCTCTTAGGTGCTAAAATGTTTTCATCGTGGTTTGGAATTTTTAAGCAAAACCAAGCGATTAACCCCTTCGCACCTTTCTGTAGTTCTGCCAGATTTACAAAAGGACATAGGAAGAGGCTTAATGAGAGCCAGGAATGTGTGACTCTGCAAGAGCTCCTGCCACTTTAGGTACATCATCTCCTTGTGTGTGTGTGTGTTTTTCTGAATTGCATCTTCTTATTTTAGGAATTCATTGGACTTGGTAATTTAGAGCTTCACTCTGGTACCTCAGACACCAAGGAGAATATATGCTATTCTGGGAGTGCCAACTTTCATTGTAAAAATCTTGATCATTTCCATCATGTGTTTCTTTTATGTCTTTTTGTCTTATGTCTGGTAAAATCCTCAGAGGTGGGGGATTATTGTTATCAATATTCTTACTGGTATTCTTAGTCTCATTCTTATTATTCCTGCTGCACTTACATGTGAGGAACTGTGGTCAAGGGTTCCTTAGAGTAAAAATTAACTGGGCTTTTACCTCAAAGCCTGTTTTCAGTGACAGAATTCAACTCTCGAACATGGAACCATTTTCATAACTTTATGTGATGAGCAAAAGGAATTCTCTCTGCCTGGATTCCAGGGGCACATTCTCCTTTTATTGCATCAGAGATGAACTACAACAGTCATTAGAACAAATTCTAGGCCCTAGAGTAGGAAGAGTAGCGAATTCCACTGGAAATGGGAGCAGAAATGGTCAATGTTCACTTATTTGTCCTTTGTCTGGAACGGAAATCTATCCAACTAATATATTGGTATTTGCTGTTGCTTTCAGTCTGCAAACAATTGATTGTGGGGGTGTTTGCATGGTGTTTCCTTTGCATTGAAATGAATGAGGTGGAATAAAGTAATGACAACATAATTTACATAATTAATTTTGTGTGTCACATAATTTTTGCCACACAGGACAACTAGATGAATAATGTAGCTTTTGGTGGAAGTTGAACTGCAACGGCATACAAACAAATGCATGCCACATATGCAGGGTAGAATGGAAAACCTTCTGACATTCCTGCCCTAGAACCAGCCGGCATACAAATCTGGGCTTCCATAGTGGAGGTTGAGCTCTTGGTCCATTTCTGAGCTGTTGGTGTTTGTGTTCAAAACCTCTGCATGGCTTGAGACCCAGATGTCTGTTGGACCAGCTTCTCCCATATGTATGTTCATTCACTGAGGTCATCATCTGAAGCTCTTGTATGAGTGCCTCTGGTGCAGTGGTTGGTTCAACACATTAGAGCTGTGAGTGGGAAGTATGAATTGAAAGATGTGTCTGGTGCTTTGGCTGATGGTGCCATGAAAGAGCATGCAATGGTGGTTGAAGAAAGAGAGCTTTCTTGATGGTGGCACTCTGCCTTTGGAATCTCTCATAACAAAAAGGGGTCTGCAAAAACCCCATCTAGGCCAGCATTCTGTTTTCAAATTGGATAACCAGATGTCTATGGGCATAAGCAAAACACGAGCATAATAGCCTTTTCACAGGAAGGCCAACTGATACCTATTCTGATCTCATTTTGGTGCCAGGTGAATACCTTCTTACTTTTCTTCTTACTTGGAAGGAGTGTTATTCTAGTTACACATCTTGAATTTGAACTACTGTGTTTTGTCTTTGTTTTAAGTTACGGATATTTAGTTTCTGTTATACTGTAGTTTCTATATTCATATTTTAGTACAAGCTGTCCTGAGAACACTACCAGGTTGAAGGTTCAGGGTACAAATAAATAAATATAATGTGATTTCCAACCGTGACTGAGATCTTCTTATGAAATTTGACACATTTAGCTTGCCTATAATGTTTGAGTGTGTGGCTGAACTGGAATTTTAATCCAAGCTGGTGGAGTTCAATGAGACATATTCCCAGGTAAGCGTATATAAGGTTGCCACCTAAGACTTTGTGTTATTCAGTGTAGAGAATTAGAATCAGCATCCATATAATGCTCCACACATCTGTGAATGAGCAAACAAGCATGTGCCTCCATCCGCCTTCTACACATGAACCATTTTGCCAGTCTGAGTGAGATATTTGTAATGATGAGGGGAAATACTATGCTGGATTTCCCCCCTCTGTGACCTATTATTCCCTGCCCTCAGTTACCGTCCCAACAAACTAGAGGTAAGAAGAATATACAGAGATTGGCTAAATATTAAGTCATTGGTGTCTTTTGTGGCATCACCAACCAAGACACTAGACACATCTTTCATTTCATACAAAATTTATATGGTTACAGGTCCCAGAACTAATGAGTTGAACCAACAGTTGTCCAGCAACTGAATGATGTAAACTTTCACCATCTCACATCTACTGGAGACAAAGATCAGTTCTGTAGCAGTACTGAAAAAATAGTTTTAGTGCTCCTGTTTTAAGATATTGTTTCTCATCTGCAGTATTTATAACTGTATCTTAGCTATGACATTTTTAAAAATTAAATTTTGTCTTTCGTTAATCTGTACCTTTTTAGTAGATCAAGTTGTTTTAATCAATAAATTTAAGCTATTAGGGGTTGCTGTTCGGAGGAGACATCTCTATGTCATAACATATGGTTCCACTCTCATTCTTTGCTCTTCAAAAATATTTGAATCTACTTTCTTTACATATAATAATATGAAATTACGGTTGGTAAAACCTGAAGTTTTCTGATTCTTTCCCTGATTCTCTCTGTTTTCCTAAGGCAAATCTCCATTCCAACAGGACAGAATTTATGAAGGCAACCAACTTGCATAAACATACCCAAGACATTATGATAAAATGATTCAAGGAACCCATGAAGTGGAAGGTGGTGTGTGTGTGTGTGTGTGTGTGTGTGTGTGTGTGTTTAAATTTCCTTTTGGCAGGCCAAAGGCATGTCACTAGCATGTAGCCTACTTCTGCCTTTGACAGTACAACCATATGTTAGTTTTGACATTTTTTGTTCACTGAAGTTCAAAAAGGAATTTGAAATGAGCTTCGTACATCATCTGCATAATTAGCAAGAAATCATTTGTGGCTCCAATCAATGCATGCAATTTTAATAAATTGCTCTAATAACAACTCTGCAGAAATTAGACAAAGCCGTCATTGGGTCAATCAATGCTGCTCAAGAAAATAGCATTGTAATGAAACTTCAAATGACAGTGTAATTCTACTTCATTCCTTTTTTTATATTATTTAGGCAAATAATGTTTTACTGAAAATCTTTTGCAAATGGAGGACAGAGTGGTTTGAGAGATTGTTAAAGAACATAATGCCTTTCATCAGTAGATTGCTATCCGAGCTTTGTAGAAATTGAAAAATGTTACAATGTAAGGGCTAATGAGTGAAGCATAAGTTATTATCACCCTTTAAGAGGAACTCAGTTGGCAATGGGTATCTTTTTTTTTTTTTAACATACTCAGTGCTGGAGCTTTTGGATCCTGGCCCAGCGGACTGTCAGAAAATATGATGAAGTGGCCTCTGGACCACAAAAGCTTAGGCTACAATAAATCAGTTTTAAGGTGCCAAAACAACCTCTTTTGTTGTTTTTGCTGCAGCAGACTGACATGGCTAGCGTTGAGATGTTCTCAGTAATAATGTGCTTATTTATGACGTATTTATCTTGCTTTTCCTCCTAGGAGATCAGGACAGTATATGGGGCTGCTCCCATTTTTATCTTCGCTAGACTGATATATAATGACTGGACCGAGGTCAGAGCCAAGTGGGAAATTGAATGCAGATCCCCCATGCCAAGTCTGACACACTATCCCTTACAAAACACTAGCTGTCCTTTATGGGTGGTCCAGTGCCCTACTTTACAGAGGACAAGCACCTACCGTATTTTTCGCTCTATAACACGCACCTGACCATAACACGCACGTAGTTTTTAGAAGAGGAAAACAAGAAAAAAATATTCTAAGCGAAACAATGGATGTATGATTTTTGTGGTTCATGCTGTGGCCACAGACATGTGATCTGACGGTGGGTTTGGGGTAGCCCAATGCAAAAATCCTGAGGATCCATGTGGATCCATGCTTTGTAACCACGTTTTTGCGCCATTGCGGCCCCATGAAACAGTGGGTGCGTGTATTTTTTGGTGCAGGCTGTAGCCATGGACATACTATGTGATCTGATGGTGAATTTGGGGTGACCCAGTGCAAAAATCCTGAGGATCCATGTGGATCTGTGCTTTGAAACCACGTTTTAAGTCGGGAGGGAAGGAAAAGCACTCAAGGGACAAGGAGCACATGTGGGGGGTGTGGAGAAGGATGCTGCTAATAATGCAGAAGAGGCTCCTCTCCGGCTTTGCTCCTTTAGAACAAGCAGGCTCTGCGTCTCTCCCTCCTCCCCAGCAAGGAAACCACGATAATAACCACTCTGAGACAAATCAAGAAAAATTGCGACCAAGCCTTTCCCCCAACAAGCGCAGTGAGGTCAACACACACACACAGAGAGAGAGAGAACTGGCCCTAAAGTCGCAGGGCGCTGGAAGTCGCAGGGTCGCTGGGAGAGTGAACAGGAAGCAAGAGAAGGAGAAGGAGCCCTCACACACAGAGAGACACACAGAGTGTCAATTCTAAAGTCACAGGGGCGCAGGAAGAGTGCAGGGGCGCAGAGAGAGTGAACGGGAAGCAAGAGGAGAAGGAGCCCTCACACACACAGAGACACACAGAGTGTGGATTCTAAAGTCACAGGGAGAGTGAACGGGAAGCAAGGGGAGAAGCAGCCCTCACACACACACACAGAGAGAGAGAGAGAGAGAGAGAGAGAGGATTCTAAAGTCGCAGGGAGAGTGAACGGGAAGCAAGGGGAGAAGGAGCCCTCACACACACACAGACACACAGAGTGTGGATTCTAAAGTCGCAGGGAGAGTGAACGGGAAGCAAGGGGAGAAGGAGCCCTCACACACACACAGACACAGAGAGTGTGGATTCTAAAGTCGCAGGGGCGCAGGGAGAGTGAAGGGGAAGCAGGAGGAGGAGAACGATAGCTCAAGCACACACACACACACAGCCCCTACAGTGCCTAATCCAAAATCGGACAGCAAAAAACTGCAGGCAGGGACAGAGAGCAGGGGTTGTTTTAAAGCAGCCAACTCCCGCTCTGCTTCTCTCCCTCCTCCCCGGCTCCGCTAGCTGACAGGAGCCGCTTACACCCGCTTTGCTGTTTCAAAGTGAGCCACGGACTGCTCACGACTGCAGCAGATTCCCCCGTCATCTGTAGGCATTCGCTCCATAACACGCACAGACATTTCCCCTTACTTTCTAGGAGGAAAAATCTGCGTGTTATGGAGCGAAATTTACGGTAATTGAATGCATCCTCTATCTGAAGAGCTGGCCATGGGCTGTTAAACATTTCTGGTCCAATTTCTAGGCGCTTGTGATTATGTTTAAAGCTACAATGGCTTGGGCCCCCAATACTTCAGTAGGCACTTCACACTTTACAGTAGTCTCTGGCCTGCCTATTCAAATCATTTGGAGGGCTGCTTCTTCTATGTTCCATCTGTAGGAGCTGTATATTATGTGGAGACATGGGGGGAGGCCTTCTGTGCTATCTCATCCTGACTGTGGAATGCCCTCTGCTCATTGGCTCCATCACTGGTCTCATTCTTCTGACAACTTAAAACCTGGCTATTCACTTAATCTTAATTCACTTAATATGGTCTGAAGCTCAACAAAAAAAAAAACGAAGATCATGGCCACTGGTCCCATTACCTCCTGGCAAATAGAAGGGGAAGAAATGGAGGCAGTGAGAGATTTTACTTTATTGGCCTCCATGATCACTGCAGATGGTGACAGCAGCCGCAAAATTAAAAGACTCCTGCTTCTTGGAAGAAAAGCAATGACAAACCTAGACAGCATCTTAAAAAGTAGAGACATCACCTTGCCAACAAAGGTCCGTATAGTAAAAGCTATGGTTTTCCCAGTAGTGATGTATGGAAGTGAGAACTGGACCATAAAGAAGGCTGATCGCCGAAGAATTGATGCTTTTGAATTATGGTGCTGGAGGAGACTCTTGAGAGTCCCATGGACTGCAAGAAGATCAAACCTATCAATTCTTAAGGAAATCAGGCCTGAGTGCTCACTGGAAGGACAAATCGTGAAGCTGAGACTCCAATACTTTGGCCACCTCATGAGAAGAGAAGACTCCCTGGAAAAGATCCTGATGTTGGGAAAGATGGAAGGCACAAGGAGAAGGGGACGACAGAGGACAAGATGGTTGGACAGTGTTCTCGAAGCTACCAGCATGAGTTTGACCAAACTGTGGGAGGCAGTGGAAGACAGAAGTGCCTGGTGTGCTCTGGTCTATGGGGTCACGAAGAGTCGGACACGACTAAACGACTAAACAACAACAACATTCACTTAATTGTTTGTGGGATGTAAACTGCAATTGTATTAATGTGCTTATGTAACCCAAATTTTAGCTTTTAAGAGGAGTGTTGATTTGATTACTGATGTGTTGTTTGTAATTTTATGGCTTGGAACCCACCCTGAAATAAGCATTGCAGTCTGAACACTGATGAGGGTTTTTATTTCCTTGCCTAGCAGCTATGTTACCAAACAAGAACTTTTGACAGAATATTGTTTGATGGAAGGTTCCTTCACACACACACACACACATACACACACACACAAGGCTAAGTCAGCCAGCCTTGTGAATGCAAAGATTAGAAGATTTTCATGTCTCTAGTTCCTTTTTTAAAGAGCCAACATTTTCCAAGTAGACTTTAAGAAGTTTCTCCAAACAAGAGATACAGATCTGACTTTATCGATTCCAAGTTTTTAAATAAATGTTCTGTCCAATCAAGTATAAATTATACTCAAGAACACATTTCTATGGATGCTATGTGCAAAAGCTTGGTTTCTTCCTCTGCTGCTCTGTTCCAGAGCAACATTTGCAACACTATACGCAGAGAGATTATCTGCACTCAGTATTATTATTTTTTAGTGCACAAAGCTAGTGTACCTCGCAGTGAGATTAATTATATGGAAAATAAAGAGGAGGTTGGTGCCTCAGTTCTGTTGTGTTTTTTTCAGTAGGAGTACAGGAAGAAGAACAGAGGAGTCTAAGCCATGAATGTGCATCCTTCATCTCAGATGCCTGCACTGATATTCTATACAGCCTCTAGCAAAATGTTGAAGAATGTGCTTCATTCCTTTGAAAAGTTCCCAAATTCTTGGGAAAGTTATGTGAAAGAGAAGGGTCCATGCTACTGCTATGACTCAGTATTGAAAGTTCAAATTTTGAGGGATTTTTCAGTGCTTGTAAACAAAGAGAAATACATTTGTTATTTAGAAAGTTACGGGGGGGTTAAAAAAGACAGACAGAGAGAGATTGCTCAAGAAATAACAAATAATTTCTTTTATCTAATAAATAATAATTTAAAATACTTTTATCCATTTAAAGCAGGCATGTCCAAAGTTCATTTCGGGGGCCTAATCCGATCCGCTGGTTGATTTAATCTGGCCCCCGTGGCAGTACACCCTGGGTAAAATCCTAAAAAAGCTCAGCAACTTTGGCCGGCCCTCATGCACGTTCACTTCATCAAATCTGGCCCTCTTCGGAAAACGTTTGGGCACCCCTGATTTAAAGATAGCTGTTCATCCTTGTAGTGACTTGTAGTCAGTTTCTTGAATCAGTGGTGAGCAACAGACAAAAAAAAGCAACCTTTTCTTCCTCCTGTTGGTTCCTTCTTTAATAACTACCTGTTATCATGTAGATTGTGTTCCTTCCTTCCTCCTTCTTCTCCAGCCAGTCTTTCTTTCTTCGCCCTTGTGTTAGGACTCCTTTGTTCTCTTGACCTCATGACTCCGTAATGGGCATATGTGAGCTTGTGCTCAGAATGGCTTTGTTAACTTTAGCTTTCTTTTATTCTTACCAGGCTCTTTATTTGTGCACACAGCTGCAATGTTTACCAAACTGTAAGCCTGTTCAGGTGACCACCTATGGGGCATGTGGAACATATGGAAAGTGGGGTTGGAACTGTGGCAGCCAGTCCCACATTTGTGTGTTCAGTGTAGGACGCGGTGGTGCTGTGGTCTAATCCACTGAGCCTCTTGGGCTTGCCAATTGGAAGGTCAGCAGTTCGAATCCCCATGACGGGGTGAGCTCCCGTTGCTCTGTCCTAGTTCCTACCAACCTAGCAGTTCGAAAGCATGCCAGTGCAAGTAGATAAATAGGTACCACTGTGGCGGAAAGGTAAATGGCATTTCCATGTGCTCTGGCTTCCGTCACGGTGTCCCATTGCACCAGAATCGGTTTAGTCATGCTGGCCACATGACGCAGAAAGCTGTCTGTGGACAAATGCTGGCTTCCTCAGCCTGAAAGTGAGATGACTGCCACACCCCATAGTCGCCTTTGACTGGACTTAACCGTCCAGGGGTCCTTTACATTTACCTTAATAATACCAATACAACTAGGGACAAACAAATGATGGTAGCCAGACAAACTTCATTTTTACCATGACCTTTACAGAATTGCATGTCCCACCATCACCCATATTTAAAGGATAAGGCCATGGACCATGGAAGAACATCAGAAGGTGAGAGAGAAACACCCCCAGAACCAGTCCCAGACATTCACATCCCCCAGCTCTAGAAATTCCAGCACGAGAGGTGCCCTTTGGCATGCACCTCTCTGGCCTGAGGATATTATGTTGCTGTCTTCTGATTCCAAGGCCTCAAGCCCAGAAGTCCCAGTAGAACATACTCTCCCCTGTTGTGCTGGTCCCAGGGGGAAGGTTACTGTTACCGTAGTCCAAGTTCAGTCCTAAGTCACTAGCCTGGAGATAGTCCACATAGTGCGAGGTGAGGTCCGAAACAGGGAGCTGGGCGGAGACAGGAACACTCGAAGATCAGAAGCAGGAAGCCGGGCGGGGAACAGGAACACTGGAGGAACAGGACTGGATGCTGGCTGAAACAGCTCTTCAACAACGTTGCTCCCGCAACCTGGGACCGGGCTGACTGCCCTTTATCTTCTCTAAGGCCAGGGGCGGTCCCGGCCCCCAGGAGCCCCGCCTCTCCTGGCCTTAAGGCGAGCACTCCTCCTGGGAGAAACCAGTTCCCTTCGCCTCTCTGCCCTGAGCCTCTGCAGTTCAGGAGAGGCTGAAGGGTTACTGGGCCCCGGGGAAGGCTCACCTGTAGACACTGAGTCCTCAAGCACCTCTGGGGCCAGAATGGTTTCACCTGGTGCCTGCTCCTGAGGATCTGGCACAGGTGCAGGCTCCTCAGAATCTAGGCCTTGCCCCAGTTCAGCCGGCCCTGGAGGCGGGGACTCCTGTGCCGGCTGGGATTCCTCCGGTTCACTCTCAGAATCGGAATCCCAGGCCATCACACCTGTGCTGTCAGGATGAACGACTGTTAAATCAGTCTAGGTCCCTTTAACTGAAGACGCTTTGTGTAATGCGAGTGGAGCTGGCTACCAGGAAAGCATTGCAGCTCTATCTAAGGCTCAGCCTGAGTTTGCTCCAGGAGGAAGCATCATCAGTTGAGCTGGTGTTTCAGCTATTCATGGAGCTATCCAGGGTGCTACTCCCACCGATGTTCTGCAAGAAATGAGGCACAGATCTGGAAGTCAGTCGCAAGAGAAGTCCACACTTCAATTGCGCAGCAAGGCAATTTTGCTATAGTACACTTTTTGTCATGGGCCGAATAACTAAGAATGGGGCTCAATATGTTTCATAATTATGAAGTTATTGTTTATAGAATTGTCTCGTTGGTTATGCATTGGAATTATTAGTATTAGTATTTGTTACAGTAAGAGGGTTGGACTCGATGGCCCTTGTGGTCTCTTCCAACTCTATGATTCTATGATTCTATGATTCTAATTTCAGTGGTTTTGTTTAAAATGCATTTTTCTGTGTATTCTTCTAATTAATACTCTGAGACTGAAGTCTAATATCTCAGTTAAAGAGTTGTAGTGTTTATTCTGTACTCTCCAATAGGAATATGCCTTATTCTAAGTAAGATCGTCAGCCCAGGGTTTTGTCTGCGCTGACTGGCAGTGATATTCCAAGGTTTCATACAAGGGCACTGGCAGAGGAAGAGGAGTGGGGGGGAGCGCACCCCCCCCCCCGGCAGCACGATCCCAGTGGGGTGTCATTGCAGCTGCCCCCCCCCCCCGCCCGCGCTGGATGCCACGTCCCTGCAGGCGACGCGCCCCACCCCCGGGACACGCATCAGCCCTGCCCCCACCTGCTCTCCACCCCACCCCCAGTGCCGGAGCATGAAGCTCCGCCACTGTACAAGGGTCTCCTGTGCGGGGATGCTGGGGATCGAACCACAAACTCATTGCATGAAAAGAAAATCCACTAGCACTAAGCTATGGCTCTTCCCCAATAATAAAGTGTGACATTCCCTCTCAAGTCCTGTGCCATGTTGTGACACTAGTTCTCAGCGGGCAAAGAGAAAGATACTCTTAGGAAACTGATGAGCATTTCTCAACCTGTGGGTCCCAGATGTTGTTGAACTACAACTCCCATCACCCCTAGCTAGCAAGGCCAGAGCTCAGGGATGATGGGAGTTCAACAACATCTGGAGACCCACAGGTTGAGAACCGCTGATAGACGAAGCAGGATGAGGGGGAACTAAAATGCCAAAGTCAGTCTCAGCATCAGAACCTGGCATCCTAACACCTTCACCAGGCCCGCCACACTGGGCAGCTGGGTATGCCAGCCTTTCAATTTCCCACAATGCTCTGGAGTGACACTACTGCATAGAGAGAGAGAGAGAGAGAGAGAGAGAGAGAGAGAGAGAGAGATAGACTGAGCAATTTTGTGTGTTGTGGGGAGTTAAAATGGTGGCTCCCAGCCAGTCTTGGAGTACTGTTCCAACTGGGACCCATTAATTTAAGTGGTGGCTTATTAGAAGGCACTTTGCCCAAGACCTTCCAGTCCTAAGCTGGCCCTGACCACTGTGGTGCTCTTTGAACTGATTGTCAGCATAACCCCTCAGCCATCTGTCTCCTTGGATCCATTCACTGAAGGATCAGTGGTAGTTTGCCATTCTTTCCCGCTCCGACTTGCAGGTGGCATAGAAATCTATGCATTAAAATGTCTGCACCGTAACTTTGTATGCATTTCGCTGGATGTTGCTGTGAATAATTCTGCTTCTTTCCAAGTACAGTGATCCTGTGTGGGGTGTAAATTAAGGACAAATTTCCTTCTTGATTCATCGTTGCATATGTTCTATTCTTTTCCACCGATGCCTCTGCTCTGTTTATGCCCTCAAAAAGATGTTTTATTCATGGATCTGTACATAATTGCCCCTGCCTGTGCTCCAGGAGCTATTCAAACACCTTCTGAATATACATCTAATTTTAGAATGTTTAGGATTGCTCAGATGTTAACCAACATGTATGGAGGATTTTTGATGGCACGACAATAAAACAGTTAAACAGAAGTCCATGAGTTCAGTGTCTGAAGCATAATAATCACTTTCCAATTGCAAAACGCACAGATGTATCTCAGCATTAGCAGACTGTTGATTGCTGTAACTGGCTCTATTAGGGATGGGGGTTTTCCCCCCAAAGCCATCTTGCGCGCTTGTTTTTCCCCACCCCTTTTTAAAAAACTTGCATAGCTGTAAAATGGAATTGTTTTTTGGGGAGGGGGGAAGAAATTACCGGACCTCCATTTTCAAATCTTTCCAAAGGGACTGTGCCGTCTCGTGCTGGAAACTTTGTCATGCTGTCAATTATACTATCAAAATGTAAGATTTATTTTTGTCTCTTCAGTGCAGCTGGAAGGGAATAAGATTCTGCTAAGGCAGGCATGCAAATGTATAGCCGTGGTATACAATAAAGCGCCTAATTAGTTCAGAGATGGCATTTCTATCCATTCCGATGTGCCAGCAGGTTTAAGGGGTGGCGTAGGCATTTGCTTGTTTTGAATACATAGAGCGCTTCTCTCTCCCCTACCACCATCAACCCTGATTAGATTCCACTCACATTTCACAGAGAAAACTACATCTGCTCCATCAGTGCTATAAAATAGGTATTTCCTCGGGGGTATGTAAAGCATATATAAATCTCAGCTTCTGTTTCAGATTTGCATAGATACTGGCACGCAGGTCAGCAGCGCATTTAGTTTCCTTTGTAACTGTGGCGAGTTTTCAGTGGTCTAATGAGATTGTGGGCATTTCTGCTTACATGTGTAAAGTGTGAGTGCAGCCGTGAATTGGACCCCGCAGTATTCTCCAAATCTCGTGGTTTAAGTCCTTGGTATTTGCTGGTGTAGAAGAAAGGGAGAGGAAAAACGCCCCACTAGTTTTCGGATGACCTTACAACCCAAGAGGCACATATAAAGATTAAAAACCACACCTAAAACGAACCCTGTGGTGCAAGGTTTCTGTTTTGTTTTTGTTTATTCAACCATGTGTTTCGTTGCAGTGAAATGATGCTTTGGAGAGAGAAAAAGGACCTTTTCTGACTGTAAGTGTGACTTTTGCTGCAGCTTCTCAAGGAATTCCCCCTGTAGCAATCCTCTCGGTAAGCCATTAGCTGTGCACATCTGCCCACTCTAATGACCGCGCCAGTGTACACATACCTGACTGCCATCTAATTTAGATATCACCCACAGGACACAAATGCTGGTGTCTCATGGGCCAGTTAAATCCGGGATTATTGACCAGCTACAGTTATCGCTTCATTTGGCTTTGGGGTGGGGTGAGGGGGCTGAAGCACGTGGACCTGAGGTCACAGGTAGGTCAAGTGCTGATACATATGGCGGGGGAAGAAAGCTGGAAGGACATGTTTTCTCTCTCTCTCTCTCTCTCTCTCTCACACACACACACACACACCTTCCTTTCTCACAATGGCTGAAAGCCAAACTGACAGTGCTCTTCCAGCCCATTCTTCTGAAACGTTGCCCGTTCGCCATATCCTGGATTGTTTATTAAAGGCAGATTTGTCAAATTAGCTTTATTGATCTCTGGAGACAAGTCCTGGCCTGCTGCTGTCAAAACACAACAACCTTGGCCAGCTAAGCATCCAACACTGCAGTCCTATGCTGGTCTACTCCGGAGTAAGTCCTATGACATTCAATGGGGCCCGTTTTCTAGGTAAGCGTGCATAGGATTGCATTCCCAACAGAATTCTTCAGAGGACACGAGGGAGGTTCAACAGACCCGCCTGCTGCTCTGAAACTCAGAAATGTGATTACAGACCTCCCCTTTCATCCCTTGGCAAGTAGGCCATTGCTAATGTTTCCATGACAACCAACCAGGAAGTAAAACAACAACATGGGCGATAGTTGCTTATTTTGCTTTATGCCACTTCCCAGAGTTAAAACTATGGAAACTCCTTCTACAATTTGATGGCTTTAACAGTGTAGGATAACACTATGTCGATCATAAAAATGTCCTTGGTGACTACTACCATGCTCTGGAAACCAGCCAAGGATTTCTGGTATGTTAAAATGCATAGGCAACCTCTGTACTTTGCTAAGTCCACAGTTTGTGACTGCCTCGGGATTTCAATGCCGTTATCTTCCATTCATTTCCATATTGTTTAAGGACTAGTCTGAGGCTTCTCATATTGTTTGTGCCTTCCTCTGTCACCTTTCATCCATGTCCTTTTCAGCACAGAGGCAAGCAGAGGAGGCCAAGGAAGGAAGCATTATTATTTTCCAATCAATTGTGCCCATAAGAAAGGATTCAAACATATGCCTCTGGCAGACTCCCTATCCCGTGTAGTTCCACTCTTATTCCTTCTGACTGCTGGGCCATGATTTCACTTCCCTGCTTGGAAGGGGCAAAGGACGTTTCTGAGATGCATAGGGAAGCGATCCCAGATTGCCTTAGGCAGTGGGTCTGAAGACCCCCTTCCTGCTTCTAAAGCATGTAAGACCTTGGGCTATGCTGTTCCTCAACTTCAACCATCTTGATCCTTTCTTCTAGCCCAAAACATCTCAAGCCAGGGCACTTCCCTCCATCCAGTTGCAGTCACTATTAATGTTTCTGCCATTCCAAGCTAGGGTCTTTCTGGAAAAGTCCAGTCTCTAGGCTACAATTATGACAGAAAGCATTAACTTGTAATGGAGAAGTCTCTTAAGCCCACTTAACTTGAAACTCTCAAGATTTCATACATTTATAGGGATATACACACAGGACTCAAGGCAATGACCTTTTTACTTTCAGTGCATCTTAGATTCAGCCTTCCATTCCAGAGGAACATTCCTAAGAAACTGATATGAAATTACAGGCAAAGGAGCTCTCTCTGTAGCATTGCCATGGCTCAGTTGTTCACAATGTTCATCAATGGCTCATTAAGTGGATCATCAGTATTTCATATACTGGAAATGTAAGTCATGGGCACTTGCCATGGTAGTAGAGTCTGAGACCAGTTTTCTACCATATAGTGTATATGCTGTAAGAGAAGATGAGAAAGGGGCAAATTTGAATTTGACCACAGAGTCACATTGAGTGTGGTGCCGCATAGCACCTAAGCACTCTCAAAGCAGTGCCTCAGCTCATGTAGAGCGGGACATGAGGACTGGGACATTTGCAGGGAAACCAAAATGCTTGTGTACAAAGCTATTGTACTACCAAACATACTATATGCTTGTGAAACATGGACCACTTACAAACACCATCTCCAACTCCTTGAAAGATTCCATCAACGGTGTCTCTGAAGAATTATACACATCACTTGGGAAGACAGGCAAACTAATGCCAGTGTACTGAAAGAAGCAAAGATCACCAGTGTTGAAGCAATGATTCTTCAACATCAACTTCTTTGGATTAGTCATGTTGTGCGGATGCCTGATTATTGTCTTCCAAAGCAACTACTCTATTCCAAACTTAAAAATGGAAAGCATAATACTGGTAGTCGACAAAAGAGGTTTAAAGACTGTCTCAAGGCAAATCTAAAAAAATGTAGTATAAACACCGACAACCGGGAAACAGGGGCATATGAGCACTCCAATTGGAGAACAGCCTTTACCAAAGGTGTCATGGGCTTTGAAGACACTCAAACTCGGTACAAAAGGGAGACATGTGCTAAAAGGAAGGCACATTTGGCAAATTCTCACCGTGATCAACTCCCGCCCGGAAACCTATGTCCCCACTGTGGAAGGACGTGTGAATCCAGACTTGGCCTCCACAGTCACTTACAGACTCACTGTTAAAACCGTGTTCATGGAAGACAATCTTACTCAGCTACGAGTCATCGCCAAAGAAGAAGAAGAGACCCTTGTGTGTGAGGACTGGGCACTTAATTCCAAATAAAAAACACTATTTAAACCAGGAACCTGCGGCCCTCCAAATGTTGTTGGACTCCAGCTCCCATCATCCCTAACCATTGACCACACTGGCTGTGGCCAATAGGAGCTGGGGGGCCACAGATTTCCCACCCCTCATTTAAAGTCAAGTTTACCAGTAATACTGAAACTGGCACCATTGTGGTGCCTGGAGCTTAAACAACTCTGCTGAAAGCAACAAGAGCTTTTGTGCAGTTACACATCCCTACCTGGAAGGCCAGTTCCAAGAACTGCATCAGGCACCAAGGATTCCAGCTTCCTTTTCTTTATGCATCTAATTAGTCTTGTGCAGAAGCAATTTAACCAGAATAAATTATTGTGTCTTCTTGGAAATATGTCTGGCAGGTGCACCTTCATCCACAGAAGATTTAGCAGAGGCATCATTGTTCAGATTGCTGACACCTGGCTGTTTATTATTTAACACAGTCCAATAAGAGTAATGGCAAAAATGAGAATCAATTTTGGAACAGATAAATGCATTAGACTCTGGGCATGTGTAAACTTAACATTATCCAGCTGCACTGTAGACATTAAAGAATTATAAAACCCAGTTTTGGCTGAAATTCAAGAGTCTGCAAACGTAATGTCCAATGGACCTATTTAGTAATTATGGAGAGAAAACAGCCAATCACCTTTGTACCTGAATGGTATAATCTTTTTTAATAAATTAAAGCAATAAAATTTAATGTAAAAGTACTTCTTCAGTGTTGAGATACTTGCCCAATGATCCTTTGATTAATCTTAGATAATGTTTTATCATTTCATCTATTTATCTATCTCCTATTAAATATTTCTGCTCCAGTCCCACAGTGGTAAAGTACATTTTCCCTGGGGATGAGGGAGGACCGTTGTTCTCAGCCAAAACGGGTTTCTCTAGTACAACTTTTCAAAATTTCAGTTATTCCTCACAGTCACAGATTCGGGCAGCTGGCCTGTGACAAGTTTAAAGTAATTTCCAGCATTCGCTATTCATAGCACTTTGCCCAATCTTTGATCTACGTATCACAGTAAGTGATTCAGACATTTCCATAATATAGTTTTCATCAACAGGATTCAAGATTAGGATTACTTATTCCTTAGAAATCCTAAAGTGCAAACTCAAAGAACAAACAAATAAACAAAGACGTAAGAAAAAGTGAGTTAATTTTAAAAGGTCATGTTGTTACTATGCAAGGTCTCCAATTTCATGAGGGAAAATTAATTTTTAAACAAAAAAAAAATAAAGTACATAGGATTATTACTTTAATGGGCACAGGCTACCCACTGTTTGGTAAATAGAGCTTTTGCACAGCCATGATATAAAACTCCAGGAAGCAACAACATAAAAGGCGAGGTAAATCATTTGTCATCATTTTAATTTATGTTTTTCTTACAATTCCAATTATAAAATTCCATATAGGAAAGGATGATCACAGCAGGATCACAAAGGTTCCGTCACAGATCCCAGCTGCTTTACCCATTCGCATACCCCAACCACACTCTGTTATGTAATGGTCTTCCAAAAAAATTTCCCTTTCTTTTGGACTCGAAACTCTGATAAATCACAACAGAATTATGACACCTAAATAAGACACAGTATCAAAGGAGGGGTCCATGGAGAGTTTGCAACAAAGCGCTATTCAAAAAGACCTGTTTATTGAGCATGGTTTCCTCACACAAAGATTATGCAAAGGTTAGATTATACTTGGTCTTAATTGCAAGATCCTTATACATCTTCCCATTAGTGATTTGTTTATTACACATTTTTCAGTGCATTTCTCTATCACTTCCCTAGCTGCAAAAAGACCAATTCTTTTTTTTAAAAAATGGATTTGTTGTGCTAGGACAGCAGAGCACTTGAACTCACTTAACTTTGCAAACCTAAACTTGAATCCCTCCCACAATGTATGGCTACTGGTTTGTAACTACTGTTCATCTGATTTCACCGAGAACTTGAAATGGCTGAAGGAGATGGAACGACTCCCCTGTGAGGAAAGGTGACAACATTTGGGGATTCGTAATTTGGAGAAAAGGCAAGTAAGAGGCAACATGATAGAAGTGCAATGGATAGACGGAGCAATGGATCCAAACTACAAGAAAGAAGATTCCACCTAAACATTAGGAAGAACTTCCTGACAGTAAGAGCTGTTCGCCAGTGGAATTTGCTGCCAAGGAGTGTGGTGGAGTCTCCTTCTTTGGAGGTCTTTAAGCAGAGGCTTGACAACCATATGTCAGGAGTGCTCTGATGGTGTTTCCTGCTTGGCAGGGGGTTGGACTCGATGGCCCTTGTGGTCTCTTCCAACTCTATGATTCTAAGTGCATAAATTTGTTTTTCTTTCAGAGAAGAAGGGGTGATTGAAGATCTACATCAGGAACAAGGGGGGTGGGAATAAACATCTACTGTACATTGGGAACAAGGGAAGGAGGAGCCAAGCATTGCTTCCCATTTGCCAGTTGATGGCACATGTTCCCCTGGCCTGGTCTTCCTTCCTTCTGCCTTCCCTCAAGACATTTTGACTTTGTACGCATTGCAGACTTTGTACACATTACGGGCTTAAAACACAGGTTGTTCTTTTTCTCAGTTCAGATCAAAGATGGGGGGAAATGCAGCAAAATGCAGCATTTCATAAGAACCTTGTGTATATACTGCTTCCCAAATCAGCAGTTGCAGACCCTGCAAGTGTTCCTAATTTCCAGGGATAGTCCCGGTTTTATAGAAGCTGTCCCGGTTTCTGTTTTGGTTCCAGAATGTCCCACTTTTCCTTAGGACTTCCCTATTTTCATCAGAGAAATGTTGGAGGGTATGGAGTTATCCAGTCCCCAAGCCATCTGAAGGCAGCCATGTATAGGGAAGTTTTTTTAATGCTTAATGTTTTATTAGGCTTTCATATATGTTGGAAGCCGCCCAGAGTGGCTGGGGCAACCCAGTCAGACGGGCAGGTTATAAATAGTAAAATTATTATTAATAATATGATTATGGAATAGGACGTTCCCATTTTCATCAGAGAAATGTTGGAGGGTATGCTTGGCTTGCACTGGAAACAGAGTAAGCAGGTGTAAGTAGGCCCAGAGGGAAAGAGAGAGGGGCTGACCCAACAGTTCTCTCAGGCTGTTGATGGTTCTGTCAGGAGCTGATGGTATCTGCTTTCTGGCCTGGCCTATCTCCCTTCTGCAGATTTCTTGCGCTGATTTCTTTATTTCTTTTTTAGCACAAGAGTCTCTGCAGCCTTATCGGTGCAGGTCTCTAGCAGTGACAGAGCTCACTTTCAAGAGTGATAAGGCTCAATCTAAACAAAACAAAAAAGCATTCTGGGGGGGCAGGTTTACTGAGGGGGGTCACAGTGATTTCTATTTTCAGCATGTGCGGCTTCCAGGGCTTCTTCATTTCTAACATGAGAATTCTGTGTAAATTCCTCATGCAGAAGGCATGTAGCTTCAGAAATGATATCTTTACTTTGCAGGCAGAGATCAGGCTTAAAACCGCTAATCTCATTTGAAAAGCTAATCTTCTTTGAAAGAGAACTGTACCTCACCAGAACAAATCTTATGTTTTATGTCTCCACAGTGTAGGATTGCACCTATAGCTGGGCAGATCCCACTGAAATGTAACCTACTAAAAACTGGTGGTTTAGATGCAACACAAAATTGTGCTTTGAACCAACTGTGGATACCAAACCATGATTTGTGTATTAGGCATACAGACAAACCATGGTTTCCCACTCCCCCTTGATGCTATCCCCAAAAGTGGCCTTTAAGGTCCCCAAAACAACGGTTTGGTTTGTAATATCAAGCAACTTCAAACCATAATATCAGTTCCTGCTTGCTGGTTACTCACAAACCATGACGTGCCGAATGGTATTGATTCTAATACCCTAAGTAACTATAGTTTTGCATTGTGACCAATTATTTCTTGAGTTTGTATCATGTCACAGAAACCCACACTGAGGAGCGGCTAGAGCAAGATGATAGGGGGAATATTCCAACCGTACAAAAGACTGACCAAGAGGAGTCTTAAACCCTTACGCACATTCAGTTGCTAAAGCTACCATTTTGTTTCTAACTCAAAGTATCAGAGTCAGAAACCAGAGGAAAACTGCTAGACTGCCTGAAAGGTTTCCCATATGTCTACTGTGTAATTATTTTACTATTAAAATAGCACACATACAGAGCACCTTCAACTCACAAGCGCACCCCTCTCCAGAAACAGCTTTTTTGGGGTTTCCCCTCAACCCTCCCTATCAGACTTAGGGTGGGGGTTATACAGAGAGAGGGAGTCCCACTGCACAGACCAAAGTCCTTGCATTAGTGGGACAACTTAGTTGGATACAACCCAATATGTTTATGTTTCATGGTGGCAGAGTGGTCAGAGAGTCAGATAAGGACTGAGGAGGTCAGGGTTCAAATTTCCACTCAAATATAAAACTGATCTGGCAATCCTGGAGCAGTCATCATCTCTCAGCTGAACATACCTCATAGAATACCTGTGGTGGTTAAAACTGAGAGTGGGGAAAGTAGCCTGTATGCCTTCTTGAGGTCATTGGACGGAACATAAGGGGTATAAGGCTGTGTACACAGCATATATTGAAAACACATTTAAAGGATGCTCTCTCTCATACACACAGACGGAGGGAGAGAGAGAATCCTGGGAACTGCAGTTTACCTTTCATAGAGCTACAATTCTCAACACCTTTAACAAACTGCAATCCTTGGTTTCAAGGGAAACTTTAAGTGTGTGGTGAGTTTGCAGCCTAAATGTAATAAACAAATTGGATCTATATCTGTGCAAAAGTCAAAACATGCTCAATCTCACTATTGTTTAATTTGCCGCCTTAATGAGAACATTGTTGGTATGTTTCATTCCTCAAAACTGAGCAACTGCAACCCAGGGCAATTTTCTTTTCTATTACAGCATACGTATTTTAAGCTTAATTTGCAAATAAAGAAAAATCAATGAAGGATTAAAATCCCACATTATCCAAAACAACGCAGGAGTATGTATATATAATTTTTCCTGTATGAATCAATAAGTATTTCCCCAACCATCATTTATTAATAGGTTTACCATCTGCATTCAGATCTCAGTTCCACCAATTAATAGACAGGAGCCTGACAGCAGCGCACATATGATTTGCAGAATAAGAAAAAAGAAACCTGATAAGCAATTCATTTAACAGCAAGCAATTCAAACCCAAGACAAAAGAGACTGTAAGAATAGATTTGTTGTTAAGCCTTAAATAATTATAGTCAGATGAGAAAGAATTCACATTCATTTCAAAAGCTGACCTTTAGAAAGAAAACAGAATTAAATGAGGGGGAGATACATCTCCTCTATGTTGATTTGCACAAGATAATACAAGGAATCAATTTGTGTGGGTTTTTTCTGCTGTTGCTCCAGTGACTTCTTTCAGCTTTGAGACAGGGAGATTCAAATATGCAAAGGAAATAAGAATTCAGGTGAATATGCAACACCTTTGTTTTGTTTAAGGATAGTTGGACTTACCAAATAGCTTGTAAAATATATACCAGTTCAATAAATGTTTGTTTGGCTGCTTCCATTGTCTGAGGCACTATACTTCTGAATACCAGTTCCTGAGAATCACAAGCGAAGAGTGTAGCAGGTCCCGGGCCTCCTCTGTGAACTGGTCTATTGCAGGTCGGATTGTGTTCCTGCCGCCAAATTGGCCGATGGCGGCAGAAACCAGAGGGCAACCCCCTGGGCATAGGACCAACTGACCAATAGCAGTGCTTGGCCCCAGGGCAAGGATAAATCCCCAGCCTGTGGGGCCTTTCAGCCTCCCTCTTGCAAAATTCCCACTAAAATGCTGTTTTGCACCTCCTAAAGGTAAAGGGACCCCTGACCGTTAGGTCAAGTCGCAGATGACTCTGATGTTGCTCATCTCGCTTTATTGGCCGAGGGAGCCGGCGTTTGTCCACAGACAGCTTCCGGGTCATGTAGCCAGCATGACTGAGCTGCTTCTGGAAAACCAGAACAGTGCACGGAAATGCCGTTTACCTTCCCACCGGAGTGGTACCTATTTATCTACTTGCACGTCGTGCTTTCAAACTGCTAGGTTGGCAGGAGCAGGGACCGAGCAACGGAAGCTCAGCCCATCGCGGGGATTCGAACTGCTGACCTTCTGACCGGCAAGCCCTAGGCTCTGTGGTTTAGACCACAGTGCCACCCACGTCCCTTTGCACCTCCTATTAGGGGCCAAACTAGAGATTACATTATTCACATAAAATTTGGCCTTGCATTCAGTGATGGACAGCAGGGCAGGGCTGCATCACTTACCTGACCTCCCTCTGGCTGAGTCTTGGCTACATACATTCCAGTTCTATAGCCGGAAGTTGCACCACACGGATGCCTTGCCCCTGGGCCTCTCCATCCCAGTGTGCAGCAGCGACTGGTGGTGATGGCTATCCAGATAGCAAATGTTCCTGAATATGTTGGCGTGTGTGTCCACCACATTTGCAGTTGTGATTCAAGGACCCGCCACCCGCTTGGGGATAAGAAAGACACATGGACACAGTATATTAGGTTAATGGGCTAAAAAAAGCCACAACTTTATTGATTACAGCATGTGAGAGGTATTGGCTTAGGCATTGGATAAAACAACAGAGCGTGACTCCACCCCCTCGGGGAGGGGTGAGTCTAACATGGCTTAACCACCAGTGGGAGGAGCCTGTTGATGCAAATACAACTGAAAGCTCCCCCTGATGTCACCGGGGGTCATGCCATGATCCGGCAAAAACCAGCAGCAGAATGAACAGGAAGCACTGCCACAGTCGCGTTTGAGTGGCTAAACCCCGCCCCCAAGCCTCAACCTGATTGGTTGGCTGCCTGGGGGCGTGATGCAGCAGCGGGGATAGCTGGGTAGGGGCCGAAACGCCCCCTGCCAATGCAGGAAATGGCTCCCACTCACAACTCCTCCCCTTTGTAAGGAGGAGAGGCTTTAGGTCCTGAGTTTTGAGGGCCAACATTGGTGAGTTTGGAACTCTTGTAAAATTCTGCAGTTGGGGTGCTCTGGAAAACAAAGCCCCCCCATGGTTAACTGAGAAGTGGGATCACACCTCATTCACCCTTGTTTGTTAATTCTTAGAACTAGAATTTTCATAAACTTTACACCCCATCTCTCTTCTCTTCTATTTTTCTGAGATTTTGAAAAGAGAAGACGCTCCGTAACCTTTGCTTCCCTGCTCACAGCTGGACAGCATTAATGCAATATCTTCCCCAGTAGGATTATTAGAAAAGTTAGTCAAGTGATCATTATCACCTTCCTCTGCTGCCTCTCCTCATGCCATCAATTCATTTGCAAGTTGCAATCAATTGTGTACTCACCCCCCCAAAAAAAAACCTAATTTTAAAGGCTTGAATGCATTTTGTATCCCTGCTATGAAATCCTTCCCGCTATGAACTCCTTAGTTTTTGGGTTTTAAGCACATTTTCTTTGTTAAATCAGTCTGCTCATTCTAAACACCAGCAGAAATGTCACCGCCTTCGAAATTAGGTTTGGTTCTTTAAGAAGATCGGCTGATAGCTTAACGTAGCTTGTGGATTTCTTAACAAGGAGATAGTTTGCCTTAGGCAACACATCATACACTCCATGCAACAGCACAGCCAAAGACGGTCCAAAATGAGTGTTATGGAACTTTCTGTCAATTTCCCCCCACCCCTTCCCATTTCATTATTTCTTATGCCAAATGATATGGAACTGAATGTTTGTTCGCATAATTATTTCAAACCCAAAATGACAGCTTTCATGTCAGTCTCATGGAGGCTGAAAACTGCAACAGTTGAATAAAGCAAAGCCTTGGCAAAAAGGAACTGAACTCAGTGGAAATAGGATTAAGGCAAAACTGATTTTTTGTGCCCAGGCAGTCCCGTCCTGTCCCCCCCCCACCAGGTTTGGTGGGAACCCAGCAGCCTCCACAACGGCCAGAGGAGCGGAGCAAAGGTTTGCAGGACAGCGTGGCTTCAGAAAGACAGGGAAACAGCACACCGGGCCGCAAACGTCTCCCACCACTGGACTGGTTGAGCGGCCATTTTAGGACCATCTAAATCTTCAAGTTATTAAATAACACAAAGGTGTTGACATAAATTATTTTTGATAATTTATGGCAAATTGTAGCGATGCATTTTAAATGTGAGAGCATAATTTCTCATGTCAGCTCCGATACAAAAATGTTGGTGGTAGGACAAATAATATTAACATACTTGCTAAGCACTTAAATTGAACTTTTTCCCAGTTGTCTAAAATGTAAATGATCATTATCACAGTCCATAATAAATTGGATTATTAAAAAAAAAGTTAAATAAGATTGAAATAATAATAATTTCTGTTGGGTGGCAAATTTACATGCCTTTAAATGAGGGTCAATGATGAAATCAGTCACAAACTCAAGAGAGATTATGCTCATACAAAAAGAAAATAAAAAAGAGATCCTCCCTAGCAAACAATCAGCAGACCTGCTGCAAATATTTACCATGTTTGCAAAAGTTATAGCCCTGTGCAGATTCTAATCATCTAATGTGATTAGGATCACTTGTTCTGAGATGAGAGGCATGCTGAGCAGCTCAAGCCTCTTCAGTACCTTTCCAGCACCACCTTCCATGCGCCACAGGGCTAAACACCTGTGGCCTACTGTTAAGTTGTGGGCGAACATATCAGACGACACAGCGATTCTTCAAACAGCTCTTCTTTATTCAGAGACCAGAATAGAACTGAACTATAGAGCTCCAGAACAACGGAACTGTAGCAACTTTCTAAAACTATCCAATCACTGAACGTCACTTTCGATCCTTCATTTGCATAACTATCTACAGTATCCCCCTGCTGGCCCAGGGTGAGAACTTCAGTACATAACACCTACTGTATTTGCGGAGGCTGCCGGAACAAACCACTAGAGAGAATGACAGCGCCTGCTTTGGCTGCAGAGACTCATAACTGCTGCCTCCTGCGCTGTGTTGATGCATTAGCGGCACTGAACTGACCTCCCCAGGCTTGGGCAATGTGTATGGAGGTCCTGGGCTGCCCTGATGTGGTCCAAAGGAAAGCAGAGCAATACATTTGGTGGGCTGCAGGAGTTGCCGGAAGGAGGCATAGAAAACACCATCTGTCTCCAGATTTTTGTAGGGTTTCCTCCTTGGCCTTTTCTTCTCCTGAAGATGTCCCTCAAGGCAGCGAGTATAGGTTTTTCCTCAGGATTTACTCCCAAAACCTTTCTCACAAATGTGTATAGTCACAAGCAGGCCCATGCAGAGCTTGGTCTGAGGCCCAGGGTGGGAGTCTTGTTAGAATAAAGTTATAAACTCAAACAAAAAAACAGCTAGTTCCTGGCAGAGCCCGTTGGCTGGCTTAACCCTCCAAGGGTTCCCTGCTGCCCCCTGGCTCTGTACTGGCCTGGATGCAAGGCAACGGAGTAAACCTCAGAGTTTTCTTTCTCTTAGATGGGCTACCTTCCCAGATCAGTCTTGCTTTGGCTACACCAATTACAGTTAAGGCAAAACTTCATGTGATGCTGGAGAGTTGTGATTGGCTCCCCTAGTGTCATGAACTTCCCTAAAATCAACTGGGGGGAGTGTGGACCAGATCCGTGGCAGGAAACAGTTAACACTTGCAGATTGTCCCCACCTGAGTTGCTATCAGCCACAAGGGGGGAAATGTGCCATATACTGCACATATACTGCATATATTCTTTCTCTTCTGCAGCTTGTAGTTCCAGTAATATAAAAGGAGAGCTTTCTGGTGTGCCCTTTCTTGGCACACACCCTCCCAGGTACAAAGACCAGACTCAACTCCCTGGCAAGCAAGCGTGACCTGAATTGCAAGTTAACCTTGATTGCCTATTAATTAGCATTCATTGTTAGCGGCCAAGAAGCCACTAAGCAAGGCAGCAATGCTCATCACAATATTTAGATGCAGCAGAGCTGTTCCTTCATTCTGGCTTCTTACGGGCCCCAAAGATGTACTTTTTCGCAGAGAAATTACAAATCTGGATGAACAAGGAAGCTTTCTATGGCAAGCTACACCAATCAAACCAGGACTAAGAAAGGGACAGGAACGCACAATTTAATTTACTTTCATGCTTCTGCAATTTACTGTGTATCAGCGTCACATCTGTGTGTTATGTTGTGCTTGCCATTCCAAGCCACTTTGTTTTCCTGGCTTTACATACATATCTTTCCTTTTCTTTGTCAACCCAAGCTAAACTTCATTTCGGCAAGTCCTTTGATGCGGATCATCCCCCAAAGTCACACGAGTCCAAGAACCACCAGAGCTTGTAGAATTTCATCTTTTATTCCAATTAGCATCAAAGCCTGCTGTGTGCTCTTTGAGATGTTTGCAAATGTTGTTTGTAGGATCACAGGGGTGAATGGTGGCCACGCACATGAACTTTGCTTAAATAAATGAGGCCGTGTTCTCCCTACAGCACTGGGAAGGTTAATTGGGCTTCTTCTCTGGACTAAGAGCAAGGAGGGGTGGTCGGAGCAGTCTCTTTCGATGTTGCTTTCACACGTGTTCATTCTCAATTAGGGATGGGTGATTTCTGCACATTTCTACACATTTCTGCAAGCAGTTTCCTCAGATACAATGCATTTGTGTGTTTTCACGAGTATATGCATTCTTGTGCACACTTTCCCCTAATAAATGCATCCGTGCTCACATTTTTGGGATGGAGAATTGCATCAACAGATTCAGAGAAGGCCAAATTTCAAAGTACAGTTGTGTTTCAGCTTGCATATTGTTTCAGGAAGAGCAAATTGGATAGGTTCATGTTAAAATCTGCACCAAATGCAACCTCTCCTCCTGTCCACAATACCATTCTGTTCCACTTCTACATTCATCTGTGATTCTTTTTTAAAAATCCCACTGTCCCTCAGCCAGAAAAAGTACAAAGCTTTAGCATTTAAAACAAGGGTCAAAGAAAAATAAATGTCATTAATGGTTACAAGGCTTCCCAGGATGCTATTTACCTAAGAAGAAAAAAAGTGTATGCTGATTGCAGTCATGCAATTAATGTCACATTTAGTTTGACCCTTAACAGGAAGAGTTTCTGTGGGACTGCATGTCTGCAGGTATGGCTGTGATAGGGAACTTGCCCCCACTCCCACCCTCCGCATAGCAAGCACAAAACTCAAGAGCTCTTCAGCTATTTATTAGAGTTGTCATCATATAGACAGTTACCTATGAATTTAGATTGGCATTTGATAGTATTGCTGGGTCAGACCTGGTAAAAGAAAATCTCGTGTTTGGGGGGAAAGGGGAAGAAAAGCAGACAGTCTCTAGGCTTCAAAGCCCTTTCTCTCCACACAACCATCTTTTTTATAAAATCAAAGTGGGCTTCTCATTTTCAATCAAATAGCATTTGATTTCCAGGATGATACTGACTCAGGACAAGCAGTTTTTAAAAATCTGATGGACACTCCCCCTGCCCTTTGCCCCTGATGGTCTTTAATGTGTAGACAGAAACTATTTGCATTCTACTGCGTGTAACGAAAGAGAGAGGGGAAGCTATTTTTGCATGTATTCTAAATGAATTCTATGGGTTCCCCCCACTAGCAACTCAACTGAGCCCTCATTACTCATACAGTAAACGGAAGTATAAGATTTATATGCATAGTCCATTTCACTCAATTTAAAAAACAATAAGATTGATAAAAGAAGTCCAATTGAGCACTTGGTCATTTTTTAAAGAGAGGGAAGAGTGAATTAATTGGGGGAGGGGGGAGAAACTAGCCCTTTTCCTATAGAAGGAAATGGTAGAGTTCCTTACATCATGCATTGATTTACTGTACTTGGGTGGATAGGATAGGAACCTCCACACTTACCGTTATGCATAGGCAGTGTTTATACTGCTGAAATGCAGTCTTCTGCTGCCCTCTAGAAGTTGATTGATGAACACATCCTACATCAACAGGACATCTTTAACAAGTTGGTCACGGAGGAAAAAGGCATGCTTAGGCAAAAAAAAAAAAATTGAATTAGGCTTCAGTGCATTTCAACATTGTGTTGAATTGTGATTATTGGGTTTAGGTGAAATTTGCAGTGCTGAGGTTAAGTGAGCTAAAGCACTGGTCTTCAAATGGTGGGTTAGGTCCCACTAACTGGCTGCAGTGGGTCGCAACAAAGCCACTACTACCATGCAAATATATATATACGTATAGGGGTGCATGGAGTGTTAGGGGAGGGGGCGGTACCTCTGGTGGGGGGCACGTCTTACTCCTTCTGGGATAGTTTGTCTACCTTTGGTCCCCACCCTGCACTCAGCTCTCACCTGTGGCTCCTAGAAGCTGTCAGCATGTGACAGCAGCCACATCCTGGGAACAGCTTTGACTGGCCAGCTAAACCAGGTGAGGGTCACTGATGGGTCTCAAACCCTTGGTGAATTACGGACTTCTCCTGCATGCAATGACAGGCTCCAGTGGATTGAGGGGATGAGACCAATAGTGGGTCCAATGGTGAAGAAGGTGATCTCTACACATGCTGTAGAGGGAAGTGAGGGGCAGATGGGGCTCGTCAATCTGGGAAGGTAGCCCATCTAGAAGATAGTAAACTCTGATCCTAAACCTCCACTACATTGCAGGACATCTTCAGGAGAAGACAATGCTAAGGAGTAAACTCTAAGGAGTCCCTAAGATGGTTGGATGGTGCCTTGTACGCCTCCTTCCAGCAATTCCTGCAGCCAAGCTGGTGTCAAACATATTGCTCTGTTTTCCTTTGGACGACATCAGTCCAAGATGAGGATCTGGACATCTGGACAGCCCAGGACCTCCATACACACTGTTCAGGCTTGTGTCCTGGAAAGGTCATTTCAATGCTGCTAAAGCAGCGATTTGACTTCATGCCCAGAGGCACGCTCCAGTGTTATCTCAACATGCAACATTTATAAAAAAATATTTATATGCCACTATTTCATTAGAAAAATCAAAGTAGCTTACAACAATAATACATTCAACCATTTTTTTAAAAAAATTAAAGCAAACATCAACTAACTGTTGTAGAAAGATGTATTCTTAATTGCCTGCATAGGCCTGGGTTTATAGAAAAGTTTTCAGTAGGTGTTTGAATAGTTGAAACAGAAGGTTGCTGTTGAATCTGTTGACTGAGTATTCCACAGGAATATTAGATGGTAAACTCTGATCCTAAACCTTCACTACCTTATGGGGCATCTTTAGGAGAAGACAAGGCTAAGGAGCAAACTCTAAGGAGTCCCTAAGATGGTAAAAGATTATTACTGTATTTTTCCATGTATAAGACTATATTTTCCCCCAGATTTTTAAAGTTTAAAATTGGGGGTTGTCTTATACACGGAATGTTGCAATGATTTATTTCTTAATTTGGGGCTCAAAAAATAGGGGTCATCTTATACATGGGGGTGTCTTATACACAGCAAAATACAGTATATGGGTCCCCAAATGTTTGGGTTAAGTGGGTCCTGAAAATTTTTAAGATACCTGTCCTAAAGGATGCAGTTCTGTATATTGATAGACAATATCCACTGATTTCAAAGGGATGTGTGTGTATGTAACTGTTTCTAGGGCTGCAGCCCGGTTTCTGTGTTCTGAATATTTGTCCTGGCATATCTGCTTGTAATGCCAATAGCACAATAGCAAGGGTTTTGAAAGTGAACGAGCATAGCAATATATTCACCCTTTGTAAATATGAACTGCGAGTCCGACTGGCCTCGTTGGCAGATCATAATGCTGCCGTTTATGCTAACCTTGCATTCATTTTGCACTGTTGCTTTCAGTAAAAGAATGAAAGAAATGGGGGGGGGGACAAGCATGTGGGCTAGAATCAAAGAATTGAAGAGTTGGATGGGTTTTGTCTGCATTGACTCACCTTTGCAGATGTTCCATACAATTTGTTCCAGCTACACTGCTAATCAATATGCAAGGCCCTGTGTTCTATATATTCACAGAACGGTGTTTCCACTAATGGTCTTATTGACTCAGGATCATTTCTCACATTGACATTTTATACTAACAGAAAATAAGGCAAAGGTCAGATAGAGGGGGACACCCAACATTACAGATATCACATCCAAGACCATGGGACTTTTATTTTATGTTCTGCACTAGTAGTGGGTGTTCTAGGTTAGGTTTATACTTGGTTTATTAAATGTATATGTCACTTCACACTACAAAAACCTTGCAGTGATTTACAATGAGAGTAAGTGCAAGAATAAAAATACATAGATATATTAAAAACATAGAATAAAATCATCCAGTCATTGGTGAAGCTCAAATACTCAGCGATGGGGACGAGGACATCTTTGCCTAGTACCAAATAAGTGACAGAGTTGAGACCAGGCGGACCTGGTGAGACCTGATGAGAACACTCCATAGATGGAGACTACTGCAGGAAAGGCTTGTTCTTTCATCACCACCCTTCAGACCTTCTTGGAGATGGCACAAAGAGGAAGGCTTCAGACAATAATATTGCGGTCTGGGCAGGTTTATATGGGGAAAGATGGTACTTTCTAGGTCTTGCATCTCTTCTACTTAACAGAAGATACCATTGTGGTGTTGAGAGTGGCATACATATTGAAGGTGTAACAGATACACCTGGTTAGAGTGTTGGACTAGGACCCAGAAAACCAGGGTTCAAAGACCCGCTCCACCATGGGGAGAAGAAGAGCTAAATTTGCCAGCTTGAACTCCTTGGTGGAAAGTTGGGATATAAATGCAATCACAAATAAATGAAATAAAAAGACAAGAGTCACAACTCAGAAGAGTATAACAAAGAGCATTCAGGCAATCTTCTTTCAGGAAACTCAACTCGGCAGCAATACTTGTGTGCAAATGCTGCTCAAAGTTTACTCTGATCAGGAGCCAAGGCAAGCTCTCAGACTTTTCCCAAGACCTCCCACCCAGCACTCTCTTCAACTTTGGACAAACAATGCTGGCTATTTGCTCAGCTAATAAGGAGCCATTGGAAGACCTTATCCAACAGCACCATCTAGTGACACCTGCTATCAGTTAATTCAACAGAAAGTTGATGTCGAACAATTTCACCACTTAAATTAACACTCATTTTTAAGGAGTCTAAATCGTGAGAGCATGCTAAGAATAGGAACTGTATTTTCAAAAGTTTCCATGTAAGCTAACATACTTCTATTGATGCATCTTGGATATGAAATGGAAGCAGCAGGTCATCATTTTTCAGCATTGGCCGTGCTAACTGGGGCAGATGTTGTTGTTGGAGACTAGTGTCTGGAGAGCCACAGATCCCTAACCTCTGATGCAGGAAGAATGTAAGAAATGCCTGGCTGAATCACCCAGAAAATTTGATGGGAATGCAGGATAACCATTTCTATACACTGACACACAAAGTATATTCACATGCACAAACCAAAAAATACAGACAGATGAGCCTTCTTGAGCTTCTAAAACTTGATAAAACTGCAGTTTTCCTTACAAGTGAACAAGAGGATAGATTGTGGGACAAGTTTCTACATACATGCATAGCTACACATTTCCTGCTGTTTCTAAAGGTTTTGTACATACTTGAAAAGCAGGCTGTGTACATACCATGCCTTTAAAGCCCACTCTTTCCCTCAAATAATTCTGGGCACTGTATTTACCCCTCACAATACGTGGCAACCCTTAACAAACTATGACACACAGAACTATTTGGGAGAAAGAATGTGCTTTGAATGTGCTGGAAAGGTAAAATGTGTACACAGCCTCAGATTTTATCTGAGGGTTCAAACAAAACTCACAAAACTCACTACATCTAGAAAAGTTAAATAATGTTGCTTCATGGCCTGACAATAATCTATTCACCTAGATTTGAAATTGAACCTTAGTGATAAAGTTTGAGGTTCTAATATAAAAAAGCCAATTCTCTAAACATCATATCTGCCCAACATTGATGTAAAAGACTAGAGTAATACCAGACTGTGAAAGGATATATTATTTATAGACTGACTAGGGTAAATCCATCACCTTCAAGACAACTCTGTTTACTATGACCAAAATGGTCCAATCAATAATATTTTCCTGTCATGAAGACCTATCGGATAGAACACAGTTAAACAAGATTGAAATTGTTATCTAATTGCTAATCTGGTGCTGTGTCAAATATTGTAACGTAATATACCCTAGCCTGGCAACTGTCTACATTTTGTGGAAATAAAAGCTTCTCCTGTTGCTCTTTGACTTTGGTACTGTTCCTGTGATTTAAAAAGTGATATGAAATTAAAAGCTAACTTTTGTGTAGCACATTTCAGGTGTTCAAAACTGCTGCTCATATATTATGTCAGCAATCCTTAGGGCATCTTATAGTCAAGGTAGACCAGAGTTATCATTCTCATTTTGCACATACAGGGGTAAGACTGAGATTAGTGGCCATCCTTGTGAATTTGTACATTTCAGAGTGGGTAAGTGAAAGGAAAACCTACACTGCCCAGAACGTTCATTTGAATTACAATGCCCACCCTCAATTTTTTTCCAATTGTTCCAATTGCTCTTGGACTACACCTCCCATTATCCCTTACCACTGATCAGGCTGGTTGAGGCTGATGGGACTTACAGTCTAAGAACATCTAGAGGGTAACAGGTTCCCCATCCCATCTAACACAAGGGAAGTTTCAGCGAAATTTAAGTCTCATATATGAAAATGTGCAATGCTACCATGCAACATTACCACTGTCTTCCAGCATTCTTCCTCCAACTGTGGCAAGTCATATTTTAGGAATAAAGATTGCAGATACCATGCTGACTGTGCTGGAGTGTTAATGCGAAGGGGAAACACCACCTTTACATGCAGCCTGTGATCTTAAGCAAGGACTCACTGATGAAAATCTTGCTGTGAAGCCTTGCCTTTTCAGAAGGCAGATGAAATAACAGTAACTATGAATCAAGACATCAGCACTGCCAGAACCACATGGATGTATAGCAAAATGGAATTCCTGTACAGAATACCTGGAATACATACACACACACACACACACCTAAAATGTGAGTTCTCATTTAATGGTTCCAATTTAAAATTGAGTCACTTGCTAAAAGCTAACATTTTCATCTCTACAATTTTAGATACTGAAATGATATATTCTGATAATTAAGAATAAAATTAAGACTATATTTTTTAAGCTAATGTGCATTTTCGAAAAAGAAAATGCTCGGGTCAGTATATTAAAAGCAATATCTCAAGAATTTGTGAGCAAAGCACTTGCCATCTGGGCTTGGGACTAGGCACTGAAAACTCTTGGGTCTGATTCCCATTTGAGTTTAGAGCGGGCAGAAAGTGATGTAATTTCTCTTACCATGATTTCTGCTCATTTATTCCCCCGTGTAGATTTTAAGCTCACTCAGCCCCAAGCAATCAAGATTATTAAAAACATCATAAAACAAATTAAAGTTATTGTAAAGAAAGCCATACTGTAAAAATGCAAATTCTACCAAATTAAAAACCACCTACTGTTTGCTTATCCACAGCAAAAAGCAACTAATCCAAACAAAACTGCCTCCCAAGACTTCAAGAAAATGTTCACGTTCAACTTTTGGCAGGTTTTTAGAGGAAGAGAGTTCTATTACTGTAGGGCCCGCAGTAGCCCTATTCATACAAGCACTGGGAATCTGGAACAGCAGGAAAAGAGATTACAAACCCTGTGTATGGTGGCTCCCAACCTATGTGAGTTGGACATGCATGTTTGTCACCATTCAAGGTTTGAATGCTGCCACAAATGCTCAAAATGCAACATTTGTAGTGCTTTGTTGCAAACTGCGTCCTGTGTCTGGTAACAGGTGTGCACTGTCCAAATTTCAGTTCAAGGACACTAAGAAACAAAGTACATATTCTCTGGGAGATCTGTGATGACTGCATCTCCCATTGTTTTCTGAAAAGCAGCTTTGGGGAGCAGACTGTTTCTTTGGAGCAGTGGTGCAGAAGGGTTATTCTCCCAGTCAAGACCTCTGTTTGTCCCACGGGAAGGGAGACGCAGAGCATAGGGAGAAGGCACTTTTGATCGGGAAAGGAATGTGAGGGGAAAGGTTAAATATTCCCTCTTCCACTACTGCTCCCAAAAAAATGGCAGCCTCCATAGACTGAACTTCACTAACAAATCAAACATTAGTTTGCTTTGATATCCTTGAATCTGTCAATTCTCTTCTTCTTTTTGTTGTTTAGTCATCTTAGTTGTGTTCGATTCTCCATGACCCCATGAACCAGAGCATGCCTTGGAAACACTCACTTTCTTCTCGAAGCTTCTCCTTTTTTATGTCCATGGAGTTTTCTTGGCAAAATACTGGAGTGGTTTGCCAGTTCCTTCTCCAGGTGGATCACATTTAGTCTAAACTTTCGGCTATGACGTGTCCATCTTGGGTGGCCCTGCACAGCACAGTTCATAGCTTCTCTGAGTTCTTCAAGCCCCTTCGCCACGACAAGGCAGTGATCCATGAAGGGGGTCAATTCTCTTACTGCCTCCCTAACAGCGTAAGAAGCTTGTTGCCACAGACCAAAGGTCCATCTACTTCTGCATCCTGTTTCCTCACAGTGCCCAACCAGATGCTCTCAGGAAGTCCACAGTAAGGAATGAAGGCAATAGCCTTCTCCTGCTGTTGCTCTCCAACAAATAGTATTCAGCAACACATCACCTCTGAATAGGGAGGTCCCACTCAGCTATTATGGGAAAATAACCATCTCCTGCATTGTCTTATCTCCTTTTAAAGCCTTTCTAGGGTCCCCCTGAAAGTCACTGCACATGAAAAACTATCAAAAGAGTGAGGATGCATGGGCTGGAAGTATTTCGCATGAAGGGGCTTTCTGCTTATGTGAAGACACACCTGAATTCTGAAGTTTCAGAGTCCAATGAAGACTGCACCATGCTCTTTTCTTGAAGTTCAGATCAGCTTTGTGCTGATTAACTTTGAGGTTCTACTGCATAGCTAAGCCGCTTAGAGATTTCTCACAATCAAGCAGTGTATATGAATTTTGTTAAAATAATAATAGGTAACAGAAATAAGATCACACTGGAAAATACGGTGGTTTCTGCTCTGTTTACCCCCGCCCCTTCTGTCTGTCTGTCACGCCATTAGGATGGGGAGGAGGGCAGGGTGAGCAAGTGAGAGGAATTGGTGGCTATAGCAGTAAGAAAGCATTCACACCACCACTAGTTGTGCTGCTATCACTCTCTCTAGCCACCCAAAGACCATGTAAAGTTCGAGGCATCCCCAGACTTGGCCCGCCAGATGTTTTGGGACTACAACTCCCATCATCCCTAGCTAACAGGACCAGTGATCATGGATAATGGGAACTGTAGTCCCAAAACATCTGGAGGGCCAAGTTTTGGGGTGCCTGAAAAACTACACCAGGCACCTCCAAACTTGGCCCTCCAGATGTTTTGGGACTACAACTCCCATCATCCCTAGCTAACAGGACCAGTGATTAGGGATGATGGGAATTGTAGTCTCAAAACATCTGGAGGGCCAAGTTTGCCTATGCCTGCACTACACCAGCCCAGATGAAAAAATGAGACGAAGAACAGCCCTACAGCCACAGCAACCTCCACTCCCTGGGTCACCTGCCTTCTCGCTCCAGGTCGCAAAATAATTGAGGATGGCTCTGCACTATCCAAAGACACAGTAGATGCTGCAGAGATTGCAGAGCCCCCTTCCCTCCTTCATCGTCCTCTTGTCTGTCCTGTGCGAGGTGAGGGGCTCATGTAGCTGGCTGGAGGGTTTGCAGGTCGCTTTGGACTGCCATGGGCGACATAAAGACAGTGACAAAGAAACAACTGCGTTCAGGACAGCTCAGTTGGACAGCTCAGTCGCGTGGTGCTGACAATGCCAAGGTTGCAGGTTTGTTCCCTGCAGGGGCAGCTGCATATTCCTACATTGCAGGGGGTTGGACTAGATGATCCGCAGGGTCCCTTTTAACTCTACAGTTCTATGATTCTGTGACTAAGGAATGAGAGCTCACTGAGGTCTGTGGTACGCCAGGCGCTGTTGGGACTACAGCTCCCATCATTCCTCACATCTCGCCACCTTATCCGGGGCTGATGGGAGTTGGAGTCCAGCAGCATCTTGAAACGCTCTCCCCACACCCCCTGCTCTAAAAGTACTGCCCGGAAAGGGCTCCCTTTTAAAATAACGGCGGTCATTTCCCCCCCGAACTGACTCTGAAGGGAAGAGACGCGAGCCCTGCCCTCCCGAGGAGCGAAAGGGAGGCGAGCTCCTTACGCCGCCTCTCTCCCCTCAGGCCGGCTTTTTCGGGTGGGCGAGGCTAGGCCGCGCAGCCGGCTGGGTAGGTGGGCGGTCCTCGGTTTCCAAGGGAACCGGCTGGAAGCCGCGAGCGAGCGCGCGCGCCCGGGGCTCCTTCCGCTAACTGCCGCTGTTGTCGTCGCTGCGGCTTCTGCCGCTGCCGCCGCCATGTTGATGCTGGGCCGCGGGCTGGACGCCAGGTAACGGCTCTGCGGAGAGGCAGAGGGACAAGCTCCCGTCCGCCTTGGCTGTTGGCCGCAAAGCGAGGGATCTTCGCCGACCGGGGTCGGGGGGAGGCGCGGCGAACAAGGATGCTCGCCTTGGGGTGGACAGGGAGACGCGCGATGGCCGCGCCCTCCCCCTAATTGGGGGTTTCGGGGAGGGAAAGGTGAGACTGACTCTGGGATCCCCCCACCACACCCATACAATGGGTCCCCGGGCCCCTTCTCTTCATCGCCTGGTGTGGCTCGGCCGCGGGGGGGGGGGGGAGGCACTCTGCACGCGCTCAGGAACCCTACGCGTATTTGCTGAAATCCTTCGGGGCGCGTATTTGGGAGGTCCCGCTGAACCTAAGGGGCCGAGGAGCTAGATTCAAAGCTCCGCAGCAAGTTCTCCTTGCGCAAATCCGAGCGCAATGGAAAGCTTGGAAGGGAAACGAAGCCCGGCCCCAGACTCAGGCGCCCTGTCGCTAAAAGCACCCACCCCAACTTCGCTGTCGTTGCGCCTGCTTCGAAATCGCCCTCGGGCGATGTAATGAATGACTCATTCTTTTCTCCATTCCCCACACACGTTCTAGATACTATGGAATATGTGATCCTTCTGGGTTTTAGAAAATGAGCTAAACTATTTTTGCAGTGCAGCTCGAATATGTATTTGAAAGGTTTGTGCCCATAGCCAAGGTGGCGCAGGGAGGCAGCTCCCCCTCCCCATCAAGTAGAACAATAGATACTTTGCTAATTTGGTTCTGCCCCCCTCCCCAAATCCTGGCTATGCCCATGGAAAGGTTTTTGACCCATCTTTCAGGGCACACAGCCTTCATGTGGTACCTCCTGAAAATACATTTGCAAAGTACACATGCACAACCAGCAGCAGCATGGTTTAGCAAATGCAGACTTGAATAAATTTGTTTTCATATATTAATAGCCAGCATTGAAAAGGGCATACACCACTTGGTGGAATGCGGGGAGGCTGTTCCAAAGGTGTGGGGCCACCCCTGTGAAAACTGCCCCTAGTATTCACCAGCGTAACAGCTCTTGCTGGCATTCAGGTTTTTGAACCCTGTAATACTTGGGCATGTTCATACAGGTAACCGAAGACTTGCTCTGAATATATTGTTCATCACTGAACTCCCAGGAACGTTTTTATTACTTCCAGCAGATAATCAGATGTGGCATTTGGGGAATCCCAGGAGCTGGGGAACCTTGGAACACCTATAGTCCTATATGCTGTTCAAACTTGATGGAGGGGGCAATATACTTGAGAAAACTATAGAAGATTAACAGCAGCAATAGCTCAGTTATGAGCCCCACGTTGGGGAAAAAGATACCTTCATTGCAGGGGGTTGAACTAGATGACCCTTATGGTCACTTCCAACTCTAGAATTCTATGAATCAATGATATTCACCCTAAACACTTACCAATAGAGAGGATTGTTTTTTCTTCTCTTCAAATGAACTCAGATCAAAATAATTGTTGTAGTATTACCAGAGTTGTTTAGGCTGTTGTCAATGTTGCCTGACCATAATGCTTTAACTTCTTTGTCTAGGGACAACCAGACTCGTCAAGTACGAGAATCTGTGTCAAAAGTGGAAAAACACTTTGGTGAATTGTGCCAAATATTTGCAGCATATGTACGAAAAACTGCCAGACTGCGAGACAAAGCAGATCTTCTAGTAAATGAGATTCATGCTTATGCAGCTACAGAAACACCAAGTTTAAGGAATGGATTGAAAAACTTTGCAAATGAGTTTTCCAAACTTCAAGATTATCGCCACGCAGAGGTATACAATGCACTTCATGGTGGAAAGTTTGTATTTTAATTTATAAGCTATTACTTTTATTTGCACTTATGACTTTATGCACTTAAGAATAAGAGGTTGGATCCATAGTATGTTAGTTGTGCTAAGGTCCTATGAGACAAGTTAGTCTGAACTTTTTCACATTGATTTCAGGGGGATTCAAGTGCATCTTTTCTTGCTCTGATGCAGCCCAAGGAAACCACTGAATCCACTGATCAGCTAACAATATAAATACTGGGGAATTAGCAGCACTACTACCCCTTGCAAATGACTGGCCATTTTTGAAACTGTAGCTGCAATGTACTCATGACCACCTTGAATCTGTTTTCATGAATTGTGGTATATAAGTATTTTAAATAAAATAAACTCCTGCCATGATGGTAAAAAGCTTTTGAAAAAAGGGCCGTCAGGTGTAGGCTCAAAAACAGGTTCTGCATACTAAGCTGATCCTGCTCCTCTTTTTCCTGTTGCCACTTCCTCCCCCAGTTACAACACTGCTCTTCCATCTTGCCATTTTAAAATGATTATTCTGTTCTTATGTGCTCTTTTCTGAACTGTGACCTGTGTTCAACACTGTTGAAATGAGTGCACACCCTGCACATTTTCCCCTTAAAGAGTGATACAGTTGCTAGTTGGGTTCTTAGGCTTGGAAAGGCAAAGACAGGTTGCAAAGCTGATATGACTTGGAAATGTTTCCAGTAATCAAAATAATAAATGTTAGTATCTTGTATAGATCTAATGCTACTCTCATGACAGCCGTTTCTTCCTGTTTTATTTTTTGATCATCGTAATTTATAAGGTGCTTAAAATACTCCTAAGCAAAAGAGCAAAAAAAGCACCCGCCTTATTGGCTTCAAATCTAATAAACACAAAAAGAAGAGACAAGCATGTGTCACATCATGATTTCACTTAATAGCCACTGTGGTACAAGATCCAAATTGCAGCTAGTCTATGAAGGTGCATGGAGACATCCTTGCTGTCTTGCATTTCTCAAAATGGTCATGTTTTATAGTTACACAAATTGCCGTGCCATTTTCTGCTTTCCCCCCTCGTATCATCCAGCAAATTTTTCCTTGCAGAAATACCCCGTTTGAAAAAAAACTCATTTGGAAACTTTAATCAAATTGAATAACTAAATCTTCAGTCAGTGTGGTGTAGTGGTTAAGAGCGGTAGTCACGTAATCTGAGAAACCGGGTTCGTGTCTCCGCTCCTCCACCTGCAGCTGCTGGGTGACCTTGGGCCAGTCACACTTCTTTGAAGTCTCTCAGCCCCACTCACCTCACAGAGTGTTTGTTGTGGGGGAGGAAGGGAAAGGAGAATGTTAGCCGCTTTGAGACTCCTGAAGGGGAGTGAAAGGCGGGATATCAAATCCAAACTCTTCTTCTTCTTCTTCTTCAGATGATGAGGGCAAATTTTACCAGATGGTACTGAAAGTTAATGACACATTTATTTACCTGTGTTTACTTTGGTCCTGCTTTATTACTGTAAATGGGAATGAGGGGGACAGTATTAAATGTTTTCTTTCCTACTATGCTTATTTTCTTCAATATTTCGAAAAGACAACTGTAAGTGTTTTGAGAGATGTCATTTGTATTTCAATTTATTCTTTCAGCTAAAAGGCACATAATTAATCAACTGTATTTTAAAGTAAAAATGCAGGTGTAATTTGTGAGATACTAAAACCAAAACTGAATTTTCTTACTGCCGAACTGTAGTATCTTTTCCCTCTTCCTTAGTTGTGTGTTTGAATTTTCTCAAAACCAGTTTTAAGACTGATTGCCAAAATTTAAAGTTAAAATAATACTTCATTGCTCCTCTTTACAGGTAGAAAGACTTGAAGCAAAAGTTGTTGAACCTCTGAAATGTTATGGGACCATCATAAAACTTAAGAGAGTAGGTGATGGATTTTGTTTTCCATTGCATGTTTATTTTCTTTTCGAGGAAGGTAAATAACTAAGCAAGTTCAACTGATGCTTCTGATCTCATAAATTAGTATTTCAGTAATCAATTGTTGGTAAATTCAGCAACAAAATGTCATATCAATAATTAAACTTTACATACCTGAACATAACACTAAAACCTAAGGTCATCCAATGAAGTAGAGTTAGACAGCTTCATGGAGGATATGGTTGTCAGTGGCTATGCTACCCGAATGATCAGACAAAGTATGCCTCTTATTATTGATTAGAAACCACAGCAGGAAAAGGCTGTTCTGTTGACATCGTGTCATGCTTTTAGGACAGCACAAGAATGATGTGAATCAGTTAGTAATCCTAGTATTATATGGATACCCACAGCATTTCTTGAAGATTAGAGAACCTTTTCTTTAGACAATCCCATCTCTGATTATTTTTATTATATATTCATTTGTATCCTGCTTTACTACCCAACAGGAGCACAAGACGGCTTATAGATAAAATAGGAATTTCTAAGGACAGAAAAAAATCATTTAAAAAACCAACATTAATAGAATCAAAACTATATATGTAATCTAGTAGCATACAGATAATTTCAATAAAAGCACAGCACCAGTCCTGTCATTAAAAGCAGTTTCCAGTTCATAATCCCGTCTCGATTAGTAGTCTTAACTTCCAAGACCTGTTATTGCACAAAATGAATAGCTAGTGTGGTAAAACTGCTTTGACTTGAAGGCTAGTTATAAGGAACTCAAACAGAAATCTTTTCTGTAAAATCTTTAGACTTTGAGTGTGTCCCTATATATGATTTCAGGAGGATCTCAAAGCAACTTTATCAGCAAAGAATCGAGAAGCAAAACAGCTCTCTCAGCTTGAAAAGACGCGTCAACGAAATCCATCAGACCGGCACATTATTGTATCCTTTGCAAACAAGTGTTCAGCAGCTTTCAAATATGCGCTTTACTAGATGACTGTTGCAAAATTTATGTGAGAGATATGCCTCTTCCACCTAGTATGTCCCAAAAGCAGTGGTTTTCAACCAGTGTGCCTTGAATGATGGTCAGGGGTGCGGCAGGCAACGCTGGCCTCTGTCCCTCTTTCCTTCCCTCCTCCTCCTGATGCCCTCTCACATCTCTGCTTCCTAAAGGCTTGCACAGCTGTTTGTTGCAGTGGCCCTGACTACAAGCTCCCCAAGCGAATAGTGTCTCTGGGGCTGGCCAGGGATGCTGGTTGCCAGGAGCTAAGGCAGCCTTGGAGTAAGCAAGGGAGCTGAGCCAGCCAGTCCGTCAGTCCTTGCTGTTGGGAATGGGCAGACAAGTGGAAGACTGGGCAGGCTGGCACTGGCCTTTCTTGTGCTTGCTGTGTGCATGGCCTGCCTGGGAGCTGAGTGACTGGTGCTGAAGGGGAGCCCTTCTGCCATGCAGGCCCAGCAGCGTCCCACTGCTGCGTCCTAAGGTAAGGTGCTGGCCTCATGTTCACCTCTGACCAGTCTCCATTGGGCCACTAAGACTGGGGACATCCTTTTCCCAGCCCCTGTGAGGCAGTGTGAGGAGGCAGCTGTCTTTGGGGCAGGGGAGTGCAGTTTACAGACCAGGGGTGGCAACACTGACTGCCCGGAGGGCTTCCAGTAAGAGGGGAGAGGAGGCCGAGGGAACACCCCGCAAGGGAGGGTGTTTGAAAAGGGGTGAGAGGCTGCCAGCTCTGCAGGCAAGGGGTGACATAACTGGACTCCTGGGCTCCACAGGGGAGCTGCAGAAAGAATGTAGTTGGTCAAGTTGGAGCTGTGGACTCCAAAAGGTTGCAAACCTCTGCCCTAAAGTATTCTGGCTGATTAATAGCAACATCAGCAGATAACATTATTAAAAAGGAGTTGTCTACCAATGAAGTTCCTGAGAGGAAAATAATCTTCTTTCTTAGCTCCCTGTTTTGTTATAGGTTCTAGATTTTCTTTTTTAAAATCCATCATAAATTCATTTCAATGCCTAAGAGACACTGGGAGCCAACTGAGTTATTTGTATATAGATACGCTTTTATGTCTGTAGAATACCAGTGTGTTAGCACTTTCCATAACTTAAAATATTTCATTTACTGCAAACTTCAGTCACAGGTAGGTCTTCTTTTTTGGATGAAATATCAGATTAAATTCTACTATTGTTAATTATGTTTCATCAGTTATTTGTATATCAGCATCCCAGCTGTAGAAGCTACTGTATCTTTTTTACAATCATTATGGTGAAGCCAATAAACACCAGATGTCATCAGCTGCTCCAAGGCTCTGAGTTTGACAAATCATGTTCTTTTCTGGTAAAACAGCAGCTTGAAAAAGTAGATGAAGTAGTATAATGTAATGTTTATTACATTATTCTATTGCTTAAAAAAATACATGCATGTGGTGGTCAGCTTGTTTTGGCTTCAAAAAAATTCTTAGAGAAAGGCAAAAATGCTAGAAATTCAATTATAAGAGACTTTAACTTCCTTTCTGGTGCAGGAGACAGTAGTGTAGCAAAGGTCTTTGAGATAGTACCAGGGTAAAGTGCCCTGAAATTCAGCTCTGACTTGGTTAGGTGCTTTTTAAAATTGTTCATTCACTCAACAGAAACCTTTACCATTACTTTGATCACTACAGCATTTTCCACACTATTGCCTTACATAGAGGGCAGACTTCAGTTGGTGTTATTTCACTCATGAAAGGCATCCATCAGAAGAGGAGGAAATCGATTTCTGGAGATTCCTCTCTCTTTTGTCCCACAAAATCTCCTTCAGACTCCAAGCCTCTGGAGATTTGCAGGGGCTGTAAAGAGAAATTATTTCAAACTGCTTAACTGTTCCAATTGTTGGATGTCTTCCATCAGCACAGTAACCCCAAATTGTACTCCATCCAGAGTTTATGATCATCTTAAAGCAATTTTAAAAAATAATAATAATCCTTTATTGGTATTAGCAGCATTTTTGCATGTGAGCCATAAGACCAGTTATTTTCCAAACCATGGAAATGGTAGCTGTGATGCAGTGTAATGCATTATCTGCTTTGGAGGTATGAACTGGCAGTTACTGACCAATAAAGAGATCTTCGATAACTCAGAACTGTGAAAAGGGTGAGTTTCCTGTTAGGGATCATTAGGAAAGGGTTTGAAAATAAAACTGCTAATATCAGAATGACATTAAACAAATATATGGTGCAACTGCACTTGGGGATCATGTATACAGTTCTGATCACCTCCTCTCAATTAGGGTATTTTAGAGCCTTAAAAGTTCAGAAAAGCTAAGCCAAATAGTCATTGGGCTGAAATAACTCCCTGAGGAAAGGTTGCAAATGTGCGTCTTTAGAATGAAGAAAATTAAGGCAGTGAATTGGCATGACCAATGTCTATACAGTGGTGCCCCGCAAGACGAATGCCTCGCAAGACGGAAAACTCGCTAGACGAAAGGGTTTTCCATTTTGGAGGTGCTTCGCAAAACGAATTTCCTATGGGCTTGCTTCGCAAGACGACAATGTCTTGCGAGTTCCTGCTGGGTTTTTTCCCTTTCCCCCCCTTTTTCTAAGCCGCTTATCAGCTGATCCGATCAGCAGATAAGCCGCTAATAGCGCTAATCCGTCAATGGGCTTGCTTTGCAAGACGAAAAAACCGCTAGACGAAGAGAATCACAGAACGGATTCTTTTCGTCTTGCGAAGCACCACTGTACAGTCATGCATGAGGTATATAAATAGAGATGATGATGATGATGAAAAAGTAGATGGAGATGGTTTTCTCCTCTCAGTACTAGAACCCAGGGTCATCCAATAAAGCTGAATGGAGGAAGATTAAAGACAAACAAGGGGAGGTATTTCTTCATACAGCACATAATTAAACCATGGAATTTGCTATCACAAGCTGTTGCAACAGCCACCGACCCAGCCAGCTTTACAAGGGGTTTACACAAATTCATGGAGAATAAGGCTAGCTGTGATGTCCAGTATCGGAGGTAATGTTTCTCTGAATACCAGTTGCTAGGGAGCCCAAGTACAAAGAGTGGTGTCGTGCTCATATCCACTTTGCAGGCTTTCAATGGGCATTTGGTTGGTCACTGAGAGAACAGGAGACTGGACTAGATGGGCTTTGGTCTGATCCAGGGGAGCTCTTCTTATGAAATACAGTGGTGCACAGATTAATAGCTTTGTTCTGAGAGCTACCACGATAGTGGTTCATATTTCCAGGGCATGCTAATGAATAGTGTCTGTTCAAAATTATAGGATTAACATCTATTTATCATTTATATTTAAAGGCTGAAAGTGAATTACAAAGAGCTTCATTGGATGCCACACGGACAAGTCGGTACTTGGAAGAAACCATTGACAACTTTGAAAAACAAAAAATAAGAGATATAAAGGTGTGTGAGTGAGTGTGTATACAGTAATATAAATCAACAACCTCTAAAAAATGGCTCAGGGAAAGAGCCATTTAGATTGTCTATTTAATATTCCTTCACCATTTATTTTAACAAACATTAATCTGCTATTGGGGACCAACAGGTCCCCTTGTTCTAGCTAGAAATAAATACAATTATAATTTCTAAATGACTTCAGTTTCTCACAATAAAATTTACTTTATATCTCCTTTTAAAGTTTTTGTTGGTATATCAATAAAGCACAAAAACTATTGGGGTACATTGGACCCCATGTTGTTCCCTTAAAAAAAATGTACAGAGAGCATTATTTCTTTTGTGACGCAACTGGAGCAAAGCTATAAACCACCAAGTAGACAATCCTCCTTGTGCTATCAGAAAGATAGCAGTAGAGAAGAAAGCAGTACAAAAAAGAAGCCCAAAAACGCCTAGATGAAATGTTTGGGCATAGTATATAACAGAAGGAATATAGCACATCCTCAGGAGCAGGTTTGGGGGCTGCACGGGGGAAGAGGAGAAGGATAAGTCCCGTTCCACAAGTCTGCTTGCACAATGTTGAAGACAACCATTACATATAAGAAATTAGTGTTGCAAGTTTGCACTAGAATTGTGTTTACTCCTGTGTCAATATAATGCCAATCTGAAGCAGAATTAACTCCCTAGGGTAAAATTTACTCCAGGGTTCAATAGACTGCTGTGGTGCTTTTTAAGGGTTTTGTGTGGGCTTGCACACGGAGGAATGTACAGACAAAATAAACTAAACAGAAAACCCACTCCACTGCTCTTGAAGTGGTATACTTACAAAAAATGGAATTCCAGTACAAGCAAAATGCAGACTTTTTTTAACTACCCAATTTTGAGACATTGCTGAGGATAGAATGGACTCGTTTAGCTTAGACCTTTGGCAGATTTACTTTCCCATTCATTTCAATAGGGATAAATTGAGACTTCTGATTGCTTAGTTTCAGAAATGGAAATGATGATGAAACATCACAGGACAACTGACCCCGTAACTGTGGAGAACTATGAAGTAGCTCACATTCGCTAATTTTTAACTTAAGAAATATTTCAAGCAGCTGCTGGAATTCACAGGAACCCCAGTGGGGTACCAGTTTGCCCCAGTTTGTGGGTAAAATGAGGTGTCAGCTTGTACTAGAATGCTAAAGGAAAGTGTAAAAACTGCAATAAATGGATTTTTAGATAATACATGTTGGAGTGTAGTATCACTGCCCACTCACAGCTAGTTTCTACTTGTTATAAAAATAGGTAAAGCTGTTCCAGTCTTGTGCAGAACTTTAAAAATTGAGGGGCCAGAGCAGTGGACTTCTCGTTTAGTTAAGAATTTGGTCATGTTCCTAGCACTAACATGCTGTTTATTAATTGTAAGGAACAAGTAACTTTGTGGGTGATTAAACAGGAAAGTAATTCTTACCATGCAATAGCTCCCTGAACAACAGAAGGGAAAGTGCAGTTAGGTTCAGATAGGAAATGCTAAAACAGTAGAAGGCGTCTAGCCAGAATGGCAAGGGGTGGGGTGAGATTAAAGTATCTAGAGAAATACAAAGTACTTGGCTGTATGCAGAAATGAGCTGGGGCTTCATTGACCTCATATAGGCCAATACAAGAAAAGGCTCGGCCTATGAGAGGCGGCCATTACAACTGCAAAGGGCTGCTATGTAATGATCCATATTCTTTTTATACAGCGTTTATCAAGCTACCAGTCTTCATACAGTGACAGCCCAGTTAGTCTGCCTTTATTATAAATATAGAGCAGTTACTGTAACACTTTCTCCCTTCATCTGTTTTTAGAATATCTTTTCAGAATTTGTAACAATTGAAATGCTATTCCATGGGAAAGCCTTAGAAATTTACACTGCTGCCTACCAAACGATACAAAATATTGATGAGAATGAAGACCTAGAGGTAAGAAACATGAGGAACTTCTAATGTACTGCTGTGCAGAGTTGTTGGTTTTTGTTTTCCCTACACAATTTACACAATATTTAATGTTATTGAGGCATATATTTGGACCAGTTTAACTATGAGCACCTTACCCAATATGCACCCATTTGACCCCTTAGATCAGTGGAATTGGCACATAGTGTGGCAGCACCCACACTTTGGAACTCCCAAGCGCCTTCACTGTACTCTTTTCGGCGCCTGATAAAAACATTCCTGTTTAGACAAGCTTGACCAGAGGCTTAATTTTTTTTAATGTGTTTTAGTATTTTAACTTTTTATAATAATAATAAAAATAATTATTTATTATTTATATCCCGCCCATCTGGCTGAGTTTCCCCAGCCACTCTGGGCGGCTCCCAATCAAGTATTAAAAACAATACAGCGTTAAATATTAAAAACTTCCCTGAACAGGGCTGCCTTCAGATGTCTTTTAAAAATAGGATAACTACTTATTTCCTTCACATCTGAAGGGAGGGTGTTCCACAGGGTAATTAAGTTTTAAAGTAGGATAATTTTTTCTTGATTTCACAATTTTATCTTTTGTAAATCGCTTTGAGGTTTTTTTACAATCAAGCAGTGTATAATTTTCATTAAAAAAATAAAATATCTAGTCCTTGTGCCATTGGCAACGCTTCAGTGAACTTCAGATAACTGAAAATCCTTAACAATGTGTTCAGCCATAATGAACAAAATGAAGCCTGGGCTAGTGGCAAGATTTAAGAGCAATTTTAGATCTTCACTTATTAAGGTGGAATATTTCTAAAGATTTCTTAAGGGAAATCTCACATGCCAGCCCCTGTAGTGATCAGCTGCAAGGCTTGGTCTGTTCTCCCTTAGGCTACCATTTCACTTCATGGTAAGGAATAGTTCGAAAAAGAAAAGAAGACAAGTTTGGAGCCGTAGAGGCAAACAACATTTAGCTGTATTTTATCCCCGCAACCTTGCCTCAGACATCCACTCCAGCAAGTTAAGTAGTACTACTAGAATTTATGCCAGTATCTGTTGGCCACAAGGCAGTAGCACACCTGTTTTCTAGTTGGAATGTATGCTAGAAAAATCCTGTGAGCTCTATATAGCAGGGCAAGCTAACCATTTTTTGGCTCCAACCTGCAGTCATCCTTGGCAAACCCTCTGGAAGCTGCATGTGAGTTTGGCCCCGTCACACTCTTGCACATACACACAGCCACCAGTTCATGCAGATGAGGTGAGGAGAGGGGCTTATTACCCCCTTTGCTCATCAAATGATTGGATGACCGAGGAGTAATCTGCATCCCCATTAGAGCACTAGGCACCATCCACTGCCTCCCACATGCTGAATCTTTTTAAAAAATAAATAAAAATTGCTGCCGCCACAATCAGTATTTTGCCGAGGGCAGAAAAAATTTCTTGTCTGCCGGATCAGGCCTCTGTTCTAGGCACCCGCGCTGCACCTTACCTAGTTCTTGAGGAGCTTTATAATTGGACAAACTGTGAAGCTTAACAGAACTGGCCAGTGTCCCATGTACACTATGTACACTCTTAAACAACACACTTCAGAATCATTTGCAAGGTGCTGAGGCTGTGGGCCAGACATGCACAGTGTGTTTCCTTGGGTAACAAACTGATATAGGAAAGGTTCACAGCAGGTAGATTTGAAAACCCCTGGTCTCCTGTGTATTCTGAACACCAACATTTATTTAACAGATGTTTCGGAGTTCACTTTATCAAACAGAACATCAGTCTCGTTTGGATATTGTCCGTGCAAATTCAGAGTCTCCCCTCCAGAGGACTGCTTCATCCAAATCTTGTCCTGGAATAGTTCAGGTTGGTTCGAAAGCTTGAATGCTTTCCTTAGCTACATTCCATGAAATATTATTACATTGATGAATTAAATTTCCTCACTTTCTGATTTCCATCAACATCTTCTCTGGCCCTTTCTCCTCAGAGTAGGAAGACCTTCCTTCCTTCCCTCCTCCCTCCTGAACTTTTGTCACTGCTACTTTTATTCACTATGCAAGCAATTCCTGGTGCTGACATTTGTTCAACCAAAGGTCTATGGTACTGCAACAAAGCAGGGCAGCCAAGGGAGGAGGAGCTGTTTAGACCAGCAACTTTTGACACCATCCACCCACCTCTCACTCCACCTTCCCAAAGGCCAGTGTCTCGCTTACCCGGCTTTGGGAAAACAGCATGGAAGCTGACGGGGGAGTCAAATATGAAGCTCGCTCCCATCCCACACGTGTGCAAAGGCAGTGTGCGGCCTGCAGGGTCTATATCAAATTACTCTTGCTGTCCATTTGGTATGAAAGTTGGCCTGCCTTCGGTTAGACTTTTACAAGAAAGCTCACCTGCATATTACTCCACACCTACTGGATCCTGTTTGAGCGTTATATGATCACCTGGCAAGCATACACCCATGCTGTATACAAAAATATTTTTTTAAAAAACAAGATACTGAATATATTTTTAAATGCAGATTGACTTCATTCAAGGCTAATGCTTTTTTTAAAAATTCTGATGTCATATTCTATGTAGCAGATTTCCAGAAATCCATTGAAAAAGGAGGAGGAAGATGAAGAGTATGACAATGAGGATGAATATGAAGATTAGCATTCAAACCACCAAGGAAGAGAGCACCTTTGAGACTAGAAGGCGTTTCCCCTGCAAATTGTTATTTTTCATTGTGTTGCTGCTCGGTGATGGACACAATTAAGACTATTCATTTAAACTACAGTAAAGAAAGAACTGATCACTGTTACCTGACAATTATGATTTTTTAATGGTATAAAATTTAATGGTCCACTAAAAGTAGATTCAGCAATATTAAAGTTATGTCAGTGAGTTTAGTTGTGTTTCAAGGGATTCAGAGTTCCATAATTATGGAAGACCTGGATAGCTCAATTGGTTAGAGCATGGTACTCATAACGCCGAAGTTGCAGGTTCTATCCCCATATGGGAAAGCTACATATTCCTGTACTGCCGGGGGTTGGACTAGATGATCCTCAGGGTTCCTTTCAATTCTGAGATTCTATTTCAGAATACATTTTGACTTTTCATAAACTACCTTTATAGAAAAAATGGCCCCAATCCCTAGCAACCAAGTTAATCTTCCGTTTCCCAATGTATGCCGAAGCATGGAAGCAAATTAAGCAGCTGGTGAAAATAGACAGCACTGCTTTGTTCAGTTCACTTTATAATCTAGTGTTCTCATAAAGGTGTCACAAAACATTCCAAAATTTTCATTCTCTGACTTATCATATTCATGGAGTGTTAAATTGGGTGGCTAGCATACAGGCTTATGTGTCTATTCTTACTTGAGGTCTTTCCTAACATCCTGCCCCTCAATCTTTAACTTTCTTATAGCTGCATCAATGCAGATGATGGCATAAAATCTGCATCAATGCAGCAGTTAAGCTGCTTCAGTATTCTTTGTGAAAGTGCCTTCAGTATTACAGAACTTCTAATTTACATTTAATTTTATTTTCCTTGTAATTCCTATAGGGATACAAAATGCAAGGCAGCTGATATTTGGGGTGATTTATTTTCTTTTTATTTCAGATGTGAGGAACCTTGGCCTTCCAAATGTTGCTTCTACTGGCTATGCTTGCTAGGGCTAGTGGGAACTGCAGTTCAGCAATGTCTCAAAGGCCAAAATTTCCCCACACCTGCCAATCTTTCTTCATACCAGCATTTCTGCATTAATTTTTTATTATCAGTATTATAAAGTCTAGTCTTTCTGCATGAATTTCAGTTCTGTCATTGACTTTAAATACAACTATATTATGGCATTATCTAAGCCACTGGGAATAATTACAATAAATAAATACTTGTATTTTTTACAAAATAGCATTTTTCTTCTGTCAGTAATTCTTAACTGTGGCCTGCAGAACAGAGATGGACTTGGAATGATACAATTAAGAGGGTAAAGCTGGGAGACTTTTCTGAAGGTGCCAAATGTAAAACTCGCCTGTAAAGGAACCATAGTGAACATTACAACCATCTCAGTCATACGCAGGAGAACCAAGCAGCAATACTCACCTCTCACTCATTCGTAGCATACTATGGTTATGTAGTGTACTACAGTGGAGTGTAGGGACGACTGTTAACCCTCCAAAACCACTGGGGTTGCTGTACACCCTTAACCACCATTAGAAATGTTTTTTGAACAAACGGAGCAATTTATACTCCAGTTAATGTGTTCAGTTGTCTTGAAGTGATCTATCTTCCCCCTACCCCTTTAAATTTAAAACAAAAACCCCACACTAAGTAAGTTATCAAGTCTATTTTGCACTTACTGAATGGGTAAGTAAAAATAATTAGGTTCCATTCTTTTCCAAGTTTTACTTATACACACACACACACACACCTACAAAGCACTGCAGGGGTCAGTTGGATCCCAAGAGTAAGGCTTCTGCTCCAAATTGTCCTCAGCCTGATGGAAAGGCTAACACTCTCATAGTTTAAACTTCCAAACACTGCTTTCTTAGATGTAATGTAATCAATCCTAATACATGCATGAAATCGGAATCTGCATGTTAGAACTATGCGATTATAGATTATACCTGTTCCATTAGTAGCAGCCCAGCCTAGGCATTCTGGGGGTACTGTTCCTGATAGCCCAAGGGGAATTTAGATTAACATAGCCAGAACCAATATACTTGGATAGTTTGTGTGTTAGACTACAGTTTTTAAAAAATCTCTTACTAGGTAAAAATTTAAAGGTGTCCTCTGGCCCCCAAATGTTGAATACTGTCAAAATTTGTATGTGATGGGTAATTCGCCAGCTTTTCAAGCATCCATCCCCATGGTGGCTTCAATGTGAAATAAGATGGGTTGTTTGAAGAAAATGGTTGTCTAAAGAAAAACAAACCAAAACAATGGCATGCAATATAAAAAAGCAAAGAAGAGAAATCTGGCCTTCTAGATGATGTTGAACTACAACCAACCCTGAACTTTAGCCATACAGGCTAAGGCTGATAGGAGTTAAGAGTCCAACCGGTTTTACAAAGTAAATGGGGATTTGCTACTGGCTAGTCAATACAACATCACAAATGGTGCTGAAACTGGCAAATATCCAAGGAGAGGAATAAACCATCGCAATAGCAATTTGCCAGAGGTTTGTCAAGCTTTTCGTACCAGTGAGCACATTTTGAGTTTTGAGAGTGTGCTGTGGGAACCAGTCACAAAATGGCTGCCATTGGGGACATGGCATAACACAAAATTAGACTAGAAACCCCATCAACCTTAGGCTTACCACAAGAAGTCAGCTATGCCCTGCTGGTCCTGATTGTGAAGAACACCACAATACACTGATGCTGTTGCTGTCTAGTAACAGGGAGCACAGCTCAATACCAAGAAAACTATACAAGGTGGCCACACCACGCTCATTCTCATCTCACAGAAATCACTATTTATTTCATAAAATTTATACACTGCTTGATTAAAAAACAAATCTCAAAGTGGTTTACAAAAATAGAAAATGAGGAAATCAAGGAAAATTCACAACCGTACTTTAAAACATAAAAAGTTTAAATATTAAAACAGAGGTAAATTACCTTGAGGTAATTCTAAAATTACCTCAAGGTAATTCTAAAATTACCTCAAGGTAATTCTAAAATTACCTCAAGGTAATTTAGAAGGTACTGTACATTTTGCCGCATAACTTTCTTTCTGGGAGGGCTAGAGACCTGCTTTTTTCTGAAAATGAAAGCTAAGGCTCTGGGACACTTGCCTGGAGACACATACAAAATCCTTTGCAAATGTCAAGATTGATGACCCCTGCATTTTAGTATTGAAAATGCATTATAACCTTGAAAAGTAACTCCATCTAGTAGTTCTTCCTCAATTTTCATTGTAGGTGTGCAGTTGAAAGTAGTCTCCACTAAATATCACAAAAGACTGCAGTTTGAAGAAGACCCAAACAAAAGTGTTGTGCAGAGATGTGGAATAGAAAATGGCTACATTTCCTTTTTTCAAAAAGATGAATCAGGAAGCTCACTGATACCAACATCATGGGAGTTGAAGTTTGGGGATAATACAGCTTCCCTTAAAACTCTTGCTTTTACATATTCATTCAAGCAGCATTTTCATTCAAGGGACCGTTTGTTCTTCCCTGGATATTTTTTTTTAAACTCTGTAAATCAGTAGTATGAGGACACCCAATTACAGTGGTACCTCGGTTTAAGAACTTAATTCATTCCGGAGGTCCGTTCTTAACCTGAAACTGTTCTTAACCTGAAGCACCACTTTAGCTAATGGGGCTTCCTGCTGCCGCCTCGCCACTGCTGCGCGATTTCTGTTCTCATCCTGAAGCAAAGTTCTTAACCCGAGGTAATATTTCTGGGTTAGCGGAGTCTGCAACCTGAAGCATCTGTAACCTGAAGCGTATGTAACCCGAGATACCACTGTACCATTATTCAAAAATTTGGGAAGCCAAGTGGACATGAAAATATGCATCTTGGGTTGTTTAACCAACAGCCCTAGAACTTCAAGAGATTCAACTATCTTCTAGTAGTACCAATATATTTCCTGTATAGCCTGTGATTTGAACAATTTATAGAGGAAGACACTGCCAAACTACAAGACTGATTCTTATTAGGGCTGTCATAGGCTAATGGGTGTAAAAAACCAATATACAAATTAACCATCCACATATTTCATTTAGGTACATTTATTTTAAAAGAAATGCTAAGCTGAAATTAATAAAAAAACATTCAAAATGCCATTGAATGTTACAGACAAGAATCCAAAACTTGCATTCAACTTATTTATATTCAAGAGTAACTAACAACCTATGCTTTCTAACAGATGCAACTGCACTGCATCAAACAGCTTTCATTTTAAAGCAATTAACTATTTACAAATAGATGGATGTTTTGTCATCACTTTCCAAATAACAAAAACACAAATCTAGTTTTATTCTATTAATACTGCAAACATCTTCACTTTGCCTCCTAGGCATTTTCACATCTACCCAAAAGTTAAACTAATTTTGCGGTTGCCAATTGGCCTGTCATTTAATTCATTAATAGCAGCCGCTGCCTCATTATAATTCAACATGGCAAGAATAGCTTCACCAGAAGACATTCCATATTCATTGCGCAGAATAGAAAGAGATTCTGGTATGATTTTATAACCGTGGAAGAAATCCAGAATTTCATTAGGAGAAGCTTGAAACGGTAAATTCTTTAATTTAATCAATGTGACACGATTTGAGGCACCACTAGAATTATAGTCAGGCCTAAAATGCCCTTCTTGAAAACTACGAGGAATGCTGTCACCAGGAGGCCCTCTAAAAAGATCAGATGAGCACATAAAATCATCAGACGGGTGTCTATAATTAGACAGGTGCTTTAAGTTCCCATGCAAAGAGGATCCTTGTGAACCACTGGGGTAAAAATGTTCACTTCTTTCATATGTATGGAGATTATCCTGTATCTTTTCATTTGATGTTGATGAAATATTAATACCAAACTCTTGCATTTGTTCCTCAGAAATACATCTTAGGAGTACCTCTGTTCCCAAAAACCGCCGGCGATTTAAGCTTTCAGCTTTGCGGGCTTGTTCTTCAGTTCTGAAGTTGACCAATGCTTCCCCAAGTCCGATTCCTTTGTCATCATAAAGCAAATAAATGTCACTGTTATCAATATTAAATCCTGCAAAGAACTTCTGTACTTCAACATTTGTCACATCAAATGGAAAGTTTCTGACATATACGCAGGTCTTTAAGCCAGAATATTCATCTCTATCACTTCTTTCATTTGCATGGTGCTGTCTTTCTGGTGGTACTTTTGCTTCAGAAGATCCAGTTAAGAACAACAGCTTTTCTTTTGAAATGGGAAAGATGAAAATCGGCTGGCCAAGCAGTTTATCCTTGTGAAAGGTCAATACAAACTCATACACCTTCAATGAGTCACACAGCAGAATTGCATCTTTCGTCGTTGCATCGCCTTCTGGCTTTAAAAATAAAATAGGACTGGCAGTCACACCTGGATGCCCAAAGAACTTTATCAAATCTTTCTTCTCAACAGTAGGTTGGAGATTTTTAATGAGTATATAATATTCTCTGTGTTGAGAACGAGACTGTGTCGTAAACCTCTGTTGTGGAGACCTTGACCGTGTGCGTGCCGTAACCCTCCGTGGTGGTGACCTTGACTGGGTGCGTGCCATAACCCTCCGTGGTGGTGATCTTGACTGGGTGTGTGCCCTTACCCTCCGTGGTGACCTTGACCGGGTGCGTGTCCTTACCCTCCGTGGTGACCTTGACCGATGGTGTGCCTTAACCCTCCCTGGAGACCTTGAATGGGCACGTGACAACCCCCTCCCCACAGGAGACCTTGAATGAGTATGTGATGTAATCCTCCCTGCAGGAGACCTTGAACGAGTGCGTGCCATAACCCTCTCTGGAGACCTTGAACAGGTGCGTTTTCTTGAGGACAAATAGTCTGGCTCTGGCTCTCTTCGTGAGTGCTCTCCGCTTGAAGAAAATGTTTCCTTATTCGAATAACTGAAATGTTTGGTATTGACAGGACTGCCAATCTTTCCACCAAACTTAATCCATGTTCCTTTACCAGAGGTTCGTACGATAATAAATCTTGAACCCATATACTCTCGATCACGCTGAAGCCCTTCCGTGGCATCACTTAATGTTGCAAATTTTACCACAGCGTCTCCATTATTTTTACCATTAACTTTTCTCATGGCTATTCCCTCCACTTGCAATCCAGAGAAGAAATTGCGTACATCATCTTCTGTTGCAGAATAAGGCATACCACGTATAAATAGGTACACACTTGGAAATGGCTCTTTCTTAGGCTGATTATAGTTTGGTTCCAACATATCTGTATCACTGTTTCGAGATCCATTTGAACGGAACTCATTCCCCAACGGATCCATGGAACTACAGCTAGATTGATGCATTCCTTTATTAATGGCTGCAACAAAATTTGAAAGATTGCCAATTCCAGATGCGCCTGAGTTAATGGAACCTGCCCGTCTTCTCCTACTAATTTCTATTATAGTCTGCATTTCTGTCTTGCTGCTAAGAAAGAACTCTATACGTGAATCCTTGATAAATCCTCCAGAATAGCTCATTGCTTGTCGTGCATCTTCATCTGTTGCAAATATAATGAAAGCTTCCCCCTTTTCTCCTCCAATGATATGCACACCTCCATCAGGAATATTCAATCCTGAGAAGAAGCGGCGAATATCTGCAGAACCCGCAACAACAGGAAGCCCCTGTAAACGGATGACTACCGCCATTCTGAGCTCAGCCCACAGCAATAATCACCTGTGGACAAAAAGGTATATGTGATAGCAAGCCTTTAGTACACTGGGAAAGTTAAGTGCTACAAAATAAAAAATAATTCCTTCATCTGGAATAACAAACCTATTTTAATTTGAAAGTTTATACACTATTCAATCTGAAATTCCGCACTGTTCCACCAGCATTCCCCATTTTAAAAGCAACAATATCAAACATCACTCTTCTTACAATCTATAATAAGACGTAGCAAACCTTTCACAGAATATATTCTAGACAACTGTGGTCCCATGTTCTTGCCATCCAACAGCAAAAGCCAAGAAAGATCTGTGATCAAAAATGTCTCACAACTCTCTAGCAACTTACACAGAAATCTTAGATTTTTCAGACATTTATGTTCTATCAGTAGAACAGCCCACCTCATAATGAGTCAAATTTCAGTCATCCTTACCCCATGATCAGGATATTGAATTGCACATCTTTTCCAGTCACAAGCCTGGGAGAAAAAACCATCATCTCAGACAAAAGAAGCATTAAGCTTTGAAGCTTACCTTTTTTTCCCTTTAGAAGACCTGATAAAGTCTGTGAAATCAAATTAACTGTGGAAAGAAAATGAAACATTATTAATGGTCAAGAAGCAGGTTTACATACTATGCTGTGTTACTGTGGTATATTCATAATCATGGTCAACATTAGTAAGAAATCAAGATTGGTATTCTTGTGTTAAAATTATTTCCCAGTCCAGAGAGGCACAAAAATCAAAAATAACCAATCTCAACTGAACAGCGTTTTGGCCAGAGTATCCATTTAAAACAGATTGCAACAAGTGAAGAAAACAGTTTGAAATCAGTCTTCAAAAGATCCACAGACAGTTGGGTGGAAGAACCCAAACATTTCACTGCCTGTAGTTATAGAAAACTGAAGTCCCACACAAAAATAGGAGTCGGCAGTTGTTCTTAAATTCTTTTCAGAAGAGGGTGACAAGATGTTCGCCTGTAGTTTAATTCGTTGTTGTAAAGATGACCATATTGGAAGAAAAATCCAAAAAGTAAATAAATTCAGGAAAATATACTGCTTATGCCCATTCCAATTTCACCACGAATGCTTGTCATTCAACCACAAATCCAGAATACAATATATTCTATGATATCTCTTTAGAGCACTAAAACATCACGAAAGTTAAGGCACTCAAATATACTGACTACATTCATAAAACAGTTTCATGGCGCTTTCCAAGCCAATCTTTTCACAAATTCCATAAAATACATAAATATGAAGCAACAGAAACTGGGTAGCCCAAAACCGGAGGTTCAACTGAGTTCAATGAAACCTACTCAAAAATAAATGTCCGAATTATCTAGCATATATAGGAACGGTGCAAGAACCCAATTCATCTATAACTGATCCACACGACCAAGAAAGCAAACTATGAAATCTTATTTACTTTAAACTTGATTTCAGTAAAGTACATAGAAAAGGCCTACTTTCTTTCACCCCCTCTGCAAAGATCATAGACCACCAATCTGGAAGTTTCTAACAAGGGCTTTTTGAGAAGTCTGAATAGTTCTCTAAAAGCACTATCAATATCATACTGAAATCAATGGCAGTATTCTAACCAATAGGGATTAATAACACCTCATTACTCAAAAGGCTAATATCAAACATTCTTCTTATATGTTGCTATTGTTGGGAAGCAACAACAAGAACATAAGAATAGCCTACTGAATCAGGCCCGTAGCCCATCTAGTCCAGCATCCTGTTCTCACAGTGGCCAACCAGATGTCCTTGCTAGCAGGGCATCAGTGTAATAGCACTCTAACAATGCTAGAAAACCAGCTAAAACTGTTCTAAATACTCCTAGGTAACTCAAGATCTTACACCAACACCATGCATAAAATCCGCCATGTTTTTGCAGTTTTTTTTTAAAAAGACAACTATGAATTCTTTTTCAGTCCCAGCAGAGACCTCCAAAGCAAGTAGACAAGTCTTCACCACAAGGCAAGCTTTTACTTCTAGAGCCCCATCCCCAAACAATAACAAAAAATGCAACAAATATTAACAATTTACTGTAGCAACGCTTGGCTATCAGGTGTGGACAAGGCATATAAAGATTTAGATGAGTAAATAGAATTTAGATCAAAAAACAACTAGGGAAAATGGAGAAGTTGCAAAGTGTTTTGTATATCCACAAAATAGTTATTCCCAATTAAAAAAAACCCGTAAGTGTACTTTACTCCTATGCAGTCCTTGCTGAGAAAGAAGCTAACACAAAACAAGAATATAGATTCCTACTAAATCAGGCACTTCTAACTCCTATCCTTAACTGTTCATGATAATGACATTACTGGAGTACTGTAGTGTCTAGGCTATTCCTTCCTAGGGATTGGTGCACGATAGAACTCAGGGATATCCTGACAGAGCAAAAATATACTTTGTACAGAGTATGTGAAGTGCAGAGAAGGCATGTCATCCTGAGCAACTAGCATTCTTCCTTTTTCTCCACGTAAATGCTGGCTAGAAGAAATCACATAACCACAGAACATTTCTTGGGCAGCCATCAAGAACCATTTGTTAAAAGAAGCTGTGAATGCGGCTGGCGCATCTCCTTAGTCCTCCGTGGTTCTCCCATACCAGTTCATGTACATTCCAATGCACTCCCAGGGATGCCAGAGGCAGAAAGGTCCAGCGGGTTCCAAGGGATTGCTATTAACCAACCATCCGAGTACGCGTGGGAGAACAATAAATTCTGTGGCTAGGAGGGCGAAAAAGAAAAAGAAAAACCAAAAGCCATGATGACCGTTACCGGGCATGAACTGGAATCAGCAACCGGATCAGCCACTCCTAAGTCAGAGCTGTAATTGGTCTCCACGCCGGAATGATTTCCGTCCACACAAAAGAACTGTGTTCGTTTGAAGGCAGCATTATTCTGTCGCCGCACCTACTAAAGCCTGAGTGGGGAAGACATAGGCGCGGCCCTCCCCCTACAAGCAGCCACCAGGCTCGCCCCGTCACCGGCTGCCCGCGCACCACTGAATACCTTTACGTTATCACCCACCAGGGTATCGCTCGACCCCTTTTACCACAAGGGAGAAAAACACAGTAAGGGGCAGGAGGGGTTTTCTGCAGCTTAAGAGACTCACTACCGAGAACAGCCAGGCAGCTTACCCGCGTGCCAACACACAAACACGCGTATACACATACACACGTGCGCGCACATACGTGTGTACACACATACACACACACACGACCACCCTTTAGCGCTACTAACCAGGCCCGTGTGGGGCGAATGGACCCGGAGAGCGCCCAGGCTCCGCGACTTCCCTCAACGGAGGGAAGGAAACAGCGCAACCGCTTTGCTTTTGCTGCTGCCGGAAAACTCGCCAGACCCAACGGCGCGGCCTCTTCCGTACGGCCTCGCCACGTCCGCAAGCGCGCCTCGTCGCGGCCCGCCCGGCTACACCAGCTGAAACACGCGCGGTACTCTCTCGCCTCCAACAGCAACAACGCTACTCTCCCCTCGCTCTGCCTCACAGAGGGTGAGGCCCAACTGCAAGGGACAAAATGGCAGCCGCCTTCCTCTCCGTCTCCCTCAGAGAACGGCTAGGACGTGCGCAGGGAGGGGACGGAAATGGTTCTGCTGCGCACGCGCACGCGCACAAAGAGTCCCCCGGAAGCCGCCCGGCAACCAGTACGCATGCGTCTGTTGCTGTGCAGGAAACTCGAGGCTTCACCAATCATTTTGCCTTGTCGTATCTCTTCCTGTTAGTATGGCACATGCGCAGAAGAAGTAAGTGGGGAAATCCAAGTTCTTGCGCACAGTGTTGTTTCGATGAAAAGGAATTCGAGTGTGGAAATACAGCAGCTGATTTTTTACGTGTCTTCATTTCCACCTCTAGTTCAGAAATCAATCTGTGCCCTTTTTGTCTCCTGCCAATTTTCGTTTAACTGCAGCTAAGATAAAAACTTCGCGCAGTTTTTTCCTGTCTGAAATCGAATGGAAAATAAGAGTTGGCGTTGGCTATTCCGGTTTCATAGTGTTTGTCCAAAAAAAATTGGTGCTTGTCTAAATTTTTGTGGTTCGGTCATCACCATTGGCAGTAGCTCCTAACAGCAGTCTTATAATTAATCTGTGCTTTATGTGGCACCTACACAGTAATCTCAAAGCAACTTCACTACCAAATAAATGCACTTATTCCCCGGTATGAACGAAACACCCATCTTCCTTGATCTGAAATTTGCAACCCTGCGCTTTAACTGAGGAAAAAAACCCTACCGAATTTGGGGCGGATTTCTTCTGCGTAGACATGCTTAGTCTTTCCCTGTAGAAAAACCGTTTATTGACTTGATGTAAGGGTGACCGCAAAACAGGAAAAAACTGACTTGCGAAAGGCCAATTTCCCCCCTTTATATTTGTCGAGAAAATTTTAGACAGATCCGAGTATTCGGTCAACTAAGGCTGTAATCCTAACCCCAATTACTGTACCTTGGGAGCAAATCCCGTTGAATTCAATAGGGCACCTACTGGGAAATGGTTATGATTTGCGCACTCTGATATTTTTGGTCTGCCTGGCGTCCCGTAGCGGCCGCTCCGAGATGCGAGAGCCTATTGGCTGCGCCGCTGAGGCAGGCAGCCGCGGCCTCGGTAGCCATGGCGACGGCGAGGCGCTGGGTTTGCGCGGCCTTCTTCTTGCTCCCGTTCGGCGCGGGACTGTCGGGAGGCCAGGGCTTCTTCCTCCCGCTGCACCGGCCCCAGGGCTGCGGTGGGACGCAGTACTTTGACATCGCCAGCCTGAGTTGCGGGCAGTGCGGGGCCTCGCAGGGGAAAAGCTCTCGGGGTGAGGCGAGCTGGGCGAGCGCGGGTTACAGGCGAAATCCCTAGGAAGGGCCGCCTGGCGAGGAGCCAGCGCCTCGGGAGGGCTCCTTCCCCCGCTTGTATCAAAGCCTCATTTCTTCCCACTTCAGTCATACTCCCGAGTACATCAGCCGACCCATTGAAATCCATGGCGTTCCCATTGATTTGAATGGGCCTGCTGCTTCGAGTACGGCTAACGTTGCGTGTTGCCCTATGTCTCCTTCCCTCTAATGTTTCAGTTCAAATGCAGCTACAACGAAGAAATCGTTAAAGGCCAAGCGAAATAAACTGCAAGGGTCCAACCCCAAACATTTTGTGTAGTTACAGCATAACGCAACTGTGTATGAAGTGGGTCTATGGCGGTTTTCCTCAACGGGTGAAGTGACGGGATTTATTCCAGGGCAGTTGATAAAGCATTTTAGAGAAGTGATGCCTCTCTACAGAGAAGGCTTTTTCATGAATGCCTATTTGGTCTTGGTTTTGGACATGTAAGGAGGGCCTTTCCTGCCACCTTCGCAAGAGCTAAAGAACTCTGAGCTCAAGAATTTGTTTTGAGAATCACGGCTGATTTTGCTATCCTTTGACAGAAAAATCCACGCATCATGACCCCAATCTTTATTCATTTCATCAGTGCCATTAGGATGGGGGGAGAAAAAGTTTGTTGTTGCTATTGTAAAACTATTGGGAGTACAAAAAACCCCAAGTGATTTACTAATAGACCCTGATATGACACCATGCTGTAAGGTGTGACTGCTTCTGTCACTCCCTGGTGTATTGTTATTTATATAGCATTGTCAGTGTGCATATTTAGGTTGAAAGAATGACAGGTGCAGGGTCAGTCAGTAAGTTTCACAGCTGGCAATAGGCTTTGAATGCAAGTTTCCTCAAGCATAGTCCTTTACTAGCCATCAAACCACACAAAAGTGCCAATGGAGATGCGGGCTTTTAGGATATATTTCAGAGAGGTAACCTTGATAGAGCATATTGGATTTCAGTTTGTAGCAACTAAACTAACAAGTTATTGTGTTTGCTTCAGGTACATCATGCACTTGTCTACCAGGTTTCAAGTTAGTTTCTGATAATGGTGGATCTTCTATAACTTGTGAAAAATGTCCCGAAAGCACGGTAATGTTATACTTGCAATAAAATCTAAACAGTTATTACTGCAAACAATGTATAGATGTACTATATAGTTATAATGCAGTGAGATTTAAAATATTTTAATATTTATTTTTTTTAGAGTGGAGTTACTCAAGATGGATGGGACTGCATTACTTGTCCTAAAGGCTTAACTAGTGAAGGAAAATGTAAATGCCCTGTTAATGAGATATTGGGTAAGAATTCTATGAAGCTGTTCATTGTGTTAAAATATTTGATTTCTCCAAGAGAGGAAGCAGTACTGAATATTTTTGTGGGTTGTACCTAATATTTTAAGTCCATGAATGGAAAGAGCTTCAATACATGGAAAGAGAGTTGCACACTTAAGAGAGTTGCACACCAAGGCTATGCACACACCATACATTTAAAGTACATTATGTCCCCAAAAGAATCATGGGAACTGTAGTTTACCCATCACCAAGTTACAGTTCTCAGCACTCTTAACAAACTATAGTTCTCAAGATTCAGGATGCGGAAAGTCATATGCTTAAAATGTATGATGCATACACAGCCTCAGAAAGGGTCCTTCTATTCATGGGATGAAAAGATTGGATACAATACTATATGTTTGATTTCTGTCTTAAGAAAGTAATAAAAATATATTAGTCTTTTCACCTACCCAATATCAAATACTATGCTGCATTTGAGGAAGGTAGTTTTTGCAGCTATTCTACTATGGGCTTCTTAACTAAAATCAAGAGGTCAATAAGACAGTAACAGAATGATAATAACAGAGACAAAAAATGAACATATAAACTTATTAACTTGCTTTATATTGTCAGATGATTTGTCTGTCTAACTTGGCATTATCTCCTCTGACTAGCTTTACAAGACTTCAGGTTGAGGTTTCCCTGCTACCTTAGATGCTTTAATTCAGGAGTGAGGAACAGGGTCCAGTCAGTAGGCTTGATCCTGACCTCTCCCACGCCTGTGGGTCAATTTGACAGGTTTCTATAGCATGAAGAGACCCATCCATGTGTAAAAAGCACTTCCAAGTAGCTGGTTTCCTAATTGCATCAATCCCTTATGTCACATGGAGTTTCACTCAAAAGAGTTCCGAAAGATTTTGGAATGATTTTTCAGTATCCACCAGAGCCTATGGAAGGAAGAGCAGTTCTAGAAGGCCCCAGCATATATGCAGAACACTGAAACGCCCTTTGGATCACAGTAAAGTTTTAAATTTGTGGAGTGCATTAGGCAACTGAATTTTCTAGCTTTTTTTCTGAAGCATTGCATTTGTACACAGTTATTCACTGTGTAAGCCTATATGCCATGTTACTATATGTGTTCATATTCTCTTCTTACTTAGTGGAAAGAGACACCAATGGTGCATTGTTGGCAGATGCATTATGTGTTCAATGTGATGGGAAAGGGAAGTCATTTGCTACTTCAAATGCATTAAATAACATGTAAGTATTCTTTTTGTTGAAGACTTGCTTTGGGAGAAGGGGTTGTTGATTTATTATTTTATTCATGCACAAATATACAAAACTGGAAGTGCAATTGATACAAATTTGCAAAATGTTGCAGGAATACGGTCGTATGCAGTGCTTTTTTCTAAAAAAAATGTTTAAGGGTACTCTCATTTTCCTACGCATATTGAAATACTGCCCCTCAATGAGGCCAAACTTAAATTCACAAAATGTTTAGGGGTATGCATCCCCCCCCCGAAAAAAACACTGATTGTTTTCAGTATTACCCAAGTAACATTCCATGCATGCAGCCTTACCCTCATCTCCCCATGCACCCCAAAATCCATTTCACAGAGCCCTTGGAGCAGACTTTGAAGGGGGGCTGCAGGGGAGAGGAGGAGGATGTTCCGTTGTGCAAGTAGAACGCTGCTCTGTGAGCTGAACAGCATTGCATACAACCTATACTTTCAAACTTTATGAAGCGCTCCCATGTTTAAAAGAAAAATGGAATCAAATGAGATACATTTTCAGCTTCATAAGTCACAGTTTAACTAAATGTCAGGTCTGTGTGGTTTGCCCTTTTTGCCTCCTTCCAACAAATGTTGGCTTTGGTACTCCAATCTTTGTCTTCTTATAGCAATTTCCTGCAATATTTTTAGATTTAGGACCCGCCTTTAACACAAGCAGCTTCTTAGTTTTTTAACCATATATTTCCCTGCTGGTGTTATCCACTTTAGGCTGGGTTGCAAGCCAGTAGTGGGTTCTTGCTCATTGGTTGAAGACCAATGCTTTAAAGCACAGTTCCCCATTACAGCTGAAATGGGGAACCTCAGTTTTATGTCAGGTTTCTAAAAAGGATTTAAACTTGGTTAGTGAACTGATAGAATTCAGTGTTGTGCTATGACAAATGTTCTAGCTGCACAATCATTTTACCTGTACACTATTTCAGGGGTTCTCTTGAGGGACCCCCAACTAGCCAATTTCAGAGGGCACAGTGGGAGGAGAGGGGGGAAAGTCCCATAATGGGGAACTGGCTTGAAGATACCAGAACTGGAGCACTTGAGGAAACCAACGGAAAACTGAAGCAAGGAGGCTCAAACCCAACACTTGTTCCTAGCTTTCTATATTATAGTTTAGGAAGCTGGCAGTGATATGTCCAAAAAGATCCATTTTCAAGAAATTACTGATAGCATGCAAAAGGAAGCTGATTCTGGAATATAAGGGCAGTAGTTTTTCTGTATAGGTGGAAGAGAAAGTTCAACTCAACATCCTCCTAAACATGTGCATCATTGAAAAAACCTCAGTATGTTTTTGCTACTTTTTCAGTGCTGAAAAATATGCGTAAACCTATAGCTGCCACTTGAAGATATTTCTATGAGGAGAGCAAGACATTATACCTATATGCTAGATATCAGTCAAAAATAGCATTCCCACATCTATGCCACATCTCATCTATAATATCAGGTGAAACTCACTGGGGGAAATCAATACATCATTCTGCTAGTTTACCCAGCAGCAGCCTCCAATGCTCATGAAGCTAGCATGAGAAAATCCATAGTGTGATCATATTGCATCACATAGTGAGTTTCATAAGATATTATGGGAGGAACAAGACACAGTGATATCATTTTTTGCAGCATTTTTGTCTTCCATAACTCTACTTATCTCTCGCAAGCATATCTGAGTTGGATACTCTGAACTGTTAGATATGTGCACCTGATAGAACAAATGGTACAGTCTGCTTTTCACAAATGCGGCAAGTCTGTTCTCTGGTGTTGCCTGTGTGGTGTTATTTCATTATAAATGATTACTAAACTATAAGGTATGAAATGCCTTCAAGAAATGCCTTCACATTCTATTTTTATCTTTTTAGGTGTATAAGATGTGAACCAACATTCATCAGTGTAAACAAGTCATGTAGCTGTTCTGAGCCCAATATTTTAGTAAGTATAATAGGACATCTTTGGGAGAAGGAAAGGCTAAGGAAATAACCCCTACACAAATCTGGAGTGGAGTCCCTAAGACAGTTGGATGGTGTCTTGTATGCCTCCTTCTTGCAACTCCTGCAGCCAGGTTGGTGCCACATGCATTGCTCTTCTTTCCTTTGGACCTCATAAACGAGGTCAAGCGGGGGTCTTGTTATCTGGGCAGCCAAGGACCTCACTGCTCAGGTGTGCACCCCAGGTGAGGTCACTGGTGCTGCTAACACAGCAAAAAAAATGCAAGAGGCAGCAGTTAAGAGTTACAGTCTCTGCAGCTACAGTGGGCAGTTTGATTCTGCAGTGATTTGACTTTGCTCTCAGAGGTGTGCTGCCTTGTTCCTTGAGACGGATGCCAACAAAATAATAGGACAGTATGTAGGAGAAGGAGTATGAGGTATATCCCACAGTGGGAGGTTTGCTCATGTAAACTACCTTCCCTGTCATCACATCCCAGGTCCCCTGACCCTCAAAAGGTGCAGTGTCACGGTACTGCCGTAAGGGAAGGACACAGAAAAGGCCCATTGTGCAAGTGGGATTCTGCTCGCCTAACTGGATTCATGCCTCTTTTCATTTGTGACAAGCTATTCTAATTCTAAGCCTAAGTCTTTAAAAGTACAGTGGTGCCCCGCAAGACGAAAAACTCGCTAGGCGAAAAACTCGCTAGACAAAAGGGTTTTTCGGTTTCGCGTGGCTTCGCTAGAAGAATTTCCCTATGGGCTTGCTTCGCAAGACAAAAACGTCTTGCGCTTTTTTTTAAAGCCGCTTGAAGAGGTGCAGTTGCGACGGACCGTGCTTCGCAAGACGAAAAACATTGCAAGACGAAAAGACTCGCGGAACGAATTCTTTTCGTCTTGCGAGGCACCACTGTAGATATTTACATAACTGGATATTTTTTTAAACTATCTTTTCAGACAGGAGGTTTATGCTTCAGGAGTACTGGGAATTACCCCCCAAAGGGAATTGCAACAGTACGCTTTGGAAAGCTAGTAAGTCATAAAAATAATCATTTTGCTTGCATGCTGCCACAGAGTGTTTGCAGACATTCAAGGTGATACATTTACACTTAAAATGAGCACACACACACACATGCATGCACACACACACACACACACACACACACACACATCCAGCAACAATAGAAATACATCAATCAATGCAAAAATATAAGCACATCATGGATATAAGAGCATAAAACTAAACCCTCATGGAGGAGTCGTGCACAAGAGCGTTGTCCCTCCTGTGGTTTCCAGCAGCTGATATTCAGAAGCATTACTGCATGCCAAATGTATCCACACTATGTTAGTATGAAGAACAATAAAACAATTTATATCAAAGCAGCAATATGCAATGCAATAAATAAATAATCGTGTTTACATATCATTCCAAAAATTGGTTAATCTAACTATAATTCATTGCATTAAGCAAACAATTGTTTTTTATTCATTATTCATCCCCCTTTTATTGTGCTCTTTATCTAACAGATACCTGTTTTGTGTTGCAAAACATATATGAGAGCCAGTGTGGTATAGTGGTTAGAATGTCAGAGTAGGACCTGCAAGACCAGGGTTCCAATGCACACATTTTCTCTAAAGCTCACTGGGTGACATTGGGCCAGTCACTGCCTCTCAGCCTAACATACCACACAGGGTTACTGTGGGATTAAGTGAGGAGGGGGAGAACCAGTGCTTTTTTTTCAGGGGGTACTCAAGGGTACGTTGTACCAACACCTGGGGGGGTGTTAAAAAGTGTGGCACTTACTGTAACAACTTCATGGTGAGTACCGGCACTTATTTTTCTAGGGAAAAAAGCACTGGGGAGAAACATGTACAGCACTGAGTTCCTTGGAGAAAACAATGGGATATAAATACAATAAAATAAATAATACAATTCCTATAAATATTTACAGAAGCACCTACTACCCACTAGCAGCATATTACTCCAAAAGCAGAATAAAGTTTCTGGTATCCACGACAGTTCAATCCTCCCACCACAACAGTAGCATTAAAAAGAGAGCACAAGCCTCTATGAGGTGAGGGTCTGCTCTTCTACCTTGAACCAAAACAATTTGCTGTAACCAGTTTGACTTTCTGGTCTTATTTATAGGGCATCACCTTGATATCAGCATGGTTTTCAAAAAACCTACAAGCGTCAGCAGCTGCTTGCTGGGTAAGCTTTGAAAGTTTTTCTCTTTCAACAGGATTATTGATAAGTATAACTAATACACATAGTTTATTATTTTGGGATTTCATGGATAATCTGTGTATTGAAACCTGGTTGCAGTTTTCCCTGGTGCTTTGAGGTATTGAAACAGCGTAAAAGTGTAAAATGTGCTGCAGAATGCCTCTTCCCAGTATTACTTAAAACTTCTCAAAGCATTTAAAAAAAACCAACACCTTAGAGCCAGAAATGGTATTCTAAGATGATATTTTCTGTTTTAAAATATCTTTACAATCTTGTAATAATTGTCATTGGCTTATCTCCTTGCAGCTGTACTCCAACCTTACATCTTGCCAAACACTTGGAAATATGTGTGTGATGAACATGAATAGTTTGAGCTCTGCCAGCACAGATGCATGTGGTCTTTTTCAGTATGTTTTTGCAAATACTGCTGGACTTGGTACTGTTCATTCCATATCATTTTGGTATGTGGCATTTGCTATTCATTTATAGATAGATAGATAGATAGATAGATAGATAGATAGATAGATAGATAGATATTCTAGAACAGGGGTGTCAAACTCAAATTCATCGGGGGCCACATCAGCAGTTTGGTCACCCTCAAAGGGCCGGTTGTATCTATAGGACTCAATATGCGCTCAATATAAAAACAAGTGGAGGTTTCCTGAATGCATGTAAAGTGGAGGTTTCCTGTGTAGAACGGCCGGCGCCGCTAGAGGGCAGACGTTCTCTGGCTTGTAGGCTGCCGCGCATGCGCTGAAGAGGCGGCTTTCTTGTGTCAAAAAAAAAAAGCAAGACTAAAAGGTGAAGGCTGGCGGCCGGTGGTGGCTACACGGGCCACATGACGAGGTCTGGCGGGCCAGATTCGGCCCGCGGGCCTTGTGTTTGACACCCGTGTTCTAGAAATTAATAGTTCTAACAAACATCATATAACTGTTTGCAGGAGACAGAACCTTCCATGGCTATACTATGGTGACCAGCCAGGATTAGCATCACAGGTTCTTGACACAACCCAGTTTCCTGCTAGTTTCACTTTTAAAGGAACAAACAAAGTAAGTTGCAATTTTTTTATAAAAATACTTTGAGTCAGGTTTATTCTTCGTGCGATTCAGTTATGATGGGATTGCACAGGCTGCCAGTTTTCCTCAGAATTTTAATTCGTTCCTTGTAATTGAGGCTGCAGTGCTCTACTCCAGGGGTGGGTAGACCAAACAGACCAAACAGAGAAAGAAAGATCTGGGCCTCTGGCCAGAAAATATTCCCCACCTCTGCTCTACTCCAGGGGTGGGTAGACCAAACAGACCAAACAGAGAAAGAAAGATCTGGGCCTCTGGCCAGAAAATATTTCCCACCTCTGCTCTACTCCAGGGGTGATTAACTACGTTGGTCTAGATGACTGGATCATTCCTTAGCAAAAGGACTTGCGTTTGGCACGATATACATTTGGTGCCAAATGCAAGCCCCACAGAGATTGGTTCTGCTCCACTGAGGCTAGCATTCAGCACTAAATTTAAACAGTGGCAAATGCAAGTCCAGTTGCTAAGCAACAGTAAAAAGCACATGTGTATGCTTCTGATTGTTCCTTGGCAGCCACAACTGCCACCTATTGCTCAGGTGAGCAATAGGTGGTCATGGATGGCCCCAAACGACTGGCCTGGTGGGCCCAATTTGGCTCATGGGTGAGACATTCCCCATCCGTGCTACACTCATCTGGCAGTAAGTACAATTTAGTTCAGAGAGGCTTAATTCTGAGCAGACATGTAAATGATTGCACTTTTGCAATATAAACTACTTTAAGTATCAGTCATAAAATCAGAAACATTGGGGGGGGGCAATATACATGAAGTGACCAAAATGTTTGTAATTTCAGCTCTAATGTTTTGGAGAGTTTGATTCTACGTTACACTGGCATACCTCCTAGGTTTGATTTCCTTGACTGTTTCCCCAGCCAAACCAAACTTTTACTTTACCCAAAGAAGTTGAATTCTCTTCAAGCACTTTATTACTGAGTTTATGCACAGCTGCTCAGCTAGTAGTTAACAGGAAGCAGGGCTTGGAGACGGGTTGATAACCAAATGATGGTTATATGTTGTATATAACTATAATGTAACTCTGAAATGATTGTTAATTTCTAGACCAAACAAGAAGCAGTTTTATTATACACTTTAGGAACATGTTGGGGTCTGGTTTTTTTATACAAAATTCAGCTTTCATTTCATTGATAAGTTTTTGTTAAAATATTGACTTCGTTCCCCACAATAGTTTGAGAACAACAAACTAACTTTTCACACTTGCATGGTATTGTGTGTATTATATAATGCACCTATGCAGCTACCTGGTAAAGCAGGAGATTTACATTTGGTATCTAAATTTCTTTGGCAAAATTGTAGAAGAGGAAGTGAAATGCTAATTATATTTTAGTTTTGTTTCATGTGTGCTGTAAGAAATGTCTAAAATATAAAACCTCAGTTTTTAAAGGCACTTTTATCTTCATTGACAGAATATAAAATTGCAGTTTATTGCTGCTTCATATGATGCAGGGGGAAATTTTCTTAAATGGCAGTATTTAGAAGGTGGTGTTTTGCAGGTAAGCCTGTGTTTGTTATTTATGATATATCGTGGATTAAATTTAGAGCCGTGAACCAAATGAGGGAAAGAATGAGCACATCATTTCAGAGCATCTAGTATTTAGTATATCTCTTTTTTCTGTGGCCTCACAGTTTGTAAATATGTTGGTCAGCAAAGAGGGGGGAAATGGCTCAGTCCAATGCTGTGCATGGTTCTAATGAACATTAAGTGAACTGAATTTGACAGTTCATGCTCATACAGAGTTTTGAATATGCATTGGAGCCTCATGTGCTTCCCAGAGCCACTGAATACAGGGCACTTTGATTATTTATTTATTATCCTTTTTTTCATTCTCTGCAAGTGTTCTGTTCACGTTTTACACTACATGTTTGCTTTATTCATCATTTACATATTAAGTTAGCAGAGGGAGCTGAGGTGACTAAGGTTATTTCTTTTTTCCCCATCCACATATGGCATAGCTTGACCTACCCATCCTGAGAAGATTATTTCTGGAATGTTTCAGTTGCAGATAGGTAGCCGTGTTGGTCTGCCATAGTCAAAATAAAAAATTCCTTCCAGTAGCACCTAAAAGACCAACTAAGTTAGTTCTTGGTATGAGCTTTCGTGTGCATGCACACTTCTTCAGATACACACTGTATCTGAAGTGTATCTGAAGAAGTGTGCATGCACACGAAAGCTTATACCAAGAACTAACTTAGTTGGTCTTTTAGGTGCTACTGGAAGGAATTTTTTATCTGGAATGTTTGAAAGCTTAATTTGCTTTGGTGGAATGTGAAAGAAGCAAAGTTGGCTTTTCAAGGACCAGCTACTGTCACAATATTTATTCTGTTACTTTTAAAGCTTATGTTTACCTTTTATTAAAAAGTGATAAATGCAGCAGTTTGTGTTTTGAGTTTTTTTCAAGGGGGTAGTAGGTATGTGAAGACTGCACTAAAATATGCAAAATGTTTGATTATTATCTTTTTTTAAACTGCAGCTTTGCCCAGATACGCTAACTAAACTGAATGCTGCTTACATTTTTGGGACAACTTACCAACAAAAAGTAAGAGTAATTTAAAACAATATTAAATACCGGTATGTTCATGCAAGCTGGAGAAGGTGCAGAAAAGGACAACCAAAAAGACTGGGGGCGGGTGCCATTCCCTTGCAAGGAAAAGTTACAGCACTAGAGCTTTAAATGAAAAACAGTGCAGGTAGGGGTATGAGGAACATGATCAAGTCCCATGAAAGAATGCACTGTGTCGAGAAAGTAGATAGAAGTTTTTCCTCTTTCTCTCATATACTAGAATCATGGGTCACCTAATGAAGTTGAATGTTGGGAAATTCCAGGCAGGTAAAAAGAAAGTACTTTGCAGAGCCCATAGTGAAACTGTTAAATGCATTACTGCGAGATATAGTGATGGCTCCCAACCTGGAAGACTTTAAAAGGGGATTAGGCAAATTCATTGAGAAGAAGGCTTTTAGTGATTACTAGTTAGGATGGCTATATCATACCTCCAGGCTCAGAGGCAGTTTTTCTATGAATACGGGTTGCTGGGGAATAAAAGCAACAGAGGGCTATTTACCCTCAAGCCCAACTTGTGGGCACCTCATGGAAATCTACTTGGCCACTGTGGGAAACAATACACTGCCCTAGTTAAATCATCGGTTTAACCCAGCAGTGTTCTTCTTGCATTGCGTGGCGAGTTCCCGCCCCCCACCAAGGATAAATAAAGACACTAGACACCAGAATTTAAAGTTAAATGGGCGAATTAGGCCACAACTTTATTGAATTCAGGAATGAGAGGCATTGGCTTATGCATTGGTCCTATTGACTATCCGGCTCCAGCCCATTTGCTGGAGACACGGGAAGGGTTAACACCATAGTGGGGGAGTCTCCTGCTGAGGCACGTCAACTAGGAGCTCCCCCGGGTCACCGCTCGGGGGCATACCTTAGGCCCACACCTCCATAGGCTTCGGACAGGGCCACGCCCCCCAGAGTCCTTTAGCGGACCACCCTTCATTCTCTGGGGGGAGGTGATGGCGTTCCTCCCCAACACACATCCTCTAAACCCCTTCTTACCAATGCCTAACCGCCAGTGCCGAGAAGTTGTGGCGAGTTGCTACGAGGTAGGCGAAAAACCAAAAGGCTGTAAATTGCCAATTGGGAAAAATTCCTACCATGCCCCTTGCGGCGACAGACCGAAGTCCATAGCAAAGTCAGAAACCTGCCTAAAGGGAGGGAGGGTGGGAAAAACGTGGGGGCTAGCCGGCAAGAGAGGGCGAGCCCCCGGCCGCACCGGCCCTAAATAGGGCAGGCCAGCCCCCCCCCAAAGCCACCTGATTGGCTGGCTGGGTGGACAACGTGGCTGGGATTCCCCTGCTCTCGTGAGGGCTGAAACCAGCCCCCGCTCACGTGGGGTGGGCGTGAAGCCCGCAATCCCACCTCCTGGGCAAGCCAAAAGTGGCTTTCTCAAGAGGAGAAATGCAGCTACTTTTCAAGTCTGATACTCTGCTCTGCAACATAAATTTTGATGCAGATTGAATCATTTCTCTGTACAGTCGCTAGAAAGCAATTGCACGTCTATACTTTTCATTCTGTGAAAGGGTAGAATTTATTAAGAATTCCAGGGGATCAATTTGCAGCTTCTGAGTTTTTCAGGGATTTTATTGGAACAGTGAAGCTACATATTTTATTCTATTTCATTTTACCTTTATGCTCTTTTTCTACAGTGTACAATATTGGTTTCCAAAATTTTAAAGGATTATTCTAGTCCTATATTTTATGATGTGTTCCTTGAATATTATGATGAAGAAGATGGCCAACAGTACCTTTGGGCAGTGCCAGTGTTAAACTTAAATCTTCAGTATAATGAAATGTTTGTGAACCGAGGTAAGAACATTCAGTCTCTAGTTTCAGTGAGTTTAGATTATATACATTCTGTTACATGCAATAATTCTAGTTTTTTGGCAACGTATTGTTTCACTGTGTCTGTAATTATATTTGTGATGTGATATCACACAATTCTTCTTTTGTAAACCGTCACCTTGTTTGAACATAATGTGGCAAAGTCACAAACCTTTTTTCTCCTGAGGACTGCTGTTCATTGTAATGCATGTTGACAATTGGTGGTACCAGAGCCAAGCAACATTCTTTGTTGCTCCCCATAATCTTACAAAAGGAAGTGTGGTGGTGGTGATCTAACGAAAAAGAGAGTGAGTGCTGGGTGGCAATAATCTTAACTTTAGTATTACATGAAGAAGCCTCAGGTTCCCCTCTCTTCCAGTGCAGCACTCAAAATAAGCTTTCACTTCTGATTTCAGTTACAGTATTTTTCGCTCCATAAGGTGCACCGGACCATAAGGCGCACCTAGTTTTTAGAGGGGAAAATCAAGAAAAAAAAATATTCTCCCAGAGCTTCTCGGGGCTGCCGGGGGAAGCCCGGATCCACCCCGCTCGCTGTCTTGGCTTCCTCTTTAGCCGCGTGCAACCCCTCCAGACGGAGAGGCTGCGCAAGGCTAAAGAAGCCTTGTGCAGGAGGAGGGAGAAGGGACTGACTGGCTGCGTGGAGGGAGAAGGGACTGACTAGCCACATCAGTCCCTTCTCCCTCCTGGGGAAAAGCCCGCAAGAACCGCGCAGAACTTGTGTGCGGCTCTTGGGGGCTTTTCCTACCTGCCTCCCCCCTGCATTCGCTCCATAAGACGCACACACATTTCCCCTTACTTTTTAGGAGGGAAAAAGTGCGTCTTATGGAGCGAAAAATACGGTAACTGCAATTTACTGTTGCATGTGAACTCTAAACTATTTTTTTAAAGAAGCCAGCTTCATGAACCACTGCTTTAAATTGATAGTTTCAGTAAAGCATAATTAAAACTAACCACAGTTTGTCCAATTTTCTCATGGCCTCAGCAGAGGAAGGATGGGGGCACACAATCCTGAGGTTCATTCACATAATGTTACACCATAGTTTAGTGTTATGTCCAAACAAGTTCATTGAATTCAAGGAGAATTTGAAATGTAGTTTATATGAAGAGGTTGTTGATTTTGAAATGAGAGTTAGAATTTTGATAGATCGTTCTTATTATAGCTTTCCCTGTTGAATTAGAAGCATGACATAGTAAAACTGCATCTGAAAACAAGGAAATGTTCATTTCTCTCTGAAAATTTACTTGCCCTAGTTTCTTTACTACTTATCATTTTCACATGTTAATATTTTTAAAAGTGTAGTTCATTATTTCTTCATTACACTGCTACTGTTATATATTTAAGTTTTTTGCTTTGAAAAATTAATTTTACAATTTTTTTTTTAAAGGTAGCAATATGAACAATTGGCTTTTGACACGTCGAATGTTTTTGGTGGATACTTTAAGCGGACAAGAAAATGACTTAGGAAACCAGCCAAGAATAATCAGAATTGCTAGTGAAATAACAATAAGGTGAGATCACATGACAAGATACTACCAGCTATAGCGTCCCAATTATAAATTTGACATTACCATGATTAACTTATAATTTACTTGTTATCATTATTTACCTTATTTGTTTTGAGAAAAGATTTAATAAATTTTGCAAGGCACTTAGCATACTAACAATGCAATCCTGCATGTGTTGGCTCAGAACTAATGTGCTTTTAAAATTTAATGGCATCTTGCCCCTTTGGGAATGGAAGACAATATAAAAGGAAAATCCATTCTGTATATATGGTTCACTTCAGAAAATCAACAGTTCTTTTACTGTAAGGCAGACTAAAATTTATTAATTTTTTTGACTTTGTGTATGCACATCACAGTTGATTATTATAACCATTGTTAAAATAAAGTTTTATTTATTACTTTATTGTCTAATTTCTCATCTCCTTTTATTTCCTTGTTAACATTGTGTTGTGTATATTTCTGCAGTATTCGTCTTGTGCCTAACACTCAGAGAGGAGCCATTTATCCCCCTCTAATTACAATTGCGTACAGTGATGTTCTGGTTCAGAATCCCAGTGCTGAGAATGTGGTGGTGAGTTCCTTTGTAGCTCCAGCAATTACTTGAATTTCCCTGGCATCATTCAACAGTAACTCAGTCAATCAATCAAAAATGGTATAGGTGAGGTACATAATGCCAAAGAATTGAATAATGAACACTACAGTATTTATGAACTAGCAAAAATAATATGGCCACAACAGTACAGATTTCACATTTTAAATTAACAGCAAAATCAGGCATGTTTTTAAAAGGGTCAGAATATACTGAATAAAAATAAGCCCTTCCTTCTTGTACCCTGCCTGCCTAATGACTGCCCAAAAAGCAGCAAATTCATCTATGAAGATTCTTCAGCTTTGTTCAAACTTAATGGGGAAGAAATGGTTCTGATGAACAAGTAGTAGTTTCTGCTTTCCCCATGTGTGTAGCTGTGTTGGAGGCAACATTTCTCTGAATACCACTTGCTGGGAACCACAGGTGAAGAGAGTGCTGTTATGCCCATGTCCTGCATTTGGGCTTCCCATGGGCATCTGATTGGCCTGTGAGGACCGGTTGCATGACTACATTTGGCCTGATTGAGGAGGCTTTTCTTCTATTCTCATGTGTATGGTCCTGGTCCTCTACTCCTCTTACTTCTTGGTTCCTAAATAGGGCTGCCATGCATCCAGAATTTCCTGGACATAGCTGGGATTCATCTTTCAAAAATGGCGTCGGGGTGGAATTTTCAAAAATCGCTTGAAATGTCCAGGGAAACCCAGTTGTATGGCAGCCCATATCGGAAGTGTTGTATATTTTTGTTTTTGTTTTTATTTCCCCCATAATAGCTTATAAACTTAACTTTGCAAAAAAATAAAAATAAAAGCTCAGCCTTATAATTGCAACCAGCAGTTACTCATTGCAGGAGCAGTGATTGCTAGATGGGCTTGAGCAGTGGTGTCACATGTCCCCAGCTACACCGTGGTCCACTGGTACCAGTGGCTGCCTCTACCAAACAGCCCAAAGCTTTCCTGGGTCTTGATGACATCATCTTTAGGTAGTGTAGTGTCATAGACACACAGAGACCACAAGGCTTTATGAACCAAATTTAAAAGCTTACTTAACAAGGAGGTTATTCTTAGGTAAAAGATTTATCTTCTGAATGGTTGCAAGCACACAAATCAATCCCAAAAGAGCAAAAGGATAATTAAAACAGGATGAACACATCTAGCTAATTTTATCTAAATGGTTTCCTGCTGGCTAAAATTCTGGTAGGGAGCTTGAAATTCTTCAGATCTTCCTGGGAGCCACCTCTCTATCTCTCCAGCCTACCCTGTTTCTTATATCCCAATCCACAAACAAACCAAACATCAAGAAAGTACACTTCAGTCTTAATTCCCTCTGCAAGTCAGACTGCCTGAAATCCATACTTTTAATGCCTCCTGAAGTGAATACCTGCCAGTCAATGTTGGCATTAGGAAGCAAATTAACTCCATAATTCCCAAACCAAACTATCTACAAGTTTTGCAGAGTTCACTCACTGAGTATTGGCATAACTGATCTGTTGTAGTATCTTCCAGATCCCAGATAAAATTCTGTATGTAGACCATATATATTGGCAGGCATTTCCAATGCTATATTCATTCCTTGGTTAAAAAGAATTTTGTACAATTGCAGGCAATTTTCATGCAAAGCTAGTATTTCTGTTGTCGATGACAGTGTTATTCATTCCTTTCAGCATGGTTTCTACTGGAAAAGCTATGCAACCACAGCTTTTCTTACTGTAATTCTCCCTCTTTTCATGCTTTCATGCCATCAAATTCTTGTGCCAAAACTTTTAAAAGTGCTCAACATATTGAATTAGCAACCCTTAACTTAACATTCTGTTTTACTTATTTATTTTTTATGTATTGTAATTTAATGCAGCATGAAATGTGGCATTCAGGATAGAATGATTTATTGGAGTGTTAATGGAATTGTTTCACTGTTCAGGTTTCCTTCTCAGTCAACTATGAAATGAACCAGTCGGAGGCTCGCATTCAGACTGATGTAAGTTTTCTCTCCTCATCAAATGTTAATTCCTTTACTGTATGCTTGCTGATTTCTGTACAAAATGCAGCAGAAGCATAACTCTTGATTTATTTATCTTTTCCTGCAGATAGCTCTAGGTGTTTTGGGTGGCCTGGCAGTTCTATGGTCCCTTCTCAAGACAGCTGGCTGGAAGAGGCGTATAGGGAGCCCCATGATTGACCTACAGGTATGAATGATTGGGAATCCTAGCAGATAATACTTTTTACACATAATATTTACAGTTTTATATTAGTTTGGAGGTATCCAAAGTTCTTCATGTACATAATCCCAGTAATCTTTACAATTTTTGTAAATTGGTCATTGTTATTATTCCTATATAGTGGATGGGGAGGGCAAAGGTTAATTAAATCCTAGCGTGTTAATGACTGAGGACTTAAGTAGTACACACACTTGACCACTATACTACACCATACCAACTGTTGCAGGATATATGTTTCCAATCGTAGGTCTTCTTCTGTGCCTTTCATGTCTCATGTTGAGGAACGCATCAGAGTAGATACTGGGGGTTAACTTGGGTAAATAGATCTAGGGAGATGTTGGGAGAATATGGCTGTTATACGGCCCGAGTATCTGGTTTGAACCCCTGAGAATCTTTACAGATCATGGAGGATTTTGGTGAAATGTGAAAGGAGACCCACTAGGAAACAGTTTATTGCCAGAAAAGGTCAGGATTGTGAACCAGAAAGATGGTCACATCATAGTAAGTTGTATGAAGGAGAGCCAGAGATCAATGAAGCCAAAGATGCAGATAATTTAAGGAAGCAGAGACTGATAAGTGGGGAGTAATGGACCACAGAAATCTGCCTTTTGCCAAATCAGTCCCTCTTGGTCAATATTGTTACTCTAAATGGCAGCAGCTTCCCAGGGTTTGAGACCAGAGTCTTTCTCAGTCTTACCCGGAGGTGCTGGGAATCACTTCTGGGGCTTTCTGCATGCAGTTTGTTCTCTGCCTCTGACTTCCAGCCCTTCCCCAGGCTAGATGTAGGCTAGGAGGAAAGAAAAGCTAAGAAGCACAAAATGGGAGCCTGAGCCAAAAACACTGAACCCGACCTTCAAGCTTTTACCTTCTAGTCTTTTTGTGATTGTAAGCTGTTCTAAACTGTTTTAAATGTTGTATTTTAAATTGATGTAATCTGTCCTGGATCTGTAGAGTAAAGTGCAGGCAATAAACTAAAATAATAGCAGAAGGGTTCAGTCAGGAATAACCAAGTAGGTCTGGTGGGTCAGGGAAGCTTGAGTCATCTGCTAATGAAGATCTGCTGTATTGGTGGCTTATGGAAATAAATAGTTGGGCACTGGATCCATAGTACTTGTTCATGATGCTTTCACATATCAGGATGACAGGGAAAACCCTGACTTTCTTTGTCTTACTGTTATAACTATGAAGTGATGGTAGCAGATAATCCTTGGAATTCAAAACAAATGAAGAATAATTGTATTATTCTTTAGCCGCTCCTCTTTTTATTTGATAATGGTTGCTTTTATAAAAAGAGACTACGCAGAGTCTTTTCATTTCAGGGGGTGATTTTTTATTCTATTTTTAAGGCTATAGCTAACAACGTTTTCCAATTAAAGATTAATTATCAGCTGATAGAGCACAGCAACTTTAGGTTAGCTCTTCTGTTACCTAAGAACACGTCTGGACAACTTTTTTTGAAGCAGCACCTCTGCCTATCCCTGCAAGTTGCCAGTGTGACTCAGTTCACTGAAGGATTACTGGAGGTGATGAAATCCACATGGCTAGTGTAGCAGTATATAACTGTGCATCACATTGCACAAAAGCTCCAGTAAAAAGTGTGGGTAACTGTTGTCTAAACACAGTTCCAAAGTCAGGTGCCTCCCCATTTTCTGAATCACTGCATAAAGTTACTAGATACAGGTGTAGAGACCCTATATAAGAATAGCATTTCTGTCTGTCTCTGTTGGGACACCTTTCTGTCATTGCACCTAACACATTTGTACTCTGATGTTGTAGACAGTTCTGAAGTTCTTGCTATTCTACTCTGGCGACCTTGCAAATGTTTTCTTCATCATCTCAGTGGGAACAGGGATATATTGGCTTATATTTTTCAAAGTAAGTTTCATCATATTGTGTTTTTCTTTAAAGATGAATAAACAATTGTTCACATATAAATGTTAGATACGACATCTAAATGTTTGTGTGTTTTGTTTTCCCTTTTTGCTTTTCTCACCAGACCATTGAGGCAAGTTGTACCTGTAAAATATTCTCTGTATTTGTCCTTTATACTTTACCTCTTCCTCTAACTTTAAAAGTGCATGCAGTAGTAAATAGAGCTAGTTTTTCTATATATATAAAATGCTCCAAATCCTAATTTTCATCAAGCTCTGGTAACTTCAGCAAAAGCAACCATTATTTTAAATTCAGTTGTAGAAATTGTATGATATGATTCAACATACATGTAGTTGCAGCTTCTTTGATTTAATGAAGACCCTTCACTCCACAGGCACAGCAGTATGTCTCTGTTCTCTTACCATTACCAAGTCAAGAAGACAATTTTGTTTCTTACATTGGATGTGCTTTTGCTCTTAAGGTAAGCAGTAGGGCCATGCTCTGGATTTGTCTGAGCCCTGAGCAGAAACCAGCTTGTTCAGAGGGACTCGGGCATCAGGTGAGTCGGATACAGAGAAGCCTCTTGCTGTTAAGCAGAGGTACCAATACGTCCTGACACAGGGAACTCTTTTGCAAGCAAATTCTCTGCAGACCCCTCCCCTCGTCAGTTGGGAGAGGAATGTTTTATTAGGTTTTTTTAACTAATTAAACATAAGCCTTGCCCCCCAAACTATGTTGGAACTGGATCCATGGTGGGGTGAGTGTTTCCCAGGTTAGCCCTGGGAGGGTCACCCAAATCTCAAGGGTAGGGGGAGCCTTGTGCAGAGCACTAATAATTAAGTTGCCCATCTGATACTGTGGTTAATTTTGTCTTATAAATGAGAAATCGTATCAGGGTTAGCATTTTTAGCAAAAGTTCCAGGTCTGCTGTTTTCTGGAGAAAGAAAAATAGTTTCAGTGGTAAGGTATCACTTCTTTATTTGTCTTCCAATAGCGAAAATTTTTAAAAAGAGAGACCTAACAGCAAATACAGGCAAATTAAGTAGACTGGCCTTTGCTAGAACCTGAGAGGGGACTTGTATGCAGAATTTTGACTAGAAATCCAAGCCAGACTCAGCCCTGCCTCTAAACTGTAGTATTTACAATGGACTACATTGGAGGACTGTTGCAAGCCACACTCTCCCATTCATACCCCCACCCCAGCTGCTGCCTTGCAATACAGAAATAATGGGTTATTGACACTGGCAGGACACATTTGTCTTTCAGTGTTTTAAAGCTAAACAAAAATATTTTTTTCAAATGAAATAAAACTTGATTTGGAATACAATGTTTCGTATCCAACATTGCTGTCCCACTAATGCAGCAGATTTCCACCTGGGCGACAGAAGGCTCCTCTTCTCTCCTCTTCCCTTCAGCACCCCATGCTCTTTCAAAATCTGCTCCAGATGTTTTAAGGGCACAGGAAGAGTAGAGGAAGAGCATCAGATGCAACCCAATATCCAGTCTGATTTTGCAGAGGGAGAACTGCCACTGTCCAACCACAGCTATGCTACAAACCATGGGCATCAGGTTAGCCCCTTGGAGATCAGTAAGTTGAACTAGGGAGGGCTTTGGTCTGATCCAGCAGTGGTCTTCTAATGTTCTTATGTCCCATTGAACTCAATGGAACTTGCATCTCCATGTGAGTAGGATTTGCACAGTGACAGTCCCATAGATTTCAGGGGGGCAGGTGTAAGCACATGTTCTTTCACAGCAATCTTTGGAAGTTAAACGTTCCTAATTTTTAACTGACCCTGTTTACAAATTTGTAATAGTTTCAGAGCAGGGATGAGTTAAATTGCCAAACTAGCAGCAGGTTTCTCAAGTGAAACTACACTTTAATATACTCCCCATGATCTTGAGTTGCCACCACCAACCCTAATGCAGCCAGCTCCTGTTGATGGATATAAGAAGTGGAAATATTAATCAGGAATGAGTTTTTATCCTACTTCTGCAGCCAGGTTTTCTGGATTGCAACAGAAATTGTACAATTCTGAATGATGACTTCCTGTTTTTAATTAGTTGTCTTCCTGTCCTAAATGCTAATTTAGGTTTATTTTTGTTTCATTAAATGGTTTCCTTAGGCACTGCAGTTTTTGCATCTGCTTGTTTCCCAACTTACGGTAGATATCTTTTTCATCGACTGGGAGCGCCCTAAAGGAAAAGTTCTTAAAGCAGTTGAAGGTATGTGTTCATACAACTTCTCTCAGCCCTGGCCAGCATTGTTAGTGGCCAGAGATGGTGGGAGTTGCAATATCCAGATAGCCACAGGTTTACCATCCCTTTTCTATGTGAATGTGTGGAACAGCCCCAAGAAATTAGGAATATGTCCCAGCTGTAGTCAGTTAAGATACTGTTTTATTTGAATGTGGGCAACACCTAACGAAGTAGCGCTGTTGACGCAAGGATTTCCACCTGTGCAGCAGAACTCCCCCCCCCCACCTCCTCTCCCCGTGTGCCCCTGGCATCCTCTGCAGAAGACATTTAGGGGGTGTATGGAGAAAGTGCAGAGTTTCCTTGCAGAGTCTGAAGTCCTTGTGCTAAAAGAACTTTTGCATTGGATACCACCCCTTGTGCTGCTGCTAATAACTGGCCATGTTCCTGTGCTTATGACTTCCTTTTAAAGCACTAAATGATTTGCGACCTATATAAACTGACTGGGGCCCTAAGATTGGCTCCAGAAGCCCTGCTCACAGACACACTATTGTGTCCCCCTCCCATGGGATATATGTTTGGCCTTCTATTTTTAATTGCTTTCAAGCAGGCATTAAATACCTTTTTAGTCCTATCTGCTTTTAATTACTGATAATGGTTTGAAGTTTTTTATGGGTTATTTCTTGGTCTTTTACATTATTTGGATTGGGATATTTTTAATTCTTCTGTTTTCAGTTTTCCTGTCAATGTATTTTATATTTTTTATATTATAGCTTGTTTTTGAGATTACTGCTTATTATATTGTGTTAAAATGTATTTTAATAGATGCAAACTGCTTTGTGGAAGCTATTTAAGCTGGAAAAGCAGGATATAAAAAAATAACATTTAAGATCTTTACAGTTTGAACTATGCTTCTCCACAGGAGAAAATGGCGTAAGAAGTATTTCTGCACCTGTGAGCATATGGAGAACGTATTTCATAGCAAATGAGTGGAATGAAATTCAAACCATCAGGAAAATAAATCCTCTCTTCCAAGTGCTTGCTATTCTCTTCTTCTTAGAGGTGACTTTCAGATTTCATTATCATTCTTTTGATTTTTGATCTTTCTAAGTTGTATCTTAAAAACAAATAGCATGACACAACTAGACATCAGTTTTAATCTATTCATCATGCAGCATCAGCTGAAATACTTGCTCTAGCTGAATTAAATGGTTAGCAAATGCTTTCTCCTGCACACATAATGAGAAGGCAGGTGAGGACTAATTGTCTTGGGCATATATTATTAGTGAACAGGACAAGAGCTCTGTTAATGCTGTTTCTGTGCAACCTGCAGAGCTATTACTAGTATTGCCTTCATTTTAGACTTGCTTTTCCATAACAAAACTTTGCAGATTCGGTTCTTGGCTGCCAAGTAGTATTTATGATGCAGGAAGTGAAGCAAGCTGCTCAGCTAAATACTTGATATCATAAAGCAGAATTACAATCAATGTGCATTCATCGGAATGGTCAAATCTTTAAGTTCCGTAGCTAAAATTATCCTGTTCTAGTGTTAATTTTTGCTAAGTCTTAACTAAAAATGGCTCAGCTGGCTTTGGAAGGGAGATGAAATTGTTATATTTTTATTTTATAGAATTCTCTTCCGGTTTTATCCAGCATAATCCACTACATCTGCATCATAATTGCAAGTCTTTCCATAAGTGTAGAATTATTATTTTTATTTGAATAAAAGTAGAGATCAATAAAATATTACCTCATGGTCAAAAATATTGTGTTCTGTTATTTTACTGTAGAAGTCCAGCAATTTAGAAGTTCTTTTTTAATGCAGATTACTAATGAAATATCTTTTGTTATTTTCAAAATTACGCTTTCAGGTTGTGGGGTTTTCAAATCTGGCCTTAATGGATTCTTCTTACAGTCTTAAAAGGAGCCCAGAAAGTTACATAGCTCCCTGGAGTCGTATTCTGAGATTTGGCGTGTCTGCTGTCCTTTGGCTAGTGATTGCCATAATACAGGTAGACCTTTCCATTGCCACTATATATTTAACTGTCTTCACTTCAAGTTATACAGATTTGCCTTTGCTGATTTTGTTGTTGTTAAAAGATTATAATTCTGGTTGTATTGGATGTCCTTGGAAAGGCACAAACTAAGTATTTGTTTGTTTCTACATTTTTCTTTATTTGGAGATCTATTTCCATTGGGAAGAATGTCGAAGTTGACATCCATCAGTTATTAGCATAAAAGGTCTCAGTTGGTGTTAGTGATCTGCTCTAACAAAACTTTTTTGTACACGTGTGTGTACAAAGAGCAGACATGCTTTGTGACATACCTATGAACATACAGTGGAAAATCAACTTTCCTCTGGAATTCTATTGGTGGGTTTGAACTTTGGAAAGTTCAAAAGATACTTGAAAAAAGTGGTTTAAAATGTCTAATTGCAATTTGAAATACATGTGCTATTGGAAATAGTTCATACAGAATCTGCAGATAAGAGAAGATTATTGAAGACAAAACAAAGAATGGGCCTCCTTGCAGTTTTCACACATAGTTGAAAGAGAATAAAAACAAAGGAGGGGAGGAGCAGCAGCAGCAGGAATGCTCAACTGAGAGTGCAGTTTCCAGATTTCTCAAGAAAGGAAAAAACACACACAAAAACAGAATTGCTCAATCACCTCTAGGTCATTAGTCAACAACAGGCATAGGCAAACTCTGCCCTCCAAATGTTTTGAGACTACAATTCCCATCATCACTGACCCTGTTAGCTAGGGATGATGGGAGTTGTAGTCCCAAAACATCTGGAGGGCCGAGTTTTCCTATGCCTGGTCAACAACATAGGGGCAGACAAAACATATACAATTGCCCAGCATCCCAGACTGAAGTAATTTGAGAGCAACATACTACATCCCAGCTTTTGCTTATTTTCTAAATTACCCCCATCTTCTTTGGAGGAGGCAGAATGCCTTGGACGTTATAAAACAATGGCATAACAGGCAGCTCATGCCTTATACTCTTATGACTGTTTCTGTTTAAAACTGGCTCCTAAAGCAGAGAAATTGAAAGTGCACATCCTTAACTCATTAGTAAATCTGATTTGTTACAGGTGATTTACTTTTCTGTCTTCTATGAAAGATTTATAGAAGATAAGATAAGGCAGTTTGTTGACTTGTGCTGTATGAGCAATGTAAGTATTCGATCATTTTATGCTTCCAGTTAGTGCCTTTCTCTGTGAAGTATGTTAATGCTTTAGAATGCTATAAATATGTAGTTAGTTTTGCTCTAACAGATAGCATAGTATAGCAATTAATAAACCAGAGTTGCTGCTCTTTATTCCACCAGTTCCTTGTCAAAATCTCAACAGGGATCTCACTTGTGTAACAAGGAGAAGACAATACTATATATAGTTTAGTAGACTCAGGGCCCTCAACAGTAATTTGAGAATCAACCCAGACCTCTCATTCTCACTCCACCAGTCAAGTGGGGAAGGGGGGAGTGAACTATCTATAAGCACATCCTCTTTCTCACAGATTTATAGATGCCTAGAATAAAGATATGCCAAGTTTCAAAATATATTGTATCTCACTAACTGCATCATGGTGGAACGTAACTCATAAATAATAACTGCAAAATAGATTTGTTGTCCAGAATTTTGCTTTCTTGTTCAAGTAATCTTCATATCCATTGAAAAGAAACACTGTAAAGTTATATTACTATTTGAATCTGTACTTTTTAAGATGTTGAACTTTATTTTTCTTACGTTGTAGATTTCAGTCTTTCTGTTGTCACACAGATGCTTTGGGTATTATATTCATGGTCGGTCTGTGCATGGGCATTCAGATACCAATATGGAAGAGATGAATATGAACCTAAAGAGGGAAGCGGTATGTAAAACAGCTAGGAAGGGGAATCCCAAAACTCACATATATCAAGAATCCATGCACAAGAACTTTAGTTATTTTGTATTTCATTGTACAGTACTTCAATATGTGCTTAACTGTTGCCACTCTTGGGGGGGGGGGTGAGAGATATTTAAGAGTAAGTCAAGCAATAAAGTTGGTTGCATTTTCTAGAATCCTTTTTACACCCTCATATTTTTTCTTGGTTATAATTTTGAACTGACTCCCATGTTTTATCAACAACTGCATCTGAAACTCCACATCCTTTCATAAACAATCTATCACACCAGAATGGGATAGTGATGTTTCAGAGAAACAAATAGAAACCACTCTTTTACACACCCGACTTATTTGTCCTTTGTATCCTTGCCCTAATTTTATTAAGTTTGTCTTTTTTCACTTTTTTCTTCTCTTTTTTTCTCTGGCTTGTAATTAGCATTTCTAGTGCAGAACAGCAGTAATAATTATTATTATAACTTAACTATCAGTACAAAAGGGTAAAAGCAGATGTTGCTCAGTTTCAGCGGAATGGATAATAAATTCTTGAGTTCATTCCTTGTTCAAGTTTGTTCCAGCAATTCTGCTTAATGTCATCTCCTTAGGAAAATCTGTGTAGTCAAAGAGGCTTGTTACCAAACACAGATGGTCAGACTTTTCAGATTTCCATTTCAAGCAAGATGAGGCAGCAGTATGACAGGATCCACGAAACATTAACAAGGGTATGTATACTATTGGCAGACTTGCTGTGCTGTCCTCTGTGTTTAAAATGTCGATGTCCAGACGGAGTCTAGTTCAAGAAAGACATAGAATCTTCCACATCTATTTTTCTTAATCTTATATATCCTTTACAGCCAGTGCATCTTCATTATTCTGACCATGCATTGTGCATATGGATCATTCACACACAGACAAAAATAGATGATATGAGTGAAGTTTACATTGTGCATCTGTGTGGAATGCTTGCATGTGAACTGTGGCCTCCCAGGACAGCAGAGCCTTTTGTCTATGAGTATCGTTTTGTGTCTGGGTCCTTTAAGTATCCGTGTGGCAGAACCTTGATGTCCAAAAACTGAAATTGAAGATATGACACAGGGTGTAGAATGCTGTTCTCGTGCTGGTACATACCTTTAAAGCCTTACTTGATTTGTGCCCCAACTACCTTAGGGACCATCTCTTCACATACCAGCCTGCCTATGTCTTAACATTTTCTGCTGAGTTCCTGGTCTTAAGTGTTGTCCTCCTCAGAAGTACAGTTTATTTACCCATGCATTTTAATTTGTACAACCCCTTAGCCTGTGTTATAATTGTATCTGCTGTCTTATTATAATTATTTCTAGTGTGAATGTTTTACTATATTGTATTAGGTTTTATACAAATTATTATCTATTTTCCATCCTGGAATCAGTTTTGATGAGACGTTGTACAGAAATGTTTCAAATCAGTCAGTAAGTATTCATACCACCAGTCATTAAAAAATGAGATCACGACTGGACTTTGATAGAACTTCCTGTATTTTCAGCTGTGTCTGAATTTCTTCTACAGTCATACCTCGGGTTGAATGTGCTTCGGGATGAGCGCGTTCAAGTTGCGCTCCGCGGCAACCCGGAAGTAACGGAGCACGTTACTTCCAGGTTTCGCCGCTTGCACATGGGCAGACGTTCAAAATGATGTATTAGAGTATTATTATTATTATTACTTTGGAAGCCGTCGTGCACAGAAGCGACGAAAAGCAATGTGCGCGTGTGCAGATGTGCCGTCGCTAGTTACGTTTGTTTCTAGATGTGAACGGGGCTCCGGAACGGATCGCATTTGCATCTGGAGGTACCACTGTACTAGGACCATCTTCTGGTGCAGTGGATTATTGGGTACAGTGAGTGGTTTAGAATTTTGTGCACTCTTATATGATGTTAAAGATAATCTTCTGAAGCAGGGAGCCTCCTGTATTCACAGAGGCCTCCAAAACACGTGAGAAACCTCTAGAAGAACAGGAAGCTTGCTGCTTCCAAAGATTGTCCTTAAACTTGTGCAGGCTAATCATAATGGCAGCTGGAACTAGTATGTCTTGCATTTTAAATTAACACAAATATCAAGCACCTGAAGAGAGCTATAACCTTAAGGGCATCTTTCAATCAAGTATTTTGCTGCAAGCCATATGTGTCTCTGAGCGTGAATGCAGTCGGATATTTCCAGCTAATTTACGCATCCATTGTGTCAAATGAGACCCTGTGTGCATTTTAAAATTATTTCTATTTCTTTTTCTCCCCAGAAACAGGGTCCTGTTAGACTTTTGAATTCATCTGCAACTACATTTGAGCAGAGTACTAAAGCATATCATACCATGAATAAATTTCTAGGCTCATTTATTGATCATGTAAGTATCACAATTAACATTTAATAAAAAGATTGAATAATGTTTTTGATATTAAGGGGTTGTGATTTAGCCTCCGTTGTCATCTGATCCTGTAGAGTAGAGATTGTGCTGTGCAGATGCTGGTACACTGCCCTGCAGTCAACACCACAGAAGTTGATCACTTGTATAACAAGTTGATACAAGATCCCCTTACTTACTCTCTGTTGATTTTCCAGTGCCTTTTAATAAATTTTGTTTCTTTGCATTTGGAAAGTCTTTGGCCTGATCCTTTTTCTTTTCTTTTTCTTTTTTACTCCCTCGCTGAAATGTTTTTCTTTTTGTAGTTTTCTATTCTGCTGCTTTCGATGTGTGTTGTATTTCTAAAGTTGCTATATTCTTGTTGTTTGCTTTTAATTTGTTACATTAGCTGTCTTTAGTTCTTTATTCTGAAGTGCAAAAGTAGGTTATAAATCCCTAAATAAATAAAATAGTGCTTTTCTTTGTTTGTTTCTTAGAAGTGCTTTTATAATGAAAAGTTTGTTTTGTTTTTCCACTTATAGGTTCATAAGGAGATGGATTACATTGTAAAGGACAAATTACTGCTGGAGAAAATCCTTGGAATGGAGTTCATGGAACCAATGGAAAAGAGCATCTTTTACAATGGTATTATCAATCTAGATGTTAATTTTTTATGTTAGGTGAGCAGATGAATCCTAATGGCTTGTGTCTACATGAGTCCCAGCAATTTCTTTGGTTTATTTTTTGACCAAGCACTTGAATGCTACTGGAGCATGCCAGAAATGCATCAAGCAGTATGGAGTTTAAATTCTCCAGTACCTAGGAGAAATGAAATTTGCCTACAAATAAATGAATCACATAATAGTAGAAGAAGTGAAGGTATATCTGAAATAGGAAAAAACATTGTTATTCATCCATGTAAGAAAAGCTTCACTAGCAATATATGAGTCTGCTGGATAAGGTCAGTGGCTCATCTAGTCCCAATTGGTGTCCTCTGCAAATTTGATGCACATCCCCTCAATTCCTTCATCCAAGTCATTTATAAAGACATTGAACAACAATGGGCCCAGGACAGAATCCTGCAGCAGCCCACTTGTCACTTTTGAGGAACTATTAATAAGCACTCTTTGGGTTCAGTCAGTCAGCCAACTACAAATCCACCTAACGGTAACCTCTTAGCCCACATTCTGCCAGCTTTTCTGCAAGAATATAATGGAGGACTTTGTCAGAACCTTAGCTGAGATCAAGATCAAGAAGGCTGAGATCAAAATACACTATGTCCACAGCATTCCCAGCCTTCTCTCTCAACTTGATGTCAGGACTTGAAACTTCCTCTTAGATGCCAAAGGTGTCTTATCCCACAGTGTTTGTTTAGACAGAACCTGTTTCATCTTGAACTTTGTAGTCCTTCCAGCACTGCACTTGACAGGCATAACAAAAGAAGTTTCACCTGTCATAGTGTTAGCCATTAGTTTAGGACTTGTTCTGCTGCAGCTAAAGCTGATGTCCAGAGTAGTTGGACTACTATACTTTCTTCTGTCAAAATGGAAACCAGATGCTCCAAACTGTATTTTTATAAATACTGATTTTCAGAAAGGTTTTGAATCTCTGCAATGTTCTGGTAGAAGTTCCTGAGACAGTTACACTGGCCAGATAACTAAGGGTTACCAGATAATGTAGTTGATAATGACACCATAAAGTTTAGATGGCATTTATTGGTTGCTAAATTCTTAGTCCTATAATTTTGAAATTTATGTGCATAGCTCATGTTTTAGTCATGCTGGATTTGGTATCTTTAAAACATATAATTTTAAGGTGGAGTGTTTTTGTTGTTGTTGTTCTAAGTTATATAATAAAATATACTCAGAGAGATCAGTAAGAATGTTCAGAATGAGTCTTGGTAATCGGCTTCTGATTTTTAAACAGTAAGCACTTAATGGACATCTGTGCACAATGGGATGTCATGCAATACAAAGCCATTTTATAAAATTAAGTTTTTACAGCTTTCACAGTAAAGGAATGAAATAACTGTAGCTATTGCAGATTATTATGTTTCTAACTTTTGGTTTCAGTTTACTTGTTTTACTTTTGTTGTTTTTATCCATTCTCTAGAAGCTTTTCTCCCATTGTACCGCTTTTTTGATGCAGATATTATACATGTTTTTCAACAGCTTGTTTCCTTATTTGCAGATGAAGGACATTCTTTCAGTGATGTGCTATATTATGGCAATGAAGCCACACTTCTCATCTTCGACATGCTGTTTTTCACCATCGTGGATATGGCCACGCAAAGTTTTGTTTTAGCAGCTGTCCTGACGTATTTGCAACAAGAGGTAAGCCTCTTTATTGGAATGGAGTAGAGAATGTTGTTGTTTTTTAAATGATAGCATATAGTAGTTTGTATTCTCAGTTATCTACAAAATGTATTATTATACATCACAGATAATTGTTTGTTTATTTGTAAGATTGCTAGGCACTGTTAAAAAAAAACAGGTGCTGCAGACTTGCAGTCCTAAGAGTAAACACTGCATGTTGGAACAAAACAGGACTCCAATGCTGTGGAAGTTTCTACTGGAGGCAGTGTAGGAGAGATGTTTTTTACTGCCCCCCCCCCACACACACACCAGCACCACCTCCCAAGCTGCTCCCAAATATCTCCCAACCCTCCAGAGCTGCTTTTCAGGGCATATAGGGGAAAGGAGAAATGAGCAAAAATCATCTCTCCCCCTCCCTTCCTCCAGTGGAATCTCATGTAAGCAGAACTCTACTCACTGCAAACCAGCATCCAACCCAAAATACATTGGGGGAAAAGGGAAAGAGTCTATGGTAAAATTGAATGACTTTTCCCATTGAAGACTAACATATGCCAGATAGAATGTATGTGTGTATCAGGCCTATCATCCCGGCTAATTTATCCCTCCCAAGGAAGGATATTTTTAGACTCTCGTCATTCCACTTCTTGTTTCAAGTACTGTGCTAGCAGATATTGTAAGTTCAGTTGGGCTTTTGCAAACATCACCCTCTGCTCGTCAATTAGTGCAAACTGGCAATTAGTGCAGAACTGTCTAGTACTGCCCCACTTTCCAATAAAATCTGCATTGTTCAAACAACAAAGGTGCATGACTGCTGTATTTCCTACCAACTCTTAAAATGCTTTACCACATGGCCTCTAGGATTTTCAAAACTAGGATTCCTAAACTTGTTGGTTTCCAAATTTCGAAAGGATATCAGACCCATTAGCCTGACCTAGACAAAACAGTTTATAAAACTGAGCCCCAATCTCAGTACGAGAACACAATTCAGTGCTGGCACTGCAACCAGTCCTAGCCTTGGCAGGCCTCTTGCATACTGCCTACAGGCAGACTCAAATGAAAGGGAGCATTTGCTACGATTGGTGGCTGTTTCTCTTCATTTCTGGTGAGGAGATCATGCTGAGGCCCCATCATCTACCATTGGGGCATACAGTACATACTGCACAATGGTCAGTCATAAAGCTGGGGGTTTTCCCTTCATTTATACTGTTTAGCTATGACAACCTCTAAATGGTGTGTATAAGCAATAGAATACAAAAAAATGTAAAAATCAATAAAACTATAAAATCAGGTTTCAATTAAAATGCCTACTGGAATTTAAAAACAAAAACCTTAAGAAGTTCAAGGTGGGGGGGGGCTGTCTGACCTCAACCAGAAGGGAGTTCCACAAAACAGGGCCACCAATACTGAACACACCATGCTTTGTGAATATGAACCATGCATCTGAGCTGTGGGGGAACCGTTAACAGTGACTCCCCTGAAGACCTCTGTGATTAAATATGGATATAGTAGAACCTCTCCTTACAACCGCCTCCACTCGCAGACGTTCCAAGTTGCGACCAGGGCAAACCCAGGAGTAACCGGCAGGTTTGCCGCCATTCGCACATGAGCAGGAGTGGGCAATCGCTGCCCGTGCATGCGCACATTGGCGCCTCTCCCAGCGACCCGTTTTGCCATAAGGACGGGCCTCTGGAATGGATTGTGGTCGTGAGTAGAGGTTCCACTGTATAAGGGATTAGGTATTCTGGACCCAAGTTGTTCAGGGCCTTGTGAATTAATGCACAAACTTTGAACTCAACCTTATGGGGCAACAAGTGCAAGCTTTTGAGCACTGGAATTATGCACTGACCATATTCTGTCCCCATCAACAGTCTAGTCACAATGTTTTGCACCAGCTGGAGCCTCAGACCAGGCCAAAGAGTAGCCCCACTTTGATGCATCTCTTCTAGGCTCCCTTGACAACGAACACCAAAGTAACAATAAAACCATAGAAACACTTGTTTGTTGGTTCGTTTTTGTCTCACATCTCTATTGTAACATTAACTGGATGATCATTATGAAGATCTTCCCATAATAAAGATGTTTGAAGTTGACAGCACAGTTTTGAACTTGATAACAAGCTCTGTTATACTAAATTTGTGGTGTGTTTTTTTAGAAGAGTGGTCTGGAAATAAATTGTAAACAGTCCCCTCACTATGAAAAGCAGCTTGCTTTCAGGCTACTGTTGGGGTGACCAAACAACAAGTCTTATTTTCAGCCTTTTCCAGTTACTGTTTATTATGTGAGGTGCTTAACTTGGATTGATCATACTTGGCAAATCTAAGACAGTAACCTTAGATGAGATTAAAGAGCATCTAGCATTAGCTTAACATCCTGTCAAATAAGGATTTGCTGCTACACATGGAGTATTTTGTACAATTTATGCCATAACATCTGAAGTTGGCTTTATCTTTTCAGATTTTTAGGTTTATTCGTAATACAGTTGGACAGAAGAATTTGGCATCTAAAACTTTGGTGGATGAAAGATTTCTTATATGAAAAGACTTTCTGGGAACTAATTACGGCTTTAAAATGACACACATACACAAAGGATTTGCTTGCAGTACTTTGTAAATATTCATGTGTAGAATCTTTCTTTCATATTGTGTACTTGAAAACTGTTTTGGATTAAATAAATTTGTACTTGTAATGGATAGTGATTATTCACATGCCTTAAAAGGGATGCCAAGATACAGAAAGATGTCACTGTCAGTATTAAAGCTGAACCCATGCATTAGTTTTGCATATATTTTATGTGTACAGTGGTACCTCGGGTTAAGAACTTAATTCGTTCTGGAGGTCCGTTCTGAATCTGAAACTGTTCTTAACCTGAAGACCACTTTAGCTAATGGGGCCTCCTGCTGCCGCTGCACCGCCACGGCACAATTTCTGTTCTCATCCTGAAGCAAAGTTCTTAACCCGAGGTAATATTTCTAGGTTAGCGGAGTCTGTAACCTGAAGCGTATGTAACCTGAAGCATATGTAACCCGAGGTACCACTGTATGTGTACATCTCTTGTGCAGTGTTTTAAGATTTGTGGGTAGGAGCTGGGTGTGTATGGAGAAAATGATCAAAAGGTAGAGGATTCAGGTTCTTGTGTACAATGAATTTTCTGGATTGAGTACAGGGGGCACTGAAGCAAACTGCATGTAGATACTCAGTTCCTGTGCTTTCAGAGTTTCAGAGGTAGGTGTGATTTCATAAAGTTCAAGAGAAGCCTTGCTCTTGCCCAGTTTGTAAGAGGAGCATTTGAAGCACTTCCTGATTTCAGGTTTTAATGAGAGAAGAAATTAATCCTGTGTGGGACAGCCCTCATCACTCACTCTCTCTTATTGTTATTGCTGTATGGGCTTGAACCACAGATGGAATAAATCAGGAGGTCTCTTAAAAACAGCTTTGAAGTGGAAAAACACAATTCATATATACATGACTGACTAGCTACTGTTCCTGTATTTCGTATAAACAAGAATGTTGTGTGTATTTTCCCAATCTGCTTCATGTACTGTCAACAAAAGGATTCTGGAATTTTGGCTTTTTAGCTGACAGTTTTGCTGATCCATTAGGTGAAGGAGTACAGGGTTTCACCTTCCACAGAAGAAAAAATGCTGACAAGTATAAAAATGTGCTGATCTAATTAAACACTAGATGTGGTTTGGGCAACAAAACAAGCCTCCACTGCAGGAGTCAAGGGCTAGAAACAGGGCATGCCTGACCTAACAGAAAGAGAATATGACAACCGGTGACTCTCAGAACTTTCTGCAGACTTTCTGCAGCAATGCACACTAAAATGCAAACTCATTGAAATCTGGTGAACTGAATTTATAGTGGCAATATTTACACATGCACTGTTAAAGTGTGTTCAGATTACAGAATTGGGTTTCCAAAGAGTTCGGCCCATTTTAATTTTTGTTGTGTGGGACAGCATGCATCGGTCTATACAAGCTATACAGTGGTCCCCCGCAAGACGAACGCCTCGCGAGACGAAAAACTCGCAAAACGAAAGGTTTTTTCGTTTTCAAGTTGCCTCGCAAGACGAATTTCCCTATGGGCTTGCTTCGCAAAACGAAGCTTGCCCCGCAAGCTCCGGGGACAGCGTGTCTTCCCCGCTGTCCCCGGACCTCTTTTGAAGCAAGGGGCGGCGGGGAGAAGCGACCTTCTCCCCGCAGCCCCAGGTCCGGGGACAGCAGGAAGCGCAGCACGTCTTCCCCGCTGTCCCCAGACCTCTTTTGAAGCAAGGGGCGGCGGGGAGAAGCTATCTTCTCCCCGCAGCCCCTTGCTTCAAAAGAGGGGACAGAGCGGCGCTTCCCCTCTGTCCCTGGACGGTCTCCATAGGAACGCATTGATTGATTTTCAGTGCATTCCTATGGGAAACCGTGCTTCGCAAGACGAAAAACTCGCAAGAAGAAAAAACTTGCGGAACGAATTAATTTCGTCTTGCGAGGCACCACTGTATATTTTTTAAAAAATTATGTAGGTTGCTTTTTATTTGCTAGCAGCTGTGAAGATGTCCCCTTGAATTTCTCCCCCTGCCTTGAAGCTGTTGCAAGAGCAAGGTGAGAATTTTAGAAAGCACACCAAGAGGCACCTCACGCAAGCAGCCTCCATCAGACTGCATGTCAATCAATTCCTCACACTGCTTCTGTGTGCATCCTTACTATAACAACTGGCTCTTTCCTTTTTCCCATTCAGTATAAAATGTTCAGTGCCTCTTTAAAATAATTCTGGCAGAGTAAACTTCACATTCCTAATACGTTTCCTAGGCTGTGCTCCCAACATATTTTACTTATGAGTAATTGAGGAAATGAGCATTTCCACTGCAGCAGAGTTCCTGCCTGTGCCTTGTACTGTCAATGAGTCATCAAGCAGATTAAATTCAGAATGCCATGCATACTAGACTTGGGGCCCTTGGAAAACGACATCTCTGGCAAATGCCACTACAACATATGCTTAAAAGTTCATGTAAAGAATACTTAGTTATAAATTGTTTCGAAAATATTGAATACTTTTTCACCATTATTTAAAAAGAAGAAATGGGTGGCATATTTATGCCTTGGGATCAGTGTGTCGAAAATGACCTGTAAGTGATCTTGTCTGAGCCAATCCACTATAGCAAGATCCTCTGAAAAGTAAACAAAAAAACACTGCTCCTTTCTCCCCCACACCCCGCTTGCCCTTCTTAAAATAAAATCAGTTGAGCTTATAATTACATAAAATTAAAAATGCAACAAAGTGAGGAAGGCTTCAATACCATGAAATAATAATAAGGGGAAACTATCAAATCAGGTTGCTAAATGCCTGTCTTGAAATGTTCACTCGTTAAAATCTCAAGACTGGCAAGTTTCAGAGATGTGAGATGGTGCAAACATGAACCCAAAGCAAAGCTTCCTCAGTGAATTTAAATTGGTTTCAGGACAGTTTGCACAGGAAGAGAAATTCCCTACAATTTACATGTCCCAGAACATTACAGGTCAAAGCCAGCCCCTTGAAGAGTGTCCAGAAGTGAAATAATGCAGTTTAAAAATAAATCTTAAATAAGTCTGGCAGCCCATGCCCATCTAGCAGTGAGCTGCCAAATCCTGCAGCAGCTGGTACTTTCAAGCACTCCTCAAGGTCAACCCCAATCAGAGTACGTTGCAATAGTCTGGTTTACAAGAGCACAGGGCACAGCAGTTAAATCCTTGTTCTGGTGGGGGGAACAAGTGCAATGGATAAGGGCGATTCTGAGATACCATCATCACCTCTTTATGTCTAATTTTGAGGCTGAACCAACAAAAATGGTTTGCAAGCCTTTTAGTTCTCTTCTATGGCGACTGGTTTAGGATGAACCAACTGGACTCGAAGTGACTGAAACCAATGCAAATGTCAGATGGTCTCCATGGTTTTAAAACAATATAATCAAAAAGGGTGATAGATGATGGGAACATAGGAAACTCTGTACTGATTCAGACCATTGGTGCACCTAACTCAATATTGTACACACTCACTGGCAGCTGCTCTCCAGGATTTCAAGCACGAATTTCCTCCAAGCCCTACCCAGCCATCTACTGTGTAACACTGCTAGTTGCTGTTCTCCTTGCTGCTGTTCTCCTTGCATGTTCATACCTCACTCCCCCTTTCCAGTGCCATTGCCCAGGGGGGGAATGAGTGACCTTCCCTTGTTGCAGTAGGTGTGTGCGTATGTCTGCAAGGTGCCCTCAACATTTTCTCTGGTTTGGAAATTATCCCATGGGCCTCAAAGGGTTTGCAACCCTTGGTTTTATGCCTTGTCCTTGATTTCAACCAGGTCACCCTGTTCCAGGTATGGGGAAATCTATGCCCCTCCAGATGTTCCTGGACTACAACTCCCATCATCCCTAACCACTGGCCATTGAGGCTGATGGGAGTTGGAGTCCAACAACACATGTAGGGCCACTGGCTCCCCAATCCCTGCCCTATTTAGACAAAAGGCATTAAGCCCAACAGTCCCTAACTCCTGGTTTAACCACTAGTCTTTTGGAGATGTCAGTATTTTGTTAGCGTGAGGTGCTGGCATTCTCCTTCTTCAGCATTCAGCTCTCTTTCTAGAAGTTAAATCTCTGGATGCAAATAAATTGTCTCTAGTACACAAACAGAAGAGCACATGGGCATGAACACTTAATGGCACCACACAGTGTAGAAACCGCCATTAACAATCTTCACCTGCTGAGATACATTTTCAAACAGCGCTGTATTGCAAAACAATTGTTTCCCTAATATATAACTTTAACAGAAAGAACAAACATCCCATTGGCTTTGAAATCAGTGGAGAGGCTGTTTGCTGAGTAAATAAATACAGCAAGTGCTGAACTGTCTTCAAGGACATGTAATGGATTAAGACTTTCTGGGGCTTGGGCAGTGATGCTTTCTAAGCATCAGGCAATGTGAGAAAGCTGCATCAAGCAGCAAATCTGGGAGGCAGTTTTGAACCTGCTTCTTGTTGCTGTGCCTTTAGGGGAATACTTCTTGACTTTAGGGGACTACTTGCATCTGCTGTGCCTTTAGGGGACTACTTGCATCTATGTTCTGGCTCAGACTACATCTGTAAGTAAGCAGATATTTATAAAGGAAGAGCCCATCAGTGCCCTCTTCGCCAAAGGAAATTTATCTAAAGCTCAAAATGTGTTTATTTTCCCATGTGTTGGAGAACCACCTACCAAGGAGGAGAAAAACTGTGCACACAATAAGCCTAATGGTAGCTTCAGATCCTCTTTTAATACTGTCCGGTCAATAATATCAAGAGCATTGTGAGTTACTTTGAAACCAAACAATGACAGCAAGAATGTTGACCATTAAAAGAATTATGCCATCCTACTACTCTTTCCTTTAAAAGGTGGTTGATTAAAGAAGGGAAATTAGAAAGATCTGAGCTGAGAATGTGTCGATTACAATGTTTACAAGGCAGGCAATGCTTCGAGACTTGGACTAAATGTCCCCATTTTGTGGGATTTTAGAAGACAATGTATAATTTTTTTATTATTATTAACTGAATTTATATACAGCCCTATATCTGCAGGTCTCAGGTGGTTCACAGAATAAAATCAGAATATGAAACCACAAAGTACATAATCAAAATAAAACAACAGCAACCCAATATCCTCTATTTATATAGAGGTTTTCCTGTCTTGAAAATACTTTTTGTATATTTTCTATATTATTTGATGGAAAATATAACAAAATATGCTTAAGAAGGAAAAGGTCCAGAGCATTCATTCTGCTGTTCAGAGGAAGAACACTAACATTTCAACGGTACTAAAATAAAGGCCTCATATCTTGTCTAATGACATAAATGAGTAGCTGCACTGCTTGCTATCTTTTTTGTATTCAAGACAGAGTCACAATGACCCAGTTTCTTCTTATCTTCTCCCAGTTCCTTCCTTCTAAGATTTCTGCCCTGGAGCCAAGAATATAGTTAGGAACATTAAGCAACCTTTGCTCGTAGCTCTATCTCAAATCCTGCGTGCAATATCCTGCTAACCCAAACATGGGTTGTCTGGACACAGGAATGTAAATAAGATAACATGAAATAGGCTTAGGATATTGTTTACAGATGCCAGGCATTCAGAATTTTAAGTATATTGTCTTCCCTGTGGTTGGTTATCATCAAATATGTAAAAAGATAGGGGGCTGACTGGTTTCATTTTTAAGAAAAAAACTTGATACAGTTCAACAAAATGAGAGAGTCTGTTTGACCCTTCCCATGCTGGTTGTGGCTAATAATAATAATAAATTTTAATTATATCCCGCCCTCCCCAGCCGAAGCTGGGCTCAGGGCGGCTAACAACAATACAGTGGTACCTCGCAAGACGAATGCCTCGCAAGACGAAAGAGTTTTCCGTTTTTTGAGTCGTTCCGCAAGACGAATTTCCCTATGGGCTTGCTTCGCAAGACGAAACGTCTTGCGAGTTCTTGCGAGTTTGTTTCCTTTTTCTTAAAGCCGCTAAGCCGTTAATAGCCATGCTTCGCAAGACGAAAAAACCGCAAGATGAAGAGACTCGCGGAACAGATTAATTTCATCTTGTGAGGCACCACTGTAAAATAGTACAACGTTTTGTAAAGGGATTAGAGTCCAACAATATATGGAGACGGGTGTAGGAAGGGGGGGCGGTGAGGGCGGTCCGCCCCAGGTGTCATCCCTGAGGGGGGTGACAAAAAGGCACACCGTGGGGGGCTCGCCCTGCCCCCCCCCGGGTGCACAGCATGCCGCCTCTGTGTGGAGAGCCACAGGGTCCCCACTGCTGATCTGCAGAAACTTCCTTCTCTAACCATTGTTTGGTTATGTTTTTGTTATTACATCTTATATTGGTAAAATAGGACTGTGGTTGATCTCAAGCTAAATATTCGTCAGCAGTGTGTTGCAGCTGCAGAAAAGGCTGGCGTGGTTGTAGGCTGCGTTAATACAACCGTAGTTTCCCAAGTCACAAGGAGGAAGGATGGGGAAGAAATTTAACTCAGTTCATGTTTAAAAGAGAAAATGCCACATTTATATTTTCCAAAACAATATGTGAACTGAAACACAGTCAAATTTAAATAAAAATTTTAAAAACCCTGCTTCAAACTGATGTGGAAATGGGTAGAACTGAACTTAAAAGGGGGGGGGGGACTAGGAGAAACCAAAACTGACAGATTCTCCAATCCCTACTTTGTTCTGGGTAAACTGACATGTGATTGTTCAAGTTGCTATATTATTATTATTATTATTATTACTATTATTATTATTATTAATATACCACCCTATATCCAGAGGTCTCAGGGCAGTTCACATAAAAAGATCACAATATATAAAATTAAAATAAAAGCAATAACCCAATAATACCTCCCCCCAAAAAAGAGCCACATTTTAAAAGGGTATGGGATGTTGATTAGGTCAACCAAAGGCCTGGTTAAAAAGGAACATTTTTGCCTGGTGCCTAAAGGTGTATAATGAAGGCGCCAGGCGAACTTACCAGTGGAGAGCTTTCCACAGACTACAGTATACTATATCTACACTGAAATATTTTGGCTTTCCGGTTCTATGTAAATCACTTGATATTTTGTTTTTTCCTTTAATGAGGTACAGTGGTACCTTGGGTTACATACGCTTCAGGTTACATACGCTTCAGGTTACAGACTCCGCTAACCCAGAAATATTACCTCGGGTTAAGAACTTTGCTTCAGGATGAGAACAGAAATCGCGCTCCGGCAGCGCGGCAGCAGCAGGAGGCCCCATTGGCTAAAGTGGCGCTTCAGGTTTAGAACAGTTTCAGGTTAAGAACGGACCTCCGGAACGAATTAAGTACGTAACCAGAGGTACCACTGTACTTGCTGCTGGGTGCTGTAGGAATTCCTTGGTCTGTGCCAACCCATCTGAAACTTAAACACAAATATATTTTGCTGCTAGTCTCATATATCCTAACCTGGCCGGCACCCAGAACAGGCCACGTTTTGAAAATAAGACATTTCCATGACCTCTGCAGCACACAGGCTTGGGTGGCTTTTCTTATAAGAGTTTCAGGTGGGCTCTTGTGGGCACTGAAAGGTGAGGCAGGCTATGCAAAAAGAAAAAGAGAAAAGGGATGAATGCAAAGGCAGGAAAAAGTGCTGCTTATATGGCTTCCAACCCATGTGTGATTGAAACTGAGTAACCTGGATGGCTCTGGCGCCTGGAGAATGACAAACGGCAGCTGTGATCGACGTGTTGCTCAGTCGGTTCTCAGAGCACACAGTTAGAACAGGTGGCCTCAATGAGCTCCGGGCATCTCGGGGGAACAAGCTTTAAAATAACTCTGATTATATAATATCAACTCAAACCAAAGAAAATGAGGCCAAGTCAAATTAGTATGTCCCAGCAAAACTCCCACAAACCACCCTATGGCTGCCCGAACTAGTAATTCACAATAAAGAAAATAATAATTGTCTATTAGGACCTATGGGTTGTTTCCCTTTATTTAATTTCAGCTGCCAGGCTTTAACTCAGGAGAGAGGAGCCTGTGTGGTTCTCTGGACGTTGTTGGACTCCAACTCCCATCAGCCCCTGCCAGCTCCACTGATCTATCTATGGTATAGCTGGTGGCTGTTTATACCGCACAAACAATTCTTAAGAAGCCCCAAAGACTCAGCGAGGCAACTATGGAGAGTGCATTGAGTTCTAGGGACACCAAGCTGCCTTGCCAGTTTAAATCCCTCAAAGGCAAATTCAGTTCTACATAATCTAGGACAGGGGTGAAGAACCTGTTTTTGGAGCCCACCTTGCAGAAGACCCAGCCTGACAGCCGATGGTCAGGATTCAGGGATGCTGGCAGTTGAAGTACAACTCCTGGGAGAGCCATGGGTGCCCCATTCCTGCACACGGGCTTTTCCTACTTACTAAAACCACAGGTTGCTTTGTGTTGCTGTTGTTGAGTGGTTTTTTGTTTAAGATAATGAATCTGTAGGTAGGGGGTTTATTATCTAATTACTGGCTGCTATTACTAAAATTAAGGGATGCGGGTGGCGCTGTGGGTTAAACCACAGAGCCTAGGACTTGCCGATCAGAATGTCGGCAGTTCGGATCCCTGTGACAGGGTGAGCTCCCATTGCTCGGTCCCTGCTCCTGCCCACCTAGCAGTTTGAAAGCACATCAAAGTGCAAGTAGATAAATAGGTACCGCTCCGGCGGGAAGGTAAACAGCGTTTCTGTGCACTGCTCTGGTTCGCCAGAAGTGGCTTAGTCATGCTGGCCACATGACCCGGAAGCTGTACGTCGGCTCCCTTGGCCAATAAAGCGAGATGCGTGCCACAACCCCAGAGTCGGCCACAACTGGACCTAATGGTCAGGGGTCCCTTTGCCTTTACCTTTATTACTAAAATTGAATTTAGGATATATTAATAACTATGACAGTAAGTTTATGAGGCAGGAGTGAGGAACCGGTTGTTTTCCAAACATTGTGGGACTCTACCTCCCACTAGCCCCAGCAAGCATAAATGATTATAGAATCATGCGGGAATCTTTTGCCCAGTGTGGGGTTCGGAACCATGAACCTGAGATTAAAAATCCCATGCTCTACAGACTGAGCTGTCCCAGGTCCCAGGGATATTAGGAGTCACAGTCCAGCATCTGGAGGGGACAAGCTTGCTGAGTGACCTTGTGCCACTCACTCACTCACTCTCGGCCTAACCTACCTCACAGAGTTGTTGTAAGAATAAAATGGTGAGAGGGAGAATCCCGTACATTAACTTAAGCCCCGTGAGTTTTCTGTTATTAATTAAAGACACATTTCTTCACCCAGGTCTTTAGGATATCTTAATGTTTGTGCCATGCCATCTATATTGATTTACCAGGTACAGTACTGTGTTGTTGCTATGAAGTGGGAAATGTTGGGTTTAATGTTTTGCTGTTTTATTGGATGTACAGTGGGACCTCGGGTTACATACCCTTCAGGTTACAGACTCCGCTAACCCAGCAATAGTACCTCGGGTTAAGAACTTTGCTTCAGGATGAGAACAGAAATCGTGCTCCGGTGGCGTGGCAGCAGCAGCAGGAGGCCTCATTAGCTAAAGTGGTGCTTCAGGTTAAGAACAGTTTCAGGTTAAGAACGGACCTCCGGAACGAATTAAGTACTTAACCCGAGGTACCACTGTAATGATATTGTTGTATTTTTATTGCCTTGCTTTTTGTAAACTATCCTAGGGTCTTTTGAAAAAGGGTGGTCTATATAGAGCATTGTGCCAATGTTAAGTGACTTACTCCAAAGTAGTCACATTAGATGGGTTAATTATTCCAGATGAGGTTAGCAGTTTGAAGATCAAAGCCACAAATTGCAGCACTTGTTATTTATGTAACAGTGGTATTAAACAGGGATCTGTCCTTGAAGGTGTGAAAGAGAAATGAATGAATGAATGAATTCACCCAACGCTGGGCATGCAGGAAAAGGCAAAGTTTGCCATCTTTGCCAGGAAATAATGATTGTTTCTTGTTTGTGCATGTTTCAACCTGCCTCCAAGAAAGCCTTTAGATGTCATACAAGAGGGGTTGGGGGGGGGCTTCTGCTCCCATTATATCAGTGTAGTAAGGATTCTATAGCAATGCTTCACTGCAGCACAAACAGGGACCAGTTACAACCATGGGGGAAGTAAATTTTGCAAAATAAATTCAGGAGCAGCAGTACTACTTTATATTGCTGAAAGCAGCAGCTTAAATATGCCACAACCACCAAAAATATTTTGCTGACTCCCCAGTGGACTAAACTGAAGGCCTACACAGCTTTTTTTTTTTTACAGGCATTCTGCCATTCTAAACATAGTACGAGCAGACTAAACGCAAACCAACTGACCATCAGGTCACATCAAGGTAAACTACACTCAGTCAAGACACTTGTAAACTTTCAGGGATGACAGAAAAATGGTGAATCAATGAGGCAACATTAAGCAGAGGGCTGCTATCTCAGGTAAACAATACTTTGTTTTTAAAAAGTCTCCCCCTCACCTCATTTTACCAAGTTATTTGCAGACCAGCGGCACAAGTCAGTAGCTAATGCTATTAATAGTTCTGTCCTCTGAACAAATTGGAGATTAAAAACAGCACCAGCCACGGTTCTAAAGCAGCAGCATTCAACAGTTTGAGATATAGGGTCCACTTTTAACTACAACCTGCAACATGAGACCCATTTTGTTTTTTCTTAACCATATACATCTACCTTCCTTCTTTTTCTACAGGCAAGAGCAGGGCTTCTGAACCTTTCAGAGTTGCATTGTAGGCGGAATGTTGCTAGATGCAGTGAAATGGTGAGAAGCTGCAATCGCTGAAATTTCCCATTTATACACAACTATCAAATACAGATAGGTAGCCGTGTTGGTCTGCCATAGTCAAAATAAAAAAATTCCTTCCAGTAGCACCTTAAAGACCAACTAAGTTAGTTCTTGGTATGAGCTTTCGTGTGCATGCACACTTCTTCAGATACACATATCTGAAGAAGTGTGCATGCACACGAAAGCTCATACCAAGAACTTAGTTGGTCTTTAAGGTGCTACTGGAAGGAATTTTTTTATTACAACTATCAAAGATACAAGTGATCTATCATCCTTTACATCTCGTCACACACACACCGCCCCTCTTAAACAAACATAATAAACAAACATAAACATAATAAATTGGTGGGAATGCCACTGTGGTTACTGACCTCAGACTGTCATGCCAACCCAGTATGAGTCTTGACCCCCCCCCCCCAGTTGAAGATCAATGGTCTAGAGCAGGGGTCGAGAACTTCCAATCCTAATTAGGCTCAGCAGGAGTCCTGATTGGACTTCTAAATGACTGCTAACTAAAACATGCGCATTGCAGTTGCAAAACACATTTTAAAACTTTCATAAAGGCTGTTGTATGGTGTAACTTGAAAAGTTATCTTCACTGATATCAATGTGATTTTAGAATCCAAGTGTTACAGCCTTATCTTAATTATACTTTCATAACCACACATTTGTTTCTTTGCTCCACATGTTGCCATCCCCCCCTTTCTCTGTTGTTTCTGCATCTATTTTGATTAAGTCCAGTGGGGTAGGAACATGTTCCTTGCAAAACGCCACAGGTGCACAGATGGTGCAAACACTGGTCATCAGGAATCGCTCCCAAGGCATGCAAATTTAATTTGTTGGAGTAAATCTAATTGAAGGGAGTCTGCTTCTGAGCAGCAGTGTCTGGACAGGCGACCAAAGTTACCCTGACTGAGCTGCTTGAAAGAGTGGATAATAAATAGATCAATCATATTGCATCTTCACCTCACCCTCCGTTTCTCTAATTTGGTGTCACTTTGATTCTGCATGGAGACCAGACTGATGTTTACAAAAATGTAATGCTACTCTAACAACCATGTAATAGGCAGAAATCAAACAAGGGGAACTTTTTGCAGCATAGATATGCAGCAATGGGAGAAGTCTGAGCTATCGATCCTCATGTCTTGATTTTATGATGCAGTTATTAAAAGGTGCAAAGCCTCTTGCCTGATAAGTGGATAGGTAGGTCGAGGGAAAATGAGGTAATCCTCAAGGGAAAATGAGGTCAAGGCAGGATCACATTACTTTGAATTCTGGAACAGCATCACCAAGTGCACTTGTCTATTCATTGTGTGTGTGATTATTACTTAATTGTTTTTATTAAAGGTTTTCTTGGGTTACAGAAGTACATACATCGTCTCCATGTTCAGATTATAAAGTCCTTTTTACACATGAGCTACATTCATTTTAAATGGAAGACAGTACACACAAGTGGAGACCTGCAACAAACAAAACTTGTGAAGAGTGCTCCTATCAAGAGATCCAGCCTGCTAGCACTAGCCAAGCCTGCTTTCAGGAGACTCCCATTTCATTTCCTCAAAGCATTTTGTGACCAAGGAGCACATTCAGCCCTCCTTATTCTGTTCTGGGGTCCATCCCTAGGGGGTCCCTCCAGCTTTTACGGACTCCTGCAAACCTGTCTGTTGACACCTTTCTGCTGGACAGTGCCTTTTTTATGTTCATGGGGTTGAGTTTGCTAATGGTAGAGAGGATAGTTGCATTCACCTCTTATTTCTTGCCCTCTTCAATTATTCTTGAATGTAAGCTCTTCGTGGGCAGAGACCTGTCTCTGTTTGCCTAGTGCTGGGCTAGGACCAGGGGGCAGAACTGTTTCCATCCCCACCTACCCAAGAATTGGAGGTGAGGGTCCTCCCTTTTTTATAAGCCTTTTATGACCTGGAAAGATAAAGGGGGAAGATTGCAATTCCCAATGCAAAACTCTTCCCTGGCTGATTCAAATCATTGCCTAGCAGGCCACATCGCCCAACCCCAACCCCACCCATCAGTGGCGGCCGGCCATAGCCCATTTTACGCTCTCTCTCAGCCTAATCTACCTCACAGGGTGGTTGTAAAGATAAAGGTGGGGAGAGGGGTCGTGTTCCCTCACACAGCCGCCTCCTTTCCCTGGAGATGAGCATACAAACCAAAACACAGGAGTCAATATCTAGGGGCCGAGGTCCCTTCGCTCCCCCCAATAAAATATTTGAGGGGGTCAGGACCCTCCCCCCCAAAAAAGTTGATGGGCACTGTCATTCCAATGGTGCGCATGTGCTATGTCTTGTGATCGATTATGCGGGACGGGGTTTACCTGCCCCCCCCCCGAATATTTTATTCCAAGTTGACACCCCTAACACTAAAAAAAAGAGGATTTGTACCCGAAATCGGTGATGGTTTCTTCCAAGGAAAGGCACTTTAGGATACGTGCACTGTTGGCACTCATCTTTATGACAAGCTTTTTCAATGTATGTGTATACAGAACGGGGAACAAAAGCTTTGAAAGTGACCTTGCTGGGCGCTAAGAACCAGGCGGCGGAAGAAGGAAATGCGACCGTTTATTTCGCCCATGCGAGGTTTTTTAACAGCGCACCCCCCCCCCTGCGCGCGCGCCCGCCCTTCCTCAGGAGGAATGCGGGCCACGCCCTTCCTCCGCCAAGAGCCCCGATAGGCCAGGAGGAAGGAAAGGCGGGCCCGGCTCGGAGAAACTCCCCCCCCTCCTCCTCCGGCAAAGCGCAGCCTCTTCTTGCGAGCCCGCCCTTTTTCTCTCAGCCTCTTTGCGTCTAACAGAGCCAGGAGAAATGCGCTAAGAAGAACGAGGAGGAACTCATCCGCGGAGGCGGCTTCAGCAAGATCTTGACCCACCAATGGAACCGAAGAAGACGAGAATGTGAAATCCTTCCGCCGGTAAGGAAACCGTTGATATAAGAAAAAAAGGAGAGAGAGAGAAAAAGAGCGGGGGGGGGGTGTAAGAAAGAGGAGGGGCGGGGCGGGGGAAGCTGAAACGATAGAGGCTCACGTGAGAGTCGCCCGTCAGCCAATAGGAGCTTCGGAGCCCGGCCGAACGGAGGCTTTTATAAGCCGCGGCTCGTCACAAAAAAGGAGAAAGGGGAAAAAAACCCGCCCACGACACAAGGGAAGCTGTCACGCGGCGGGCTGGGCGTTCGGCGCTGCTGCCGTTGCTGCTGCTGAGGGAACGCGGTGGGGGCGCGCGCACGGGGGCGCGCTCTCGCTTGCCGGCGGCGGGATAAAGGGGGGAAAGGGGGTGGGTGAGGAAGGGCGGGGGCGGCGGCGAGTTCCACCTGGCGCGCGGCCGTTGCTGAGGGGGCCTGACAGACAAGAGGCGGGGTGGGTGTCAAACTCCCCCGCGCTCTCCATTCCCCGCTGCCCGAGCGGGGCCCCGACCCTAAAGCTGACCAGGTCAGTCTCTCTGAGGAGGGTGTGTTGCGTGTGTGTGTCTGTGTCTGTCTTGACTGTGGTCTTGACACAGGCCCTGGGGCGGAGCGGAGCGTTTGTCTGCCGGTGGGTGTGTGAGAGAATGAAGGAAAGACCCGGGGAGGGTTAGGTGTCAGCTCTTGCCTGAGGCGATGCCTGGGACCTCCGAGTAGGTGGAGGTGAGGAGGAGGTGGCTGTGAGGCTGCTCTCTTGTGGCAGGTGCCGCCCAGCTACTGAAAAGGATGCCCAGGAGGGAGGGAGGCCGAGATTCCTTAGTGGTGCTGAGGTTTATTTTGATTTGGGGGGGGGGCAGGGAGAGGCAGCCCAATTTCCACCAATATGTAATTTAAAAAAACAACAACCCGAAGTTAACCGTTATCTCCCTTCCCACGTGTATAACCCAGCTGGCCAGAAAGGCGCAATGGGCAGACGAGGCGAGGTACACCCTTTTTCAGCTAAGGCAGGGGAACTGCGGCCCTCAGGATACTTGCAAGGCTGAAATCCCTGCCTGCCTTCTTCCCATGGCCTTGGTTGGCTGGGAGTGGGAATTTCTGGCAACATCCAGAGAGCTGCATGTTCCCCAACCAGTGTGTCCCTTTCAAGTTGCTAAAGACGACTGGGGTCGTCTTGTTGATGGAAGCATCTGTGGTCTCTTAAATTGTGACCTGCGCACAAGACACGAGGGAGGGAGGTTTAGCAATGGATCACATTCTTTACATGTGGAAGGCTTAGACTGCAGGTAGGGTTGGGAAGGCTTCTTTTTTTCTGAAACCTTGGAGGACTGCTGCCGTTCTTTCGCTGTATTGAGGAAGATAGGCAAAGGGTCTCACTTGAAGTGCTTCTAGATGTCACAACTAAAGCCATTGCTAAATCCTGGCTGATGGCCCATATGCAAATTTAATTGAGATGTAAAGAATTATAGTTCGGAAGTAAGAAGCAGACATTGTTTATCTTTAGAATTGGTATCAGAGCAGGCATTGGCTTGTATCCAAAGTAGTGCTTAAGTCTCTTGTTCTGTTAGGACAAATATTTGCCATTGCACCTTTCCTTCCCCTTGTGTGCCCTCTAAATCAGTTCAGAGGGTTCCCACAACCCTCCAGAGCAGACTTTGGGATTGCTAGAGGAAAGTTCCACTGCACAAGTATAAATCCTTGGGCCAGTGGAACAAGGGCATTGCATACTTCCCATTATCTTAGAAGAGGCATTCCCACATTTTGAAGAGAGAGTACAGTACTGCTTAAGTACTATTTAAAATATGCATGTATTTATATTTTAAAAGAAGCTGTCCAGGGACATTTCTATTACATTAACTGATTTTAAAAAATCAGTCCAACCAATTGATCATCACAGTTTTGATAATCATATTTCCTCCTGCCTTGAAACCTAAGCAGTGAATAAGACCTCATCAGCACAACAATTGTTCCCAGGCCTTGTGGTGTATGATTGGATGTACAGGCTTCCTAGAAATGAGAAGCTCTTTTAATTTGTTGTCAAGATACCACCATAGTGAAAGTAAGAAGTTATCCTTGCAGATAGAATAGCTGATGAGATACTAGTGGTCTTGCAGTTGTGCCTGTCTTCCACTTGAATTGGCTATGGACCAGTTTGATTCCTTGTAGCTGAGTTGAATGTTCATTATAATGAACCCCTCTGTATGTATGGGTTGCAGAAATCATCTGTGCATAGTTTTAGCACCGCCAATATCCTGGATAAGCTTTCCCTAATAAATATGTACATGTATATAAAACCCTCAACAAGTTAGGGGTATAGGAGAAAAAAGGAAGGCACTATTGGATACTTCGCTTTGTAGAGGGAGGCTCCATCCCTCTCTCTGTTAATGATGTGCACCTTTTTCAGATTATCCATGAGCATATTTAATGTGGCATATATGTGTGGATTTAAATCCCACAGAGCAGGAATCTAATATGTTTACTAATGTTTGTTAGGCCAACAGAGCTGGAATAATATTAAGCACCTTAGTTTGTAGCAACTAAGGTGGAATTTTACATTGTCCCATGCAGAGCTGGTACCTATAATTTTGATTGTGGCTCTAATCAACTAAAGTTAGTGCTTAGCTTTTTTTTTTTAAAGTTCTCCAGCCCTGCTTTAAAAGGATGAGTGTGCTTGTTGCTCTTTAGGTTGGGCTGACAGATGAATCATGCGTGAACTGAGTGCTATGTTGTTCAGCAAGAGGGATGACGAGCAGTGAGTTGGGGCTGCAGTAGGATTAGACAATGCTGCTGAGAGATGGCTGTGCTGCAGTTGCTGCTTCTTAATGCTTGTCACTACAAACAAACTGTTTGTCTTTCTGTCCCCCTTCAATGTTGGAGACCTCTTCCTCCTTCTTTAATAAACTCTCTGCCTTGCTTTTCCTGGGCTACTGCTTTGTGGATGTTGGCGGCTTCTTGTTGTGACAGGAGAATGTGTGTGTGTCCTGGGCCCAGGCGGATTGGTATGTATTTTTTGTGCTCCTATTTTCTGAGTACTGTAATAGGAATTTGGAGGGATGGTAGTGGGGTTAGAATACTATTATAATTAATATATGCTATTGCAGGTTATAGTACTCTGAAGGTTATTTTAAATTTGTGTTGCCTCCTAAGCTGAGTAGTTCATGCTCCTAGGATTTGAATCTTACAAATAAGGGTTGTGAATGTGAAGCAGTACAGAGAGAAAAAATAGTGTCATCTTCACAAAAGTATCACATTTGTGCAGAATGTTGATTTGTTCAAATGTGAAAAAATAGCAGGATGTTATGCATAATAACCTTTAATGAGTCCCTGACTGAGGGAAAGAAGGTATATGAATAAATATTATAATAATTAGTAATAATTTGCACCATAGTTTTCTTAAACCAGATTTCAGAAGCTTCTATTGGAAGACTGGATCTAAACTTTATACAAAACAAATAATATCACTTGAATTAATGAGTCTTTAAACAAAGTTTTTTTTTAAAAAAAAACAGTAGGTCCTATAGTAAACTATGCACAATTGAGCAAATATCTTCTGGATTAAAAAGGGAAACTATTAAGCCTGACTATACTTAGTATATAATATATATGGTTTCTTTCAGAGGCGGCTGTTGGTAGCTTCACCACCTCCTCATTGAATGCCTTCAGTTGTGGTTCATAAATTTGGGCTGGCCTTAGATTGGTAGTGATAGATAGGGTGTCATTTGAATATGTGTTCTATATGAATGCATAGCTTAGAAGAAAAGATGGTATTGCATGCAATCCACAGCAATCATTGACTGAGGTCAGAGTAAAGATTTATTATTTATCAAATTTGTTAAAGCAATAAACAAACAAGGGTTTAGAAGCCTTGAATGAAGTTTTGTAGCTCCTAAATATCTAGTAGTTATAAAACTTCAAAAAGATAGGTGATGGGTTGCAGCAAATTTATTATAGGATATTAAGACTGTAATCCTATGCTTGTTTGGAACTAAGTCCCATTAAACCGAGTATGACTTACCTTTTGATTAAACAAATGCACATATACATATTGGTTGTACACACTTGACCTTAAATTTGTAAAAACTGAGGGAGGTGTTGGAAAAATTAACATAAGTAACAATATAAATAAATAAAATCTTGGGCTGGATAAACTTTACTTCTCCTCACTGCCAGTTCAGAAATGGAGACTGTCTTCAAGAAGAAGTCTTGAATCTCCGTCTACTCTGTTCTTCATACTTTAACCTTTAGTTGACTTTTCACACTCCCAATATAAAGTACTGGTTAAGTTAGTACAGCTGTAAAAATAGGCCACTCTGTTTATAGTTCTACACAAGTATAACAGTGTGAACTGAGATATGTTCTCCTTGAGGAAATGTAGCCTTAGATTAGTCTATTAAACTTTCATTAAATGTGTTGCTGTTTTTGTCAGTTAATTGCTGTTAATTGTGTATATTAAATTGTCATTTAGAATAAAGTACTTGATGTGTATTGTTTCCTTTAAAATTATTTCTAAGCTTACTTATTGCTTGTGTTCCCCCCCCCCCGCAGCAATTCCAGTCAGAAGCCCCAGGTTGCCATTGTTCTCTGATGCCATGCCAGCACCAACTCAGCTATTGCTCCCATTAATTCGCAGTTGTGAGATTGGCAAGATATACAACACCGCATGCTACTGTCATCATAAACATCTGTGTTGCTTGTCACCTCACTTAACTCACAATCATTTGAGGTATGTTCCTCCGAAGAAGTTTGCAACACTCAGTAGGCCGAAGGAGAATTTCAGTCAGTTTATTCATGCAAGAAACTATGTATCCACACCACAGAGGTTTTACCTCACACCTCCGCAAGTCAACAGCATCCTGAAGGCAAATGAATACAGTTTCAAAGTGCCAGAGTTTGATGGCAAAAACTTAAGTTCTGTCCTTGGCTTTGATAGCAACCAGCTTCCTGCCAATGCACCAATAGAAGACAGAAGAAGTGCAGCCACTTGCTTGCAAACAAGAGGAATGCTGCTTGGTGTGTTTGATGGGCATGCAGGATGTGCCTGTGCGCAAGCTGTCAGCGAAAGACTGTTTTATTACATAGCTGTTTCTCTGTTACCCCATGAGACTTTACTTGAAATAGAAAATGCTGTTGAGAGTGGTAGGGCCCTGTTGCCCATCTTACAGTGGCACAAGCACCCCAATGATTATTTCAGTAAAGAAGCCTCCAAATTGTATTTTAACAGCTTACGAACTTACTGGCAGGAACTCATAGACCTTAACACTGGGGAGACAACTGATGTAAAAGAGGCTTTAATTAATGCCTTTAAAAGGCTTGACAATGACATTTCTTTAGAAGCTCAAGTAGGCGATCCAAATTCTTTTCTCAATTATTTGGTACTACGTGTAGCCTTCTCTGGTGCAACTGCTTGTGTGGCGCATGTTGATGGAGTTGATTTACATGTTGCTAATACTGGTGACAGCAGGGCCATGCTTGGTGTCCAAGAAGAGGATGGATCTTGGTCTGCTGTTGCTCTGTCTTATGATCATAATGCACAGAACGAAAGTGAGATTGCACGACTCAAAATGGAGCACCCAAAGTCTGAAGAAAAGAGTGTCGTGAAACAAGATAGACTGTTGGGCCTACTGATGCCTTTCAGAGCTTTTGGAGATGTCAAATTTAAATGGAGCATTGACCTTCAGAAGAGAGTGATAGAGACGGGCCCAGATCAGCTCAATGATAACGAATATACAAAGTTCATCCCACCAAACTACCATACTCCTCCATACCTCACAGCTGAGCCAGAGATAATACATCACAAATTAAGACCTCAGGACAAATTCCTGATATTGGCAACAGATGGCTTGTGGGAAACCATGCACAGGCAGGATGTGGTTAGAATTGTAGGTGAGTATCTTACAGGTGTTCATCATGAAGAACCAATAGCTGTTGGAGGTTACAAGGTAACTCTGGGACAGATGCATGGTCTTCTAACAGAAAGGAGAGCGCGGGTCTCTTCAGCCTTCGAAGACCAGAATGCAGCAACTCACTTGATACGCCATGCGGTTGGAAATAATGAGTTTGGTACCGTTGATCATGAACGGCTGTCAAAGATGCTCAGTCTTCCAGAAGAGTTGGCTCGGATGTACCGGGATGATATCACAATTATAGTGGTGCAATTTAATTCCCATGTTATAGGTGCATGTCAAAATGAAGAGTTTTAAATTTTAAACTGAAACGTGTGAACCAAAGTTTTCACAGAACAAAATGGCCAGTACTGACTGCATGACATGATAGTGAAACTTATTTGATTAATCTCTGGCCATCAGAATTACAGTTGAAGCAAGTATAATTTGCACAAATCGAGCAATGGTCAAAGGGTTTTCAAATTAAGCTACCAGGAGAGCAGAACAACTTGGAACAACTTTGCACTATTCAACCTATCTGCTTGAACAGTGGTTTGTAATTTGGGATTTCTTGGTGGAGAAGTAAAGGCTTTGTATGCATCAGTGCAATGTCTTGCAAGGCAAAAAAAAATATTGTGTGTTTTGTCACATGTAAATATCTGTATAGGTAGGTATCTCCAGTAACTATACAGTACATTGGAGGGTAACTTGGTTGTAAATTTGAATTTAAATAGGGCTGATGACTTTTTTATTTACAAAGTAGCTATGGTGTCTTCCCTTTAGGAAAGGAAGAGAACTTTTTAACTGGTTGGCAAATGTCTTGATAGAAGCTATCCTCTTGGTCTTGAGTAATGATATATCATTTGAAACACATGCCTAGAATACCACTGTTAAAAAGAGTAAGTCTAAGCCATAAATACCTTAAGCCTGTCCAAACATAGTAGTGGAATAAAATTTTGCACCAGATGACTTACTTTGAGAAGATTATATTTTGCACAGTTCAATGGGCAATAAATGATGATGAGAAAATGGGTTAACTATGGGGGACATGCAAAACAACTTTGACTTGCATTATGAAACTATGATTCTACGTTTTCTGAAACTTGAGCTAATTTTCAATAGGGCTGTCTTGCAAAACATGGCAAGCAACAGTCTTGACTTGTACCAAACCTATTTCCAGTCATAAGTCCCTGGTCTTATGTTTGAACCTAGGCAATCAGTAGTGACTTTGTAAACTAGTGTAGTCACATATGTTGTAGTTTGAGTGACAGTTTGGTTGGTGTTTTGGATATTTTAAGTATCACGACGCAAAAGCATATCCATATAACATGGTTCTCACGTTGGCTTTTGAAGAAAGCATTGTGATAAGATTTGTAAATAGGTCAAGTAATGGGGAAACAGCTGCATGCTCCTCCTACTGGCATTCCCACATTAATTGTAACACCTTTCAAAATATCATTGTTAGTTGTGCACATTTGATTGCATCCAAAAAACGCCTAAAAGTGCATGTTTCATCACAAAGCTTTGTGCCACTGTTGCATAGAATGCTTATGAATTGTCAGATAAAAAGCATTTTTGGCAACCACAAGTTTTATGTTCTGAAGCACAGTGTAATATTTAAGACTTCTCCCAATATAAAAACAAAATAAATTGCTGTTTTTGTTATTATTAAACTGTAGTATAGCTATGATAGAAAGCATCATGCAAACATTACTTTGACTAGCTATTGTCTAAATATGAAGCACTTGTAGATAAAATTAACATTTTTGTGCTTCTCTAAATAGCTAATAAGCATTCTACTTTAAATCTTCCTCTTCACATAGCTATTGAGCTGACACATTCTGAAGAATGTTGGTGTTCTTGACCATGTGGATGCTTAAAAAGAGAGTCAAGGAATAGTGCTTCCAGAGTATTCCTGCTACAAAATACTTTATTACAGCACTTAAGTTCCTTAGCAGTAATGTTCCCTTTTTTCTGTGCACTGAAGGACATACTTGCTTATAAAGTAACAGGTTTGAAAATGCAAGTGTCAGAAGATATTCTTACTTCATATGCTTATGAAGTAACCTACACATTCGAAGTCCTGTCCATAGCTTTGACAAATTGTTGTTCTCCCTTTGTGTGCAAGAAAAGTAATTAAGTTATCCTATTTTTCCAGACCCTAACCTGAATGTTTTTATTGTGCTAATGACAAAACCAAGCAGCTTATAATCTTCATTGCCTTTGTACATGCAATATGACTAAATATCATTGGCTAGGTCAATTTCTTTTATTTTATGTGTTGGCTACAAAATAATTCTAAACTGTTACATTATCCAGACTTCCTTATGTTACTTGTGAAATGTACAGTACGTGTAAATGTCTTATTTTGGTTTGGTACTAGTCTTAACAAATTGAACCCTCATCCTGTATGTTTAGCACTTGGTGTGGGGGCAACTTTGTAAAATGCAAGGTGAACAAGATTTAACTGAAGACTCCCAAAATATGTATGCAATGAACTGAAACAGCATTGTGGCTTTCTGAACATCACGTGATAAGACCTTAAGAACAAATATCTTTTAGTAGACTTCAATAAAATTATTATATGAATATCAATGCATTAGAGTTGTTATTAGGATTCATTGAACTATTGGTATGCCTTTCTGAGATGGTGTAAAGTGTCAGATTTGATCAGTGGATTTATATCTAAAATAGCAGAATTAATGTGTGGTATTATGAAGATGCACACAGTAAAGCTGTCCTGTCTCAAGACAACCTGCAATTGGAATAAATAGCTGGTTGTATGAGTTAGAACAGAACTAGTTTTGCTTTTTTCGTTTGCCTTGTCCACTGATTTAGTTTCCTCCATTTTATTTTGTTGCCCCAAATTCACAGTGGGTGGAATATGTGGCTTTGGGCTGCATGTTGGGAAACAGCTGAGGCAATGGGGGCAAATGTTGTTCAGATACTGGTTTTAAGGAAAAGCAAACTTAAAAATATATACAGTGGTGCCCCGCAAGACGAATGCCTCGCAAGACGAAAAACTCGCTAGACGAAAGGGTTTTGCGGTTTTTGAGCTGCTTCGCAAGACGAATTTCCCTATGGGCTTGCTTCGCAAGACGAAAACGTCTTGCGTTTTTTGCAAGTTTGTTTCCTTTTTCTTAACACCGTTAATATAGTTGTGACTTGACTTCAAGGAGCAACTCAAAGAACGCGGTGTGGTAGCCTTTTTTGAGGTTTTTGGCAATTTTTGAAGCTTTTCCAAAACTTTTCCAACACCGTGCTTCGCAAGACGAAAAATTCGCTAGACGGAAAAACTCGTGGAACGAATTAATTTCGTCTTGCGAGGCACCACTGTAGTAGTGAATAAGGAAATTGGACTTCAGTAGTTTCACAATAAAACTCAAGCAAGGTGTAGCTTTGTGAAACAAACTAAGAGCCCTGCTATTCCTTCCCATGTGATTTTTTCTGGTCATTCCCTTCAGTAGGAAAACAAGTCTCATTTCAGTTATGCTCTGACAGCATATCTCAGGCTTCCTCAACCTCAGCCCTCCAGATGTTTTTGGCGTACAACTCCCATTATCCCTAGTTAGCAGGACCAGAGGTCAGGGATGATGGAAATTGTAGTCTCAAAACATCTGGAGGGCCGAGGTTGAGGAAGCCTGGCATATCTTACGTTGGGGAGGGGGGGACATTCTATGTGTAAATGGTGCCTTCCCTTGAGCTAAATGATTCTAATGTAGGGTACATGTTAAGTAACCCTGTTTAAAACCCGTTTAACTACATTATTGACTTTCCAAAGGGGAAATGGGAATAGTGAAATTAGCCATTCATTGGTGAATTTTCTGGAAAGCTGCTGGGTACCCATATAAATTCCAGAAGTCATTATTTTACTGAAGTCTCCATTTCATGGCTTTTTATATGTCTGCTAAACTTGGGACGCGGGTGGCGCTGTGGGTAAAACCTCAGTGCCTAGGACTTGCCGATCGCATGGTTGGCGGTTCGAATCCCCGTGGCGGGGTGAGCTCCCGTTGTTCGGTCCCAGCTCCTGCCCACCTAGCAGTTCAAAAGCACCCCCAAGTGCAAGTAGATAAATAGGTACCACTTTATAGCGGGAAGGTAACGGCGTTTCCGTGCGCTGCACTGGTGCTGGCTCGCCAGAGCAGCTTCGCCACGTGACCTGGAAGTGTCTTCGGACAGCCCTGGCTCCCGGCCTCTTAAGCGAGATGAGCACGCAACCCCAGAGTCGGACACGACTGGCCCGTACGGGCAGGGGTACCTTTCCCTTTACCTTTAAACTTGCCCTACTTCATCGAACAAATTTCCAAATTGTTCCCTAGATATTTCCAATAAAAAAGTACACATATGCTGTAAGGTGCATTGATAATAAGCATGGTTACTTAGTAAATGTTCTTAGGATCCTTAATTGGTAAAATACTTTGGGTATATTTTTCAATTATGTTCTTAGGATTTCTAACAGGAATTTAAGACCATACATTGTGTTTATGCCTGAAGCAAAATAGTGAATGCTAAAGACGTTTTGCCTTGCTTCCTGGCTTCCCATTATTCTTCAAGAGATACTTTTAAAGGTTGCTTGCCTTCTGAAAACTGGCTTTTACATTAGGCCTGTTGTATTCAGGAATTTTTCCTTCCTCCACCCAGGAATACTCCACATGACGTTTGCACGGCTGCTATAGCCTGGTCTGTCATGATTCCTTGGATAATCCACTTCAGTTATATATCTCAACTAAATATAACTTATGGAGAGGTTTATCCCCTTTTCTCCTAACCTTCAGCAAGTGCATCTGATGGCACGAAGGCTTAGTGTAACATTATTGACTATCTGCAATCTGTTATGACATCCAGTAATTTAATTACTGTTTTACATAAGCTAAACTTTACTTGAGGCTAGTTCTTTCTAAGCAATGCTAAAAAAAATAAAGTTATGGAGAAAATGGTTTAACACCTTTGGGTGTATTTCTGTCTGAATGTACCATATTAATGGGAAGAACATTATGTTCAGAACAAAATAACTATTGGCCAGAAAACACTTTTCTGTGCACAGCTCTATGTATTAAGAAGAACTAGCTTACATAATTTTTTTTTACTCTTTTACACATTCAAACATGGGGGGGTTGTTTTTTATTTACCCACAGTAGATCCCTAGAGATACCCACCATCCTTTTATCTAGTATAATTTCAGAAATGGGGGGGATTCTGAATTAAATTTCTAACCACTTGTGATCATATTTATAGAATGGCATTCTAATATCTGTATGGGAGGAGGCCTGTGTTTCAAGATTGTTCTAGCCCCTCAGAAATGTTTCAGCTGCTTACCACAGTCTTAATTTCCATGTTCCACTCCAAACAGACGTGGCTCACACAGCAATTGGAATGTTGGATCAGATCAAGGGCCTATTTAGTCCAGCATTCTGTTTCTGAAGGTCTTAACTAGATATCTACGAGAAGTCAAAAAGCAGGAGAGCAATAGCCCTCTCCCACTGCTATTCTCCAGCAAATGGCATTCAGGACATGATGATTCTCAAGAAGGCATATTTAGCCATCCTGACTAGTAGGCATTGAAAGCCTTACCTTCCATCACAAATTCATTTAATCCCCTTTTAGAGCAATCTAAGTTGGTGACTGTCACCACACCTGGAGATAAATTGCTCAGCTATGTGCTGGGTGAAAAAGTACTTATGTCTACCCAGGATATCCCATGCAGATTTACTGAATGACCTCATAAAGCTAGATAAAGAACAACTATCAACTTTCTCCACACTATGCGATCATTTTATATTTCTCTTACCATGTTCCCCTTACTTGCTGCTTTCCTAAACTTAAAAGAACCCCAGATCTTCCCCTTAGGAGAATTGCTTCAGCTCCCAAACAGCAGCTTAACTAGAGGTTGTGAAGAATTATAGAATTGTAGAGTTGGAAGGGGGGTCATCTAGTCCAACCCCCTGCAGTGCAGGAATACATTAAGAAGGCAAGCAATACTCTTCTGCCCATGTGTGTGTCTATATATAAAGTACATAACACTCACCCACATTGTTGTGCTTTTTCTTTCTGAGTGGCCAGCTCCCTGGCAAATTCCCTATCTGGCAGAAGCAAAACTGTTGATTCCAGAATCTCAGAGATACTCCATCTTCCTTCCTACTTTCTCAATAAACAACCTTTGCTTCTCAAAGGCTATTCAGGCAGTCTACACAAAAATGGATTTGCCCACACTTCTCAGCTTTAGATGGCTGGAGTTCTTGTCCTTTCCACTGCATTTTTCAGTTGCAGGTAAAAGAAGCAGAGCTACACTTCCTAGCACTGACAATGTATTTGGCCTTTTGCAATTTAAGTAACACACTTAATTTGGTTTTGCTCTGTTTATTGTCATGTGACATGCTGGCTCACTGAATGGCAAGAATGAGAGGATGATGGGCACACTGGTAACTCGCCAACGAAGTACTTCTAAGTTTGGTGTCGGTGCCAAACTCCCTCAATAGCTCTATTTATGCCTTGGATGGGGATCTGGTATTGGCATCCCTATGTTACTTCTGTATGTTTTGAGATCCACTCAAGTGATGGATTAGTTGCTGCCAGTTCTTTTGTCTGCATTCAGCTGAACTTTCACATTTCCAAGCATGTTAATGATCCCTTGGGAATCTCCCCTGCATCAGCTATTGCGCATAACTGCAGTTTACAACTGTTTACAAAAAACCTAGCACAGTGGTACCTCAGTTTAAGTACTTAATTCGTTCTGGAGGTCCATTTTAACCTGAAACTGTTCTTAACATGAAGCACCACTTTAGCTAATGGGGCCTCCTCCTGCCGCTGCACCGCCAGAGCCTGATTTCTGTTCTTATTCTGAAGCAAAGTTCTTAACCTGAAGTATAAAGGCTCCTTTGATCTACAATGATATGATGATCCTGGTGGAACAGATCACCAGTAACAAGCAATCTGCCTACAGTTTTCCAGTGAAGAGCGGAGTTCTTAATGAGCAGATGAAACCCAGAGATTAAAGCTGACACTTTGTATTTCCAGAAGAAGAGCTTTTATAGCAAATACAGCAGAGTCTTGTGACACCGTAAAAACCAGCAAATTTATGGTGGCATAAACGTTTATGGGCTGCAGTCCACTTCAGCTGATGCACTAAGTGTTATCTTCAGTTGCACATAGGCATACGGCTTGGGAGATTGTAAAAAGTGAGTGAAAGGAAATGCTGAAGGGTTTTGTGAGTTATCATTGTTAAGTACATAATTATCAATGTGTTTTTCTGTATTTTGTTTCCCTATGACCTCTTTTTCTTTTTACAATTCCCCCCCCCCCATCCAAACGTGTATATCTTTCTGCAACTCAGGATAATGCTTTGTGTGCCTGATGAAGTAGGATATAGTCCATGAAACCTTAAGGTAAGGGTAAAGGGACCCCTGACCATTAGGTCCAGTCATGGCCAACTCTGCGGTTGCGGCGCTCATCTCGCTTTATTGGCCGAGGGAGCTGGCGTACAGCTTCCAGGTCATGTGGCCAGCATGACTAAGCTGCTTCTGGCGAACCAGAGCAGCGCACGGAAACGCCGTTTACCTTCCTGCCGGAGCAGTACCTATATATCTACTTGCACTTTGACGTGCTTTCGAACTGCTAGGTTGGCAGGAGTAGGGACTGAGCAATGGGAGCTCACCCCGTTGCGGGGATTCGAACTGCCGACCTTCTGATTGGCAAGTACTAGGCTCTGTGGTTTAACCCACAGCGCCACCCGCGTCCCTTTCCCATGAAATCTTAGACATACCATAAAAAATGTGTTAGTCTTAAGATGGTTTTTTTAAAAAAAGATATTGACATAAACCTAGATTCAGGGCCGGCCCATCCATGAGGCAAGCTGAGGTGACCACAGGATCTGCAAATCCAGCTTCCAAGGAATGCATCACCTGCTGCTGCTGTCATGGTGGCAGAAACATCTGTGTTGTGCTCCTTAGAGGCTGGATCTGCCATCTTCTCAGCAAGCCCCTCCCCTGTGTCGCCTCTAAAGCAGCCTATTGGCAAAAAACAAGGTGCTGCTGGTCTCCTCCCACCCTTCTTTGTGATGCAGACCTTCTCTCACCCCTTCTTTCCTAGCCCAGAGGTAGCAGAGCCATTTCATGGTTCACCTCAGGTGCCAGAATGTATTGGGCCAGCCCTGCCCAGGTTCAAAGAAAGGCTATGCACATTTGGGACAAAAACACTTAGCAAAGTTCCTGCTGCTGAAGAAACAGTCTGCTTGTTAATCTGGATGGTGGCTTCCCAGAAGTGGCATCTTTCAGGATGTAAACAGCCCACAAATCTGCAGCTCTAAGCATGGCACTTCTATGGCATACCTTCTACAGATGCTCTGTAGATAGGTGAAAGGGGGACATGAAGGGTAAGAGCCATAGCTCAGGGGTAGAACATCTGCTTTGTATGCACATGTCCCTGGTTCAGTTCCTGGCATGTCCAAGTAGGGTTGCTAGAGTCTCTTGCCTTACGTTCTGGAGGAATTAATGCACAAGGTAGACGAATGGTCTATCTCAGTCAGTATAAGGCAGATTTCTATGTTCTTAAAAGGGAAGACTGTATGTAGATCAGTGATAGACCAGATGCAAAAGCTCCTAAATTCAATCCCTGACATCTCTCCAGGCAGAGTGAAGAAAGACTCCTGCCTGAAATCCTGGAGGAGAACTGGACCAGCTTTCCCCGATCTGGTGTCCTCCAGATATGTTGGACAGCAGTTTTCATCAGCCTCAGCCAACATGGCCAGTGGTCAAGGATGATAGTCCAAAACATGTGAAGGGCACCAGGTTGGGAAATGTTGATATGCTCCATCTCAGTGCAAGGTAGGTCCTAGCATTCCTGTATAACCTCAAAGGCCAGGTACAGAAAAGGTGATAGATATTTTACAGATTGATTTCATACACATACAAAGTCTGTGGGTGTTAATTGTGGGATGGATGCTCTACATGCATGCAGGTTTTCCCCCACAGTATCCACACAATATTGTCGGCACCAACACCATTTGATCTTGATTTACCTTTTCTGGGGGAAATCTGAGAAGTTTTTTTGTTTTACCAAAGACCCATCTGACAGTGTTGAGCCACCATCTGGAGGCTCCATATTTCAGCTTTAAAAGCATAACCTTTTCACCTGGTAGACACTTGATATTCAAGATGGCTATCTTTCAGCAAACAACAAAATCAGAATAGCAAACAAGCACCATGTCCTAGTAATTTTCCTGGGCAGTAAGTTTCCAGAATCTGGCAGAATGGACAACAGGTGTAGAATTTAGGGTATCTCAGCTTTACTAAAAGTAAGTTTTTAAAAATGCAGGTAACTTCTATAGAGTGTTTCAGCATTTGGGGGATGGAGTGTGTATATTTTCTGTGTCTATAGCTCAGCTGCATCAAGAATGCCTTCCAGTCATTTCCCCCTTACACATAAAAGCTTTTTTTTTTGCTTGAAAGTTGTTCTTCCTATTCCTCCTGCAGTAACTTCAATTTTAGGCATCTGAGATTTATGCATAGGACCAGGACAAAAGGGTTAGAGCTAGCGTTCTGCAGTCAGTAGCAATTTGGTGTAATTAAGGTTTCCCCTCTAAATCAATTTTGATTTAAGTTTTAGTCATCAGATTAAAAGGTGACCTCTCTTTCCCGGCACAGAGGCACAAACAAATATTTAATCCTGGCACTTATCTGACACAGGCAAGTTTTCATTATGTGAGAGAGTCTCCTTTTGGATCTGTGTGGCATATTAATATATATGTTTGTTCATCAGAGACACAGAGCACGGAGCCTCTGCTTGCGCTGATTATGTCATTGGAGACAAAGGTTTGTGATGAACATGGCGTAGATTAACAGTGCAAGTGAACCAGATGGTCCTGGTTAACAGGTTAACAGGTCTTGTTGCTCCCAGTTAGGCAAGGCCATTGTGTAAGTATCTAGGGGGGGGGAAAGCAGCTGCCCTTGAAATAGCATAAATAAGGAATCTATGCAAAAACTGGTGGCGTATCTAGTGCATATAAATTTTTCTATAAGTTTTGTAGGCCTTTAAAATGGCTGAGGAGACATAAACCACAAAACAACTGTCATTTTACCATTTTGCCAAGATTCAGCCCAAATCCTGCCTGTGATCCAGCGGTAGCACCAGAATAAATATTTGGGGTGGGAGTTGGGAGCCAAGAAGGGGCATGATTCATTTCTTTTGCATGAGGAGGAGGTAAATTTTGCCCTGCGTGTTAGTGCTCTAAAAGTGAAATAACAAAATATGTCACATTTCACATCCCCATCCCTAAATATTTTATCCATATTTATTTAAAAGTATTTCTAAACTGCTCAGTATTTTAAGCAATACTAAGTGGTGTACAACAGTATAAAACATAAAAAACACACTACAGTATAACAAACAGAGATAAAATGTTGGCTTTGATGTCATTAGCTAAGCGTGCTGGGAAACACAGCAAACTGCCTTATATACTGAGCCTGACCATTGGTCTGTCTAACTTAGTCATGTCTGCACTGATTGGCTAGCCAGGATTTCAGGAAGTGTGATGCTGTGAATTGAACCCGGAAGCTAATTTTGCCTGCAAAACAGATTCTCTCCCATTCAGCCATCCAAGTGGGGCTGGAAATGCCCCCTGCCTGAAACCCTGGAGAGCTGCTGCCAGTCAGTGTAGGCAGTCTTGAGCTAGACAGCCATATTTTTGTTTCCAGTTTTGTTTCCGTTTTAATTTCTTGCTGCTGGAAAAATTCCCCTTCTGATTAACAAATAAAAAAACTTATTTCATTTGCCCTGCAGTAGCAGGCATGTAAACAGGCTTGTTGCTTCTCATTTCCTGTTGTCTTTGGCGGTTGTGTGACATTGTCAGTTGCTTGGAAGGGAGCCCATCTGCTTCCTTCCAGCTCCAAAGTTATCCCCCCCAAAAGCTCTGTTACCAACAAACAGAAGTGAGCCCCTGGGAAGCTCATGTATTTTGACTGATGATAATAAAAAAAGGCACTCCAAGGATGTGGAAACCGCCTGTCAGTCAACTCGCCACAGGGGTCTAGCAATGGCGGAACTGCTGCCGGAGTTCTTGTCTGGAAGAGGAGCTTGTCCCCGCACCCCCTGGCATTGCACAGGCTGTGCTCAGTCCAAAAAATATTTGATGTAATTCTAAAGAAGGGCTCTCCTGAGCATGTGCAATGTGCTCTTCCATCAGTGAACTCGACCATTTCGCAATCTAGGATTGTTGTTGTTGGGTCGTATCCGACTCTTCATGACCCCGTGGACCAGAGCACGCCAGGCACTCCTGTCTTCCACTGCCTCCCACAGTTTGGTCAAACTCACGCTGGTAGCTTCAAGAACACTATCCAACCATCTTGTCCTCTGTCGTCCCCTTCTCCTTGTGCCCTCCATCTTTCCCAACATCAGGGTCTTTTCCAGGGAGTCTTCTCTTCTCATGAGGTGGCCAAAGTATTGGAGCCTCAGCTTCAGGATCTGTCCTTCCAGGGAGCACTCAGGGCTGATTTCCTTCAGAATGGAGAGGTTTGATCTTTTGGCAGTCCATGGGACTCTCAAGAGTCTCCTCCAGCACCATAATTCAAAAGCATCAATTCTTCAGCGATCAGCCTTCTTTATGGTCCAGCTCTCACTTCCATACATCACTACTGGGAAAACCATAGCCAAATCTAGGATTAGATGTGGTGTATTCATTAAGGCTGGAACCAGAGAAATTCAAATTTAAAGCCCTACTAAGCCATGATGCTCACTGAGCAATTTGGGCTAATTACTATCTCTCAGGCCTACCTTTTCTCACACGGTTGTTGTAACAGCACACTGCCCATAACTCCTTGGAGGAATTCAGGGTATAAAAATAATACATGCATAAATCAGTTGGGGTTGGCTTCCATGGCACAGGAAATGAAGGTGGTGAGCTGTTGTAGCCTTGACTGGCTCTTCACAGTCCTGATCGAGATGCATAAAAGGAAAGGGGGATTGCCAACCAATGGTGTCAGGACCAATGGGTCCTCTTGGCCTTGGCATCTGCACAGCCCTGTTGGCAGGACACTGATACTGGGCCTGCTGGCAAGCTCAGAGGACAGAACCTCTCCTTGATGTTTGTAATTCGAATACAGCACTTTACTGGGTGTGGTGTTCTGATGCAAAGGACTGCAAGGCTCCTTCACCTTTCATGGAGAACCAGTGTGGTGTAGTTGTTAGAGCAATGGTTCTGAAACTTGTTTCCTCTGGGTCACACTTTCAGAATAAAAATTTGCTCACCCCACATGAAATGTTTTATTGATAAGAAATACATTGGAAAGAAAAAATAAACAGCTCCTAGCAGTGCTTGATTTAGAACACAGAACACAACTGCTTTATAATATAATCATGGGACACCCAGAAAGTATAAAACAATGCAGCTACATAAGAACATGAATCATAATATAATGATAAACAAGCCTCTTCCATATACAGTCATACCTTGGAAGTCAAACACCTTGCGAGTCAAACATTTTGGCTCCCGAATGCCGCAAACCCGGAAGTGAATGTTCCAGTTTGCAAATATTCTTTGAAACCCGAATGTCCGACGCAGCTTCTGATTAGCTGCAGGAACTTTCTGCGGCAAATTGGAAGCCATGCCTTGGTTTTCAAATGTTTTCAGAAGTTGAATGGACTTTTGGAACGGATTCCGTTTGACTTCCAGCGTACAACTGTATAGCTTAAAGTATGTACAGTGATAACTCGGGTTAAGTACTTAATTCGTTCTGAAGGTCTGTTCTTAACCTGAAACTCTTCTTAACCTTAAGCACCACTTTAGCTAATGAGGCCTCCTGCTGCCCGATTTCTGTTCTTATCCTGAAGCAAAGTTCTTAACCTGAAGCACTATTTCTGGCTTAGTGGAGTGTGTAACCTGAAGTGTATGTAACCCGAGGTACAACTGTATACAAACTCAATGAGAGAGCCTCACTTACTTTTGTCAAGTAATCTCATTTATTTTAGGTCTGAGTCAAACACTCATCTCCTCATCAACACAAAGAAGCCTTTCTCTTTTCTGACCTTTCATATTTGTCAGAGGTGAAAATCCCTGTTCACAACAATATGTTGTAGAGAGCTGTAGAATACTGTAATAGCCAATGCTCTTGAAGGGAGGTGTGGGTACTGTTTCTGGTTGTATTTCCAAAATAATTTATTTTCAGACTATACTATGCTATGCTGAAAGGTTTAAATGTTTCTTTGATTGTCCTTGAATATTCTCACCTTATTTGTGATCCTCTCCTTCCACACCAGTGTGACATGCCACACCCTTTGAGAACCACTGGGTTAGAGTGGTGGACTAAGACCTGGGAGGCCATGGGTTCAAATCCCCACTCAGCCATGAAGCTCACCGGTTGACCTTGGGCCAGTCACTGTCTCTCAACCTAACCTAACTCACAGGAATGTTGTGGGGTGGTGGTGGTGGTGAATGAGGTGGGGGGCAACCATGTGTCCCCACTTCCAGCTCTTCATAGAAAAACGTATTCTAGAACTGCAATAAACAAATAGTAGCTAAAATTTAACAAGCTCTGAAAATAGCAGGGATTGGGAGAAAGTGCTTCTCCCCCTCTGACTTGCCAAACTGATAAGGATCAGCTAACTTTGGGGAAAATAACTGTACATTGCAGTACACACCAGAGAGGGCAAGAGAGTTCAGTGGCAGAAAACAAACCCCTCAGAGGAAGCAAAACCCGTTTTGTGACCAGAGTGGAGCAAATGTGAGCCCTCAAGGTGACAACAGTATAGGGAGCAAAACAAAAAGAGGCAAAACTTCCCTTAGCTGGCTGGCGCGTTTGCAGGGCTCATTATGAAATGTCCACTGTGTTGGTGGAAAAAACAATCTTTGCTACACAGTGTTATTGGGGAAACACCAGTGGTAATTACTTCCTGGGGAAATATTTCCTTCATTTTTACAATGCAAATCAATCTAGACTGGCGAATGTAGTCATCTACTGCTGATATATCTATCCAGGTTACCCTGAAGCAAATCCCTCTGGCAGAGAGGATGGTCGTGGCTGCTGACTTGCCAAAGTTTTGCTCTGAGGAAGTAACCTAGCTTGACAGAGTCCTGTTCTGTAAGGAACTATCAGCACTTTCACACAGGTTTGGCCTGGCAAACTCTTCCAAATAAATAATGTCAACAGTTTATTCAGCATTCATCCTGCTTTTCCTTCTACAAAGCCTACAAAACTATGGGTCCCTCCTGACGATACCGCTTGCAGTACGTTTTGCACCTGCAAATGTTTTAGGGAGGATGTACTGTAATGCTTTGTTTTCAATCTGTGCACGTCCTGTAGAATTTTCACTCTGCTTTGATGATGATGATGATGATGATGATGAGCATTCATCCCAATTTGCTTGCAGGGCGTTTGTTAAGGGTCTGAGAGTTGTTAAAGAGAATCCTTTTTCCCTCACGGAGCTACAGTCTCCAGAGTTCCCTGAGAAGAAGGACTGCTTTTTAAACTACTCTGGAAATTGTAGCTCTGTGAGGGAAGAAGGCGTCTCATAACAACTCTCAGTGCCCTGAAGGAACTACAGTTACCAGGATTCTCTGGGGGAAGCCACAACTATTTAAAGTGGTTTCATGCTGCTTTGAATGCATAGCGCACATTCACTCAGAAGCAAATCCTGCTAAATTCAATGGAGTTTACTCCTGAGTGAACATGCCTAAGAGTGCAGTTGTGCAGTGCAATGCTATGTATGTTTATTGGGAAGTAAATCCCACTTTGCTTAACAGGACTTAATTCCAGGTATGTGCATGTGAAGGGCTGCAAAACAAGTCTTGAAATTTAGATGGAGAGGGGTTATGATGTATTTATACGAGGGCCTACTGCACAGAGGAAAGGGCGGTTAGACTTTAAGGTTTTCTAACTGATCTCTGCTGGTCTCCTTCAGTGTTTATGCTGCAGTAACAAGAAGAGTCAAACACAGCTAATTTCATCTTGATTTCTGGCCAATGTCAGCAAATGTGATAGGCAAAACAGTTAATTGAGTTGAAGAGGAAGACCAGGCAGGCAATATTATAATAATTGCCTTGCTTCTTCATTTCATTTTGATTCTTGATCAAAGCTGGTTTGGCTTTGATGTCCCCTTCTCCAGTATGCTTATTTCTGCCCATAAAACATCTGTTCTCTACATAATTAGAAAATTGAGATAATGTAAGGAAGAAACACATCTTTAGAAAACAAAGGATTTAGCTGGTTTAAAAAATAACAACTCAGGCAGCACAATGGCAATTTATTCATGTGCATTCTGATAAATACAAGAGGGATCTGCAACAGACTGTTACAGTGTTCGTAGTTTGAGCCGGCCAGCCAGCCAAACCTTTTTCCAGGATATGCCATTACATTACATTACACTCCCCCTGCCTGCATTTCCATGCTTCCTTGCCTCAAAAAGTCCACATTCCAGGACGGCTGAGCATACTCAGTTCTCACTGAATTGTTGGGAGTTTTGGGGGGGATGGGGCCCCTCCCTCCTTTGAATGGATAGCAGCATTCTGGCTATGTAAGGATCCACGCTTAGAGAATGTGTGTTTGCTGTAAGTAAGAGCACTTCCCTAGACAGCATCTTAAAAAGCAGAGACATCACCTTGCCAACAAAGGTCCGTATAGTTTTTCCGTATAGGTCCTATGGTTTTCCCAGTAGTGATGTATGGAAGTGAGAGCTGGACCATAAAGAAGGCTGATCGCCGAAGAATTGATGCTTTTGAATTATGGTGCTGGAGGAGACTCTTGAGAGTCCCATGGACTGCAAGAAGATCAAACCTCTCCATTCTGAAGGAAATCAGCCCTGAGTGCTCACTGGAAGGACAGATCCTGAAGCTGAGGCTCCAATACTTTGGCCACCTCATGAGAAGAGAAGACTCCCTGGAAAAGACCCTGGTGTTGGGAAAGATGGAGGGCACAAGGAGAAGGGGACGACAGAGGACAAGATGGTTGGACAGTGTTCTCGAAGCTACCAGCATGAGTTTGACCAAACTGTGGGAGGCAGTGGAAAACAGGAGTGCCTGGCGTGCTCTGGTCCATGGGGTCATGAAGAGTCGGACCCGAATAAACGACTAAACAACAACAACAACAACAAAGAGCACTTCCAGAGTGTCACTATTTTCAGGTGGAATTCAGGCAGGTATGGGCAAATTCAGGCTGCATGATTAAGTGTGATTGGGAGGCCTTGCACAACAAACCTGCTTCCCTGAAAGGCTGGACTTCTTGTGCTAAGGAAAGTGATGGGTAGATGCAATGGAAAAGGTGGGATGGTGCTTGCTTTGATGCAACATCATCTAACCTCCCCGAAAATAAATCAGACTGGATGCCCATTAAATAGTCCACCTCATCTAATCTCCTTGTAAACAAATCAGGATGCATACTCAGTGCACAGATCATCTGGAAACATCCTAAAGAGGATGGTACCACTGAAAACAATACTGATTTCTTTATTCATTTTGCATATATGGCTCCCTCTGGTGGAAAGAAATGGTTAGAGAAAGAGTATTAAGGGGGTAATGAGAGCATAATGTTTAGGGCCAGTTTAAACATGGATACTGACAACCGCTTTGTGGTCTCTCGTCTCCACTATTCCTCCAGTGCTTCCTCCACTGAGAGACTCAGTTTGTTCGCCATGTTTGCTGCAACCATGCAAGTGGCTTAACTCTGTATTTCCTGCAAGAGGTTTCCACTCCAGCATAACATTCCTGCTGCTTCCCTGTTCATGAGGCACACAGAGCTCATCCCCTAGCCTGTAGCAGAGCCGCCATTTATCCCCTTTGTGCCATGAAGTTTCATATTTCTTTTGGTATGACTTCTTATTTCGCTTTCATGACTCGGTGTTAAAGCACCTGCTTTGCAGGCAAAAGGCCCCATGTTCTATCCTGCAACGTCTCCGGGTACAACTGGGAGAGACGCTTGTTTGAAATCCTGGACAGCAGAGCTGGCAATAATGTTATGAAGGCTGCACGCCAATCTCTACCAAGCGATGCACAAACTTCCAGCGGGTTGGGTTCCAAGCATTTTTCAGGGTTGTATTTCCATTGGGAAGATCGAGTCACAGCAGGGGCTAGTGTCTTTAAGAAATATGGTTTATTAACGCATATTTACACTTGGAAGTCTGTAATGGAGGGGGTGCAGAACATTATACCCCAATAGTGTCTTTCATTGCCCCTCCCATAGCTTCAGCAAACTTGGGGCCAAAGCAGCAGTCATGGCTCCCGATCTCTCAGGGCAGCCTCCACTAGCCAGTGCCAAAATGGTGTTATGCCCACCCTTTCCAAACTGTGTTTTTAAAATGCCACAATTTTTCCTTCAGACCATGTGATCACCCACTGCCCATCGGGAACTCCCCCTCTCAGCTTACATCCCTGAGCACTGAAATCCTAAACCTGGCGTTATACAAATCATCACAACTGAGTGCACACTAATGTTGGAAGAGACCAGTGCCGGATTTACGTATAAGCTCAACAAACTATAGCTTAGGGCCCCACTCTCCCCCCCCCCCCCCATTTAAAGGAAATAAAACCTGATGTACATTTCCAAAATATAAGATAAAAAACAAAATAAAACCTACATATAGCAACAGTATTTTGTGTTGTGTAGGCTCCTATGATGTAAGTAATGGCGCCTGCTAACCTGCTCGCTAAAATATCACTGGTTTGCTCCTTTCTATATCTAGGATGCCTACATTCTGCGTGGACTGGCTGCGTGGCAACATGTGCAAATGGCTTTAGATACCTATTGGGCCCATAAATTACCACATAGCATATATTCAACACAAAAAACAGTGACAATTTGTTGTTGACAAAGGACAGCTGGACATATAAAGGGCCCCATTGCCTTCAGTAGCTTAGGGCCTCATCAAACCTAAATCCGGTCCTGGAAGAGACCCAATGCTAGAAGAAGCTGCATTTGCTAAAGCAGAGGGATTTCTGCTGCAGACGCTCAATGCAAAATAAAATGGAATCTGGTGATAAGACTGCAACGTTTTATATTCTTCCAGATAAATTGGTACCATCGGCGTAGGTGGCACCTGTCATTTGACAGCAGTTGAAAAGAGGAGGCGAGGGCAGCAAATTTCAAAGAGAGGCAATCTGGGGACATCGTCACACTTGTGCGTTTGATCTGTTGCTTTGTTTTGTTGATGTTGTGCTTTCCCCTGTACTGGAGATATGGAATGAAGCACACCTTGCTCTTGCGAACGGGTGTCTGGATACCATGTCACTGAAAAGCGCACTTGTGGGTTCTTACTGAAGCAAAGCGTGAAAACAAGCCCCCTAACTGCATGTATGAACCACCTTCTTCCCCAGCAAGCCAGGATCATGAGTGAGGTGTCGCAATGCTGCCTAGCAACATCACCATAGAAACAGACATGAGCAAATAAACCTGCCGGCTTTTTGGATTATTGCTCTCCTTGCATTGGCATGAATGATATAAGACATGAATGATACAAGTGCCTAAAATAGTCATTCCAAATATTGTCAGTCTGTGGAGGAATGTGTTAATGCATCAAACCAGTGGCGTAGCGTGGGGGGGTGCCAGGGGTGCCGGCCGCACTGGGCGCAACATCTGGGGGGGCGCAAGTCCAGAGGGCCCAGCCCCGTTGTGCCCTCAGCCCGCCCCTATTGTCAGAGCGGCCGGCCAGCCTCTGCCTGCTCCTACCTTGCCCACCCGAGGACTGCGGCAGCGCCTGCCCCCGTGGCCACCTACCCCCGCCTCGCCCATTGGCTTGCCTCCCTCGGCCCCGCCTCTCTCCGATGGCCGCGGGGGTGTCCTGCTTGGCGCCGGCGCCTTTTTTCAGGAGGTAGGGAGGCTGGACGGGGAGGTGGGGTCGAAAGCGGGCAGAGAAGGAGGGGAGCTCGTAGCCAAAAGGGCTGCACCGGCCGGCAAAGGGCCAGGGAAAGTTTGGAGAGGAGAAACGCACCGTCATGATTTCCTGGTGGAAGCGGCAGGATTAGGGATGGCGAAGCGTAATTACGCACGAATTTCGCTGGGTGAGAGCTTCGGGGATCGATCGGCGGAAATGGGAATCAATTGGAATATGAGAAAGAGAGAGATAGAGGGACCATCATTCATAGGCATAGATTTGTAGGGTTAGGGGGCGCAAATCCACGGGTTAGGGGGCGCAAATTACTTGCCTTGCCCCGGGTTAGGGGGCGCAAATTACTTGCCTTGCCCCAGGTGCTGACAACCCACGCTACGCCGCTGCATCAAACAAACACCCTTTGTGTCAGATTATGTATTGACAATGTTTAAAGAGCGGAGGAGAAAGAGGTGCTCTTGGCGGTTCCTCGCACAGCTCTAGAATTCGCTTGAACATTTGGAGACTCCGTGGAAACAACCCAGCCCTTAAATTTATTGTATTTAGGAGATAACAGAAATCACTGGGTAAAGGCTGACCAAAAGTCCAGAGGAAGCATTATTTACGATGGGGTGGAAGCTTCACAGGCTATGAAGGACTTGCTCACAAATTTATTGACAGCTGCACGATTTATTATAGCTAGGAAGTGGAAGGGGCAAGCAGAATATAAAATGGAAGAATGGTATAAAGAGGTGTGAGGTATAGCAATTAATGATAAATTAACATTAAGGTAAGATTGAATATGCAGGAGAAATGATTTTGAGGAGATATGGAGAGTGTTTGTAGAATTTGTACTGTTAAAACGGAAAAGGGTCAAACCATCGCAAGAAGTGTTGAAATTTTGGGAGGTTGGATAGTTACAATGGAATGGTCTCGGTGTTGGGGTGCACATTTTTATTCTTATTTATGAAAATTACTTTGTGGGATTTTTTAAAAAAAGAATGTATAAACTGTAAATAAATGTATAAGATATAAATAAAAGAATGAATAAAAAAGGGGGAAATACTGTATTTATTTATAACATTATTTTATACAGTGGTACCTCGGGTTACATACGCTTCAGGTTACATACGCTTCAGGTTACAGACTCCACTAACCCAGAAATAGTGCTTCAGATTAAGAACTTTGCTTCAGGATGAGAACAAAAATCGTGCTCCGGCGGCGTGGCAGCAGGAGGAGGCCTGGCCCCATTAGCTAAAGTGGTGCTTCGGGTTAAGAACAGTTTCAGGTTAAGAACAGACCTCCAGAATGAATTAAGTACTTAACCCGAGGTACCACTGTATTAGGATGGTGAACTTGTGGCCTTCCAGATTCTGCTGAATTGTAACTCCCATCACTCCTGATTTACTGTAGAAGGCAGAAAGCTAGGAATCACAAGTAGGCAGAGGCCTGTTGAGCTCAGGTCTCACTCGCCGGCTTCCCATTGGCATCTGATTGACCATTGTGAGATCAGGAAGCTGGACTAGATGGGCCTTTGGCCTGATCCACTGGAAGGCTCTTCAGGGCAGGACTTTGGGGCAGAGGTCCTTAAACCTACTTATCAAAATGAGCAAATGCAGAAGTACCAGCTTAGCCACATCTTGTTTGTTAGTGTTCTTTCTAACGTTCCAGTTCATCAACTGGTCCCAGGGTGGTAATCCAAAAGAAGCTGACTGAAAACTACATCTAATAGATCACAAAGCATTCTTAAAATACCTAAGGTCAACCAGCAACAGGAGACAGATTTGAACTGAGGTAATTATGACAGTTCTCAAACACACACACACACACACACACACACACACACGGCCTTGGGCAAAGAGATGCAAGTGACAAGAAGTCAACAAGGTTGGTATCAGATGCCTCTCCATCTAGTTGGGTCGGTTTAGCCTGGAAAAGAGGAGACTGAGAAGCGATATGATAGCCATCTGCAAATATCTGAAGGGCTGCCACACGGAAGATGCAGCAAGCTTGTTTTCTCCTGCTCCGGAGGCTAGGACCTGAATAATAATAATAATAATTTATTTATACCCCAGCCACTCTGGGCGGCTCCCAACACAATATTAAAATACAGTAATGCATCAAACATTAAAAGCTTCCCTAAACCAATGGCTTCAAGTTACGTGAAAGGGAATTCCAGTCAAACTTCAGGAAGAACTTTCTGACAGTAAGTGCTCTTCAACAGTGGAACGGGACTCCCTCTGAATGTGGTGGACTCGCCTTCCTTGGATGGATCACAGGGGGTTGGACTAGATTACCCGTGGGGTCCCTTCCAATGCTACAATTCTATGATTCGATTTATTATTCCCTTGTTAGGCATATTAATGTAAAGGTAGATTATTTGCAACTCCAAAATGTTTGTAGACCTTAAAGTTCATTTTCTTTCCAAAGCCTCTTCTCTCTCACTCATCCAGTTTTCCCTTTCCACCCTTCTGGATGTTCATAGCTTGTGACTCTCTGGATCGATTGATTTCTAGGACTGTTATCATTGGAATAGCAGATTACTGTATAAACAACCGCTTGTCATTTATTCAATAAACCAGCAGGTGGAGCTGAACTGCCAGGTAGCTAAGCTCAACAGACCAAGCCATTGCTTGCTTTGCTCTTGCACAAACTGAAGAAATGCGCAGGGATGCCAACGTCATCGGCAAAGAACAGTGAACGCTGATGTAAGGGCATTGGGTGACAGCACAAAGGGTAACTGTGGGATAGAGTGACTTTTTAATGTCTCAGGGTTTTACGTGCTGGGGTGGGAGTCATAACTGAGAGGACAAAACCTATTTTAAAAACAACTAAACAGCCACAAATTAGCAAGTGTTTGAGTCCCCCAAAACTCTTTTTAACATTTAGCCTGAAGAAGAGTTTGGGTGAACACAAAAGCTTGCTCACTACTTGTGACTTTGCACTGATCATAATAAAGCTACTTGCTGCTTTTTTTCTATTAAAAACAGATCAGTTAACTGCATTCTTCTGTGTAATTCAGACAAAGGAAAACTCTCCCCTCCATGTTTTGGGACTACAACTCCCATCATCCCTGACAACTCGTCCTGTCAGCTAGGGATGATGGGAGTTGTTCCAAAACATCTGGAGGGCCGAGTTTGCCTATGCCTGGTGTAATTAGTTGCATATTGCCGCAGAATGCCTTTCCAGGGAACTCAGTGGTGTTAAACCGACAGACATTGTAAGTTGCTGGTTCATTTCCAGATTTCTGTCTTTGGGAGAAATGGCTGAATTATTCACAGACTGGTAGAAGAGGCAACATTTTCATCAAACCACCGGCTTTTTTGCTTTTTGATCTAAAATAAGGGTCACACTTTATCTGTTCCATTTTAACAGGAGGCATAGCTGTCAACTTTCAGATTTGAAAATAAGGGATCAGCAGCCTCGAAAATCAGCCTCACCTGTCGCGGAGACAGTCTACAGGATATCTAACAATCCGGGATAGCAGCAGGAAGCAGCGGGAAACGGCGCTGAAATAAGGGAATTTCCCACAAAAAAAGGGAAGGTTGACAGCTATGGCAGGAGGCATGAAATAATCAAACGTGTGTGTGTCTGTGTTTAAATGCATATATTATGCATTTACACAGGCTGGGATACCATGAGGAGAGTTTTCCCCTATGTGTACACTACATCTGTTGTGAAATTATCCTACAAACAGCAACAACAAAAGCACCTTGAATCAGGAGGGGGGAAACAGGTAGAGGGCAGCATGTGACCAGCCAGAGAGAAGAAACTCAGCAGCTTTGCTGTTGAGAAGATCCAGGCGAGAGGCATAATCTGATCAGCAAACAATTTCATTTGAAGTGCAGAACAATTAATAATGAGTTTGTCTGTGGCAGGACGTTTATTTATACCAGATAGGATGGCCCATTGAGCTCTGTAAACATGATTAGTTCCTTTCAGCTTGCTATGTCGAGCAATTAATGACCTACCGAGCTGCATGCAGCCCACCAAGCATGTCCGGTGGCCTCCTAGAAGACCAGTCAACCAGTTTTTGCTTCCTGGAACTGTAAAGATGAGGGGGGCTCATCAAGCTACTGGCAGGCCCCCCTCCCTGGCTGCTGGGCTACGTTTATCTTGGGGATCACAAGAGGCGTAGGCCTGCCACAAAGGAAAATAAAATATCACATAAGCCGGCAGAGGGCAAAAGCCAAACAAACGCATAAGCAGTATGACTAGTTCCACAGCGGTGGTTACAACTTCAGATGCTCTGTAATCAATCATGTTGTAAGGCCCGGAGACAGTTGTTTCAGAGAGCAGATGGAGGTATAAAACAGGCTTCCTCCACAGTGTATACACACTCATCCCACGGTCATCGGGGTTTCACAGACAAAAACAAGGCCCTCCGTTTTCACGCCACAGCTCACTGCCAGCTCACACGAACACACAACTGTCCCACTATTATGCATTAATTAACACTTTTCTCTGCCCGCTCTTCACTCTATTTAGTCCACGCTTGTGTTACCTACCCTTATTTAAATGCAAAGAAAGTGCCTGGGTTAGAGACACACCAGAAAAGCAGCATCGTCCTATAAACCGTTAACCAGCTCAGAATAGGAACATTGGAAGCTGCCTTAAACTAGGTTGGACCAGACACTGACTGGCAGTAGCTCTCCCCTGTGAAGAGACGGGTCTTTCCCAGCCCTTACTGGAGACCTTCTTTGTGCATAGCATGAAATCTGCTGCTTAGCTATAGCTCCTCCATATTAAAACTCACTGCAGTATATGACAGGACTGCCTGGCTACTAAATGGCATGTACCGTAAATGTTTATATGCATGCGCTGACGTATGTGTGTACTAGAGGCAAGATGTACCCACTTCCTCCATCCAGATTTTACTTCACAAGTCCCTTGTTTCAAAACACCTAGAAGCGCTCACAGTTAAAGAATGACAACCCCAGCAACACACACCAGCAGTATTTTAAAAGGCATCTTCTCCTCCATCTAGAGATTTTAGGCCCAGGGCGGTTCACCTTACCAAATAATTTGAGTGCTGATCTGGTTTGATTGCTTTCAAACATACCATGTCATATTTCCTGCTTTGTCTCAATCACAATTTTTCTTTCTTCCTGGTTTTACTGTCCCTGCCTCTAGAAATTTGCTACCCTTCTTTTATATGGACCCTAACCCTGAATCTAATCAGAATTAAGTCCCTGAGTCTAACTTCAGTGAGACTCCCAGTAGAATGGTTGTTTGCCTGCAGGAGATACACATATTCATATCAACTCTTTCTGGATGGCTTGTTCAAAGTGTTGCTTAGTTGCTGGCCTGGAATGTAGCCAATCTAAGCATTTTTCTGCAGTGTAAGAAAAATCAAAGAACTGCCACTGCCCCAGAGATTAATTTGTTCCATTTTATCCTGGCCTGCCATCTGTCTGGAGCTGTTACCCTGCTTACGTTTGCCAAGCCTTCTTCCTGAATCTTTCCAAATTGAAAAATAATGATGGGGGCGGGGGTTAGGGGGTCTTCTCTCTTTGTTCATTGATTAAGTCCATAGCAAAAAGTTATGAACAGAGAGTTGGATATATGGACTGGGGAAATGCTTGGTTCAAATCCAAACTTGGCCATGAAGCTCATTAGATTGCTTTGGAAAGTCACCAGGGTTGCTTCCATGGCAGCCCTTTTCTCTGGAATGGATATATTTTGCTCACTTTTCATTTTTTTTTTTTTTAAATTTTTATTGGGTTTTCACATTTTATATAGACAAAAACAAAACACAGAACACCAAAACAAACATAAAAGACGACGAACATGTACAATTTCCTAACATCTTATTTTCTAACCCTAGTCCTTGACTTCCCCCCACCCCCACCCTTGCCTCCCTATTCCCAAATTTATGTCAGCAAGTTGGCATTTCCTTTTCCATCTTAATATTAATCCTTTTATAAAGAAAAACAAAAATAAATTTTCCCTAAGTTGGACCCCAATTCTCTTCCTTCGATTTCTCATTTTTTCTTGAATAATTTTCTTATTAACTAAACCCCCTGGTCTTGAGTGTTGTTTGAATTTAAATGCTTCCCTCCCTCCCATCCCCGGTTTGCGTCCTTTCCCAAGACATGTCCAAAATAACATTTTTTAGCCTGGATTCCGCACATCCGAGGCTCTCAAATCTCTTTCAGTCCCTCTCCGCCGGTTTTGTTGGTAGTCCTTTTTGTCGGTCATCGAGTCTCGAAAGAGTTCCTTCACAATCAATCCAATCAGTCCATAGTCTCTTCCCATATTTAGAAACAACTGCTGAAGAATTTCCACAAGGCCTGAGTCTTGATGATAATCAAAATCAAAGTCTATGTGGAGGCCCCAATTATACTTCTTTATTTCAAGTTCCTGAATTCCATAAACTCCCGGGGCCTCCACTTTCGTCTTCTATATCTTTCGTAGGCTTAAAATGGATTTAATCCAATAGTCTCCTTGCTTGTGTTCTCCAAATGTCGGCTTCTGGTTAGTATTTTCCCACTTAACTTGTTCTCTTTCTTGTTTTGTCTTCTCCTCTTCTTTGTTTATTATTTCGAATTCAGCTGTGGGTTCTTTCTCACTCAAGTCCTCATTACATTCAGCAGAACTACTTGTTTCAGAATTCAAGGTCATCAGTTGTTTACTCATAGCTGTAGTCTGCTCCTGTAAGGTTCCCACCAGTGAAAACATCCTTTCGATTTCTCTCAGTATCTTTCCACCCACAGCCATTGTAATTCCACAGAATTCCCCCTAGAGGGAATCTGGTTACTTAATGTTCTTTTCTCCAACAATCCTCTGTCCTGTTATTGTTTCTTTGTTTCCAACAATTTTGATTCAATTGTAACTCCTTTTAATCCGGAGAGATCTTAAATAGCAATTTTTCCACTGTTAACAGTCCATTTGACAGCTTTGACAGCTGTCAAATTCTGCTCCTCTAAACAGGCTCCAAAGCAGGTCGCTCCCGGGCCCGGGAGGGAGGGTTGTTTACAACAAAACAAAGTCTCTTCCAACACTCCACTCTCCTGCTCAAATTTGCCTTTCCAAATCTTGGAAGTTACTGTCTTTTTAAAACTCACCCTTTACAGGGTAGGCACTCCAGCTTAGCTCTTATATCGTTGCTCTGGATCGTCTACAAGGGGGGGGTGGGGACTTCCTTTTAGCACACCCCCCGGTCGTCTCAAATTCAGAAGGTAAAATTTTTAAAGTTCAGTTCCAGATTACTCACGGGTTCTTTTTTTCAGTCCAAATTTCAAGGAAGGACGTCAGCGCTCTCCAGTTATGGCTCGCGGCTTCGCTCAGCGGCGGTAGCGATCGACTCTCAGTGCCGCGCCGTCCCCCGTATCCCCTCCGTAGCCTTTAAAAAGGCTCTTCGCGAATCAGGGGGGGCGCTTAAGGCACCCGCCGAGTCTTCAGTCCGCAGGCTTCCGCGCCTGCGGTTTTTAAGGGTCCCCGTGTCGCCGGCACGGCAAAGACCCATCCACCGCTGAGCCGATTCCCTCCGGAGCTCGGAGGGAATCCGCCATTTCCAGATCGCGCCAACCCGGAAGTCTATTTTGCTCACTTTTCAAGGCATATGCAGAAGATATTGTCCCATCATTGCAATTTGTCACTTTTTGGTTGGCCTGTACTGAGATGGAGACTGTGAGGATATGATACACAAGACACCCATTGAAGGAATGGCAAAAATGGACAGTCAACAAGCACAATTAATGATTGTACAATAGAATATGAACAAGAATATCTACCATACTTGGCTTCTGCTGAGTGGACAAGGGAGGGGGTGTTTACATTTCCTCATTGTATGTTTTCATTTTGTGTTCACTTAATGTATATTATTGCAAAATCAATAAAAATATTACAGTGGTACCTCGGCTTACAAACATCTCGGGTTACAAACACTTCGGGCAGACCCCACTAACCCAGAAGTAGTACCTCGTGTTAAGAACTTTACCTCAGGATGAGAACAGAAATCACGCGGCGGAGGGAGGCCCCATTAGCTAAAGTGGTTAAGAACGGTTTCAGGTTAAGAACAGATCTCTGGAATGAATTAAGTTCATAACCAAAGGTACCACTGTATATTAAAAGAAAGAAAGATCAGATTCCTCTGGCCATGTGAACCCTGCAATCTAGGCTGAGCAAGAACAAAACGAAAACCAGCTGTGTGCTGAGTAGCGATGAGACTCAGCCCTAAGACAGGGGAAAGGACTGCTTTGAAAGTAAACCCTCTTCTTCAAAGAATTTGTTGGCATCCACCATCGCACCCAGAGTGTTTGCGAAGTCCTGTCACAACATGTGTTTGGAGTTTTTCCCACTGCTTTTCTCCTTGGGGTCTAGCTTTGATTGGTGTATGCTCTATGTTTATAGCAGGGAAACTACCCTGGGTTAAAATAATAATAAATAAAGATAACATTTTAAAAACCAGGAGAAAAGCGACTGGCTAAGGATTGCTAACTGGGGAACATGTCATCTCTTAGCAATGCAGCTTGGCTGAATGCATACTTGAGGGCTGTGGTGGTCCTTGCTGGTCTGTAATATATAGGTTTCGGTTTTTTATTGCAGTGAGATCACTGCCTCCTAATACTTGAAACGTAAACTTCAGAATAATGAATAATGGCTGGCTTTTGTGTACTAAAGAAACACATGACAGGAACGCCACTGTCCTGGGGTGAAGTTTAAGAATGGAGCCCTGCAGAAACCCAACCCCAAGTGTTGAAAGAACATTTGGGGGCACACGGACTATCCCTGCCCCCCTCCCTCATTACTCACATAGGCCAAGAGCACTTCACTCTACCACCAGTGCCCACAACAGAAATGTTTATTTACTATCTGTGCATTTGCCCTGTTGTAAATTTTTTTGGGGGGTCAGTCTGGATGATACACGTAGATCCCTTCCAGACCTGTGATCCTGTGTAAATGAGGGTAGACTCTGTAAGAGGAAATCAAACCTGTTGCTTTGTTAAGATAATATTTTGTGAGGTAGAAGAACAATAGCCAGAGCTGTGTGTGCAGGTTTGGCTGATGCTGGAGACACAGAGGCTTATCTTGTTCTGTACTGAACCCAAATCACTGGCAATAATAATAATAATAATAATAATAATAATAATAATAATAATAGATTTATTTATTTATACCCCGCCCATCTGGCTGGGTTTCCCCAGCCACTCTGGGCGGCTTCCAACAAAATATTAAAATACAATGGTCTGTTAAACATTAAAAGCTTCTCTAAACAGGGCTGTCTTCAGATGTCTTCCATGGACACCTAATGGGGAAGCAAGGTCTATTGGAGTGTTGATGGTGTGAGGCTCTCCATCTTATGCTCAGGGTGTACAGTGGTGCCCCGCAAGACGGATGCCTCGCAAGACGAAAAACTCGCTAGACGAAAGAGTTTTCCATTTTTTGAGTCGTTCCGCAAGACGAATTTCCCTATGGGCTTGCTTCGCAAGACGAAACGTCTTGCGAGTTCTTGCGAGTTTGTTTCCTTTTTCTTAAAGCCGCTAAGCCGTTAATAGCCGCTAAGCCGCTAATAGCCGTGCTTCGCAAGACGAAAAAACCGCCAGACGAAGAGATTCGCGGAACGGATTAATTTCGTCTTGCGAGGCACCACTGTATATCTTCCATATATTCTCAAGACACCACAGTCTCCACTGACCTTAATTCCAAGGAAACCGAACCCTAGATATGTGCTGGAACACACACACACACACACCTCTTGCCACTCAGAGATTGGGGTACATGCAAAATACTGACGTACACATGCAGAGCTCTTTTATGCCTGTAGATCCCTTTCTCACATCAGGTGAGGAGGTGGTTGGTGAGGAAGTGTTTCCATTGTGGGCGCTGGCGGCAGGGCAATGTGGTCTGAGAGTGCATTTCTGTTTGCATTTATTTGCAGATATATAGGTTGAGCATAGATGGAGGTCCATTGCTTAAACCAGGGGTGGGTGGGATTTGGAGAAGCCCACTTAACAATGTTTAGAAAAATAAGGATATGACAAGAATTTGTATTGTTTGTTTTTCTGTTTGTGTTCTTTATTTGTGTTATAAAATGAATAAAAAAAATTGGGGCGGGGGGGAGGTTATCAAAGAAAGTTATCTTTCTTGCTTATGTATTATTCTTATTCTTATTCTTATTCTTATTCTTATTAATTACCCATCCTTCCCTATAAGGTACCAGGACAGGTTACAACATGAAAACTGTTTAAAACTGTTTTAAACAACTTCCAAGTGGACTGTCTTTGCAGACACAGAAACAATTAATTGTTATAAATAAATAAATGTTTTAGCTCTGGTAAGAAGCATGCAGCCTCAGATGTCAGAGCCCTTAAGGCTGCAATTCCAAGCCCATGTATCTAGGGATAAGCTCCACAGGATTCAATGGGCTTACTTCTGTTCCAAGTAAACATGCTTAAGAGTGTGGCGTAAAAGTACCCATATCTAATAGAAGCAGGAGTTTTTTTTGGCAACGGAGGCATTGTTTAGACTCCGCAGGATGCTGCGGGTTGTTTTTTTTAACTAGCTCATAACAGTTTTAAAGTGGACAAGCCACTAAATCAAAAGCGACTTACTTGCCAATGCCCTTTTAAGTCAGTGCCTTGGAGCTTGTTGCATGATGGACCTTCTGCCATTGGGTGTTATTATGAGAAATGATCAAATGCATAAACTCTGCGGAGCTGGGTTATTCGTTACCTTATAGTAAAATCTAGTCTGAAAACCCAGCCTTTCTTTTTCGAAGCCTGAAAGTTGCATTTATGAGCTGGTAGAGGCAGTGTGGCTCAGTGTTTAGAGCAGGGATGGGGAAAGCCTGCTATAGTAAGAACAGTAGATTCCCAATCCCCGGGGGGGGGGGAGGCAGGAGATGTTTGTTTGTTTGTTTGTTTGTTTGTTAAATTTGGCTACCAGCCTACACCCATAGATCTCAGGGCAGTTCACAACATAAAATTATAAAATATAAAAAAACACAAAATAAAAATAAGAAAACAAACCAATAATCCTCCCTTCTGTAACATGTTTGAAAGATAGATAAATAGATTATAGATAGATAATGATGATGATAATAATAATAATAATAATAATAATAATAATAATAATAATAATAATTTTATTATTTATATCCTGCCCATCTGGCTGGGCTTCCCCAGCCACTATGGGTGGCTCACAGCATACATCAGAACATATGAAAACATCAAACATTTAAAAGTAGAGATAGAGATAGATGATTGATAGACAAACATATAGACAGACAGACAGACAAACAGACAGACAAATAGCTTACCTTGCATGGCTGCTGTGAAGATGAAAATGGGGGAGAAGCATGCATGCCACCTTCAACTCCTTGGAAGAAAGTTGGGGTGCAAATGTAATAATTAATCAGATAAATTGTCTCTCTTCTTATGTAGTCCCACCTGATCAGCATTCACGGAAACAGCATAAGATGCTTCTAAGAGTCATGTGTGAAAACTTCATTAATTTTTATTACACCCTTATATAAAAACCACACCTGTATTCTAAAGCAATAAAGCCCATCACCATCAACAAACATTTTTCTTTCTAAAACAAATTCCACAACTTGTGATCTGCTGAGCCAATTGCCTTCCAGCAACCACAGTTTATAGCCTGTGAAGCCCTCCTGGTTGTTGTTTTTTTGGCCATTGCAGGCAATCAGAAAATCCCAAAGATTTATTTATCGCTTGACAAGCCACCATCTTGGTGGGGGAGCTCCACTTGGCTGGATGGGTTATAAGGCTGGAATTGACATGAGTCGTCTTTGAAATGTGTCATTGGCACACCAAAAGGTGGTGTGGGTTTTGATCAACTGATTGGCAAAACTGCTTAGCAGCCTGGTGAGCAAACTCAAATTGCTCCTTGCCTGCTTCCTCTCAGCAGCTAAAGCAGAATTTTGTGCCTAGGCTGATAAATTTTTATAACAGGTTGCCTATTACTGGCTGATGTTAACTCTAACCTATCATTTGTTTTCGCGGTGGGTGTTAGCAAATATTTTCAACTTGCAGATAGCGATGTACAGCTTGTTCTACTTCCCCACCAACTAAGAGGATTTTAGAATTCAGGTTTCTTGGAACAACCAAAAGAAAAAGTCTAATTCAGGGGTCAGCAAACTTTTTCAGCAGAGGGGCCAGTTCACTGTCCTCAGACCTTGTGGGGGGCTGGACTATATTTGGGGGGGGCATGAATGAATTCCTATGCCCCACAAATAACCCAGAGATGCATTTTAAATAAAAGCACACATTCTACTCATGTAAAAACACCAGGCAGGCCCCACAAATTACCCAGGGATGCATTTTAAATAAAAGGACATATTCTACTCATGTAAAAACACGCTGGTTCCTGGACCGTCTATAGGCAGGATTTATAAGGCAGTAGGGCCGGATCTGGCCCCTGGGCCTTAGTTTGCCTACCCATGGTCTAATTCCCCTGCCCCCACTGTGTCAACAAAACTGTTACCAAGGTTGATGTTGTGTTTCCAGAACATGGAAGAAATATACTTGGTGAGCCTTTGTGAATAAACAGGAAGACTGTGAGCCAATTGAAGTTGTTTTGCTTTGGGTTCAAGCAGGGAGAGAAGTCTATGCGCTTAAAGCTGTACTAGGGCGTGAGGATGTGTGTGTGCAAATTTAGAAAATATTTCTATAATTTAAATAGAAATAAAACACATGTCACCATATTGGGGATGACTGGGGCTGTTGTACACACTGCTGTCAGAAGGGAAAGCCTTACATCTCACAAGTAACCACAGTCTATGAAAGGTCATCAGAAAACTCTCTGTTACTAGTAAGAAATGCTTCCCTTGTAATCTCTTCAGAAGAATCACTGCTTTCCTAACAAGACTTCTATGTGCCAGACAGATTCTAGGAATTTTACTATCATTAAAAGAAAGAGAATCCCCTCAGATACTGGCTTCTCCAAGCAATAACATATTTATCTTCAAAAAGATAATGTGATTTAAACACTAAATTTAGCCCATTATCCATAAAGTTGATATATTGCTGTCACAAAAGTTAATAATATTCCGACAAGTTTTCCTGTTGTAATAGAATGGGGAAGTGTTAGGGATGGAGTGGGGAGCAGTTATCTTCCTCAGTCTAAAATTGACCATAAATCTGTTGTCAAAAATATCATGGGGAGAATTTTATTTTTTTTACCATTACAGGTAAAAGCCTAGCAACTTGTGATTTTAACTATTCTAATCTTCTTAAAGTAATCCCCAAAGTGTTCTGTTCATTGCATCCTTATCTGAAACATATTGCTCTGAGGTCAATGTTGGAATTACAACTGCATTCCAATGGTTCATATTTTCCATGGCAAGTTATTGCCTTCTGAGGCGAAATTGAAAGCCAGTGCAAGATTACAGAAATCATGTCATCTTGCTTTTATGTATCAAGAGGTAGTTGGGTTTGGGTTTTGCATTTTTATTTTTATTTTAGCTATCTTATTTTGTTTGTACAGCATTGATTAAATTTACCTTTATAATTCCATTTTTGAGAGCGGCAAATTCTAACCATTTTAGCATAAAGGGAGCCTTAATTTATATGCTTGAGTTGGATTCAAATAACTAGCTGTGATCAAGGCCTTGGGGGCATAGTAAAAGGGTATTTTGATCTCCTCCCCATACCTTTTCTCTTAACACAAACTGCTTTTATTTATGTGTTTTATTTTTGCGATTATTTATTACATTGCATAATGGAGCAGGTTCTTGTCTCCACAAACTGTTAGCTTATTACATATGACTGAGATGAAGAGATGCTACCTAATTAAATATGCCATTGGAAAATTGCAGTGGGCCAGGCCACATATTTGGCGAGCCCATGCGCTAACCCCTCGGCCTGGGAGCCAGCCCATAAATAACACGATAACAATGTATGGGATTAAAATAGACCACAACTTTTTTGATTTCAGATGTAGGAAACCTTGGCTTAGCCATTGGACGGCATCCATCTCAGCCCCATTTTTGTCTGAGGATACGCAGGGCAGACTACAAAATGTGAATTTACACAGCGGGGCCCCCACTTCACCAATGTTGGGAGTTTGACCTTACGCTGCCGCTCAGGGCCCGTGACTCCGGCAATCAACCCTTTAACAGGCCCTGCAAACGCCGCCACATAGGGGTGCATAATAATGCTACCCCCCATTCTGAAGAGAAACTATAGGATACCATCCAAGGCCTAAAACCGCCAAAGTTGTGACAATTGCTATGGAGAAGGCAAAACCTGCAGAGCAGGGGAAACTCCTTCCCGGCTCTGGGAAACATCAACCATTGTGTGACCGTAGCAACGCCCACAGACTTAGGAAGGAAAGGTTAGCCTGCAGGAAAACCACATTAGAGGGAGGGATGGTTGGTGACACTCCAAAGACTGACTGGAGAGAAGTCAGCTGGAGCCTGCCCTACCTGGCCCTCGCTCCGCCCCCCAGCCAGCAGCCGATTGGTTAGCTGGGGAGGGGGCGGGGTGACGGCCACCAAGCCAAACGGGGTGTCATCCAGGCTTAGGAAGCCCACACCAGGTTGCAAAACCTGCCCACTGCTTTGACTGGTGAGTGGTAATTGGTAGCTGTCATGTCTCCTGTGCACTAGCTGCCTGCAGAGGCAGCATGGAAACAGAGAATAAATGTTAATTTAGTGCCGAGCCAAAACAAACCAACAAATCCTCAAGAGATTATTTCTGCTTTGGAAGGAGTTGGGTGGTTGGAGAACTAAAGAAACCCAACAGAAAGAAGATAAAAGTATATTAAAAAGTAGTAGTATAAGCTGAAAGGTCTAATGCTGAGACTTCTGGGTTGGCGCCTCTGGCAATGGCGGATTTCCTCCGATCGGGAGGAACCCGTTCCGTGGAAAACAGGGTCTGAACCGCCACGGCGAGGTGGAGACCCATCAAAAACCACAGGCGGGAGAAGCCTGTGGATGTGGGATTCGGCTGGCACCTTTGCGCCCCCTCCACTCACGGGGAAACCCTGTTTTGGGGATCCGGAGCGACGTGGGGTGAGTGGCGCGGTGCTTCTTTCACGGAGTGAAGCCGCATTGCTGTTGCCGGAGAGCGCTGACTTTTTCCTGTGGACAATTGGATTTCAAACAACTGCCCGTGAGTAGAACGGAAAATTGGACTGTGAAAATTTTTTAATTAGGCACCGAAAGCGGGAAGGTCTAAACAGGAAGTCCGCCTTCCGCTTTTTGTAGATAGATTGAAGCAAAGACACGGCAAGCTAGAGTTCAGAAAGTCGTTTGTAAACAACTAAATTTTCATCATTTAAAATTACTGAACCCCCCTTGGAAGCAGGAGAAGAGGGGGGAACCTTTTTTAGACTGTTTAAACCTGCAGAAGAGAGAGTAAAGAAAGGTAATTTTCCACCGTCTTGAACCTGGAAGCGGGGTGTCAAGACAGACGTTTTGGAGAAGTTCATTGACTATGGACAAACGTTTTGACAGATAGTTAAAAGAATAGAATCATATTGATTCCATTGTTTGCTTTCGCTTTTAAAAGGAACAAAATATTGACAAAATATCTGAAAAAGGAAAACTTTGTTGCTAAATCTGCCTTTTTTTAAAAAAGAGGAGAAAAAAAGACGGATACAAATAGAAATTGCTTCCCCTAGAGGGAGCTTGTGAAACTGTTTTGAAAGTTGAACTGGGGAGTTTTGCAGCTGTAAAAGATTAAAGATCGTGGGACCAGACTTCGACCTTGAATAAGAATGTGCTCAGAGGCTTTGGTGCTTGCCTTTTGCAAGACAAGTGCTTTATTGGAACAGTTACATGAGAAAATGGATTTGATGACAGCTGCGATAGGAAATTTTGGACAGGCAGTGGGTACCTATATAGAACCCACTCAGGAATTAATCCAGGAATGCCCTTTGACAGATGAGATGAGGGAAGAGGCTGTTGCTGGACCTCGGGTGGCAGAGATGGAGGGAGCTGTGGCCCAGCAGGAACATGAGTCGTTGGACTTGATGAATGAACCTGGAAAGAGTCAGACTTGGAGAGATGGAGTTCTGCTTGGCTTGGAGATGGGGAGCTGGATGGACCCCCCTATGCAGAGATGTTTTGACTTTTCAAGTCTGGCTTTAGGCTGGGGGGAGCTCGGAGCTGTGGGGGCCCCTAATTTTGGAGGGGCCTTGAAACATGCCTTTAAGTATCACATGGATTTCAGTGTTGACTATGGAAAAGGGGCTGACTTGTCGAGAAGGGACAAAAATATTGTCAAGTTGGAGTCTCCCAGAGTGAAAGGAGCAGAAGACAAAGTAAAGTACAGGTATAAACATGAAGAAGACCTGCGGAAGGGACATGGAAAAGACCTAAGAGCCTCGGATATAAGGTCACCAGGTTGATGGACTAGATCAGGGGTCTGCAACCCGCGGCTCCGGAGCCGCATGTGGCTCTTTTACACCTTTGCCGCGGCTCCGGGGTGGATACTAGCGGGGGGAGGAGGCGCATTGTGCGCCCCGACACTCCCCACTGTGGCGGGCACTGTACTGGCTGTGACGTCGCATGGGGGCGGTGCGTACATTAGTCACGCACCGTCCCGACGTCACCTTCCCACCCGCCCGCCCGCTACATTGTAAGTGGGATGTACGCTGGTCACTGCATTGAAAGGGGGCATGTACGCTGGTCACTGTTTTGAAGGGGGGAGTGAAGAATACACACACAAAAAAGGTAACTTGTTAATTTAACGTTTATTTCTATGAGGAGGAGTAATTCTGAGGGGTCAAACAAAGAAATAATAAAAAAGCGAGAAAAAAGTTATTTTTATAATGACGGGTTTTGCGGCTCCCAGTTTTTCCCCCCTTCGGAAACGGGTCCAAGTGGCTCTTTTTGTCTTAAAGGTTGCAGACCCCTGGACTAGATGGATGGGACAGAAAGGACTGACAAAACCCGAGACCAGGAGAAGAGACGATGGATGAAGATTGGAATAAAGTTTTAAAATTTTATTTAGAAAAGTATCGTAAAATTAACGAGTATTAGAAAAATGTTGGAATGAAATTATTTGGCTTTAGCAGAAATGTTAAAAAGAATTATGTAAGAATATGATATGGTTAAAAGAATTTGGTATAAGTAAGATTTAAGTTTTAGGTTTTAGGGTTTTTTATGGTAAGATAAGGTTAAAATAGATTAAGGTAATTTAATGACAGAATATTGTGAAAGATGGAAAGGATTTGCTGAGATAATTAACAACTAGAATACAAAAAAGAGAGGTGTGAGGAGGTCGATGAAATAAGTTAATGAAAGTTAAGGATTTGGGAATGTTGGATTTGTTTTTAAATTTGCTGTATATCTTTGTTTTTTGACTGTGTTGTATTGTGTGTTTTGTTTTTTGTTTTTGATTTTGGTTTCTATTGATTTGTATTGTTTAATTGTTACTTTTATCTATTGTTGTCTTTCTTTTTCTCTTTTCCTTGTTTTTTCCTTCTTTTTTTCTTTGTAATTTTAAAATTTCAATAAATATCATTTAAAAAAGAAAGAAAGGTCTAATGCTAAAAAGAAAAAAGAATGAGGGGAACAAACACTGGCTCAAAACTGCTTTTCAAAATGTCTCGAGTAATGAATCGTAGTCAGTTCTAGCAGAAAAATAAGCCAACATATATTCACTGTTTTTGCTCATGTGAATATGAAATACAGTGTTTACAGAGTGAAGCAAGAAGCTGCAAAATAACACATATTCAAAATATGACTGCAGTTGTATTTAGAATAATAAATATAATTAGTCTTGAAACATGGAGTGTGGACAATGGTTTTAGCATCTGAGGAGTTTAATGGGTAGCATGACAGGATGCTTGCAACTCCTATAGAAGTCATTGCCTAGAATCTCAGGATTTAATGGGTTCTCATTCTGCACTTGGGTTCCAAAGCATATGAGTCTTATGCTGAAATTCACATGCTAAGTGTCATGAGTTGTGGGGCTGGGGATAGGCTGAATGCCTCAGCCCCATTCTAATTCTTGAAATAGCCCAGCTAGCTTCTCCATGAGGTGATGGGGCATTAAGGGGAACAAAGGAAGTGGATCTGTGCGAGAGGGCATATGGGTGTCTCTCCCTCAACTCGCAGGTAGTTAGAAAGACAAAAGGCCAGAATAAATATTATGTGAGCTAGATGCTAGAAGCAAAAGCTACATGCTGGAAAGACAGGCAGAGAGAGAGAGAGCACCATGCCTAATTTATGTTGGCATCAAGGGTTGTGGCTATGGGAGAAGCAAGACTGTCTTGTTAATGCTGTTACCCCCTCCATTGCTGGCTCAGGTTGTCTATGATTGTGTAAATAAGCCACATATCATAAAGACACCACAGTTGCCACTGTGTCTCATTCCAAAAGGAAGCACGAACCCTGGATGAGCGCCTGGAACCCCTGGAATCTTGCACCGGTCGGAAATTGGGGTGGCGTGCGACATTATTTTGGCAGCAGCTGCTGATTTAGTAGATCAATAGTAATGCAGAAATGAGCACACACATTTCAAAGCCCATTCAAAGTCCATTTCAATTTCAGAATTTACTTCTGTTGTAGGGCTTTGTTTCGGCTTAAACTGAAAAAAATACTTTGTAGCCTGATCACCAGCTGCTCTGCTTTGCACGTAACAGAATCTGCAGCACACCCAATTATGCTTTATATGATGGGAATAGGTCTATCCGAGAGGGCAAATTATCCACCCATCATATTGTTCATTGCCTTTGTCATGTCCCTAGATCCCTCCAGCTGTGGGGAGATTTCTAGTTCTGACTACACATGGCGACTTGCAAATGTATTTGTACATATAAAGCATCAACACTTGCTTTTAATGATGCTTGGGTCTTTGCCAGTGTGCAATAAAAAAGTGGTTAGGGAGGACAACATGCCAAAGTGTTTGTGCCTTCAGCCTCAATTTAATGCCGCTGTCTACCAATGCTATGGTTTCCATCTAGGAATCCTGTCTCAACACTGGCGTGCATCTGGTGTTTTTAAGGTTTAATGTCAAATTAACTGGCCTGGTTGAAGCCAGACCCTTGCGGTTTCCAGGCAACAGTTCCAAAACAATGGTTAACAAGAGATTTCAGTGTGTGAAATTGTGTGCAGCAGAAGGCAAGATGCAACCAAAGACATGCTTTTATCTTCCCAGACCTGCCTCAGCAAGGTCATGCGTTCCTGTGCACCTTGAGAAACTTGTCTGCTCATCTTTTGAACTGCAGCTCATCGTACCACTCTGTGCTTTCTGTCTGCTGATTTATGCACAACCAGGCAGCACTTGAGGGGCCTGACTTAGCATACATCAAGGCCAGAATCGGAAGCCAAGACCTTGTTGTCTTCTACTCCTCTCCCTACCCAGCACATGTTGTTTCCAAAGGGCCCAACAGCTTTCATCCAAAATAGTTCACAGGTGAGCACATAGGTGCCAACTCTATGGGTCCCTTCAGCTCCCAAAAAAATATTTAGGGGGGACAGGCCCCCCAATATTTTCTGTAAATTGGGTCCTCCCTCCCCCTCTTGGGCAGCCACTTCCCTACCAAGGGGGGGAGGGGGGCAATATGTTGTTCCGAGTTCTTCCGAGTTGGCACCTATGGGTGAACAGCCTGTTCTGCTGCAGATTCAGGTTGGCATATTTCAAAAAGTGAAAATCTGGACAGAAAAGCTTTTCTTTTGACAAAGTGGTTGAGCTCAGTGGCGTAGCGTGGGGGGTGCAGGGGGGGCCGGCCGCACCGGGCGCAACATCTGAGGGTTAGGGTTAGGGTGCGCAAATCCACGGGTTAGGGGGCGCAAATCCACGGGTTAGGGGGCGCAAATCCACGGGTTAGGGGGCGCAAATTACTTGCCTTGCCCCGGGTGCTGACAACCCACGCTATGCCACTGGTTGAGCTTTTCTTAGTTTCAGTGGTTTCCACTGTTTCCAACAGCCGAGATGGCTGGCTATGTCCCGGAAAATTGAGGGAAACCTGGAAGCTGTGCAGAAGCATCTGCTGACAGAAAAGCCAACAGTGAACACAGACAAAGAAATAAGGGGGTCGTTGATATCACCTGTTGTAGGGAGAGTGACCCTTCTCCCAAGTCAGATTGTTTCCCCATCTAGCCCAATATCACCATCTCTGAATGGGAGCAGGATATAAGAAGAGCCTGGTGGATCGGGCCAATGACCCACTTAGTCCAGCATCTTGTTCTCCCATTGGCTTGTGGGATGCCTGCAAACAGCACATAAGCACTCTTCCCTTGCGCCTTCCAGCAAGTGGTATTCAGAATTATTAAAAGGTAAAGGTAAAGGGACCCTTGACCATTAGGTCCAGTCGTGGCCTCTCTGTGGTTGCAGCGCTCATCTCACTTTATTGGCCGAGGGAGCCGGCGTACAGCTTCCGGGTCATGTGGCCAGTATGACTAAGCTGCTTCTGGCGAACCAGAGCAACGCACGGAAACTCCGTTTACCTTCCCGCCGGAGCGGTACCTATTTATCTACTTGCACTTTGAGGTGTTTTTGAACTGCTAGGTTGGCAGGAGCAGGGACCGAGCAACGGGAGCTTTGAACCGCCGACCTTCTGATCGGCAAGTCCTAGGCTCTGTGGTTTAACCCACAGCACCACCCGCGTCCCTTCAGAATTATTACTGCCATACAAATATGGAGGCAGAGCATAGCCTTCATGGGCAGCAGTGCCTGATACCGCTAACCTCCTTGAATTTGTCTAGTTCTTAAAACCATCCAAGTTGATGGCCATCGCCACTTCCTGTGGGAACAAATTCCATAGCTGAACTAAGCAATGCCCCCCCCCCCCAGGATCTCAGGCAGACGGTTGTATCCAGTGCTAGGCCTACTCAGAGTAGACCCATTGAAATGACGAGACCTGGCCACCTTGGGCCGTTTTACACATTGTGGTGCTTACTCCAGAGCATTCCCACCACTGGTGTTTGAGGCCTAGAACACATGACATTAGCCACAATCCATAGATATCCAACAATACCTGGAGGGCCTCACGCTTCCTATCCCTGTCCTAAGACTATATACACACTGTGATTTGATACACATTCACAGCACGTTCTTTCCCTCAAAGAATTCTGGGCACTGCAGTTTATTAAGTGTTGCTGGGAATTGTAACTCAGTGAGGGGTAAACTACCATGCCCAGAATTCTTTGAGGGAACAAATGTGCTTTGAGTGTGCTTTAAAGGTATATAAACACAGCAAGTCTTTCCTGCTGGAGAATGGATTCAGATTTTGCCTACACAGCTTGCAAAAACCAGGTACAGAAACACATTACAGAAGAGCAGTAATGATATTTAACAGTGTAATAGAAAACTGGCTCCAAAGGTTTGAGTGCCAGGACTTTTGTTTGTGTTCTGGAGAGAGAGTTGTCTTTGAGCCTGGCTGGGGAACTCAGACAACTGTTCGCTCAGAAGGCACCAGTCCTCCACGACAGTGCCAAAAGTGCTCCAAATCCAGCACGCCTTGCTCTCCTGAACTCTCAATTGTGCTCCTTAATTCCCTTTTATAGGGCCCAGCTGCCACGAGCCACTTGGCTCCCTTTTCTTCATCCTACGTCTGTTTCCTCCACTGACCAACCTTATTTTGGTAGGCAAGCAAGAGGAAGAGTTTGCATGGGAGCGTCCCCAGGTTCACTGACAAAACCGTTGCCCAGACTCTTCTAGCTGCAGACAACCGAGAGCAAATGGGAAATTTGATATGAACGTCCTTTAGAAATTCTGGCATTTATTCTAGTTTACGGCCTGGTTATCGTTCCCAGCTGTGACTTCTACGCCAGAAGTCGGGTTTCCAAAACAAGCAGCTCTGTCATTCGCACTTCATTAACAACCCACAGGACTGAATTTGCCTTCTGATAACTGTTTTCGTTGACGCAGGATGCTTCTCTTTCTCCCTCATCCCTACTTCCTCTCATAAAAGCTATTGGCTAATAATTGACGGAGGTAGCAAAATGTTGGATCACACAACATTTCACCCCAGGCTGAAACTGGGGTGTCCTGTTTTTGAAGATGTTTGCCATGTAAAAAGCTCCCTTTATGGACTATGCTAGTTTATCAGGGAGATGGCTTTGCCAAATCTTTTCCCCAAAGTGCTAATGTACTAACTGCAGGGAACTATCAATAATGACTATCATTATATTAACATGAGGAGCATTCAGGTGCATAGCACCGCTCCCACAGTCTGAGCCGCAGGAAAGTATTATTTCTATTTATGCTCTCTTCTTCTTCTCTTTGGGAATCACTCATAGCTGAGTAAGATTGTCTTCCATGAACACAGTTTTAACAATGAGTCTGTAAGTGACTTTGGAGGCCAATTCTGGATCCACACGTCCTTCTACATTGGGGACAAGAAGCAAAGATCACCAGTGTTGAAGCAATGATTCTTCAACATTAACTTCGTTGGACTGGTCATGTTGTGCAGATGTCTGATTATTGTCTTCCAAAGCAACTACTCTATTCCGAACTTAAAAATAGAAAGCGTAATGCTGGTGGTCAACAAAAGAGGTTTAAAGACTGTCTCAAGGCAATTTTTTTAAAAATGTAGTATAAACACCAATTGGGAAACACTTGCCTGCGACTGCTCCGATTGTGAGGCGCGTTCAAATACATGACACCTTTTCAGCTTACAGTCTGAAGTGCTAGTTTACTAGATGCAGGCAATGGGTTTTTTTAAATTAATTAAGAGGAGGAGAATTCAAATATATGACACCTCCCCCACATACGGTCTGGAGTGGTGCAATCCAGCACTCAGCCACCTCAGTGCATGGCATTACTTCATTGGTATAGAGGTTAATCCTAAATTAAGAATTGCCAAGCACGAAAAGTGGTAGAAAGTCTTCACTGAAGTCAGATGAGTATCTCGTTTACACTTCTCACCATTTCACAGTGAAATCTTAAAAGGACTTGGTGGGAAAGTCATCTGTTAATGGTGGCAGTATTGAAGCATTTCCCTGTGTCCCCACCTGAATACCATTCTGACATTGCTTGTAGCCGAGGATTGAATGAGCAGAGCCAATGGTGCAGTTGCTTATCACCTGAGGGTCACCCAGTCAGGGTAAAGGACAACATTTAGGGGGCAAAGTGCTGCATTATTCTCCGCCTTGCAATCTTTCTAATTCTGGAAAGAGCCCCTGGCTCAGTGGCAGAGCACCTGCTTTCCTCCAAGAGGCCCCCAGTTTGTATCCCATTTTGAATACCAGTTGGTGGAAACCACAGGAAGGCAGCGTGCTCCCGTGCTTGAGTCCTGCTTCTGCACTTCTCTTTTAAAAATAAATAAATTATTGAGTTTTCCACAATTATAGCACATACCAGAACATAAACACAAAAAGAAAGAAAGAAAGAAAGAAAGAAAGAAAGAAAGAAAGAAAGAAAGAAAGAAAGAGAAAAAAGTGCATCAAAAAGGAAAACAGTACAATCCACCACCATAAAAGAAATAAACAGTAAAAGCGAACTTAATCCTTTAAAAGCCCATACTTATTTACATGTTAGTTGACTTCCTCTATTCCCTCCCTTCTGAATTTCCTTGTATCTGTATGTAACAGCTTTCCAATATCATTCTTAAACCAAAATATTTCCAGTTATTATGTAGTTTATTCACTTTTCTTACTTTCTAAACCTCATTTATTTAATAAATCCTATTTTAATCCTAGGCCTATTTGGTACTTTCAAGTGATTTCTAATTTTTTATATTACAATATTTATTCAAATAGTCTTCTTGATGTTCCTCTTCTTTCTGGTCGTGGATTCTTCCAGTCAGGTCAGCTAGCTCCGAGAAGTCCATCATCTTCAACTACCAATCTTCCACAGTTGGTAATTCTTGTATTTTCCAATTCTTAGCTAATAAAATTCGAGCAGCCGTCGTGGCATACAAAAATAATTTAACATCTTTCTTGGGCAATTCCAGACCTTTTATCCCAAGAAGAAAGGCCTCTGGTTTCTTAATAAATATATATCTCAACATGTTTTTCAATTCATTCTAAATCTTCTCCCAGAAGTCCTTCACCTTGGGGCAGGTCCACCACATATGAAAGAACGTGCCTTCTTTTTCTTTACATTTCCAGCAAAGATTATCACTGTTGTGGTAAATATTTGCTAGCTTTATTGGGGTTAAATACCACCTATACATCATTTTCACAATGTTTTCCTTTAACATCGTACATGCAGTAAACTTAACCCCTTTCTTCCATAACCTCTCCCAATCCTCCAACATTATATTATGTCCTACATCTCTTGCCCAGTGCTTCTGCACTTCTCTGGCTGGCCACTGTGAGAACAGGATGCTGGTCAGGGGTCAGCAAACTTTTTCATCAGGGGGCCGGTCCACTGTCCTTCAGACCTTGTGGGGGGCCGGACTATATTTTGAAAAGAGACACGTGGCTTGGGCGTGCTGCAGGCCCAGCTGTAAGTGCCGCATGACATTTTGTCACCCCCCCCCTCAGTGGTGACACCCGGGGCGCACCACTCCCCCACCCCTTCCTCCGCTCCTGCACCTAATGACCCCCTTCCATTGGGGCATCAGCACACAACCCTTATGTATAATGGTGCTCAACAGCAGATGCTAGCAGCCTCCACAAGAGTGTCCCATGAGCCACTGCTGCCAGAGTGGCAGGGGAAGAAGTCACTATTAGTGAAAGATGAGTGGCTCCTTTCATGTGATTCACATTACACCCGTACTTGGGGTGCATTGAGGCAAGCAGCTCAAAGCATCCCCAGCCACTTTGTTGAGATAGTCCTTAAAGGTGACAGCATGATATCAAGAACACATGTGACAGATGGAGACAGGATGTTGCTGCATCTACCCTGGAATCCCCTTTTATGTATCCCACAAAACATTATTAATTGCATGGGAGGAGGACAGATGATGTCCTGCATTTTTATTGCCCGCTGCTAGATTCAGGCTGAAAACTTTACTGCTGACTCTTAATTATTTTGGTCTGGTTTGTTTTTTTCATTGGTTGGTTTGGGATGAATGCTTTATTATGTTGGTCATTAAGCTGTTTTTTTTATTATGGCTTTGTGAACAGCACGTGAACCCCCCTGTGAGCTAAAAGATAGATCTAAAAATGGAATAAATGAATAGAATTTGTTCACATGAGGTCAGTGCAGCAATTCACACACCTCTGTGTAAGATCCAGAAATCTCTGGCGATGAGCTGTGACAGACACTCGGAGCCAGCCCAAGACATTATATGGCCTGTGTTGAAGGGCAAAATGACTCCTCTCTCCAGTGCATCTTTAAAAGCCTACCAGACCGGAAGCTGAACCTTACTTATACACTGGGGGGCAGTGTATAAGTGTCCTCCACCCCACCTGAAGACAACAGGCTAGCTTAGGGACCAGAGGACTAGTCATATGGTTCACACACCAACCCCTCATTGCCTGTGGCAGATGCCACACTGTGCCCCTTGGTAGGGTCAACACACATCCCTACTTAAAAATCTAAAACCACATTAAGGTGCCTTCTGTTGGGACCGGATAGACAGGTGTCAATGAAGGATAAGTGAAGTGGTTCCTTCCAGATGTTGCTGGACTACAACTCCCTTTGTCCTTGACCACTGGCCATGCCGGGGCAGATGGAAGTTGGAGTCCAACAGCATATGGAAGCCACCATGGACCATTTGAGGAGCATCCCTGCCCTCTTTAGCGCCACAGCCATTCTTCCTCTCCACTGAAATCCACTCTGCTTCCTTCCACCAACAGATCACCTGGGATATGTCTCTGCTTATCTGAGCAGTTGCCTGGTCTGCCAAAGTGAGGCAAGGTTATGTTTTTGTGGCCTCTTTCCATGTTATTCGTTATTATTATTTATTAAAATTGTGTGTCCCCTTCATCCGCAGACCTCATGATGGTTCACAACATAAAATTACAATATAAAAACCACAAAACGCATAGTAAAAATAAGAACAACAAACCAATAATTCCCCCCCAAAACAAATTTTAAAAGGGTGTTGGATGTGAATCAGCCAAAGGCCTGCTTCAAGACGAATGTTCTTGCCTGGCACCTAAAGGTGTATAATGAAGGCAGCTGCCAAACCTCCCTGAGGAGAGCATTCCACAAATGGGGAGCCACTGCAGAAAAGGCCGTTCTCGTGTTGCCACCCTCCAGATCTCTCGTGGAGGAGGCACCTGAAGAAGGGCCTCAGAGGATGTTCTCAGGGTCCAGGTAGGTTCATATGGAGAGAGGCAGACTTTGAAGTATTGCAGTCCAGAGGTACAGTGGTACCTCGGGTTAAGTACTTAATTCATTCCGGAGGTCTGTTCTTAACCTGAAACTGTTCTTAATCTGAAGCACCACTTTATCTAATGGGGCCTCCTGCTGCTGCCGCGCCGCCAGAACCCAATTTCTGTTCTTATCCTGAAGCACTATTTCTGGGTTAGCGGAGTGTGTAACCTGAAGCATATGTAACCTGAAGCGTATGTAACCCGAGGTACCACTGTATTTAAAACTTTATAGATCAAAGCCAGTACTTTTAATTGGAAACTAATTGGCAGCCAATGCAATCTGACCAGGATCGGTGTAATATGCTCAAACTGTCTTGCCCCAGTGAGCAACTGGGCTGCCAAATTTTGCACCAGCTGAAGAACAGTCTTCAGAAGCAGCCCTAAGTATGTTAAATGCCTTACACTTGCAGATCTCTCCATCCTCCATCGAGACAAGCAAAAGGCATGTTCACAGTTCAAGGACACATGCCAGCCAGGCAAAAGTGCTTGAGGAGGGTGTGGAGCATGGCCAGTGAGGGCTGTGGCCTGGAGAAAAAGGAGCACACCCACGATGGTCCCAAGGTCTGGAAAGAGCAGTCTGAAGGACCCTGTTTGGTCTCCCAACCTGAGGTTTCCCACTTCTGCTTTAAGGCAATATTGACATGTTCACAATAAAGACAGTGGTTAAGTATTTCCCAGATTTGCACCCCACCCCCATGGTACTTGGAAATCTTTCTCAAGGACTTTGCCTGACAGCATCCTGGCAAGACTCTTACCTTGTCTGACATATAAATCTTTGGTGAGCAGAACTTGTGCTCAGCATGCCCACATTTTTGGATATTAAATGGAGCTGGTAAATTTTGTCAGCAAGCTAAAACTTGGGATCATTCCCAGAATTATCTGAGATCAGAACAATGCTAATGAGAATGATCTTGTATGACCCAAGGGGGGAAGAATATGAATAAACCCACGAGGTAAGCAAACTTCCTCTTGCTGGAATATAAAGTCTGAGGATATCATCTGTTCAAACAGTGCAATATAACATTTTGAAAGGGCAGAACATCAGGGGGACAGTATTATGCAAATGCCTCCGTATCTGCACTGGCTTCCTGCTGCCTTCTAGATACAGTTTGAGGTGTTGTTTGTCGGCCTACATGAGTGGTCCCAGAGTATGTGGGGAAACTTGAGGGAGGACGAATGAGGTGGTACCTCAAACATCAGTTCCTCTCTACATCCCACCCCAATCTCTGAGGGCTTCTTCTGCCAGAATGCCCAGAAGACGTTCCATGGTCTGAGTTTATTCTTAATAATAAGGCTAGCATTTATATCCTGCCCTTTCTCTCAAGAGAGCACAGGGTGGCAAACAACAAATGAAGCAATAAAAACATCTTAAATACATTTCCAGTGTTGATGTAGACTGGGAAAGATCTCAACTTGGGCTTGTCTTCAGGAGGCACCAAAAAGACAACAGAGATGGCACCTGTCTAACATTGACATTTTAACACACGTAAAAATACGTCTTCATCCACAGATACCAGCAACTGTCTTCAAGCTAATTTGAAATGTCATCGTTTGGTCTAACACAACTTGTATCTGGTAATGACAAAAATATGCAAACAATTTCATATATTGAATATGGCTTGGATCCAGACAGGAAGTTAGCTGAACCTAGTTCCCATTGAAACCAAAGGGACATGAGTGTCATGACTAACTTGCCCCATTGATTTCTATGGGACCTCAGTTCAATAGGAGACTATATTTTGGACAAACGAGGGTTGTTGTTACTTTCCAAGTCAACATTTTTTTTATTTTTTTTGCCAGTAAGATTTCTTTTAAGAACAGAAATGGTCCAGTCTTATTTCTTTCTGCTGTTCTTAAAAGCAGACAATAGCTATCATTTTAATATGTTTTCAAGCATTCCAGAGATTATGTAAGAGACGAGAAACAGCACATTTCTGTAGAGTATGAACAACAATTCTAGACCAATGACCTTTTCAGCCACAACTGAAAGCTTTTTATTTGGCAGGGGGAAAACAGACCTGCTCTGGATTATACTATCTCTTTGTGATATATAATCCATTCAGACTGTAAATTATAATTTGGAAAGAAAAGCATTCTGTGTAGGGTTTTGAAAATTATTTTTGCCTCTTATATAACTAGCACTTTGTCATATTTTTGTTAACATTTTGCTAGTGATGTTTCTTCCCCTCCCCCACCATGATAAATGGAAGGGGATTAATAAAATAAATGTGCTATGACGTGAATATACATTCTGCAGGCATTTGTATGACTGATAATCTAAGGATCCCTTTATTAAATTTTTAGTCAGCTCTATGCAAAAATATGGGTAGTTGCAAAACCACAATTTTCTATAAAGCAAAAAAGATTGACATGTTCTAACCTCTTAGATGATATGTGGAAAAATGTCCTCCAACTTCCCAGTCTGCTTTTTCAGTAGTTGTTTCCGAACTAGCTAAACTTCCAACAAAAATGATCTCTTAGTTTTATTCCTGATGACCCTCCTTCAGACCAGTTACTGGGAATTGTACCAGTAGGAAAACTCCAAAATATGGGGGTTTTGCTTAAGGACAGAAGCCATGAGGAGTACAGGTAGAACCTTTGCTGGTTATGGGATTCCTGTAGAGAAATGTTTAAATAAAGGAGTCAAGTAGCTTAAAGACATTTCCTCGATTCATTGTTCTTCTGTAGGGCAGAGAAAGGCAGTATATTATTTAGGGAGTGTTAAAGGTGGTATGAGAGAGCAGTAGTTTTCAAGCTGTGCTCTGAACTGACTAAGGGTTCCTCAGGAACTCCTAAAGGGAGGAATCATTTTGTCTGTTAGTCATGTTGCCAACTATCACTGCAGGTACAACTGCAGAGGTTCGCTCACCCTCTTTGGTGGGTGCTGTTGTGAGCCACTTTTTTTGGCCACAATGCTTTCCCCACAAAAAACCCAGTGGTGTAGCATTGGGAGGCCTCAGGGGTGGTTGCCTCCTGCGCAAAACGGTTAGGGGTGCAACATTTCAACCCCTGATGCTACCTTAATACACCTGTGCGCTTCTGTTGCTGGGCTCTGTTGAAAACGGCTTCTCCATGCAAACCAGGAAGTGACCTCTCTGGATGACAGAATGACTCTTCTCTTCTTATCTCTGCAGTTGCAATCTCCTGGGTGACACAGACACCATTAGGCAGTTGAATGTGCATGCATACTCCATCCATTTCCCAAAATTGTCTTGCTTCTCCCATAGCAACATTCTTGGATTCAGACAGAAATCAAAAATTGCTCTGTGACCGACCTGTTGGAAAGCTAGCATAGCTGCTGCACACCCCACCTGGTGAGCCATTTCTGGTGGCTACTGGCTATGATTGGGACGTGGGTGGCGCTGTGGGTTAAACCACAGAGCCTAGGACTTGCCGATCAGAAGGTCGGCAGTTCGAATCCCCGCAACGGGGTGAGCTCCCGTTGCTCGGTCCCTGCTCCTGCCAACCTAGCAGTTTGAAAGCACGTCAAAGTGCAAGTAGATAAATAGGTGCCGCTCCAGCGGGAAGGTAAACGGCGTTTCCGTGCGCTGCTCTGGTTTGCCAGAAGCGGCTCAGTCATGCTGGCCACATGACCCGGAAGCTGTACGCCGGTTCCCTCGGCCAATAAAGCAAGATGAGCGCCACAACCCCAGAGTCAGCCACGACCGGACCTAATGGTCAGGGGTCCCTTTACCTTTACCTTACTGGCTATGATAGTTATGTCCCATCTATACAGTCAGGGGAAGTATGCTTCTGAATACCACTTGCTGTGATTGACAATTGGGGAGAGTGCTGTTAAGCTTTGAAGTTTCCCACAGGCCTCTGCTTGGCCACTGTGAGAGCAGGATGATGGACCAAATGGGCCACTGGCTTGATCCAGCAGGAATCTAATTTTGTTCTTAAGTCTGGTCATGTTTCACTGTCACACACCATGTGGTATGTACCCTTTTGACTGGCACAGCACATTTTGCTCGGTGTCCATTGCTGCTGCAACTCCAGAGAGTGAATTTTCAGTTGCCAGGAAGACAGAAAGCTGGCAAGGATATGTCCCTTGCGATTATGTGTGCTGTTATAATAAAAGTTTCATTCGGGAAAGGGGGAGGGGGGGTCGGTGAAAATGCCCTTCATCATTTTGCGTTGGTATTCACCAGCAATAATGATTATGAAGTCCAGAAGGTTTCTTTTACATTTCAGGGAGCACAAATGAATCACTGCTGTGCATCATCCAATTCAAAACTCTTCCTGTTTTATAAGTCCTGCGTTCATTTCCTTAAGTAAATCCAGCCAGAAACAGAATATATTAAATTAGCAGTCCAACGATTTCTCATTGGCTCTTGTGAGGCTCCCTTTGATGTTCCAAGAGTGACATCCAAAAGCAAGAGAAAAACAGATGTAAAGATAGAAGCATGAAGCTGTTCAAAATGTTTTCTGATGCCAAAACTTGTAAGCTCATATTGCCCTAACCAGCTGGGCAGGATTGGTCCTTTGCCCGTGATGTCAGTTTGTAGAATAGTGCAACAGACCACATCTGAAACATGGCTGTTTAATATGTGCAGCAGCCTTATGCTGCAGCAGACTCCTGGTCCCTCTAGTCCAGGGGTCAGCAACCTTTTTCAGCCGTGGGCCGGTCCACCATCCCTCAGACCTTGTGGGGGGGCCAGACTATATTTTTTGGGGGGGGAATGAACAAATTCCTATGCCCCACAAATAACCCAGAGATGCATTTTAAATAAAAGGACACCTTCTACTCATGTAAAAACACGCTGATTCCCGAACCATCCGAAGGCGATTGGGCCGGATCCGGCCCCCGGGCCTTAGGTTGGTGACCCCTGCTCTAGTCTGCTACTCTGACTGCTGGTGATAGTCTAAGCTCTCAGGTCTGAGATCTTTTCCAGGGATGAAAATGATCACAGAGCCACAATTTTCAGAGTACCATATCATCAATCATCAAGAGGGCTTGATGATTAAGCCACTCTGAGAATTGTGACCCCTGGGAGGGGAATAAGGACCGCCTAAGAACTCTCAGCATCCTACAGCTCCCAGAATTCTTTGGGGGAAAGCAATGGCTTCTCCCAACTGTGAGAACAGGATGCCTTTGGCCTGATCTAGTGGGACTTTTCTTATGCGAGAACCCAGCCCTAAATACTGAATGCGTCAGGGATTCCTCCCCACCAGCAAATTGCTAAGGATGCTTGCTGTATTTAAATGTCCTTGCAGCATTTGCCAAGCATTTGACAGTTTGTTTTAAAAAGCAACATTTCATCAGATTTTTGCAAGCAGAAGCGTTTACATTAGAAGAGATTTTGAAAAAGCAACAGTCTCCTGTTTCCTTTGGAGTTTACAGCTTTAGCCAAACTTTAGTTTCAAAAACGGAGCTAGATGTATAAACAAAGCAATCCTTCTTATCTGAGGGTGGAATGACAGAGAAGATGGGGCCATGAAGGTCCTTAATTCCTCCTTATACCTCTCTCCATGAAGCCTTTATTCACGTTTTGCAGTTTGGTTTGCACATCTTAGTGTCACACGATAAATATTAACCCCAAATACACTGACAGGTCATCAATAGAATACTAGTCAATTCCCTATTAATAGGAACCAGTCAGCATTTTGAAAAATGCTTCAAGGTGCTTTTATACATCCAGTTAGAGACAATGGTAACGGTTGTGGGTGGATGGGCCTCAGGATTCACCTACATTATGAAATTAAAACATTGAACAGGTTAAACGATGTGGCATCTTCAGGGAAAGACTTAGAATTGTAGCTCCGTAATATAGAGGACCGTTCCTTCTTAGGGCTTATGAGCACAGAACAGAAGCCCTTTCTTCTTGAAGTCATGGCTTCCTCACAGATTTCAAGGAAGCTGGGCTTAGATTTCATTACTGTTTTGAAGACTTTCTGGAGGCTGCCTGAACAGGAAAGGAGAGACAGAGTACATCAGGAGTTGCTAGGGATGAAACCAGGAACTTTGATATTTGTGTGCCTTGAGAGATGATTGATCAGGAGCATCTTCTTAAGAGTGAAATTCTCTCGGTTTGTGGACTGGTCCTGCCACCAAGGCTAGCCACTGATCCTCCCCCTGACCCTCACCTGGGCAGAAAGGGCTATATTTAAAGGCTTCCTATTAGGGTTGGGACCATGGCTTAAACAACAAGGTATTTCTGCTTTTTTCCTGTGACTCCAGTTCTGGGTTTCGTTCCCTGTCGTTTCTTGACACCTTGGCTCCTGACTCACTTCTGACAACTGCCTCTGCCTCATCCCTCAGTAATATCCAAGGAAACATAATGACCAAGTACAACAATGCAGTGTCAATATAAACTCTTTATATAATCTATACAGAAGCTTGAACAGTATGAAATATATGAAATATGCTCTCTCTGAAAAAACAAATAAACAGAAATCTTATAAATCTTTGGAAATCACAAAATATGCACTCTTGATGGATTCTCTTGAAAACATAGAACCAAATAAACATAAGTCTTATAAGTCTCTGAAAGTCTTTGTAGACTATGCAAGTCTCTGAAAGAACCAATGATTTTCAGAAATTTATAAGATTTCTGTTTATTTGGTTTTGCAGAGAGTGCATATTTCATATATTTCATACTGTTCAATGTTCTGTGTAGATTATATAAAGAGTTTATATTGGCATCACATCGTTGTACTTGGTCATCGTGTTGCCTTGGATATTACTGATAATTGTTTGCAACACAGGGTTTAATTGTTTGGTTACTTATTATCTGCCCCATCCCTGGCAGACCGTTCCTACACAAGAACAGAAAGTGGGTTATTCTAGTCCATCCACATCACTTTCTGCAGGGAAGAATTCTAAGGGAATGTCTGGGGATGCTCCTTGAGCCAGCAATATTGTTGTTGTTTAATTTATATATTCCATCCTTGCCAAGTTGACTTCGAAGCAGTTTACAAGTATAAAGTCAATTATAGAAATACAGCCATACATAATTAAAATGCACAGTAAAACAATTTAATCAAACATTAAAATAATCATCCACAATTAAAACATACAATAAAAATACCCATTAAAAGTCCTAAGAATTAAAACAGCAATTAAAACAGGAAGTTCAAGTCAGAAGATCAGGGTAATTTGTGTCTATGTTGGTAAATTTTGCTTAAAAGAAAAATAGATATGGTAAAATAAAAGGAGAATGCTGTGTGTGCCTAAATCCAGGTTTAGAGCAAGTACTCTTTGGTGAGAGAGCCCCAAATCACAAAACATGCAGTAAAATAAAGTGTGGTAGCTCTTAGACTTATAAAATATTCCCTTCTGAGTTGCTTCCAAAGTTCCCCACTTCTCTTTGCATAGAATGGGAATACACATTTGGTAGGTTAAGAATGGTTTGGTTTCATGTGCTTTTCCATACAGCAGCAAGAAAAGACAGGCAGTATAACTTAAGTTCCAAAATGGTAAATGTTTTTAAATTATTTGTGTACAAACACAAAAATGGTTTGCTTAAGCCACGTGGTCTAAGCTTAGAGTATCCAGCTTAGACCTCCTTACTGGTAGGGTTCATATGGTGGAATTGAGAGAACAATAAGTTTGATAACCCTTCCTCCCAAGGTGAGGAGTGACCTAGCTAAGCCTGGCAGGACAGCTTACTCTATGGTCTTAACCCTTTCATGCATTAATTAGACTTAAGCATGTTGGTTATATGAGGCTGATTTATCCCATGGTCTAAACAGGCATGTCTTCAAGAGCCAGCAGAATGCCAGTACTGATGGGACTTGTCATATTTCAGCAGGGAGAGCATTCCACAACACTGGAAGCCCAACTCCATGTTACCATAAGCTGATAATAATCATTTGAGTATCAGGTAATCTCGGTGACAAGGATTGCTATAACTTGTTCACAAGGTTCAGCCCATTTTGAAATGGGATAACCTATCATGTTTACTCAGAAGTAAGCCCATCTGTTTAATAGGTAAATCTCAACTCTTAAATAAAAGTGAATAGCCCCAGTCTTGTAGCTTTCCAACTAGGCTTTAAATTTCCTAACTTTAATTTTCTCCCTTGTTTTAATTCTCTCTGAGACAACATTCTTTTGTGTCTCCTTTGGAGTCTGCAATTCTTTGATAATATTTATATGAATAAGGGACTTTCAGGCACTTGGAAAGAACTATGGGGTTTATTTAGGGGGTGGTTTGAGGATTTTCTGGTGCTGCTCATAATTGCTGACGTGAAACAATAATGACAGCTGTGGGAAATAAAAGATATCAGGCTAGACGGTAAGACGGATCTGGCAATGAGTACAGGACAGAAAGCAGATAATTTTGTTAAGCTCCGTCTGTGACCGTGAAAACAACCAACACCTTCTGAATGGTTTAAAAGCTAGCCGAGAGATGCATTGTCATAGACCGTGAGTGGGTTGCTAAAAAGAAATGAGCTTTCAAATGAATTAGTAGAAAAAATTGCAAGAATGGAAGTACAGTCCTCTAGAGCAGTACTTCTCCAACTATCTGATGTAAGAACATAGGAAAAACCTGTTGGACCAGACCAATGGCCCCATCTAGCCCAGGATCCTGTTCTCACAGTGGACGATCAGATGCCTGTGGGAATCCAGCAAGCAGGATTTGAGCACAGGAGCACTCTCCCCTCCTGTAATGTGGTGGACAGGCATTTCTTTTCTCCAAGTGCCAGGGACTGGTACCATATTTAGGCCTTGAAGCATCCCATGAGGATGTTTCACCCCTCCCATTGCAAGAATCTGCTGACAATATTTCAGAAAGGAGGGGGCGGATTTTGCTCATCGCTTCTTCCGCTCCAGCCTGTGAGAGTCTGAGTGTTATCTGTATATAGGTAAGGTGACTGCTCAAGCAGCTGTAACACTCATGCAGTCCAGCGTCTCCGATTAGTCTTTAGTTAGTTTATGCAGTAGCTGTAGAGAATAAAAGAAGTTATACTTCGTGTGGTTCATACTCTGCTGTGCTCTGCTGACTTTTGGAACTGAGTTTGGTGCTCACAGCTCTAAGTTGTGAGTCCACAGCACTTAGACCTGCTCCCTGTAGTGGAAGGTCTCTGGGAGTGCTTTTCCCAGCTCGCCTGGCCCAGTCAGGGCTGAAGAGGTTGAGCCCAGTCGTTGGCACTGGCTCAAAGGCGAAGCTGACATCCCACCCAACCTGGCCTGTGCTGGAGTTGTTGCGGACCAGCAGCCAACGGCTCACAGATCAGCACTACTGATCTGTCCATGGGCCACCACTTTTAAGTAGCACTGCTCTAGAGCAGACTGGGCAACAAACTGCCACAAATAAAGAAGACTATGTTAACCAACAGCAAACATATTTTTATAAAACATATTTTATTGATTTACATGAGAAAACAACAACATGGAAACAGAAGAAAAGCTTTTGAGGATATCCAAATGAAGAAATTAGAGTCCAAGTGGCAAAATCCACTCCACGGTTCTAGAGCTCCAGGAAGACAGATGAAAGATGAAGACCTTGTATGTATATGTCCCATAACATATTACAAAACAATAACAATTATATATTTCCATCACATGTTCACCAATGGGGATGGGGGAGAAAGTTGGCTTTATCGTGAACCTACCAAATTTGCATTTACTGAAACATGATGTGAACCGAAGCACAGCTACCAGTCTAAGTTCACACTTCCCTAAATTTTGAGACACAGCCTCCAGCCAAACAATGCGTACAAAAATGCATATGTTAGGGGAAAGTGGGCACGAATGTGCACATTTGTGACGATAGCATACAAAAATGCATTGTATTGGGCGGAATTGCATAGAGTGTGTCTGAGGAAACAACTACTACAACAAACAAACTGTTGCAGAAATGTGCAAATTGAATTTGAAAAAAAAAACAGAATCTTAGAGAAACCAAAAGTGACAGTTTTGTCTGTCGTAATTGCTAAATACTTGAAATGATACTTCGTACTGTATAGAAGATACTGTCAAATAATGCAGGTACAGTGGTACTTCAGGTTAAGTACTTAATTCGTTCCGGAGGTCCATTCTTAACCTGAAACTGTTCTTAACCTGAAGCACCACTTTAGTTAATGGGGCCTCCTGCTGCTGCCGCACCGCCGGAGCAGGATTTCTGTTCTCATCCTCAAGCAAAGTTCTTAACCCGAGGTACTATTCCTGGGATAGCGGAGTCTGTAACCTGAAGCGTATGTAACCTGAAGCATATGTAACCTGAGGAACCACTGTATTTCTATTGTCAGGTTTTAGCTGGGGGAACAAATATCAGTTATTTCTGCCCTGCTTTAGAGGAAAATTGGACATTTACAGTCCATTACTTTGATTAAGAACCCTTTTTTAAAAAAACCTCAGGCCCGTCTTGTTTGTTCTTGCCATTAATGTTCTTAACAGTTGGAGAGTTGCCTTCTCTCAAATGCTCCTTCCCAGGTATTTCATCCAACATATGAACCTCAGGTCCAGATTTCTCTCCCAATAAAAGGACTAGAAACATACTTTTTTAAAAGAGAGAGAGATTGATTTCCCCAAAACCTGAATTCTGTGCTGGGTCATAAAGAATGAATGAACAAATCAATCTGTTTCTGGTCCGTGTCACTTTTGCATGTGTGACTTACAAATCTGGTCCATCCCAATTCTTCCATTTTAGTGCAAAGTTTCTATGTTTGTTTTATTTCAGGGCAAAGTGCATACATCTCTGCCCAACTTATTCCATCTGCGTAAGGGTGGCATGATTATTAATAGGTCACTTTTATGGTCAACATTCCACATTCTATGAATAGCAGAGATGTACTGTACTTTACTAAACCAAATACACTCATCACCACCCCCCACCCCAATTTAAGCTACAGCTATGCGTTCCGCCGTCTTACAAAGTTCGATGCGAAAGCGCCTGTATATATTTAGTTCAGATTTACGATGAAGACTAATTAGTAACAGGTTAATTTGTGCATAGTTTTAGTTCTAGAAGTCATACCTAAAAGCTCAAAAGATATGAATTGCAGGGGAATTGGAACAAAGATCCTGTGTTGACTTTGTGCTTAATAAAGGAACCTTACAAGGTTTTAAGAGGCAGAGTCATGGGACACATTCTCAGATGATTCCATCAGTGGGTCTGTTATGTTATAATATTGTCCTTGGCAAAAAGCTTGTAACTATGCTAAATATAGAAAATAGCTAAAATTACACTTTTTTTTAAAAAAAAAAAACACGACTCAGAAGCATAAATGTAGGCTCCTAGGGCATGTAGTTCTTCCTATACTGAGACAAGATTTCTTAGACTTAAACCTTCCTATCACACAGCCTTGTATTTCAGCACTAGCCTGGTAGCTATTTAACATACTCTTGTCTATGTGCATGCAATTTTGGGACTGTAGTTCACAGGGAGTGGATTTAACCCTTTCCCAAGCCACAGCCACATGAAAAATACACACACACCCCAAGCTGTAATTATCCTGGGGGGAGCATCCACGAACATTCTCCATTCCCTATGCGCCATGCTCCTGTTCCTATTTACAGCTAATAGTCAAATAATGAAAAACATGTACACTAAACATTTAACACACTTTTTGCATCATAGTTAAGTCTTCTGGCACCAAAATGACTTGGGGGGTTCTGATAACCTCAGTATAGGTCTGTATTTCTGGATGAAAGGGGAAGAGGGGAAGAAAGATAATAATTGTATTTTCAGATTAGTGGAAAATACGGAATTTATTAATGGGAGCAGATAATAACAACAAAACTAGTTAAAAAAACAAAACACCCCACGATGGAATTGTTCCTTTTAGTAAAACAATTACGTCAAGTTCCGCAATTCAGATGGGCTCACAGCGTTTGCTGTCTGGGCCTTTAGCTCATACTCCTTTTTGCGTTTCAGGTTGAGAAAGACGACCCCCAAAATGATACCTGAGGGAACAAAATGGGAAAGGAGATATTTATCTCACACTTTAAGCAAAATTAGCTTTTGCAAACACTTTGCAGGCAAAACAGGCCCAGGTTTTTACAGTACAACCCAAAACATTTTTACTCTTAAGGCCCTCTGTGTTCAGTGGGGCTTACTTCCTATTGTGTGCGTTTAAAATAACAGCCCGACAATGTAATCTGATGAACACTTATAGTATCAGCAGTCAGCCAGGTTTGGCACTGGACAAAGTACTCCAGATGCTCAGAAAAGTCCCTCGCCAACTCAACTTGCACATGCCACTACTCACTGCCCTCTCGGTCAGATCTGCAGGTGATGTTAGTGGTTGGCAGCCAGCAGTGCCACTTTTCAATGGGAGCCAAGCTCAGTTGCTACCTGTCATCTTAATTTATCCTAAATGTAATGCCCTGACTTATAGATCTAGGAAACCTATTGATCTCTAACTCTGTCTATAGATCTCATAAGTCTGTAGGCCAAGGCATTGCATTGTCTATACATTGATAGCTCTATACTGCATGAATCAGTCTAGTTCACTTTCAAAGCCATTCAAGTTGGTGGGGCTTGCACCCTAGAGATGATGTGATAGAGCAATCCTCTGCCCACATCCTTAAAGAAAGATGGTCAATGGCGATGTCCTTCAATGTGAGAGAGTTGCAACTGTTCCTAGCCATGCAAAAGTGCATAGTTGGATCTACAATTATTCCATGGTGACTGTTTCTTCCTGGCACTAAGTTATGCACTGCAGCCTTCATTTCCAAGCTAAGTTTGCATGAAACTTGATGGGAGGGAGTGTCTCATAGAGTTTGTCCCCCTTGCAGCAAAAGTTTTGCAAATTCAGCCTGCCTTATCCAATTCATGCTTTCGAATAGCCTTTCCCTATGAATCCAAATAACTGTTTATTCAACAGTTGACGGCTTCCAAAAATCGCAAAGACCTGTGCTCTATATATATTGCTTTTGTTTGCATGTTTGAAAGCCAAATTCCCCAGTCAGTCATCTTGGCTCCTTCAGTGTTTAAATTTATTTTCAAAATTCCCCCAAGGGTTTTGTCTTGTTTTGGAAAGTGAAAAAAAACCCCAAAACAGTCAAGTTGTTTAAGTTCTGTCAATTGCTGCTGTCCAGTCGAGAGCAATGAGGTCTAGCATCATCAGCCTGCTTTGTTCAGAATAAAAACAATTGAACTTACAAACTTATGCAACATTCCATACAAAAATGTATATATTTGGGGAAATAAGCACACAGGTGCTGATGAATATTCATGAGGACTTTCATTTAAAAAGAAATCATAAGCTGATGTAGAAATGTGGAGAGCTGAACTTAAAATTGGGAAAAAAGAGAAACTGAAATGGAGAATTTTGCCCATTCTTACTGGCAGCCCTACTCTCACCATTAAAGGTAAAGGGTAAAGGGACTCCTGACCATTAGGTCCAGTCTTGACCAACTCTGGGGTTGCAGTGTTCATCTTGCTTTATTGGCCGAGGGAGCCGGCGTACAGCTTCCGGGTCATGTGGCCAGCATGACTAAGCCACTTCTGGAGAACCAGAGCAGTGCACAGAAACACCATTTACCTTCCCCCTGGAGCGGTACCTATGTATCTACTTGCATTTTGATGTGCTTTCAAACTGCTAGGTTGGCAGGAGCAGGGAGTGAGCAATGGGAGCTCACCCCGTCGCGGGGATCCGAACCACCAACCTTCTGATTGGCAAGCCCTAGGCTCTGTGGTTTAACCCACAGCACCACCCGCGTCCCACTCTCACCATTAAGCCCATTTAAAACAGCCACTTACCAATGATTAGCAGTACACCAGCCAGAATTCCAATTGCCATCCCAACTGTCGGAAGTGAAGGTCCATCATCAATTGCCAGGAAGCATCTATTTTCCTCTGTACATTTGCACAGTCTCACTGTGGACAAAACCACAAATTCCCAGGCATTAAGAGAAAATAGCCAAAGCGGGGGGGGGGGGCAAAGAGCATAGACACCATTTTCATTGTACCTTTCAGAGTAACAACTCCTTCCATAGGAGGCCTTCCGTTGTCATTGATTCTCAATGGTACGTCATAGTCTTTCTCTTCAAGCTTCATGTTTCTTGGGGAAATGTAGGCAAGTAAGCCTGTAAATATAAATAGCGGATGGTAAATTTTTAACAGAAAAGCAAGATGATGGTGACAACAATAATAAGGGCAAGTGTAACCTGGAACAAAATGTTGCACTGTGGAGTGTGCCATTTCACCCAGCCAGCCAGCCATGCTCTTGTCAATAGTACTCCATTCCTCCTCCCACACAGTTTTACACACACACACACACACACACACACACACACACACACACCAAATGCCAGTCAGCATTCAGTATCCACTGAGGGCCATCCGTTGTCATTGGTCTGTTTCAAGAATCCTCACCCAACAAATCAGAGTCGTCCCCCTCTTCAATATTTTTTAGACTTCCGCAAACCTTAGGGTTTCCCTAAGCTCGCTCATATGTCTCTTTTGGGTACTGCCATTATGGCTACGTAGGACCAGCGCTCAGAGAACTGAGAGTGCTATTTGTCTATCTGGTAATAAATAAGTAAAAAGGAAGACCTGTAAAATGGAATTCGGGGGGGGGGGCAATCCAAGCAAATGATTGGATACTCATTGTCCCGTTGATTTAAATGGCAAATGCAAGCATGTGTTTAACTCAATGGAAATCTATGGGACTTGGGCTGGGTCAAGCCTGTTACCTGAATCTCAGCTGCAGGTGCAGATTCATGCTCTTCCCCAGAGTTTCACCGAAGTTTCCTTACCAGATAGCTTCTACAGTTTATGTGATCTCTCATATGACATAAAAGCCACCTCTAGAAAACTAGCAGAATCTAAAGGAAGTTTAGCGTGCACTTCCATGTTACTTGCTTCCAGGGGGTGAAATGTTTACAACTCCATCAACCCAGAAAATTATGACAGTTTTGCATTGTGATATCGCATGATGTTTAAAAATTTAGTACGGCATGGCAGTATACTGATCAAAAAGCCACAGTTCCATAAAGGAGCATTAGATTCCAGGATAGAAGTGGTAGCATTATAATCGGGGAAAACTAAGACAAGAATCCTTGTGCCATGAATTAGAAATGTGACTGCATTTATTGTGTCTTTGCTGGGTCCGAGTCTCTACAATAGGCAGGAACAGTGGCGTAGCATGGGTTGTCAGCACCCGGGGCAAGGCAAGTAATTTGCACCCCCTAACCCATGGACTTGCACCCCCTAACCCGTGGATTTGCGCCCCCTAACCCTACCCCCCAGATGTTGCGCCCGGTGCGGCCGGGCCCCCCTGCACCCCCCACGCTACGCCACTGGGCAGGAATCCATACCCAAATGCATAAATATTGAACAGTTTAAAAATAACAAAAAACCTGTGAAGCAGAGATGCAGACCTGAGGCCTTCCAGATATTATTGGACTCCAGCTCCCATAAGCCCCAGCTTGCATGGACTAATGTTAGGGATGATGGGATTTGGAGTTCAGCAACCTTGGAAGTTCAGAGTTTCCCCATCTCTGAAAATATATACGTCATTAACTCAGAGTCCCATAAAAAGGCTATAGAGCTCCTTCCTAAAATGGATAGCTCGGTTGCATTGGGGTTGCATTTGCCATGGAACTGATCAAAAACTTACCATCAGGTTTAGAAACATTCCAGTTTTGTATTGCATCTGCACCAACAAGGGCATAAGTGAATCTCTGAACATATGAACGTTCATCCGGATCGGAAACTTCGATTTTCGTTTTCTCGTTTCCTTGGAGAGGGTGGCAGAAGAACACAACGTTCTTATCTAGCCTTGGAGGGTTGTCGTTCACATCTTTCAGGTTCAGTCTCAGCTGTGCTGTGGAGCTCCGAGATGCTTTAGCTGTGGAGTGGAACAGGGTGCAAAACAATATTCCACACTGACGGGCAGGGGCTCTCCAAAGTTTCAGAAGCTCTCTGCCACTGAGTGGGAGGGGGTGTTCAGCATGACAATATTTGTGAAATGCCAGCAGTGGCACTTGGGAGCATCATTTGCTATGTTCTTATGTGGACGCATGACTATAGTATGTGCCAGCCTCTCTGCATTTAAAATAATGATGAACAGATTGCTAGTTGATACTGAAGAAAAAGAAGAAAACAAGTGAGGGAGAGTTAGACTCCTCCATCTTCTCCAGTCTATCCAGCATGTTTTCTTGAGGGCATGAAGCTTCTGCATTTGGGAATTATAAACACCTAAATATCTAAATATAAACAGCCTCAGTCCAGTATACCTGAAGGAGTGTCTCCACCCCCATCGTTCTGCCCAGACACTGAGGTCCAGCGCCGAGGGCCTTCTGGTGGTTCCCTCACTGCAAGAAGCAAAGTTACAGGGAACCAGGCAGAGGGCCTTCTCGGTAGCGGTGCCCTCCCTGTGGAACGTCCTCCCATCAGATGTCAAAGAGATAAACAACTACCTGACATTTAGAAGACATCTGAAGGCAGCCTTGTTCAGGGAAGTTTTTAATGTGTGACATTTTAATGTATTTTTAATCTTTGTTGGAAGCCGCCCAGAGTGGCTGAGGAAACCCAGCCAGATGGGCGGAGTACAAATATTATTATTATTATTATTATTATTATTATTATTATTATTATTATTATTATTATTAATCCAGGCTATGTATGTAGCCAATTGGCACCAGCATCTGCCCTTTGTACCAGAAAGCTATAAGCTATCCTTTTAAAAATCCCAGAGTGCTTAATGTAGTATCAGTCCAGGGAACTGTGTGACATTTTTAATGGTGGTGCCATTGAGACCCAATATGCAAGGGGAGGGGCACCAATGTAGGATGGGCCTGCCAGGGAAGGGCACTTTATCCTGGGTCACCTCTAATTCAGGAGTCACTTCCTTCCTTTCTTTTTTTTTCTTACTTTGCTCAGTTGCGACTATTTGCACCATGTAGGTTTGTTGAGTTTCCCGGTCCAGCGGGGCAGCAGTATATATTGTGCCATTGAGAGGGTCAATCCGCAGCCAATTCCTGGCATCACTTTTCAGCGCGTACCTTTGCAAGAAGAAGGTCAATATATAAGAACCCAGCTTATTCATAAAGCCTGATGTGCTTTCACTGATAGCTGGTTACAGATGCAGGAATGTCCTATCAAAACAGTTGCACAGACGCTATAGCGCTAGTGACTCATTCCCCTTCCCTGTAATGCAAAGGAAGGAAGGGGAACCACACCTAATGGTCACAACTCCCTGAGTGTATATGTGTATATATCTAAGCGGTAATTAACATAAAAACAGTATCACTAAAACGAAAATACAACATAAAATCAGTAAAACAGTAGTATAAAATAAAGACTGGGTTAAGTTCAAGGTGTTACTATTCATATATTCCGCAGACCTCAACGTCCCAAATTCACAAATCATTACTATTTGTATATTAAGTCCTTAACAGCTTGGGGCTGGTTTACTTGCGGGATTGCCTTACCCAGTATGTGCCACATAATACTTGTTTCTGCTCTTGAAAGAAATTGATCTTTAATGCAGCAGAAACTACACTTTATAGAACTGCTGGCTTACTGACATCAACTGGCAGCCTTCACCGCACTATTTTCGATATCACCTTAAAACATTTTTGTTTAGGCAAGCCAATCTGGACATGTAAAATGTCAACATGAGTTTTAAACTCCTTTTTAGCTTACCACTGATTTTAATTATCTTTTGAATGTCTTTAAAAACCTGTTTCTGTCTTGTGTTGATAATTTAAATGTAGCTTTTTTTGTAAACCGCTTCAATGATTTATTACAATCCTGCGGGATATAAATTTTGTTAAATAAATGAAACAATACAGAAAAAAATTACAAATATGTATTAAGGGAATTCAAACAGATCAAAGCAGAGTCCGGTCTTATGGGTCAGGGAAAGCCTGGGCAAAAAGATAATGTCTACACAGTTACAAGCCCTGAGTGTCCATCTTCCAGAGAAATGTTTATCTTCTTTCCCCCTGAAATCCCCGCTTCTACACAACCTTTAAAGTTGCAGGAGTCCCACTCTCTGTTGCAGCTGGCCACCTTAATTCAACGATATGATTAACGTAAAGTCTACTTTGACCATGATTAAGTTTAGAGAGAAAATCATCTTTACCTTATCGAGTCACCCTCTGGATCAAAGGCAGTCGCTGTTGTCAAAAAGGTACCCACAGTAGCATTTTCAGGTATATCCACTGTATGGGTGGTTTTGAGAAAAACTGGCGCTTCTTCCACATTAATAACTATGACTCTCAAGTAAGCAACAGAGCTTGAATTGTACTGTACCCCAGTCACAAGAGGTTCAGGATTTGTGGCGTGGATTGTGAGGTTATACACATCAGTTGTTTCAAAATCAAGAGCCTAGGAAAGCAGGGAGAGAAAACCCAGTTGTATCAGGAATAGCTAGATGAACAAATGCAGTGGTACCTCGGGTTAAGTACTTAATTCGTTCCAGAACCTGAAACTGTTCTTAACCTGAAGCACCACTTTAGCTAATGGGGCCTCCTGCTGCTGCTGCCCCGCCGGAGCACGATTTCTGTTCTCATCCTGAAGCAAAGTTCTTAACTCGAGGTACTATTTCTGGGTTAGCGGAGTCTGTAACCTGAAGCGTATGTAACCTGAGGTACCACTGTAATGGATCTTGGTCACATCCACACCCTATGTTTAAATCACATGCCTGCCCCCAAAGAACCTTGGGAAGTATAGTTTGTTAAGGATGCTGGGTATTGCAGCTCTGTGATGGGTCACCTACAGATCCCAGGAATCTTTGAGGGAAGCCCTGTGCTTTAAATGCACTTCAAATGTATGTTGCGGATGAGACCATAGACCTATGGCAAGAGACCACTTGGGAAACTGTAGTGATCTCCACTCCCAGTATATTTAGCAGTCTCTCATCATTGTACAGTGGTACCTTGGGTTAAGTACTTAATTGGTTCCAGAGGTCTGTTCTTAACCTGAAACTGTTCTTAACCTGAAGCACCACTTTAGCTAATGGGGCCTCCTGCTGCCCCCGTGCTGCCGGAGCACAATTTCTGCTCTTATCCTGAAGCAAAGTTCTTAACCTGAGGCACTATTTCTGGGTTAGGAGAGTCTGTAACCTGAAGCATATGTAACCTGAAGCATATGTAACCCAAGGTACCACTGTAGTGCTTATTATTTTATTTTATTTTTAAAGAGAGAGTTGGGGGAGCAGCCAAGCACTCTTGAAAGTCACACCTCTGCCTTGAGAGCTGTCCTCTAATCCCTATGGCGGCTCCGTATGGAGGAAATTTAGCATCCTCAGAGGCATTATTACCTATGTTGTACCAGTTTTTGACATGTGGTAAAGCAGGAATGGCCCTCCAACTATTGTAGGACTCTAGCTCCCATTGGCCCCAATCGGCATGGCCAAAGGTCAGGGTGATGGGAATTGTGGTCTTGCAACATTTGGAGAACAACAGGTTCATTCCCACCAATAGATTTTTTAAAAACTGGAAGTCAGGCACAAAACTCTGAGAAGAGCATTCCATGGTCTTGCTGACAGGATAGAGAAGGCCCAGCCCTTGGTCACAGCTTGCTTAATTTCCGTAGGTGGGGTAGCCAAGAAGAGTCTCCTCCAATTACCTCAATGGATGGCCAAGTTCTTAAGCCCACCTCACTTAAATGTTAAGCTTTCTTTACTCATGATCCATCAGGGAAAGAAACAAAATTTATTCACCTTCTTAATTGTAACATCTCCTCTGTTTGTTTTTGAATCTGTCACTATTATAAAAGTGTTGTTGGGGTCTCCCTTATCGATTTTGTACTCAATCTGAGAGCTTCCAGTGAAGGGTTCGTCAGCATCGGTGGCTTGGATTTTCCGTATTACTGTTCCTAATGGTATGTTTTCTGGAAGCGTCACAGAGCCATACTAAAGAGAAAAGAAGAAACAACAACAACCAGAACAGATGAAGAGAAACTTCTTAATGATAGAAATAGCTTGACTATGGAACTAGTTACAAAGGTGGACAGTGGACTCTCGCTCATCTACAAGGGCCACATCCAAACAACGCCTGGTTTAGGGCAGTGGGGATGGTCCCCCCCCCCAAAGGTAGCGAACCAATGCAAAACTATGACATAGTACATTTGACAACATGTGCATGGAAGGCAAGAGGGGAGAGGATGCCAAATTATGTCCTCACTCTGGGCTCTGTATTACTACAATCTGCCCAGCTCTATGATTTTATATCTAACTGAAACTGCATACGCAAAAACCTGCTTCTACATCAGTATCACATTTTCATTGTCAGGGGGCAATTATTTATTGGATCAAGGTGGAATCTACACACGTTTAAAAAAACACTGTGAAAATGCTTTTTTTAAAAAAAAGTTTTGAAAAATACATTGAATTTTGCATAGCTCATTGTTGCCCTCTAGTGTCACATTTGTATATTGCACTTCACAACACATTTAAAACGTGTTTTCTGCCTCCGTGAAATGAGTCCCAAGATCCCTGATCGAGTGAGAGGCGTTTTCTAGATACTACAAAAGCAAAACCAGTTAAAAGAACACTCACGTCCAATTTTTCAAAGATTGGAATCTGATCGTTGGTATCGATGACATTGATCCGTACGTTGCACAGCGTTCGGAATACTGTTGGGAAAAGAACAGGACAGGATCAGGCCCAAGGCTGCTCTGTGTAGAACAAGGGTTCCCAAACATTTCAACTGACTACTTCAAGCAGGCTGCCTCTACTGTTAGAGGCCAGCCAAACTATTCTTTGTGATCACCAGAGGAGACCCAACTAGCAATACTGCAGTCAGATGAATTGCCAGCTAGAAACCTCTCAGAGATGAGCTTTTCAAGCTGTAGCACTAAGCCTCTGAAACACCCTCCCCAAAGGCTTCATCAGTTGGTTGTTTTAAGAACATTTAAGAACTCATTTATGGGTCCCGGCCATGATGGCTATGGTCTGCCTCCATTGCTGGCGGCAGTATACCTTTGAATACCAGTGGAGAGACTGCTGCTGTGTTCAGGATTCCCATGGGCATATGTTTGGCCACTGTGAGAACTGGGAGCTGGGCTGGATGGGCCATTGGCCTGATCCAGTAGGTCTTTTTCTTATATTTTCATCTACTCAGGCCTGTTTTGATATTTAGGAAGATTATTCTATTATTCTATTCTGTTGCTAACTGTGTTATTTTAACGATGGGAACTTTCTGGGTTGTTGTTGCTGTTTTGAATCTTTACAATGGCAAATTCCATGTGAGGGATTATTAGGAAAGGAACTGAAAATAAAACTGTCAATATGATAATGCTGTTTTATTGGTGATGTTTAAAAACCAATAAAAAATGTTTGAAGAAGAAGAAGAAGAAGAAGAAGAAGAAGAAGAAGAAGAAGAAGAAGTCATCAGAGTGGAAATCTATGGGTGATGGACATATTGTTGAGGCCAGGTAGGATTTTTTTCCACTTGGCAAAGTGGCACCAACCATTTGGTTTTCATCTACCTCATAGCAATCGTCACAGCTTTGTGAGGTTAGGCATTGGGTAAGCCTTTGTTTGCCCCTCCTCATTAAGGGTATCCTGTTAAAGGAATTGGGGGGGTGTTTGTGTGGATTTTGTCTGATGCCCAGACATGGGCTAGGGCCACAACCCCAGCAGGGACCCTTTGGGGTTCCCCTATTTGATGTAAGTCATAGGACTCCCCCTATTGGTGGTTTACCCTTAGATGGAGTCCCTGCAGACAGGCAGGAGTCGAGATATAGCCTGGCTTCACCCAATGCCTAAGGCAAGCTGCTCACACCTGTAACCCATAAAGTTGTGGCCTATTTGAACCCATAAACCAAAATGCTCATGTCTGTGTGTTTATTATCCATTAGGGAACTGTGGGTCACAGGGCCTTGGCACGCAATACCAACCTGAATCTGTCACCTCCACCGTCAAAGAGTAGTTAGAGACTAGCTCCTTGTTTAAGGCAGAGGCAAGTAAGTTGACATTCCCAGTTCCACGTTCGATGCGAAACATATTATCCAAAGGCACTTTGGGGCTCTGATCCACAATGTCGTAGTATAGGCGGGAGTTTAAAGTGTTTTCCTGGTCTCTGTCCGAAGCATGAAAAGTTCCTATGAAATTCCCTGGTGGCGGCAAAGAAAGTCAAAATTAGTCGAGCAGCAAATAAACACAAGGCAGATGAAAACAAAACACGTTGTGGTGTGAGCCTGTGTCTACCCAGAAGTAAGCCCCATTGAGTTCAGTGGGGTTAACTCCCAGGTAAAGGATGTGCAGGATTACAGACTTTGCAGTGCTCGTGAGAATATTTCAGGAACCAATCCCAAGCAATAGAAAGACAATATTTTAAATAATCTAGGACAAAGAGCCTGAAATGACCCCACTATTCTTGAAGCTGCTAGTAGTACAGGCCTGCAGGCAAGGGACTGATGCATATATATATCAGAGGCACAACTGTCCAAATTCAAAATGATTGTACCTTTGCTCACTTTTGATTGGCACTGTGATTAAGGTTGACACTGGTTTCAGCTATCTGGTTTCTAAGGGAGCTGTCTGGTAAATTTTTGCCGTGTTTCCTTACCTACAGGTTCGTTGTCCTGAACTTCAAATACGGTCAAAGCTTTGTCACACACAGGGGGATTATCATTGATGTCTTCAACTGTGACGTTAATGGTCAGTGGATAAGATAGTGATATGTCTTCGTCTTTATCTTTTGCAACCACGTAAAAGGAATACTAAAATGGGAATATTGTGATTAGGAATTGCAACAATAGTGAATGTTTATTTTAGTCCTGCAATGGGTTATATGTAGCTCTGGATGGAAGTGCGGGAGGGGGGATTGGTTCCATTTGCATCTGAATGCAAATTGACCAAATTCATACTTTCCAAATCAATATGTGAGTCCTTGAAAATTTGCGCTGCAGTTTTCCCATGCAAGGAAAAAAAATGAGTACAGGAAAAGCACACATTAGGGGGAATTGTGCACAAAAAGGCACAATTTATATGACAGTGAAAATAATGTGCAGCATATTAGGTAATGTATTCTAGAAATGCATATATTAGGAGAAAATGCTTGCAAAAATCTGTATGTTAGTGGAAATACATACAAAAATGTTTACACAATTTCATAGGATTTTTTCTTTTAAAAAATGGCAAACTGATGCAGAAATGGATCCAATTGAAATTAAGGTTAGGGGGGAAATGAAAGAAACCAAAATTGTCAGATTCCTCCATCCTAACCATTGGCCCTCCAGATGTTACTGGACTACAATTCCTATCATTGCTAACCATCGGCCGTGGTGGCAGTGGCAGATCCACACCTTGGTTTCAGAGCACAGCCAGCCCACATGTAAACCATATGAATTCCCTGAAAGTATCTGGGAACTGTAGTTTCCTTCACATAGCTACAATTCCTAGCGCCCATAACAAACTACAGTTCTCAAAATTCTTTGGGGGGGGGGAGTCATGTGCTTTAAAGGTGTGGCATGGATCTGCCCAGAGGCTATTTGGAGGTGGAGTCCAAAATAGGTTCATGTCTACCAATTCTCCACCCCTGATTCAGTGTGCAGCCAATGCAAAGAAACAAACAAAAACCAGATCAACATTTGGAGTAGTAATAGTGACATGCTTACAATCATTTAGCTTCCTCCACCGTTAAAAATATATTGACAGCCCTTTTCCAAATACTTACTGCATCTTTTACTTCTCTGTCTAGTGGTTCAGTTACATAGACAGTCCCGTTCTGGGCAACCATAAATGGGAGTTTAGTGGGAGGCGTTTCCTTTTGCCGGATTTCATATTTTGCACCTGGATCATTCCACTGTACCTATCACGTCGAAGAAGAGTAAAACAGCAGGTTTAAATCCTTCATATATCCATGCCTAGCAACTGCGGTCCTCAGATGGGCACTGTTGAGAGTGCCACATGCCCCAAAGGGGTGCTTAGCTTGTACTAGAAACTGGGCTTTTAGTGTTGCAACTCCAGCCCTCTGGAATCCAGACAGGTGTCTAGTATCATGATAGCTAGGTGCCTACTGGAGACATTTTTGTTTAAAAAGGTTTTCCTTGAGATGTGACCCAGTCTTTAATTGTACATCTGTGGTAATGGTTTTATGGATAAATGGAGCACGTAAACATGGGAAATTGAAAATCAGACTTTGGATGGTAGATTTGATTCCTGGGCTTGTTGGCGATTGCCATATCTTACCTGAGTGATTCTCATGGGGTGGGGCTCTGTAGAATTTTCCTTGAGCTTTACTAGTGGAGGAGACTTCCAGAGGTTTTCCAACACGGTGACAATCACGTCAGCATCGCTGGGGAAGGAATTCTCTGACTGCCCTGCCATATCTTTTACTCTTACAGCGATAGTGTAATTGATCCCATCTGCTGGATTTAAATACTTAGCTCCTGGAAATCAAACAGAGAATAAATGAAACAATTATTGAACTGGCACCAACATTCTCTTGACAAAAGCCCTCTGCAAGTGTAACATTGCAAAGGTTGCAAATAATGACATGCATTTTTCACCCAGAGAAAATTCCCCCTCCCTTCACTTGGCAGCAGTGCTTTTTCCCCTTAAAAATAGGTTTAGGGGTACTCTCATTTTCCTACGCATATTGAAATACTGCCCCTTAATGAAGCCAAACTTAGATTCACAAAATGTTTTGGGGTATGCGTACCCCTGCGTCCCCCCAGAAAATAGCACTGCTTGGCAGCCTTAACCATGGCTATCTTTTTGGCAGCTCACACAAATGTCACAATCATGTCACTACTGTTGACAGGTGCTGAACCCATTACTCCTGGGGGGAAACACAAGTATTTTGTAGTTCTGGTTAACTGGGTTACATGTACATCAACAGCAGTTATCATGATGTCTCCTTTAGATATCTTTCTCTATCTCTCCCTTTGCTTTCTAGCAAAACCATGATACTCATTCCTTGAAAACCATGGTTCACCTGTCACTAAAAATTCACATGCCTCCCCCTCTTTTCTTCTCTCTAGAATGAATTCCTCCCCCGTGTCCTTCATTGGTGTATTCCAGACATAGGCAAACTCGGCCCTCCAGATGTTTTGGGACTACAACTCCCATCATCCCTAGCTAACAGGACTAGTGGTCGGGGATGATGGGAATTGTAGTCCCAAAATATCTGGAGGGCCGAGTTTGCCTATGCCTGGTGTATACGTTCCTCTAATTTAAAACAATTATATCATGCCTCTCCTATAAAATAGTCCAAGATGCTTCCTAGCATAAACAGAAAACAATAAAGTCCAAATTGACAGCTCACTTCAGTTTGAAACAGTGAGACTATTATTATTTGAAACAAAGAATATTCCGTAGAAACAGCAGGAAAAGAATTGCCATAGGCGGTGGCGCAAACCAAACCCTCATTTATGCCCTGCTTGTCCCTCCACCCTGCTATCTGAGTTCAGCTGGTGTTTTGCCTGCTGCCAAACCTGGCCACATGGCCATATTGCCTTGCCCCGGGTGCTGACAACCCACGCTACGCCACTGCTGCTCTGCAAAACTCCATCAGCAGGAGCGGGGAGAAATTAGGATTGTGCCCTAAAACTAGGTTGGACATGTAGCTTTACTAAAACAAGAAAGATCTTAACATATGGCAGAAGATTGTAGGAGTTTTAGGCAAGACAATCATTATTCAGGAGAGATGTCCAAAGCCTTGATACAACTTCTGATAAGACTTTCTTTCCTTGATCCTGACAAGACAGACCACTGAGATAGCTGGAACACTTAAAAGAGCCTGTGCTTATGTCTTTAGCAAGAAGTCAGCTTCATATACGAGGGATAGTAGTCTTATAAGTAATCTAGTACCCAAACATAAAGGGTCTTAAATGTAATCACCTACATTGCTGCACATGTAAAGCTAATACTGGCAAAGGAAGGGAGGAGATACTTAATTCAAAAAAGGGAGGGAGGGACTGCACGCTCCTAAATCTATGTCCAACTTTGCAAGCCATGGTTTACATATAGACCACTGTACTGTTTACAGTGGTACCTCGGTTTAAGAACTATCCTGTTTACAAACGATTCAGTTTACGAATTCCACAAACTGGAAGTAGTGTCCGGTTTGTGAACTTTACCTCGGTCTAAGAATGGAATTCAAACGGTGGAAGGGCACCGGGGGTGGGAGGCCTCATTAGGGAAACCGCGCCTCAGTTTAAGAACAGTTTCGGTTTAAGAACTGACTTCTGGAATGGATTAAGTTCGTAAACCGAGGTACCACTGTATATCTGTATGGAGCCAATGTCTGAGGGTATATGTCTTGTTCTGGCTTCTACCTTCATCTCAGAGGGCAAAACAACTAACAAAAGTAGCATAGAATCTGATCTCACATTCACTAAAACATATAGGGTGTTTTGTTATTGGTTTGTACTAGGCATTCACTCAGAAATTCAAGGCACATTTGCAAAGCTGCTTCTTCCCCACAAATCTAAGTAGTTCAGGAAAAAAAATTGGGGGGGGGTTGGATGTGACCACCTTATATTATTAACAATGGTTGGCCCAATTTTTCAAGTCAGACTGCTTAGTTGTTTGGAACTTGGTTCCACAAGTAGACTCGCCTACCAGCAGCAGTTGTGGAAATTGCTCCAGTGACATTGTTAATCTGGAAAAGCATCGTTTGATGAGGGTCTGGGAAATGTTTGCTAATGCTGTAGCTCAGTTGCGCATGGGGAGTGGTGGGATCATCACGATCAGTAGCAGTGACGTATGTGAAGGGCTTTCCTGTTTGGGTGTAAAAAGAAAAATAAAGACATATCAAAAAGACAAACTGTAGGTATCATTCTCCACTGAAGACGAACCACCGACAGTAATCCACACTTTCCTAGTTTAAAGGAACCGGGCAATGTTTTCAGAACAATAAACAGCAAAATTCCTGGTTTATAAAATAGAAAGATCAATAGGTCTTCTCGGCATTCTAGCACGCTAGGTAAAAATATGATAGTGACCTTTCACATTGGGATTTTTAACTTTCTGGAGTTATTTATTTAGAATTTATTTTCACAGCTTGGAACAAGCATATCTAACAATAAATAAACATATACCACGAACAAAGACCAAAGTGGCTGATCGTTTATTCTGTTAAGAGAATGACAAGACAATCTGGTATCCGCATACCAGACAGGCACAATAATAACTTGAGTCCTTAATCATGAGGTTAAGGGGTGATATGATAGCCATGTTCAAATATATAAAAGGATGTCACATAGAGGAGGGAGAAAGGTTGTTTTCTGCTGCTCCAGAGAAGCGGACACGGAGCAATGGATCCAAACTACAAGAAAGAAGATTCCACCTAAACATTAGGAAGAACTTCCTGACAGTAAGAGCTGTTCGACAGTGGAATTTGCTGCCAAGGAGTGTGGTGGAGTCTCCTTCTTTGGAGGTCTTTAAGCAGAGGCTTGACAACCATATGTCAGGAGTGCTCTGATGGTGTTTCCTGCTTGGCAGGGGGTTGGACTCGATGGCCCTAGTGGTCTCTTCCAACTCTATGATTCTATGTAGAGCTCTCCATAGGTTTCTGTAAGTTCAAAGTGGCTTTCTCATTTGGTCTTCATGGCACACAAAATAAATAAATGGTTGCCATGCCACATAAAAAGAGAAAGGGTTTGATTTATCTCTGGCTGATTTTACTTGACAAGCAAACTACAAACAAAACAAAAAAAACCCACACCTTTCTGGGCTTCATGACTACTGTGCATTTACCCTCTTATTTTATGTCATTTGAATCTCTATTTTGTCAGCTTTCAGGTTCACATTCCCAGCTGTGGTACCCAGAGGGGGGAGAAATGTGGAAGTGGGATGGTTTGGCCAGACTCAACCATAACCACTTGAAAAGAAGTGGGATAATATACTACTCAGCCCACAATGAGCACAGCTTTCCAGATGAGGCACCAAACACACAACTGAAACACATGTGCACGCAAACTGGAGAGTCATGAGATCAGGGGTCCCCTGCAATTGTATGCTTAGTGATGGCGCAAGTTGTACAGTGGTACTTTTGGATGTGAACGGGATCTGTTCCAGAGCCCTGTTTGCATCCAGAAGTGAACGTAAACTGCGCCCGCACGCCTGCGCGTGCACGGGTCATGATTCGCCGCTTCTGCACATGACGTCATTTTGACTGTCGACACATGTGCGAGCGGCGAAACCCGGAAGTAACATGCTCTGTTACTTCCAGGTCGCTGCAGCGCTCAACCCGAAAATACTTATCCCGAAGCTACTTCAACCCGAGGTATGACTATACTTGGGAAGTGGATAACCTCTTCTGTAACGAAAGAGTAGCTTTGGTATCATCTATGAAATTTTTAGCTCCTCTGCTTTCCCCCCTTTCTTCACCTCGGACACAGCTTAACAATCACAGTTTTAAGTTAATCTTAATGTCATATTTGTCAATCATTACAAGCCCCAAATAATGTCAAGTAAATGTGGAAATAAATACCTGGGCGGGAGTTTTGTCTCACTGCTGCGAAGTACTCTTTCTGCGAAAATTGTGGAGGGTTGTCATTGACATCGATAACATTTATTGTGATGGAATATGGGCCTTTCACTCTCTGCCCATTTTCATCCAGACCTTCCACCTAATTTGAGGCAGAAAGAAGAGATATCAAAACAAGGTCATTCAACAAGTATATCTAACAAGATTTAGGTACCACCTCATTGTAGCAAAACCTTTAAGCAGTTTACAGTAAGTCACAAAGTTTTGTCGTTCCATGTTTGAGTTGAACTGGCTAGGATGGAACTGCATGTTAGGAGTGATATGGAAATACCATTGTGGTTTCCCCTCCTCTGCTTCATATCATCCTTCTCTTGATAATTCATTAGGCGAAGAAAGCTCATTTGGTCCTGGATCCAGGACTGAACCTAAATTGGAATGGGTCCAAATAATCAGTATACCCAATGCTATTTTTCTAGAAAAAGAGGTGCCGGAACTCACCATGAACGTCTCCCTTGTTCTCTTATAATGGCAATGTTTCCAACCTGAGAGTGCTGGAACTGAGTTCCTGTGAGTTCCAGCTGGAAAAAAAGCCCTGAGTATACCCTAAGAGTCCAATAATGCCTGCAACTCAGTCATAGGAGCCAATTCTTAGGGCCAAGCAGTTCGTAAGCATGCCAGTGCAAGTAGATAAATAGGTACCACTGCGGCGGGAAGGTAAACAGCGTTTCCGTGTGCTCTGGTTTCCGTCACGGTGTTCCGTTGCGCCAGAAATGGTTTAGTCATGCTGGCCACATGACCCAGAAAGTTGTCTGTGGATAAACACTGGCTCCCTCAGCCTGAAAGCGAGATGAGCACTGCAATCCCATAGTCACCTTCTGAAATATACTCGGAGTCGAGTGTGGATTTCATGCTCTTTATTCAGCTCATAGTAGTGAGGAATGCTAGTTCCCCCAAAATGTCTGCTTTATATACATTATTTACACAATGAGTCCCACGTGATTGGCTAATTCCGGGATTCTCCTGTAGGCCAATCAGGTTGCGGATTCACTTCCACCTGGAGCTGGATTGGGTGGCTCCTGCGGACCAACTGCTGCATTCTGGATCCTATTGTTCTAGGACCAATCAGACTGCTGCATTCTGAATCCTATTGTTCTAGGACTAATCAGACTGCTGCATTCTGAATCCTATTGTTCTAGGACCAATCAGACTGCTGCATTCTGAATCCAATTGTTCTAGGACCAATCAGACTGCTGCATTCTGAATCCTATTGTTCTAGGACCAATGAGGCTGCTGCATTTTGGATCCTATTCAACTCAGTACATAACACCTTTGACTGGACTTAACGATCCAGGGGTCCTTTACCTTTTACCTTTACCTATTGGTTCTAAGGGAAAGGGCCACAGGGCAGTGATAGAGTTTCTGTCTTGCATGCAAAGGCTCCTAGGTTCAATCTCTAGCATTTCCAGGTAGGAGTGGGAAAGATTTCTGGTCTGAAACCCTGGAGAGCCACTGCCAGCCAGTGCAGTCAGTACTGGGTAAGATGGACGAGTGGTGTAACTTGGTGTTTAAGGCAGCTTCCTATGTCCCTATGGTCATTGTGATGGGTTAGTATTTTTTGAGATGGATATTGCTTTTATGAATAGTTTTTATTCATTTTTATGGCTGCACTTAGTTATAGTGTACTTGGAAGCCAACTTGAGAGGGCTTTGACTGGGAGTATTTAAATAAAATATTAGAAAGAAACAAAACTGTCACATCTTTCTTTTACCTGTAGATTGTAGACGTTTCTGGTTTCCCAGTCCAGAGACCCATTAACATACAGAGACCAATCTATCGGGTAAATAGATATTTTGCCGTCTGTCACACCAGTCAGTCTCAGCTTGACAGTCGGAGGTTGCAATGTAAACTAGTACATGAGGAAAAGAAACAAATCAGAACTCCAGTTTCCCATTCTCAAATATCAAACAGTTTTGAAAGTGAAGAGTTTAGACATCCGTTTACCCGATAGATATAGGTGATTCCTGTCCTCCCCTCTTGAACAGAAAAAGTCTTGTCCTCCAGAGGCCCACTTATATGTGGGTCATCTGTACCTTGGCAAATGACCTGCAGGAAAAATGAGAAAGGATCCCAGATTATTAATATTGTCCATATTAATTAATAAAACTTTGGTCCTCCTACCAGGGCGATATAATTGTAATTCTGTGTCATTGTTGCAGCAGCGGTGACACTGCATTGGCTGAAAAAGGGAATTTCTCCTTACAACATTTGATAGATACTGTGTGACACAATAATATAGATGAATAGATAGCTATTTAGCAGTAACATAGCTTCTAAGTTTTTATATGTGAAGTTTGCAGAAGTCTAAGCAACCCAGAGATGCCCACAAGAGCATTTGACTTTCAGATTTTAGAGCTCGAAAATAATCAGATATAGAATGTGAATTGGTTCGTTCCTTTGCAGTTCCCCACTAGAAAATGTGAATGGTGAAAATGGAAGATTTAGCATATTGTGAGTATTTGCAAACTCATGCTGCTTAGAACAATGAAACCTGTGTAAGTAAAGATGCAGTCCTACACACACTTGAAAGTTGGTCCCACTGAGCTCATGAAATGCAAGTAGCTACCTTCCGGAGCCAAACATGCATTTCTTAGCAGATGCATAGTTCTTTTTTGCTGTTTCCACAATAGGATCAGGGCATATTGCCTTTTGTCATAAATGCTAGGGTGACTACAGTGCATTCAAGGGTGGGTGGAATGACTCAAGTTCAACAGTCCATTAAAGTGTTGCATGTGCACATGTTGTTCGAAGGTTGATTCCCCACCTAGTATCTTGCAAGAGCTCCTGTAGAGATAATAGATGCTGTAAAGCAAAGCTTTTTCTAACGCATATGCTCTATTGCCCTTCTAAACTAAAGGCACATGGGACATTTCTTTCAGACTTTCATTTGACTGATACTGCGAAGGCTAAGGTGGTCTTTTTTGCCAAAAACAAACATTTCGCATAGAGTCCATTTTCTAGTGATCCCTCACCTCCCACCCCTTAATATATTTTGCTTGTAGATAGAACAGCCCACAACTAACACTGTGTTCTGAGGAAATTTTTGTTCTAGTTCCGTTGTTTTTTTCAAAGAATGAATACTTGAAAAGGAGTATCATTCTCTGTCCTTTAATCAACTGTTTTACCTTTTCTTCTTTGCCTTTATCAGGGATTTTCATCTCTCTGCTTTCATTATAAATACATATACAATCATCTGTTCTACAGCTGGGGAACGTTTGTTTTAATTTCAGAGCAATCCAAAGGTGGGGTGGGAATGGGTAGAGCAGAGTGGCAGATACACTGCTGCTTCTCAAGCTCTGCTAGTTCACACCTGCCAGAGCAGAAGGTGAGGCATTTCTCTCTCACTACACTAGCTCAGGCTTATGTGCTCCTGTCCTCTTCCCCTTTCATCTCACCATCTCAAGCTCTAGCTTCTTCCTTCACTTCCTGGTTTGGCCAAACCATAGTTTACTATGATGCCCAGTTCTGATAAACTAGAGATTGCTTCTAAACCAGAACTGGAACCAATGATCTGAAGTGATTTTCAGATTCTGTCTTAGAGATAGCCTGTTGGTTGCTTGATTTGCGGGACTAAGTTACAGAATCAGAACATGTGAGGAGAAATGGGAATATGCATGCCCTTGATGGCCAAGCCGTGGTTTAGCAATTATGCATGAATGTCTCTCCGTTTTAAATTGTGTGTGTGCTCCTATCCTAATTTAGGTTCTCTAGTTTATCTGTTCCGCTAGCTTACATTGTGCCAAAGGCCCCCATGATGTTCATAGCATTTCCTTTCTTCGAAATGGGTGAAAGGAATACATTGAGCTCTGTATAATTAAACAAGATCTTTTATTGGGTGAAGTGTTTATAGAGGTCTGCTTTTGTCATATTTTATAGGGAAATATGTCTGTTTGGAAAGAGCAAAGTCTAATTCTCTAACCGAAATCCAGGGTTCAAAGTTTAGTTCTTATATCAGTGTATAGATCCTTCCCTGTCAATTAGAAATGTTTTATGTGAGCTGTAAAATGTTGGGCTGCCTGGTGAATCATTATTTAATGAAACAGTGAGGAGGGGCACTTCCTTCTGTTTCCTCGTTCCATTTACTGTTTGGCAGCTGCTCCGATGCCTGCATGAAATGGCTGCAAGCAAAGGACAGTTTCAACCGTCAGTTAGTAAAATCCCTGGCAAGAAATATTTAAAATGCAGCATGATGATTCATAGGATCTCACGTCAGGTCAGAGGCAGCAGCCATAGTACAAAAATCCATGGTTCCATGTCTACAACAAGGTTTCCTGTTCTCTTGCAGCAGAAGAGAAAGCAGATATATTTGTTTCCTTTAGAATAGGCAGGAAGCGTGAGCCATCCTTATCGTTTGTTCAGCAGGGGACTGACCATTACTAAACCACTGAGCCTCTTGGTCTTGCCGATCAGAAGGTCGGCGGTTCAAATCCCCGCAGCAGGGTGAGCTCCTGTTGCTCTGTCCCAGCTCATGCCTAATCTAGCAGTTCGAAAGCACACTAGGTACCACTGTGGCAGGAAGGTAAATGGCTTTTCCGTGTGCTCTGGTTTCCGTCCAGCGGTGTCCCGTTGTGCCAGAAGCGGTTTAGTCATTCTGGCCACATGACCCAGAAAGCTGTCTGCGGACAAACGTCGGCTGCCTTGGCCTGAAAGTGAGATGAGCACCACAACCCCATACTCGCCTTTGACTAGACTTAACCGTCCAGGAGTCCTTTACCCTTTAACCTTTATATGGCCAGGGCAAGCTATACCATTAGAGATAGCTGCCTCAGGCAGCAATGTTGTGGGCAAGTGTTGGAGGTCAGAGCTATGTGTGCCAAATGGCTTGTGTTGTGGGGTCTAAGCTAGCTTGCTGCTCTCTACTGCCAATGAGGATACTGTTACAGGATAGCTATTAAAGTAAGATACCACTGCCAGTATGATTGGCTTCTGGACATGGATTTGGGAAGGTGCAAAATGTCTTGGACCACTCCTGCCTACGGCTTGTCTGATTTGCAGAGGGAGCAGACAATCCAGATCACCTTCCTGGGGAAAAGTGTACCCCGAATCAGACACACAAAAGTCATGGGGACTTCAAGGAGATGAATATGTAGTTTGTGGGCATAATGTAGTGTGGGTCACTGATACTGGACTGTGCTGCGTATATCAGATGACAGCAAACCAGTTAATTTGGTGCTGAAAAACCAATTAGGTTAAATCCAATCATGCCATATATCAAGTCAGAGATGTGAGGAAGTGTTGTTGGGTACCTGTTCCACAATATAATTATGAAATATAACTGCTTTTTAAAATATAAGTGGACATTTGGTTCTCAGAGACAAACAGGTATTGTGCTATTGACAAGTGGGATCTGCAACAAATTTTTGCAGAGTGGAGTATTGCTGTTTAACCAGCCACACCCTTCTCAAAAATACTCCATTCCATTCCATTCCCACTCGCTTCCCCAGCAATATGTCAGCATTCCATGGCCACTGAGTCTGCTTTAGTCTTCATGGGGCTATTTTGGGGGTTTTCTTCCAAAGGATTTTTGTACTTCTGCCAACTTCAGGGTTCCCATAAGCTTGGTGATATATTATTCCTCTCAGACTACATAAGGATCCACATTCCCCTCTGAACTTTAGAAATAGAGGGAACAATTTAACTTAATTTGATATATATTTTAAATATTGTATTTTTTTCCATAGATATCCCGCTCAAGGATGACAACATACAGCTCAATTGTGAGGGAGCTTCTGGGTAGAGGGTTTACTTGAGTGTCAACATGCTAAAGTATTACTTCTAATACCTCTATCCCAAAGGCACACTGATTTCTAGTTGTCCTAACAGACTGCAATCCTATGCAAAGTTAATTGGAAGTCTCATTAAATAGAATGGGGTAAACATCTGCGTAAACATGTGTAGGTTTGCTTCCTGTGGTGTGTCAAAAGCTAATTAAATCAAGGGTAAATCTCATTTGCAAATGAGTGGGCTCCCTCCCTCAACTGAAATTTAGTTTTAAAAGCCAGTGCCAGTGTTTTCAGGGTGGGCTGTTAGGATTGCAGTTAGGAGTTAGGGTTGCACTGGAGATAGTAAGCAGCAGGGTGGAGGGAGAGTCAGGGAGCAATAAATAAGAGCAATGGCTGAGGTCTGCTTAAGTCCAAGGCTGCTGTGACTATGGGAGAAGCAAGAACACCTTGGAGCCTCAGTGCTCTCAGCACCTCCATCATGGGCTCAGGTTTGATATATGTGTAAACAGTGCTTTTTTCTTTAAAAAAAATGTTTAGGGGGACTCTCATTTTCCTACTCATATTGAAATATTGCCCCTCAATGAGGCCAAACTTAGATTCACAAAATGTTTAGGGGTATGCGTACCCCTGCGTCCCCTCAGAAAAAGCACTGTGTGTAAATAAACCACATATCATGAAGACACCACAGTCTCTGCTGTGCCTCATTGTCCGAAAGGAAACACAGACCCTGGGTGAATGCAGTTGAAACTCCTGGAATCTCACACTGCTATGCAGATTTCGGTGGCCTGTAACAATATGTTATTCTCAGAAGTATATGCATTTTTATTCACACTTTCCCCTAAAATACAAATCTTAAAACTTTTCTTCTTCTTCTTCTTGGGGAACTGCATTACAAATTCCAGAGGATGACTGTCTTTTGGTTTGTGTTCTGTTTCAGGTAGTGAAAATTAGGTTGGTTTGTCTAAAAATGTAAAGTGAAACAAATTTCTCCCCCATCCCTAGGTGGGACTCAAGAAGCACATCCCAATTTTTTCTCTCCAAAAATTTAAAATGAAAGGTTTACAAATGGGTGATGCATTGCTCTGCTGTGTAGTCTTAATGCTGTTTGCTGCTTTCTCCTGTGCTAGTATTGTATACCGTATTTTTTGCTCTATAAGACTCACTTTTTCCCTCCTAAAAAGTAAGGGGAAATGTGTGTGAGTCTTATGGAGCGAATGCAGGCTGCGCAGCTATCCCAGAAGCCAGAACAGCAAGAGGGATCGCTGTGCAGCAATCCCTCTTGCTGTTCTGGCTTCTGAGATTCAGAATATTTTTTTTTCTTGTTTTCCTCCTCCAAAAACTAGGTGTGTCTTATGGTCTGGTGCGTCTTATAGAGCGAAAAATACGGTAGTTAGGAACTGAACAGCTTCCAAATTTTCTTGAACTTTAATTTTAAAAATGAAAGTATTTTTTTTTAAAAAAAGTTTTCCAAAATTGTGCAGGTGTGGGAATGGCATCACTTATTGCTAGGAATGGGGAAGATATTTGACTCCTTAATTCTCACTTCCTAAAGCAATGAACAAACCAGACAGCAATTATCTTTCAAAACTCACGCTTCTCTAAATTTTGCGATGCAGTTCTCCAGTTGTACAAAAATGTGTCTTTTAGGGGAAATACACATATTCATGAAAATTACAAAAAACGCATTACATATGGAGAAATTGCTTGCGAAGATGTATATATTGCCCAAAGAAAGCTTCCAAAACTTTACATCAGGAGAAAGTCACTCTATAATGCTGATAAATTTTCACAAACGATTTCTCCGCATTCATTAACTCAAAAAAGGTACAATCCCTGTCTCCTATCTATCTGTTAACTGCTGTGGGAAAAGGACATTGATTTTCCTGGCATGATCCTATGGATTAGCGCAAATTAGAAAATATATAAATAAATAAATTAACAAACAAAGCACACAACCAAAGACTCTTCCCATCGTGATCTCTGGACTTGCCATGGCATACGGCCAGAATAAATTGTTTCTTCTCAAATAGTTATTTAGAGAGTTCCTATGGTGTTTCTTGACTTACCAGATGAAGTATGAGGAGACACCCAAAGTGATGTGGATATATTTTAAGCATCTTGGTGAGAACTTCCATTCCAATTATTCCAATTCCTATAAAACAATCACAGAAAAGATCTCGGGTAGCTGTTATGAGCAGGTTTAAATATTCAGGCAAGCAAGTAACGCCATTCAACTGTACCAGTGGAAGGGGCTAATGGAGTGCTGGCCCACCAACCTCAGTCTCCCCTCAGCCCCCCCACCTGCCTGTTTTGTTCCTTACAACCAATTCAGGGGTTGCCACTGCCTGTCAGCTTTCTCCTTAGTGTTGCCCCTGGTAGAACTCTGCAGGGAGGAGGACAGGAATAAAACCAGAATTAGCTGGTTCAGCCCCTCTGGCGCCATCTACTGTTGGCCTCCCTGCCTGTCACAATAGGCGGCAGCCACCACTGTGAACCACCATGGGGCCTCCCCAGACAGAAAAACCCTTTCCCACAAGGATATGACTCCCCTTTGTTCATTGGGAGTATCAGATTTTCTTTTTAAATAAAAGGAAAACTCAGACAAAGCAAATCACCAGTTAAGCAAGGGGAGTTGGCAGGAAGGTAGGACAGGCACAGATTATGGGGCTTAGGCTCTCCTTTGCAACAAGTCCCTTCTTCTACCCCACATCAAGTAGATGGGTTGGATCCAAAGGTTCCCCTCTTCAGTGAGAAGGAGGCTTCCTCCACCTGAGAAAGCTCTTTGCACCGGAGGAAAAGAACCTTTGGACCTAAAAACAATATCCTGTCCTAACTGCCCTATAATGTAAGGGAGTGAGGTTTCTCTTGGTTCTTTATAACCAAAGAAGGATAGAAAATAGACTCCAAGAGGGACGAATTAAGGCACAAACTAAGGAACTCTTTCCCCCAGAAACAGTGAGGACTTTCAAAGTAGCAGGGAACCGAGGGGACACCCAGCAGGGATGCTATTGAGAGTGCAATAATAGGGGCTCACTATTGTTATCATACAGTCCACCGTCTGCACCCTTCCTCTAGGGAGGATGCTTAGTGCAAGCTCCCCTTTCCTCCCTCTAGGTCCCTCCAGTTCTACCTGCAGAAATATGAAATATAGATTGCATCACCTGACATGGACAGGGACATAAGAGCATAAGAAAAGCCCTGGTGGATAAGGGCAAAGGCCCATTTCTTCCTGGTTCTCACAGTGGCCAGCCAAAGGAAGTCTGGAAGCAGGACCTGGGTGCAAGAGTGCTCTCCTCACTTGTGATTCCCAGCTAAAGTGGTACCTCGGGTTACATACGCTTCAGGTTACAGACTCCGCTAACCCAGAAATAGTACCTCGGGTTAAGAACTTTGATTCAGGATGAGAACAGAAATCATGCGGCAGTGGTGCGGCGGCAGCAGCAGCAGGAGGCCCCATTAGCTAAAGTGGTGCTTCAGGTTAAGAACAGTTTCAGGTTAAGTACTTTACCTGAGGTACTTAGGTTAAGTACTTAACCTGAGGTACTATTTCTGGGTTAGCGGAGTCAGAGAAACACTGCCGTCAGCAGTGCAGGTAGAAGAACATACCCATTGTGGCTAATAGCCACTGATAGCCTCGTCCTCCACAAATGAACTTTTGGATTTTGTAACAATCAAAAGAAATTCCTAACAGAGACTGTCTTGTAACAGCAAACAGCCCTCACAAGCAGCAGGGAAGCAAATTCTCACTGACAAGAACAATCAAAAGAATCCCATACAGTATGAAAACCTCCCAAGAAATCTTGTTTAGAAGATCACCTCCTTACCTGGTGCACAAAAACCTCGATCTCTTCCGAAGGGTATTTCCACACCTGCCCAAGATGGTGGTGCCTGCCTGTGTCTCTCAGAATCCTTGGCAGTTTCTAAGCCTCTCCGCAGGGTTTTGATCAAACATTAACTTCCTTCATTGACAAGTCCCGATCTTAAACGGAAAGGTGTGGCTTGAAATGGCAACCATGGTAAATAAAATGCAAAGGAGCAGTTTGGAGCAGAGCAAATCCCTCTTTCACACACTCAAACACACCTCCAAGTCACGTATCTTTCACCCCCGGAACTTTCATGTGAGTTTTTATTGATTGAATCATAGAACTGGTTGAAAAACATACCGAGAATGAGGTTGCTTCAATACATGTAATATTTGAGCAACGATTATCAAGAATGTAAAGAAGGGATAACCCTTCACAGTCCATTGTTACAATCATATCATTATTTTGGTTATAATGGCTATCAGCCAAGCTCAAAAAATCAGGAATTGGTGCACCATCATAACCTATCTATGATGCTAATCAGTTAATCAGTCACATCCAAACCATAAACCATACAGTTAAAGAACTATTATATGAAATGTTCTGGGGTTTCTCCTGACTCCTTAGAGATGATGGGGTGGGGGCACACAGGGGGAGGAGAAAGGGGTAAAAGCCCTGTTGTGCTGACTCCTGCTAGCATATCTATTTTGTTGAATCTGGTCCAATGGGTCTACTCTTGAGTAAAACTTAGCTGAGTACCATCCCATTCATTCAAAGCACTATTATACTCCTTTTAGTAGTCATGGTTCCCTCACCAAAGAATCCTGGGAACTTAATTTGTTGAGGGCAATGAAGCTTCAGTTCTCAGAATTCCCTGGGAAGAGGGATTGATTGACCTAACACTCTAGGAATTGTAACTGTGAAGAGAAAAGGGGTCTCCTAACAACTATCAGTGCCCTCAACAAATTGCAGTTCTCAGGATTTTGGACCACCAGCCATAGCTGATGGAAGGCACTTTGTACAACGAAGGGCACCTGAGCCTCAAGCAACTTCCAAGCTACATACCCACTCCTTCAGAGGGAATAGAACCCCATCATGAGCAGGCAACCTCTCATCCATCTGGTCTAGGGAACCACCAACTAACAGTACCTCAGTTTTATCTGGATTTAGCTTCAGTTGGTTGCCTGTCATCCAGTCCATTACCCAGGAAAGACAACCCAGCACACCCACTGCCTCACCTGCAGATGTAAAGGAGAAGTAGGGCTTTACAGCGTACTCCAAACCTCTGTATAACCCTACTTAGTGGTTTCTTGTAGATGTTAAACAGCATAGAGGATTAAATCAAACTCTGAGGAACCTCAAGGAAGGCTCCACAGGGCCAAAAAAGACTCCCCAAGCATCAACTTCTGGAAACATCCATCCAAGTAGGACTGGAACCACCAAAAGTGGTGCCATCCACCCCCAACCTAGACAGCCGCTTCATAAGTATACCATGGTTGATGGCATCAAATGCCACTGAGAGCTTGAGGAGAATTAACAGGGACACATTTTTTTTGTCTCTCTCCTGACAGAGGTCATCATACAGGGTGCCAAAAGCAATTTCTGTACCCAAACCGAGTGTAAACCCCGATTGAAATGGAACTAGAAGATTAGTTTCCTTGAAGAACGCCTGGAACTGGTTTGTGATCACCCGCTCAAGAACCTTGCCCAAGAAGGAGAGACTAGCAGCTGGTCGGAAGTTACAAGCAGGAAGGGATCACCTCCTCTCACAAGGAAGCATTAATCACCTCCCTGGCCCAGCCAACTGTCCCCTCCCTGCTAGTTTTTATTAGCCAAGCTGGGCAAGGGTCCAGAGCACACGTTGTCGCCTTAACTGATCAAAGCACCTTGTCCGCATCGTTGTCCCTTACTAACTGAAACTCATCCAACACAACAGGACTAAATAGTGCTCTGGACACCCCTTGAGACTTATCTGCTACTACAGTGGAGTCAAGATCCTAGTGGATGTAAGCAGTTTTGTCCTCAAAATGCTTTGCAAACAAGTCATAGCAAGCTACCGTCGGTTCTACCAAATCCTTCAGGCCAGATTGAAGGAAGAGGCCTTGCACTACCCAGAAAAGTTCTCCAATGGTTGCAATGGTGACAACAAAGTACAGTGGTACCTCAGGTTACATACACTTCAGGTTACAGACTCTGCTAACCCTGAAACAGTGCTTCAGGTTAAGAACTTTGCTTCAGGATGAGAACAGAAATCGCGCGGCGGCAGCAGCAGCAGGAGGCCCCATTAGCTAAAGTGGTACCTCAGGTTAAGAAGAGTTTCAGGCTAAGAACGGACCTCCAGAACGAATTACCGTATTTTTCGCTCTATAACACGCACCCGACCATAACACGCACATAGTTTTTAGAGGAGGAAAACAAGGAAAAAAAATATTCTAAACGAAACATTGGGTGTATGATTTCTGTGGTTCATGCTGTGGCCACAGACATGTGATCTGACGGTGAGTTTGGGGTAGCCCAGTGCAAAAATCCTGAGGATCCATGTGGATCCATGCTTTGTAACCACGTTTTAAGTGGGGAGGGAAGGAAAAGCACTCAAGGGACAAGGAACACGCGTGGGTTGGGTGGAGAAGGATGCTATTCATAATGCAGAAGAGGGGTATAAGAGGAGAAGGCTCCTCTCCTCTCCCGCTTTGCTGTCTCAAAGCGGGCCATGGAGGAGGTAAGGAAGGGGAACCATGGATCCTCTGCTCACGATTGCAGCAGATCCCCCGCCATCCGTAGGCATTCCCTCCATAACACGCACAGACATTTCCCCTTACTTTCTAGGAGGAAAAAAGTGAGTGTTATGGTGCAAAAAATACGGTAAGTACTTAACCCAAGGTACCACTGTATGCCTTCTTTGTTGCCTTCACTGCCACTAGGTAGGCTCAGTCATGAGCCCTCGCCAGTGTTTGATTGCATTCGACCGAATCTTTTCTCCACTCGCATTCCAGCTGTCTCCCAGCTTGTTTCATTGCCCTAGGCTCCTTTCCCCTCTTACCCTCTTAGATGTTCTGCTTTCTGTTCCACTGTTCAGACGCACGACAGTCTGAGCCTTGGAAAGCTTTGTGTGCTTTTTAAGGCTCTGGTCGGCAGCTTGCGTGCTGAACTGAGCTCACACATAGAACTGAAAGAGGATGTGGGAAGGACCAATGCTCTTCCTCTGGCCTTTTACATGCATTTCAGGGCTCAGGTCAGCAACTCAGGTTCCAATCATTGTATACACCCCTTTGCACATTGCTGAGAAGCCCATAAGAAATATGCCCTCTAACATCATTCCCTTAGCACAGATACATTCCCTCTGATCCAGACTTTTTTTTATGGAGGTGACAGCTTTGATGTGCAAATGGAGCTATCCCATTTGAAAAAACCTATTTATTTGAATAGACAAAACAGAGCTGAGTTAAAATTATGGCTGTACACAGCCCACCCTATCTGATTTGAGGCATGACCTGGTGCTTCAGAGCAAACCTGATCCCTCCCAGGATAACCTAGGACCAACCCAACCCAGATCTAGGCCCATAACTGAATTGGGGGCCTTGCACAGTATTTAATTGTGCTTTCAAACCTTCATTAAACATGCAGTGGAGGGAGACAGGAATGCACGCAGGCTAGCTTCCTCCCTGCATCTCCTCCCCACCCTCAGTTCTCACCAGCTGAGTGACCCCCTCCTTTGCCAGCCCTAGACTGCCACAGATGGACCTGAACTGAGCACAGTTGATCTGGGGCTACCTCAGCCCAATTGGCCCAATTTAGTTTTGGAGCTGGGATTCAGCTGGAGCCAACAAACAGCCCTAGTACGCGACACATGGCTTCATCTTCTCAAATCTGCTCCCTCTGTTAATGGCACAGCTTATATTTGCAAGGCTTTCATATGTGCAGCAGAATGGATCCAAACAACCGGGACCTATCATGGCCAGCCCTACCATCAGACAGCAAAAAAAATAAGTTATTATTGTTCTGTGTTTACTGTGTGGGAGGTTGGAATATCTTTTTGCTTCAGGCACCGAAATAACTTGGCTGGCTTTCTGAGGTAATATATACCAGCAGTGGGGAACCCCTGCCACAGACACACCCCTTGCCAGTCTGGCTTGCACCCTCTTTCCCTGGTTGCTGGAATATATCTTTGCTTCTCGCTTCCTAGATGGAGGTAGAGAAGTGTTTGTTTGTGTGTGGAAACTAAGCTACTGCACAAAGGGGAAAAATCACATTTAGCGCTCTGTCTACTTTTGCCTCTGGCCCCACATACCACTGCCATCTGGCCCCCCAGTAGATAGCGCAGAAAGGAATATGGCCCTTTGGCTGAAACAACTCCCATCCCCGCTGTACAACTTGAACTGTGAGGGAACGGTTTGCTGCTCCACCTCAGGCTGTAAAATGTCTTAGGCTGGCCTTGTATGAAGTGTGTGTGTGTGTGTGTGTGTGTGTGTGTGTGTGTGTGTGTGTGTCCACCGCCCAGGACGTGCATGTGACTGAGGCAGGATGGGGGTAAGATCAAAGTGTCTCAAAAATATTTCAAAGTCCAGAAGTGACTGAAGTACCGGTAGCTCTTAATGGAAGTAAATCAGCAGCAAAATGTCTCTCTCTGGCAGTTTCTTTGAGTGCAAATGATGAAAAGGAACCCAAGCCTTCAGATGTTTAATGCTTGAGTCAGTTTTTCCATATACTGTACAGCTTTCCTCCCTGCTTATAATTTCCTCCACCTACCCATTTCTTGAATATTGACGTCCCTTTCCCTCGTATTCTTGCCTCATCTGATATTCCATTATCCGTTAATTTCATTCATTAAGGCTCCTAGAATGACATCACAGCTGAGCCACCCTTTTACACAGAGCTTAAAAGATCTCCAAAACAGCAGCTTCTTTCTCCAAAATAAAAACCCAAAACAAAACAAAAAATTATTCATGTTCTTTCAGAACTATCTTCTAAAACTTCCTCAGTCCCCACCCTTGTAAAAATAAAAAAATTAAATCTTATGCTTCAATGTTTACAAAAAAGAGGGGATGTATGTACCACTTTTCAGTTTTTAAATCTTACAAAGACAGCTTACAAAATTCGTTGATAGGGCAGGATCCTGGTGTTGCAAGAGCAGACTTTCACTACTGCAATGGAGCTTTCACTTTTCTCCCTGCACCAGAGGTGGGTTTATTGGGAGAAATTTACACTAAAACACTAGTGAATTTTCATGAAGGCTTTTTCTGTTTAAAATAATAATAATCACAAATTGATGCAGAAATGTGGTGAACTGAATTTAAGATTGGGGAAATGAAAAATTGACAGAGCCAAAATAGCATAATTTTATCTCTCATGTTGACTCTGATTTGCCTTTATTTCTAAACATCCCCTCCCTCTCTCACTTTCCCCCTTGCACTCAGACCTTAACTTACAGCTAGCAAACATCTCTCTACAAAACATTTACCACATATCGCTTTTACAAGTCAGTTACACCACAGTCTCCAAGTCTCTGCCTAACCAGCACTGCAGGGCTGTTGTAAGAATAATATGAAAGGTTTGAGTGCCAGGTATGTCACCTTGAGCTCCTTGAAGGAAATGGGTGGGGTTTCAATGTATTCATTAATTAATTGTGTTTGGGTGTAAAATGTACTTTGGCTCTCGGTTTGAACTATTTTAACCCGTAAGAGAACAATTCAGCAGGGAGTGGGGAAACAAGTCGAATCTTGCAGAACTCCATGCGTTTTTTCCCCTTTTATACCTTGCTCGTAAGAGTTCGTGTTTTGAAATTCTGGGGTTGGATGCCAGTTGGCCCATCCTAAGGTAAACGTGGGAGGTGGCAAACGAGGCACTGAATTACTGAAATCCCCCGTTCATTCCAAAGTCATGTAGCAGCCAACCCACACACTGTATATAAAAGTCTATCCCAGTTGTTTAGATAGTGAATGAGTCAGCAAAGGGCTAAGAGCCACCAGTCATAGGGAGTGTTTGGAGTCTCATACTTCACTTTTCACTCAGTGGGTTCCTGCCTCAGCCTGGACATCCTATTGTGAGTATAACTGTCCATTTGGCATTTTCTGCACGTATGCTAAGTGCAGGATGCTTGCAAGCATCACCCTCCAAGGGGCATGCTCTAGTTATCTCCTGCTTGGACTACTGCAACCTGGACACTGAGGTCCAGTGCCAAGGGCCTTCTGGCGTTTCCCTTGCTGCGAGAAGTGAGGTTACAGGGAACCAGGCAGAGGCCTTCACGGTAGTAGCACCTGCCCTGTGGAACGCCCTCCCATCAGATGTCAAGGCAATAAACTACTATTTTACTTTTAAAAGACAACTGAAGGTGGCCCTGTTTAGGGAAGTTTTTAATGTCTGATGCTATATTGTTTTTAATATTCAGTTGGAAGCCACCCAGAGTGGTTGGGGAAACCCAGCCAGATGGGCGGGGTATAAATAAATTATTATTATTATTATTACTACTACTACTATTATTATTATTATTATTATTATTATTATTATTATTATTATTATTATCTGTGCTGGAAAGACAGGTATGGTTTGGGCAGGCCGATAGCTCAGTGATAGCACCCATTATTTGTAAGCAAGAGGTTTCTGGCTCCTCCAGGTAGGACCAGAAAATATCCCTGCATAGAACCTTGGAGAGCTACTGAACTAGTATGAGCCCAAAGGCAGCTTCCAATGTTCTCGGAGACAACTGCTTTGCCATTCAGTGTAAACCAGTGTAAATTGATGCACGCTGGGGAAAAACAAAATAAGAGTTTCACGTATATGTTAATGGAGACTGAACTGGTGGTGACTGATCAGGAATGAGACCTTGTGGTCATAGCTCAATGAAGATGTCGACCCATTGTGTGGTGGTTGTGAAAGTGGTAAATTCCATGCTAGGGATCACCAGTAAAGGAATCAAAAATAAAACTGCCAATATAATAATCACAGAATCACAGAGTTGGAAGGGACCCTGCGGTTCACCCCTGCAATATAGGAATATGCAGCTGCCCCTTACGGGGATCGAACCGGCAACCTTGGCATTATCAGCACTCTTACAAGCAAGGTATACTGCCGTTATGCAAATAAAAGAAAAAGGCATGGGTTCTGCAAGATTACAAATCTATGGTACGGCCGCATTTGGACTACTGTACAGTGTACAGTGCTGGTTGTCACATCTGAGAAAGGATATTCTCTTCTCTGTTCCTGAAGTAGAGAAACGCACATGGCTTATCTTCCCTAAGGTATGAAGATAGCATGAGGAGAGGGCAAGTTCTTTATGAAAGCCATGGTGCTGGCAGGGCAAACAAAGGTGTGTGTGTGTATTTATCTATATCCAGTTCTGTATGTTTGCCTATGACCTGATTTGCGCCATCAGGGTCAAACTAGACATTATTTTATTTTGTTTATTAAAGGTATAGCAGCCCTTCCTCCTAAAGGTGTGCAGGGCAGAAAACACGCAAGCGATCAAACAGTTAAAAGATCTTCAAAACAATTCCAATACAGCTGCAGGCTGGGAAAGATCTCTACTTTAAAAGGCTTGTAGGAAGAAGGAGGAATTCAGTAGGGGCCAAAAAAGAGTGGTGCCTGTCTAATCTTCAGTCGGAGGGCATTCCAAGGGGTGGGTGCCACAACACTAAAGGCCCAATTCGTTTACGAAATGGAATGAAACTCCTGATGCGATGGTATCTTCAGGAGGTCTTCACCTACTGAGCACAGCGATCAATTTGGTATTTAAGTGGGTGGTGAGCACCTAAACCTGTGGATTTATTTTATTACAGGCATAGGTGCTATCAGCGACTCCTGGCTGGTTGCCCAGGAAAGAATAAAGTCAAGGAAAAGTTTCTTACAGTCCTTTTTTATTTCAAACTTTACAGAGAGAGGCTATAGAACCCAGCCTCTTGAATAACGGCATTGTCCCGAGTGAATCTCCACCCCCCTTCTCTCCCACTTCCTCATTCCTCATCATCATCACCGCCTCCTCTATGGGTGCCACTAAGTGCCCTCTGTCTTTGAGCTCTTTGCTCTCCTACTTTTAAGGCTCGCCGGCGTTCTGGGAGGTGGTGGGTCTGAAATGCTTTCTAGTGACAATGTGTCAGCCAGCTGCTGCTCCGCCTCTGCCTGCTCCTCCTCTCCTATTATTTCCCGACTTATCCCCTCATCTGCCTCTGAGCTGTGACCTCCCGCAAACGCCTGTTGTAAATCTATATTTCCTTCCCCTTCCTCCTCCCTGGAAGGGTCAGGATGGGGAGGTGGCCTCCACCACTCATCCTCCTCTGCCCAGCCCTTGACAATAAGGGGCAGAGTTCGAGTGGGACTGCAGTGTATGGGACAGGGAGTGTTTACTACATCCCAGTGGTGACTTTGACAACAAATGCTCCCTCCCTCACAACTATAAGGCTTAGGGGGGGAAGTTCCCATCGGTGCTAATAGGAGCTTTCTCCCCCAAACCATACCCTCCAACACCTTGAAGCCAAAATCCAGGACACCAGATTGCCAGATGCCACCTTCGCAAGAGCACAGTGGCCATTTTGGTTGCTGTGATCACAATTTTGCGCCATGGGTTCCCTTCTCCCCCATAAAAAGCACTTTTGGGGGGTACACCACACTTTGGGCAGGGAGGGGAAATCCCACCACGAAATCGCGTGAGATCACAGCAACCCAAATGTCTGCTGTTCTCTTGCAATAAACAACAGGGCATCTCAGTTTTTCTGGGACACTTGCAGGGTATGCTAAAACCACAGAGTCTTTCCTGTAGGATGGTTTCCACAGACATTTCAGCTTTGCATTAAAGCATGTGTGCCAATAAAAACGAAACAATGGTTTGTTTTCATTGGATTCAAAGGAATCCATCTGGGAACGGAAGGAGATTTTTGCTCACAGAATGGCAGCTCCTTTTGTTCACAGAGTGACAGCCTCGGGTCACACCTGTTGCACTGAAGTGTGGGGGCACAAATAAGGAGCTGCGTGTACTCATCACACATTTCCCCCGGGCAGGGACTCAAGAAGGCTTACACAAATTAAAACAGTGCAGATATCCCAATGACCCAGCTCAGTTGGTTCAAGTGTGGGGCTGATAATGCCAAGGTTGCAGGTATGGGATGGCTGCATGTTCCTACATTGCAGGGAGTTGGATTAGATGGTCCCCAGGGTCCCTTCCAACTCTATGATTCTATGATCCCACCTGGAGGCACCCAGAATTTTTCCAATGGACTTTTAGGAGCATAAGAAGCTGCTTTAAACTGCATCAGATCATCTATCTATTGAGCTCAGCTTGTTGTTGTTGTTTAGTCATTTAGTTGTGTCTGACTCTTTGTGACCCCATGGACCAGAGCACGCCAGGCCCTCCTGCCTTCCACTGCCTCCCGCAGCTTGGTCAAACTCACGCTGGTAGCTCTGAGAACACTATCCAACCATCTCGTCCTCTGTTGTCCCCTTCTCCTTGTGCCCTCCATCTTTCCCAACACCAGGGTCTTTTCCAGGGAGTCTTCTCTTCTCATGAGGTGGCCAAAGTATTGGAGCCTCAGCTTCAGGATCTGTCCTTCCAGTGAGCACGCAGGGCTGATTTCCTTAAGAATGAGTACGTTTGATCTTCTTGCAGTCCATGGGACTCTCAAGAGTCTCCTCCAGCACCATAATTCAAAAGCATTAATTCTTCGGCGATCAGCCTTCCTTATGGTCCAGCTCTCACTTCCATACACCACTACTGGCAAAACCATAGCTTTAACTATACGGACCTTTGTTGGCAAGGTGATGTCTCTGCTTTTTAAGATGCTGTCTTTAAGATGCTCAGCTTAGTTTATACTAACTGGCTGTAGCTCTCCAGTGTGACATCCAGGTGACATCCCTAGCCTTACCTGCCAGGTGCTGGAGGTTGAACCTGGGGGCCATCTACATGCAAAGCATATGCTCTAATACTGAGCTGCAAAAATTAATATATTCTAACTATTCTTATTTCATGTCATTAGCCTAATGGACTGTAAGTCGCTTTGGGTTGCCTTGGGCAAGATAAAGCATCTGACAAGTTTAATAGATAATAATCTCTTATCCAAACAGAGTTATTATGGCAGCTCTTCTTTTCACATGATCATGGGTTTCTACGCTCCTGTTTCCTGCCTTATACAGAGGCTGCATATATTTCAGTATCACTGCCGTCATCCAGTCAGGACTATGACTCACAGATTCCACAGCCACTGCCAGATCTCTATAGATGACATTGCAATTATCTTGTTAGTTTCTGTCCCAGAAACTTGATGTTTATGTCTCTCAAAGCACGTTAGGCTGAGTCACTGGATCATCTGACCCAAACCCAGTTCTGCTCCTTTGCTTTTCAAATCCATTGGCTGCTTAATAAATCTCCGATCTACTTCTCCAATCTCTTTGTAGAAAACCCTTCAGGAGGGTTAACTTTCCCCCCCATGCTATCAGAACAATTCTTTAAGAAACAAGGCCAAACGCATACATTGCTGGGCTTTTGAACAAAAACTTAATGTTTAAGGAAAATTCTAATACTGAGAGGATTTCCTTTGTAAAGGATTCTTTGGAAACGGACTGCAGCAACAGGTTTTAGAGAGAGACCAGCTGCAACAGGGATGGGGAACTTTTCTTGCCAGCCTGAGGGGCACATTCTCTTCCGGGGAAGTTTATGGGGGCCACATGCAAGTGGTTGCTGGGCCAGAGGGCAGAGCAATGAATCTGATTTTTTTTAAAAAAAAATTTGTACTGTAAGCTAATTTCTACACACCAAACATCCTCCCTCTTCCATCCAGGCAAGCCAGAAGCCTATCAGAGTTCAAAGACACATTCCATCCTGCCAGGGTTAGTGAGGAGTGTGGCCTGGTAAGAGTCCCACAGGCCAGACAGAGAGGACTGGAAACTCTGGCTCCTGGACCTGAAGTTCCCCATCCTTGAACTACAACCTAGACTTCGTACAGCCATTGTTTTTAGCATTGAAAAAGCTTTAATTGCAATGGGGAGCCAGTGTGGTGTAGTGGTTAAGAGCGGTAGATTTGTAATCTGGGGAACCAGGTTCGCGTCTCCTCTCCTCCACACGCAGCTGCTGGGTGACCTTGGGCCAGTCACACTTCTCTGAAGTCTCTCAGCCCCACTCACCTCACAGAGTGTTTGTTGTGGGGGAAGAAGGGAAAGGAGATTGTTAGCCACTTTGAGACGCTTTCGGGTAGTGATAAAGCAGGATATCAAATCCAAACTCCTCTTCTTCTTCTTCTTTTGCCCAAAAGGCAGCATATAAATATTAAAATGAATAATAGCCTAAATTAATATATTTTCTGAGAATCCTCCGGAAAAACAATCTCTCAAAGGACATGTTGATGGCATTTTACCATTGTACTGTTGAGAGTGTATTAATTTATGGTCTGTGTCCGTGGTTTGGGAGCTGCACGGTCAGGGGAGAAACAATGCTGTCCAGGGTTGTAAAGACTGCGGAGAGAATAATTGGGTGCACTCTTCCCACCTTGGATCAAATCTATGCTTCCAGGTGCCATAAGAAAGCTGCAGAGACAGTGCATCCTGGAAACGATCTCTTTCAGCTTCTGCCTTCTGGAAGAAGGTACAGGGTTATAAAGACTAGAACTAGCTGCCTAAGAAACAGTTTCTATCCAAATGCAATTTTGGTTTTAAATGCAGTGTAAGGAGTCTCTATGGGAGTATGTTGTATTTAAAAATGGGGTATCAGAGTTTTTAGGGGGCTAACCAAGTTGGCATAGCTGGGATAGCAGGCTTGTTGGTTTTTAAATGTCTTTTGTAGGTTTTTTTCAATTTCGTTGTTCTGTATGGGACAATGACAATAAAGATTATCGTATCGTAAATAGAGCCACTCCTGCAAGCAGTTTTTCACCTCGCCAAGGGCATTTCCGGTCTCCAAAGTGTGTTATTAGAAAAGTGGCTCAGAGGGATGGCTGTAAGGAAAGTTCTGCAGCTCAGTGGTAGATCAACTGCTTTGCGTGCAGAAGGTTGCAGCTTGAATCACATGCATTTCCAACTAGGGCTGAGAGAGATTCGTATCTGAAAACCTGCTGCCATTCAGTAGTACTGGCTAGATGGACCAATGACTTCAGTATAGGACAGCTCTGTATATTCCCATACAAGAAGTAGGAATGGCCTCTGAACCACTTCTTACCTGCAACCTGATCAACACCGGCCACCTCTTGCTGTACAGCAGTTTGGTGTGTCCTGCACTGAGAATTCGGGTCTTCCCACAGCCACCACACATCGCTCCATTCTTAAGATATCACCAGCACTTGGAAGTCAGTTATCATGAGCACTTTCTTAAAACTGCATTCCGAAGCAAAATATAAATGCTGCCTAGCAAAGCAAATCTCAATATCTCACAACCTCAATATTTACTCATTGATTAAGGTGCAAATTCAAGAGGCATGCTGTCATTTTCCTAAGGTTGATATGAGCACTGGTTTCTCTCAACTCCCTGGAGTTAGCTGCCCTGAGCCCGGTCTTGGCTGGGGAGGGTGGGGTATAAATAAAATGTATTATTATTATTATTATTATTATTATTATTATTATTATTATTATTTAATGCTGCAAAACTATATTGCCTCTGGATCCCGATGTAGCTTTGCTACATGGAGGTGGGGGGGGATAAGTCCCAAAAGCAATGGGGAAAATAGAGGTGGCAGTGCCTGCAACCATCCAGTCTAGCATGCCTCCTAGCTGTGGGTGGCGCTGTGGTCTAAACCACTGAGCCTCTTGGGCTTGCCAATTGGAAGGCTGGCGGTTCGAATCCCCGTGATGGCATGAGCTCCCGTTACTGTGTCCCAGCTCCTGCCAACCTAGCAGTTCGAAAGCATGTCAGTGCAAGTAGATAAATAGGTACCACTGCAGCGAGAAAGTAAATGGCGTTTCTGTGTGGTCTGGTACTCAACACAGTGTTCTGTTGCACCAGAAGTGGTTTAGTCATGCTGTCTGTCTGTGGACAAATGCCAGCTCTCTCGGCCTGAAAACAAGATGAGTGCCACTACCCCACAGTCGCCTTTGACTGGACTTAACCCTCCAGGGGTCCTTTACTTTTACCTTGCCTCCTAGCTGTGCTAGTGGGGCAAGTTTAAGGGGAAACAAAAAGTAACACATAAGCAATGGAAGCCAATTTCAGTCCGCTATAAAATGCAATTTTATAATGCATTTCCTAATATGCTCATGTTATTTTCACTAATATATACATTTTTGCATGCCCTTTTTCTCATTGTGCACTTTTTAAATGCATTTTTTTCATTGGGAAACAGCATTACAAAATCTGAAGTGTGACTTTTACAGGATAACTATTTTTCAATTCATGCATCCATTTGTGAATGAGGCCATTTTGCATCAAAATGTGAACCCATCAAATTTCTCTTCCCATTATCAGCAACTTTTCATGCATGAGCTAAGCTTCAATCAAGTTTGAGATTTCTTGCTAGGTTCAAAGGCAATGAAACCTTTTTATTGATTTATTACAAGGCATGTAAATAGTCCAAAAGACATCATATAGAAAACAGTAATAAAATCGTTTTTCTTAAGAAATCACTTAATAAATACATTTCAACACTATGTCTCCCCCTTCCCTCCCACTCCTAACAGTTCACCTATTAAAAATGCAAATAGCTGAAAGACAATAAATAGAAAGTTACAATGGCATAATACAAACGTGAGATTTCAGCACAAAATCTCTTTGTGGTTTATTAGAAAAGGAGATTTTCTTTCCCAAAACTTGGCATTTTGCACTTGATTTTATGTTTTATGTTTCCTACTTATTCTATCAATATAAACAATTTTGTGTTACAACACAACAGAAAGTTGTATTACAGTTTTCTCCTATACCTATGTTTTTTAAGAGAATCGAATGGTTCCAGATGCATCAAGGAAACACTTCAACACTGACTATACAGTTACCGTGAAACCCTGCACGTGCCTACACAGTAGTAAGCCTCACTGAGCTCACTGGGACTTACTCCTAGGTAAGTGGTTTTTAGGGCTACAGCCATTAGCAGTTAATATCCCCAATATTCTAACTACAAGTATCCATTTAGTGAAATTCACATTCATCTCCCATAGTGTTCTGTGGCAATGTAACCCACTGTAAATAATGCTCCCATTTAACCAAACACTTGAATATCTGACTGCAGTTGATATCTTTCTATTCATTGGGATAAATGATATCAAACCAACAAAGATTTTCAGCTGCGGGCACTTAAGAAAGTCAACTGGTTGATTAGGGAGAAGGCATATCTCGTGGGAACCCTTTTTCATTGGCTTACAGAATTAGTAAGAAAGAATAACAAAAAGATGGCATCCGTTTTATAAACGATGCTTTCCGATTTCTTATACTATTATCTAAAAGGCAACAAGGGAAACAGTTTTATTCCCCCCCCCCCTTGGACACGTCTCATTGTAAGTTTGGAATGTTATTGTTTATAAGACAAAAGTTCTGTCCCGCCCCAACCCAAACACACTCACACACTTAAACTATAAACTGGAAAGTATAAATGGCATTTCTTCATCCTTGCATGCATTAGGCTGTCCTTATTGCTGGCACATTTCATCAGAATAATCACAACTGTGAGTCCAAGTCAGATTTGCATTTCTTGTTGACCAATCTAATATAGATTGGTTTATTGTTCAGAAGAGAGCTGAAGAAGGTCCAGGAAAGAAAATGCTCGGATGATCCAATGTTCCTAAAGGACAGAGAGATCGTGGCAAGACTTGGACTTAAGTTTGAAGGCCATGTTCTTGTTCTTCTTGGCTACGATTTTGCCCCAGAATCGCCTGGCTTTCTTAGGGATGCTCTCCCTCCGCTTCTGATATGCCAGCCTCCTTTCGTTCTTCTCTTTGCTGTCTCTCCTGAGGCGCACTTGACGCACAATGCCTTCAAACAGCTCCTTCACATTGTGCTGGACGGCCGCCGAGGTCTCAATGAACTTGCAGTCGAACACAACAGCACAGGCCCTGCCCTCTGCAAAACATTTGAAGGGGATTTGTCATTGTACTAGCTGGAGAGCTCAGGTGACTGCACATTATTTTAAACAATGGACAAAGAGCCAATGAGCTGGAGTAGATTCATAAAAACAAGAGCTGGTGTTGACAACAACCCAGAGAATCACCCACTCCAATCCTTTGCCTTAAGACGGCGTATCATATAATCAGGGCTACATTGGTTGCTGTGCTAAATGTGATCAAAGTTCTACCCCAGCATACTCACATTCTAAGACAGGAAAAGCTGAATTCAGAGCCAAGCATAAATTATGCAAATATAGCAAATTTAAATATTTTTTTCTTGTCCGCTTCCGCCATCCATGGTGGCACTGAATTCCACCATCTAAATAATGGAACTCCTTTTCAGCCACCACACTTTGGGCTTCTGAGATTTCAAATTTTGCTAGAGATTTGCCTTTTGCCTTTGAAGAAGAGAGCTGAATGAACAACAGAAAATCCCAGGCACCCAGCCTGTCTCCACCACTTTCGTGAAAGCTTCCAATCATGGGGATTCTATAACAGCCTTAGACAGCCTATTCCATGGCTAATTTTTGGTAATAATTATATTCCAACCCCTGCTTCAGTGTTTGCTCATTGTCCAACCCCAAGAGTATTTATGTTGTACCTATGAACAGGGCTTAATTCAGTTAGCTGCCATGAAATTTCCCCAAGAAACCTTTAGGGCAAGGATGGGGAACCTGTGGCCCTCCCAATCTTCCTGGACTACAACTCCCATTATCCTTGACTATGCTGGCTGGAGCTGATGGGCACTGGAGTCCATCAATATCTGAAGGGCCACAGGTTCCCATCCCTGCCTTATGGCTATAGGTTTTGTGAGACTGTTGACATTTGAGAAGATCCACACCATACATTTAAAGCACCTCCAACACACATTGAAAGCAGGAGACTTCCCCCCAAGAATAATGAGAACTATCATGTCTTAAAAGGTAAAGGTAAAGGTACCCCCTAACTGTTAGGTCCAGTCACGGACGACTCTGAGGTTGCAGCGCTCATTTTGCTCTGTGGGCCGAGGGAGCCGGTGTTTGTCCACAGACAGCTTCCGGGTCATGTGGCCAGCATGACTAATCTGCTTCTGGCGAACCAGAGCAGTGCACAGAGACGCCGTTTACCTTCCCACTGGAGTGGTACCTATTTATCTACTTGCACTTTAATGTGCTTTTGAACTGCTAGGTGGGCAGGAGCAGGGACTGAGCAACGGGAGCTCACCTCGTTGTGGGGATTCGAACAGCCGACCTTCTGATCAGCAAACCCTAGGCTCAGTGGTTTAGACCACAGCACCACAGTACATTTCTTAAGGGTACTGCAAATTGTAGCTCTGTGGTTCCCAGGATCCAAGGGGTTTTAACTGTGTGCGTTGGGTGTGTTCTAAACATATAGTGTGGCTCTGCCCTTGTCCTATTTCCCATGCAGAATGAAATTTTCCAAGGTTTCTCAGGAGAAAGACACAGCTGAACATGTTGTTGTTTGTAGCGTAGACATATCTAAGATTACAAACCCTCCTAGAAGGGTTAGTGTCAAAAGCGTAGAAGCAAAGCAAACAGCACTAACAGTTGACATCTAGTAGCTCCTACCTGAAACAGAGACTTCCCGGCACCTAACGAGATCACTTTTGTTGCCCACTAAAATAATGGGGATGTCTTCTGTCTGGCGTGCCCTGCGGAGCTGTATCCTGAGCTCGGATGCTCTCTCAAAGCTTGCACGGTCCGTGATGGAATAGACAATCAAATATGCATCCCCAACTTGCATGCAGTGATCTTGGAGCCATCCGTTTTCACCCTGTTTAAATAATAATAATAATAATAATAATAATAATAATAATAATAATAATAATAATAAATTGTATTGCAGGTCAACAAATACTGGGTGTCTTAACTGGAAAACCTGTGTCTCGACAGGAAACAAACAAAATATTGCCACCACATGTTTTCATTACTTTTGGTATGTAGCTCAGGGTTACAGAATGAGTGCTGCATTATGTGGTCATTGGTTAGCTTGTGGCTGAAGCCTGCGTCTAAATTCTGCGCTTGACCTTCAATATATCCTTTGAGAGATGGAGGAGGGATCCATTTCAAACCATCAGAGTGTCTCTTGCAGCACCAAGTGCCCACTTATGTCTATCGCATTTGTCAAAACACAATTGACTAATTAGATGCAAAATGAGATGCAAACCCTCCATATATTTATACACTGAACATGTATAAAAAAGTAAAATCCTCTGTACTACTATATTGTTGCAGCATAAGTTTATAAGTATTAATACATAAGTATTTTATATGTTATATGTACTGTTGGGTGTGTTTATGTGCTGTTACTTTAGGAAACATGGGGTGCATATAATATTATACTAAGAAGAAGAAGAAGAAGAAGAAGAAGAAGAAGAAGAAGAAGAAGAGGAGGAGGAGTTTGGATTTGATATCCTGCTTTATCACTACCCTAAGGAGTCTCAAAGCGGCTAACAATCTCCTTTCCCTTCCTCCCCCACAACAAACACTATGTGAGGTGAGTGAGGCTGAGAGACTTCAGAGAAGTGTGACTAGCCCAAGGTCACCCAGCAGCTGCATGTGGAGGAGCGGCGAATCAAACCCGGTTCACCAGATTACGAGTCCACCGCTCTTAACCACTACACCACACATTACATTATATGTAATGTGTGAAAATGCTTTGCATTTTTATAGGAACTGGTTAAAAAACCCCAATTTGCTTCCCTTTGAAATCAAGGAGAGAGAAGGGAACTAACAAAATGGAATCTCAACATCAAGGCTTTCTTAAAAAATCATTTCTTGCTCCCTTTTCTCTGCTTCCAAACATACAGTAGCTGGATGTGTTTATGCAGAGATATAGCGAAAAACACTTTGCACCTCATGGGGAGACCAGATGCAAAGGAAGGCATGGCACCTGGGTTGGGTAGAAGGAGAAATTCAGAATGTACATCTTCTCTGCTATCTTCTTGGTTTATTGTATTTATTTATTATATTTATACTCTGCTCGTCTCTCAAAGCAGTTTACAACGGTAATCCATCGAAAGTTGCAACAGAAGTAAATGGGTGTCCATGGGGTACGTTTGCAAAAGGCCATTGCTCAGTAGTTGAACTTCTGCCTTGCATGCAGAAAATCTCATGTGCAATCTCGCACATCTCCAGGCAAGGCTAGTTAAGATGTTCGGTTGACTCCCTGGAAAGTCACTGCTAATACTGAGCTAAATAAATCAATGGTTATCATGTGGTTTATCATATGACTCAGTATAAAGCAGGTCCCGACGGTGTGTATGTGTAGTAATGTCTGCTTTTTCTACACAATGAAAGAATAGTCACCAAATAGTACTGCATCAGTCACGGCCTGAAAAACTGGTGCTGCCTGTTTATGGAGATGATTGGTTTATTGGTTTGTTTGTTGTTCATATAGGATATTCTGGTTTTTAATGTTTGATGTTTTGTTGTGTTTGTATATATGTTGTAAGCCGCCCAGAGTGGCTGGGGAAACCCAGCAAGATGGGCAGGACATAAATTAAATTATTACTATTATTATTACTATTATTATTATTATTATTATTATTATTAAAACCTAGGTCATGAATCTTTCCTCCACCACTGCCACTATTTCTGTAAGTGCACCGTTAACAACGCCTATTAAGTTCTAGCAATGCATGGCTGCCAGAAAAAAAAGTGCATTATGTCTTCATTGAGATTTAAGTTACAGGTCACAGACCCATTAAGAGAGTCCTTAGATTTAAGTAAATTTATGGCCAGTTCAGGCAACCTTTAGGAATGTGCCACCCCCTTAAAAAACCCCACAAGTGCCAGCTGATGGTGTGGAATTGCCACCCTGTGCAAGATTAGATCTTTGAAAGACCAGATTTGCAGAAGTGGATGAAGTATGTAACACTTCAGTGGTGGTTAGTTCAAATGCCCACAAACAGTGGCCCCGTGGAACTCAACCTTTAGTTGAGTTGTTTATCAGTTATGCTGTATACCATTTTTCTATTAAAACAGAAATGACTGCATTGCAATAAAACAAATAAGAACAAAGCAATGCTCCACAAAATTGCAATATAATAAAAGAACAGTAAAATGTTGCTCAGTTAAAGAAAACAACCGTAAAAGAGAGGACAAGGGGGACCTATTCAATAGGTGTGCACTCGGTATGACTTATTTAGATATCAACGGTACTAAAATGTGATAAAGAACACATCATTAAATGCAGGTTACTGAAAGCTACCATTGAACAACAATGTCAGTTTACTATTAAATATAAGAAGAGAGGGAGCCTGGCTAATCTCCCCAAGAGAACGTTCCATAGTCCTTATACCACCACCAAAAAGGCCCTGTCTCTTTTCCACCATCCACCTGATCTCATATATGGATGGAACAGACTGATGGGACTCTGAGGCTGATCCCTAAGGCAAGCTAGGTTCACATGGGAGCACCAGGCAAATATGATTGATCCAGCCCACCAGCTGCTGTTATTCAAGAGCTCATCTCAGAGACTTCTAATCATCATAAAGGCCCCTTGAAACTTTTTCAAGTATTGCTTCTCAATATTGGAGAACATCTTGGCTGTGAGTCTTGGAAAACCTGCTCCCTGCCTTGCAGGCCTTTTCCCACCTGGCTGACTGACTCCAGCTACAAAAACTGAGGTTGCTGAAGAGGCCAGAGATCATCTTGGCTGTCTCATAGTGCAGACGCAAGTCATTGAGCCTGAGCTGCCGCCACCATTGGCAGGATTGGTAGCAACAGCAGCAGAGATGTTCTATGCTTATGAGAATATTTAAGTTTCTTGATAATTATATGTGCATTATATTTGACTTCCTTTAGTAATGTTTTCTTTTGAAATGTTTCAAATAGGTTTGGGTTTTGTTTTTTGCTGCATTAAATGTTCATTCTGTAATTGACCTCCTTTGTAATGTTTTATTTTGAAATCTTTTAAGAGAATGTTTTAGTTTTAGATTAGATTTTAATTTTGAAATCTTTAAGATAATGTTTTAGTTTCCTGTTAATTATGCTGCTTTGAATATACACTTTATAGTTGACTTTCTTCTGTAATGTTTTATTCTGGATTGTGTTATTTGATGTTTTCATGTAGGCTGTAAATTGCTTTGAGATTTTTTCCTTAAAGAATTAAAGCAGTATAGAAATGATGATGATGATGATAGTAATCATAATATATTCCCAAGCATAGCAGCTGTTGAATTTATAAGCTTAAAATGAAATAAAGATAGAGAACAAACCTATTGAATATGATTCATCTCTTTGCCTTACAATGCTTAACATTTGGATGTTTGTTTGTTTTTTAAGATCCCTTACAGTCAAATTTCCAAAGCAATGTTTGAAAAATTCAGCATGGCAAAATGAATATTTCATCCTACCTTGTTCTCCCACATGTCAATTAGTATGATAGTTGCGCTTTCACCATCTACCAGCAAGGTTCGTTCATAGGTATCTTCTAGAAGAAAAACAACACAGTGTCATTTTTTAAAAAAATGTTCTTGAAAGCTGGAGAGAAAGCTGTTGGAAATGTCATAGGCTGTTATAAAGAAGATTCCTATTTAGGATCTCCCAGCAATACTACAACTGTATGATAGTTGACAACAGTTATCATATTGATCCCAAAACAAAGGCATCATTCATTACAGTATTAATAAAACAAATTAAACTGGTGTAAGAGTGTGCAGGCTTTGGGGTTGCAGAGAACTCTTCATCAGACAAACCATACCTGTCCACACAACCTAATGGAAAGCATTCTCTGAAACTCAACAGCTGAGATGTTTTTGAGCCAACATAATTTTGTTCTGACAACAAGTTATTATTTTGGATCTCCTGTGATTCTATTGCAATGATGAAAAATATATCAGGATTTTTTTGTTTCCATCTGGGAACTAAATGCAGCCTTCGTATAAGGTCAGATAAAAATCCATTGCTTTGCAGCTTCTGTGTGGATAGCAATCCAGGGGCGCTCTAGCAGTAGATTTCCTGCATCAGCAGGGGGGTGGACTAGACCTTTAAGGTTTTTACCAAATCTGTGATTCTATTTATACCGACAATGCAGTACTGCTGACCAAATATGTTTTTATTTACTTTGTTCCTTCTACTGCATCTTCTAAGACTTGCAAATAGCTGGGGGGGGGGAGGTGTATATAGTTCTTTCAGTTCTGATGCAAATCTTCCAACAATTTGTCATTAAAATAACAATTTCTGGCAAAGATCTTATAGTTTCCATGAGCTACATGGACATATAATTTCCTTTGTAGACAACATGAAGCTGGTAAGACAAACGATTACATTCACTCTTCTGAAGTTATCTTTATCCGAAGGAGAGTAATAAGAGCAGGAAGAAGAAGACCCACTGGAAGAAATAAGCCAAATACTGAACGTTTGACCCCATGGGAGCTTCAGACAGACGCAAAGGCTCCAGCTAGGCTTAGTAATGGAAAATATTTGTTTTCACTCAGTTTATGGGTGAACAGGCATTGCCGCTGCGCACAGCTTTCGCCTGGGGCAAAAGTGTGTGGAAAGCAAAGGGACACTGTCCTTTCTTTTTTTTTTTTCAAAAAGAGACAAGCAGTTCCCATGTAGGATGTTCAATCAGCAATAACTCTTCCTTATATTAGTGCTTCTTGCTAAATATGATGAATGTGCGAAAACGCCAGACACAGCAATGTATTTCCTGCAAGTTTCTTTCATCTGTGATCCATGGCTGACTATCTTTAGGAGAAGGATTATGTACTAAAGCCATCCTATAATTCAGAGAATTTAAGAGGCCCCAGGGTTGGTCTATAGAAGCTCCCCAGACAATATGATAAATTGATTCCCTGCCCCCATCTCTGCAATCTTAATTCCTTTCTCTTCATTTTTTTCCTTTCGAAGGTTGGGGCCCCATCTGCACCGTATATTTAAAATGGCATCAAAACAGCCATGGCATCCCCAAAGAATCCTGGGAACTGCAGTTTGCTACGGGTGCTGATTCCAAGTCCCCTTAACAAACTACAGTTCCCAGGAAACTTTGGGGGCAGTTGTGTATTTTAAATGCATGGTGTGTACGCAACCAGTGTTGGTACTCAATGGCCACTGAGCATTAGACTGTTTTCATGTTCCCCTCACCCCCTAGGAGTCCATCACAATTTTTTCCCCCATTTCTGTCCACCTTCCTTCAAGCTGCTGATGAGACCCTCTTGAGTTTTGGTTATGTAAGCAACAATAGTCTGGGAACATAGGAAGCTATCTTATACTGAGTCAGATCACATCAGTTGTGTGCCTTGTTTCTCAATTTGATCATTTTACATGGTTTAGAATGTTTGGTGGTATTTTATGCATTGTGATTTGCTGGGGTTTTTTTTAATTTAATATAGATTAGTAATTTTTTATTGTGGTTGATAAGTGCAAACTGTTTAATTATTATTTGCCGGTGTTTAATTTTGCTGTTTGCTATTAGATTCTGATGGATTGTTGAATGTTTCTTTGATATGTTGCTTACTTTAAAGTTATTGTGACTTTTTATATTGGATCAGATTGCTACTATTAACGGCTGATGTTTTTATATGCATTGGAATCCACCTAGAGAGGCTGGGGCAGGGTATAAATAAATTTTAAAAATATTATTATTATATTATGGGTCCACCTTGCTCCATATGGCCTACACTGATGGGCAGTGGCTCTCTAGGGCTTCAGGAAAGAGTATCTCCTAGACCTAACTGGAGATGCCGGGGATTGAACTTGTGACCTTCTGCACGGAAGGCAGATGCTCTAGCACTGAGCTAGAACCCTCTACCACTGAAGACTGGAATTAATATATATGAGGGCAACAGAATGCACCCAGTAAATCCTTCACAATACCACCACAAAATGGAGAATCACCTTCCTGGTGTTGTGTGTGTATCTCTCCATCTTCCCCTTTCAGTCTTCCCCCCTGCCTCATAGTAAACAAAAGCAGCCCAATGCCTATTAGCTCAAGGAATAGCTAATATCCGAGGCTCTCCTTTTAATCACACAGTAAGACCTGCTGGGGAAAGCCTTTGGCAAAGAGCAACCAAGCTCTCTCACTGTGGTGTGACTCGTACAAGAGGATTTCCAGCCTTTATCTCCTGTTAGCTTGTCAGTGAAAGCAGCAGCAAACCCTGCCAATGCTTCATGGGAACAGTCCGCTCGCTGGAGCCGATGTGTTTGTAATGTTCTCTTGTTTCTTTATTATGTATACAGTGGTACCTCGGATTACATATGCTTCAGGTTACTGTTAAGTTGTGGGTGAACATATCAGACGACACAGCGATTCTTCAAACAGCTCTTGTTTATTCACAGGCCAGAACAGAACTGAACTGAAGGGTTCAGCCAGCCTGCTTATATAGAGCTCCACTACAACACAACAGTAACCATTTTCTGTAACTATCCAATCACTGAACGTCACTTTCAATCCCTTATTTGCATATGTGGACCTGAGTGAAAACTATCTACAGTATCCCCCTGCTGGCCTGGGGTGAGAACTTCAGTACATAACAGTTACATACGCTTCAGGTTACAGACTCCGCTAACCCAGAAATATTACCTCAGGTTAAGAACTCTGCTTCAGTGTGAGAACAGAAATCGTGCAGCAGCAGGAGGCCCCATTAGCTAAAGTGGTGCTTCAGGTTAAGAACAGTTTCAGGTTAAGAACGGACCTCCGGAACGAATTAAGTACTTAACTCGAGGTACCACTGTATAAATATGATGCCACACAAGCCTTGTTGAAAGGCAGAATCTCAGTGGCAATTAATTGAACCAAGTCCAGCAGGCAAAATAAAATTATTTAAGCAAGTGTTTGGTCACTAATGTGGCTCATCTGCCTCTTGCAGATGGTGCAATGAATGTAAATTTCACCTTTGTGCAGTGGGCTACATTTTACACACACACACACACACACACACACACACACACCAGCCACCTCTATCCTCCATCCAGAGAAGCAACAGCGAGAGTGTTGTTAAGAGTTCAGGGACCAATTCCAGCCAGGCAAAAATGCTCAAAGAGAGTGAAAAGATCAGCTAGTTCAGAATGCATTTGGGGGGGGTGGCCTGAGGGCAAACAGAGAGGCTTGGAGAACCAGGTCTGAGGTTCCCCCACTATGCTCCTCTAAGAAAGGCAACAGCATCAGGTGAAATAAAGTAGAAGAGGGGGAGGGGAAAGAAAAGCCTGAAAGAGGCCTGAGGAGGTGAAGGGAAGGTGAGGAGAAGAGTGAGCAGAGAGGAAAAGACAGCAGGCAGACAAGTGGCAATAGAGAGGGATGTGAAAGAAGGCAATAGAAAGGAAAGTGGCCACGAAGCCTGTTAAGTTGTGGGTGAACATATCAGACAACACAGTGATTCTTCAAACAGCTCTTGTTTATTCACAGGCCAGGGTTCAGTCAGCCTGCTTACATAGAGCTCCACTACAACGCAACAGTAACCACTTTCTGTAACTATCCAATCACTGAACGTCACTTTCATTCCCTTATTTGCATATGTGGACCTGAGTGAAAGCTATCTTCAGTATTCCCCTGCTTGCCCAGGGTGAAAACTTCAGTACATAACAAAGCCCACAGCGGCACCCTGCCAATCGCTGCTGACTAATAGAGAGACGATAAAAAGAAACTCCCTATGAGTTCCTAGCAATGCTATATCATTGCTCCCAAATGCCTGCTACTACGAATATCATTACTACTAAATGCTCTTTGAGTTCAACATTTTGGGATTAATCATGTGTGTTATTAGCACTGTCCAGGGATAATAAAGGGTGGGACTCACCTAACGCCTGCCCCATCAGCAGAACCCCTGTGCAAGGACTGCTGTTTTTTGCCTCCACTCCTCCCCCTGCGATATTGGCTTGGGGGGGGCATTCAGAGAGCCCCCAGCACAAGGTGCAGGAGGGAGGAGAGCGGGGAATCATTCCACGTAGCAAGCTGCGATGCTTGTGCAGGTGAAATGTTAATAATAATAATAATAATAATAATAATAATAATAATAATAATTTATTATTTATGCCCCACCCATCTGGCTGAGTTTCCCCAGCCACTCTGGGCGGCTCCCAATCTAGTGTTATAAACAATACTGTACAGCATTAAATATTAAAAACTTCCCTAAACAGTGCCACGTCTAATTCCACCCTGAAGAGCAGTACTGTAGTCAAGTTTTGCAGACCCAGTGAAAGTAATGAACATGACTAAGTTAGGTGTATTCATTTCAGTGGGTCTACTCTGAATAATATTTAGTTGAAAACAACTCAGAAAATGAAAATGTGAGAGTGGGTTCCATGTTGCAAGCTGGGAATCCGAGATGAAAGCTATAGGATTCCATTGTTAGTCTCTTGAACTTCAGGGTTGTTTATTTAGATCAAGACCAGTACTAATCTTGTAAAGCTACGTTTATTTTCTCCTTTCCTCTTTCTTCCTTATTTCTTGTCAGATCAACTGTGACTTATAGGAACTTTACTTCTGCCCTAAGAAGACATTTCTTAAGCTCGCAGCTGTTGTGTTTCTGTATGTGACGATCCTACTTTGCATATCAGTCTAATCTGTAGCTTGTGAACTTGTAAACTTTGTTAAAGTCAATGGTCACTTAAGTCAGTCTGGTTTGTAATTGAGAATATTTGAGAAGAAGGCACACACTGATTCGAAGCAGGGAGCACTCGCACAACCAAAGGCCCAGTGATAAATGGACTCCACAGCCACCACTATTGGAAGAAGCTGTCCTGAGTATCTTCTGGAAAGGACAGGATTTTTTGTTTTAAAAATAAACAAATATGTGGAAGATTTGATTTCTGGTGCGGTGCAATAAACCCTATCTCCTTCCTTTATGCAGACAGGGGGGAACCTCAGGAACAGGGGCCAATGAAGTCCTTCAAGTGTCTCTATCTGGCCCTTCAAACTCTCCCTGCCCACCCCCATCCCTCCAGGCCACCCCTCTCAAAATCTGCTTTGCACCTTCCTTGGGTGTATTCCCTGTCTCTTTGAGTTCTGATAGTGGCTTGCTTCTTGCCTGGATGGTTGGACAGAGAGGTCTGTGTGCAGAAATCAGCCTACTACTGAATAAAAGGGTTCCTCCTCCCATTTTTGTCTCTGGTGCCCCACCCACCAGTCCCATTGTGGCCCATGGGAAGCTGCCCAGAAGCAGAAGCAGCCCTTCCGTGGGGAAAAGGTTCCCCACTCAGCTTCATGTGCACTTGGCCAGATTTAAAGCACTGACAACAGAGAATCTCCTCCCACCATCTCCACCGTAATCTCCACCCTACATCACTGGGCATCCAACGTGCCAAAATCGTCTTGGAGGCGAAGAGCCAAGGGAATCACGGCCTCAATATCAGGAGCTCCAAGTTCTCAGAGCTAATCGCCGCTTACACAAGAGGCTTTAAATAAACCTCTGCAGCGTGGAATGTAATGACTTACCTCCGAGCACCTCGCAGTCACTGTCCATGCTGTCGTGCACACCTGCAAAGATGTTGGCAATGGTTGTCTTGCCAACTCCTTGCTCTCCGATGAGTACCACTCGGTAGTAGGTGTTTCCTGACTCAGAGGAGATGACAGAGTCAGAAGACTCCGACGACCAGCTTCTTCGGTAATACTCTTCGGGGTTGGCGGTGTACCTTTTGTGTCGGTTGCACTCGTGGGGGTCTTTCTGGACCACCAGGTTTCTCCCGTCCGCTGGGATGCTCCAGCGTTGCTGCTGCGATTGTAAGGTGTTGCTGCTGTGACGCATCGTGACATTGTTCAGAGTCATGGCTTTCCCCAGCCCTGGTTAAAAAAACAACAACAGTAAAATCACAAGTGTTATATGTACCGTTGAATTTCTCTGTCCCATATCTGAACAGGTGAGTTCTTGAGATCTGCAAATACTTGGCACCTGGAAGTGTCAATGGTGCTGCTAGGAGTGATGATAATAGGAAGTACCTCTTGAGATTATTTCTTATTCTGAGATCTTTTTGCTGTTTGCACAGGACAACAGCACTCTGCCCCTTTGCAAACCTTGCACATTCATATGGACTAGCAGCAATCTAAAAAGTGGACATGTGGTCCATGTGTGATTGATGCTCTTCTGAATCAGTGCATTGGTCACCTCTCATGGTACTACAGCATCTGGGGGGGAAGCACCCAAAGCAACCAAGAAACTTGGTTTTACACCATACAAAAGGGTTATTTCTTCATAGATGTGTCAGAGGCTAGGGTGTTAGTTACATCATTGGGTCTCCCCCCTGCTTCAGTTTTCCTAAATACCTACATTCCTTTTTTCTGCCCCTTAAAGGGTCAGTTAGGAGGAGGAAACACTACAAATAAGTAACCATAGTTTCCTGACCAAGAAGTCCAGTCAAACTGGGGAGCCCCTAATTCATCTCTGGAGCAGTGAACTGGGTGCTCTCCCCTTGTCTAAAGATGGCTTTTAATTACACTTTGCAGGAAGGACTGTTGAGTGTTGGTGGGCGGTACAGTGCAGCGAGTTAATTCCTGATGGCCACTCTCATTTGCAGCTACCATTTTTAGGAAAGTTGCTTTGATGCTCTCCAGTTCCCAACATGACAGCTAAGTTAGACATTTTGCTTATTCAAGCTTATGCTTGAGTTTTCTCAGTTCACATCACTTCTCTCCAGCTAACAAACAGAGCACTTGCCCAAAAGACTGTTGAAGGCCATTTCCAAAATTCAGATGCAGAAGCATTCACAAGTTCAACTCTTTTTCAAGCAATGCATTTGTTTTGCCATTCAGACAAGCTCCGTGAGAACTTCCTCAGGAGGCTTCCAAACAATTTAAAAACATAAATATGCAGCAAAGAAGGAAACTCCACTCCATGACATTTCAGGTGCACACATTTTCATAAATTTTGCAGCAACCTGCAAAGTTATTATATTTGGCCTTGCCTGTTGTTTGGGTTGAGAGATGCAAAGGAATGCTGGTCAGAAAGAGAAACAGCATCCAATGCAAATTTAGACTATTCCTTTTCTCCCTTACTGACTAGTCACTTCAACTTTTTCAGCCAAAGATGATAGTGAACAGATATCAAGCTCATCTCTGTAGATGTGACATATGAACACATTTACTACTATTTTGTGGCTCTAGTTAACACTGTGCTCTCTAAAAAGGGACAGAATAAGATGCCTTTCCTTTCCTTTGATGCATTTAGAGCAGTATCGTTGCAATGTGCAGCTATGCTGTTACTTTAATAGTCTAACAAAGAAATAAAGTTTGGTCTGACGCAAATTCTGAACACTCTTTCAACTTGCACAATTTTTGTCTATCTACTCACATGCCAGCAGTGCTAAAGCAATGCATTCGAATCAATGCTCATTAAAGTCAACACTACCTTGTTGCTGTTTTTACTCTCTGTTCCAACCACAGGCGACTCCGTTAATCTCACTCCCTAGTTCTCAGGAGAGTGTTGAACACCGATCCACTCTCCCACTGGAAATCCTTCTTCTGTCCAAGGGCTGCCTCTCTAATTCTTTCTCAGCAAACCTGGTTTATATTAAGCCCATCTGATCAGAGACAGGGCTTTTCCGTGACGTCGTTGGCCTGTCCGCCCGACAGCCAGCCCCCAGCTGGACGGAAACAGGCATGCAGAAGAGAGAGAGAAAGAGAGTTACTATTGCTAACGAAACAATTTATTTGCAGGCATACAGTCACTTATTCTGTATGTGCACATAATGCCGGTGGTGCAAGTACAGAACCTTTTTCACAAGAGCAAAGCAAAAAAAAGTGGGAGAAAGACATCCATAAATTCCTTCTTGCTCTGCTCTAAAATGCTGGTGATACCACCGATTCTCAAAAATCACTTTGGACGCATTAACACAGGAATGTCGCAAACGTCTTAACTGACCTAAAGGCCATGCTAGATTGAAAATTACTCTTTTTCTACAATGTTATTTTAGTCTTTCCCCCTTAGATGAATATAAGAATGCAACCTCCTCCTTCAACAAGGGAATAAATTGCGCAGAATATCCCATTTTTTACCAGCATTGGTGCCCCCAAGTTACAAAGGAAAATGCTACCAAGGTAGCATCCAGACAACCTGTTTAATAAGCATTCATCCTGATTTGTTTACACAAAGTTTGCAGGGAGATTTGACAGTAGCGGCTCTTTATTTGGCCTGCATTCTGATTTGTTGACAGGTAGCCTATACAATGCAATGTCAAGTAGTTGTTATCCCAAACTTTCTAAAGCATTTCTCTATCACTTCCTTTATAGCAAAAAGTCCAATTTGGGGGGAGGGTGGGTGTGAGTGGGTCCGGTGGGCAAGAACACCCAACCAACTTTAATTCCACAACCTTCATTTGCCACTATATGTTTGTCACTATTTCTGGGTGGGTGGGAATCAATCTGGAAGGTCCTTAATTGAGGGTATATGTACACCATGGGTTTAAACCATTCCCTGTTACTTTATGAGCAGGGCTTGGGATCTCTAGTCAGGTATTCCTAGCACCCTCATCAAACTACAGTTCCCAGGATTCCTTGGGGGAAGCCATAATCTGACATGAAACTTATGTAACTTTGTCATGCCAATTTACTGAGAGAGTTAAAAGCAACTAAGGCTGCAATCCTATAAACACCACCTGAGTGGGACTTACTTCTGAGAACACATGCATAGGATTGCATTGTTAAGCACCTAGCCCAAATGGCATTGGGGAGAAAAGACAGTGCATTCACCTGACACCTGAGGAGCAATTAAAGCAATTCAAACCACAAAGAACAGATGTGCTGGAGACAAATGCTTGCAGACAGCAAGGAAAAGTTACCGTATTTTTTGCTCTATAAGACTCACTTTTTCCCTCCTAAAATGTAAGGGGAAATGTTTGTGCGTCTTATGGAGCGAATGCAGGCTGCGCAGCTATCCCAGAAGCCAGAACAGCAAGAGGGATTGCTGCTTTCACTGCGTAGCGATCCCTCTTGCTGTTCTGGCTTCTGAGATTCAGAATATATTTTTTTCTTGTTTTCCTCCTCCAAAAACTAGGTGCGTCTTGTGGTCTGGTGCGTCTAATAGAGCGAAAAATACGGTAAATCTGAACATCAGTTTCCTAGTTCCGTATCCCAAATGGTCTCCACAGCTGTATATTGGCAGGCACAACAAACAGGCCACAACTCTATCACCCTGATTTTGAAATGTTCATTTGATTAAAATGGCATCATTTTACTTATTGCAAATATAGGTTTGCTGCAGACCCACTTGCTTTGTTTAAACAGTGCTGTTCATTTGCTTTCGAAAATCCCTCGGCAGCTGATTTGTTTCTGCCGTGCTTGGAGACAGTGCTAAGATGGGATGTTACTGAAAGTACACTGGGTTCTTTGGCTGACCGTGCAGTCGGCGTCACTTCCAGCTTTGCAGGCGGTTGGTTGCTCCATTGCCTGCAGACCACATGGCTGACTGGGTGGTTGGAATACCTTGATCTGGAGTTTGTGTTTCTTTGGCTATCGTTTAAGTGGACCCACTTTCTAGTCTTCAGAAGAAGTGCAACCTGCCCTTTTCATCAGAAAAGCCGAGGCGATCGTGCATGTTGTATCTGCGCATTTAAAGCACTATTATACTACTTTAACAGTCACGGCTTCCCTCAAAGAAGCCTGGGAGCTGTTTTGTTAAGGGTGCTGGGAACTGTAGGTATGTGACAAAATACAACTCCTAGGATTCCTAGGAGGAAGCCACGACTGTTAAAGTGGGAGTTGTAGCTCAGTGACAGACGGTCTGCTTTACATGTAGACAGAATCTCCAAGTAAATTATCACCATTATCATCATTTATGGAATGCTCACTAGCTGATGTGCAGGTACGGAGGGCAATAGATGGGCATAAAACTAAGTAGAATGGAATGGAATAGAATGAAATAACCTGGAAGAATACATGCCTGATTGGCTGGAACACTTAACAGGAGCACTTCATGCTGCAACATTTTGTTACAAGCCCCACTTGTAGAACACAAACGTTCTAAAGAACGGTTCCAGAATTTTGATTGCTGGCTGGCAGACTATTGGGTCCCTTTGTTTAAAATGTTATTTTGTCCATTGGTAGAATTCACAAGGATCTTGTTAGAATCCCACATATACATCATGAAATCCAGGAACCACTTTTCCCGAACAAGGGGTGAACACAGCCAGTACTTTAATGAAGGACGCGATCAATAAATGCCAGCAGCTCCAGCTCTCTTGGCTTCGTTCCCACTCAGTTACGCCAAAGGAGCCAGGAATGAGTGGCACAGCAAAGAACAGCAAGAGCAACAATTGCGCATAGCAAGAGACGCACACACAGCCCACTCTCTTGAGTAATGAGTCAATTGATCTCAGAAATGCATAGCAACAAAAGAAAGAAACAGATCCCAAGACTCGGGCCTCGTGAATAATAATAAAAATTCCCCTATAGAGTTCTCCTAGTGCCATCTCAGATGGGGAAACCAAAGGTTTTATAAGCTTATTAAAAATGATTTACAAGAGTAAAAGTTCATCTGGTATGTCAGCCTCCTGTCTGGCTCAGAGAGTGTGTAGTACAGTATTTTATCTTGCATAAGACAGAGGACACCGAAAGAGAGGTGGGCTGAATGTGCTGTGCTGAGCTATCAATTCCACATGGCCAAGGTATTAATGTGTGAAGGAGACCAAAGGCATTGTTAAGCTTACTAACATAACCACCTGATATATTTTGCAATTTTTCTAAAGCAAAGGAGCTCAGAACTGATCTGATTTTGAGGCAAATCACAAGCTTTAAGCTTTGGGCAATCTTGTTAGTTTAAAGCAAAAGTTGGAGAAGATAACATCACTCCCATAACGGCAAACGCTTTGGAAACACCGCCTGATTCATTTTAAACGACTCTTGTCAAGATCACAAAAGTAAAAAAAACAAGCTTACCGCAGACATGGCCCAGAGAGGGTAATCTACCCTTGCAATCAAACTGGAGATAATGCCCTCAAAAATGCCACCACTTGTAGACCGACCCTGTTTCAGACAGGAAGGAAAATATTTTGGTCTCCTAGTTACAACCACACGCCCGTAACTTCTGACACCAGACTGCTACTATTCGTAACCCCAAACTACAGTATATTATTCTCTTCCTGCCAGATCACAAGTAGCTGTTTCCTGAGAGTCATTTTCTAAGCAGGGATTTTTTTAAAGAAATACATCAATGAATATACCTAGTACATCTTCCAAGGAGCTCCCAGTGGCTTATAAAAGCTGCAGCTCCTGATAAGGATTTGCCTCTGCCAGTGAGCCCTGGCAAGCAGATATGGCAATGGTGTCTAGAAGCAACAATAGCCATGTTCCAAACAGAGCCAGACCGCTGTGTTTAGCTCTTCTCATTTGAAAGTCGTATCTTTCACACTTCTCATTTCTTTTTTTCCCTTCATTATTTAATATAGCAGCCTTCAAACCTATTCACTGCTATTATCACTATCTTCCTGTCCTATTCCTGAGAGCGGCAAAGGTGGACACTGTGACGTATTCCATGGTCTGTGTTCGCATGAGCTCAAGTCTGGACTGAGGATTCTGATTCGATACACGATATCCAATCACGTAGCATTATCAGGATTTGGGCTACTGGCATTGGTTCCTAAGCTCTGAGTTACGATTTGAAGCTCAGAATTTTAGACAGCCAATCACGTTGAGAGTGGGAGTGGCCCAGACCTTCAGAAATGTATATAAGCAGCTGCTTTGCCCTGGTTATCCTGTTCTCTGTTAGCTCAATAAAGTCTCTTGCTGTTAACACTGTGCGTTGCTTTGTAGAGACCCACGTATACAGTGGTACCTCGGTTTAAGAACAGTCCTGTTTACGAACGATTCTGTTTACGAACTCTGCTAAAGCGGAAGTAGTGTCCCGGTTTGCAAACTTTACCTTGGTCTAAGAACGGAATCCGAACAGTGGAAGGGCACCGGCGGTGGGAGGCCTCATTAGGGAAAGTGCGCCTTGGTTTAAGAACGGCTTTGGTTTAAGAACGGACTTCTGGAACGGATTAAGTTCGTAAAACCAAGGTACCACTGTACTTCAGAGACCTTCTCTGGTCTCTCGGCCCAGTCGCACTTCTTTGAAGTCTAATTGTTATGTAGGGGGCATTTTCAGTGGGGACGGTCCTGGCAGTTGAGAAGAGGGGAATTAATTTTTTTCTCCCCAGTTATGACTACACCCCCCACAGCTGTTTGGCTTGGGGGGGAAACTACCATATGTTTCAAGGCTAATTTCAGGGGTGGGGCATTAGAGAACACTCTGTGGGTATCAGAGAACAGTTCTGTAGGCACCCATGCAGCTGTGGGCACTATTCTGGTGACCCATGCCTTAGAATCATAGAGTTGGAAGAGACCACAAGGGCCATTGAGTCCAACCCCCTGCCTTAATAATGAAGCCATCACAACTGGCTTTTAAACTCCTGCACACTGTAGCTTGAAGGAAGCCCACTATATACAGATATTTTATTTTTACTCAATTTTTATTTATTTTATTAGCATCACCTGACAATATGCCCCTGTGTACAAACTAAACTCAATAGTAATCCTTCTGGCTAGTGGCTGAAAAGAAACACCTTAGCTATTTATAATCAGGGACATCCCCAATTAAGCTGAGAAAATACCTTGACCTAGATGAGCAATTGAGTAGTGGCTGTAATTCATGCCATGAAGCATTTCCACACAATCCAATCACCACGAGGAATTGGTGAACTTTGCACACAGCACAATGTACAGCATCTTTTTTTTTAAAAAAAAAAATGCTTTGTAATCCCATTTAGTGATCAATTTTTATACTGTTGTTTATCACTTACGTGTTTTATATTGAGCAGTTTATACATTCTTTAACTAAATAAAAATTGTGCTTAGGATTGCGCTTTTACATAGATTTGATACACTGTACCTATTGTTTTTCACTGTAGCTTTTTTTAATTAAAAAACTAATTACATGCGCCTGTGCTTCCCAGTACATGTATTTTTAAAAGTTCAGCTTGTTTAAACAGTTTGCCGTACACTCCATCACTGTCTGTTCCCTTTGAAAAAGCTTCTATGTCATTTGTGCATGATGTGAAGAAGAGGAAAAAAGATACATGTCGCTAGGAAAGCTGAGTTGTCTCAAACACAAAACTATGATGCAGATTTACTTTAACCAATTGTAAAACAAACAAACAAAAACCACATATACAAAGATTCCTATACAGGGGTACAGTTTTACTTTGAAGGGTCTTATTTCTGAAGAATTACTCTCGGTATTTGTAGATTCAGGTAGGTAGCCGTGTTGGTCTGACGCAGTTGAAAAAAAATAAAAAATTGTCCAGTAGCACCTTAGAGACCAGCTAAGTTTGTTCTGGGTATAAGCTTTCGTGTGCATGCACACTTCTTCAGATACACTGAAACAGAAGTCACCAGATCCTTACATATAGTGGGAGGATGGGGTGGGGTTTTTCTCAGAAGGATAGTGGGAGATGGGTGATTGACTCAATGGGTATGATAAAGTTTTTATTTTTTAACGTATAAAGGTATTTATATAGGTGAATGTAATGTTTTACCTGTCTGTAAACTATTGCGAATTCCTGCTGAAAGCTGTGGAGGAACAGCAGGAGACACAGGGACAGAGGAAGGGGATGCAGTGGGGGCGAACCGCCCCAAGTGTCTTTGCTGGGGGGGGTGACATTTGGCGCGCCACCCATCCACGACTCCCAAGCCTACCCCGAACCGTCAGGGGAAGAGGGGAGCTGTGCCGCTTTGCCAGCAGCAATCCCCCTTCATTTTGAGAGCTTGGGGGAGGCTTGGGAGTCGCAGGCGCACAGTGTGCCAAATATCCGCCATGGGAGGCTCACTCCACCCTAGGCTGCAGGGCACACACGCCACTCCCAGGCACCCGAGCGGCTATCCTGCACCTGAGCAGAGTGGGCATATGCCCTGCCACTGAGGAGAGACTCCTGAGGGAAGAGGTTTTGGACCTGATGGAAAACTGCAAGCATAGTAGTCCTCAGTGCCTAATTGAGGAGTGCTAACTGGGAAGAGGTGGTATAAAGAAGTTGGCTTTAGGTTTAAATAGAACTGAGGCTTGCATTACCATCATTTCAAAGGGACAGGAACCCTATACAGTGTTACCTCAGGTTACAGATGCTTCAGGTTACAGACTCCGCTAACCCAGAAATAGCACCTCAGGTTAAGAACTTTGGAAGCTGGATTTCAGATACGAATCTCTCTCAGCCCTAGCTGGAAATGCATATGATTCAAGCTGCAACCTTCTGCACGCAAAGCAGTTGATCTACCACTGAGCTGCAGAACTTTCCTTACAGCCATCCCTCTCAGCCACTTTTCTAATACAGTGGTACCTTGGGTTACATATGCTTCAGGTTACAGATGCTTCAGGTTAGACTCCGCTAACCCAGAAATAGTACCTCGGGTTAAGAACTTTGCTTCAGGATGAGAACAGGAATCGTGTGGCGGCAGTGGGAGGCCCCATTAGCTAAAGTGGTACCTCAGGTTAAGAACAGTTTCAGGTTAAGAATGCACCTCCAGAACGAATTCAATTCTTAACCCGAGGTCCTGTATTTACAATATTTGTAAGAATGCCAAGAGCTCTTCAGCAGTGGAACCGACTCCCACGAGAGGTGGTGGACTCTCCTTCCTTGGAGGTTTTAAAGCAGAGGTTGGATGACCAGCTGTCATGGCCGCTTCAGCTGAGCCTCCTGCATGGCACGGAGGTTAGACCAGATGACCCTTGAATCCCTTCTATGATTCTATGGCAGTAACCCTGTGCTGTAAGCATTCTCATTTATAACAATAGTAACAAAGCAAAGTTAGCCATTTGGTTTATAAACCATACATATGAACACCGCCATATTTTATATTAATAACTATTGTACATAAAATATTGTTTTCACTTTTATTTGGATCACTGTGCTATTTTAGCCAATTCTTAACCACAGCTGCTGCTGCTGGATAAACTGAGGCAGAAGAAAAATTGTATTGAGATACACAGTGGTAATAGTGACACTGTCAGGAGCTCAGCCTGCACTCGAGTAGGACCCTGGCAGTGACACATGCCCGACTGGCATGTTCTCTCCCTCCCGGTCAATCGTTCGGGAGCTTCAAAAGCTTTCTTCAGCCTGAACATCACAGCGACCGATGCCAGCAGACACTGGCACACTTAGGGATCCGCAGAGTCTCCGCAACTTGGGTGGCAGACCTCAGCAACTCAGCATTTTGGCTAATCTACTTTATTTAGATATAAATACACACGGAGCACTGCAATATGGTTCCCTCTCTCTCTAGCATCAGACAGCAAAGAGAAAAAGAACAAAGGACAATAGTCCCACTTCATGGAACACAGTAACACAAACATCCCGTCTCCGTCACTTTCCACCCTGTGGAGTCAAAACATCATGTGAAAGACAACAATCCCATGACGGCAATCATGGAGTAGGAATTCTAACAAACACTGGGACAAGGAACATAATAATTGATAATGAAGGGGGGAAACTAGTGGGCTGGACACCCCTCCATAATAACAAATATAGTGGAGGTACCACAAAGACTCTCTGCAGTTTTTACTGCAGCAGGCCAATATGGCTGTCTCTGAAAATACTGACATGTGTTCTCTGTGAAGTTTGTTGAGTTCACTGTGGTTCAGGGGGAGGGGAGAAACAGGAGCCTTTCTAAACTTCCCGCAAGCTTCCCTGATTCCCTAGACTAGAAACAATGGAACAGGGAAAACGCCGAGAATGAAGATGGATTCACATGTACAATTGTGTACATTATACTCAAACTAGGGGGGTTTTTAATCATTTTTTCCGCTTCGTCATTATTCCAGTCTTATATTTCTTCAAAGTTACACAGATAAATATTTATTAAGGTTTTTCCCTCACTTTCTCCGACAGCTGAGGGAACAATACCCAATTCTATCCAGCAGGGCTGGTGGACCCTCACATGGTAGTGTGGCCAGCAGTTGGGGATTATGGGAATTGTAGTTCAGCAACAGCTGGACCCTGCCATACAGGAAGTTGCGCAAGGCACTCTTGAGAAAAAAGCTTTAAGCACCCAATTTAAATTTTAGCCGGTCACTTTTTAAATGTAATTACAACTGTGAGGTATAAGCAGGCTTGCACTGTGCTTTAAATGGGTGGACACCTTTCCTCTTATTGCTTTAGCTCCCACCAGGCTCAAAAACTCCAAAGGAAGCAAAGGTATTTTGACAGCAGCAATTCACCTTCCTTTTCTGGAAGTGTATGGGGGAAATCCAGCTCTAGATTTACTGTAGCTACAGAATAGGGTCACTTTGGCTGCTATCTTGCAGGAGTGTTTATTTCACTAATCCTGCAAGCCGTAAATATTGGACGGTTGGCATCATAGGCTGGAAAAACATCATGAAACATGAGCCTTGATTTAAGATTTGAATGCTCCTCCTGAACCACTAACAATTTTGGGAAGATTCGATGTGTCCCTGAGCAGGCAACGCTGAATTGCAGGAGCTGCTTCTTTCTCCCACATTCTGCCCAGACAGCTTTGCCTACTTCTGCATGCTTAAACGCTCAAGAATGTAGGAATATATAAGAGCCCTGCTAGAACAAAGGTTTATCTAGTTCCCACAGTGGGCAAACAGAGCTTCAAGGCAATCACTCTTTTTCGGTGTTGATCCCCAGCGCTGGATGTTCAATGGCAGACTATAATGGAGATTCCATATCACTATCATAACTCATAACAAATAAAGGGAAAGGGAAAGGACCCCTGACAGTTAAATCCAGTTGCAGATGACTCTGGGGTTGTGGCGCTTATCTCGCTTTACAGGCCGAGGGAGTCGGCATTTGTCGCGGACAGTTTTTCTGGGTCATGTGGCCAGCATGACTAAGCCGCTTCTGGTGCAACAGAACACCAAAACCAGAGCAGCGCATGGAAACACCGTTTACCTTCCCGCCAGAGCGGTACCTATTTATCTACTTGCACTTTTTGGTGTGCTATCGAACTGCTAGGTTGGCAGGAGCTGGGACCGAGCAACAGGAGCTCACCCTGTCGCGGGGACTCGAACCGCCAACCTTTTATCAGCAAGCCCAAGAGGCTCAGTGGTTTAGACCACAGCGCCACCCGCGTCCCGACAAATAATCATGACAAATAGCAAGTGGTAAATCTATCCTCAGTGACTACTAATCCTCTTGCTTCTTCCAAAAAAGCACTTTCCATATTCTTTATGTCACTGAAATTCTACACAATATTGATCCAGAGCAGATTCCAATGTATAGTTAGCAGAGTAAAAACTTAAATACGTTGCAGGATTGCCCAAAAATAGACCAGAGGCATTTCATCTAGCAGAGCTTTACTGCTACTGAAGGCAAATGAGCATAATGGTCATAAATCCAGTACGTTCAGGATTGGTATTGTCCATAAGAAATCAAGTTGCAGCAGATTTAACTTCAAGTTACAAATTTATGAGGAGACTAAACCTTAACACTACATACAGAACACCAGAAAGAAAAAGAGATAGAAAGAGATTGTGAGCCCACGCTCCTTCTGACCTCACTATTATAGTCAGCATGATCTTGACTGAAAGAGATAACAGAACCAGTTTAAACCAGCTGTACTCAGCTTCTCTGAAGGAATAACCCAAACATCATGAAGCTTATTTCACACAGAGAAGCCTCCAGAACCCTCTTGAATTAATCAGAATAGGAAAGATCTCTACACATCAGATCAATACTTTCTGTACTAAGAAATGCAAACTGACACTTTACTGAATATTCCAGCAGACTGAATACAGTTTTGCAGTTTTAACAACCCAAAGCAATGGCACATATAAGCCCTAACAAATGGCAATGGAACGTTCATGTCTCCTGTGGTTAACTCAGCAATACTATTCATCAGAGACTATTCATCGCACATTCTGATGAGAGTTAGCTAGTCCTAAATCATGAAATGAATTTCCTTGTGTGATCCCGCCCTCTTAATCACACTTCCACATACTAAATTTGTAGCCCAACTTTCCTTCAACGAGCTCAAGATGGCATACATAGTACCCTCCCCCCATTTCATTCCCCACCACCACCACACATACCAATGTTATAAAGTGAATTATGCCAGGAGCGTAATTCCTGCAAGTGTTCCAGAAAAACTGGGACATTCTGTTTTTTAACGCAAGAGATAAATAATAGTTGCCACTATTTCACAGCACAATTCCCCCTCCCAAAAGAAGCACTTTTGTGGGGCTGCAATCTCACACGTGCTTTTGAAAGCTGTGCCTGGAAATAAAGCAGAACCACAGCAACCCAAGGGGCCACCATGCTCTTGCCGTAAAAAATGGGAAGATGGCATCCAGGAAGCTGGCGTCCCAGATTTTGGCTTCAAAATGTTGGCGGGCATGCAGGAGTTAGTGGCTGGCCCATGGTCACCCAGTGAGCCTTGTGGACGAATAGGATTTTAAGTGCACATCTGCCCACTCTTAGTCTAACCATCTAACCATTACATCACACTAGATCTCATACAGGTAAATTGCTGTTTAGGTGAAAGCACTATACACTGGCATTTTTATACTTATTTTATTGTGGAGTCTCAAAGGACAGCCCCAAGTGTGTTCTGCAATGGTAGCCAAGATTTCTGCTTGGAATTCCCCACATTGTACCGTCAGCCAGCAGAGAACATCACAGCCTCATTTACTACCTAGCAAATGGGTTGTTTGGGGGGATACCTCTCAGGGAGTCAAATCTTTTGTTGGAAGCCACCCAGGGTGGCTGGGGAGACCCAGCCAGATTGGCGGGGTATAAATAATAAATTTATTATTATTATTATTATTAATTATTATTATTATTATTATTAAAATGAATATAATATTGATTACATCTAGCAACACAGTCACAATAACCCTGCTTTTAAGAGCACAGGTGGTTTGAAAGGAAACATTATTCACCCAGATGCACTGCCATGACTGTTTTTCTGAAGCAGCAATATTAAGCAGCCTCCTGACTGGATATTACCAGCCATGTAGATGCCTTGGAATGAACTGACCATCTCTGGTGGTGGAAAAACACTCTTGTTACCAGACCCTCCAGTTTTTCCCGAAAGGCTGCATCCTTGGTCAATACCTTAACAGCAAACAGCAATGATATCATTTGCAATTACTTGCTTTGAAGCAAGTAAAATTGTGTTTATCTAGTGGCGACTATTGGTAAGTGAATGGGGCCTATGTACACAGTTTAGATTTAAGTATGCATAGACTCTCTTCTCTCCATTAGAGAGGGAAGGTTTTCTAAACAAAAGTGAACTATTAATGCGCAAAGTTTCATGTTCCCAGCCTGCATGGAAATTATTAGAACTTAGATATAGCACGTAGTTCCTCAGGAGCAATAGATATACAATTAGGAAAGGAGGTCTGAGGAAACAAATAGGTTTAGGAGAAACGTTCTATTTGAAGAAACAGAGGTGGCCATATTGGGTGCCGTGTGTGTGTGTGTAATTGCTTAATGTGTTAAAAACCTTTAATTATACACACACACACACACACACACACACAGTGGTACCTCAAGTTAAGTACTTAATTCGTTCTGGAGGTCCATTCTTAACCTGAAACTGTTCTTAACCTGAAGCACCACTTTAGCTAATGGGGCCTCCTGCTGCCGCCACGCCGCCGGAGCACGATTTCTATTCTCATCCTGAAGCAAAGTTCTTAACCCGAGGTAATATTTCTGAAAACTTCTATTTCAGTGTATCTGAAGAAGCGTGCATGCACACAAAAGCTTATACCAAGAACTAACTTAGTTGGTCTTTAAGGTGCTACAGGAAGGAATTTTTTTTATTTGGACTATGGCAGACCAACACGGCTACCCATCTGTAATATTTCTGGGTTAGGGGAGTCTGTAACCTGAAGCGTATGTAACCCAAGGTACCACTGCATATAATTTTATATATTATTTTATTATATAATATTTTATTTTATTTTATATAATAATTTATTAGAGGTTTTTAACATATTAAGCAATAAAATCCAAACTCTTCTATGGAAAAATAAAAGGCAATGTATCCAAATAAATAATATAGCAAAAAAATATAAACTACAATATTCATGATCCTCATAAAACACAAGTATATATATAAATGTATAGCCCTTTATCACTATTTTATCTCAGTCTCCCATCTGCATACTGAGAGCTGAATCTCCCTCATCTCCCACCTGGGAGGTCTCCCCCCCATTCCTCAGCCTCACCCACTAAGAAAAACCACTCTGATCTGTCTCTCACACAGATGTAAACTCACAGCAGCCAGAAACATGTGGTTGGGGGAGAGCGCACAGGTTTGCAGCCCTGGAAAAAAAAGTTTCCCCCCAGGGGAAATCGCATTGCGAATTGTGCAAGTTCAGGGCACCCAAAATGGCTTTCATTTGGATATTCAGCAGCCAGTTTCAAGTTTAAAACACACCGTAGGAATCAGCTAGGAACACAGGAAGCTGCCTTATGAGAAGTTTGATTGGTCCATCTAGCTCACCACTGACTACACTGACTAGGGCTGGCTTATGTCCAGGATCTCCCGGACATTACTGGAATTTCAAAGGCGGAAGCAACTTTCGGGGCAGAGATTTGTCCTGGATCTTCGGCATGTACAGTGGTACCTTGGTTCTCAAATGCCTTGGTACTCAAACAACTTGGAACCCAAATGCTAAAAACCCAGAAGTGTTCCAGTTTGCGAACTTTTTTCAGAAGCCAAACATGCTCTGTTTTGAATGTTATGCTTACGATCTGAGTGTTACGCTTCCGACCGAGTGCCACACTTCCGTTTTGAGTGTTACGCTGAGGTCTGTCTGTTTTTGCTATTTATTTTGCATTTTTGTTTTTCTGTCTCTTTTGCTTTTGTTTTTGTGACTGTGTAGAACCCAGTTCAGCTACCAATGGATTGATTGTGTGTGACTGTAGTACATTGTTTATTGCTTTCATTTTAGGGATCAATGGTCTCGTTAGATAGCAAAATTCATGTTAAATTGTTGCTTTAGGGGTTGTTTTTAAAAGTCTGGAACGGATTAATCCATTTTGCATTACTCTCTATGGGAAAGCGCGCCTTGGTTTTGGAACGCTTTGGTTATGGAACAGACTTCCAGAACGGATTAAGTTTGAGAACCAAGGTACCACTGTAATCCGAGAAATCATGGGGTGTGGGGTTTTTTTGCGTTTTCGGATTTTTACTTCTTGAAATATGGCAACCCTAACACTGACTGGCAGTGCCTTGCCAGTATTTCAGACATAGGAACATTCCCAGCCCTACCTAGAGATGCAGGATTGAACCTGTGTCCTTCTGCATGCAAAGCTATCACTGAGCCACAGCCCTTCTCAAAAATTCAGAGGCATATTCATTGCATTAGAAAGGCAAGGCATGCTTTGATTTGCAGAACAATTTTAAAAATTAAATGGCCACCGAGGGGGCCTGGCAATTTTCAAATGGTCCAAGATGGCAGGAAGAGGTTGAGAACTTCTGAAGTAGACAATGCAACGCTGAATATAAATTTAACTCAGAGTAAAACCTGGAAGGTTTTGTACTTCTGTTATGCAGTCTTTAGTAAGCCCATATGATATACTATGATCTTCTGCTGCCACCATCAGGTCACTTGGAAGGCAGCGGAATAAAACCATTTCATCCTTTTGAGAATTAGGTCTGGAAATAAATATACAAAAGACACCTCAACTGACAGCAACCTCCTTTTACATATTGGCAATGATGTGCCAAAGATTATTTGATTGCACAATCCATGCATGTTTATTCATAAGTAAAATCCCACTGTGTTCAGGAGGAACTGATCTCAAGTAAGTATGACGAGGGTTGCAGCTTCACTTTTAAGCGTTTTCACAAATAAATAGCTAAATAAATAAATAAACAAACAAACAAATAAATAGCTAAAGTGTTGGTGTTGACCTTTAAAGCCCTAAACGGCCTCGGTCCAGTATACCTGAAGGAGCGTCTCCACCCCCATCGTTCTGCCCGGACGCTGAGGTCCAGCGCCGAGGGCCTTCTGGCGGTTCCCTCATTGCGAGAAGCAAAGCTACAGGGAACCAGGCAGAGGGCCTTCTCGGTAGTGGCACCCGCCCTGTGGAATGCCCTCCCATCAGATGTCAAAGAGATAAACAACTACCTGACATTCAGAAGACATCTTAAGGCAGCCCTGTTCAGGGAAGTTTTTAATGTATGACATATTAATGTATTTTTGGTCTTTGTGGAAGCCGCCCAGAGTGGCTGGGGAAACCCAGCCAGATGGGCGGTGTACAAATAATAAATTATTATTAAAACTGATATAAACTAGGCAGATTTAAATATCTGCACATGAAACACATTCCCATTTTTATCTTTTATGGCAGAATCATAGAATCATAGAGATGGAAGGGACAATGAGGGTCATCTACTCCAGCCTCCTGTAGTATAGGAAACTTTTGCCCAATGTTGGGCTTGAACCCACAACCCTGAGATTAAGAGTCTTATGCTGTACTGACTAAAGCAATGATTCTTTCCAGGGGGACCCATTAGGTTTAGATTATATGTACAGTGACTTGAGCATGTACTTTTAATGTTGTGGCACTAGTTCTCTGGAATTCTCATCCATTGGAAGAAGTTTGTTGAAAACATTTTTTTCTCTCTGCAGTTTTTAATTCTTGTTTTTTATTTCTTAATACTGCTTTTATCATCTGTTTTAAGTTTATGTTCTGTTTCTGTAGTCTATTGTTTATGCTAGTTTATTGTTCTTTTTTGTAACATAGTTTAAAGACAAAAATGAATAAAAGCTAACGTGGTTGCACTGATATACATCTTTGTTTAAATAACAGCATATGACATACAACAATTACATAAAAATAAAAATAGAACAACAAACGCTCAGATAATTTTTTCCAGATATATTAAAGTTGTGCCGAGCTGGTTTATTGTTCTCAAGATGCGTTTTTACATCGTTGTCAGGAAGAGTTGGTTTTTACTGGAGATTATTGTCCACTTTGTGGAAAAAAATTCCTCCAAGAGCAGGCTATACATTTCAAAATAAATTAAGAAGTGTGCATGTGTGGAGTAATATGTCCTTTAATTTATAATATTCGTTCTGTTTGCATTTATCACTGGGTTATAGGATATAATTGAATAAAACCAATAAGATTAGATAAACATGCACAGCATTATTGTTGGAAATTGGTCAAATGTTACATGAAATAGTATGAAATCGGACTACAAAAGCTGTAGCAATTGTTCTGGGCAGTTTTATATTTCAACACAAACACTGCCTAGCATTTAGTGAGAGGCATTGTGCTTGGTAGATATGTCTGCTCATTGTATCAAAGTGATAGCACAGAACATCCTGGGATGGAAAATATTATTAGAGGATATTCTTCATCTTGCTGATGCGACGTCCCTGAGGCCTCAGAAATTATGGCAGGCCCATCTCATCCATCCCTGTCTACTAACGTTGGTGACTTGCCAAAGTCCTTCCCACCACTGCTTCTTACTGGGAATTGAACCTAAAACCTTCTGCATCCAAAGCAGAGGCTTTTCCACTGAGCTATGGTCTTCTCCTTTAAACATTTCTTTAAAATACAAGTCAGTCAGGGAAGAAGGTGGGATTTCAGCCAGCAGCCCCAAGGACACAAGATGAGGGCTAATGACCATGACTAATAACTACACCCCAGGAGTGGGACCAATGAATGCAAATGGTAGATCATTTGATAGTAGCTCACTAAGTGCTGTAGAAAAGCACACTTTAATCATAATAACATTTCTCCCCACCAAGTCCTAGCACAGCTGGTGTTATATCATTTGTGAATAACTGCATCAAAGGGACTATCCAAAAGAGGCTCATGACATGTATAGAACATTCCTATGATGATTCCATTAGTAATAAGTAATAAGAGGAGAAATATTTGCCCAATTACAAGAGTGTGCTCAGCCCCTGGAATACGCAACAGTAGCACAGCCTTGTGAAGACATGGAAACTGTGAGCAACAAATGAAGGCTTACTGCTATGGAAGTAATAGCCATGATAATAAGAAGGTCTCTTCTACGTATGACATAAAGGAAACCCTTGGGCTGGGTTAGCTCCAAGAAAGATATTACAAAATAATTTTATTTATGACACCAAATCAGAGAAAGTAATAGTAAACAAGATGTCTTCCCCAACCATAATTTATTCTTAAATCTTTCCCCAATATAAACCTTATTACATGCTCTTTATAATTCCCCAACAATCCCATTAGTTTGCTTTGCTTGTAAAAGATAACGCACAAACGTCCATTGTGACTAAGGGAGAAACTAACATCCCTGTTTAGATGGCATCATTTAGTTGGTCATATTTTGGAAAACGAATGTAATGTTTTCTTTTACTCTTCTAAGAAAGGGATCGGGAAGATTTTCGTGATTCCCAGAATAGTGTTTCCATTGCATCAACTGTGACATAGAGAGAGGCTTTTTTGAGTCAGGTTTCACATTGCTTTGGCCAAGCTGGCAATCTTGTAGAGAAAGGTTTTCCGAGGGACCTGAAAGAAATGGCATTTTTAGAGATGCAGGGAAGAACATCGAATGCCAAATCTGTTATTTTTTTACAGAGAACAGTGTGAAAATTATGAAACGGATACAAGATCATGGGAACGAGTCCTTAATTTGTCCCCGTTTAAGGTGTTTAAGTGTGTGTGTGTGTGCGACTGAAAGAGCAAAGGCCTATCTAGTCCAGCATCCTCTTTCCCAAAGGGGTCAACCAGATTCTATGTACCTGGAAGCGAACAAGCAGTTCAAGAAAGCACTATGTGTCCTCTGCTGTTTCTCCTCAGCAAGTGGTAATTGAGAGGCATGTTGCCTCTGATCCTGGAGATAATATGTACACAGCCATCCTGACTAATAGCCAGTGATAACATCATTCTCCATGAACTTGTGCAATCCCCTTTTAAAAGATATCTAAGATAGTGGATTTCGTAGGTTAACTCTGCACTGTGAGAAGAAGTCCTCCCTTTCATCTGTCCCCAATCTACCACCTGTGATTATGATTAAACATGGGTCAAATTATTGCACAAAAGGCATAGTTTGGAACACAAACTGGGAAACCTGCGCACCACAATCTGCTGTTAGCCTGGAGAGCTCAGTTGGTTAGAGTGTGGTGCTGGTAACACCAAGGTTGCAAGTTTGATCCCTGTATGGGAGAGCTGCAAAGCAGGGGGTTGGGCTAGAATTCAGGTTTCCTCAACCTCGGCCCGCCAGATGTTTTGAGACTACAAGTCCCATCATCCCTTACCTGCTAGCTAGGGATCATGGGAGTTGTAGGCCAAAAACATCTGGAGGGCCGAGGTTGAGGAAAGCCTGGGCTAGATGATCCTCAGAGTCCCTTCAAATCCCACAATTCCATTAATCTATTCTATTACAGCTCCCATCACCAATAGTTAATTGGCCATTGGCCATGCTGGATGTTAGTCATCAGGAGGGCAACAGCAAGTTCTCCATCCCTGATTTAGAGGTTCCACAAAGAGGCAATTTGTTATTCACATAAAAGCAATTACCACTGAAAGCTACCAATCCCTATTTTTGCAATTTATAAAGCCATTAAGGGAATGCTGGGATCCAAATTGTATACCGAGTTGGGGAGGAGCCAGTGGCCAATGGAGAGGAGGAACGAAAGCAACACAAAACTCACCTAGGTCACCTTCCTTTTCTGTACATTTACACTCCAGCAAATCGTGGGTAAGGCAGCTAGACTCTTCATGCAGGGTGAACAGATCTCTAAGTTCTTCAACAGAAAAGCGGATGTGTTCGGATCCCTTGGAAAAGTCGACAACTGCCCCAGAGAGCCCTTGCTTACTGATCTGTCTCTGATAGATTTTCTCTTCTATTGTGCCTGCATTGAAAAAAAGCAGAGACACTGGTTTTATTTCTGGAAATAAGGGCCTGAAATAAAAGCCAACAGAAAATGCTGTATAATTCTTAAGAGCGGATACATCTAGAGATGTTTCCTGCAAACCAAACTCAAACAAGAGTTTGCAAATATGCGGCAGACCTGTAGTAAGCAGTCTGTAAATATGCACTGTATGTCTCTGCCCATCTCTCCAAACTCTGGCCATTGCCTAAAAGGGAAGGAGAAGGGAAATATGACTGAGCACACTATTCTGTATTATGTGGCTGGCAAGAGCATTTCACCTTATTTAAATTTACCCGCTTCTCTAACATTTGGTTGTCAGTTCTTTTTCGGACCCAAACTATCAGGTCCCGGAAATTATAAGGAAAAGCAAGTGCAACATAAACCTATATATGTTTATTAAAAAGTGGATCCTACTGGCCAAACCTAAATGTGAAGGAGAACCGTAACTGGGGCTGCCAACATCTCTTCCCTGTCTTATAAACAGCTGTGGGTGATGCAGTATTTGGACTGAGGCATGGCAGGGGGGGGCAAGGCTGAATCTCCACCTGCCAATTGCGTAATAAAAATCAGCACCCCTCCCTATAGCCACTATTAGCTACGGAGAGGAAAACACACAGGCCTTCCACAGCTAATAGAAGCTTCTGGCATGAGGGATTATCTATCAGAGACTCAGCACAATGGTAAAGGGTTAAAACCCCATTCCCCGGCTCTGCAGTGCCACTCCAAATCAGGCCTCCCTGAGGCTGTGGCAGCACCAGTCACAGAACATCTCGTGTGCACTATGGCCTTGAGACGACTCCATTAAAACCAACAGAATTTGTATCATCAGTTTCAAGAGCAAAGCATCCAGTGGCCACGATCAACCAGGCTGAATTGTCAAAACTACACAGGATCCTCCCCCCCCTTTTATTATGATTACAGCATCTCTACCATCCCTAACCCTTTCCCAACAAATTAAGGTAATGTACGACTCCACTGGATGAAAGCCCGTTTCCCTCATACACATCTAATTTTAAAAGTAATTTAGTATTAAAAACAGCAGCTATCTCTACATTTTTTTTACCCTGTGTGTATCTGTGCACATGTGCAAAACAATGGTTAAGATCCAAAGAACAACTTTAGGTGTACAAGGTCTTTGGCAAGCCCAGTGAATTTTATTTTTAACTTCTTTGAGCAACAGGCCTCCATGTCAAATCACAAATTTTCTTTTTAACCTTCCTCAGTTTCAAGATCAGTGAGCTGCATTGCATGAACATGAGGAACTAGTGCTTTTGGGGGGGAGGGGGTTTATTAGGTTACTACTTTTGGTTTGATTTTATATGTTGTGGTCTTATTGTAGCGCCCTAAGACCTCCAGGAATAGGGCAGTGTATAAGTTGAATAAATTAATAATAATAACAACAACAACAACAACAACAATAGCAGTGGCTTACTTCAAAGCGTGCTTCAGACAACGAATGCAAGGGAAATTATTCAGCACTTCATATATTTTAACCATCCTGCATAAATCAGTTATGGCATTTTCGTTTCTTGCAGCTGAGCTCAAAATAATGAGACCCCTATGCAACTGGCTATTCTCAAAGTAACTACCATATAACCCTCGGAAGGGAGAAGTTTGCCTATTTGAATTGGGCTTGGAGCATCCTGTTTGAAATTTCCTGTGAGAAAGTAAGTTGAACTTCTGCTATGGAAAATATTAATTCCACCTGCATCCATCTTTGGTAAGTATGCTCAGCAACCCCAGGGCATAGACCTGCATACAAAATGGTATCAATCTGGATGTTTCTTTGAACAAAATGTGTGCCATTAAACAGCTGCTGCTAATGATGTCTGGTGTAAAAGGCTTTTCAGACATTTACAACAAACCTGAATATCCGTGGCTGGATTCCAATCAATATCGTATAAGATTAAATGGGACGCCCCAACAAGGTTCAGACCCACGCCACCAGCCTTTGAACTCAACAGGAAGATAAAAGATGGGCAGAATTTACTATTAAAACCATCGACGATCTGCTGTCTCTGGGAGACGGGAGTGTTGCCGTCAAGCCTTGCATAGGAATATCCATGGCGTTTGCACACCTCTTGCAATATGTTCAGGGTCTGTGTGTAATTGGATACCACCACAACTCTGTCAATCCAGAATACAGTAGATCTGTTACTGGCTAATACAGTTCCTTCATGTTCATTGCATTTAAATCTCCAAAACGTATATATCATTAGTGTGTGTACCAAGGGCAGAGTACATAATTTGCATGCAAAAAGGTCCAGGGTTCAAATCCTTGGAATCTCTAGGTATAGAGTTGAGAAAGGCCCCTTTTAGCATAGAACAGGGCCAGGTAAGTGCCAGGCCACAAGCCACATGCAGTCTGCAGCACTTTTGGATCTGGCCTGCTGCATCCCCTCCTCAGCACTGCCCCCCCCAAAGTTTCCATTCACACAAATGGGAGATATTTTCTTAATTCCTGCCTGGGTTGTGGCAGGGCAAATTAAGAGGCAGGCAGCTGGGAAGGGGAGGGTAACACTCCCCTGTGGTAACTAGTTTTCTAAAAGGTCCCATATGCTGTGTGGAAGAGGTTATGGGGGGGTTATCATAGCAGCTGAGGGCTGTAGACAATGTTGAGCTAGATTGGACCAATCGCCTGTCTCAATACAACTTTGCTAAAACTCAGTGAATGCCAGATAAACAGATGAACAACATTATGGAGACCTAGCCTTCTTCCTTCAAAGAGCAGAGAGTGACAAATAGCCCATAGGGCAGAGGTTGAGCATGAGTGTTTTAGCCAGATGCCACCTGCATGGGTCTAAGAAGTGCGTTGTTGTGGTTCAGGAGGGAGGAGGTTTGCCTTGTTTTTACTCCTGCCCATGCAAAATGGGCTCCACCTGGTACACAGGCTGAGACCTTACCTGCCCGCAGACTGTCTCGCCAGAGTGGTGCATGCTGTAGTTATCTCCCACTTGGACTACTGCAATGCGCTCTACGTGGGGCTACCTTTGAAGGTGACCCAGAAACTACAACTAATTCAGAATGCGGCAGCTAGACTGGTGACTGGGGGTGGCCACTGAGACCACATAACACTGGTCTTGAAAGACCTACATTGGCTCCCAGTACGTTTCTGAGCACAATTCAAAGTGTTGGTGTCAACCTTTAAAGCCCTAAACGGCCTCGGCCCAGTATACCAGAAGGAACGTCTCCACCCCCATCGTTCTGCCCGGACGCTGAGGTCCAGCACCGAGGGCCTTCTGGCGGTTCCCTCACTACGAGAAGCAAAGCTACAGGAAACCAGGCAGAGGGCCTTCTTGGTAGTGGCGCCGCCCTGTGGAACGCCCTCCCATCAGATGTCAGAGAGATAAACAACTACCTGACATTCAGAAGACATCTGAATTCAGGGAAGTTTTTAATGTGTGACACTTTAGTGTATTTTTGGCCTTTGTTGGAAGCTGCCCAGAGTGGCCGGGGAAACCCAGCCAGATGGGCGGGGTACAAATAATAAATTTATTATTAATAATATAATAATAATAATAATTATTATTATTATTATTATTATTATTATTATTATTATTATTATTACATCGATTGTTAGGATCATCTGTTCTAGGTGTATGTCATCTGAGAGAAATCAAATTAAATCAAAAGATTCAACTACACTAAAAAAAGAGAGAAAAGCTGACCAAACCAATTTCCTACCTTTCTGCAGGGCTCAGTTCCTGAATTGCTGCCAGCAACTGCGTCAGCACGTTCAGCTTCCCCGAGTTAGTCTCAGAGAAAGAGGTTGGGGTATGCTCTTGAGAAACAATATCAAGCAGAGCCTCATGGAGGTTCTGTTTCTCTTGTACATCACAACTCCGATCACATTCTCTGTCCTAGAAAAAGAATAGTTTATTAAAAGTTGGGTGGATTTTATTGTTAACATGACATATTATTTTTAAAGCATCAAGCACCATACTTCAGACAAGTTTACTCTGGATCCTGGAAGGGTGCAGCTAATCACTAAAGCCGATTTTTTTTCCTTCAGTGACAAACAAAAGTTATTAAAGCCTTACAGCAAAACATTTCTGCTTCTTCCTTCTTCAGCTGCTCTGATGTGAATAAAAGGATGCTGTAGCCAAAGTGGGCGTTATAAAACACTGAGGACAGAATATCCCAAAATGTTGAATACGTAGATAATACTACAAGTATTAATTCTTACTTTTCCTTTGACAGAGCTCCCACTCCATGCCAGCAGTTTAAATGACAACGCTTCTTTGTAGGATTGTGTGTGTTTCTAATTAAAGGCAAAAGGTTGCATGGCTTGAAAAATCTCTTCTTAAAGCTCAGTAAGGTTTACGAGTCTAAACTATGCAATCAGCACCTCTTAGCTCCGTGGCGCTTACTCCCATGAAACTATATACAGGACTCCAATTATTCCAATACTAATAAATTGGGTATCACGCTATGTACCGTGGCTCTTTTGCACACACACAGCATCATGACGGAACAAGAGAGTTGCCTATAAAATTTACTATGACACATCCTGCCTCCGCCTATGGGCCTGATCCGGTGTGTGTGTGTGTGTGTTGGGGAACGCAGAGGAAATGACTACATTTTGGGTTTTTTAAAAAAAGTATTTCCAAGCAGAAGGTTCAAACTTGCCGCTAAAGCAAATAAAGCAGCATCTTAGGCAGGGGATGCTTGGCAGGTCCTTGGCAGGAAAACCAGCATGGAAAAGATTCCATAAAGGTAGCATCATAGATTTGTAGGGATTTGGAAGGGATCTCGAGGGTCATCTAGTCCAACCCCCTGAAATGCAGAAACCTCAAGGAGATCATACATTTTTAAAAGATTGCCCTGAAGGAATCATGGCTGCTACTGGCAATATAATACAATACAACAGAAGCAATAGGCATTGCTTTGTAAAAGGACAAGATAAAATACGCTGGCATCTCTTGACATCTTTTATTAACTAGTTCAGTGTTTCCCAACCACTGTTCCGCGGCACACTAGTGTGCCGCAAGATGTTGCCTGGTGTGCCGCGGGAAAAATTAAAAAATTCGAAAGATTTTTTTAAAAAAAGTCAAATTTTCGATTGGGGCGCCATCACTAGATGACCCCTGGGGTTCCCTCCCTCCCTCCCACTCTGCGCCTCCCTCCTCCTCCTCCTCCTCCTCTGGGGAGGCCCTTCCTGGCTCTCGGCCAAGGCTTGGCGGCTGCCACTCACTCACTCGCTCGCCCACCCGTCCCTCCATCCCTGCACCCGGCCTCTCCCCCTCCGTCCCTGGCGCGGGGGCTGCCGGGATCCGTAGTCCCCTCGCCCTTGGGCTCCGCGCCCGCGCGGGGTGCGCAAACTACGTTTCCCAGCATGGCCTGGCGTTTTGTTTGAAGCGCTCTTCTCCCGGCCATGGAATGAGCGCAGCGGCGGCGGCCGGGCGGGCAGGGGCTCTTCTGCGCAGACCCCGCGCAGCCTGCCTGCGCCCCCGCGGAGATCGGGCGGCAGGATGGAGCCCGGGGATCCCCGCGGAGGCGGAGGCTGCCCCCCAGGTAGGGCTGCGTCGGGGGGGGTTATTTTTGCAATGCTGCATCCGCGCCGGAGGGGACACATTGGACCGCGGGGAGACCCCTTGGCGGGCGTGCAAGGCAATGCATGCATGCAGGCGTTGCATGGAGTGCAGTGCAATGCAATGGCAACGCGACGCCCTGCATGCATGCATGCAACTTCCACCGGCGCTCCGGACTTGGCAGGTGAGGGGGGTCCCCAGTGGGCGGCAGAGAGAGCCGGGAGGGCGAAGGGGAGCCGGGGGGGGGGAGCAGCGCTGCTCCCCGAGCCGAGCTCGGGGGGAAACTTTGGCGTCGTTGCGCCGGGTGTTGGAAGCGGAGGCTGGCGGGGGCCCCTCACCTGCAAAACCTGGTCGCCTCTCATATATTTCGTGCATTGCATTCATCGACCGCTTTCTCCTCCAAGGAGCTCCCGGGGGCGCGCGTGGTTCTCCCCGTGTTATCCTCGCAACAACAGCCCTGCGAGGTGGGTCAGGCGAGTGGCCCAAGGGAGCACCCAGGGATTGTCCTGGCCAGGTGGGGTGATTTGAACCCTGCTCTCTGCCCGGTCTTCGTCCTCATTTAGCCCCCACATGTGCATGACTGTGCATGACTGAGGTTTCCCCCCCTCGTCTTGGCTATGGTGTGAGTCTGTGCTGTTAATTAATGGGGTTCTGCCTTCGGAGAAGATGAGCCAGCCCTCAAGGAGGTGATTATGTAATTTGCTAGCAATTCATGTCCCTCCCGGCGTGACGCTGCGCGCTGACGTCACGGGGCTGTAATGGTGGTGTGCCTCGAGATTTTTTTCATGAAACAAGTGTGCCTTTGCCCAAAAAAGGTTGGGAAACACTGAACTAGTTTGAGAGGGAGTTGGGGAGACAGGAAAAGAAAAGCCCAATTAATAATGAGTGCAGAAGCCAGCTAAGAGAATAAAGACTGTAAGAGATGGAACTGATAAAGGTTAGCATTTCATTTTCACACTTTCCAGGCTTGAGGTTTTTGAAGAAATCAAAAGGTGCAGCTACTTTCTGAAGTATGTAATTTCTCAGGAGATTTTTGCTGATCTGCCGGTAGCAGCAGCAGCAGCTGGCACTGCTGTAGTAAGTAACGAACAGGGCAGCCTCGAGGCAAAGGGAAAGGGAGACAAAGAAAATTCATTTGTCCTGTAACAGCTGCCAGAACATCTGAAGGGCTGGAAAAGAATTTGATCCTTGCCTCCAATGCCTTCAACTGCAGCTGCCACTGCTGATACTAACAACCATCAAGAGCTGTTCCATGTGCTCAGGTGAGAAAGTAGAAACCAAGAGGAGATAGATAGATAGAAAGATAGAGATATAGACATATATATATATATATATATATATATGCTTTCGTAGATTTTCACGGGTACAGGAATGCAGGTTTTGGTGTCTTCGGGTGTCTTCCCGTGTAAGAGTCGGGGTGTCTGTGCGACGTTTCGACGAGGTCTCACTCGTCATCTTCAGGCTGGTGCTTTCGGCTCTGTTCCAGTAACAAGAAGCCGAAAGCACCAGCCTGAAGATGACGAGTGAGACCTCGTCGAAACGTCGCACAGACACCCCGACTCTTACACGGGAAGACACCCGAAGACACCAAAACATATATATATATATATACACACACACAGAAGCATATATCTGTAGTAGTTTCTGGGAGGGAAGCATCTTTCCCAAAGCTGCCATGGGCAGGTCACTCCCAAAGGGTAAACATCAAAGGGCATTAGGGCTGTGTTAGAGGGAGTAATGATCTGAACCCCAGGTGAGAGATGGAGATGGGGCTACAAGGGAAGCTCAGGTAAGAGCTGGGAGGTGGGCTGCCCCAAATAAGAGATGTGCCTGCCACACAATGTATACATGTAATTTGTTTCTTCCTCTCATTGCCCACTCAGATCTGTTGACTCTGCAAGCACCATAGTTATTCACAACTTTCAAGGTTTGCTCCTACTCCCAGATGGTTCGTTAAGAAAGCATAGAAGCAGCACCTTTCTTAACAAGAAATATTCTTAACAAGAACATTATCATGCTGCTGAATCAGGTTTTTTTGTGAATTAATATAATTGGGAATAGTTTCATTGTATTTTTGTGATAAACTCGTTTTGAATTACTGTAATTTGTGAATTTATTGATATGCTTATGTGGTTTTTGATACTTGCTGGTCTTTATGTTGACTGAAATGCTGTCCATTGTGTTTTTCATGGCACCAATAATGTGAGATGCTTTGTAAACAATGTGTTTAAACAAAGCACAATATATACAAACCTTTATTGCTTTGAAGAGAAGGCAGGGGTGGTTGCAAAGTTTTTTCAGAGCTCCAATGCATATTAAATGGGAGCTGTTTTCCAGACTACCTTGAAGGCAAGCTCTAACAAACGGAGAGCTCAGCAGACTTCGATAGAGATCGAGCTGCAGTGCTGTTGGGCGGCAGAAAAGTATGCTCTCCAATTTAGGAGGGAGGAATTTGTTTATGACATCTTGGGTTCTTCTCAGAATGAAGAGTCCAGTGAGGCGAGTCAGTTCTGCTGCTCTTCTCTCTCCCAGTTCAATTTCTTCCTAAGCAAATGAAATGGACAGTCAAACTGGCTCATACAAGCAAGCTCAGGTGACTAATAATGATCTATAGATATAGAGACCTGCAATGTTGTATTGAGGAGTGTTCCTCTTCGAGTCAGGCAGCCACGCCCCCTTCCAGGATACTCCATTCCATCCCCCCGCCCCAAACAGTCAGTACAGAGCATGTGCAGTTCTGATACATCCCCCTACTGCAGGTGGGTGGTGACATTTTGGCTACACAAGGCAATGGCACCCACACCTGAACTTCAGAAATGGAATGATAAATCCAGTTTTCACGTTCACATGCCACTCTAGCTTCACTAAGAAATCCAATCTGGAGCAGAGTTAAGACAATAGGGTTTCCATGAGGAAGAAGCAGACTTATCCACTGTTAGTATGCACCCCTTAACTTTCTCCTGCATAAGTCAATAGTTGTCATTTCACTCCTATAGGGAAGAGTAAAGTACTGTGCCTGAGGACAACTGTTGCAATGAACACCAAATTTGCTACCCATCCCTAATACTGGGTGACTCCTCCAATACCAGTAAAGGTAAAGGTAAAGGTACCCCTGCCCGTACGGGCCAGTCTTGACAGACTCTGGGGTTGTGCGCCCATCTCACTCAAGAGGCCGGGGGCCAGCGCTGTCCGGAGACACTTCCGGGTCACGTGGCCAGCGTGACATCGCTGCATCTGGCGAGCCAGAGCCGCACACGGAAACGCCGTTTACCTTCCCGCTAGTAAGCGGTCCCTATTTATCTACTTGCACCCGAGGGTGCTTTCGAACTGCTAGGTTGGCAGGCGCTGGGACCGAGCAGTGGGAGCGCACCCCGCCGCGGGGATTCGAACCGCTGACCTTTCGATCGGCAAGCCCTAGGCGCTAAGGCTTTTACCCACAGCGCCACCCGCGTCCCCCAATACCAGTAGGGATTCTCAAAATATGAGCATATTATGAGCATATGAAGTTCCTTTGTAACAGATGAGACCATTAGTCCAGCTACTACTGTATCGTTTATGGGGACTGGCTCTCTAGGATTTCAGGCAAGGATCTTTTCCAACCCCTTTTGAACTAGAGACCTTCTGCATGCAAAACATGGGCTCTGCTTCTAGGTTATGGCCCCTTCCCACTCATCGTGCCAAATATGTTGTGCCTCTGCATACTGATTTGCTCTGTGCACTCAGCAAAAGTTATGAGCATTTTGCCAGTTTTCAATAGTATTCAGCAATGGAAGCCACTATAGAGAGCTAAGACCAAACGGAGCCGTTTGTGTTGTACAATAAATTCTGAAAATCCTACTCAGGTTTTAGAAGTATGAACACATGTAACACTCCAAGGGTAAAGTTAAGTAATGCCTTTCTGCACAATCTCATCCAAAAGAACTGCTCATTCCTCATAAATTGTCAAGAAGCACCGGGTGCCCCTTAATTTTATTTTTTTTAAAAAAATATTTATTGCAAGTTTTTAACAAACAAAAAAATCACCAAACATATGAATTACCATCACCAAAAAGTAACAATCAAAAGAAAACAAAAACAACCAAAGAAATAAACATAGAGAGAAAAGAATGCAACAAAAACCACTGTTCATAAAGCATATTTCCATAACCTTTGGACTTCCTCACATCACCCTTTTCTGCATTCTCAATAATAAAATTAAAAACAGCAATTTGTTACCTTGTTTCCGTTCTTATTTTGTAATTAATTAATTTTAAATCACGCTGTTCAATTCCAGATTTTGATGATAATGTACCTTTGTCGCTGAAGGCTCTCGGGATCTGAGAATAGGTTCCTCATATACTTTTTTGTATGCAGACAAAGGACCAAGTATTCCAGGATTTACATACTCTATTAATGCATAAAATTCTTGCAGATCATTTTGTACTGGAGTACCTTGGAAGAGAAAGGGAATGCATTTACAACTTCAGAAGGGCTCCCCCCCCCCCCCAAGAGCTGATTACGTTTTATTCATCTTTTGCATTACAATGTAAATTAACCTTTTTTACTGTATGGCAAACAGTGCTTCCAGCTAGAGGGGTCTGATCTCAACATCTTGTTTGGACACAAATAACTCTTCATGTAGTATCCTGAGAAGTGTTCCCTCTCCAGCTACATTCATAAATGTAACAAACACTTATTTTATCCCCATGCTAGTCCATTTGCTGGCAACAGGATGATTAAGTACTCACCAGTCAGAATAATTCTCCTCTCACAAGACAGACTGGAAAGTGCAGTCGTTGTCTTAATAGCAGCATTTTTCAAGCGATGTCCCTCATCACAAATGACAAGGCCAAACTGCGCCTTCTGTATTTGGTCCAAGGAGCGTAGAAACATCTCATAACTAATGATCAGGACTGAATAAAGCGGGGAATTGATGAACTCTTCTACTTTGTGATCCTGCAGATCGTAGAGAGAATTATAATGCTTTGTGGGTCGGGCAAGTTGGCAGTTTAAAGAAACAAAAATGCCTGTGTGTTTACTTCCTCATATAGCGGTTAGTTAATCTGTGTATGTCACTGCCACAAGACATGGACATAGTTGCTAGTTTAGATGGTTCTCAAAGGTGACAGCATCTTAAAAAGCAGAGACATCACCTTGCCAACAAAGGTCCGTATAGTTAAAGCTATGGTTTTCCCAGTAGTGATGTATGGAAGCGAGAGCTGGACCATAAAGAAGGCTGATCACCGAATAATTGACGCTTTTGAATTATGGTGCTGGAGGAGACTCTTGAGAGTCCCATGGACTGCAAGAAGTTCAAACGTATCCATTCTTAAGGAAATCAGCCATGAGCGCTCACTGGAAGGACAGGTCCTGAAGCTGAGACTCCAATACTTTGGCCACCTCATGAGAAGAGAAGACTCCCTGGAAAAGACCCTGATGTTGGGAAAGATGGAGGGCACAAGGAGAAGGGGACAACAGAGGACGAGATGGTTGGACAGTGTTCTTGAAGCTACCAGCATGAGTTTGACCAAACTGCGGGAGGCAGTGGAAGACAGGAGTGCCTGGCGTGCTCTGGTCCATGGGGTCACGAAGAGTCGGACACGACTAAACAACTAAACAACAACAAAAGTGATTACTCCAGTTCACAGGGGAGAAAGCTATCCGTGGCCAATAGTCATGATGGCTGTACACTACCTGTAGAATGAGAGGCACCATGCCTCTGAACACCAGCCACTGGGGAAGAAGAGCAAGAGAGCTATTGCTTTCATGTGGGAAGCCCTGCTAGATGAGGGCAATGGTTTGTCAAGCCCAGCATCCTGTTTCTCAAAGTGGCCATGATGTGGGCTTCTTATGCATGTGTGTGCATATAAACATCCTAATTCACATGCACACTCTCCAGTCAAAAAATGTCGCACCTTCTGTTAATTGCAAAGCAGAATAATGGCTCTGGTGAGGGGGAGGCACCCTGGTGTTCTGGTTTTTTTTTGTTTTTTTTTTGCCCTTTTTCCTATCAATTGTTACATTTGTTCTAACAGCAGAGGAGAAAGGTGGAATGACAGATCATGGTAGGCCCATAACAGGAAACACTATCCTCCTCCTGGCAATGCTGACTGGAAAAGAAAGAAAGAAAGAAAGAAAGAAAGAAAGAAAGAAAGAAAGAAAGCTGCTAAAAAGCTCCTCATTATTCACAAATGGTGAGGTGCTTCTACTCAAGTTGTGTTGCAAGTCTTTGGGTAGCTCCACTGACAATACCAAACAGCATGTCAGTGTAGAATTGTAAAGTTACATCTCAATTTTATTGTCCCCACATGGGGAAGCAGCAAAAAGCAACACTCAAAATGATTTTTCAGCTGTTTTTTACAATAGGAATACAAATGCTAACAAGGCGCAGTGTAAACATTCTCAAACCAGCTAACAGGCTCTGCAACAGTAAAAATAGAACTGAGGTCTATCCAAACACCAAGGAAAGTACCTAGCATTGTTACAGGTGGCAGGTGAACATTGTTCCTGGTTCGCACATCATGTTAAACAATGGTTTAAAGAAAACTTAGTTAATAAGCCATGGCTTAGCGTTATGTACTAACCCAGCAAAATGCCTGAACTATGCCTTGTTTGTGAAAACAAACCATGGTTTGTTGTTGCTTTACTGACCTGAACTATGGCTTAGTATTACATGTGAATGTAAATACCTCCCTAACTATGGTTTACGTGTGTTTGTTTTGTTGCCCTGCCCAAATTGCCCACCAGGTTACTGCAACTTTAAGCAAGAGAAGCCAATCTTGGCATTCAAGAACTCTCACTAGAAAATTTCCTGAAGTTCATGTTGCTGCTAACTCTGACTAATAACAGGATCCTTTCCCCCATCCAACTCTGCCTTTCCCTGCCCCCATCCCTGCCCCACTTCAATTCACAGCTGCAGCTCAAGCTGGAGTTGAAAACTTAAAGGGAATTTCTTTGACATATCACTTTGAGCTCTACCTACTTTATCCAAGAAGGCACAGCTCACAGCAGCAGCAACTTTATGCCTGAATAGCAAAGCACAGAAATAGAAGAGAGAATGCCAAGTAAGTGGAAGGAATTCAAAAGAGGTTCTATTCCTGTTTCATTACAAATGAAACAGATGAAAATACTTATGTGTGCATTATTGAAAGCAGTCTTTTAAGCATCCAGTAGCAGATGGGGAGGGGAGATAGGGGATGGCTCCAACACAGGTAAGGTTTACTGAGCTCAAATTTATGGTAATGGGTCAATTGTCAAGGACCCAGTGGGCAGACCAGAGGAGTGGAAGAAATTGATTTCTAAAAAACACATGCTGCAAAGGAGTATGGGCATTTCTTTATTGGGAGAATGTAAGGAGAACACTGCCCATTGATTAAAGTTCCTAAAGACTGCTAAGATTCCCACCCCCTCGCTCTTGGAGCAGACCAATGGAAAGGGAAATGGTGACATGATGAGGCAATGCTAGCAGCTGGGCACTGCAAAGCCTTAAGGGAAGTCAGGAAGAGGGGCAGCTCAGGTCGAGAAGTAGGTCGCGTGGAAAGAAGGCAGTGTATGACAAAACAGAGTGTGGTGCTGATAATGCCAAGCTTGCAGGTTCAATCCCCATAAGGGACAGCTGCATATTCCTGCATTGCAGGGGGTTGGACTAGATGATCCACAGGGTCCCTTCCAGCTCTAGGATTCTATCTGCAGAACAGTCTTTGGCATTTTTCAATTAACAGTGGTTTAAGAATGGTTTACATGATGTACAAACCAGACTATTATCTCACCTGATCCACTAAGAACACCTTGATTCTCTCACTTCCCAGCCATTTTTGAAATTCTTTCCCCCAGTTCTTCACCAGACTCCCAGGAGTGACTATCAGTGCCTGTTTTATTACAGGTTTGCATCCATATGGCCCTTGACGCAGGAGAGTCCAGAGGACTGAAATGCACTGCAGAGTTTTTCCTAAACCCATTTCATCTGCAAGAATGGCTCCAAATCTACAGCTTACTCTGAAAAGACAATTGCATGGTTGATACTTTATTTTTCTTCTTTAAAGCTTGGCAATTTTCTGCAAACCATTCTTAGGAAAATCCATATTGTTAAGCTATGCAAGTCCTTTTTTCTTTTTCAAAAAATATGTATTGAGGCCTGGCCTTAGATTTCTATTTCGTTTACTTACTATTTGTATGAGTTGGTTCAGTCACACACCTTCAATAATATAACAATGTTGTTACAAGGTGCATATCAAATAATTCATTTTAGTGCAAAACCAGAAAGGTCCCCACAAAACCCACAAGGGTAAAAACATTAATATACAGAAAAGGCTACAAAAATGAATAACAAAATAACATTTATGTTTATTAGCTTAATCTAGTATTTTTGCTTAGAATACACCTCCTTCTAAGTTGCTGAGGCTGTTTTCTTATACAACCGGAATCAAATTTCTAGAAAGCTCCTAATTCTGACAAAAGCTTTCTCAACTTACTCTGATAAGGGAACGAGATTGGAACAGTTTTACTGAACGAACAGGAATCAATATCCCTACTTTCGCCTTTCATTGTGGTCTTCTCCTTTGTTGTTATTCAGAAGTCCAATGAGGCTTACACTCAGGTAAGTGTGTATAGTTTAAAATTCCTACTTCAAATTACAGAGTTTACATTAAGCAAATGGCACAGCAATTTCAACAATGAGCTTTCTCACTAACTTCCCTGTTAATATGTAACGTGTCAAGTGTATCTCGAATGAGTGCCCTGCTTCTCTGAGGGTGAAATTTGCTAGGAGAGAATCGGTTGCATTATTCATTAATAGAAACCTCCTGCTGCAGCTGGTCGGAATGCAATTCAACCAAATTAACCACCAGGGCTATGCCATTTCCTACCACTACAGCATACCCATGACATATAGGCCAATTCTCAATAAGCTTTGGAGATACCAGCCTGCCTCCCACCCCATGCCAAGGTTCTAAAAAGACCGAAGAAATCAGAAAGCAAGAAGAACGTTTGCCCAACTGTGTGATTTACTGCAGATGACTAAAAGGCCATATTCCAGCTTTTGTTCACGCAATTTAAAAAGAAGTACAAAATGATTATCCTCTTACCTCATTCCCATCATACATTCATAAAGAAATGTGATCCCTTCCCGCTGGTGAGGTCGAAGATGGTTGACAATGTGGGGGTCCACAACAACATCCACCACAGGCAAGCCCAACTTGTTGAACAACCGCTGGTGATTTGGGGATGGGCGCAGCATAACTAAGCAATCTTAAATTTGAAGCACAGGAATCATGAATGCAACATTACTCAGTAAAAGCTACTGGTTGGGGGAGAAATCAACAGCTGACAAACACAGTTATGTTTTTAATTATCAGATTAAGTAAAGCAGCAGAACAGCAAGTGATTGTGAATGTTACCTAAATAGATTTCACTCTTGTTTTGATTTAAATGCATAGTGTGGATCTGCCCTCAAGGTATGAAGGAATATTTGACTAGCCACTGCTGCCTTCCCCAACCTAGAACCCTCTGCTTTTGGACTCCAACTCCCATCAGCACCAGCCAGCAAGCCTAACAGTTAGCGCTGATGTGAATTATAATGTTATAAGAATTTTATATATACACACACACACACACACATATATATATATATATATATATATATATATGTATATGTGTGTGTGTGTGTGTGTATATATATATAGTTCGCAAATGTACCAAGCAAGTACATACATAAATGTATAAACCACATGTCTGAAACCCCACAGAAAAAAAGTCCTGAAACCATTTTGTCTCTCCCAAATGACCTCAAATATTTCTCTGCAAGGTTGAAGGAAATGAGGAGCCTCCCCATTGTCTCTATGCTCACAAATCCTGTCTCGAGGGCACATTTAAGAAATGAATAGGGTGAACCTGTGACCTGTATTCAGGAACTGAGTAGTTATCATAACAAAAGAGTGGTCAGGATGCCCCAGGTAATCCAATCAGGTAACCTGGCAGACAGGATAAAAACAATGCACTCAGACTTATGTTGTAGTCCGCCCCTTCTCTGATATATGTATGATGTATGGAGGAGTGGTCTTGGGCTCCAGGGTGGGCAGTTCAAAAGTCTATATAAGGGCTTGAGCGCATGGTTTGGGGTCCCGCCTGTCTTGCATGTGGCAGTGAGCACCTTGTTGCAACAGTTAATAAAGATCAGGCTTACTAGCTGCTTTGCTTCTCAATATTCTCTGGTTGGCCTCTGTTATTTTCTTCTACCGATAGAGAACCTACAAAAGGACTCTACATGGGCTCTCGGGTACCCCATAAGGGAAAAGGAGCAGTTTTTTTCTTATAACAATAAGAAGAAACAATTGGAGGGCCCCAGGCTGGGAAAGGTTAGGCTGCTGCAGAAAAGAAATCATCCTTCCAAATTAACCAGATGGGTGGGCATTAGTTGCAGATTGTCCATTTAAATGTATTATTGCCTGTTACTAGCAACCCCTGCACATCTCCTCATGTAGATTCAAGATTAATTTAAAAAATATTCACCCCAATATACTGGAGCAGAGGAGGCCAAAAAAACAGGGTCTAAATGCTGCCAGTCTATTCAAATTCAGAAGAGGATAAAACAGAGGTTAAAAACAGATTAAAGCAGGTGAACCATAAAAATCCTCACTTGGTGCGCATGGATCATGACGTGGGTTATAGTTCTGGGAGCCTTTGGGAGGATTTCCTTCAGTGTTAGTTTTGGATACATTTTTGAAAGGGTTGCAGAATGGTTTTGCAGCAGCTTGTGAGACGTTCCAAATCTCCTCGGCAGTCTTCACACCAGACTGGAAACACTTGCCGCTTTTGAAGTCCTCTTCTGCAATTACGCCCATCACTTCGATTTCTTTGCCTCCAACCATCAGAGTCTGGCCTTGGTCAAAATTCTCCAGGTCTTTGGCTTTGTATCCAGCACCTAAGAAAGGCCGCAAAATGTTTAGCCGAGATGAACAGAAAATTAAAATAATAGTCATAATAAAACTGTCAGGTAAAAGTTAGACAAAGACTTTGGCCACATTAGGTGGGATCCAGAGTACTCTGTCCATGAACTGAAAGGCTCCAAGATCCAATGGAGACTCCTTGCTGGAAGAAGGGAAGGAGTAGGCAATTCTCATCGATTCCTCTAAAGCCCTGCAGCCTCCTTCTTCTCATGCTTATCCAGAGGATTCCCCCAACCAGCTCCATGCATGTCTGTTTGAGAACCCCTGAATTAAGGGGTGTGAAGTATTACTATACTTTTGAACCATCAGAACAAAGCAAATAATTTGTTGGATTTATCAGTTAGAGTAAAAAAAACAAACCGAAATGGTGGGGTGCATTAAACATGAGCCTTCAGGGGCCTTCAGCCTGAGATTTGGCTGCTTATTTCAAATCAGAGGCAGGTCTCTGCCTCTGAAGCTCCTGGTCACATGCATCTTTTCCTAACTACCCTCTTCTCTCTCCCAGTTCTCTTCTCAGACTCCTCCCTGTCCTTCCCCACATTCCTCCAGATCTTTCTCAAGCACCAATACTCATACCCTAAGTCCTTCTGACCTACTTCCTTCTCAGGCCCCTCTGCCTCTTTTACTCTTCGTTTCCCAAGCCCCTGCACCTGCCTGGCCCTTCTCTCTTGGAACTGAGCCCATAACCAATAGCAAGCAGCCGGAGACAATTCTGGCTTTCCTACTTCTCTGTGACACAAGAACAGTTCAGCCAATCACCGACAAAGACTGCACCACTGCCAAATTTCCTACTCCATTGTAATGCCGACCATACAAACAACTGTTTTCATTTTATTCAAGCACACATTCCTTTGGGGGCCGTGCTGAACTTCTACACATCAGAGTTGCACTCCAGTTGGCATTACCTCTTCCAATGTCTCTGCCTTCTGTATCTTTCAGGGTCACCGACTTCCCTCTCACAATAAGAATGGCATCACCTTCCCACTTCTTGTGTTTTTTCTTGGAGGCCTTGCACCACACTACGCTGAAGTATTTTGTCAGGCAGCCAGGCTCCTCCTGGTGCCTGGCTGTTGCTGTGGTCACTGGGCACGCTGGACCTGTAGAGGCGAAGACACACAAAAAAGGGGAAAGAGAGAGAGAGCGCTTGTAACACATCCCTCAGGCTGAGCCCAGGGAGGCAAATGACAAGACAGCTGTGAGTGCTAGCTCAGCTGTCAGTCTTTTCCCCTTCTTCATGCTTTTAGATGGGGTATATGCCTTTCTTTTTTTAAGGGGGAAAAATGAAACTTGCAGACACACTAAAATTGAGAAGTGTATATGGTACTTCCCATAAGTTCAAAAGAAAAGGGGGAAGGTTTACTAGAACAAATGCTGAGCCTATTTAAATATAACGCAAACAAGTAATTTATACCATCTAGTATCTCTTGTCCACATTGTAGCATAATTCTTTTTATTTTTAGTATATTTTTTTAAATGACCATACTGTATACTGAAAAATGCAATTCTAGCAATAAATTTCAAATACACTGGTTTCAGTGGGTCTACTCTGATAATAATCATGCTTTCTACAGTGGAGCAGAAACATGGTTTATTCTAGTACTCACTATCTACATAATTTGAACATCCTTGCCTGTGTAGAATGTGTGGGATTACCTTGGAAGAAGTCAGAAAGATTATTCATTTTTTAAGCATTTTAATATGCTATGCAGAAGCAATTCCATATAGACAAGCCAAAGACATTCTTTGGAAGGGGAAGACATAATCTTTCCAAACCACATTACATAAACCCAGTTTACATAAATGTAATTCATTCAATAATTTAAACAGGAAACTAATAGTAGAGACCAATTTTAATAAGGGTTATTCAAAGGTAGTCATGTGTATCTAAATATTCATGTTCTGCCCATCCTGTCTACCAACTTCCTTTAGTGTAAATTAAAAAAGCAAAATTTCTAGAATTTAGTAATCTGGAGTCTAACTAAGCACACAAATGTTCCTTGATTTCCTAAAATCCCATTAACCTTATCATTTTGCACTAAAGTAGTTAGTAAGATCCCTGAGCAAGTGCTATCCATATCAGTATTTTTTTCTAACTCCAAAATATTTCAATATTTTTTGCAGCACAGGGAAGGAAAGAAAGAATGGGATACTTGTGAACTTTATCTCTGGACTACATCAGATATTTTATCCTATTCTAGTCCTGAGGTGCCGCCCACAGAGCAAGGCAGGTTGATTGCTGCAGCACCATGGAGAGCTCCTAATGATCAACGTGCTTGACAAGGGTTGGAGGTGAGCCTTTGCCTCCAAGTCCATCTTTCTGATCCTCCACCTCTTTTATTGGAGCACTAGAGGCTCTTAAAGGGCCAGCCCTTTGAGCTGAAGGTAGGCACTTCTCCTTTGCTCTAGGTGTCCCATGCACTGTCAGACTGGTGGGGTTGCATAGGAGGCACTCAGTTTCTCAGGCCAGAACTAGCCGCCTGTGAGGGTCTCAGTTCTAGTTCTATGGCCCTGGTCCATGGGATCCAGTTTAGCGACTTCCTGCGAGTCAGCCTCATGGTCAGTGAACCCCCTGGTCCCAAACATGAGACCTGAGGCTCTGAAGCTAGGAATCTGGTCTAGCTTCTCAGTGGCAGTATAGCCTTTGACTCGTTGTCCTGGTCACTGCCGGACTTCAGGATTATGACCAGTTTTGTTTTCCAGTTACCTCTCTAGGCACACTGTGTTCCAGAGACAAATATTTGAATTATTCAGGCAGCATCAAATTTTTGGAAAGAGTTGAAGTCCCTTGTTCTTACTCTTGTAGGATCTACCAGGCTTTTATTTTCTCCAGCCCTATCTTCCAGTTGGTCGAGACCCTTATAATGGTGGCAATTAAAATCAAACACAGTCTTTGATAGACTCGCTGAGAATATCTTTAGCCTGCCTGACATTTTTCCTGATTTTCAGTCCCTGTCCTCTGTTGCCTACTCATGAACCTCTGCTTTCACTTCAATGACTACTGAATAAACACTCAACATCAAAAAATATTCCACCCATGCGACCTGTCAGCCTTTTCACCAGTTGTCCAGGCTTTCAACACAACCACTGTTGAGGATATGTGTAAAATATTGGATTTTGGAGGCAGGCTTCTGGAGATGCCACTACCATTCCTTCATTGTCATCTCTGGTCAGTCCAATTCCACAAACTATTTGGTTAAAAACCTCTTCAGAAATTGTTCTTGGGGAAAAGTGAACATTGGTACTTACTGTGGTAAGTTCCTTCTCTGTAGGAAGGAAGTGGGGTTGTCACTACCCACCTCTCCACTGGTAGGAAGTCAAACTTTTGATAGGGTACACCTGGTGGGCAGGGCAACCCCCTTATCAGTTCAATTTGTGCTTAAGCAGGTAACCTTATAGCCAAAAAATAAACAGGTGAAGAAGAGAAGACAACCCTGATGTGGGCTAAAGAGTAAGAGAAGAACAGGGGTGGGGGAGAGACAAGTGGAGGAACAGAGCAGGTGCGGAAAGAGGAGCCAGGGAAAACAAGCCAAAGAAGAACAAAGGGAAGTCCGGAACCATAGCTAGTCCAAGTAATATAAACACTGAAGCGCTTAATCAAATTCAACATGCTTTAAAGCATGTTATCAAAAAGAAGGCAACCAAGCCAAGAACAGGTCCAAGTAAAAGGACTGAGGGCCATAATTCCAGCCATGAATCTGAAAGTGTGGGGTTTCTGCTTCAAAGCTTGCCTGAAGTTCCATTTATACTTGTTTAATTGTCCTAGCAGCTAAGAAACAGCTGGAGCTCAGATGTTAAAACAATGAGGCTGCGTACGATCCAGGCAATGGTCATAAACTCCCTGCCCCTGCCTCTTCCCCCACACCCTCCCCAAATTTGCTGCAGAGGGTTGAGGGAAACCCCAGAACAGATTTAGGGGACACATCAGTGCTTTTTTTCAGGGGGTACTCAAGAGTACGCAGTCTCAGCACCTCTTTTTTTGGTTGTTAATAAGTGTAGCACTTACTGTAACAACTTCATGGTAAGTACTGGCACTTATTTTTCGGGGGGGGGGAGCACTGGGCACAGGGATACCAAGGGAGTGGGAAGGAAAGTTCCTGTGCTCATTTTAATAATGCAGTGGTTATGGTTATTTGTTCATTTATTATGTCAGCTATGTATATATTGCTTAACACCAGAGTTCTAAGCAATCAAGTTACAAAAGATAAAATCAGTTAAAATTAACCATAAAATCAGAAAATTTCTGATCTATAAAGATGTTAATTTCCGTAAGTAAGGAGTGGTGAAACACAATAATCTTTTAAATAAATTATTGCACTCTAAAGGGTTTTGAAGTTTATGGGAGTAGGGGGATACATATTTTGTCACCAGGTAGCTAGAAGTATATATGCTACTGATCAAGATTACGGCAACTTCTCCAAAATATTTAATCAATGATCTCTACACTCCTAAACGGTTTACAAGTTTTATTAAGGCCAATTTATTTCCAGGAATAAAGAGCTCATGAAAACAAAACAAAAAACCCAGAAACGCAGATTGGGGGTGGCGTCAGGGAGATTGAGAGTATTCAAGCAATGCTCCCTAAGTGTAGGTAAAGAAGGATAAAGGATGAAAGGACTAAACCAAACAAGATTACGTGGAAGTAATCTCTTTCCCTGCCTCTTATTTTACAGGGCGATATCCTTTGCACATATCAGAAATAGAAGAAGCTTTATCTAGGTGGCGGAGGGCCCCCTGAAAGGAAGCCAAAATTCAAGAGTGTGTGTGCAGGAAACTGGTTCAACTGGAACTGTTAGGCAAGTACAAGCTAGCAGCTTCAGAAACAGACAAATAATTAATTATTTCACACCTAAAACTCAGAAGCATTAAAAAAAAGCAGAAGCTGCCTTCTATTGAGCTCTACCATTGGGCTATGGTAATTCCCCTTCAAAAGCCTACTCTCACTATTGTACTTTTATAATTACGTTTTAGTATGTTCTGGCCCAGTAATCCATAGTTACCATGAATATTGTGCATGCTTCACTTCTCCTTTATACCCAGTAGGAGCAACTAATTGTGATCCCTGGCAAAGCATTAAATGCAAACCTGGAATCATAGCTTCTTTTGCTCAAAACAACCAGAGTAGGTAAGCCAAAAACAGTGTGCTTTAACAGTGTGGTGTGTCTGAAATGAAGATTCCTAGTTCAGATGTAACACTGATCCAGAGATCATGATTTATTGTTTCTGTAGAGAGGAGTGAAGGAGGAGCCCTATGCAGTGCACACTCAAAACTATTCCGTTACCTATGGCTTATTGTGATGTACGAATGCCACCATTATATCCACCCTTGTTCAGGTCAACATAGAAAGGAATTGCTGGTGAGATATTTCCATGATAAATACTTCATTTGAACTACAGCCATTTCCACAAGTTTTGTGAAAGGAAGAAACAAAGATAGTATTTTTCTCCATTTTGCATATGTTTATTGACTCACAAATAAATGAGTATTTCAAAGGACAGATAAGAACTGATTCACCAAAAAATGAAAAAAGAATAAGATCAGCATATTTTACAACAGCTGTATAAGTTATCATTTGCTTTTGCTAACAGTCATGTGGTCATAAGATTTCAAAGGGGTTTTTTTTAGTCTTAGATCTGGTTCTACTTTAAATCAGAAAACCTGGGAAGACCAGTGGAAAATGGCTTTAATTTCTTTGCAAATTTGCATGAGAAACAAAATGGAAAAAACATGCATACCCCTACCCCCAAAACTTGGGTAAATACTTCTTTTCTAGATCAAAAAGAATTGTGAAATAACCCTGGTTTTTAAGCAGAATTGCTAAATATTCAAAGATTGTTGAATTCAGGAAGATCCCTACGTAGTCGTATCGCCTTTAACTTTTCTACTTTAATTTTTGCTCTCAATAGCTCTTCTTCCAGCTGCTGCCTTCTTTTCAAGCCATCCCTTTTTTCTTGGATATAGAGCCCAATTTTCCTTTGATTTTCCAAAATGATGTGGTGCTCTTCTTTCAGCATTTGCAACATCTGGGGATCATATCCCCCACATGCCGGTCTAAATCGTTCTCCAGTTTCAAGCCTGAAAAATTCATCTCTTCTGGGGATGGGAGATGGAGACAACATTCTTATATCCACAGAAGACAGGGAAGTTGAAGGAGATCTCTCCATTGCATGGACCAAATGTTCTTCTTCTCTTTGCTCTAAGCTCTCCTGTGTTTGTAACTCTACAATCAACGATGCAGGTGGCTTGACATCCTCCTCATCTTCATCCAGCTCCAGTGTGATAGCAGCAGGTTGGTGCTCCAACATTGACTGTGGTGAGCTGGTAGTAGCAACTATTTTTTTATCCGGTGTAGCACTAAAAACAGACAAATAATATTTTCATCATTAACAGAAAAGAAAAAGGATCTTCTTAGCTCACGGAAAAGGCAAAAACTCAACTTATAAGGCAGCCTTCCCAACCTGGTGGCCTCTAGATGCTTTGGACTACAACTTTCATCAGCCCCAGCCAGCACATCTGGAAGCTACCAGGTTGGGAAGGCTGTCCTAAACCACTTGTGATAAAAGACCTTACCATTGCTCACATGTAGATTTGTCACTGAGAGGGGTACACATAGAGCATAAGGCTATCTGACTTTGTCATATGATGAATAATAAAATCTAATTGAAAAAGTGAAGAAAGAAATACAGAGAAAAGGAGGAGTGTAGACTATTTTAAACATTAACATCATATTGATTGAATGAAAGGAGCAATAAAATCTCAAACCATCCCTGCCAGGATAGCTCTAAGGGCTTTGTATGGCTTTCTTTCCCCAGGGCCTGAATATTATTTTATCTCAAAGCATTTCTTTCTCCATCTATATTCCACACATCCTACAGCATTCCTTATTCAAAGTAAGTATCTCAGCACTTGAGTTCTGGGGGTCACAAGTGCTACCTGGCTTTTGTAGTCAGCGATTACTGTCTTTTTGGCTCCATAAGGCACACTTTTCCCCTCCTAAAAAGTAAGGGGAAATGTGTGTGCATCTTATGGAGAGAATGCAGGCGGGAGGCAGGCAGGAAAAGCCCCCAAGAGCTGCACTCACGCTCCATGCGGCTCTTGCAGGCTTTTGTGGGAGGTGGGGGAAGGGACAGAGGGCAGCCCATCAGTCCGTTCCCCCACCTCCCGGAAAAGTCCTCAAGAGCCACACTCCCTTTCACGAGCCACGTGGAGCGTGTGTGCGGCTCTTGGGGGCTTTTCCCCCGAGGAGGGAGAAGGGCAGCCCGTCAGTGATGGGCTGCCCTTCTCCCTCCTGGGGAAAAGCCTGCAAGCGCCGCACACGCGCTCCACGTGGCTCGTGAAAGGGAGCGCTGAACAGAGCCTGGGATGCATACAGGCTCTGCTCAGCGCTCCCTTTAAAAAAAAAATTTTTCTTGCATTCCCCCTCTAAAAACTAAGTGCGTCTTATGGTCAGGTGCGTCTTATGGAGCGAAAAATATGGTATTTGTGGCTACTCCAACTCTTCCCGTCTCAGGTTGTCTAGGGGGGTAGGGAGGGCCAGAGTAACCTGGTTACTTGGCACTGGGCTGGGAAGCACTTGGAAGTGGTGAGAAAATTTCTAGCTGCTTCCAAATGTTCCCCAGTACAGTGCAAGGTAAGTGAATGAACCTACCCTTCAGAGGACCTGTGAGATGGGCTCGAGATCAGCTTCTCATCTTACTCCAGATTAGGTGAAATCCTGAAAGATTCTCTCGCTTTCACCTTTCCAGAGGGCCTTGAAAGTATGGAGGAAGGTATGGGAGAGACTACTGAAGATCATAGGATCATCAAACTGTGGAGCTGGAAGGGACCCCAAGGGTCATTTAGTCCAACCCTCTTCAATGCAGGTATCTCAACTAAAGCATCTATGAGAGCTGGCCATCCAACCTCTACTTAAAAACCTCCAATAAAGGAGAGGACTTCCTCTTTCCTTCTCCCTTCCACCAAATTACATATCTTCCCCACGCCTAAGTAGACTGTAGTATGGATTGGAGAGCCTAGCCTCACCAGAACCAGAGAGGATAGAAACTGTTGTGACTCAAACCTCAAGATGGGGAATCTGTGACTGCCCAGATGTTGTAGGACTCCCCTCCCTTATCAGACACAGCCAGCATGGCCAATGGTAAGGAAAGATGGGAGCTGTAGTCTAACATCTGGAGGCTATCTGTCCATGCAAAAAGTCCTTTAACAGGACAGCAAGCTGCTAAGAAGCTATGAAAGACATTGGACAGTCTGGTGAAGCACCAGGACCAACTTACCTATTTATCATTGTTTCTTAAATATTTTTAAAACATCTATGAAAAACAAGATACAATACAATACAGAGTAATGCTGGGGTGAACAGTCCGACCAAAATTCTGAAAGCTGGAAATATAATTTACTACATTAATGGAGATGAAGATCTGGCTGAAAATCTGCATTAATGTTCTCACAAAATGCCTTCAGTGTGTGCTAACTGGCTATCTTACAAAAACTAGCTTATATCAAAGATTCATTTATTCTTAAGAAAGAAGAATGCAAGTTTTCATCTACTAGTGTGGGGAGACCTCTATTCATTAATTAAGAGAGACAGTTACCATGGTGGAATTGATATTCAGAATCCGTCAGGCATCTGTTTAGTATGAGTCAGTTATGTCAGTTTTAATAGAGCTTGGAATTGGTCATCAAATGCCAAATTAGATTCCTAACTCTGCACTGCCTCCAAACAAATCATATGCTGATCCACCCAGACTAAATCTGCTGTTACTAGTTTCATAAGGAAGTGACCGTCTTCGACAAGGGTATTGGGTAACAGCAGAATTCAATGGTGTGTTTCACTAGGGTGACCCAACCCTATTTTATTAGTCAGCTACCTGCAAAGCATGGGTGTTCTGTAAAAACAGAGCATAGGTACTTGATTACTGTGCAAGTCGAGGGATGGAGCTGAAATCTGCTTTGGTAGGGGCAATGCAAGGAGTCTTATGTATTAAAAGCATAAGAACCCTACTAGTCCAGGAGCAAAGGTCTATCTAAACCAGCATCCTCTTTCCCATAGTGGCAAACCAGGGGCCTACAGGAAGCCTGCAAGGAGGATGTGAGAACAAGCATGCTGGTTCACAAACATGCCGCCTCTGATTCTGGGGGTAATATACAGCCATCATGACTAGTAGTCATTGGCATCAATGTGTCTAGAGTTCCCTTTAAAGTCATCTAAGCTGGTGGCTGCTACCACATCTTGTGCTAACCAATAAATTCCATAGTTTAATTATGCACTGCGTGAAGAAGTATTGTGTTTACACTGCCTTGGATCTCTCACCTTACAGTTCACTGGATGACCCCTCCCTGGGATTCAGAGAGAGAAGAGTCTCCCTATCCACCTTCCCTACACCATGTGTAACTTTATATACCTCCTTAATGTCTCCCTTTGGCTAAACAAAATAGCTCCAAATACTGGAACCCTTCTTCATAGTAGATTTACTCTCCAAGGCCTCCATACTTACTTACCTTTTGGGAGAGAACCATTTGATACCCACTGGTTTTTTTAGGGGGTAACTGCATATTACAGGCAGTTGGAAATTAGCCAGGAGCATTTTTGACTGGCCCAGGTCCAACTGCAGCCATGTGGAGATTCCTGGATGCAAGGTTGGCAACTGGGGAAAGCAAAATGTCGCTTAGAGAAGGCTCTGGAGTATTCTCCTCAAAGCTTGAATTCATTTTATTCTGGATTGTTTTATTTGATGTTTTAATGTGTTGTAAACTGCTTTGACACTTGCCATTTAAAATATAAATAAGTATAAAAATGTAATTAATAAATATAATGAACCCCGTTGCAAAAGAAGGTGCCTGGGCAGTCCATTGTGATGACCGCAACCTAAGTTTAAGGTGCCATTTGGAGACTATATATCTGAGTTTCTAATTCTTGACTACTGGTAAACAAAGGCCTGATGCTGGACTATGCAAGAAAAACAGCTGGGCTGCGGTTTGAGAGACGTTGCACCAGGAAGGCGCTTACCGCATTCCTCATCTTCCAGTTTAGGGCACCAAAGTGAACCCCCGCATGGTTTCCCTGGACCACAGGGTTCACATCATTAATAAACATGCATTTTGAAGCTCACGGGATGGAGATTAGGAGCACAGAAACAATGAACAAGTAAAGGTTTGCACACACCCTTCTGTCTTTCAGCCAAATCTTAGAGAGCACAAAGCCCAATACCTTTTGCCCCTTAAGCTAACTGGCCTCAAAAAGGCTGCCCTGAGCTTTCTAACTACTTGGCAAGAGGTAACAAAACAATTCTAATAAATTTTCAAACACCTTTCAATTGAATTAAGCTATAATGATTTAATTGTAACTGCAGTTCAGGATACAGAAAATGAAAAGAAAAAAAACCCACAAAAGCACCGCTCAGGGTCATAACAGGCAACAGAGAATGGCAATGTCAGTCAAATGACACTGCACGATAGGCCAGCTTGTGGATATAGGAAAAATATGAGTCATTGGCTGCTTACGAACTGAACCCTTGTTATAAGCAATGTGAGCTTGCGGGGGGGGGGGAAATATATTAATCGGTAATATTAAGTTATGAATCTCCTTTTGTATGTGCCTCAAGGCAATTTACAAACAGCTCAAATTAGTTTTAAAAATAGTAAAAAGGAACACCTAAGGCCACGGCCTTTTCATCCTGCTGGAAAAACAAAAAATGCTGCTTGTCAAAACAAAAAATGTCTTCCATTATTTCTGGAAAGTACAGGTAGTGCGTGAGCATCTCTGGTATCTCAACAGGGATACTTATTCCACAAAACAGTGGCGGCCAAACTGAATGCCCTGCTTCAACTTACTGTGAAGCAGGTTTTTGATATTTGGGGATCTTTGAGCAGAAAGTCTCCTGTAGAACACAGAGAGTTACCAGGTACATAAGGGTTACGAAGGTCTCGCAAGCAACCTGGTCCTGAGCCATATAGGGCTCTATATGTTAGTACCAGAACACTGAACTTGGCTTGGTAGCAGACTAGCAGCCAGTGAAAATGCAGTGGACAAGGTGTTAAATACTGGCAGTTGTTTGCTCTCACAAGCAACCGAGTTGCCATGTCCTACACTGGTTGAAGCCTCCAACACAACATCAAATGTGCAGAGGACGTTGCAGTACTCCAACCCTGAGGTTACCAATGCATGAGTGGTCATAGCTGTTAAAAGGTCCTCCTAGCCACTGAGGACACCTGCGCCTCCAGTGACACCCTGGATTGCACACCTGCTCCTTCAAAGAGTCCAGTTTCCTGGACTCACAGACAGAGCCTCCATCATGCTATGATTTCAGACTCAGTTTATTACTCTCATCCAACCCACCACTTCATCCAGCCACTGGAGCATTTTAGAGAGATGAGGCAGAGCAGATTGTGTTTCTACTTCTCAATGGTGACTTATGATTGGGAACTGGAAATTTGGAGCTATGCATCATTCTTATCTATCCCTGTTGGCCAACCCCATTCCATGACTCAATGGTTCTACGTATCAGGTTTCTGTTAATCAAATGGGAGGAAGAAATTAATGGTTTTCAGACAGCAGAGACTGACACGGAAACAATAGTCATGGGAAGCGGTGGGGAGATGAAGAGGCAGAACCTCATATGGTTGGGAGGATGGCCAATTTGGTCCACAAGTTCTCTCTTGAAAAAAAGGAATATATTATGGGTAAAAAGGATTTAGAAAAGCTTTTCACTTAGATCCCAAACATCTACAGGGAAGTCAGTTTCATTCAGATTAATGAAACTTACTCCAACATAATATGGTCAGATTCAGGGGGATTGTTTCTCCAACTGTTAGTGAACTGATGCTTTTGGAAAACATTATTGAATAAAAAAACACATCTTTCAGATTTCAATGGTCTTTAAGGTGCACGCTATTAATATTTTCAAAACATTTGTGTGCCACATTTGCGCTGCTCACACAGCACCCAAAATGGCTTACAATACAAAAATATAATACAGCTAATTACAAATCCACCCATTTCCATTACTACAATATTAAGCAGCTACAAAAGAAACCTGCTGTATTGGCTAAGGGGTTAAAGGAAGAGTATATGACCACCCAAAAAGAGGCCCCATACTTCTGGCTTATGCTGACCATTTCAATCTACATCAGTATTGTGGAAATTATATACACACACCCTTCTAACATGCTATTACAGATCTATACGTACAGTACTTAGATGGGAGTATGCCTGAGTGAACTCAACAGGGGCTTACTTCTGAGGAGAAAGATAAAGGATTGTGCTGCAAAAGTCCATTTTGAATATACCTTATCTACCCTAGGCAATACAGAATTATTTCACCAAAAGGCCCACCACCACATGTTATTTTTACAGCACCTGCCATGGTGGGATTTAGACGACTGTTACCATTCAGAGCAACCAGAGGCAGCACAAATCAAGGACTGGCCAGTGTGCACAAACATGCCAGTTTTCCCGGAAACTCAGATTAACATATTTGTTTTGCACAGTAAGTGACATGAATTTAAATGGCTTGCGACAGGAGTAAGGAAGAGAGCTGCTCGATTCCCCCTGGTTTTTAAAATGTCTGCATCCAGGCACAGGACAAATCTGGTCTGAGAAGCTTTTGAGCAGCCGTGTTTTGCAAATCAGTTGTAGAGGGGGAGGGCGGCATAAGCAAAGGCCCTGCAAGAAAGCTTGAAGACAGCCTGCCTGCTCTACGTCTGGCTCAAATCTAGAGAGGCTCCGATTTGATTCTACGCTAAAAGGCTGCTGGAAAATATGAAGACTTTTGTGTGACTGCAGTCTTCCGATCTGTCTGCGCACGACCCCTGTAAATGCGCTCCATACCCTCTTTTTTGCAGTTTAAATTGGAGCATTAATTTGCATACTGGCCTCCGAGAATGTGATTGTTTAAAACAATCCATCTGCATTGTTTCAAAAGGCATGGTAGCATGCGAAGTAAAATCATTTAAAAGGTCTAAATTCAGTCAAAATGTATTCCACCCTGAGAGATTAGCATAATCCTTGACTGGGCACACTGTACTGAGAGAGGCTCCTTTGTTCTCCTGCTCGACTTTATGTAGATAGATATTATCCAAAACAGGCATCAGCTTCCGTATGCAGAGGCAAGTTGACCGCAGTACTACCTTAAATGTAGAACAGCCTTTTGCTTGGTCAGTGTTTGAATGCTATGCCTATTAAAAGGGGAGGGGTAAAAGTTGGAGCTCCTATTTCCCTTGGATTCTTTCTTAACCCTCACTTGCCAAGGGTCTGACAATAAGATCTTTTGAAATGCGGCTGGAAGTTGAACAGAAAAGTCAGTCACTGTTTAAAAATTAAAGAAGTAAAGAATAACAATAATCACAAGGTTCTAACTTTTCCCAAAGGCTAAGGCATGTAGCTCAAAAGGGGATGGCCAGAGAAGACAGGAGGCGCTATAGCGGCCATCCAGGCGCAATGTAAAAGTCAACTTACCATGGCAGATTGCTCCTCTCCCTCAAGCACACGCTGGAAATCTGGGGGATCATCTCCACAACTTTCTTGGTCGGTTCAGAGATGTAGCTTTTATAATCAGAAAGGCTCTCTTTTTGCTGCAGTAGCTCCTGCTTGGCGTATTCCTTGAGCCTCTTGTACAAGGTGCGCAGGCCTTGCGCGGTGCGAGGAGGGCGGTCAGCTCCAATGGCATTGTAGTTATCGGCTATGATGTCCCAGCATTTGTTTTTCTCCACTATGACCGAGTGCTTGTTGGTGTGCTCTTCGAGAATCTTAACATACGGCTTGACAAGTTTCAGCAAATCGAGCTTTTCAGACAAGGTAAAATTCGAGGACCTGGCCTTCCCAACCATCGTTCTCTCCAGCTTGAAGAAGCAGTTCCTGAAACCACCACGCAGATCCTAGCTCTGCTCGGCTCTTTTTCACAAACAGAAAAAGATCAGGCTTAACTAGGCTTGTCTCATTTAGGCCCACGCCTACAAGGGAGGGTTTATTAAAATTCCTTCAGCTTAAGCTGACGCAGGTTCAGGAAATCTGCTTAAGCCAAGCCTGACCTACATAAGGCTTCAGATTGAAGGAGACGAGGAGAAGCAGGCAAAACACACACTTTTGTGTCAAGAGACCCATACATACACCGGATTGAAAACATAAAAGGTTTAAAGATTAGCACATTACCCTGCTAAATATTACCCAATTCATCCTGAGTTAACAAGCTCATGCACATCTCTTTGAGCTGACAAGAAACTGAAACTGCACAGAGGATTGGATTTATTCATGCCCAAGAAAGCAACAACTTTTTTTTTTTTTTTTTTGGTCATTTATTGATTGTTAAGCCGAACCACCACAGCAAAAGGAGAAATGAAAACAACAAACAGGGGGATTTAGGAGCGGGCGTGTGTAGAGAGATCCCTAACAGAGCCCCCGATCACGGCTCCCTAGCTGCTGTTCTCTCTGGCAGTATTTGCATAATGCTAGTCCTGCTGTCAATCAGGAATTGCATATCGCCTAGCTAGTTAGGTTTCACTCAGGCTCAGGCTTCACAGTAAAGCTAAGCTTCCCCAGCACTTTGCAGCTTGCCTGGCTTCCCACGCACGCACACACTTTTTAAAGAGGCAGTCGCTCAAAAGAAGGAGTGCCATGAACAAAAGAGCTGGGGGGGGGGGGAACGTTAACATCAAGTTCTTTTCATATTCTGCCACCCCTTGCAGCTGTGCCATTCCGTAATCTACCCATCTCACAGCATCCATGGTCACCATTCAGCAGGGTTGTGGCTAAAAAATAGCTCTCGGGAGTCAAGTAATAATCACAACATTCAATCAGGGTTCTGGATTCATTGTACTGTGTGGGCTTTTCATAACTTCCACCAAAAAGCTATTATTATGTTAAGAAACCCAACCATTGCACAAATGGAAAACATCAATTTTTAACTACTGTTTGCCCAAATCACACAGGTATTCGCACACAGTATTTTCTCTCTCCTTGTCTCAGAAAATGTATAGTACTGTAAAAGGAAGTAGGAGAGGCTGTTGGATTTGGACTCGGAAAACCCACTCCATGGAGGTCATTCTCTAGCATCAAAGCACCACATCTTGGCCTGGCCTCCTCCCTTCACTGGGTTGTTGTGAGGATAAAGTATGACATCCTGTAAGACAGCCATTCAGAATTCTTTCCTGCCCAAGGCAATATTTTAAGCCAAGGAAACTGAAAGAGACATACAAATGAAAATATCCCTATTTTAAAGCATCTTTATTCCTGTTCTCTGTCTAACAAGTGTGTTTTGCTTAAGACTTGAGACAGATTTGGGAGACATCTGGCTTTTACATTTTCAAAAAGGAGAAGATCAGCCATTGTGCGGTTCTTTGTCCTTGGTGCAACCTGAAACCGGCATAGCACCTCCTAGCCTAATCCAATTAAGTTTGCCATCTCCCCCTGCACTTCCATCTTAAAACAATGACCAAATCCAGACTGCCTGGCAACGACATCATCAGCCAAATTCCCTCCATCCCCCCCCCCATTTTGCTTTACCTCCAGCCTGATGAAGATTTCTTGAAAGTTTGTTAACTAATGGACATTTTACCGAAGTGTAAATTCTGAAATATTTCATATGGATAAGCATGGAACTTTCATGATTTATTTATAAAATGCAAATTGCCGCAGAAGTGTGGAGAACTGAATTGAAGATTGGGGGGGGGGACCCTAAGAGAACCAAAATGGACAGATCATTTGTTACCGGAAAAATCTGAGGGCTCCCTTGGACAAAATAAAGACACCAACCAGGATAACTTGGAGCAAAACAGCAGCCTGTAGGCTTGGCCTTTATTGAACTGTTGCAACAGGGTGTTCCCCTCACTTGCAGGAGAGAGGAAAGACCCAGAAAGATGGTGTGCAAGACCTTATAAAAACTTTTGAAATTCCCATCCTCTAGGTCAAGCCCACCCCCAGAAACATCATGCATACATTACAGAAAGGAGGGATTGAGGGAGGAGTTGTGGTGGTAACCTGAGTGTCCTGTCACCTGGCTGGTTCCTCCTTTCCCCCTGCCCATGAGTCACTTCCAGGAGACAAAGGGGAGTTGGCAGTTTCCTGCCCCCAGAGGGAAGATCTGATCATTGTCCTTTATTTCAGTCCATGCTGAATCCACTCCCATATGCAAGTTCTTTGTGATCTTGATGGTCTTCTGTCTAGGACCATCAGGGTTGGCATAGCAACTGGGCAGGGCTCCTGTGGATGTGCTGGGATGGTGAAGGGATTATGGCTGACCAGAACCAAGCCACCCCCCTTTGATAGTCCTTGTCATATGGAGTAAAATAAAAATGGAACAGTGCAAATCCGATGTATGGTTGATTTTTCTATGAATTTATAACAGAAGTGTGGCATATGTACTGTGTGAATGTGAGTGTGTGAAGTTTGTACAAACTGAATGATTGGGGTGGGGGGTTCCTGCTACACATTTAATTTGTAATTAGGATTTGGAAACCTTTACCCTGTATCAAGTCTGAGAAGATTTGAGGGAAGATTTAATCCAATGACTACTTTAGCCCTACTTTATGTGGAGGGAAGGCAAAAAATAAACAATTTTTTTAAAGTTAGCTATTTGGCGTGGGCAACTTCAAGCAAGCTTCACCCACAATTTGCCTGTTAATTATGTTTCTACCTATATTCACTGGCAATTTTATTAACTCATAGCTCAAGTAGAGCACCATGACCTCAGCTCTGAGCTCTCTGGAGCAGGGGTAGGCAACCTAAGGCCCGGGGGCTGGATGCGGCCCAATAGCCTTCTCAATCAGGCCCACGGGTGGTCCAGGAATCAGCATGTTTTTACATGAGTAGAATGTGTCCTTTTATTTAAAATGCATCTCTAGGTTATTTGTGGGGCATAAGAATTCGTTCATTTTTTTTTTCAAAATATAGTCTGGCCCGCCACATGGTCTGAGGGATGGTGGACCGGCCCGTGGCTGAAAAAGGTTGCTGACCCCTGAGGAAGGGCAATATAAAAATATAATGAGAGCAAATAAAATAACATGTGTATGAGTAAGGCGAATGTTCCATCCGCCACCTTTCATATAGGGCAGGGGTGTCAAACTCAAATTCATCAGGGGCCGCATTATTTATTTCGGCTTCTCCCAAGAGGGCCACGAAGGATCAGAAAAGCTGAAGAAGAGACCCTTCCTCAGGGGAGGCAGGAGACTACCGGACCCGCCTAGGAGGGGAATCCGACCGCCTTTCCCTCCAGAGGCTCCGCTTCGCCTTTTGCCCCGGCCAAGTCGCGCCGAGGGCGCCTTGAGGGCTCTGCGTGGCTTCAGGTGGAGCCCCAGGAGCAGCTTCCCAACCTGAAGGGCAGGCTGCGCGCGGGACCCCGCCACTCTCGGGGCACGATCCAGACCCGGCTGCCTTCCGCGGCCAGCAGAGGTAGGCCGCCGGCTTCTAACCCAGCGGAACTCGGGCGTCCCGGGCGCCACGCCGCGCTTCCCACTCCTCCCGCCCCGCCCCGGGCGAGGCTGTCCGGCCAAGCTCCCCGCCCCCTTCTCCCGGGCACCCCCTCCCTCCTTTGTTCCCCGGGGCCCCGCCTCCCCCTCTCCCCCAGCTCACCTATTGGCTCGCGCAGCCGCCACTCAGGTGGGGTCCCGCTTTGGCCCCGCTCCCTGGCCGCCGAGAGAGAGCGGGAGCGCGCGGGGCTGGGCTGGGCGGCCGGGCATCTCCTTCCCTGCGCTGCTTCGGTCGCGTCTGCAGCCGCCGCAGGACCAGGCGGGAGGCCAGTCCTGCCCAGCCGCTGCCAGCCGCTCGGAAGGAGCCATCGCTCCGCCGGGCAGCGCCTGCCCGCGCGCCCCTCGCTCCCTGCGCCGAGGATGGCGGGGGCGCCGGGTGCAAGGCGGTGCTGAGGCTGCTGGGCAAGCGGCAGATGCTGATGCACTTTGGGGAATTCCTGTCACAGGGAGCAAGGCAGGAGCGGAGGGTGATGGGGCACGTTCCCCGGGGGAGCGGGGCCGCGGCTGCCTGGCCAGTTTCATCCCATGATCCTGGAAAGGCTACACGGGCCACATGACGAGGTCTGGCGGGCCGGATTCGGCCCGCGGGCCTTGTGTTTGACACCCATGCTATAGGGCAAAGGTAAAGAATCTCAGGCTGGGGGGGGGGATCCATACCCGCCCCTTTCATACACCCTTTACCAGACTACACCTCTTACTAACCCTATTTCACATCCTCCTCAAATGTTTTTGTCTGGCTAGAGAGTCCCTGAAGTCTGGTAATTCCTGCCTGGAGAACAGAGAGGGTGGTATGAATGCAGAAGCAAGCCTGTTGTATCCATTGATATGGCCCTGCCCACCAATGGCATGTATCATCTGAAAGGTTGCCCAATAGCTGATGTAACCCTTGGGTTGGAAAAAACAGTTTCCACCTCTGAAACAGGGGAGCCTCCTGTAGACTAGGAAGATACAACGATGTTTATACATGTCTCTTCTTAGGTCAGTCCTATTCAATCAGGTAGAACTTCTAACCAGGTAAGTGTGAGTACAACTGTGTCACAAACCATTCAAAGCAGCCAATTTAAAAACAGGGTCAGAAAAACAAATGTAACAATCCAACAAAAAGAGTGCCAGAGAGGCTATTAACAGAACCACAAAACCAAATGGAACCAGCAAACCAGAACCAAGCATCATGCAGGTCAGAAACGTGCCTCAACAACAACAAAAAGGATCCTTCAAGCAAAGTACAGTTTATCAAAAGCAGCACAAACACCAAGCATCATAAAATTGGGCAAGTGGATAAACAAATCTGAAAGGGCATATTAAGGCAAGTGTGGGATCTGACAGGTTTTTAATTTATTCAAAGAAACACATGCCACCCTACTATGATAAAATACAGAAATCATTATGTAACAGTCTACAGTTAGTAGATATAGATTTTTTTTAATGGATTTATTTAACCTTCATTTATTGTTTACAGTTCTCAGAACTCATGCTCCCAAGCCCTAAAAAATGGGCCTTCTTCCTCTCCAAAAAAGCTCAACAACTTCAACCTAAACCCACAAAAGGGGGAAGATCACTGCCAGTTTTTAACTCTGAGTAGATCACAATCTCTTGGTAGTTGGCCATCCCTGCTAATGGTTTGACTTCATTCCCAAGCTCTTGACAGCTTTCCTTCATAAGCAATTTTTAAAACTGCTATGCTTTAGTTTATATTAAACCAGTCTACTAGGATAACATTCAAATGTTTGTTTTCTTACCTATTTTAGTTCTACATTTCATTCCACTTTCAAAATGGCAGTCATTATTATTATTTTTAGAGCAAAATTCTCCTTGATCAGATTTCACAGCCAGTGTAGAACTTAAGTCACAAGTTGTAGAACAGATGTTTACAGATGTTGAGCCATTCAGTTGTCCCTCATCCACCTACAATACATTGAAACAGTTTGGATTGTACATGACTTTTCACGTAACAGTATCAAAATAAGTGTGTAGCTTTTTCTTATTTAAATACAAGCTGAAGCCTGAAAGAAGTAGAAGTTCATATGATGGAGATAGCTCCAAGGAGGGAAGGAGGCACCGTGAGAAGCCTAGCTTGAACTATGCTCTCTCCACAATTTCCAAGCCAGTGGAGAGTGGTTTGTGTGCATTCCCTGGCCTTACCATTCTAAGAGAAGGTCAAAACATAAGGATGAGGCTATCCTAGAAGTGCCCAATGGAGAACTTCTGAGACTGGGACAGAGTTACTGGGAGCAGATATATTTCTCTAGCCTTCCTTAAGAGAACTTTGGGGAAAGAACATATATGAAAACTGAAGTAGTGGGAGAAAGGCTTCTCTAGGACAGGAAGGCTAACATCGACCTTCTGCACATATGAATCTAGTATTTGTGGCTCTATTCAGTACCAAGCATTGTGCTCACACAGCATCCCTAAGTTCCATATTAATATAAAGATACTGTACAAACCATGGCACAATCTTAACACACATGCAAAAGAACCAAGGCCTGGTCTGTGTGTTCTAGTATGCCAAAGGTAATAGTTTACCATGCACAAAGTGATCACTTCCACTTTGTTCATCCACTTGGGGAAAGTGGGTGCATCAAATCAAAATCCCTGGCTTGCCATTACATCCAAACTGGGAGTCATTGTTTATTTCGCTGGGAAACCTAGGAACTTTGGCTTCACATAGTGGTTTGCTTTGAGTGAAACAAATCACAATCCCTAGTTTAAATGTAACAGTAAGCTAGGGATTGTGTTGTTTTCTTCTACTGGCTAGAAGTGAGGAATGAAGTGGGAGACTTCTGCACGTTGACAGTAAACCATCAACTATTGTGACATGCAAACGCTGCCATTGAGTGAACCAGTTTCCACTGATGCCACTGATGTTTAGCTGTGGAGTCATTTTTCAGACGATTTGTCTATAGTTTTGCTTTCAGGACCCTTCTACACATGGACTAACAGAGCAGAATGCAAAATTACAGGTAAACATGCATCTGGGCTGGACAGCTTCAGGTTGCAAGTGGCAGAATACATGATTGCATACTCCCCCACTGAAAAATAAATAAATCCCTGCATACAGAAAGTTAGGTATCAGAGTGGAAGTGATACTGGCACTCCCTGACAGTCTTCTATATGGAAGGAATTTGTGAGTGAAGCATCTGATCCCGTAAGCCCCTTATAGCCTAGGCCAGAAACAAACATATTATCCCAGTGAGAATTAAGATTCCATGGATTTCTGACATAGATTATTCAAGTACAGTTTTCATTCAGTAATAATATTACACTCGCTTTCTTCCTCCCCTTTAATATTACCTCTGAGCCTGAGCGTTCAGATTCTTTTTTCAGAGACAACATATGTGTTTTTCCTGGAGGTATAAACCTTGGCTTTTTGACTGAATTTCCCATCAGTTGACTAGGAGCTGCTGATCGTCTCATGTTCGGTTCTGTTGATCTGAAAAACAGCAAAAAAAAAAGGTTTGCTTTAAAAAGCGAGCCCTAAAGAAAGAAACTCTTAAATACTTCCCAGAACATATCCTATTCCTGTTCTCACACCAGTGAGGAAATACCCAAAAAACTAGGAAGTATGGTTCCTCTTGTTTCTCCTCCAGATGTACCAGCCTTATTAGGTGGGTGGTAGGAAGAGGGCAGATGTGGTCAAGCCATTCTCAGTATTCTTTGGAGTCCTGAGGGAGGCTAACCTGGTACCCACCACTATTTTGGTGCCAGGTGAAGACTTTTATGTTCTCAGGTTAAGTTGAAAGTTTTAATCATGATTTCTTAAGCACCAGATTACCCATGGGAGCACCTTTTTTAATCAACCTGCCTAATTCACTATATTCAACCCACTACATTCATCTCCTGACTCTGCCACAGTCCAAAGAGATTCATTTCATAATAACTTTTCATTTCTGGTGGCAACCCTCTCCTCAACTCGACTGTGAGCCAAGGCAAATGCCGGCAATGATGTTGTCCAGGTGCTTGCTAAAAAAAAAAAAAAAAGCCATAAAGCTTTATTTCCTCGGGCCTCAGCTGGCCATTTGTGTCAGTTGCTAATATTTATTAATTTCATATATGCAGGAACAAAACTCCTCTTCAGGTTCTTACAGCGAGCACCAGAAGCATATATTTGTCCACCGAAGGAAAGAAAACACGGTCTTGTTAAAACTGAACCGAGGGAGCAAGAGCTTCTGAGCATGTACAGAGTATCTTTCGTGTGTGTGGAAACGGAAACCTGAAAAGCAGAAGCGCACTGGGTACAGCCAGCCCAGTTATTGAACCCCCCCACCCTAAGCCTCAGAGGAAGAACTGCATCAGCCCCCTCCCATTCTTAACACGACGCCGCACTTACTTTGCAATTTAACCGTCCCGCCAAGACAGCGCCGTCGCCCTATCGTTTGCCAAACGGCGCATGCGCAGCTGATCGCCCCAGGCAGCTCTCAATTTATCGCGCCCTCCGTTCGCCCCACTGCGCATGACCAGCATTCATGCGCGGCGCTCGCCTCCGCCTCGCCTCTCTTGAGGGCTGCCAGGCAGGTACGAAGAAAATCATACTGCGCATGCTCCGCTGGTGCTTTTGCCGCGCTCGACATGGCGAGCCGCCGGGTACGCTTACGCTCTACGACACACGGCCGTCAAGCGTATTTGTCGCAAAGTGCCTTCCTCGCCTTCCCCCGTTGCCTAGGTTACTCGTTTTCGCAGGAAAATACGGCGCTGGCAGAGGAGGGCGTTAACCAATTCGCGAGGCTGAAGAGGATTAACTGCCGAGAGTCATAAAGATAAAAACATAGAGTGACTCACTCCAACACAGATTTGGAACTTAGGGTATATTTTTCTCCTTTTCTTCCCCGCTCAGAGCTACCCATAGAAGACAACGGGCAGAGCCAGGATATTAGCGTAAGTTGTGACTGGGGTGCGGGGAGTGTCTTAGGGCGGCCCTGCCTTGTGGCCCATCGTTCAAACTGCTGATCCGATGGTGGCGCTGAGGTTTAATGTGGATTTACAGGCAACTCCTTTCCCTGCCAAACGCCCCTTATTAGCCTAGCCTCTCCCACCTGTGGCCTCCCGGGTTAAATTCTAGAGTTGCCACCCGGTCTGGCAGTTTCTAGGGTTCCACCCGGTGCTGAAATGACTTCAAAAGCAATCCATTGCGATCCATTGTCGTCTAACTGAATGGGGCTCCTCTGAAATTTGTCACATTCTCCCCCCCCCCCGCAATAAATAAGATCCGAGTTGGAAAGAGAAAGAGCTCCTGCTCTCTTTTGCTTTAGCAGAACGCGCCCTGCCTGTAAAAAAAAAAAAAGCTCTAAAATCCTGTATTTTCTCCATTGCTTTTTATGAGCAGCTTTAAAAAAAAGCATCACGAAAAACTCGGAAGTTGCAAAGCACGTGCGGCTCTAGCTATTCTAAGTCTACTCCGAAGAAAGGGGCCAGCTGAGCGGTCGCGTGCGAAGAAGGCGGGGCCAGGCCAGCCCCTTACTCCTCTTACTGGCGGGGGTGGAGGCGCGGAGGGACTGGACGGTGGCCTGTGGGGAGCAATTTATGTTGCGGAAGCGCGCTTTGGCGAAGCGGGTGAGGCGAAGAAGAGCCGTTTCTGGGCTTTCGCTTGGAGGGCTGGAAGAAGGAGAGGAATCGCTACCCTGAAACCTGCCTGGGGAGGGAAGCTTTGAGGCAGGTGGCTCCCCTTGTTTTCTGATAGCGCTTTTGCCTGTGTACTTTTAAAAAGTAACCCTCTCCCCCCCCCCCAAAAAAAGAGAAAAGGCTAAGACTAATTTGCAACGGTGCTCAGCTTTTATTGTTGTTGTTTTCAAGAGACTGAACAATAGGTTGCAGTGTGAACTTTGGGAAACCAACAGCCCACTTTTGTCAAAAGCACCTTGGGTACCATTCTGTGATTCTGTGCCAGTGGTTCCCAACGCTTTTTTGGCCATGCCCGCCTAAGCATCTTTAAAATCCTGATGCGCCCCCCCCTCCCTCTTGACATATAATTCACGTGAGCTGTTCACATGGAGGAAGCCTAAAAGACCACGAACTGTTAATAACTCATTCTCGAATTGCTCCCCCCTTAAAAATCAAATTCCCCCCCATAAAAATCAAATTGCCCCCTGTGGGGTATGTGCCCCAAGTTGGGAACTATGGTTCTGTACCAGGTTGCTGACATCCTGAATCTGGAGCAGCTACCTTAGTCTGTTTTTGCTGACAGTTATAGCATAAGATGGAGGAGTTGTGGCTTTCTGTAAAACCGCTTTCAGGGGTTTGTTTTTTCTTCTACACTCAAGGGGCCTATAAATTCTGTGAAATAAAATAAAATAGCAAAGCTCTCCAGTGCCATAGCTCAGGGGTAAGAGCATCTGCTTGCCTGCAGAAGGCCCCTCCAGCATCTCCAGATAGTATGTCCCCTAGCCTAGTTCCCATCCCCAGCTGTACCTATTCTTCTCATTTTATTTATGTCCTACCTTTCCTCCAAGGAGTTCAAGGTGGCATACATAGTTCTGTCCTATTCTCCACACAAGAACCCTGTGAGGTAAGTTAGAGTGAGTGAATGGCCCAAGGTTACCCAGTGAGCTTCATGAGGATTCCAGGTCCTAGTCCAATACTCTAACCACTACACCACACTGGCTCATTTGCCCTCCAGATGTTTTGACCAACTGTGCTGGCTTGAACTTTTGAGCATAGATGTGCAAAATAGGGTTGGACTGGCTGGGCCTAAGCCCCTGTGACCAAAACAGTCACATGCTGCTTCCCATTTGCTTTCTTCCCCTTTCCTCTGTTGTTTCCTGCTGACCAAATTTAGAATATGTTTCCTGTAGCTGTGTGAAAAGTAGAGGTGGTACCTAACTGCGACCAGTGGGTTGAGTGCAGGGATCATTTACTTAGGAAGCTTAACAAATAAATGTGTTTTCCATGTTCTTGGAGATACCTGCACCACAGCATACCCACTCCTCCCAAACAAAGGAAAATTCCCACAACACTTAACAGGTACACACAGACCATGCTCAAAGCATGGAAAACAGAAATAGGCAAACTATCCCAAACCCCATCCCCACTAATTCCCCTGGCATACCACCCATTATTCCACCACACAGCACAAAACCTCTGGTTAAAAATCAGCAAACCAAAGGCTTATATCACCTAATAGACTTCTATAAAAATAACAAACCTTTGACAACACAAGAAATACAGGACAGACTAGAAGACACCCAAATGCCCTGGTTAGCACAACACCAATTACATCCCCTCTTAAACAACCCAGCAGTAAAATCAGCAGCAACTAGGCCCCTGACAACCTTCAAAAAGCTCCTCCTAACAAGAAAGGGACACAGTAAAAGGATGGTATCCGCAATATACAAAATATTACTCAAAAATCCCACGAACCCCCTAGACGCAATCAAAAAACAATGGGAGGATAACATAGGCGATGAGATTAACCCCTCTGAATGGACCAAAATGTGGTCTAAACCCCCCCCTTTAAATCCATATAAATGAAAAGAAAAGAACTCACTCTGAAACTCACCCTCAGATGGTACTTAACACCAAGAAAACTAGCGCTAATACACCCAGGAACCTCACCAAAATGCTGGAGAGGGTCACCTCCACAGGCACATACCTCCACATGTGGTGGGAGTGCCCCCAAATCCAACTATTCTGGACAACAGCCATACAAGAAATATGTTAAATAACTAAGCAAGTATTAGAAATCACCCCAGAATTAGCCCTACTAAACAATAATGCTCATGTGCAACCCACCCACCCCACGCACACTCCTCCTCTCTCCAATGACAATGGGTAGATCAGTGCCAGTTTTTTTATGTTGTTGTTGTTTAGTCGTGTCCGACTCTTTATGACCCCATGGACCAGAGCACGCCAGGCACTCCTGTCTTCCACTGCCTCCCGCAGTTTGGTCAAACTCATGCTGGAAGCTTCGAGAACACTGTCCAACCATCTCGTTCTCTGTCGTCCCCTTCTCCTTGTGCCCTCCATCTTTCCCAACATCAGGGTCTTTTCCAGGGAGTCTTCTCTTCTCATGAGGTGGCCAAAGTATTGGAGCCTCAGCTTCACGATCTGTCCTTCCAGTGAGGACTCGGGGCTGATTTCCTTAAGAATGGATAGGTTTGATCTTCTTGCAGTCCATGGGACTCTCAAGAGTCTCCTCCAGCACCATAATTCAAAAACATCAATTCTTCGGCGATCAGCCTTCTTTATGGTTCAGCTCTCACTTCCATACATCACTACTGGGAAAACCATGGCTTTAACTATATGGACCTTTGTTGGCAAGTTTTTTTTATACTGGGAGTAAATTGCAGTCTCTTGGGAGTTGGACGTGCCTGTTCTATAACATTATGCTTTACCATATATATATATATATATATTCCAGCAGAAAGTATTGGAATATTCTGTATTAAAAAAGAAAAATAGCCCCACCATTAAAAATATGGAACTGTGTTATTACAGGGTGAGTACATTCTGTTCAACAGTTTTTTAGCATCTCAAAACACATGCACAGTTCACATTATAAACACTTTGTAAACTCAGTGTTTAGAACCCATTCCATATGCCACTTAATCCAGAGAATCTTTCTAGAATGACACCTGAGAAAGAAGCAGGTGGCTCTTAGTTACTTTGATCAGGTGCTCTGGCTGCTTTACGTGCTTAATGGAGAAAGAAGCATTAATCCTCCTAAATCTAATTAGGGTTTCTCTGAGAAGAAACTGAATACTGAAAAGGCAATGTATTATTTTTTGAGGGGCTGTGACATGTTGCAAAGAAGCTTGAAATCAATTCAATTCATTTTTCTATAAAAAGGGCCCTCTTGAGGGTTGAGATGCAACTAAATGAACAAAAAAGTGTAAGTTTGCTCTTGTCTGTGCTATGGCTTTGCATGCTTGGGGAAATGTTGCAAATCGGAATTGCTTCCAGATTCTGACGGTCCACGGCATAAAACTCACAAGCCACTTCACTCCCTCTGCATCATATCTCTTCAGATCTTAAGGTGCAAGGGTGATAATGTGCTTACTTGGCTATCAAAGGTAATGTGGCCACAGTTACTAATTCTGTGCTTTCATTTCCATAGCAGGCTAGAGGTCGTTGAGAAAATGGGATATGATATTGATCGCTTCGTAGGTTACGTGAATGAAGGTCTCCTGTGCTGCATCTGCCGAGATGTGTTGGAAGATCCCTTGCAGGCTCCTTGTGAACATGCTTTCTGCACTTCCTGCATACATGGGTGGCTTGTTCATCACAGCAACTGCCCAGAAGATCGTCAGCCGCTTGATCTGTCTGTCCTTCGACCACTTTACAGGTGCGTAATTATTTCTGAGTCCAATTTGCCGCTATCATGAAATCTAATCCTACACTAGTAGATTGAGCAAATGTGCAAATGTAAGGCTGAGGGATGGAGCATCCTGTTTGATTGGTTTTCCTTACTAAAGTTACTACCCCATATGTCATGCAAATTAATGAAATTGACTAGGCTAAGTAAGCCTAGATTTGGTCTATTTCACTCTGAAGAGAAAATGTTCCTACAAGGAAAGCGATGTACAGTGGTACCTCCAGTTGTACACAGGATCCGTTCTGGAGCTCTGGTCGGATCCTGAGGAATTCGCAACCAGAGGTGTCTGTTCTGCGCACGGCGCAGTAGAGCGCTTCTGCGCATGCGCGCGCAGCAAAACTCAGAAAAATACTTCCGGGTTTACCACGTTTGCGTCCAGAAGGATACGCAACCAGAGGTGTGCATATCCAGAGGTACCACTGTATAAGAAAAGAGTGAGGCAGCAAGATGTGCTGCAGACACATTAACTCCTTGGGGGTTCACTGTGTAGCCTTTTCCAAATTGGAATAAAGAGAGAACTCCTTTTATAGAAATACAGGATAGACAAGAATGTTCTGTCCCACAGGATCCAGTGCCAAGTTCCAGTTATCAAAAATATCTCTATATTGTCCTCTTCTCGTACGTGGAAACAATCCTAATACATAGGTCCAGAGTAAGTAGCAAAGTCCAGATTGCTTGCATCACAAAGTTTCGGCTTGATTTGAATTCACACCTCTGATTGCACTCCTTTTAACCTTGCTGCTTTGCACAAAAGAAACACACACACACACAATTTCTGCTAGGACAGAAATGTGCAGTTACTAGGAAAATTCTTTGCTTGACCAATCTTCTTTTCTCAAGGTTGGAGCAAATAATAATAATAATAATAATAATTTATTATTTATACCCCGCCCATCTGGCTGGGTTTCCCCAGGCACTCTGGTCGGCTTCCAACAAAACACCAAAATACAATAACCTATTAAACATTAAAAGCTTCCCCAAACAGGGCTGCCTTCAGATGTCTTCTAAAAGTTTGGTAGTTATTTTTCTCTTTGACATCTGGTGGGAGGGCATTCCACAGGACAGGTGCCACTACCGAGAAGGCCCTCTGCCTGGTTCCCTGTAGCTTGGCTTCTCGTAGCGAGGGAACCGCCAGAAGGCCCTCGGTGCTGGACCTCAGTGTCCGGGCAGAACGATGGAGGTGGAGACGCTCCTTCAGGTATACTGGACCGAGGCCGTTTAGGGATTTAAAGGTCAGCACCAACACTTTGAACTGCTTAAAGCTTCATTAACCTACTAACAGCTAAGGTTTTAAAAACACAACTTTTGAAAAACAAAAGGATATGACAGCATAATTGGTAATACCCACGATACATGTTTTTAAAGTATTGTATGTAATAAAGAATGAACACTCTTAAACATAATGTTTAAGAATCTTAAACATAAATGTCACAAACAAGTGTTGACTTACTCTGTTGCCAAATAACACAAGTTGGCCAAGGTGCTTCTACTTCATTAGGGTTGCCAACTTTCTGAAAACGTGCATTTTAATTCTGACAGGGGGGTGTTGCCTTCCAGGGGCAACATTCCAGTGGTGAGCAGGGCCAGTGGGGGGTATAGCAGGGAAGAAATCCTGACAGCCAGGTAGGTCTGAAGGCTCACATTTGGTGATCAGACCTGTGATTTCCCACCCCTGCCTTAAAGCAATGGCTGATCATAGTCTTAGGTTTTGAGGAAAGGATGTTATGGTTAATGGCTCACAGTGGCCAGGGGATGTCTTTCTATGGGATCTAATTGTTAGAAGATGGCTTCTTGATACAGATATTTCTCCAGAACGTTAGGAGTAAGGAGGGCGACACCACAGCCAAGCTGAAGTGGGTGGCCAGTGTAATGTATGGAAGTTAGTGCAGCAGTTTTAGGGGATAGACAGGCAGAAGGTGTAGTGTGGAAGCTCTTAACATCAAGGCTAGAAATGCCTTGTGGTGCAAGTTGCCTTTCTGGGGATCTGCTGTTTACCTTCGCCTGTGCTCTGCCTGTATACTTGCAATTAAACCAAATATTACACAGTCATGGTTAGTCTGCCATGTGGCCTCATTCAAAGAAAACTGAATCAGTTAGCACTGACTCTGGAATGTCTTACCACTTGGAGAACTGGGGAGCATATGTTATATCTTAGCAAGCAGTATTGCAAGAATAAAAATAATTAACTTCTGTACCCAGATACATGAAGAACGATCTCAATCGACTTCAGATTCACTGCAGGAACAGAGAGTGTGGCTGTGAAATGGTGTGTTCACTGGAATCCATTGACCGACATGAACGCGAATGTGAATGCAGCCGGGTCCCCTGTTCAAATAGCGGTAGGTAGAATGCAGAGATGGTTATCTTGCAAACAGATGGTAGATCTCTGTTTTCACCTGAATTCAGTCCCCCAGTTCTGGAATGTAGGCTAAAGGGAATTCAGAGTTAGTGGCTATTGCAGAGTGGGCCTTCTCAGTTTCTTTGCCTGTGTGAACACCCCTTCCTGTTCCATTTCTACCTGTTGCCAACACTAGCCAAAGCAAAGTATGGATTCAGTGTTGGTGTTTGGGGAACTGAAAGGCAGTTGATGTGCCAGTGCCCCCTTGGAGAATCCTTGTACCTGCGCACAGTAGGAAACACTAACCTAGATTCCTAAAGAGTGGTGGTGCTGCTGTTGTTAGCATCCTTCTGTCTTGAGAGACAATGGAGTGCACCTCTAGGGGTAAGTCAAACTGCTGGAGAATCACAGGGGCTGCAGAAACCACTAGCTTGTCACTGCTGCCTTCCATATTGTTTTTGCTGCATTAGCAGCACTGAAGTGACCTCTCTGGAGCACAGTCTATCGTTGTCTCCATGTCAGAAGATTATGGGGAAAATGAAATAATTCTCTCTCTCTCTGGTGCACTTCCTCCAATCTTCTGCTTTCCAATCAGGTTGCCCAGCTCGGGTTGAAAGACGTAACCTAGACAGCCACTTGGCAGTGTGCGAATACAGGAGCCGCGAGTGCCCCAAAGGTTGTGGGTATGCCATCCTCAGTGCTGATGATGCGCAACATAACTGTGTGGCAGAGCTGAGAACGGAACTAGAACTGCTCAGGTAAAGCTATTCCCCTTACCTTGGCTGCTCATGGATTGACTTGGCCTTCTAGATGTTTGGCGACTACAACTCCCATCATCCCTGACCACTGGTCATGTTAGCTAGGGATGATGGGAGTTGTGGTCCCAAAACATCTGGAGGGCCAAGTTTGGCCATGCCTAAAGCATGAACTGACACCTAAATATTTTGCCCATCTCTCTAAAACATACACAAGGGGACTGTTCTTCAATACTGCTGCAATTTCCTAGGTGCTCAGGAAACCAGTTTGGTAACTTGGCAAATTGCTTCTATTGCCATCACCATCTCTTCCTCCTATCTTCCCACCCGAGTTACACCTGGTATTCTATCATCCTGATTTGATTGAAATAAAAGATTTGTTGACATCTTTTTTGTGTAACATAAGCTTGTGCGCTGCTTGGTGGTAACCTGAAACCTATGTTAATCATAAATGAAAAGCTTTTTTGCCAGTACTAGCTTATGGGAAATGCCCCTGTGAATGAAGCTGGGGCTGTTAAAATGAGATGTTTATCTTGGGCCGAAGGAAGATGCACATATTGCATAAAACAGATGGAAGATTTAAAAAAAACAGATCTTGTTTGTGACTTACAGAATTATTAGCGCAAAACTGATGGATTAAACACTACTTCCTGTTAATTAGTGGCCCTGTATAATGGTAAGTCCTGATCTAAAACAAACCATCTCTTTTTGTGAATGATCAATTTCCTGGTGCACACTGATCAGCTGCACCAGCTGCCCTCCTCCCAAGCGGAAACAAATCAGCATATTAACTTAGCTTACATGTGAACAGGTGCATGTTGTTTGTTTCAGTCCAAGCAATCCTTTTCAAAATTAAAGCAGGATGAACAGTAAGATAAGACAATGGCAGGAGGGATTGCCACAGTCTTTTCCCCCAGACATTCGCCCCCCCTTTAAAAATAATAATTGCCAAGCACATAAAACTGAATGTGCGTACGTTTCAAGTTTCCTCTGTATTCAGATTAAAGACAGATAGGCTGATTAACAAAATGTGTTTTGTTTTTTAAGGTCAGAGATGATCTGCCGGATGGAAGAGGCAAAACATGAGATGGAATCTCGACTAGATTCTCAAAGGAAGCATATGGTGCAAAAGGAGAGTCTTTTGCAAAATCAGATTGAAGAGCTAAAGGTAAACAAATTGTATTGCCATTAGCTACGAGGTCATCTCCCTCCCTTAAAATGTTGCCTCTGGTGAACTGGTATTTCTGACAGCTTTAATCTATGCTGTACTCTTTTTCAGTTTCCAGAAGGTAGCCACAGTCCTCAAGCACCTGACAGCTACCTTCCCCAGCCTTGTGTTGTCCAGGTGATTTGGACTACAATTCCCATCATCACTCACTGGCCAAGCCAGGTGGGACTGATGGGAGTTGAAGTCCAACAACAGCTGGGGAGCATCAAATTGGGGAGGTCTCACCTACAGCATCTATTTTAGAACCAATGGTTTCAGCAGCAGGTATTTTAACTACAATTCACATAAGCAAGGAAGCATTGCTATTGGTGACTGGCAAACCTCCTCCAGTCCCATTAATATTATATTAATTTGGAGATGGACCATTAATAAAAATCAGACTACTTCCAAGTTGGCCTAGAAGAGCTTTCCCTACCACACATCCCCCACCTGCCGAGTTCTCTTTCCCCAAATTTACTGGGATGACAGGGAGAGCACAATCATTGAAATAGCCCTCAGGATGCCCATGCACATTTTGCTTCACCCTAAACTCTGGGTACAGAAGCATTTGGGTCTGGGCCCAAGTCATTACAGGACAATGCAGCCTCTTTCCCTTGCCTTAGAGAGTGGGCAGAAACAGATCTGTTTTGCTGCAGTCTGGATACCTGAAAGGGGCAGATCCATGAAATCTAGGCTCTGTTATCTGTATGCTACCCTCAGGTCCTTGGAGGAAGGGGAAGAAACAATGTAATACAGTGGTACTTCGGGTTACATACGCTTCAGGTTACATACGCTTCAGGTTAGACTCCGCTAACCCAGAAATAGTGCTTCAGGTTAAGAACTCTGCTTCAGGATAAGAACAGAAATCATGCTCTGGCAGCGCAGCGGTAGCAGGAGGCCCCATTAGCTAAAGTGGTGCTTCAGGTTAAGAACAGTTTCAGGTTAAGAACGGACCTCCGGAACGAATTAAGCACTTAACCCGAGGTACTACTGTAGATAGGAAATTGTGAGCATCTAACAGTTAACAGGCAGTCCCAATGCAACACTTGAAAAACTCTCTTACGCTTTTCAGAGCCAGATGTCCAGGATGTCGTCTGACATACGTACCCTGCTGGCAACAGAGAGGCAGCATCACCAAGAACTGGAGCAGGCACAGCTTGAAAAGCTAGAATTACTGGAGTTAGTGAAGACTCTCCAGGAAGACTGTCGGTTGACTAGGGATGGAAGCAAGAAAGCAACACATGTTCGACCTCTGACCCGGCTGGAAAGCATGAAGTGAAAGCCATAGGTGGCTGTTATTTAAGATTGGATTACTGTAGTCTGGTTTATGTGGTGTTTCCTTTTGCTGGATCTGGCAACTGACCATTAGTGCAGAATGCTGCAGTCCACCTGCTTGCTGACAGCAATGAGATTCTGTCAGCAGATATCACCTGCTCAGAGATCTGCACCAATTGCAGGTTTGTTACCGGACCAACTTCAAGCTGTTAGCATTAGTATATAAAGCCCTTAACAGTTAGAAACAGCTTACTTCAGGAATTGCCTTACCCCGTATATTTCTATTCAGTCAATTCAGTCCGCAGCACTGGCACTATTACAGGTGCACCACACTTGTAAAAAATAGATCTTTTTGCATGGCAGCACCCACACTTGGAACTCCACGCCTATTGACATCAGGCAAGCACCTTCACTGCACTTTTTCCAGTGTCTGCTAAAACATTTTTGTTCAGGCAAGTTTTTCCAGACATGAAGAAGTTAACATTTTGGTCTGTTTTCAGCTTAGCTGTTTATTTCAATTATTTTTGAGTTATTAAATTCCTGTCTTGTGGTTTTATTATTTTTTAGTTTTACTCTTAGGAATAATAATAATAATAATAATAATAATAATAATAATAATAAGGTATGACAACAGGGAGAGAACAAAGTTCTGTGTACTCAGGAGAAGAAACAAAAAAGAAGCAAATAGAAAAATGAAGGAATCTAATGAAACTTGGCTTAAGCCAGGAGAGCCAAGGAGGAACGTACTGCTGCATCAGGCAGGGAAAAAACCTGAGGGAAATGCACCAACTTCCCACAAACCTTTGCTCCTGCTTGTGTCAGTTGACAAGAGATGACCCATACCATTGGCTATGGTGTCCTACGAAATGAATTGACCTAATAAAACTAATATAACATGTGCGTGTTGTGTGTGGGTGAATGTATATATAGAAGTGAAAGCTTACAGATTATGTATTCTTGAAGTTAAGGACTCAGGTATTTGGTAAGAGTGCACACTATACGCAGAGATGGAAAATACATGCAAAGGAAAACAACTGCTTCTCAGGCAGCTACATGCATGGCTCCACTATTAAACATTTTCATAGAAGCAAGTAGAAGTCACAGGTGACTTCTCCATCTTGAGTGACTGTTGATTTTAATCATTTTTGAACTAATGCTTTTAAATACCTGTTTTAAAAAATTGTTTTACTTTATATTTTTGTCGACAGCTTAGAGGTGGTTGTTTTACGATCAAGTGGGATATAAACTGTTAAATAAAACACTGTTGCTTTGGAATGGCTGTTGCTACTTACCCCAAATGAAGGCTATGTTGCAAGACTGTTAAAACCAAATCTAAACTTGTACTTCTGGCGTAAGTGCCATAAAAGCATAGGCAACTATAAATACACACACACTAACACAAAAAAACAGTTTTATTGAAATCTCAGATCTTGTATCAAACAAAATGGGATTTTTTTTTCCAAACCAAAAAAAAAAAGTCTCTTTTCTGCCCCCCAATACCAGTAAGTCTAGCGTTGGTCCTCAAGCACTTAAGCAATTGGCCATCATCTTGAAAGGTTCACAGTCAGAATGTTCTCAATGGTGTGTTTATCGAGTAAAAGAGCGGACGTGACGTCCTCTTCCGCTGCCTCCGCCAACAAACTTTCCTCTTGAGCCACCACTACTGCCGCTATTTGTGCTTGCCCAAGATGGCCCAATTCCACCACGGCCTCTGGAAGCACGATCACGAGGACTGGGCCGGTAGCCTTAAAAAAGAGAGAGAGATAACTGGTAACAGTACAGTGATGATTCCTACTGGGATATAAATAAGGGCCAAATTATGCATTGAAACTATACTGAGGCCTCTAAAAACAGCCTCCAACCTATGATATTAATACAGAACAACTCAATATACATTTAACCAGCACTGTATAGAAATCTGTGCCATCATAATGGCCAGGTTTTTTGCCTACTATACAACAGACACCGAGGCAAACTTATTAATACTAGAATCCTAAGCACACCTAGTTTCACTTAAGCTTCATTAATTAAGGCTTACTACTGAGCAAGCCACATTATGGTGGGATGACCATCTGTCGTGGACACTTTAGCTGAGATTCCTGCATAGAAGACCCTCAGGTTCCCTTCCATCTCTGATTCTATTATAAAATCAGGCTAGAAATATGTGATATATTTAATCTTGCTAAGACTGCAGATCATAGATCAAAATGAACAGCACAACCTTTTGGTATTCATCACCATACATGTACACTACAATGCAATACAGTGGTACCTCGGGTTAAGTACTTAATTCGTTCCGGAGGGCCGCACTTAACCTGAAACTGTTCTTAACCTGAAGCACCACTTTAGCTAATGGGGCTTGCTGCTGCTGCGCCGCCGGAGCACAATTTCTGTTCTCATCCTGAAGCAAAGTTCTTAACCTGAAGCACTATTTCTGGGTTAGCAGAGTCAGTAACCTGAAGCGTATGTAACCCGAGGTACCACTGTAGTTTCAACCATCGGCAAGTAAAACATGAAAATTATCCTTCAGTGGATCAACCCCAGAATCAAAAGCCCATGCAAAGGAGATCAGGTCATTAGCTCATGAAGGGACATCAGCAGCCTGAAACTCTCCCCCCACCCCCCAAAAAATCTATATTTTGAACTGTTTATTTAGCTTTCATTTTAGTGTTTTAAATTGTAAGCTATGCTTGGCAAACAAAGTACATAAATGCAATAAAACAGGAACAGGGAAACTGTGGGCCTCTAAATATTGCTACAACTCCCATCATTGTTGACCCAACTTTTTAAAGTGACATTTTTGTCTGAGGATCCAGTCTCTTTTGAGTTTGCATTTAGCCATTTTATTATTTTGACTTAATTTTGTAAGGTGTCTTTTGGCGCTTTATGTAAAACAGAAAGGGAGGAGATAAGCGCCATAAATCAAAACTGAAGAAAAATACCACTGGTTGAACTGATTGTGCATTTAATTTCAACGAAATATTGTGAGGGGAGGGAAACCACAAACCTGCTGAACTTAGCGGCCTTAGAGGTGGAAGTGGGCCCCTGTTGAAGTTGCTTTGGCCGCCTCTGCTTTCATTGTAGGTGCCTCGCGGAGAACTCTGTGCACTCCAGCTTGATCCTCTAGCTCCTTCACGGCGACTGTAATTTCCTAAATGAAAAAGCACAACAACTAAGCCATTTGTGAATTGCCTTTGTTTCTAAATATTCAACTCCACAATCTGAGTTGAAAGGCTTCATGCATGCTGGATGGAAGGTAGCACCTAGCTTGGCCAGGCAGCCAAATTACGGGACGCTAATTTGGGAGGCCCAAGTTCTCAATTTATCATGGACACACTGAGCAGTCTTGAACAAGCCATTCCTTCTACCTCTCAATTCCCCATCTGTAAAATGGGGACAGCAACAGGTCTGTTTGGAGAATCGAAGAACGTCAAACTTTTTTTTACAACATCTCAGTTTGTAGGGGGCTGCGGCTAGAAGGCCAAAGCCTGAGATTGCATCCTTTGTGGACAAAGTTTACTGCAAAGATGGTACTGATAACGCCAAGGTTGCAGATTCAATCCCTGTAAAGGACAGCTGCATATTCCTGTATTGCAAGGGGTTGGACTAGATGATTCTCAAGATCCCTTTCAACTCTACAATTCCATGACTCTAAACCCCCCAAAAGAGAGCTGCAATGATGACTAGTAGCAGAAGTGCTACAACTAACTTCGCTTTAAGAAACACGCTGAATGAGTGGAACCTCAAATCTGTCCTCCAGAAGGCACAAAGCTCACATATTTCAGGCGAACCAGAAAACCTACCTTTCGAAGCAGGTGGCGTGAAGAATCTATTTGGACTGTGAAAGGCTCCTCGCCCTCCTCGATTCCCTGAGAACCCACCCCGTGAAGAGATCTTCTGTGAAACTTTAGGCAGTCTCTTGGGAGGCTGTATCCCATCTGGTGGAACCACTTCCTTGCTCTCGGCAGCCACAAAGTCGTCAACGTGCATAGAGGGCGGCCTGCTTGTGTTCTGCTTCCTCTGACGGAAGATATCGTGGGGCCGAATGCCTTGGCCAAATGCTCCCCTGCCTCTTCCTCTCGGAGGAGGGACAATATGGGCCCTCTTGGCAGGTTCGATGTATTCAGACTTTCCACTGTTAAGGCCAGAAGTTTCGCATGTTAAATTCATCAACAAGAGGTATTTTGTTTAGCAGGACATAGGTATTAACGTATACAGGAGAATGTGAACCTTTTCCAATTCTTCACAAGCTAGAAGAACCATACCGACGTGCCGTTTGCAAATACGTCTCTTTCTCCTATCCTTTCTAAGCCCTTATCCTGTCTCTCAATATTCATCTGCATTAGTGTTAGTTGTTCAGTCAAATTTTTTAGTGGCAATTAATCCAAACGGCATGGTGGTTGCTGGAGCTTGAACCAATGATAGGCACAGCCAAAGACAAAAATGTTCTGGATTAAATAATTTGGAATAAAGACATCCCCGCTTCAATTTTCAATTTTTGAATTTTCAGATTCGAGGTAGCTGGATTAGATTTGACAGAGTTACTCTCATATTAGTATACAGAGGATGTTTTTAGTACAGCATGACTCTTCTGGAAATTAAAAGTAATTCCTTTGTGAATTACCTCTCTTTCTGATCTGGTTCACATGTAAGGCTAAGCCGAACTATGGCTTAGTGCTGGTATCTTCAACTTTTTCAAACCCAGCACGCATTTTGCACCCAAACATGCACTTGGGGACACATTTCTTAATTATTCACCATGTATTTATCTGCATGGTGGCAATGCACCTGTTGCAATCCACCTTGGAACAGGTCATATGACCTACTAGTAGGTTCTGACCCACCAGCTGAAGACCAGTGGCTTAGTGCAATCGCACAAGTGTCAGACCTGAGAAAGAAAAGATCGCAGCCAATATGCACCTCCCCTTGTCCTGCTGCAAGCAAAGCCATGGTTGGGCTAGTTTCTTCTCCAAACCCAGGTTTGTGGTTTGTCTGGAGCTAGACAAACCAAGAAACCGGGTTCAGACAACATGCTGAGCCAAATCACATCACAGCAGCAGAAAGAAGAGGACCTCAGAGGCCATAACCTCCTCTCTGGAAAACCAACATTAAGCTAAGGTATAGTTTGGCATGGTGTTCCATGCTAACCCACTCTCTCCCATATACATATACGGCAGAAGCCTAACAGTTTATTCTCAGGCAGCTGGGAGGGAAACTATTCTTTTCCCCAAGGCATACCAACCATGAAAGAAGTTAAAAACAAATTTTTCTTAAATACAATTCTGCCCCTTCCAATTGCTCTGAAACTACATAGGAATGAGGATAGACCACTTAAAAATGCATGAGTAAAAAGGAAAAAAGGAAAGGAAGTAACTGTGATGGGACAGGGAAAGGGGGCAATTTCAAGAGGTTCAAGGACCCCATGTGGCACCTGAGCTGAAGGTTGCCCATTTGTGACTTAAGAATTTAGTTTTAATGCCCTCATCCCTTGGCTCCAGGAGTTAAGTTACTTAAGTCTCTTTGTAGGATGAAGGCAGGCTTCTGAGAAGAAGAGATCCCTTCCTTTATGTGTACCACCTTATTATATGGCAAAATACACAGAAAGGTGTTGCATTCTAAGGTTCCTATCACAGTCAATTTTCTTGTTTTTGCTCGGGCACACCTGTCTGCAGCATTTTAGAGGATGTAAGACGCTTCTTCCAACCCAGGCTCTTTTAAATTTCTTCTGGGTAGAACTAGATTCTGCCTTTTATAACCCATGTTAGTTCTATCGTTCACAGGAACCATTCCTCCTCCACTCCCTTCCCCTGCACCAGCAAAATCTGTTCATGTAAAATCTTTTTTTTTTAATTTTGGTTTTCAAAGAGAGTGCTGCAGCAGAACAACTTGTGGGAGGGACCCTTTCAAGTGACTCAAATCTACTTGGATCCCACTATGCCGTGATTACAAATACATCACCAGTGCAGTGGCAAAATCAAAATCCACCTTCAGGCACACAGTCACAATCAAAACCACTGGTTACCTGGAAGTTATAAACGTCTCGTGCTTGTGTTTGCCAAGTTTAAAGCCTTTTGTGGTTTTTGTCCGACCCGGAGAAGTAGGCTCGGTCAAAAACGACCTCTCCAGCTCTGCCTGCAGGTCGAAGTCGCTGCATCCTTTTTCTGACAGTTCAATTAAGTCAACCTTTACCTGTAAGAGTGAGAAATTCATTCCACTTTAATCATTCCCCCAGACAACTGTCAGCATCCCCAAATAGGAAACACTCTTGGAAGGCTGCTGCTAAATGAGTAGCCCATTTTTATCTGTCTAAATTCCTAACATTCCTCTTTGTTGCTTACACTATGAATGGGGTCTCAAAAATACTGCCGACAATTAAGCTATAAATGCTCCAGTTCCCACCCATTCAAGTATTAAAAACTCAAGACTTTTACCATGTCAGGGTCAGTTTCAATTTCTTCAGCCTGGAATGGTGAGAACCACATAGATTTCAGCTGGTCATCCATGACATCTGCCAAGATGTATGCAGTCCTGTAATATCAAATGTAATTTTTTTTAAACAGCAGTCAGTGTTCACTGTCTCCATATGAAATAAATGTTACCCACTGGTATTCATCATCCACTCCTCCAATAAAACGTTTCCTAAAGGACCATGGCTTTACCATTTCCTTCCTCAAGCAGTAGGAAGAACACAATCCCACTTGGAGCATCCTAATGCCCAATGGAGAACATGGCTTGCACCTCTGCTATGACCAGGTGCTCTTGTCTCCTATTCTTTGCAATGTCTATCAAGCACTTTGCTTTCCTGTATCATCAAAAACAGCCTGACAGCCTTCGAGGACAGGGACTGTATCACGTCTGTATTTTGTTTAGCAATTGGTACACTATTTATTTTGTTATTTTAAAAACATATGCCCTGTCCTTCTATCTGTCCAGGGATATGGTTCACAATCAACACTGTGATAAACCAATACTGTGATAAGTAATGGTGCATGAGTTGAAAACAATTTTATGTATGTTTAAAACAAGACAAACGAAAAGGACACATTGAGTCTATGCTTTGTTCAAGAAAGACACTGATCAATGATAAAAAGAAAGCTGGACTACTCAACGCCTATTATTTCCAAATAAAGAAGGATCAGAAAAAGGATTAGCAATGTTGACAAAAAGAAGGGGAGAGATCACAATTGACAAAGAAGCACATCCATCATACTTGTGCAATACTTGTGTCACAAGATCTTGAAAGAATTGGGCAACTCTCAGAACCTCAATGTATCATTTGCGGGGGGGAAAGGAGGTGTGGTGATGGACTGAGACAAGAGAACTGGGTAATCTCTGTTGTAATGCATATAGCCCATAAAGAAAAAAATTCCTTCCAGTAGCACCTTAAAGACCAACTAAGTTAGTTCTTGGTATGAGCTTTCGTGTGCATGCACACTTCTTCAGATACACTGTATCTGAAGAAGTGTGCATGCACACGAAAGCTCATACCAAGAACTAACTTAGTTGGTCTTTAAGGTGCTACTGGAAGGAATTTTTTTATTTTGACTATGGCAGACCAACACGGCTACCTATCTGTAACTGGAACCATGGAAGGCACCACATTGAGCCGCATGAAATGGAAGTCCATCAACCTTTCAGTGTATCTGAAGAAGTGTGCATGCACACGAAAGCTCATACCAAGAACTAACTTAGTTGGTCTTTAAGGTGCTACTGGAAGGATTTTTTTTATTTTGACTATGGCAGACCAACACGGCTACCTATCTGTAACTGAGCCCATAAAGATAAATGCATGAAGTTAAACACGCTCCCAAATATACCACCACACACACCTGGTTTTCAGAAATTCTAGTTCTTCACAGACACAGATGCACATTCAGCACTTTACCTATTATTAAAAAGATGCTGGAGAGATTCTGGTACAGGAAGGATTGGCTCTACATCTTGATCACTCAGTGGACAAGGATCACCAGCAGATTCCAGCATCTGCCGAAGTCCAACAACATTGTCCAATAAAGATTCCAGACTGTCATCTTCTTTTGAGCGCTCCTGTGTAAGGAACACTGCAATCACTAGCAACTCAGACAAAATTTAAGTATTTTTGCCACCTGATAAGATGCAGCAAACTAGCAGTAACTCTTTCAATAAATACATGTTCAATTGACATCATGGACATATGGCATCATGGACATAAAGTCAGTCATACTGAAATCAATGGACTGGTTTCAATAGGTCTACTCAGATTTATTATAGTGTATGTTTTTGTGGACTAGGCCCCAGTCGATCAGGTGCCTGAAGTGTTGTCCAGTATATGTACAGGGCTACTGAGAAACAAACTGTACGCGGTGGAGACAATTGCCCATGGGAGGAAGGGCAGGAAAAATGTAATAAATAAGTTCAAGAGGTATAGCCTGATAATTTTATGTAAAGCTAAGCTTAATATGCATAACTAATAACCACAGTGATCATTCCTAACAGTACTAAATAGTGGCAACACAATCATCCTAGCTTTATCACTAGTTACAAATTATAATTATTATTAATATTTGTAGCCTGACCGTCATCTAGTTAAGATACATGGGCAGTGTTCAGAAACACTGCATAAAAATGAATACATACACAAATGTTTAAAAAGCCATATAAAATGCATAACAATCAAATCAGAACAGTAGCAATGAGAAACCATCAGACTCCTAACTCTCAAACATCTGGCACCGACACCAAAAAATATGAACATTACATTACCAAAACTAGCTTCTCCAGCTCGAGGAGCAGATTTTCAGGAGTTTCTTCTTTGTTTTGTAATTGGTATTTTAATTCTGAAGTAGTAAGGCCCAAAGTTCTGGCAGGATGGGCTCCATCAACTTCTGCAAGACTTCCGTCATCCCCACAACATCCCTAAGGAAGATGAACGTGAGTACAAAAGCAGTAACACCACAGCACCATAATGCAGTTAACTGATGACATCTTTTTTTGACATCTCCCTGTAAAACCACCTTCAAACGTTTCTTGCTAGAACTCTCTCTCTGTCTCTCTCATGGCTTTTCACTACTCTATTAAGCCTATCCCTGCCAGCACATAACCTACCAGGTTGAATGGTTTTCACGTTTCCTTTGTTTTCACCTGCTGCAAACTATATTCTGTTTTTACTAATTTAATGTTTACTTATTTGTTGTTTCGAGTGTGTGTGTGTGTGTGTGTCTGTGTGCGTACATTTTTTAAATGATGTAAGCCACCTTAAGTATTATTATTGTGACAGAAGAGTAGGAAATAAATCCGCTTGAATAATAAATAAATAAAATTGGCCCTTTGGGATTCTGTTAGATAACCATAATTTGGAAGTATGATGGAAGTATTACAGCTGTACGCTTTAAAGAAAACTGCAGCTACTTTTCCTGAGCTGAAATGCAACAGAATGCAATCAAGGCAAAGCTTCAGAAAGCCCTCTGTACGCATTTACTCACCAGTGTATCGGAATTCAGGATCTGCCTCAGGAAATCCAGAAACGAAGACGCAAGTTCTCCAGGGTCCTTATTAAAGCTGCTCACTACTCGCTTCAATCCAGTGTGTAGAGCCCCACAGTGTTTTCTTAGAGAGCTGTGTTCGTTTCAAAGAAAAAGGTTGTTAACCATCCAGTTTTTGACACAGTATATGAAAAAAATATGATTAATAGATCTAAAGCACTTAAAACATAGGCAGTTTCAGAAACACGACTGAATGAACTTATATGTATTTCAATGTTTCAGTTAATTAAAAGGATGTCCTTGATTAATTAAACAGCATTTTAAAAATGTTTTAAATCCAAAACAAAAGCTTAGAAGAAGCAATTCCTCCTCTCACATATAGGAGGGAATACACCTTCTAAGATAATACCTTTTACGTCATATCAGACACTACCTGAAATAAAACAAGGATGCTTTGTTCAGAACTGTGGCTCAATTACATGCACATTAAAGCAAATCTGATGACTTAATGAAACCCATGTGATGAACTAAGGTTTCTTTAATCAGCCAGCAGCCCTGATTAACAGCTTCACAAAAGAATTTGTACTATACAAGAACACTGCCAGATCATTTTTTAAAAGAAATCTGCAAATTGAGTGTTTTATTATACAGTTAGCTTTGAACAATTCTTTCCAAGGGAAGGAGAAGATTAACAGCACCAAAAAAATACCACACTGGTATGCTTGCTGTTACCGTTGCCTGTGAAATTTAACATTACATTACATTACAATCTTCTGCTTTGTAAGCCCCACTGGGGGGAAAGTGAGCTAAACTAAACATTTCTGCGGTGTGAGTATGTTTGTGGAATGTACCTCTTCAGGTGATAGAATCCATAATCGTGCTCAGTAAGGAACATCATTGTCCTGATACAAGTCAGCAAACAGTTATAGCTGCTTTCAGCATTAGAAAATGTCTCCATCAGGCAGTCACAGATGGAAGCCATGAGTTCCTTGCTTGGCAACGAATTTGAAAGCTGCTCCAATTCAGAGAGAGTGCTCTCCGTGGAACTGGGCAAGACCAATGCAATATCCTGCAAAGAGAAATCACAGTATTACAAAAGGCAGAAAGGCACACAGGCATCCCTTGGGGCCATGGCAAAAGCCACTTTAGAGCTTACACCAACTGAGTGGGGGTTTTTAAAAAGCAACGTTCTACTATCACACACCACAGGACTTCACAGTTACAAAACTGTCCACAGCTGCAATGTCTGCCATGCAGAACAGGGAGTGCTGTTCACAACCTGCTAAGCCATGGATAGGCAAACTAAGGCCCGGGGGCCGGATCCGGCCCAATCATCTTCTAAATCCAGCCCATGGACGGTCCGGGAATCAGCGGGTTTTTGCATGAGTAGAATGTGTCCTTTTATTTAAAATGCATCTCTGGGTTATTTGTGGGGCCTGCCTAGTGTTTTTACATGAGTAGAATGTGTGCTTTTATTTAAAATGCATCTCTGGGTTATTTGTGGGGCATAGGAATTCGTTCAATTTCCCCAAAAAAATATAGTCCGGCCCCCCACAAGGTCTGAGGAACAGTAGACCGGCCCCCTGTTGAAAAAGTTTGCTGACCCCCATTAAGCGAAAGATCTCTTGGGCACTAATTTCTGATTCCTGGCCAACCTTATTTAAAAGCATTTAGCTTTGCAAAGAAACATGAAGTGTCACTCAACAGCCATTTCATCAAGCTCTATAAAGCAGAACTTGAAACGGCCTGTTCTTGAGAGCAGCTACTAAAAGAATTGGGAATCTGAGGCCCTTTGGTGACAATGAACTCCCACCAGCCTCAGCAAGAATAGATAGGGATGGTATTATATAGCTGTGCAAATATAGCCTGTATACAATTAGTTTGAAAAAGGAGAGGTAGATTTATGGTAGGAGTTGATGGCAGCAACAATCCCTCTCTGCCAGAAACCAAACGGTTTCAAGGTTCTTCTTCCTGGCTCGGGAAATAGGTATGGCATAGTTTTAGAAGACTTAGGAATGCAATTAAAGGAGGAGGGACTCAGTCTTGGTGCAACTCATGAATTCCTGAAAGAAGATTCAGCCTTGGTGCAATTTGTGAATTAATGAAGAACAGGTTTTTAATGAATACACAGTTGTTCAGGGGTGTGACCAGAGAGAACCAATCGGAATGTGTATTGAGATTTGAAATGAGCGGAGATTTATATCTGGGAAACAAATGAAGTGTTTATACACACATACACACACCTTTTAGCTTACATTGGTTTTACTCCATGTACCGTATTTTTTGCTCTATAAGACTCACTTTTTCCCTCCTAAAAAGTAAGGGGAAATGTGTGTGTGTCTTATGGAGCGAGTGCAGGCTGCACAGCTATCACAAAAGCCAGAACAGCAAGAAGGATTGCTGCTTTCACTGCACAGCGATCTCTCTTGCTGTTCTGGCTTCTGAGATTCAGAATATTTTTTTTCTTGTTTTCCTCCTCCAAAAACTAGGTGCGTCTTGTGGTCTGGTGCGTCTTATAGAGCGAAAAATACGGTATATTTTTCTCCTTCCTTGAAGGCATGCTGGCTAGGTGTTCTGGGGAGATGGAGAGTCAGGACATCCTTTTCATATTTTCTTGGACAAGCCTGTCTTGTTTGCTAAGGGGAGACTTGCACTCCTTCCAGGCCAGCCCCACCCCCACTGCCCACGTGCATGACAACATGTGCACAATCAATACAGAATGAAATTAAAGGGTTCTTTAGATTTTCATTTTTAAATACCTGATCGCAGAGAGACTGCAAAATAGAAGCCAAGAACTCAGCACACTGCTGGTGAATAATGTTGTCCCCTGCAGCTCGCATTAAAGACAAAAGCTCTGGGAAAACTTCAGCATACTTCTCATCCCCTTTCACAGTTCCATTAATCAAGTGCAAAATAGCCAGTTTACAAGCTTTGTGTGAAGCCAGGGCATCGAGTAACGCAAGCAAGCGGGTAGTCTGGCCAGTGTACTGCTTCTCTTTGTCTTCTGGGTTGCTGAAGTGACAGCAATGCTCTTATTAGAAAAGACAAATATATTGCATGCATGTTTATGACAAAACAAACTTCAGATCTGAAATTTCCATTAAAAGATTCATATACGTGTGTGTGTGTGTGTGTGTATTTATATATATAATACAATATCTATCTATCTATCTATCTATCTATCTATCTATCTATCTATCTGCATTTGTTGCAAATGAGCTTATTACCATTACAGTGGTACCTCAGGTTAGAGACGCTTCAGGTTACAAACTCCGCTAACCAGGAAGTGGTTGCTCCAGGTTAAGAACTTTGCCCCATGATAAGAACGGAAATCGCCAGCGGCACAGTGGCAACAGGAGGCCCATTAGCGAAAGCCTGCCTCAGGTTAAGAACCGTTTAAGAACGGACCTCTGGAACTAATTAAGTTCTTAACCTGAGGTACCACTGTAATTTGATAGTTTTCAGGTTGTGGTCATTAATTAACTGTGTATCTAGTTGCCAGCAAGGATGAGATAACCTCTACAGTTTTGACTTTGGTATCCCAAGTCAGTAAGCCTAACAGAGTACAGTCATACCTTGGGTTGAATGTGCTTCGGGTTGAGCGCGTTCTAGTTGTGCTCTGTGGCAACCCGGAAGTAATGGAGTGTGTTACTTCTGGGTTTCGCCACTCACGCATGCGCAGGTGCTCAAAATGACGTCATGTGCATGCGCGGAAGCAGCAAAACGCAACCCGCGCACACGCAGATGCGCCATCGCAGCTTACGTTGCGTTCAGGATGCGTATGGGGCTCCGGAACGGATCCCGTTCACATCCCGAGTTACCACTGTATTGAAAAGAAATGCTATGTTTCAGCCCTCTCCATGTGTGGAGGCATCTCTTATCACCAACTGTATGATGCCTACCTCTCCATGTCACATTCATGCCATACATGCAGCAATTTACTGCAGCCCTCAGGATTTCCCAGCTGGAGGAGCCATCTCACAGCTCCATCCTTCAAGACCCATCACCATGCATGGAGAGAAACAGAAGGCCTAAATCTGAGGCAGCCACTGCCTATTCATGAATGAGATAGGAGAGGCATAGCCCATTTTCCAGCCTCAACATGCAAAAGTTCTACAGAAGCCTTCAACAAAACTCCCATCATCCTTAATCGGCACAGCTATGGTGAGAGTCATAGACCACAATTTCTGAAGGGCACCAGGTTAGCACTGCTACTTAAAGACCCTTAGGACAAAGTATAAAATCGTACCTTTGCAAATCTTCTACAAGCAGATCCAAAACAGTCCTCATAATAAGGAGAGCAGTTGGTGAAGCCAAGTCACACAACTGAACACAAATGCGTCTCAGCATGTGCTGAATAGGCAGGCAGGTGGAGCCAGAGAAGGACCGTACTATTTCTTGCAGCAATTTCGCTTGAACGTGAAGATGCATGCTCCACAGTTTCCTAGTGTTGAGAGCCACCGATATGTCATGCGGTTCAATGACCTGTCAGAAAAGCAAAATTAACTCTATGAGAGTGCCAAAACGTAGAGTTCTTCTCCAACACCACATGCAAGGCACACTACCTGGTGCTCTTTAGGCAATCATGAAAACCCTTGTAGCCAATATATGTGCTCCAATATATAGAGTTACTGCCTCCAAGCTAAGGAGGCAATATCCCCACTCATCATCCAGCATCAAAAGGACAAATCCCCTCTATCAGCCCTTTAAATGAGAGATGGGGAGCCTGCATCTCTCCACATGTGGCTGGACTACAATTCCCATCATCCCTGACCATTCACTATGCTGGCTGGGGCTGATGGGAATCCAATGACACTGGAGGTCACCAGGTTGAGGGAGGTTGGTATACAATCCGTCAAATGGATAGATCCACTGCACAACTCTTTTTCAGTCCATTATTACCTACCTATCCTCTTCACCAGTCTTTTAATTTTCCTGCCTTTTACAAATAATTGATAGTTTTTACATACCTGAGTGGTTTGCATGGGAAGCGGCAGAGGCAGCAACTCAGAAAGCAGTATAAGACCAGAGAAAAACCCTTCAGGAATTCTCAGAACAGAAGTGAGGACCTCTTTTAGCATGAGCGACCAAGTGTTATTGGCCAGAGTTTCCTCTGAGATGGTTAGCTTCTCATTAACCCCCTGGGTAAAAGTCAACAAAATGTCAACAATGTCATTCTGGATTTTTTGTTCATCGCTGTCTAAACGTCCCGAGAGGGGAATAGAACACAGGAGCATGTGTAAAGAAATAAGTGCAGAAGGAATACGCATATCTTTGAACTCAAAGGACCCTCCACGCAGCAGTTCGGTCAACATGGTCTTCAAGAGGGTGAGGGTGCACCGGGCCATGGAAATTGTAGTGACTCTGTGGAGGGTAGTCCCCATGTTGACATGGAGTCTCCAGGGCTGAATAAGGATGCTGTTTAGCTTTTGCAGAACACGAATAAAAGTGTCCATTCCTTCAGAAGAGAACATCTGTATGACTGCAAGGTTCCATTTCAGGTCTTTCTGCTGACCTTTAGGAGGAAATGGGGAATGGAGGAGGGGAGAAAAGAGAAAAACCATGTTGTGCCTTGATCTCAGTCATTAGGAAAATATAGATCAGGTGAAATGATTCCTTTTTATGAGACTTCTGTCCATGACCAAGAACATACATTACATGACACCAAATTTATCATGGGGCACAGAATCCTTACATTTTACTCTTAACTTTCCCATCCAAAAATTCTACATGCTCTGTTAGCAACAGAAAATGGTCCAAAGAAACAATTTACTTCAATATGGCTATAGGAGGTGGTGATTAAATCTGATGTACTCTTATAAAGGAAATGGAACCATGTTAAAAGCAAGTATAATACCTTCAACAGGTGGTGGAGGGCATGCAATATGGCACAGGACACGAAGTGCAGTAGGAAGACCGACTCCTTCCTGGGTCATCAAGCTATCAATATTCTTTAAAATAAAATTTGAAAATAAGACTCATGTTATTAAAGATCAATATTCAACAAATAGGTGCAGTAGAGAACTTTATCTTGCTTCTGAGCAACAAACGGTAGGCTGACTTCAAACTTGAGTGCTAGGGCCATTAGGGTTTTTTTTACTAGAATCCCTTTAATTTATTGACTTATTCAACACAGAACTTTTTTTAATAGCTAAGGAATAACTAATCTAGGCTAAGTTATTCTGATTGTGCACTCTTTTACTTAGAAATGTTAAGTACCATCTTGTTGCATCAGACCAATGTCCATCTTTGGTCCAATCTACTTGCAAGTATTTAGGGGTTCATCAGAAGTGGGGCACTGGTCTACAAAACTTCTTCCCACCCTTTCTATATGAGGCATCCAAGTAAAAGTAACACAAGGATTGAAAATTCTAATGGAAGGTCACTATAAAACACACAACACCTTAGAGCCAAACTAGATAATTACACAGATGTTTTAAGTAAATACCAACCAGGAAGGAAGCAATCTTGATTGGAGCCATGATGGAGAAGTGGAGCTATACTCTCTTTCCACAGCTGTAGTTCCAATCCAGTGGAAATCCCAATGTGAATAAAAGCCAGCTAATAACTTGATCTTTCCCCCTCCCCATGGCTGCTATTTACTTTTAAAAAACTGTATTGAATTAGCAGTTCCATTAATAAGGTCACATCTAGTTTTGATCTTCAAAAAGGACTATTAGAAACCAACAATTCCTTCTTGAAATACGTTGACTACTTTTTAAAAAATGTTATTATGAGGATTGTACTAAAAACACCATGCAAAATGGTCCAATATAGAATGTACTTGTAACAAAAGATTTCTGGATAAAGGAGTACCAAGCAAACTTTATGATAACCCTATGCCATCAGAACTGTGAAAACACAGAATTTTGCCTCCTGTATATACAATTGCAAGAGATCAACAAATGAAATAGCTAGGAGTGGATTTTTAAGAAAATGCATGCATTGAGAATGGTTTTTACTAACCTGCTTAATGTATTCAATGAGATTTGGGATGCAATTAATTTCAAACCGAAGTGTTTTCAAGGGTTCCAGCCATTTGCCAAGTTCTAAAACAAACAAGGCAACTTGAACAATGTTGCATTATGTAAAATGATGCATTCCAAAAATATGACAAGCATTAGAGCTACAGGCCTTTGTATATAAATCAAGTGAACTTTTAATGCAACATTAAAACTGCTTTAATTCAAAGCTTTAATTCAAAGCCAAATTTTGATTTTGATTTGGTCTGAAATTATTCTTTATTATACCACATTTCAGTTGATTTCTTCAGCTGAAAGCACCAAGAACACTGCTGAAGATCTATTTCTATAGGTCCAGGGATGTCTTTATCAAAAGTTAGCTTATTTGCAATAAAACAATCAAAAAGGTTCACTTCCATTCAGCAGTGGGGGGAAATCAGTATGACTTGGTCTGCTATCCTATGTGGGAATAAATCCCTATGATTTCAATTCAACTTACTGCAACGTATGTGGTTGCAGCTTTATGAGTCTTACAAGGATTTTGAAAATGTTTTAATATTGGATTCGATGCCATAAAAAGTATCTGAACCATGACAATCTATTTGTCCCAAAAGGCAATTTTGCCCAGCATAATTCAAACATTTGATCTCTTGAATATTCAATATTAAACGCCATCTGAGCTACAAAGGCATCCTGTGTGCATATTCTAAAATGAAAGTTTTTTCCTCAGCTCAGAATAACTTGAATTTCTTAGTCTTTATTGTATGCAAGCCAAGGCCATCTTGTCTCTCAAAAACAAAAACAGACTGAAAATTCAATGGAAGTACTGGCAGAAGGAAAACCAAAACAAAGCTTTAAAAACAGAATCGGCACAGCATTTTAAAACAGCACAATTCATGATAAAAATCAAGATTCTAATAAAGGTACACTTTTGTAATGTTGCCTTTATCACCAGGCTAAAAGCAGGTCATGAAGGAGTGAGGCACACCTATTGAGAGGTCTTTACAAATCTTCAGCACTATAGCCAAAAAGGCTCTTTCTCCTACCTCTTATTTGCCTTGTTTCAGATGCAGGACTGAAGGAGATCCCTTGAAGTGGAATGAAGGTCCCAGGCAGGCTAACATGGGCCGGTGGGGTTCCCTAGATATTCTGACCCAAGGCTGCTTGGGACTTTAAAAAGTCATGTATAGTAAAACCGTGCAATGTAAAAGCCTGCACACAAAGGGGTCTCCTTTCATCAGTCATTGTCTTGAAGTGGGCATGACAAGATTACAACAGCTCCAGTTTGAGAAACACACTTACAATGGAAGCTCTCAGGTTATCATCAGTGTCCAGTGACTTTTTTTAGTTTGTTCTTTGAACAGGAGCACCCTACGTTGCTTCCTTAGAAGATTTCAAACACTGAATATTTTTCTGCAGTTACTAAATGACTCCCACCAATGAACAGTATGCTACACAAACAAGAGAACTTTCTGTGTTTCAAAGCCTCTTTGATACTAGCAAAAAAGCTACACAGTTTTTCAATGAGCCTTTCTAGTAATCTGTGTTTACCAAAGGAATCTCATTACTCGCATTATCAAAAACCAGAAGGTCAGGAGAGCCTTAGCAGACACCAAAAAGATTTCTCCTAAACTGCTTCCAGCAACTGCCCCATTAAGAGCACATACTGTACCTTGTAGTTTGGTGTTATTTTCATCAGCTTTGCAAAGCTTCAACAGGGGTGCTGAATACTGCTCAAGCATTTGGACGTCACTGGAGGACTGAACCACCAGCAGAATAAGGATGCAAGCATAATTATAGGCAACTGACTTCTTTGACTTGGAATCGCTGAAACAGATTTTTCTGAAAATTATGACACACTTCACATTTGAATCCTTACACGTATACTTACAGAATACTATTCAGATTTTCATTTACAAAACGATTATTTTGTATGGAGAATAAAAAAGTTCATACTGCAAGTAGGAGTTTGCAAATGATTGGCATGTGATTGATTGACTCAGCCTTTTCTCCTAGTTTCTCCACTTAGTTTCTCATAATCTTTTCAGAACTCAAAACAGAAAAGTCAATTATATTGATCAGAATAAAGCAGTAAACTACAGGAGGGATAAAGAACGGCTCTGATTTCAAATGCATACAAGCCATGCCACAGGCAAACATTCACCTCCTTAGCACAAGCTAAAGTTGTGTATGCCACTTTGAGCTGCAAACCCCACTCTTTCAATTGTGAATTTAACTCCAGCATCTAAGATATGTTTATCTAAATTATGCTCTTGATCTGTGTAGGCAGTTTCAGACAAGCATGAAATGCTCTCATAACAACATGAAGGAATCAGAAAACAGCCGTGCAGCTTACACTTCCTGTTCCACCACATTTCTGTCACATGCAACATAGAATTTCTGTGCAGATAACCTGCAAATCTCCACACTGGTGGACATGCAAAAGATCAATCTTACAGGACATTAAGATGAGGAGGAAGCACAACGTGCTGGCTGCTCCCCTTGTTCCTTGGTTTAAAAATGTTTGGCTTTGATTTTAGCTATTCTTTCATGTCATCCACTGTGTTTTTGTGTTGTTTTTTTCAGAGGACGTAGCACAGCTTCATATGCTGCAGAGCTAATATTTTCAAACCTAGTTATACTGAGCCCACCCATTTAAAAGCAGGGATTGGAGAGTGGGGGTGAGAAATCTCAAGGATTAAACATCTCAAGGATTTCCTGTCCGCCCAGCAGCAATCAGAGCCAAATCACCAGGCATTGACTGGGATGAAGAGGTTGCTAACCCATGGGCCAGCCCATACGTATCCTCAGACTATGCTGAGGAATAAGCATGTACCACCCCAGAACAAGGAAAGCCTGGTTCACTTCTTTAAAGGGAAGGCTTCGTAAAAGGAGAAAAATGAGGAGGGCAAGAAGTTGGATTCTGTACTGCAGCCAAGTTCCATAACAAGGAACAACCCCAAATTAAAAGTTTGTGAAACCCACATCAACCTGCAAACATCCAATTAAAAGCATAAAACCTAAAGCAAGGTTAAAAAAATAGGATAATTACCCTAATGCTTCTTTGGAATAGAACTCCATTAAAGTAATAAGACTCTGGAGATTCTTCTCAAGGCTGAAGACATGGGCAACAGCAGCTCTTCCCACAGGGTTAAAAGTGATCAGGTAAAGGTTATGAAGCGTTCCCAGAAGATCTGAATGGTCAGTTTCATCAGTGGCTGTGCAGCGCTGGAAATGGCAGAATAGTTCTGAAATGCACTGCAGTGTCTGTGTTGAATGAAGAAGCCATGGGGGAAAGGCTTCATCGCTTGCCCCATCAGTCTGGAGACCTTCCTCTTGATCAGGGTCAGAGAAATGGCAAAAGGCTCGAACCAGCAGGTTTGTGGCTTCATACTCAGAGAGGAAGAAAAGAAGGCCCTTCTGGGACTGTGCCAAAAATCTCAGTATGTCCCTGGTGGACTGCAGCACCCCAGGGTGCACATTCGTTATTGGATTGGATAACAGCAACGTGACAGATTCCAAGAAATTGTGGTTATGAAGGTACCTGGAAATATGTAAGAAGCAGCATGCTCAATTCCACTTCAAAATATAGTACATTGGCAGAATTTTTTACTTTCAGTGCAATGGTATGTGAAATAGCTGCAGAAGTGCACAACTGTGGGTGGGATTCAATAAAGTTTTACTCAGAACAGACCCAGTGGAATTAATGAACACTACAATAGAACCTGAGAAATTGTGATGTGCCCACAAGCACTCACTAATCTTCAAATGTGAGCAGGAATTTGAATCCAGATCTTCTCAGTTCCAAGTCTGACACTGTTCTCCACCACCTCACTGACTTAAAGGATTAGAGTGAAGAGACTTGATGAAGACAGTGGAGGAGTTCTGTTTAGTTATGAGATGGCATGACAGAAGACACAGGGTGGGAAAGGGGGGAAAGAGACGACAGTCTAGGCTGGAACATCTCCCAACATTGAAAGACCCTTATTAAGCAGCACACATGACATGCATGACAAGTACTCATGTCAACAACCAAGTGGCAGAAAGCAAACAAACAGGTATCCCTTTCAAACATATAAAAAAAATTAAGGCCACTCACCTAAAGAGCACTGGGAAAGGGTCATCCCTTTCTGGTGGCCCTGTAATACGTGCTGTTGTTGGGAAAGATTTCACCGGTGGCTGAATCATGGTGTGAGGGGCAGTCTCCATCAAATGCAAGATCTCATCCAAAAGGTTAATGAGTTTCTCTACTTCTCCTTCACTCATACTGGAGGACTCCAAAAGACTATCCATATCCATTGGAGTGTCCACATCATTTTCATATTCCTGGTTCCCCCTTTCGAGTCCAGTGTCCGTATCCTGCTCAGGCTCAGTGTGATTAGGAAGAGATGGAGGATATTCCGCTAACTGGTCAGCAAACTTTTTGACCTCAGACAAAACCTCGTAGAAGTGGCATTTCTGCAGAATTGCAGAGCAGGCAGTGACGACCCTTACTGTCTGATCCAGCAGAATGAGCTCCAGTAGTCTCTGGTAACCACTTTTTTCATGCACCTCTGAGCCGCTCCTCAAAAATGCCTCCATTCCTTCAGTCATGCTTACAACGCTATCCAAAGCTTTGAAAGCATTGAGTTTAAGAGAAGAAGAGACATGATCCGCAAACAGCAGTTCAAATAGAGAATTAATTACTCCTGCTTGCAACAGGCCCATTATCCCCCGAGTTCCACATTCTGCCAGTGAGGAGACAAGTTTTGTCCCAGCTTTAAGCTGACGGACATTCAAAGCGATCGGCTGTCTCAGGGCTACCTGTAGGTTTAATGACTGCATTGTCCAGTCAACCAACTGGCTTATATAATCCTGATTCGGGTCCTTTAACTGCAAGTAGCTTAGCCCTTTGACTATTAAACTTGGAATTTCTTCCAGAGCAGTGACCCACTTAGCACCCCTCTCCTCCTGATATAATTCTAGGAGTTCGGTCAATTTAGTAGAGGTCTCAACTGCCCCTGAATTTTCCTTGTCTGGATCTGTATCTTTCATCTTAGCAACTTCGGTTTCAAAAGTTGTCTTGTAGGGACAGCTAAAGTACAGAAGAGGCCCAAGTTCCCTATCAAAAGGATCATAGGTCACAGGTGGCACTCTGGCTAGATCCTCAGCAGTGTACTCAATGTCAAAGCTTGGGTACTTAAACGTCTCACGTTCCAAGTCAGCAATTCCATCTTCATCACTTGAAATCTGCTCATAACCATCATCCCCTGAAAAGAAGAGTTTTAGAATTACCTTGTTGAATTCCTTGAACCAAAATAAGCAACAAATTACACCCATCCATTAATTACAGCTTTGAAAAATAAGCCATCTTCTCCCCTTTTGCTCATAAACATGGGAAACCCAGCAGCTAAAACATTTGCAGGATGCTTTGCCAACCCATCAGCCACACACTCACACACAGGACCAAAAGGTATCAACTAACAGGAGAAATATATAATTGCACCATATAATTAGATTATCTCCACAAGGAGAATTCTTAACCTTGGTTTTTATTTATTTCAGAACCACCGTCTATCTCGTAGGATCTTGAAGTGGTGAATACCACAATACAGCCAGACTAAAATACAAGGAAACCACTCGATCCAGTCTGCAGCAACATTCAAACCACCATATCCAGCTTGCAGACCTCACTCAAAGGACTGTATGAAAAGATTATTTGTAGTATTTGTTAGTCACTTTAAACAAAAAAAGTATTAAAGCAACTTAAGATAAAATATGAATCAATTAAAAGTGAAACTGAAAAACAATGTACAATACAAAACTCTTAAAATGCTCATCCAAGGATTGGCCATACTGTACCCCACTAAAAGATGAGCAGCACAACAGAGACTAACTGAAGTCTAGCAAACAGAAGCATCTATCACCCAAAAGCTGATGATACCAGGAAAGTTTCCCTAGGGAGAGTATTTCAAAAAGGGGGCCCACCACTGAAAAACTCTCCTCTTGTGTAACCACCCTCTGAACCTCCCTCATATGGAGAAGTATTTAAATTGATGTCTAAAACTCATGAGTAAAGGAGGCAGTCATATCTCCTAATGAGGGGGAGTTCCACAATCAGGGCACCACCACTGAGAAGGTTCTCTCTCGTGTCACTGTATGTCAGACCATGCCCATCAACACAGGACCACAAACATTTAAAAAAAAAATGACTCACAACTGCAGTTATAGCACAAATAATATTTTGACAGAAAAGGTAGAAAACCTATATGCCACAAAACCTTCAAAATCTCTTCCCTAGTGTCCTCTGAAGTGCTTGGCTTCCCAAAAAAATACTACCTATATTCCACTGTCTCGGGATTAGATCACACACACATACCACTTATTATTAGCTTCTAGAAACAACTAGTGTGAACTGACTGACACAGGTTAAGTAACACAGAACGTTTGCATGCCCCACAGTCAAATCAAACAATGGGTGATTTTACTCAGGGTAAACAAACTGAAATTAATGACATTAGGTGCATTAATTTCAACAGATCTGTTATTGATAAAGCTTGAACACTACTCAATATTTTTCATTAGTTCACACATTCAGTTGAAAATCAACTGTTCTGTGATGAAGTGATGAAAGAACATAAATGCACGTGCAACTCAGTCCTCAGCAGTTTCTGTATTTGCCTACCTTCACCCTCCTCCTCTTCTTCAACATCCTCTTCTTCTTCATCCTCCTCCTCGTCCTCCTCCTCTTCATCTTCTTCATCTTCTGGAATACTCTCTACTGTCTGACCATCGTCATCCTCTTCATCTTCCTCCTCCTCTTCAACATCCACCCCCTCTTCATCATCCACTTCTTCGGGCTGGTCTTCTTCCACTTCTGCTTCATCAGAATATGGACCCTCCTGGTGAACGGACGTCCGATCAGGAGAAATGGGCTCAAAGTAATCCTCTCTGTGATCAACATCGTCCTCTTTCTCCCCAACCACTGGAAAGATTGGAATCCACAGCAAAATTAATTTAAACAACTGCCATTTTCAAAAAGAAAGAGAAAGCAGACAACAAAAACTAAACAACTAATACCCATAGTGTAATTTAATGTTCTGCTAAGAGAATCCTGTGTATTTTCCATACAATTTAAATCTTCAAGCTAGGATGCTAATCAACTGCTGCTTTGGTTTTGTAGTTTTAAGGCAAGGTTAGCCTCCATGGACCAATACAGATGTTTGCCAATTCTCCCGTATGGAGCAGCCTAATAGATGCATCATATCTCCTGTCACAACTGCCACTTCCCAGTGGTGAATTCAGTTGCAGCTGGAAAATATGCCTACTACTAGAAAAACAGCAACACTTTCTCCTCACTTAAATTATGCATGCATGAGGACACAAGTGAGAAAGAAATGGAAAGAAAGTTACGTTCCAAAATACCTGATACGGGCATTGGCTCATCTTCATCATCATCAGGAGGAGGGGGGCCTGGTGGAGTTCTTGGGCCTCTAGGCTGTGGTCGAGGAGGACTGCCATTAAACTGATCCTCTTTCTCTCCATCAGCTGTAAAAAAAAGGCATATAAAGGAGCTTATAAATAAAGATAAATAAATTCATGGGAAGCCTGTGGCATCACTTGGGAAGTTGCTGAAAATGAACCACTCAGTAAAAAACTGTAGTGGTGCATGCATTAACTTACAGATCACAGACAAAAACCTCAGCTGAAAGAAGTAATGAGATACAAACGTTTTAGATGGAGATGATTTAACTTCTATGGGGGGGATCACTTACTTCTATTGACATTTCTTTTAAAAGAAAAAAAGAATTTTAGCTGGATTAGTTTTGGAATGCTTACCAGGTTTCGGAGTTCTTTTCAAAGCTGCTTGTTGCTGAGGAGGGGGTGGTGGCGGAGGCGGCGGAGGGGGAGAGTCCCTATCATGGCTTATTACTCTGTCAACAGAGCCATATATTGCAAGCGTCAAGCAGTTGTACCAGCCTCTCAGAACTAATCCGTCAGTGTTGACCTAGATTTTAAAGGAGGAGAGAGAACATAAAAGAAACAAAGATAAACCTTTAACTTGCTGCACCCACACTACAAGCTCAGTACCAGTATATATTTACAATGAAATATAGTTCCAGCTATGCCATTGTTAGATTTCACTTACATGTTACAGTAGGATATAAATGCACTTTGCAAATACACGAGGCACAGAATCCTGTAATAGTTTTGAAAGCCTCAGCTTTTTTTATATAAAAAAAGACAGGTGAGCTGTGATGTGAGGGGCATGGGCTGGGCAGAGGGATGTGACTTGATGAGAGTCCCATGGGTCAGATAGAGAGGACTTAAAGGTCACCGTCTGCTTGTGAGCCAGATTTTCTCTACGGCTGGCCTACATGCACAGGTTCTCTAACACACACACACACACACACAAACAAACACACACACACACACACGTGAGACAGCATCTGGTCCCCCTACCATGTGCACTTGGCCCACTCAGACCAAATGTTTCTAATGGGCTTCAGATGGCCTGCACTGCATCACACAATCGACTAAAGCTAATCGTGTCTCCCCCAGAGCATTTCTTAGATGACACTTTGTTTTTAATAAAGCGTGGGAACCAGGTGAGCACCTCTGGGGAAGGGCATTCGAAATGTGATCCTCCTAGACTGAGAAGGCAATTGCTCTGCTCATCACCTCCTTATTTCAAATGATTGTGGGACTCTGATGAGGAGACTCTGATGAAGATCAAAGGATTGAGGCAGGCTCATGAGGTAGATGGCAGTCCTTCAGATAGGTAACAACCAGCACTCTGAACTGCTCTTGGAAACAGACTAGCCACTGGTATGCATGTTTAAGAACTGTTGAGAAATGCTTTCTATAGTTGGCCCTAGTGAAAAACCTAGCAACTGTGTTTTGCACTAATGAAACTTTCTGAGAAGAAAGTACCCCAAGAACATCCCAACACAGCCCAGTGTAGAGGTTACCAGCCTCTCTCTGTACAGGAGTTGTCACTAGAAGGGTCAATCTCAGAATTTACAAGTGATCATTACCTTGGCATTAGGTCTGAAAATTATTGAAGAGTTCTCATCATACTCCAGGCTGTTAAAACAGAAATATGTGTTAAAGGTCAAAGAAACTGCACCAACATCTTTTACAACCAGATTCACAGTGGTACTTTTTCCAAGCAATATCTAATGAGAACGAGAATTATCTATTTTTATAATTAGTAGTAGAATAGAGAAACTCAAAGCCTACATTTTCATTTACTTCAACAGTTTACTTCATAAACAAGGAACAAGGAAACTAGTAGCCAGGCTTACACGGCTTGACTTAGCCCTGGTTAAGTCTTACAATGGCACCAAGATTATGAAAGAACTGCTTACCTTCCTAGCCTGTCAAATACAGGGGCACTTGGTTTGCTGACATTGTTGAAAAACAGGTCTAACTGAAATGTGTGAGGAGATGTTTCACTGAGAAGAAAGCCAAAGTGTAAAAAAATATTTTACAGAACCACAATAAACAAGATAACCAAGCCTTAAAATACCAATTATCATATAGCCACAATCTGCAAGAAGTAAAGAAGTGGGGAGCTTTTTAATAGTATTCGACTATAAAATTAATAAGCCACAACTCAAGGGGAGGTGGAGAAGGGTAATGAGGAAGCACACAGCTCATTCTCAATCCAATAGCTTACAGTTTATCATGACATCTCATCAGGCCATTATCTAATAAAGCTAGCATTGTTGGATTCAAAGGTTGGATACATTGTTATACATTTAATTTTTTTTCACTATCTTAACCATCACATTTGTAATTTTAGGCAAGCTCATCACTTATGTAAGAGGCCTGCAGATCTGTGACTGCACCTCCACCACACATGTGCTATTTGACACTGCACAGATTTGATAAATGATCATAAATGCTTGCGGTCAATAAAGACCCTGATTTCCATAAACCCCCACTGCAAAACCACATCCCCTTTCACCACACTAAATACCATTCTAAAGGGATCCCCCAAACCTTGGAAGTAACTTTTGGGAAAGACAGACAGAAAATGCCACCAGGAGGAAGATGTGGGTGAGCACACTTCTTACTTCCCTTTCCTGATTTGTTCTAATCCTACTTCGACATAATACCCCAATAGGGCAAATAAGGGCTGGAGCTAACCAAAACTGTCTCCAAGCTATGGTTTGCCAATTCACTTCAAACTAAACGAACTTTCCAGGTCTGTGCTAGCCTTGTATTAGGATTGCACAAATCCACTCACCAGTTCATCAGGATCAAGTGACCCTGGCATTCTGGCTATGGCCACTGTCTTGACGCAATCTAGATCCCTCTCTGAGTTCTCATATTGTCCTAAGCTTTGGAAAAGGCTGATTCCAGGGGCTAGTGCTGGATGGATCTAGGAGACCCAAGTTCAACTCTTTCCGTCATTGTGTGGCCAAGGGCAAGTTTCTTCCACATCTCTATGATGGGAGCTACAAGGTTGTTGGGAAGGAGAACATAACAAAATACTTTCCAAATTTAAAATGCTCTTCAAATAACCACTGGTAGGTAGCTGCTAACTACCTCCTTGCTTCAGATGACATTGAGGGAGCGACTGCCTGGTATGACACCACAGAAGAACAAGAATGAGAGCCTGAATACTCCGGCCCCCATATGTACACCATGTAGGTAATTTTTGTTCCTGTACCACATTTGAGTTTGACTTTGAGACTCTTCTGTAAGCCTTTGTTTAATTTGCTTTGAGAGGCACTAGGTGCTAGAAAGCAGGATGTCTATATTCTAAATAAAGAATTCAATTAATCAACTTGCACTTACCCATAAGCTCGGTTTTCAGGTAAGTTAGAATGAGCTCTTACTCCTGGAGGGATGACACGTACTTCATTGATGTAAACCACACATGGAAAGCGAACCACATCTACATTACTACTTTGCTATCAAAAACAAAAACAAAGTGAACAAAATTCATGAAGGTTAAAATATATGGCACAGTGCCCAGAAATTGTCTAAAAGGCCAGCAATGATATGACAGCTGTATCCACCCATTTTTCCTGACAAGTGCCACCCACACTAGGCTGCTTACCATTTGCAGCAGGCAAGGACATAAAAAATAAAATTCAGAGGTGACATTCAGCCACTGAGAGCAGCTTTTGAAGAGTACAAATTAATTTTGCTTTTGTTATATTAATAGTTGCCTACCTTTTTAATGAGTAATTTAATGGCATGCATCCCATACTGAGATGCATTGCAATATTCTTTTTATATACAGTAAGTCTCTAAACTATCTTTCACTCACTTCACACAACCACAGCCTAAGGCATTATCTGGGCTGCTGTGATGTCATGGAATATTCACAACTACTACAGGAAGGGCTGGTCAAACATTGCTGTTAACAAATGAATGTTCAATGTTCTCAAAGAGATAGAAAAAGCTATATTCTGACATCAGGTAACTGAGGTGCAGGAAGAGAAGATGAACCAAGAGGATGATTGGATGAACAGAAAGAATAGACAATGATCCATCAGAGAACTGAGGAACACAAAAAAAGTTTGCAATGTGCTACAGGAAATAGGAGAAAGCAAAACAAAAGGTGTATATGCTGAAAAGCTAGTACAGTACTTGGCCAAAACAAAAGGAAAGCTGCATGATATTAGTGTGAAACACGGTAGTAAAAGAACAAGAAAAGCATGAAGATTTAAAGCTTCACACAATGACTCAGTCACCTATCAGTATTTTAATGTAAATTTAATGGCCATAGCGTGCCTTTATAAAGTTACATCTTGCTACAGATGATGCAGTTAAAAAGTAACCACTACCAGAGGAAGCCTTTCACCAATTCCTTAGGCTGCCATCCTAAAAAATACAGCTGGCTGTTAAGCAAATTGTTTTAATGTTTTTAAAGGTAAGTAATTTTAAGAATGGAATAAAAAAAGTCTACAACTTCTGCTGGTTTTTTGTTTGTTTTGCTCTTCTATTATTGTAATGTACACCATACAGAGGAATTTTATTGAAGGGAAGCACAGAATATTTTTTCTAAATTAATACATTTGTGGCCTATGAAGTCAAACACAACCTACTAGTGACTCTCTAACCTTCTTGTTTCCTACTTGCCCGAAAAATGGCATATTATTGATTTTAGGTGCCTTGAGCACTATTTGGTGGGAAGGCATAATACAAATGTAACGAACAAATAATATACTGAACTAACTGTCAGTATATACTGAAGTGTTGTCAACATCTGATAGATACATGTATCTGATAAGATACATGGCAAGCAAGCTGTATTCAGCTTGGAGGGTAAAAAGGAATGCCTCCACTATATGTAAGCATACTCTATATATACCCCCAGCCTTCTCCAAGGCCAGATGTTGCTTGGCTTCAGCTCCCATTTAACAGTCAGCATTTTCACAAGCATCCTCCATCTGATCTTCATAAGCTTAAGAACACTACAGTCCATCTAATGAATATTTCACTATAAGCACAAGTAGCAACTTCACATGCTCCACATTTGTTGAGTAAGCAAGTGTCTTAGTCTGTGAAGGTCAAGAGGCAAAGTTTAATATAAACTGCAGCATAAATCTGGTTATACTTGCATGATGAAATGTACTGAAATCCAAATAAATGTTCCTAACGCAACATATGGGTCATTTGGCATGCATAGACTCCCCTTTCTCCAAAAAAATAGGCATGCATACGTGTACCGGATATGTATGAGAAAATATTTGAAAATGGTTTCCAGCAGTTCACAGGCAACCAAATTTGACAAATTAATGCTAGCGTCTGTGTAGTTAGCTGCAACAGCACAAACAATAATTTGACAATATTGCTAGAACTCAGTACACCTCACCTGTATTATCATTTTCACAGAAACAAATGATATCTCACACAGGGAATAGAAGGGACTCTACCTGCTCCCTATATCTCATCAAGCCATATAACAGACTGCATTGCATACTTGTGCTTTTGGCAGATTAGAGTAGAGAAAGAGAAAGACAGTAGATGCATTCTACTTTTCACACTATCTCACAACTTAAGAGACTCAAAAGATTTGTTTTACCCAACCTACTAGTGCAGGAGAAAAGAGTGCTGGGCCAGATTCCTATGTCAAGACAGGGGGCATCAGAAGCACAGCTACAGCAACATGCAGATAATTCAGCTGCTTGGAAAGCACGTAGTACTGGACTTTGATGGCTCTATACATTAAGAGTTTTTAACCTCTCTCATCAATAATCTCCTCTACATAATAAACATACAAATAGTGGTAAAGGGTAAAGGGACCCCTGACTATTGGGTCCAGTCGTGACCGACTCTGGGGTTGTGGCACTTATCTCGCTTTATTGGCCAAGGGAGCCAGTGTACAGCTTCCGGGTCACAAATAGGGCAATACAAATTGTCAGTAAGGCTGCACTTACTTAAGATCTCCAATTAGCCTGTGATTGTTTTGACTTAAACTATTGTTGTTACTCCCACTTCAACTGGCTTTTTCTATCCCAGGGGCGGGGAACTATGGCCCTCCTGATGCTGCCGAACTGCAACTCCCATTTCCTCCCACTACTGGCTACATCGGTTGGGCTGGCATAACTTGGAATCCAACAATATTCAGAGTGTGTTATCATGGGTTATAATCTATGTTAGTAATTGCCACAGAGTAGCAGTTATTTCAGATCAAACAACACTTGGACAATTGACAGGCTTTTTATTTTTATTAAAGGTAAGGCATCTCATTCCTATGGTCGAAACCTCCCCCCCCCCAAAAAAAAATATATATATGAAAAAGAAATATGTTTATACTTGTACATGCGTGTGAACCTCTATACAAGACGCAGATGCACCTACTAAAGAAGGAAACGGGTCAGAGCTGTCACCAGTTTCCTTTGTGGGGCTCGAGAGAGGAAAGGGGCTCTAGCCCCGCCCCGAGGGTCCGACCTCTCTGCATAAAATCAACCCTCGTCCCTGGAGCAAAAAAGACTAAAACTCCGCTACGTCCGTCCTCTTTGGGCGCCCGTCAAGCAGAAGGAAACGGCCCTCGCCTCCCCCGTTACCTCTGTGCTCTGGTGCTTGAAAGTGTCTAAAAACAGAAGCTCCGTTGTTGTGTCCGCCGCCATTTTCCTTCGGCGGAAGCACCTCGCCTGACACGAGAAGCACTTCCGGAGTCAAGGAGGAAGGGCAGGCGGCGGAGTGGGGAGCGCATGCGCACTAAGCTTCTTTTCAGCCGTTCGTAAAATAGATGCTTCTCAGCTGCTGCTTTTCCTCCTAAATTTGCCGCTTGGCTAAAAGCAGATCAATGTGCCTATATATTGTTGGAGAAGCAAAGGCAGCGTAGTTGTGGGGGGTGCGGTTAAGGCATGCTATGCAATGTGCCCTTACTTGGGAATAATCCCCATTAATCAAGTGCGTTGTTTCAGAGTCATCTTTCTACGTGGGATCGGGGTTTAGACCTCTGCAGCCTTACTTGGGAGTAAGAAGCATTTGGTACAGAGAGAGCGCCTTCCGAGTAAACAGGGCGTCCAGCTGCGGAAGTTGGGTGAAGAGGAACAAAACTCCTGCACCTTTAATAATTGTGTGTTAGAGGGGATCTCAGTAGGTGTGGCTTGTTATGCTGCTACACCTGCTGAAATTCCCTCTTTCACACAATTATTAAAGGCTCAGCAGCTCTACTCTACAAATTTGTTTCATAAAATGTATATACCACTTAATTGCGGGGGTGGGTCTCAAAATGAAGTTGCATAGAATCCGCTCCTGGGAGTAAGCTCCTTTAAACAGTGAGAATTGCTTCAACTGAACCTGCATAGGATCCAACTACGCTCCTGTGCATACAGTGGTACCACAGGGTTACATACGCTTCAGGTTACACACTCCGCTAACCCAGAAATAGTGCTTCAGGTTAAGAACTTTGCTTCAGGATGAGAACAGAAATCGTGCTCCCGCGGCGCGGCAGCAGCAAGAGGCCCCATTAGCTAAAGTGGTGCTTCAGGTTAAGAACGGTTTCAGGTTAAGTACGGACCTCCGGAACGAATTAAGTACTTAACCCGAGGTACCACTGTACTTGTGTCTGAGTAAACAGCGATACGTGCTTCTAAATGTGTGTAGACTTGCTGAAAATAATTCTATAATCCTCAAACCATTGAACGTTGACAATAACAAGAGCGCCACATCGCAGGCAAACTATGATGTGATAAACATTTATTTACAACCATACTGCTTATAAGCCAGCCTGTACTTGTGGAAGATCTGGGAAAAGTCAGATCCAGGATTTTAAAAATGTGTCCTTCTGAATTCACATTATTATTATTATTGACAAAATATCATACCATCCACCACCACCCCTAAAAACCTACCATTAAATCACAGACCGCATCAGTCTCGGAGGACTGAGCGGTATAAATCACAGGTCTTGTGCTTTTGGGCAGAAACTTGGATCCAAAACCGTACTCCGTCATGCCTGACCTTAGCCATGTCGGCGGAGGCTGATGGGAGCTGGGAGCCCTATAATATCAGAATGGAGAGAAATACCCTAACTATTGCTACATCGGGATTCTCCCTAACTCCCAGAGGCCCAACAGGGATACCTGTGACTCACTTCTGAGTAGATAAGATTGCTCTGTGACTCTCTCCCCCGCAGCCACCCCCTTTTGGCACGGCGACTCTGGCCAGAGGCTAAGAAGGAGCTCTTCGAACCCGAAGCAAGCTCCCACGCGCAACAATCTCGCAGGCGAGCGAGCTGCAGTGCAGTGCGCAGACTCAAAATGTTCCATTGAGAATAGATGTTGGTAATTCTTTTATGAATGGCAGCCGGTGCAGAGACAGTTCGCCCGTAGCCGCTGTGTGCAGACAGGCAAGAATTGCCAGTCTGGAATGATTGACGATATTTTCCCTCCGTGTGTTAGTGTGTGTCTCCGATTGTTGCTTACGGTGCGAAATCGTTTGCCCTGAAAAAGAGGGCGGGGAGTCCTGGAAACACTGAGCAAGTTAATTCCGAGCGCGGCGGCTCCCTCCTCCCAAACCTGATCGCCCAGTCCGGCGGCGCCACAAAGCTCCTGCTCGGGCACTGCTTCCTGCAGGCAGCTGCCCGCCTGGAACTGCGCGCACGGCTTTGCAGCAGCTGCTTCTCCAACCTTTTTTTTGCAGAGAGCGGGAGGGCGGCAGGATGGAGCTGAAAAAAGGCTAAAAAGTGAAATCGGACCAGGATGGGATGGGCATGGAAGGCGGCTCCTTTCTTCTGGAAATCTCATAAGCAAGTAGGAGAGCCACCAAAGAGCTCCAAAATAAAGAGCACACTGTGAGGTTCTAGGAAAATGGCATCTGTCTGAAATCAGTGGCCAAAGCACGCACCACCACCACCACCCCTTCAAAAAAAAAAGGGGGGGACCATGTGCTCCGAATTAACATGAAAAGGAAATATATATAAGCCAGCAACCCTGTCTTGAAACAGGCCACAGGGGGGTAAGACTATTCCCACGCAAAATACTCTCTTCCTCCGCCCTCGCCTTTTCCTGGTTTTGTTTTGCGCTCTGCTGGTGAGTCTGTAGCGCGCAAATCTCAGGCACTCCGCAAAAAAAAAATTAATGCTCTTGTGCCATCATCATGTGGGAAGAGACCTACCATGCCAAGTTGGTTGTCTAACTTGTCTCCGCCTTGCCATTCCCTAGAAACAAAAAAAGCTGCCTTATTCCGAGTCAGAACAATGGATCGATCTAGAGATGCGCCCAGACTCACAGGGTTTCTCCACGGTTTCTCCAGATCTACTTGGGGATGTTGGGAATTGAACCCGGGGAACCTCCTGCATGTGACCCTTCTCCATTGTTTCCGAATAAGCGTCTGGAACTATTATTAATATTACATTTATTGGTCGCTTTTTTGCCACGGCGACTCAAAGCGACTTTTGAGCAAACAAACACACACAATGGGATGGGACTGTAAACCCGCATTCAGTTCAATAGTAGGTATTCTAAGGCTGAAATCCTATGGCCACTTTATTGGGAGTAAACCCCGTTAAACTCAAAGGGACTTAACCTTTTAGGTAGGATTGCACTGCAAGTGCTCAGGATTTGGGGTTGTTTTTCACAGAAGCAAAGAATAGGGAAGGGATCCCAAGGGTCATCTAGTCCAACCCCCTGCAATGCAGGAATCGCAAGTGGATCATACATGACAGACTGCGCCAGCCATCTGTTTTAGGGCACTGTGTGTTCTCAATTTATGTTTTGGCATTTTCTGCTTCATTAAGCCGCCCAGAGAAAGGTGTTACTGTCCAGCCTTCTATAAAAATAAGAAACCACGCTTAATTCGGAAGTAGCTCCCAATGGTGTGAACATAAGGCTCTTGTAGTGGGGTCGGAGAATTGGAACCTTGGAGACCAGGGTTCAAATCTGCAGGTAGCCATGAATGTCAATGTGTGACTTGGGAATAGTTGATGTGAGGAGTAGAGGAGAATATTGTACGCCAATATTTGGAGGAAATAGGGATTTAACTGTAATAATATTATTAATAATAATAATCACTTCCTTGCTCAGAAGTCAGTCCCGTTACTATCAATGGAGTTTCCTTCCTCTAGGAAATGTGCAAAGAATTGCCTCCCGATTCCACGCGTGTTCCTGGAAAATCAGTCACAGGGGACTCACTCTTAGTGAAGAGCGCAGCTTATTGAGGCTTACTTCCTGGTAAGTATGCTATAGATTTGCTCAGTCCATCAGTCCCAGTCGATTCGGTTTCTCACCCCCATGGTCACCATCCTCTCTGTCTAGCAGATTCGGAATGAAATGTCTCCGCAACAGTTGTTTTGAATTGTTTTCTTTTGACCTCAAGCACTCGGAAAACATCTGTCAAAATCTTTCTATCATTTATAGTTTTAGTTAAGTATTCTTATTTATCTACTTGATTTGGGAAGGCAGCTGCACCCATGGCGGACTCTTCAAACTGCTAGCAGCCTGTCAAATCGCTCCGCAGGAAACCAACGCTACCCACGGGACAGCTGTTCATCTCCAATAGTTTATTCCGCAGCTTCGGGCCCAGTGGGCGGTTTCTTGGGCTGCAAAGGCTGCCACAGAGGAACTATTTCCAGCTTCTTGAAAATCTATACAGGCTTCTAGGAAGTCCTTTTGGGTCCCCAGCTGTTGATGGACGGCTCCTATCAAGCCTGCCCGCTGGTATTGCTACCTAGGGAGCGTGGGAGTTTCAGCCCAACACTAGCCAGGGACCCCAGGTTGACCCTAGGGCGGCAGCGAGCTATAGGATCCACCGAGCGAGGGAGCGCGCGATCCAAATTCTAGATGATCCTGAAAGGAGCTGCTGGTTTCCCCGCTCCACCCAGGAATGGATCCTTTCCCCACCGCTGATGCCCGCAGACGAACCGGTCTTTCCATAACCTGGAGCGCAGGGCATCTCAAGGGCAGAGTTAAAAGAACCAGAGAATTCCAGGGTTGTAAGGAAACCCGAGGGTCATCTAGCCCACCCCCTGCAATGCAATATTCCCCTCCCCATAATTGTTTTCAAAGGAGGGGGGAGTAGTAGCAGGTGGGAGGGGACAGATCATATCCTTCAAGGTTATGAAAACCAAGCCTTACGAGGAGCGCTGAGAGGAGAGATGATAGCCATTTGCAAATATCTTCAGGAGGGTAGAACTGGAACCCAGGGCTTCAGGTTTCAAGAAAGGAAATTCCGACTGAACATACGGGAGGGAAAACGCTTTCTGGCAGTAAGCTGTTCAATCAGTGGAACAGTCTCCCTCGCGAGGTTGTAGACTCTCTGCCTTGGGAGGTTTTAAAGCAGAGGTTGGATAAGCCATCTGTCATGGATGCTCCAGCTGAGATTTCTGCATTGCAGGGGGTTGGACTAGATGACTCTCGGGTCCCTTCCAACTTTACGATTCTATGAAGATGAAACCTGGATTGGTCAGACCAATGGGTCTAATCGTGGGAAGGAGGAATATTTATGTCTAAACGGATAGATCCGTACATATCTTTTTGTTGTTGCGGGAGGGGGGGGACCATAGCCGCAGAGGACGCAGATCACATCCTTTGTGTGCAGAAGGTCCCCGGTCAAATTCCCAGTCTCGCGGGGCAGGACTGGAAAACGTCCCCTGTTGAGATGCTGCCCGTCAGTGTCAACGGGACTGGGCTCGGTATAAGGCAGCTTCCTGCGTCCTTAAAACGGCTGTGGAGCAACAGGGAACTAGCCTCTGCTCCAACTTTTTTGCACGACAGCCCTTCATAAATTTGGAGGCAGTTCTCCTTTAACGTTGCTTGACTATATTGTTTCTCGGATCCTCACCAATCTGGGCGGTCGCCTCTTCTCTATCTGGCCGATCTCTGCCATCCTTTCAGATTCCATTTTCTGACACCACTCCGTATGTTCCGTTGTGCGTGTCCTTCCGTTATCCTTGGCACCCAAACAAGAAGAAACCTTGTGCCTGTTTACTTGGAAGTAAGTCTCACTGGGCTCCTTTCCAAATGCACTGCAGCCAAATACAACCTTTATCAGTAGGCTAGTCATAGACAGTTAGTGGCTGGTGCATTTGTTAAAGGGAAGTCCTTGATTCAAGTGTTACCGGTACTTCTGCCATGAGCTCACCAGGTGAGTCCTAAACAAGGCCGCCGCCCCCCAAGCCTTCAAACACTCTCATCCTCTATACGGGGAAGAACGCTGACTTACCTGTCAGGGTTGTTGGAAGGATCACAACCAGTTAACGCACGTGAAATGCTTTGAACAATGCCCGTGATGGATTACTGTTATTAATGTTTTGCTAACGACTACTACTACTTGCATTTATATCCCACCGTTCCTCAAGGCGGCACAGTTCTCCACCCCAATTTATTTTCAGAACAACCCTGAGAGGTCGGTTAGGCTGAGAGTGACCGGTCCAAGATGACCCAGTGACCTTCATGCCCTTTTGTTTCCCAGGTCCTATTAATAATATTTTTAAATTTATCATCAGAAGATCCCCGGCCAGTTCACAAAAGGAAAACACAAAACGAGAATGCGAAACACACAATAAAGCAAAGCCAACCAATAACCCCTCTAGTCCTAGCCCAACACTCTTCCCACTACACCACACTCTCAGCTTTGTAAAATACATAAAACCAACACAGCGCTTTATTTCTTTATTTTGCAGCTCCATACAAAGAAAGAATAAAAAGGCTCCGCTGTGGAGGGGAGCCGGCCAGCCTTTTCCGGGGCTTCCACACTCACGATCGCGTGCGCCTTCGTCTCAGGCAGGGGTCCCCTGGCGCCTCTCCTGGGCTCAATCTCCGTCCCTCGGTTAAAGCCCCTCGGCCTGCTCCCCTGACCCGCCCTCGCCTCCCCCCCCCCCGCCCGGTTGCCACGTCCCTTGCGGGGAGAGAAGCCAATGGGCGGCCTCCCTCAGGTGTGTCTCTCTCACCTGCACCACGTGGGGCGGAGGAAGGGGCAGGTACAGCCACATCCCCAAACAGCCCCGGCCCGCAGCCATTTGCGCGCCTCGCAGGGGTGTAGCCCGCCCTGCGCTGCGGAATTGGCTCCTGTTGCAATTAAGCTACAAAAAGAGGCCGCGTGGGGCAGGCGCCTCCCCCCCACGCCCCCGCTCTCCTAAATGCAGGTGCGGGGCAGGGACTGAGGGAGAGCTGAGGTGTAGGGTTGGGAAGGGGGTAGTATTGCTCCCCTGCACAGGAGAGGAGGAGGAGGAGGAGGAGGAGGGCGGCTTGGGGGGTGGCTGGGTTGGGGGCTGGCTGGGCTGGTTTTGCCAAAAGTTTGGTGAAGGTCCTTCTTCCCGTCCCTCCCTCTGTGGGGCTCATCCCCGTCGGCATGACGACGTCTCCGGGCTACCTGGTCATCCTGTTCGGGACCACCGCCGGAGCCAACGGGGCTCGGCTGGGCTCCGATGAGAGAGAGTTGATCCAGCTGCTGTGGAAGGTGGTGGATCTGACCAATAAGAAGGTACTCCGCTTTCCCTTTTTTGTTTTCTGCGCTAAAAAGTGTGGGCAGGAACTTTCGTGCCCTCGGCAAAACCGAGGTGGGTCGGAATTAAGGTTGTGTACACCATCTATTTAATACCCCCCCAAATCCCATTGGGAACTGCAGTTCACCTCTCACCGAGCTACAATTCCCAGCATCCTTAAACTTCTGTTCCCAGGATTCCTTTTTTGGTGTGGGGGTGCTTTAAATCTGTGAACGCAGCCCAGCTCCCATCCAGTGCACGGTTATTTGGGAGTAAATAAGATTCCATGGGATTTACCTCTTGAGTTGTTAGTGGGGTGTTCTATTTTTAAATATACAGTATATATATGCATGGATTTTGACCGTAAAGGTGTTTGAAAAGAAACTAGACTGCCCCAATAAACCCTTCCGGCTTAAGGAGTGTGCTCGAGGGGTTGTTCAGGCCCGGAGCGGTGCTGCTGGAGCCAGCCCGGCGTCAGAACGCTGCGAGCCCCGACTTCGGATCTCGGCCGGGCCGCGTGTAAACTCTCCGCGTGGTCCCAGTGACTGCCAAGGAGCTTGATTTGCAAGGCTCGATTTGTGCCCCGCGCGCCCTGGGTGACTCAGAAACCCGACGGAACCGGCCTGCACGTGTCTACTCGGAAGTAAACTCTCCCAGATAAGCGGCCGCAGTGTAAACAAACGCTCGAAGAAACGAGGGCCTTGACTTCCAGAGGCTTGGGCCTACATGGGTCAAAGAGCCCGGCGCTGGCCCAGGTTAGATCCGGTTTACCAGCAACCAGCTTGGTCTGTCTTATCTGGGAATGCCTGCAGGGGAGACCTTGGGTTGGAAGGATTTATCTCTTCCTTTTGCCTTCCCCCTCTTCTCCCCGACCCCTCCCTTAATTCCATGGAGTTGGGAAATCTGCATGAGGAGTTGATCGGGCCCGATCACTTGGAGCTGACGGACGAGTGCAAAGAAGAAACCGGCCTCGCCGAGGACCGCCTGGCGCTGGCCCCGCAGCTGGAGCAAGCTCTGAGACAGGTAAGCTAGGCTGGGTCGTGGGAATCGGGTGCATGCAGGTTAAAAGGGGGAGAAGTGCTAAGAAGACGCTCCATTTCTCTCCAGGGATGGGTTGGGCTTGTTTTGGGAGGGGAGGGAAAGCTGAGTCACCGCAGAAGGAGCAGGAAAAAGTCGACCTTCCTCGCCCACGTGTGCCTAAGGAAGACAGGAGATGGCTTTAGACTGTTTTTCTGGTGTTTCAAAGCTCCATAGCCTTGGCATTTGTGTGCACGCTTGCAAGTAAAGCCAGGAGGATGGCTGTTGCTGCTGTAGAGGCATCACTTCAAAATAGGGGCACAGAAATCTGCCTTGCTCTGAGCCAAAACATGTGTCCATTTTGCTCAGTATTCAGACGGGCAGCAGCTCTCCAGATTTTCAGGTAGCAGCTTTTCTCCAGCCCTGCCTAGGGGCATCAGAGATTGAACCTGGAACTTCCTGCATGCAAGGCAGATGATCTATCACTGAGCTGTGGTCCGTCCCCAACTGCTCCACAGTGACACTTACTCCCAGATAAACGTGGCTAGAAATGGCAGTCTTGAAAGGAAGGTGGACCCTGTGATTTCCCTACTGCTGGGTCAGAAAAACCCCCAATTCAGAGTTGGCACACTTCCTTTCCACCTTGTTTACTCCATTCTGTCATTCCATAAGTCTGTGGTTTGTTTTTGGAGTTGAGTAGAGGAAAGACCCGAAGAGTGGGTGCAGTAAATTAAGTCTCTCTAAAGTTGCTGGTCACTACTAGTCACTTCCACACACAACTGACTAGCAAATATATTAAACACACACCCCCCCAGCTAGCTAACTGATAATTGAGCAATTACACCTTTCTCTAGGGACGCGGGTGGCACTGTGGTCTAAACCACAGAGCTTAGGGCTTTCTGATCAGAAGGTGGCACTGTGGGTTAAACCACTGAGCCTAGGGGTTGCCGATCGGAAGGTCTGAGGTTCGAATCCCTGCAACGGGGTGAGCTCCCTTTGCTCGGTCCCAGCTCCTGCCCACCTAGCAGTTCGAAAGCACACAGTGCTAGTAGATACATAGGTACCGCTCTGGTGGGAAGGTAAACAGCGTTTCCGTGCACTACTCTGGTATCGCCAGAAGCAGGTTAGTTATGCTGGCCACATGACCCGGAAAAGCTGTCTGCGGACAAACGCTGGCTCCCCTGGCCAGTAAAACGAGATGAGCGCTGCAACCCCAGAGTCGTTCGCAACTGGACTTAACTGTCAGGGGTCCCTTTACCTTTATCTTTTTACCTTTCTCTAACAAGGAGGGAACTGCAAGCATACAACTGCCTACAAGGTCTTTCCAAAACAGATAAGAGGTTAAATAATAACTCAAGTTACTAAACAAATTTATATGTCCTCATGTGGAACAATGGGCACATTTTCCCTTATTGATGGATTTTAAGAAGTGTTTGGGTCTGTAGTGAATCATAGAATAAATGATGTGCAAGTATTGTAAGGGAAAAAAAATGACTGTGGAGCCAAGCCCTTGGCGTGCCATGTTAGGGGCAATATTTTGCTGCTTGTACAAAAAGTTAGATGAAGAACCTTTTTTAAAATCGTGTTGTTAGAGAGTTATGAAACCCTACAGATGGGCTAATCCTACCATGAGGCAGAGTGAGCCAGTTACCTCGAAACAATTGCTGGGGATGTAGGGAGTGGCCATTCTTCTTGAGCCAGCTGGGATAGCTCAGTTGGTAGACCATTGAGACTCTTTAAGAGTTATGGGTTCAAAGCTTACATTGGGAAAAAGATTCTTGCATTGCAGGGGGTTGGACTAGACAACACTTGTGTTCCCTTCCAATTCTATGCTTTTATGATTGAGCAGCTATTTGCAACCTTCTGAGATGGCAGCAATAACTGTACAGTCATACCTCGGGTTGAATATGCTTCATCTTGAGCGCATTCGTGTTGCGCTCTGCTGCAACCCGGAAGTAACGGAGCATTTTACTTCTGGGTTTCGCCGCTCGCACATGCGCAGACGCTCTAAATGATGCCTCGTGCATGCGTAGAAGCGGTGAAAAGCGATGCACGGGTGCGCAGACCTGCCATTGCTCGTTATGTTTGCTTCTGTATGCGAACGGGGCTCCGGAACGGATCCCGTTCGCATCGCGAGGTTCCACTGTTAGAGGCAATATGTCTCTGAATACTGGTTGTTGGGAACTGCAGGTGGGCAGAGTGCTGCTGTGCTCATGTCCTGCTTGCAGGCCGCCCACAGAGATGCTGTTGGCCACTGTGACGACAGGGCGCTGGAGTAGATGGGCCATTGGCCTGATTCATTGGTGGTAGTTCTTACGTTCAGTGCTTGCGTGTTATTGATCGGATCTGGCTCTCTCACTTAATTGCCTTCTTCCAATATGTCACAGACATGCTGGTTTTCCTTTGGGGGAAATCCCTGACCAAGCAAGCAGGACGAAAGGCCACCTGCCTGGCCCATGCCTTGCAGCTTTCTTCATGTGATGCATATGGGTGCTGCTGCACTGATGCATTGCATTACAGTGGTACCACTGGTTGCGAACAGGATCCGTTCCGGAGGCCTGTTTGCAACATGAAAAGAGTGCAACCCACAGCAGCACGTCTGTGCACGTGTGGGTTGCGATTCACTGCTCCTGTGCATGCGCAAGACGTCATTTTGCGCTTCTGTGCATGCGCCAGCGGTGAAACCTGGAAGTAACCCTTTCCGGTACTTCTGGGTCACCGCAGGACGTAACCTGAAAGAACGTAACATGAAGCAAACCTAACATGAGGTATGACTGTACATCAGCTGTCTTGAATAAGCAGCACACTGGTGTCAATTGGACAATGAGTGAGGGGTACTGAGGTGTTGGAGGACTGTGTGTGTGTGTGTGTGTGTGTGTGTGTAGCATGTGGTCTACCTCATACTGGGTCATCTTAGTCCAATCCCCTGCAATGTAGTGGAGCATTTTGTCCAAATGCCAGATTGAACCAAGATCCAGTGGTTAAGCTGGTCAGATTCTGTTTTGGGGCTGACGTGAGGTTCATATTCACCTCAGGAAGCAAAGTAACTTGGGCCAACCCTGTGTAAAGATTTGCTGAAGGTTGCTCATATTTAATTGTGTATGATCAAGATGCTATTAAAAAAATTCTGCCTCTCTAGTAGAAATTGTGTGTGTGGTTTGTATTAATGGAGTCATTAGCTATTCAGACATAAAGCTCACTGCTTGACTTTGGCCAGTCACATATTCTTGTCTATCCTACATCACAGACTATTATGAGGGTAAAAAGGAGCAACACTGTGTTCTCCTCAGAGTTTTTTGGAGGAAGGGCAACTAAATCCACAGTGCAAAAAATACCTTAACAACATCTATCTAACTTGCAGCCTTGAAATACACCTAAATCTGCTGATGTTCAAATATTCTTTATTAATTTTGCTGTACCTACACTATCTCTTGAATGGTTGTTTGCTGTTGTGCATTTTTGTGATTCCTCTTGCATTTGTTAACATGTTTTTTGCAGAAGCCTATTTTGGCATTAAGTGGTATAAAAATTAATTACATTTCGTTAAATAAATAAAAATAATATTTTGGTTTGAAAGCCACTTCTGGGACTTTGTGATTGAAAAGCAGGGTACAAAGTAATGTAAGCAGCACTCTGATTTGGGCAGGTAGTGAATCCTACTGAAAGCATAACTGATAAAAAATATTTATCTAGTATTGCAAATTGTACTTTCAGGTTGTAAGTGGATTTTTCTTTTTCTTTTTGTGTCTTGTAACTTTTAGTTTAACCAGTCTGTGAGCAATGAACTAAATATTGGTGTAGGTACCTCGTTCTGCCTCTGCACAGATGGGCAGCTTCATCTCAGGCAAGTTCTTCATCCTGAAGCTTCCAAAAAGGTAAGAAGACTAATATTTAATTAATTCTGACCCCTTCTGACAATCAGGATATGCATGAATCTATTGCACATAGTTTTGCTTAAAATGAAGTATTTCTCGTCACATTTCCCGTTTTCTGAAGTCACTGATGTACGGGGATGTGTAAAAGAAGAAAATGGTTTGTTTTTCACAGTCCAGTCTTGTTCTTTTTTTGGGGGGGGGGAGCTACAGGACTAAGTATCCTTTCTTTACATATTTCTGTTACATACCAACTGCAGTTCTTGCCTGTAATTTCTATTGAGTAGTATAATGACCCAACATGAATTTTAATGTTGAGCACAATTGCATTTTCAAAGCAAAATTGATTGTTAGATAGCATGCTTGCAAGTGTTCCCAGATCTTGCTGCCATAAACAGTATTTAAATCCTAAATGCACTTAACCTATGTACACTTAACTTTGATTAAGACTCATTGCCTTCAGTGGGATTTACATCTGAATAAAGTATGCATAGGATCAGGTTGCATATAAGAATATTCATTTTTGGCTTGGACCTAATCCTTGGTTGGAAATCCGGCCAAGTTTTATCTGGCTGTGATCATCTACTCTGGTAGGATCATGTTTGCAAAAATGGAGTGTACTCTACTTAGCTCTTCCTCTGAAAACGGTTTGCATGTTTCATTTAAGTTATAGCTGGCATTGCAGACTTGGATCATATATTGCCAGTCTTAAAAACAACTACACTTTGCTGGCTAGTGTTTGCTTCCAGGCGCATTGCAGAGTAACCTTTAAAGTACCGAACAACTTGGGACCCATGTACTTGATGATGCCTACTCCAAATCAACCTGCCTGCATTTTAAGTTCATTTTCTGATGCCCTTCTTCAAATGCTACTTTTATCACAGGGGAGAATTGCTTCAACAAGGGAGGTGGCCTATTTTTGGTACCCCAGTTGGGTACCTTTCCAGGGGGGTATGTCTGGTCCCAACCTTGTTTACTTGTAGGTGCCAGACAAAAACATTTTATTTCTGATGACTTAAATATTTTAAAACTTGACAACAACTACTGCCTGCCTATATCTACTGCTTGTTTCCTTATATTATCTATTTTGTTTTGCTTTGTGTCTTATTTTTTGTAAATTACCTTGCAATCCATTGAGATAAAACGTGTGTAAATATTACCAGTAATGCAGTGGTCGATCTTCCTTCCCAAGCAATGCTTGCTTGGAATTTATGCTGCTTCTGTATAAGAAATCTACGTATGCAGCGTTGCGTATGTACTACATCGCAGGTACACTGCATGTAGATTTCCAGCGCATGTGACAGCAATGCCAGTAAAAATCACATGTGAAGCAATTTTTACTTTGGCTGTAGCTGATGCATTTTGCTGCTTAATCTATCAGTCATCTTTTCAAGGAGATTAAATCTGTGCTCCGCACCTTTCAGATCACGTTGTTGTAGATCTTGAAATTCTGGTCCTGAACAATCTGTGCTTTCCAAGGGTTCCTAATGTTACAGTAGCAAAAATACATACGTGTTTTGAGTCTTGTTGGGTTTTTTGTTGCTTTCAAAAATAAGGAAGAACACCAGTAAACTCATCTTTCAACCCATTATAAAGAGAATACATATTCTCTTAGTAGTTGGGTGGGCAGTCTGGAGTTCAGCACCACCTGGAGAGCCCCACAGTTTTCATCAGCTGTGAGGCTTGAAGCAGAGGCAAAACAGAAATCAATCTGACACAGAAGTATGCCTCTTTTTTTTTTTTACTTTCCACTTCAGCCCACCCTCCGCTATGTAAATCAGTGCCTGAGGCATATTGCCCTATAATAGGATCACATTGCTAGTGATGTGCCAACAGAGCGGGGGAGGGAATGAAGCTTTTTAGCCATGCCCAAGGTTCTAAACCATGTCAACTGCAGCTAAAATAATAATAACCCCATTCATAAATATATAGTGGTGCAATGCATTTGTCCTTTCTCAAAAAGCCTTTGGGGTTGAGTTGATATGAAACATAGCAATATACGGTACATACGTATGTGTGTGTGTGTGAGAGAGAGAAAGAGAGAGAGAGATGGTACTATTTATTTGATCATTAGAGCAGTCTTTAAACTTCTATAAAATAACAGAATAATGGATGTGTGCGAAATCTGGCGTTCATTTGGGATAAGCTGCGTAGCTCGTCCATAGTTCTTCTCGTGAGCATTGCAGACTCTTCCAATCTTGCATCTTCCAATATATGCACAGGTACAAAAAATGCTGTGTGGAAGCGACTTCTCTATGTCTCTTCTATATAGCCAGGCCAAGCCCAGGGTTCAGGGAGCTCAACCCTGCATATAAATTAGAGAGGAGGTTTTAAGTTGGGATGTTCTTTATGGAAATGTTTTCCATAATAAGAGAGCTTACTGGAAAAGATGGAGAGTTTCTTGCAAGAACGGGGATCCTTTGATCCTCCAGATCTTGCTGGCCTCAGACTTCAGCATGATCAGCTGTTGGGGCTAATGGGAATACAGCAACATCTGGAAAGCCATAGGTTCCTCATACCTGGCTTACAATTCTGAATGAATGTGTGGGTGGTGGGTTCCCCCCCTTCTTTTGCACTTTCTTTTGCACAAGACTATAAATGTGGCCTGGAAGGACCATGGCAGGAATCCAACATAATACAATGGCAATTGTTCCATCAGTGTGCAAGCTTTTCAGCTTGCCAGGTGGAACAATACCCCCTCTCCCCCCTCCACATGCTAGTTTGGGGGTTCTCCTAATCCCCCCATCATTTTTGGGTGTGTTGGGTGTGTACAGAGGGAGGCAAGAAGCCCCACTCTTTTAACAGGGACCCTTGCACTGGCTTCTGCTAGTGGGGCTTGTTAGTTGAATCCTGCCCTTAGTCTGAGATGATGTGTTTGCCTTTTCAAATGAGTTCTGCAAAACCTTTCTTGGCTCTGTTAGTCTTCATTTAGTGAGTAATTGTGAATGGGGCACAATTTCTTATTAAAAGACACTGAGGGTAAGCTCTCACGAGGGGAAACTTAGATACCGATAAGTGATAAAAAGTTGACTTGCAGCTTACAAAACGGTTTCCTGTAAGGCTAACTGAGCATGCTTTCAACCTGATAGTGTACAAGCTACACACCTTGACTTACTAGAACTAACATGTCATTTTTTCAGAACATCTTGTTGTCTGAATGTTTCTACTCATTTTTTGATCTGCGGAAGGAATTCAAGAAATGTTGTCCTGGCTCACCTGAAATCGACAAATTAGATGCTAAAGCCATGGCGGAATGTATCCTTTTAAAATGAATGAAGTGTTAAGAGCAGTGCAAGTTTAATCTTTAGAGCGTCTGGAAGAATTGTGATTCACTTCAGCTTGCCTTTGAAGCTCCTTTCTTCAAGGTTCTCCTCTTTAAGACCAGTCAGAGTGTCCTTGGAGGCAGAAACACTCTCTGGTTCTTGAATGTTGCAATTTCTGATGTTAGATTTTTGCTACAAGACCACATCTTGTTTGCTGCAACAGACTTGGCACAGGTACCCCTCTACTCTATCAGTTCCAAAGTTTACCCTTGGAATTTAGAGCAGATTCTCTCTCCCGGCTTTTGTGTTATTTGCACACAATTCTGCCTGGCAGGGTGTATTGCGATTAGTTGCAGAGCTTAATCAGACCCCTATCAACTATTGGGGCTGGGACTGAGGGGAGGAAGGGGGACTGTTCCTGGGTTTCTCCACAGTAGTGTTCTTAATTACACCACTATTGCAAGCACAACATTATGCTGCTTGGTTGCTCTGTGGACTTCTCTACCTGAGTTAGAGTCCAGCAACATCTAGAGGGCCACAAGTTGACTACCCCTGCCCTGTGCAGATTGGTTCTTTAGGTTCCACTGCCCTGGGGATTTGGAACCTCTGAATTTCATCCCCAGCCACCATGAGCTGGGGATAAGGGATCATGCTATTGTTAAATCTTGTTTGGTTACCTCACTGTGAAATTTCGACTGTAAAGAGGGGAAGCAAATAAGGAGAGCACATTTTGAGCTGGAAAAAAATCAGAGGGGAATTTTTCAGTTTCTGATTCAGCCACCTGCAGCTGCTTTTCATTTTTTCTTTTAAAAAAGGAAACGTTGGGCTTAACATGTGTCAGCCATGGGACATCTAATCCAACCCTCCAAGGTCTCTCTTGCTCTGCCGTATCTTTTGAGTGGGAGGCATAACTAGCCTTTCTGTCAGACTCATGCAAAGGTTTGGTATCATGCTCACCACACAACCCAAACTGAAGCTTTTTAATCGGTTGTAAAAGTAACTTAACAAAGGGGCCAATGGCAGGTGGCGGTTTGGGGAGGCAGTGCTCACCTGCTGGTACTGCTTACCAGGAGGCCGGGACGAGGTGGTGGGAAGGTCAGTGTGGTGCCTATGCTGTGGCAGAGCCAGTCAGCTGGTGGGAGGTCAGGTACACTGCTGCTGCACCACCACCGCCAGGCCATCTACTACTGAATGAGGCCCATGTATCCGAGCCACTGTGGTGTAGTGGTTAGAGTGCTGGACTAGGACTTGGGAGATCAGGGTTCAAATCCCCACTCAGCCATGAAGCCCACTTGGTTGACTTTGAACCAGTTACTATCTTTTTGCCTCTTTTCTCACCTCGAGCTCCTTTGAGAAAAGGTGGGATATAAATTTAATAAAACATTAGCCTTAAATTACAGATAGGTAGCCGTGTTGGTCTGCCATACTCAAAATAAAAAAATTCCTTCCAGTAGCACCTTAAAGACCAACTAAGTTAGTTCTTGGTATGAGCTTTCGTGTGCATGCACACTGGTATCTGAAGAAGTGTGCATGCACACGAAAGCTCATACCAAGAACTAACTTAGTTGGTCTTTAAGGTGCTACTGGAAGGAATTTTTTTATTAGCCTTAAATGTTATTCGACGATAGTTACTACAAGCACCCTACTGTTGCGTCTGAAGCCACAGCTTTCTCACCTTGTGGTGGTCTTCTCTGAAGCTTTCCATTACTTTTATTTATCAACTTTATACACTATCCTGGCCTTCTTCCCAAAGGAGCCTAAATACAGGATTTCAAACAAGATCTAACTAACATCGAGTCCTTTTCCTTTCTAGTGTATTGGCAGCAATGCTCCTGTTAAGATACGACATTGGCTTTTTGTGCTGCAGCATCACCTTGCTGACTCAAGTTCCCTTGGTCCATTACAACTCATGTGCCAGCCTTAGTTGCCCATCATGTTATGTAGCCATAAATGATAAGGCATCGCCTTGTGGGTTTATCAGCCTAGTTCCTCGGTCTGAGATCTTCCCACCACGCTGACCAACGAGCTAGGGAACTGACTGTTCCAACTTGGATCCTAAAGTGGCCCTGTGTTTTACAGCTATCTGCTTGCATTCCCTGCCCCTGCTTCAGTTCATCGCCGTTCTCCACTTGCAAAGCTCGCTCGGCTAGTTTCTGGTTGCAGATGCCTCAAGGGTGGAGTGAATCAGGCTTGCATGGCTGCCCATAAATCATGTGCCTTCGGAGGATACATTCTGCTGTTCCCTTAACAGTCAGACATGCAGAAATCATTACATGGCCAATATGAGTATACTTGCAACACGAAATGCCCACATGACTTGTTTGGGTCAAGGCTTTTGAAATTCCATTCAAATGTTTGAAGGAAATAGTTTCATCCTCCCAGCACTGTGCCACTTAGGAAACAGGCTGGGGCAGTAGCCTTTAGTTGGAATGTAAAATTATACAAGATGATGGTGATAATTTTATTATTCGTACCCCACCCATCCGACTGGGTTGCCCCAGCCACTCTGGGCAGCTTCCAACAGATATAAAAACTTCCCTATACAGTGGTACCTTGGTTTACAACCATAATCCGTTCCGGAGGTCCGTTTGTAAACCAAAACAGGTTGTAACCCAAGGCGCGCTTTCACCAATGGGGCCTCCAAAAAAAAATTGTTTGTGATCCAAAAAAAGGTTGCAAACCAGGACACACACTTCCGGGCTTGACGTGTTTGTAATCCAAAACATATGCAGACCAAGACGTATGCAAACCAAGGTACCACTGTACTGTACAGGAAAATTATTTGATTATTTATTTGTTGCATTTATATCTCACTGTTTTTCGAAGGAGCTCAAGGTAGGATAGATGGTTCATCCCCCACATCAACCCTCATAATCTTCCCCTCATAATCTCCACAACAACCTCTGTGCGGCAAATGAGGCTGAGAGGCAGTGACTGAGCCAAGGCCACCCAGTGAGCCTCAGAGTTTGGCAAGAGCCTAAGTACTATGCCATGCTGGCTCTCAAGTTATCGGAACGGTGTTCTGAAAAGCAATTTGAAGTAGCTATGGCAGGCGAACCTGCACTTGTACTACATGATGTGTAGGCTTGAACACAGGAGGGCAGAAGTGTAGAGAGAGTAGGGAATATGCATCGCACCGAATCCTAATTTTGCCAAGTGCATCTCGCATTCTCCTAACCTTTGCATATTTAGTCTTACGAAGGTTCCCAATTGTAAGGAAGGCAGGAGGTGCAGCACACTGCTGGGAGTGGGACTGACAAACACCCCCCCCTCTTCCTCTAGTCATTTTTGCCTCTGCTATTCAGTATGCTGCTCTGCAGTACAAACATCTTGTGCATGAATAGCTAGTGCATCAGGTAAAAGCCCAGGCAGAAGTCTCTCTTTCTCAAGAGATGCTTCTCTTCCATTTGCAAAGAGGTTCTCTCTCATGGGGAGCATTCAGGGAGATGCCTCCTCCTGTCTTCTGAAGTGGTACAGCCCTAGGAGGCAGTCTTGGGGAAAGACATGAAAGCTAGGAGCTAAATGTCACCTTAAACCTAGTTTATGGACGCAGCAATGGAATGTCTAGGCACACTTTTTTATAAGAAGAATACAAAGCTGAAAATGAATGAACTGCCCCTAAAATATTATGTTCATTTTTCACATGGTGTAGTCCTTCCCCAGCCCAACCCCCTAATACAGTGGACCCTCTGGTTACATACCACTCTGGATACGTAACTTTAAAGTTATGAGTGCGGCAAACCCAGAAGTATATTCTTCCGGGTTTCGCCACATGCACAGGAGCGGCACCTCTGGTTATGGACCCCCCAGAACAAATTCAATCCATAACCAGAGGGTCCACTGTATTCTTAATAGGGTCTCTTCTCGAGTCTTCAGAGAGTAGCTGGAAGTGGGGAGGCAGAAAAAGGTTCTCCTTTCCTTCCACTCTGCAGTTTTAATCTGAAATCTTAGGCGCAGTACTGTGCCCAGAGCTCAGAAACTGCTCGCACTAATGAAATTCCCTGTCACCAGATGCAACCTAAAACAATGGGAGTTTTGAACACTGCTAGGAGGATTGTGTTGGGTTCTCCCCCCACCCCCTGAACATTTTTCATTGGCTTTGAGATGTTAATGGTTTGTGGAAAAGGATAAATGCTAGTCGTAGATCAGCTAAGAGTCTAGACTCTGACTTCATCAAGCATGTCTGATTCAATTTCAACCAATGTTACACTGACAATTTGAGGAATCGTATAAAATGGAAGAAATGCTGTGGTTGGTAATCTACAGGATACTCTGTCAGAGTATCAAAGAGGAAAAAAATCTAATAACGATGTGCAGATCAATGGCCAGAGCTGCTAATGCAGCATGGCAATGTCAGAGCCATTAATTGTGAATAACTGGGAACGAAACCATTTTATGTAGGAAAAGGAATATTTCTCATGCAAATGCTTTCATGCAGAGGTTTGCAGTGCTGCAGAAGCAAAGAGTCTCATTTTGTGTTTGACAATCTGTTTTATAAAAATAAATCTGAAGCATAAGGAGTGTAATGGATGTACTTAGTTCCAATATATACGATCATATACAAAAATTACTTTTCATATTTTGTGTGTGTGTGATATATAAATAGAGATACATATGGTTAACATATGGTTACATTGACTAAGGAAGTAGTAGGGACATGGGTGGTGCTGTGGTCTAAACCACTGAGCCTCTTGGGCTTGCTGATTGGAAGGTCAGCAGTTTGATTCCCTGCGATTCCCAGCTCCTGCCAACCTAGCAATTCGAAAGCATGCCAGTGCAAGTAGATAAATAGGTACCACTGCAGTGGGAAGGTAAGCGGCGTTTCTGTGCGCTCTGGTTTCTGTCACAGTGTTCCGTTGTGCCCGAATTGGTTTAGTCATGCTGGCCACATGATCCGGAAAGCTGTCTGTGGACAAACGCTGGATCCCTCGGCCTGAAAGTGAGATGAGCGCTGTACCCAAAAGATGCCTTTGACTGGACTTAACCATCCAGGGGTCCTTTACCTTTTACCTTTAATGAAGTAGTTCTTCACACAGCACATAGTCAAACTATGGAACTCGCTCCCCCAGGAGGTAATGACTGCCACTGACTTGGATGACTTCAAAAGAGGATTAGACAAATTTGTGGAGCACAGAGCAATCAATGGCTACTAGCCAGGATAGCTGTGCTCTAACCTCCACAGCTGGAGACAGCAGTGCTTCCAAACCAGGTGAGGGGAGAGTGCATTTGTGCTCACGTTCTGCTCGCTGGTTTCCCACACACATTGGTTGGCCACTGAGAACAGGATGCTGGACTAGACAAGCCATTAGCCTGATCTAGCAGGCTTTTTCTTACGTTACGTTTCTTACCTGTTTCATTAGTGTAATAGATTTATGGCTTAGTGATTAACTTCATCATTCCAAGATCAGAGGAAACACGTTTGAAGCTTTAAAATTTTATATCGTGCGTCAGATCTCATCAAGATTGTGAATATTTTCCTTTTGTACATTTCCAGCTCTTATGTTTCTAATTACTCTTTTAACAGTATGGTGGCTGGGCAGATACCTAGATGTGGAGGATATGAGAGAACAGGCCTAGGGACAAACACCACAGTGAATCGATACAGGTTGATAGCTGGCCCTGAAGCATAATCTGTTTAAATTGCCGCTTTAAGATTCTTGACTTAACACCAATGCTCAGATCTGAATCTTGACAAGAGCAGTTCACCACAGAATTTTGGAGCGTCTCAGGTGGAAGACATGGGAAACGTCATTTTAACACTCATCTCAGAACCATACAGTAAGCTGTTTCTGTTTTTCCGGTTGCCTGTTCCTGGTAAATCTGTCATCACTTTGTCCTTTGCGTCTGATTGACAGGGATGACTTGTTTTTTTTAAAAGAAATTTAGGATATTCAGGTGTGCCATAATTTCCTCCCTTCCCCACTGACTATCCAGGTACTAAAGGCTGCTGAGCCAGTTCTGTTGCAAGATTAAATGTTTCGAACTAGACTACCAGAAAGCCAGCTTAGGAACTTAGAAATCAGTAGAATGAAAAGGAAATTGTGGCACAGTGGCAGGAAATCTGTGGCTCTCAAGATGCTGGTGGACTCCAGCTCCCATCAGCCCCAGCCGGTGTGGCCAGTGGATGGGCGTGATGGGAGCTAGAGTCCAGCAACATCTGGAGGGCCACACAGCTCCCCGATTCTGCTATAGCCCTCTTTCCTCACATGAAAGTACAACACAGATGCAAAGAGGCTGTGGGGATCACATGCTCAGCCTGAGAGTTCTAAATCACACGAGGAACTTACACAGAAATAATAAGACTTCCTGCCATGGTCATCCATAGTGGGTGGACCATAATCTCCAGTTTCTCAGCTTCCTTTCTTTTTAAAATTGGGGTACGTTTCTAGCATGTTGTGGAATTTAACAGATAAGACAAAATATGCAGACACGATTCCCATTTTTGTGAGAATGAGTCTGCTCATCATATTTTAGTGTTTTACTCCTCACCCCAGAGAAAACGTCCTGCGGGTACACATGCTCCCTGCTTTAAATATTCTCATGTGAGGGACTGAGAGGAGCTGCACAACTTTGGAGGCAGAGACTAAACATGGAGCTCTGTAACCCTGCTGTTGCCTTTTTGCACAAGTCACACTCTATTTACTAAAAACACACCAGCTTCAGAAGCAGCTCCAGGCTTAGTATGGTTGGCAGAGAAGAGGCTCCATCAATGTGTAATTGTTGGGTTGACTTGAGGAATCATGCAGCAGTTCTTGAGACAAGAAGTGCTTTTTCGAGATGTGCAATTGTCCCCTTCTTTGGCAACATGTTGGAATTTCGCTAACTTCATGCTGCTGTGTTTTGTAGATCACACGTTTTCGGATCCAGAAAGGGTGAACTACAAATTTGAAAGTGGGACCTGGTAAGTGCATGCTCTTTTTGTAACGTGGGAAAGCAACAGTTTCTTTCCATTTTGAATCTGGCCTGCTGTTTCCCTTAGAATACTGTAACTTAGGGGCAGGGAAATGGATCCATACCTCCACCGCCAGGCATCTTGCTTGTGGTGTCTGGGTGACTATGGTTAAGAGCTAAAACGTTGTGCTAGGTGGACTAATGTTCTGACCCAGCATTTTTTAAAAAAATTATCATTACAATTAAACTCAACCCTCCTTCCCAGGAGCAAAGGATAGCATACTTTGTTCTATTCCTGTATAATCCTTGCAACCACCCTGTGAGGTAGATTAAGACTTAAGCGATGGTGACTAGCTAAGCAGGTCAGTTGAAATTAAGGGACATAAATGAGGCATGGTCGCTAACTTTAGTGGGTATACTCTGAGTAAATGTTATTTTACTACAACCCATAGCCTTAAATACATTTCACTACCTGCAAGGAGCTTACAATATAAAAGTGATAAGCTGGGAAAGAGACAAAGCAGCAAGACTGCCACAGATAGTCTATTCAAAACATCTGCAGCCTAGTGGTGACAACATTGGCTCTTGGTTTGTTTGTTTTTCTCTACTTCCATTTTTGAAGATTACAGCATATTGGAGGACGGGCCCATAATTTCAAAACTGGCTGAGATTCTCTTTTTGGGGGGTAGGGGTGGGGATAAATCTCTCCCTGACTTGTTGCGAAAGCATTTTGAAAAATGTGGAATGTGAGCCTATAGAAGATATCCCTGACTCTAGCCATGGTTCATGATGATAGGCAAGTTTTAAATATATATCCTTTTGCTTGATCTGCAGCAGCAAGATGGAACTTGTAGATGATAACACCATAATCCGAGCAAGAGGCTTACCATGGCAGTCATCGGACCAGGACATTGCTAGGTTCTTCAAAGGCCTTAACATTGCCAAGTTAGTTCTCTCATTTAGTAACGTTTGTTATTTTCAGCCATGTTCTCAAAATGTTTCCTGGAGTTGACGTATTGGCTGCCCTTGGCGACCAACCGAAATTTGTATTTGGCATGACCCTGCTAAATACAATGAAGGCGAAATGCGACTATTGTAGGGGTGAGACCCTGCTCCCCGGCTCATGGCTAAGAGAGAGGACTGGAAATTTACCTCCCTTGCCCCAAGCCTTAGACGAAGTGTGGGGACTGGACATGCTTGCTGAGGTTAATGGGAGTTGTAGATCAGCAACATCTGGCAGGCAAAATCTTCTGCACACCTGCCTTTGGCACTCAGGAAGCAGTGGGAAAACTCATGGCTTTTGAAATGTCTCCAAGACTCAGTGAAGGAACAGAGTCTCCCTGGGCCTAGGTGAAAGGCAGGGGCTCTCCTTCATCCCGCGTTCTTGCCAGAAGAAAAGATGCCCTTGCCAGTGGCAAGCTAGTGAGTGCATTTGTGGATCCTTTACCTTACTTTTTTCATTTCCTGAGTTGCCCAGCAGCTGAGTTAAAAACCAGGTAAAATACAATCACAGTGCAGCAAAACCACAGCTAAAATAGTTTGCTTTCTGTTTGAAAAAATGGACTTTAATGTCTTTTTCTGGACTATCTGAAATTGGCGTGGATGGAAAGGTGGTCAACTTATGGCCCTCCAGATGTTGGTGGACTATTATTCCCACTGAACCTGTGGCCCAACTGTTGCCAGTCACTTGATTCTGTCATAACAACAGATGACAACTTCAGATGGGCTTGTTGTCATCAGATTGGCAGGGACAGCAAGCCCTGCTTTGCCTTTTCGCAAGTGCGGTTTGCATTCAGACCACAGCTGTGAGCAAAGCTGTGAACAAAGTTATGTGCAGAGAGGGAAAATGTCTGTTGCAGAGCCAATTTGAATGAACAGCACTTTAGCCTCCTGTTTGTTCCTTTGCAAAGACCTCTTTACCTGACATCTGGTGTGGGGCTGGCAGGAATGTTTGACGGACCCTTCTCAGATATCCTCTTTTCATATTCCCATGATTCATATGCATGAATAAAAAATATCCTTGTCTGTACTTCCTTGAATTAATTATTTTTTAAAAACTTTGCAGTAAGAGAACCCCTATTATATAGCAGGAGTGAGTAGTTGAATTCTCAGTCTGTATACAATTATGTAATCTTCTTGCTTTTTAGGGTGTCTGTTGCAGAGCCAATTTTTTAAAAGTGCACACTATTGATTAAAAAGGTGCTTAATAAATAAATAAATACTGAGTATTTTTAAAATGCCAGTAGTGGGAACATTTCAGAAGTGAAGGACTTTGCTGCTGAGGTTCACATGCAAGTAGCTACTTCTGCAAGTAGCTACTCCTGCTTTCAAAAGGGAGGTGTGAATGCACCTAAGAACACCCAGTGCGGCTTGCCTTTGACTTGTGTAAGTGCTGGTTTTGCAAGGTGAGACATAATGCTTACGGCTGCCTCTGTTTGCTGCCTTAACTCTTTAGAGGCGGGGCCGCACTTTGCCTCAACGCCCAAGGCAGGAGGAACGGAGAAGCTCTTGTCAGGTTTGTCAGTGAGGAGCACCGAGATCTGGCGTTGCAAAGACACAAGCATCACATGGGGAACCGGTACATTGAGGTATGTTGCTCAGGCTCCAAAATTGGTGTTTGGATTAAATGATACGGAGGGCTTCTCCCAGCATAATCATTTCCCTTTCCATTTCTCAGGTGTACAAAGCAACTGGGGAGGACTTCTTGAAAATTGCTGGAGGTAATTGTTCTTTAATCTGGTGATGGGTGTTTTTTTATGGTAGGGTTTTAAAGTATGAATTTACTATTCTGTACACTACTTTGACACTTTATGATATAAAGCAGTATATAAATGTTTTTTGCTTTGCTGATTTATTGCATTTATATCCCACCTTTTCCTCCAAGGAGCTCCAGGTGGCATACGTGGTTGTCCCCCTCCTTGTTGTCATCCTCTCATCGACCCTGTGAGGTCTGTTAGGCTGTGACTGGCTCAAGGTGTGAGTTGCATGGCTGTGTAGGAATTTGAACCCTGGTCACCCTTGTCTTACACTCCCAACTGCTGTGTCACACGGGCTACCTAGCATGTTATTACATGGTCAAATGAAACTGTACTATGGAGTTGAACGTTTTGTCTATCCAGCCAAATCTCTGCGCCAGATCTCTCTCTGCCATTAAGCTTCCAGAGTGGTCTGAGGGACAGCCTCCCTGCCCCCTCAGATCAGGTATTCTCTCTTTGGAGGTGCATTTTATATAACTTGGCACTGATCCAGAGGCACCAGTCATATTTTGAGAATATGCAGTAAGGTAATGTTCCAGGGCCGCGGTGGCGCTGTGGACTAAACCACCAAGCCTCTTGGGCTTGCCGATTGTAAGGTCAGTGGTTCAAATCCGCATGATGAGGTGAGCTCCTGTTCCTCTGTCCCAGTTCCTGCCAATCTAGCAATTCAAAAGCATACCAGCATGAGTAGATAAATAGGTACCACTGCGGCAGGAAGGTAAATGGCGTTTCCATGTGCTCTGGTTTCCATCAAGGTGTTCCGTTGCACCAGAAGCGGTTTAGTCATGCTGGCCACATGACCCGGAAAGCTGTCTGTGGACAAACACCGGCTCCCTCGGCCTGAAAGCAAGATGAGCACCGCAATCCCATAGTCGCTTTTGACTGGACTTAACCATCCAGGGGTCCTTTACCATTTTACCTATAGTAATGTGGCTTCAAAAAGAATGGGGCACTTTTGGAACACTGGCCAACATAATACAGTGGTACCTCAGGTTACAAACACTTTGGGTTACAAACACTTTGGGTTACAAACTCCGCTAAGTAGTACCTCGGGTTGAGAACTTTGCCACAGGATGAGAATGGAAATCGCGCTCTGGCAACAGTGGGAGGCCCTATTAGCAAAAGCGTGCCTCAGGTTAAGAATGGTTGCAGGTTAAGAACGGACCTCCAGAATGAATTAAGTTCGTAACCCAAGGTACCACTGTTTCTGTGTCGGTTTATTGAGGGGGGGTTGTTGTGGGGAATTATTGCTTGCTTGTTGTTTTGTTAAGTATTTTCTGTTTACATGCTGTAAACCACTCTTTGACCTTCAGATGAAGGGTGGTATATTATTATTATTTATTAAAAATAATAATAGACTGGCATAAAATTGGATGTGGAGAGAGCAGCCACGAAGGTCTCAGCTATTCAGACGCTACCAATGCAGTGTAGATGGGACTTGCATTGTACAACATTAATGTATGAACTGGGCCTTAATGCAGAACTATTCAGTTGAAAGTATGAAGCGGCTGTGCCGCAAGCTTTCCTTGCCCTGCCACTGTCATGCAACTCTGATTATACTTTTTCTAAGCTCCCTGCATAATTTGGAACCCTGATCACCCAGGGAGCGAACATGGGTGCAGCAGGTTCCCCATTGCAGATGCTTTTTATGAATGTTGAAGCCAGAAGGAGCCACGAGAGAATAGGGAGACAGTTAAAAGTGTGGCCCTGCAGACCCTCACGTGGCAGGCCTGTATTTGCCATGACCTTGCAGCTGTTTGGATACTGGGGGGAGGCAAAGTGAAGGATCTGATAATACGGAGCTTCCCACATCATCAGAGGTTACAGAAATTGCTTCACTATGGAGTTAGGTGCAATAAGCTTTTAGGTGCCGCTGAATGCTACTTGGATATGGCTTGTGCAGTAGCGTGATTTACGAGAAAGAGGTCTGCTTCCTGCTGTTGAGAGAAAGTTCTGGTGCAGGCCCAGTTTTGCAAGATTTTATCTGGGTGTGATCATGCTATTATAGCCTTTGATCATGTCACTATAGCCTTATGTCTTTTGTAGATGAAGGGCTGTGCCAAGACAGGCTGTTGGCTCATCTGTTGCGTAGAGCGGGGATGTGGAGCCTGTGGCCCTGCAGATGTTGCTGGAGTACAGCTCCCCTCATCTTTGACCTTTGGCCATCCTGGGGGTTGCGTTGTACCTAGAGACTTGACTGAGGACCTTCTGTCTGCAGATTGCGTGCTCTGCCCCTGATCTGTGGTGCATTCTCAAAGCTCCTTGGCACGAATAGTTAACATTCTTAAAAGTAATAAGATTTCCACACACCCACAATTGGGGGAGGCAGGAGGGACTAGCTGCCCTTCAGAATGCTGACTAATTATAGAAAAAATACCATAACTGCAACAATCTTTATGGGAAACTCCCCACCTGCTGATCTGCTGCATATTTCAAAAAGTTGCTTGTTTGAATTTGGAAACCTTTGAAGATATCACAACCAAATTTTGTGAGGTGGGTCCTGAGATCAAGGAGCAGGTTTTCATCCACACTTGGATGCAACTGGACACCGTTTCACGTTGCAGTGGCTGAACGAACCTTTCAAAACAGCACTGATTCTAGCCACCTGATTTCAAAATGGCACGGGGTTTCTTCTTCTTCGAATTCCCAAGCAGCCTTGTACCTGGCATTGCCAATAGGCAAAAAAACCACCAAAGTGATTGTAGACTCTTTGGGGCAAAGGCCAGTCCCCTTGCATTTATAAGGCCATAAAAATAGCTTCTAGATTTGGAAGCTTAGCATTTCAAAAGCACTAGTTGCGTGCAGGCTCTGAAAAACTAAACAAATCCCACACGTTGCCTCAGGTAAGGGTGGACCTCGCAAACAGCTAAAGGAATTTCATTGCCAGACTTGTTGGGGTGTGTCCCTTGTGGTGGTATTTCTGGCTCTTGTATAGAAGTAAAGAAACTTCCATCCACTGTATACATTGAAGGGCACTCTTCTCCTAGTCTTAAAGAATGCTGGGAACTGTTCCCTCACAGAGCTACAGTTCCCAGGACCTTTACAACCTACAGTTCCCATGATTCTTCCTGACAGGTAAAGTGGCACTGGAGTGCTTTAAATGTACGTTGTAGATGTGAGTCTTCTTGAAATGAGCACAGGCCACACAGGGAGAGGAGTTGCTACATTACATTACATTATTGATTGATTTAATTTATATACCGCCCTATACCTGGAGGTTTACGGGCAGTTCACAGAAAAGATCACGATATATAAAATCAAAATAAAAACAATAACCCAAATAACACCCCCCACAAAGAGCCACATTTTAAAAGGGTATAGGATGTCCATCAGGTCAACCAAAGGCCTGGTTAAAAAGCAATGTTTTTGCCTGGCGCCTAAAGGTGTATAATGAAGGCGCCAGGCGAACCTCCCTGGGGAGAGCATTCCACTGATGAGGAGCCACTGCAGAGAAGGCCCGTTCTCGTGTTGCCACCCTCCAGACCTCTCGAGGAGACGGCACATGAGGGAGGGCCTCAGAAGATGATCTCAGGGTCCGGGTAGGTTCATATGGAACAAGGCGGTTCTTGAGGTATTGCGGTCCTGAGCCATTTTACTCTGTCATAACTGTGGGAAACGAACAACTATCTCAACCTCTAACTTCATTGGTTCTTCCAGGCACGTCCAATGAAGTGGCTCAGTTCCTTTCGAAAGAGAACCAAGTGATCCTTCGTATGCGCGGCCTCCCGTTCAACGTCACCACTGATGAAGTGTTGGCATTCTTTGGTCAGCACTGTCCCGTGACGGGTGGAAAAGAAGGGATCCTTTTCGTGACGTATCCTGACAGTAGGCCGACAGGGGATGCGTTTGTGTTGTTTGCCTGTGAGGAATATGCACAGAATGCGCTAAAGAAACACAAGGACTTGTTGGGCAAAAGGTACATAGAGCTCTTCAGGAGTACAGCTGCTGAGGTCCAGCAGGTGAGTTAAGGACTTGATTTAATGTCATAAAAGGAATCTGTTGGGAAACGGAATTTTTGTGGGACAGAGGAAGTTGTAGCAGGAGTCTATTCAGTGTTGGGTCCAGGGCCAATACAAGATTATATACTGTTTTATTTCATAAAATTTCTACATTGTTTGATTGGGTATTTCTGAGCTTCAGCTGTCAAGAGGTATTCAGGAGATGAGTAAACTATATAGCCTGCAGAAGACATCTGAAGGCAGGGAAGCTTTTTAATGTTTAATGTTTTCTTTATAGATAATATGTTGGAAGCTGCCCAGGGTGGCTGGGGCAACCCAGTTAGATGGACAGGGTACAAATAATAAATGACGATGTCAGCTTTTAAGTCTTGCTCAGAATTGCGCATTCAGATCCCGGCTGCAACATCTCTGAGCCAATGGGCTGTAGCTTGAGAGAAGACGCATGATCCAAGAATGTAGAATTACAAAAGTGATGACTGGAAAGTGTGTTTGTAGCGTACCAGTAACTCATTCAGTAGTCCCTTTCTGTTTTCATTCTAACAAATGGGAGCGGGAACGTTACGGTTGGAGTGCAGCGGATCACAGCAGAGCATTTTTCAGAGGCCAATTCCACTACCATCCTTGCAAACTTTTTAAATTGCCAGGGAGCCATTCCTCTTTCACAGTTTAAAAGGTCTGGTGGTGTTGCTGAGCCTGTAGAATGCTTGCCTGATGGTTCACCAAGCCCAGTCCCTCCTTGCCACCCTTCCGTCGTCCCCTTTGGGACCTACTACCCTCACAAGCACCCTAGGTTAGGGACGCAGGGGAGGGCCTTCTCGGTGGCTGCTCCTCGACTTTGGAACTCCCTCTCTAGAGAAGTTAAGCTGGCTCCTTCCTTGTTGCCCTTCAGCCGGCAGGTGAGGACCGTCTTATTCCTAAGGCTTTTGGGAGCAGACTGCTTTTAATAATAATAATAATAATAATTATTATTATTATTATTTTTATTTATACCCCGCCCTCCCCAGCCAAGGCTGGGCTTAATGAAAGGGCTGGTGCTGTGCAGCTTCTATTGTTATTATCTTAATATTAATGTTTTACTGGTTTTTATTTATATTAATGTTTAACTGGTTTTTATTTATTCCCTCCTCCCTAATGTTTTTAGCTCTTCTAATTTTATCTGTAAGCCACCTTGAGTTGCTGTCAGTGGGAAAAGTCAGGGTACAAACACACACACACACACACACACAGAGAGAGAGAGAGAGAGAGAGAGAGCCATATTATTTATAAATAATAAAATGGTTGTTGTTATTCTTATATGGCCTCATGCTGGAGGGATGAGGCAGATCATTATTGCATGCAAATGTATAGCTTGCCCTTCCGCCCTAAAGGGAGCCCAGGGCGGTTCACACCAATAAAATCACATGAACACAAATTAAAACGCTCATCTACTAGTACTGCAGTCGGCAGTTAAAAAGCAGCAGTATAAAACCTTCGCCAGGCTACTGTCTCAAATGGCAGGCCTAACTCGGTTGGGCTGAGAGTTTGATGCCTCTGTGCTGCTCTCTGCTGTCAGCATTTGGGGATGCAGCATGAGACGTGCAATAGGCAGCCTTTACCTCCTGCCAATTCACAAATGGAAGAGTCCTTTCATAATCATAATTTATTATTTACACCCCGCCCATCTGGCTGGGTTTCCCCAGCCGCTCTGGGCGGCTCTCAACAGAATATTAAAAACACGATAAAACACCAAACATTTAAGAATTCCCTAAACAGGGCTGCCTTCAGATGTCTGCTAAAAGTCAGATAGTTGTTGATTTCCTTGACATCTGATGGGAGGGTGTTCCACAGGGCGGGCGCCACTACCAAGAAGGCCCTCTGCCTGGTTCCCTGTAAGCTCACTTCTCGCAGCAAGGGAACTCCAGAAGGCCCTTGGCGCTGGGCCTCAGTGTCCGGGCTGAACGATGGGGGTGGAGACGCTCCTTCTGGTATACTGGGCCAAGGCCATTTAGGGCTTTCAAGGTCAGCACCAACACTTTGAGTTGTGCTCGGAAACGTGCTGGGAGCCCAATGTAGGTCTTTCAGGACTGGTGTTATATGATCTCGGTGGCCATTCCCAGTCACCAGTCTAGCTGCTGCATTCAAGAGTACAGGATCTTCTGGTGTGCCTTGGGATTCCTCCTGCCAGTAAGAAGCCACCTCTTCTTTTTTCTCTTGGCCTCTTTGTACCACATACACCAGCTGCCTAATTAGAGGAATGATCAGGCATGAGCTGTCTTACTTTGCTTTTAGTTAAATGGGAACTTAACAATGCTAACAAAATACGATGTGACGGTGCAGGCTATAATCCGAAATACAGGGAAGCCACTTGTCTGTTAACGTATTTTTATTTTATTTTATTTTATTTTATTTTATTTTATTTTATTTTATTTTATTGCAGGTACTGAACAGATACTCATCTGTGCCTCTCATTCCTCTCCCTGCTCCGCCCATCCTTCCCGTACTACCTCAGCAATTTGTACCTCCCACCAACGTCAGAGACTGCATACGGCTGCGGGGGCTTCCGTATGCCGCCACTATAGAAGACATTCTGGGATTCTTAGGGGAGTTCTCTGGAGATATCAGGACTCATGGGGTTCACATGGTATTAAACCACCAGGTAAGTGGAGAGGACAATCCCAATTTTCTCCCAAGGGCGCAGTAGCAGTGCGGAGCCTCTAGCCTAATCAGGCCCGCCAGGCCTCTCCACTTGGCCTCTTTGAGGCCATTTCAGCCAAGCCACTCTCACCTCCCTATGCCTATAAATTTGGAAGATGTGTGACCGAGCCAAATAGGGTTTTTTTTCAGATGCTGATGATCAGCTGATGTGCCTGCAAAGCACTGTGCTGTGAGGCTCCCAGTTCCCCACTGCTGCTGTATAGAACCCCCCTTCCTGTGTGTTCTTGGTTTTTATAAAGGGTTGTCCTCAGAGAACTAAATAGTGGTGAACTCTGCCGTGGCTCGCGGCTCCTATGTATTATTATTATTTATTTATTGAACTAAAAAGGAACATTTTTGCCTGGCACTTAAAGGTGTATAATGAAGGTGCCAGGTGAACCTCCCTGGGGAGAGCATTTCACAGACGGGGAGCCACTGCAGAGAAGGCCCGTTCTTTTTTTCTTGATTTTAACAGATAAAACATATAAAACATACAAAAGAAAACACACTACAATAATACAAGGAAAAAAATAGAAACATATTCTTTCAAAAGTTCATTTTAAATTTCATTGTTAACTGACTTCCTCAAATCCCCTCTAACTGAATTTCATTGTATCACCTTGTAACAGTTCTCCAAAATCATCTTACTACTACAATTAACTCCTTCAATTCACTATCTTCATCTCTTTTCTTATTGACTTAGCTCCATATTAATATACAACATTCTTATTCTAATTCTTGGCCTGTTTGGTATTTTCAAGTATTTTCTACTTATCTTATATTACAATATTTAACTAAATAGTCTTTAAATTTCTTCCAGTCTTCTTGGTATTCCTCTTCTTTCTGATCGTGGATTCTTCCAGTCAGGTCTGCCAGCTCCAAAAACTGCAGCATCTTCATCTGCCATTCTTCTACCGTTGGCATTTCTTGAGATTTCCAATTTTTAGCTAATAGCAATCTTGCCGCTGTGAGAAGGCCCGTTCTCATGTTGCCACCCTCTAAACCTCTCGAGGAGGGGACACACGAAGGAGGGCCTCAGAAGATGATCTCGGGGTCCTGGTAGGTTCACATGAAAAGAGGCAGTCCTTGAGGCAGGATTCACGGCACGTCAAAATTTGCACCTCCCACCTTGTTATGGTGCTAACTGGGCACTACTGCAGCCCCTGGTTGTGCCACAGCTGCTCTTCACTGGTCGCATGATTATGGGATGGAGTTGTACAGTTGACTTGCTTTCTCGGGTGCCTAGCAACGGCCAGTGATGTTTCCCGGCTACTGCTTGTCGATGTAGAAACGGGTTAGGGCGTCACATTGACTACAAGCCTGGCTCAGAAAGATGTCCTGCAATTATTTATCCTAGGATGTAACATGAACTGTTTTAATCTGTGCTCTTCAAAATAACTTCCTGGTACATAAGAACTCTGTCGGACTGTCGCCCAACAGGCATATTGCTGCTTTACAGCAAGGAATAAAAGTTATACTTTCCCCCCACTATTGAAACATAACGGGTGCTAGGTAAAACTTAGAAGAGCTATCATCACGGATGTTTTTTTCTTTAAAAAATTGAGTAAATCCTTTAGTCTTGATGCTGCAGCCTCTCACCTTTCTCCTTTTCCCCTCTTAGGGTCGTCCCTCCGGAGACGCTTTTATCCAGATGAAATCGTCAGACCGAGCATTTACGGCTGCTCAGAAGTGCCATAAGAAAACCATGAAGGACAGATATGTCGAAGTCTTTCAGTGTTCTGCAGAGGAGATGAACTTTGTGTTAATGGGGGGCACTTTAAATCGAAATGGCTTATCCCCACCACCATGTAAGTTACCATGTAAGTTTAGCTTGGGTCTTGGCGCTACTTTCTGCTGTACGCTGGTAGGTGTCGGAGCTTCTTTCACCCATTCTGTTTTTGTGTTCCTCTCTTGGAAGGGATCAGCGTGTCTGTGGGGTCTGGAATGCAAAGCTTTTCCCATCTGAAATTGGTAGCAGCCTTTGATTTTTGTTCTCCCTTTTGGCTGTGGACTACTGTGATTTGGATAGTGATTGGCTTCTTTACTCTCGCTTTTCTGCTGACCCACACCTTCCTACCCCCACACCTTCTGGAGTTTAATTTGCACTGGGCAAGTGTTGATTTCGAGCACTTCAGCTCAGAATTGCAGGATCGTGTTTTAAACCAGGGGTCCCCAACCTGCGGCCTATGGGCCAGAAGTGGCCACCGAGGCCGTTTAACCAGCCCACAAGCCGCCCCTGAACTTAGTCGCCCGCTTGGCGAGTCCCCGTGTGCTGCTCTAAACCAGCGCAGCGTGGGGACTGTCTTCCATGGCTCCAGAAATCGCATCTGTGCATGTCCGCAGCGCTGGAAATCGCTTCTGCACATGCCCAGATGCACGAAAATAATTTCTGCGCAGGCATGATTTTCGGTGTCTGGGCATGCGCAGAAGCAATTTCCACCATTGTGCTGTGCCGGTCAGGCCCACGGAGGATCTCTGCGGGAGTGATCTGGCTCATGCCTTGCCGGCCCCTGTTTTAAACTGACTGGCAGCAGAAGCCAATATCAAATATGGGTACCTGGAAATGCAGAGGAGCATGTACGGGGCATTTTGTTACACCAAAGTTAGCCAAAATGATGGGTTGTTAGGGAACAAAGAGCTTTTTGCTCAGATGGATGAGACCTATGTATTCTGGCTGACATAGTAAATTACTACAAGTATGTATATTTCAGTATATTTACGCTTAAGAACCTCAGAAGGTATAGGAGACTATTTTCAATAGTCACAGCCTTTGTGAGAGAGGTAGTTAATTTAACATGGAGTCCAGGAGTGCATCCTAATGACATGGGTGATTTGCCGGTAATCACATCTGATCATAACTGTTCTACGTCAGGCTGAAAGTGGAATAGCATCTTAACTTCCAGAATCCAAATGGTACCCAAGTGGGCTGTTCCTCAGTCCCAAATGACTTTCAGGTGTGGTGACTTTCATTGGGACCACTGAGTACAAGGTGCGGGGAGAGAGAAATCCTCCCTTCTCTCTGCACTCCGGATCCGGCCCAATCACCTAAATCCAGCCTGCAGATGGTCTGGGAATGAACGTGTTTTTACATGAGTAGAATGTGTCCTTTTATTTAAAATGCATCTCTGGGTTATCTGTGGGGCATAGGAATTCCTTCATTGTCCCCCCAAAATATAGTTAGGTTCCCAACAAGGTCTGAGGAACAGTGGACCAGCCCCCTGCTGAAAAGTTTGCTGACCCCTGTTCTAATCACTATGTCGATTAGATGCCCCATTCAGAAATGAGCGAACAAAGCCTGGTTATTCCACTATCAATGGCCAGTGAGAAGCTTCCAAGTTGAGTTTAGTCCAATATTTCTCCCTCTGTTCACATTCACAGAGTAGTTGCGCCTGGTAAAAGTCTCCCAGGTGTATTGATCGGTTGATCTTGGACTAGCTTCTGTTTGCTCTGCGAAGTAAAACATAAAGCGAAAAAGCTGTGTCATAAGAAATCCAGATTTGGAATCCAGCAATACTGGGTCTATTTGCTTGTTTTGCTTAATTCCCATTTGACCAGCTCATGATCGTCACTAGGGAGTTACTTGGGGAGGAGATGGACTCCAAATGCCCTGAGCCTGATCCAGCCCTCAGTAGATCTGTTGCCCCTGCAGGCATCTTCCTTCCTGTTTGATTTTATTACCTGAAAGCCTTCTGTACCCTTAACTCCTAACCATCAGTAGTGTGAAAAAGAAGCTGAGTGGGACTCTGGGAAGCAGGAAGGGCCCCTTCCTCCTTGTGCAGTGTCTCCTCCACCCCTTCTCCACTGAGGATGCAAACTGCAAACTGGCACAGGTGTCATCACAAAAACTGATGCCAGAAAGATATGCCACAGATCCTCCAGGGATTTGGGGTCTGGGCAGGGGGAGAAATTTGCACAGGACAACTCTTTTCTCAGCTAGCAAGGAAATGCCAGTTAAGTTGAATTAAAACTAGTAATTACAGCAGGGATGGCAAACATGGTGTCTTCCAGATATTGATGGACCACAACTCCCATTGCCCCAGGCAATCTGACCAATGGTCAGGGAATGATGGAAGTTGTATTTCAGCAACCTCTGGAGGGGATACCATGTTTGCTACCCCTGCTGTACAGTATACAGTCATACCTTGAAGTCGAAAGGAATCCATTTCGGAAATCTGTTTGACTTCCAAAATGTTCGGAAACCAAAGTGTGGCTTCTGATTGGCTGCAGAAGCCAGTCAGAAGCCAGGTCGGATGTTCAGCTTCCAAAAATAGTTCACAAACCGGAACACTCACTTCCGGGTTTGCGACGTTCGGGAGCTAAGCTGTTCGAAAACCAAGGTACGACTGTATTGTTATGCCTGCCTGCTCAGATGTAAGCCCTACTGAGCTCAATGAGGCTTACTCTCGCCAATAAGGTAGCATCTGCAGGGTGAAATATGTCCAGCTTCTTTCTTTGTTTCTTTGTTCCCCTCTCTCTCTCCCCCACCCGCTTTGGCCAGAGTGAAGTTGAGTGTCACCTGCTTGGGGAGGGGCGAGGCTCTCTGCTGGAACTGAGAATGCAGAATATCTTTAAGGCAGGAAAGAAGCTTGCACAGGTCAAGTGTGTGTGGATTGTGAAATGATTTGTCAGGTGACTTCAGTGGGGGACTAGGATCACCTGGTAGTTCTGGGAGGAAGACTAGCCAAATCTGTAATGGCCTCAGCTTTTGTGGACTCAAGCCTACTTCATCAGATGCATCTTTGATTTGTTTTTGCTGTAAGAAGCTAACGCAGCTACAGCTCCACAAATTATTTTGCATTTCAAAAGCCATCTCGAGGGCAGCATTCTCTTTTCAGGATTCTTGTCCAAGGGAAGCTTATCAGCTTGTGCTCTCTTAGTTTTCAGGAGGTCAGTTAAGACTTGGCTCTTTTATAAAGTAATTGGAGTAGCTGGTTGTGTTGGCATGGAAAGGTTGTAGCTCAGTGGTGGAGCCCTGCTTGCTGTGCAAAAGGCCTCAGGTTCAATCCCTGGCATGCCCAGGTAGGCCTGGGAGAGACGTCTGCCTGAAACCTTGGAAAGTCACTGGCTGTCAGTGTTGACAGCCAGTACTCAGCTAGATGTAGCTAATGGTTTGACTCAATATAAGGCAGCTTCCTATGTTTGTTGGATACTGGTGAATTGTGCAGTACTTCCATTTTTATTGGGTTGTATTGGTTTGGCTTTATTATTATGGGTTTTCATGTTATATATGGAATTTTAATTTCTATAAGCTGCCTTGGGGGTTCTGCCAGGGCCATAAAGCAGAGTGTAAACATTAATATCAGGTCAGAGACCTTTGAAAACACATTCTTTCTAGAAAGGCTTTGGTCCTGACTTATTCCTTTTAGAAGTTAAACACTCCATACTTCAGTATATGCCAGTCTCAAAAACAAGGAAGGCATTAAGTCTGGAAGAGGATGGTGGAACATATTTTTCATCCTCATTGTTGAGAACAGGACTATAATATGTAGACAGAGCTCCTTTTTCTGTATTGTGTATCTTCTACTAATCCTGCAGCTTGACATGAGATAACATCCACTTCAAATGGGTGTAGTTTGGGTCAGTGTTTGGTCCCAAATTCCCAACATGTCAGCTACTTAGGTTTGTGTCTGATTTAGGAATAGCCCAAACTAAACGTGCAATAAGATCTTGGAGGCAGACCAGTGTTCAGACAGAAGAACTCTTTGAGTAATCTTTCTTTATGTATAAAGTTGCCGTTCACAGGGGCTAGTTTGGTTGTAATGCGAAACGTGGTTCAGTACTATGAGAACAAACCTACCACTCCTTGGGCTCTCCCCTCAGCTCGCATAGCCACAGGGGGGAGTCTGGAAGATCTCGCTTCCATTTTACCAACCACAGCCTGCCTTGCCATCTGGTTAAACTTAACTGGTTAGTAGAACTAAATCTCCAAACCATAGTTTGTGAAACTGGCTAGTTTTTGCTAACCATGGTTTTAAGTTCAGTCACAGTTTAGGGTTCATGCGGCATTCTAAACTAATCTAATCTAAAATAGCCCCAACCACCATGACTACTAGTGGTCAGATGATGGGAGTTTATAATCCCAAACATTTGGAAGGAAACCTACACTAAATGATCAGGCAGGATTCTCCCTAGGCCACAGCTCTCACCACCTCTGCACCCTCTTTGAGTGTGTGATTGGTTTAATTGTTTATTTAGATTTTTGGATCTGAATACTTCTTTCCAATGAAGGCCGCAATATGACTCAACAGATTAAGAACAGTGGTCAGCAAGAAGTATGGCCTTTTTGTGTATGTGTCGATTAGTGTAGCTTTTCCTAGAAGGGGTGCTGTGGGTGGCGCTGTGGTCTAAACCACTGAACCTCTTGGGCTTGCCGATCAGGAGGTCAGCGGTTCAAATCCCCACAACGGAGTGAGCTCCTGTTGCTCTGTCCCAGCTCCTGCCAACCTAGCAGTTCGAAAGCATGCCAGTGCAAGTAGATAAATAGGTACCGCTGCAGCGGGAAGGTAAACGGTGTTTCCGTGCACTCTGGTTTCCGTCATGGTGTCCTGTTGCACCAGAAGTGGTTCAGTCATGCCAGCCACATGACCCGGAAAGCTGTCTGTGGACAAACGCCGGCTCCCTCGGCCTCAAAGCGAGATGAGCACCGCAACCCCATAGTCTCCTTTGACTGGACTTAACCGTCTAGGGGTCCTTTACCTTTACCTCCTAGAAGTGTGAGGGCAAAATATAGCTTGTGGTATAATTGCATCTTTCTGCTGTGAAATGACCACCTGGATCGGGAGTGTAGCCTGGCCTTAATCACGCTTTGTGCTTTTAAAAAAGGTTGTGCGCAGAAGCACTGACCTTCTTCATCTCTGTCTTGTTCTGTCGTTTAGGCATGTCTCCTCCTTCCTACTCCTTCCCTGCTCCTGCGGCAGTTATTCCGACGGACGCAGCACTCTACCAACCCTCCATGCTCCTCAACCCACGGACACTTCAGCCTTCTACAGCATATTATCCAGCTGGCACTCAGCTCTTTATGAATTACACAGCATATTACCCTAGGTAAGCAAAACGCCAAAAAAGAGAGAGTGAGGGGCAGACTTCTTTTGTAGCGGAATATAGCAAGCTATGAACATGCTATGTTGCAGCAAAACAAGCTGTTGCTTATCACCGATCAGGATGCTTTACGGATTGCTGCTGTTGTATTACGGGTAGGGAGAGTGAGTTTGGACTTGTCACCTGTGAGAAATGTTTTATCAGTTGGAAAGGATGTTGACCTGTCTTAAAATAACACTGACTTGGATCCTAAGTGGCTTTCTTGTTCGTGCAAGGAAAGGGTTTGTGTGTGTGTGTCTGCAATTTCTGTCAACTCCCTTCTTGATCTGCAAATTAAGAGAGACTAAGGTTGCAGTTTTGTGCACTCGCATCTCCTAAAACTATGGGTCTCCAGATGTTGTTGACCCCACATCATAACAACCAGCCACAGCCCTATGGTTGAGGATGAGGGAAGCTGTAGTCCTTTAACATCTGGGAACCCAAGTTTGGAGAAAGATTGCTGTACACGCACACTTACCTGAGCGTATGTCCCAGATAGCTCAATCAGACATATATAAGAGTACAGAGCACCTGTAATTGGTCAGAAATTATGTACAAGGGTGCATTGCACTAAAGCAAGGGTAGCCAGTATGGTCCTCCAGATGTTCTATTCTGTAACTCCCATCAACCCCGACCACTGACCATGCCGAGTAAAGCTGATGCAGTGGATTGGCTACCATACTGTTTCCCAGACTTGGGTCTCCAGCTGGTTTTGGACTACAGCTCCCATCATCCCTAGCTAGCAAGGACCACTGGTCAGGGATGATGGGAATTGTAGTCCAAAACACTACAATTGGGAAACACTGGACTACCCCCATACTATTTAGTAAATGGACTTTTGGAACCACCTAGCGGGGAATAACTGAATATTTACTCTGTGCATTGGCAGCTAGTCTAGCAGTGACGGGGGGTGGGCATGTGCCACAGGCATTCCCCTTGGAAATTTAATGGAGCCTAGCAGGGTTGGAGGAGATGAGCCCCAGAGAGCAGCATAAAGGAAAAGGAAGTCCAGAAACTCAGCATATCGGAGGAATGGAGGCTCATATGATGGTGGAGCTGTAGTAGTTCTTGAGCACTGGGAAAGGAGCTGGTTTGTGATCCTGGAAAATGTTCTGGCTGAGACAAGGATGAGGACAGAAGAAGGTATTGAAATAGAAGCCAAACCAAACCCGAAGTCTTTTGGGGAATATTCCAGTACCCAGTTAGGCTGTGACTCCTGAGGTCCTGAACTGCCTTATGGAGTTGTATTTTTAAGTTCAAGTTCGGTACAGGCTGTTCACTAAAACTCCGCTGGCTTTCCTTGCCCCAAGTGCATATCCTGAGAGCCTGACCTGAGTAACCAAGTACATCTGGAAAAAGTTGCTATCTAATCAGTCTTCTCTACAATAATCATGATTAATAGAAATCCATGTGTACCTTGGGGTCTTTATTCAAGCCCACCGGATGCAGGGGGGTAAAACTGTGAACATTTGATAGCAATTGCCATTATGTGATTGCTGAAAGCCTTCTCTGGAATCCAACTTTTACTTAACTGTAAATGTTAAACAGACACTAGGAATCAAGTAATAGTGCTAGCAGACAATAGACACACCTTACGCTCTTTATGGAATGAGCCTGGGATGATGTTACAAGCTAAGCTTTGTGTTAACAACTGTTCCCCTTGCAACACATATTAATTGTAATTTTTATAGTATGCAGCAGAGAATGGATCTGTACACACAGATGAATCGGCCAGGTCAGTGCCCAAAGAACGGATTTGTCTTCAAAGGTCCAAGCAGTTAGATTTTCCTAACAAAGGTAAGGTTCAGCAACATCTTCTCCCAAATGCACAATGTACGCACTGAACTTTGGGAGTAGCTATTTGGGGAGTGGGTGCTTACAATTACCCCCAGATCTTTTTCCTTCCTCCTTCCCTTCATTCCCCTGCATGTCCTTCCAAGCCTTTTGAAGCCAGGATCGGCAGCTAAAATACTCCTACGTTGCCATTTCCAAGTGTTGAGGGGCGGCACAGTGCTTTAGTAGCTGACTGCCCTTGTGCGCATGCCAACTTGTGGTTACATGCTTGGCATATTGTGTTTAAGGATGCAACTGTTCATGCTCAGCTTCTTGTGTTTAAGGGTAGCTGTTGCCTGAATCCTTCTATTGAGGGACAGCCCTCACATGGTAATGAACTGGTAGATTGGGGCCGGCAGGGTGGAGTCTATTTAAGACTATAAGCAAAATGAATTTCAGCGCTAGTTTACAGAACTCTCAGAGCTTGGGTGTAACCGATGCCTCCCTTTCCATGGAAACGCAGGTTGCAGCCATAGCAAAGGTGACATTTTTCCATCTCCGCCATATTAAGCAGTTGGTCCCTTACCTTTCTCGCCCTGATCTTGGCCGCAGCGATCCATGTGACGGTCACCTCCAGGCTTGATTATTGTAACTCGCTCTATGCTGAGCTGCCCTTGAAGCTAACCCAGAAACTCCAGCGGGTACAGAATGCCGCGGCGAGGCTCCTTACGGGGTCCTTGCCACGGGATCACATTCATCCAGTGCTTTACCAACTGCACTGGCTCCCAGTGGAGTACAGGGTCAGGTTTAAGGTGCTAGTTTTGACCTTTAAAGCCCTATGTGGCCTAGGACCCACGTACCTGTGGGACCACCTCTCCTGGTATGCCCCGTGGAGGACCTTAAGGTCCACAAATGACAACACTTTGGAGGTCCCAAGTCGCAAGGTGGTTAGATTGGTCTATACTAGGGCCAGGGCCTTTTCACTACTGACCCCGACATGGTGGAACGCTCTGTCACAAGAGACTAGGGCCCTGCAGGACCTGACATCTTTCCACAGGGCCTGCAAGACAGAGGTGTTTGCCTGGCCTTTGGTTTTGACTCAGTCTGACCCTTATGTTTCCCTCCCCTTATGGTTTTGATCTATGGGCTACTATTAAAATGAGACTACATTTTAAATTGTATTTTAACCCATATTTTAAATTGGTCTCTCAGGCCCCCCCCCCTTATGTTTTTATTGTAATTTTACTGGTGTTAGCAGCCCTGAGCCCGGCTCTGGCCGGGGAGGACTTTATTATTATTATTATTATTATTATTATTATTATTATTATTATTATTATTATTTGCCTGTTTCTTTTAGGCTCCACTTAAACTTCCTGCACAACTTCAGCCAACCAAATGCCGGTCCCTCTGACTTCACTCCTAATTCTACAGTGGCTGAACCCTTCTAGCACATGGGAAGTTTCCACTGTCTTGGATATCTACCTGTCATTTTGTGTTTTCGTGGTGTTTTCTAATTATTATTTGGAAACAAAAACTAGGCATATGCACAGTTGGCCATAGGGATGCTTCTCTCCCTCCGCACACCCCAGGTGCAAGCTTGCAATTTAAAGTTTCTGGGACATTCACTACTTTGATAGCACAGTTGCCAAATTCACAAGGGAGGGATATTGCTGGATGTTTTCGTTGCCCTGGCATTCAAAGCGTTAAATTCACCTATCACACAAAGGGTCCTCCTTGAGATTAAATCACTACAAAAACAAAAGAAAAACCCAACAAAACCAACCTTTCATTTTTATTTGCACACAAAATTATTATTTTTATATATCCATAAAATAAAGGCTTCTTAAGACCTTGGGATTGTGCCTTTTGGGTTTTTTTATATATATAAAGAATTGTTTGCTTTGTGTTTGTATATATTTATTTGTTTAAAAAACTGGATTCTAACCAGGCTTACTTGACAGTCTAGATTTGGTTAAGAATGTGAAATGCAATACTTTGGGGGAGAAAATGCTGTAACATTTTTGTAAAATAGATTATATATTATTATATGCATATAAAGTATAAAATGTAATGTTCTAAACTTGTATATTGCACATTTGGACTACTGTATATTTAAGTTACTGTCCCAGGATTATTTTAATGGGGGGGAATGAGGGTATTGTAACAATACACAAACCCTTCCATTCTTCTCTCATAAGATACAGAACTTAGAATTACTGGTATGATAATAAAATCTGACACTTGGAAATAATGGGAACACAATACTTGCTCACAGTGGTCTTGACTACGGAGGCAGTAACTAGATTGGATGGTATTGGAGGTTTATCGGAGATTATTGGGAGAATTGTAACCCAGAAACTCTCCTTTTAACTTTTAGTACCTGCCCTGTCTGCTGAGTTAAAAGAATGAATTGTTACCGAAAGCATTAAAAAAAAATTAAAAACAGACCATATCACTGTTGTAGAAGTGCGTTTTTTGAGCTGCTCTACATGGATTTTGTACCACCCTGCTATGTGGATGTTTTGCTCCTTGACTTACATTGCATTTGCATCTTCTACAAGTATTAAAACTGTTTTAAATCCATTTGTGGACCCCTCGAGTTGCATTCTGTACACACCCCATTATTGCTTGATTATTACGGAATGTTGGTCACCTGCTCTCCCAGCAGAGCAGAGCAGAGTTGGCATCCTTCAATGGGGCTGGTTCTTGTAAAATAAACAGCTGCAGTGCCGAGCTGTGTGGAAATCGTTTCCCAAAGATCATTGCGCAATCCGGACCTTTTCCGCAAGATTTCCTGGCTGGCACATGCCATCTTCATAACATATGCATCAGGTCCTTCGAATGCAATGTTCTGTATAATCGGTAGTATGCTAAAGTGCTGAGGGTTTGCTGTGTGTCCATTTATTAAGGAAATATCACTTAAAACATACAGCCTCCTGTCACCACCCTTCCCTTCTGGGAGGAAGAGAGAACACAACGGCCATGAACGAGACCAAATCACTTCTTCAAAACCTCTGTCTGAGGAGGGAGGGAAGTTGGGATAAAAGTGCAAGTTGGCCCTCTCCTTCCCCATCTATGTTCAAAACCTGACCAGAGTGACAGCTGACACTTACTTCAACACTAGCAGTTGGGACAGCGTCCTCCACTCCACCTGAGAGCAGCAGGCTGGTTTGGGGAATGAAGAGAGGCAGCTTTTGCACAGCTCTGTCCTCCAACAGCAATGGCCAGCCCTGTTAGCAGCAGCAGTCTCAGCTGCTGTAAGGTAACAATACAGTGGTACCTCGGGTTAAGTACTTAATTCGTTCCCCAGGTCCATTCTTAACCTGAAACTGTTCTTAACCTGAAGCACCACTTTAGCTAATGGGGCCTCCTGCTGCTGCCGCGCCGCCGGAGCACGATTTCTGTTCTGATCCTGAAGCAAAGTTCCTAACCCGAGGTACTATTTCTGGGTTAGCAGAGTCTATAACCTGAAGTGTGTGTAACCTGAAGCGTATGTAACCCGAGGTACCACTGTATTCCAAATTGCAACTAAAGATTCTTCCCCACCCTTTCAGTTTACTGCTGTAATAAACACCTTTTTGTTGTTGTTTAAAAAAAAGATGTGTTTAAGTTTTCAAAAACCTGCAGACAAGACAAAGAAATGAAAACGGGGGTCTCTGTGGAGCACATTACTGCAGTTGGGGGGGGGAATGAACAGACAGTTCAGTATACTTTTGCAGGCTTTGTAATACAGTAGAATATGCAAAGGGGCATTTTGGAAGCAAGAGTCCCATATTGATAAGGAGTAGCCTTGCCGTATAAGGCCTATTCAAAGCACTATCTTTATAAAGCATGTAATTGGAGACCATACAATATCAAAATGGCCTTGTTTTGTAACACCTCTTAAAGACCTCTTCTGATTGGCTAAACATATAGACATGGCAATGCCCCACACCTCCTTGGACCATCCCTTTCTAGGGGGATCTGATGCAGACTCCAAATGTCTGTCAAGTTCAGGTCTGGCATAGAGCATTCTACTGTGTACAGAAGATGTGCCAGAGGGAACATGAAGGCTGGCCTCACCCCCCTCTTCAGTGCTGGAGAGCGCATGTACCCCATTTTGAGAGGGGGGTATTGGTGAACAGGAAGTACAGTGATTTCCCCCTTGCAGTAAGTCTGCCATTGTTCCCTACCCATGAGATTGCAATAGGAATTTATTTCTGGGCTGTGGCTAGTATAATACGCAAGGTAGATGGGTGGGAGGGAAGGGAGAACTGGCTCTTTTAAACATCTGGTGGAAGGTGCTTTTGCAAAAGCTGTTTGAAATAGGAAACATCTGCATTCAAAACACGAAGGCCTCGCGTACGATATTTCCACCTTGATTTGTTCAACTCTGCAACCTAGTAATAGTGGGGAAAGCCACTTCAAAAGCACCATCCGCATTAGATTCTCCAACATTTTCTTAAAAGCTCATGTGGTGCAAAGGTGTATAAATAAGTAGCTTTCGCTTTCATCTGGCTTGGCTGCTTCATGGTGCCATTTCATCTCATTAGCAAATAGTGTGCTTTACTGGCCCAGCTTAGTGGTTTTAAAATTGGCTGCTGGTAGTTAAAAGTACAGAGGGATTTCCACACACACCCTTCATCTAAGAAAAGGTGCTCTCAGCAAAAGAGTGAAATGGTTGCCCAGGGGACCATCTGTCCAGCTTGTGGTGTAGTGTGGTGTAGTGGTTAAGAGCGGTGGACTTGTAATCTGGTGAACCGGGTTCGCGTCTCCGTTCCTCCACATGCAGCTGCTGGGTGACCTTGGGCCAGTCACACTTCTTTGAAGTCTCTCAGCCCCACTCACCTCACAGAGTGTTTGTTGTGGGGGAGGAAGGGAAAGGAGAATGTTAGCCGCTTTGAGACTCCTTCGGGTAGTGATAAAGTGGGATATCAAATCCAAACTCCTTCTCTTCTTCTTCTTACAGAAGACAGCTCTGTTGAAGGGCAGTCTATTTCAAGACCATTTTAAAGATAAAGCACCATAAGAAGGCAGAGCAGGTACCTTGAAGTTGTCCTGAGCATCCGGGCACAGATGACCAATCACCTGATCAGGCACACAGGTCACCTGATCAGTCTTGCCCACTATGGTGAGATGAATTCTGCAAACCTTCATCATTTTTTGTTATACTGTTAGACCACCCTTACAGTCGCATGCATAACTTACATAAGTCATCTGTCCGCTGTGAGTATAAATCGAAACAGAACTAGAGATAATTTAGATTGGAGAATTCTTTCTCTCTCTCTGCATCAAATGCACATTAGCACTTATCAAAACTGCCATGCAGATTTGCCCATACTTTCTAAACAAACTGACACCAGCGAGCATCAAGCTCCACAAAACAACAAATTACTAATTTTCTCGGCAATATAGTACAGTACACACTGCTGTTCTGAGCCATTCCAGAAGAGGGAGCAGGAAATCAAACTGTTAACCTGCTATTTCTTCCTTCTATATCTGCATAAGCAAAAACTTTCTAATAGCAACAGCTGCAGACAGTGGAACAGACAGCCTCTGGAGGCAGTGATGTCTCCTTCACGGGCAGTATTTAAGCATAGGCTAAATGGTCATCTGCCAGGGGAGCTACAAATTTGTGCATTGGGCATGGAATTTACACCAGATTATCTTCCACATCCCGTGATTCTGTGATTCTACAGCCAGCATGAAAGGGCAAGCTGCTAGCCTCTTGAGCTTAACATTACTTCTATCCAGAGAATTGGTGGAACAGGGGTAGACTTCCTCCGTGGCCATCACAGAAACCAAGTAGACTAGTGGAGGCGGGAGAATATTTGTTCCCTCCCCAACCCACCTGTATTGGAGTTCCTTGCTGCCAATGGATGCTAACTGAGTTGTTAAATACAGTGCTACCTCAGGCTAAGTACTTAATTCATTCTGGAGGTCCATTCTTAACCTGAAACTGTTCTTAACCTGAAGCACCGCTTTAGCTAATGGGGCCTCCTGCTGCCGCCGTGCCGCCGGAGCATGACTTCTGTTCTCATCCTGAAGCAAAGTTCTTAACCTGAGGTACTATTTCTGGGTTAGTGGAGTCTGTAACCTGAAGTGTATGTAACCTGAAGCATATCTAACTTGATCTGTATGTGACCCGAGGTACCACTGTACAAGGCTGATTAAAATGGTTTGGGCTTGCTGTGGTGGAAGTTAAAGGCACAGAGAAGTTCTCTTGCACAAGCTTTATTGAAATGGAGGGAAGTTGATCTATCCTGAAAAGGGTGTCCCTTAAAAAAAAAAAAAATCCCTCTTGATTGCTTTCTTTCCTACTTTCTTTCCTACTTGTCAGTATGGGGGGGGGGGGAGACTTCCAAACTGGCTAACTAAAACAGAAATGTAACCTCAATGTAAAGGTCAATCATAAAACAATAAGCAATTTAAAAAGACCATAATAAAAGAATAAGAGCAACATGAAAATATTGCCCATTAAGCCACAGTGCCAGGGCAGGGCTCAGCTTGGCTTGGCCAGTTTGAGTCAGAGGCAAATGATATGGTCTAATCGGGACTGGTTGGGTTCTGAGTCAGGCAGATGTTGATCCAATATGTGCGAGAAGTGGAGGACACGATCTGGGACCCAAGGACCTATAGATACACTCTGGCCAAGAGTTGCCCTAGTGGTGCCTGGGCCCTGCACAATTTGAGATCCCTGGTGCCTTATACAATGTAGGCTATAGTGAGTGTTTTCTCAAAAGAGCATTCCACAGGGCCTTCTCTGTGGTGGCCCCCCCATCCCCAGCTGCCAGTCACTAACCTTCAAAGTTTTCTGATACAACTCTTAGGGTATGGGCAGGTTCTTATGCGAGTCCTGTTAATTAGAAAGGAGGAGAGCATTTGGACTTCCTCAGGTTTGTAATTTCTTCAGACAGCTCTGATCTCTCTGTGTACTTCTAAGCAAACACTATTTGAAAACACCAAGGGGGACAAAGAACAATGCGCCATGGGGGGTGGAGATATATGGATTTGAATCTAATTCTGCAACAGTCTTTGCCCAGCCATGTCTAAGTATCGTATCTTTGGGGAGCAAACATTGGCAATGCTCGTGGAGCGCAAAAGCACCAAGTTATGTCTATTCCTTTCCTCCCTCCTCCCCCTTTATCAAATGCCATGCTGAGACTCCGTCGCTCCACACACATCAAATTGTTAGAACTTAGCATGAAAGCAAGCAAGGAGCTGAAGAGCCGGTGCCGTCTGATAAATATTAATGATCTGAAACGGGGAATACGGGAAAATGAAGTACCCTTAAAAAGCTCTGGAGTTGAAAATTGTCAGCACTATTATGGCTTTCTCCTTCAAATAATAAATGATTCAACAACTGTACGGTTGCCATGGGGACAGCTTCTCATTGAGCCTAAAATTACCAAGCTGCTGACAAGCCCCTATTTTTAGTACCACCAGATGTGCCTCTTTAAAAACAGTGGAGGAGTTCTCTCTCTCTCTCTCTCTCTCTCTCTCTCTCTCTCTCTGTGTGTGTGTGTGTGTGTGTGTGTGGTGCATGCTGTGTGTATACAAATAAGTGAGTAGTCGGAGTTGTGTTGTTATTCATAGAGGGCCTTCCATGTAAACATGAGCCAAAAAAGAAGAAGAGAGTGAGAGTGGGGAGAAAAACATGACCAAGAAAATGTCATGTCCCTGCCCTTGAGGAATTCGTAATTATAAATTTCAATGCAAGGGAGATCACAGTGGAAGGGACAAGGGGGGATATTGGTAAGGAAACCAGTGCAGAATATGTCCCATCAGCATCTTCAGCAAGGCCCAAAAACAGCATGCCATGGGAGATCCCTGTTCGGGTACCCCAACTTTTATGTCTAAGTACAAATTAATCACAGGGAGGCTCCTGCTTCAATAGGAGCATCATCATTAGTGCGATGAAGGACGATGCTTAACCCTTTTCCCCTGCACTGTTTTCTCAATCTTAAAATTGTGTCTTTGTGCTTTCCTCAGGTGCTATTAACCTTACTTTTTTGCTGGGGGAGAGTGGAAATAATGCAGGCCGCAAATACCTCCTTGTAAATTGAGGTTCATCGATCAAATAATTCTTGGAGAAATATTGATTTAAAAAAGAGAGAAGCAAATGAAGGGGCAGAATTTACCAGAATGAAGCCGAACGAGGCAGAGGATTGTCTATGATTAGAACTAGATGATCTGCTGTAGTAATAAGAGTGTTGCATTGTCAGTATATATTACATCAGCTGCTGGGTTTTCTGTTGCAATCGTCACACATACTCATCAGAGATATCCTAACTTGACACACCTTTTGATCTGTCAAGTCCCGCGACATGTAATTTGCACAAAATGGAACTAAAGCTATTATTGATTCTGGCCATTATTTCACACACCAGCCCTACCTGTTCTTTCAGCGGGTTATCAGTCCAAGATCTCTCTGGGACAGACAAGGAAACCCATGCATTAAGACTTTGGAAGGCATTCTAAGAGTATTTAACTGGCGGGTGTGTTTATTTATTTTATATATTTATTAGATTTATGCTCTGCACCTTCCCCCAAAGGAACCCAGGGAGGTTTTGTTAAACATACGGAAAAATAAACATACGGGGTTGGTGTCACGTGTACCTTTATTCCTTGGTTGTGCATACAAATTGTACATTAGGCCTGACACTCAACCAAGTCTGTGAGTATTGTGTTTTTGCTAATAAAGAGTTAACTCAGTCTTTGAACTGTGCGATTACTAACCAACACACTCCTGTGGCCTGATCTAGGAGGGCTTTTCTTATGTTCTTAAGCTGAATTGGTTTGGGGTTTTCTGAATGGGAGTCGAATGTCTGGAGGTGAAATTATTTCCAAGGTAAACTAGTGTCAGGGCTTCAGATTCCACAACTACAGTGGTACCTCGGGTTACATACACTTCAGGTTACATACGCTTCAGGTTACACACTCCGCTAACCCAGAAATAGTGCTTCAGGTTAAGAACTTTGCTTCAGGATAAGAACAGAAATCAGGCTCCGGTGGCGTGGCGGCAGCAGGAGGCCCCATTAGCTAAAGTGGTGCTTCAGGTTAAGAACAGTTTCAGGTTAAGAACGGACCTCCAGAATGAATTAAGTACTTAACCCGAGGTAACACTGTACCTTGTATTTAATTTTGTGGCTGCTGCTTGTCTTCAACTGCACTCCTAGAAAAGTAGCGAAGCAGCATCCAAGAGAATCTCTCCCTGATATGATAGTTGTCAGCGGGAAGGAAGCGTCTCCCCTGGCCCCAGCTGTGTGGGGGTTTTTCAAAGGCGCAGCTGAAAGTGATAAGAGACTGGCCAGAACTGTAACTCTTGATCCCTCTGTCCATAACATGCATAAGATTGGTTAGCAAGAAACCCATACTTAAGAAAGCTTGTGCCACACGAACCGTTGGGGAGTCGATGATGTAACATTTTGCAAGACCAGGCTAACAACAGCTGCCCTGGAATTCATTTCTGTATTCTCTTTGGAAAAAAACCACCAAAGCACTTCACAGTTCTGATCACCTGGATCAGATTAATTCCAGGGTAGCCGCTTTCGCTGCTGAGTCTTGCAGAAAGGAAAAAAACGGTGGCATTGCATCATATAGACCAATAGCTGTCACACTTCAGAGGGAAGGAAGCTGCGATGCCAAAAACGTTCACTCCCTGCCTCCTTCAAAAATGACTCAGGAAGAGAAAGGGAGGGAAGGTTAGGAGAGATAACTGGCAAAATATACTGAAGCCCTGTGTAGATTTCAACCTCCTGAAGAAAGAGCAAGGCTTCATCTTTTGCTTCTCCTGTTCGCACTAACAGTCCGAAGGCTCTCAGTTTTGCATTCAAAACACTTTTCTGTATGGGCACCATCTAATCACAGTTGCTAAACTTCTGTGGTTAGTGATATACACCCTTGAATTAATTACTGGTACTTTAATTAAAAAACAAAACCCTAGTCATCAAGCAAGATATTCAAGATGCAAGGTGTTTTTTTCAGGTGTTTGTTTACTAACAATATTTATATGCTGCCCAATGGCAAAGCTGGGATATAATAGAGAGGCCACAATAAACAGTATACTATTGGCTGTTGTGGGTAGCAGTAATTGGTCATTCTAAGTGGAGCTCGTTCTTTCTTTCTTTCTTTCTCTCTCTCCCAGCTTTGATGATGCCTACAGTTCTAAATGGTCCACTGAGTAATGCTTTAAGAGCTAAACTGGTTTCTCTATCAGTTATTTCAGTCTGACTCATAGAAGCCCAAATAAATTTAATACATAAGAAACCACATACATTTTTCACAATCCAGCACAGAGTAAGGCACATGTAAGCCTGTTGATATCAGAGTGACTTGTATGTGTTAAACAATAACATTTGTTAACATTTTCTGAGAAGGATCTCACTGTTTCATTTATAATGGTATTTCATTTGTTTCATCCTGCTCTCTGTCCTTCCCATATGGGATGTCAGGCATAGCAATACAAGAGACAGGGTCTTGGTGGTGGTGGTGATGCGCTGTTTGTGGAATTCCTTCCCAGCAGAAATTCACTCAAGTTCCCCTAATCCCCTTCTTATGGTGGATAGTAAAGACTTTTTTAAAAGCAAGCCAGCTTCTAAATCAGTGACCTGCTATGTGTGTTAATAAAGTGTTAATACTGTTGCCTCTCATTGCTTTAATTCTTGCAGGCAGTGTGCATTTATTTATTTATAAAATCATTTATATATTGGTTTGCAGCCCTCAAGGCAGTTTACAACATGGTTGCATTGATATTTTAATTTTTGAATTCATAAGTTTCTGCCTATGACTTGTATCTCAAGCAAAAGGGGAGGGAAGCACAAGGGAAAACAGGCACTGTTTTAGAAGCTTCTTCACCTCTTAAAGCAGATATTCAGGAGCAAGAAAGGGATGCAGGGGGAGAAGGAGACTTAGTTAAAGTTGCCTCCATCTTCTTCTGCTGGTGGGAACATTCTGTGAGCAAACCTCTGCTCGGGCAGCATTCCTTCCAATGGGCATAAACTCAGGGTCCCAGCTGTTACCCTGTTATTCTGAATTTTATTTATTGTAAATTGATTTGGCTATCATCTTAATTGATAAGTAGTGTACAAATATTAAATAGACTAAGTAGCCCAGCAAATAAAATACAAGCTGCCTTCCTGGCCTGCCTGTGGACTTTGCAGAAGAGTCTAGTTGACCACTTTGCGAAACAGTATGTTGAGCTTCAGCAGGGACGCGGGTGGCGCTGTGGGTTAAACCACAGAGCCTAGGACTTGCTGATCAGAAAGTTGCCGGTTCGAATCCCCGTGACGGGGTGAGCTCCCATTGCTCGGTCCCTGATCCTGCCAACCTAGCAGTTCAAAAGCACGTGAAAGTGCAAGTAGATAAATAGGTACCGCTCCAGCAGGAAGGTAAACGGCGTTTCCATTTGCTGCTGTGGTTCGCCAGAAGCAGCTTAGCCATGCTGGCCACATGACCCAGAAGCTGTACGCCGGCTCCCTCGGCCAATAAAGCGAGATGAGTGCCACAACCCCAGAGTTGGTCACGCCTGGACCTAATGGTCAGGGTTACCTTTACCTATGTTGGGCTTGATAGACTCCTGGCTCTGGTGCATGGGTCAGTCTCTCTGCTGAAACTACGGTATTTATGCAAGTAGATAAATAGGTACTGCTGTAACAGGAAGGTAAACAGCGTTTCCATGCGCTCTGGCACTTGTCATGGCGTCCCGTTGTGGCAGAAGCAGTTTAGTCATGCTGTCTGCCTGTGGACAAACACCAGCTCCCTTGGCCTGAAAGCGAAATGAGTGCCGCACCCCATAGTGGCCTTAACTGTCCAGGGGTCCTTTACCTTTTACCTATTTTAGAATGAAGAATTGATCCGCTACACTAGTTCTTCCTTTTTGCCAACTTTTTTTTTTGGCCTGTTTTTGTAACTGTTGGGAAAGGCCACGTCACCCTGAGCCAGCCAACATGCTATTTTAATTAGTAAACAAGGTTGCAATTTGCAAAACGAACAGGACAAACCTATGCACGTTTGCTTAGAAGCAAGTATCATTGTGCCTATGGGGTTAACTCCCTATTTACTTGTGTACTTGGGCTTATAGAACAAGTTGGAAAGAATTTTTTAAAAATAAGGCTTAAATTGAAAGGCATATAATTCTCAGTGACACAGAGGACTGGTTATGAAAGCAAGTATTTGTCTATCCCTTTTGCAGCTAGGCTTCTTTGTATCTGAAGAATACAAAATCTTTACAATAATGTGCAGTGAACATCCACATTTTTATTGTATCTGATGAAGAGGTCTGTGCTTCTCACATACGTATATTTCCTTTGGTGAGAAAATGTTGCCATAATAAAAGGGACGTGGCAGATGCATAAAGAGATTAAAAAGACAGAAGGTTTCTGGGAATTGGGAAGGACAAGTGACTGAATTAAGCTTAGATTTTCAAATTTTGAAAAGCTTCACTATATGGGGGTGGGAGGGAAATAAGCTTGCTACAGGACAGTGTTGATTTTGGAAACACCTAAGCTTTCTGTTTGTTTTACCTTTGCTATTCTTGGCTTGAACAATCACTGAATAACATTTACTCTCGTGTTGCTGTAGAGCAGGGGTGGGAGCTAAATGCAGCCCCCTATGGCTGAAGGTTCCCCACCCATGCTATACAGAATACAAGCAGGAAACAAACAAACAAACAAACAAACAAACAAAAAAGGCTTTTAGAACGAAAGCTTGTTCTATAGATGCTGTATATTGCAACAGCTTCCCTTCCACATTCGCCCCAAACAGCAGTTGTGAACCAAACTTGTCCATTAGCGTAGAGTTATGAAACTCTATTTCAAGATCAATTTGCCTAGAGCACATGTAAGGAATACATAATTACTCAGTGATACAATTTCAAACATCTGCTTTATATGAAGCAATGACAAAACGAGTTACGTAAGTGCTGAGCTAGATGGGACTGCAACAGATTTAAGTATTTAAACACTAATCTGCCCAAGTCATGTACGGTAGGTTCCGTGATTCCATTCATTGTTGAAAAAGGGGGTGGGAGCCTATGCGAAAGAGAAAGAGGGGCACAGGACCCCCATGTTCCATTTCTCTAGGTACTTTTCTCCTTAGCCAAACCCTAATATTGAAAGTGTGCTTGGTTGGAAGAAATACACTGGGGATAGGGGGAAGGTGCAGCAAAGTGAAGTGGTCTACACTCCTTACTTCTTGGTACTACAATAGACTCTTACTCTCCAATTCTGGTGCGATTAGAGAATACCAAATTGCTGTTTGCAATTAAATCTGTGTTCACCTCCATCTGACCATCATGTTTAGTTTGACCCCAAGTCTATACAACTAATTCCTTTACCTTACCAAGCTGCAACATTTCCTTATAATGCAGCAGAATTTGTACATTGGTTTAAACAAGAGCCACCCCAAGTGCGCTGAAGCAGAATCTCGCCCCCCCCCCCATGTAGGTTATCAGTTTTGCCATTAAAACTTAATTGAACATCTTATCAAGCTTTGCCAGTCCTTAAAAAAAAGTATTCACTGGCTCCTTTTGTAAAGAGAGAGTAAATTACACAAGGATGCATTTAATTTTTTTACCCATTTACCTTCAGATGAGACCATATTGACAAGGTACCCATCAAAGTCAGATTTGTCCAGAATTGTAGTGGTAAAGGCCTGGCAATCCTGTTGAACCATCAAATCTACATTTGCTACTGGAATTTTCAATGAGTAATCATTGGAGTAATCAATGGAGTATCATTAAGGCCAGAAGGAAATAAGCCATGGGTTCACACTACTAGTTTACCACCTGGCTGGCTAAAAAAATAATTGGCAAAAAATAGCGAGGTAAATATACATGTGTTCTATGTTTAACACTCTTATTTAGTAGTAGCAGCCATTACATATGACTTTTTGCATAATTATTACTCGTTTGTTAGGTAGGATCCTATCATCTTCTATCCCTCATCTTCTGCAAAGGGAAGGGCTATCACATTCTTGCAGCGTCTACCACAGTGTTTCCCAACCACTGTTCCGTGGCACACTAGTGTGCCGCGAGATGTTGCCTGGTGTGCCGCGGGAAAAATTAAAAAATTTGAAAGATTTTTTTTTAAAGTCAAATTTTCGATTGGGGCGCCGTCACTAGATGACCCCTGGGGTTCCCTCCCTCCCTCCCGCTCTGCGCCTCCCTCCTCCTCCTCCTCCGGGGAGGCCCTTCCTGGCTCTCGGCCAAGGCTTGGCGGCTGCTACTCACTCACTCGCTCGCCCACCCGTCCCTCCATCCCTGCACCCGGCCTCTCCCCCTCCGTCCCTGGCACGGGGGCTGCCGGGATCCGTAGTCCCCTCGCCCTTGGGCTCCGCGCCCGTGCGGGGTGCGCAAACTACATTTCCCAGCGTGGCCTGGCGGGCCGGGCGTTTTGTTTGAAGCGCTCTTCTCCCGGCCATGGAATGAGCGCAGCGGCGGCGGCCGGGCGGGCAGGGGCTCTTCCGCGCAGACCCCGCGCAGCCTGCCTGCGCCCCCGCGGAGATCGGGCGGCAGGATGGAGCCCGGGGATCCCCGCGGAGGCGGAGCGGCGGAGGCGGAGGCTGCCCCCCAGGTAGGGCTGCGTCGAGGGGACGCATCGGACCGCGGGGAGACCCCTTGGCGGGCGTGCAAGGCAATGCGTGCGTGCAGGCGTTGCATGGAGTGCAGTGCAATGCAATGGCAACGCGGCGCCCTGCATGCATGCATGCAACTTCCACCGGCGCTCCGGACTTGGCAGGTGAGGGGGGTCCCCAGTGGAAGGCAGAGAGAGCCGGGAGGGCGAAGGGGAGCCGGGGGGGAACAGCGCTGCTCCCCGAGCCGAGCCCGGGGGGAAACTTCGGCGTCGTTGCGCCGGGTGTTGGAAGTGGAGGCTGGCGGGGGCCCCTCACCTGCAAAACCTGGTCGCCTCTCATATATTTCGTGCATTGCATTCATCGCCCGCTTTCTCCTCCAAGGAGCTCCCGGGGGCGCGTGTGGTTCTCCCCGTGTTATCCTCGCAACAGCAGCCCTGCGAGGTGGGTCAGGCGAGTGGCCCAAGGGAGCACCCAGGGATTGTCCTGGCCAGGTGGGGTGATTTGAACCCTGCTCTCTGCCCGGTCTTCGTCCTCATTTAGCCCCCACATGTCCATGACTGTGCATGACTGAGGTTTCCCCCCCTCGTCTTGGCTATGGTGTGAGTCTGTGCTGTTAATTAATGGGGTTCTGCCTTCGGAGAAGATGAGCCAGTCCTCAAGGAGGTGATTATGTAATTTGCTAGCAATTCATGTCCCTCCCGGCGTGACGCTGCGCGCTGACATCACGGGGCTGTAATGGTGGTGTGCCTCGAGATTTTTTTCATGAAACAAGTGTGCCTTTGCCCAAAAAAGGTTGGGAAACACTGGTCTACCAATCATTTGTGTGCACAGATAGTTCTAGCAGCAAGTAAGCTATTCCTGTCATTGCTTCCATTTTCTTTTCTAAAACTCTAAGAAGTAGTAATCTTAACATAGCCCTTCTTTTATTGCAAAGCATTAGAGCATGAGGCAAGTACATTTTCATAGCTTTATTGCCTTCCATTTTCTTCTCGACACAATCACCATCTACTACAAAGAAGCAGATTTTGTTTGCAATTGTGACACAGAGGCAAGAGGTGGAATAGCATGCTTTAGTTCATTTGTATCTTGATGCCGAGTAATCCAGGGCAAATGTCTTAATGTGAGAAGTGTTCTGAGGACATTTGGTTTAATTGGCATCTAGGGAAGGCCATTCTTATCTCACTAACATGAATGTGCAGCCTCCTCCTGATGGCAGTGGATCTGGATTGGGTCCAAGATTCCTGCATCTCAATATTACCGTAATCAAGAAAAAAACTGCTGCAATGAGAGCTACATCATCCTTTCTGTTCTTACCACAAAAGTGGGCAGGGGAGGGAGATGGGGTGAGAATAAGGGGATGCAAACACCCACCCACACCCTTTATAGTATTCTAAATTTTCAGTGGTTGCATCAAATAAACTAGAATGTGTACATTCCAAGAACAAAACTACAAAATGCACAAGAAGATTTCTGAGCCTGGAAGAATGTTGCTGGCAAACAAAGGGACTGAGTTGCATTCAGAGACTTTTGTAACCAGCTCTTTGCATCACACAGCCCAGGTTTAGTCCCAACCCCCATACTCCCTCGCCCACCTCGTGAAGGCTTCACAGAAGAGGAAACAATTGATCATATATACAGCAAGTGGGAACACTAAACCACTCTAGTGCAAAGACGACAGAACACAGAATTTCTTTTTCATATAAAAGTCTACCACGTTTATTCAATACAGACATATTAAAGACAAGTCCTGAAAACCAGGCACATAACTCCAACACTCCGTTACGAAGTGTATATATATTTATATTTTGTCAACAGCCGCTTCTGCTGATTGAGCCATTGAGGTTCTGTGTGTATTTATTCATTTTTATTTTTATTTTTTTGCTTTTAATTTTAAAAAGCTCATTTTTAGCTACCTTCTGTGAACAATGTGCCTCTTCGCCCTCAGCCTCTCACTGCATGTTAGCCAACCACTTTCCAGCATGAATATTCACATTTTTAAACGGCTACATACAGCCGCAAAACAGATTTATGTAAAAGATAAAAATGGTGAAAACCCCGAGTCTCCAAAAAGAGAATTTAAACATAATGCAAATGGTTCCAGTTGAGACAATCCAAAACAAGAGCCAACGTTTCTTTTCTCTTTTTTGTACGAGGATTGACTCACAAGGGAAATTTGGGGATCTTAGACAGTGTAAAAGAGGCAAACCAAATACCCTTGGCTGGGCAGAGCCCCAGAGATTTGCTTATGACTGGCGGGGGGGGGGGAGAGATTTCTTAGAAAGACGGCTGTAACATGACCTCCTTTCTCAGAATCCTGTTTGTAGGGAGAGGAGGAGCTTTTAGAGAGAGAGAGAAAAAAAAGGGGGGGGGAGAGAAAAGCACAACAACTCGGATGGCAACGTGTGCGTCCTCAGGAGACTCCCAGCCGTTACAAAACACACAGGGTTCGCCCACAGCCCAGTCAAAACAAGCTCGGATAGGATTACGATCTCCAACTGCCTGGGGAACGCAACATGAACAAACAGAGCCTGGACGGGAAAGGCAGAAAGGGGTGACCTTGGCAGAAAAGGGTGGGGGGCGCAGCTCTTCAAACCAATTCATATTTGCATTCAATAGTGTATTGGCTCCACCCTCCCTTTCTAATAGAAAACATCTGACATGCCTTTACTGTGCAGCACCCCTCGCCCGCCCCCCCCTCAAGCAACACACCGGCGTGTGCGTAAAAATGATTCCACACTAAATAATGCCATGCGGGATGGTCCCTTTTTTTTGCTCGCCCCCCCCCCCTCCAAAGAAGAGCAGGCTACTGCGGCGGTGGGGCTCTAGCGTTCAGACGGAAAGCACAAATCCTGGCGCAGGAGGCAGATTCGGGTCATCTTGGCTGGTCGACGGGAAAGGCTGCGAGGGCAACCGTCCAGGGCTGCATAGCACCACAATTTTCTTAATAAAGAGAGAACAGTGAGTCAGTAGCAGCCGTGGCTTCGTCCATAACGACGAGCTACAAAGAATAATAATCGTTCAGTGTCTCGTAGCAAATAGACAAGTCTGCTTCAAGTATATACGGCGCTGCCTCGATAATCCGCGTCTGGGGATTTGCAGTCGCACCTCGTCGCCGTCGCGTTTGGCCTGCCCCCCCCCCGCCATAAATCCCTAACTGTGTGTAGCGCAGAGGAAAAAGATGCAAAGCCCCATCCCATAGTCTGCCCCCTCGTGAAAGAGATGGGGTCTGTCGGCGATCGGGAGGGCACGGCTGCATCGCGGACGGGCAGGGTGGGGGCGTCAGGGCCGGGGCTGCAAAGCGGAGACTCCGTACGCCGAGGCTGCCGCCGAGTCTCCTTCTCCGCTGCTGCTGTGGCAGCAGCAGCTGCCGGTGGACGAAGCCGAGCCGGGGGACGCGGTGGCGGAGGAGGCCTCGGCCGGCGCCGTCGAAGGCGCCGTGGCCGCCAGCTGCAGCCGCCGGACGGCTTCTTTGATGAGGTTGCCGGACAGGATGAGTTCTTGGAGGAGGCGGTGCGGGTCGTCGTCCTCGTCGTCGTCGTCCTCGTCGCCCGCGGACAGCCGAGAGTGCTGCTGGCGCTGCTTCTTCCCGGCGCTCCGCAGCCAGCCCCGTCCGCACAGCTGCTTGGCCACCCGAGGGCTGCCCTCGCGGTCGGCGGCGCTGGGCGGGGACGGAGGCAGCAGCAGCAGCGAGGCCGGGGACAGCGCGTGGGGCGGCCGCGGGTGGTGGTGGTGCAGCGAGGCTAAGAAGCCGAGCCCCCTCGGGGACGAGTAGGGGGCCGCCCGGTCGCGGCCCTGGCGCTTGGGGGGCAGGCGAGGGGCCGGCGGCGCGCGGCGCTGGGCGCTCAGCTGCAGCACCTCGCCCAGCTTGGCCACCAGCGCGTCCACTTCCTTGGAGCCGCTGCTCGCCCCGACGGCGCCGCCCGGCAGCGACACGGCGTGCTCCAGCAGCAGGAAGCGCTCTGCGCCCGCCCGCCGGCAAGGCATGGCAGCAGCCGGCTCCGCTTTCCTTTCCTCCGCTTGGCGCGCACGCTGCTGCCGCCGCCTCCGCTGCTCGTTCCGCAGCTACCAATGAGGCGCCCTCTCCGCTCGCTCGCTCGCTCTCTCGCTCTCAAAACGCTGTTGTTGCTGCTGCGGTTGGTTTGTAAACAATGGGTGACGCGGCCGCGGGCGCGTCCAACTGCTCCAGAAGCGAGGGGGGGAGCTCCGGCCCTTTTTGCTCACCTCGGCGGCCGTCGCTTCGCAGCCCAGGGTGGGGGCAGGCTAGCCGCAGCAAGGGCAGGCACGAAGGTGTCAGTAAGCAGGAGCGTGTGGGTTTTTTTACCCCCCTCAGACACACCCCTGTACTGAGTGCGCTCAGGTGGACTCGCCCGCTTTTTCAAACGCCGGCCTGTACAGTAGGGAGGCAGGGAGGAGGCGGGGCTGGCGTGACCGCCGCGGAGTCAGTGAGGTCAGAGCTCGACATGGCAACAAACCAGGCGGCGCGCGTACGCGCACGCGCAGAGCCGGCCACGCGCTCGAGAGGCCGTTGGGTGAGATACCTCAGGGGCCGCGCTCGCCCAGCGCCCTGGTGTCGCCATGGCCATCCAAATGCCTGTGAGAAGCCCACCAAGCAGAGCTAGTCGGGCTAGTAGCCCCTGAGGTGGTGGAGGCCGGCACTGCCTTCCCGGGAGAGCGAGTTCCATAGCTCAGGGCTGTCTCCACACTGACTGGCAGCGGCTGGTCAGGATTGCAGGCCAGCGGTCTCTCCTAGCCGGACCTGGATTTGACCCTGTGAATAGTTCAGTCGGTGGTGTTGTTGTTTAGTCATTTAGTCGTGTCCGACTCTTCGTGACCCCCTGGACCAGAGCACGCCAGGCACCTCTGTCTTCCACTGCCTCCCGCAGTTTGGTCAGACTCATGTTTGTAGCTTCGAGAACACCGTCCAACCATCTCATCCTCTGTCGTCCCCTTCTCCTTGTGCCCTCCATCTTTCCCAACATCAGGGTCTTTTCCAGGGAGTCTTCTCTTCTCATGAGGTGGCCAAAGTATTGGAGCCTTAGCTTCACGATCTGGCCTTCCAGTGAGCACTCAGGGCTGATTTCCTTAAGAATGGAGAGGTTTGATCTTCTTGCAGTCCATGGGACTCTCAAGAGTCTCCTCCAGCACCATAATTCAAAAGCATCAATTCTTTGGCGATCAGCCTTCTTTATGGTCCAGCTCTCACTTCCATACATCACTACTGGGAAAACCATGGCTTTAATTATACGGACCTTTGTTGGCAAGGTGATGTCTCTGCTTTTTAAGATGCTGTCTAGGTTTGTCATTGCTTTTCAGTCGGTAGAGACTCTTAATCTCAGGGTTGTGGGTTCGAGCCCCACGTTGCACATTGCAGGGGATTGAGCTAGATGACCCTTGGTGTCCCTTCCAACTATTCTGCAGCCCTTCCTAATCCATCACAAGGCATACTTTTTCAGGGTGGGGAATGCGGAGTACAGTATACGTAAAGCACATTTGATTCATATCCCACCCACCACACGAAAAACCCTGGAACTAGTTCACCAAGGGTGCTGGGGATTGTAGCTCTGCGAGGTATCCCCATAATTTTAAAGCACATGACTACCCCTCCCCCCACAAGAATCCTGGGAACTGTAGTTTCCCCTCTCAGAGCTACAATTTCCAGCACCCTTGCAGCTCCCATAAATCTTTGGGGCGGGGGTGGCATGTGCTTTAAATTTATGGTGTGTACTCAACCTAGATCAGATGACATGGTCCTTAAGTAATTTGCTGCATGTGGTTTAGGCCTTCCTTATCAAGACTTTTCTGTTACGGGCTGCTTTTGTCTTTTATCAGACTGATCATGTTTTTATGTGGCAAACTTTGTTATTTTTTACTGTTTGTGGGCCATGTTTCTATTTTATACTTGTGTGTTTTATATGACTGTTTTATTATGATATCATGGTGATATTTCCCATTATTTGAAGCCACCCAGAGTAAATGCTTATGAATTAAAGGGCATGATATAAATTCTTGAATTTTAAAAAATATAACTGAATGAGACTGGTGGTTTCTGATTAATGTGCTGTCAGTCCTAGGAAGGAGGAGAGAAACCTCAGGAAACACATGAGTGTGGCAGCAATTTCCCCTCCTGTTTGCAAGGAGGATATTGGCTGGGTCAAAATGCTTCTTGCAGTCCTTAACAGAGTACTTGTGGTTGACCATAAGTGATTGTTGGTAGACCTGGATTGAACTGAAATATTCTTCTTAGTTGTCCAGGACATTTATCCTGGGTATAGGAAGTATATAATCTTATACTTTTCAGGCTTGTTGAATACTTTCTGAGTGAGGACATCCCAACTTCTCTGCTCTGCATTCTAGAGTGCAAGTAGCCCTTCTTGCTGTGATAGGCTATCGGCAACTGGGAAAAGTTGGAATGGGTAAAATATTTTTAAAACTGAAACAACTATCTTTGCATTATCATGGTTAAATATCTAGAGCAAAATGAAATAGTTACAGTTACTTTGATTTTTTTCAAAACAAAGTAGTACAGAATTAATGGTTGATTGAGCTACTGTGCTTCTTAACAAAAAAAGGGATTAGGCATAATTGAAAATATGCAGGTTCCAAAGGTCTTCCAAAGACAAAGCAAATATTTGGAAATATGGCAAGTAAGATATTTCTTATGCAGCAGGGTCATTGCATGCACAGTGTTCATGCAGCAAGATCTTATACATGTTTACTCTGAAACAAATCAGACTGAACTCAGTGAAACCCACTTCTGAGTTAGGTCTCCATAGGTCTGCAGCTTTTAATGATAAAGACCAGATAAGACCTCCTTTTATTTGCAAAAATTGAGATTGCTTTGGAAAATGAGTTTCAAACTAGGGTTGCAGATCTAAGTACATTTTCTAGGAAGTAAGACAATGGAGTAACCTCTGAGTAAACATGGATAAATTCATGCTGCAGCTGACTCTTAGGACATGAGTTTTCACATGCAATATGTTGCTTCAACAGATAGATTGGGACCAACTATTGGGTTGCAGGCTGACCTAAGACGGGTTGGGTTACAACAGCAGCTCCATTAATATTCAAATCTATGGTTAAAAAAAGTGGTGGATTTCGAACTGCATGTTTGGAGTAAACACTTATTCAGGGTATATACATGAAGTTGTCTGAAAAAAGTGGGAGGTATATACAGCCTTAAGTAAATGTGGAGGGGGAAGAGCATGTGTGAAGCCCTATTTGTCTCTCATATCACTTTCCAAGAAACAAATATTGAGAACAAGTTTCCTTTCTGCTTAGAATGGGTGCCATAGCTGGACCAGTCCCCAAAATGAGCTTGCTTGTGGCTCTTTAATACCTAAGGTGTTCCTTACTTCAATACATTATACAACTCAGTGATATAGGCAGATGTGACTGTCTATCACATCAGGATTATGGTGATGATATTTATTGCCAACCGTTCACTAGTAGTTTCCAGAGTAGATTACAACAAATTGAAATTAAAAACAGCAGATTTCAATCACAGGAATAGGTTGGGCCTTGCAATCAATCATCTCAGGTGTTAAAGGCCAAGGAAAGAGGTGCATCTTGAGGATTTGTGTGGCGAGTTCCTGCCCCCCACCAGGATAAATAAAGACACGAGACACCATAATTTAAGGTTAATTGGGCGAATTAGGCCACAACTTTATTGAATTCAGGAATGAGAGGCATTGGCTTAGGCATTGGTCCTAACAACTATCCGGCTCTAGCCCATTTGCTGGAGACACGGGGAAGGGTTAACACTATATCGGGGGAGTCTCCCGCCAAGGCACTTCGACTAGGAGCTCCCCCGGGTCACCGCTCTGGGGCGTGCCTTTGGCCCTCACCTCCATAGGCTTCAGACAGGGCCACGCCCCCAGGAGTCCTTTAACGGACCACCCTTCGCTCACTGGGGGGAGGGGATGGCGTTCCTCCCCCCCCCACATCCTCTTAACCCCTTCTTACCAATGCCTACCGCCCATGCCGAGAAGTTGTGACGAGTTGCTATGAGGTAGGCAAAAAACCAAAAGGCTAGAAATTGCCAATTGGGAAAAATTCCTACCATGCCCCTTGCGGCGACAGACCGAAGTCCATAGCAAAGTCAAAGACCTACCTAAAGCCCACTTAAAGGGAGGGAGGGTGGGAAAACGTGAGGGCTAGCCGGCAAAAAGAGGGCGAGCCCCCTCTGCGCCGGCCCTAAATAGGACAGGCCCACGCCCCCCCAGCCAGCTGATTGGCTGGCTGGGGGGGGGGCAGGCCCGGCCGGGATTCCCCTGCTCTTGCGGGGGCTGCGACCAGCCCCTGCTCGCGTGGGGTGGGCGTGAAGCCCGCAACCCCACCTCCTGGGCAAGCCGGAAGTGGCTTTGCCAAAAGCTGCATAGTGAAGAAGCCAGATGCACCTCTGTGGGGAGGGAATTCCACAACTTTGGGGAGAATGTCCTCTCCCTTTTGACTCTTTTTCTCTACAACTTTTGGATCAAAGGAAAGTAGAAATGTCATAGCGATAGCCAGTGAAGGGCCCATCTGTCTTCCTACAAAACATACTGTTCCACGCAACCACAATCTCTGATTCCATGGGTTCCAGGCACTTACTCAGGGTTCATGTTTCCTTTTGGAAATGAGGCACAACGGAGACTGTGGTGTCTTTATGATATATGGTTTATTCAACCTGAGCCTGCAATTGGGGTTGGGGGGAGTTTCACAACACTAACTCCCTAAAAGGATCTTGTTTCTCCCATAGCCACAACCTTGGATTCAGGAAGAGATCCAGCATGGTTCTCTCACTGTCTGTTTGCTTCTTTGCTTCTAGGTCACCTCACTGCATACCCATCTCTATCAGGCTTTGTCCTTCTAGCTAACCACAAGCTGGGAGAAGGGCCCCACCCATTTGCTATCTCACACACAGCCTCTTTCCTTTGTTTACTTTAATGGCCTATCACCCAGGCTATCATCTCAGCACAGGAAACTGGTGTGGCTTATATTTTAACACTTTCTGGATCCATGTTAGAAGGATCTTGCATCCAGCCTACTCCCTCCCTCCACAAACTCATAACAATACAAAAGGAACAGTTCCTGCAGATATAGTCAATGGGACTGTATCAGCAAGTCCATATAATCTATGCATAGATTACAAGCTATGCACAGAGTTGGTCACAGCTCTTTGTTAGTTCATTCTAGAAGAATCTGGGCAATTATCCCATGGTGCCCCTACTAATGGTGTGAGAGGAAAATAAGACAAGCCTGTTTTTCATAGCCTGCCATGGCCTTTGGAGTGTCTCAGAGATGTGGGAAGTAGGATGAGGCAATCTGTTTACATAGGCCTGGAGTCCAGTCGTCAGAAGTTTCAATGCTCTGTTCAATACTGTAAATTTAGAGGGAATGTTTACATTTTTTCCTGCATATATGCTCTAGTGAAGTCTTGCCTTCAAAAGTGCCCTGACATGTTTGCAATTCCCTTTATGGCAATCTTCTGCAGGCTTCCATCTCCATTTTATTTATATTTCTGCTGCCAGATAATTCATAGTTTTCAATTCTATAGTGATATTTCTTGTCTTCTGTATGCACAAACTGTCTTTCCATCCAGCAGTGCATTGATTTACAATTTCCCCCTCCTTTGAGAACATAGCCTGCATTATCAGAATTAGCAAAAGTGACTCAACCAGACAAGTTCACTGCCTGTACAGATTATTTTTGAGAAGTCTGTAATAGAGGACAAGAACGATGCGAGGTGAGGTGGGGTGGTGTAATTGGAATGGCATCTCTTCAGGACACAAATACAAAACCAAGTAAACAAAAAAAATTGAATTAACAACAACAACAACAACAACCAAAAGCTGATTAAATTCAAGCAGTGTGTGATGAATTCATAAAATAAATTTAGTGGTATGAGTTAGCCACACTGGGCATATTTTAAACTGTCTTGTTTATTTATCATTCAATAATAGGCAGAATACTTTCAGATATATGTTAAAGTTATGTTATATATGGATTGGTTATCATTTATCTAGATGTCTATGTGTGGCTGCAGTTAGAGCCTCTGATCAATATTGCATTCAATTTTTTAAAAAGCATATTCTCTGTTGTCCCCTATTCATAAAATGTTAAATTCTGGCATCACGCAGGGATAGAGAGCAACAAGGTTATTGTATAGGGTAGCTATTAGTTACCTGTGTGCAGAATAATGGCTTAATAAGGGGGTGACCCCTAATGAAAATCACATTCTGTTCTTCTTCCTGCCTTGTGATTCGACAATATCACAGTCTGAGAAGAAAAAGGGAAAGGAATGTGGCAGAATGCAAAATGAAACAGAAGCTTGCAACAATTTGTACTGTAAACATCAACTTTGCCAAAGCACTTAAGGTTGCTAAGTGATAATAAAGCACTCTCCAATCACAGAGGTGCAGAATCCAAGCACACCATGATAAGGAACTTGTTTTTAACATTTTCCCCACTAAACAAATATGTGGGTGTTCAGTGGTATGCATCTGTTTGGGTGCTTCGCTTGAGAAATTTTAGGGAGGGACTGGTTTCATGGTGGCAAACACCTTCATTAGACCATCTAGAAACAAAAATACTTGTTTGTTTTGTCCCTGCATGTGCCTGAATTTGCAAGTTAATACTGGGTTCAGCCTGCCAAGCACCTCTTTCATTTCAGCACAGCCTCATTCAGAATCTTTGCACAAACCTCGTAAGATCAATAGGATTGTGCAGAATCAGAGCTGGCAGATTGGGAATGGTGAGGGCAAAGGACAGGCGCTCAGGAATTGTTTCCTCTCCCGCTGGGTTGCCAACTGACTGGGATGGGGACAAACCTGGTCTGGCTTGGCATTGTGCCTTTAACAACAGCTTGGGGGTCTTTTCATGGCATGGACTAAAGCACTGCCACCTAATCAAGGTCGGCACATCAGGTTCCTGTTAAAGGCAGTAGGGCACTAGAGCAGCTGCTGACAGAACAGTTGGCAATCCTCCTTGGAACAAGGATATAAATGCAAATAAATAATTTGACTTAGACTGACCAGCCCTTCAGATAAAGGAGTTCTTCAAAGAGACGACTGTTCTCTGACAGCTCTTCAAAATAGAGGACTGTCCTCTGTAAAGTGGAAGGCTCTGCAGATAGAAAGATAACATCTATAGGCATTTAGATTCACACAGTGGGACGTTAATACTAAATGGTGTTAAGCCTTTCTCTGTTGTGTCAGGCCCTTATGTATGTCTATTTTCTTTAATGTTTTATCATTACAGTTTTTCCCCCTTCACATGCTGAGATAAAAAATCAGTTAGTGCTGCTTCTTTTCTTTTTTTAAAAAATCAGTTAGTGCTTCTCAGATGTTTCCCTTGATGATCTGATAAGCAACCTGAATTATAATAAATCCTTAAAGTCAGCAATCAATAAACAAGTTCATAATGATGAATCACAGTATGTTGCTTGTGTGGTATTTAGGTTACAAGCTTAGAGATGAAAGAGACTTGCTTTGCGTGTGTTTCAAGACGGTTGTGTGCATTGAAGCACTCATTCCGCACAATAATGTATCTTGTTACCTTGGCTCTTAAACTTTGTAAACACAAACTTGCATATATTAATAAAAAATTACATTCACCTAATTCATTCTGTGAGTAAACAGAAGCCCAGGGAGAGAGGGAGAAGACATGCATTGTTGACTTTCATTCTCTTATGTACACTTTTAAAAATTTAGTTTAAAAAAAGCTGCAAGTAAAATCACTTCACTAAGGTTGTCATCTCCCCTCTCCTGCAACTGGGCTCACATGTATTTAATAATTAAATTCAATAGCTAAAGCCTTCCTAAGAAGAATATTCCCTTGCAGAAAAAACACTGTACCAGCTACATTTTCTGCCCCCAGATGTTGGATTACAACTCCCGGTATCCCTGATCATTAGTCTTCCTGGCTCGGGCTGAATGTGAGTTGTACTTCAACCACAGCTGGAGGGCATCACATTGGGCATCCCTGAAGTCTAGTTGTATTGGGGGAGGGGCAACATCTCAGTGGTTGAGCACATGCTTTCATGCAAAAAGTGCATAACCCCTCCATATCCATGTAGAGATGGAAAAGACCATTGCCTGAAACCCTAGAGTGTGTTGTCTATCAGTAGATGATACTGAGCGGGATGGACTATGTTCTGACTCAGTAGAACGCAACTTCAAAGCTTCCTAATCATACGTCACCGTTCAGAAATGAAACGTCAGTGGCTTGTAATTCAAAGATGCTACGCATTTGTTGTCATTCTGAACATGTTGCTACCATTAAGTAACAAACAATAAATTAATTGCTCGTGCCACCTTTCCAATGCTGACTGACTGTGTTCTAATTCCATCTAGGTGGAGTTGAAAAAGAAGATTGCTTTGTTCTTGAAGGCAGCTGCAGCTACTCACCTCCCAAAGGTCCAAGTGGGGAAGAAAAACTCTCTGATGTAAACAATCAAGACAAACAGAGGTTGGTGATTACATTTTCTGCTGCCCAGGTGAAAGATGTGTAGGGTCCTTTGTGCTATTGGGAGGAATTCAGATGGAAAGAGGTCAATCAGCACAAGAAGAACCCTCATGCAGTTGATAGTTTGATTATGCACAAACCTGCAATCACAAAGCAGTGACTGATGTTTGACATTCTTCAGTGGCTGCTCCTTCAGCAATTTGCCATAAGGCATTTTCACTCAAACAAGGCAGATTCAAAGTTTCAAAATACCAGTGAGCAAGGAACACCTGGAGGCAGAACCAGGTAGGTTTCCTTTATGTTGCAACTGGGCATAATCTAGCTTCTCTCAGTAACTGAGAGAACTGTTTGCATCCCAGGAGATAATCAGACTGAATTCTTACAGCTACTTAGATGCATTTATTCTTTTGGCTGGTGAAAGGGGGACAGATTGACATTGCAGCTTTTAATATACTAACCTGTTCTCTCTCAAAAAAAGTTCTTTTGCCATTATTTTAAAGTTCAACCTTATCTTACAGGACTAAACTTAAATCCCCATGCAACCACTTTTCTCAACCTCTTTCTCTGCAGGTGGGGGCCCCATGCCCAGTATTCTCTAGTGACTCTGATATATTGTCTCTTATGGACCCCTGCATTTGTTCCCACCTGCAGTTCTTACGTTTTGATAATTCAACGGTAAATTACACATGTCAAAAAGTAAAGGAAGATACTCATAAGTTAATATTGCATACATTATTTGTATACAAAAATAGTTTTAAATAACTTAATCGACTAAACAAATAAAAAATAATTGACTAAAGGTTGACAAATATATGTGTAAAGTTAAAGTAACATTTCACTATGTTTTCTATGCTGTGTGTGGCAGGGGTATTGTTTTCATTTGGTACTATGTTATATGTTTTGTGAAATTGTATTGTAAACTGCCCCATGATCCTCTGATGAAGAGTGGTATAAAAATTTAATTAACAACAACAACAACAATTTAATAATAAAGGAAAATTGTAATTGTAATTGGTAGACCTGGGTGGAGCTTGTCCAGAAACAGTTGTTTCAGTAGAAAAATAAGGAAACATTTTGAATATGTGAAAGAAAATTTAAAAAATCCTTCCAGTAGCACCTTAGAGACCAAATAAGTTTGTTTTTGGTATGAGCTTTCGTGTACATGCACACTTCTTCAGATACCATATGTGTTGGATATGCGTTGGTCCAATCATGGTATCCAGAATGTAATAGGACCTAAATCAGATCTCCACTGAGTCCAGCATTCTATTTATAGCCAACCAGATGCCTCTCTTGAGCAGTCCACAGGTAGGGCATAAAGACGATATCCAGCAACTAGTGTACAGTACTGCCAGAGAAGATGGAGGCTACATATCACCATCATGGCAAATAATAATTGATAGATCCATCCTCCATGAAATTGTCTAATTCCCCCTTTAAGACTAGTGGCTCTCAAGATCTTTGACTCTCCAGATGCCGTTGGTCTACAGCTCCCATCTTTCCTGACCATTGACCATGCTCACTAGGGCTGATGGGAGTTGGGAGTCCAACATTATCTGGAGGGTCACATCCTCCCCATTCTTGCCATAGCACATTGGTAGCTCATGAAAAAAGTTCCAGGCTTTGCCATTGGCATATTCTGTTAAAAAGTATCAGCTAGCTGTGTAAAAGACCCTTAAATCTAGTCAGCCAGTGTCGGAAGCAGAGTGTTCAACTAATCCGGCCCACAGAGGGATCTCCGCCGGAATGAACCGGCCCAAGCAAGGTAAACCTTGCTGACTCCTGGACTAGACAGAGCAAAGCTCTTCTTCTTCTGTCAAGTTACCTATACTGTTACCTATATCTACTTTCTCCACACCTTGATTTAAAAAAAAATATAATTCCTCCCCTCCCCACACTTTGTTCACTCTGGCTACCTCAACCTGCATCAAGTTTTACTAAATTTTTGCTAGTGACCCAAGACTCTGCCGCCTGACGTTTAAGAAGGATGTCTGTATCTTACGACTGGGGAACTGAATAAAGCACCAATCTGTTGTTTGTGCCAGAACAATATATTACTGTATGAAACTGCCGCTTATCTATTCCAAAGGCAACAAAGGAGGCAGCCATAATGAAAGACTGTCTTCTGGTGAAATCAGGAGACTCTTATATAATTGCACAAAAAAAGGGATGGTAAAAAAAGGGATGAGCAGCCACCTCATACATATTCAGCAAAATCAGTGAATCATATTCATAGCCGTGCATAAATAACATAGGTTTCCTCTGTAGCATTTCAGAGTCATTGCATTATGTAGTCTGATGTGAGTAATTTTATCCTTTAGTTTCTCCGTGTAATTGCGTAGATATTTAATAGTCTTAAAAAGTTTGATGACTAGCCGAATACCGTTAATTCGACTTGCCGCCCACAGTATGTCAGTCAGATCCACTCTCTCACAACATTCAAAAGAACTTTCCCCTCTGCTAATAGCTTTTAGCAAGGGAGACCATCCACCAAGCCTTGTGGCAGAATAGCTTGTGAGTGGTTTAAGTGATACTAGGCAGTGGTGGTCATATCTCAAGGAAAAGTCAAGGCCAGCCCGAGGTGGGAGGGGAACATCAGCTTCTCCGCTCCAAGGCAGGTTTATTACTGGTGGCATGCAACAGAAGCACCAGCACCGAGGGTCATCTGCCATTACCCAAAATGCCCCAATGTAGCATTGCTCCAGGGCATCGTCATGGACTAGTTGGATGCCAAGGAGCTGTGGGAGGCATCAGCTGCAGAAGCCCTTAGGGAACTCCCAGGAGAGGAAAGCGCAGAGCCAGGGGATTGGTGGTGGGACAACAAGGAGTGATTACAGATTGGAAGGAGAAGGTGACAGGGTTAAGTGAACAGGAAGATGCTGCAGCAGAGCACAGTTCAGACTGCGAAGCAGAAGCAAGGGCTGGGGAGAAGTGGGGGAGAGGCAGGCTGCTGAAGAAGCCAGGGAGTCTCCCACTTCTGATGCCCCGAAAACATGAATGTGCATCTGTGGATGGGGAAATGTAGTGTGGACAGAAGCACTGCCCACAATCATCCCAATCATAGGAGCCAACTCTTAGGGGCCGAGGTCTCCCCCATAAAATATTTGAGGAAGCCACCCCTCAAATTTGGTGAGCATTGCCATTCAAATGGTTTGTGTGCACCACATATGCAGGGCAGAGTTTAACTTGCCCCCCATATTTTATTCAAGTTGGCACCCTTGCCCCCATTGTACCCCCTGCATGTAGTCTAATCCCACTCTAATCTCACAGCTTTTCCTTGTGTTGAGTGTGGAAGGCCTGCAACTTTTACTCAAGGTCACTTGAGCATGTGTACAGCCCTCTGCGTGACTGCGGACCCTGATAAAGCAGGGAGTCCCTTCCTGATTGCACATGGTTTTCTGCTCAAATTTAAGTAAATGTGGTGAGTAAAAGTTCCCTGCAAAGCTTTGCCCTCTCAACACAAGGAAAATTGTGGAGTGAGATGGTGGGAAAACATGCACAAGGATGTCAGGGTGGAGCTTGTATGCACTTATCACACCCTTGTCCCCCACCCACAGTTTTTGTTCAGACAAATTGCTAGATACACCTGTTGACATGCCAGAAAGAAAGGAAATTATTAACTGTCAATAGAACACCAAAATTCACCCACTCATGTTGTTATTATTTCCCCAATCACCCTATTAGGAGTTCCTCTGTTGGAGGGCTCAGTTCCAGGCATAAAGAGGGAATAATCCTGGGGATTGTGTGTCAGGCAGCTCCAGTTTAGATAGTGAGAGCATGAAATCATTGCCAGTTCCATGCCCTTTCAGTAGCAAAGGATGCTGGATTTAACATATCCATTGGAACCAGCCAGCCACTTCCTCATCTGCAGGCATCAATCTTGACATATTCAGTCATCAGTTCTTGATTCTCTGTTGGAGGGTGGGTGTGGATGGATGGTCCTGCCTCATCTTGTTCTGTCATTGCCAACTAGGGTGACTGTGTGTCCTACTTTACAGGCCTCTGTCTGAAATGCTCTCTAAGTCACTGCCCAGTTTAAAGGTAAAGAACAGTCAATAGGCGGATCAGGGACCTTGAGGGTGCCCTTTGAAAGTAAGCTCCTGAACAGCACTACCATGAAATATATGTCTATTTAAATTAAATTGCTCATACAAAAATACACAAAGGAGGGCAAGTCTTACTCCACCCCACTTAAAAGATTAGCACCACAGTAGAGGGTAGCTTTACTACCAAAGGACTGGATTAATAAAAATGTCTTAGGCTGGCACCTAAAAACTGACAATGATAGTGCCAGGTGTGTTTTCCTTGGAAACACATTCCACTAACAGGCTACGGATCAAGTTGATGTAATTTCTTTCTTAAGCAGCACATGGCTCATTAACCTATTTTATTATTGAAAGGGTTTTTTATTTAAAAAAATGGATATTAGTATTTTTTCCTCTGTGCTGCTTGCCATTCCCCCCCCCCCCATATCAAGAATGAGCTGCTAAGGTATGTATGTATGTATGTATGTATGTATTTTTTCTACCCCTGCTGCCCACTATATAGTGGCAGCTTAAATATATATATCAAATTCATTAGTAACTGAAAATCAATAAAACACAAATTAAAAACAAGCAAACATTGCTTATAGCTGTGTGCTCTTGTCAGTAAAATGTTTCCTTATACATGAAAAACAGTTTTCGGTTGATGCCTAGATGTTCTGTGCACCATTCACTGTTTCTAGAAACGAATTACAGATGAAGTTCAAAACTAAGTAGGTTAAAAAAAGAAGAAGTTTCTGTGAGGCTTTGATTCCTCCCATTGACCCCATTGATCCTTCACAAATCCCACAATGCCAAGCACTCAGATCTAGTTTCCTCTTTTGAAGCCACCAGAGCATGTTTATAGTTGTTCCCAAAAAAAGTATTAATGCCCTTGCAGTTATTTATGCTGCTTAATTTAGCAAGGACATATACAGTATGCAGAACCAGGCCAGCACACATTCATCTCTTATTATGTCACCAGGAGAGGAACTGCCTTCTGCCCATCACATTTCTCTGCTTAGTGTAAAATGATCTGGGCTTGAATGGATCATATTATGATGGCTTGCCAAGATAACAGGCATCCTTGATGGTTTTTCTCTCTCTCACCACCAGTACTTATTCCACAGAATCCCTGTGTTTGATTTTTCCACTTCCTCATACTTTTTACATAAGCATTTAAAGCCGCTGTTGCTTCTAGCAAAAGGTCTCCTGGCCAAGGATGGCTTATACAGACAGTGTGGAGAAAGTAGGCACTAGAGAACTGGACATGTACTGGAATATCTGATTCCTTTTGTAGAAGGCAGGATCTAGACTCAATCTAACTTGAAAGCAGTATATTGAGGACAAGCACGGATGATTCCGGACTGAGAAAAAAAAATGACATTTTTGTGCTATAAACGCGTACACAGCCTTAGAATAATGAATTATGTGCTCAAAACCAGATTCTATGCAGTGGCATGACTGAGGAACTGTAGAATACATACTACCAGGCTCAGGGCTGCCTATGGAGAGATCCATAAAAGAATTTGTGCTCACATTCGACAACAGCCACATAGATGCTGTTAGCCCAGAGATGGAAAGAAGAAATAACCCCAACCAGAGAAGAATGGCAAACCAAGTTGATGGACTATGCTGAAATGGCAAAATTAGCTGGGAAGCTCAGAAATCAAGAGGACAAAAACTTTAAAAAAGAATGGGAAAAGTTCACAATCTACTTACAAGACCATTGTAAGCAGGTTAAAACATTAGCAGGATTTTAACCACACGTGTAAAGTAACGGAAAGTATGGATAATGTGGAAGGATAATAATTTGGACAAGGGTTGATATGGAGTTGTAAATATTATCATTAGGACCCATGGAAGGGATGGGGGAAAGTCAGGCGGTTCAGAGCAATCTCAATATTTGAATCTTGAATTATTTTTTGATGTATGCTTATATTTTTTGAAAATCAAATTAAAAAAATTATATATACAGTGATACCTTGGGTTAAGTACTTAATTTGTTCCGGAGGTACTTTCTTAACCTGAAACTGTTCTTAACCTGAAGCACCACTTTAGCTAATGGGGCCTCCTGCTGCTGCTGAGCCGCCGTAGAACAATTTCTGTTCTCATCCTGAAGCAAAGTTCTTAACCCGAGTTACTATTTCTGGGTTAGCTGAGTCTGTAACCTGAAGCGTATTTAACCTGAAGCGTATGTAACCCGAGGTACCACTGTATATAAAAAGAATTTGTGCACTCATGGATTCTGGAACATATAGATCTGTATTCTAGCTCTGGTACAGTTGCCACGACTTAAGAGAACCAGGCATTCCACACACCTGGTACCCTCCAGATATTTTGGACTATAACTCCCAACTTCGCTGACTGCTGACCATGCTGGGAAGGCACTAAGTTGTTGAAGGCTGCAATAGATTAATTAAAACCTGCATACTTGCCCAGAAATCTAGAATAATATGTCTGTATTGCCTTTGCCTCGTGCTTTTCCTTCGCCAACTGGGACAAGCAGTATCATCACCCAAGATGGCATACGTCAGTGACATAACTCACCTTAGATTGAACTGGACTTTTAACCGTTGATGGCTGGTGTTACATCATATCCCGTGATGCCATTGCTCCTGCTCATCAAGGCTTCCCTTAAATTATGTAACCATTTTTTTCTGTGTGATCACTCATTTCATAATACATTACACTGGTACACCTCTAAACTTCCTCCTTCCCATCTCTCCCCTGCCTCCGTATTTCACAATGATAATAAAGCATCGAACCAGATTATGGGACACAAACTAAGAAGAAGAAGAGGAGTTTGGATTTGATATCCCGCTTTAATGTGTGTGATTTTGGGTAGTGACCCAAAGGAGTCTCTAAGTGGCTAACATTCTCCTTTCCCTTCCTCCCCCACAACAAACACTCTGTGAGGTGAGTGAGGCTGAGAGTCTTCAGAGAAGTGTGACTAGCCCAAGGTCACCCAGCAGCTACATGTGGAGGAGCGAAGACGCGAACCCGGTTCACCAGATTACGGGACTACTGCTCTTAACCACTATACCACACCACACTAGGGATGTGTCTCTCCTATGCTACTAACTACTGTATAGTTAAGCTAACCCCATATATTGGGGATCAGAATATTGTTATCAGAGTAGACGTTTTTACTAGATAAAAGTAGGTTTGACCCCAGCACCTTTCTCTCTTGCTCTTATGTGAACAGAACCTGGCAGTTTTGCCTAACCTTAAGTGTTCCCGGCTCATTATGATGTGATGTGAAAAGCCAGCAAGTTCCAGTGATTATGCAATTTGGGAAGGGATTGCATATATCCCCCTCTTGATGTTTGGAGGATTTGAGGAAGCATCTGGTCTTTCTTGTTTACTGCAGCTACATTCCCCAGGAAGTTGGATTGAAGGGCTCCTAGGAACATATTTTTAAGGAAATTCTCTTTACTTCCTGAAAATATCCAATTCAGTAACAAACATTTTGAGACTAATGTGTCATCTGCAACTTATTATTTCTGTTACGTGCTTCAGCCTGGGACACAGGAATATATAGCTATTGGGAAAACATAAGGGGCAAGATAAAAAAATTCCTTCCAGTAGCACCTTAAAGACCAACTAAGTTAGTTCTTGGTATGAGCTTTCATGTGCATGCACACTTCTTCAGATACACTGAAACAGAAGTTGCCAGATCCTTCTATATACTGTAACTGGAACCATGGAAGGCACCACATTGAGCCGCATGAAATGGAAGTCCATCAACCCACCTTCTCACTATATAGAAGGATCTGGCAACTTCTGTTTCAGTGTATCTGAAGAAGTGTGCATGCACACGAAAGCTCATACCAAGAACTAACTTAGTTGGTCTTTAAGGTGCTACTGGAAGGAATTTTTTTATTTTGACTATGGCAGACCAACACGGCTACCTATCTGTAATAAGGGGCAAGGACTGTTTTCAGGTAAAAACCCGTTCCTGAGCTTCATCAAACTCATATTGTGCTCACATCCTCACGTTGCACTCAAGAGTATTACACTGCGGTCAGAACTTCACAGGAAAACTCAGCACAGCACAGAACAGAGTTAGTAAAGGGCAGAGACGACGCTTTCAGTCTTACATATCTGATGTTAGGCACCTAGATCATAGAGACATAAATAAAACAGGAGAGGGGGAAATAAGGCCTTTAAATATGGCTCAAGGTACCTAAAAGGCAGCTAGTGTTAACTTACAGGTATTATTTATGGTCTGGTATGTGCTTGAATAAGTGTCAGCAGTTGCTCAAGCAAGTAGTTCAACAGCATGTTTAAAATGAGCATATTACAAATAGACCATGTTTTTAAAAAGCATCTTTTTTCCCCCAAGTCTGCTTTCCCACCCTAAAGGTATGCAGCTGAACTGCCTGCCATTGGCAATTGTTAAGTTACAGCTGGGGAAAAGTTGCAGAACCTGTCCTGATTTATGAAAAGCAGTTGGCTTTGCAAATGTCAAGATTCCTTATGGGAGCAAACAACAGCGGCACTTTTTACAGATTGGGAAGTTACTCCCACGTTCTGGGTGCCACTCCTGTGATAACACAGCTGCTGGTTCTCCCAAACATCCTCCCATTGTTAGAGATTTTATCATATTTGTAAGGAATGCGTTTTTTTAAAACCCTCGGTATCTCTTTTCAAAATGGTAATAATATCAGAAGACTGTAGATATCCATCATACCAAAACTCTTGCAGTTATGAAGTCTTGCTGCAGGTGTGCAAATGGGACAGAAAAAGGGAAGGGAAAACTATCTCTCAACAAACAGGTAGGTCAGCTATTTCAGGTCCTTTGTGGGGGCACAGAGGGTCTTTGTTAGCCTTGTAAGTCTGGTACTCGGAGCAATTGGTTCTGCTTCCTTGTTTGATGTCACAGCTTTAATACTACAGAGCACCACATAGCTTGCTTCTATGAAGCAATGGGGAAAACATTGCTCCTGCATTCCAAGGCCCATAGAAACTCTTTAATTAAATGGTCAAAACTTGGATAAACATATTAGGGGTGAAGGTTCAGCAAGTGGTTCTATTTTACTGTGAAGAAGAAAAAGGGTGCCTCTGAGCATGTGCAGTATGCCTTTCCTTTATCATGGATTGCCTACCACTATGTATCTTTCAGGGGGGCGGGGGGACTTCTAGGTTAAATGATATGGCTTATGGCCAGACTTGGTTTCTGCTTCCTTAAAAATTAAATCATCTCCCTTGCCCTCCAATCCTGTTCAAAATTCAGATATTATATATTAATTGTCCTAGATATTCTCATGCTGGGCCAGATTTGGAGTACAGTTTATAACATCTCAAATCCTCACATTTTATAACTTCCTGTCCATTCACTGATACCCTGATTGAGTGATTTAACACAGCTAAAGGAACTGGAATGTCTTGTGTTCAGTATCAAATGTAAGGGCAGCTTGATCTATAAATAAACTTAAGATGAGGAGGGAGAAAGAGATATTTATTTGAGAAATCAGTTTCTCCTAGTTTTGTGTAAGTGCCCCACTCTGTTTTGTTATTAAGTGACTGGTGTTTTTTCTTAATGAATGAAAATAAACTAAAAAAGCAATGACCTCTAACCAATGCAGTGCAGCACAGATGGCTCTATTTGGAACACAATGTGTTGGAAAAACAGTACAGACAACTATTACGCCACCAGCAGAAACAATGAGTCAGCTCTGCCAAGGTTGTTATGTTGGATGATAAACACAACTGACTATAGATTCAGATGTAAACAGAATTAAGTCAGAAGGCTTGTTATATCACAGACAAGGAAATGTAACATGTTGGCTCTGAGTATTACTCAGGATTGCAAACACTTTGTAAACATCTGATTATGTGGCCCCAGGTTTACTCCTATCTTCTATTTATGCAGAGTACTGAATTAATTAACATGAAAGGAGACCCAAGCTTAGCCATATTCTGTGACCCACATCACTGACCCATAAACCATGCTCTTTCCTATAGGTAGATTTCATAGATATACATAGATACAGATGAGTGCTTTGCCAACATAATATCATGTGAAATTTCTCCATTGCATGGAAGAAACAGATATTTAACTTGTAATGCTGAGTGGCCCACAAGTATTTTTATCTGCAGCTGCGATCCACTAAGGCGGCAATCCTAACCCCACTTTCCTTGAAGTAAGCCCTAGTGAATTCAGTAGGACTTACTCTGAGTAGACATGGTTAGGACTGCAGCCTAAGTTTTTGACCACACAAAATGGGCAGTGGCCAGTAAAATTATGTGACATCATTGCCTAATACAATAATTTTGTATTTTCTTATTCTTCCATGGCCAAGACCCCTCCTAGTTTTCTTTAGGTGTTATATGGAACTGATGAAGGAGATAATGGATTAACCCAGAATATCTGAAAAATCAGACAGTTTAGGGTGGGGAGAGATGGAAATACAGATAAAGGTAACTTGGTAAAGGCTATGAAATGAATGAGAAAGATCATGACATTGATTTTTGCATGTGTGTGAATTTGGCCTCATCTGTGCACAGAATCCTAAGCAGCTTCCAGGCAACTGAATGCTGCTGGGTCAAGGACTCATGAAATTAATGAGCACTTACCTATTATTTTTACTGGAAATGATCTGACCTATAGGGGGAAACAAGGCTTTTCCAGCAATTTTAAGTAGAACGTGGATCAAAAGGGGACATAGCTACTGCATTTGCTGCGCTTGCAGTGTTGTATAGGCAAGCCTTTTTTTGAACATCCATACACTGAACTACTTGATCACTTTGAAAGAGGCATAGTTTTCTCAAACTTCTAGCCAGTATTAGAGATTATTACTGTATTGGCAGATGGCAACAGCCTAAAACGCCATGCTTGATAAAATTCAGGTTTCGTCAAGATTAATATTATTATTTATTAAATTTGTATGTCATTCTTCATCCATAGATCTCAGGGCATTTAACGATCAGTCATTATGGAGAATCCAGAACAATTTATTAGACACAAATAAACTTTCACTGAAACTTTAAGGACTAACCTTTCTTTTTCTTTGCTTGGTATTGACATGTTTTCATACCTTTCAGTACAGAATTTCAGTAGGCTTTGCAATATTTATTTACAACCTTTTCCTTGAATTCATAGCAGACGTCTAGCCAAAAAGTAAAAATAAGTTTTTCATAATAAATTCCAGCCGTGCAAACTCCATAGCATGTGAAACTCATTATGAGATCCCCACTCCACCCCCTCATGTGTTTTCAGTGCCATCTCACAATTCTGTTTAAAATGTAGGAAACAAAATAGAAACCATATTTCCGCCTTTCAGCCTCTCCTGTGATATTTATGTGCATTTTTGAGTGACTCTAATTCAGTTTCGAATGCACAGAAACCCAGGTTTTAAACCGACTGAGGTTGATGAAAAGGAAACTGTTAGGCATGGCAGTTAAGTGGATGCTCCATATACAGAGAAACAAGATACCGCTAGGTCAGAGGTAGGCGACCTAAGGCCCAGGGGCCGGATGCAGCCCAATCGCCTTCTCAATCCGGCCTGCGGATGGTCCGGGAATCAGCATGTTTTTACATGAGTAGAATGTGTGCTTTTATTTAAAATGCATCTCTGGGTTATTTGTGGGGCATAGGAATTCGTTCTCCCCCCCAAAAAAAAAATATAGTCCGGTACCCCACTAGGTCTGAGGGACAGTGGACCGGCCCACAGCTGAAAAAGGTTGCTGACCACTGCTCTAGGAACAAATAGGAACAACATCACCTCAGCCCCCTGCATACGAGCACCAAAAGTTATGCACCTGACCACTGTTGGAAACAGTGGAGTAGGGACCGGGCTTTTGTTTGATCCAGCAAAGGAATTTCTACGCATGTAAATGCATATTTATATTTACATGTCAGCCTTTACATGCTTTATATTGATGAATGAACCAATGTGCTCAGCCTACTGAATGGTTAGTTATCCATTCAGCACAATTACATATTTGAATGCTTCCCAGAGTACACAACTGAAAGAGTGTTCTCTCCTACATAAGCTAATGTTGGGTGGAGTGACTTTTACAGTGGGAGAAACCTCCCATGCGAAGGGAAGTCAAGCTGCAGCAGTAGTGATGTCAAACATTCAAGAGTACTAATCAAAGCAGTATTGAAGACACGAGACATATCTTGGCCTGCCCTTGAAAACAGGTTGAGGGAGGAATTCCCTTACATATGAACATATGGAACAAAACCTCAAAGTCTTCTGATACTAGGGCAACACTGTTTCTGAAGGGGGCAGTTTGGAGGAGGGAGGCAGTGGAAAGAAAGGGGACTCCCTTGCTACCTTATTTGCTGTTTTTCTCCACATGGCTCCAGGTGTACGTGTGTTACTATGATGTCAGGACCATGGAGAGTCAGACAGGCAGACCCACACACAGTTCACTGGAAGGGCCAAAGAAGAGTATTGTTATGAATTTGGGTGGGGGTAGGCTGTATGCCGAGACCCTTCTAACCTCTGAATCCAGCAAGTGTTAAAATACAAGCCTGAATAGGTTCCTGATGAGGTGATCACTTGGGTGATGGGCCATTAAGGAGAAGGGGCTCTGTGTGAGACAGCACATGGGTGGGGGGGGTGCAAGATGGCAAATGGGTGGGACTGCTTCCCCAACTTGCGGATAATTAGAAAGAAAAAGTCAGGGTTGAGGGCAGAGAGTTTGGGGCAGTGATGCAAACTAGAAGAAAAAGCTACAAGCTGGAGAGAGGGAGAGAGAACAATGCTTGGTTTCTGTTTGAATCCAAGGCTGTAACTATGGGAGATGAAAGCCCTCCATCGTAGGCTCAGGTTGTATATATGTCTAAATAAGCCATATACAGTGGTACCTTGCAAGACGAATGCCTCGCAAGACGGAAAACTCGCAAAACGAAAGGGTTTTTGGTTTTTTGAGTTGCTTCGCAAGACGATTTTCCCTATGGTCTTGCTTTGCAAGACGGAAACGTCTTGCAAGTTTGTTTCCTTTTTCTTAAAACCGTTAATACAGTTGCGACTTGACTTTGAGGAGCAACTCATAGCACGCGGTGTGGTAGCCTTTTTTGAGGTTTTTGAAGACTTTGGTGATTTTTGAAGCTTTTCCAAAACTTTTCCGAAACCGTGCTTCGCAAGACGAAAAAATCGCAAGACGAAAAAACTCGCGGAACGAATTAATTTTGTCTTGCGAGGCACCACTGTATTAAAAAAAGACGCCACAGTCTCTGTTGTGTCTCATTCCAAAGGAAACATGAGCCCTGGGTAAGTGCCTGGAATATTGCACCGCTCGGAAATTGGGGTGGTGTGCAACAGTATGTAGCTCAGGTCAACCTGAAGTCAAGGTCCAGAGTAGCAACCCAAGATCAGAGAACCCACAGACAGATTTGCAGTTGGGGAGCGTGCTCTTGCACTCAGCTTCCACTTGTGAGCTTCCCCTGGGCATCTGGTTGGCCACTGTGAGAACAGAATGCTAGATAGGCCTTTCGCCCGAACTTTTTATGTTCTGGAATTCAAGTCAAGTTCCAAAAAGGGCAAGGTAAGGTGTAGGAATCTCAAGAGCAACTGTTGCATTTGACAAATTCCACAGAATGAGGAACTAGGCCTGAGGCAACAGTTGTTGCTAAAAAATGGGAAAAGGAGGTCAAAAGGGAGCACATATTTGCATAAAAACTGCCTTTGCTAATTTACATGAATAGATACAAAAATGTAGCAACTGTTTTTTCAGGGTGGGGAAAACCTGTACAGTACAGTGGTACCTCGGGTTAAGTACTTAATTCGTTCCGGAGGTCTGTACTTAACCTGAAACTGTTCTTAACCTGAAGCACCACTTTAGCTAATGGGGCCTCCTGCTGCTGCTGCGCCGCCAGAGCATGATTTCAGTTCTCAACCTGAAGCAAAGTTCTTAACCTGAAGCACTATTTGTGGGTTAGCAGAGTCTGTAACAAGAAGCATATGTAACCCAAGGTACCACTATACTATAAAAACCTGTACAGTGGTACCTTGGTTTAAGAACAGCTTAGTTTATGAACAACTTGGATTAAGAATGCTGCAAACCCAGAAGTAGGTGTTTTGGTTTGTGAACTTTGTCTTGGAATAAGAACATGTTTTGCTTCCTGTTGAGTGTGTTCCATTTGTAAATTGAGTCCCCCGCTGCTATGAGAAAGCACGCCTTGGTTTAAGAACACTTTGGTTTAAGAACGGACTTTCGGAACGGATTAGGTTCCTAAACCAAGGTACCACTGTAATGCACTTTCTGTAATAAGAGGGGCTTGTCCTGATGTCCTTGGCCAAAAATATCTCCTTCCCTTATTTGTGTGAACTACCAGGATATGCCAGCTGGATGCTGAGTTCCATTCCAGAGATGGTTACACTTTCGTGTTTATATATAAAGTTCATAGAATGATTAACAGCACAGTCCTATAAATGTCTAAGAAATAAGTGCAACTGAGTTGAATGAGTCTTATTCCCAGGTAAGTGGGTGCAAGACTGCAGCCTTAGGACCCAGCAGAATAAAAATGTGCTCTTTAAATGGTTCTCTTTAACTGGTATTGTTTGTGGTAGGGAGAAGGCACAGTCTTGAATGAAGGCTGGTTCACACTTCATCCTGCTTCCAGAGATCACAAGAGTTTTCTCAAGACATTTCTAAATATATCCTAGCGCTAATTAGAGTTATGGCTGAACTGTAGAATTGCAATATTTTAAACATACCAAGTAGGTTTCTAGATCTTCTAGATTTTAAGCCTTGGGTTCATCCCCCACCCAATCTCTCTTTCTTTCAACCCCCCCCCCAGGTTTATTTAATGTTGGGTCAAAATTTATAGGTGATTTTTTAAAAGGAATGTCCTGTAATTATGATATTGACGTCTTCATTCCCAGACTTAAACCAAATACCTCTAGCAAATGAAAGACTGCAATATGCCTGCCACTTCCAGAAGTATATGTGGCACCATTGAATTCCATGGTGTGATGTACCAGTGTGTGTGTGTTGGGGTGAATTTGTTATCAACTGGTCTGTTTTGAATTGGAAAACATGTCAGGCTACAGGTGCTTAAATTGGGTGGCCATGTGCTCTACTTTACCAAAGACAGTCCTATGTTTGAAGGCACCCTTTCTTTCAAAGAGTGCCCAGTCAAAGTTCATCTTAAGAATAAAAATTAATAAGGACCAGGTGCCTGGCAGGTGCCCACCAGCACAGGTCACCTGCTCTGGCTTCCCCACTTTGGTGAGATGTATTTCTATTCAAATTATAGTATTTACTTCTAAATTTGCACATTTGCTCACATGATTAGCCACTAGGCTATACCGGGACCAGTTTCCTTAGCTACTGAGCAAAATTGGTCACAATAACACCCACCCAGCGCAGGCCGTATCCTGCAATAATAAACTTGTTTGTTTATTTACCAGATTTTTATCCCATCTTTTCATCAAAAAGCTCAAATTGGCAGACATAGTTTCCTCTTCCCAGTTTTATTCTCACAACAACCCTATTAGGCAGAATAAAAAAATTCCTTCCAGTAGCACCTTAAAGACCAACTAAGTTAGTTCTTGGTATGAGCTTTCGTGTATCTGAAGAAGTGTGCATGCACACGAAAGCTCATACCAAGAACTAACTTAGTTGGTCTTTAAGGTGCTACTGGAAGGATTTTTTTTATTTTGACTATGGCAGACCAACACGGCTACCTATCTGTAACTGGAACCTATTGGGCAGGTTAGGCTGAGTAACTCAAGGTCACCAAGATAATTTTGTGGCTGAGTGAGGATTTGAACTCTGGTCCCCCAGGCTGTAGTCCAGTACTAACCACTACACCACACTGACTTTCTGAAATGCAAAATATGAAGGCTGGGGCACTGGGATATGCCATTCATTATAACAAAGACTGTTCTATGCTGATCTGGTAATTGCCCAGTGTTGGAAGCATGATGCAGAAGTGTGTTGCACAACTGCTGATGGTTGCACTAGCGAAAAGTTGCCCTTATGCTCCAAAAGTTCAACCCTGACATTTACATTTAATAAAAATTGGAAGAATACAGTAAACTGCCCCTGGGACATGGACTTAATTCCAACATTACTAATGAGAAGGATGGGACACCTTTGCAGCTCATTAACGCAGAATCACAGTTTCATTCCTGGAATCGAGTCCAAACTGCAGCATAGTTGGCCATAAAACTATATGACACAGAAGCTCCTGAGGGTTTTGTGCTCAATGAACTCAGGATGCACAGTTCAGAAGCCACTTGTTCAGGCCTGCTCTGTTATTTGTTTAACAAGCCAGAGAATGTGACTATTTCAGATCTTTTAACATTAATTCTACCCTTGGCTGGTCCTGTGAAAACGGTTTTATGACTGTGCAGTGCAGCCTAAGCTAGATGTGAGGTGGGAGATCTGTGATGCCCAAAGCATTTTTCTCTATTAATTGAAGATCAAGGAAGCGGCACTCTTGAGAGAAAGTGCTTAACCCTTTTCTCCTGAACCCCTCGCTCTCCCCTCTCCCTTGAAGCTATTGTTAGATTCACAGAGATGGGGTGGGTGGGTGGGAGACAAACAGAAGCAGAGATCTGGTATGGTGTAGTGGTTAAAGTGTCAGGCTAGGACCTGGGAGACCAGGGTTCAAATCTCCACTCAGCTCACTGGGTGACCTTGGGCCAGTCACTGCCTCTCAGAACGACTTGCTTTACAAAGTTTCTGTGAGTATTAAATGAGATGGGGGAGAACCTTGAGCTTATTGGCAGGAAAGGATATGAATGCCAATAATAAATAAGTGGACAAATAAATAAATAGCAGCAGCACGCTGCTAAGAGGAAGGCGGGCTTCATTTTAGTAGTGCATTGCTGCCTGCAAGGTTCTTTGAAGTCCTGACTTTGGGATTTCAAAGTGTGATGTCATTTGTGATGTCACTTGATTGACAGGTGGGAGGTCCCACCCACACGTCAAATTTGGCCGGCAGAGCCAAAATGGTTCCTCACCCCACCAAAGGCAGGGCTGATGTGTGGTGTGAGCAACGGTTAAGTTTAGATCAGCATAGCTGCCTGCATTTTTGAGGAGTTTGGGGCCCAAACCAGTAGTTCGGAGTCCGGACTGAATGACAAACCAAGAGACAGGATCAAGAACCAAGCCGGAAGCTGGGCCCTAAGGATACAGGAACACAAAGGTTTACCTGGAACAAGGGTGGTCTGTGATAGTCCCTCCTGTCTAGGTGAATCCAGCCTGGATGGGCAGGATTAGTGCAGGGCCTAGGCAGACATTGCACCATACAGTCCAGTGGTTCACTGATCAGGGCTGCTGCACACAGACGCAGAGTTCCCAGTTCAAGCCCTGACGCCACTGTGCCACCGTAGATTCTCAACAGTATGGGCACATAAGAACATAAGAATCGCCTTGCTTGATCAGACCAAGGCCATCTCTAGTCCATCATCCAGTTTCCACTACCAGTCAGTTAGATCCTCCTGATGGTGTCACACCAGGACCAGAACTAGCCAAACTTCGAACTAGGGAGAGATGCAGTTTTAATTGCGTCGATGAGAGAGCCTCACCTACTGAGACAGGATTGGGCATTACAATAATTACACTGCTTTAATAAAACAGAGTGAAGTGTCAGCTTCACTGACACACTGAAAGGCGTTAATGGAATCCTATCATAACAAATAAGGGTCTTTATTGCATTATGCAATGGCACATCGCAAAATGGTAGCACTTCTTCATGGGGAGCATGACATTCTAAGTGAAAAGTGGGAACAGCGCCAGATGTAGATGTTTTTCATGTAGCTGGCATGAGGATGACAGATTTCCTTTTAAATTCACCTTGTTCTTCCTTCCAAAGGACTCATTTCAGTTAGCCACCCTCCCTCACTCCAGTGCTATTGTGAAAAGAGTGGCGTTCTGATTCTTAGAAACTTAGGCCCTAAACATCCTGGAATGGCTTGTTACCATGGTATCTTTGGTCTTGATAACTCTTACAAGGTCAGGTAAAACAAACAACCATAACAGTTATGTCTAATTTTTCTCTTCTGTGTTAGTTGGACGTGTACCAAACTGCCTGTGCGTTGTCGTTGGTTACAGAAGAAATTCTGAAACATCCCCCTCCCCTACGACAACTTGAAATTTGCTGGGAGAATTGGTGGACCCTTTAATGACTTTGCTATGTAGCATTCTTAAGGAAATCAGCCCTGAGTGCTCACTGGAAGGACAGATCCTGAAGCTGAGGCTCCAATACTTTGGCTCCAATACTTTGGCCACCTCATGAGAAGAAAAGACTCCCTGGAAAAGACCCGGATGTTGGGAAAGATGGAGGGCACAAGGAGAAGGGGACGACAGAGGACGAGATGGTTGGACAGTGTTCTCGAAGCTACCAGCATGAGTTTGACCAAACTGCGGGAGGCAGTGGAAGACAGGAGTGCCTGGCGTGCTCTGGTCCATGGGGTCACAAAGAGTCGGACATGACTAAACGACTAAACAACAACAACAACAAAATGTAGCATAGAATGTTGTAGCATACATTGTGATGCACTGTGCTAGACGCTGTGTGACTTTTAATTGCATTTAATTGCTTCATATATGTATGTGTTTGTATACACACACACACACACACACACACACACACACACACAAACATTTTTGTATTCCATAAAGTACAAATGTTAATACAATAAAATACAAGCCAGTGCGGTGTAGCAGTTGGAGTGTTGGACCCTGGGAGGCCAGGGTTCAAATCCCCGCTCAGCAATGAAGCTCACTGGGTGACGTTGGGCCAGTTACTGCCTCTCGTCCTAACCAACTTCATAAGGTTGTTCTGAGGATAAAACGGGAAGTGGGGAACTATGTTCACCACCTTGAGTATCTTGGAGGAGAAGTTGGTATAGAAATGAGATTAATAAATAAAGAAATTCAATCTAAGATATTAGGGAGTGGATATTAGGAAGCCGGTCTACTGTCCCTCAGACCTTGGGGGGGGGGGCTGGACTATATTTTGAAGGGGGGGGAATGAATTAATTCCTATGCCCCACAAATAACCCAGAGATGCATTTTAAATAAAAGCACACATTCAACTCATGTAAAAACATGCTGATTCACAGACTGTCCGTGGGCCAGATTTAGAAGACGATTGGGCTGCATCCGGTCCCCGGGCCTTAGTTTGCCTACCCATGTGCTAGACTACGATAGTTACTCGAATCTAACACTCATCTTTTTTGGCCAAATTATGTTGCAAAAATTAAGGTGCTCATTAGATTCAATGGCACATTTATATTCCCCAGTGAATACTTTTTTTGGTTTCAAGGTTCTGAAAATTGAGCTGCACATTAGATTTGATGGCACATTATTCAAGTAAATACGGTAGATGTTACCATGCTTCCTTGGGGGAGGGGATTAAGAGAGAACTTCTGTTATACCTGTTTTATGCAGAATGGGGTTGTTTGTTTCTTTTTAAAACCCCAGGCCCAAAGCTTTCTGCTACTGACTTAAACAGATTCTTATTTTTCAAAAAAGAAACGAAACTGAAAAAGTGACCTTTATCAAAACAGATAAGTACTGCAAATGGAAGCAATATATTACAGTATCAAGGGTGCTGTCACCATTCAGGAATATGAGATAAATCAGAGCTCTTATATAACACAAAATGGAACAATAAACACTTCAACAGATTTATTGTGTGTAGATGCTCCAATAAAAGGATTGTTGAAAGTTGTAAAAGGACTAAACATTAATGGGAAAGATATCTTAAATAATGTTATTGCACAGAGGCAAAGAATACTAACTATGAGAGAGGGCATTCCTTATTATTTGCCATCCTTTTACAACACCAGGAGGATCATGGGGTTGATTTTCTAGGAAACACACAATATATGTTCAGTCATCACCATATGTAGCAAAACTGCTTCGTATGTCAGGTTTGGTGCTCATGGAATTGCTTTTTGTAAGGTACAGTGCTGATTAGTGGTGTGTTGACCTGCTAGTGTACGACTGTCTTCTAGGCACATTAACCCAAGTCGGGGGTTCTATTTTGAACCCCAAACCATCTTGGAATGCAAACAAAGTGATGTTCAGCTTGTAAGAAGAAAAGCAATAAAAAATCCCGTGTTTTTTGCACCATAACACTCACTTTTTTCCTCCTAGAAAGTAAGGGGAAATGTCTGTGTGTGTTATGGAGGAAATGCCTACGGGTGGCATGCCTACGGATTTTCCTCTTCTAAAAACTACGTGCGTGTTATGGTCGGGTGCGTGTTATAGAGTAAAAAATATGGTAAATCAGAAACAACAACAAAAAGGAAAGCACAAGAAATTGGCTCCTCAAGGATGCAGCTTTGACACATCCTTCTCTGCTGGTGTTAACAAGCGGAACCTGCACTCTTGTTCAGGGTTCTGGCCAGCCATTTTTTAAGATATTCCTTTTAAGATATCTGTTAAGATATTCCATTCAGCCATCCCAGCCCCCATTTTTCTTTCCCTTTCCTTCCCCACCATGCTGAACATTCTCAGTCCTCCCTGGAATGTTTTGGGGGCTCTCCTTCTGAAGTTTCTTCCTAAGGATTTTGGTACTTCTGCAAACTGTAAGGTTCCCCTGAGCATAAGAATACTTCCGTCTCGTGTGTGGCTGGTGCCATTTTGGCTGCTTAAACTTGCAGAACAAGCTCAAGCAGGTGCCTAAGGGCACACTCTGCCCTGGCATGTCTCTTTCCCAGATAAAGGCATCACAGCCCTCTCCACCCATGGAGCCATTCATGGAAGTTCCTCCATAAGGGCTGAACTACAACTTACATCAAGCACCTTTCTTATTCAATAAGAATAGCTTTAAAAACGCCTTCAACCCTGGCCACTTCCTTTTTCAAGAAAAAGCAGGCATGTGTCTTCTACACAATCCAAACGGGGAGCAAAGCATGTGGATTGGAGGGGGTTAACTATTTACTACTCCCTGTACTGGTTTCACGACAACTTGGCTGCTGTTTGCCCCCCCAAACCCCAGCCTGAAATCACCTGAATCACTTGAGGGGCATGACTGCTTTTTCCTGCAAAGGTAAAGAGGCCAGTGGTAAGCACACTTTTTAAAAAAGTGTTCAACACAAACATTTAGTTAGACCTTAGACATAGGCATTTACTCTTCTGAGATTCAAAGTATGCCCAAACTCTCCATCATGTCCATGCTTACATGGTTCTATGTGGGATTGTCCTTTCTTAAGAATGTAATAAAGAACCTGGCTTTATCAAAATTCCTTTGTGTTGTAGATGTATTTAACAGGTGCCTTAGGTAAAGGTAAAGGGACCCCTGACCATTAGGTCCAGTCGTGGCTGACTCTGGGGTTGCAGCACTCATCTCGCTTTACTGGCCGAGGGAGCAGGCGTACAGCTTCTGGGTCATGTGGCCAGTATGACTAAGCCGCTTCTGGTGAACCAGAGCAGTGCACGGAAACGCTGTTTACCTTCCCGCTGGAGTGGTACCTATTTATCTATTTGCACTTTGACGTGCTTTCGAACTGCTAGGTTGACAGGAGCTGGGACCGAGCAACGGGAGCTCACCCCATCGGGGGATTCGAACCTCCAACCTTCTGGTCGGCAAGCCCTAGACTCTGTGGTTTAACCCACAGTGCCACCTGTGTCCCTAGGTGCCTTAGGTCATCTTATATAGCTCTTGAATATAGGGCCACAGCTCAGTGGGAAAGCATCTACTTTGCATGCAGGAATCAGAGTGTCCCAAGTTTAATTCCCAGCATCTCCAGGTATGGCTGGGAGTGTCTTTGTCTGAGAACCTTGGAGAGTCACTGCCAGTCGGTAGACTATGCTGAGCTTGATTGGCTCAATAGTCTGACTCAGTGTAAAGCAGTTCCCTAGGTTCTTATGGTTCCTATCGCTTGCAAATTTGCCTCAATGACTTATGCAAATAGGTTTCTTTATTCCTGGGGAATATTTGCTGCTGTGCCTCTGGTGGCAAAATAACTTGAGCTGACCCTGTGTTCCGAGGACAAACCTGGATGCAGGAATCAAGAATCTTACTCATTGTTGCATCACCCTTGGGAACATTACATGAACAACTTACACCTATTTTGCTTTCTCAGATGGGTACCTTAATTGACAGTGGCCAACTGTTTCATAATTTTAGGCTTGTTCTACACTCATGGGGGTTTCCCACCCCATCTATACTTTCAAACCTACTTCCTTAATTTTCCTTTCAAATCCAGGAATGAGATGGCCCAGATTTTTTACTCAGTAAAAGTCTTCATAAGGCATTTCAACTAGCATTTGGATGTTGGGTATTAGTGCCTCCTGAAAATCATCTGTTTTGTAAATGTACTGCCTGTAAACCTAGCACTGCCTTTCAAAGATTAGCAATTCTGCAGGAAAAAAGTGAGTAATTTTATTACCTCAGTCATTTGGTTTTCAATACACTACAAAGACTCTGGAGAACAAAGGTCAAGGAGGAATCAATGCTTTATTGTGCAACAATACTAGTAAAAGTGAAACAGATAAATGAAAGCAGATTACCTGAACTGTTGTGTACTGAATGTACTGTAACTGTTGTACGCTGAGATTCCCCACAGGAATCTGGTTGGCCACCGTGAAAACTGGATGCTGGATTAGATGGACCTGATCCTCTTCTTATGTTCTTATAGAAACCTTGGTAGCAGACAGCTACTTTAAGAAGGATGTGCAGAGTCTTGGTGCTGGCTGATCCTGGTGGCAAGGCACCTACTGTTACTTTCTAATGTGGGCTGCCAGCAAGTCCCACATAATAGAATCATAGAATCATAGAATCATAGAGTTGGAAGAGACCACAAGGGCCATCGAGTCCAACCCCCTGCCAAGCAGGAAACACCATCAGAGCCTCTGCTTAAAGACCTCCAAAGAAGGAGACTCCACCACACTCCTTGGCAGCAAATTCCACTGTCGGACAGCTCTTACTGTCAGGAAGTTCTTCCTAATGTTTAGGTGGAATCTTCTTTCTTGTAGTTTGGATCCATTGCTCCGTGTCCGCTTCTCTGGAGCAGCAGAAAACAACCTTTCTCCCTCCTCTATGTGACATCCTTTTATATATTTGAACATGGCTATCATATCACCCCTTAACCTCCTCCTCTCCAGGCTAAACATGCCCAGCTCCCTTAGCCGTTCCTCATAAGGCATCGTTTCCAGGCCTTTGACCATTTTGGTTGCCCTCCAAAATGGTCAAATGTTGATGGCCATTTTGCCCTCCAAAATGGTCAAATGTTGATGGCTATTTTGGTTGCCCTCCAAAATAGCCATCAACATTCCTTCAATAGACCCTAGGTGGGCAGGGTGCCTGCGGGGGTGCTGCCACTTGGGATTCCACTGCCTGAGGCAACCTCCTCAGTCCACCTCATGGGTGAGCCGGCCCTGAGGAAGGGCAAATTGTGCTTTGATTTCAGCTGCTTTGGAAGGGGGAGAAGGGATGCTGGATCCTCCTGTTGACCTCCCGGCAGAGTGGACAATCTCAGTGGAGGCTGTGGCCAGACAAGAGAGAAGGCTACTCAGGAGGCAACTGCAGCTGATCAGGAGCCTGAACAAGAGGGTGCACTATGGGAGCAGGCCCACCTACCCCAGAGGTGTGCACATTTACAATCTCAGCATTCTTACAAAAGCTAGAGAGTCTCATCATTAAAAGCTCAGTGGGCAGGCTGTGGTAACTGTTAGGACATCTTCTTTGATTCCAACCAGTTCTGAACATCTTGCCTGATCCCTGAACTGCTGAATTGTGACTCGTGAACTCTGCTTCCAAGCCTGTACAGTTACTTGCCTGAATAAATATTTCCTCCTTACTTACATGTAAGAGCCTCTCTCTGTGTGTGTGTTGGGAGGGATCGTGATTCCCTCCAAAACTGCATTCTTTTTGTGGGGAATGGGGAGTGACAGATATAAAGGCGATGCTATTTGGAAATGGAGGGACAATAGTTCAGTGGCAAATCACACACCTACCTTGCAGAAGGGCCTGGGCTATAAAAGAGGATCAAGCAGTAAGTAATAGGAAAGGCCTCTGCCCCTGGGTGTGGCAGACAGTTATAGTACTCGATACTTGGTTGGATAGACAGCAGGTATAGCAATTAAGATTTTTATATTGAACGTTACACTAATTCAGCTAACAATTAAAAACCACACATTCTCATTTTAAAAATCAGTTTTGTTGTCTTCAAGATATTTGCAATCCATACAGTCAAGCAAAGGTTTGATAATATTGTGTGCTATTAATTAGTAACCAGAATTACTATTGTGCTTGTCCTCAGTGTGATGCTTTCAATCCATACTAATTCTGGATCCTACCATCCAGGAGGATGCATGTGAAAACTTGATATCCATTTCAAAACTCTTCCTTTGATTAGGTTATCCATGGCTTTCCCTCCCTGTACATGCCCCAGGCAAATGAAGGAAGAAATGCTGATTGCGATCTAGAGATATGCTTAATCACAATGACATGGGTAGGTGTGGATAATCCACCCCACCCCACCCCCCTAACTACAGCTGTTTTCAAACACACTGTGGGGTAATGCAGAATCAATCTACAATGAGCTTTTATTTTCAGCATAAAACCAATTTATCAAAAAGCACTTTGCAGGGGCAAAAATATGTGCAGTAGATCTTGATTGTGTATGGACTATGGGGGGGGGGAAGTACTTGATCTCCATCGATTCTAGAATAAAATGTTGCGTTGTAGGCTGAGCCTAGTCCATGCCAGGGAATCGTTGGCCCGCGTCCTCAGATCCAGAGAGAGAGTAAAAGAAAACACCAGGAAAGATCCTTCTTTGGAGGAAAGCAGTTTTATTCTCTGTGCACAGGAGACAGCCAGCAGAATAAATTCTGGAAAACTGACTGCCCCGAAAATACGCCTCTGCAGACTTTCTTATACCTTGAGTGGGCTCTCTCCCTCTTCCCCACGCCCTCCAGAAACTTTCCCAATCAACTGGAAAGTTTTCAACTTATTTTTAGCATGTCTATAGCCTTCTAAACAGCCCTCCCTATTGTTCCCTATACAAGCGTCTTGCATCCCCCCGTCTCCTCCCGTCTCCTCCCGTCTCCTCCGTATGTGTCTTGCATTCCTAAAGTAAAAAAAGCGAGGCTATTTCTAGCTTACAGTCTCTGTCTTATCTTGCATTCCTTCGGGGGGCCCTTTTTGCAGGTGAAGTTATTTCTAGCTAAGAAATTGACTTAGACAGAAAATATGAAGATCCTTCTTAGGTACATATGAAGATCCTTCTTAGGTACAAGGCACAAAGTATAGAAAGCAAAGGTACAAAGTATAGAAGCAACCCTTCCCTCTCCCTTCACTCCCTCCTCTTCTTATGAACAACCTAATACTTAGGTTCGTTCTGGGGTAGGGGTCTATAATCTCTCATGAAAGCAAGCACGCGAGGTCCCATCATGCGAGACATCATCTTCTCCATCATATTTTGCATACATTGCATCAAGCAGGGCATACAGAAGCAGAAAAGCAATAGAAGCATTATTGGACCTATCACCATAGTAAATATTCTCCCCATCCATCCACCTGGGAGGATGCCGTCCAACCAAGACATATCCCAGCCCTCCCAGGTTTGTACAGGGACATGTGCTACCTTTTCAATTCTTGCTGCCAGATCACGGATAGCCTCGCCATGGTCTGAAATGTTGAAGCAACATGCTCCACCTGTCAGGTTCAGGGCAGCACAAAAACCTCCTTGCTTAGCTAAAATGAAGTCCATTCCCAAACGCAATTGGAGAATAGCCGTTCGGGTTTCATCTAGCTGGGTGGCAACAAGGCGGAGGGCGGTGGCTGTGGCATTAGCCACAATTTCTACCACTGCCTGGAGCCTGATGATTCAATTGAGATTGTAAATAGGCTCTCTGGCGCCTGCTACTAGCTCATCGGGGTTCCAGGAGGCAGGATCATAGTGGGCGATTATCCGCTCAGGTGGCCATTCGTCCTTTCCCCAGGTTTGTTTACTACCCCCCGCGATGTTGGAGATATCAGCAAAGCGGTGGGTACGATGGGATGGGGAAGAGGGTATCCACATTGGAGGTACAAGAAATGCTGGTTAGCAGACACCATATCCGTTCTGTGGATAGAGGTGATAAGCTTTTGTTCCACAAATCCAATAAATATTACTGCCGCGCTGAGAAGAGGTCCAGCTGGCTCGAGAACTTCCCACCATGAGTGCAAGGTTGGTACAAGCCCCGCCACATTCAGAGATGTCCAAAGGACTACTACATGTACAGTTACATGATGACCGTCCTATAAACCTCGTATAGTTGTAGGCGGCATTTCGGGTTTGATTAATACAGAACCATCCCGAGACCCTATAAACTCGTAAAGGAGCTGAATGGTTCCAATAAGGAGTTGGGCGGGATGGACTATATGTATACTGGATCTGAGAACGATTGAGGGGTATGGGGAGCATGGGCATTCCTCCTCCTCCATCTAAGGGTCCAAGGGTACAAACTAAACAAGCAGTTTTATTTGTTTCATGGGCTACTATTTCTGCCAATTGAAGCCACTTGTTATAGGGACTCTGAGCCCCCTGGTTTCTCATTTCCTGTGTGGGGAAAATGCTATTACGATTTAAGACCTGGAAGCATTCGGCCTTGGGAATAGATTCTCCCATCATAAATAGGAGAAGGATCATCAAGGGGATGGAGGGGGATCGCTTCCTTCCACAAAACCTATGGCGCTCATGCCAACAGAAATACGAAAGCATCCATATGACAAGGGCGGTACATATCACTCCTACCCACCAAACCCAATATCTCCATGGTTCCTCCCACCAAAATTCAGGGTTCATTTCTAGTTTTCTTTTACAGCTGAAGGGCCCACTGATACTCGTATTCAATTATTTCCTGGGCCTCAGGGGTAACTTTCCACTTCTCTGCTGAAGCACCTACTATACGGAGCAATTTCCCTACAATCCCTTGTGGGTGGACTGGGCTCTCGTGTTGTCTCTTCAAGATATTATACCCAAAAGGGGCTTCTCCCTCTTCATATATCAGCATGCACCCACAGGAATATGTCCACCCCTGCAATGGCCTGACACTTGGGGTGACTATATCAAGGGGTTCCGGACCCAATACCAAAAGTCCGATTGGTGCCTCTGAATTTGCTGGAGAGCAAGTTTCTACGTTGGGGACGCTGCCCGCGGGCGCCCCTCCCATCCAATTCTTCAGCCGTGCGTGGAGATATCAGCCTCCGGAGTGATATCAGCAGGGCGGTTGTCTACCGGGCGTCTGGAGATGGTCAGCCGAAGGGAATTCTCTGGATCTGGTGTTACTGTCCAGTCTGAAATGGCTTTCTTCACTCGAGTATGGTGGACCCACGGGGTGATGCCGGCAACCTTCACAGCAGTAGGGGTAGAGAGTAGCACAGTGTAGGGTCCCCTCCAGCAGGGCTGTAGGGGGGCTCGCTGCCAGTCTTTCACCCACACTTCGTCACCTGGCTCGAACTGATGGAACGGTTCAGTTAACACACATGGGGTGCGAGCCTGGGTCCACCTGTTGAGATAAGAAAGAACTCGGGAGAGTGACTGTACATAATTATTCAATTGCACATCTTGGCTAACATATGGAGTTAACATTCTAACATATGGAACTGGTCTCCCAAACATAACTTCAAAAGGTGACAAATGGGTCCGTTTTGACGGGAGACTGCGGACCCTGAGTAATGCCAAGGGCAACATGGTCACCCAATTAGACCCGGTCTCCTGTGTCAGCTTGGACAGCTGATTCTTTAGAGTTCTGTTCAGTCTCTCTACTTTTCCAGAACTCTGGGGTCTATAAGCAGTATGCAGCTTCCAGTTGATCTGGAGCGCTTCCCTGTAGGACTGCATGAACAAATGCTGGTCCATTGTCAGATCCTATGGACCTTGGCAGTCCATAGCGAGGGATGATTTCCCTAAGCAGGCACCTGGTTGCTTCAAGTGCCTTTTCAGTCTTTGTGGGCCATGCTTCAACCCATCCGGTGTAGGTGCACACTGCTACCAGCAGGTAGCAGTGCAGTCCACAACGGGGTAATTCAGTAAAGTCCACGACAAGATCTTCCATAGGTGCAGTTCCACTGTGCTGAATCCCTGGGGGAGCCAGTGGTCCGGCTCTGGGATTATTCTTTTGACACAGCAGGCATTTCCTGGAAATCTGGGCTGCCAGTTGGTAAAGGTGGGCTATATAGAAGCATTTTTCCAGCTGCTTGGTTGTAGCATCTGGTCCTATGTGGGTTGAACCATGGTATCTCTGAGTAACCTGCCGAGAAAGGGACTCCGGAATCCATATCCTGTCATCAGGGGTAAGGTACCATCCTTCGTTGGACAACGTTAACCCCTGAGCATCTGCAGTGTCCCTTTCCTGCTTCGTATAAGCTGGCTTGTCAGTAATGCTTAAAATCTCTTCTGGGACCAGTGCTCCAATAACCGAGGCGGGGGCCAGTTCTCGGGCTGCTTCCTTGGCTACTCTGTCTGCCAATCGGTTTCCTCTGGCCACTTCCCCTGGTCCAGTCTTGTGTCCATAACAATGGATAACTGCCACTGCCTTGGGCTCCCATACAGCATCCAGAAGGTTCAATAAGGCTTGTGGGTGGGCCACCTGGCTTCCTCTGGAGGTAAGCAAACCTCTTTCTTTCCATAAGGCTCCATGGGCATGTAAAGTCAGGAATGCATACTTAGAATCTGTATAAATGTTTATCTTCTGTCCCTTTGCCAGGCTCAGGGCTCTGGTAAGCGCAGTTAGCTCTGCCAGCTGGGCCGATGTTCCAGGTGGGAGTGACTTTGCTTCGATCACCTGGTCTTCCAGGGCTACCACTGCATAGCCTGCCTTCCGCTGTCCAGTCTCAACAAAGCTGCTTCCATCTACAAACCATGATGGCCATTGGGGATCTGCTTCATCTTTAAGGTCAGGCCTGCTAGAATACACCTCATTCATTACTTCAATGCAGTCATGCGTGGGCTCCTCACCTTCTCCTACCGGTAATAGGGTAGCTGGGTTGAGGGCTGTGGTGACTTGGAATTTCTAACGCGGATGTAGTAGCATCTGACATTTCCTCATTTTAGCCTGGGAGAAGAAATAGGTGCCTTTCGGCAGATGGCACGCTGATTCTTTCCTAAGCAGCCTCGCCCTCCTCTTCTTCTCCTAACGGTGGACTTCCCGTCTCCAGGGCCATCAACTTCTTTGCCTGGTACTTCTTCTTTTTCTTCTGGGTCTCTTTTTCCCTCTAATTATAAATGGTCTGGGCTAATTCCAGCATCCATTCAAGGGTGTGGCCCATAAAAAAACCTTCATTTTTTTTGGTGGATATCGGGCGCCGCTTGGGCTACAAAGGCAGTTTTTATGATAGGGGCATTGGCAGCCTCATCTGGGTCCACAGGGATATACTGGCGGTAGGCTTCCTTCAGCCTCTTTAAGTAGGCTTCAGGGGCCTCCTCTGTCCCTTGCATTCTCATGTGTGCTCGGGCTTCAGAACTCTAAGCCATGTTGCAAATTTCAGTTCATTTGCCAGTGTCTGTAGAAAGAACAATGCACTCCTTGCTTCTGGCAAAGTTTCAAATTCCTCAAAGTATCAATTCCTATGCCGCAGCTCCTTTCAGAGTAAAATTGCACCTTAAAAGAAAAACTTGACAAAGTTCACAGAAAGTATTCACTTGCTTTTTTAAGAAAGTCACTTTTCCAGGTTAGTACTTTGGGGCAGGGGGTGGGTAACTCTTTGGCCTTCGGGTTTATGTCGCTTGACTGTAAATCCAGAAAGTGTGAGGTTCAGGGTAGCTGGCTAAATGCAGCAGTGTCCTTCTGAGATAGCTGCCAAGAGATAAGCTACTCCAAGCACCTGGCACAAGGAAAAAAAGCTGATGTCCTGTTACTTTCATGAATGAATGTTAGAAACAGTTAGTTCACTTGCTTCTAGCTGCAACAGTCTTTTAGCAAGAACAGAGATAATTTCGCCATATTTGTAGGCCTTTTCGCTGCCCGTCTCATGCCTTCTAAAACATTTCTGAGATAAGTCTCTAAGGCCGCCCTTCCCTCTGTAGTATTGTAATCCCAAGGGGGGGGGGGTCCTTCTGGGGTAAGAGACCTCAATTGCAGCGTCAGTATTATTTGCTGCCTTGAGCTGTTCTCTGGCACAGGCATTTACCTTGCGGACCTCCTCAGTGGTCAGAATTGTGTCCAAAAGCTGACTTACATCATCATAAGTAGGCATATAGGTTTTGAACACACCTTCAAAAAGTCTAATTATTTTTGCAGGATTTTCCTCAAAAGAAGGATTTTGATTTTTCCAATTGCAAATATCGGAGCTTGTAAAAGGGACATGCTGAATGGTAAAGGTCCTTGGGGGTCGAACACCCTGATCATTTGGCTGTTCCAAAGGATCATACACTTGCCTGAGAGGGGCCACCACAGTGGGTTTGGACAAAGCCTTCGATTTAAGTGTCTACATGTTTTGTTGCCCTGTCCCACGCTGTTCTCAAAACCTTTTGCTTTTTTCTCCAATTCTCATCCTGGCACTGGGCTGCTTCTAGAACCCAGGGGGCCACATCCAGTTCTGTTTTAAACGGTTCTACATACTGGAACACTCTGTCAAACTGCTTACTAGTCCATCTTATCTCTTTATCTAGAGTTTTTCTGAAGCCTTCATCATCATCACTATCATCATCACCTTTCTCTTCACCTTCCTTGCTTGGTTGGGGAGGGGCAGAGGGGGGAATCTTCTCATTTGGGTCCTCAGTCTGGGCACTGGGCGGAGAAACAGCCCTATTTGCTCCCAGATTTGGTTGCCTTGGCGCAGTGGCTGCATATGGTGGTGGTGGTGGGGGGTAATTATCTCCTCTTCTAGGACTGGCAAAACTGGTGGCTTCTTAACTTGTAATTGTACTGAACACAGTTTGACTTGGGCAGTCAAAATTCTATTTTTCCGAAGCCATGAGGGATTTTGATCCACATTGGCTTTCCAGATAGAAATATAGGGAATCTGATCTGTGTGAGCCTTGAAAATGTTACTCCATAAAATGTTGACCAAGTTTGGATCAAAGGATCCTCCAGGAGGCCATTCTGGTAAATACAAAGTCCAGTCAACTTCACATAAATGTTGGAGTCTGCTTTTTTTGAGTTTACATCCCCACTCTTCTGCTTTCATGGCACTTTTCCAGTTTTCCAGAAAGCTCTGTAGTGGTGTCTCAAGGATTGTTTTACTTCTTTTATTTCCCATGACTCTGGGATCCTGGGGACACTGGGACACTCAGCCCTCCTAACATTATTATTTTCACTCAGTCACAGGCCAGACGTTGCTGTCAACGTCTCACACACTCAAAACATTCACTGGAGTGTCCCCACACGCACATTCAGAAAAAAGACAAAAACAAAAACAAAACCCATGCACCTCCCCCAATCCCTTTTTCCCCCCAAAAACCACAACCGGCAGCACTTAGACTTCGACCGGGGCCCAAGAGCACCTTTTACTGCTTCTTCTGGGCACAAAACCAACCACAACCACAACCGGCAGCGCTTAGACTTCGACCGGGGCCCTAGCAGCACCCTTTGCTGCTTTTTCTGGGCACAAAACCAACAACCAACCATAACCGGCAGCGCTTAGACTTCGACCGGGGCCCAAGAGCACCCCTCACTGCTTCTTCTTTTTTACAAAAAAAAAAAAACCTTGTTGGTGGCACACCACTGCCACGCCCTTTTTTTCCCTTCCTGGCTGCACACTACTGCATAACCATTCCCTTCCTGGCTGCACACTACTGCATAACCAGGTGAGGCTGATCAGGCCTCCCTCTTTTCCCTTGGGCCCACGGCCACGCCCTTTCCCTTGGGCTTACCGTTTTCTGCTGCAGAGTCCCTTCCCTGGCCAGTCCTCTTTCCTCCCTCGACCTGGGTCCTTGCTCTGGAGCGGTGTGGCTGGTTCCCCCCACAAATTGGCAGGGTGCGCGTGGAAGCTGCAATCACCGATCTGAGCTGTCCACCAGGTCGAGCCTGGCTCTCTCCAGCCCTCTGAGGTGGGGCAGATTCCCGGTCAGGGAACCAAGATGTAGGCTGAGCCTAGTCCATGCCAGGGAATCGTTGGCCCGCGTCCTCAGATCCAGAGAGAGAGTAAAAGAAAACACCAGGAAAGATCCTTCTTTGGAGGAAAGCAGTTTTATTCTCTGTGCACAGGAGACAGCCAGCAGAATAAATTCTGGAAAACTGACTGCCCCGAAAATACGCCTCTGCAGACTTTCTTATACCTTGAGTGGGCTCTCTCCCTCTTCCCCACGCCCTCCAGAAACTTTCCCAATCAACTGGAAAGTTTTCAACTTATTTTTAGCATGTCTATAGCCTTCTAAACAGCCCTCCCTATTGTTCCCTATGCAAGCGTCTTGCATCCCCCCCCCCGTCTCCTCCCGTCTCCTCCCGTCTCCTCCGTATGTGTCTTGCATTCCTAAAGTAAAAAAAGCGAGGCTATTTCTAGCTTACAGTCTCTGTCTTATCTTGCATTCCTTCGGGGGGCCCTTTTTGCAGGTGAAGTTATTTCTAGCTAAGAAATTGACTTAGACAGAAAATATGAAGATCCTTCTTAGGTACATATGAAGATCCTTCTTAGGTACAAGGTACAAAGTATAGAAAGCAAAGGTACAAAGTATAGAAGCAACCCTTCCCTCTCCCTTCAGCGTGAATGCAAACTATCTGCAAACGGGAGTAAATGAATGACCACTTTCAAAATTGGCACCAATTCCTTAGAGGCTCCTTGGTGGAAATTCTCAAAAAGTACCTTCCCCTGACTCACCAGACTGCAACTTTCCATGTCTGAGTAATTTAATGAAAAAGAAAGTGATTGGCAGAATGGGTCAAAAAATTCCATTCACTCTTTCTGTGATCTTTAGGGCAGGAGCAACCTGTTCAAATTATGAATGTGAAGTTATATAAACCTGGGAGGGCTGAGAACATGTCTAAACCTATTATCTGATGCTGATGTGTACAGGGAACAGAAGCACAGCAACTAAATCCTATCACAAAGCCTTGATCTCAAGGTCCTCCTGTCCTAGTAACAGTGTAAATATTTGGCATTCCCATAATGAACGCGGCACATTAGTGATGTTCGCAGAGATGAAATAATATGCATGAGATCTACTCATGGTACATTCGTTTATTTTATTACAATGGGTTTCCAAAGATACCACAAGAATGACTGTCCTTCAACGCCCTCTTAATTATCTGTGTGTAAGTCATTCAAAAACCAGTGGCAAAATTAATAAGCCTACTTGTAATCCTCCTTGAGGAAAATAATAAGCTCAAACATGAAGGAATTATCCATTGTCACTTCTTCAGACAATGCCAAATCTGGGCTGTTTCATGCATTACAAAGAAGGCAGAAAAGATGACGTGTGTTTCCATACATGACACTAAGAATCATGGGTGTAGCCAGAGGGAGGCAGGGGGAGCAGCTACCCCCTCCATCAAGTGAATAAATAAAAATACTTAGCTAAAAGTAGAAATAATCAGAATATTTGAAATTGAAATGTTTGCTGAGGTCTTTTACCCTACCACAAAAGGCTCTGCTCATCTCTCTTGCTCAGCCAGCCATGCACCACTGGTACCACAGAGTGGTCATTCAGTACCTTGCGGAGAGAAAAGACCTGGCTAAGGTCAATGTGATGACAGGAGAGCGTCTCAAGGGGTTGTGCTTACTGTGTGTGCACAGAAAAACTGCATTGGAAAAAGGAGGAATTTGAGAAGGAAGTGGTGAAAAGATTTTCAGCAAATCCAAGAAAACTTGTTTTAGTTTAGATTTTTAAAAAATAAGATGAAAAAAGGCATGTTCTTTGTAATTTTGCAAAATATACTCGATAACCGCATGAAAGGTACTCCCTGTTGTTAATTGTTTATTTAACTTCCTCGTTTTCAGATGGTACTGAAGGTTTTGACAGATTTTTCTGAGCACTTGGGGTCTAAAGAAAGTAATTTAAACAACTGTTGTTGAGACATTTCATTCTGAATCTGCTAAACAGAGGCAGACAGAGGATGATGACAAGTGGTTGTCCTGCCCCTGCTAACATAACTCCTGGCTACACTCATGCTTAAAATGCTTTGCGCCTTTTCATAGAATCATAGAGTTGGAATAGACCACAAGGGCCATTGAGTCCAACCCCCTGCCAAGCAGGAAACACCATCAGAGCACTCCTGACATATGGTTGTCAAGCCTCTGCTTAAAGACCTCCAAAGAAGGAGACTCCACCACACTCCTTGGCAGCAAATTCCACTGTCGAACAGCTCTTACTGTCAGGAAGTTCTTCCTAATGTTTAGGTGGAATCTTCTTTCTTGTAGTTTGGATCCATTGCTCCGTGTCCACTTCTCTGGAGCAGCAGAAAACAACCTTTCTCCCTCCTCTATATGACATCCTTTTATATACCGGTATTTGAACATGGCTATCATATCACCCCTTAACCTCCTCTTCTCCAGGCTAAACATGCCCAGCTCCCTTAGCCGTTCCTCATAAGGCATCGTTTCCAGGCCTTTGACCATTTTGGTTGCCCTCCTCTGGACACGTTCCAGTTTGTCAGTGTCCTTCTTGAACTGTGGTGCCCAGAACTGGACACAGTACTCCACGTGAGGTCTGACCAGAGCAGAATACAGTGGCACTATTTTCCTTGATCTATAATGCAAATGTTAAAGCTATGTTGGGTAGTATCCCACAAATGCGTCCCATCAACACAAGGATTTGCACTTGTTCAGTGGAATGTGTCTCTTTCTCCTCCACCTGTATGTACCTCGTGCCCTCCCCAGATCTGTTCCAAAAGGGTTGGAGGAACTCCTCAAGATTTGAGGGGCAAGGGGGAGAGGGGGAATGTTCCATTGCGCTGATGGGATGCATTAGTTGGATGCTACCTGTTATCTCTGTTCATTTATGCATAGATGGCTCAGTTTTGCTTGTTGTTCAGGAGGTGAAGGCTTGGTTCACACCAAACAGGTGTATGGTTGCTTACTGTCTACATCCAGTGTTGAGATCAGTGGTCCACATGAAGACCTGCTAGCCAGACAGCAACTGCATGTTTGAATGGTGCAGAATTAGCCACCTTCTTCCTCCCCTGGTGTTTTTCTTGTCCCTTGATCACTATGCCCTGGATCCTACCAGTGAACCATGCCCTCTGCCACCACTAGTTTTCACTTCTCACATTGCTGCTCAAAGCTCTCAGATCCCAACAGAATATCTTTGCATGGTGATGATGAGCCAGACCAGAGGATGAGGCTGAGTGCTTCCAGCCCACCGTTATGAAAAAGGTGTCAGTTTGTGAATGGATGATTGATAAAAAAAGAAACACATTGCATCATGAGTTTGATATTGAACAACCAGATTAAATAGTTATACTTAGCATTTACAGGCAGGTCGTATATCCACAGCAGTGACCAGAGGAATGACCACTAGGAGGAGTACAGAGAGAAGAAATGTCATGGCGCACCTGTAGCAGCAAAACCAGACACCTTCATCTGCCCTACCTGCAATAAAACATGTCTCTCCCGTTTCGGTCTCTACAGTCACAGCAGAAACTGTAACTGTCCAATGGTTTGACTTTACTCCTTAAGGCTCCCTCTTCCATTGTCTCCCGAGATAGACAGATGCCAACAACATAGTGTTTGTATGTTCTTCATAATGGCTTTTAATTTATTTATTTTTGGACTTCCTATTCATAGTAGTGCATCATTTTCAGATTAGGCTGTACACCACTCTGGGTGCTTTTAGCAGACAAGTTGATATTATTGATAACACCACAATATGAGAAGAGGATCTTATCCCCATATTGTGGATGCTTGCCAAAGGAAACCTAGAACTATATAATTAGAAGGGATTTTGGAGGTCATCAGGTCCAAATGACTACAGCAGAATCCTCTGCATGTTTACTCAGAAGTGAGTGTCACTCTATTCAGTAGGACTGCCTAAGTGTGCATAGGCTTGCACTCCTACTGAGTTCATAGTAAAGGTGAGATTTAAAACAGAAGTGCCCTAATTTGTAGTGCAGATTCTTAGTCATTAGACTTCAGAAGCTTTCCTGACTTGTTCAACTGTCAGGTTCTGTGTCATACATCCAGTTGCTCTCTTCTGTTAATTATTATGGGAATTGCTGTCAAAGCTGAGAACAATTGTAGGTAGCAACAATCCATTTATGGCACGAGAAGCAGGAAGCAAAATATTGTGAATCATCTCTCTGGCAAGTTTACACGCGATAGGCATGCACCTACAGCCGGAAATTTCCCAGGAGAAAGCTTTTATGCAACAGGGCGGCTTTGCATCATTGCAACCCAGTTCTCATAATATTTACAAAGGGCAAACATCTGTACCTGTCATTTCACCTACTTTCTTGCTCTCCCAATTCTTTCCTAATATCACTTAACTTGAGGATCCTGTGAGGCTAACAACAGCAACATCAAATGTAAGCCGATCTCAGGTGCCATGTTGACCATGATTCAGAAAGTGTGGAAATAATATGTATTTCCTGCCTAGTGCTCCCAAAGCCACACCTTGATTTATTGACCCACTTTTGCTTCTCAGAAATTATACAAGATTTCTTAAGCTGCCTGAAAACTGGGTGTCTACATCCTGTAGGATTATTTCAAAACAGCAGCTGACTCATGGCCCTTTCTAATGTTATAGATGCCCCCAAAGTATGTGGAGACAGGATTGAGTGCCCCCCAATCTTGATGGGCTGGGCCTCACCAACGGCGGGCCTCTCCACAGTGATGGAGGGCATCACTGGGCCTCCATGCTGTAGCAGAGGGGCCCTCCAGGCTTCGCAGCCTCCTCCTGATGCATGTGACATCACGTGTGTGTCGCAGTGTGACATCATGCTCATGCAACGAGCCCCCCATGTTGGGCAGAACTCGCCACGTATGCTTGCAGTGGTTTCCCACACAAATGGGCTGACAAGATCCATACCAAGTTGCTGTCACCAATGCTCCCATGCATTTACATTTTTTAAAGGATCGGTGAGTGGCTGGCTATACATAAAATGTTATGTGGGAATTTGCAATCCACCTACTTAAAATGTTTGTATCCTGTGTGCCTGACCGTTTTAAGTCTGAGTTTTATCCATCACATATTGCCTATTTCTTTTAAATTTGCTTTCTTCGATGTGGTGAGGCCTACACCACATCCTGCGGAACTTTAGCTTTCATTACTTTTCTTAGACTGACATTCTCTCACACCTCATACTTGGAATGAATGGGTCGGCAAGCACACAAACATGTCACTCTCTTGATGACTATATTAAAAACTGTTGACTGAATCTGGTCTAGATTTCTCTCTGACGCATGAGCTCCTCTTTCCCCCTTCCCCAAAAATATCAGGGCTTGGTCACATGGTGTGCTTTAACCAGAACATTCAGGTTTATTTATTTAAAGCATTTTCGCCCGCTCCAGAGAGGCTTAGAAGTAAGTAGTAGGAGTTCTGCCCTCGGACTTACAACCTAAGGAAACATGACACATAAGGAAAAAAGGATGAAGAGGGAGAACAAAAGAAGCAAGATTATGCACCACTTCTGTTGTAATGTGTCACACTTTATAAAGACCAACTGGGACTGAACCCATTCAGGTTGCCTGATGGGAAAGGCTGCCACCAAGTGACAGTTAAGGGGTAGCTAGTGTCTCAGCAGAGGCAATAGAATAGCCCTGCTTTGCCTCTCTGCAGAGCGCTGGAAGTCAGGGAATTAGGTTGTCCAGCTTTTGTCAAAGTAGGGAACTTGAACATCAGAATCTGCCTTATGCCGACTCCATCCAGCTTAGCACTGTCTACATTGACAGGCAGTGACTCCCCAGAGCTTTCCCCAGTCCTACCTGGAGACTTCATTAGGTTGCCATAATAGAAAAAACAGGAGTTTGGGTGAGTGGAACCATGAGGAGATTGCGCAAAAGTGTCCTGTTCCTTGACCCTAAATGTAGATCCACCTGGCTGCTCTGATCCACTTTTTCGCATCTCGTTTGGGTTGGTGGTACTAAAAAACCAAAGTAAGCTGAAATCTGCCTTCCTATGCTGTAAAGGCTTCAGGATGAGGCCTGCTGTTCTGAACAATCAGGAGGTTTTGCTCTGCAGTATATGGGTTACCATGTTCCCTCATTTTAATAGGAGCTGGGGGTGGTTGACAACAAGCAACAAAAGAGCAGCTTCTGTCCTTTTCCTCTTGACATTTAAAAGTTGCATGGTCAGCTAGGAAGAGCCTTTTCTCCTTTGTCAACTCCACCCTTAATAGATGAAGTCCCTGCCTTCTGCATAGGATTGTTTTTGGAGGATGCGGGGTGGGGAGAATTCACATATCAGTACCAAGAGATGCTCTGGAAGCTGACAGGCTTTGATGACTACAGGGTCAGTCCAGCAGCTCCCTGCTCGTGCTTGAGGAGCCATCCAGATCTGCTCCAAATCCACTATGATGTTGTTGTCACAGAACCTCCTTGAACCCTTGAACAAAGCTTAGTCCTTTCCTAATTGAACTGCTTTCTGAGCTAGCTCAGGGAGCCCCCCCCCAAGTTGATGGGTATTGCTATCAAAAAGAACATTGGAGGGCCCAAAGCTGCCTCGTCCCCTAGGAGCCGGTGCCTATGTACGCCGGCCAACCCACATTTGCCTCTGGCTGCATCCATGAGTGGCCTGTCCCGTTTTGCCGCCTGAGGCAAAATGGGAATTGTCGCCTCATGCCCCCACCCCCTGTGCTCCCCAACTTCTGCATCTGGAATGTCCTGGCTGTCACCAAACTTGGCGAGAGCCAGAGTGTTCCACAAAGCGTTGCTGCTGGGCTTCTCCATCCCGGGATGGGGGAAACGAGTGGCTACGTTGCACACCGGAACGTGTTCTTCTGATGGTGGAAGCAGTGGGGCCTCTTGCACTTCTGCTACCTGAGGCGGGTGCTTCACCCTACCTCATGAGTGGGCCGGCTCTAGCCCTGCCTACCACTGGCGTGCAGCTCTGGGAATCTCGCCTTCAAGGAAATACAGCCCTCGAGCTGAGAAAAAGGTTCCCCATCCCTGCTTCTGTTAATAAAGTGGGAGAGAGACAGAGATAGAGAGACAGAACTGCTTATCTATGTGTGCTAGTAGGAATCAATTGAGTGCCAACTCCTGCTTTCCCCCATTCTGCTTTCTACTGTGATATTTTGAATACAAAGGTGGGAAGGGAAGAGCAGCAACCCTGCCCTCTAGAGGCACAAGGGTTTCTTGCAGCCTTTGGCATTTTGGAGGGTCTGTATGAAATCATCAACAAAAGCCACATCATTTTTTTGTCATGATGACAGCAAACGTATATTTTATTATATCATGCATGTACTTATGCATAAATATGTATGCGTGCTTGAATATTCTTGGCCAACTTTACTGGATATAGCAATACGCATAGTGTTTTGCGGAAATAATTAAATGAGGGTGCGGGAAAATGGTCCGTAGGTTACCAGGCATAAAACAAAAACAAGTTTTAAATATGTAGATGTTTGAAACATAGGAAGCTGCTTTCTACTGAGTCAGACCATTAGTCTATTTAGCTCAGTATTGTCTACACTGACTGGCAGCAGCTTTCCAGGCTTTCAGGCAGGAGTCCTTTCCAGCCCCACCTGGTGATGCTGTGAATTGGACCTGGAACCTTCCACATGCAAAGCGGTTGCTCTTCCCATTTACTCCAAGGCAAAACTGCACCAGCTTCACTTGGTTTTACCCCCTGGTAAGTGTGAATGGGATTGTAGCCTGAATCATGTGGAAGCACTTAAGAGCCCTGTGCCTCCCAAAATGTTACTTTCTCTCATTTAAATAGGAGACTAAACAAAGTTATACATGAGCTGAAATGCCATAAACAGTTACTGCAGCAACATCTTCCTGAGGATAATTTATTTCAGATTTAAGAAGGGGAGGGCCAAGATTCTCAGAAAGGTTTAAATGCCCTTCCTTGGATATAACCAAGATCACAAGGCAGCAAAGAAGTGTGTTTTCTCTGTTGATGTGTTTGCATTGGTATGCCCCATATTAATGATAGCAGTGTTACCAACGCAGGACAAACAGGAACTCTTCCCCAACATCATCACAATGGGATTTGTGCTTTGGGCATATGTGGGGTTTTGGACTGGGCGGGGAGGGTGAGAAAATGGTTCATAAGCCCTGCTCAGCCATGAAGTTTAAGAAGAATCCTGGTGGATTGCTAACAAAAGACCCATCTCAGTCCAGCATCCAGATGCTTATGGGTATGGGAAGCCCAAAAGCAGAATCATAAAATCAGAGTTGGAAGGGACCGTTGAGGATAATCTAGTCTCACCCCCTGCAATGCAGGAATATGCAGCTGTCCTGTATGGGGATCAAGCCTGTGACCTTGGCATTATCAGCAGCACCATGCTCTAACCAGGTGAGTTACTCAAGAGCAACAATACTCTCCTGATCATGTTACCTGATCATCTTTCGTCAATCATTCTTTCAGAATATCAGAGAATTGTAGAGTTAGAAGGGACCTCGAGCGTCATATAGTCCAGCCCTGTGTGATGCAGGAATCACAGCCAAAGCATCCCTGACAGATGGTCATCCAACCTCCAATGAATAAGAGTCCACCACTTTCCAAGGGAGTTGGTTCCACTGTCAAACAGCTCTTACTGTCAGAAAGTTCTCCTTACTGTTTAGTCTGATTCCCTTTCTTGTAATTTGGATCCATTGGTTCAGGTCCTGCCCTCTGGAGCAGGAGAAAACAAGCTTGCTCCATCTTCCATGTGACAGCCTTTCAGGTATCTGATAGCCTACCTCACAGAGTTGTTGTCAGCCTGGATGAAATTGGAGGCAGGAGGAAGGACCTTGCATGCTATTCTGAACTCCTTAGAGAGAATATGGGATAACAAGTTAAAAAAATAAATAAAGGGAAAGCCCTTTGTTCACCAGCAATAAATACTTGGCCTCATATATACGGAAGCAATGGGTTAGCTACAATAATTACATGGGGTGGTTCCCCTGATATGAACTAATTAAGAAATCTGCTTCAATGGAAAGGCATTGTAATAAGAATTATAAACACTACATATACAAATGCTTATATTGTGCATTCTGGAGCATGCTGTGCTGGTCCCAGGGGGGCGGTTACCATGGGGCGAGGTCCAGGACCTGAGTCGAGGGTCAGCAGACAGTCCTCCATGGGCGAAGCGGGGTCCAGGGCGAGGAGCAGGGCAAGGACAGGAACTCTCGAGGAACAGGACAGGGTGCTGGCTGAAACAGCTCTTCAACGACGTTGCTCCAGCAACCTGGGACCAGGCTGACTGGCCTTTATCTTCTCTGAGGCCAGGGGCGGTCCCGGCCCCCAGGAGACCCGCCTTTCCTGGCCTTAAGGCGAGCACTCCTCCTGGGAGAAACCAGTTCCCTCCGCCTCTCTGCCCTGAGCCTCTGCAGCTCAGGAGAGGCTGGAGGGTTAATGGACCCAGGGGGAGGCTCAGTGTTAGAGCATTGGCTTAGCATGCAGAACATCTCAATTCAACCCCCAGCATCTCCAGGTAAGGCTGGGAGAGCCAGTGTGGTGTAGTGGTTAAGAGCGGTAGACTCGTAATCTGGGGAACCGGGTTCGCGTCTCCGCTCCTCCACATGCAGCTGCTGGGTGACCTTGGGCCAGTCACACTTCTGTGAAGTCTCTCAGCCCCACTCACCTCAAGGAGTGTTTGTTGTGGGGGAGGAAGGGAAGGGAGAATGTTAGCCGCTTTGAGACTCCTTAAAGGGAGTGAAAGGCGGGATATCAAATCCAAACTCTTCTTCTTCTTCTTCCTACCTAAATCTCTTGGGAGTCACTGGAGTCAGCTGGAGCAGGGTTTCAAAAACTTGGGTCTCCAACTATTTTTGGACTACTGTTCCCAGCATCCCTGACCACTGGTTGTAGTCCAAGACCAGCTGGAAACCCAGGTTTGGGAAACCGTGAGCTAGAGGGACTAATGGTCTGACTCGGTGTAAGCTGTGTGGCTGCATACACGCCATACATTGAAAGCACACTGAAAGCAAATCCCCCACCCAAAAAATCCTGGGAACTATCTTGTTAAGTAGTGATGTACGGAAGTGAGGGCTGGACCATAAAGCAGGCTGATCGCTGAAGAATTGATGCTTTTGAATTATGGTGCTGGAGGAGACTCTTGAGAGTCCCATGGACTGCAAGAAGATCAAACCTCTCCATTCTGCAGGAAATCAGCCCTGAGTGCTCACTGGAAGGACAGATCCTGAAGCTGAGACTCCAATACATTGGCCACCTCATGAGAAGAGAAGGCTCCCTGGAAAAGACCCTGATGTTGGGAAAGATGGATGGCATAAGGAGAAGGGGACGACAGAGGACGAGATGGTTGGGCAGTGTCCTCGAAGCTACCAGCATGAATTTGACTAAACTGCGGGAGGCAGTGGAAGACAGAAGTGCCTAGCGTGCTCTGGTCCATGGGGCATAGCTGTCAAGTGTCCCTTATTTGAAGGGACAGTCCCTTATTCCAGCGCCATGTCCTGCTGCTGTCCCTTACTGATGGATGTCCCTTAAATGTCCCTTAAATGATGTCCCTCAAATTTCAAAGGAAGCAGCTCCCCTCCCTCCCTGCCGGCCAGGGAGGAGGGAGGCTCCAACTATGTTGCTTGGCTGTGTTGCTCACCCAATAAGTCAAAGAACGACTGGGGGGTGGACCTTGCATGCCTTGTGTGTGGCTACTTAATGCAAGCTGAGGGTTTTTTTGAATGCTGGACACAATTTTGTTGCACGTGCTGCTGCAAACTTTGCAGTGCAAAGCCAGGCTGGGGAGCCATCTTAAGTTGAGGCTGCATAGGCCTTGTGGTACATGTGATTCAGATTCTATTCAGTTGAACCTCTGGTTACAAAGTTGGTTGGACAGTGTTCTCGAAGCTACCAGCATGAGTTTGACCAGACTGTAGGAGGACAGGAAGACTGGAGTGCCTGGAACAGGTGAGGCTGCAGGTCCCTTATTTTGGCTGCTGGTCCCTTATTTTCAAGGCTGCTGGTCCCTTATTTTCAAATCTGCAAGTTGACAGCTATGCTATGGGGTCACGAAGAGTCAGACACGACTAAACGACTAAACAACAACAACAACAATCTTGTTAAGAGTGTTGGGGATTGTAGCTCTGTGTGGGGTAAGATACCGTTCCCATGATTCTTTGGAGGGTGGGGAATGTGCTTTAAATGTGTCTGAAAGAAAAATAAAAATCTGTTTCCCAGTAAAGCGACAAGGAGTCCTGAAGATTAAGACACTGATAATGACAGACACGTTTGTGAGCCAGAGTCCACTTTTTCAGATGTGCAGCAGACAAACAGAGCAAGGGGGAAAGGTCTGTACAGAGCCAAACAGAAGCAAGATTGGGTGAAAAAAAAGGGTAAAGGAATCCATCAGTGGGGGTGACCCGCTCCAGGCTGGCAAAGCAAGATATAAAGCACAAACGAAGACCTAACTAGCAGTAATTGCTTTGTGGTGAGCTAGCACTCCCCTTCTCTATTCCAAGTCAGATAGTGCGAAATCTGCATATGAATTCTGATTCAGTAGCTTCAAGCTAGGGTTTCCCTTTGAAACATTTTGCTGCTGAAGTATGGCAACTTTCAAGCCTGCCACTGAATGCCCAAAGAGACTGAAATGATTCACCATTGTTTTCTGAGCAGTACTCTACTGAGTGAGACTGCTGAGCAATGGAATTCATATGCAAATCTGACACTATCAAAGATGCTTCGAATAGAGACTGGGAGTGACTAGCTCACCATAGAAGGTTATTGTCCCTTGTTAGGCATTCATGTACACTAATGATCGCTCTTTGCCAATTCATTCATTACCTGTTGGGAGAGTAAATCGCACACCAACTTCAATAGAATCTTTTAGCCCCTTTCCTGGCTCTTGTCTGCTAAGTAATAGCTCCTTTGCACTGCTAAGCCTTCTGGCCTCCCTTTTTAATAATTCCCCCCTCCTCATGCATCTTACAAAGTGGGCTTTTATGCCATGGTACATTTGTTAGTTTTTAAGGTGCCAAAGCACTCCTTTTTGCTTTTGCTTCAGCTGCTGCAGTGCCAAAGATTAACATACCGGTAGTTGGCCTTTAAATGGAGGGTATGTGATCTGTATACATTAGCTTTGAGAGGTAAATTGTATGCAATTATTTACTATAACAGTTCTGTGCTGCTTTTCACATCAAATCTGCAGGCAGTGTACAATAACTTTTAAAGCATAAACACCAGCATTAACACAGCAAAATATGTGGGAATCTCAACACGTAGTTCCCCACCCAAATTGAAACCATACCAGACCCTGCTTAGCTTTACAAATGTGTTAGCAATTGTATTGCTGTGGTTAATGAGAGCTGCTGCAAACTCAATGTTGTTAGAAAAGTGGAATACATAGATTAAATCATGAGAGAAACTTCTATGAACTTTCTCCAAACCATGCATAGCATCTTATACACTGCCACTTTTCCCCTAAACTGAAAAGCATCAACTGTTGCAACTTTTCCTCAGAGGAGAGTTGCACCAGCCCCTTGATCATTTTGGTTGCTGTCTTTTGAACCTAGTCCTAGACAGACAACTTCTCTTTTTAGACTAACTAGGCAGTTCACAAAGAGTGTCATATACTGTACAGTGGTACCTCAGGTTAAGTACTTAATTTGTTCCGGAGGTCCGTACTTAACCTGAAACTGTTCTTAACCTGAAGCACTACTTTAGCTAATGGGGCCTCCTGCTGCCGCCGCGCCGCCGGAACACGATTTCTGTTCTCATCCTGAAGCAAAGTTCTTAACCTGAAGCACTATTTCTGGGTTAGCGGAGTCTGTAACCTGAAGCGTATGTAACCTGAGGTACCACTGTATAGTCAAAGAGCCCTGTGAGTTGGAACTACAGTACCAGAGTTTGAATCCCTGCTCACTATTGAAGCTCATTGAGTGATCCTGAGCCAATCAACAACTTTTATAGCCTAATCTTGTTGTAAAATGGGGTGACTTGGATGAACTGTCTTAGGTGGAGGTTAGGAATGTGAAATACTAAATGCAAATGTGTTTCTTAAAAATAATAATGATGTGAGCATAGGTTTAGTCCTGAGACTTAAATTGTAGTAACAGGAGACAGGAACAAATCTCATCCTACACAGTGGAGAATTCGCTTCCTAGCCTGCAATTGTGCGTGGGGATGAACCTGCATTATCATCATACGCAATACAGAGCAAAAGAGAAGCTGGGAAGCCTTTCTTCCGCGCTTTGCACCCGAGGCTGGCACCAGGGCGGAAGTCGTGCGCGGAGACGCGTCTCTGCCTCGGTACGCGCCCGAAATACGCGCCTCCTGCTCCCTCGATCCCCGAGCAGGACGTTCCGCTTCCGCCTTGAAGGGGGAAAAGAGAGAGATGCTGGCTGGGCGAGAGGGACGCTGACGGGAAGCGAGAGGCCGCCTCTTCTGCAGCCCGAGCGGGGCGTGTGGGGCTCGAGTGCGGCCGGGCGCGGGGGGAAGAAGGAACGGGAGACCCCGGCCGGCCCCTGAGCTCCGGAGAGGCCGGCTCCACACCTCCGGGGGCTCGTTCGCGGCGGCGGCGGCTGGAGATGGAGAAGGAAGGTGGGCGCTTGGGACGTGCCGCGCGCTTCCCTTTCTCCTTCCCACCCACCCCTCTCGCCCTGGGGCTGCGGGGCTCCGCGGCCGGGCTGGAGGAAGGCGCTGCGGGTTGAGATTAGGAGGGGCGCGGATGTGGGGCGCGCGTGTGTGTGTCGGGCTCACTGAAATGCAAGAAGGAATGTGGGCACTGGGAAGCCAAAGGGCTCGTGGGGACGGAGTTAGGAAGGCGAGGACGACCAGGTGGGCATTTAACCCCACTTCGTCCCTGTACAAGTGAGTGTGTATGTGGATTTTTCTCCCCCCCTCCCTTTTGGCTTCTCAGTTTCTGCAAACAATTGTGACACAGGTAAAACCAGGTTTTTCGAAATGCAGGTGACAAAAGTAAGCGGTTGGTTTTTTCAAGGAATGTGTTTTTTGCCTGTTAAGGAGTTCTCTGCACAGGAAGCACTGGGGGGGGGGGCAAAATCTGCAGGCGCCCAACAGGGGTGTGTGATGGTTTTGATGCTCTCTGCGTTATATGGGGTTCTTGTGCGTCTTCCTACACGGAAGAGCTTTCTGTGTGAGGAGGTACAGCCCATGCTTGTTTTAATTGGCTTTCATACTCATTTGCTTCCATCTTCCGTGCCTTTTTAAAGTTTTGAAAAGTCTAAACCGCTGGTATAATTTGATGGGACCCTCAGGGTGGCTTCCGATGAAACAAGGTTTAAGCAAGATTGTATTAAATGCACAAATAAACAACATATCTTGTACCAAAGTTGGCAGGTATAGACATTTGAAGAAGTGGAACAAAAATATATTAACAGCCCTCTATCTGGTTCTTGTTTGAAAGAAAGAAAGAAAGAAAGACATATGTCAGCTCAGCAAGATCTTGCCTTTCCAACTCCAGCGGTTGTTGCAACAAAAATATTGTTGCACCAACCTTGTGAAACAGAAGCAAGATGGCCTGCCAGATCTATTGATGAAAGAGAAGTCCTGCTCTTTAGCCTCTGGCAAAGATAGGACTCTGAGCTCTCCCAGCACCCCCTTGGACCAAGGCTGTTTTGAGTTAGGTTTAAAGCTGGGTTGGAAAATCTCTGGCCTGGGACCGAAATGGCCAGGGACCCTTCATGCCTGGCCCTCAGGACTCTCTGCAGGCTGCACACCCACCCTGACCACACTGTTATCCTGCTTTGCACCTTCCTTAAAGAGTTTTTGCCAGCTTGGGATGTGTCCTTGAACTCTTGCTTGCCTGTGTGGAGGATAGAGAGGGGTTGTGAGCATATGTGGAAACTACCCTACCTTACAAAGGTCAAATTTACACCCAGAGGAGAATATGGGCCTCGGACTGAAATCGGTTCCCCTGGTTTAAAGGTTGAAACTGGTGCTTTGGTGCTTTGCATTGTGTCAGGAAGCCAATTGGGAGCCAGTGCCAGATCTCCTAGCATGGTTGTACTGTGCTCTCAGTGGCTGATAATGAATGGGACACCACATTTTGAATTAACTAAAGTTTATGAACAGCTTTCAATGACAGATCAATGTAGAGTGCATTGTAGTACCCCGGCCTGGGAGTTACTAAAGTGCTTGTGTATGTCTTAAGTATCATGTGACATCCCTACCTAAAAATATGTACCCCAAGGGGGGCCACTAGGGGGCGCATCGGAAGATGGCTGACAATAACATCTCTCTGACCCACATGAGGTAATTTGGAGGCTATGATGGGAGTAATTAGCCTCCCTACCCCCCCCCAGGAAGGTGGGGGGGAACTGCCCTTGCCTGCTGTGCCCTGCACCATCCCCGAATTTGTGGGGGTGGGGGCACTAGGCACAAAGCCCTCCTGTGGGATTCCGGCACTCCTGGACTCCGTCTCTGATTCGCACCACTAGCTGCAAGAACTTCAAAAGAAACAATTTGGATGAAACTAATTGCACATTTTTCAAGGAAGAAGGGGGAGTAAAGACTGCTAACAGAAGAGATCTGTGATAAAACAAGACAAGAATAAATCATGAGAAGATACGCTAAGATACGGTATGGCAAATGACTGATGGGGGAGGGGGGAAAACGTTCCTTTCTTTCCTTATGTGATTAAATAAGAATCCCCTCCCCTCACGAGTCAGAAATGTCGTTTTAAGGACTCAAGCTGTGGATTTAAGACTGTGTGGAGATAAACTTTTGAACCAGAGCATGTTTTAAGAAGAGCTGACAGTAAGAGCTGTTCGACAGTGGAATTTGCTGCCAAGGAGTGTGGTGGAGTCTCCTTCTTTGGAGGTCTTTAAGCAGAGGCTTGACAACCATATGTCAGGAGAGCTCTGATGGTGTTTCCTGCTTGGCAGGGGGTTGGACTCGATGGCCCTTGTGGTCTCTTCCAACTCTATGATTCTATGAGCGTGGAATGTATAAGAGCTCTGAAATGACGCAGTTAAAAATGCCATCGCCATATTGGGAAGCTCTGTCGGAGGACTTAAGTCTGAGAGGAGAAACAGAGAAATAGAGCTGCTTTTATATTGTGGGTGAAATTCCTTAGAGGGATTTAAGAGCGACAGATCTGTAATTAATGATGGAAAGAGCGATGTTATCTATGAAGGCGATGATATATGGAAACCATCTCGATTTGAGGATTGGAAGATCGGAAAAATTCACACAGGGTTATTATTATTGGTGTTTATCGGCTTAAGGAGACTATCAGAAGAGATCATAAAGAAAAAAGAGAAAATACATGAACAAGATGTGATGTGGAAACAGCAAGATAAGACTGGATAGAATTATGAACTCTGTTTGGACTGATTTGGTCTGATTTGGACATTAATGCAGTAGCAAGAAGATGATCAGAATCCCCCTTCGGATCTTGAAAAATGGGTCCCCCCAACAAAATTTAAAATTCGGCTTTGTAATTCAGAATTTATGTGATGTGATTTAATTTGATGTGATTGGCCGGTTAATAAAAAATATTTTAAAAAAATAAAATATGTGCCCCAAATAATCTCACAATATTTAACCACACTCATATCTATAAGGACAATTCTATAAACTAATGTAAAAACAGAAACTTTCATTTAACACACCACCAGATTTTTATACAATGGTACCCGTTGCTTGGTCCCAGCTCCTGCCAACCTAGCAGTTCAAAAGCACATCAAAGTGCAAGTAGATAGATAGGTACCACTCTGGCGGGAAGGTAAACAGTGTTTCTGTGCGCTTTCTGAAGCAGCTTAGTTATGCTGGCCACATGACCCAGAAGTTGTACGCCGGCTCCCTCGGCCAGTAAAGTGAGTTAGAAAATCTCTGGCCTGGGACCGAAATGGCCAGGGACCCTTCATGCCTTCATGAGTGCCGTAACCCCAGAGTTGTCCGCGACTGGACCTAACGGTCAGGGGTCCCTTTACCTTTATCATGGTTTACGAACTTAATCCGTTCCGGAAGTCCGTTCTTAAACCAAAGCATTCTTAAACCGAGGCATGCTTTCCCTACTGAGGCCTCCTGCTGCCAGTGCCCTTCTACCGTTCGGGTTCTGAGGCAAAGCTCGCTAACCGGAACACCTTCTTCCGGTTTTGCAGAGTTCGTTTTCTGAATAGTTCATGAACAGGGCTGTTCATAGACCGAGGTACCGCTGTATTTGGCTTACTGTTGTCTTTCTTTTCCTTTTCCTTCAATTAGATGAACATAATTTGTTCTAAGCTACATGACCGAAACATAATATTATTAAGTTTTTTTTTTCATTCTTAAAGTTATAATAATTTTGTGGAACATACTTCTGGGTGACAGGTTCAACATATAGTTGATGATAGTTTCCCATGTGGCTCAAATGCAACAGTGGTCTTTGCAATATAAAAAACTCAGATGCAGTACATGTGCTCAGTCAAATGTTAACTTTTGACTAATAAGCTAAACCCACCTGAGCAGTTAAAGTCTATGCATGCACTTTGCAAGCATTCTCCAAATGAGCATGCATTAAAGAAAAAAGACTAGTGATGGCCTGATATCCTTGAAGCACTGGCTTGGTTATATCATGCTTGTTTTAAGGTGGTTGAGCAATTGGCACCAAGAGAAACTTTTATTTATTATTGCCGTCGTTGCAAACTGGTGTATTTTTCATTGACGTATTGCTTGTATCTCATTTTGCAATATGTTTAATGTGCCCTGTTCCCCAGTCTGCATCCACCATCATACACACCTGCAGTCACAAACCACCTGCCCTCTTCCACCTCCCATTTCTGTTACTCACCCACTCTGCTCGCTCCCCAACCTGGAAAAAGATTAAGAGAAGTGGGGTGGGACAGTGACCTTAAGCAACTGTTGTTTTTGCACCCTTGGACAATCTCCTTATCTCCATTTACAGATAGTTATTTTTGAAAAGAAACTTAACATTTTGCTTTAGATATGACCTTATCACATCATAACATTCTTGGCTTTGTTGCACAACATAGTGCTGCTCATATCAGGTTTGTTTGGTATTGTGAATGTGTTTACCTTCAAAGATCAGTATATAGTATTTTAGATATCCTAAACATCTGGACAGACCAGCTCAGAATTCAGAATGTCATTTGCATCTCTGAAAATCTCCAAAATTCCGGATAAGGGACTACAATGCTGACTGAGATTATCTAGATTGTTCTTAGTGACTGAGGAGTGAGATTTTTATCTTCTCTGTGGAAAGAGGTTTGTAACGTTCATTGGGCTTTGTGAGCCTGACAAACTTGTTTCATAAGAATGCATGAAGAGTCCTGCTGAATTTGGCCAAGACCCACAGAGTCTTGTGGCCCCATCCATACGTGTAAAGCAGTATCATACTGCTTTAAACAGTCAAGGCTTCCCCCAAAGAATCCTGGGAACTGTAGTGGTTTTTTTTTTAAAGGGTGCTGAGAAACTATAGAAACTATTGTTCCCCTTAGAGAGCTAACTATTCCCAGAGTTCCCTGGGGTTGATTGTTAAACCGCTTTGGGAATCTTAGCTTTGTGGTGGGAATAGGGATCTCCTAAGAGCTCTCAGCACCCTTAACAAATTACATTTCCCAGGATTCTTTGGGGGAAGCCACGATTGTTTAAATTAGTATGATACTGCTTTAAATGTATAGTGCAAATGGGGCCTTGTATCCTGGTTGCAGCAATGAATAGCCAGGTGCTTCTTGGAAGACCTTGTTTTTTCCAAGGATCTGGTATTCAGAAGTGTTTCACCCCTGGAGATGTGGAGATTCCATTTAGGTATTGTAGCTTGTGGTTAATAGCTTCTAGTCCCCTCCCCTGCCCCCATAATGGGGGTCCTTTGAAATGCTAACCATCCTAATTATGTGTCAGAATGGAAAATCGTAGACCTATTTTTAGCACTTAACCTTGCTCAACTTTCCCTTTCACCTTGGTAAAAGGTATTCGGGAGTGAAAACAATATTTTCCTTGTTTTTAAAGCAGCAGGAAACTAAACAGAAGCAGTTTGCCTGTGTGTTTTGGTCACAGTTCAGCAGTCTGTAAAATCAACATGTACGTCATTTAGCTGACTTCCTCTGTGTTACAGTGTGGGTGTTTTAATGCTTTTTTTTTTAGACCTTCCTGTTATAAATAAGGTTTTGAAGCTCAACTATGTGAAAAAATGTTAATTTGCATAGTTTTGCCTGTGTGCGGTAAAATAACCAGTGGTATAGAACTGTAGTGTTCAAAGCTGTACCTTTAAAAAAAAAATAGATTACTTACCTGCCCTTTACCACAAGGTCCCAAGGCAGTTTATAACAATAAAAGGCACAATGATAAAACAAAGAAAATAGATACAATGGTGAAACCAGAAAAGTGTAAAAATAATTGAAAAACAGCTTCACATATAAAAATAGTTTAAAAGTGTTCCAGTACAGATGCAGTCTGGAATAATAATCTCTACTTAGCTGAAAGTCTCCCTCTGACACACAGAACCTGTAAGAAAATGTTGTAGTGGGGAGCTGTTCAGGGTTCTGGTCATTTCATCCCCCCCCCCCGTTTTGATTTTCAGTCCCCCTCCCCAACAACAGTCAGTTCCTACTGAGTATGTTCAGTCCTCGTTGGGCCCTTTTTGGGAATCCTCCCCAATTTAGGGGTCCCTCCCCCCCAAACCCCAGTTCTTTTATAATACTTTTTCTTGTGAATGTATTGGTGGGAGTTTGTTGGAGTGTCAGTGGGCATCTGCCTGCAAGTGCCCTCACACTGCACTTGCCTTCTGATACCTATTATTTGTTAATTTGCAATTTGTTTATTAACGGGATTGTTCCTCAGTGCTCTTCAGTGCCATGGAAAGGGGTCCACTTGGGCCTCCCAGGTTAGGGAGTTCCACAACATGGGCACTAAAACTGAAAATGTGGCCTAGCACCCACGTACCTACGGGACCGCCCCTCCTGGTATGCCCCGCGGAGGGCCTTAAGATACATAAATAACATCACTTTGGAGGCCCTGAGACTCAAGGAGGTTATATTGGTTTCAACTAGGGCCAGGGCCTTTTCAGCACTGGCCCCGACGTGGTGGAACGCTCTGTCACAAGAGACTAGGGCCCTGCAGGACTTGACATCTTTCTGCAGGGCCTGCAAGACAGAGCTGTTCCGCCTGGCCTTTGGTTTGGACTCAGTCTGACCCATGTTTCCCTCCCCTTATGATTTATCAGCTACTTTAAAATGAGGCTGCATTTTAAATTGCATTTTAACCTGTATTTTAAATTGTGTCCCCCCCCTTTTTCTTTCCCCCCTCTCTTTTTCCCCTATTAGGTTTTTACTGTGATTTTATTGGGGTTAGCCGCCCTAAGCCCAGCTCTGGCTGGGGTATAAATAAAATTTATTATTACTATTAAAATGCCAGCCAGCCTTCTGTTGATGTCAGTAAGATGCAAAGCAGGGCCTCTGACTATGATGGTGGGTGGGCTGGTTGCTTATGTAGGAAGGCTGTCCTTTGAATACCCTGGGCTGATGCTTGCCATTGTTCAGCATTATGCTAATATATGGGCACCACACCTAATTAGAAAACGTAATGAGACACAATCCTGTTTGGAAGAAGTCCCACTGAGTTCCATGGGATTTGTTCCCAGATAAGAGAGAGAATGTGTATTTGTAGGATTGCAGCCCAATAATAACTTCTGGCTCTATTTTCAGGAGCTGCGGATCTGAAGCAGAGAAAGAAGCCAAACAGTACAGAAGCTGAAGGAAAAGCTCCTGAAGAAAACGACGAGGAAACGAAAAAGTCAAAAAAATCTCCAAGATGTAAGTTGTGCCCTCTTTAAAAAAAAAGTGGCACTCTACTTCTTTCATTGTAAAATCATGTATATGGGTTAAGATTTTCTCTGTGTTGCAAATTCACTTTGCAATTCTGTTGCACCACATGAAAATCTTTACATTGAGGGGGGGAAACTTGTGGCTGCACCATACTATGTAATAGTGCAGCCTTGTAAATCAACATGCAAAAGATTCTCTAGCCTGTAAAAGAATAAAATACTAGCCGACTACAAAACTAGGAGTATGCATTTCTGTGCTGGCTGTGGAAGAGAGAAGCCCTCTTCTTTGAGACCAGCAGGGAAAACACATATTATCAAACCTCTTAAACTAGTAAATGATATTTGATTTCCAGTAATTGACTGCTAGCTTTGGGCTTGCAGTCAATTACTGGAAGGGTGGACCATTTTGTCTCTTCTCTGGCAGGCTGCTGAATTTCTGTGCTGGCTGTGGTAGGTGAGAGTTCCCTCCCACTGTGGCTAGTATGGAAAGCTAGTAGGATGTTTGGATGAGGAATGGAGTGATCTACCCTTTCTCTCCCAGGCTGCCCACTTGCGTCCATGGAACAGCTGCCAAGCAAAAGGCTAGGCTGTCTTAGCAGTTGACTCTGCGGTTCATGCTGGTTTCACAGTTACTCTTCTGAAAAACAGTCACGTTCGTGCATCGCTTCCTTTGCCTACAGCCGTACTGCTGATGGGCCATCTACGTGAGAAATGTACAGTAGCTAGAAACGGATTCAGTTTATGCTTTTCCCTAAAGAACTCCGAGAACTGCAGTTTCCCCTTAAATAATGCTCCAGTTCAGTCTGGGTGGCAAGCTCTGTCTTCAGTGAGAGAAGCTTTCCTGGTTAAAGTTCTTCTGCCCATTTCAGCAGCTTACAGAGTGGTGCAAATGGTGGTTCCGCTGGAGCATCTAAACTGGAGTCTGCAGAGTTGGAGGGTGATGACGTGACTTCCTCAGGCCACAGAGGTGTTGACAGAATGGACTCCTGTGCTGGAGGTTCTGGGGAAGGGAAAACCCTGTGAACAGTTCCCTGTTCTTCCTTCAATTCTTCCTCCAAGTCCTCATCCCCCAAAGAGGGGAAGGTCATGGTATTGGAAGGCTTAGACTAGGACACACTCCTCAGGAAGCTAGATAGGAAAAACAGCAACAGGAAATTCCAGATTGAACTATATAATAACTAAAGTATATAATAGCGCTATCCTAGCTTCTGTGTGTTGTTGGAAACTCTTGATCAGGTCACTGGAACTGGCTGATAAAAGAATATGGGATTAGGCAGACCATTGGTTTGGTCTTGAAAGCTTTGTTCTTTGTGCTCAAAACCTAGAGCTTCCTGGTGGCTTCATGTGACGTTCCTAACATTCCTTTACAGATGTCTTCATTCCACGTTTCGCAAAGCTTTTCTTTGGCTGTCTTGCAGCAGTCATAAGTGGAATGATGTATGCCATGTACCTTTCGACATACCATGAGCGCAAATTCTGGTTCTCTGGCAGGCCGGTAAGGAAATAGAATCATAATTACAAACAATACAGAAAACGCTCTATCTTTACCTTATTCAGAAGAAAGGAGCCTCTAGCCCTTGGGTTGAATGTGGCCCTCTCAGCCTTTCTGTCTGGCCCTCAGAACTTCCTCCAGGCCATGTCCCCTTTCCCCCCTTCTCTGCACCCTTTATTGGGCTGATCTGAACCTGAAGTGTGATAAAGCATCTTGCTTACTAGAGCAGGTGGGTACAGACACCTTTCTCTACTGGAAAAGGGCTGCTACCAGATGGAGTACCAGTATCAAGCTAGTTAGGCTGTCATTCTGAAAGAACATAAAGGCAGGTCTTTATAGCTCATAGATACTCCAGATTAATTCCCATTATTGTGGTGAACAAGTGTGCTGTTGCAATTGCCAGAAGCTGCAACTGGAGTTTTGTGCTGCCCCAGGTCTTTTCCATTGAAATATTTTTCACAGCCTCTGTGCAAGGAGGAGGTGCTTTTTGTTCTTTTGCTGTGTTTTACTGTTGGCTTTTAAATCTTGTTAACATTTTGTAGCGAGCCACTCGTGGAAGTTCATTGACAAATAGCTCAATAAATCTTATAACTATTATTGGGTGATATCCAACATTCATCAATAGAGCAGACCCATTGAAATTGTTGGACTTGTCTGCACTCAGTTTGCTGTGAGTATGACTTAGTTGAATATCACCCATTATTGCTGTTAGGATTATTAATGACTGGAAATGACACCCCAGTCAAACTTCCCCCATGATTTATTAAAGATGTATCCTTTCTCATTGGATGGTTGTGTCATCCAGGCAAATGAATATCAAATGAGAATATGATTTTTTGATTTTGATTTTCTAGGAGCTTGAACGAGAAATCACATTTCAGGGTGATGGTGCCATTTACTACTCATTTTACAAAGACTTATTAAGAGCTCCCTCCTTTAAAAGAGGTAAGACACATACATTTACTAAATAGCAAGTGAGACAAAATCAGAAAAGATAGTACTGAGTAGCTTCTTGGGATGGAGGAGAGAAAGCGTGTAAGCTTTCAGACTACACAAAGCTGTTTGCACAGGCTTATGTAACTCCGTTTGCACATCTTATCAATGCAAAGTTGGTTCATCAAAGCTTCCACTTGTGTATTATATCCCTTGTTCTCTGGGATAATCCATTTCTAATACTATTAGGCCTTATGGTCTGGAAACCCTACCCCAGTGGTCAGGCAAAGGAGAACTATGGACCTGATCTGTTCCCCTACAGGAGACAGCTGAGATTCTCCTGTGAGCCACAGAACTTCACTCCACCATCAAAAGCTCTTTTCCCTGGATTGTGCTGCTAGCTGTAGAGTAGAGCAGGACCTGCGCTGCTAATGAATTGTAAATAAAGAGCTACCGTATTTTTCACTCCATTGGACGCACCGGACCATAGGACGCACCGGACCATAGGAGGGGGAGAACAGGGAAATTCCCCCCCCCCTTGTTCTCCCCCTCTAAAACAAGGTGCGTTCAAGGTACATTCACCAGAGCTTGTGGGGCTGGCGGTGGAGGGAAGCGCTGCTTTCCCCCACAGCCAGCCTCAAAGATCCCTGAAGCCTTTGGAGCGCAGCGCCCCGCTGCCCTGCAGAGGTTTGCGCGCAGCCGTCCCCAAGCTAGAGCAGCGAGTCGGAGCCCTCCGTCTTGCTGTTCTGGCTTGGGAACAGCCTTGCTAGCTTCTGCACGACAGCGGGGTGAAGGCAACCCACTGCCCTGCAGAGGTTTGCGCGCAGCCGTCCCCAAGCTAGAGCAGCGAGTCGGAGCGCTCCGCAGTGCTCCGTCTTCCTGTTCTGGCTTTGGGCTTAGCGGCGCAGCCTGCATTCGCTCTATAGGATGCACACACATTTCCCCTTAATTTTTGGAGGGGGAAATGTGCGTCCTATAGAACGAAAAATACGGTAGATTTCAGGACTGGCGCAATGAAGCTTGCACACTGTGTCGTCCAAGGAGCTGCAGTGTTCACTGCATAGTGGCAAAGCCAGAGGCTGCCTATCAAATTCATCAACAGGCAAATGCAGGCTTTGTAGCAGGACTAGTTCTGGAAGGGAGTTACTAGCCTCCCAAGCAAATGGGTGTAGATACTCTGCAATACATCTGTCTAACCTTGCTTGTTATGTTATGAGATGGCATCTAGCAGCTTTTCACAAAGCACAATATCCCTGAAATCCTAAAGGCTATTTCAATATTTCACCCCATGCCTTTGCAAGTAGCCTCCACAGTAGTCCTGTTCAAGCATTTAGGGAATGGCAACACAAGTAGGGGATTTGTCAGGCACACATCAGTCCTGCCTATGGTGTTCCATCTATTCCATCCACCTCCAATCCTCTCTTGTTCGGCAGGAAGGTCTGCATTCAACTGAACATGCTTAGAAGCCTCCCAATAACTGGGAATACTGTGCCATCTGTGGTCCCAATTGCAAGGAGCCTTCAGAGCCTGCTCAGCTGAATACCCTTTGGACCTTCCTACTCAATGCGGGAAGGGTGGGGCCAGTGCATGCAAGGGCATTGGGGGGCGAGACTAGTTGGCCTGGCCTCAACTCATGCAGATGTTCCATTCTTAGGCATGACTCCTGAACAGGGCTCAAGTTGCAGAAACCAAACATGGTAGAACTCTTCCTCAAGTTGCAGAAACCAAACATGGTAGAACTCTTCCTTTTGTTGATCTTGAGAAATTGCATAAATAATGCTGGCATCCCTTCCTCCCACCCAAATCTCATTCTCAGGAGTTAATCAATTAACCCACGACAACAGGACTCTCTCGCTGAAGACCATGAATGTCGTGCGGCAGATGACGTTGTATCCAGAATTGATCGCCAGCCTCTTATACCAAGCATCTGGCAGTGAAGTATGCTTTGCCCCTCTCTTGTTTCTTATTGTCCTGGGGGATAAGTAGTTGAGAAGTGTTCTGCCCTAAAAGCAAGCAGCTTGTTTTCCTCCAGAGCATTATTTGTGCATCCAGACCCTCAACGAATATGTGGTGAGCTGTCGGAGGACTCTACACTGTGCACTGAGGGTTCTCTGTGTGCCCAGAGAAAGTGCAACCCCCTCTGCGTGTAATCAGCCCCTTAGTTGAGACCTGGGTGTGGGGTCTCAGTTAATGGAAGCACCCCTAAGAGTAGCTTGAGGAGTGTAAGGAAGTCCATATCTTATATTTTGAAAAGCTGAAAGCTGCAAGACTGCAGTTTATTGCTATGAGGGTTCTCAATGACCCATGCAAATATCCTTTGCCTTTGCTCTATAAAGGGGTTAGTGTTTTGCGGCAACAGTAAGGTGCTGCTGCTACTCCCTCCCCTGGTTATTATCTCCCACCCCATCAGCTTCATGGTCTTCTCTTTCCATTTGTGAATTTCAAACGGTACTTTATTGTTGCAATTCATCTGCTAGTATTGCGTGTTTGAAAATATTTATGTCTTTAATTTTCAGGAGGTTATTGAGCCAGTATATTATTACATTGGTATAGTATTTGGGCTGCAGGGGATCTATGTGACTGCGTTGTTCGTAACCAGCTGGCTAATGAGTGGGACTTGGCTGGCAGGGATGCTGACTGTTGTCTGGTTCATTATTAACAGGTAAAACAAATCTTTACTACCCACCCCACCCCATAATTTGCTGTTCTTTCCCTGCCTTCAACTGAACAAGCAACTGTATTCCTAATTCTTTCTTTTCCTTTTCCCTTCTACGCTATTTCCAAAGGGAACTTTTATGAAAGTTTCTAGTTGCTGATGTATTACACTACCAGGAAAGGTTCATTCTGTAACTGGAAATATTATAAGAGTGGGAAATGGATCATGTGGATAAGAATTGGTTGTGGCCTTTCTATTTCACCCCCCCACACACACCCACACACCCCATACTTTTTGTCCTGTGGTTTTTGTTGGTTACATTTGCATGTTGGGCTTTAAATGTCTGGAAAGTGTCTTGAAGCCCATCGTATGAAATTCTCTGTGGAGAGGTTATAGGCATATGGATTCCTGATGGAGCCTGTCGCTTTCCACATGCCCTTTCATGACGGGGCAAGGTATTTACCGTATTTTTCGCTCTATAAGACGCACCGGACCACAAGACGCACCTAGTTTTTGGAGGAGGAAAACAAGAAAAAAAATATTCTGAATCTCAGAAGCCAGAACAGCAAGAGGGATCACTGTGCAGTGAAAGCAGCAATCCCTCTTGCTGTTCTGGCTTCTGGGATAGCTGCGCAGCCTGCATTCGCTCCATAAGACGCACACACATTTCCCCCTTACTTTTTAGGAGGGAAAAAGTGAGTCTTATAGAGCAAAAAATACGGTAATTCTTGTATATGTAGTTTATACTCCAATTTGTGGCTATACTTTGTGCTGTTTTGTTGTTTATAAAATCAAAGATATACATCTGAGAGGGAAAGAACCCATTGCATAGATCATTGCTTTTGCAGTATTTCTGTTTAAAATTTAGAAATTGAAATGTTATTGTAAAAGCTCATTGTCCTTGCTTTCATTAGAGTATGCTTCTATTTGTAGAAGGCAGTCTTTCCCAACCAGGCCTGCAGCTCCATTCAGGCCTATTGGCCATGCTGCCTGGACGCAATATGTGTTGCAATCTAGAAGGCACCAGGTTGGGTTAGGGTGAAAAATGACATCTAGGATTAAGTAGCAAGGCTGTTAATGATCAAACCCCCAAAAGTTCTAATCGCTAAAAACTCCAAGGCTCTTCATTATGGTCAGTGACTAATATTCAGAAAAAAGTCATACAAATGAATATATAAAAGAATACCAAACAACAAAATAGAGAACCATAAGTGTCGTACTATAAAATGCCCGGCACAGAGAACAAAATTATCAATTTGCTAAAATTAGTCTCTGGAGAGTTTTACACACAGCAGCACAATATTGAGCCATCCTGGAAGAGATGGATGTGTTCTCATCAGAAAGGAGAAAAATAGCATTAAATGCATCCAGTCGCTCTGGGAATTTCCGTTTAAAATGGTCAATAAAAATCATGCATATCACAATAGAAGGAGCAATACATAAGAACACCAGTTATCGATTCTACCTCTCCAGATTTGCAGGGACATTTACATTGACCACAGAGGATTTTTTATAACTTCCCTTCCAAAACTGCCAATCGCTTAAGGCTTTATTGCTGATACGTTGTTTCTGTCAAGAGCAATAGTCAAGCCTATAACTATGTTCTAAAGTAACCTGTATATTTTAATGGGTTGTCCCTGTATGTTTTCCAGGGCAGATACCACAAAAATAGACTATTCTATCCCGTCAAGAGAAAATTGGGCATTGCCATATTTTGCTTGTCAAGTTGCAGCTCTTACTGGCTATTTAAAGAACAACATCAATCCTTCTGCTGAGGTAAGATGAAGACGTTTTCAGTCAAAATATAATAGTATAAATAGGCTGATCAGATTTGAGAACCTTGATCCAATAAACCATTTCGGGCCAGGGGCTGAATGTGGCCCTGCAGGCTTCTGTGTTTGGCCCTCTGAACTCTCCCCAGACCACATCCCCTCCATAAACACACTTTCTACTGGCATTCCTTCACATCTTGAGTACTTTTGCCTGGCTGGCATGTGTCCTTAAACCCAGATAATGCATTATTGTTTCTGTGGATGGAGGATAAGAGAGGAGCGTTCATACCGTAAAGGTAAAGGGACCCCTGACCATTAGGTCCAGTTGTGGCCAACTCGGGGGTTGCGGCGCTCATCTTGCTTTACTGGCCGAGGGAGCCAGCGTACAGCTTTGGGTCATGTGGCCAGCATGACTAAGCTGCTTCTGGCGAACCAGAGCAGCTCATGGAAACGCCGTTTACCTTCCCACCGGAGCAGTACCTATTTATCTACTTGCACTTTTGTCGTGCTTTCAAACTGCTAGGTTGGCAGAAGCAGGGGCCGAGCAATGGGAGCTCACCCCGTCGTGGGGATTCGAACCGCCGACCTTCTGATCGGCAAGTCCTAGGCTCTGTGGTTTAACCCACAGCGCCACCTGTGTCCCTGTTCATACCATACGAAGGTTTAAATTTACATGAATTGCTCCACCCACTCCCCTGGCCCAATCCAGCGCTGCCATGTGGCCCACAGGAAATTGCCCAGAGGCAAATGCAGCCTTTTGGCTGGAAAGGGTGCCCCAACCCTGCTTTAAAAAATGAGATGGTTTTGCCTAAGGTAAAATGTAACGGACCAAAAAATATTTCATTTTCCAGAACTGTTAAAGCCTCTTCTTCTTGCTACTATCATATTAAGAATAAAAATGCATTCAAGAGTTATGCAGGATTGTACATTTTAAGACGGAATGCCATTTACTGATACTATATATTTTCCCCAATCTTGCTTTGTATGAAAATAAGTACATGGTGATTAAGATGTCTTCCCTTTCAATTCCCCCAGAGGTTTTGCTACCTGTTGCTACCTGTTGCTACCTACACTTTCATAATGACGTGGGAGTACAGTCACTATCTGCTGTTTGTCCAGGCTGTGTCTCTCTTCTTGTTGGACACTGTGGGTTTCACGCAGACAGAGAAGGTATTTTGGCACTTGAAACTTACCAATTTTAATACCAGTTTAATTGCTAGCTTGTTGCTCTTCCCCTCTCCTTTTGCCTGCCTTCTAAGCCCGTGAACTGTTCATTCTGCTAACAGGCACAGATAAAAGGGGGGCAGAAAAAGTTTAAATATAGAGGCTGGTTGTTTCTTGCAGCCGTGATCGCCTGTTGCTTTGAGGGTCAATACCTTTTTGCTTTTCCCTTCCGCAGGTACATGAAGTGTATAAGGTCTACCTCTTTTCTCTCTTTCTGGGATACATGTTACCGTTTGAGAATCCAGCTCTGTTAGTGTCTCCACTCCTCAGCCTTGTCGCAGCGGTGCTGCTGGCAAAATACCTCCAGGTAATAATTGGGAAATCGTTTGGTGGTTTTACCTCTGCCTGTACTGCTGTTTCTCTCTCTCTCTCTCTCTCTCTCTCTCTCTCTCTCTAGCAGAGGTAGTGAATCTTTTTAAACCTGAGGTCTGTGTTCCACCATGGACAACCTTCCATGGTCTCTTTGTCATGGACAGGCTGGATACAGTGGAATGGTGGGAGGAACGAGCTGGGGAACCCCCAAGGGAAAAAAGCCCAGAGCCCAGGGATTGGTGTTGGGACAACAAAGAGTGGTCAGAGGGAGAAGAGGGAGCAGACTGGGAGAAGGAGGTGTCAGAAGCTGAAGAGGTAACAGGATTTAGTGAGCAGTAAGAGCTTGTGGCAGAGAGAAGTCCAGAATCAGAAGCAAGAGGCCAAGAGGCGGAGATGTGTCAGGCTGGTGAAGAAGCCAGGATGGTTCCACCTCCGGCTGCGACAAGCTCCCCTCCCCTTTGGTCTTCCAGAACCAGGAGAGGTATGAAGTGAAAGGAGCAAAGGCAGGCATGCCGGCATAGTCTCAGATGGCTTGGGAAAGACCCGGGAAAGGAGGAGACTTAGGCAGCTGTGGGAAGGCAGGGACATTCAGGAGAGTTGCTGTGGTCATTAGGCCTGGCACTACTGAGCAACCCTTGTTTCTTCTAACTCCTGACATCTCTGCATGTGGGGCATGAAAGGCCCAAAGTGGGGGGAGGGGTCTGAGGCAAAAGTGGGCGGAGCAACCTAAGTAGGATGCATCCCAGCCATGAAAAGGGCAGAGTGTTCTGTAACACAACACATCTCTCCGTGCAAGCAAGCGAGGTCAGGGACACGTTCCAGTTAGGCAGAAGCGCTTGAGGAGAGTGTGGAGAAGAGCAGGCGAGGGCCATGGTTTAGGAAGTAGGGGGTGGACGTGGCCTGAGTGGGTTCTGAGAGGCCCGGAGAGCTCCATTTGACCCACAGGCCTGATGTTCCCTGTCTCCCTCCTCTATAAGAGCCAGTATGCTGTGGTGGTTAAGAACGGTAGACTCGTAATCTGGTGAACTAGGTTCGCATCTCCGCTCCTCCACATGCAGCTGCTGGGTGACCTTGGGCCAGTCACACTTCTCTGAAGTCTCTCAGCCCCACTTACCTCACAGAGTGTTTGTTGTGGGGGAGGAATGGAAAAGGAGATTGTTAGCCGCTTTGAGATTCCTTAGGGTAGTGATAAAGCAGGATATCAAATCCAAACTCTTCTTCTGTAAAGTTAATACTTCCTTGTCTGTTTTTTAGATGAATACAAAAAAGGGGACACTTCTTTCAAGGATGCTGAAAGTCATTTACTTTTATTTGGTATTCACAATAACAGTGACTTTGAATTTTGTAGTGAAGGTAAGATTTTATTTTTATTTTTTAAAATTAATCATACAGGATAATGAAAGCATTCGTTTGTTTTTGGATGTTAGTTGCCTAGGGAAATAATAATAATCTTGAAATTCCTCTTCCTGCTGTGCTTTTTCTATTTCTAATGGAAAAAGGTAATGGATAGAACTGGTAAAGAATTAACCCATCTTTTGAAACACTCAACATGGCTAAGTTTTTTTTGTTTTTTAAAAAATCTTCCAGTAGAAAATGTGATGCTGCTAACTGAAAGATTGTTTATTTCTCGCGGTTGCAAATGTTTGTCAGATGTAGCAACGGTCTGTCTCAAAAGTGTGGTGCTAACACACAATTTCCTTGCTGTTTGTTTTGCAGACTTTTATTCCTCATAAAGAAAATGAACATTTAATGAAAGTGCTTGAAGTAAAATTGGGTTTAAACATTACTAAGTAAGTCTGAAGTGATATTTTGTAAAATGCAAGGAGTTGTACATTACGATCACTGGAGGAGAGTATAGTGTCTGTTTGAGAATCTTATCAGCTCTAAACCAGTGGCAGCTGTCCAGGATCACTAGCAGAGCTTTACACACTGAGATGGGGAGTACTTGTTATTACTTGATTTTCAGTATCTTAGGGAAGGTTGATGAAAATGCCAGCCCAATGTGCAGCTGTTGTGAAAGACAAATTCAGTGTTGGGAATCATTTGAAAATAAAGCTTCCGATACCGTAATGCAACCACATTTGGAAAACTGTATACTGTTCTGGTTGCTGCAGTTCTAAAGGGATATTGTCGAGCTTTAAAAAGTGCAGGAAAAGGCAGTCAAAATGGGCTGGAGCAACTGGAAAGGTTATGGCATTTGGAGCTCTGTAAAAAGCAAGGGAAGGGAATGGGAACGTTATAGAGGTGCGTAAAATTCTGTGTGGCACTTGGAGAAAGTGGACAGAGTTTTTTCTTCCTCTCATGATACTAGAAGCTGGGGTAATCCAATGGAGTTGAACGATAGCTGTTCCAAACACAAGGGAGTGCTTTTTCACACAACACACTAAGCTATGGAGTTCACTACCACAGGATTTGGTGAACACCAGCAATTTGGTGAACAGCTTTAACAGGGGTTTAGAAGAGCATATGGAGGATAAGGCCAACGTAGCTGCTGTCTGCCACCTCTAGAATCAGAGGCAGTATGGCTCTACATACCTGTTGCTGAGGGTCACGGGCAGAAAAGTGCAATTGAGCTCATGTCCTGCTTGTGGGGAGAAGCAAGTCACCCAGTAGGGTGGAGCTGCAGTCCTAGCTTCCCAGCAACAGGGTTGCTGCCACTTAACTGGGAGGGAGAAGGGGAGGCAGGCACAGTGGCAAGAGCACCAGATAAGATTGGCGTGGTGCAAAAGCACCAGCGGAGCCATTCTGCCTAGAAAGCAGCACTGCCCTTGCTTCTGGGCTTCCCATAGACATCTGATTGGCCACTGTGGGAGCAAAGTGCTGGAGCAGACAAGTCTTTGGTCTGATCCAGCAACTTGGTGATATTAGAAAATGCAGTTGATAGGGTTTATACTGACTGGCTAAGCTCATGACTGCCCCCCCTTTTTTTGCAATTTTTAGGAACTTCACAATCAACTGGCTGCTTTGTCAAGAGTCCCTTCAGACACCATCCCAAGACTTCTTTCTGCGACTCACTCAGTCCTCACTATTGCCTTTCTACATTTTAGTGCTAACCATTTGCCTCGTGTCTGTTGGCCAGGCCACCTTCAGGAGAATTAGGTAAGGTAACTTCTCTCTGTTCTCAACCGCATGGTCCGTAGCTTGTTTATGACCTTATGTGTTAGTTGCTGCATGTAATGGATGTACCTTCAACAGCAAACACCAGCTGCAGAACAAGAACTTCCAAGCTGGAAAACACTGTTTTTGAGGTAGTACATATAACTTCCCCTTCCTTTGCATGTAACATAATATATGATGCATGCATATCTGTTTGCATTTGAATTCTGCATACAGAAATGCATTCTGTATTTACATGTGAAAAAATTATGCAGAATAGTAGTATAAATCCTGAGCTGTTGCATGTAGAGGTGTGATTGTAGGCAAGTGTGTGCTGCACACGACATAGAATATATACCACCCTTAGGTAACCCTGGTGCCCTCTGAGGTTTTTGACTACAACTCCCAACAGCCCCAGCTGGCATGAGCCGGAGGACATCAGGTTGGCTAAGGATGGTGACATTACGGTGGTGACATTAGTTCACTGCCCCACCATCATGCCTAGAGTGCTTCAGAATTGGAGGCTGTGTGAATCTGCTCAAAGGCTGAGCTGAAAAAGATTGAAATTGTCAGATTGGATATGTTTAATGTTTTAATCGTAGCTGGTTTGGGGTAAGCAGTGGCTGTGCTGAATAAAGATACTAGAATAAAGATAAAGATACTGCTGCAAAAAGGGTTGGTGGCGGGGCTGGGGGGAATATTCCAAGAGGAGGGGGAACTTAAGAGGTCTGTTCTTGCGTTATTGTAAGGCTCTAAGTTGCTATCATGGACTGGTTGGAAGAATGGTGGGAGGAACCACCTGGGGAACCCCCAAGGGAAAGAAGGCTCAGAGCCCAGAGAGGGGTGGTGGGGCAACAATGAGCGGTCAGAGAAGAGGAGACTGGGAAGAGAAGGTGTCAGAAGCTGAAGAGGTAACAGGGCTTAGTGAGCAGGGAGAGTCTGTGGTAGAGAGAAGTCCAGAATGAGAGGCAGAAGCTTTGCCAAGAGGCAAAGATGAGTCAGGCTGGGTCAGGGATTGGCTGGACGAGGAAGAGTTGTATAAGCCAGTAGACCAGGAGGCCCCTGAGGTGGAAGGGGACTTTGAACCAGGTTCAAATTTGTGGGACAGGGAGAAATCAGCAGCAGAGAATGAGAGTGAAGGGGAGAGGCTTGAGGTAGCCACAGACATGGATAGAGAAGGAGCAGGGACTGTGTCTTCTCTGCAATACAGTCCTGGTTCAGCTTCTACCCTTCCCCAACTCTCAGTGCAGGAATTAAGGGTTGAGAAAAGGCTACAACAATTAAGAAAAGTTGAGTCGCAGCGAAAAAATGTAAGGTGGAGGGAGGTATAAATAAGGGGGAGAGAGGACAGAACTTTAGCTTCTGCAGCTGACGTGCTTATCTGATGAGTGTGCTGTATGCTGACTCCTTGGTTACTGAGCAGAAAAGTTAATTACTGCAAGCACTGTGCCTGGTTCCACTTACAACGTCGGACGAAAGATGGAGGGGCTTTTCTGGCAGCCTGACTGACTGGTGAAGAGTCACAGGTGTCTCCCCTTCCTGCTGTGATAAGCTCCACCCCGCCCCAGTCTCCCAGAACCAGAAGAAGTATGAAAAGGGCAGAGGAGAAGTTGGCTTCATGCAGGCACAGTGTCTGATTGATTGCTTGGGGAAAATCCTGGAGAGGAGGCACTTTCAGTCTCGGCATCTGATCCATGGGACAAGACTTAACAGTTGTGGGCTGCTGTGCTCATTAGGTCTGACGCTCTGCCAAATCTTTGCAGATCGTGTTCTTGCTAAAAAAAAAAGTTAACTTCAACTTGCATGGTGTGATTTAATGCAAGCTTACTTCTGACAGATGATCATAAGGAAGAGCCCCATCTTGGGGCTTGATGTGGACTGCTTAGTTGTCAACGGACTCTATAGTTTTTCTTTGTCTTCCACAAGCTGCAGTGGTGAACCAGTCAATGACACAGCGAAGCTTGAGGGCGGGAGGATTGGAGAAAGGCCAGAGGTGGTGTACCATGTACTTCACACACTTTCGCTGGGATTGCTTGCAATGATGATGGAAGGGTGAGTTTGTCTAGGTTTGTTTTCACTGGAAGTGGCAAGGAATTACTCTTAACTTGCTTTCGTTTCTTTCTGGGTGTGGATGGAGGAACTCTTTCATACAAATATATGTGCTTGGATCAAAATGGGCTTCAGTTGCAGAATCAGATTTTAACTGCAGAATAGGGCTATCTGCGCCCTAGGAAATAGAGGCAAGAAGACCCCTCGGACAGCCTCACATTGCATGATTGAATAGGATTCTTATGGGTCTGCGAGGACCATTATGTACTCCTGCACCCTCTGGAAGTGCTGTTCTATGAAAGCAGCTTCAAATGTCTATATTGGATGCCTCAAACAGGCTTAGAAATGGGTTTGAGTCTAAAGAAAGCCCACACAGTAGTAGTTTGTTGGAGGACACAGAGAAATTGCTGTAGGTTTCTTTGCAGTCTTCAATGGTGTCTTCTTGATGCTTACAAAGCTTTTCGCGAAGGCACTCGGAGATGGTGGTGCGATTGGATGCTGTTGTAATCTCCCTTGAACAATATATGTAGGAACTCATCTCTTTATGGATTTGTGTGGTGGTTTTCTAGAATGAAGTACGTGTGGACTCCCCATGTTTGCATGATTGCTGCATTTGGCGTATGCTCTCCGGAGCTCTGGATGACTCTATTCAAGTGGCTCCGACTGAAGGCTGTGCACCCTATTTTGCTGGTGAGTTCCTAGTTCTAGGTAATTGCATCTATGGAGGAGCTGTGTGCATGCCTGCTCCATCCGCAGCCTTTCCCCCACTGCATGGGGGAGAAAGCCTGAAGGGGAATAAGAAGCATGCGCAGCTGAATCTGCTTTCAGTCATCCCCAACGATCAGGAACCCTGCGCACTGGATACAGTGCCTGTTCCATCACAATTATCTCTGGTCCTGTCATAATGTAAGTATAGGATTGCTTTGTTAAGCTAATTAACCGACAGTACAGTGGTACCTCGGTTTACGAACTTAATTCATTCTGGAAGTCCGTTCTTACACCAAAGCATTCTTAAACTGAGGCGCGCTCACCGAATAGTTCGTTAACAGGGCTGTTCGTAGACCGAGGTACCACTGTAGTATTTAGAACTCTTCAGTGCACTCCTGTACACGCCTACTCAAGGTAAGTCCCATTGAATCCAAGGGGACTTCCCTCCATTCAAATGTGTGTATATTACTGCAGTCCCAACGAGTGAACTGTAGTGATAAGAAGGTATCTGCGCTTGCGTGGTTGAGGACTTAAAGGAGCAAATCATAATCTTTTATGGTGTGTCTGATTGATATTTCAGGCTCTTATCCTGAGTATGGCAGTCCCAGCTATCATTGGCTTCAGCTTGTGGAAAGAGGTAAGATAATGTGACGCTCCCATTATTACTAACAGCAGTCAGCATTATCCAGTTGGAGTATTGGTTGAAGGGGACTCTACAAGGGTGAGCAGGTAGTTCATTTTCATGCTCGCGCAGTTCTCCAAATTCTCCATATATTGCTGTATTTTGAGAGAGGCTTTTCCGACATATCTCCTTGGCCAGAAATCCACAGCTAAAATGGCAGCAGCAAAAGTGAATGGCCACTAGGTAGCACTGTGAGTCTCAAATGCAGACCTGGTTGGTTTGCTAAAGTAAATAAATAGAAATAAAAATGAATCTAGCCCGGTGATGAGGAAAACGAACACTTTATATTAACAAAAAAAAAAAAAAAATTAATAAATTGTGGATAATTTTGTTGGGAGTATTTGAGTCAAAGGGATTCCTTTTTTCTTTTACTAATGCATTATGAAGAATAAAATAGATTCTGTCCACTCTGATGGAAGCTAGCCTAATAGTGTAGCGAAGGGCTCTTGAGCATTGATGCTGCTGCGATTTGATAGTAAAGCTAGAAAGATGGTTTTTAGTCTGATCCCCTGCATTATTTAAAGTTCTGTAATTTGTTTTCCCACAGTTCATAGCCTTGGTGCTTCCTTTTAGTTTTTTCCTAGGATAATGGCAGAACTTTCAGAACTGCAGGAGTTTTATGACCCTGACACAGTTGGACTCATGACCTGGATCAAGTAAGCCATCCCATTTTGCGTACTTTTTGGTGTTCCTTCTTAGCGCAGGATATTTTTTGTAACCTAAGCTGCAGTCAGTGCAGCAGTTGTTTCCCTCACACATGCCTCTAGCCAAGCTCCATGTGACCTTGCCACTCACCTTTTTGGGTTTGCACTTGGGACTGTTGCCCGGTTGAAGAAACCTTGGTGAATTGAATGTGTGTGTTTTAACCCATCTAGATTGCATGTTTTGCTATTGGCAGTATTACAGCTGTGCAGGACCCCGTTCCTGTCGATTCCTCTATTGCGCAGCCTGGAGTGGTGTGATGTGTTGAAGCACCGTCTATCTTTTGCCTCAGACAGCTAGATGTCTTAGACTGGCCTTGCCTTCACTGCTGCATTTTGCACCAGCTGAAGTTTCCAAATACTTTTCAGAGGCAGCCACACACAGAGTGTCTTATCATACTCCAATCCTCATGGAACTCAAGGGTGGTGACTGTGGCCCAATACACCCTCTCTAGGAACAGGCGCCGTGAGCACTGCAGTCTTAAGCTGTGCAAGAGCACCCCTGGCCTGGCCGCTGTGTGGAAGCACAGCCAGGTCCCAAGAACATTTTCAGGCCGTACTATATAACTTTATAGAATTACTTAAGTGAGGACATGGTTTCTCCCCCCCCCCCCCGCAGAAGACAGGCTCCTATCGCTGCTGTGTTTGCCGGCAGTCCGCAGCTGATGGGCACGATCAAGTTGTGCACTGGCTGGATGGTGACCAATCTGCCCCTGTATAATGAGGAGGACCTGCAAAAGAGGAATGAGAATGTGAGTCATCTTTGCTTTGTATCATTTTTAAAGGGCTTCTCACGTTTTGTAGTGTACTTCGAAATCTTTAGCCAGGGATAATGTTGCTGTTGTTCCCATTCCACGGGCAGGAAATGGAAGCTGAAACTTGCTCATGTATTTTGAATGCAAGCTTAGAAAGTTAACCGTGTTGGTCTGCCATAGTCAAAATAAAAAAAATCCTTCCAGTGGCACCTTAAAGACCAACTAAGTTAGTTCTTGGTATGAGCTTTCGTGTGCATGCACACTTCTTCAGATGGTATCTGAAGAAGTGTGCATGCACACGAAAGCTCATACCAAGAACTAACTTAGTTGGTCTTTAAGGTGCTACTGGAAGGAATTTTTTTATTTAGAAAGTTAAGTTCACTGAAATCAACAGAAATTTAAACTCCACACTGTATTGTTATTTTTGCTGATGATTCTTCCAAGTGGAAATAAAAACCATTTAACGCAATGGGGTCTGGCGTAAGTCTGTGTAGGATTCAGGAGTAAAACTCACTGATTTTTACCATGTGCCTAATTTACACTCGATTGCACCCTTTGTTTACTGGCCTTAGTGGCTCTGACCCAAATATCTCTGTGGAGTTCAGTCTATGTTTTTTTGCATCTAGTTCCAATGTGGAAGTTGATCAGCCGTTTCACCCCTATAGAGAAGGATTCTTGAGGGTGACTGCTTTTGTTTGACACGATGAAAAGTCTTGTTTAAAATTCTTGCATTAGAATTGTATCTCCCCCCCCAATAATTAATGAATAAGGTTATTAAATTTCGATTGCACATTTGAATCCTACAGATTTTTCAGATCTATTCCAAAAGATCAGCTGAAGATATTTATAAGATACTCACGTCATACAAAGCCACCTACTTGGTTATAGAGGATTCCATTTGCAATGAGGTGGGGCCTGTGAGGGGATGCCGGGTCAAAGACTTACTGGATATTGCCAACGGCCATGTAAGTAGCACCTTGAGCTTCTGTCAAAATTCTTTTGCAAGTTTCCTTTTAGAAGGTATAAAGTTTCCTGGAGGGCTTTATACTACATTCAGTTTAAGCCATGGGTAGGCAAACTAAGGCCTGGGGGCTGGATCCGTCCCAATTGCTTTCTAAATTTGGCCCATGGACGGTCCGGAAATCAGCGTGTTTTTACATAAGTAGAATATGTCCTTTTACAGTGGTACGCCGGGTTAAGTACTTAATTCGTTCAGGAAGTCCGTTCTTAACCTGAAACTGTTCTTAACCTGAAGCACCACTTTAGCTAATGGGGCCTCCCGCTGCTGCTGCGCCGCCAGAGCACGATTTCTGTTCTCATCCTGAAGCAAAGTTCTTAACCCAAGGTAATATCTCAGGGTTAGCGGAGTCTGTAACCTGAAGCGTATGTAACCCAAGGTACCACTGTATTTAAAATGCATCTCTGGGTTATTTGTGGGGCATAGGAATTTGTTCATCACCTCCTCCCAAATATAGTCCAGCCCCCCACAAGGTCTGAGGGACAGTGGACTGGCCCGCTGCTGAAAAAGTTTGCTGACAGCTTTTGATTGCTTGTTAGAAGGAAGTCCCACTGTATTCAGTACTACTCACTTACAAATGTGTCTATAGGATTTCAGCCTGTTTCTTCACTTACACAAGTGCCTAATTTCCATAGGGGTAACTCTGTTAGTCTCTTGCAGCAAAAACACGAGCTAAAGACTAACCAGTTCATAACGGAAAAGATTTCATGAACTACTGTACACTTCATCAGACGCGTTAAGTGTTAGGAAAATGAAACGTCAGAGGGAGACTGCAATGTGAAATTGCAGAGTTAAAATTCATTCAGTGCTATTACTTGGGGACTAAATTGGCACAATGGATTTATGCCACACTTTGTGGGTTAATCGGATTACCCATGCCAGAGAGTCTGTTATATTCAACATAACTACTTTTTTTTTTAATGGCCACTGTTAAGAATGTAATTATAACAACCTGTACTTTTATGTATTTCATTTCTTTCTGACTTCACTCATTACACCCTCAAACCATGTTTATACACCTAGAGTTTCCTGCCACAAAATGTGTTGCTGGCCACTGGTGTAGGTTGCTTTAGAAGGGAATTAGACAAATTCAGGGAAGATGGGTTTATCAACATCTAATAGCCACAGGGATGTGGTTCAACAAAGCAGAGCTATTGGCTTCATGTCCTACTTATAGGCTTACCAGAAGTCTGATGGATCTTTGGTCTGATCTGTCATGACTCTTTTTCTGTAGGTATGGAGAAGCTATTTGACCATCACAACAGCATTCACTGAGTACAAGGGCCTCAAAGGCAGTGGTCAAGCACCACCTTGACTGGGCCATTGTGGTTCAATATCACTCAGTAATTTGTGAGGAAGTGGTGTGCACAAACTTCTATTTCTGTTTTGGACATCTTTTTTCTGTCTTTCATGCTTTATTAATTAGATACCGATTATGTTTCCAAAAAGGACGCTGGTGGCGCTGTGGGTTAAACCACAGAGCCTAGGACTTGCCGATCAGAAGGTTGGCAGTTCGATTCGCTGCGATGGGGTGAGCTCCCGTTGCTCGGTCCCTGCTCCTGCCAACCTAGCAGTTCGAAAGCACGCCAAAGTGCAAGTAGATAAATAGGTACCGCTCCGGCGGGAAGGTAAACGGCGTTTCTGTGCACTGCTCTGGTTCACCAGAAGTGGCTTAGTTATTCTGGCCACATAACCCGGAAGCTGTACGCCGGCTCCCTCGGCCAATAAAGCGATATGAGTGCCGCAACCCCAGAGTTGGTCACAACTGGACCTAATGGTCAGGGGTCCCTTTACCTTTACCTTATGTTTCCCGAAAGTCATGCACACGGATCCAATCTCATGCCGATTAACTCAAATCTTTTTTTATAGGTTAGACTGAGTCAGAGGTGTTTTTTAAATGCACACACTTTTTGTTCATTTCTTCCTTATCCAGATTAATGATAAAATATATTTCACTTGTTGCTACTGCAAGACTGGGTAACTTCATTCAATGCTAATAATCACTTCAGGCAGAATATGATTATTTAAATATTATTCATCATAGAATAATTGAGTTGGAAGGGTCATCTAGTCCAGTCTCCCTACAATGCAGGAACTAGGTCATACCTGACACAGGTAGCTTGCACTGAATTTTCTCATATGGGATAATAGATTCCATGCTGTTAATGAGTGGCTCCTACATTCTACAACATACTTTTAGAAAGGATTGTTGCTCTACAAATTAAATGTTCCCCTCTCTCTTTCTCCAGCACAGCTAGACTAGGTTCGTTCACAGTTTCTTAGATCATGAAATTAAAAATCAGTTAATGTCAGTCCTTTGTGTGCATTGAGTTAAAATACACATTTTCCTTGTTTCCCCCCAGGTGTATTATGAAGAAAACGACAGCTATGGCTACTCTAAATATGGACGGTTTTGCCAGGAGATCAAAATGAACTATTCTCCGTATGTGAACTACTTCACTCGAGTATACTGGAACAGGTCCTATTACGTATACAAAATCAACACTGTGATATCCTTCCAGTCCTGAGATACCATTTTGAAGACTGACTTGAGTTGGCAGAATTCCTAAATGGGAAGAGGTCATTTACGAACGTACTTTTTTATATCCCATATACAGTATAAACACACACACACACATCCTTGAGAACATGCAAAACGGTACCTGACTGGAATACTGCGGACAGACTACAGAACAGCGAAAGAGAGAGATGCTGCAAGGCCATGCGAGTAGAATATGGACTGTCTTCCATATTTTAAAATACCTCTTCCCAGGTTTTCCAGTTTTAACCTTATTTTAATGTGCATTGATTTTATTTTTTATTGTTTATAGCAACTGCTGCCTTTAAGTAGTTTTATTTACTTGGTTCAATATAAAAAAAGGAATGTGTAAACCTTCTGGGCATGATCCTGAAGCTATGCATATTTATCTGGGGTTGTGGGAGGATATTCAGTCCTTTTTGGAGCTGCAGGTTCCCACTATATTTTTTTAATGAATGGAAGTGGAGCAGGAGGGTTTGGAGATTGCTGGAAATTATTCGGGTTGGGTGGGGTATGAGTTGTATACAGGGTATTGCTTGGCTGAGATTGATTCTTGTTAATCATGGTTGCTAGCTATGATCTGCTTTCTGGCAGATCTGTCATTGATCTTCAATGGTGCACAATTTTACCCTACGTTTGGTGAAAGACTATATCCTAAGAAGGTAGCACACAGTGGACTAAATGTCTTTAAAAAAGAAATCAGTGTCCCAAATAAGAGTTTACTCTTAATATGTACAATTTTCTTTGAAATGTGTAGATGTGTTTTAGGAATATACATCCAATATTATGATGGAGACCTTCTAATTGTTTCAAATATACAATTTAGTCCCTAAACAGGAAAGGGCTTGGAGAGGTTTGACTTAACCATTTTGCAGATTTCAGCCACTTTGCAGAACTGTGCATCCACTTAAATATGATGGATGGGGTTAATCACTTTGATCTGGTTTTATAGCCTTGTTAAAAGTTATTTCTTGAATTGGATTTTAAAAACCACACACTGAAGACCAAGCTGGTAACAGCGGATTGTATTTTGGGTCGAGTTGTTTTTAAAAATTTAAATATTGTTATGGGACCTTAGCAATTTCTCTCCACGTATTTATGCTGTTGTTCTTGGTAATTTTCTTTACTTTTCTGTGTGTGTCCTCCCCCCCCCCATCCCTCTGAGTTTGATATTTATGGTCTTTCAAAAACAACAATCCTGAAGAGTTTTGTTTTTTTAAAGTGTAAGCTGTGAGAGCATTCCTTCTGTGCTTCATGGAAAGCCTTCTATCCACTGACTAGAACTGAAATTCCAGGTGCTGGCATTTTCATTCAAGGTACACAAACATGAGAACAACCAGGCAAAGCAGATTTAGTATGTGTATATTTTATTACACACGTTATGTGTGGTACTCATTGCTGCCTATTTTATGCAGGTCAAACAACTTGGTAGTAATATTTTGAGGAGGAATTCATTATGAAGAACTCCAGCTCATAGAACTTAAAATCATATTGGTGTTATGATTTCTGAGAGGGTATATATTGTACTGCTGAGTGATTGGATGTAAAATGCCTTATGACATTAGCCTTGAGATGCATTCACTTCGACAATGTCTGTATCCGTGAGGTTTTGTTTGCCGCAGTCATTCTCTGTGTTCCTTTACAAATGCAATTATGCCTCTGCATTGAAAAAAAAATTCTGATGCTGCAATAAATTGCATCAGATGCACTTACCTTGAATTTACTGCAAGGGAATTTACGTTTCAATACTTTTTTGTACTGATTGAAGGGCTGCCCATTTTGACATGTTTCTGGCATCAAATACTCCACCTCCCTTCACCAGGCACTGCCGTGGTGTAATCACCTTTGATTTCTATGAGGCTTCCATGGAAATAGATGCAGGTCATGCAGTAACATCAGTATGTCTGGCCAGCTCTAATATAATATCATTAATGGAGGTAGACCAGCAACCTCTATGGTAGTCTCTAATGTTCATGAATTCCACTCCTAACTATTGCACTTCTGAGCTGGCTGAATTACTTCAGCCCTAACAGTCTTGCTCAAAATGCAGTTATATCTCCGCTTCTGAAATGGGCTCCTTTTGAATATTTACTCCAGTGCTGAGTAACTTTAAGCTTGTCCACACAGTTGAAGATGAGCTTGTTTTCCAGCCTGAAATTTTGTTTTATATGTTCTGAGCATACAGCGCATAAGCCCTTACGCCTGATTTTTAAGTAGTGATGTTGCTTACCCATATCCCACTCCTCATGCTTGAAGAGAAATGAAATCCGATAGCTCTTAAGTTCCAGAAACTTATTACAGCAACAAGGGGTGGAAAGTGCCGCTCTGCTAATAGAGATGGAGGTGTTCCACCTGCATGCCTGTAGAGAAGAGGGAAACAGGACATGGTGGGAACAAGCACGTATTCCTCCCCACAGTAGCCAATGGGAAGGCAGAAGAAAAAACTACCCCTTGCCCTGTCCAAGGCAAAATCTTGGGACAATGGATGAGGACAGCTGCTATTCTCCCTATTGCGAATGTGCAGTAGGATTGCTCTGTTTTGTAAGCTTTCTCTGTGAGTTGTGGGACCTTTTGAAATCAGATTTGCAGCTGTGGAAGGAGGAGGTGGTGGCTCTCATGGCCTCTGGTTAGATAAAAACTTCACAAACCGTGATAGTGTTTTTCCCCCCATAGAGAAAAAAGTAGCAAAAAAATTAAAACTGCAAATCTAATGTTGGTTATTGGACTAGCTGTTGAATAGCCAGAAGTGGGAGGTAGATGAGGTCTTTTTATTTTTATTAGTTGTGCAAAATGCAGCATTTCCCTAACATTCCCTGAGGACTTTGAAGGCGGTATTTGGAAAGCTTGTAAGCATCACTCTAATTAAGTGTTTTTCGGGCATAACCTGTTATGGTTCTAATGAATGGAGAAATAACTAGTCCTTTAAAAAAAAAAAGCATTCAAACCTCTTGCTGTCGATGTTGCAGTCCAGTTGGAACATGTGCCTTGTAAACCTTTTTTTTATTAAAGAAACAAACTCTAACCTCTGCACATTTTGTTGATTCTTTTTATGTCTAAAATCCACAGTTGAATTTCAGTAGGGACAAATGTCAGGTTCTACACTTAGGCAAGAAGAACTAGCTGCACAAATATAAGATGGGGGACACCTGGATTGCCAGTAGTATACGGGAAAAGGACCTAGGGGTCTTAGTAGACCACAAGCTTAACGTAACAGTGTGATGCAGCAGCAAAAAAAGCTGCTGCTATTCTAGACTGCACCAACTGAAGTACAGTGTCCTAATCAAGGGAAGTAATAGTACCACTCTATTCTGCCTTGGTCAGACCACACCTGGAGTACTGTGTCCAGTTCTGGGCACGACAATTTAAGTAGGATATTGACTAGCTAGAATGTGTGCAGAGGAGGGCAACCAAGATGATCAAGGGTCTGGAAATCAAGCCTTAGAGGGAATAGCTGAGGGGACTGTGTATGCTTAGCCTGGAAAAGAGGATACTGAGAGAAGATATGACAGTCTTCTTCAAGTATCTAAAGGGCTGTCACATGGAGGAAGCATGTTTTCTCTGCTCCAGAGGGTAGGACTGTATTAAGTTGTGGGTTGACATAGCAGCCGGCACAGCGATTCCTTCAAGTAGCTCTTTATTAAGGTAAGCTGGAACAGAACTGACTGCGAACAGCTCAGCCGGCCTGTATTTATAGGCAGCCGGCTGTCAACATTGTAACCACAACAGCCCAGAGTTCCTGCCTAAAATAACTGCCGCGGACCTGAGTGAAAACTATCTACAGACCTGAGTGAAAACTATATACAATATCCCCCTGTTGGCCCAGGGTGAAACTACACTACATAACACCCCTCCCCACCGAGATAAGGCGTTAGTTACAATCGTAATGGTTTCCTTATATACAGCACTACACGTAATGGTTCAATTAGGCACAAAAGCATATCGGTTACATTTCCCATACTTAGACCAACAGTGATACCTGTCCAACAACATAGTCCTTTAAATAAGTTGGGCGCTTGGAAACTCTGCCAGACCGCCGGGGACTGGTAGCCAAGTCCGGAGGGCCACACAGTTCTCGCTGAGGCTGTGGTGCAACCCTAGGTGGCGTTGGAACCAAGTCCCCTGGATCCGCTGCTGTGGGTGGAGCCTCCGCAAGTGGAGTGGTCTGAGTCTGTTCTGAAACGGCTTGGTTCGGCTCCACGCTGGCAGTTTGCGAGGGAGGTGTAGGTGGGGCCTCGCCATCTGTACGTGTCTCTTCTGGAGCCGCAAGCGCAGTTGGGGGCACTTCGGTAGTGTCCAAGTCGCCAACCCTGCGCCTAAGCTGGTCTATGTGCCGTCGCCACAAACGTCCGTCTTCGAGTGCCACCTGGTACGAGCGAAGTCCAGTGACTCCCACTACTGTGGCTGGCACCCAAGGGATGTCCCCCACATAGTTCCGGGCAAAGACCTGGTTTCCTGGGACAAATGACCGTGGTGCGTTAGCACAGCCTGGGGGTTCAGCCACGGCAAAGTCTGGGTGTAGCCGGTCGAGCGGTGACCTGAGGCGGCGGCCCATAAGCAGTTCAGCAGGACTCCTCCCTGTGGCCGCATGAGGGGTGATGTGTTGCACGAACAAGTATTCGGCGACCCGCTCATGCCAGTCTCCCCAGTCCAGGCGCGCCAGTGCCTCTTTTGTCGAGCGCACCATTCTTTCCGCTTGCCCGTTGCTGGATGGATGAAAAGGTGCCGTTAGGGCATGGCGGATGCCCAGTCCCAAAAGATACCGCTCAAACGTGCCTGACGTGAACTGCGGTCCGTTGTCAGAGACAAGGACATCAGGACACCCATGCGTTGCAAACAGGCCTCGCAGCACCCGGATGACAGCTTCGGTAGTGGTGGAGGGCATCAGGGCGACCTCCAGCCATTTGGAATAGGCGTCCACCACTACCATAAAGGTCCGGCCGTGAAAGGGGCCAGCCAGATCGATGTGCACCCTCGACCAGGGTGTCTTTGGCGTCTCCCAGGTGTGTCCCTTAGCTGCCGGTGGTGCAGGCCTCGACTCTTGGCACGCTTGACAGGCGGACACCCAGGCAGTGATGGCATCGTCCATATTAGGCCACCAGACATAACACCGAGCCAACGCCTTCATTTTGACAATTCCCGGGTGGCCAACGTGCAGAGCCTCCAGGACGCGCTGACGGAGTCCCTGGGGAATCACGACGCGGTCTCCCCACAGCAGACAGCCGCGATGAGCTGAGAGTTCATGTTGTCTGGTTGCGAAGGGCTGGAACTCCGATGCAAAAGGCCCTTGTGGCCACCCCCTCCACACCCAGTTGAGCACCCGGCTGATGGTGCGATCCTGGGCAGACGCGGAGGCCACAGTGGCAGCCGATACAGGCGCTGCCGGAAGATCCTCAATCAGAAGGAGCGATGAAGCTGGAGCCGGGTCTTCCACAAATGCTGGAAGAGGGCAACGGCTGAGGGCGTCGGCATGGCCCATCGATTTCCCCGGGCGATGGATGAGCCGGTAGTGGTAGGCAGCCAGGAAAACAGTCCATCGCAGCATGCGTGGTGAGAGGACCGGTGGAGTTGGACGATCACCGGCGAGGAGGCCCAGGAGTGGCTTGTGGTCAGTGATGAGGTCAAAAGTCCTGCCATAGAGGTATTCATGGAACCTCTTCACTCCAGCCACAAGTGCCAATGCCTCCTTGTCGAGCTGGCTGTAATTCCGTTCCGTCGGAGATAGTGTCCTGGAAAAGTAGGCGAGCGGTGCTTCTCTTCCATCTGGAAAACGGTGACTAAGGACAGCACCGATGCCAAAAGGTGAGGCGTCGCAGGCAAGGACCAGCGGCTTGGATTCACTGTACTGTACCAGCACACTGTCTGAAGAAAGGAGGGCCTTGACCGCGTTGAAGGCCGCCGTCTCTCGATGACCCCAGGCCCAAGGCGTCTTAGTGCTAAGGAGTCGGTGAAGAGGCTCAGCCACTGTGGCTTTGTGGGGCAGGAACATGTTATAAAAGTTCAGCAGCCCCAGGAATGCCTGCAACTCCGTTTTGTTCTTTGGGGTGGGGGCCTGCTGGATAGCGCGGATCTTGGATGTGGTTGGATGAAGGCCGGAGGCATCGATAAGATAGCCCAGGAACTCTACCTGTGGAACGGCAATCTGACACTTCTCCCTCTTTACCTTGAGCCCGGCCTCCTGGAACCTGGTCAGCACGGCACGGAGGCGCTCGAACAGCTGCTGGTGTGAGTCTGCAGACACCAAGACGTCATCAAAATATGGTACCACGCCAGGAAGCCCTTGCAGGAGACGCTCCATAAGGCTTTGGAAGATGCCAGGAGCCACACTCACCCCGAACTGCAACCGGCGGCAACGGAATGCCCCCCGGTGGGTGACGATCGTCTGGGCTTCAGCAGTGGCATCATCGACTGGCAGTTGTTGATAGGCTTGGGCAAGGTCCAGCTTAGCGAAGACCTTACCCTCACCCAGGGAATGCAGCAGGTGTTGGACAACAGGAACCGGATAAGCGTGCTGCGGAAGTGCCTTGTTGATCGTGCACTTGTAGTCAGCGCAGATTCTCACCGACCCATCTGGCTTGACAGGCGTGGCGATGAGGGTTTCCCACTTTGCGTGGTCAACCGGCTCCAAAACTCCTTGGGCGATCAGTTTGTCCAGTTGTTCGTCCACCTTAGCCTTGAGCGCAAAGGGAACCCGGCGTGGCTTTAGCTTGATGGGGGCGACTTGTGGATCAAGGCTAAAGGAGATGGGCGTACCTGTATATTGTCCCAAGGTGCCGTCAAAAACCTCGGCAAAGTCTTTGACCAGACCCTCAGTCTCTGCGTTAGAGATGCAGTTGATGCCGGTGACTTCCAGGCCGAGGGCATCAAACCAGTCTAGCCCTAGGAGGCTTGGCCGCTGACCTTCGACCACCACCAACCGGAGCAGGCCCGAAAAATCCTTGAAGGCGATCCGGAACCGGCCAACGCCTACCACGGGAACGTCGTTTCCCTGGTAGTCTCTCAGGTGTACGCGGTGAGAGTCGAGTTGCCTTTTGGACACTCTGGGTACCAGTCTTTTGATGGTGCTCCATGACACGATGGACAGGGCAGACCCGGTGTCGATCTCCATGTCACATGGAGCTCCTTCAATGAGCACCGTGACGTTCAGCTTGCGTCGTGTAGGCGAGTTGGTTTGGCCAATCGTGGTTCCAGACGGGCAGCGGCAGTTGGTGAGAGCGAAACAACTTTCCTTGGCAGACTGGAGTGAAGACTTGAACTTGCGAGACGATGAAGGGGGGGTGTCAGACGGAGCCGATCGGCAGACCTTAGCGATGTGGCCCCTTCTGGAACACTTCCTACAGATGGCGTCTCTGAATCGACACTTGGCACGGGAATGGTTGCCTCCGCAGCCAGCACATTCCGATTGGCCCTTGGACTTCTGTTGGAACTTCCTGCGCTCCCGCTTTGTCTGGTGCACGTCATCGTCTTCACTGGAGGATGCCTCATCACTGCTGGCCTCTTCATGATGCACCGGAACTGGCTCCCTAGCAAGACGCGGGCTGCTGGACTTGCGGATCTCCTGGGCGGAGCGTTCAGCAGCTTCTGAGGCCACAGCCTCCTCAATGGCTTTCTGTAGCGTGAGGTCTGGCTTGGCTAGGAGACGCCGTTGCAGATGGATGTCCCGGACCCCGCAGACGATTCGATCCATCAGGGCATCGTCTAAGTCTCGGAACTCACAGTGCATTGCAGCCTGTCGCAGGGCGGTGGTGTAGTTGTTGATTGACTCTGCCTGGTTCCGGTGGTAGAACGCATGGCGGGCAGCAATCTTGGACGGCTTCGGTGCATAGTGGTTGCGGAGCTTCTCTTGGATCGTGTCCCATGGTGTTGCCTGGACTGCTTCAGGCGCAACCAATGCTCGGGCCGTCTCAAACACCTCAGGCCCACAGAGGCTGAGGAATAGGCCCCGCTTCCGATCCGTTGATACTGCTGTCAGCTCGTTGGCTTGGAGGTAGCAGTCGAACCGAGCGAGGTAGGAGTCCCATGATTCAGAGGCTGGCGCAAACGGCGGTAGAGGCACAAGTGAAGCCATGATTCCGATGCCGGCGTGAAGGGTGATGGATGGAACACAGTGCTCTAGCCAGAACAGTCAGCTCTGAATTGGTTCTGCCCAGTGATTTCGCTCAGTGATTTCGCTCAGTGATTTCGCTCTGTGATTCAGCTCAGTTCAGAGGCTGGCCGCATCTGGCTGTGCTCTGATGTCCATCTATCCCATCCTCGTCGCCAGTATTAAGCTGTGGGTTGACATAGCAGCCGGCACAGCGATTCCTTCAAGTAGCTCTTTATTAAGGTAAGCTGGAACAGAACTGACTGCGAACAGCTCAGCCGGCCTGTATTTATAGGCAGCCGGCTGTCAACATTGTAGCCACAACAGCCCAGAGTTCCCGCCTAAAATAACTGCCGCGGACCTGAGTGAAAACTATCTACAGACCTGAGTGAAAACTATATACAATATCCCCCTGTTGGCCCAGGGTGAAACTACACTACATAACAGACTGGAAACAACAAGAAAGGAGATTCCGACTAAACATCAGGAAGAACTTTCTGAAAATACGAGCTGTTTGACAGTGGAATGGACTCCCATGAAAGGTGATTGACTCTCCTTTCCAGCAGCGGCGTAGCATGGGGGGTGCAGGGGGGCGGCCACAACATATGGGGGTTAGGGTTAGGGGGCGCAAATCCACGGGTTAGGGGGCGCAAATTACTTGCCTTGCCCCGGGTGCTGACAACCCATGCAACGCCACTGCTTTCCAGGAAGGTACATGGTCTGGGTCCTATGGAGCAGTTGCTGCAACCTGAGCCATAACCTGAGACTTCTGCATTGAAGGTGCTGCTGTGCTTTTCGCCTCAAGCCCATAGCTGTCAACTTTCAGATTTGAAAATAAGGGATCAGCAGCCTCGATAATAAGGGATCAGCAGCCTCACCTGTCCCGGGGACAGTCTACGGCATATCTAACAATCTGGGATAGCAGCGGGAAACAGCGCTGGAATAAGGGAATTTCCCGCAAAAAAAAGGGGAAGGTTGACAGCTATGTTCAAGCCCCTCCTGGTTCTAGCAGACAGCGAGGCGGGGGAAGGTGGCCTACGGACCCGTCTCTTGGCTGAACTTTCTCCTGCGACATCTGGCGCGCCTTCCCCTGTCTCAAGTCTGCCCTGACTCTTCCTCCTGCGAGAGTGATCTTACGCACAGAATCTGCAAACACGTACCGGTTTCGAGAAAGAGCGGGCCGTTTTTTTCCACACCATCGACCCACTCGGTGCAAGTTTCTAGGCCAACGCACTCCGCCTCCTCTCATCCGATTGGCCGCTCTTGCGCGGAGGGCGGAGCGCCCGTCCCGCCCGTCCCTCCACGTGGAGTCGGCGGTGCTGGGCGCGCAGTCTCGGGCTGCTGGAGAACTTGCCCCGTCTCCGGGAATCGCTCGGCGCCGCACCGAGGGGGAGAATGAGGGACTTGCCGGCCGGGGCCCGCCGATGGCTCCTCTTCCTCTGGCTGGCGGCCGGCTCGGGCGGCTCCCCGTGCCGCTGGCCCGCCTCGCCCCGCGCGCTCTGCTTCTATGGGCAGGTGCCCGAGAACAGCCCTCCGGGGACGCGGGTGCAAGGGCTGCGGGTGCCGCTGCGGAGGCTGCTGCTGCGGGCGCCGACGCCGGGAGCCGCCTGGGCCCTGGAGGGCGACGGCGCCTCGCACTTCGCCCTGCAGCTGCTCCCGCCCGGGGCTCCCCGTCGGCGGCCGGCGCTGCTGCTGCTTTTGCGCACGGCCGAGCGCTTGGACCGGGAGGCGCGCCCGCGCTACAGCCTGTGGCTGACGGGGCCCTCGAGGGCGGCGCTGCTGCTCCGGCTGCGGGTGCTGGACCGCAACGACCACCGGCCTCGCTTCCCGCCGGGCCCCGCGCCGCCCCTCGAGGTGGACGAGCTGGCGCCGCTGGGCTCCGAGGTGGCGCGCCTGCGCGCCCTGGACGCCGACGAAGGCGCCAACGCGCGCCTCACCTACCGCTCGTGGCCCGGCGCCTCCCAGCCGGGCCGCCGCCTCTTCGTGGTGCCGCGCAGCGGGCAGGTGCTCACCGTGGGCTCCCTGCTGGGCCTGCGCCGCCTCAGCCTCTGGGTCTCGGCCCAGGACCACGGCCTGCCCCGGCCCTTGCGCAGCCCCGCCAGGCGCCTGGAGCTGGCCGTGAGGAAGAGGACGGCCACGGCCGCCGTCCAAGGCGCTGCTCCGTCGCCGCGCAAGGCTCGCGCCCTGGCCGCCGCCTCCTCCAGCCCCAGCTACAAAGTCCGCGTCCCCGTCGGGGCGCCTGCGGGGGAGCTCATCTTCACCGTCCCGGACACCCGCTACCAGGAGGCCGGCGGCAGCTGGTTCGAGATGGTCTCTCCGGCCGCGGCGGGGGCTTTCCCGGTGGAGCTGGACAGGGGCTCCGGCCGACTGTCCCTCGTCCGGCAGCTGGAGAGGGGAGGCCGGACGGAGGTGGTGGTCAAGGTGCATCGGATAGACGGGCAAGGTGAGGCTGCCTCACACCTGGGAAGCCTGCTAAGTCGTGGGGGTCTCTGAGCAGGTGCGAAGCAGATGCAGTGGCATCTTAGGGGTTTTAATAAAAACAACAGGTATAAGCCAGTCCTTTACTCAAACTATATCTTTTTTTTATAAGATATTTATTGAGATTTTCAATATATATGAGTATATCTTTTGGGGTTGTTGACACAGAAATTTAAGGTAAACGTCCCAGCAACGCAATAAGATTGAGAATAATGAAACCATCTATCTAAATGCAGCATATTCTAAAATGCTTGGGCTTGATGCTTGATGTTAGGTGCCAGGTGTGGGTTGTGTGGTAAATTGCCCCATGTGGAGCGGGTCAGAGAACTGCTTTGCCACTAAGGCTGTTCTAGTTGCATAAGCTGCCCAAATGATTTCCTGGGATAGCAACATTTTTGTGGTGCTGTGGGAGCAACACTGAAGCAGCATGTAGACTGAAAGATTGGTGCCTGCATTGCAGTCGTTAAGAGTCGTCAACAGGCTCATCTCAGCTATCTGCCAATCACCCATTCCCACCACCCTTCTGAGTAATACCCCTCCCCACCTTCTCACTATATAGAAGGATCTGGCAACTTCTGTTTCAGTGTATCTGAAGAAGTGTGCATGCACACGAAAGCTCATACCAAGAACTAACTTAGTTGGTCTTTAAGGTGCTACTGGAAGGAATTTTTTTATTTTGACTATGGCAGACCAACACGGCTACCTATCTGTAACTGCATTCATGTGATTATTTCAAAAGAGATGCTGGAGTTCACAGACTCATTCCCTTTTTAATTATTTTGTTTTAAAGCATATATTGACTTGTGTGAGAGATTGCAGACCTTAGAAATGCATCAAGCCTGTAAATAAACCTACTGAGCAGAAATTCTGCGTCCTAATTCTTCAGACTCGTGATACAGCTACTCTCCATAGATGAGGCTTGTCTAATGCTTCAAACTACAATACACATCGTGCTCAAGTGTTCGTAATTTTTCTCAGCCTTTTTCTCAAATGAAAATGGTCACAGGTCTGGTGGATGGGAAGGAGGTGATTCACTCTTTCTCTTTGGGCCATTTCTCCTGATGGGGAAAGTACACAATCCTTTCATGTTTTCCCTTTGGAGAGAAGAAGGACATGGGAGAGCAATATTTGATTAGAAAAATGGTTTGAGAGGCTCTTCCACATCCTCCCTCTTTCTTTGTTTGAGATTGCAGCCTTCAGAGGCTGCTTCTTATTTTAAACGAAAAAAAGTCAGGACAGGCAAACACGATGTCACACTGTTTGATCCCAGGTGGCAGACGTTTTGATTTTTCTTCAACTTTGTATCTTATAGTTTAGCTGTGTGAGTTCATCATTTGTAAAGATTTCAACAGTTTGGAGCAGAATATTGAGTTTTGGTGCAAACATTCACAAGCAAACAAGACATGCTGAAGCACATTTCAAGCTGTACATCCTATTATCCTTGGCAAACAGTGTGTGGACTGAGGGATCCTTCCTAACCAGTGTGAAAATGGTTGCTTGTTTGCACAAAACTACAGTTATTTCAAATATGCAGTTTGCTTTTGAATAAATGCAGCTTCCTTTCTAAAGAGAGAGGTCATTAAACAGGTGCAGCGGCAATATCTGAAAGTGCAGTATTGATATTCATTGCTTACATTCCTTGATTGCAAAACAGCCCCCCCCCCCCAGTGAAAGCATAGTGATTCAGCCTCTTGAGAATCTTGTTTCTTTTTTCTGGAAAAAAAATTAAGTTTCTAGTCTTCAAGTGTTCTAAGATGGAACTGACTGTAGTGGAGCAAGTCCCTTTATTGTGACTAACCAAAATGTCACAAAAAGCGCACAAGCTCTTTGAGTCCAGCAAAACTCTTTATCATGCTGGATGTTAAGCAAAGTGGGAAGGACGGAGAGCGGTGATAAGAGAGCTGGTTTGATTTTGAAGCCATGGTGTTTGGATTTTCAGTAGTACACCTTCCTTCTCTAAGTAGGGGCAAGTGCCTACATCAGGGATAGCAAGTTTTCTGCCCTCCAGATGTTGCTGAACTACAACTTGCCTGTTGACTGTGCTGGCTGGGGCGCCTGGGAGTTACTCTTGCTATCTACATGCAGGTGGTACTGTTAAAGGGTGTGTTATTGGTCATAGAGATTGAACATATTTAGATACACTTTGTATATGTGTTCTAAAGCTTCCTCCTTGTTTCCCATCCCTGGACTTCAGTGTAAGTTGAGGTTTCACACTCACAAGGGCTAACAACACATTTATGTATTTTTGGTCATATGAAGAGCCAGTTGTGTTCTCAAGGTGCTAACACTGCCTGTTACAGCATGTATGGGTAGCCTGTAGCCCTCCAGATATGGCAGCTCCCAGCCAGCATGGTCAGTGGCTGGGGATAATGGGAGTTGTATCTGGAGGGCCACACTGAGCTGTGGAGCATCTCCAAGTGGCTTAGTTTCCATCTCATATAACTCTTTCCATTGACATAATCTAGACAGTGTCTTAGTGCAGGTTTGATGCAACAACATCTGGACGTCTTTCCCATGCTTACTGTGTGCATTTCTGCTTGCAAATGTCATGGATGAGGACATGGTAACAGAGGTCAGGCCATTTCTCCATCTGGTCCAGTATTGTTCTCTCTGTCATCAGAGTCACAGGCAGATGCTCTTTCCCACCAGCTGCTACTTGATCTCAGGGGCTGAACCTGGGACCTTCTCCATTCAAAACAGCGACAGAGAACCTCTGGCCCTCCAGGTGTTCCTAGGTTCCAGTTCTTTCTAGACCCAACCACCATGGTCAGTGATCGTAGATGATGGCAGTTGTGATCCAAGAGGGCAACTGGATCCTCACTTCCTGGTGTAAACCGCATGCTCTACTACATCCCTTGAATGTTTTAAATAGCTATTTTTAACTGTCCTTATGGATGATTTTACTGTTTGGTTCTTTTTGTCAACCGCATTGAGTTTTTCTTCTTACAACCAGGTAGTGTTGAGAGCCAGTGTGGTGTAGTGGTTAAGAGCGGTAGTCTCGTAATCTGGGGAACCGGGTTCGCGTCTCCGCTCCTCCACATGCAGCTGCTGGGTGACCTTGGGCCAGTCACACTTCTGTGAAGTCTCTCAGCCCCACTCACCTCACAGAGTGTTTGTTGTGGGGGAGGAAGGGAAAGGAGAATGTTAGTCGCTTTGAGACTCCTTAAAGGGAGTGAAAGGCGGGATATCAAATCCAAACTCTTCTTCTAAAAAAAACCAACAACAACCAGGTAGTGTCTAAATTTTATGAAATGTATAAATAATAAAATACTGAGCTGTGGTTCCTCCCCACCCCCCACGCCAGCCCTTCAAATTGGTTTAGTCCCATCCACCTCCACTGCATTAAAAGTCCAGACAAGGCTTTTTGTGCAGCCTTGATCTAGCTTATTAAGTTAAAAGCAGGCAAACTGATGAAGGGTATTGCTGTGTTAACTTGTGAAGCCGACTGCACAATCGGTGTGCTGCTCTTCTGCATTGTTGTTCTTTAAAAAGAGCTTATTATGATCTCTGCCATGATCCTCTTTGCAAAGCTGTGTTCTGCTTCATCCTGTGCCCAATAACAATATCGACAAGACAAAACGCCTCGGGGTGGAAATAATTCCAGTGATCATGTAGGACAAGGTCATAGCCACACTTCCTTTAGAGCAGCTGTTCAAAATCAAATTACATTTGGAGATCTTCAAAATAAAACATGCTGGGCTGGAAAAATGTCTGCATGGTTGCTTATAACTGTTAAGCAATTCCAGGAACTATTAAGTTTTACAAATGCACTCAGAAGAATTGGCAAAAACCAACCCATTGGTGGCTCTTGCAACAGTGCAATACTGTGGAATTCCAAGCTTGACCCAGATGTATTTCATGACTGCATGGAGCAAACCGCCCTTTATCCATTATGTGGACTATAAAGATGAGGAAGGGAATGTAAAGAGAATTCTGTAATTTTTTTAGTGCCTTTCATTTGAGTAGGATTACACTTAAACAGGCAGTACAAAGTCGCCCTGTGTGGTTGTTACTTATTTATTAGACTTGTTGATCCCTCGCTACCCAGAGTTCTCCAAACGATTCACAGCACATTTAAAAAGAAAGTATAAATAAGCAATATAATGAAAACGGAATAAAGCAACTCCCATAATAACCACATGTTGAGGAAGTTATCTCTCAATTTCAATTTCCTACCTATAAAATGGAAATACACGTAGTGCATAGAATTGTTTAAGGATAAACTAGTTCAGGCAATGTTATTGCCCACCATGGATATTACAAAAAAGTAGATTTGATGCTTTGCTGACTCTGGTTTCATTATTTTGTGTGCTATTCTTGTCATCTTTTAAGGTTTGTGTACATTGCTCTGTCATGAATGGCTATAAGCTTTCTGTGCCTCCTTGTCCCTGGGAGTCTAATTTAGTCTGTGTGGGTACCAATTAGCAAAGGAAACAGGTAATTACAAAAGCCAATTTAATCTCCAAATTAGTCTAAATTTTTAAAGATAGGAAAATACAAAATCCATTAAATTCCCAGGACTGCTTCTTTGTACTGGTCGTTATTGCTTTCCTTTTCTTCCAGTATAAATCCATCCTTTGTGTCCTTTCCCTTGATCTTGCTGAGGCTCTTGGTGTCTGCCCTACTTGAGAGACAAAGTGACCATAAGCTGCATATTGAACCCTGCCGCAGCTTTATGAATGCGAAAAAAGCACTTTTGTGAGTGTTTGAGAGGAGTTCCAAGCGCTCCATCACCTTATTTCTTAGCAAAATGGAAAGCCTAAAAGAGCAGGGTGTAAAAAAGGGAAAAAAGTTATATGTTCTGTATTTCTGAAGGGTGGCTGCTCATTGCCCTTTAACACACTGTATAACAAATCAACTCATTTTATGTGTAACATTTATCATAGAGCCCATAACGGATGTTCTCTGAGTGTTAAAAGTGTGTATTCTTAAAAATGCACTTTTCAGATAGATCAAACACAGAGTTAAGTGCAATGAAAACCGATTTGAATTAAAATGGAACTAAATTAAAAATGGTCCGCATTCTGCCAGAGGAATTTAATTTTCATCAGTTCACCCAGAAGTTATAGGAATGACTTAAGAGATATTTTTGAACTATTTCAGTGAATTTGTTCCAAGTACTGGCAGTACCTCGCATGATGAAGGAAATATATGTCTCTTCTTTAAGCAGCTTACGTTTATTATTGATTTGTATACTTTTGGAATAAGTTGGTGGGACGAAAGTGTAGCAGCAGTGGTTTGCATTCAGTTTTCAACACTTATTTTGGGCTAAGTAAACTTGCCCAGACCAGGCCTGTGTGGTTTAAGTAGGTAGTAATATTCCCCCCCCCCCCGCACTCTTTGTTATCAGTTTGGCTTAAACATCCTGCTGATTTTGTGTCTTGCCAGATCACTTTCTTGTGGTGACAGATCAGTATTGACAAATAACTTGGCTGTAACATCAAGCTGTTTATGTCAACGGAACAAAATGTTGTGTGGTCATATTGATTCAGCACTAACTGAACACTTTTGTATGTCTGATTATTATTTTTTGTCAGGCGGGGGCTTGGCTGGAAATCGGGAGCCAGGGAGGCACATTTTGTAGTCTGTAAAATGCTTGTCTGGTGTAGCACTGATGTTAAGTATTTGGGTACTTCTGAATTTTTGGCTAATAGTATGTAACATCCTAAACATTTGAAAAGCATGTCTTCAGCACAAACCACAGGAATTGTTTCTTCACCAAAAGCCCCGTCAACACAATCATCAAAGTTGGCAGCATTGTGTAAGTAGCCAGCCAGTGTTAGAAACTCAGCTATATAAGCTAGGCTCCTTAAACCAGGGTTATAGTCACCAAAATGGAATGCCTAGTTGCCATTTTGGGGCCAGACAGCTTTGAAAGTCATATTTTTCAATACAACTTTTTGGTTCCTGAAATTCATTCTGATCGTGCAGATAAAATATAATGGATAGAATTCTCCAGCATGTGTTGCTAATGTGTGAAAACAGTCAAGATCCAAGGCGTGGCACAAGTGGCCGATAGCCAGGTACAAAGTGCACCTGGTGCCTGGCGAATTTTGAACGATGTAGCCAGCCACCAGTTAAGTATGGAAACTAAACGTGTGTGAGTGCATCTGGAATTATTAAAAGCCATTGTCAAGCAAAGGTGGTTGTCTCTTTCTAAGTGGCTTTAGTTAATCAAGTCAACCTCAGTAAGGCCTCTTTTTAATCAAGTAAGTTAAGTCTTTTAGCCTCAGTTTTCTTGTCAGTGCCTATAAAACAGTGCTTTTCATGTGTTTATAATACACCTTTGTTCAGTTACGGATATAAAGATGCAGTGGTCTCTCATTGGGGCACCATCCAGACCCAAACCTGCTTGGCATTAGCAAGATTGCCAACAGCTCCCATCATCTCTGATCGTTGGTCATGTTGGCCAAAGACCATTATCCATTGCAAGATGGTTTTGAAGGTGAATTATATTTATTTATTTCATAAAATTTACCGGTACACACCGCTTGATTGTAAAAACAAAGCAGAACACCCCAGATGGGTTTACAAAAAAAAGAAAGAAAGAGGTTTAAAGGAGGGCTCCAAGGCATTTGAGATGCTGAAAATGCTACAGAAAACAATGGTGAAGCCCCAGTTCTTTGTTCCGAATCCATACCTACTCTTTGCTTGAGCAGAAGGTAAAACTAATCAAGGTCCAGATAGCGTTTTCTGTTAGTATGCCCTGTTCGCTGGCATTTTGGATTTCATTGGTTTCATAAAGCAGTGCTGGACTTAGGACAGTGCAGGAGGTTTCCCCGAGCCCCGAGGGAGCACAAAATAATAAATGAATTATTGCGATAATAAGAAATATTGGGGGGGGGGGCATGCCAAATTTTGTCCTCACTCAGGGCACCATATTACCAAAGTCCTTCCCTGCAGAATGGCTCAAGTTCAAACATAAGCCAGTTTGCATCGATTGCTATAGCTTGTTATCCTCTGGCTATTAAGTGACCTATGTGCAAATTAGTGGGTGAGCTCCGTGAGTGGTTTCTGAGAGCTTGTTTGTATGCTGTAGTGATGGGCTTAATGCCTTGCAGGGTTTTTGTATTGCAGTGGGATTATAAATCTGTCACTTATTAACTTCGGAAGGTGGTGGACTCTCCTTCATTGAAGGTTTTTAAGCAAAGTTTGAGTGGCCATCAGTCATGGGTGCTTTAGTTGAGAGTCCTGCATTGGACTAGATGACCATCTGGTTCCCCTCCAGCTCTACAATTCTGGGAGCAACAGGAAGGTTGTTGTCAGGAGCTCAGCCTACACTTGAGTAGGACCCTAGCAGAGACACATGCCCAACTGGCATGTTCTCTCCCTCCTGCTCGATTGTTTGGGAGCTTCATAAGCTTTCTTCAGCCCAAACATCACAGCGACCGATGCCAACAGACACCGGCACACTTAGGGATCCGCAGAGTCTTCGCAACTCGCGTGGCAGACCTCAGCAACTCAGCATTTTGGCTAATCTACTTTATTTACATATAAACACGCACGGAGCACTGCAACATGGCTCCCTCTCTAGCATCAGACAGCAAAGAGAAAAAGAACAAAGGACAATAGTCCCATTTCACGGAACACAGTAGCACAAACATCCTTCTCCGTCACTTCCCACTCTGTGGAGTCAAAACATACACCGTCATGCGAAAGACAAAAATCCCATGACTGCAATCATGGATCAGGAATTCTAACAATCCCCCCCCCCCAAAAAAAATCCCACCGTTTGTTTTGATATTCCTTGAAACAATTCCTCTTCTGATCAAAATTAAAACGTAGTGGGGCTTTCAGGAAGGAGTATAGGTGGGAAAGAATTCAGCACTCACTCCCTGCCTACCCCATTTCCTTACAAAATTCTTTTTCTTACACATGCAATTTATAGTTATTCTGTAGTTACCTATCTTCTGTGCATGCTAAGATGCCCACTGAAATGCATGGGGTCCTTCCTAGTAGCCAAAGGAATTCATTAAACCAAGACAAAGGATTCTTATCACACCATTTGCGTTAATGAGCTGTCCAATTAATTAGCCAGGATATTGGTGCTATATATGACAGTTCCTGACAAATGATTTTTTGTGCTGTTACAGGTGTTAATACAACCAGCTTGGCAGTTAACCACCAATCTTCTGCTGTAAAAGGCTGAAGATGTGCTGCTGAACTTAAGCTCTAATTATTACTGGCAGCTCCCACCATATCATGTTCTCCTGCCAGCTAAGAGTAGGGCTGGGTGATACCTGGCTCTCAACATCACAATATATACCAGCTAAATATATTGATATCACAATATATATCTGTGTTGGCGGAGGAGCTTGCTGGGCCTCCCTGTGTAAGCTCCCAAATTCTTATTTACTTACCGTACTTATTTTTTCTGTATCCCTTGCAGACCATGACTGGTATTTGTGCCGTGTGGTGATTATAGCCGTTGAAGAGGAGCTCATCTCTTGGGAAATGTATCCGTACCCCTATTTGGCACGTGTTGATCCTGACGCTCGAGCCGGCACATCAGTCTATCAACTTGTTGCCCATTACAGTGGTAATGAAAATTCTAGTGTTGGGATATCCTATGCTCTGATTGCAGGTAAATGGGTGCTGCTTTCTGTCTGAAATGAATTTTGCCTCTTTTTATTTTGAAACCCACTGATGCACTGCCAGGATTCAAGCCCTGACCCACTAGGGTGCTTTGAATTTTTCAACTTTCCAATTCCAAAAATGAGTGGTGCTAAAAAGGTGTAACATGACTGGGGAAATTCAGAAGATAGTTGAGTTAACTTAATATAATTTAGGTTGGCTTGGCAAGTAAAATGTGTGCAAAATTGCATAGAAATCATTAAAATGATTGCAAAGTACTTGCAGTTCTATTAAATATTTATTTATTTATACTTATATATTTCTTATTATTTTATTTAGCATTACCTGACATTTTCAGTAGGTAAAATTAAAACTCATAGGTTTTCCAAAAGCAGTTTATGTGCTTCTTCATCAAATGCAGATTTACCAAGCTAAATGTTGTCCAGTCACAAATATAATAGCAGATTTGAATTCATCACACCCAAAACCATATTTTCAAAACCCTTCATTGAAGAAATTTGCAAAAATTAAGTATCACCCCTTAAAATGACACACCCTACTGACTCACCTCTGCCCCAGCTAGTCTCTTTTTGGCAGAATTAAAAAGCCTTTAAGCATTGATTATGCATGTTTTAATTGAAAAGTGACTAAGGGATTGCATCTTTACTGCCCCATTTAATGTCCCCACCTCAACAAACCCCACTGCAGCCACAGCCAAACTACTTTTTGTGCTGAGTCCTAGATTAGTTTGAAGCGTCACTGCTCTGCAAATGGTCTTTTCTCCCCCTACTGCTGTTGCTTTCCCCTATAATTCACTTTCCCTTCCTATACCCTTCATTCTTCTGTGCCATATGCTTGATAGAAGCAGCAGATGAGATAGCGTAATGTAGTCAAGTGTGGTAAATTGGTTAGGGACTTGCTTGATTTAATCGCTAGTGCCAAACCACTTTGCATAAATGGGATTTTTAATTGGCTCAGAGTGTACACAGGAATGTGTGCAAGCCCTGCTCTTTCCTGTGCCACTGGTGTGTGCAGGAGACAATGGCAGCTCATGTGTGCTACTAACTTTGGCCCAGGAATGGGAACAGAATTCCTCTTCAGAATACTGATGGTGGCAGCTCAAAGTCTTCCTTCCCAGGCATAAGAAGTGGATGTGCTAAGCCACCCTGCTTGCTGATTTAGCTGCCACTCAGCCATCAAAAGCATCTTATTCTGTCCACTGCAATGTGTAAAAGTCAGTGTTGGTGGGAAATAGTACTGGGAAAGAAATTTGTGTAAGTGGGGAGCTTGGTGCTAAAAGGTAACAACACCTCTTTTCACAATTTTTTGTACTCCTTTCACTCAACAGGTGGTGAGGAACGATTTGATATAGATATGGACACAGGGGTCATATTGACAACTGGCTTGCCTTTAACTCTGAACCAGGAGTATGTGGTCACCGTGCTGGCCATTGATGAATATGGCAGCAAAAGCCCATACGCTTACATCTCTATCCTGGCTGGCTCCAGGCCTCCTCAGTTCACAAATATGTCCTACAGTGTGTTTGTTCCAGAAAATACTCCAGCAAATGAAAAGTAAGTGGTGAATTAATGTCCTGCTGTACTAAAAGACTGCGTCGTAGATACTTACGCACGTTACTTAAACATAAAAAGCTTGCATTGTAAAACCAAAATTTATTTTCAGTGTGTAGTTGGGTCTAGCTTGCCTACTGGGGCGACCCTTGATGGCTGCTTTGAAGTTTTATCAGGTGAAAAATGTGGGAATCTGCTTCTCTATGTGAATGGGTCAACAGGAGCATGCTACAGCTCTAGTAGCTTCCTGTTGTTTTCTGAGCCCAGTTTGTGTCTGCAGAAACCTAATGGCCACATCAGACAGAACACCAGGCCATTAGCTATAGTTGAGCAAATCGTCCTTTGCACAATCTGTATGGTGGTGTGCACAGCCCTGTAACTCCTGCTTTGCTTGAAAGCAGCTGGCCTAGTATTGATGTCCCAGTCACCTCCCCAGTTGTGGTTTGTTTGGGAGAAACAGATCGCCATTTGTTTGGTAAGGAACAAACCATAGGTGCTGGTAATTGCTAAGCCAGCTGCCTCCATGGTTTGTTTTCCCACCCAACTAGGGGAAGAGCAAAGTGGGAGCACCTGGACTGACTGCAGCAGCCTAATTTGAAGTCTAATTTCAGGAGTTATTTTTAAATCCATGTACTGAAAGTGTAAAAATGAAATCTGCAAGGAGAAACTGGTAACTTGGCAAGGGATCCTGGTTCACCTCTTTCATCTCTTCTGCCTACCCAGGATTAACAAACTGTCTCTTGGTTAATCTTTCCTTTTCAGAGTGGCTGTTATTGAAGCAGTCTCCTTCCAAAGCCAGCCTCTCTCTTACACTCTGCTGATGAATCCCAGTGGCCTCTTCAGCATGGACCCAGAGACCGGCATGCTAAGCTTGACTCATACGGTGGACTATGAGAGCGAGCATCACCTCTACCATTTTTTAGTTAAAGCAATGGAAGCCGAGAGTTTGCTCAGCAGCGTCACTGAGGTAGAGCCAGGGTTTTCCTTTCCGTACTTGGTGATCTGTTCATTTCAGTATAGGGGGGTTGCATGTTAAGATCATTACACAGAGCATATCGAAATACCAGTCCTCCAATGCCAGCCTAAAAAGTTTGTGTATTGAATTAGAATGGCAACCCCAAATGGATTTTTTAAAAAAGGCATTAGCGCTTGTGTAAGGAGATTTCCCTTTCTCCACCCATGCATGCTCTATGGGTTACCCCAGGACGCCAGTGGTGCTGTGGTCTAAATCACTGAGCCTCTTGGGCTTGCCAATCAGAAGGTCAGTGGTTCGAATCCCCACGACGGAGTGAGCTCCTATTGCTCTGTCCCAGCTCCTGCCAACCTAGCAGTTTGAAAGCATGCCAGTGCAAGTAGATAAATAGGTACCACTGCAGTGGGAAGGTAAACGGCATTTCCGTGCGCTCTGGTTTCCATCACGGTGTCCTGTTGCACCAGAAACAGTTTAGTCATGCTAGCCACATGACCTGGAAAGCTATCTGTGGACAAACGCCAGCTCCCTCAGCCTGAAAGCAAAATGAGTGCTGCAACCCCATAGTCGCCTTTGACTGGACTTAACCATCCAGGGGTCCTTTACCTTTACCTTTACACCCCATGCCATTCCCAAATGTGCTCTGAAGGGTTGAGGGAATCTCCCAGAACTGATTTAGGGAACTTGGGGGGGGGGTGAGTCCATCAGTGCATGGATTTCTTGTGCAGTGGAGCAGTCTGCTTAATGCTATGTTGAATAGCATGAACAACAACAATAATAAACAGAAACAAAAGGTGCCCATTTTTCGGTACATGGTTCCCAGAATCTGGATCCCTGAGGTGATGTGTTCATCAGTTCGTTGTTGCTTGGTTTATCCGCTGCCTCATAATCTTGTTGTTTTTTTAAGTTCAGTTCTTTATATTTTTAGATCTAAAATATAATTTGTTTAATTACCTTGTCATGTAAGACCATTGAAATGGCCATAGCCCAATGATAGAGCATCTCCTGGGAAGGTCCCAGGCTCAACCCCCAGTGTCTCCAGATAGGACCACTGTGTGAAACTCTGGAGAGAGCCGCTGCCAGTCAGTGTAGACAGCACTGGGCTAGATGGACCAATGGTCAGGCTCAATATAGAGCAGATACCTAGAATTGTTTAATTATCTAAGTTATGTAAGCCACCTTGAGTGGTTGCTTTAGAACCAGAACTCCAGGATGTACATTTTCCAGGGACTATGGAAAATGGAACGAATTTCTCTTGGCAAAGAAATATGCACTTGATGTAACTAAGCGTTTCTCTTCTGTCCCCTTGTAGGTCATAGTTCATATCACGGATGAAAACGACTGCTCTCCTGAATTTCAGCAATCTATTTATAGCCGGGAAAGCATTCTTGAATCAATCCCTATAGGCACGTCTTTATTGCAAGGTAAACCAGAGTCATCATTCCCTTGCCTGTCTTTGGAAAGCACCACATGATGAGCCGAGGACTGCAGGCAAGCTACTTCAAGCAGAGATAGGTGCAGCCCTTACTCACAAGAGTCTCTGTCCCTGCTCGGGCAGCTAGTATGAAAGTGGGCACATGTGCCTCTTCCCCGGTCCTGGGATGGAGCACTGGGAACCCTCCTCCCCACCGCCAGAGCCCTTCCTGGATTCCAACAACACTCTGTCCAGCTCCAGACTCCCATCTTCCTTCCCACTACAGCCAGGCAGGGTGCAAGGTGTGAGGGGGCTCAGCGGACATCTGTTCCAGCCTCCTTTACCTCCTCATCTTCCTCCAGAGCCTCTCATTCTGGGGCTGAGCCTGATGGTGTAGTCATGACACTTGGAAAGAATACATCCATGTATATTAAGATTTCATTCTGGCATTCTGCTTAAACCCCCCCCCCCCTTATTATCGCACTTCAAACAAATAAGCAGTCACTATTATATTTTGCTTTTTTAAAAAAAAACCCAAAAACCTGTTGCTGAATATTTGGACAGCTCTTGGTCTCGTGCCCTCAATATCTTGAATGAATACCCAAAGGTCAGTGAGTTTCCATCCTCTTAATCGCACTGGGGATTCTGAAAAAAGCGTTTGCTCCCATAGGGCTTTACAATGTGTTTTCTCCCTCTTGGCCAGCTGTGAAAACATCTTTCTTGGGGGTTAGAAACAGCACAGAACAGCTCTTCTGCTTCCTGTCATGTTTGACTCTGCAGTGCAAACAGCACCTTTTTCCTAGGTTGCATTTGGCAGACTGTGATGGTCTCCTCCCAGCCACTGTGGGTCCCCTGCCTTCTGATGGAAGGGTGTTTCCTGCTAACACAGAGTGTAGCCCTCCGTTCACTCTCCCGCTTTAAAGACCAGCTGCCACCAGACAAGGTTTTAATTATTTCCACGAGGCTACCCCTTACCGATCAGCCTCCAAATTTACCTGGGCTCCTGTCTGAATCATTATTACTATTGGTCCTAATTCCTTTATTTTCTGCTCTTCACTCTAAAGTGTTTGTTTGTCTGAGCAGTTCTTTGTTAATTACTGAAACTTGTGTTGACTAGTCTTCTGTATTGTGACCCAGCTCAAATGTCCTCATTGTTTTCACCCTTTTAAACATTCCTGGCTGCAGTTCTTGCAGCGGACTGTGACTCTGGATCCAACGCTGAGATCCTCTACTTCATTCAGAGTGCGGATTTTTCCATCACGCCCGAGGGTGTCGTCAATTCCAATCAGCGGCTGGACTATGAGCGAGCCAACCACATGTATGAGTTTGTGGTCATTGCCGTGGACAAAGGGCACCCTCCTCGGACAGGGACGGCGTCCGTGCGCATTCGCTTGGCAAATGTGAATGATGAAACCCCGGTGTTCTCCCAGTCAGTGTAAGCAGAGCTTCCTTTGCAGTGGCACCACTCCTGCATTGCAGATTTGCTGTGTAATCTTGTTGTGCCAGTCAGAATGGTTGTTAGGTCCTAACCCTTAGCTGTCTTAAACTGACCTGCAGAAACTAATGCAATGTTATGAAGGTGCATTGCACAAAATAGCTGCAATATCTGATTTTTTGGACCATCAGGATATGTAAAAATATGGCACTGCTTTTAAAAAAATAAAAAATAAAGACAACTTGAGGTAGATGTTTTGACTACAGCTGCTGGCTGGGGCTGATGGCAGTTGAAGTCCAAAACATTTAGAGTGGACCAGGTTCGTAAAGGCCTGTTTAGTCAGACATATTATGGGATACATAGAATCAGCAATGGCGTGACTATGTGGTAGATGGAGGCCGATGAACTTACCTTTAGTTCCTGACCATTTCCTGCTAGTTCCTACAGCAGGTTTTAAATTACAATTCTCTCAAAATTCCAGAATGTATTCTCTTCCCTTCCTCAGAGCTAAACAATGTATTACATTTATTCAGTGTCAAATGACATAAGCATTTCCCTTGCTTCTGGCACACAAATGATGTACAAATAATTCTAGCATCGCACAAAGTCCACACGCTATAAGCCAAAATTCTCCTTTCCTAAAGAGCTGTTTAGTCACAAAGTGAAATCAGGCCAAATTATCATCATTATTATTATTATGAATTATTCTTCTTATTATTTATTTATACCCCCCCCCCAATCTGGCTGGGTTTCCCCAGCCACTCTGGGCGGCTTCCAACAGAACACTAAAATACAATAACCTATTAAACATTAAAAGCTTCCCTAAACAGGGCTGCCTTCAGATGTCTTCTAAAAGTTTGGTAGTTATTTTTCTCTTTGACATCTGGTGGGAGGGCGTTCCACAGGGCGGATGCCACTACTGAGAAGGCCCTCTGCCTAGTTCCCTGCAGCTTGGCTTCTCGTAGCGAGGGAACCGCCAGAGGGCCCTTGGCGCTGGACCTCAGTGTCCAGGCAGAACGATGGATAGCAGGGCTGTGCAAACACCGTGCCTATAAAGTACATTTCTTCCAGCAAAGAATCCTGGGAACTGTAGTTTGTTAAGGGTGCTAGGAATTGTAGCTCTCTGAGGGGTAAATTGACAGCTCTGTGGGTTTTGTGGGGGAAACCAAGAGTTTTCATTTTCTGGTGTGTCAACCTGCTTGCCCACCTAGCCCCAGAGGCATTGCTAGGTGCTTAGTCCCATAACACACATTTACATATGATTTACATATGTGGGGGTGTTTTTTGGGGGGTGTAAATATGCCTCTGGGAAATTAAGGTGGTGGCTGGGAGTTTCACCAGCACTGTGCTTTGCTATATGCCCAGCCCACTCTGTACAAAGTTTAAAGAACTGTACAATGCTGTTTAATGGGAAATTGTTGGGTGAGTTAGGAATTAGAATGCATTTTTCCTTTCCTTACATCAGTTACAGAACTTTCCTCTCAGAAGAGGCTGGCCCTGCTACATTAGTGGCTACCATCCACGCAAAAGATCCTGATGGAGATGGAGTGCTGTACTTAATTACGGGTGGGAACGAAGAAGGCAATTTTGAACTGGATAGCCATAAAGGTAAGGAAAGAGATGCTGAATGTTAATCTATTGTATCTTCTTCCGCACTGTAGGCATTGCCTGTACAGTATTGATAAACCTAAATAGGAAAATCCTTGCAAATATATGCAGGCTGCTCATTGTTTCAGTATAGCTTTCCTGGCAATGCCAGAATAAATTGGATTTATTCATTTATTATAAGTTGTCATGTTTATTTGTGTAGCCAAAGCCATTCAAAAGGAAAAGTACAAGATAAAATATATTACACAGCTAAAATAGTTATAAAAACCAAGCATTCTGTCAAATAGAAAATCGCTCCACCGATGAATTTGCCTGATCATCCCCACAAACATTTCCCTTTAGAAGTGTCACTCTAAAGATAAAACAAGCCACCTTTTCCAGAAATCTATGGGGACATATTGTTCTCACATTTAAGACCCTTATGTCCTGTAAAGAGAGATACCTTTTCATTTTCCTTGTTGGTAACTCCACCTTCCTTCCGACTCCTGAATCCAGGTATCCATAATTTTCTTTTGCTTTCTTTTCTTGATCTTCAATCTTCTGAATCCAGGTATCCTCCGACTTCGCAGAAACCCCCTGCCTAAACTGAAAAGCCCGCAGTATGTTCTAAATATCTCTGCCATAGATGACAATTCCTCGGGGGGACCACGATCTCTCAGCAGCTTTGCAGAAGTCATGGTGGAAATAAATGACATTAACAACAACAAGCCTGTTTTCAGGGAGGTGAGTTGACTTGCTGCCCCATTCGTGTGTTTTAAATTTTTTATGTAGCAGCAGAATTGTTAGTAGTTTTGACTTCTGCTTGTCAAACGTGCAAGATGTGGTATTCTCTATGCTTGGCTGCTGCTGATTTTGAAAAGTTCAAACCTGTAAAGTTTCGTCCAGTTTTAAGTCGGCCTTTGAAGTCTCCCTAAATAACTTGTTCTTAAAACTTTCTCTCTTCCTTTCAGATGAATGCCTCTGACTCCATCTGCTTTATCTTGCACTTAATTTGGTTGCCAGACTACAGTGCCTTACATGATAATGGATTTCTGAAGTTGCTCAAGTTAACTTGCTGTTTTCTTGTATTGCAGTGTGCTTACTACAGTGACAGCACCTGGGTTCTAGAGAACCAGCCTCCAGGAACCTATGTTCTGCAGGTGGAAGCCTACGATGCAGACTTTGGAGTGAATGGAGAAGTGAAGTATGGCCTCATGCACAGAGATGGAGCTTCACCGGGCTTCAGTATTGATCCTGATTCAGGTAAGAATTGCCTTTCATAGTCTGGTGAGCGCTGCATTCTTTTTCTTTTCTCTTTACAATAATTTTTATTGGTTTTCAATTACAACAATCCAATGATAGCCTCATTATAACAATGCCAAATTATAATGCAATTACTAATCCCAATCATTCAGATGCCAAATTATATAATTTAGGTGACCTCCCATGTGCTAGAATGGATGGTTTGCTGATTTACTTTGTTTCTGCGTTCCAAAATCCTATTCATCTCAGTTACACTCCAGTCAAAATAACAATCCCTTACACAACAACTGCAATATTAACGACATCCATTCGTCTTGACACATTAAATGTTTTATACATCTATAGGTGAAGCATTCAAAGTACATCCTTATTCCTCCTGTGTGTGACAATTATTCTGTCCGTGGTGTTCCTTCCTGTCCTTGTAAAATATTATGTCTATCTTTTCCCAGCTGTTGCTGCTCTCCATCATGTCTTGGGCGGAGCTAATAGCCCATTGTTGTTTCAGAGTTCTCCATTCTCAAATGCCGGGCGAGCCGGATCCTGCATGATCAGAAAGTGTTAACTCCAAGCCTGTTCCCCTCTTACTATCAGAACCTGGGGAACTGCTTTATACAGGGTCAGACCACTGGTCCATGTAGCTCAGCAATGTCTGCCCTGACTGGCAGGGCCTGTCCAGAATTTCACATGGCTGGGATCTCTCCCAGCCCTTACCTGGAGACACCTGGGACCTTCTAGATGCAAAGCAGGTGCTCCACCCACTGAGCTCTACAGCCCTCCCTGTATGGGAGGCACTTGCACTAGAGTGCTTCCGAAGACTGTTCGTTTGCTCATGCTTTCTCTGGCTAAGTCATTGGCCCATTGACCCTGACACTGCTCCTGACATTATATTCATATTTGTGAAAGGAGGGGGTGGTGGTGGTTATTGTTTTGTTTTTGCTTTAACTAGTTATCTTGTGCTTTTATTATGTATTTTTACCTTGTGAACTGCCCTGAGATTTTATGTATATTTTAATATTCATTTTATTTTGCAATTTTTTTTTTTTACATTTTAGTGCTTGCTATAAATGCTGCAGGACCCTTGGATGGGAAATTGTCTATAAACTATTGTTATGAAATAAAGCAATAAATTATATCCTCAAATTTAAATGGAGATGAACCATTTGAAGGGGTTAAATACCCCTCTCCTCCCTGTCAATCCCATTGGAAATAGTTTTTCTTCATCTAAACTGGTTGTTGCTTTTAAGTGTATATCCTTGTACTTATTTCAAGCCTCACCGTGTTGTGCTTCTAAATAATGATGCTAAATTCTTCGGGTGCACAAGTATTTACTGAATTTTTGTTTTCAGACTCTCAATGCATTTCAAGCTGACTACTCATGTTCTGGTTATTTCAGCAGAAGCTCGTGGTTCTGTAGTTATGTTATTTCTTTTAAATAGCCCTTTACCCTGAAGAAGAGAGAAATTGGGTCAAAACACATTGGGAGTTGGGCAATTTCTTCAGTAAATGTTTGTATACCATCTAAGCTATTTTGTGAGACACAAGAAAAATAAATTGCAGAGTGGAAGAAAAAAGGAGCTCCTCTGTGCAGGCAAACATTACAAGGAATAAGCTTTTATTAAGCCTGAACAGTGGGAGTGAGTTGCTGCAGACTTGTGAAAACGTCTGATTAAAGCCATCGGTGATCCTGCTGACTCTTTGATAGTAATGTTTCTGTTTAGGTGTTATCGTTTCGACTCGGCACTTTGACCGAGAGAAACAGAAGGAGTATACGCTCTCTGTGACGGCTACAGATCAAGCTCAGGAGCCACTGATTGGAGTGTGTCAGATCACCATCTTCATTGCTGATATGAATGACAATGATCCAAAGTTTGAGAACAGCCGCTATCAATGTGAGTAGGCACAAACTCTTGTTGCACTGTGAGAGTTGATTTAAGTTTGCGAAGTTTGCAGAAGCCTTCAGTTAGATTCCTTCTCTGTAGGGCTGTAAGATGGCATAAATTTAAATTTCCTTTCAAACCCATGTTCATCACATGCAGCAATGTTTCCGTTCCACTGCATTTCAGTTTCTGGCAAAAAGTTATCATTACATTATTCCACACCATTTGTCCCAGTTCAAAGGCCATTCATTTCATTGTATAGGAAATGCAAGGCAAATGGGAAGGGGGATAGCATCATGAAATACATATTGTTTGTGTTACGTATCATTTACAAACGGGGTGGTGGTGGTGCAGAAGCAAATTCCAATTGTAGTCAATGGATTGATTTCTGTTCTTGGCACGGGACAATTAAGTGAACGTTGGCAATTTCCGCTTCTGTTTTTATTGGAATTCTGCAACATCTCTGACTGCGGCTTATACTCACCTCACCTGCGTGAGCAGCAGTGCAGAAGCCAGCTATACTAAAGCTAGGTGAATACTGCTTTATATGGGAAAATGTACATTTGTGGTCACTGGCCTAGGTGGGTTACTTGTTAGGAAGAAAATGTATGCTGCCTTAGGTTCCAAGATGAAAGAAAGGGGGGAAGTAAATAAACATCATCTTAATTTTATTATTTATACGCCACCTATCTGGCTGGGTTGCCCCAGCCACTCTGGATGGCTTCCAGCAAAATATAAAAACATCATAAAACATCAAACATTTAAAGAAGTCTCTATACAGGGCTGCCTTCAGATCTCTTCTAAAGGTTAAATAGTTACTCATCTCCTTGACATCTGATGGGAGAGCATTCTACAGGGTGGGTGCCACTACCCAGAAACCCTCTGCCTGGTTCCCTGTAACTTCACTTCTCACAGTAAGGGAACCACCAGAAGGCCCTCAGAGCTAGATCTCAGTGTCTGGGGGTGGAGACACTCCTTCAGATATATTTAGGGCTTTAAAGGTCAGCGCCTACACTTTGAATTGTGCTTGAAAACATACTGGGAGCCAATGTAGATCCTTCAGGACTGGTGTTCTACGGTCCTGGCAGTTGCTCCCACTCACCTGTCTAGTTGCTACATTCTGGATTAGTTGTAGCTTCCGAGTCACCTTCAAAGGTAGCCCCACGTAGAGCGCATTGCAGTAGTCCAAGTGGGAGATAATCAGAACGTGCACCACTTTGGCGAAGCAGTGCACAAACAGGTAGGGTCTCCTCTGGCGTACCAAATGGAGCTGGTAGGCGGCCGCCCTGGACACAGAATTGGCCTACATCTCCATGGACAGCTGTGAGTCCAAAATGACCCCCAGGCTGCATACAGTGGCTGTCCGCAGATGCTAATCCGTTAGGGCAAGTTGGACTCTGCCCCACCAACCTCATTCTGTCCTTAGCCAGCCCCTACCTGCCTGCCTTCAAAAGGTGGCTTTACCTGTTGTTGCCTCTGGCTCCACCTACCGTTGTTCCCTTGCCTCCTGCCTTACCAGTCACATCAGGCACAAGTTGTCCCTGGGCTAAATATTGCTTCCAGGATCAGAGGCAACAGTGCCTCTGAGTAGCAGTCCATTGGGGAGGAACAGCAGGAAGAGGTTATTGCCATCATGTTCTGCTTCTGTGCTTCTGAAAGAGGCATCTGGTTGGCCACTAAGATAAAGGATGCTGGACTGGATCTGGCAGGGCCTCCTTGCATTTTTATGTGCTGTGATTGCCATCACTGAAATGCCACTTTAACTAGGCCAGGGCATGTTTAGAATGAACTCTGTGCTTCCATCTTTCCAAAGACTTCCTTCGTGAAGACACCCCAGTGGGGACAAGTTTCCTCCATGCTGCAGCTCATGACGATGACCAGGGGGTAAACGCCGCCATCACGTACTCCATGTTGCCGCAGGAGCCAGAATACTTCCAAGTCAGCCCCAGCACAGGCTGGGTGTACGTGAATCTCGTAATCTCCCAGGTATGCTTCTGCATACAGCAGAGCTTTCCAAACGGTGTGCCGCGACACATTAGTGTGTTGGCTCAGTGTGTAGGTGTGTTACGTGGCCACTACCCGCGCTCCTCCCAGAGCCGGAAAGGGGTCAGTTTAACCTCCGGTTTGCTGCTAAAACTGAACTGCTGTGTTGTGAAATGATGCATGTCTGAAAAAGTATGTCACCGGCATGAAAAATTTGGAAAGCTCGGGTTTACAGAATATAATCTGGCAGGCAGAATACTTGCTGCACCTGCTTTTTTCCAGCCTTTGTTCTAGCAAATGAGCATTCGTTTTTTGGTGAACGGCTGCTAAAAATTATTTTGCAGACATTTCAGATCACAAGATACATCGTGGCCACAGATGGAGGGAACCGGAGCAGCACGGTGGAACTGACCGTCACTGTAACGAACACACTTAATCAGTCGCCGCAGTGGGAGAAAAGTGCCTATTCGGTCACGATCCCGGAGAGCACGATTCGAGACACCAAGATAGTGGTAGGCTTTAAAAATAAAATTGGAAACGTATTTGTTTCAGGATAAAAGGAAGCTGGTTTACACTGAGTGGTGCCCAGAACTGGACACAAAATAGAGTGGGACTATTAGTTTCTTACCTTTCTTCCCAGGAGCTCAACAGGGTGTGCATGGTTCTTCTCTATGAGTCATGGTCCCTCCCCTAATTGTTCTGAAATTCTGCAAACAAGTCTTGCTCCTATTGGACACCGGTATCCACAAGTGAATCCATATTTCTGCATCTCTCTCTTTTTTTTTTTTAAAGAAGAATTGGCTCCTTTTGCTCCACAGCTCATTTCTGTTCTTCCTTGGGTGTGGATTCCTGTGTGAAATGTGCGTGGCAGTAATTTGAACATCCTTTCCAGACATTTTGAAGTCTAATTCGCATCATCCCTGACCACCAGTTGGCTGGGGCTAATGTGAGGTGTGTTCCAAAACATCTGCAGAATTAGAGGATTGGTTATTATTAACAGAAAAGCAGAGCTCTGATGCCATGGGCCGTTGGCCGCAATAGTATCATCTGCATTTCAACTCTTAAGGATCAAGGTGGCCCATGTAAATGCATCTCCCCACTGAATGGTGTTCCTGGTTATTCCTGTTCCTAGACTATCAAAGCAACGTCCCCACTTGGTGACCCAAGGGTTACCTATACCCTGGAGGAGGGCCAGGTTCCGGAGACAAACATGCCTGTCCGCTTCTACCTCAAACCGAACAGAGCAGATGGGTCTGCTTCACTGCTGGTAGCTGAACCTCTGGACTTTGAGACCACCAAGTTCTTTGCACTGAGCATCAAGGCTCAGAATGTAGCTACAATTCCATTGGCATCTTTCACCACGGTTTGTGTTAATGTCACAGGTTGGTTATCCGTTTATTAATATCGGCATATCAAACTGAAATTACAAGTACTTGATGTCAGCGAACCATGTATCGCTAAATCTGCCTTTTTGTTCCGCAGACGTCAATGATAACGTCCCGTTCTTCACATCTTCTACTTACGAGGTTTCTGTACCTGAGGGAGCAGCGGTTGGTACCTCTGTTGTGCAGGTTCTTGCTACAGATTCAGACTCGGGACTCCACGGAGAGGTTCGTTGTTACCTTTCCCTTTACTGAAAACGAGTGAGAAAATGCAACATGTGATTCTGTATCCCTAAACTTTCTGGGTGGTGGTCAGTGAAGTCTTGCTCAGAGTAGACCCATTGAACATTACTAAGTTAAGTCCATTAATTTTAGTGCATGCGCTCTGAGTAAAATCTAGCTGAGTACCATTTAATTGACTCAAGACCCTAACTTTTTGTCAGTGGCGTGGCGTGGGTTATTAGCACCCGGGGCAAGGCAAGTAATTTGCGCCCCCTAACCCATGGATTTGAGCCCCCTAACCCTAACCCCCAGATGTTGCGCCCAGTGCGGCCGGCCCCCCCTGCACCCCCCATGCTACGCCACTGCTTTTTGTACTACAGTGGAACCTCGGTTTTCGAATGTAATCCATTCCGGAAGTCTGTTTGACTTCCGAAACGTTTGAAAACCGAGGATCAGTGGGCTGGCTGCAAAGTCAGTGGGGGAAAAAATGAAAAAAGCGCCTTGGAAGCCATTCGCCTTCTGAGGCCTGTTTGAAAACGGAAGCATTCACTTCTGGGTTTTTGGCGTTCGGCTTCTGAAACGTTTGGCAGCCGAGACGTTAGAAAACTGAGTATAATAGCCTCCTGAAGTAGGAAGTTACAGTATACATATTCTTTTCAACTGGCGCCACATGCCATCTGTTGCATGCATTAAAACTTGTGGATGCCAATATGCATTAAAGCACTTGTGTAGACTGTACATCATTTAAGACAAGAATGGAAGAATTCTTATTTTCTGCCAAAAGTTGCATTCTTCTCAGGGGTCATTTGTTAGGGGCTGCATCCTGGCAGTGGGTGAGACCATCTCTTTCCCTGTCTCTGTCCTTCCCTTCCCTTCCCTTCTCTCTCTCTCTCTCTGTCCCTCCTTTCCCCTTTCTCACCCTCTTCTTTTCATGGGAGAAATAGATTAACTCTGGCTAGAGCCTGAATTGATCGCTTACTCTTGACCTCATGTTAGTGTATTATAGGGGACCCTTGGACGTCTGTGCTGATACTTTCCCTCCCCCCCCCCACTTTGTGCTGAGTGGATGGGCCTGTGAGCCTCCATTTTAACTTCCCACGATGCCACTGAGGTTGCATTACTCGGGGACATTGTGGCAAATTAAAACGGGGACTTTATGCTACTCAGATTTGATAGCAGAAGTGTTGTTGCCGCCTGCAGGGCTTATTGGCGCAGGAGGACTCCAGAAGACACTTTGCTGAGGGCAACCTCAGACCTTAAAGCCGTTCTCACATTACTCAATAATCAACGGCAACCAACAGCAGATTCACAAACATAAGAATGTCTGATTCTCCAGTGCAAAGATTTAAAGACCAGTGTGTGAATCTAAATTGCAGCAATCGGTGAGAGTCCTGAATTGTTCAGTCGTTGACTTGCTTCAGAGGTTATGCCCTCTGTGGCAAGTCCACACAGCTGTTCAAAATGTAGAGCAGCGGTTCTCAACCTGTGGGTCCCCAAATGTTGCTGGACCACAACTCCCATCACCCCTGAGCTCTGGCCTTGCTAGCTAGGGTTGATGGGAGTTGTAGTCCAACAACATCTGGGGACCCACAGGTTGAGAAAGGCTGCTCTAGAGGGTAGAAAACCACAGTCCACATATTTGTGGCTATACTGTGACTACACAGACCTTTCCCTTCCACACAAACGGTGCTGTTACCTAACTTTCTGTAAGTGCTACAAATGGCATAGGTCTGTGACTATCGAATAATTATGGTCTTGGAGCTGAACTAAGTTGGATGTCCTTGAGAGTGGTTGTGTTCCTGTTTCTGAGCTGTTACGAAGGTGGGATAGAGTATAAAGCCCACTCCTATGTTCTTCAATTGCAGGTCCACTATTCAATACTGAAGGACACTAGTGAAGATTACCAATACTTCAACATTGATTCCAAGTTGGGAGTCATTTCTACCCAGGCATCTTTTGACAGAGAGAAGAGAGGATCTTACTTGATCGAAGTTCATTCCCAGGATTCTTCTGAATCAGCCAGGCCTGGCTTATATGGGCAGCCTAACACAGGTAAACCTCAGTGGGTTTCAAAAAGAACATCATAGAGGTTCCTGTGGGTCAAAAGAGGGTTCAGAATGATGTGCTGGCATTGTGATTGCCTGAGCCTCCAAAGCCAAATAGCTGGTTATTTGCTTTTCAGATACAGCGTATGTGAGGATTTTAATTAGCGACATAAACGACAATGCCCCTGCTTTCCTGCATTTGGTGTATGAAATTAATATAGATGAAGACGAGGATGTCGGGTATGCATTTTTGACGGCAACAGCAGATGACAAAGATGAAGGTACAGAAACACAGGTTTATTTTATGTGTTGTCTAGTCTTGACGGAAACCTCTCTAATTTGGACGCAGTAGTCAGGCTATGGCAGGCTGTTCCAGAAGATGAGGTGGCAACTGTTCTGTCTTCGAAGGAACTTTTTCTATATGTGGTACAGGAACAGGTTTATAGAATGTGGAATAAAACAGTAATGGCAAAAATTGCATGTCATGTACTTTTCAAAATACGACTATTTGGAAACTAGCTTTATTCAGACCTTTCTTAATGTTCTGTAAAGAGAACTGGGATAATTTTTTAAAGCATTTCTCATAAGCTCATTATATCCACCCATTATTATTTTTTTAATGGAAAGTAGACTCTGACCTTTTGAGTTAGAATATAGCCAAGCTAAAAGTTTTTGGCTAGTATCTCACATGTGTTAGTATCTTCGTCTGGCACTCTTACATTCCCAAGGTTTTTTATTTAAATAGGATGGATCATAATTTTGGACTGACACCCATTAAGAGTTGGTTAAAATAGCAAAGGGACTTGTTATTTCCATGCCGGAATTGTTATTTATAGGGCAAAATGCTGCTATTAAATTGGAGGACTTACTGCATTTTTTGCTAGTTGCCGTTAACGAACTGTAGTCCAAAGGTGGAAAGCTTTGGAAAGTCTAAATATTGCTGCTTGGTATTAAAATGTCTGGACAGTTGCAGTCTCAGAAAAGATTACATGCAATGCACAAGTTCTGCAAGGTGAAAAAAAACCGCATACCTTCTGTGCCACTGGGGATGAAACTATTTTGTACATTTCTGACCATAATACACAAAGACACTTAACAGCACTTGCTGTAGATATTTGGAAGCCATATACTCTTTATGGTGCTATTCTCTTTTCACAGAACGTATCGCACTGTCATGTCAGTAGCAGTTCCTATCTGTACATGACTCCTAAACTGGGACAGTTTTCTGTTGTTTGTTCTTTATGCCTACTGCATTATAATAAAATGCAAAGTAATAATAATGATATAAGAGAGAGGTACCTAGCCTCTGGATTCACTTCAGAGTCTTGCTATACATACATACATACATACATACATACATACAGTTTACTTTGGAAGTAGGCATGCATGACCCTTCTACATTTTGGGTTGGATCCAAGCATATGATGCAATCCTAACCTTATCTACTCAGAACTAAGCCCTGTTGAATTCAGCAGGGCTTACTTCTAAGTTAGTGGGGTTAGAACTGAAGCCTTAGTCCAGGCATAGGCAAACTCAACCCTCCAGATGTTTTGGGACTACAATTCCCATCATCCCTGACCACTGGTCATTAGCTAGGGATCATGGCAGTTGTAGTTCCAAAACATCTGGAGGGCCGAGTTTGCCTATGCCTGCCTTAGTCATACTGAGAGTAGACCCATTGAACCACATGGCTCTTAAGTCAGTTGATTTCAATGGGTCTACTCTTAAGCAACACTAAGCCTGGATCTAAAATTTTCTTGTTTTTTTCAAAATTCTTCTGAAAGTAATGTTGGGATAGACCCTAGTGCTCAGAGATCTCCCGGGCTGTGATAAGGATAATATGGTAGCAACCTCGTGTTTTTAGGATCTAACGCCAAGCTCAGATATCAGATCACTTCAGGAAATGAGCGAGGAGATTTTTACGTGGAACCTGAGATGGGAACTCTATTGATTGCCCAGTGTCTTGACTATGAACAAGAACAGCATTATGAGCTTCAGTTGGTAGCTTCTGATGGAAAATGGGAGAACCACACCCTTGTTATCATCAATGTAGTCAATAAGAATGATGAAGCCCCTGTCTTCTCCCAGGACGAATACCACAGCAGTGTCTTGGAGGAACTTACTGATCTGCCGGTAACTGTTTTACGGGTAAGCAGGGTAAATCTGGGTTCAAAAATTATGCAAATGACACTGGTGGAAAATTCCAGCAACTTAAAAGAATTGCAATTCTTGAAATGAAAGCATATTCACTCAGAAGACAGTTTTGAGGAGCTTTGTTGGATTTATTCTCCATAGTAAGTGTGGGTTTGCGCTTAGGATTGCAGCCTAATTTATGTGAATTTCTGGATACTAACTGTACATTTACACCATGTCATCGTTGTTTGGTTTCTACCAGACTCCATAGCGATCTCAGCTGGTTGCAATAAAACTATCATGTTTGGGTTTTTATTTTTATTATTTCAATGTATACACCGCCTATCCAGATGATAGTGTGCAAAGTGATTAAGAACAAACAAAGTATAACATAAAACAAACAAAAAATCGTCAAATATAAACCGATATACAAGACAACGTTTTAAAAAACCCAGATCAATGAAACAGCCTATTAAAAGCAGCAGGAAAAAACCCCAGGTGAGCTTGATGGCTAAAAACCTTTCTAAATAATGTATCTGTTGTCGGAAGACCACCCGTAGGGGGCACTAAACAGGCCTCCGTAGGAAAGGAATTCCAAAGTTTAGGTGTTTGATGCTGAACCTTTGTACTTGCTTTCAGGTTTCTGCAACTGACCCCGATCAGGAAGCTGACCAGAGTGCCCTTCGCTACTCCTTGCACGGTCAGGGTGCCCAAGCGGAGTTCACTATCAGTGAGTACACAGGCGAGATCACTGCAAATGAGAAGCTGGACCGGGAAAAGCGGTCCGTGTGGCGCTTCCTTGTTCTTGCTACGGATGAGGATGGGGAGGGTCTAACAGGCTTCGCTGACGTCATCATTGACGTGACGGACGTGAACGACAACCCGCCTCTTTTCCTTTGCGCCTCGGACGGTTGCTTTATGGGGCAAATTCCAGAAGACGCCCCCGCTGACTCCACCGTCATGGAGATGTCGGCGGTAGACCTTGATGACCCCAGAGCTGGGAAGAATGCCGTGTTAACCTACAGTATTATTCAGAACGTCCAAAACGAGATTAACCTCAACCTGTTCTCAGTTAACCCAGCTACTGGCACCATCTACACTGTGTTGGGATCCTTAGACAGGGAGAAAGAAGACCGGTACCTGGTGGTGGTTGAGGCGAAAGATGGAGGAGGCCTGACTGGAACAGGGACTGCCACTATTTTGGTCACTGACGTAAATGACCACACGCCAACCTTCACACAAAAGATCTACACGGCCTTTGTCTCCGAGGGCGCAAGCCTCAGCGCTGAGGTTGCTGTGGTGTCAGCTACTGATGGGGATGAAGGAGAAAACGCTGTGGTGGCTTTCAGCATCGTAGGTGGAGATGAGGACCACAAATTCTTTATTGAGACGGACAAAGCAGACAAACGCGGTATAATTCGACTGAGGAAGCGGATAGATTTCGAGAAACCCCACGAGAGGGTGTTTAACTTGACCGTAAAAGCAGAGGACCTGGATTTTTCCAGCATAGCTCACTGTGTCATCTACGTGGAGGACTCCAATGACCACGCTCCTCTGTTTTACCCACAATTCTATGAGGTAGCAGGTCTGGCTGAAGACGTCCCCCTCGGAACTAAAGTCGTCCAGGTTATTGCTGTTGATTTAGATTCTGGGCTGAATGGACGGTTCTCCTACCGCCTGCTAAATAAGTCGGACCCAAATGGGAAGTTCTCTGTGGCTACTGATGGCTGGGTCTTTGTGGCAGGTCTTCTGGATTATGAAACTGTGGCACAGTACCAACTCGTGGTCATCGCTACAGATATGGGACAGCCTCCCTTGAGCGGCAGTGCCACAGTCCTCGTGGCTCTTCAGGACGTAAACGACAACGGACCCGAGTTTGAGGTGCAGTACAACCCAGTAGTTTGGGAAAACACTCCTTCTCCTCAGATTGTCCAGATGAACGATACCTCGACGCTTTTGTACGCTAAGGACAGGGACAGCCCAGAAAACGGGGCGCCTTTCTCCTTTCACTTACTGAGCGACTTTGGCAGCGTGACTTACTTTAATTTGCAGGACTTCAGCAATGGGAGTGCAATGCTAACTGCATTGCACACGTTTGACAGGGAGGTGCACAAGGTATTTGAACTGCGGATTCTCATTGCTGACAGCGGGAGCCCTCCCATGAGCTCAACCAACACATTAACCGTGAATATCGGAGACCGAAATGACCACCCTCATGCTGCTGGCTTCATGGAGTGCCTCATCTACAGCTACAACGGTAAGCTGATGGTGATGAAGCTGGCTTGCATGCTTAAAGGAGACTGCCTTATTCCAGGTCATGTTTTGTACATCTACCTTGGTATTGTCTACTCAAACTGGCAGCAGCTCTGCAGGGTCTCAGGCTCATTTTCCCCACCAGCTGATCCTTAAAAAAACCCCAAAACCCGAAACTCTGATACCAGGGGTTGAACATGAGACCTTCTGCATTCAGAGCATGTGACTTGCTACGAAGCTATCTATGGTCATGCCTGTATTCTGCATTCTTGTGGCCTGCATTCCCTGTACACAATCAGTTTCAGAACACCTTGGGTGAACATTAGGATGCATACAGAGGAGTTTACATCCCAACTTTACATCTCAGATTGGTTTTACCTTGATGCGTTCTTCCCAAAGATTTATGGGTTGTAAATTTGGTTGCATTTGGGGGAAGGAGTAAAATAGTACTAAAGAAAGTCAGGTAATTTGAATGTTCTCCTTCGTGCAGTGTCTCCCAAAGTCTGTTCTGGCGAATGCTCAACAGCTTGCCTGCTACCATCAGTCTTCCTCTTAAATCACAGGGCAGTAGTGATTGTCACGTCCATCAGGCTGTTATGCAAGCAGAGACTGGCACCTGCTGTGCCGTTTGGCATTCTGGCTATCTATCCTTACTAAAAAGCATATGTTTAGCCCTTCTTTTTAAGAGAAGTGTGAATGAGTGCAAACCAGGCTTGGGGAACCTTCTGCTCATGGGTCTAATTCGGTCTCAGTTTGGCCCCCGAGGCTGTTTTCCCTTAACCCACCCCCACCTCCCTTTACAGCTGACATCATGTGTGATAATCGGCTGATGGGTGGTGTTTCAATACACCATGCAGGGCTCTTTGCAAGATTGCCCCTATCACCCGGCATAACTGTCATGTCAAGTGACTGACAGGTCAAATTTGGCCCACAAGAGTTAGAGGAGAGAAGGATCTGGGCTGCTTCACAGATCTAATTCTAGTGCCTGCTGAAATCCTGGTCTGGGACCAACAATCCACGTGTGGGCAAAAGGAAAGCACTTCTGAAGGTGCAGGGTATTTTGTTGATTTCCCCCACCAGCCGCAGAACATGCTACAACTTCTGAAAAGCCACTCTAGATGGTGAGAGGACTTTACGTGGGGGGGGCAGGGGCTGGAACTGGCACATCCCTCCCCCCAGTGCATGGATCATTCCTCAGTGATTGAGCTCATGCATTGCATGCAGAAGGTCATAGGTACAATCCCTGGCATCTTCAGGTAGGGCTGAGAAAGACTTCTGTTGTCTGAAATTGTGGAGAGCAATGGTGAGTCATTGTAGAGAATCGTGAGAGCAGTGGTCTGACTAGGCATAAAGCAGGTCCCTCTGCTCTTCCCTAGGAATTGTTAGATCCAAGCCTCAGGTGGCATAAGGGCCTGAACAGGAATCTTGGTGGTTGGTGAGCTCAGCATAGTTCCCATGGCCCTTACCTGCCTGGTTTCTGAGTCTCCGTATTTCCTTTTCTGAGACATTCCCTTCACTTAAAAAACCTGGGTTTCTAAAACAGGTGCCTGCTATAAGCAAGCATATGCAGTTTTTTCTTTATTGTCTCAATTCACTAAATTTGATTTTCCTTATTTTACCTTGAAACAAAAGTTTTCTTGTCCCAGATTTTGTTTTCGTAGGCATACAGCCTGCACAGCCTGGATGACAGGTGTGTGTCAGGTTGCAGGTGTTGATATCTTGCGCTGATATTTCAACAGCACAACATGCTTCCAGAATAGTTGAAAAGCAAACATGATAGGAAAATAAAATGAATAGTAATTTTTTACGTTTGCAGAATGCCTTCTCACATTTACGTAAGTAGTAGATTTTCTTCTTTTCCCCCATTTTTCTTCTCTTTTTTTTAAGGTATCTTACCGACAACTGTATTGGGTCAGATTCATGCCCCAGACAATGATGACTGGGACCACAAGACGTATCACTTTGAAGGGAAAGCACCCAGGTAAATGTCAAGTTCTTAAGTTTTTGAAAATAGCTTTCTCTAATAATACTAATACTACTACTACTACTACTACTACTACTACTAATAATAATAATAATAATATATTGTTTATACCCCGCCCATCTGGCTGAGTTTCCCCAGCCACTCCGGGCGGCTCCCAATCAGTGTTAAAAACAGCACAGCGTTACATATTAAAAACTTCCCTGAACAGGGCTGCCTTAACATGTCTTCTGAATGTCAGGTAATTATTTATCTCTTTGACATCTGATGGGAGGGCGTTCCACAGGGCGGGCGCCACTACCGAGAAGGCCCTCTGTCTGGTTCCCTGTAGCCTCACTTCTCGCAATGAGGGAACCGCCAGAAGGCCCTCGGCGCTGGATCTCAGTGTCTGGGCTGAACAATGGGGGTGGAGACGCTCCTTCAGGTATACAGGACCGAGGCCGTTTAGGGCTTTAAAGGTCAACACCAACACTTTGAATCGTGCTTGGAAACGTACTGGGAGCCAATGCAGATCTCTCAGGACCGGTGTTATGTGGTCCTGGTGGCCACTCCCAGTCACCAGTCTAGCTACCGCATTCTGGATTAATTGCAGTTTCCGGGTCACCTTCAAAGGTAACCCCATGTAGAGCGCGTTGCAGTAGTCCAAGCGTGAGATAACTAGAGCATGCACCACTCTGGCGAGACAGTTCGCGGGCAGGTAGGGTCTTAGCCTGCATACCAGGTGGAGCTGGTAGACAGCTGCCCTGGACACAGAGTTAACCTGTGCCTCCATGGACAGCTGTGAGTCCAAAATGACTCCCAGGCTGTGCACCTGGTCCTTCAGGGGGCACAGTTACCCCATTCAAGACCAGGGAATCCCCCACACCAACCCACTCCCTGTCCCCCAAAAACAGTACTTCTGTCTTGTCAGGATTCACCCTCAATCTGTTAGCCGCCATCCATCCTCCAACCACCTCCAGGCACTCACACAGGACCTTCACCGCCTTCACTGGTTCTGATTTAAAGGAGAGGTAGAGCTGGGTATCATCTGCATACTGATGAACACCCAGTCCAAACCCCCTGATGATCTCTCCCAGCGGCTTCATATAGATATTAAAAAGCATGGGGGAGAGGACAGAACCCTGAGGCACCCCTCTCTCTTAATGAGAGAGTCGAGTATCAGAAACGGGTAGCTGTTCTGAAAACTAATGCAGTATAGCTTCACAGAACACATGGGCTGCATTCACACATCATACTAAATCAGGGTTGCCAACATGGCGGCTGACACCTCTGAGCACACACACACACACACACACACACACACACACACAGACTACCCCCTTTGTCTTAAGGTGCTAAGAGTGGTTTCCTTTTTCTACCTTAAGAACAACATAGAGCTGAAGAAGGAAGTTGGAGGAGGGGACTCTCTTCCCCACTTCCTCTTTCAGCTCTATGTGTTTTCAAGGCTCAGATGTATTCTGCTGAATCTGACTTTTACCCAGCTCTTAGAAATGTGAAATGTTTGCACACTTTATTTCTGGGTTTTGTTTTAAAGGTAGGCTGCTAAGTAACCAGTGGCATAGTGCCCACTTGCCCAAAAATCTAATTGTGCCTGTGGACCTAAAAATGTTGGCAACCCTTGCGCTATGCTATAGTTTAGTGTGACGTGCGTAAAGTGAAAGGGTGGACATAGGAAAACATTTTCGGCTATCGCTACTAAGACTATTGAGGAGATTTTTAGATATACAGTGGTGCCTCGCAAGACGAAAAGAATCCGTTCCGCGAGTATCTTCATCTTGCGGTTTTTTCGTCTTGCGAAGCAAGCCCATTAGCGGATTTGCGCTATTAGCGGTTTAGCGGCTTAGCGGATCAGCTGATAAGCGGCTTAGCGGATCAGCTGTTAAGCGGCTTAGCGGCTTAGGATCAGCTGATAAGCGGCTTAGCGGCTTGGGCAAAAGGGGGGGAGGGAAAAAAACCCGCAGGAACTCTCAAGACATTTTCGTCTTGCAAAGCAAGCCCATAGGAAATTCGTTTTGCGAAGCACCTCCAAAACGGAAAACCCTTTCGTCTAGCGGGTTTTCCGTCTTGCGAGGCATTCATCTTGCGGGGCACCACTGTAAATTGTTGGGCCCTATGCTTCACTTATGGGGCGATTTGCACAAGACAATGTAATCTACCTATTAAAAAATAGTATTATGTGCATCCCTTAACTTCAAACTATGAGAGATTTCAGGGGTGCAAGTATGTGCCATAGGTTTGGTTTCTTTAGAAGGAAAGTCTTTAAGAGATTATGTGTGTTTTTGCAATGCATTAATATGCAAATTTCATACTTCAAAGTGATTTGGGAAGGGCAAGAGTCCCCAAAAGGTGGCATGCCATTGCCCAGAAGCAGAGGCACTGCCAATCACCGAGAAGTGGGGGGGGGGGAGCAGTGAAGTGGTTGACGCTGTGCAAACACATCAGCAGGAATGCTGGATTGGCTTTTCCACTGGGCCCACAGAGCACGGGTTGCTTAGTTCCTTTCCCTCCAGGAGGGCAGTAACTTTGTTGGCCAGGAGGTCAGGTGCGTTAGTGCCACCCTTTCTCACTTACTGCTCCTGGACAAATTTATTTTAAGGATCAACAGGTGAGCATAACCAATTATACTGGGGAGCAGATAAATTTACCAGAGGGTTAAATTCACATGAAATGCAACGAGCCAACACAGCAATGAAAACCAAGCAGATGATGTGAATGCATGCATAAGTTGTTATTTCATTTAACAAAATTTATACACCACTTGAGTCAACAGAGAGCTCTTGCCACAATTTGATCGGGTGATACCATGAATGGTTTCTTCCTCTCAGGTATTTTATCCTGAATGACAATTCTGGCTTACTAAGTATCAAAGAAGGAACTCCTTCAGGAACCTATGACATAAGAGTGAAAGTTACAGATGGCATCTGGCCTGATGTGGTCTCCACTGTAAGGGTGGTTGTGAAAGAAATCAAGGAAGAAGCTGCTCACAATGCAGGATCTATCCGAATAAGAGGTAAATGATGAGTTGTAAGCATCTTCTGAGATCAGTTAACATTGTTGAGACTCCTGAATGCCCACCAAGGCCTGCAACTGAGTCACTAAGGACTCATGACCAGGGGTATCAAAGGTTGCAATGTAACAGGTTCATGAGGGTATCATAGTTCTCTTGGTGGAAGGTTGTTGATCCAGGACCCAGAAGAATGATATTCTAGGACTGGGGTGGGGAACCTTTTCTGGCTGGAGCACCTGATCTTTATCAACCCCACCTTTAGCGGGCCAGTGTTGACAAGGCGGGCTGGACCTCTGACATGTCAATCACCTGACCTTATAGCGGCATCCAGTGATGCTTTCCCTTTGCAAAAGCCTCTTTGAAGTGGCTAATGCAGGCACGTTGCTTCAAAGGATGCTTTTGCACAGGGCTGGAGGTCCCCCACCCCTGGTATAGAAGACAGAAAGTGATTTCTCACTGTCAGCAACCTTCCCTGGTTGGATTCCAGCACAAGCTAACTCAACTGGCCCCCAGTATCAGTAGGAGAAGAGCACCCTCAAATGCTGCCATGACTAGTGATGGGGAACACTGTCAATTATGATTTCTGTCAAGTTCCCATTTTTTCCATTCTCATTTTCAAATTGGTCTGCCACTCCTTTTTAACAAAACTTTCTCACAAAAATTCACCAGCATTTTAGGGTACATTTTTCTATACCTGTGTTTGTATGCAATTTTGTCTAAACTGCAAAGCAGTTTACCTAATAAGAGTGCATTTTAATACAAACATTACCCTGGTTTATGCATTTTTGTATGCATCACTTGGCTAGAAAGCTGCATTGCAAATTCAGAGAAATGTGAATTTCAAACAGTGGCTGTGTTTCAGGTTGTGATTTTTTTCCTGTGTGTGCAAAATTTGGCATGTCCACTATTACATATGAACTGAATCAAATATCTCCCCCATACCTAGTCATGGTATCCCCCAAAGCCAGGATTTCAGGTCAGTTTAATAGCCCAAGGTTTCCTGCAACGTGTCTTGTCCCTTGGTAGAGGCCACAGGTAACCATGGAGTACCAAGATGTTGGTAAAGTAGTATGTGTTTTAAAAAATTAAGGTTTAGGTATGAGATTGGATAAATTTTCAAAGGATGAATTCCTATGAACGTTCTGGAAGTGGTCTTGCCTTTTAGAGAGGAGATGCCTGAAGGTTTTTGTTTCACCGTTGCTTCAGTGTCAGGCTTGGAAATTTGCGTGTGTGTGATATATTTACAGATATCACTGCAGAGGATTTTATATATCAGTCATCCGAGAGTGAAAGTAAGTACAACCAAATGAAGAAGCTTTTTTCAGAAATCATACCGGCCCAACTCGAAAATGTCCACATCTTCAGTGTCTTGAACAGCCCAGGCAAAACACAAGGAGTAGATGTATGGTTTGCAATTCATGGATCACCCTATTACAAAGCAGAAAAACTTAACGGAAATGTTGCTGTGTCCAAAGCACGGGTAAGTGGTGTTTATTTGTCATCCCCCCCCCAAAAAAAACCCCTTGCAATTCTAGGCAACATTTTTAATGAAGTCTACAGAAGCTATCTGATGGAATCTTTGTGGATTTCCTTCTAAATTTTATTCCAGATTTTGAGAGTGCAGTTTTGCATGGGAAACACACGGCAGCTACTTCATGATCAAACAGGTTTGAAGATAGTCTTTCCCCCAAAGAACTTCACTCTGCAGGGGGAGTGGACCTGTTGAGATGGCATACCTGTGGGGACTGGTGGAATCTGATGGTTTCCTTAACACCTGGTGGTGTGCAGGCAAAAAAAAATGGTGTGGGGGAGGGGGCAGCTGGAGCACAGGTAGGGTAAATCCCAGTCTGAACCTGAGGGTATACAGTCGTACCTTGGAAGTCGAATGGAATCCGTTCCGGAAGTCTGCTCAGCTTCCAAAACGTTCGGAAACCAAGGTGCGGCTTCTGATTGGCTGCAGGAAGCTCCTGCAGCCAATCGGAAGCCGTGGAACCCATGTTGGACGTTTGGGTTCCAAAGAATGTTCGCAAACTGGAACACTCACTTCCGGGTTTGCGGTGTTCGGGAGACAAAAGGTTCGAGTCGCAAGGTCTTCGACTTCCAAAGTATGACTGTATTGCCGTTCTTATCGTAGGGTGATGATGGCAGGAAAAGCCATCCAGCAAAACTTTTCCAAGTGGTGAGTGGACTCTTGCCATGTGGCCAAGAGAGCGTCGTTCTTGTCCTCAGCAGCCTACTGTAACAATTTTACAGATTTCTAAATGCAATAAGAAATAATAAATTCCTGAGGGACAAAATGGCTCAGAGTCACACAGAGCTGCACATCACAGTTACAGCTTGCCCAGTGAATGGGCAGTTTCAGTTATTGGAGTGGGGAAGCTGCTTGGAGAAACAAGGCCATTCCATTCACCTGCCCCCTTGACCCTTTCCCGTCTTGGCTTCTTAGAGCTGGCTGAAGGAGACTTGACAGGGTGGGTCCAGTGGGTTATTGGAGGAGAGCTAATGGTAGTTGTTGTCCAAAACATCTGGAGTGTACCAGGGTTGCGGAAAGCTGCACTAGCTTAAGACTAAATTGAACATTGAATTCAGTTCAGAGGAGACTTTTTAAGAACAAATACGTTGCGGGGCACTGCTTGCTATGAGACAACTGCAGCAGAGCCCAAAAGGTATAATTTGTGAAGTCTTCAAAGAGGTGTTTTTAGTCTAGTTCTCTTGTGCATTTGGGGTTCCTTTAAAAAAAAAAAAGGGCTGACAACTAGATCTAACCCACAACAGCTGGAAACTATCCTGAATATCAGCATCACACAAGTTGGCATAGATGAGTGCGCAACTGAAAACTGCTCTCATAGCGCCGGATGCACCAGCAAAAATGAATTCAGTGCTCTTCCCACGATTACTTCTTCCGGAAATGTTTTGCTGGCCTCCATTACAGTTCTGAGCAGTGCCCAGTGTACTTGCGAAGCCCGGGAGAGAAAGCACCATTCTTGTTCCTCCTACCGGATCAATCCATGCTTTAATGGTGGCACCTGTACAGACACAGACCTGGGCTACAGGTTAGTAGATTGGCTCATGATTGAGCTGTGTTGTTGTTGTTGTTTTAAAAAAGTGCCAACCTTTATGTGGGGATGGGGAACTGGGTCATGGTAGAACTCCAGATTCGAAAGTAGCCAACCCTCTTTTGACAGGCGGGTGGGGCCACTCAGCTGCCAATCACTTGACATCATATAAAACCATGCGAATTGAATGGCTGCAAAGGAAGAATGGGCTCCCCCTCCTTCCTTCGCAGCCACAGCTTGAAGGTTTGCCTCATGAACTTCCCGCTCCTGACATCAAGTGTGGAAAATGTCGGTGCGGTTGACACAATATGACCTGGTGACCACCCGCCCTTAGGGACTGGACAAGTCTCAGGGGCTTTATAGTGAAGAAATGTTCAAGGCGGAGTACAATAATTCCAACTAAAAGGAAATACCATTCGCAGATTATATACTCGGGTCACCTTATATGCTAATAACCAATTTTGATGTAGCTGAAACAACACCATCTGCACACAAGAGGGAAGTATCTTGAAGCCTGGGAGAATCCCAGGTTTTGCAGAATTATACATCTTTGACCCCAGACATGTTTCTGAAATGGCTTCATGGCTGTCATATTTTTCCAAGACACAAGATGGCAATGTTGGGCTTTGAAGTTAAATCTCTGTGGTTTCAAGCTTAAGGATAGCTCCTCTTGCCTCCCTGATCAACTCTTTCCTACAACCAATGAATAGAAGCGGACCCGTTATATTTGAAAGGGAAATTATTCCCCTGCAAAAAATGTTTTGGGTTTTTGTCTCCTTTCTCCTCCTGGAACATTGTCTGCCATCTCTTGAGTACTTCTCACTGTACAGTGAACTTTCCCATTTCTTTATTTGTGGATGTCCATTAGGCCCTTTAGATACTAAAGAATTTAGAAGAAATTTGCTTTGTTAGATTTAGTGTGTGCATGTAGGAGATATATATCACCTTCTCTCTGAGGAACTCAAGGCAGTGTACATAGTCCCCCCCCCCCATCCCCTCCTTTTTAATCCTCACAACAACACACTGAGGTAGATAATTCTGAGAATTGACGGCTATTTCAGGGTCATCCATTGAGCTTAAGGGCTGAGGAGAATTCTTCCCTGCCCTTATCTGACACCATAACCCAAGGTGGGGAACCCGTGGCCCTCTAAATGTCGCTGGACTACAACTCCCATCACCCCTGGTCATTAGCCAAGCCACCCATCTTAGAGGCCCTCACTTCCTCCTGCTGGAGTGAGTTACATAGTTTAACTGCACTGTGTGAAGAAACTCCGCCTGTACATTACTACTACTAACAATAATCTTAAGGGGGGGGGTGTTGCCTGCCCTTCACCAGAAGATCTCAAAGCGGGTTAAGTAATGTACAAATAAAATATTAAAGCCAGTTTAAACAACTAGCCATCAGGAAGAATAAGGTGAGTCCTAGAAACCATTCTTCCAGTGGCAAAGGGTAGCTACTACGCTCTCTGATTTGCAATGTGTGTCTGCTTAGGGGTAGAGAGAAGGACAGGAATAACACGTTGGTTTATTTCTGCAGCTGCAAGTGCCCCATGGCTTTCCATGGGCCTGAATGCCAGCAGACACAGCACACCTTCCGAGGGCACGGATATGCCTGGTTCCCGAGCCTCAAGCCTTGCTTTCAGAGCCGCATCTCGCTGGACTTCATTACCGAAGCAGCCAATGGACTTCTGCTTTACAACGGGCCCATGACACGCCTGAAGCCGGGGGAAGCAGAGGATTTCATTGCCCTAGGTTAAAGATTTCTGTTTCTCTCCTTCTGTACTACTGGATCATAAAGCAGGGGTTGGGAATCCTCCCCCCGGCATTCCCTCAGGACCACATGCTAGAGATGGGTAGGGCCAGAGGCAAAATGGGTAGAGCAGTGGAAGTGATTTCAAAGGCCTCTGGACTATGGCAGTACAGACACTGAGGTCCAGCTCCAAGGGCCTTCTGGTGGTTCCCTCACTGTGAGAAGTGAAGTTTAAAAGGAACAAGGCACAGGCCCTTCTTGGTAGCGGCACCCGCCCTGTGGAACACCCTCCCACCAGATGTCAAGGAGATAAATAAATACACAACTTTCTGAAGACATCTGAAAGCAGCCCTGCATAGGGAAGTTTTTAATGTTTGATATTTGTTTGCTGTGTTTTATTCTCTTGGAAGCCGCCTAGAATGGCTAGGATAACCCAGTCAGTTGGGCGGGGTATAAATAATAAACTTATTATTATTTCTCATTTTGCTCTCTACACCCAAGGTATATTCCTCTTTCAACTGTATTTATACTGGAATCATAGAATTGGAAGAGATCACAAGGGTCATCTCTTGTGCAGGAATCTCTTGCCCAACGTGGGGCTCAAACTCACGACATGTGAGATTAAGAGTCTCATTCTGTACCAACTGAGTTATCCCAGCTGAGGGTATGCAAAGCCAGGAGCGACTTGACTGGTGGGGCCTCCCCGCAGTAGCATTGCTGCTACTTACAGGGAGGGACGAGGCAGCAACAAGGTCAGGGCTGCACAGACGCACTGGTAGAGCCAACTGAGCAGTCCTTCTGGTGCATCCTCTAAGTCGCATCCGCTTTCCCCCACTCCTGGTAAGCGACAGTGACGCTTCTCCCTGGGATGCTGTTGCTGTGGCCAACTCCTCTTCCACTGGGCAAGCTGCTCCTGCGTGAAGGTAATGTGAGTTCTTGTAGTCTTAGATCAGGCATCCCCAAACTCCGTCCACCAGATGTTTTGGGACTACAATTCCCATCATCCCTGACCACGGGTCCTGTAAGCTAGGGATGATGGGAGTTGTAGTCCCAAAACATCTGGAGGGCCGAATTTGGGGATGCCTGTCTTAGATGATACAAAAGAAGTGCATGTCAACAAGGATCAAGTGAAATTCTCAAGGAAGAAAACCACCCAATATGCTTTTCTCTTTCATTAAACAGAGCTCTCGGAGGGCGTTCCATTGCTAACTTTGAGCCATGGCTCAGGGGCACTGCTTCTGCAGCTGTCGGAGAAAGTCAACGTCGCTGATCGGCGCTGGCATAACATAAACATAATCAATGATGGAAAGGCAAGTGTAAAGTGTACCCCAAAAGGACTCTAGAAGTTTTTGAGCTTTCACACCCAATCTTTATTTGAGCATAGCATATGTTTTTTTATGTTAGTTTATCCTGAATGGAAGTCACATTTGTAGAGGAAGGGAGGAAATTAGATTTGTGATTAGATGCTACATGGGTAGATGCATATTTTTTTCTCAGGTGGAATAATTTGGTTGGGGAATTGGCACAGGGGGCAGGAGACAGGACTCTCCAGCGCTCTGGCTCCAATCTGAGTCAACATATCTTTTCCACTTTAGAAAGTACAGCTGATCTTGGACCACTGCGTAAATGTCTCTGTTATGAACAGCGTCGGTGCCCTGCAGGGAGTGTCGAGGGCAGATAAATCTGCCTGTAAAGTTTCTTCCGAGACTCCAGGAAGTGAGAGGTAAAATATTGGAAATATAAGCTTTGACTGGTAGATCAATCAACTTGGGTTTAGGTTGTTTAATTGATGCAGGCCAATTTGAATCGGTAGGGCCGTGGGCTAAGTCAGCAAATTTCATTACGCCGCAAGACATGCAGGTTAGTGACTTGTTTGATGATAACCTTTGATTCTTTGGGCCACTTCAGACATCATACCATTCAGTTGTCAACAACCTGCCTTCTGTCTGGGGTTCTTAGTTTAGCTACCATTCCAAGGATCCTTTGGGGGGAGCCGTGTGCTTTAAATGCATGGTGTGTACACAGCCACAGTATGAATCCATGGAGAGCTGCTGCCTGTCAGTGTTGGCAGCTAGATGAACCAGTGGTCTGACTCAGTATAGGGCATCTTCCTGTGTTCCCTTCCTCAAAGGCCAGCGGTTATCCTTATCTAGGTTGGCTGTAGGTTTATTAGAATTGTGGGGTGTGTTTTGCTTTTTTGCTTTCTACCTTTCTAATTCTCTTGCTGTTGGTAGATTTCTCAATGTTCACCAGCCTCTCCAGCTGGGTGGAGTGAAGAAGGCCCAGCCCTACCATACGACACAAAAGCATTTCAGAGGGTTTGTTGGCTGCATCCGAAATGTTGTCCTCGATAGCCAGGTAAGACCGTCAAGGCATTGCACATTCTTCCCCAGCTCCCTGCCATCCCAGTCTACCTGCAGCTGCTTACCGCCATTCTTCTTGCTTATCTATTTTTCTACAGGTATACAATTTAGAGCATCCTGCAGAGTCCTTGAACAGTGCACCAGGCTGCTCTCTGACTGACGGGCTGTGCCAGAAAGCTGGTGTGTCTTCCTGTGGCACCCATGGCAAATGCATTGGCGACTGGGGCTCTTTTAACTGTGACTGTTTCACCGGCTACACAGGAGCAAGATGTGACAAAGGTCCGGTTTGCATTGTGGGGGAAATCTCAGTAATCCCAAGGAAAAGACTCTGGCAACAAGGCAGTGGACTCATCACGGAGTAGAGTTGGTTTCGGTTTTGATTTTAATGAGACGGATTTGTTAGCTTTTCCGTTAGGAGTGCATTTTGCACCATGCTCCCACCCCTAATTTTGTGTATTTTTTACTTAAGCGCTGCATAATCTAATTCTGCTTCCATAACAAGGAATAGGGACTTTTGGTAAATGGAGCGTGGAGGTGCTGAGGACTAGATACATTTTTGTCCCTAACCAAAATAAAATGCATGCTAATATTCTTAGTCAATAAATGTGTCGTGTTTATGCCTGTCAGCTTAATAGAACACCTTCCTGCAGCAATGTAGTTGGCTGTGGTCCACAAAACCTTGTGCCCTAATAAAGACTCTTTGATTTTAATAAAATATAAATTCATACTAGACACTTAGGAAGTAAAAGGGAGGTGGGGAAGTCCAAATTATTACACAGTATGACCTTCGTCTGTCCTTTCACATTTAGCTCTTCCAGAATGGACTTTTGGAAAGGATAGTTGGATTCACTATGAACTGAAAACGCTGTTTAATGCGTACCACACCCGTGTCCAACTTGCAGTACGCACAAGGATGTCCTTCTGCACCCTTCTCAGTATGGCATCTTCGGATGGAAGCGGATACATTAGAGTGGAGGTAAACAATTAATCCACTGTTTTTCCACAAACACTTTCATTTTTTCATTTTTTAAAAAAACACCAAACCAGCGATTACAGGAGCAAAAAATAAAATTAAGTAAAAGTAAGTGTCACATCATACATTGATGTTAAGGAAAAGACAAACCAGATTTCCCTCATCAGTGCAGGTAGAGAATAATTTGCATCAGTTCCAAAAGTGCAATAAATAAAGCATAAAGACAATCTGGGTCTTTTGACCCATTGGAGACCTTTAAATTGTGGGTAATCCTCTCCGAAATGGATATTTCTATAACAACGTGTTAACTATAAGGCCTTCAGTGTTTTCTACCTTTCATGGAATCATCATAGAATCCTAGAGTTGGAAGGGACCCTGAGGATCATCTATTCCAGCCCCCTGCAATGCAGGAATATGCAGTTGCCCCTTACGGGGATTGAACCTGCAACCTTGGCTTCAATCACCACCGTGCTCTAACCAGCTGAGCTGTCCAGCTGCCTTTGTGCCATTGAGATTCTGGCTGCAGCCAGCATCCAGCTTTCAAGCACAAATTGCATACATGACCATCCCAGATACTTAAAGAAAGTTGTTTTTACATATTCCATAATTCTATAGCTGTTTTCTCCTGTGATTATGTTAGACACAACACAACAATTATTTTTCTTTTCATTTCCCAGTTAAATGGGTTTCCAGTTAAAAAGCTGCATTTTCTGAAAAGTTTCTTTAATCTTATAAAAACTTAATTGGAGCAGAGCACTTTTCCCACTGCAAAGAACAACAGTTTGCTCCCATTAAACCCTCAGATCTTTAAGTATGCTGTATGCGTCTTCCATAAAATTATTTGTCATGTCTCCATGCAGGTAATTGGTGGACATTTTGGTGTGAGCTTCAATTTGGGAGACAAAGACCACACGCTTCAGTTAAGCACTGTGCACATAGACAACGGTCAGTGGGTTGAGCTGGCCTTACAGCGGTATCACAATGAATTTTATTTGCGTATCAATGATGGTGGAGGCGATCATGAGACTTCGGCCATTCTGGGATCAAGCGGACAGTTTGAAATGAATTTGGCAAGCATTGTGCTCGGAAACCGCCTTGCTAACGGTTCAGAAAGCGATTTCCAAGGTACGTGGTGTAAAAAAATTGCTCATGTCCTTTGTAGAACCACTAAGGATGTGCAGCTCAGAACTTCCTCCAGAGGGCAGCCGCACTGGGCATTTCCCAGGGCCCCAAGACCAGAAATGGGCCCACTCATCTAACAGTACTACCAGTTCTGCTTTGTACAGCGTATCTAAGAAGATCAGAGGCAGATTATGAGAATTTGCCCCACCCACTTCTTCCATGTTTGGGGCCCCCACTGAAAATGCCATGCCATCCTAGTATAACTCCTAGGAAGCCATTCATTTAAAAAATATTTATCATTATCATCATTTCTCCCCATAACTGTGGCTTTTTCTATGTTGTATCAATGGAATGCAATTGTAACAGGTAATACATGTTGCTTGTCCAATAGCAATGGAATAACCTTTCTAGATGGTGCATTGGGAAGTGGTTCTCATTGTCTCCGCCCATTTCTCTGTTAATGGGACAGCTTTGCACTGTGCTGTACTTGGCAAGACTAGCAGTTTCCCGCATCGCTGCGCCAGCATGATGCTCCTGACTCGAGTGACATCCAGGGTTCACTGAACATCGGTGCAATGCACTTTCACCACTTCTGATGTCACACTATACTCTGGTTCAGGGGTCTGCAACCTGTGGCTCCGGAGCCGCATGCGGCTCTTTTACACCTTTGCCGCGGCTCCAGGGCGGATACTAGCAAGGGGAGGAGGCGCATTGTGCGCCCCGACACTCCCCACTGTGGCGGGCGCTGTACTGGCTGTGATGTTGCATGGGGGCGGTGTGTGCGTTAGTCACGCACCGCCCCAACGTCACCTTCCCGCCCACTGTCAGATCGGAGGGCAGCGGCGCGCATGCTTTAAATGTCGCAATGGTTTTGCGGCTCCCAGGTTTTTGTTTTTTCTTCGGAAACAGGTCCAAGTGGCTCTTTTTGTCTTAAAGGTTGCAGACCCCTGCTCTGGTTAAAGGAGGACCATTTACAATGAAACTCACTTAAGCCTCTCTTCCTTCTGGTGTCCCCTGCAGGCTGCATGAGGGATGTCCGCCTGAATGGCCAGCCTCTTCTTGTGGATGGCAAAAGCACTGAATACAGCTTTATTGTGGAGCAGCAGGGCATCACCATAGGTTGCCATTCCAGCTCTTGCAGCAGTCAGCCCTGTTACAGCCCTTTCCACTGCGTAGACCTTTGGAGGAAGTATGAGTGCAGGTATACATACCCTGGCCTTGCTTTGTTCTTTTTTTCCCTTTTGAAATCTTTTTCCTTTTGTAAAATCAACTGGTTGGCCACGGTGAGAACAGAATGCCAGCCTAGGTGGCCCATTGGGCTGATCCACTAAGGCTCTTCTCTCATATCTGTGGAAGGAATCAAGCCAGCAGTAACCCTACCATATGTAGCAACCGAATGTAAATGTCCCTTGTTAAAGTCTTTTTGCTGCAACACCAGTGTGCATGAGCTCCTGCACACAGACAAGAAAGGAACCTTTCTACATGCACCCAGAGAGCTTTGCATTTTTTGCTTTAGTTGGGAGCTGGGACTAGCTTACTTTCTGGGACATCATCTGTTCCCGAGAACATTTCCTGCCGTCGTTCCAGATTTTGTGATAACCGTTCTAACTCGTCTGTAGAGGGCATCAACATTGATGCAGGAGCAGGCAAGCACTGGCTTAAGGGGGCTGGAGAGCATTGCACCACTTTTGAAAAAAAACTCCATTCCCATCCCTTGATTTTAGAGGGGCACCAAGTAGTCCAGGGTCCTTATTGGCCTGCACACATCACCAAGGGACCACAGGAAGTGTTGCTTCTGGTCCATCGTTTCAGGAGCACAGCCACACAAGATAGGCGCTCCTCCCAGGCGATCTGTTTATTCTGCATCGATCCTGGTTTGCTGGCACAAAGCTTACGCTGCGCCTGGCCTTCATTGAGCATGCATTCCGATTCATTTATGTGGCAGTTCTGTAACAATGAACAGTCACACTGCTTTGCTCGTGGAGCAACTTTCAGTGCATTTTCCCTATCAGAGTCCATTTGCCGTTCCTATTAATTGGGTTTGTTGTGCTAGGGCATGGGTAGGCAAACTAGGGCCTGGGGGCCAGATCCGGCCCAATCGCCGTCTAAATCCAGCGCGCAGATGGTCCGGGAATCCGCGTGTTTTTACACGAGTAGAATGTGTCCTTTTATTTCATAGAATCATAGAGTTGGAAGAGACCACAAGGGCCATCGAGTCCAACCCCCTGCCAAGCAGGAAACACCATCAGAGCACTCCTGACATATGGTTGTCAAGCCTCTGCTTAAAGACCTCCAAAGTAGGAGACTCCACCACACTCCTTGGCAGCAAATTCCACTGTCTAACAGCTCTTACTGTCAGGAAGTTCTTCCTAATGTTTAGGTGGAATCTTCTTTCTTGTAGTTTGGATCCATTGCTCCGTGTCCGCTTCTCTGGAGCAGCAGAAAACAACCTTTCTCCCTCCTCTATGTGACATCCTTTTATATATTTTAACATGGCTATCATATCACCCCTTAACCTCCTCTTCTCCAGGCTAAACATGCCCAGCTCCCTTAGCCGTTCCTCATAAGGCATTTAAAATGCATCTCTGGGTTATTTGTGGGGCATAGGAATTCGTTCATTATTTTTCCTTCCCAAAATATAGTCTGGCCCCCCACAAGGTCTGAGGGACAGTGGACCGTCCCCCAGCTGAAAAATTTTGCTGACCCCTTCACTAGGGCAACAGGGTGCCCCTATCTACTTTAATTATGCAAACCTGAATTCCTGGCATATGCTTGAATCCCTCCCGCAAAATAGTGGAGCCTGGAGACATCCAGAGACAAAAGCAGCTCAGGTGGGACCCAAGAGGTACCTCCTGTTATTTCAGCCACTGGCTCTGCTCGCTCCCCCTAGGGAACTTGTGGTCCCACGGCAAGGGATTTCCGATCCTTCCTTTGCATTTATAAACATTGCAAAATAACGGAGCGGCTTCATGTTTTCTCTTTCATGAAAACGGTGGGTTTCTCTTCATCCAGGTGCCCAGCTGGGAAAGTGGAAGTGATGGATAATCTCACGGGCCTGAAACAGTGCACATCGTCACCCTGCGGGCACTGGAACTGCAGGAATGGAGGGACCTGTGTGGCCCAGTCCCGAGACAAATACGTCTGCCAGTGCCCTGAAGGTTATAAAGGGAAATGGTGCGAAGTCGGCCCCGTGAAAGCTGGAAGACCCGTGGGGCTCAGCTCTGGTTCCATCTTGGCTATCAGCATGTGCCTGCTTGTTTTTCTAGGTAGGAAAGTTTCACCTCTCTTGTGCTACAACATAATTCTGTATTGAAATGAGGACACTTAGCAATGCCTCTGCCTTCCTGTACTGCTTTAACAACTGTTAGTAAAAGATACTCCATGGAGATCTGGCTACATTCTTCCTTCCCTCGCCCCAGTTCTTCCCATCTCCCCATCTATGTCTTCAGTAGTTCTTGGTCAAGATTGGCACACATGCTAGACAAAACGGAAGCTTATCTACATTGTTTTGAATATATATGGCAGGCCTAGTCCCACTGCTCCTCTGTGCACCCCGTAAAATTCCCTGCCCTGGTGCTCAGATCAGCACTGGGCAACTGGGTCCAAGACCTGGCATTTACATTTCCCACAGGACCCCAGAATGCTGCTATGGTGGGCACTGTGGGCAACCACTGTAGGGAAAGAAAGGGCCAGTGGGTGTGATTCTACTCCCCTTCTGTGTGCATTTGGATAACAGCTGAGCAGTCTTGCTAAAGCTGGTTGTGTACCCAGGGATCCCCTTCTTTGGCTGCTGTGTTCAGTGGAGCTCCACAGATGCATGGGACTTGCCAGCGAGAGATCCACACTTGAACCTCCAAGGCTGCCTCCCTGCATTTAACCCTGTGCTTAGGACTTTGAAAACCAAAATGCAAAACTGAGCTCAGCTTTGAATGAATTGTTAACTCGGGAAGGATAAAAATGAGCCCGAGGATCATGTGCATTGCCTGGAGGAAAGGCAGGAAATAAAGCAAAATAAAAGCCTCCCTCAAATGGTCAGCTTGGATGGTGATATTTCTGCTGATATAAGCACAAGCTATTTATTCATGTTTTTGCAGCCCCTTTGCTTCTCTCTTTGGATGTGGGAAGAGCCAGGCTGGATCAGAGCATCCTGATTTCCATAGCAGCTAGCCAGATGCCTGTGGAAAGTACACAAGATGAGGGCAATTGCTGTCTCCCACTATTGTTCCCCAGTGACTAGTATACAGAGACATGCAGAGTTTCACCCTGGAAGTAATACCGTATTTTTCGCCCTATAGGACACACTTTTCCCCCTCCAAAAATGAAGGGGAAATCTGGGCGCGTCCTATGGGGCGAATGCAGGCTTTCGCTGAAGCTTGGAGAGCGAGAGGGGTTGGTGCGCACCGACCCCTCTCACTCTCCAGGCTTCAGGAAGACATCCGCAGCCTAGGCAGCCCTATCTAGGCTGCGGATAGTAGCCTGCTTCCGGGAGCACCGGGCGCGCTGAAAGCAGAGCTCCCGGCGCTTCGGGAACACATCCGCAGCCTAGGCAGCCCTGTGGGAGTTCCCGCAGGGATATCTAGGCTGCGGATAGCAGCCTGCTTCCTGGAGCGTCGGGCGCCCTGAAAGCAGAGTGCCCGGCGCTTCGGGAACACATCCACAGCCTAGGCAGGGCTGTCTAGGCTGCGGATAGCAGCCTGCTTCCCGGAGCGTCGGGCGCCCTGAAAGCAGAGTGTCCGTTGCTTCGGGAACACATCCGCAGCCTAGGCAGCCCTGCGGGAGGTCCCGCAGGGATGTCTAGGCTGCAGATAGCAGCCTGCTGCCCGGCGGGCGGGGCGCCCTGAAGCAGAGCGCCCCGTGCTCTGGACAGACATCCGCAGCGTGGGGAGCCCTGCAGGAGTTCCCCGCAGGGCTCCCCATGCTGCGGTTAGCAGCCTGCTGCCCGGTGGGCGAGGTGCCCTGAAGCAGAGCGCCCCTCGCGCCGGGCAGACATCGGCCAGTCCCACAGCTCGGGGGACAGCAGGGAGGCGCAGCGCCGCCATCCTGCTGTTCCTCGACCTGGTTCGGTTTCCCCGACCTGCTTTTGGGGGTGGGGGGAATAAAAGAAAATTTTTTCCTTTATTTCCCCCCCAAAAAACTAGGTGCGTCCTATGGGACGGAGCGTCCTATGGGACAAAAAATACGGTATATAGCTATAGCAACTATTAGTCATTGAACAAGCCAAGATATATTAAACCAAATTCAAACCGTGATTTAATATCCTGACTTGTTCTGAAGCTGGCACCAATAGTTTCATGATTTAGATGAAATGGGAAACTATGGTCATTTACAGACTTCCTCATTTCATCGTGGTTTTCAACAAGGGGAGAGGAAGGAAGGGGCTGCACGCATGAGTAAAAGGTTCATGTGCCTCAGCTTAAGTCAAGTTACGAGCATACAAATGCGGCCACTGTGTACATGTCTCAGAAAAGTAATGACTCAATTTATAATACCACTTTAATCTTCATTAAAACAGTGTTTTACTTACTTTGGGTATCTTATTTACTCAGGATTGGTGAAAGGCCAGAGACTGGCCAAAATGCCCTCTATTTAAATGTCCTAGTGGATTCCTGTAGGTAAGTAAAATACCCTTTTAATGAAGCTTGATGTTAAGATATAGATGATTCATTACACTCCTGAAAAATGTACTTTTGTTTAATTGACCCTTAAATTAAAACACGGAATTTCCTCCATACGAATATAAACCTTAAATGCTTTGCTTTTCTTCTTTATGAATAGTATACAGCTATGCTCTGCAGGTTGAAGGCTGCTCATAACCAATGTTTCTTTTTTCTTTCTTTCTTTTTCCTTCCTCAGGTTTATTAGTTTCCTATACTGTGTGGAGTCAGTGGGGGAGATCAAGGTTTCGGAAAGGAGGAATTTACCACATCCCTGAGGAACACGAAAGCTGGGAAGATGTTAGAGAAAACATCTTCAATTATAACGAGGAGGGTGGAGGGGAGCATGACCTGGTATGGTTTTGCATGACCTGGTATGGCATCACGACGGCATTTTAAATTCCTTAATAGGCCAGATTCAAATATGCATCAGAGAAATAAAAAAGAAGTAAAATAAACATTTTGAAGGCATGATTGCAAACTGTTTTGTCAGGGGAAAAGTTTCGTAAATGAAATACTTAACCATAGCTAAAGCATAATGCTGTCCATGTTTACTCAAAAGTAAGCCCCACTGTGTTCAGTGGGGATTACTCCCTAGTGTGCAGGTTTAGGACTGCATAAAATTAATATTTATTTATTGCTTTCAAGTTTTGTTTACAAAGCAGTTTACAATATGAATAAGAGTGGGGGGGGGGGAGAGATAAGAAAAGAGTGAATATAGGGGAAAAGATAATCGGGGTAAAATGCATACAATAAAATCGGGGTAAAATACATACTTCCCCCCAAAAAATGTACTCTCCAGACAAAAACATTGCAAAGAATATTTGTGCTTCCAGTTTTTTTAATTAGTTTTTATTACTGTTATTGTGTTACAAAACAAATCTTAGTTACATTCTTACAAAACTGGAAGAGATTAGAAATTACAGTTGCATAATGCAGCCCCTGCCAAGCTGTATGCAGCTTACCTGACCAGGTTACTGAAGTCCATCCTTTATAAGCCTCTTGCTGCGAGGTTCCAAATAGAACAGGTTAATTGACTAGCAAAGCATGGGCTGTGGGTTTGATACAGGAAGTATGCCATGAAAGTTTTAAAAAACCAAACTGGGAGGCTGGGAATGGGTGGGTCAGTGAGGAAATAAGTGTCACAACCACTTCCAGAATTGTAATGGGAAAGAGATGTTGCCTTTGTGATAAGACCCCCTTTGCCCTTGATTTTATCCCTGATGCCTATCCCTCAAATATTCTCATTAACATTGATTTTAAAAACCCAGACCCTGACTTCTTAGCATCCTGGACCACATTCACCAGCCCAGACTTATTTGTCTGAGGTAAACATTGAGTTCCCATAGACCTCCCTTGTGTTTCACGTCTCTCCCCTTTTTGTCATTGTCACTTTCCTTTAGGGTGTTTCACATGAACCCCTCCACATGGAAGGGATCATCATAGAGCCTTACCTGTCACTGCCACATTCCCCTGAAGTTTTCATGTTCAGTTGAAATTGGAAGGAGTTCTACCTGTGTACATCTACATGTGGGTACAACTCTTCCTGATGCCACTGAACACACGGATGTTACAGAGTGTGGTGGTAGTAATGCACAAGTGTGCTAACCCACACAGACCCTCCATGTAGTCCTTTACTGCACATTTATGTGAATTCCCCTTTGAGTACTCCAGGGCTGGCTCAGGGGATGATGAGGTGTGCTTCTGAGGAGGCTTCAAGATGGGTGAAGGGCCCATCATCCCACCATTCTCCTTTTGTATGGAGCCCTCCCCCTCCCAGTGGCAGCACGAGAGGATTCTCAGTTTGCGTGACCTGCTTCTTCCAGGTTAAGAGGGCCAGGGTTGCCTTGTCTGAGCGCCCCCCAAAATCCAAGAGCCGGGTCTGGAGTACTCGCAAATTTTATTGGTCGCCACATTTAAAAGAAGAGATAAAACTGAATACAGTACTTTCAGCTGAGGCTAAACCAACTCTGAGTACAAAAGGTACTTGACACTGTCTCTCCTGTCTTGTGTTTAATATTAATTAGCATTAACTTCTTAAAAAACTGGCGTTGTGCATTTTAACTGTGTTGTTTCTCTGGAATCAGCCAGAGGTCTTGCTCTAGGACTGACGTTTTGCCAAAACGTTCCCTCATGAGAAGTCTCTGAAAGCTATTTCATATAATAAAAATTTCTTAAGAGTTTGATCTTCATGTGGGGAAAACTATATACACTGTAAATTAAGAGGTCTGGCAGGAGTGGTTCTCCCCAACCATCAACACATGAAGTTTGAGTCTGTATGTTCATTGGCTAGTAAGTCTGTGGACCTACAGAAGGGAAGCAGAAATCTTTAAGAAATTCTGTATGACCTGACCTTGATTGTATGTAGAAGTGTGTATTTGGTGGGTGGGGCTAAGGGTTAATATGTGAAGCACTGCCATTTATTTGACTGAGTTTTTGAGAATCAATGGGATTCAGTAGATAAAGCAGCCTTTCCCAAACCAGTTCTTTCCTGATGTTTTGGACCACAAGTCCCATCACTTGTGACCATCAGCCATGCTGGCTGTGGCTGATGGGAGTTGGAGTCCTACAGCTTCTGTAGGCCACCATATTGGGGAAGGAGAGATGGACTTGGATCTGGAAAACTCCCAATGCAAAGTCCTCCTTCCTCTACCATGGTCTGAATATGGCCTTGAGTAAGTCCATCATCTTACTACCATGGTCACCATCTTTCAAACAGGACAAATAGTGACTGACGTCCCAGGGCACTGGGTTAGAAAACAGAGTAAAGACTTGAAAGTGATGAAAAGTGTGATAAAATAATTAAAGGTAGTAATTTTATTTGCTTAATGTTTCCTTTCCATTTCCTCCCTAGAGTGCTTATAATATAGACGCATTGAAGCAACCTCTACAAAGTATACCTCATCTTTCCTCAGGAAACACTGCTTCACTCCTCAGATCACATTCTGGACCACAAAGAAACCCACTTGTGAATCACGCATGCCTGCAAGAATCTTCTTTGGTCCCAGACCTCAAATATTATGTGTCTCAAATACAACAGGATGCAGACAAAGATTTGCAGAGCCTTCCAGCTGATACTGTTCAAGTTTATTGTCGAGAGTGGCAACACTCTTTGAGTGGAAGCTTGCATTCCTTGGACCTCTCCAGCATAGAGGAAGATCTAAATTATAATTATCTCCAAGAATGGGGACCAAAGTTTGTAAGGTTGAAAGAGCTCTATGAACTTCCAACTGAACAGTTGTAAAACGTGGGAGACAGGAACCTAGCACATTGCTGTGTGATGGATCCTACTCCTAGGAGAGCGCACTTCAAAAACATTTTAGTATTTTATTTAACAATCCAATTTTGGTTCTATTTATTCATGCTGGTTATTTGGGAACAGTAGTGTGGTTGATCTCCTCACCTTCCCTTAAATTATCTGTATACAGTATTTTAGTGTCTGTTGTACAAATAACGTTAGAGAGATATTTGTTGTGAAGCTTTGAAATGCTTTGAAATGAAGGAATTCTGTAGCACTGAAGAGTAGCCTTTAAAGTATCTGTAACGTGTGAATCTTTAGTAGTAATCTAGATGTGCAAGTAAATTTCCGCCATATTGTATTATTTAATCCTCTTAATGCTAAATGTTTTATGTAGATATTGTGTAGATATTGTAAAATACATTTGTTTACTTGTCCCTCTCTTTTTGTACTTGGGCGTCAATAAAATCTTCACTCATTTTTCTAAATAAGGGGAAGAAAATAACAGTTGGGCGGCAGCAGGAACCACAAATAAAATGTAGAATTAGTATAGAATTAACCCACAGCCCCCCATGGGCATATGGGAAGCACTTCTTTGAGTGGTGGGTCTGATGCTGTTGGGCTTGCCTGTGAATGATTTGATACCAAAGGGCATTGTTCCTTCTAGAGCCTCCCGCCTATAAGTTTGGGTGCTAATTAGGTTGATTCCTGTGTGAGAGCCAGAAGCAAGCAGAAGGGGTGTGTATGTGACTAACCCAGATTCTTGCAGAGATACGGAGTGCTGGGGAATGGCCAGCTGGTGAGAACATACAAGCCAACTTCTTTGGCAATCACTCATGGCCGAGTAAGATTGTCTTCCATGAACACGATCTTAACAGTGAGTCTGTAAGTGACTACGGAGGCCAATTCTGGTTCCACACATCCTTCCACAGTGGAGCGCTTACAGGCCAGTGTTTCCCAGTTATCAGTGTTTATACCGCATTTTTAAAAGATTTGCCTTGAAAGAGTCCCTCTTTTGCTGACCACCAGCATTACACTTTTCATTTTTAAGTTTGGAATAGAGTAGTTGCTTTGGAAGGCTTCCATTGCCACATACAGAGGATGCTTGATGGGTGGGAACGTGGTATTGAGCTCACCTGTTGTGCTGAGCACTTCACCTGGAGGAAAGAGGGAAAATTAGAAAAAGGCTGCAGGTACCTGGGTCAGAGAGAGCAGATGGTGAACCACCATTACCAGGGTCCTGGGGAAGTGTGGTGGGCAATAAATGAGGGAGTAGACGTTTGTAAACTGCTCAACTCTCGCCCACCTGTCGGTGCTGTTGCTCAATGTCAGCTCAGCCCACTATAAAAATCCTCCGCGATTGGATAGTGGAGACACAGCTGATCCGTATATTTGCAATCAGGCGGTGTAGAAATGATAAGACACATCTCTGCAACTTATCTCAAGGGATAGTGCCAAGATAATGCGCAGGATTCCACCGTCTTAAACACACACACACATGCATAAATGCTCCAGCTCCCCCCGGGATTAACAATCCATTAAACCTTTTCATCCGCCGCACAGCTACCCCGGGAGAAGCTCTACCGGTTGAATTACTGCTTCTCGCCGCGCACGTGCGAGTTCTGCGGTCCTGAGTGGAATCCTGCGCGAGCGAGCAAGCAAACGAAAGGCACTATGCTTAGGCGAGCGGCAACGGAGGCGGAGGCAGCCGGAAAGCGACGAATCGCTTTCCGAGCCCGGCTTGCCGCCGCTTCTGGATTGGCCGGAATCCAACAATCGGGGCGGAGCCAAAGCCCGGCCGGCCGGCTTTCCGTCCCTCCCCTTTCCCCGAGACTGGGCGGGCGGGATAAGAGCAGGCGGCGGCCATTTTGTTTGGTGGCGGGAGGCGGAGGAGGAGGCGGAGGTGTTTGCCTGTGAAGGGTCAGAGGCAAAGGTGAGGAGGGCGAAGGGGCTGCCGCGTCGCTGGGCTCCAGTGGTTGTGGGGCGGAGGGGGTGCTCTGAAGGGATGGGGTGTTTAAATAGGTGGCGTGCGGTCTTGCAAAATAAAAGGGGTGCAAAGGAGGAGGCGCTGGAAGATGTGCCGCAGGACCCGCAGTGTGTCGCTTTGCACCGCTGCCGTGGCCCCTCCAAACCGGGGTCTGGATGCAGGAATGGTTGGCCCCCCCTCGTATGTGAGATGCAACAGGGTGGTAGCCAACACACACCTGAAAGGTGACGCTTCTATGCAAAGCTCACTGTTTGCAACGTTTGCAACGTTTCTACGTGTATCCGTGTCAGGTGATAATAACAGCTCTAGTGCACCTGGGGAAGACAGCTCCGGTGCACAAAAGCAAAGGCCTCAATGAAATCCTTTTAAAAACCAAAAAAAAGAGTCACTTCATGTATGTTTTTTAATGAGGGCCTCTCTGTTGGTTTTCATGTAAGGATGCAGGTGAAATGGAAATGGAGCCTAATGAGAAGCGTTTATTGTTGTGAACCGCCCCTGAGATCTATGGATGTTTGGCTGCAGACCAATCAATAATTAAATAGCTGTTTGTTTGTTTTGCATTTTATTTATTTTGCATTTGTTTTGATGGTTCTGGGGTGTTTTTTTTTCGTACAAACAAACAAACAAGATATCCGTCCCCGCTCACCCCGGATCCCCATTTGTTGTGTTTGTGTTGTGGATCTCAGTGAGGTTTAGATACTCTGCAGTAGTAGGAATATATTGCACTGTATGGAGCAGCCATGTTCTGTTATGATGTTGCTTTTAAATCTGGTGCAGCTGCTGGCCCAGCAAATGCTTGAAGAAAGGGAAAGAAACTGCAGAGAGGAAGATGAGTGCAGAAGCTGCTGACCGGGAGGCCGTCACTTCAAGTCGACCTTGCACACCTCCCCAAACATCCTGGTTTGAGTTTTTGCTGGAGGAGTCTCTGCTGGACAAACATCTGAAAAAAGTTTCGCCTGGTTAGTAATATCAAAAAATCTACAGAGAACAAGAGAGCTTGACTGTGTTGTTTCTGATGGAATGGTTAGGATTCTCCTTAGTTATATGTATAGGAATTCTTTTGCTGTGAGCTAAATTTGTTACTTGTCATTTGAATGTGGCTGTACAGTTAAGCTGCTTAAATCCCATTGAAATCAGTGGCATTTTAGCCTAAGGGAATGCCACGTATTATGAATGTGTGAATGTTTAGCAACAAATATATAAAAGGTATCATATTGAATAGAAATAGGGCAAACATTTGCAAGCACACATCATAAACATAGCCATGATTGGTTACAGTGTTCATTTGGTGGTAGACCTGAGTTTGTGTCTGTGTGATGTGTGAAAGGGCCATAAATGCAGGGTTGTAATCTTCATCAGTATTAAATAATCAGACAAGTTTGTTTTCTCTAAATAAAAAGTCATCGCTGCACGTTCATCCTGGAAAGAATGCTGTTTGCTTTGTATTGGTTACCTCTTTTTCTCTAGCATTTTCATCCAGATCAAACTTTTCCAAACCTGTCTTTTCTGCCCAGTAGATCCCTCACCTGTTCAGCTAATCGTTCAGTTTTTGGAGCAGGCTTCCAAACCTTTGGTGAATGAGCAGAATCAGGTCCAGCCTCCACCTGATAACAAGAGAAACCGCATTTTAAAATTGCTTGCTCTGAAAGTTGCAGCACATTTAAAGTGGGATTTGGATGTACTGGAGAAAAGGTATCAGTGGACTTCTTGGTTAATGTTGTTAACATATAATCAATGGGGAACTTGCAGCTCTTGGGAATTGTAGACCAGAAAAATCTTATTATCTCCCACCTTTAGCCATACTGTCTGGGCTGATGGGAGTTGTAGTCCAACATCATCTGGAGGGTCCCAGGGTTTAGACAGCTTTCATTTTTATTTTTATTTTTACATATTTTGTGCACGTTCTCTCTGGTTTTTATTGTTTTTGTTGTCTTAGAGGAGCACATGCTAATACAAATGTATGCTTTAAAAAGCACCTACAGTGCTATATTAATAATTATTAATCATGATTCAGCAAGCCTGCTGAAAGTAAACAAGTCTAGTCAGGGCCTGCATGGGAGAACACTTGGAAACCTGATGTATGCTACCTTAAGTTGTATTGCTTTAAGGAAGCTTTGTAACGAAGTACCATTCAGTAACTTCTGCAATCCTTGGTCTTTTATTCAGTTTATCGGTTCCTGTATTGAACATGCTGCTGAACGAACTGCTGTGCATTAGTAAGGTTCCTCCAGGAACTAAGCATGTAGATGTAGACCTTGCCAGTTTACCTCCAACCACAGCAATGGCTATACTACTCTACAATAGATGGTGAGAACGTCATTGTTTGAGTGTCATTGATGTAATTCAAATATGGAGACAAGTGTTAAGATTAAATTAATCTTGATTATATTGCTTAAACTAAACTGGTCTAATTTGATAGTCCTTTGACAAAAATGTTGTATGCACATTGGTTTGCAGTTTTCTTTGAGATTTAAACCAGCAGTTGTAATAAATCATTATTTTCAATGTGTACGTAGATCCCTAACTATAATATTATTTTGTAACTTACATAAAAGATCAAGGAAAATTATAGGGATATACTGTCAAGTTATTGAATCGGAGGAGAGGTTGACCACAATCCCATTTTAAATGTGGTGTAGAGTCATAGATCTATTTGTTGCCATTTTTCTTGGGTGGGGCATATGCAGTCATGGATAAAGTTTCATATATTTTTCCTTGTAAAATAGCTTTTTGATACGTAGGAGCCATGCAAGAAAAAAGTTGGCAACTTCATGTGCAATACCATACATGATATTTTTTTAGAATCAGATAGGCTATTGGTGCTTTTTGATAACTTGTGACTATCACACTTTGAGTGCTGTTTTAATGTAGCACAAACTTTTGTTTGAAGCTGTAATAATGGATAGAGATAATAATAATAATAATAATAATAATAATAATAATAATAATAATAATAATAATTTTATTTATAACCCGCCCTCCCCGGCCAGAGCCAGGCTCAGGGCAGCTAACACTAGTAAAATTACAGTAAAAACATAATGGGGGCAAAAAAACAATTTAAAAATCAGGTTGTTTCCATGACTGAACTGTATGCTTATCACTTAACTTTCTTTTAATAGGGCTATTAGGACCATAGTCAAAAGCAGTTTTCCTGTCAAACAAGTGAAACCTGGTCCACCTCAGTTAAATGTGTAAGTTTGTGCATCTGTTTCAGACCCTTACAAACAATCCATTACTCAACTTAACTCTAATTTTAGCAAGGCATAGCAGTGGTTTAACATCGTAGATCATTACAATAAATATTGTTCAGACGTTTAATATTATTGTTTGTTATATGGTCAATTGAAACTTTACTGTATTTTTTTTAAAGGGTGTGTGCGCGTGCTGGTAAACTTTTTTTAAAGAACCCTGCCACTGAATTGATTGTAGCTGAGAATAGGTTCTGGTCCTATTAGAGCAAATTATATCCAGAAAAGTTTTGTAAAATGCCTAAAATTTAAAAACTGAATCAATTCTCTATTACTGAAGTGTTGTTGGAGAAATTTAAAATGCCGTAAACAAAAAAAAAACTTTTGTTTTCTTAAATTCAGAAGATGTAAGCTGTTTTGGAAATCTAAATATAGGGGCATCCGTTTAATATTGCTTTGAAGGTATGCTCATTGTTGCTTTTGCCTTTTTTATTTAGAATGAATCAGATTCAGCAAGAAAAGGAAGTAACAGAAAATATCCTGAAAGTAGTAAGTGCCTTTTTCTTTGCTAGATGTGAATGCGAGTGGATTGACATATTTAAGGAAAAAATGTGGAACTTTGGATCAATGTACTGAATTTAAACCCTTCCTGGATAAATATGGCCCTTCGTAACTTTCTTTTCTTTTCAATAGTTTATTTGCCATAGCATATATTCCAAACATTCTCATGCTCTTAAAAACCATAGAATAACACGTCATGTGCTCCAATCTCATTAAAAGGAAGGAATATATTAAGATGTGAGTGAAAATTAAGATGTGAGTGTATTAACAGAGCAACTCCTCTTGCTTTATTGGAGACACTGGCTGTTAATTTTTGCCCAACCCATGACTGTGTAAATAAATAACTGTCTGCTTTATGAGTTCCTTGCAAGAATACAGTGGTACCTCGCAAGACGAAAGAGTTTTCTGTTTTTTGAGTCGTTCCGCAAGACGAATTTCCCTATGGGCTTGCTTCACAAGACGAAACGTCTTGCGAGTTTATTTCCTTTTTCTTAAAGCCGCTAAGCCGTTAATAGCCACTAAGCCGCTAATAGCCATGCCTCGCAAGACGAAAAAACCGCAAGACGAAGAGACTCGCGGAACGGATTAATTTTGTCTTGCGAGGCACCACTGTACTTATGTGTGGGTCCATTTTGTATAAATATGTTGCCATTCTGGCCTGTTTTACCACATTTCCCAGTCCCTTCACATTTAAAGTAATTATGTTGGTGTCAGTACTCATTCTGACAGGTGGCTATTACCGTATTTTTCGCTCTGTAACACGCACCCGACCATAACATGCACGTAGTTTTTAGAGGAGGAAAATCCGTAGGCATGCCACCCGTAGGCATTTCCTCCATAACACGCACAAACATTTCCCCTTACTTTCTAGGAGGAAAAAAGTGAGCGTTATGGTGCAAAAAATACGGTAATTACCCCCCCCCCAATTAAGTTGTTCTGTAAAGTTATTGTCATTATGGCAGATAGCAGTGAGCGACTGCCGTCGCTGTGCAGGCGATGTCGGCAAAGCAGGTTCTTGAACACTAGTTTCTAAGATTTCCTGTGCTAAGGATCTACAGTTCCTGAGTCCCTGATCCACGCCGCTATTAAGTGTCCCATATACTGTCATGGGTGGCGCTGTGGGTTAAACCACAGAGCCTAGGACTTGCCGATCAGAAGGTTGGTGGTTTGAATCCCCGCAACGGGGTGGGCTCCCGTTGCTCACTCCCAGCTCCTGCCAACCTAGCAGTTTGAAAGCACGTCAAAGTGCAAGTAGATTAATAGGTACTGCTCCGGCGGGAAGGTAAACGGCGTTTCTGTGCACTGGTCTGGTTTCGCCAGAAGCGGCTTAGCCATGACCCGGAAAAACTGTCTGTGGAGCAGACAAACGTCGGCTCCCTCAGCCTGTAAAGTGAGATGAGCGCCGCAACCCCAGAGTCGTTCGCGACTGGACTTAGCTGTCAGGGGTCCCTTTACCTTTACACTTCAGACAACTGTAAGTCTGTGTATAGGCTGAATGTAAACTCCCCCCTCTGAATTCTCTTGCAGCTACTGTCCTCAGTTCAATTAATTAGCTTATGTAGGTAACAATTTAAGATTTTAAGGAGGTTTTCTCACCGCTGCTGTAATCGTAGTCTCCATCTTTTTTGTAACTTTCCTGTGACCCTGTTGGTGCCCTCTTATTTGTGGTCTAATTCCGGGTCCATGTTATAAGAAAGAGTTTGTTCAAGGAGGTCGGGGTGGAGAACCTCTGACCTAATTTGGTCTGCCAGGTCATTTTGGCTAAGTCATTTCCACCTGCACCTACACCTTGTGTCATATACGATGTAAGGTATGGGATAGATAAAAACCTGTCTCAGGGATTAGCTGATTGGCAGTGTCTGTAAAACCCTATGCAAAGCACTGTGTGAAATAGTGCTTTAAAGAGGGCTACTGGAGACAACTTTGGGCTAAAAGATCACCTGGTGTCATTTGTGAGGTCAGTTGACGGACCAGTCACACTCTACCTGGAAGGGGGTGGGACACATAATGATCTGGTCTGCCGGACAGATGCAGCTCCCCACCCCGAAGGAAATTTTCTCACGTATGTGTATTGTGGTGCAAGGAACTAGGCCACAAAAGCACAGGAAGAAAGAGCCAGGCTCTTTTTATTTATTTATTTCTTAAATTTATTTGCCACCCTTCATCACAAGATGTCAGGGCTGTTCACAGAATAAAATACAAGATAAAAACACAAGTAAATAATTGAAACAAAAGCAACAATCTTCTCTTCTCACAGGCACATTTAAAGTTGGTGTATAATTTTAATCAGCCAAAGGCCTGGTTGAAGATTGTGATTGAATTCAGTAGGACTTGCTTCTGAGTGAGCATGTTTAGGACTGTGTTGTTACTTCTGAAGTGTGCAAGATAATCTGAACCGGGAGCCAATTAAAGGGTTATTGTTTGGGGTTAAGTAAGTTAGTAAGATCCTATGCTGCTTATGGAGTAAAGGAGAACTTTATGCTAAATATTCTAAATATAATGAACACATTGAATAAATAAGTGGCAATAATAACTGGATACATGCATTTCTTTGGGTCGTTACAGCTAAAAGAACAGGCTGCTGATTCCATTCTGGTCTTGGAAGGAGCACTCAAATTAAATAAAGATCTTTATATTCACACAATACGGACTCTAGATTTGCTAGCCATGGACCCTGGTGTGGTTAATGGAGAAACAGAGAGTTCCACAGCGGGATTCAACATCAGTGCTGAGGAACTGCAGTGTCAGGTATGCTAGACATTTTGCCTGAAAGCATAGCTGCTGAAATGGTGGTGCTTATGATGCAATTCATGATGCCTCAAAGCACCACTATTATTCTATATTCAAGCTTCCTTGATTTACCTGTGGCTTCTAAGCTTATTTCATATTTAATTATTTCATAAATGCATATATCACTTGAATGTATTTTTTTTAAAAAAAATATATCAAAGTGGTTTACAAAAAGTAAGCTTCAAGTATGGAGTCTTACAATTATCTCTAGGCCTCTGTTCCTTTCCCAATTATTACTAAGTTCAATTTGGATATTTTCCAATTGTTGGAAATGGAAGGAAAACCCATATTCAAGCAAATATGTACCACAGAGTCTTCGACACTCTGAGCATAGTCAATCTTTTCCTTCAAGCTTTTCTCAAAGATTGTGGCAGACACAGAGATTTTATATATCTACCATAGTTTTGTTTGTTTAGATAATTTATATCCTGCACTTTCAACATAGATTTATGTTCCCACAGCATAAGAAACAAAAAATATAATTTTGAAAGAAATGCTGCTTGTTTGTGTTTCAGGTCTGCTATGATTTAGGTGCCATCTATTTTCAGCAAGGTTCCACAGATTCTGCTCTTTATGGAAACGCCAGAGAGAAATTTTTTAGAACCAAGGAACTGATTTCAAAGGTAAGTCATTCAACAATAGACAGCTCATTTCAGTTTTTGCATGTGTAACCAAATATTTCACATTCATGCAATGCGATCTAGTGCTCACTTTAACTAGATATATCCTGTTAGCAATTTGGGTTTACCTATTTGGGTTTCCTGATCCTTTGTCTTAAGTACAAGAAAACTGAGTTTTCTATTGGAACATGTAATGCATAATGTTTATACATTTAGGAAATGATTTCATCATATATAGCCTTTGAAGACATTTGTCTTAAATAATGAATTATTTTAAAGTTACTGATAGAAATTGGATATTTCTTACAGATTGGCTCTTCGCTTCATTGCATCATAGATGAAAAAAGGTTAGCTGGTTACTGCCAAGCCTGTGGAGTTCTTGCACCTTCTGACAATACTTCACAGCCATCAACCCCTTACAGTCAAATCCACAGCTGTTTAAGATCTGGCAGTTATCAGGTAAAGGATTTGCAAAGCTTGAATTGCACATCATGTGATCCTTATATTAGTCTGCTTGTTTATTCCTCAAGTAAGGTAAAAAGGTAAACGGTAAATGACCCCTAGGTGGTTAAGTCCAGTCAAAGGCGACTACGGGGTGCGACGCTCATCTTACTTTTCAGGTTGAGGAAGCTGGTGTTTGTCACAGACAGCTTTCCAGCTCATGTGGCCAGCATGACTAAACCACTTGTGGTGCAGCTGAACACAGTGACAGAAGCTAGAACGCATGGAAATGCCTTTTACCTTCCCTCCACAGCAGTACCTATTTATCTACTTGCACTGGCATGCTTTCAAACTGCTAAGTTGGCAGAACTGGGACAGAGCAGAGTGGTTTAGACCAGAGTGCCCCCCGCTTCCCTATTCCGCAAGTATATTATTAGTAGTAAGCAGAATATTATTAAGTAGTCTGCTGTATATAGGAATTGTTATTCTCCTGAGAATAAAAACCAGATAGAACCAAAGCTGTCTCTTTTAATTTTGTATTGTAATCAATTGGTTACATAAATAACAAAAAAAGTTCATTATACTTTTAAAACCTTTTCATATTCTGGTTTTCGCAGCACGCTTTATATATTGACATGTTTTTAAGTTCAAAACAATGAAAAATAACATTTCACATCTGTATAAGTTAATTTAATATCTGTATAAGTTGAGTTGTTGTTGCAGTATCCAGTAAACTGGTTCCAGCTAACTTTGAAACTATTCCGTCTTGGTGTTGGGCCAAATGCCATATATTGTCAAACTGATTCATCTTCTCTCTGCATGTACTTCAGGAACTAGTGAAGATTTTCCTTGAAGATAACCGAACACCCAGTTTACCCGTTCAGTTCAGGCAATCAGTTCTCAGGGAGCTCTCCCAGAAAGCTCAACAAGGGTGAGAAATAACTTGAATGAATCATTCCGATGCACGCTTTGCTTAACAGTTAAGGCCAGGCAGAAGGTATAGATTTCCGAGCAGTTGGCTCGGACCAGTTCTCATGGTTGACAACTTAAAACTCTGAGGTAATTTGGCCTGATTTGCTTGTAGTTCACATTATTTTTAAAATGTTGAACTACTTGCTTTTCATTATTAGAACAGCATTTCAAGCAGGAATTGAATAATCCTAGGTGTCTGGTCCCTACTATTCCCTTAGTGTGAAAAGAATTGAAATGTTTCATTGGTTCAGTGCAGGGCTAACTTGTAAGCATTCAAAATGCATTTGACGACACCCCCCCTAACTAGGTTCGAAGCATACGCTTTCTGTGTTTATTTCTTCCAAAAAAAGAGTTAAGAAGCTGTATTTTATGTTGCCTCATTAGGGAACATCTCCGGGTTATTTGTGGGGCATAGGAATTCGTTCATTCCCCCCCCCCAAAAAAAAATATACTCTGGTCCACCACATAGTCTGAGGGACAGTGGACTGGCCCACGGCTGAAAAGGGTTGCTGACCCCTGGTGTATATCTTTCCACAGTCCTGATGCCACATTCATAATCTCTGTCTTCTATCCTGATGATAAATGTGCTTTGAGGTTTTTTACCATACAAGTGCATAAATTTTATGAAATAAATCAAACAAACAAACAAACAAATAAGAGAATGGCTGGAATGTGAAGGATGAATTGTTTGCCCCATATCTTACTGTCCATTATCAATACCTTTCTCAAACTTGCTTCTGCAGTAGCCCCTTCTGGGCAGTCAAGCTGCATTCTGGAGTGTAAGAACTGTCCCTTGTGTCCCTTTATGTGCTTTTCTTCTATAGCATGTGAACTTTCCGTATTTTTCTAGGAATGATGTCTTGGAAGAAATATGTTTCAAGGTGTGTGTGTGCAACAGTGTTTGTGATGTAATGCAAGGCCGACCAGTCGGTGTCCAGTTTAACCAGCTGTTTCTTAGACCCACCAAAGAAAAAATAGACTTTCTCCTAGAGGTATGGAATTGTCCTCAGTTTTAGGCATATCTGCTTAAACTGTTTTCTAAGTTGCTTTTTAAAGCTACTGAATACAGCTTATTGATCCTAATGCACTTTTTAAGTGCTATGCTTTTCAGTGTTGCATCCGAACTAATGGGTGCTACTTACTTTTAAAATATGTGTTGCTTAGTTTTGTGGCCATGAAATCATTAGCCATTCAGTTATGGTTTTGGGTAGCAGATTGGTTGACTAGATACATCTCCTTACCATGTAATTATTGGTTAGAGTTATCAGACAATTGAGTGTATACACTTAACTGCTTCAGAAGGTACACAACCAGCATCTGGAAGCCACAATACGCAGTATGTTTTCAGATTGCCCTCACCCAAATGAATTAATGTTATGAATGTGAAAAGGTTATCTGCTGGCTAGCTTTAAGTCTGCCTTGACAACTACTTCAGGTAAATATCTGCTCTTTCATGGGATTGATTCAGACATTCAGTAGCATGCAGGGCTGCATTTGTGTAGAGGTGCTGTTCTCATGAACCACCAAATCCATCTGGGACCTTATTACATTTCATACAGTTGTTATAATGTTTTTTCCCTCAGTGGCTAGCATGCTATCTTTATTACTCCTCTTTTGCATACTCTTTTGAGGGAGCTTATGAAAATGCCTATTTTCTGAAGGAGTATACGCAATCTGAAAAAAAAATTAAATGTGTGCTTTTGTTTTAAGCTTACTTAATTTTTCACTTAAGCTCAGTTCAGTATTTCAACTTTGCAGGTATGTTCAAAATCAATACAAGTAGAAAGTGCTTCAGAATCCTCAAAAAGGAAAATGGCCTATTTTCTGAAGTAAGTATGCAATATTAGATTACTTGCAGTTCCCCTTAAAAAGTTGATTAGTATCTTTCATTCAGGGAAGTAGTTAAGTGCTAAGTATATCAGGTCCTAAGATATCATTGGTACCAAGGAAGAAACAACATAATAGTGTTTGTCTGTAAGCTAAATAGGCCTCAGACGTTTTCTCAGCTTCAACAGATTCCCACATGTGCCACTTCTAAAAGGTGGGGTGATAACTGCTGGTGTAATTCGTGGTCAAACCTAAGCTAAATAACTCTTACGTAGAATGCTTTTTGTTCATTGCCATGATCCACTCTAGGTAGGTGATTCAAAAGGCAGTTGTAATTAAGACCTGCTGATTTCCTTAGCCGTTGCTACACAAGATACCAGTGTCTCAACTACCTTTCTCATGTGGTCAGTTGGACACCTGGCATGATTCACTTGTAAACGCAGTGATTAGTAAATAGCCCCTTGTTTAAAAACATCTTTGAATGTATATTCCAAATGTTATGCCACTACAAACTACACAAAGTGCTGCAATTTCTCTTTCTGCTAATCTTTGCTTAATGAGACCTTTGATTGTTTTTTACAGAAATCTCTGTTTGGGTTTGGAAGACCTCCAACTTGTCTTCATGATTTCCTCCCACGAGCTCTTCATAGCGTTGCTGAAAGATGATGAACGAAAGCTGCTTATTGATCAAATGAGGAAAAGGTCGCCTCGAGTCAACTTAGGCACTAAGCCTATAACTTCATTTTATGATATTCCAGGTTATTTCCCTCCCCCCTAAAATATTCCTTGATAGCTTTTTTTCTGAAGACAAATGACAGTCCTGCAGTAAGTTAAGCCCTGTGCGAAGAAGTAATCGGCTTATGCAACAAGTTGCTATAGTATGTGTTTTGGCAGTTATTGTAAATTCCTGTTAGCCATCATAGATGGCTAACATTGCAACCTGCATATTCAGAAGCCATGCACTTCTGACTACCAGGTGCTAGGGGTTTCAGCTCAATATGGGATATCAACAGGCCTGCAGTTCACTACTCAACCTGCGATAGTTATCTCCCTGGCAAGCATCTGAGTGAAAAATCTAAACTGCACACCTGTAGCCAGTAGAGTACTGTTGCTTGCTGCGCTCTGGCTTGAAAGAGTTAAGATAATGGGACTAGTCGGTGCTAGGTTGTGAAGATGGTGCTATTGTCTTTTGCTTTAAGGGCTACTGGCCCTTCAGGGCAGAAATGAGAGTGGTAGAACCAAGCATACAATCTCTCAAGGTGCTCCTGGGAGCAGGAAAGAGATCTTTCTGCTTGCCTTCCCAGCTTAATTCAGGGAGGCACAGAATTGGACTTACATGGCTTTCTGAGCTGCAGCTAGGATGACCCAAATTTACTTGGGAGTTGAGTTGGAGAGCTTAGAGCAGGAAAGAGGCATCATCTTGGGCATTATGTGAAACAGTGGGATATTGCTGTCATGCCTTATTTCTGAGACTGAGATTCTCTTTGAGACTATTTATCGAGCCCAAGAGTCTATTCGTTTATTGTTGTAACCCAATGCAGAATTTTCATTTTCCCTGTCTTGAAAAGTATGACCAAACACAGTGTGGATGTGTGGGTGGTAGGTACAGAAGTGTAACGTTTTTAGGGAATCCAAAATTAATGTGTCTTGAGGGCTATGACTACAAAGAGTCTTGATGCCCCCTGAAGGTTCCTGTGCATGTCTGTGTCTACGTATGGCAATGACATTAGCACTGTACATTCAAACATTTATATGGTGGATAGCATTAATTAAAGTGATTTCATTTTGGTGTAAAATAAAAGCATCTTTAGTTGATCCATCTTTTCTTAAAAATGTCAATCTTTTGTCTGTTGCCTCCAGTTAGTTGTAGCTTGGTTCAAGGAAAACTCAATATAATAAATTGCTCATTGACCTCCGTGATACTTTCTCTCCCAGCCTCAGCAAGTGTGAATATTGGTCAGCTTGAACATCAGCTTATATTATCAGCTGATCCCTGGAGGATCCGCCAAATTTTAATTGAATTGCATGGCATGACATCAGAACGCCAGTTCTGGACAGTTTCTAACAAGGTACTTTTAATTTTTTGACTACCGTATTTTTCCGTTTATAAGACACCCCCATGTATAAGATGGCCCCTATTTTGGGGGACTAAATTTAAAGAAAATGAGGGGAGATGGCCCAAAGTTGTTGAGCTTTTTTTAGGGAGAATTGCATGAGCACAATCACCCCAGTAGGGCTGTTGCTAGGGGTTGGCAAAGTGGGCAGCCGCTCCCCACACACCACTGTAGGCAGAGGAAGCTCCTTAGAGCACACGCTTCTCACAGCAGCATGGGGGAGGGAATTGCACACCCACCAACCAGCTGGCAGGCTGCATTATCTGTGTATAGGAAAACCCCAGTTTTTTCAGATGATTCTTGAGTCAAAAAACCTCGTCTAAAACATGGACAAATACGGAAAATTGTTTAAATGTGAGCTATATTACAGTTATTGATTTCTGTGTTGTTGCTTTTTCTTAGTGGGAAGTGCCAAATGTTTACGGCAATGTAATCCTAGGGATCAAAGATAATTTGACCAGGGATTTGGTCTACATCCTTATGGCAAAGGGGCTACACTGCAGTACAGTCAAGGTGAGGTAATCATTATCTTGCTAATAAGAATCTTGCCAATTAACATTATGGAATGCTACTAATAACTATTACTAGGACTGAGTATTATGTTGTTGGAGATTAAGCATGTGGGATTTTTTTAAAAAAAGATGGTGCCACTTTCCTATTCGCCGTGGTTGTTCCCTTCACTGTGATGTCCGGTGTCTTGGTCTTAGGCCCCAAATGGCATATTTGAGTTGCACATAAAGCCACCAGCATTATGAGAGGGAAATGTGGCTGACTTGTAATTTTAGGCTGTGCACCTAATTTGCTCTATGTTCCTTTTGCCTGAAGACTACTGGCCTTTCACATGGGGTGGGATAGGTTTGTGGATGGGTTTCCCACTGTATATCAGCAATAGGTGCTCTGGAATTGTTCTGCATTTTCTGGGAAGATCTATTCTCACAAATGAGAAAGAGGGGTAGCTGGCTCCATAGCCTGCATTGCTGCGCATAGCAAGGCAATTGTAAGCATGAAAACATTGTGCTCCATGCAATATTTAGATTTTTTAAAAAACTACAACTTTTACTTTCCTTATTTTCTATGGGTTGATTTCAGTTTATATAGTTCAAAATGTAATAATTTTAAAAGCCTACTAGCCCTTTAAGACAGGATGGAGATAGTCATGTGATAGACAGTCATGATATGCAGCACAGTGATCTCCACAGGGTATGGGGGCCATTGATTTTTATCCCAGCCTTCTTAGCAGCAACCAAAATCAAGAATGTGGAATTTAATTCTTCCCTTTGCCTCCACCAAAACAAACCACCACTTTAGCAAGCGTATTGCATTATGTGCTTCTGTAGGCTAAATGTTTTATTACAGGACTCTGGACTTTTTGTTGTAGTACATGAATGTAGCTACTGTCATCGCTCCCGCCCCCCCCCCCAAAAAAAAACCACACACACACCATCATACATGCAAACTAGAAGAGAAATAGGCAAACTCCTCACACTAATAATTATTTATTTATTTATTTATTTATTTATTTATTTATTTATTACAGGATTTTGTCCATGCAAAACAGCTTTTTGCTGCTTGCCTTGAACTTGTGACAGAGTTTTCTCCAAAGCTACGCCAAGTCATGCTGAACGAGGTGCTACTTTTGGACATTTATTCCCATGAAGCAGGAGCAGGGCTTTTGGGAGAAACACCCCCCTCTAACCTGATCAGCAGAGTTCGAGGTTACTTAGAAATGAGGGTTCCTGGTAAGAATGCTTGGCTAATTATGTGAGAAAACTTCTTCAGAAGCTTAGGATCAGAGGAGGGGAAATACTCCACAACTCATAGATATTAGCTTGTAATCAGAGTGAATGATTTTACCTGTATTCTCCAGTCCTGGTGCTTGCGGGAAGGATGTCAACAGGATGCTGAAGTAACATTGATGCGCTTCGATCTTCAATCTGCTGTCAATTTTAATTATATTTAAATGTTTTAACGGATTTCAACTTCTTAATGATAATTTTAATGTTTCTTGTAAACAAATGGCTTAGAGGTTTGACTGCAATACTGTGATATATAAATTTTCTCAAACAAATAAACATTGTATGCTTGTAAACATATAAGATGTTAAAAGTATCTAATCAGTTGCTCTTTAAAAATATTGTTTAGATATTCCTCTTCGACAAGTTGTAGCAGAGGAATGCGTTGCCTTTTTGTTGAACTGGAGGGAGAATGAGTACTTAACGATGCAAGTTCCTCTCCCACTGGTTCAGACCAATCCTTACGTGAAGGTAAGACCTGTTTCGGAACTGACTTACCTGTTATTCTATTCAAATGCATCCCAAATTAATGGAACTTTATTTTTCAACAACATGTGCTTTAACTCCTCTGTCTAGATATAGATACACACACACACACACACACACACACACACACACACACACACTGCTTTTTTCTAAAATAATGTTTAGGGGTGCTCTCATTTTGGCTCAAGAAAATCACCATTTGATAGTTCAAATTGGGAAACATAAAAACAGTAAATGGACAAAAGTACAAAGATTCACAAAATGTGGTATGTGCTAAACTTGTTGAAATTCTAAATCCCAAAAGCACGTGTTATATGAGGTGTAAGAGTTTGTCTGCTGCCAGGAAAGAGTAAAACATGCAGAAGCAACTTTGGGTTTCCCTGAAGTAGGTCTCTGGGTTGTGTAGCTGAGGATTTCATTGCCAGATTTGATTTCCTAGCTGTAACCAGGCACAGATTACTGGGAAGAGAAACAGCGTGCCTTGAAAGCTTTCAAAGACTGACGGTTCCTTCTTGGTGGTGTGTTTTGCGTAGCTTGGACAGCTTTTGGCTGCAACATGTAAAGATCTTCCTGGACCCAAAGAAAGTAGACGGGCAGCGAAAGACCTTTGGGAGGTGGTTGTACAGATCTGCAGTGTAACCAACCAACACAAACGAGGGAATGATGGCAGAGTGAGCTTAATAAAGCAGAGAGATTCAACGTTGGGCATAATGTACAGGTAAGTTGCTATAGTTTTTTAAAAAATACAACTCAAAGCCAAAATAGGTGTCTTCTGAACATGGGTGTACCTGTAGCCAACGTTAGGAAGAGCTACAACATTGCTCCACCCCTAAATTGAGTCTAATTAAATTAATTATTGCATAGGATTAATTGAATATATGGGTGGGGAGGGGAAAGAATAAACTGGCCTGCTTATTTGAGCCCCTTACAGTTTGTAGCACCCTGTTCTGGGGTTGAAGATATACTTCAGCATTTTGGTTCAGGTCTGATGGTTGATTGTACATTGTAGTTCCTGTTGCATTAAAATTTGCTTTTAAAACCTTTTACAAATAAATGGAATAAATATAAATAATGAATTACTTTAAATAATTGATAACAGTAACCACATGTCTTCTATTATTTAGGAGTGAGCTGCTCTCTTTTATCAAAAAGTTGCGGGTGAGTTTGGAGCTAAAGTTTTTGCAATGGAGACTAACCCAGTAAAAAAAACACTGTTGCAGGGAAATATTTTGAAGGCGGATATTATCTTTTTCTTGAGAAATGTGTTATTTCCTCATCCTTCATTCAAAGGGAGTTGTAACAGGAGATGCATTCCCCTTTGTCAGGTTGAGTTTGCCAAATTCCAGATATACGCTAGAATAAATGTAATAAACCGAAGCAAATCAATCAAACTCCAGAGAGATCAGCAACTACTTCTGTGTGCTCAGTGGACAGTCCCCTTTTTCAAATTGACTCTATTGTTGAGGTTGCTTGTTTTATCATTGATTTAACAAAGAGGCTGCCTTTGATTCCACAAACTGAGAAATACATAGAATGAAAATTGTAGAATCACAGAATTGCAGAGTTGGAAGGGACCCTGAGAATCATCTAGGAATATGTAGCTGTACCATCTGGGGATCAAACCTGCAACATTTGCATTACCAGCACCATGTTCTGAGCTATCCAGGCTTAGCTATATATTGTATATTACCAATAATATGCACCAGACTTTCTAGAAACAACAGGGCAGTGGTAAGAAACAAGCTCCCTGTTCTGAATAGAAGGAATACTACTAGCCCAACCCTAAACATGCAGCTGGCCATATAATTTTTTGCTATGGTGTGGCCCTACAGATAAATAGCTTGGGTAACTTACCTAAGAATTGCTACTTAAATATATTTTCGCAAGTAACTGCAAGAACGCCTGTTCTGTACATTGCCATATTTTAATATGCTGGGGAGATTCGGAAGACAGTTGTTTTAATCAAGCGTGCATTGTAGGCCATGCAGCTTTTTTATTATTTAGACTTGAGAAATGCAAAGAATGACACGCATCTCTTGCAAAATGGTCTTAACCTGTGTGTGAAGTTGTATAATTTTCTACGACATGTAACATCCTTATCAGTAATCTAAGAGGCTATGTATATAGATTTCATTTCAAAGTTGTATAAGCATTTTGAAAGTTTGCAAAGAAAAACTGGATTTCCCTGACACTGAAAAGAAGCATTGTATCATGTACTTTTGTTTTTCCGCTATAGGAGCCTCTAGTTTTGACAACAATATTATCTTTGTTTGTCAAGCTTCATAATGTTCGGGTAAGTGCAGTACTCTCCTTATCATAAATATTTGACTTTGATGTCTGCCTCTCGGACTCATTTCCCATATCATATTCTTTCCTCTTCTAGGAAGACATTGTGAATGATATTACCGCAGAACATATTTCTATTTGGCCATCATCCATTCCTAAGTAAGAAAATTGTTTTTGCTCCAATTATAATTGCGAAATGTGCTTTTCTGGGGATCTGCAGATTGCTTCTTGGTCCTGAGTGTCTTGTTTCAAGGGTTGTCTATGTGTTACCGTATTTTTTGCTCCTTGAGATGCACTTTTTTTCCTCCTAAAAAGTAAGGGGAAATGTCTGTGCGTCTTGTGGAGCGAATGTGTGGCCGATCACTGGCTCCCTTTCTGGCCCCGCCCCCATGCCCAGGCCTCCATTGTTGAATGTTCTGCTGACTGGCTGATTATCTGTCTGGAAACGGCTCCTTTTCTTTTCCTAAAGAAGCTACAGAACTGTGAGTTGAACCCCATAAAACAGGATTTTTTCCCTTTGAAAAGCTCAACAACTTTGAGCTGATCTTCAAAAAAAGGGGGGCTTTTCCCCTCTGCAAAAGAAGCTGCAGAACTGTGAGCTGACCCCCCCCCCAAAAAAACGGGGCTTTCCTCCTCTAAAAACTAGGTGCATCTTATGGTCAGGTGCGTCTTATGGAGCAAAAACTACGGCAATTATATTTTAACAGTCTTTCAGGAGCAACTCTGCGCCTTTCATTTTAAAGAATAAAATGGCTTTCCTGTCAATTATGCAAGGAACTACACCTCCCATTCTGTTTTCCCCGGAGAGAGCCATGTCTGTTTGTTAAATCTAGAATATTTAGGGCTTGATACCTTTTGGTTGTGCTTGACTAACTACTCTCATGTGTTAACGTGCCTTTCTTAAAGCTTATGTGACAGCGGGTGATGCCTGAGGAGGACTCTGGGTTTGTTAGGGGAATTGGATAATGATCAGCTTGGAGAGACTATGCCAAATGAATATATAAGGAACATTATGGGGCAATTACCCAAGCCAGTTTTGGCAGTGCATCGTGTAGGATGGTAACTGTACATCTTTAAGCCTGGAGCCAGTATAACACCAATAATGGAATCCCTGTTTGCTCTATGTATCTCCTGGTTGAGGTGTTTTGTTGGAATGGCTGTGAAATGCAAAGTTGGAAAGAGAGTTATTTAATCCTGGCTGATAATGGTGAGGGAGAATAGGAGAATTAATGAAGTGGAAAACTGCACATGACTTCTTTCCTGTGTGACTAGACCACTGTAATGAGATTGTATTCTTCTTCAGATGTACACACCACCCATCTTCAAAAGATCTCAGTTCACAAAATACAAGATAAAAGCACAAATAATTAGTTGAAACAGAAACAAAAAAAATCAATAACCCCCCTTTCCACAAACACATTTAAAAGGCTGTAGAATATTAATAAGAAAATACATTTTCTTATGTTTCCGCCCTCTGTGGCGGGGGCACATCACGAAGGGCCTCAGGTGATGAATGCAGAGTCTGGGTCAGTTTATATGGGGAGAGGCAGTCCTTGAGGTATTGCAGTCCTGAGCCATTTAGGGCTTTATAGGTCAAAACCAGCACTTTGAATTGGGCCCAGAAATGAATCGGCAGCCAGTGCAGTAAGGCCAGGATCAGTGTAATATGCTCAAACCAACTTGCCCTGGTGAGCAACCTGGCTGCCAAATTCTGCACCAGCTGCAGACCAAAATGAAGTAGCTCTTGCTTCAGCCTGGCTTCTTCCTGATCACACTTAACATGCCCAAGCGGTGGTATTTCTGTGATCCTGGGGTACTTTAATCATACACAGGAAATGTGTTTAAATAGTGCATGACGATGTGAGAGTTTAATTACATCTTTAAAATTTGAATGCTACACTTTCAGTTTAGAAGTAGGTGACAAATGTTATAAAATGTTTTGTCTTTTCAGCTTGCAGTCAGTGGATTTTGAAGCTGTAGCTGTTACTATCAAAGAGTTGGTCAGTTATGCACTGACTGTAAATTCAAATAATCACTTCTGGTTAATCATTCAAGCAGATATTTATTTTGGTAAGTTGAATGAACTTCTTCCTCTCACTCTTTCATTTGTGTTGCTGGCTTGTCTTCACACACACACACATATATCTTGTTATGTAAGATAGAAGGAAAGATTTGGTGAATAATAGTTTTGAGACTCCTCTGGAAGCAATGCCTGGAATTGCAAGTGGGGCGTTCTGTCTCATGAGTAGTCATTGTTCTTGTAGAGCAGCTTCAAAAATAAACAGGTTACCAGCCTGCTTAGAAGGTTTAATTTCACTGCACACAGGTGGTGTAGTGACAATAAAGGTTTATTATTTTTTATTATTATAAAAGGTTTGTAGCTGCACTTTCATGCAGAAAGGAATCTTCTTCCTCCACAGCCAGTACAGAAATGTAGGCTTACTAGACCAGGCTTCCTCAACCTCGGCCCTCCAGATGTTTTTGGCCTACAACTCCCATGATCCCTAGCTAGCAGGACCAGTGGTCAGGGATGATGGGAATTGTAATCTCAAAACATCTGGAGGGCCGAGTTTGAGGAAGCCTGGACTAGACTCTTAACTGAAAATTTGTTTTTTACCCTTGCTTCCTTAGTTGCCATAATAAATACTAACTACTGCTGTCTTTAGGGACGTGGGTGGCGCTGTGGGTTAAACCAGAGCCTAGGACTTGCCGATCAGAAGCTCGGCGGTTCGAATCCCCACAACGGGGTGAGCTCCCATTGCTCGGTCCCTGCTCCTGCCAACCTAGCAGTTCAAAAGCACGTCAAGTGCAAGTAGATAAATAGGTACCGCTCCGGTGGGAAGGTAAACGGCGTTTCCGTGCACTGCTCTGGTTCGCCAGAAGCGGCTTAGTCATGCTGGCCACATGACCCGGAAGCTGTATGCCGGCTCCCTCTGCCAATAAGGCGAGATGAGTCACAACTGGACCTAATGGTCAGGGATCCTTTTACCTTTTACTGCTGTCTTCAGTTAATCTTACCTACTGCATGCTGTTTCCAAAGAGTCAGGATAGAAATTTACTGCTTGTTTTTATTGCTCTGTCCCCAATGCAGCAACCAATCAGTACTCTGCTGCTCTTCACTACTATCTTCAGGCAGGAGCGGTGTGTTCGGATTTCTTTACTAAAATGGTACCGCCAGATGTATATACAGATCAGGTGAGTTACATCTCAGCTAACAAGCAAAAGATGTTCCGCTTCAACATAAAATAGGGCTCTGGTTTTCAAAGTTTGATAACACAAGTTCAGTCGATGGGTTTCCCTAGGCTCTGAGCAGTTCCAGAGCCAAAGAAACCTAGTTCTAGGTATACCAGAAGCCTGTAGAAATTCATGTTGAGCAAAAGGATAATTGATATAGTTGCCAGATATATTTGCTCTGTTACTTTATTATTGCTAGCTTCAGCCAAAAAAAAGTAGCAGGCTAAGTGCTTTGTGGAGGGGTTAGTTGTATCTGGAGTATCAGATGATTATCTCAGATGATTGGATACATTATAGACTTACTAAAAATGGTATATCCATTTCTCTCCAGGTGATAAAACGAATGATAAAATGTTGTTCTCTCCTCAACTGCCATACGCAGGTAAGGCATATATCCGCTGTGTACCTAGAAACAAGTCCTACCAATACAAGTCTGCTAGAATAAAACACAGACTTGTATAGTATAATATTCATTGCAGTATAATATAAATGAAATAGGAGCCTCCCTTATCTGGAGTTAGTGACATAGTTACATTTTATCAACTCTCAATTTTTCTAGGTAGCCATTTTGTGCCAGTTTCTTAGAGAAATAGATTATAAAACTGCATTTAAAGCACTTCAGGAGCAAAACAGGTAAGAAAGTTTTTAAATTTCCACATACTGTGCATTTGAATGTATTGACGTACATTAACTAAGATTTCTTTCTTAGCCATGATGCAATGGACTCCTATTATGACTACATCTGGGATATTACCATCTTGGAATACTTGACATGTATCCTTTTATAAAAACAGCCACGTGGGATTGGTTTGAAAACCAGGGTGGCTTATACTGTTGAATTGTGCTCACAGAAGGATTCTTTCCATCAAAGTATATAAACTTCACTTTATTTTTTCTGCTGTATGATTCCATGATTCTATTTTGTTGTATTAATGACATTTTAAAATGGTTTATTTTAAAATGGTTTATTTTACTAAGATGAAAAAGATAATAAAGCAGAACTTCCATTCATAGGAGCATTTAATAATTGTGAGAGGCTAAAGGATGTGAAAACTGTCTATATAAAGTCCTGCTCACTGTATTTCTAGGTTTCCTTAATTGTGTTTCAGACCTTCATCATAAGCGAGGAGAGACAGACAAGAAGCAAATAGCAGTAAGTTGCTGTTTAAGTTTTGCTACTATGTGCTTTCTTCTGTGCAGCCATTACATAAACAATATGCATTGCATATAAAACTCTGAAATGATTCTCATAACTTGCTTATTGCCAGTACTAACTTATGCTGATGCTTGTTTCAATACTTAGATTAAAGCTATTGGGCAGACTGAGCTGAATTCCAGTAATCCAGAAGAAGTGCTGCAGCTTGCTGCTCAAAGACGGAAAAAGAAGTTTCTTCAAGCAATGGCAAAGCTTTACTTTTAGAGCACCATTTCTAAGAGAGCAAGATAAACGATGGCAGCTGCAAGTTATTTCCAACACTTTATTAACGCATAAGACCTTTTTTTTTTACAAATTTATAAACATACTGTGTGGCATCTTCCTATTTAGAAAACTTAAAAATTCTTCCTTTCTTTTTACAAGATTATACAGAAGCGAATTAGCTTTTGTAATGCAAGCTGGCATAAAGAGGGACAGTAAAATACCTTGGACAGAGCATGACTCTCCGTAGTACTTAAGCTGTTGCAGAACAGTCCTTCACCTGCTTGTTTTTTCACCCTTGCTTTGTGGCAGCTTTTCTTGTATAAAAGGAAAGATAGCACCTCATGAGGAAAGAGGTAGTATGTGACATTTATTCACGGTAAAGCAGGTGTTGTTCCAGTTACATGCTGGTTGCTTAAGTTGCCTGCTGATTTTAGAAGTAGTTTCAATGTTTAACTGCAGCCTCTTCTCACCCCCTTTCCTACGCCAATGCTTAAAACCAGTTTCACCTTATCTCATAGCTATACTACACAAGTATAGTAGCAAGATTGATCTCCCAGTAGCAGTTACACTGCTATGCAGGCTTCTAAAATCTGACTAATGCTGTTGAGTGTAGAAGTTGACTGTACAATGTGCTTTCAACAGAAGTCAGCAGAATATATCTTAAGTTCATACATAGCTAAACCACTGACACACTCACCCACAGGTATCAAAAAACTCAGTTACTTGAGGCCATTCAACAGGTTAAAAATGTGTAGTTCATTCTGACTGCTGAACAGTTAATTCATAGTCTGTTCTTTACTGGGCTGCAAAGTCAGTAAAGTTGAATGTGAGCTTCCTTTTGATAGTCTTCCCAACCACTTGTCAAGTGTAAAAAGTCCAGGATGCATTTTCCAACAGTCTTACAATATTGTTCAGGTTGGCACACACTCCTGTTGTGCAGGGATTTCATTTTTCAGAACTCTTGGGTGGGGTAATTATTCCTCCTGTAGACACCGGTGATAGCTGGCCTGGTGCTGCAACAGCTACTTCATAGTTGACTTCATCCTATTTAATTAATATTTAAATTAATGCACCAAAATGGTAAACCAAGCAATTTCTGCTTTGCTATTCCCCTATGGTTCAGAGCACATTCCTTCATGAGAGTTTTTGCCTGTGGACTCAAAGGCAGAAAATTGCTCCCTTGCATTCCTACATATAGTCCCCCTTTCCTTGAAAAGGAACTGGTACAGCTAGGGTGCCCTCTCCTCACCTCATGGTCTGCATCTTTCATGCAAATGGCAAGAATTTCCTTCCTTTTTCTCCAGGGAGGTAAGGGGACATTACATGGTTCATGTATCCACCCCTACCCCATTGCCCTTAAACAAGCCTAGTGACTGGTCAAAATAGCCCTGTTGGATCAAGCCAGTAGCCCACCTAGTCTGAGTTGGGGGCACATTGGTTCTGTTTACAGTATGTCTGTCTACTGATAAAAGACCAACTGTACTACTGCTCCAACACAGCTTATTTCTTAGTGTGTTCATGTATTTAAAACGAGATGCATCTTCAAATTTCAGTTATCTTTATACATTAGTTTTACTTTCTAATGCAACTATATTAACTGCCAAAAATGTACATCACTGTCTTTACAGCCCTAGTCAGCATGGACATGGTCAGGGACGATAGGTCTTTTAAAACATGAAACACTAAGGGTCAGAGGTTTGTCCTGGACCAGCTCAAGTGGAGGAGGAAGCAGCTGGATCTGGCCCAGAACTCACTACCTTGAACCTATTTCTTTAAACATCTCTGTAGTGCTATACAAATATGTCTTGCCAGCCCAAATAACTTTTACACTGGAAGAGGGCAAGATACGTGACATTACTTTAACACTCAGAGTGGGAGAAACAACTCACCAGCATGTCCAAGTAGTTTGTGTGCGTCTGTATATTATGCCTGTCTTCTGCTGCAATTTTCTTAAAATTCTTTAGTTTCACTGGTGATTTTTTTGCAACCTTAAGAAACGGTTTTAGCCACTCTACACATTCTGCAATACTGTCCCACTCCAAGCCTAATAATAAAAGAGAAATTTTGAGTCTAGGTCTTCATAATGCGTATTCACTGCTCTACAACATACAAGAGCTACACTTGATATTTTACATAAACAGTTGGACAGAATGTAAATAAAATTACAGAACCTGCAGGACTTGACATCTTTCCGCAGGGCCTGCAAGACAGAGCTGTTCCACCAGGCCTTTGGTTAGGGCACAGCCTGACTCCCTCCTTTGGCAATCTTTACAATACTTTAGTTTATGGTTGCCATCAATTTTGATTTTAATTAATTCTTATGATGTTTTTATAATGTTGCACTATTTTAGTGTTGTTAGCCGCCCTGAGCCCGGCTTCGGCTGGGGAGGGCGGGATATAAATAAAATTTATTATTATTATTATTATTAAAATTACATGATTACAAATAAAAGCCTTTAAGTATTTATATGGCACTCTGTGTATATTACTAAGCCATTAATGCTAGAACAAATCTATTGGAACAGTGGCTTGTTCCAGGCCAACTACCGAGTTCATGGCAGAGGCAAGATTTTCAGTTTCTAGCTTCTCTCATTCATAGCTTAATGTTCTTGCACTCGCTGAAATAGCTTTCAGTTTCATTATTGGCCATCAGTTTCAGACTCAAGGCAACCTCAAAACTATAAAACAACAGTCATGAACCCCTTGGTTTCACCACTACTGTGCATTTCTGAAACTTTGAACCTTGTGCAGAGTTTATATGCCTTGTTTCAGATATAAACAGCCACAGCCCAGCGAAGCTAGATGAGCATAAGTGCAAGATATTACCAAATATTATTTCCAAGATAGTGGCTGGTGTGCTGGCAAGAGGATCTAGCAATTCTTATTCCTATTGCAAAGGGATAAAGTAGTACCCAGCATGTCCAAGGATAACTCCTAATAGACTCAGCTAGTGACAACTGCAGATAAAACGCCCTCTTGTTTCTCATTAATCTTATCATGCTTGGAGTAATCACAGTTTGCACATGGAGGAGAGAAATGAAACAGAACAGGATGAAGAGACGTTGTGTAAAAGACAGGAAAAATCCCATTGTTTGGGTAGGCAATTTTTAAATGTGCCCAGGGATAAAGTGAGAGGTAACCCTAGAATTCAACATTTAATGTAGCATGATTAAATGTGAGAAAGCTCAAGGGGCAGCAGAGTTATGAGAACGCATGAGCTAAGGGAAGAGGTGGAAGGGAGGAAACAGAGGGAAAATTAGCCTATTGAGAAGTACACAGACACAATTTGTGAGCAGGCTCCATAACTAACCCTCCAGAGAGTGAGAACGACCCTTTTCAATCCTGAGCCAACAGCCCCCTCAGCCACAATATCGGGTAACACACCAGTGATACAATATTGTTGAGGAGCCCTGCTTGTACTTTATTTCTAAAATAAAAAGGTATCTAGCCAGTTTGTGCCAGTTTGCATGCCCACATATTTACTGCAGCCTCAGACATCTTACAATAGCTAGGACATGAAAACCTGAGTAACAACAAAAAAGATGCTCCATCTTACCTGAGACTCTTGTAACTACATGTACTGAAGTATAGTGACAGAGTGCAGCCGCCGCCAATATTCTATACTGGAAATCCAAAGAATTGACATCTAGGATACATAGATCTAAAAGCTGCAAGGAGGGAAAAACCACATTTATTAGTATAAATACTTGGTTATAACCAATCTCCGTATTAGATAGCTAATCACTAGAAGCTGAAGTAACTCACTGAATCAAAGTTGGAAGAGATGCTGAAGGTCATCTAATCCAGTCCCCTGCAATGCAGGAATCTCAACTAAAGCATCCATGATGGATGGCTGCTTGTCCATTGCTTGGATTATGAGGGTGCAAGATTACAAATGATGCCTGTCGGTGGCTTAGAGTTTAGGAATAGCACCAGTTTCACTAAGCTTATGTTACTTGAGCTGATACACGGAGGTTCCTCATAACACTTAAGACTATTGTGTCTGAGTAGGGCTATCCAAAGGACGAATTAATTTAATAAAATATTTTAACTGAATTAAGATCAAATGTATTTGGAAAACATTTGCAAGCTACAGTCTCACATAATTGTCCTGAGTCCTCGAGATCAACACTGCACTGATGCTAGCTCATGAGATTCCTCATCACATTTTAGAATCCAAACCAATTGTCTTATGTATCCACTTGCCAAGAGCTCGATGCGCTGCACTAAAGGTTTCTCATCTTATAATTTGTTTGCAACCAAGCACTGCTTTGAATCATCCAGAGACCAGGTGAACTGGGTACCTCCATATATTTTGAAGCTGGGTGGGTGGGGTTATAGCATACAGGCTTTATAACCAATGCAACAAGCATGTTCTCTTATTCTGTATTTTACTGTATTACAATGCAATACATAAGCAAAGCTCGAATTAAAATACAATTAAAAATAATACAGCATCTAGCACAATTGCTCCAACAGGCAAAAAAATCATTTACGTGGTCTGCCAAGACCCTTCACAATTTTCAAGTCGTCTGTGGGAGACCACTGCTGGAGACAGCTGTATGATCAAGCACTGAAGAAATTTCCATCACTTGATTCTTGCCCTGTACCTCAATGTCATCTTCCTGGTGTTCAAACATGAATCCTGCAAGTTGTCTACCTGAGCTGAAATCTTGCATCTATATATCTGTATGGTGCTTTTATGCACCAGGTGTGCTGGAATAGGAACTTACCTGTGCTATTTCAATAAACTTTTCCTGAGAATACTGAGGTAGCAGCACCTTTGGGACATCTTTCAGAGCATCCACTTGGAGATAAAGGTTCAGCCAAGAGATGATCGTTACTGGGCACAGCTCCCACTTTAGAGCCTACATGTGTGTGAATATCATAACAAAGGCTTTATTCATGCAGCCCAAAACCCTGCACAAGTTCTCACACAGCAGTGTGCAGAACTGTTTCTGCACTGTATCACTGATGCGTCAGGGAGAACAGTTCTCTATTTCTTCCTTCTCCCCAACATGCTCAGCATTCTTTGTGTAGAATGAAGCAGAATTCAAGTTGTGAGCCCTCCCCTCATGCTATCCTATGATACAGAAATCCACTTGGTCTTTTCATCTACTGCTCTGCAAGACTTAACCCTTGCACAATGCCCTAAATCAGGAATAGAGAGCCTGTGTTGCCCTCTAGACGTTGCTGGATTCCAACTCCCATCAACACATCTGGAGGGCCACAGATACCCCATTCCTGCCTGAAAATATGTACAAGATCCCAGTGCCCTCTCCTGGTACTGGCAACAAGCCTCCGATTAAGCACTCCCATTCTGAGAATGCCAAGCAAAACCAGTTCTTATGTAAAATCAAGTAAAGTTGCTCAAGTCACAGGCAATTCTCTTATCCCAGAGGGTACTGTTAGAGCATTCCAGGATGTATACACTGGCATGAGATGTTTAGCTGCTTTATACATAGCTCCAACTCTTTCCAGCCCTGAGATGGTAGTCAAGAAATATCTTCTGTAAAATACAAAGCTTAAAATGGATCCACTCTTTTCACAGTGTATCCAAGCAGCTTTCACAGTACACATCAGAGTCAGATTCCAAATTTTGGAGACATTGCTAATAAATAAATACGATCTGCTCTGCCTAAGAAGCCAATAGAGTAGGAGGAGCAAATATGATAACCCCCCCAGATGTTTTGGACTTCAATTTCCATCAAGAGCAGGTAACATGGCCAATGGTCAGAGTAATAGGAACTGCACTTAAAACATCTGGAAGGCACCATGTTAGCTACCCATCCAATAGAGTAATTCCTAGGATGTAGACTCTTAAATATGTGCTAAAATGGTCAGCATTTTCATTTTGTTACCTTTAATATAATGAGCTCCATTCTTATAATATCATCTTCACTACAAGCACCATCAGTCACATAGGCAAATTCCTGTAGTTTGGGAGCATAAATCTCCTTAAAGGAAGAAGAAAAAGACAGAATGTTAGAACAAACCACAGCAAATCCAACAGGGCTTACAGACTTGTTGATCCATTCTCCTACAACCCTATTCTGCATACCACAGCCATTTCAATTTCACAAATTAGATTCAGATGCTTTTAGGCTCCTGTTACCATCCATGGGAGAGCAGCCATTAGCATGCCAACTTATAGGCTCAGCTGCAAATCCTTGTTTCCATGTAGGAGTGGGCAAGCACTTGAAAAAGCAAAGAGCCAAGCACTCGCTGAGATAGATCCTCAGCCACTACGGTTATGCACTGATCCCCACACATGGAGAAGAAACTTCACAGAAGTGGTACTACTGTGCAAAGTCTCATATCATGAGCCCACTGGCAACACCATGAAATCCCAAGGCCAATTGCACAGGGCAGTCCGAAAGCTTCTTCACTGAATCACTGTCACTTGCCCAGGTCTGACTTGCAAAGCACCACTGTCACAAAGCAGGAGTCAGAGGTGAAATTTGAAGCCAGACCATTAGAATCAAGTCCTTTACCATGTCCCCAACCTAAGCTGTGCTTGAGATCTTTACAGATCTCATCAGTTGCCAGCTTAATTGAAACATTTTAAGATGTACAGGCCCGGCCCATATAGTGTATTAAAAGATGGTGAAGTTTACAACGAAAACATGTTGCATCATTCAAATGATGTTGACATGTTTGGCCTGCTAGGCATACATATCGGTGCTCTTCTTTTAGCAAGTCTTAGCAAAAGCCAGTGTGGTAGTGGTTGGAGTTTCTGACTAGAATTGGGAGTAAAAAGGTAAAGGTAAAGGACCCCTGACAGTTAAGTCCAGTCGCAAACGAATCTGGGGTTGCGGCGCTCATCTCGCTTTACTGGCCGAGGGAGCCGACATTTGTCTGCAGGCAGTTTTCCCGGGTCATGAGGCCAGCATGACTAAGCCGCTTTTGGTGAAACCAGAGCAGCGGACGGAAACGCCATTTACCTTCCCGCTGGAGCGGTATCTATTTATCTACTTGCACTTTGACATGCTTTCGAACTGCTAGATTGACAGGAGCTGGGACTGAGCTACGAACCGCCGACCTTCCGATCGGCAAGCCCTAGACTCAGTGGTTTAGACCACAGCGCCACCCGCGTCCCTTGTAAGTACCAGGATTCAAACCCCCATTCAGTTCACTGCGGGAGCTTATACCAGTCACCACCTCTCAGCTTAACAGGGTTGTTGTGGGAATAAAATGGGGAAAACGATGCAGGTCACCTTGAGGTTCTTGGTGAAAAGGCAAGTTGTAAAGCAGAAAGGATACAAAATAAAGTGTTCAGTCTCAGCTAAGTATTAGGAAACTCCCAGCCTTCAGTTACTGAGGGATGCATTTCCCCGTGATCAGAATCCTAGTAAGAACTCTGAGGGCTAAGAACACAGGCAGCTATTTGCTAATGGCAATTAGGGCTATCATTTGTGAGCGCGCGCGCGCACACACACACACACACACACACACACACACACTTCCAAGAGCTGCTCTTTCAGTGTGCAAACTCTGCAACTCAGACCTTCCATTTTCCTCAGTAATAAGCCAAACTACTTTAATCAAAAGAAAAAAGACCCATTTCTTCCTCAGCTGCTATACTGGGATGGGCCTTAGTCTGTAAAGGACATGCAGCACAATTATGGGTTTAAAATGCTATATTGTCAACGGCAGAATGGTTTCACTGACAGCTACTTACCTCAAGCTTGGAAGCAATGAACAGGGCTGTAATTCCTATGAGCTGAAGCATGGTTTTGTTTAAATTCTTTTGAGTCAGCATGAATCTGTCAAAAAAGTCTTGTGCCAAGTAGAAAGTTTCCCTATGGAGCGTGTATACTTCACATACCTGTTACAGAATAAGCTTTGTTTATTTACAGTCACTATACTACAAACAGCGAGACAAAACATTTTTAAAAAGTTGTAATTCAGCAGGGGATATATTTATGCCTATGTTTTTGTTGTGCCTATATATCAGGGGTCAGCAACCTAAGGCCCATGGGCCAGAAGTGGCCTGTGGAGGTCGTTTGACCTGCCCAGGAGCCGCCCCTGAACTGAGCTGCCCGCTCGTGCGCTGCACTAAACCAGCACGGTGTGGAGACTCGCTTCTGCAGCACCGAAAATCGCGTCTGCGCAGATGCTGAAAATGGCATCTGCGCACGTGCAGATGCTGAAAATTGTGGGCTTGGGCACTCACATGCACACCAATCTGGCCCACAGAGGGATCTCTGTGAGACCGATCCGGCCCAGGCAAGATAAACCTTGGTGACCCCTGCTGTATATTGATATGTTGACTAACCTTGTGAGGTGCTTTTAGCACAATTTGAAAAAGCAGAATATAAACAAGCTTAATACTTAAAAGGGGGGGGGGATGAAGCACTCTGGGTCAGTCTTACTACTTCTCAGGACTGTCCTTTATACACACATTACATTTATAAGTTCAATACTCACTTCCAGAAGCCAGTCCAATAGAATTGATCTCATGTGTGGCTGCAAGTTGGAGTGTAGAGATGTGAAATGCTTACAGTGAGAATATTTGTTCTCCTTTTTGAGAATGTTGAACCAGACATCTTTAGAATTTCCCCAGCTAAAATCAAAGACAGACATTTTAAATTCCAGATTATTTTTAAAAAGACATAAAATACGTGGTCTCAGCAAAAATTGGACTTCAATGGCATGAAGCCAAATGCTTGGATTTAGTGCATTCAATGTATTATTTCTAGTCTCCAAACTCTAATGACCTTAGTTTTCCAAAGGGGTTCTACTCGAAGCTTGTTTGGATTTCATGAAATACAGGGTTTTTTAAAAAAAAAATCTGAGGTAGAACAGATAAGGAAAGTCCATTTGCCTGAAGACTACATATGATGCAGATGGCTGTATCTGACTTTTCAGACTTTAAAGGGAGCTGAAGGGATGGGACATTTCTTTATAGCATTTTAGCCCCTCTCAACTGAAAGGTCTCACAGCATGGCTACTTCCTACTCCCAACAAGATAAGAGATTGAGGTAATATCCCTGGGATGAGGCTTCAATCCTTCACCCCTGCACCATTTCTATGATTTAATTATGCCAATGACAAGCATAATAAAAGGTGCTTGCTCTTCCCTTCAGCTGCTGCCCCTGATCAAATGGAGTTGCTTTGAGGTTTGTAAATCCAATCAAGGATGGTCAATGTTGCATGCCTTCAAGGGCAAAAACTGAAAAGAGGTAGATATTACTCAGTAATCAATTCACTGAGCTTTTAAGTGGCTATAGAGACTTGTCAGAAGACAGTAAGTTTTCAACAACTGCTTCAAATTATTGTCATTTTGTCATTAAGCAAAACTGTAACAGATGATTTTTCTGACTGACAACAATGAATGACTATATTAGGACTAGGTTGACAATTGGGCAGTTTCAGAACAATGGTCAATTTCACTCAAGCAGGGCAGGGAAAGAGAAAGGACATGGAAACCAACACATACCATACTTTTCCATCTATAAGACAAGGGTTTTTAATTTAAAAATGAGCTTTAAAATTAGCCCTCATCTTATACATGGGTAGTGGGGGGGGGGTGCGATTGGTCACAGCCGTGAGCAGGAGATTCACAGTGGCGATAGTGTGGGTGATTGGTAGCTGTGAGAAGGGCTGTTGGTGATTGGCTGCCGCTGCGGCAATAGGGTGGCCATTTGGCGACTGCGTGTCTTCAGCAATGCATGCAATTGTCAGTGACGGCTGAGCGATTTCCGGCAATTTCCCCCCACAAAAAAGCTAAACAACTCTGAGTAATCCTCCCCATTTTCTTAATTTGGAGTCCCCCAAAATAGGGGACGTCTTATACATGGGGGTGGAATATAATTTGTCCATCAAAATTTCACTGCTTACATATTGCCCTTGATGATAGGCAAAGCATTCAGACCAAGGACTAAAACAAGACGGTTTTATTAGCGGTGTTCCTCATTGTGTTTTCTATATGCCACTAGCTCCAAATCAAAGACTACCCACCAATACAAATTGGTGAAGAACACAGGGGGTTTGCACTACATTCGCTTTGCTGAAATATCAAAGTATAGCAGCATCACAATTGCTTTTGGTTATAGGTAACTTACCTAAGTTCCGGTAAAGGTGATGGATTTATGAAGAGGTTTCTGAACCTGTATTTTTTGAATCTGGAAAAATCAGTGGTTGTCGCTTCTTTGTGAGGAGTTTCTATTATAATACAAGGGGAGATGCCGCCTGATATTGTAGATGGCCAACAACTCTACAAATGAGATATTAAGAGCTAGCATGAGAAAAATACATACAACACCAAGCAAGATAGTTTATGAGTAGCAGAATTTGTCCCAGCCTTTTGAAACCTTTTCACTGTCACATAGAATACTGTATTTTTCGCCCCATAGGATGCACCTAGTTTTTTTGGGGGGAAATAAAGAAAAAAAATTATTTCCCCCCCCAGGTGTGGGGCTGGGGAAGCCCGAGCTTCCCCCGACTCCAGCCCCCAGAACAGAGCTGCGTCTCCCACGGCTAGTGGATAGCTTCCTGAAGCCTGGAGAGCGAGAGGGGTCAGTGCGCACCAATCCCCCTTGCTCTCCAGGCTTCAGCGAAAGCCTGCATTCGCCCCATAGGACGCACACACATTTCCCCTTCATTTTTGGAGGGGGAAAAGTGCGTCCTATAGGGCGAAAAATACGGTAGATCATCAACCAGCTAATGTTTACTAGGCCTTGCAAATCAAACCCTAAAGCGTTTTATCCAAACCCTTGCAGCAGCAAGACATTAGGTGGGATATTGGGAAGTGATATAATTAACACTATACATTCCTGGAAGTTGAAAGTAAGTTTTTCAGTGGTGAAATATTCATTGAACAGAAATTGCAGCAGCCAACATAACAAAATGAATACAAATCACACACTATGCAGCTGGAGTCATCAATTCTCCCTTATGTATTTAGTTAAAAAGAAAAAACCTGCTTTCCCTGACAAAAAGTGAAGAACCTCCTGCTCACAATGGACACCACATTAGCAATCTAAATTATCATACATACTGAAGAATGCAGACCAACTTAAGTTAAAAATCAATGGTTACGCAGGTCATTATTACCTTAATTTCATACTGATGTCTCATGTTGATCTCTTCTGTTCTCATGGGGTCCTTTGGAAAACAGACACAGATGCACCTTGATTAAGAGCAAAGCAGCAACCAAGTGAAGCCAAATTCTCCTGGTACATCAAGGGCTCCCTCAATTTCAAATCCCTCCCTCAAAAATAGGAGCATTAAAGCCGTCAGTGCACAACTATTCATTTTTGAAAGTCATTTACTGGCAACATATGCCCAACCACTGATCACAGCTATTAAACAGTGATAATTCAAATACTTCCCCTAACTAAAAAAAGGGATAACGGAGGAAACATTATGCAAGTATCAGAATGCTCTTAATAGCATCCAACAGCATACAAAAAAATAACAGGCATAGTGGTCTTGCTGCTCATATCCTTCACAGATTATGCCAGAATTCTTAAAAAGTGATATGCAAAGTGAGCCAGGACGAGGTTTAAAATCTTCCCTGACAAAGTGCTGCTTAGTGTCAGCACCCCTTCCCTTGACTTGGCAGCGTGGACAGGCAGCAACAGAGCTGTGATCTGCGGCAGATGCCTGCAAACCACAGAAACAATGAGCTGCTTTGGTTATTGTGGAAAATATAAAATGTTGGGGAAGCTCCACACAAACCAAAATTGGGATAGGGTGGGGGAAGATGCAGACCAAGGAATTCGAGACTTCAACATCAGCAGCCTCTTGGCAACCACTTGAGAGTGCCAGGTGCCGATGTCTGCCTTATTTACAAATATGGTGTGGGGTTCACCTAACAAATCCCATCCCCAGAAGGCCTGCTCAAAGGCTTCCACAATGGGGCTTCCCTCCCCTCCCCTCATGTACTGTATGTCCCTGAAATTGGCTCTGGAGTGGGTGGGAGAACCCCTAGAGCAGTGTGCCACTGTCCCATCCGACAAGTTGATATGCTTGCAGAGACGGAACATTTGTAATAGTGTGGTGCTGAATTCCACCCATTATCTCTACATTTCAGATGTGAGGATGAGGCCAAGAGGAAGGTGGTTTACCAATATCAATGCCGTGAATTCTTGTTTCAGCTTGAACAAGGCAATCCTGCTCATATTCTTAACCACATCTGGCTCCAGGAGACCGTTTCAATTCCTACTTACCTGCATTGCTTTCCTTTTTCTGTTCTGAAGAGACTCTGGCAGCTGCAGTTCTTGAGGAGACGTTTCCTGGCAGGGCTGGTGCAGCTTGGCTTGTAAACGACTACTGTGGAAGTGTAAATACATTTTCCCATCATGACAGCAGTAGAGAGCATTGCTATACATACACTGTGGCCCCTTAAAGACTAACCATTTTTATGATGGCATATATTTATGGGCTGCAGTCAGACTGTATACAGTTAGCATATTATAAAAGTGATGTTTACCTGCGCCTTGACATCTTATTAGGATTCCAGATAGTTGCCTGCAAATGAGAGAAGACTATAGGTTAACCCAAAGTACATACAAAGTGCTGTTTAGCTCATGAATTACATCAAGTCAGACCATTGGTCCATCTGGCTCAGTACTGTCTACACTGACTGGCAGTGGCTCTCCAGGTGTTCAGGCAGGGCTGTCTCCTAGCACTACCTGGAAATGCTGGGGATTGAATGTGTAAAGCAGATACTGTACCACTGAGCTACAGCCCTTCCCCTCAAATTAAGTCCAGCTCCCAGTGTGTGCATGCCTGCTGCCTAAACCCCAAAGATATTTCCAGAAAGTAGCAGAGACCAAGAACATCCAAATGGCAACTGCCCAACATCGTGGGCAAGGCATTTTTATGTACAGCCAGGAGCCTACAAGTGTTCCACAGGGAGGCAGGCACCTGTTACCTCGTGACAATCCTGCGCTTGGAACAGGAAATCTGGGCAAACTGCCCACATTAGTCATGTTCCAGTCCCTGAAAAACCCTGCACACCTGAATGAAGAGAAGTGAACTGGCAGTACATTACCCCGCAATCCCTCTTAGCAAGGGTGGTCTGTGTTAATTGCCTCCATCTCAGCTCAAAGCAACAGTTCTTTACACACACAAAACTGAAGGTCACCCTTTCTCATCATCCATGTGCTCACTGGTCAATTTCAGGTTCAACCAGCTTCCATCTGCTGCCTCCCAGCATCAATGCCAGTAGCCATTTTGTTCCACTTCATGCCTTGCTCCAGGCACCATTCCATTTGCTTCCTCAGAGAACTCTGCTATGAGCATGTAGTCCCAAGGTAAGATTTGCCGACTTGCAAGTTTTGTACCCCCATCAATCATAAGCAGTGCTGGTTTGCATATTTTGCAAATATGTATGCCCCATGCGCTCAGAATCAAACCCCATACATAGCATTGTCAGGAGCCGAGACTACTTGCATGTCTATAAACAGCTATTACTGTACATGAATATAGTTTACACACCAAAATCCTACGTGCAAGGAGATTGCCAAGCTTTACAGTACTTTCACTAGGATCTTATCACTTATGATGACTTGTTGCAAAGACACACATTTTGTTTCGAGTGAACTAAGTAAACCACAAAGACTCGAGCTGCCCCCTCCTCTTTCTGCCATTTGTTCTCCCCGCTGCCTGCCAAGCGGGAAGGGCGGGGGGGGGCAGCAGCTTCAGGAGCCCCCCACCCCACCCCCAAGCTGCCGAGCCAGCTATACGCGGCTCTCCGGCCCGCGCCAATTTACAGAAAGCGGGTAAATGCAGGAGGCGGCAACAGCAGGCTGGACTCTGCCACCACCCTCCATCCAGCATGCGGGTGAAACTCCCGCTTGCCCTAAGAGGGTGAAACGTAAAAAATAATAATGAAGAAAAGAGCACAGTGTTTTAAAAAAAGTGGGGGAGGGATACCGGAGGGAGTTTTTTGGGGGGGCGGGCAAGAGCGCTCTATCTCTCGCTCTCTTTTTAAGAAAAGCATTTCCCGCCTACACTTATATATGCTGAGTAGAAGACGACCCCCTATATACTGGGGTTGCAAAAGAGGAAATGTTACAGAGGGGGTGCACAGGATAGGAGTAGAAACCCCGATTGCCCCCCCTCCTTGCATCAAGACAGCAAGAGAGGGAAAGACCCACAAACACAGCCCCCCTCCCCAGGCAAGAAGCGCCCCCTCTCTTCCCGCCGTCCCCCAATAAATCGAGTCCAGAGCCAAAGCGGGGGGCTTCTGCAGAATGGACCCCGCACCCCAATCTGCCTCTCCCGCCTTCCAGGGGAGGGGGAAGATCCCTTCCGCCGCCCGAAACACACCTTTTCTTCTGTGGAGACCCCCCCCCCGCAAAAACACCCCGAAGGGTCCGGGGGCGAAAGACGGAGGCAAGTGCTCTCGGGTCAGCCCGGGAAGCCACCAGGCGGGCTCCCCGCCCCCCGCCCCCCCCGGAGGAAGGAGTCGCTCTCCCTCCAAAAAAGCCTCACACGCCCAGCAAGGGCAGGCCGACCCAGCCAGTTCCCAGACCACACCGACGAGAGGAACAGGTTTGCCGGGGGTGGGGCGGGGGTGCAAAGGGTCCCCCATAGGGAGACCCCCATCGCCCCCACCCCCAAAAAGGCAGAGGCGCCCTAGGAAAAACCGGGAGCAACTCCCCCCCACAATGTGCTGCAGGGAAGACACCTCACTTTCCCGCCTCGCCACCCCCCACCTCGGCCCCCGAGAGGCCCCCCCGGGCCGGATGGGTGGGGGGTCCCCGCTCTTTCCTCGCCGCCGCCTCATTCTCCCTCCAAAAAAAGCCCGGCCGGCGAGCTGGGAGGGCGGGCATCCCGCCTTCTGGCTCCGCTTCCTTCTCCAGCCGGCGCTGGAGCCCTGCCGCCCGCTGCTGCCTCCCCCCCCCCAGCAGCCCCCTAAGCGGCGCCCCGGCACCCTCAGCCCCCCAGCCCCCTCCTCGCCAGGACATTCACCACACGCAGGGAGGGGGGAATTTTAAAAAAAGCCAGCCCCCCTCCCTATATAGGCCGAAAGCAGCAGGGCGCGAGCAGCCCTCGCTGCCCTCGCCCGCCATCCAGCTCCTTCCCGAGCATTGCCGCCCTCCCGCCCCATAGAGAAGACCCCCCAAGACCGCACCTCAGCCGCCGCTGCCGCCCAAACCTGGACTGTTCTCAGCTGGCGCCGGCGCCAAGGCGCTTATATAGGGCGCCGCCTGCGCATGCGCCGGCCTGGGTCCCAGCTCAGCCCTCTCGTCGCCGCCTGCAGTTCCCGGGCTGCGAGTTCTCCCGCCCGACCGCCCCGGAACCCCGAGGTGGAGCGCGCCCGGCGCCCCGCGCGCTGCAAAAAGGACCAACCTCGCGGATTCCCAGCCGCGGGCAGACATTAGGAACCCCCGGCTCGTTCCTGCTGGGGTTTTTCCCCCTCGGAGAGGGAAACACTACTATATATATACACACACACACACACACACACACAAAAAAATATACTATATGCAATGACAGGAGGGCAGCTTTTTAGGCACGCCCGGTGCACGCTCCCGCGCATCGCCCAGCCATACCCGCACCCCGTCCGTCTTCTCTCCCCCGCCCCCCGGGGGGGACATTGCGTAAGAGTGTCCCCTTAGGAGGACGTCCCGCTTCCCCCGCCAGTCCCGCCAAATGCTCGCTCGCCTCCGAGGCCGGTCGTAGATGGCAACCGGCTGTGCCCGCGACTCGGAGACGCGACGGGGCTTTTGCAAGAGCTTGACCCCGTGATCGTTGGTTCTCCGGGGCCGTGGGTGCCATGCAGTGCGCATGAAAGGCCCTGGCCCCGAAATGTGTGGGTGCCCGGCCCCTTCATGGGGAATTGGGTGGGTGCTCGGGTACCCAGGGCCCCAAAGAGTTGGCACCCATGGGGCTTTGACAGCCGAGGCGGGAGGGGAGAAGCCCCCCGCCAAGGCAGGTGGGGGAAGGAACCATAGCTGTCAACCTTCCCTTTTTTGCGGGAAATTCCCTTATTCCAGCGCAGTTTCCCGCTGCTATCCTGGATTGTTAGATATCCCGTAGACTGTCCCCAGGACAGGTGAGGCTGCTGATCCCTTATTTTCAAATCTGAAAGTTGACAGCTATGGAAGCAACCAGCCCTCCTCCCTCCCCAAACGTCCTCTCAGCCCGTTGTTGCGCGTCTTTTACATACCGGTTAACAGCTCGTTAACCCTGCAAAGCCGTGTCAGCTGCGTTCCCGGGAGCCCGTGCAACCAGAATGGCTCCTGCGCCGGCCGCGGCTCTCGGCCTGGCATTAGCAACACGCGCGCTTAGACAGCTCGCCACGTCGGGCTCCACCTCTGGGCGGAGCCGCGCCGCGCGCCGCGGCCAATCAGAAGGCCGAATGGCTCGGCAACGTGGACCTGTCGGCAGAATGTAAACACGGCTCGCGGGAAGCCAGGAGGAAGGCCGCTGTCAAAGATGGAGGGACTGTGAAAGCACCGTTAAGGGGTGCTGGGCCTTCTTGCAGCGCGCAGGGCTGTGTCCAGGCTTTGGCATGTGGTCAGGAACACGAGAAATGTTCGATATAATGGGGGGGGGGGAGAGATTTCTCGCAGGGGTGGGGAGAAAAAGAAAGGGAAAAGTGCTTGAGACTGTAATAGAATACGATCTATAGGTAAATAAGTACTGCCAGTATCCTGATGAGTACTGTATACAATTATTAGTAAGTCATTATAAGGAAGACGAGAACTTAAGGTGAGCCCACCTAGTAGCCCAGCAGTCTGTTCTCACGATGGCCAGGCAGATGTCTGCCTGCGGGAAGCCTTCAAGCAGGACCTGAGTGCAAGAATAACCCAGGATTGCTCAATCCGTAGAGCATGAGACTCTTCATTTTAAGGGTGTTGTAACTCAAGATGCCCTCGCCTGCCATCCAGCTCCCAGGCTGGACTGCATCAATAGGAGTATAGCATCTAGATCAAGGGAAGTAATAGTGCCACTGTATTCTGCTCTGGTCAGACCTCACCTGGAGTACTGTGTCCAGTTCTGGGCACCACAATTCAAGAAGGACACTGACAAACTGGAACGTGTCCAGAGGAGGGCAACCAAAATGGTCAAAGGCCTGGAAACGATGCCTTATGAGGAACGGCTAAGGGAGCTGGGCATGTTTAGCCTGGAGAAGAGGAGGTTAAGGGGTGATATGATAGCCATGTTCAAATATATAAAAGGATGTCACCTAGAGGAGGGAGAAAGGTTGTTTTCTGCTGCTCCAGAGAAGCGGACACGGAGCAATGGATCCAAACTACAAGAAAGAAGATTCCACCTAAACATTAGGAAGAACTTCCTGACAGTAAGAGCTGTTCGACAGTGGAATTTGCTGCCAAGGAGTGTGGTGGAGTCTCCTACTTTGGAGGTCTTTAAGCAGAGGCTTGACAACCATATGTCAGGAGTGCTCTGATGGTGTTTCCTGCTTGGCAGGGAGTTGGACTCGATGGCCCTTGTGGTCTCTTCCAACTCTATGATTCTATGATTCTATAAGATTGATTAAAGACAAAAGAAGTATTCCAAATGCACTATCAGATTTCTTTATTGCAGGGGACTGGACTAGATGACCCACGGGATCCCTTCTAACTTGGCAGTTCTATGATTCTAAGAGCACTCTCTCCTGCAGTTTCCTGCAACTGGCATTTATTTACCAAAGTTTATACAGCGCTTGATTGTTTTTTTTAAAAAAACCCTCAAAGTGGCTTGCAAAGGGAAAAGGAAAAACAAAAAAAACCAGGCCTTGCTCCCTAGATGTTTGAAACTAGGGGTAGGCAAGCTAAGGCCCATGGGCCGGATGCAGCCCAATCGCCTTCTCAATCCGGCCCAAGAATCAGCATGTTTTTACATGAGTAGAATGTGTCCTTTTATTTAAAATGCATCTCTGGGGCATAGGAATTTGTTCATTCCCCCCAAAAAATATAGTCCGACCCCCTCCAAGGTCTGAGGGACAGTGGACCAGCCCACAGCTGAAAAAGGTTGCTGACCCCAGTTTAAAACACTTCCCAACAGTGATCATTTAAGCAAATTGAGTACTCAGACCAATTCAAAGATAGTCTTACACAGAACAGACTGGTTGAAGTCAATATAAATTGACTAACTTAAATACATTAATTTCAGTGTGTATTCCTTGAATACCACCCCAAGGCTTTTGAATGAACATTGTGCAAAATTACCATTTAGGAAATTATAATCTTCATCTTTCCCTATATAATCCTTTCAAACTGCAGCAGCACAGTGACAAGATTGTTTCTGCATTTTCTGTTTTAACCAGCTCATGCTGGTGCTGATATCCTTTGCTTTTGATTAAATTCAGGGCTGGATGAAGACCATTAGAGGCCCTAAACGCTGAAAAGATTATGGTGCCTCCCAATAGGTAATTCAAAATAAAAATATTAAAACATAAAATAAAAGATTACTTTCTAAAATGACACAAAATTTAAATATATGCAGAGATGTAAATGCACATATGTCAGGTGCTAATGCGTGCCATCCTTGCATTATTTCAGTCTACATTAGGAGTCCGCCCATTGGTTTTGTTGGGAGTAAGTAATGAGAATACAAAAAAGGGGGAAGAATGTGTAAGGAAGTCCAACAAAGGTCAGATTTTCCCTTGAAGACCACTTTGATGCTTCAATGATTGTTCCCTAAGCACCAGCTGAGCCTCTTTTAATGGTGGGACCCTTCACAGATATTAAAATCAGTTGCCAAAGATAAATGCTGGGACTGCGTCATTAATGTATTTATTCATATGAAAACTGATATCCTGCCATTCTGTTGGCTATGCATCACCCAGAAAAGCTGACAGCGATTTAAAAAAATCATAAAATACAATAGCATTTAAAAGAGAAAGATAGAGAGAAATGGGGGTGGGAGGTGGGGTTTGCTTAAATACTGCATGTCTGTTTTGCAGCACAAGCAGGCATTGCCAAGAGCATATGTGGATGTGAAATCCCAGAAAGGAGAAAGAAATGTCATTTATGAAGCTGTGTTGAGTCTACTGTAGCAAGACAAAAGGCATTATGGCATCTTAGGGAGTGCATAATTGGTTTAAGACAGGAGCCCTCGGCAAATGCAATCAGTGAAAGTCTTGTCATAGTAGGATGGTGTGGATTACACCTACTGCCATCATTGTTAACTGCTTCACTGCCAATATGTGTTAAAGAAACAGTTCCATTGTCTGCTTAAACAGCATTCAGGACTGGATGATGTTGTAAGCAGAGCGAACGAAGCAGGGTTAATAAGCTTGAAGTGCAGATATTTTCAGTTGTGTCCCTCTCTAGGTGTACCCATTGTTTTGTCTCATATTTGAGTATATATGCTATTATATGGTGTATTTGGTTGGCAATGTACTTTCAGCAGCCAGAAACACCATAACCAGACACTGGAGAGACCTGTCAGGAGCAAGCATGGACCAATGGTACCAAATAGTATGGGAAACACCCCTACTAGAAAAATTAACCAATAAACTGAAACTGACACGGGGACAAACAGAAGAAGATGCCTTCACTCCAGTATGGCTCCCCTTTATCACATACACAGCCCAACAAGACAATGACAATAATCCACCAACAGCATACAAATAAATATGGCTAACCTGATCCAAAACACCCACCCACCCCACTCACACATGAAAACTAAGATCACCACAGCCAATCGCAAACAAGCAACCACACCCTAGGCCAACCCCAACCTCTCTCACCACCAAAGGAACACAAGTGAACAGCATAAGCAACGCTGACACCAAACCCTACATACATTAAGCATAATAGAAACATCGCCACCCGACCCCACCCCCACCTATCTTCCCCCCTCCACCCCCTTCCCCCCCTCCACCCCCTTTCCCCCCCTTCTCCCCCTAATGTCTCAACAAATGAAACGGATTTGTAAAAATGTTACATGGAAAAAATATGAGAGACCTTATACTTACTTCTCTAAAACAAGGAAATCTGTAATAAAATAAAATAAGCTTGAAGTGCACAAAGCTGCATTGCCAAAGCCTACCCCGAGCTGTGGCTGCAATCCTCAGCATACCTGTTTTCCAAAGAAGAAAAGAAATAAAAGTTCCTTAAAGCTCTGTGGAACTTGCTGCCAAATAATGTGATCAGAATCAAGGCAAAACCCTTGTGTTTTGATGTGGAGACCCAGTCCCAAATCTCTGCTCAGTGCAGAGATGCTTAAGCCTATCCGCTCTCTCAGCCTAGCCTCCCTCACAGGACCATTGTGAAGATAGAATTGAGTAACTTGGTATTTGCATTGAATATAAGATAGGAAAGAATTCTAAAGGACCAGAAAGCAGCTGGCAGACCATTTTTCTGTACAAAACCTGTAGGTGTTGCCTACCACCTTTGGGCTGCATTTAAATGCAATGTGGGGTTTTTGTTTTGTTTTTGCTCCTCCTTTGAGATTGATAGTGACCTGAATTACCAGGTTCCCTTCTGGGATTCACATTCATTTTTTTAAAAACAGCAGCTGAATCTCACTTGAAACTGCTGGTGAAGAGGTCATTCCCATCAGAGCAATTTGCATCAATATACTAACAGAACTCAGCCTCCTGGGTGTGGTGTGGCGTTTGCAGATAAGGAGATTAGCCTGCCCAATCATAAGATAACGCAGTCAAAAATGAGCCTCTGCAAGGAACTTGTGATGACTCATAGCTGCTAGAGAAACAGCAACTGAAAAAGTAATCAGTGTGGCTCCAGTTCTGTTTTAAACAGCCTGTTCCAAGCTGGCACTCTTCATGCTACAGCTCCCATCAACCACAGCTGCATAGGACTGATGGGATTTGTAATCCAAAACATCCGGGGGGGGGTCACCTGGTTGCCAAAGGGCTGGTTAAAAGAAAGAGTGGAAGTTTTACAAGATCATAGAATCAGCCACAGACCATCCTTGGAAGCTGGCAACAGGTGAAGAGAAAGAATAAACATGCATGCCTGAAGTATTTTCCTCTCACCATCACATCAATTGGCTCTCCATCAACTTACATTAAGAAGAGGTTTAAGGGAGAGAAGGCTAACTTTCAGATGGCTTTAGGCCCTACTACAGTTCAACTTATAAATTAAGTTCTGAGTCCCACTAAGGGTACAATTCTAACCCACTTACCTAAGAGTCAGATCCACTGAGTACTTCGGAGTAGACATGGTTAGGATTGTGCTGTACTAGTCTCTTGACCCTGAAAAGTGTTATCTGACACCTGAGGTGTGTGTTTTCCACCCTATCCTTGTGATTGTAATCGGTTTCACCTGGTTTTAGTTTTTAATTGTTGCACTCTGCCCAGGGACCTACAGGTGAAGGATGCATAGTAAATGCAATGAGGATTATGGAAACCAGGCAGCAATTTTAACATTTTTGCAAAGGCCAATGGATTCATACTGGTGTCTTTGGACAAACGTATAAAGAAGGATAGCAAGAAGAAGTGTGCATGCACACGAAAGCTCATACAAATAACAAACTTAGTTGGTCTCTAAGGTGCTACTGGAAGGGTTTTTTTTAAAATATTTTGTTTCAAGGATAACAATGTTAGATCTGAAATGTAGAGATAAACACACATCTTTTTATGTTTCAATTCTACAACACCATCCTTACCCCCCCCCACGCCCATTTACAGGAACAGAGTATGCAAATATTCAAATGCAGCATGCCTCTAAATACAAGATGCTGCAGAGCAAAATCAGAAGAGGTGTCTTGCCTTCCATGTCCTGGTGGACTTCCCAGGTGCATCTAGCTGGCTATTGTGGGAAAGGAGCAGCTGAACTAGATGGGCCTGTGATCTGATTCAGCAGGGCTCATCTCCTGTTCCTATCTCAGAATGTCAGTTTGGCATGATATAAACTTCATTAATACATTTTTAATGCCATCAATTCAGTTGGCATTAAAAAATAAATCAGTGTACTCAGGGTTGTGGGCCCAAGCTTGTGGTACTCTCCACCACCTGAAATTAGACAAGCACTCTCCTTGCTGAACATCAGGTGCATGACTAAGGTTTCATTGTTCCAAGATGCATGCTAAGGTAATGTCTGGTTTTATAGAAGAACCAAACCACTTGAAGCCAGTCTTACAGATGAAGCCCTTGCAAAATGACTGGGGGAATAATGCTTACATGTTTATGAGTTTTCAAAGGAAGCAAGTTCTCAATGTGAGGGGGCAGACCACCTGCAGGAGCGCTACGCCATGTAGCTGGAACTATTAAGGGAATGTTCTTGCTTGCAAGCTTCAGTCAAAACAGACAGCAGGTAATGTAGTAGAAGTACCTCCATGCAGAGTACAAGAATATCCAGCCAAAGGCTGGCTCTGCTGGAAACCCTCATCCCATCTGGCTTATTAGGTGTAAGGATTTCTCTCCCCTCCCAATCCTGTGGGTTTGTGCAGTCACTAACTTGCGATGGCACACTCTGTAGAGATGTGCATTGATTTTCAGTGAAATAAATGAGCTCTCTTCATTTTTATAATGAAAACGGAAAGGGAAGAAAACAAATCGCAAAGTGTGGAAATGGGTGTGTGAAATCCATTTAGGGCTAGCATCCCCAAACTCGGCCCTCCAGGTGTTTTTGGACTATCATCCCCATCATCCCCGACTACTGGTCTTGTTAGCTAGGGATGATGGGAGTTGTCGTCCCGAAACATCTGGAGGGCAGAGTTTGAGGATGCCTGACTTAGGGCTTCCCCACTGCCCATTCATTTTCAAGGTGCTTTGTACTGGCTGCATAGCCTGAAATGTGATGTATATGTGCATCTCTCTGGGGCATAGAGCGCGTGTGAAATCAAGTAAGACAAACTGTAAAGCTCTACCTTGTATGTTGATAACCCTTATGCTATGTCTGTACTGGGCGCTTTTAAAAATTGGCTGGTTCCTCATCTAGCCTTGGCCACCCTGATGTGCTTGAGATGTTTTGAATTACAGTGGTACCTCAGGTTACATACGCTTCAGGTTACAGACTCGGCTAACCCAGAAATAGTGCTTCAGGCTAAGAACTTTGCTTCAAGATGAGAACAGAAATTGTGCAGCGGCGGCGCAGCAGCAGGAGGCCCCATTAGCTAAAGTGGTGCTTCAGGTTAAGAACAGTTTCAGGTTAAGAACGGACCTCTGGAACGAATTAAGTACTTAACCCGAGGTACCACTGTACAACCCCATCAGAAGATGCCATGGGTAGGCAAACTAAGGCCCGGGGGCCAGATCTGGCCCAACTGCCTTCTAAATCCGGCCAGTGGACGGTCTGGGAATCAGCGTGTTTTTACATGAGTAGAATGAGTCGTTTTATTTAAAATGCATCTCTGGGTTATTTGTGGGGCATAGGAATTCATTCTCCCCCTCCCCAAAAAAATATAGTCCGGCCCACCACAAGGTCTGAGGGACAGTGGACTGGCCCCCTGCTGAAAAAGTTTGCTGACCCCTGTCTAAACTATCTGAAATCTGCAGGTCTGATATTGTTTGTATATATGAACAAAGGCAAATCCTATGCCATTTAAGTAGGGATCACCAAAAGGTTGCAGTCTGCCGAAGATTGGATGGGTCTTCCATTGAAATCAATGCAGAAAAAGAAACAAGAATAACCATCAAGAAACAAAAGGAATGCAATTAATATAAATGGAAAATGTAACTTAATATGGAATTAAATGGGAAAACAATGCCCCCCGCCCCGTATAAGCCAGATCCTATAGATGTGATGGAACATGGGGGAAATATATAAACACACTGAAGTCTATAGACAACTTGTTGCCGTTGAGCTGCTTGTTGGACATCAATCCCAGCAGATATGGGCAATGGTCAGGTATAATGGGAGTTACAGTTCAGCAACTTCAGAAAGGCAACAGGTTCCCATCACAAAACTAAATGGTATACAGAACCAGCTGAAGTATGCACCTGCTATACTGCAATAACCATTTCCAAAGGGGTTATGTTTAATAAGTACCATAATAGCGTATCTCTGTCTCATTTTCTGCACAGGAAACAGATTTGCAGTAACTACTCAAGCACAAGCTACATTGAGATATTACTGTATATTGTAGAATCAGGGTGCTAGAACCTTGAATAGCTAAAGAACTGCTACAAGGACAAAACAAAAATGTCTCTAGAAAGAAGCTGCCATTGGTAATGCATAGACTGGTGTACAGTATTTATCCCAACAGAAATATCCCTTTTTTTAGTCTTCAAGTTCAAGTCTGCTGTATACAAGTCACTTAAAAAGGCACAGTTTTGTTTACAATACATATGAAAAAACAGTTTAAGCAAAGTTATTGAATCACCATTCAGTACAGCACAAGGCCCCCACTTTTACAAGTTAATACATTTTTTTTAAAAAAACCCACACACTATATAAAAAGTCATACCTACTCACAAAACACATAGCATTAGAAAAGCAAAAAAAATTCTAACAGTCCAAGACTTCCAGGCACATTATAGAACTAGTAACATAAATATGCAAGACAATTAAGAGTCAAACATAATGATGTAATGCAATCATTCCTTTCCCAACTGTATTATTTCCAATATTAAGAACCAAAAAGCACATATATTTGTGCAACAAGCTTGTGTGTCTACCTCAAAAAAAGATAAGCTTCTATCACTAGAAAGTTATCCAGTAAAATAATGGTAAGGAATATTTGTATATCTCAACTAGAAAGCCTAACTTCAAACGTTTGCTAACATACACAAATAAGGTGGGCAAGGTAATCTTCATTTTAATATTCCTATAAACAGGAAGGAGAATGGTTTCTGGAGACAAAAGATCAAAACTAAGAACCTACACAGAGCTATTTGCTAATACTTTATTTCAGTTAGGCAAACCTCTAAACAAGTGTACCTAGGACCACAGTCAAACACTGAAGCGTTCCTGAGTTTATAAATATATCTGTGGTGTTTGTCCATGAAACCAAGAGAAGCTTAACAGTATTGGGTAACCACCGAAATAAGGTAAAACATTTGTGTAACTTAAAAAAATGAACAACTGGCTGAAATTCAGGATATCCTAGTATGGAAGTAAACAGAAAAATGGCTCTGAGGAACTCCAGATGTCAAGCATTAGACTCAAAATATTAATTTGTAGACAGAAGAAGACTACCACCACATATTTCTTAAAACTTCTAAGTTATTTGGACTAACTGGTCAAATTTAACCACTTTATAATAGAATGGTTGCTGTTTTTTAACTCGTTAAAAATATATATTAGTTAAGCTGGTAGTATTTCAAGTGAAGGCGAGTATTGGTCAAGTGATCATCTGTCTCTATACTTATATTTTATAGCCTGAGACACTGGAAATGTTTGTCGCTGTCTTTTGGGTCTAGAAGGTCCAACATACCACAATGACCCTCACTTGCATGCCTGCTTCAGGCTCTACTCTGTGGAGGAAGCCGGCTAAACCACACTGAGCAACGGAGGTTAAGCAGAAGTTGATGGGAGGAAGTCAGGTCACACAAGATTCTTCTCCTGCCCCATAGACAATTCGCTCGTCATTCAGAGTTCAACACCATACAGTCTATCACATTTTAATAATCGTGTTCAAATGTTAACATCAAGGGTGGGGGACCTGTGGCCCTCCAGAAGTTGCTAACCTGCAACTCCCATCAGTCCCAGCAAGGTTGGTCAACAGCCAAGAATGATGGGAGGTGTGGCCCAGCAACATCTGGCAGGTCAAAGGTTAGCCACGCCCATTAGGTTAAGAGGATATACAGTATACACAGATCGTTGCAAGTGTATGGCTGACCCTGAGTATTTCTGTAACTGCATTTGGACTACAAAGTGATGTGTCGCCTGCTCTGCCTTGGTTAAAAAGGCCAATATAAAAACAAACCCACCCATCCATCCATCCGTCCGTCATAAAAAGTTTCTAGAAAGTCATGTACAAAAACGAAAAGAGCAAACCCCCAGTCACACAAACACTATTGTACTGTTATGTTTCCGAGCCATGAATAAAATGTAGTAAAGTCATTCTGTGAGGCGCACACGGCTACAACAATGTGGTTTACAACCTAAATGTAACACTTAGTGATTGTGTAGAAATAAGTGTTGCTCAGCCTAAGATTGATCTCGCCTTCATTGCCTACACATGAAAAATACAAACAGCAAGTCAACCGATAATATTTTTTTGAAGGAGGAAAAAACAACAACGCAAGATGCCCTCAGTAATTATACTGACGCTGGCAAGGCTGGTGAACAAACAATCCGTTGTTCTTGAGTTGCCGAGAGTAGCAATCCCTGGTGAGGTTTTGGCGACGGAGGCAGTTTCTGTTCAGATATTGTCTTTTGTTGTGTTCTTTTATCCACTGGGAAGGACGAAAACTCTTGGTCTGTTCGAGAAAGGTTGAGTGAGCAGTGATTGCTGCAAAATAGCATCGGATGTGTTGACCCCTTTCACTTTGGGCTTCTGATCTAGAATTCAAAGGAGAGAGAGGTTATGGCACAACCACTGATGGTCTGCATGTCAAGACACTCTGGTGACAGCCAGTGTGTGCTTGTGGTTGGCACAAAGGTAGCTCTTTGTCATGTGGTAAAGATCTGGTCCTGTGGATTTAAGAATCCTGTTTAGGGGTAGCATCAAGGGTGGGCATGGATGGGCAGCTGTCATGCCCCAGTGTGTGTCTCTCGGAGGGTGGTCTCTGCTGATCTCTGGCCCTGCTGCTGCTCCTGAGAGCAAGGAGAAGAGACCTCTACATATGCTTTTGCCTTCTCTCCTCGGGAAGGTGCTATGGATTGGGTCCAGAGGGAGAGGCAAATGAAAAGGCCCAGGGGACCTAACATGGAGCCCCCTTCAGAGGTTGCTGGATGACATCTCTCATCAATCGCAGCCTGCATAGCCAATGGTCAGGGAGGGCGGGAGATTTTTAGAAGAAAAGTTGTGATGGTGGATTGGCATTACAAAATGTTTAAAACAAATACACCCTTCCAATATCCTATCCTATCCTAGTACTGTACATAAAAGAATACAGTTAAATGAATCTTGTTTATATTTTTGGCAGTATTCAGCAAATGAAGTGGGAAATACTTAAGTGTGAGGTGGTCTGTTGCTGCTGAAATTACTGAAGCCTTTGTTGCTTCTATGATATACAGTGGTACCTCTGGTTACAGACACGTCAGGTTACATACACTTCAGGTTACAGACTCCGCTAACCCAGAAATAGTACCTCAGGTTTAGAACTTTGCTTCAGGATGAGAACAGAAATCATGCTCCGGCGGCACGGCGGCAGCAGGAGGCCCCATTAGCTAAAGTGGTGATTCAGGATAAGAACAGTTTCAAGTTAAGAACGGACCTCCAGAAGAATTAAGTATTTAACCCGAGGTACCACTGTATTTGGGGACGCGGGTGGCGTTGTGGGTAAAAGCCTCAGTGCCTAGGGCTTGCCGATCGAGAGGTCGGCGGTTCGAATCCCCGCGGCGGGGTGCGCTCCCGCTGCTCGGTCCCAGCGCCTGCCAACCTAGCAGTTCGAAAGCACCCCTGGGTGCAAGTAGATAAATAGGTACCGCTTACCAGCGGGAAGGTAAACGGCGTTCCGTGTGCTGCGCTGGCTCGCCAGATGCAGCTTTGTCACGCTGGCCACGTGACCCGGAAGTGTCTCCGGACAGCGCTGGCCCCCGGCCTATAGATGTGAGATGGGCGCACAAACCCCAGAGTCTGTCAAGACTGGCCCGCTCGGGCAGGGGTACCTTTACCTTTACCACTGTATTTAATAAAATCACACCATGTTAAATATATTTTTTGTTATGCCTTTATGTAAACACATGAATTTTGGATTAACTATTCAGATAGGGTCCAGTTCACGGTTCTATCCTACCAATATTCTAAAGTGGAATTTTCCAAATATTTCCAGCATCTTGTAAAAATTAACGAGCTGCTAATAGAAGAAAACTGATTAGATCCTTATTCTTGCAGTCCGTATTTTGCCCATCCAAAAGATTTACTAGTGCAAGCTCCCTAGGGTGGATGGGAGATGAAATCCTACAATATATGGAGGACCCTGTACCCTGTTTCTGCTTTAGACAAAGGGCTTGCACAGATTAATGTTCGCTATTGAGCTCAATGTATGTGAACCCCCTTTGGGCTGGTGCTGGATGCATGTGGCCTGAATGCATTTGATGGTGGACTCCATTATGTGAAGATGTGCTCTTGAGATAGATGGGAAGAAGTACCGTATTTTTCGCTCTATAACACGCACCCGACCATAACACGCACATAGTTTTTAGAGGAGGAAAACAAGGAAAAAAAATATTCTAAACGAAACATTGGGTGTATGATTTCTGTGGTTCATGCTGTGGCCACAGACATGTGATCTGACGGTGAGTTTGGGGTAGCCCAGTGCAAAAATCCTGAGGATCCATGTGGATCCATGCTTTGTAACCACGTTTTAAGTGGGGAGGGAAGGAAAAGCACTCAAGGGACAAGGAACACGCGTGGGTTGGGTGGAGAAGGATGCTATTCATAATGCAGAAGAGGGGTATAAGAGGAGAAGGCTCCTCTCCTCTCCCGCTTTGCTGTCTCAAAGCGGGCCATGGAGGAGGTAAGGAAGGGGAACCATGGATCCTCTGCTCACGATTGCAGCAGATCCCCCGCCATCCGTAGGCATTCCCTCCATAACACGCACAGACATTTCCCCTTACTTTCTAGGAGGAAAAAAGTGAGTGTTATGGTGCAAAAAATACGGTATTTTTTGTGTGTGCCTGCAAAAGGATGGATAGATGGATGGATGGAAGAATTTATGTATGCATATATGGTCTGGAAGGGAGGGATGTGTGGTCTGAGTGTGCTTGTTAAAGAGAGGGGGACATGCATTGTGTATATGTGTGTCTGTGAAAGGTAGACAAAGTTAAGGAGAGGAAGGCAGGAGAAGAAATGGGGTTCATTCAATTACACCAGAACATTGTAGTAGAAGCATTCATGACGGGGGAGTGAGTAGGAAGGAGGGTGTACCATAAGGAGAAGAGAGGAAAATCCTTGCATGTACCAAGGATAAAAAAATCACAGGGGGAGAAGATGGGCATATACCAAATGGGAAATTTGGTTGGGGAGGGAGTAGTGTCACAAATACAGAGAAATAGTAGAAATGTACCAGTGGGAAGAATCGCGGGTGAGGGGAAGAGAAATAAGAGAAGGAAAATGGAGCATACTAAGGAGATTAGTCATGGGATGATGTGTGGGGTGTTCTGCACATGTTTGAAAAGCTTCTTTTGCACACAGGGAGTTTTGCTAGGTGTCTTGGGCTCACCCCACCACCAACGGAGGATAACATTTCATACGTCTGATGAAGTTGACTGTATTCCAAAATGTGCTAATTTTAAAGGAATATTTTCTCCCTAGTGAACATTATTTGATGTTCTGTACAAACCAAGGAGCAAATATCTTACCTAGGATTGCTTACATCACGAGGCTCTGTCTCCTCCTCCTCCTCCTCTTCTTCTTCTTCCTCCTCCTCATCACCACCACAGCTCGTCTTGTTGAGGCTGTGGCGGGTATTATGGACTGCATATACAGACATGCTGGGATGCTCGATCAGAAGGTTCTCCAAGGGGCTGGTTTCCACTTTGAGAGCGGTCAGGCCACCCGCAGTGAAACACGGAGGTGGCGTAATGAACCAGCTCTCCTCCATGGGGCACGAGTCAAACTGGATAAAGCAAGATTCACTGTCATCAGCCAAACATTCCAAGGAAGGAGGCAGACAAGAGCAGACGGGTGAATTGTCCACAGGCGATGCTTTATGGATATCTTCTTCTTCTTCTTCTTCCTCCTCCTCCACCTCCTCCTCCTCTTCAATCATTGAGAAGTTAGTACAGGTGTCTATTGGGAGTTACAACAGCCATTGAGATAGATGGGCGAGGTTGATTGACGCAGCCAGAGTTCAGATGGTTTACAGTAGGTGCAAAGAATATGTTCCCCCCTCAAGATATTGTTGGACTACAACTCCGCAAGCATTGGCCGTTCTGGCCACATCTGAGAGTTGGAATTCAAGAACATCCAGAGAGCCATAGGTTCCCCAGTCTTAGTTTGCAAGGAACAAAATATCCACAATTTTATACCGCTAATGGATGCTTGGAAGACCTTTTAGGTAACAAGTGTCTAATAAATGAAATAATCGGTTGTACTCACCTATGATTATTGTTGCCAGTGCAATTTTTTTTAGTAGTACTATGGAATATTCTCCCTTCCCCCCCCACATGCCCCCTAAATGTGTCCTGGGGTTTTCCCCAACCTCTGGAGCAGATTTGGGGGTGGCGTGAACATTCATGGGGGCAAAATCCCACTAATTCTTGCTAGCACAAGAATAGGGGCACTAGTGCAATAGGCAGTGTAAAAACACAGGAATGACAAAATCTGTTCAGATCTTTACATGGGATGATGATTCTCCTTCCATGGTAGAGCAGGGCATAAATGCCCACTCCTCCTCTATAGGGATAAGGATAAGGATTTTGCGTGGGGGTTCCAATCCCAGCCCCAATGCATAAGCATGCATAGCCCTGTTACACCCACCATGCTCTTCTTCTGGGTCCAAAAGGACCTGCATGTTGGTGATAGCATGTCAACTGGTCATCAGCCGTTTTACGCTAAGGTAAGCATCTGAACCAACCCACAAATCCTTCCAGAGGGTGGGGGGTGGCTTACATTCTACAATAGTTGAACAAAGTTGGGGCATGGGAAGGGGGAAGAGAGGAGAGATCAACCATTTATAATTACGGAGTTGTGGAAATTTGTTGGCAGTATAGAACTTGGCCCGGGAAAATGCCCTGTGATGGGGGCAAGATACTTTCCCAGCTTGAACAAGCAGTTTTTTATTCCTTTTTCCCCCTTACACAATTTCATGTTTAACATGAAATATTCCCTGCAATTAAAAAAAAAAAACCCTTTGTAAACAGAAAATAAAACTTGCTTCCTGATGCAGAAATTATAGTTTCTTATAATTAAGAAACTATAAGAAATTATAGTTTCTTATATTATAGTGAAATGGAGATCTTACCGATAAAATCCACCAGAATCCACTCCTCCTCTTCTTTCTCGCTGAACTCTGGCTCTTGCCTGGGCAAATTATTGATTTCTCCCACGAACATATTATTCAGCCTCTGGAACATTACTAAGGCAATAACAAGACTCTGGCTGGAACGTCTTCGTATGCAAGAGTTAAGGTACAGGTTCACAATGTACTAGCCAAGGGTGCAGGTAGAAGATTAAAGTGCACAAATACTTTTATCTGCTTAGGCACAGAACATGGGGAGGCATGGCTTTCTTTGTAAACGGTTGCTACAAAATCCTGCAAAAAAGAGGGGGGGGAGTCTTAATGCTACATGCACACACAGAAAACATATACTGTTCAGGGGTTATTCCACACGTTACATGGCAGCAACCCGTATTTGTCACTGAGCCATGTGGAGCTGCAGGCACCATTATCAAGTAGATTCAATGGCACAATAAAAGGGCAGTTTCAAATTTCTATAGAGGGGAGCTGGTTCCAATGGTGTCTTCAAGTACAAAACAACCAGTGGCTTTTCAAAAGCATTACAGTGGTACCTCGGGTTACATACGCTTCAGGTTACATACGCTTCAGGTTACAGACTCCACTAACCCAGAAATAGTGCTTCAGGTTAAGAACTTTGCTTCAGGATGAGAACAGAATTCATGCTGCGGTGGCAGCAGAAGGAGGCCCCATTAGCTAAAGTGGTGCTTCAGGTTAAGAACAGTTTCAGGTTATGTACGGACCTCTGGAATGAATTAAGTACTTAACCCGAGGTACCACTGTAGTTACATTTTTTAAAAAAGAGAAAACAATACCACTATAGAAAATCTGAGATAATTGCAGGGCAATTAAGATTCCTCATCTCTCTCATCTTTATACTTGCCCATATAGGTGAAACCAGGCTCACGGGGTAATCAGCTCTGCTCATTGAACCATCATATTGTGCTTGCCATCCCCACTGCTCCATAGGTTCCCCCCCTTCCCAGTCCTGCCTGGAGGTGCCAGGATTTGAACCCGGGACATTCTGCATATAAAGCATGTGCTCTATCACCAAATTAGAATGCTTTCCTTCTCTCTAGTCTCCAACAGTAGTTAGCTTCCTGGAAGCGCTAGGGCTTAAGGTTGTATCTAAAGAACAGCCCGTGTTCTGGAACTCCTGGTTCTTAATCCAAATATTTTCTTCTGAGATGTTTCAACTCAGCTGCAAGGACAAACTTAACAGCCTCCTTCTCATCTCTTATTAAGTGTTCTAGGGATAAGCTCTACAGAAATGAAAGTCCATCAGTTCTATAGTACCACATTCACCGTTTCAAAGATCAGCAATATCACTGTTTCCAGCAGGGGGCTCAGAAGCGCAGGTTTTAAGTTAAAAGTAGCATACCCCCCCCTCTTCACTTATCAGGATAGCATTCTGCAGCGGGATTCCAGTTGCACAGGTAGGGAGTCTCACTAGCTTATGGAAATTGTCTTAATGCTAATGATATTGAGACACTGAGAGAGTTCTTGTTTGAGGACATGCGGCAGCCAGATAACGTGAAAGTAATAGCACATTATACAGTTAACATAATCTCAGTAGACCTGATCTATGTTCCCCAAACTTACTGTAAATGTGTAGCATTAAAATGCTGAGGGAAAACCAAGTAAGAAACACACACAAAGACTGGTAGAAAGCAGAGCAATGGAACAAAGTCCAGGACAGGCTTCTCTAAGGAGGTCCGATCCCTACCCTCTTAAGCCACCCTAATATTTTCCAATCAGCACCGTCCTGTACACAGCATTATCTGATTCCCTATATTAATTTTCATAGCTCCAGTGCTGGGGGCTCTTTTTCTTCAGGGCTTTTGCTACTTAGGAATTCTTTCTCAGATACACCTTGATGCACCCGGTGCGGGGGGAGAGAAGAGAAGAGAATCACCCCCATGTTCTAGGCATTTGGGTAAGCTGCCTGGAATTTCCCCCCAGATCTACCTTAAATGATACTTGCGCCTCTTCTCACTACCCCTTGCTTAAATCTACTTCTCCCCAAAGTCACAGGCTGGAGCAGGGGTCGGCAAACTTTTTCAGCAGGGGCCGGTCCACTGCCCCTCAGACCTTGTGGGGGGCCGGACTAGATTTTGAAAAAAAGAATGAACGAATTCCTATGCCCCACAAATAGCCCAGAGATGCATTTTAAATAAAAGGACACATTCTACTCATGTAAAAACTTGTGGATTCCTGGACCATCCGCGGGCCGGATTTAGAAGGTGATTGGGCCAGACTGGCCCCCCAGGCCTTAGTTTGCCTACCCATGGGCTAGAGTGACTTTTTTGGCAGGAGAACAATAGATTAAAAGGTACCAACAGAACACCCAGTTAACTCCTCCACCTTTTCCCCATAAGCCCTTCAGTTTTTAACTCTGCAGCCACCCCATTGTCCAAAAGCAAAAGCCTTGCAGAGAGATTCTCAGACATGAGTGGGCAGATTCAGATCACCCATCAGGCCTGTGCTCAGGCTGGCAGATTCTCCAGGGTCTCTCAGGGAGGGGGCACTGTCTTGAGTGGGTTATTTAGTGTAAAGCATTGTTTGCCCTTCACCCAATAGGCCCAGGGCAGAAATATGCACATTCTAAATAAAAATGAAACAGTACTATTAAAACAGCATAAAACCAAATATGCAGCCGCAACATTAATTCAGATGTGCAGTACACCTCAACCCTCCACTGCTTTTGCATGCAGCTGCTGATCACAGACTTCATGGCTCCTCCCAATTGAGTATAGTGGGCATTCTGCTGTGCAACTTTCCAATAGGAGTTCCTGATGCAAAGCCGAGCTCATTCAAAGCTGTGCAGCAGGCAGCAGCCAACAGGTAAATCATTTGTTAAAATATTTTTTTGCACCATTCAGGACTTTTCTTCTTGTTGATTTTCACTGCTTTCAAAGGCAGCTCCATGAAAACTGAAAACAGGTTGCAAAAGCTTGAACAATGGCTGGCTCCCTCTAATCCAATCAGCACAACTTTGGTCTGATCTACATATAGGAGAGAATGAAGTTAACAGAAGAGACTGTGATATATCAGGCTGCCATTAGAGGGTGCCATCTTTTTTTTTTTTTAAAGTACTGTATTTGTATTTGCATTTGCATTGTTTTTTGTTACCACTGAGACAGAAACAGACACCAATTAAGGGGAGACACAGATATGTTGAAAGACAGGAAAAAGATGGCCATGAAGAATGGACTGCAAATCAAATGATATTTACAATAAACATAGTGAAGGATTAAAAAAAAATGATTCCTGCCCTGTGTGCAGTTTGAAGTGGTATTGTTAATTTTACCATGGAAGAATTCTGCTACCACATTCCACTATATGGGTGGGCAAAAGTCTTAAAGAGAACTTAGAAGTTTGAAACTGCCTACCATAAGAGCTGAAAAGCAATCATGCAAGCATTCTCCACCCACCCACCCACCCACCCAAAACCATCTCCAAAAGCCCTCGGAAGCCTATCAGAATGCTCAGAGGTTGCATCAGACAAATGCTCGGAGGTTGCATCAAATGTGAAATGTTCTTGCAAAGCAAAACAAATGCAAGTCCAGAACAGTTTGCCAAAGACTAGAGCCTTCTGTGGAAAAATAAATACTTGTGAAACTTTAAAACACACGGGGGGGGGGGGGGGACAACTAACTTCCTTGCCCCACAAAGCATCAGGAACTCCTATTGGAAAGTTGCACAGCAGAATGCCCACTATACTCAATTGGGAGGAGCCATGAAGTCTGTGATCAGCAGCTGCATGCAAAAGCAGAAGGTCCCAGCTTTGTTCTGGTGGCATCTCCAGGTAAAGCTCGAAAAGATCTCCATCTAAAAACCCTGGGGAGCTGCTGCCAATCAGTGCAGACACTGGGTGGACCAATGGGCAGGGGTCTCAAAACTGCGGTCAATGAACCAGAGCTTCATCCAGGTTGTCCACAGTGTGGATCTGTGGTTGTGCCCATACTGTATTGATTTTTATTGCTGCTTTTACATTTTATTGCATTGCAATCTGAATTCTGCAAAATGTAAATCGTAATGCCATATGAAGCAATTAAACTGCAATTAAGAATAATAAGTCTAGCACAACACATCACAATTACTACCAACAGGCAGAGAGATCTTGAGTGGTCTGCCAGTTTTCAAGTGATCTATGGCAGTGTGTGCGTGTAAAATTTGGGAAGCACTGCCAAAGGCAACTTCCTAACTGTAGTTACATAAAGAGTGACTTACACAACTGCTTATCCATGTGTGTGTGTCATAGGAACCAACTCCTAGGAGCTGAGGTCCCTTTGGGGGGCCCATAAAATATTTGAGGGGGTCAGGGGCCCACAAGTTGATAGGCACCGTCATTCAAATGGTGTGTGCGAGCCACATCTTGTGATCAATTATATAGGGCAGGGCTTACCTGCCTCCCCAATATTTTATTTAAGTTGGCACCCCTGGGGGGGATTGTGCGTGTTTACCAGAGCACATAGCTTGCTCTTGTCTGTTCATGTATATTGGGCTTCAGGATGGGGCTTCGGCAGGAATCACGCCTCGGGGTGCCGACCCGGATTGCCCCCCTCTCCCCTCCCTTGGCGGCCGTGAGTCACCAGTTCCTGGTTTGTTTTGATCGCGCAAGTTGCCTCTTCCCCGGGCGGCGCCGCTTGGCTGCTCCGGCGAGGTTAGTCACACACCTGAACCCGACTCAACTTCGGAGTCCAAGATCCGCCCCGACGGGAAGAGACGGAAGCCTTACACCAAGGGAAGGGCGGTCTCTCGGCACTGTCAACAAAACAGGATATGCGGGAGGCGGGGGGAAAGCAACCCGATCCCTTTCCAGCCCCCTTGGGCGGATCAGGCAACCCCAGCTCCTCCTCGGCCTCAGTCCCCCCACTCCTTCTCCAGGGGGCGGGCAAGGACAGAGACAAAAGGGAGGGGGAGTTGCTCCAAGGCCGGGTAGAAAGCGGGGAGAGGAAGCGGAGGGCTTCCACAAGGCGCGTGAATTGGCTGCACTGCCTGGGCAGTTGGCTTGGAAAGGACATCTCCAAGGCCGGAGAGCTCTCTGTCCACGCCCCATGGCCCTGGCCGCAGGACGACCTTCACCCCCGCCCTTTAGGGGGGGAAAGGGAGGTCCCCTGCTCTCCGCCCGCCCAGATCGGCGCCGGACTCCACCCTGCGCCTCTCTCGCCAGCAGTTTGAAACTCCGCTCCGGAGACGGGGCGCGCAGGGCAGGCGGGCAAACGCTCGCGCACTTCTCCTCGGGTACATAAAGTTTGTCCGCGCCGGATTATTATTCCGCAGTATCGCGCGCGGAACGGTGCAGGGATCCACGCGCGCGCCTGCAATTGATATTGAAAAGGGGATCCCGAGCCCCGATCCTACAGATCTGGCGATAGTAAGGTTGAAGGATGCGATCCTATGCGAGCTCGCATCGGGATAAAATCACTTGGCACTAAGCACTCACAGGAGCCGTTTATTTGAAAAATAAAGTCGCACCGAAATCAGTGGGGTTCTCCTTTCAAGTTAGTATGTTAGGGATAGTGTTGTATTTTTTTAAAAAACTACTAATTTATATTTAACGGGCTATGGGCTGCACTGCTAGATCTCACGAAAATAAGAGTTAATTCCGCGAATTTTAATAAAACAACCCCACCACCATCACCAAACGAAAACACCCCTTAAGGTACTCGAGAGGACAAGTTATAAGACGCTTTTTCTTTTCTGTTTTTTTTAACGATCTCAGCCTCAGATGAAACCCGCGGCAGTTTCATTAACCAGGAAGTAGGAACAACTGAATTTTGCAGGGCTCGCTTCCAGGGAAGCGGCTTCGCTGGCTGCGAGGCTGGCTGGCAAAACTACGCCACAAGTGGTTTGTGAGCAGCCCAGTCGGAAGGCGCTGCCGAGCGACGGACAAAGCTGGGAGGAGGACCGCGCAGTAATTTACCTTTAAGGAAGTAGAGCCGGGGGGGGGGAAGAGAGGAAGAGAAGAGAAGACTTTGAGAGTTAGTTCTCCCTGCATGAACTCCGGTGTTATTCGCCCCCCCCTCCCCGCATCTCTGCATACTTTGCAGAGGGACGAGACGGACCCTTCCCAGAAAGCGGAACGCAGGAAAGGGCTAGTGGGTAAGCGATTCTGCCCAGCAGCCAGATATATAAATATACTAAACTTTATAGGCGGAGGAGATGGTGGGAATCCCCCTTGCCCAGTTCTTAAAATAGACCAGATTTCCTTTTCTCTCCCTCCCGCCCCCCCCCCGGCTGCATCCAAACGGAACGCGCACCCAACGCCAAGAATATCGCGCCTAAGGTCACTTGTGGCCAAAAAACACCCACACGCACCCGGTACAAAGGATGCCCGCAGCCCTTCACTCACCGTCCGCAAAGCAGCCGGGCAAATCCGGAGCCTGGACGGCGGCGGCGGAGTGAGGTAGATGGCGGGGAGGCTGCTCCTGCGGGCGCCCCGAGCCCTGTTGCACCGGCCAGTCTGCGCTCCCCGCAGAGCCTTTTGTTGTTATAGAATCCGGCGAACAGCTGATCGGCAGCGCCCGCCCCCTCGCCCCGCCCCGCCCGCCTCTTTTGCCTCGACGTTCCCACCCCGCGGCGCGCTGCTAGCAGGGGGCGCGCGAAGGAAGGGAAAGGGGGAGGGCCGCACAGCCGCGCCTGCACCAATTGGGAGCCCCGCGGTGCTCCGGGACGCGCCGGGACAGGCTGTCACTAACGCACGTGACGCGGCTCTGCGAGCTGCGGAGCCAGACGAGGCGGCCTGCAGCGTCCGGGATAGCGAGCCCGGGCAACAAAAGGAAGGCAGGGAGAAGGAGAAGCAGAGAATAGGAGAGCTGGGGAAGGAAGAGGAGGAGAAGGGGTGCGCGGAACGAAATGTGGAGAGGGGTGGGGGGAGGGAGAGGCATGGCCCAAGTGGAAAAATACAAGAGAAGTTGGGCAAGGTGCGGGGAAAGAGCCTGGAAATGCACAGCCCTCGTTTATTGCTACCCTCTCGTCTTCAGAAGAATACCCAGTTCCCACCCTGGTGACGGGGGAACATGAAGGGAGTCGAGGAGACGTCATTCTGACCAAAGTGCCAGACCACTTTGGAAAGTCCCCTGCACGCAAGTGTCTCCACACAATTTTTCCAGCTGTCTTAACCAAGAGAGAGAGAGGGCATGCTAGGGGCATGCTCAGTTTGGAAGTGAGCAAGGTCTTGAAGGATTGGGCACACACACACTTACACCCATGCATCCTAATTATTCAGGGCCTGATGTTAAGTATGTTTTTCTACAAGCCACTTGCAGCAATACCACAGTGTTTTGCTGCCAGGGGCTGAAAATCCAGTGGTTAAAAATAATGGAGTAGGAGTTATTTGGGTGCCCATTAATGAGACCCCCCCCCCCAGAACTGTCAGCTAAGGCTGGCCCTGAATCTCTTAGCAAACCCTTGCGAAAGGAGTTCTGTAGTGCTAAATCAAAAGCCTGCATTTCCTTCGTGCATGTGTCCTAAATGTGTACACTGGCTGGTGTGGCCCTCCATCTCACTCCCGCAGGGATAACACTGTTAGTATTTGAAAGCTCTCTATAACCCAAGAGGGTTGTGGCCAAGGAATGAAACTTATTCATGTCTGTTTCGTTCTGGTTTGGGTTCAGCTGTGACTTAAGGTCTTTCACTTTGGTTCGTGCCAACCAAGTTTCTCACACTGGGACTCTGCTGGCCTAAATGGCAAGTTTTTTGTAAAACAACTAACTCCCTCTCAAGTGTATGCTAGTATATAAAAGTGGGGACCTGCAGTAATAGGTTGCAGTGTATTTCCAACTCCTCTAGCAGGAATACTCCTTTTCAGGGCTCTAACTGGTGTGGAACAGGAGCCTTGTAGTTCTGTTTGTGATTTGCAGGGAAGGTGAAGATTAAAGTGTTGGGGGGGGGGGAGAAGGGAAAATTACCTTGAAGTATATTCAGAATTAAAAGGAGGCGATCTGAAGATGGGGAATACGATTGGGTAGGAGAGCTATATTTGTTATGCAACAACTTGCAGATGTGATGAGAAAATAAAATAATACTACTTGATACATGTTATTTTGATGCAGTAGGGTTTTTTTGTTTTTTGTTTAAATGTAGAGAAATCTTACTGTGTAAGTAGAGTCCACCAAGTAACGTCCGCAGAAGTCCAGTTGACAAGAAAGCAAATGGCAACTTGGGCAGGAGAAAATTATTGTGCTTTGCAGCCAAAGTCTGCAGGGAAGAAAGAGAAAGCAAGAAAGGGGTCATATAAGGACACTCAATATAGGTTTTTGCTTCCTCTTTTATAAAAAAGTGGAAAGTTAAGGGCAATCTTTCTAAAGTTAGTTTCCTGGTTTGCTTTCATGGCGTTTATATATCCTTTTGTTCATCCCACAGTTTTTGATGCATTTTCCAATCACTTTTGAAACCACAGAAGACTGTTTTTTTTAAAAAAAATTAAAAAGTGGGTTCTCTCTGTAGCACTAAGTACCACATCCCATCAGTACAAGGATTTCTGCTTGTGCAGTGGAATGCCTTCCCTCCCTTCTCCCTGCACACCCTTAAATCTGTACTGGGTTTCTCCCCAACCTTTCAGAGCAGATGGGGGGGGGAGTACGTGGGGAAAGGGGGGGGAAGGTTCATTGTGCAAGCAGAGATCCTCGCACTGCCAGAACTCAGTAGTATATTGTCCAGTGGATTTGTTGCAGTTGGGTGAGGAAGTGCTTCAGTCCACTTTAATTTCACAAACCTAGTTAGTGCTCTGGTATGTGCTTAACTCTCTGTTGCAGAATATTGGTGGTCTGGTGAGCCCCTCGGATAGCTGCCCATGTAATAGCTTCTAAGTCTCCAGCTCTTGTGCTGGTAAGTCTCTTGTCCAGGAGGAGAGAGAACCATGAAGAGACATGTCTGAGATAAGGAGGTTATTCCATCAGAACAAAGGCAATGATGTGATTTGTGGCTTTTCAGTTTGCATTATATGTGGCTGGTGCAGATGTGGAAATTCATCCCACATCTGCAAAACAACAACATCCAAAGCATGCAAAATCTAGAGCAGCTCCAAAAGGGAATATTTGGGCCCTAACATAACTGCTACCTTTTTACCCCTCTTCAGGAAACCTTGCATGTTTTATCTGACTGGCCAGAGAAACAGGTTTGGTGGGTCCTGTGAGCTGATGTAGTGACTTAATTAGACCAAATTGCATCTAATCAATCTGTGAACTCCTCCCTGTTCCCTGTGAGCTATTGTTATACAGTAAAGAGGATGCAGGGCTTAGGAGACATCACACCAAATCCTTGGTTAGCCAAAACCTTGGTTACCCTGAGTAGTAAACCGCCAGGTTTCAGCTAATCCTACCTCACAGGATAAATATTACAGAACAACTTTTGCAAATAGGTCAGATAACCTGCCGCCCCTGGTCTCTGAGCTGCCTCCCCACCCCAAAGAAAGGTGCCTTCTCACACTGCTCCACGGGGGTCTGGGAAGAGGATTTCCCAGGCTTACTGGCCCAACAGAGACCGGCCAAAGGTGAACGTGAGGCCAACACCTTACCTTGGGAGACAGCAGCAGGCGCTGCTGGGCCTGCAAGGTGGAAAGACTCTCAGTTTCCAGGCAGGCCTTGAACACAGCAAGCACAAGAAAGGCCAGCACAGCGCCTGCCTGACTCCAAGGCCGCCTCAGCTCCTGGCAACCAGCACCCTCTGGCCAGCCCCAGAAGCAACATTCGCCTGTGGAGCTTGTAGCCAGGGCTGCTGCAGCAAACAGCTGTGCAAGCCTTTGGGAGGCAGAGACACATCAGAGGGAGGGAGGGAATGAAAGAGGGACAGAGGTCAGTGTTGCCTGTGGCACCCCGACCATAATTCAAGGCACCCCAGGGTGCCATGGCACACTGGTTGAAAACCACTGTCATGATAGATGGGCAACCTAATTCTATGCATGCTAAAGGTAAAGGGACCCCTGACCATTAGGTCCAGTCATGACCGACTCTGGGGTTGCAGCACTCATCTCGCTTTACTGGCCGAGGGAGCCGGCGTACAGCTTCCGGGTCATGTGGCCAGCATGACTAAGTGGCTTCTGGCGAACCAGAGCAGCGCACGGAAACGCCATTTACCTTCCCGCCGGATTGGTACTATTTATCTACTTACACTTTGACGTGCTTTCGAACTGCTAGGTTGGCAGGAGCTGGGACCGAGCAGCGGGAGCTCACCCCGTTGTGGGGATTCGAACCGCCGACCTTCTGATCGGAAAGTCCTAGGCTACTCAGACACAAATCCAACTGAATTCAATGGGATATACTCCCAAGTAAGTATTATAGGACAATGCAGCCTTTACTCAGCTGTAGCAGCAGTAGTAACTGCTACATCACTTGAGGCTGAATCTCCGTTTCTATTCCAATGTTGTAACAGTGTTCTCTTAACTTTACCTGGTGTCACAGTGACCTACTTGAATGCTAAACTGGGAAAAAATTTTTGAGTACTATTGAAGAAGACTGGAACAAATATAGGACAAAGCATTTAGGAGGTGGCTTTGCAGTTTTGCTGGTAGGAACAAACTAAGATTAAGCACCACATTTTAAAAGTCAGTTCAGTTTAAGAAATGACCTGACCTGGAAACTTGAGATTTTGCTTTCAGGTCTCTTTGCTCCAGAGCTGCAGTTCTTTCTCCGTATTTGCCTCTGCTATCAACTATCTATACATACATTTATTTCTTGTTTTATTTCATGTTAACGCAATGTAAATAAGTGGACGATACTTAACATTGATTGATAAGAGTGTTTATTTTTACTTTTTTTGTTTGTCCTTTTTCTTTCTTCTTCTTTTTCTTTTGCTATATGCCTTTTGTTTTCTGTGGAAAATTTCAATAAAAAGCAAATAAAATATTTCTTCTTTTATTGTATGTCAGGAAATTAGAACCCTTTCCAGTCCCTTTATTAATAACAGGAGATCATTGACATTGGCTTCAACCATGTTGGCATCCGTCTGTCTCAGGAGACAACAGAGTGCACGTCCAGGGGTGAAGTCAAAGAGCTGCATCATCAGCACTGAAGTGACCTCCCTGGGACGCAAGCCTGGGCAGTGTGTATGGAGGTCGTGGGCTGCCCAGACAATAAGGCCTCACTGATGTGGTCCAGAGGAAAGCAGAGCAATGCATTTGACACCAGCTTGGCCACAGGAGTTGCTGAAAGAAGGTGTACAAGGTGCCACCCAGCTGCCTTAAGGGACTCCACTCCGCTCTTACGGTGGCAATATTAGTAGCCTCTCGACTCACAAGTCTTAGATTCCAAGATGGGTATGAGTCTCAAAATGCAATCCAGGAGACATTTAGCCAGTGTGCATAGTGAGACACACTAGCAGGTACCCCCAAGCAGGCCAGTATTATACATCTAAAGCACAATACTTTCCCCCAGGACTAAACTGTTGGGGCCTAGATTGTTAAGGGTGCTGACATTTGTAGCTCTGTAAACTACAGTTTCCAGGATTCTTTGGCGGAACCCATGTGGTTTCAATGTATGGGTTGTATACCATCTTATACCCTGCGTGTGTGCATCTCTACAGTCTGCTCCAGTATGTGCATTCTCCAGTTCCTTTCTTCCTGCCTATTTGGGGATGATTACCCTTGAAAAGCCAGGGCTGACACACTGATAGTGCGCAATCTCTGGACAACACCACCCCCACCCCCACTTAACCCCCCCCCAACAACCTTGGAAGACATGTAAATAAGTGATGACAGCCACACCACAAAAATAAAAAAAGCAACTCTGCTCTTGACCACACCTGTCCTTGTCAAAAGAATGCAAAGTAGTTTGCTGTTGATGCAGAAGTAGGCTAGAACACACAAAGGGAGTGGTCTGAAGTTCAATGAAACATAATAATAAAACAGCAGCTAGCAGAAGGGCAGCATTTTTGGAACGCAGTAAGCGGCCTTATACAAAAGCAGAGTATTTATCCATCTAGCCCAGTATTGTCTGGGCAACTGCTCTTGGGCTGTCTCGGGTTACAGGACTTTCCCATAACTTGCTACCTGATCCTTTGAACTGAAGACACCAGGATAAGGCACAGGACCTTCCAAGCACACGCTCTACAACAGAGATAGGCTCCTCCTCCTTATTTAAAAATATACATACTACAGGAAATGGTGCGGGGAAAGGGAAAGGAGAGTTCCACAGCATCACATTACTCATTGTAAAGTTTTAATAGCTGCCTAAGAGCAAGAGGCCAAGGCGCTTACCTAAGTTCAGTCAGGAGCTCATTCCCTACTACAGTACTGTACATGGACTGCTCCAACAGGGCACACTGTTTAACATGCATTTGTGGTGTTCACTATGTGGTTCTGCTGCCTCTGTGACACAGGAGCTGGTGGTGGCGGCACATGGCCTGCTTCTCTAAGAAGGTGACAATGGCTTGTGCTGTCTGCTCAGCATGGTGCTGCTGTGGCAGCTACCCATAGATATGGACATTGTTGGGACTGGCAGGGGATGAGCCAGAGGAGACAGTGCGGAGACAGTGCCTCTCTGGCACTGCCCCATAGGTCCATATTGCTGTGGAGATCTTTGGGCTGTGATGCTACTTGCCCCAGTTCTCCCCTGTGGACCATCATGCTGTTTGCATATTCTGGCCTCAGGCCCATCCAGTACACATGCCACCAGCTGACCCCCCCCCCCAGCAACACAGAAATCTCTCCTACTGCTTTCTGTCACCTTGGCCTTATGCCCCTACTGTGCCCCACTGCCTAGGTCTGCTCCAGTACCTACTGCTGAGCATGCCCCACATGGCCCGAGTTCTGTCCCACCCTGTGTCCCCCACCCCTTGGCCTCCCACCAGTATTGTGGTTGCAATATCCAGAGAGCATTATTATGGCTGGCAAGTAAAGCAGTTTCCTGGATAAAGCCCAGCCTTCCCCATGTTCCAGCCTTCTGGCTAGTGCAGGTGTAACAGGTAGGTTCACATACAATTCCTCATATTTATGGGCACAAACTGCTGGATAATATTTTCTGATGCTGCTGTCAGCTTTGTCCTTCTAAAGGCAACATGTTTATCCAAGTCATACAGAAGACACTCTCTATTGGCACATCCTCACTGTGGACATGAATCAGCAGTCCAGACATCTATTTCTCTCTCATTTCATCATATACGTATTGGGAAATAAAGGAGATAATGATCTGAGCTTTCCACTGTGTACATTACATTAAGTTTTTGGCTACAGGGGTATTTGCATATTGCCCTTTAAGTGTGGTAGATTAGACAATTACCAAGGAGTCTACTTGGAAACCAGGATGTCTGGATTTAGTGCAGTTAAACATTTCCTGTGTAATTGCAGCAGGTTGATGCCCCAACTAGCTCAGGAGAAAGGGGACAGTCACCATTACAGCTTGATCTGGGCATAGAGGGGATCCAATTCCAATATTGTGGCTTCCTTTCCGTTAAAAGTGGCCATGTGAACAGAATGTGATGTCACTGACATGCAGAGTTTGCTGGAGCTCTTAATCCACAGATTGTAATGATCCGTCCCATTTTTAGCAGGATTACTTCAGCAGACCTCTGGTGCCAATGTTCGAATCATTAGAAATTACCTCAGCAGGCCCTCACTGGGAAAATGTCCAGTGAGACTTAATGGATGACTCAAGAGGGTAAATGGCGCTCTGAGGAACCAGTATGTCCATCAGAATGCAATTGCCTCAGAAAAGCGGTTGTCAGCCTGTGTGCCAATAAATAAATGGTATGTGTCTCCTCAAGGTTAACTAGAGCCAGTCCTACCATTAGGCAAAATGAGGCAGCCATCTTAGACAGCAGATGCTAGGGGCTGGCAGCAGTAATTCCTCATGGGTAAATGGGGTGCCCCCTCCCCAAAAAGAAGGGAGGGTGGAACAAAGCATGCTCAAACCCATAGAATATGCAGTACAGATATTGACCTCTGGCTCCACCTCAGTGATTTGGGTTTGGGGGGCCATATAGGTAGAGAAAACAGGCGGCACGCTAGTGTGGATTATATATGCTCTACCTATTGATCTAGAAAAAAATATTATTTTAAGCCCAATTTTGTGCAACTTGACCTGGAAGGGAGAACACACCGTTTCCTACTTGACTTTAGGCAGCAAAATATATTGTACCCATGCTGAGATAAAAGTGTTTTAGGTCTCTCAGCATGTATCATTTCAAGGTTCTCATTTGAAAATGCCCCATACAGACTCCATGTGTAAATTTGTAATCTCTGAGAGAAGGCGAGAGAAAAACCTGCAACATGTCTGGACATGACTTTTGATGGTGAGAAGGTGGGGCTTTAGAATTCTGCATCTCTTTGACCCCTTTCCGGGATAAACAGAAGCAAACTGAATTATGATAAAGCAAGTAAAATGCAGATGTATTTAATTTGTGTAATATATAAAGACTGCCCAGCTGTGTGTCGTTCCCTGATGCAAAATGGGCACAGATTTTGTTCTAAAGTACAGAGACTATTGAGGCTCACGTGAATCCTTATCAAGTCATATTCAAAGAGGCAAAAAGGGGAAGAAGGCATGGCAGAAGCCATTCTGCCCAAGATGGCTGCCTGAAGGTGGATTTTATGACCATACACAATAAGTTGGACTGTTGGTCCAGCAAGCTCAGTGTCATCCACACAGAATGGCAGCAGATCAGCAGTGTTTCAGAGTTTTTCCTACGCTTAATGGAAAATGTCAGGGGTTGAACCTTGGACTTTTTGCATACAAAGGATATACTCTGCCACTGAACTACACCCCTTGTAGCCAATGCCTTTTCTGATCAACTTAAGTTAATATGTGATGATGGAAACCAACATTACTGAGACAGGGAATTTTGCCCTGGCAGACAGGAGTGGATCTATTTTATTTTATGTCTGGCTGGTGTTACTTGATTTCCAGCTGCTGCATAGTAGTTAAGGTCTGCACTATGTCTGGTATTTCAGGGAATGCACCTGGGGAGGTCACAACTTGTACTTCTGGAATGACAAGATCAACTCTCTCTTGTCTGTCTGTCAAAATTTGCCAGTACAGAAGGTGGTTTTTTTGGTCAAACCAAAAATAACTGTTCTGTCCAAACTGAAAATCTATGTAATGCAAAGTTGTGTAGTGGAAAATTTTGAGCTGCCTGCTGGAACTCGTCATTTCAGCCTTCATAGCCACAATCCCAAGGAAAGTATAAAATGCAGGTAGCTGGGTCCATCAACCCTCAGTGGCGTAGCGTGGGCTGTCAGCACCCGGGGCAAGGCAAGTAATTTGCGCCCCTAACCCGTGGATTTGCGCCCCCTAACCCTAACCCCCAGATGTTGCACCCGGTGCGGCCGGCCCCCCCTGCACCCCCACGCTACGCCACTGTCAACCCTATCCCAAAAGAGCAGCAGTACGTAACATAATGCTAAATCTATAAGGGCTGGCATGACTTCAATCCTGATGCATAGTTTCATATGAACGTAAGACAAGCCAGCTAGATGAGGCCAATGGTCCATCTCGGCCAGCATCCTGTTCTCACAGTGGCTGATCAGATGCCCGAAGGAAGCCCACAAGCAGGACATATGTGCAACAGCACCATAGGCGCCGACTCAATGGGGCCTGAGGGGGCTCGAGCCCCCTCAAAAAAATTTTTGGGGGGGCTCAGCCCCCCCAATAATCTCGGGCGCCCTTCCAGCAGAGCGCCGCCGCCGTCCCCCGCCTCCTCCCCACCTGCTCCCTCGCCAGCCAGCCAGCCAGCTGCGCGCCCTAGCCGGAGAGCCCCGGCCGTCCCCCGCGAGATTAGGGAATCCCCGGGGGCGGGGGCTCCTGCCTCGCTGCTTCGCAGCACCACCGCCACTCCCAAGGCACTGCCGGGGGGAATTTCCTTCCTCCTGGCGGTTTCAGCGGTTTAGGGCCGGAGCGGAGGGGGCTCGCCCTCTCTTCTCCGGCTAGCCCGTTTCCCGCATATCAGCTGTTCCGGAGCTGATTAAGAGGCGCAGCACGCTCTCCCTATTCGCTCACGAGGGGGCGGTGCCACTTTATTTGCATATTCATGAGCTTATTTGCATATTCATGAGCTTATTTACATTTCACGAGCTTTCCGGGGCCCCCCCAATATTTTTTATAAGTCTGCGTCCCTGAACAGCACTCTGCCCACCAGAGATACCCAGCAGTGGAGGTAGAACATAGCTATCATGACTAGTAGCCATTTCCTGGGAATACACTCAGTTGCATTCAGTGGAGCTTTATTTTGGCTGCATACGTTTGTCTTGTAAACCACAGTTTTAACAAGAGATCTTCAGGTAGATGAAATGCAACCCTTGGCTTTTCATTAGATACACAAATAAGTGTTACCATTTAAACTGTGAGCATTAAGGAGGATATACACCCCCCCCGGCACTTGATTATTTTTCTTAGGCTGCTTGATTGTCACTATTTTTCAGACAGAATGCAATTTCATACCAGCAGATTCAGCTCACACAGTTAAAGTGGGCTTGATGCTTTTTGTGCAACAAGCTTGCTTCCAACCCCCCCCCCAATATTTCTATTTTTTGCACTATGGAAAGTGATGGGAAAATGCACTGGAACTTTGCATAACCTCCCCACAAACTTTGCGCAAACAAATCAGGATGAGCGCTCAATAAACAGGTTATCTGGAAGTGACCTTATTCTCAGACTTTCTCCATGCAATTAAAGCAAAACCTGAATGCCTCATTCACTTGTCAGAGCAAGGAGAGTCTATAGATTACCGTAACCTGGCACTCCAGCCAATGACATCACCACTCCTTGCTCTAAAAACATCTGAGAGCCACACTCCTCTGCATTCCCTCCCACTATAACCACTAATGCAGTGAAACTGCGTACTGTACTGTATATGCTTGTGCATCTTGGACATGAATTTGTTCAAGGAATCCGTACTTCTGTACAAGTTCTAGAAGAGCCACATTCCGAGATTTTCCTTCTCTGCCTTGAAACCTCTCCAGCCTATATTGAGGTAGCCTTTGGAATTCTGAACAGCCCCATGATTCAGTCAAGAAAGAAATGCATTTACAGAAGGGCACTCTTGACTGTATGGAATATTTGACAATATCTGAGTGCAACCAAATAATAGCAGGTCAATTGGGCTGGCATGCTGACCCTAGACGGCTTCCAATCCATTCATTGTCTACGGTTGATCTGGGAATGACTTATGGCCCACTACAGTGGAGCTGTCAAGTCTAATAAGCGAGCAAAGCAATCTGACTGCACTGCTGAAGACAAATGGTTTGCACCTATAAATCTCTAGTAGGCAGGCTGTCATTCAAGTTTTTACTGGAGATAATAATGGAACTAAGGCTTGAACCGATAATGCACCAGGGTTATTTTCCATGCCTTTAGTAGGAATCAATACATTGTGACAGAAGCATTTTGCAATTGAAGTCTTGCAGGGTGCTCTGTCACAAATCCTTCCTGGACAGCAGAGGCAGCTTTTGGAGCTGTGCTTAATGCTAGTTTAGCCAGAGAATTCACACAAGCTAAAGTAATGCCAAAAGCATTGTGATTTTCCCTGGACTACACAGAATTTCAGGACTCATGAAATTTTCATACACTAAGTTTGGATTCTATTCCCCTAACTGGTCTTAATGTTGACAAAAATGTATCACCTATTGGACCAGCTCCAGCATTGCGCAGGCCCCATGTAAAGTGCTCTCTGGTGGGCCCCATATTACACTGGGCTTATCTGACAGTGGCAACAACAGCAGTACAGTGGTACATCAGGTTAAGTACTTAATTTGTTCCGGAGGTCCGTTCTTAACCTGAAACTGTTCTTAACCTGAAGCACCACTTTAGCTAATGGGGCCTCCTGCTGCCGCTGCGCCACCAGAGCATGATTTCTGTCCTCATCCTAAAGCAAAGTTCTTAACCTGAAGCACTATTTCTGGGTTAGCGGAGTCTGTAACCTGAAGCATATGTAACCCGAGGTACCACTGTACTCCAAACTGGGGCAGAGGGCTATGAGTTGCTGTTTGAATTTCCCACAGTGCCCAGGAACATCAGTAATGCTATTGCAGGGAACTTAAAATAGAGTCTAGCCAACTCAGCAGTGTGAAATGGGGAGCCCTGAGGCAGGCAGGCGTCAGCTCTGGTGGGGCCTGCTACTTTAGGATGGCAGGTGCCCACATCAGGCCTGCATCTATTTTTCTTCTTCATTAACAGAATTCACATGTGGAGCAAACAAAGCTTCTTAGTGTCTCAAGTGAAACATACGTGAATGAAAACAACCACCACATTAGAGTCAGTATGTTATGGTTGGCTCTCTACTTTCTAGTTTCTTCACCCACCCTTTAGTCTCTACTGTTCATTGGGTAAGTTGTCAAGTTTATTAAACAGATCACTCCACTTTCAGAGAAAGAATTCCAGGGCTCCTTAATAGTTCAGGGAATTTCCATGCAAGCACATTCCACAGCTGGGAGGAGAGAGAGCTGGGCTAGAGAGAGAGAGCTATCACTGCAACAAAGGAAGGGTACCTTACATCAGTGTTTTTCAACCACTGTTCCGCGGCACACTAGTGTGCCGCGAGATGTTGCCTGGTGTGCCGTGGGAAAAATTGAAAAATTCGAAAGATTTTTTTTTTTAAAAAAGTCAAATTTTCGCCCACTAGGCTGGCGCTGGACTGTGTCCACCCTATTTTCCATCCATCCTGGGTGGGGATCAGATCGGATGGGATCGGATGAGAGCAGACAGGCGGTCTGCTCTCATCCGATTCCCCATAGAGAGCAGTGGGGCTCTGACATCTCCCTCTCCGCACACAGTGGTGGTGTGCCTCGTGATTTTTTTCATGAAACAAGTGTGCCTTTGCCCAAAAATGGTTGAAAAACACTGCCTTACATGACCACTTTGTGAGTAACTGTACTATCATACCGCTCTTTGCATGCTGCTTTTCAAAACCAAAAAAAGCCAAATCAGCTCACAGTCAAGAGGTTACATATGAAAAATATCAGAAAACACCGTCAAAATCCTGTTATTAAAATTGCACGTTAAAGAAATTAAAAATCTGAAACTATCACATACTGGGGTTGTGGTTAGAGTGCTGGACTAGGATGAGGGAGATCTGGGTTCAAATCCCCCATTCAGCCACGTACTTTGAGCCAGGCACTCTCTCTCATCTTAAGCTCCCCTACAGGGTTGTTGGGAGGTTAACATGTGGACAATGTACACCACCTTGAGATCCCTGGAGGAAAGCTAGGATATATACAGTGGTGCCTCGCAAGACGAAATTAATTCGTTCCGCAAGTTTTGTCGTCTTGCGATTTTTTTCGTCTTGCGAAGCACGGTGTCGGAAAAGTTTTGGAAAAGCTTCAAAAATCACCAAAGTCTTCAAAAACCTCAAAAAAAGGCTACCTCGAAGTCAAGTCGCAACTGTATTAACGGTTTTAAGAAAAAGGAAACAAACTTGCAAGACGTTTCTGTCTTGCGAAGCAAGCCCATAGGGAAAATCGTCTTGCGAAGCAACTCAAAAAAACAAAAACCCTTTCGTCTAGCGAGTTTTCCGTCTTGCGAGGCATTCGTCTTGCGAGGTACCACTGTAAATGTAATAAATAACACAATCAAATCTCAAAAGTGACCCCATTCCCCACTTTCTCCATCACATCAGATCCGTCACACAAATTGGCCTCCAAATCTCCAGCTGTTCTCTGGCCTCAGCTTATAGCAGCAGAGGGTGTGTGTGTGAGTGTGTGTGTGTGTGTGTGTGTGTGTGTGTGAGAGAGAGAGAGAGAGAGAGAGAGAGAGAGAGAGAAACAGACAGACAGACAGATAGACAATCCCCCCTCAGCCCTGTTCTGTTCAGATGCTCACCCCTGTTAGGCGTGGAGTAAAATAGCTGTTCCCAGAGTCACTGCTCAGATGGGAGGGCCAACTCCTCCCAGTTTCTTGCAATGGTCTCCACTAACACAGGCTAGCAGCCACTGGCAAGCCGCTTAGGCACAAACAGGAGGTGCCAAACACTAACAAAAAGTGGTTGGTTGCAATAGAGTTCCTCAGTCAACCCTGCTCCCCACTGCCTAAAATGAGCCAATAAACTCATATGTCTACTGGTTCAATCAGTTTGGTCTAACTCACTCTAAATAATAACTAAGCATACAGACTCCAGTTGCCGAATGTACCTTAATATGAATGCTTTTGCGATATTGCTCATGTGGATACCAAACACTATTTCCGTGAAATGTGTTTGATATATTTACAGCTGTTTTTCTTTTACCTATACAGTGGTACCTTGGGTTACATACGCTTCAGGTTACATACGCTTCAGGTTACAGACTCTGCTAACCCAGAAATATTACCTCTGGTTAAGAACTTTGCTTCAGGATGAGAAGAGAAATCGTGCTCCGGTGGCACAGCAGCAGCAGGAGGCCCCATTAGCTAAAGTGGTGCTTCAGGTTAAGAACAGCTTCAGGTTAAGAACGGACCTCCGGAACGAATTAAGTACTTAACCCAAGGTACCACTGTACATTATTGATTGGTTTACGGTTCTTGTGAGCTGCCTTGTGCATCGGTTGGAAAAGTGGCTTATAAATTAACTTGATGATGCTTGGTGACTTCTTAATTCATGTTACTTAAGTTGCCCTTCAGACAAAAACATGTTTGAATTATTTTCTATACAGATGGCTTCCATGCAAGAGCAAAGTAATGTCTGAACAAATCCAAAATCCTCCTGTGGATTCATTCTCTGCATTTATATGCATTCTAAAAACGGGTGAGGGGGAGAAGAAAAGTAGATATGGTCCAAGAGGATTTGAAGACTTTTTAGCTTGGGTGCCCAGAATAAACACTGACAAATTGAAATTGCGGCGTGGCCAGAAAACTCTTATTGTGGATACTAAAAGTTGTGTATGCACAGGTGGGAGTTTCTATTTAGATCCAGCTGTTTCCCCCACACCCAGCCAAGCAGACAAACCACATTTTCGACTTGCATGTTTAAAACAGTTTGCAGTGTTCCAAATCTAAACCAAGATAACCAGCTGCTTAAAGGATTAATTTTTTTCCTGCTGCTGCATCTCTTTTGTGTACAACTGATGTGTTTACAAGTTGATTACAACAGACTTTTAACATTTTGATAAAACTGTTGTTGTTGTTTAAAAAAACAGCAGCAACAATAACCCACAAAATTCTATTCACAGGCTTATGTGCAGTGGGCATGGATCAGTTTCATCCAGAATGGTAGTTCATAGTACACACATTGTAGGCTATTCTTAACACATGCACGTTGTGGCCTTGTTACAAAAAAAGGTAAAAAGTTTGGGATCATAATTTACCATGATGAAAACACAGACTATTCACTGTACATGCTAGGACTGTTGCAAACCCCAGAGATTTCAGTCTTGCACTGCCAACTTGTTTGGCACTTTCTCTGGATGTGAGGCTACAAAATATCATGCTTTTCCCACACAAAAGAGGTTGCAGAAAAATTCTGTATTTTTTGAGATAGGCCAGAATACATTTTGGGAATGGTGAAGCTTTCCCGTCTTTTCTGGTTCCATAGATGTCCTATATGTTCTTTCTGTAAACTGCTTTGAGGTGGGTTTTTTAAAAAAACAATCATGCAGTAAATTTTATTATTATTTTTTTAAAAAAACACTGAATACCAAATAGTTTTGGCAGATTCCCAGTCAGATTGGGAAATAGTCATTGTATACACACACTCATATAAACATAGCACAGGGAGGCTGATGGGATTTTCTTTTCCTGTGCAGCCCAAGTCAGTGAACTGGAATAAACAATCATTGACAGCCTTGAGTCTCTTTCTTGAACACATGCATTGTGATGGAAGATTTTTAGAAAACCTTTTTTTGGAAAGAAGTTTCTCTCTACGTGCACATTTTAGGCTTGCAGTCCGTTATGCTCAATGGTGCTTACTTTTGAGTGTGTGTGTGTGTGTGTGTATATATATATATATTTGCTTTCGTAGATTTTCACGGGTATAGGAATGCAGGTTTTGGTGTCTTCGGGTGTCTTCCCGTGTAAGAGTCGGGGTGTCTGTGCGACGTTTCGACGAGGTCTCACTCGTCATCTTTGAAGATGACGAGTGAGACCTCGTCGAAACGTCGCACAGACACCCCGACTCTTACACGGGAAGACACCCGAAGACACCAAAACCTGCATTCCTATACCCGTGAAAATCTACGAAAGCAAATATCTCACCTCTACGGGGAGGAAACCTTCCAGCTGACAAGAACCTACGAGAATGAAGATGACGAGTGAGACCTCGTCGAAACGTCGCACAGACACCCCGACTCTTACACGGGAAGACACCCGAAGACACCAAAACCTGCATTCCTATACCCGTGAAAATCTACGAAAGCAAATATCTCACCTCTACGGGGAGGAAACCTTCCAGCTGACAAGAACCTACGAGAAATGAAGATGACGAGTGAGACCTCGTCGAAACGTCGCACAGACACCCCGACTCTTACACGGGAAGACACCCGAAGACACCAAAACCTGCATATATATATATATATATATATATATATATGCTTTCGTAGATTTTCACGGGTACAGGAATGCAGGTTTTGGTGTCTTCGGGTGTCTTCCCGTGTAAGAGTCGGGGTGTCTGTGCGACGTTTCGACGAGGTCTCACTCGTCATCTTCAGGCTGGTGCTTTCGGCTTCCAGTAACAAGAAGTTCCAGTAACAAGAAGCCGAAAGCACCAGCCTGAAGATGACGAGTGAGACCTCGTCGAAACGTCGCACAGACACCCCGACTCTTACACGGGAAGACACCCGAAGACACCAAAACCTGCATATATATATATATATATAGTTGCACTGTTAACACATTTTAAAGAAATGTTGTGAAGATTTCTTTGTTTTTGGAAGATCATTTTGGAATGATCTTTGGGAAGATCATTCAGGTTGAACCTACAGAAAAGTAAATAAACACTATTCTTCCTGGATATACTCACAACCTATACTTTGTCTGTTCCAGATGCCAGGATGAAAAGATCCAGCTGCCAATGGTAAGATTCACATTACTCCAGGTGCCTCCAGACCACCGAGGTTTCATTCGTGCTTTAATACTGTATTTATGGTCCTATTTAGCAGTATATTTTATGATTTTGCTGCTATCATCATGGAACCACCCTGATAATTTCTAAACTGAACTTGAACTGTGGTACAGTATGTATATTTATAAATCATATTAAAATGTATTTTTAATAGGTTGGGGGCAATCAAGATGATACCCGTTGGTTCTTTCCAGCACTATGATCCTGTGAATGTTAGAATCTACAAGAGGAAACCTGGTGAACCAGTCCGACTAGACCCTTTGTTAAGCTAACCAGTTAAGTCCTTCCATTTGCATGTCCAAAGAGGTTGCCCTGTTGCCATAGAGACAAATGGATAGGTCTTTTCCCACTTCACCTGGCTGGTCATCATAGGCAAGAGAACAATAAGCCAAGGGACTGCATTGCTGCTTCACTGTGATGCCATCTCTCCTCCCTAGGAGAGTTCATTCATTTATTCAAGATTTGACTGTTGCAGCAAAGAAGGAATAGGAAACTTCCTTTCCATAAACTTCCTTAAGTACACTTATTATAGCACTGAAGCCAGTGTACTTCAGGAAAATGACCTTTATCTTATTGTGCAGGTAAGTTGACTGTGTAGTGCCCTTAAACGCTCAAAATGTCCTACAGGGCTCTCTGAAAGGATTTATATACTTTAGTGTTTCCCAAACTTGAGTCTCTAGCTGTTTTTGGACTACAGTTCCCAAGATCCCTCACTACTGATCCTGCTAGCTAGGGATGATGGGAGTTGTAGTTCAAAAACTGACAGGAGACCCAAGTTTGGGAAACACTGGTATACATGAAAGCACTATTATCTGATTTGGCAGCAAACATATTTATAGTCAGCGAATCTTTTCAAAATGCTTGGTCTCCCTCTGTCCACTTTAATATGAACTATAATATGGACTCATAAATGTATGTCATTTTAAAAGGTAAAGGTAAAGGTACCCCTGCCCGTACGGGCCAGTCGTGTCCGACTCTAGGGTTGTGCGCCCATCTCACTTAAGAGGCCGGGGGCCAGCGCTGTCCGGAGACACTTCTGGCGAGCCGGCACCAGCGCAGCACACGGAAACGCCGTTTACCTTCCTGCTATAAAGCGGTACCTATTTATCTACTTGCACTTAGGGGTGCTTTCGAACTGCTAGGTGGGCAGGAGCTGGGACCGAAAGACGGGAGCTCACCCTGCCGCGGGGATTCGAACCGCCGACCATGCGATCGGCAAGCCCTAGGCGCTGAGGTTTTACCCACAGCACCACCTGCGTCCCGTATGTCATTTTACCTTACATTAAAGCAGGGAAGGGAGAGGGGAGCTGTGGCTCTTTAGATGTTATTGGAACTCCACTTTCCACCAGTCTCAGCCAGTAGTCAGGGATGACCAGAATTGTAGCTCAGCATCTTCATGGCCACAGGTTCCCCACCTCAGATATATATATATATATATATAAATATGTGCCTTTTTGCATTGACAAAAACACACCTGTTTAATTTCTTTGTGTCAAGCTACTGTTAAAGGCACAGGGCTTTAACAGTTGGCAACCTTATACAAGTTATGCGGAATCACTGCACTGCCTGTTTGCATAAGAGCTCAAATAATGCCTTTAGGGCCTGATGCAGTGGCCATAAAAATCAATGGCAGGAACATCTCAGAATGTCTTTTTCTGAAAATAGCCTTACCTTAACATGAAATCTGGCCTACAGTTAAGGAGAGTTGAGGGTGGAGAAACAAGTAGGTGGAGCCTTTCTGGACAATGGATATAAATCTTTCCCCATCATTTCCTGTTGAATTTCTGCCAATAAATTTGTGTTCTCATCAACATTGCTTTGTGTTTCATCACACTGTTTGTTACGTACATTTAAGGTTTAATGGTCACAATCCCTCCTCTTTGAATTTCATTTCCTACGGACCTCACTGCTTCTCTATTTCCCTCTCCCCCCCCAAATATGTGTGTGTGTGTGCGTGTGCACACACACACACTCACACACACTCACACCTGTCAACTTAGAATAACACCATGCATTTGATGAAGTGGACTCTAGTCTACAAAAGCTTATGCCGTAACACATTTGTCACTCTTTAAGGTGACATTGGATTTTTTGCTGGGTTTTGCTTTTTACGCAGTTAAAGACTCTTTTCTTCTTTATTTTTTTAATGGAAGCATTAACCATGATCCATTTTCAATTGTCCATTAAGAAGTGCCTCCTGACTGTGAAACAATTAACCTTTATTCGAGGCGGACACAGCTGTGTGTGGAATCTGCTTCTCCGTTCCATTGGACACCTGTTTCCATTACATTTATTACCATCCCTGCAGAGTTGCAACAACTAGATTGCTGTGGACAGAACTTCTCTGATTCCCATAAAGGCAACATTAACAGAGGCAAGCTGGCCAGGAAGACAAGCAGCTTATTCTGCTAAAGATTGTACATACATTCCTGTTGGCTGAGGAGCAGGCAGCTGTTTTATGGTTTTAAAGGACTGGTATCACCCCGCCTGATCTGTTTTGCTTCACCCTCAAACAACCCAACATCCACACCTGTATGAGTTTATTTTGTATTTCCAATATTTTCTAGAATCTTCTCTCCAGCTCATATAAAGGACTTGCCCTTGGCCAGAGTTGGAAACTGAAAGGGGGAAGGGGGATCACTGTGTGTTATCTAATCCATGGGTAGGCAAACTAAGGCCCAGGGGCCGGATCCAGCCCAATTGCCTTATAAATCCGGCCCGCTGATGGTCCAGGAATCAGCATGTTTTTACATTAGTAGAATGTGTCCTTTTATTTCAAATGCACCTCTGGGTTATTTGTGGGGCCTGCGTGGTGTTTTAACATGAGTAGAATGTGTGCTTTTATCTAAAAGGCATCGCTGGGTTATTTGTGGGGCATAGGAATTCATTCATTCCCCCCACAAAAAATATAGCTCTGAGGGACAGTGGACTGGCCCCCTGCTGGAAAAGTTTGCTGACTCCTGGTCTAATCCAAGTACAGGAAGCAATGAGAAACACTTGACTTCTGGACAGAGGCACCAACTTGCGCCAAAGATTGAGGGGCCAGGTGACATCACACATGCATCATGTGGCGTCACATGGCATTTTGGAAGGAGCCAGGGGACGAAGCCAAAAGCGGTGGCCATTGGCTCCTTTTCTCTCATGCTCAGCAGTCTTCCATGGCAGAAGAAGCAGCAGCTGGCCACTGAAGCGGTGCTTGGCCTCCTCCACCCCCTGACAGTAGGGGACATTGGGAGGCAGCCCAATGAGCCTGCCTGGAGCAAGTTATGGGAGGGACATTTATTCTTCCAGAAGTGCCACTGATGGGATGTGCCCACAGTGTGGAAGAGACCTGTGTGTTCCTTCCCTGTTTCCCTGTTCCACTGACAGCCCATCCTTTATTCTGTCCTGCTTTAGGCATTCTGCCACTACGACAGCGTAGAATTTTGCATTCTGATGTTGTATTTGCTTATTCAGTTCAAAAAAATTCTTTCATAAAATTTATACACCTGAAAGCGGTTTACAAAAGATAAAATCAGTAAGGTCAATTAAAAAATACAACCCTACTTTAAAACATACAATCATTAAAATACCAAAACATTGGTAGCAGCGCACCCACCAAATCCTATTGTCCCTTAGCCAGCACATCACCAGTACACAACTGCTGTTACGCTACGATCCTGTGCACTTACCTGAGAGTAAGCTTGTTCATCAATCATTAGTAGTACAACTGCTGGGTTGCAGTGTTGTTTTATGCTTACGGCACTCTGGTAGCTTCAGCAGAAGAGAGGCCAATAAACGCTTTAAAGAAATAAAACAGAAAGACATTTAATAAGCAAAGGCTCCCTGCAAAAGAAGGAAAGGCCATTTTTAATATTTTCTTTTTCATTCATTAGTATAGCGACACACCAGGTCTATACACACAAAGAGAGACTTTACCTTTAACCCCCCTGGTTAAAACTGGTCCTCAGCCAAAGTTTTAGTGGGCTGATCTAACAATTAAAACTTGCAGTTTTACTTCCAGGGATTTTAGCAAACAACAGTACTGTAGCTGTGGCAAAATCAGGAATGCATTGTTAAGGCAGAAGTGACAGCTTGGGAAAGGTGTTAGGCAAAATGCTCTTCAGCCTCAAGCCTTCCCTTGTGGCTTAATTTAAAGCATTAGCAGTGAAACCTGAAAAAGTGAAAGCAGCAAATATTAAATTGTAAATACCAGGCAGACTGTGGTGTAAGCAGATGTAATTGCCAGACTCGGCAAGGACAGCAAACATCGTCCCGCTATCAGAACAAACTCAGCTGTTAATGGGGCTGCCAGGTCAAAATACACCACAGTATCTGAAATGGAAGGCCTGTGTGTAGACTTTGCATGAACATATTGTACTTGAGCTGGAACAAAGATACCGTTTTCTAGATCTCTGAGTAATAGACAGAAGGTGATGTACACATGCAGCTTCTATGGGTAAAGTAGAACACAAGTTCTATGTAAAGAATCAGAGTTAATGCAAAGCTATAAAGTCCACAGAAGACATTATTAAAAATAACACAGATTGTCATCATCTGAAATTTAAAAAAATAATTTTTTTAAAAAAATACAGTATTACTTTTCCCCTTCCCTTTTCGTTTTTAGTCTGAGAATTCACCAGTTAGTTATAGTAAGGAGAGAGAATAGAAAGAAAAATAAAATGAAACATAAAATTAACCTGACTTGCTGCCAACACCCATAGCCCCAACTTCACTCTAAAAATAATGAAAGGTGGGGGAAACCAGGAAGGCTCATCTCACAGAAATGGCTGTGAATAGTACATGTACAGTTTGTTCCATCACTTTATTTCCAAGAGGACTAGACCTACTTTAAAAAAAAGGGGGGGGGGAGCTCAGAGTCTGGGGGTCCAGCTGACTGAAGGCTTGCAGTACATCGATACAGTCTGTGTACCCACTTCTCAGTGGTCCTACTTCATAGACCCAGGTTCAAATCATGTGCATGGCCAGGGGGGCAGCTGCCCCCCTAAATCAATAAAAATAAAAGCCAATACAAATATGAGGTTCTGCCCCCCCCCCCCAACGAAAGCCTACCCCACCAACAAAAATCCTAGCTACATCCATGGTTCAAATCCCTACTTTATTCCTTTATTTCAATATTTATAGGCCACTATTTCAGGGCAAAGCAAAGCAGCTGACACCATAATACAATAATAAAATACAACCTCACATTTCAATAAAAATAAGCAGTTAAAGCAGCACGTGTTGGCATTACAAATTCTGAAACGGTTTCAAAACCGCTGCACAACAAATCCTTCAAGCAAACAATGCAACCTGAAATGATGAGACTTCTAAAACTCATTTAAAAGCCTGGATGGATGGGGCCTGCCTCAACCTGTATTTTCCTCCAATTGCTTACCCATTTGTGGCATGGAAGAAAAGTTAAGGCAAGAGTGACATGTTCTGGTTGGCTGGGCAGCCTGATTTGGAGCCGTTTCATTAAAGGTTTTGCACAAGTAAATAGCGACATGGAAGGTTGCATTGCAAATAAAAGATAAGCAATATTGTCCGACTAGCACTTGCACTTGATATTGATCCTGAAATGCGTTTCAGTATCTTATATATGAAAACAAAGCATCTTTCTTCATGCTGAAGGTATTGGGTTTCATTCTGGAAGGGCACCAGTAGAGTTTCCCCAGGACAATAAAGATGAAAGCAAAAATATATTCACAGCTATCCATTTTTTAATGCTGTATTCCAGGGGCAATAGCAGACAGGTTGGCAGCAGTGTTGGTGGAAGAAAGTTACCAAATGGCTAGGGTCCTGGGCTCTCTCAGGTTTCACATGTACACAGGACATGTACACAGGACGGCCATACTTAATACAATATTGCACTCACATTTGTGACTTTAAGGATGCTGAGAGTTGTTAGGAGACCCAATTCCCCTCACAGAGCTACAGTTCCCAGAATTCCTTGGGAAGAGGGACTGATTGTTGAACCACTTTGTGAGGGGAAAAGGAGAGGCTAAAACCCCCCACATAAAATAATACCACGTTTTCTTTTTCTGGAGCTTTTGATACTAATTTCAATTCCATGGGAACAATACTGATTTCCTAAAACCCCCATTAAAAAAAAAAGTTGAGATCACTAGAAAAGCATAACTTGTATCCTGGAACATTATGATTTACACTTGCATTCATTCTCCCTCTCCATCATTTTGGCAGGTGTTAAAAATTATTATGAACTCCTTAATGAGGGTTCATCCTTGTTACAACATGTACAAAGTGCCTAGCTTCTGAAGAGGAGCTTTACAAAAAAAAAGACACAATGCCTTTACATATGATAATGTCTATTATTTTGAGAAGGGTTAAGAGCATTCTGCCTTTCTCCCCCATTACTATAGCAACAGACATCTGTGAGTAATAGCTCTTTTAACTGTGTCAATTAGGCTTACATAAGAGTATTTTAATGACAAAAAGCCTGTGCAAAGTGCAGTCTAAGGTCTGGCAGAAAGAAAACTTCACACTCCAAGTGTTAAAAAAAACCTAAAAAAAAAAAACCCCTTGCCCCAACTTCCATGTGCAATAATTGCCATGTTCTGCATTCGTTAGCTACGGTTCACTGACGTGTTGTAGCTTTCCGTTAAAATCTGGAAGTCCGTTTGCTTCTCAGGCTCCGGGAGATAGAGCGAGCACTTGTTCGGTGTCTTCTATAAAAAGACAACAGTATTAGGGAGTGGGGAGGAGAGATGGCAGGCATGCCATGCCATGTGGCTGTGCAATGCCAGGACTATTACCACCATAACATAAACTCTCTTCAGGAGTTAGGACTCCCCACAGAAGTAGCATCATGTGGAGGAGAGCTGGGGTGAGTTGTGCCAAGAAGCTCTGCCTCCCTATGCCGCCCCACACGAGCTGGAGGGCAAAGGTGTGAGCAAGGGAGCCTCCTCTACTTGCATAGAGGTCTATGACACAATTTAAAGTCCTGGAAGGCCATAGCTCTCTTGGGAGGCCATGTTGTAAACAAAAATCTGCCCTTTCCCCCCCTTATGGGGTATCCAAGAGCCCATATAGAGTCCTTACGTAGGTTCCCTATTGGTAGGAGAAAATAACAGAGGCCAACCAGAGAATATTGAGAAGCAAAGCAGCTAGTAAGCCTGATCTTTATTGATCTGTTGCAACAGGGTGCTCCCCTCACTCACAGGAAAGGAGGAGGAACCCAGAACAATGGCACGCAAGGCCTTATATAGACATTTTAAATTCCCTGCCCTGGAGCTCAAGACCACCCCTCCATACATCATACATACAGCACAGAAGGGGTGTAACCTAAGACCACCACCCCAGATACATCATACCTACATCACAGAAAAGGCGGTCTACAGGTTACCTGTTTAATGGTCACTTGATTGGATTGCCTGGGGAGCCTGGCCAGCCTTTTGTAATGATAAATACTTAGTTCCTGAGCCAGGTCACAGGCTCACACCCTAGTCATATCTTAAATGTGCCCTTAAGACAGGATTTGTGAAGGAAAAAGATAATGGGGAGGTTTCCCACTTTGACCTTGCAGAGAAATAATTGAGGTCAATTTGTTCAGGACTTTTTTTCTGTGGGGTTTTCAGACATGTGGTTTATATATTTATTTATGTATGTGTTTGCTTGGTACATTTATGAACATTTATCACATATCTAAGACCTTAAAATTCTTATCACAGCCACAAAGATCAATGTGCTAGCTCTATTCCCCACAACCTCCAAATTGTCATTTTCATCACCATCATGAGAACAAGCTGTATAAGGGCCAGTGGTCTATTTAGTCCAGCATCCTGTTCTGACAGTGGCCAGTTGCCGATGGAAAGCCCAAAAGCAGCTAGCTCCTGAGAACAACAGCACTTGCAATTCCCAGCAGTTGCCGTTCATACACATACTGCCTCCGATAGCGGAGACAGAACTTAACCACTGTGGCTAGCGGCCATTGATAGCCAAATCCTCCAAGAATCTGTCTAATCCTCTCTTTTTTTTTTAAATTAAATTTGTATACCGCCCTCCCTCTGCAGATCTCAGGGCAGATAGCAACGTAAATTTACAATATAAAAACCACAAAATACATAGAACAACAACAAACCCCAATAACCCCGCCCCCTCCCACAGCACATTTTTTATTTTATTTAATAAATGAAGCCATCCAAGTAGGTGGCCATCATTGCCTCCTGTGGGAATGAGTTCCACAGTTTAACTATACATTCCACAAGTTGGAGGGCACCTGTCTGAAATGGTCAGCTGCCCCTGTATCAGTGGAGACTCCCCATGTGTTTCAGCATCTTGATTTTCCAGGACATGTAAAAAAACAAAACAAAGGCCTATAAGAAAGCAAAGCTGGTCCGAAAGAAAGAAAGAAAGAAAGAAAGAAAGAAGACAATGAGTGCTTGCTCATTACTTCATGGCATTTCAATTGGTCATAATAAATGTATTGCTCAACTGTGGAAAATGTCAACTGGTGTGGTGATGACATGTTCATCCCTGCACACACATGCCACACGTTTACTTAACATGACGGGAGAATGCCTGGGATTTTACTGCTGCCAATTACCCAGAACTGAACAGGAAAGCTGGTTTGAAATGAAAATCAGGCTTGCTCATTCTGCCTGTTTATCATCAATGGACAGTAAAGCCTTTCACACACTTTGTGTGTGCTTCTCCCTTGCTCATGCTATGTCCATGTATGATCATGGCTGCATACATAACATTGGTGCTTTTTTTCTGGGGGTATGCATACCCCCTAAACATTTTGTGAATCTAAGTTTGGCCTCATTGTGGGGCAGTATTTCAATATGAGTAGGAAAATGAGAGTACCCCTAAACATTTTTTTTAGAAATAAAGCACTGCATAACATATATTTAAAGGACATACCCACCCACCCCCCAAATTCCTGGGGACTGTAGTTTACCCCTCACAGAGCTACAATTAGCACCTTTAACTAAAGTTCCCAGGATCCTTTGAGAGGAAGGAAATGTGCTTCAAATGTACAGTTGTGTAAGCAGCCCGCAGCCATGATCATTTTACAGCTCTGCTTGCATGGTTGAAACTAGTCTTCATTTACAAGCTTCTCATAAACAGGCAGGCCTCCAAAACAATACAAGCTTCAACCACGCATATCTTGTGTGAGACGCTGCATTGTTTTTACCAAAATATAATTTACCTTTGAAGAATGTCAGACATCAAATTATTGTTTTATGATTGATATATTATATCGTGCTTGAATACCAAAGGATTTAGTTTTAGTTGTTTCAGTTGTTTGGATTACAGTACTTTTTTTTTTCTAGATAGAACATCCTGGAACAAAAAGGTCTGTTAACTTTTTAAAGGACTACTGACTCATACTTTTACAGTACATAACAGCTATATAACCACAATGCTTTGTAACAACATTCTTCGTCCCTGAGGAAATTAAAGTACATCATAGACTAACATATTAATCTGAGAAGTGATATTTAACTGGAATGCTACTGTCTCATCTTGTTTTAACAAAACTAATAGGGAGCTGAAGACAATTTAAACCAGAAAGAGGAATGTAGCTGAGGTAAAATATAACTTCCGGGTGCAAGTTTGTTTTGCATTCAGATTCACTGAGATGTCTTCAGAACAATATTATTATTATAACAACATTTATAATGTAAGAACTTCTTTTTTGAACCTTTTCCAGCTCTACAATATCCTTTTAGAGGTGAGGCAGAACTTTATTTATTTGAAGTATTTACGTATCAGTTATTAACAATACTAGGGACGCGGGTGGCGCTGTGGGTTAAACCACTGTGCCGTTTGGGCTTGCCGCTTGAAAGGTCGCGGTTCGAATCCCTGTGATGGGGTGAGCTCCTGTTGTTTGGTCCCAGCTCCTGCCAACCTAGCAGTTTGAAAGCGCACAGGGCAAGTAGATAAATAGGTACCACTACGGCAGGAAGGTAAATGGAGTTTCCATGTGCTGCTCTGGTTTTGCCAGAAGCGGCTTAGTCATGCTGGCCAACTACAACCCCAAGCTCTTGTTCCAGGCCCCATTAGTGTGTATGTCAAGTTATCAGATTTTTTTTTTGTCCCAATATGCATCAGTTTGCACTTTCTTACACAGTCTGGGAAGATCCTTTTGGGGTTATCTGCAATCCTTTTCTGTTTTAGCCACCCTAAACAATCTGGTATCATAAGCAGAGTTGGCTTCCTCACGGCTCACACCAAATCCCCGTAAATTAATGAACTTCTTAGCAGAATGCTAGTATTACTGACAGAGGAGTCAGCCTCGTACACAGTGCAAATACTGCTTAGGTTACTGCAACAGCACACTGCAAGCAACATTATACAGCCTGACTTTAGCCGAGAGGAAGAAAGAAATGGGAAGACTGAGAAGAAGTTGCTTAGCTTGGACAGAGAAACAAGCAAGCTTTAAACAACTGGCAAGATGCCTTATAGAACCTCCTCTGTTGGAGCAGACTAATCACACTTTCAGTAGTTAATGCATGGATCCAACTCCCATGTTCTCATTAGTCTGACATATTTTCTTACTAGCCTGCTGAGTAGCTAGTAGCCAGCATTTTAATGTTCCTCTGCAACCAGGATGGAAACACAAATAGCCAAATGTGGCCTTCTTCCAAGTAGCAGAGAGGAAGGATGAAGAGATCCATGCTCCACTGGACTGTATACTTGGCCCATGGTTACCAGGCAAGTTTTTTAATTCAAGGCTGCAAATCCTATACACATTTCCTGAGGCTACATCTCCCCAGGCTCAAATGGGACTTACTTCTGTGTAGACATGTGCAGGAGAGCAGTGCCAAGACAGCTAGTTCAGTTTTCTGGCCTTCTCATCAGGGTACCCTGAAAAGCATCTGAAGAACCCATCGTTCCTAGGGAAAACAGTTTGAAAAACAACGCCATAGAAATTAAAAGCTAGGTTTCACTGAGTAAGGGTTAATGGTTTTATCTTTACTTTTGTCTATACAATGTTTGTGTTTGGCTCAGAAATCATCCTGTTAAAAATGAAGTGTCTGGTAGCACCTTAAAAAAGAATGCGTTTATTAGATAATACCAATTCAAGGTGATTGTGTTGACAGGCAAAATCCTAAACAACTTGGGTCTCAAATAGCTGAAGGAGTGCCTCTTCCAATCTTCTTCTATGGCGACCAATCATAGCAAAGTAAGATTGTCTTCCATGAACATGGTCTTAACAGTGAGTCCGTAAGTGACTGTAGGGGGCCAATTCTGGATCCACATGTCCTTCCACAGTGGGGACATAGGTTTCCAGGCAGGAGCTAATCACGGTGAGGGTTTGTCAAACATGACTTTCTCTTAGCTCTTTTCTCCTTTTCACCCTGAGTTTATGCTTTTTCCAAGTCCATGACACCTTTGGTAAAGGCTGTTCTCCGACTGGAACGCTCGCAGGCCAGTGTTTCCCAGTTATCAGTGCTTATGTTACATTTTTAAAGATTTGCTTTGAAAGTATTTTTAAACCTCTTTTGTTGTCCACTGGTATTTCGCTTTCCACTCCTGAGTTGGGAATAGAGTAGTTGTTTTGGAAGCTATTCCAATATAGACCTGCAAGGATGACCCTGCTAGCAGTTCTGACGCTATGTGAAGTTTTGTGAGAGGGCCTTTTCTGTGGTGGCCCCCAAATTGAGGAATGCCCTCCCATCTGAGGCATAGTTGGCTTCATCACTGTATATAATCAGTGTCAGGTCATAGAACTGTAGAGTTGGAAGGGAACACAAGGCTCATCTAGTCCAACTCCCTGAAATGTTGGCATCCTTTGGCCAGTGTGGAGTTTGAACCCATGACCCTGAGATTAAGAGTGCTCTACTGACTGAGGTATCCAGGTCAAGATGCACCTTTCCACACAGGATTTTGGGTGTCGACAAAATTTTATACTGAGCTGCATGTAACCCGCTTGGGGCCTCACGGTGGAAGTGCAAGCTATAAATAAGTAAATAAAATTGTGGCACAAGCTTTTGTGGAGTCTTACTGTGTAACTGTGCAAACTTAATAACCTCTGTTGGGGGCTCTGCAATACCAAAATAATATCAAACTAGTTTCAGTTGGTTGCCAATGGGGGAGGATCAAGCGAGGGGGTGGGGGGACAACGAAACAAAGGGGCAGAGGAGTTGCTTGGCTTAATGTTTCCAATTCAAGCATTGACCTATATTGACCTGCTTCCTGGGCCTAAAAGCACACTTTCCCATTCTGGTGAAAAAAGATTTACTTCCCTGTGGCTTTTAATCGTCAATCTCCCAGCAGACCTCTGTTTTTTCCTTTAAGGCGTTCAATAATTTGTCTGTTTCAGCAGCACCCACAGAGTCGCCATAAATCACTGTTTACTTAAATGCTTTCTTCCCCCCACTGGGATGTCTAAGGGTGTTTTGTCATCAGTGCATTTAGGTTATCGAGCCTCCCCTCCCCACCCTTGCACACAGTTTGGAGGGCCATTCACAATGCTCACTCAGCAGAGCATAATGCTTGGATCTCATACTAGTATTTTTTTAACAATGCTGAGAAAGGCTTTAAAAACACCAGTTAGTAGAAATCTATGTTAGGTGGAGAAGGGAGGGGGGAGAGTGGGTGGGTGGATTAAGTTTCAGATATGAAAAAGAAGGTTCAGTAAGTACCAGGACTGCAGTGCTGAATAAAGAATCTGCTAGAATATTCTCAGTAATTGTGTACATTTCCTGCTGCAACGTCTACTCAAAAAGTAAATTCCATCGAGTTCCCAATAACTGGCTTTAGGATTGCAGTGCTAGGCTGTGCCTATATCACAATTTATTCTAGTTCTAGTGTACTCTTACTACTGGTGTTCACGTGACATTAGCCACAATCCATATGTATCCTGTAGTTTCTTGAAAAACACCGCTATTCAGTGCATTTTCCTTTCCATCTGATTTAAAAACATAAACTGTGGTTAAGCTGAGGTGTGTACATTTGAGACACCTGTAGCGTGTGTGCAGATGACAACAATATGCACAGACGACTGCTTCACTGAATAGTTTTGGGCGCTTGCATGGGGAAATCAAATGACATAATGTGCATTGGGTGAAGACATCCCTGCCCCCTCTCCTGTGTGACTTCAAAGGCAACGTGGGCGAAACGCCCTTGCTACATTTTAATCAACTAATGCGCACTTAGCCTTAGTTGACTTAAAAAGTGCCCTTAAGGAATCACATTAATAAAAGCTAAAATTTGTAGCCTGTATCGTTTATCTGAATTAAACAAATATGCGTGTATGTGCTTAATTAATCTCTTTCAGTGAGTGGTGCACAAGGCTTTGGGAATCGTGATTGAGCCCCCTCGTCCCAGTTTGCAGCGAACTCCCTCACCTATCTTTTGAAAGGATACTTATAAACATAGGTAAAGTCCTGCATGATCAGATGAAAGACCTGTCTCATCCAGTTGCTTCTTACAGTGAACAGCCAGATGGCTCTGGAAAGCCCACAAGCAAGACCTGAGACCAATAGCCCTCATCCGCTGTTGCTCTCCAGCAACTGGTATGCAAAGACAGAATCACAGGACTGTAGACTTGAAAGGGACCAAGAGGGTCAAGCTAGTCCAACCCCCAACAGGGAGCTCAAACCCACGACTCTGAGTTGAAGAGTCTCATGCTCTACCGACTGAGCGATCGCCATATAGTCACCATGGACAGGAAGTAGCCTTTGATAGTCTGATCTGCCCTGAATATTGTCCAATCCCCTTTTAAAGCCATCTAAATTGGTAGCAAATTCCGTAGTTGAACCATGAAGTGTGCGAAGATGCTTTACCTTTGGTCAATCCTGAATCTCACACAATTCATCTTCATCAGATGACATCATCTGGGAGAAAGACACCTCTCTACCCACTTTGGGGAATGGCCGTAGTTCACTGGTAGAGCATCTTTTTTGCATACAAAAGATGCCAGGCTCAATTCCTTGGTATCCCTAGATAGGGCTGGAAGATAACCCTGTATGAAATCCTGCGGAGCCACTGCCAGTCAGAGCTGACAATACTAAAAAAGGTAAAGGTAAAGGACCCCTGGACAGCTGAGTCCAGTCAAAAGCGACTATGGGGTGCGGTGCTCATCTCGCTTCAGGCCGAGGGAGCCGGCGTTTGTCCACAGACAGCTTTTCGGCTCATGTGGCCAACATGACTAAACATCCACTGGTGCATGGAGGACCGTGATGCGTGCCAGAGCGCATGGAAGCGCCGTTTGCGTTCCCGCCACAGGGGTACCTATTTATCTACTTGCACCAGTATGCTTTTGAACTGCAAGGTTGGCAGAAGCTGGGACAGAGCAATGGAAACTCACCACCATCAAGCAGATTCAAACCACCAACATTCTGATCGGCAAGCCCAAGAGGCTCAGCGGTTTAGACTACAGAGCCACCTGCGTCCCTTTGACAATACTGAGCTAGATGGACTAATAGTCTGGCTCAGCATAAGGCAGCTTCCAATGTTCACTTTCCCCTTACTATGCATAATTTTATACACCTCTACCACGTCACCCCTTACTCACCCTTTTCCTAATCTAAAACGCCACGTACCCTTTCCTGGTAAAGGAGATTTTCAGCCTCATGATCACTATGGCAGGCCTTTCCTGCTCCATCTCCATCTCCATAATATTGCTATAGGCTGGGTGGCTAGCCTGGATGTCATATTTGGGGTTGCATATATTGTGGTTTTATATTTATAAGATGGGTTTCTGCAGAAACAGACTACAGTACTACACTGGTAAATCCAGTCTCTGTGGCTCTAGCCAAGATTGTTAAGCATCTCTTTACAAGACTAAACAGTTCAGGGCTAAATGGGGCAGGATTTCAGCCCTCCCTTGGCTGAAGGTCATGTCACTGGCAAGTGAAAGAGGACATCTGGGGTCAGTCCTGTCTTGGACTGCCCTGGGAAGAGTCCCTGCCTGGACTTTCTCTCCATGCTTCATCGAAAGATATGACTTTGGGACCAGCTGGGAAACCTAATAGGAGAGCAAGATCTGTGCTAATGCTGGGGACCATTGCTTCTTATGCTCAGTCTGAATATGTGTCTAAGTAAAACTTGTGTCACAAAGACACCACCCTCTCCAGTGACTTTCATTCTAAGGAAACTGAACCTTTAATATGAGCTGGCGTCCTTGAAATCTCTCACTGCTTCGAGATTAGGAGGCACCTAAAAAAATTGCTTCTGAGATGCAACAACCAGAACTATACACAGTATTCCAAGTGTGATCATGCCATAAATTTATATACAGTTATTAAGATTGTGGTAAGTTTTATATTTTGATCTCCTTACTAATGATTCCTGGCATGGCATTTCCCTTTTTCACATTGCCTATTGATAGGAATTTTGAGGTCTTAGATATATGTTGAATGTTCCTAAGTGTACCAACCAAGCAAGTACATAGATCAGAACAGGAAGACCGACCTGAAACCATTTTGATTCCTAAACTGAGCAAATGTTTTCTCTGCAAGGTCAAAGTGGGAAACCTCCCCATTGTCTCTTTCCTCACAAATCCTGTCTTAAGGGCACCTTTAAGATATGACTAGGGTGTGAGCCTGTGACCTGGCCCAGGAACTAAGTATTTATCATTACAAAAGACTGGCCAGGCTCCCCAGGTAATCCAATCAAGTGACCATTAAACAGGTAACCTGGCAGAAGGAGGTAAACAAAGCACTCAGATTTCCTGTAGACCGCCCTTTCTGTGATGTAGTATGAGGTATGTGGGGGTGGGTCTTGGGTTACACCCCTTCTGTGATGTATGTATGATGTATGGAGGGGTGGTCTTGAGCTCCAGGGCAGGGAATTTAAAATGTCTATATAAGGCAAGGCTGTATATTGTCTCCCTGCTTATTTAACTTATATGCAGAATTAATCATGCGAAAGGCTGGGCTGGATGAATCCCAAGCCAGAATTAAGATCGCCGGAAGAAATATCAACAACCTCAGATGTGCAGATGACACAACCTTGATGGCAGAAAGTGAGGAAGAATTAAAGAACCTTTTAATGAGGGTGAAAGAGGAGAGCACAAAATATGGTCTGAAGCTCAACATCAAAAAAACGAAGATCATGGCCACTGGGCCCATCACTTCCTGGCAAATAGAAGGGGAAGAAATGGAGGCAGTGAGAGATTTTACTTTTTTGGGGTCCATGATCACTGCAGATGGTGACAGCAGTCACAAAATTAAAAGACGCCTGCTCCTTGGGAGAAAGGCGATGGCAAACCTAGACAACATCTTAAAAAGCAGAGACATCACCTTGCCAACAAAGGTCCGTATAGTAAAAGCCATGGTTTTCCCAGTAGTGATGTATGGAAGTGAGAGCTGGACCATAAAGAAGGCTGATCGCCAAAGAATTGATGCTTTTGAATTATGGTGCTGGAGGAGACTCTTGAGAGTCCCATGGACTGCAAGAAGATCAAACGTATCCATTCTTAAGGAAATCAGCCCTGAGTGCTCACTGGAAGGACAGATCGTGAAGCTGAGGCTCCAATACTTTGGCCACCTCATGAGAAGAGAAGGCTCCCTGGAAAAGACCCTGATGTTGGGAAAGATTGAGGGCACAAGGAGAAGGGGACGACAGAGGACGAGATGGTTGAACTGTGTTCTGGAAGCTACAAACATGAGTCTGACCAAACTGCAGGAGGCAGTGGAAGACAGGAGTGCCTGGCGTGCTCTGGTCCATGGGGTCACGAAGAGTCGGACATGACTAAACGACTAAACAACAACAACATATAAGGCCTTGTGTGCCATTGTTCTGGGTTCCTCCTCCTTTCCTGTGTGTGAGGGGAGCACCCTGTTGCAACAGATCAATAAAGATCAGGCTTACTAGATGCTTTGCTTCTCAATATTCTCTGGTTGGCCTCTGTTATTTTCTCCTACCAATAGGGAACCTACATAAGGACTCTATATGGGTTCTTGGATACCCCACAAGGGAAAAAGGGCAGAATTTGTTTACAACACCTGGCATAACTTTTTTCAAGCTAGCCACCATTACCCCAAGATCACTTTCCTGATCAGTCACTGCTGACACTCCACCAGTGATTATGTGTATTTATGGATTTCTGCTCCACTCTCCATCACTTTACACCTGCATAAATCCTTTGGAGTTCTTTACAATCCCCATTTTTTTACCAAATTGTTTGGTGTCATCAACAGCAAACCTGGCCTCACTGCTCAACCCTAAGCCTCAGTCATTCATGAACTAGTTAAAAACCTCTGTGCTGTTTCCAGACTGTTACTATTTTGTAGGTGAGGTTCAATCATTTACCAGCAAATTTACACTGTGCAGTTCAGGTAAATTTGACTCTCTTGTGCAAGAACCACTGCATTCAGCTAACAAATGACACTTTCTGAAATAACACAATATACTGTTTTGTTGCGCTTTGCAAAACTGCACTGATATATCTTTGTCTAAACAGGACTTTTAAGCTGGAATCCTACAGACACCTAGGGGGAAAGTTCCACTGAACCTAACAATGCTGACTTGCAAAGGATTGTTCTGTTTTGGTATACACAGCCGTTCCTGTAGAAGCACATAGCCTTGCTTACTTTTCCCTGTTGGAAGAGTTTGTGTTGTTTGGCTAGATCACCTGCAAATATTTATGCAAAACTTTTATAATACATGATACCAGGTGCAAGATAAGCGAGCATTAACAATATTAACAATGAATACATTTGCATCAAACACAGGCAGAATGACTCTTATCTCATTAGAACCTGTGTAAACGCCACTCATGTGCTCTCTTTAATTCCATCTGCTGTTTATGCCATGTCACCCCAGGCAACAAGAGGGAACAAAACAGCATATCCTTCACTTGCTGCACTCCTGTGGAGAGTGACAGGAAGAAAAATAATGTTAGAAGTCAGATTTATTCATTTATTTATTTTTTAAAAAACCTCCCCAAAAATGTTTTCATGTGATTCCCATTAGTTGAGGCTGTCACAACAATTAACATTATAGCCATGATTCCCAAACTTTCTCAGTTTGCAGAGCACCTGGATAGCATAGTGCTCTCCGCAAAAGACCAAGAATATTCTTTAATGTCATCTTTCATACTAGGAACAACATTAATAGTAGATAATATTATGTCATATTATATTATGGTCATATAAGTTGGCTGCGGAAGGGTGGGATATAAATAAATTATTATTATTATTATTATTATTATTATTATTATTAATAATAATTAATAATAATTAATTATTATTATTATTATTATTATTAAGATATCGTATGAAAAAATGAGATTTGGAGGGGGGGGATAAATCTAGCCATTAGCTTTTTTTCCTGCTGATTGGAAAAAGCCAACCTCTGCCTGATTTTACTGGTGAAACACCTCAGTGTTCTGTGGGAGCAGAATTTGGGAACCAGCGTGGGATAAAAGAACTTCTCACATCACAATATGGCAGTAAGACATCTCTGCCCTGCCCTCCTGCAGGGTTGTGTCATCCACAGGATGTTTCCCTCAAACAATACCTGTCTCAATGTTTCCCCCCTGTAAATTCAGGTTTACTCCTCTTCCCACGGCCCCTACTTCCTCTATGCTTATACAGTTGTACCTCGGGTTACATACGCTTCAGGTTACATACACTTCAGGTTACAGACTCTGCTAACCCAGAAATATTACATCGGGTTAAGAACTTTGCTTCAAGATGAGAACAGAAATTGTGCTCTGGTGGTGCGGCGGCAGCAGGAGGCCCTATTAGCCAAAGTGGTGCTTCAGGTTAAGAACAGTTTCAGGTTACGAACGGACCTCCAGAACGAATTAAGTACTTAACCCGAGGTACCACTGTAATTATTTTCCAGCATTGTTCATATTTCCAGCACGGTCCTGAATGCAGTCTTATTTTATATTCCTAAGATTTGCACAAAACCAGAAAATTGTACAAACAAAGTGCATTAAAAATTTCTGCACCAGTTATTGCAGCAATTTGAAAAAATATTGTGTGCTAAAAATTTACAATCGCTAGGAACATAGTCTTGTATTCTTTTGATCCTTTTAATTTTCACAAAATTAGAAAAATGCACAATTTTTTTTTACAGTTGCCTGACTATGTGCTTTTGCACACTTCCTGGGTGGGTTTAAAAAACAAAAAACTCAAAGTATGCAAGCAGCTATCCACACTCACATACGCTGCCAGCAGTAATACAATATAACAAAATCAACAAATTAGAAGGCAGAGACAAATACAAAAGAGAAGTATGAGTGGCTCCTCATATACAGGTTCAAATAGGTGCAGGTGAGGACTACTCTGGTCTAATTCTGTGGAGGGTAAATGAATTACGTAACAGCTCAACAATGCTTTAATGTGGACAAGCCCACACACAATCTCAGGTGGTACGGAGTTCATTTTAGGCGCCAGGAAAATATATATATATATATATTGTTCTCCCAGGCCTTAATATCTTTTAAATATGTCATCCATGTCACCTGAGGCAGTAGGCAGAATAATTCATTTTATTCTAGTCTCTGCAGAAGAAGGGCAATTTGGGCGTTTCTTAGCTTTTGCTGCTGGACTGAGTTTTCCAGGACTGGTTGCTAAGGTTTGCATTTGTGTCTGGCTACGTGGGATTTTATGGCCTGATTTTATGTTATATTATTGCCAGGTTGGCTTTTATTGATTTATGGTTTTATGGAGCTGTTGCATGGTTTGTTTTAGTTTTGTCTGTTTTACTGTGTAGAATATTTTCCATGAGGCAACTTATAAGTTGAATACAGTACCTAAAATAAAATGATGAAGCTTTAGGCTGGAAGAAGTGCTAGCGCAGTCTTCTCAAACCTGGGACCCTTCAGATGGTTTGGACTACAGCTCCACGAGGCCCAGCCAGCATGCTCAAAACATCCGGAGGGCACCAAGTTGGAGAAGGCTGTGCTAAGATAACTGAAAGGGGATGTTTGATTTGAGGTGTCTCAAGGCTTAAACTGAGGTGCACTTTATTTTTATGCATTAGCTTGGGGCCAACATACATTAAATCTAACATGAATCTTTCGACTGTGTTCTGATGGCAGGAATGAACGATTTGGTTGGGTTTGGTCCAAAATTTACTTTGGGCAGTAGTACGTAAATGTCATTCCTTTATCTATGCTGCTCATACACCTTTGCAATACAGCACACATGCCATCCATTGGAATAATTGTTTTCTGGAGCACTGCTGGGAAGTCTTATATCACCCCCTGTGATGTGTGTGGGCAGTTAATATACTTAGAATAAACTGACAGGAACATTCTGTGACATGCAGGAAGCAGCAACTGATGACAAGAGGAATGTTATGCCACTATCATCATTTTACAGCCCTTCTCAATTTATTGAAATAAGGTGAATTTAGGAATAGTTTTACTTTAATATAAAGAAAAATAATTGAGTGTCCATCCTTTGCTTAATAGTGCAGCCCCTATGCATGTCTACACAGGAGTGGAGTATGTCCCATTGAATTCAGTGGAGCTAACTTCCAAAAGACATGCAAAGGATTGCAATGTCTGATGTGTGCATGTTAAATGTAACGTGGAAAATTTAGTATGGAACATGGAAAATAAGATCAGGAGTTCTTAGCAAACACACTGGCAACTGGATACATTCGGAGATTAGCTCAATTCAGTAGGGAGTTGGGAGAATGCTAACATCTGATTCCACTGCGGATGAGTAGCTCCTGTCTCTGAGAAACTGGTCAGCTGCCAACCCTGGAAGGGGCAGGTTTGCAATCTAGGGGTGCTTCTGAATCCAGCTCTGTCACTGGAGGCTCAAATAGTGCCTTTGACCAACTGTGGCTGGTTCGACAGCTTACAGCCATTCCTGGACCAGGAAAACCTTGCCACACTAGTTCATGTGTTGGTTACTGGATTACTGCAATGAGCTCTATGTGGGGCTTCCCTTGTACTTGATCCGGAAGCTGCAATTGGTACTGGCTGCCACAGGACAACCGCTGACAGGAATGAGGCCTTGTCAGTGTATAACACCCATGCTCAGAGATCTGCTCTGTTTGCCAATTTGCTACTGGGCCAGGTTCAAGGTGTAACTATTAGTATATAAAGCTCTTAAGAACTTGGGGCCAGTTTACCCATGCGATAACAATCCTATATGCATCCACACAATTGAAGCGATTGGCAGAACCGGCACTCCTACAGCTGCCACATAATACCCGTTCCGCATTTGTAAGAACTTGATCGTTTAATGCAGCTGTGACGCGGGACACCCGGTGGGACGCAGGTGGCACTGTGGCCTAAACCACTGAGCCTCTTGGTCTTGCCGATCAGAAGGTCAGCGGTTCGAATCCCTGTGACGGGGTGAGCTCCTGTTGCTCGGTCCCTGCTCCTGCCAACATAGCAGTTCGAAAGCATGCCAGTGCAAGTAGATAAATAGGTACCGCTGCGGTGGGAAGGTAAATGGTGTTTCCATGAGCTCAGGCTTCCGTCACAGTGTCCCACTGCACCAGAAGGGTTTAGTCATGCTGGCCACATGAACCGGAAAGCTGTCTGTGGACAAACACCGGCTCCCTCGGCCTCAAAGCAAGATGAGTGCCGCACCCCATAGTCGCCTTTGACTGGACTTAACCATCCAGGGGTCCTTTACCTTTACCCTAATGCAGCTGTGCCTACACGTTGGAACTTCCTGCCTATTGAGATCAAACAGGAGTCTCTTCATTGTACTCTTTTAGGCACCTGCTAAAACATTCCTGTTTAGACAAGCCTACCCAGACCCTTAGAAAGTTGAGGTGATTTTAACCTGCTTTTGCATTTTAACTTCTGCATATTTTAAAGTATAACTAAGTTTATCTCGATGGTATTGTTTTATCTTTTTGTAAACCACTTTGAGGCTGGTTTCTTTTTTTAACAGTCAAACGGCGCATAAATTTTATGAAATCAACAGAAATGTGACGCCAATCCTTTAGCAGCGCAATCCTATGTTTTGCATGTCTACTCAGAGGTAAGCCCACTGAGTTCAGCGCTCGCAGGTGGGTAGCCTACGGCTGCCACTCTAGATGCATTTACCTGGAATAAGTCCCGTGGGGGGCAAAACGACAGGAATTAACCTTTGCGGAGTCATGCACAAGAACGCACTGCAGCTTTTCGCGAGGTGGAGGCGGTGGTAGGACTCCGGCCCTTTAAGTACGTAAAGCAGCGAAGGGCGGGACTTAGTCTGGCGCTGATTAACAGGAGGGGGCGGAGCTGCCCAGCGGAGTGTCGGATTGGTCGGCGCGAGGAGAAGGCCCGGGAGAATCCCGCTCTGATTGACAGGCGGGGCGGGGCCTGAGCAGAATGGCGGCGGCCGTGGCTGCAGTCGCGGCTGCGGCTCTGGGCCGAGGGCTGCGCCCGTCTCCCTCCGCCTGGCAGCTCCGAGGTCCGCTCGCAGGCCGCAGCCGGCTGCTCTGCCCCGCCGCCTGCGGAGGGGGCGCGCCGGCTGCGGCCGCTGCCTCTCACCAGTCGGGGGCAGGGGAAGGCGAGCGCTACTGCATGGAGCTGCTGCGGTGAGTCGCTGCAAAGAGCTTTTCCCCGCCCAGATTCCTCCTACTCGCGGCTCGGATTTTTCGTTTCGCTTATTTTTGAGACGCTGCAATGATATGTTGGTGCATGTGTGCTGTTGATGCATATGATATGTGCAGCGCATTCGGCGCGGCTCGGTGGCCCCGGGAGGGTTTTCGACCTTGGGCTGCGATCGTGTGAAAAGAGGGAGACCCGTGTACATTCCCTCCTTGGGGGTCACCTCTAGTGGAGCACATGGTGTCTACCCCTCCAACCCACCCCAATTTTATCCAGCCTGGTGCCTCCCGGATGTGCTGGCTGGGCCTGGTGGGAGTTAATGTTTATTTTCTATTTTTTCTCTCCCAGGAGCGAAAGGTGGGGGAACATGGTTCTGTCTGCTTCTCCTTTATTCTTCACAACGATTCTGAGAGCCAGTGACAGGCTCAAGGTCACCCAGCCAGCTTCATGGCAGAGGGGGGATTTGAACCCTGGGCTTCTCCGGGTCGTATAGTCTGACACTCTGACCATTAGGCCACACTGTCTGCCCGCCTAAGCTGTGTTAACCTTCCAGTTGGATTACTGCAACGAATGCACTTTATGCAGGCCTCCTTTTTAAAAGCAGCCAAGAAGCTGTAGCTGGTACAGAATCCTGTCTCTGCCCATGCAATGTGTTGGAACAGCAAGATGGGGGATCATGTTATGCTCACCTTCGAAAGTAATGTGCTGGCTGTTAGTGAGCTGCTGTACCCAGTTCAGGGTCAACATCTGGAGGGTACCCGGTTGGCGATGGCTGCCTTGGAACAACTTTGTGAGTTGGGTTAGCCTGGCAGCTGCTGCTGACTAGCCCAAGCTCACTTACTGAGCTCCATGGCTAAGTGGAGATCTGAAACTGGGTTTCCCCCGTACTTGTATGACACCATAATCCTTACTCCAGAAGTCATTTAATAAAGTTTGTTGCTCTGTGAGGAGCCTTATCAGAAGCTCTTTGCTCTCTGGTGGAGCCTGCATCTGAACTAACCTACCAGACAGTGAGATTGATAGAGAAGGGGAGTATCTCAGTGGTAGAGCCATGTGCCTTGCATGCAGAAGGTCCCGAATTCAATCCACAGCGTCTCCAGGTAGGGCTGCAAGACCCTGGAACGAAATCCTGACTCAGAAAGAAACAGCTTCCTATGCTCTTATGAACAAAGACAGGCACAGCTTTTCTCTAGAATCAAAGTTTTCAAAACACGTGCAGCAGAATGAGATTGCAAAAGGCTGGCTTGAGGCTGGCTGATTTAGGGTGAAGCAAGTTGCTACTTACGTAATTGATTGTTATAGTAGTTTTACTCCCTGGGGGAGGTGTTTGTGGAATTTTCCAGCTTGGCTGCCAAAATTACTTGGGCAGCCTTGGATTATTCACCTTGACTTTGGGGTCTAGTGGCCGTGAGCCATTTTGCTGTTCTGTCTCATGTTGCGAAAGTCAGGAGGCTTCAGTGCTGAAGTGGTAGAATGAACTGCCATCACTCCATACTGCAGGTAGAGGAATTGCATATGACAGGCATGTCCAGCTCCCAAGAGACTGTGATCTACTCCCAGTATAAAAAAACTGGCAGTGATCTACCCATTGTCATTGGAGGGAGGAGGAGCGTGCATGGGGTGGATGGATTGCCCAGAATTGCTTTTTTTAGGAGGGAAATGCCCAGAATTATTGAGCTTTTGGGGGCAAGGATTGCACAGAGTTTTTTTTTAGCTTCCCCCCCATAACTTTTTGTACACAATAAGGATCCTGTAATCTACCAGGATCAGCTGGGGATCTACCAGTAGATCACGATCTGCTGGTTGGAGATCCCTGGTATATGACCTCTGCTGCTGCTGCTGCTGCTTTTTAGTGGTTCTCTACAACTAGAAAACCAGTATTGCTAGTTCAGTGGTGCATGATGTGCTTTCAAGTGATTCCCCAAACCATGATGGAAATAATTATGGAGTGAGAGGAAAATGCCCAATCCTGTCACACCGCTGATTTTTTATAGTATTGGGAACCCCTGACGTTGCGTAGCACTGCAGCCCAGAGTTAAGCATTCGTAGTGTAAAAGTCTACTACTAGTGTGCACTGCTCCTTTTATAGAGCACAAGAGGTTCCTGCCCTATGGAACTTCCAGTCTGAAAACTGATACAGGGGAGACAGAAAAGGGAGAAGGAAGCAGAGGTAACTGGGAGAAGAATGTTTTTTTCAGTGCTGAAAGAGCAGGAGCAAAGGTTTTCGGCAGCATTATATTGGGATAGGACTGTATTGAGATACCGTAAGAACAAAGAGTTTCTGCTGGCCCCTTGACTGAAAGGGAAGCCAGTCTAGGGATTGAAAGAGGAGCATATGTTTTTCGTGCAAAAGCTCCCAGGTCCAATTCCCAGCATCTCCAGGGTTGAAAGAGACTCCTCCTTGAAACCGTGGAATGCTGCTGCTGGTCAGTGTAGTCAATAATAAGTTAAATGGACCAATAGTCTCCTTTGGTATAAGACCTCTTCCTGTATTCCCAAGGGTTGAGTGAATGGTAGTATTCTAGGCCGGAGCGGTCGGATGAGGAATATAACTGCAAACATCTCCATGGGTTCTAAGTTTAAACCACAAATTCTCCCACAGGGGGGTTGTTTGCCAATGTATGTGTGGGTGGCCTTGACAGGAAGAGTGCTTGAAATTGCATCATGCATTCCCTGAACTGGGGGCAGTTTGTATTTACTCCACTTTTGTTTAAATGAGCTTGTGACAGAACATAACGCTTTTATCTATTTTTGTTTTCCTCTCTAGGAAACGTGACTATGAAGGGTTCCTCTGTTCGTTACTGTTGCCTGCAGAGTGCCGTCGCTCTGCTTTTGCTCTGAGGGCCTTCAATGTAGAATTAGCCCAGGCAGGTATTAAATGATACATTAGTAAAATGTTGAATCCTTTTTTAAAAAAGTGACATTTAAATTTGCCTTTTTTCCAGTTCCATGTTACACTGATCTGTTCAGTGAACTTTCCATAATGTACCCCACATCTCTTTGAGTGGCTGCAGCAAGAGTAGCCTACATGATGTCACCCAGATGTTGTGGACCACAATTCCCATTGGCCATTCTGGCTGCAAGTCGGAGTTCACAACATCTGGACGGCACCATGTTGACTGTCCCTTTGTAATGTCTAAAATCTTTGTTTTGTGCAGTGCTGATAGCCAGCTTGATTGTACGGTGAATAAATGTAGCAGGTGGCACTCAAGGAATTGGGTATATGCAAAGAAAGAAATGTTGGCTTGATTATTTTAAGATCAATAAATTGCATCATTATTCACTACCAACATAACGTTGCTGCTGTTCCAGATTAAAGAATCCGTAACTCAGAAGACAATCGGCTTGATGAGAATACAGTTTTGGAGGCAGGCTGTGGAAGACATGTATCATGACAACCCACCACAACAACCAGTTGCCGTAGAGCTGTGGAAGGTAAGAAGTATATATGTGTACTACAATTCACATGTGTTCGCCATTCTTTTCATCTCTTGGGACATGCTGTTGGCAAACCAGCCATTTTTGATGCACTTGGTCTAAGCAGTTTGAATTCAAGGTGATGCAGATGTTTTAAAGAGGAAATACAAGCACAGCTGCGGTTTGCCTCTGAGTAGGAATTTTGGTATTTCCTTGCATTGGAAAGTCATGGGAAGATTAGGCCAGGCATCATAACTGACCTGTCAAGCTCAGCATTCTGCAGTCAGATACCCTGGGCCTGCTTTATTTCAAGCATCTAAATCAAGGGCAGTGAACCACTGGCCCACAAGCCATATCCAGGCCCACCAAGACAATGGTGGCATTGGCAGTCCTGAATGAAGTCCCCCACCTCATGCCCACCTTCCGTCAATTGAGAGCCCTGAGAAACAGCAAGGAATCATTTGCCGCAGGTTGGGGTGCAATTTCTTCTTTCTGGAGCCCTTCAATCTGCCCTCGATGGCAGCAGGTAGAGGAGAGGGGCTTTGTTCAGGGCCAGAATGGTAAATTGGGCCAGGGGCTGGTGGGTAATTCCATGGGGCTTAGCAGGATGGTTTAAAACCTTTCCACCCAGCCCAGGGCTGTGATGTGAAGTAAAACGCTACTACCACCACACCACCCGTTCCTCTGCTGCTCAGTGAATGCTGTGTTTGGTGTGTGTCTGCTTTGATGTGTGATTGCATGTGTGAGAGTGCGGTGTGGCCACACTCGCTGCTAGCATCTGCCCCAGAGGGGTTGCAATGGGACAATGATGTTATCAGGCCGAAAAAAGTTAGATACCCCAATTTAGGAAATCTGCAGAGTGCTTCATCTGGTTTAAGCAAAGTAGATTAAAAGTTAAGCAGCTCTCCACGAAATCACCTGCTGATCTTGAGGGGAAATAGCCAAGGAGACAATGGGAATGCATTGCTGTGCTCCATTCTGTTATGAATCAACTCAGGGAGGCACACTTCTGCTGATGTCTAGATGCTCGCAAATCCACTCATCAGTGGTGAATGTCATTGGTGAGCAGAATGCCCTTCCCAAAGGCTGGCTTAGTCTCTCCCCCCCCATGTGATTCCCAGAAATTTCAGAGGAACAGCAAAAAAACTGCCTTCTGCCAAGCCAGACCATTGTAACACCATAGTGACAGCAATTCATGAGGGTCTTCAGACAGAAATCTTTCCCAGTCCTACCTGGGGATACCAGGATACCTAGGGCCCTGTTGCCTGTGGTTTGCCATAGAGCTATGGCTTTTGCAACCAAATTACAAAACACAGATGTGAATGTATTCCATTGAAATCAATGTGACCTCCACCTGGTGCATTTCAGGAGTAGATTAAGGCTGTATTTCTAAGCATTCTTTATTGACAGTCACCCAGTTGTTGTTTTTAAAGAAGATGAAACTTGCTTCCTAGTAAATTATTTTAGATGTCAATATACAGTGTTTTAAATCCAATGTTGTGCTAGAAAGCAATTACTATATAAGCTGGCCGTATTGCTTTTTAAATGTATGTAATGGTATTAAAGTCAAGAATAATAGAAGAATAATCAAATCTGTAAGAGTGATCAAATCTTCAGTGCAGAATGCTTTTATTGGCTAGATATTCAAGTTTCCATACTATTTTGTGGGTAAAGGCAGATGTGGTGTGAAAAAAGATGTTGTATTGTGTCCCTCAACTACAAGGTGAGCTTGGCTCCACAACTGAAATGGCACATATATATCAGCAAATCAGGCATTAGTCTTGGGTTTCCCACAATGCTCTCCCCACTAGGCTTCTGGCAGACTTCCTGTCTTTTAGTGTGAATGCTTATCTGTCTGTCCATTAATCTTGATTTTATTTTTAAGTATACCCTTTTGTTTAAAGGGGTGCAAAGGGTCAGTTGTTCATATGAGGAGGGTTTGGCCAATCAGCAGAGTACTCTTGAAAAGTATAAAAGTGTTTCTTCCCTGCTTCCCAGCAAAGGTTGACCCTGGAGAGGAATGTGGATTAATTTTCAGAGAAGGCATTTCCAGAGCAACCACTCCCCCCCACCTCTTATTTATATGTTTATTAAATTTATATATTGTCTGTCATCAAAAGATCTCAGGGCGGTTTGCAAGATAAAAACAAGGTAAAAGCACAAATAAATAGTCAAAACAGAAGCAACAGAACAGTAACCCCAAAGGCCTGGTTGAAGAGGGACACCCCTTCCCTAATTAAACCCCTTCCCTTTCTCTAAAGATCTCCGGTACATAAGTATCCCTCCCGTTTTATGCAGACAAGAACCATATGACGTAGTAGATTGGGCTGAGATACCCAAACTTATGGATACAGTGGTACCTCAGGTTAAGTACTTAATTTGTTCCAGAGGTCCGTTCTTAACCTGAAACTGTTCTTAACCTGAAGCACCACTTTAGCTAATGGGGCCTCCTGCTGCCACCGCGCCGCCGGAGCACAATTTCTGTTCTCATCGTGAAGCAAAGTTCTTAACCTGAAGCACTATTTCTGGGTTAGCAGAGTCTGTAACCTGAAGCGTATGTAACCTGAAGCGTATGTAACCTGAGGTACCACAGTATGCAGAAATGGCAAAACTTACCGGAAGAATAAGAAATCAAGATAACAAACTTTTTATAAAAGACTGGAAATGGTTTATTGAATATTTACAGATAATTTTTTAAACATAAAAAAGGGCCGAGTAGGGACTCAAACCTGGATCTTTCTTGTTCTAATCCATCACTCTAACCACTATACCAGGCTGCTGCATGTGCCATCCTGCCGTGTATTAGTGTACACGTTTCAACAGATGGCAGAATGCTTATTGTTCTCTCCAGTCCTTGGTGTCTCCCTCCAGGAAGGGACGTGAATAATTGTGCCAAGTTCCTTTTCAATGGCTTCCTCGTGAGCTTGGCTCTTGTTCCCTGATTCCCTTTCCAAGTCCAGTACAGCTTGTTTACTATACTTTTCTTTTTCTTTTTTTTGCTATGGACTTGTCCAGACTTGTTTTTCTGAGTGCCCCTTATAGATGAGTCATAACTTTATTCTTTTGTGAGTCAGAGAGGGAAGAGAGTCTCTCGGAAGAGTGGTGTTATTCAAGCAATTAACATTTCTTCTGCTGCTGCACAGATTGCGCACCATATTTTTGCTACTCGGCACGTGTTATTGATAAGAATTTTATTGTTTAGTCAAAGTATTTACTGTGCAGTGGGGCCAATTCTTCCTCCAAGCTGGTTGGCATACCAGACTTCATACACTTCTAAATTGGGTGTGATTCGCGTTTTTCTGGCACATACATGATTTTTTAAAAATAAAAAATAAAAATAGTCTATCTGCTTGCCAGTCTTTATTGTGTCATTCCCAGCATTTATTTTCAAGATTTATACTTAGCCTTTTGATCAAATCATCTCCAAGGCATCTTAAAGCAGATTATAATAATACAGCACATAGCAAATTAACTTGCCTTCTGGTGATGGGGTTGTAAAGAGAAAAGTGGAGGGGACAGGATACCCTTTCTGCAACTCCCTGGGGTTCCTGATTTTCATATGCAACTTGCGGTGAGCCCAAGATAAATGGTTTCTCTCCCTACCCCCAAGTCTGTTTTTTATTTATAAAAGTATCTACCTCCCTCCTTTGCTGGGCATCGCTCATCCAAGGTGGCTTACAATATTAACTACAGAATAAAATAACATCCGTGGGTGATACCCAGCTAAGCAGTTCTGCTAGTGCAAGCAGTTTTCACTACACAGCAGAACTTCCTCTCCCATCACACCCCCTGAATATGTTTTGGGGGTTCGTTCAACCCTCCGGAGCAGATTTAGGGGATGCCACCCCATAAAACTATGCAGGATGCGGGTGGCGCTGTGGTCTAAACCACTGAGCCTAGGGCTTGCCGATCGGAAGGTTGGCGGTTCAAATCCCCTCAATGGGGTGAGCTCCTGTTGCTCGGTCCCAGCTCCTGCCAACCTAGCAGTTCAAAAGCACGTCAAAGTGCAAGTAGATAAATAGGTACCGCTCCAGCGGGAAGGTAAACGGCGTTTCTGTGTGCTGCTTTGGTTTTGCCAGAAGCGGCTTAGTCATGCTGGCCACATGACCCAGAAAAACTGTCTGTGGGCAGATGCCAGCGCCCTCGGCCAGTAAAGCGAGATGAGCGCCTCAACCTTACAGTCGTGTGCGACTGACTGGACTTAACTGTCAGGGATCCTTTACCTTTACCTTTTACCCCATAAAATTAAGCTCCAATGGCCGCAGCGTAAACAATGATTTTAAAACATCTTAAAATATATGCCAGTTAAAACAAATAGAAACAACATAACATGACAGCAGTATCATGTTAGAGTCTATCTTCCTTCACAGAGGTGAACATGGATGCTCATAGCAGGTGTCTCTTTAATGTCTTAGTTGGCATTCACCAGCAGTTTGTGGTGCAATAATCAATACTTCTGATATTTATCTCTTATTCTCATAATTGATAGTTCACTCAGGTGCTATCACTGATGAGCAAGAGAGTTGTTTCAGCCCATGCTTTCACTCTCCATTCTTTCTCTAAATTAGCTTGGATCTTAATGTTAAAATCCCAACTTAAACTACGCATCTGGCAGAAAACCTGATGAGTTCAAGATGTCTCTCTGGAGTAAATAGGATTATGGGGGAAGGTTTGGCTTTTTCTTCTTTTTTTAAAGAAACAATCCTTTAGTGGCTGATTTATATGATATGATGATGGAAAGGGAACTTTATATAAATCAGTAGTTTTAAGACACATGAGAACAAAACAACATGCAAATAAAATATGACCTTCTAATAAAAGCTGGTATTGTCAATATTGCTCTTTCCCCATGTGCTCTCTATTCTGACCTAGCTATATTCTGGTTTGGCTTTTCCTTGTTCTCAAATTATTACATTGTGTTCCATCATTTCCAGGCAATCAAGAGGCAAAAGTTAACCAAAAGGTGGCTTATGAAGATTATTGATGAAAGGGTAAGGTTTTCCCCCATTTAAAATGTTCATCTATGTGAGCTTTTCTTCTACTTGATTCTCTGCCCAGAAAGCCTGTGGGAAACAAAATACCCCCCTCCATATAGGAATAAAGTTTTCATACAGGATTTTTCATTATACTATGAGCATATTTACACTTGAGTTACAGTCACTGCGTTGTATCCAGCGCTGCTTTTCCACTTGTGCAATGGAACATCCCTTCCACACACATCACATCCTCCAAATTTGCTCTGGAGCCGTGGTTCCCAATGTGTGGCACACGCCCCACGGGGGGGGGGCAACTTGATTTTTAAGGGGGGCAATTTGGAAGCTTGTTTAAAGGTACCCCTGCCCGAACGGGCCAGTCTTGACAGACTCTGGGGTTTGTGCGCCCATCTCACATCTATAGGCCGGGGGCCAGCGCTGTCCGGAGACACTTCCGGGTCACGTGGCCAGCGTGACAAAGCTGCATCTGGCGAGCCAGCGCAGCACACGGAACGCCGTTTACCTTCCCGCTGGTAAGCGGTACCTATTTATCTACTTGCACCCGGGGGTGCTTTCGAACTGCTAGGTTGGCAGGCGCTGGGACCGAGCAGCGGGAGCGCACCCCGCCGCGGGGATTCGAACTGCCGACCTTTCGATCGGTAAGCCCTAGGCGCTGAGGCTTTTACCCATAGCGCCACCCGCGTCCCTGCTAATGTCCTTTTAGGCTTCCTCCACGTGAATAGGAGTTCATTTTTTGAATAATAAGAATTATATGTCATGGGGGGAGCACCAGGGTTTTAGAGATGCTTAGGTGGGGCATGGCCAAAAAAAGGTTGGGAACCACTGCTCTAGAAGGTTGGGAGACCCACTGGTTTTGGTGGTGCATTGGGACACGAAGGAGAAGTCCTGTTGTGCAATTGGAACTCTGTTAGGCAACACTGGATACAACCCATTATTCCCCCCCTCCCCCGGGAGCCCTAAACTGCAGTGAGAGCTATGGTTAGTTTCAAATTAAGCCAGCCTCAAACCATGGCTGTGTTCATACATAACGACAAGCCAAACTTCTTGGCGTATTGTGATGTTTATTGGGAATGAGCAGCACGCTGGGTGCACACTGCCTGTTTGCTCCAGTTCTGCTTCTCTCCTGTAATGAACAGGATAAAACGAACCAGGAAGCCTTGACTTCCCATTTCGTCTGAAGCAGGGATTGTGGTTTGTTGCTCTCTATTCGCTATTTTTCTGTGATGAGAGTTTGCTTTGATACCAGCAATTCATTCAATCAACTTAGCCCCGTGTTAGGAGACAGGTTTTGCTTTCTGTGTTCAAACTCCTAGGAAAAGAATATGGATGATAGAGCCTATCGGGATATCGGTGAGCTCGAAGCATATGCTGAAAATACCCAAAGCGCTATCCTTTATCTGACGTTGGAAATGCTTGGTAAGTGCCTCTTTAGTTACCATGTCTGTCAATAGCCTTTTATCAATGGGTGCAGAATCCTGGGGACTGTAGCTTACAAGTCCCAGCACCCTAACAAACTACACTTCCCAGCATTCTCTGGGGCAAGCCATGTGCTTTAGGTATATGGTGCGGATATAAGGCTTGTGAGGCATTTCAGCATTGTTTGAAAAATTGGCTTATATATAGATTTGGTGTTGATGCTTGCAATTTCACACAGCACTATAATCACAACAGTTGCAGTTAGCACGAGAGAAATAAGGTACAGCAAATTCAGCCTCTGCTTTTGGAGCCACCTCGCTCATAATTTTTCAGTTGTCTCGTAGGCACTCATATTTCTCATTGCTTACACAGAGAACCTAATTCCTTCTGTTTTGTGTAGAAAAAATTTAGCAAAGGAAGGGGTTGAGCTCTTGGCTTATGAGCCTACCATTGTCCTAGGCATTGCCCAGTACAGTGGTAAATCAAGCATTGGGATAAAACGTTTCGTCTTTACTGTCAGGTCTTAAGGGCAGTCTTTTGAGACTAGCCCTAGTATTTACTATCAATACAAAATGAGATTCTTTCTTTGTGTTGAAAATATTCTAATATTAATGCTGAAATGAAATTTGCCCATCTGACTCAGTATTGTCTATTCCAGGGTTTCCCAAATTTGAGTCTCCAGCTGTTGTTGAACTACAACTCCCGTCATCCCTGGCTAGCAGGACCAGTGGTCAAGGATGATGGGAGGTGCTCCAACAACAGCTGGAGACCCAAGTTTCTATTCTGATGGGCAGCAGCTGTCCAGGGCCTTGGGCAAAGGCCTTTCCCATCATCTGCCATCTGATCTTTTTAGTCTGAGCTACCAGAAATTAATCCTGGGACCTCCTGCATACAAAGCATGTGATCTGTCCCCAAGCCATGCTACTTTACCAGCAGTGGGATTGCACGCCACCTTGGTAAACACAATTTTCCAAACCTGCATTTGCTTAGATCTTGCAAACCCGGGATAGGGTGCATTCTTTGTATGGCAGAATTGCTGGGTGAGGGAACAGCTGAACATTGCTCCCCACTGAACTTCCTAATAAATGATCCCCAGCTCCCACTAAACAAACGTAGAATGGGAAACCTTGTGTTTGCCCTATAACGTGCAGTTCTGTCCTCGGACAGCTACTGTTTTAACATTGCTTGTGGCTTGAGTTGTGCTTTGCAGCTAATCGTGTGTAAGTCCCCACTGGGTGAGGTGGAATATAGAATCACAAAATGGTAGAGTTTTAAGGGATCCTGGGGGTCATCTGGTCCAACCGCCTGCAATGCAGGAATCTCAACCTGTGGTCTCTCATCCTGGTTCAAACCATATTGGACCCTGCTTAGCTTTGCAACTGGGCTGAATGTGCATGCCTTCCAGTAACTCTGCTCAGGATTTCATTCACGAGATGGTTTTGATCTTCTGTTTCTGCAAGGACAGGTGTGAAGGACCTCCATGCCGACCACGCTGCCAGTCACATCGGGAAAGCGCAAGGCATTGTAACCTGCTTAAGAGCCACTCCCTTCCATGCCAGCAGAGGGAAGGTGTTTCTGCCCATGGACATATGTATGCTGGTAAGGCGATACAACTGGGATCCAAACTCATAGCAGTAATCACAACTGCATTTTTTCCTCCAGTAGGGCTTGTTGAATTTTTCAACTTTCACATTCCAGCAATGAGAGGTGCTAAAAAGTTTGTAACATCACTTGGGAATTCAAAATATATTTTGGTTACAAGTAATAAAATTTTGTTCTGCTTGGTAAATAAAATGCACATAAAATTGCATAAAAATCATTAAAAATGATTGCCAAGTACAGTGGTGCCTCGCAAGATGAAATTAATCCGTTCCGCGAGTCTCTTCGTCTAGCGGTTTTTTCGTCTTGCGAAGCAACCCTATTAGCGGATTAGCGCTATTAGCGGTTTAGCGGCTATTAAAGGCTTAGCGGCTATTAAAGGATTAGTGGATTAGTGGCTAAAAGGCTATTAGTGGCTTAGCGGCTTAGAAAAAAGGGGGGGAAGCGGAAAAAAATCGGAACACTTGCAAGACGTTTTCGTCTTGCAAAGCAAGCCCATAGGGAAAATCGTCTTGCGAAGCAGCTCAAAAACGGAAAACCCTTTCGTCTAGCGGGTTTTCCGTCTTGCGAGGCATTCGTCTTGCGGGGCACCACTGTAGTAATAAATTTTATTTATACCCTGCCCTCCCCGGCCAAGACTGGGCTCAGGGTGGCTAACATTAGGTATAAAAACAATTGATTAAAATACAACTTAAAAACAGGATTAAAATACAACTTAAAATGCAGCCTCATTTCAGTGGAAGTATAGATTAATATTATTTTTTGTTTCTGTTTTATACATATTTTATATTACCTGACACTTTCAGAAGATAAAATTAAAATTCTTTGCCTTTCCGAGAGCAGTTTATTTGCTTCTTTATCAAACATAGACTTAGCACACTAAAGGTTGTCCAGTCACAAAGATAATAGATTTGAATTCCCCACACCCAAAAGCATATTTTTAAGACCCCCTCACTGAGGAAATTTGCAAAAATTACGTTTCACCCTTAAGATGACATGTGCTACTGTAACCGCATCTGTATTTGATCAGGGCATTGATGTAAAATTTGATGGCTTATTAGCATGCATTTCCATTATCATACATTCCAGTATAGCTCCTTTCTTGAAAGGGCTTTTCTCAGCCATGTGGCTCGACTCTGTTCTGATAATGAGCAGGAAATAACTGAAAGGCTTTTTACCTAATCTTTGGAACAAATAGCTTCTTGATGATACGTTGCTGATTCCTGGGGAGTGCAATGTTACCTGTGGAGAGGGAAGAAAGTCTGTGTGGAATAGGTAGTACTCCCTCCAGCAATAGGAAGCTACTTTATACGGAGTCAGGCCAATGGTCCATCTAGTTTGATATTGCCTACACTGACTGGCAGCGACTGTTATGGAGAGGGGTCTCCCCAAGCCCTACCTAGGCCAGAGGCTGAAACTGGATCCTTCCACATAGGAATCAAATACTGTACTCCTAAGCTATAACCTGTTCCCATAATTGAACCTCTCTACCAACGTACCTGGGACATGGGTGGTGCTGTGGGTTAAACCACTGAGCCTAGGACTGGCCAATCAGAAGGTCGGCAGTTTGAATCCCCGTGACGGGGTGAGCTCCCGTTGCTCGGTCCCTGCTCCTGCCAACCTAGCAGTTTGAAAGCACGTCATGTGCAAGTAGATAAATAGGGACCGCTTCGGCGGGAAGGTAAACAGCGTTTCCGTGTGCTGCTCTGGTTCACCAGAAGCGGCTTAGTCATGCTGGCCACATGACCCGGAAGCTGTAAGCCGGCTCCCTTGGCCAATAAAGCGAGATGAGCGCCGCAACCCCAGAGATGGTCACGACTGGACCTTATGGTCAGGGGTCCCTTTACCTTTACTAACTTACCTACTCTTGAGGAGCTTACAACCTAAAATTTGACACAGGAAAAGTACAGAGGAAGGGAAAGCAGGGAGAAACAGGGTGGCAATATGTGTCAGTTTCAGTTAAACATGTGGTTTGGCTTTGTCACAGCCTAGTAAAATGGTGTGTACTGTGGCACCATTCACATAACAAGAAACTACCTTGGAGATATTGACATTTTCAAAAGGGAGGGTCTGTGGCTTGGCCTTTGAAAAACAGGGAGTCCACAGCAATGGGGAACCACTGGCCTAGTACAATGAAGAGCCCACAGTTGCCTGCAGTTCCTACCCCCTAGTCTGCTAAAAGGCCATGGAGGAAGGGGAGCTGCTGTCTCTGCAGTCCAGCCAGGAATGTGGACTGGTAGCCTCTTAGTAGGCTAGATTTCAAAGCGACTTGTACCCAAAGGGCTTGTGGAAGAGAGATGGATCATGCACGCTACCCTGCCAGTTTCCATGCTGGCCATGCAGGAGGGATAGAATGGTCTGTCCCTTCTCTGTCAACCCACTCACTTGCCTGAATGGAATTCCTTCGTTTCCTGCAGCAGCCAGGTGCTTTGTTAAATACACAACTGGCCTCCGTCACAGTGAGACATGGGGTAACAGGAAGCCTCTCTTGTAACTGACACTTGAGGGTGGGGAGGTTTGGCTTGTTTCTTGGAGTGACTGGCTCATGTTTATTATTAATAATAATTCAATTTATATCCCACCCTTCTTCCCAAACAGCCCAAACACACCACTGAAACAGTTCCATTAAAAATGTTCCAAGAACAGTTTTAAAACAATCACATTCTCTCAGCCAGCGACTGTCAGGAACCGTGCCTTTCAGCCATCAGATACCTGAGTAAATGAATATGTTTTTAAATTCCCCCTGAAAGTCAACAATGGGTAAGACAGATGGGCCTCACCAGGGTAGGCAATGCTGCAAGTGAGGAACCACTACAGTGGTACCTTGGGTTACAGATGCTTCAGGTTACAGACTCTGCTAACCCAGAAATAGTACCCTGGGTTAAGAACTTTGCTTCAGGATGAGAACAGAAATCGCACAGCAACGGTGCGGTGGCAGCAGGAGGCCCCATTAGCTAAAGTGGTACCTCGGGTTAAGAACAGTTTCAGGTTACAGCAGCAAGAATACTCATCGCGAAGTATTGGAAGACACAAGATCTACCCACGCTGGAAGAATGGCAGATGAAAGTGATGGACTATATGACATTGGCTGAGATGACAGGCAGAATCCGTGACCAACGAAAGGAGACGGTGGAAGAAGAATGGAGAAAATTTAAAAGCTACCTTAAGGACTATTATAAACTTAATGAATGTTAAAGTGTCGTGGTTTTCAGAGACAAAGGGATATAGTGATATAAGGCCAGAATATAGAGAAGACTAAGATGACAGAGGTTGGAAGTAACAATTGGGAGTTGCTAAAAATTATGGACATTGGAATGCAGAAAGGGGGGGGGAGGGGAAGTCCAAGAAAAGAGGTTTATGAAAATATGGTATGAAACTATACGTGTATGTTTGTCTTTTTAAGTGTTTGTTTGTTATTTAAAAACTTTGTAAAACCAATAAAAATTTTATATATATAAAAAAAAAGAACAGTTTCAGGTTAAGAACGGACCTCCGGAACAAATTAAGTTCTTAACCTCAGGCACCACTGTACTGAGAAGTTCCTGTCATGGGACAACAGCAGCAGGGCAACCCCAGAAGGCCTCACCTGTTGATCCAAGATGGTTAATACTGGGGAAGGCACTCTGTTCCCAAGCTGTTTAGGGCGTTATATGTTAGTGCTAATGCTTTGAATTGGGCCCACTAGGCCAGGGATGTCCAATCGGTCGACCATGATCGACTGGTTGATCTCCGGGAGGTTTGAGTCGACCGTGGTCAATCGCAGGCTCTTTTTCCTTTCCCGGGGGAAAAAGAGGATCTGCCCCCCCCATCCTCGATTCACACCTGATGCTAGACGGAGTTTTCACTGGGAGGCTGTTTGCTTCCTGATCAATATTTTGGTGAGCAACTTTTCCCTTTTTCCTCCTAAAAGCTCAACATTTTAGACCTGCCCCTCTAAAAAAAGGTCAGCAACTTTGACCTGAACCCCCCAAAAAGCGGCAGATCACTGCCAGGATTTTTTCTGTGAGTAGATTGCAGTCTTTTGGAAGTTGGACGTCCCTGCACTAGGCCACTCACAGCCATCAGGCTGCCCCACTTCCTCTGTCAAATGCCCCCTCTCTTTAAACAATGGTGGCTGACTAGTGCCTTGAAGCATTTATTTTTCCTTTGCTGTTTTTGCCTGACCAGAAGCAGGTAGAATGATATTTCTGTACAGGGTATGCAAAGCCTGAGGATGTTTCATGAGGGAGGAAGAATATGGGATCATGTGCTGACGTGATGTGATTTAAAGTGCCAAATTAAAAATGATAATTGTGCTGCAATTGTGTAGGCAGGCCATTCCTAATTTATTTACCAGAAATGTTTTTAACTTGTGATGTTTTCTCCTCCTCACCCCCTTCCTGGTGTATTAGCATGGTGTTTCGCAAGAGGATTTCATCAGGCGTAATCAGGAGAAGAAAATGAGGGATGTAATATATGACATTGCCAGTCAGGCACACGTACATCTGGAGCACGTGAGTTTCTGCCCTTTTCCCTGATATCTCTGTAAGAATATTATTGTAAACAATGACTGTGCAAAACAATTCCTCCCTTTAGACTTTCGTAGCATCCAGCATTTTGATGGTCGACGGTATAGCCTTTGGTTGTTGGTGGCTCCCACCCTCTTTGCCTAGGTTGGGACTGGAAAATGAGCTTTGAATGTGATCAGAAGTCTTATATGAATATTTTATGATATTCTGTATTTTATGATAGGGTGCCATGGAAATATTTTCATAAATAAATGTTCATGCTTTTAAAAAAGTGTGGTGGAATTCACACACATATAAAAACGCTGTGAAAAACTGCTTTTCTCGTTGAATTTGGCATAGCTCACTGTCGCCATCTAGGGTCACATTTGTATATTGCACTTTACAGCGCATTTAAAAGGTTTTATTTGCATCCGTATAGCTGAGTCCCAGTGTTTAAGTGAGCCACTTCCATCTGAAGAAAAAGCAGCCTTCGAGCCCCAATTCAGAGTATTCAAGTAACCTGGGGGAAATAGTCCCCTCCCTGACTGCTGTTTGTTCCCAGAGGTGCTGTTTTGCTGGAAACAACCCCTTTAGGGGCAAATAGCACTTGGGTTGGGGGGATGTGGCTCAAGAGATTTTTGATGCATGGCTTTGTTCCAGATCAGGGCCCCCATGGATGCTTTCCCTTCAAAATTATAAATGCCCAGTATAATTACATGTTTTTAGAAGCACGAGCAAGACGGCCTGTAACTTGGCCCCTGCAAAAGTGACATCTGCTCAGATACTTTTCCCGGGGATGCCTCCGAAAACCTTCTTCTGCTAGCAGCTGGTGCTGTCTTGCAGTTCAGCCCAGGTGGTCTCCCTGATTAGTGCTGTCACTTTCAGGTTTTGTGAAGCCAAAGGAAAGAGGCATGGGCTTTCTCGAGCCCCTCTTGGTGCCTGCGCTGTCATTAACACTCGATATAACGAGTGGCAAACTGAGCGAGGCAAAACACAGCAAAAGGGAAGGAGCTGTAACTGGCGCGGGCAGCATAGCCGAAACCACGAGGCCCATTTCTTTTTGTTCTGCGGTCTCTGCTTGTCCTGTTTGACAGTAATGCGATGCGCTGTGGACAGGGCCTTTTGTTGAAGAATCAGCTGGCACTTTTGTTGGATGCCCCCGTCTCCACTTGCAAGCTGCTCTGCTGCCGATTCCGCAGTTGGACGAAGGCTCCTTTCTCAGCAAACCATTAAATAAATTGGCATCCTCTCTCGTCCCAGCCCTGTTCCCCACCCACCAACACAGACAAAGGCGATAGCTAGGTATAATCCATAATACATAAAGGATATTTATTAATTCTGTTGGGAATGGATGAAAAAAAATGATTTACAGTGAGTGAGCTTTGAAGGGTCAGTTCATGTTTCTGGTAAGACAGGCAAGATTGGACTGTATTTTCAGGGAATATACTGAGCTGTAACCGGGATGAAATTATTGACTGTTGTAAATGCAAATTGAACTAAATTGATGGGTGCCAGCAAAGCTCGATGAAAGTTGCTGTTCTAGTGAATCTTCATTTATGGCCAGCAGAGGGCAAAACGAACCTTCTGTCTAAGATGATTTGGATTTTCTTTCAGTTTGATGTCCTCAGAATTGCAGACTTAACCCTGGGAAATGTTGTAACTCCTGCTAGCATCCTGATTTAGTTCTGTGTGTCTCTTGATTAACATCCATCTATGTTTGCAAAGTGAAATAATGTGCTCTCTGCCAGACCTTCAAATTCAGTTAACTACCATACTTTTCTGTGTACAGTGGTACCTCGGGTTAAGAACTTAATTCGTTCTGGAGGTCTGTTGTTAACCTGAAACTGTTGTTAACCTGAGGTATCACTTTAGCTAATGGGGCATCCTGCTGCCACCGCGTCGCTGGTTTGCAATTTCTGTTCCTGAGGTAAAGTTCTTAACCCGAGGTACTATTTCTGGGTTAGCAGAGTCTGGAACCTGAAATGTCTGTAACCTGAAGCATCTGTAACCCGAGATAGCACTGTATAACACGCCCTGTGTATTTTTGGGGGGCAGAGTTGTTGAGCATTTTTTAGGGGGAAATCATTCACCTGCCAGACCGACAATGCTGCTCGCGAGCATCGCCAAAGCAACCTATCCTCTGTCCTAATGCCGAAAAAGCAGCAAAAGGCCCACTCATTTGACACAGCAACAGCCAATCAACAACAGCCCTTGCAGCAGCCACCAATAACAATCTCCAACTCGCAGCAGCAGCCAATCCCACAGCCCCACAATGCACTACCCATGTATAAGACGACCCCTAATTTTGAACATGATTTTTGAATAAAAAACAGTCTTATACATGGAAAAGTATGGTATTAATTTCATTTGATCTCTTTACACTAGTTTTTCCTCAAAAAATATATTTAAAAAATGGGGTGGGGGGGGGAGGCCAAAGCAGTTAACAGTACTTTATCCCAAACAAATATAACAATATTGGAAATTGCAAATTGACTAGGGATGCTTGAGCAGTTTGATTTCTGTGAATTCCTTGGGGCTCGGACGTAGTCTTTTTGATGGCGCTTTATCAATGACAGTAATGATTGGCTGTCTTTTAGCTTTGACATGTTAAATATTCCTGTTGTTGGAGAACTTGGCCTATAAAGGGATTCTTAGAAACCAAGCAAGTCATTGTTATTTGATATTAAGATTTTGTTTAAGGGATTGGTGGATATATATATATATATATATATATATATATATATATATATATATATATATATATTTGCACTTGCAGTTGCTTCCCACTCTTTCTTGTTGTTTGTTGCATATCTTCTTGCCTGTAGCATATCCTTCCTGCCCACACACCACAACCTAGTCATTCATGCTTCTTCAGCTGCCTGGACAGCTGAAATAGTCTTCTTCTGTGTTCCAGCACAGAAATAGCAATGCAGTGCTGTGAAGCCTCTGTATGCTCTCCTGACCAGCATCCATTGGAGCATGGGAGAGAGCATGCAGTATTATGGCTATGCTCTTTTGCCCTGACATTTGGCTGCTTCTGCCAGTCTTGCAAGATGGGCACTTAAGGAGAAAATACAGTGCTCTTTTCAGCTTGGCCTAGTGGGTGTGTTGGAGTTTGGTTACTTACCTGAGCCACTGAGTCAGGGGCAAATGGTACCTCTGTCTTATTGCATTACTTAATGTGCTCATCTTACACCTGGGTTGCAGCTGATGTGCGAAACATATTCTTGTTTTGGTTGTAAACCTTCAAGGCAACTCCAAATCAAGCAAAAGTGTTTGGTGGTTGGTCCTCAGTTAGAGCTTGAGAGTACAGTGGTACCTCTAGCTAAATACACTTCAGGTTACATACACTTCAGGTTACATACGCTTCAGGTTACATGCGCTTCAGGTTAAAGACTCCGCTAACTCAGAAATAGTGCTTCAGGTTAAGAACTTTGCTTCAGGATGAGAACAGAAATCAGGCTCCGGCAGAGCGGCAGCAGCAGGAGGCCCCATTAGCTAAAGTGGTGCTTCAGGTTAAGAACAGTTTCAGGTTAAGTACGGACCTCCGGAACGAATTACGTACTTAACCTGAGGTACCACTGTAGTGCAGTTCTTGGTCATGTTTTTTGTGATGACCAGTGCATTAATACAATATAAAACTTCCTTTTACATCCAGCAACACAGTTAAGACTGTGAGTCAACAACTTTGATCATGCATGGATCAGACATTGGTCTATTTCATTGTTCAAAGCTTGGATTGTCACCACAGCACTAATAGAAATAAACTGTTGTTGTTAGATGAGGGGGATGTAGCTCAGAGCATCCGCTTTGCATACAGGAAGTCCCAGGTTCAGTTCCTGATATTCCCAGCTACTGCTGTGAAGGACCCCTGCCTGAAATAATAAAAAAATTTTATCTATATGCTGCCCATCTGACTGGGATGCCTCAGCCATTCTGGGCAGCTTCCTGCAAAAATTTAAAATACATTAAAAACTTCCCTTTACAGGGCTGCCTTCTGATGTCTTCTAAAAGTCGTATTGTTGTTTATCTGACACCTGATGGGAGTGTGTTCCACAGGGCGGGCGCCACTACCAAGAAGGCCCTCTGCCTGGTTCCCTGTAACCTCACCTCTCGCAGTGAGGGAGCCGTCAGAAGGCCCTAGGTGCTGGACCTCAGTGTCTGGGCTGAAAGCCTGGAGAACTGCTTTCAGTGTAAACAATACTGAGCTTGATGTTCTAATGGTGTGTGACAACTTCCTGTGTTTCTATAGTGATGGCATAGCCCAGAGAAGAGGGAGAATCTACAGGATCATGTTTCTGGCAGTCAAAAGGTTACAGAGAGTGTAAAGAAGCACAGTTAGATTTTGCAGGGACTGTGGCGTGTTTTCCCAGGTCTGCTGTTGCATTTTGATGTACATGATAAACCTGATTGTGCGTGGCATGACAGTGCCCAGTTCATGAAAAATCTTGCGATATGCTCAGTATTTTGAATTGCCTCTTGAAATCTAACGTGCTTTTTCTGTCTGTCTGCAGGCTAGGTCCTTAAGGAAGAATGTTCCTGTTAAAGCATTTCCTGCCTTTCTCTATACCGTAAGTGGGGCTACTGCATTTTTACCCCCTTGAAAATAGCTTGGATCAGCAATGGGCAATATGGATCTCTCCCTGAATACTTCAAGAAAGGGTGGGGTGCTGCTTGTAATCTGGGTGGCTCCGTTCTCTCCCAAGTGTTCCCAAGGCCGCCTTTGAAATTCAGAGCTCCTGTTTCTGAGATGCACATAGGAGTTTGATGTGTTCTGCAGTGCTGCTTCTGATAGCGTCATTCTCTCCATAGCCAATGTTCGGGCTGTGGGTGCTGTTGGTTTTGTAACAAGAATGGCACCACTTTTGCACAAGAGGGAGGAAACCACAGGCTTTGTGTATCCCAGAGTTTGCAAAAGTACAAAATCTCTTTGGGGTGTGGGGAAACTAAAGAGGGTGGAACGGAGACAAAAAAAAATCCCCATGAAGACTGAGCATACTCAGTGGATGCCCAGCAAAACATTGGGGGTAGGACAGAAAACCAGGAGGGGTGGTGGTGGAAGAAAAGTATTGATTATTTGGTTCTGATCACTATGTGGGTGGCACTGTGCGTTAAACCACAGAGCCTAGGAGTTACCGATCAGAAGGTCGGTGGTTCGAATCCCTGCGACGGGGTGAGCTCCCATTGCCTGGTCCCTGCTCCTGCCAACCTAGCAGTTCGAAAGCACGTCAAAGTGCAAGTAGATAAATAGGTACCACTCTGGCGGGAAGGTAAATGCCGTTTCCGTGTGCTGCTCTGGTTCGCCAGAAGTGGCTTAGTCATGCTGGCCACATGACCCGGAAGCTGTACGCCGGCTCCCTCAGCCAGTAAAGCAAGATGAGCGCTGCAACCCCAGAGTCAGTCACGACTGGACCTAATGGTCAGGGGTCCCTTTACCTTTACCTTTTACTGATCACTATAAATGGACGTTTAATCTGTTGCTGCTGTTAATCTCTTGTCCTTTCACTTTAGTAGTAGTAGTAGTAGTAGTAATAATAATAATAATAATAATAATAATAAATAATATCCCTTTCTTTTCCAGGCTGCTCTTGAGGATTATTTGAATAAAATACAGAAAGTTGACTTTGATATATTTCATCCAAGTTTGCACAGGAAGAGCACTTTACTACCTTTGCATTTGTATATTAGATCCTGGAAAAAAACATATTAAAGTGTATTCGCCATGAGATCCGAGTCTTTCTGATTATTGTTGGCTGAGTTTTAGCCTCACTCACCTTGCAGGTTGCTCCAAGTGACATACATAATGGTTTTTCACCCTCTTCTCTTTCCCTGCCCACTGTTAACGCTCACAACAACCATGTTAGGAGAGTTAGACTGATCTAGTATCACAGAGTAAACTTATTGGCTAAACCAGGATTTGAACCCAAGTCTCCCCATGGATATCCATCACTCTTCACTACACCACACTGGCTGGGCTTCTGATCGCTGGCAGGGGAGCAAATTCCTAGGGCTCTTTTCCCTGGCATATGTGCTGCTTATGGCTAGCTATTTGTTTATTTAAACCGTGTCTTGCCTTTCCTTTTGTGGCTAGCAACAGATAAAAACAAAATCACAATAATGACAAAAAACAAGATTTTAAAAAGGAGACAACTTCTGGAGAAGCTGCCAAAACGTTGGGATGTACCACTTATGTGCATTGGACCTCTCCCGAGGTAGCTTCTTTCACAGACAGGGCATTTGGAAGTAATGCAAAACGTTCCAAATCAGACAGTGGATAAAAGTCCCCCAAATGGGATTGCTAAATTTATTTAATAGTGAAAACAAATATCTTAGAAGTAAACCCTTAATTGAGCATTTGCTGATGGCTGTGCAACCATCTGTCAGAAGGTTGTTAAAGAGGAGGACAAGAGGGGAGCCTTCTCAAACCTTTTGCTTGAACGATATGTCGGTCACATTCTTCAATTGACTCTTAACAGCCACATTATGCCTTTTAACTGTTTCCTCAGTGCAAACAATGCAAGAGTTCATGAGCACTGACAGTCATATGACTCCTCTTTAAAGACGTTACTCTTGACATCTACGGGGTTTGTTCTTCTGAGTGTTATGGCAATATATAATCTCTTATTTTTCTCTTCTCTTTTCTGTTGAAAGGCGGGATATCAAATCCAAACTCTTCTTCTTCTTCTTCCCAGGGTGTGTCTGCTGAGTATGGCTTACATGTATGTAGAAACCAGAGCTAAATGAGTGCTTGGATATTCATATATGACTAACCTAATGCGATCTTCCTAATGGTGAAACAATGTTTTGCATCATTCTTTACAATGTAACAGTACAGAAGTAAGGAAAGTACTTTTGGATGTAAATGCCTAGGTATTTGTTGGCGTAAGGGTGGAAGAATGAAACACTGCAACATCACATTTTCTAACCGTGTTGTCCTTTGCATAGGCAGTGTGAGTCACAATGCTGAAGTTCCAGTCCTGCAATTTGATTCACTAGTCTTAATTAGAAGTTGGGGTAATATTTTTTAGAAACCAAAATAATCTCAATAAAACACCATTGGCAGCCACTGGTCAAGATAATTGTGTCATAGTAACCTGGTTTGCTTGACAAAGTAAGCCAAACAAATGGAAATAAATATTTATTTTTTTGAAAGCCCTCTGGCTTATTGGGACTGCATGAATCTTTGGGCTCCTGGAGAGGGGCTCACAGATGCATGTCTCTTTTATTCTAATGCCATGCTGAGCTAAGCCAGGGTTTGACTTAGCTTGCTGTCCAAATCCAGGCTTGTGGTTAAGCTCTGCCCTCACTAACCATGAGCCGAAGCCAAGGGGAGGGGGAAAACTTGCTCTCCTGGTTCAGGGGTAAAAAAAGACTGGGAAAAGGAACAAAGCAGCTGTGAGCTCCTCTCTAGCAGCTTGCATGTGGCCTACTATGTTGAGCGAACCAGGCCAATATGCCTCTAACTTGTATTGCAGTGTTTGGGAATCTCCACTGCCTTGTGCATCAGCTTGAACACATCCATTCATTTAAAAAAGTTACCCTGCTGTTTGCAACTCCCAGGTGGTCTTAATATAGGAAGCTGCCTGATACTGAATCAAACCATTGGTCCTTCTAGCGAAGAGCTTGAGGCAGGAGGCTCTCCCGAGTCTACATTGAGATACCAGGGACCTTTCGCATGCCAAGCGTGTGTTCTGCCAATTAAGCACATCCCTCTCCAATCCAGGCATTCACCAGAGCCAGGTCTGCAGAGCTTTGCCACCTGTTTCATCATGTGTGTTTAGGCCAAACTTCTTCAGAGGTTGTGGGATTCCAAGTCCCACCAGCTCTGGCCAGAATAGCAAATGGTTCAAGCAAGATATTGGGAATTGTAGTTCAACAACTTCTGGCACACCACAGGCTTGCCAGCACTTGACTACACCATAACCTGGCCCATGGTCCATATGTTATTTACAAAAATATATAAGGAAAGTACCGTATTTTTCGCTCTATAACACGCACCCGACCATAACACGCACGTAGTTTTTAGAGGAGGAAAATCCGTAGGCATGCCACCCATAGGCATTTCCTCCATAACACGCACAGACATTTCCCCTTACTTTCTAGGAGGAAAAAAGTGAGTGTTATGGTGCAAAAAATACGGTAATTTCTTTCTCCTAAATGGGCTGGAAGCTTCCTGGGACCAAGCGCACTTGCTCCTGCAGCAAGGCTGCCCCTTCTTCATATGTAAGCTACTCATAGTGATTTGAAGGTAGTGTCACAATAGGAGGGGTGGAGGGAAGAATTGGTGCCCTTGCATCTTGCAAATGAGCAGTAGTACACAGTTTGTAGCAAAGCCCCAGATGCACAAAATATCTCCGTTCTGTATAACACAATTCACCCAGTCATCTATCTGTTTCTCCACGTTACTTCTTTGTAGCTATCGTTGAGTTGTTGAATGAAATTCTGCATGTAATCCCCCTCTCGCCTCCCCCCCCACTTTAATCAGGATTAATCCCCACAGCTGCTTTGTTGTGTAACAGCATCCAGTGCTTTTAGTGAACAACGTGCCACATAATGAATTTGTCTAAGCGGAAGATCCTACTGCAGTTTCAATCAGAGGGCCTATTGCACCGAAGGAAACTTGGAAAATCCCAAAATAACAACTTAATGTGAAGGCCATTACAAACTGCGCTTTGCGGACCAGTGCTTTAATGCATTGTTGCATAATGATTTGTATCTCATTGAAATGGCTAATTGCAGGAGATATTCGACTGCTTATTCTACGTTGTTTGGAATGTGCTAATCCTGGTCAATTTGAGAGGAAGAGCTTTCCTGACGTTCTGGAATAGCGAGGGCCTCAGCTGGATTGGTTTCCCACTCTTCAAGTGTCTATAGTGAAAAGAAAAAAAATGTACACTTGCAGTGCGATCCTATGCATATTTATTGTACTCATTTATTTGGGAGCAAGTTTCTTTGAACTCAGTGGGATGTACAGCAGTATCCCCTGTGCATCCTCTAGGCAAGTCTCACTGGGGCTCATAGGTGCATAGGGATGTGTTTCTTTCATGTGGCACACCGCTAGTTTGAAAGAGGATGTATTCTGAAGGATGCCATTGGCACCCTGCCCTCAAGCCATGTGTGCATTTGGTCTCCCTGAAGGACTGTTTTTTAATGTTGATCTCTTCAATATCATTAACAATATTGCCAGCAGAAGCAAGTACTTCCTTAGCTGTTATTTTAACTTCAGAACTGTTTAAAACTTTTTTGGCTGGTCCACGTTGTTGAACTTTTTATTATTATTTAAGTATAGTTGTTTTTGTCCAAAATCACTTTCAAAATGCTTTTAGATGAGAAAACGCATTGGGCTAGAAATTAACCCTGTATCATTTTCTTTCCCCCCAATGCAGGCTCACAAATAGGTGGGTCATATTATAATCCTTGCAGATTGGTTGGGTAAAGGTAAAGGACCCCTGACAGTTAGGTCCAGTCGCGAACGACTCTGGGGTTGCGGCGCTCATCTCGCTTTACTGGCTGAGGAAGCCGGCATTTGTCTGCAGACAGCTTCCGGGTCATGTGGCCAGCATGACTAAGCCACTTCTGGTGAAACCAGAGCAGCGCACGGAAACACCACTTTCCTTCCCACCAGAGTGGTACCTATTTATCTACTTGCACTTTGATATGCTTTCGAACTGCTATGTTGGCAGGAGCTGGGACCCAGCAACAGGAGCTCACCCCGTTACGGGGATTTGAACCGCCAACCTTCCGAATGGCAAGCCCCAGGCTCAGTGGTTTAGACCACAGAGCCACCTGTGTCCCTTAGATTGGTTGGGATTGTAGCCTAAATATTAAAATTCCTTCAATAGATGACATCAGTGCGTGTTACAGGTCTACTGGTAGCTAAATCTGGAAAGGTGTTCCATAGAGGTTTTTTTAAAATACTCCAAACAGGAAACTACAGGTGTCCAAATGTTTTGACTGCACCAGGTATGATTTAGGCCCCTTCACTTTGCTTTCAGTATGCTCTTCCTGCTGGCTTGGGAAGTGGTGTACACATGACTATTAGCCACAATCCATGCCTATCTTGTTTCTAATGAAATACTCTTTCCCTCAAAACCAACATTGTTCCAAAATGAGAAAAGGAATGACCTACCTGCATTCTAAACTTGTAATGTGTACACAGCTTGCAAAACACAAGCTGGCATGCATTTTATTGGTGTAGAGTGAGAATTTTACAGAACAGCAAATGAAGCATTTAGATTACACTCCTACTCAGTGTAACAATAACCTTCAACCTTTCTCTTACAATGTGGAGATCTAGCTTTTAACCCAGAAGTGGAACACGGGCTCCATCTTATCCCCCCCCCCCCATATATGCTCACCCTTCCTTGTGGTTCACTACCACTGTTTTCATGGTAGAGGCCAAAACACAGTAGCAATAGTAAAGCATGTTGTATGCATGCAGGAAAAGTTTGTTCACTGGCATCTCTAGTTAACAGAAAAATCTGAAAGACCTGTACTACAGACTGTGTGGTACACTAAGTCAGACACTAAGTACATATTAGAGATAGCAAAGTGTCTGAGATGTATAAGGTAGCTTTTTAGACTTTTGCTTGTCCTTCTGTTAAATTTTAACAACTTTTAACAAGGCAATGATGTGATGGGTGTTGTGCTACTGGTGTAACACAGCTGAGATCAAGGTGAGACCCAGCGGCTGCTCAAAACCCACCAGTGACCAATGCTGGGAGAGATAAGTCTGATGAATTACTAGCATGCTGTGCTGGTCATCAGGGAGGCAGCTTTGACTGTCTTTGATAAAGCATGGGGTAGTTATTTTATTGGAGAGGCAAATGTCCAAGATGCTGGGTGCAAGTTTTTCAGTGATGCAGGCCTCTTCCTCTTCCATTTGTGCTCCAAATAAAAATAAAAAGTATGATATGGCCAGCCTGCTTTTTAAAATCACGGGGGGGGGGGGGTTAGGAAATTTAACCAGGGGCAATGATAAGTGGATGCTGCCCTTCCAGTTACTGTACATGATCACTCATAAATGAAGCATAACAAATTGCAACAGGGCAATTTGGTGAGAAAATTAAGCCAGGAAGTATGCACTTACTTTTAGAAAAGGCTCAGCCTTACTGGGTTAGCATTGGGCTGTGCATGTGAAATCAAATACGTTGCTTTGACAGCTGATGCCTGACAGCTAATTTTGTATAACTCAAAAGCCCACTTCCAACATTGTGGAAACACTAGCTGATGCAAGAGAATAAACTTATCACTTGTTCTGTGAAACTACACACACCGACTACCTCACTCGGGAACAATGTGAGCTGCAATACAGTGGTATCTCGGGTTAAGTACTTAATTTGTTCCAGAGGTCCGTTCTTAACCTGAAACTGTTCTTAACCTGCAGCACCACTTTAGCTAATGGGGCCTCCTGCTGCTGCTGCGCCGCCCGAGCATGATTTCTGTTCTTATCCTGGAGCAAAGTTCTTAACCCGAGGTACTATTTCTGGGTTAGCGGAGTCTGTAACCTGAAGTGTATGTAACCTGAAGCGTATGTAACCCGAGGTACCACTGTATCTGGTGGGCCAGAGGCTAGATGCTGTGTGGTGTAGTGGTTAAGAGCGGTAGTCACGTAATCTGGGTAACCGGGTTCGCGTCTCCGCTCCTCCACATGCAGCTGCTGGGTGACCTTGGGCCAGTCACACTTCGTTGAAGTCTCTCAGCCCCACTCACCTCACAGAGTGTTTGTTGTGGGGGAGGAAGGGAAAGGAGATTGTTGGCCGCTTTGAGACTCCTGAAGGGGAGTGAAAGGCGGGATATCAAATCCAAACTCTTCTTCTTCTTCTTCTTTAGCCAATACTGAGCAACAAGCACAAACAGCGTGACTCTGTAGAATTGCAGCTCTCTGTATGCTCCTACCCTCCACAAAACTAGCTTGGCTTGAGAAATAAATGGTGGAAGGTATGTGGATCCTATATAATACTGAGGGAAAGCAGACAAAACATTCCAGTGCTAATGGAGAACATTTAGCAGGTGTGTAAAATCCAGCTATAGGAAGATATGTAGCTGCAAAAGACAAAAGGATGTCATCTGTTGTGATGTCAGGAAGCAAATGTGGTGTGGTAAGCAGAGGAGAGGGAGAGAGAGAATGCTGAGAAATAAGTAAACAGGATGTAAGCAGTTACAACAGCTTGCAATCACCATGTGCAATTATATGGTCATAGAGGTCATATGGTAATATGCTAAAACCCAATAGCGTACTCAGGCATTGCCTCTCATTTTGCATACAGTATGCTGGGGGGGGGGGGAGAGGAAATGCCACGACAATCTTATCATATTCAACAACAGAGCTGTGAGATTGGAAGGTGTGCTGCTCTACCCGCAAATAAAACATTCTGCTTCTTTTCTAAGAGTGATGTATAGAACTCCTGTTAGATTAGATTGCATTGTAGGCAGCATGTGACAGGTGAGGATGTACCTCCTTAGTTCATTCATTAACTCATCAGCCCCTTCTGTTGGAGTGAGTCAGCCTGCCCACTCCACTTCCTCTGGCAACGCTGTCATCGTTCATCTCTCCCCCCCCCCCCCCCGGAGCCACATATGTAAAAGACTCTGTGCTTTCTCTGTTAGCAGTATATAATTAAAACATGCATTTGGAAAGTAAAAACATTTGATTATCTTCAGCACAATACTATCCTTTTCTTAAAAAATATATACCGTATTTTTCGCTCTATAGGATGCACCCAACCATAAGAAGCACCTAGTTTTAGAGGGGGAGAACAAGAAAAAAAAACTATCCCTCTCTGCGCAGAGCCCCTTCAGGGAAGCGGCAGGAGAAACTGAGCCCCTGCCATTTCTCTTCCCGCTTCGCTGAAGGGGCACTGCGTGAGAGGGAAAGCTGCACAGCTCCTCTCCAGCGAAGCCAAGCCAGGAGAGCAAGAGGGATCAGTGCGCAATGATCCCTCTTGCTCTCCTGGCTTCAGCGAAAGGTTGGTGCACTCCAATCCCTCTCACTCTCCAGGCTTCAGGGATAGCTGCCTGAAGCCTCCCAAGCATGGCAGGAGCGCTCCCACTGCGCTTCGGAGGCTTTGTGTTGCTTTTGCTGAAGCCATGGAGCCTGCATTCGCTCCATAAGACGCACACACATTTCCCCTTAATTTTTGGAGGGGAAAAAGTGTGTCTTATAAAGCGAAAAATACGGTGTACGATGGTTTTGATCTTCATTACAGCACAGTCATACTGATGTTGGTAACCAGGAGACCCACTTTAAGTAAACTAAAGGTTTACATTACACCAGGAATGGGGCACCTCCACCAAGCCCTGCAGGGGGAAAAGAAATACAGTGGTACCTTGGTTTTCAAACTTAATCCGTTTGACTCCTGAAATGGTTCAAAAACCAAGGCGTGGCTTCCGATTGGCTGCAGGAGCTTCCTGCACTCAAACAGAAGCCACGTCGGACGTTCAGCTTCTGAAAAACTCCTCATGGAGGAGGAACACAAAAAAAGGGCCTCAGATTATGATTGCAGAGTCTGGGTCAGTTCATATGGGGAAAGGCAATGCCTTAGGTATTGTGGTCCTGAGCCATTTAAGGCTTTATAGGTCAAAACCAGCACTTTGAACTGGGTCTGGAATCTAATTGGCAGCCAGTGTAGGTGGGCAAGGATTGACGTTATATGCTCAAAAGTGTCTTGCCTCAGTGAGCAATCTGACTGCTGAATTTACAACACCCAAAGTTTCTGAACCGTCTTCAGAGGCAGCCCCACGTATGATGCGTTGCAGTAATCTAACCTAGAGGTTACCAGAGCATAAACAACAGATAGGGGTGGGGCTGGCTACTATATCAAGGGTGGTGAAGTATAAATTACAGGCCTTTTGGAAAAACTCATGTATATTCAAAAGATTTTGTATGTTCACAATGGGACACAATTTCGTCTTCTCCCAGTCAAGTACCTTCCACGAAATCCCTTAAGGTGGTTTGGATGGATTTATTTATTTATTTTTTGATGTAGGGACAGGGCAGGGCAGGGCATGGGACATTTGAACCCACAACCACTTGTATGAAATGTGAGGGCCATGACCTTACAATTGATGAGGACATGAGGCACTGGAGTGTGCAAGGTAGGCCAAAATGGACAATTGTATCTGTACACTTAGCTATGAATTTGTTCAGGGGTGACATGCTAGCAAAATGTTTGGACATTACTTCTGTTTGTGGTACAGCTTTTGGAATTGAGTGTGCTGGCTATACCATGAATGTGTGACATTAATTTTATAGAAGAAGGATGGAAGTGTCTGTACGTGTATGCATTTGAGGAGCTGCTGTTACATGTTGCAGAAAGGTGCACCTGAACAGTGTATTCTTAGCGCATGTCATCATAGTATAATAATATGCTCAACCATCCATCTTCATTCAGCTGAGTCTGTCACCCTTCAACAAGCATGCAAGGAATGCAAGAATACAGGGGTAGGGGAGTAATTAAGACATAATTGCTCATTTTCTAGTGACTAAAAGATGCCAATGCTACTTGGCATATTTGTTTACAGAACCAGTCAAGACAATTCATACTGTTAAAAGGGCTCCATTCTCAGATTTAAATGTCTGGCTGCTTCCCTGGAAACATAATTCAAGACGTTTCCTCAACAGATGTTCTCTGTGCTAAAACTTAGGTAAATATGCTTTTGTATATCTTATGTCCCACTGCACAATTTAACAAACGCACAATTTGGGCTGCATGCATCTGAAGAAAAAGACAAATATGTTTCTGAACCAGCTAAATTGTTCAGTGTTGTGTGCCTTACACTAGGGATGGAGAACATGTGGTCCTCCAGATGTTGTAGGTCTACTCTTATATTGGGGGAGTCCATGCCATCAATGGCATGGAAGATCTTTGGTTCAGTACAGTACAGTAGCTCACAAACTGTTGTCTTGTTGCCTGTTGCAGGAGAGAGGACAGGTATTTTTCTCAGACTGGGCCTCTGGATTTTGAAATGAGAGGGAAGGATGGATAAATGGCCACTATTCAAGCTATGCTAGAATGGCCTATAGTGTGAATAATATACAGAGTTAGATACATACAATGATAAGTTCTTTGGAGCTCATCAGTTGCAGCAACACAAAGCGAAGTTTATTTTTCAAATTCACGAAGTTGTTTTCCATGGGGTTAGGTGCATCTATGCTGAGCTTTCCATAGCCCTTTGTACAGGTTGGATTAAGTTTTTTAATGCTTGGGGTTTTCCTTTTAACTTCTTTGAACGGCTTGTGATTTTTTTTCTGGGCTTTGGCCTACAGTCAGCTTTGAATAAGTTTAATTTTTATGTTGCTTTCCCCTTCTCCTTACTTAATTTATTCCCTGTAAAGATTTCACCCCTCTATTTTTAAACATTCTCATTTTCCACTGAATTATATTTTCTTGGGTCTTATATTGGGCTGATTTATACAAAATTTCACATGGGGATCAACCTGTCTTCCTTAACCTTTATTTCTATCTGCTATGCAGCGTGCAGCGTGCAGTGTATAAAAACCTTAACTAGAAGGTTGTTGGAGTTTAGGTGGGTTGGTGGCTAGAGTGCATTTAATTTTAATCATGCATGCTGCAATCTTACATAAAAGCTACTTTACCTGATTGCTTCACATTTTCTCCCGCAATCACTGTGTTCCAATTTTTGCCTCTTGTATACACAGCTTCTTATATTTTCTTTTATCCCAAAATTAATTCATGTAAAATGTTATTTTGATTTTCCTTTGACATTATTTGTGGACTATGCTTACATCTTTCACATACTAAATTGCATTCACTGGTCTTCTGTTGCTAACTGAAATCCATTTAGACAGTTTATCTTTGTACATAACTCCCTTGTTTACTAGGGCAAATTATGAACTTCACATTCAAACTCCCAACTCCCATTGCCCCTGATTACGGACCATACTGGCTGTGGTAGCTGGAGTCCATAACATCTGACAGGGCACAGTTTCCCTTTTAATCTTAGTCTATCCTGTTTGGATGCAGATCTGAGGGAGGTGTATGGGAGTTATCGCCACGCCAATCCCGAGATGTAAATTAAGCTAAAAGATTGGGATTGGCACAAGGCTATCTGGTGAACTGTATGAACCAAGGAAATGGGATTTCCTCAATCTGTCTGTCTTTCATGAAGGGGGGAAATCATACAAGCAACGAGGTAGTGTGCATAGAATGTATAACCTACCATAATGAGCATTTTAGCTATACTACAATTGGAAAAAACCAATATATGGAGAATATGTCAGCATAGGAAACGAGTGCATCCTGTGTACAGTCTCATATTACACACATACGTTTACATACATTTGTTTTTAGATTTACACTCACATGTGGGTTGCATCTTATTCATATCAAATTACTTTCCCTGTAAGAATTTTTTTTTGGGGGGGGGGGGTTTGGTGCACCTTTAGACAAATGCCAGCAGTTGGAAGTATGGACGTTTGAGAAGCTTATACTAATTGGATTGTTCTAAATTCAGACCTGTTTGTCTTTCCTTCTTCTAACCAAACACCATATGTGTGCCTGCTGAACATATTCTTCCTGAGAGACTATGCTCATTTTTCTTGGATGTTATGAAAATATTTCTAAGGAAACAGAAGGCATACAGAATCAGTAACCCACCACACTCTTTTCGCCAATAATTTCCCCTTCTGTTCAAAGGCCCTTTATATCGTTATCAGTGATGGGCAACCTGTGGCTTTGCAGATGTGGGTGGAATCCAAGTCCTATCAGCCTCAACCAGCATGGCCATTGGTCAGGGTTGAGGACCAGGGCAGGAGATACATTAGCTGAAGCCTTCTCACAGATTGAGAGCATTGAAATACATTAGGAGCAGTAACATGTATGGGCGAGGAAGTTCTACTGACAATGCTATTGATATAGGCTGAGTTTGGAAATGTGACATAAATTGTTGATTGGGATAATTCGTGTGACTTCTTGAGCTCATTTCTGAGATAGTTCCTTGTTCCAGCAAATGAGCAAGTCTGTTGTGCTTGCGAACACAATTTCTGGCACAAATAGTAGATGTAAGTACATTGGACCTTGGCCACAGTCCCAAGTCCCTTGCATACACAAGGGCTCGCTGTTCTCTCCCTTGAAGGGAAGCAGTCTGTGTGAAATGCAGCAGCAGTTCTCTATGAACAGAAATGAGTGAGGAAGTCTCAGTGTAGCTGTATATATGCTGATAAGACCTGCTGGATCACAGCCTTACCTTTTCAAATCCAACACAATCTGAGTTAAGCCAGTACTGGTCACACTCTGACCTATGATTTATAAAAAAATTCCTTCCAGTAGCACCTTAAAGACCAACTGTCAGGATTACTTCCAGATCCTAGCTCACAGAGGATCACGCTAGCCAGCGATCGTTAAATAAAAGTCTTTATTGAGTTACAGTCTCCATTCTCGAGCTGCTGCGTGCAACCCTACGTCTTATGCTTAGATCGGCGAAGCTCCGTCTGAGTCTCCGCCCCTTGCGCACCAACTTAATATCCTAGCCCTGCTCCACCTTTTCCGCCTGACAGTTCTCCTCTGGGTCCCTCTGCCCCCCTGGGTCTCTTCCTTCCGGGATTCTTCTGACGCTGACCCCCCTGACTCTCCTGTCTCCTTGCGCCGGGCTTTAGGACCTGGCTCCCTTTCCGGGCTGCCTACTGCGCCACCTTCCTGTGCATTTGAACTTGGCGCGCGCGCCCAACCTTCCACTTTCCGTCTAACCGTCACTTCGCTCCCCGATGAAGGTGTGGCCACTCCTGACTCGTGCCCTCCCTCCTGTTGCGAGCTGCCAGCGCTTGATCCCTGGCGCTCTTCCTCTTTCCTACTCTCTGGCGGTGATGCTGGTCCCGATCTCCAACTGCTCCCCTCTGAGTCCCCTCTGGCTCTATCTTCCTGGGGTGCCCCCCTAGTCTCCCCCCTTGCCCTGGCCACTGGTGCTCCTTTTTGTGAATCTTCTGATTCACTGGAAAGACTCGGAGATCTCGGGTCGTCGTCATCACTCATCCTTTCTTCTGCCTCCTCCCCCTCGCTCTCTGTTTCCTCCCTTGCCCTCGCCTCTGCTCCTGAACCCCTGACACCAACTAAGTTAGTTCTTAGTATGAGCTTTCGTGTGCATGCACACTTCTTCAGATACCTAAAGACGGCTACCTATCTGTAACTATGATTTATAGTTCACCACACATATACAACCACCTTGGTTATTTGTTACAGGATGCAAATGATTAACTTTAGAAGAGCCCTGCTGAGCTCTGACCAAAGATCTTGCTGCCAGGAAGTCAAAACTTTTAGGACTCCCTTAATTCATCAGACATAGCTTCAGTTTCTGATGTAGGCCTTGAACCTAAAAAGGCTGCCCCAAATACAGGAGGCGAAAAGGAACTTGATAATAAGGCAGAAATTCCAAGCTAGATTCTAAGGCAATCAATGAGAGTGTGACGGCTGAAATGGTGATGCAGTTAATTTCTCTGGACAAAAACAACAAATGACTGTGCTCACTGAGAAAATGTGGGTGGGGTAGTGGTACAGGAAAGTGGATTTTTTTTAAAAAAGTGTGTTCTTAAGAATAACATTAATAACTTGAAGAACTGCGCCTGAGGGAATAATCTAAGATCATACAGGATGCTAGACTATGATGAGGTGCTGAACCAGACCATTTTGCAAGGGTGCTTGGTTGAACTCACAGATATATCAGAAGATAAACTGCTTACCTAGCATGTTCTTAGTTTGTGTTAGCCTCCATTGATGAAAGCTACAAAACCAAAATACTTCATGTTATCTAGAACAAGAGCTCTCATACCTGGGTCTTGCTGTCCTCTTGGAGGCATATTGAGAGGGCTTCCTCATGCGGTAGATGCTGAAGGACATGGTGGCTGTCCATGGTCATTTCTCTACGGGTTCCTCCTTACAGGTCTTGCCATTTTCCTGAACTGGTATCTTAGTGGCAGTGATGCTTTCCTGTTACAGGCTGGGCTTTCTGTTTTGCCTGGTCACATTTCCCAAACCACCTCACAGTAAGGTGTGTTGAATTTTTCAACTTTCAAACTGCAAAAAATGAGGGGTGCTAAAAAGTTTGCAACATGACTTGGGCATTCAAAGATATTTTGGTTACATTAATATAATGGTAGTTTTGCTTGGTAAATAATATGTATGTAAAATTGCATAGAAATAATTATAAATGATTGCCAAGTACAGTGGTACCTCGGGTTACAAACGCTTCAGGTTACAGACTCCACTAACCCAGAAATAGTACCTTGGGTTAAGAACAGAAATTGCGCGGCGGCAGCAGCAGGAAGCCCTATTAGCTAAAGTGGTACCTCAGGTTAAGAACAGTTTCAGGTTAAGAACAGCCTCCAGAACGAATTGAGTTCTTAACCTGAGGTACCACTGTACTTGCAGTCATATTATATATTAATATTATTTTTTCATTTACGGTATATATTATACATATTTTATATTACCTGAAACTTTCAAAAGGTAAAATTAAAATTCTTTGTTTCTCCAAGAATAGTTTATGTGCTTCTTCATCAAATGTCGACTTACCAAGCTAAATGTTGTCTATTCACAAAAAAGCAATTTGAATTCCTTACCCCCCCCCCCACATATTTTTAATACCTCTCACTGAAGATATTTGCAAAAATTAAGATCCACCCCCTAAAATGACATGCTCTGACCTCACACTGTTAGGAAAGTTGCCTATGCAAGCAAGCAGTCAGGCAGACAGAGGCAACCAGCCCAGGTCATGTGCTCCTCCATTCATGTGTTGCACAATGGTGCTGCACTGCAGCATTGGAGCAGGCAGTGAGCAGGAAGCAGAGAAGCCAGTGAGTAAAGTTAGAAGGGAGATCTACATATACCACGTGGCCTGCCCTGCACCCTCTTAAGCTAGCCTGCTACTCTCAAATCCTGTGGAGGACTCTCTCTTGTCAGCAGTGCTGAAATAAGACCAAATTGCCTCGATGGCAGATGGGAGGTGGAACACCTTCGCTCCAAGCGGCAAAATATATTGGGCCAGCTCAGATCATATTCTGTTAAGTAACAGAAATGATGGAGATGAAATTTGGGATTCAACCACCTTTTACTGTATGGCTTTATGCCAGTTTACTAATGACATTTGCATCTCACTGCCATTCAGCTCCCACAGTACAATTTTCTCCTTTATGCACTTGCCAACTTAGATTTCACTTCACTCACCTGGCAAAGTGGGTCTGTCCATGAAAGCATAAGCAATTTGCTTTATTGTTTTTATTTATTTCATAAAAATTATACACCGCTTGATTGTAAATAACCTCATTAGTCTTTATTTGCTTGTACAAATTGTTAAGTCTCCAAAGTGCTACAAAACTTTGTGCTGCTTTGGCTGCAAGATAGTAATAAGATAGTAACACCTTTAGAATTTGTTTTACCTAAGAAAGCTTAAAGAAACAGGAGTGTTAGGGATACTTTACTTTACTTACGTGGTTTAAATGGGAGAAACGGATGGCTATTTATAAAATAGTGTTATTTTCCGAAATGTATTATGAAGAAATGATTCAAGGATTTTCAGCAAAATTACGCAAAATGTTACATCATCTTTCTGCTTTCAGTGCCATGGAGTTTGATAAGTTCAAACACTTGTCTCAAATAGTGAATCTTCCTCTTTATCAGTATCTTGAATTGAGGCACATTTTGTTCATTTCTACAGAAGTTTATTGTTCACTGGACTCTTCTGCAATATTGGTTAGAAGTGCACAATGTTGCCACTAAATTAGTATTGTAATATAGTACATCAGTACTGATGGGGAAACTTCTATAAAATTACAATGAAACAATTGCTTTTAAATGAATGAAGCCACTGATTATGCAAAATGCAACCACCACCACCACCTCAATGTGGGTGGCGACACACAAAACAATGAAATTGGAGTTTCTGCAGATATTTCATCCTGTGATAAATATCCAGGTTGAAGTTTGAAAAAGACATTTTTTGTGGGGGTGCACACAAACACAAAGTTTAAATCATAAAACAAATAACTGCTGAATATTTCCATTCTGATTTTATTTGATCCTCTTTTATATTGTTCTATTTTCTGGATCAGTGGAAATAATAATTTATAATAATTTATTATTTATACCCCACCCATCCCCAGCCACTCTGGGTGGCTTCCAACAAAAGATTAAAAATACATTAAAACATCAACATTAAAAACTTCCTTAAACAGGGCTGCCTTCAGATGTCTTCTAAATGTAGGATAGTTGTTTATTTCTTTGACATCTGATGGGAGGGCTTTCCACAGGGTGGGCGCCACTACCGTGAAGGCCCTTTGCCTAGTTCCCTGTGATTTCGCTTCTCACAATGAGGGAACCGCCAGAAGGCCCTTGGCGTTGCACCTCAGTGTCCAGGTTGAACGACGGGGGTGGAGACGCTCCTTCAGGTATACTGGGCAGAGTCCTTTTAGGGCTTTAAAGGTCAGCACCAACACTTTGAATTGTGCTCGGAAATATACTGGGAGCCAATGTAGGTCTTTCAAGACAGGTGTTATGTGGTCTTGGCGGCCACTCCCAGTCACCAGTCTAGCAGCCGCAATCTGAATTAGTTGTAGTTTCCGGGTCACCTTCAAAGGTAGCCCCATGTAGAGCGTGTTGCAGTAGTCCAAGCGGGAGATAACTAGAACATGCACCACTCTGGTGAGACAGTCCGCAGGCAGGTAGGGTCTCAGCCTGTGTACCAGATGGAGCTGGTAGACAGCTGCCCTGGACACAGAATTGACCTGCGCCTCTATGGACAGCTGTGAGTCCAAACTGACTCCCAGGCTGCACACCTGCTCCTTCAGGGGAACAGTTGCCCCATTCAGGGCCAAGGAGTCCCCCAAACCCACCCGCCCTCTGTCCCCCCAAAACAGTACTTCTGTCTTGTCAGGATTCAACCTCAATCCGTTAGCCGCCATCCATCCTTCAACCGCCTCCAGGCACTCACACAGGACCTTCACCACCTTCACTGGTTCTGATTTGAGAGGTAGAGCTGGGTATCATCTGCATACTGATGAACACCCAGCCCAAACCCCCTTATGATCTCTTCCAGCGGCTTCATATAGATGTTAAAAAGCATGGTAAAGAGTATGCTGTTGCCAAAAGCTGTGTAATTGATATGCTATGATGTAATTTTTTTGGCTTGACTTTTAAAGCTGAATTTATGTTTTGCATATCTTCTGTTGTATCCAATAAACTACTTTGATAAACATAGTTAAAAAGGTGTGGTGGTGGTGGAAGGAACCATAATAGGAGATGAAGTGCGTGAAACAACTATATCCCAGTCTCAAGAAGGCTGATCTCTAAATCACCGACATAAAAATAACCATATTCATGGCACCATGCTCTTATGAGCTTTGTAAAATTTAAGGCACAGTCAACTAAGTGGTGTGCTGGTGGAAGTGTTTATATAAGGCTGAAAGAGCGTTTTATCTTGCCGATTGAGAGCTTTCAAAAGGAAACCACCAAAGGAAGTTGGAAGAGAAGTGAAACGGAAGACAGCATAAGATCAGAAAAAAGCAAAACTGTGAGACATCTAATATAAGGTTTTTGAATTTCTGCGCTTTATGAGAAAGAAGTTCTTATACAAACTGAAGTTATGTGAATATGTAATTAATTGTAAACTGTTACAAGTGGGAACTGCAAACAGCTTGCAAAGTCATACATGACTTAGGACTCAAGGAGAACCCAGCCTAGAACTAGCCAGCCTGAGTTTTGTGATCTGCAGGGGATGTTTCGCTTGTGTTGTCCTCAGGCAATATGGCTCAGGGGGACATTGCAAGGCTACGGAACTCCTTCCCTGAAGAGATCAAATTGTCTTCCACACTACCATATGTTCAGTAAGACTTAGCTGTTGCAGCAGGCCACTAGAGCATAATAGAAGTGACATCATTTGCACAATGTAATGTTGATTATTTTTGTATGTTCTATTGTAGTTCTACTCTTGCTTTTAATGCTTTTTAATAATGTTAACAATTATTAATAATAATTAATGTTGCTACATGGACTGCTTCTGTTCAAAACTCTCCATTCCATTCCATTTCCCCCAAACAGGTTTCCATATTTCTCCCCAATGTACAGTGAGCATTCCATGACTACTGAGCATACATCGTTCTTTCTCATTGAACTGTACTCTGGGTTCCTCTGAGCCTGCTGATACCCCACTTCTTGTATGTAGGTGGTGTCCTTTTGGCTACATAAGAGTGATACTCACAGCCTGAAGCTTGAAAATAGAAGTAACTATGAGAATATCTGGTTTAGGCAGCCCAGCCACCACTTTCTGCTGGAGGATTAAGCAGAACAAAAATTGATCGCTCATTAGATTTGTCTTGCATTTGATATGCAGTTTGGATTTGAAGTTCAAGCACTTAGTTTCCCAGAAATAAAAAGTGTAGCTGTATGAGCAGTGAAACAACCCAGTGCAAAGAGCAGTGTTAAATTCCATAACAAGAATATATTACAATCATAAAAACAAAGTAAACTTGAACCACCATCAAGATGCATATCCCCCCCACCCCACCCCACCCCCCGAAAAAAGAACGTTTAACTCATTCCTTTAGATTCTGCTTGAGGAAATGAAAATGAAAAGAAAATGAACAGGGAAAATGAAAATGAAATTACCAGAGTCACAACGAGCAAAAGGGGATATATTACAAAGCAAACTTTGATGAATCATTTTAGGGAAAAGGTTGAAAGGCAGATTTTTTGGGGGAGTGGAGGCATGAAAACTCAACTGAGAGACATAAAGGCATTGAAAGGCCAGGACAAAATCAGTTAGTGGGAACAAGGGGATACAGGAAGCCCTGCTTAGTCTCAATAATACTGAGGCTAGGTAGATGAATTAGTAGAGAAAGAAAGGTTGCATTTTCCTAGTGTCAGAATCAAGTATTGATCACAATCATCAAAAAGATGTTCTATTTATTAAAATTATTATTATTATTCTGTTAAGAATTTTGCTTTATGAGTGGTGAATAATGGGTATGTGTGTTGTGGTGTGAGGGTTGCCTGTGGTTTGAGACTGGAGGCACAGTGTGTGTGTGTGGCTTGTCACTGTGGTTGTAGACCACAGTGTCATGTGTCTGTGGTTGCCACAACATGCACTGAACTGAATAATTTGAATATTAAATGTTTGTAAGTGGGACCTGCAACAAAATATTAAAATATGGAGGGTTCCTGTTCAGTATTCCAGTAAGCCATGCTTTCCTCCACGATACTCTACCCCATTATCGCTCCATTTTCCATTCCTTCCCCAGTTAGTCAACATTTTGTGGCCACTGAGCATTTTCAATTCTTATTGGACTGGGGTGCCTTTTGGGGGTGGGGAGGGTCCCTGTAGGGTTTTGCCCCTTAAATATTTTTTTGTATTTATGTACAGCCTTCTTTTGTACATAGATGTGACAGTGGCTCCTCCTTTATGTCAAATGCAAGAGGACCACCAAGACAACTGACTTGGTAATCAAATTATTGTCATATACCATGAACCAGGTTGAACTTAGACTTTTTTTGGAGGAAAGGGACTATCATTGTACCAATTCCATGACATAACACCATAAATATTAAGATCAATATATTCAAACTTATTAGACTTCTTAATTTCAGAAAGGTCTGAATTAGGTCTGAATCCAGATATATCCCAACTATTAACAATCCCAGTATTACTACTTTTGGAAGAGTAGTATTATGGGATACAGCACAATCTATCCCTTCATGAGAAGGCTATAACTCAGATACAGTAAGTAAACCAGCAAATAAGTGTGGAACAGCAGTCATTTTGAATGGAATCCACTTCAGAAATAACAATATGTGGATATATGTATGTGAAATACTGTAGATGCTTGTCTTGGCTGCAAAAGGAGAGACAGAATGAGGTCTTAACTCACATCAAATTCTGCACAGGTCTTAGAGAAGATTTCACACACACACATGGCGAAAGTAGAGAAAGTTCTCTGTACATTCAACCTCTCCTACTTTACCCGGTAAGCTATTGTTATCTTCACGTTTAAGACGAAGTGTGGAAGCCCTTAGTGTCCAGCAGTCTGTTATTACTCAGGTCCACCAGTTGAGCCTGCAGAAAACAAACGAAACAAACAAACAAACAAACAAATAAATGCTACAAACTGGGACGGCAATTCAAACCCTGGCCAGGCTTAATGGAGTGGATGGGTGGGTCACTGCTGCATCTGCAGCCCTGCGTCTTACACCGCTCAGTGCTAGAGGACAGGTAAATTGTTTTGCCAACTTGGAGTTAGTGTAGCAATGGACCCAATGTTGGGGATTCAGTGGACTGTGAATAGCTCAACCCCTCAGTGTTTCGGGGCTTTCTGTGGCCTACCTACCAGTGCGGATTCTCCCGGCTGCACTACCTAGGAGGATGGAGCGAAATATTTTGCAGTACTAGTGCCAGGGGCTTAGCCAAGAGGGGGGCAGGGAGGGGCAGCTGCCCCCCGTTAATAAAAAGAATAACTGAGGTTTTGTCCCCCCAAAAAACAAAAATCCTGGCTATGTCCATTACTAGTGCAGTAATGCTGGTGCGGAGGAAATTTTACTTGCAGCCTAAAACCCAAGTGCTAAAAAACACTTCCAAACACATTCTAAGCGAGACCTACCCAAAGATATCCAGGTGCTACAGCAGTCAAGCCTTTGTGGAGGCGAATTCCCATCAGGAAAAGTATTGCACTGAAGACTTAATAGGCAAGGTGTTTCATGTTCATCCCCATCCTCAGTGCTAATAATAGATGTGTGGGCACAAGCGGCTCCAACAAGCACAGAAACAGCCTTATTATATATCTTCTTCCTCATCAAAATGTTGATTGCACTCCTCAAAGGCCATAACAACATTCGTAACATCAACGGACACAGCAATCAAAACCCAATCTGGTGAAAACGTTTTTGTTACACAAGGCGAGTTAAAATAGAGGGGAGTCACATATGGTTTGTGCGTGTTAGATCCTCCGAATCTCTTTTACAATGAACGGATAATATATCCAAATTATTCCCCTTATACTACTCTAGGGCAAAGTGAAGTGGCAAGTGCTGGGGAGCAGCACAGCAGGTGATGCAGGACCTTGCTGCCTACGTATGCCAGGTAACCAAAGACAATCCTGCTGCTGCCTCAGGTGCAGTGGGAGAAATCCCTTTTCCAGGCTCGAAGCGAAGCCCACTCCGTGTCAGTGCACGGAAATGCGAGGTGTGCTGCATCCACACTGCCCTTCACCTCAGGCAGAAGAAAGGTTTTGAACCGCTCGGATTGCGCGGGGAGAGGCCAGAGAGCTTCAGGGGAGAATGACCCAAGGCTTTGCTCGAAGGGCGTCCCGTGTGAACCCCAGCACATTCCCGGGCGCCCCTTCTCCAGCAGGGAGGGCTTCGACCCTTAGTCCCCCTTCAGCAGCGCATTCCCCCCCCCTCCCCGGCTTCGACGGGCGCCTCTCCCAAGATGGCGCCGGCCCCTCCCCTCGGCTCTCTCTTGGGAAATCGAGCTGGGGCGGGATGCCGCCGAGGCTCGTCCTCCTCGCCGCTTGGAGGCCGGCCCAGGGTGTTGTGTGTGAGAGAGCGTGTGTGTGTGTGTGTGTGTGTGTGTGTGTGTGTGTGTGTGTGTGTGAACGCGCACGAGCGGCGGGCGGGGCAGCGGCGGCGGCAGTAGCCCGACTAGCAACGGCGGCTGAAGGAAACCGAGGGAGAGCGAGAAGCAACAAGCTGCGGACCTGGGAAGCGGAGCGAAGGGAGGGCGCGCTTCGGTTTCTCAGTAAGCGGCGCGCTCGGGTCAGGGAGAGAAGCCCGCCGTCCCCCTTCGGGGCGAAGCCGAGAGCCGGCGGAGGTGGTGCGGAGGAAACTTTCTCCTCCCGGTCCCTGGCGGATCCGCGGCCATGTTGGGATCCCGTCTGTTCTGGGGAGCGAGGACGGCGGCGGTGCGGGGAAGGGGGAAGAAGGAGGCGCCCCACAAAGACCCGGACGGCGTCCCTTGACTTAGGGGGCGGCCCCGCGGAACCTCCCTCCGGAGGAAAGGCGGCTCCGGCTTTGCCCATTGGGAGCCGGCGTCCCAGGCGCCGTCGGGGCCGTGTGTTTGTGCTTGCGGTGGGTTTCGGGCGCGCCCTGACTCCCTCGCGCACAGGCGGCGGCACACGACTTGGCACGGATGGGGGACCCCTGCCTGGCAGCAGCAAAGGGAGGCTGCGTGAAAGGAGAGAGGAGGGGACATGGCGGCCTCCCAGAGTCGTAAAATTTAAACCGGTTCCCCTTTTAAGTGACACTTTCCGAAAGTAGCGGTAGCCGAAGCTCCTTTCCCCCTCAAACTCTGGCAAAAGTGAGAAGCGGCCGCCCCCCTTCTGCGTTCAGTGTGGGGCTGAGATCAAGTGGCTGCAGCCTAATTGGCACCCCGTGGATGCCTGTGTGTGCAGGGGGGAGTGTGCGCACCTCCCACTCTTCAGCGTGCCATTGATTTGGGGTAAAATGAGGCGTATGTGGTCGCCCCACCTTCCCCTCCCTCAGTAAACAAAACGGAAATCATTTCCCACTTTTCTCCAGAGAAAATAGGCTTCCCGCTCAGTTCTTCTCTTTTATTCTCGCACTGGAGTAAGTGCTTTGTTTTGTTTTTTTAAAATACCCTATTTATGAGATTTATTTTTTATTGGGTTGCGGGGGGTCTTTTTGCTTTTAAAGGCTGCCTGTCAAAAGTTGCGTGTGTTGCGTTTCCCCTCTTTCCCGGGCGAGTTTCGTGATGGTGCGTGATTGTTTTGCATCAGAAGGCAGGGAACTTCCTGTGACTGTCAACAAGGGTTAGCAAAGCAAGTGGATTCCGGTTGGAAGGAAGTTAGCTCTCCTAAGTTTTCTTCTGATAGGCTGGGCTTGGCTGAGATGTTGTTCATGCCAGTGGTTTTTTGTTTTAAGTTTCTAATGCCATGGCATCCTGGAGAGGGTGCCAACTTTCTGTTAGCTGCTACAGAAATAAGAAGGTCTGGTTCTTTTTTGTGTGTTACCTGTCTGCATTTGGGATTTCATTTGCTTATTTATTTAGCAAACCCATACCTGCTTTCCCCTTAAAATAGCACTCAGTGCAGCTTGTGAAAATTGCTATTGACAACACAGACAAGTCTAACACTTAAAAATGAGGCAAACAGTTTTATAGGTGTAAAGTCACACAGTGCTAAACATGGCGTTTAAACAATAATGATTGTGATAAGTCTATTGAAGTGGTAAGTCAATTGAAGTGATTAAAGCCTTTCCCCCCACATTATTCAGATTTTATAAAAAATTGCTTTCTGTTATCAGGTAAGATAAATATGTTACCTGAAAATATTTTTTTTTTTTCTGCTGTTGTAACTTACATTGGAATATATTGGTCCAGTCAGCTACTGATTCTTATATTGATGGCCATGAGACCTAACAGTTTCAAACTAGCCAGTACATTTTCTTTTTCCATATTTACATTCAGATGACCTTGTTTTTTTATTTGTGTAAATACTTTGCAGTGAAGTCTTACACCTCCTCCCAGATCAGCTGATTAGAGAGGGTTAGGAAGGAGGGGAGGCACCTCCACTGGTGGAGAAGAACCTGGCTGATAGAGGACTGTTGAGATCCCTCCTATGCATGCAGATGGCTCCATGTGCATAGAACTTCAGTTGGTGGTTCTTTTCTCTTTTTTTGCCAGTGGTGGTTCTTTTGCCAACAGTAGCTGGCATTAAGCTCTAAAGTGGGATGACCTGGGGCAGGGGTGGGACAGGGGCAGCCCTGGATCTGATAGATTCAAGGTCCCTTTTTTCCAGGTCAGAATGCTCCATCCTCCCCGAAATTGGCTTAACTAATTCCTTCCATGTAGGAATATAGAAGGGGGAATTTAAAGAGAAAAGCTGTGTGAAGCAAAATAAGCAAGCAGCAAGTTCCTTTCACCTTCTGGACTGGCCAGCACAAGCTGGCAGGGCTTCAGAAGTGATAGTAGGTGCAGCACTCAGTGATGTGGGGGCAGTGATGTGCTTTATTTTTCTGCAGAAAACTGTCACCCATTCTTCAGTAACAGTGACAGTCAGTGTCCCTTCCAGCTCTACAATTCTATGGTTCTATGTATTAGTTAGCTGTGACTTGCGTATATTTCTCCAGGGTTGGTTTCATATAGCATTGGGTGATTGTCTTTTGGCCCCCTAGCAGTTGTGCAGTTTGGGTGCCGCAGGGTATCACATTGTCCCTAGTGTCGTGTAACATATATATGAAGTCATGGGAATGGTTATTAGGAGATTTGGGGTGAGCTGTCATCAGTATGCTAATGATCCCCAGCTCTCTAATATCTGGACCAGGAGAGGCCATGTAACCCCGGGAGTGGTGCCTCGACTTGGTGGTGAGCTGGATGAAGGCCAACAAACTGACTGAATCCTGGCAAGACAGAAGTGCTGTGGATGGGTGATTCCTGAATCCATATAATTTGTCTTCCCTAAATGGAGTCGTATTCCCCCTGAAAGAGTGGTTTTATAGTATGGGACTGTTACTGGATGCATCTTTGCTGCAAGAGGCTCAGGTGACCTAGGTGGCTAGGAGTTCCTTTCACCAGCTTCAGCCATTCCTGAATCAGGATAGTCTGAGCACTGTCATCCATGTACTTATAACCTCCAGGTTGGATTACTGCAAAGTACTGCAGGTGGGACTGCCCTTGAGGTTGATCTGAAAGCTTCAACTAATGCAAAATATGACAGCTACAGGGTATCTCCACCATTCTACACCACTGCTGAATTAATTGCAATGACTGCCAGTTAGCTACTGGACTACTTTCAAGGTGTTGATTTTGGTGTATAAAGCTATATACCATATTGGCCTGAATATAACCCTCACTTTTTCCCCAAATTCCAACCGTGGAAAGTTATAAAGTGTGGCTTATATTCCCAACCTTACGGTATTGCAGCCAGGAGCGCAGGGCAAACAGCGCCAGGAGTGCGGCCTCTCCCCCAAGGCCGGGAAGGGAGAGAGCAAAGAAGGGGAAAGGCCGCTGGCAACACAGTGCGGTCCCCGTCCCCTCCCCCCCCAGTATGTAGCCAGGAGCAGCGAGGAATGGAGCGACTTATATTCGGGTATTTTTTCTTTTTTTTCCTCCCTCCCTTCCAGTTTTAAAGATGCAGCTTATATTCGGGCCAATACTGTACAGCTTGGGACCAGGATTGTCTCACTCCTTATATAGTCACTGTGCTCTTTTGTTGAGGGCCTCCTGCAAATACCATGGTATCAGGAGGTCCATTCCACACTGTATAGGAATTGGGCCTCTAGAAGTGCGGCACCTGCCCCTTGGAATGTCCTCCCATTAAATAATAGGTGGCACTTTGGTTGGCTTTTTGGCACCTCCTGAATTCCTTCCTCTTCCAACAAGCCTTTTAAGCTGGCCTTTCCCCCAGTCTGCATCTGTATTGGAATTGTTTTTAGATGTTTTTATTGCTGGTGTACTTGCCGCTCTCAGCTCCTTTGGTAGGACAGGCAGGATATAAATTTAATACAGTAAATACTTCTGTTCATAGTTCAGCAGTGAAATGCCGAATGCTTGCCAATGTATCTGTGGAAGGAAATATATCCATTTCACTTCATAACCTACCCATATATTGGTAGGCTGCTGCCCAAAGAGGCTTTTTCGATTCCTGTTTAACAATGGATGTGTTTTCTCTACTACCTATGTATCTTGAACCTAATACATTTGACATTTCCTTTTCAGGAAATGAATGCTGGCATGTACGGAGGTGTAACTGGCTTTCTCACCAGCTGAGATCTTAGGCCAGTCCTGGTTATTAATTTTTCGTCCCAGCATTCACAGTCATGAGTTTTGATCTTGTTCATGTAGGTGGCCTTGAATCTGTAGTGTAAGATTCTTCATCTGTGTTTTGATAGGAGCTCCTGTCATATTTATGTTTTCCTTATTTGTAAAAAAGACTTAAGCGCAAAATCAGTATGTGAAGTACTTCATATTCCTCCCACAAAAGTTTCTTTGCTTGTTAGCCCACAAAATTTTGGAAGGATGTATGTCAGCATTTCCTAACCTAGTGCCCTCCAGTCGTTTTGGACTGTAACCACCATTAGCCTCAGCCAATACAATTGTGGCAGCTGGACCTGATGGAAGTTGTAGTCCAGAGCATTTGGAGGGCACCAGGCCGGCAAGGCTGCTATGACTACATGTAGAAGTCTTGGTTCAGATGAAGTTTTTGAACTCTTTTACTATAAGTTTTTCCCTTATAAAACAAAAAAAGGGGAAAGTCTTATGTAAAAGATGAAAAGCCACAACTAAGAGTGTTCATATGTTCATACAATAAACAAAAAGCAATAAAATTAGAGAAAGGAGGCATGAAATAGTAAAAGCATGTCCTATAAATGTTGTCTTGCCAGATCTAGTGACAAACAAGCCAATGGTTGCAGTCTTTACACAGCCACACAGGAAGCATAGAGGGAGTGGATGATTTTAAGGCTCATGCATTCCAGTTGGGCATATGTTAACAATAGAACTAAAGATTTGTTCTTGAATTGTCACAAACCTGAAATGATGTCTTGAATTCCATGAGAGCATGCATTAGTTGGTTAATCTTCCTGGAGGAATACAGGAAGGAATTCTTATACTTGCATTTGGACTTTTGTGTTAGCTGTTTACTTGAACATGTTTGTACACTTATGATTTGTTTGTTCTGGCAGCTAAAATCCTGTTCGTAGAGATAAAAAAATTATGTGCTTCCTCCTATTATGTGATTTTTAAACTTATGCAATGACTGCAGAAATCACTGCACACATTTACAAACCTGTTTGGGACTATCATATATTGGCTTAATAAGCTACAAACATTTTGCCAAAGCATACAACCCCTTCCATTCTTCCTTCTCTGAGTGCAGTAATCAAACCTGGAAGTCTACAGTTATCTGTAGTTTACCACATAATCAGAAATGGAAAATTATGGTTACCTGGTTCAGAACAAGTTGGGATCTCAAATAAATATCTAACTTATATGTGAGCTATTGACTTGTTCTGAACGTGGTGGGCATACTTTCCCAGTTAATGATTAATTTGAGGCTTAATTTCAATGAGGAGGGAAGGGGCTGCATGTGAAGGTAAAAGGTTTGAACATATTTGTTAATTAAGCAGAGTTATAATAATCTGAATATGGCCAGTTGTCAGGAGAATTTTTTAAAAGACAAAACAGAGCCAACATCGCTCTGATTTATCTGAAACAAACCCGTGTTGTTAAAATGGGTCCTGTGCTGCCATAAGATTCCAGAAATACATTTTTGTATGTAATGAACTTGTTGAGAAGTGAAAGAGCTTTGTTAGGGCCGTTAACATCAGAGCTGAAAAAGCAAAATTTGTTACGGCTGCCGCATCAAAGATTTGGGGGCCCCAGCCCTAAGAGCACCAAATTTAGTTTCATTGGGGAGCAAAGACTTGCCTTTTTAAGGACATAAAGAGTCTGCTGAATCAGGCCACTGGGCCATCCTGTTCTAGACCAGCATCCTGTTCTCACAGTGAGCGACCAAATGCCTGGGGAAAACCAGCAAGCAGAACGTGAGCACAAGAGCAGCCTCCCCTTCCCTCCTGCAGTTTCCAGCAACTGGTATTCAGAAGCATTACTACTACTACAACTGTGGAGGTATTATGTAGCCATCACGGCTAAGTCACCATTGGTAGCGCTTTCCTCCATGAATTTGTCTATTAATAAAACAGATCCTCTTGCGTTTCTAATATAAATACATACCGTACTTTTCTGTGTATAAGACTAGGGGTTTTTTAAACTAAAAAATAATGTTAGAAAGGGGGGGTAGTCTTGTACACGGGGGCAATTCCCCCCCCCCATTTTCTTAATTTTGAGTTTCCCAAAATAGGGAGCGTCTTATACATGGGGGCGTGTTATACACGGAAAAATACGGTACGTTTTCATTTTAGACAGTGACCCAAAGGCTCAGAGGGGTTGGTTAAGCCTTTAAGGCAGCAAAAAGAAAACACCTCTCTTCCCAATACTAGGTGACATCCATTAATGGCTGGTGCCTCTTATGTCTGGTAGGGTGGAAGGCAGAGAGCCCAAACAGGAGCTGGAGCTGGAGTCAATGACAGGCAGAGCCAGCTGTTTGAGTTTTGTCCCCGACCTCTTCCCTGTTGAGTTCTACAAAGGCATCAGCTAAAGGCAAGGAAGCTGAAAGGCAGTGCCGTCCCCTGTGCTGGTTGTAAGTAGCAAAGCGCAGACAGGGCGAGGGCAGGCTGAGGTTAGTGGGCCAGAGCCCCATTTGCCCTGAGATACCAGCCTCCACTCTGACATCCACTTGTGTCTTGTCTGTGAGCTGAACAGACACCTTCCTCGCCTCCCTCCTGCAACTCCCACATGCGCCCACAAAACGTCACCAGAGGGTTGGTGGACCCTGCCAGAGGGGAGGAATGAACTACAAAGGGAGAAGAGGAAGGGGAAGTTTCATTACACAAGTAGCAGTCGCTCACACAGCATTGCATTTTGCCAACTGTGTAAGTTGTTTTAATGCTGATAATTTCTAAAGTGATACGGCTTGCCTTTCTGTTCCCTTTGGCTACTATGTAAAGTAAATATTATTAAGAAAAGTGGCTACATTCCAAATACTGACTAAAACCCTGACTTTCTAAATATGTTTGGCAAGATAAGCTTCTGTGTTCTTGCCTCGAACCTCAGATTAAGAATTTCATCAGTATTCATTGACTACATTCCAGAAGCTTTCAGTAGACTCATTCCATTAAGTTTATTTGGTTGCTGTGAGGATAAAGCATGCTTGTCACATTTGTGTGTGCTTTTTCTGCACCTGATTTAGCACTATGGGAAAATGGAGACTAGAAGCCAAAACTTACAAAATTATCAAGGCTTTTGAGAGCATGCTGCCACTTTCTTTATAACTAGATACAGTGGAACCTCGCAAGACGAATGCTTCGCAAGACAAAAAACTCACTAGACAAAAGGGTTTTTTGTTTTTTGAGCTGCTTCGCAAGACGATTTTTCCTATGGGCTTGCTTTGCAAGACGGAAACGTCTTGCAAGTTTGTTTCCTTTTTCTTAGCACCGTTAATACAGTTGTGACTTGACTTCGAGGAGCAACTCATAGAACACGATGTGGTAGCCTTTTTTGAGGTTTTTAAAGACTTTGGTGATTTTTGAAGCTTTTCCAAAACTTTCCCGACACCGTGCTTCACAAGACGAAAAAAATCGCAAGACGACAAAACTTGCGGAACGAATTAATTTCGTCTTGCGAGGCACCACTGTACCTCCTTTCCTGAGTTAGTAATATACTTCAAAGAGGAATGAAAGCTGTTAGATCATGCAACAATTTCTGTTATATTAGTTATTCAAGTGGCAGCTTAAAAGGTATTTCCAGTGGCACATTTTTCTTTTTAAAATGTGGTGTTAGTTTCTCACAGTGGTAGTGTAGGGGAAATTAGGAAGTTATTTTACTGGATGTAAATAAGAAGATAATGAATTCAAAAACATTTATTGATTGCACGTGCTACTTTGCATGTGCAATCAATAAATGTTATCAAATTCATTTTCTTGTTATTTACCTCCAGTAAGGGAACCTCCTATTCTCTGCCATTTAATTAATGGACACCTCCATGGGTAGGGCTTATATTTGGATAGAAAGAAGGCAATAAATTACTTATTAGTAAAAATACAACAAAAACTTTTTTCTTGTAGATTTGCTGTAGAGGACTATGAGTCACCTTTTTCTGTCTCTCTTGCCTGTGCAATTAAGAGTGAACCACATTTTCTGAAGCGATTCCTGGTTGGATAGAGAAATTTGCACTTGGTGTTGGAGACACAGGTATTTAAAATATGGAGAATGCTGACTTGCATTTTGAGTTATGGACCGTGTGCAGAAGTATGCTGCAAAAATTTTTTAGCCCATAGGGCACTGGCAAGGAGAGGGCAAGAACTCTGTGCTGGGTGCAGCTGAGGGGGCTTCTCTCCTGTAACAGCCTGCTTGCTTTCTCTGCTGGGTGCAGAGATGGAGCAAAGTACTCCATCCACCTGGGCTGCTTACTCAATACTCACTTACATGCAATCTGTTGTTGCCTATGGCCACAAGGCTGAAAATAGGGGCCATACTGCACCTATTTTTAATAAGCATTTCTCTATATTCATTTGCTACTGGCATCATTTTCCAAAGGATTAAATCCTTTGATGTAGTTTTACCTATTTCTTTCACTTTCTTTTGTTGCACATTTGTCTTTTGCAGCTTAGGACTTTCTTGCTGACAGTGGCTGCTTCAGATTTCATCTCCTTTCCGTATAACCTCTCAGACTGATAATTGTTAATGAGTACACTCCCGATTTAATGCTCCAGAGTAACTCAGAGTGGCTTAACCTTCTTATCTATTTTGAGTTGCCTAGAGATTCATGAATCAGTCGCTGGCTAGCTAATCTTCTGAATGCATGCACTTTTGTGATGATTAGTAATCCAAATTTAAGTTTAGATCATGGCCAGTTCAGTTAGCTGTGTCTCTTATACAAACAAGGTGTGCTCTTGAAGTGGTCGTTGAACAATAACAAAGCACCCTGAGTCAGGCTGTAGTATCTACTTATCAAAGGAGGAAGAGTGACATTGTCATTCCTAGTGGGCTGCAACTGTTGTGAGATGCGGCATAATTTAGATAGGTTTAGTTTACTTTGGTCCTGTTGGGCAGAGGACATTGTGTGTTGAAACCTTGCTAATTAATTACAGCTGTGTCTGGCGGGAAAGTTTGGACTTAATTTAAACGTAAAGCAAGAAAAGTTTGGTCTTTCTTATTTTCTTTAGGAATAAGGATAGCATAATCTAGAGGAAACTATTTGGTATCCTGTGGATATTTATACAAAAACATCTCAACTCCTCCTCCCAGTTTAGCTTGTTCTACCTTTTGTGCCCCCAACTCCACCAATCCAGACCCATCTGTGTTGCTTGTGTATAGTATGCCGCTGGTCTTTGGGCTAGGGCATTCCTCTGAAATTCACATTGCATAAAAGAAAGCACAAGAAACAGTGGTGCCTTCCTAAAACTAACAATAAACCAACATTAGGATAAAGCAGCAACTCCTTTTTGCAAAGAACCGGACCTTTATCTTTATCCAAGAGTCCTCTGGAGGTTTCTTCATTGGAAGTGGCTGCAGTGATTGTAAAATGCCAAACCTCAGCTGCACTGAGGCAGGATTCATCTCCTTAAGGATCTTTTTGTACTAAATGTCTCCTTGGCAGGACGATTGATTCCACACTTGGAAACACTAGTTTCGTAATCAAGGTAAACACAATATGCAGTAAACAGCTTTATACTTCCCTGATACTCTTTTGATTCAGAGGATCATCATGCCAGTTCAAAATCTTCCCCTCTTTTATGTTATGGATATTGTTTTGAAGTAGCATGATTTGTTTTATATAAAGTCAGGAAACCAGTGTAATTCTATTGGTCCGATGTCAAGCAGATCTTTAATTAATAACAGTCATTTTAAAAGACACTCAAATCCTTGTTGTGTGTCTATATGTTCTGCATCTGTCCAGTAACTCATGCTGCCTGTATTACACATTTTCAGTTGCTCGTTGTTTTTATATTCATAGAGAGAACACCATCTTTTTAAAGTGTTGGTGAGCTGTCTAACACCTTTCACAGACAGGGTACAACTTTAAGAAAATTGTGCAACCAGTTTTAACTAGCTTTGCAAACAGAGTGTTTGAAACATCCTAGGGCTTGTGTAAGTATGGCTAGTGCTGGTTCAGATGTAAGGAAACCAGGGTTATCTGGGGCATACAGACTGATGATTTGGCAACACTCTTCTGATATACTGACTTTGGAAGCAGTATGCATGCACCTGATTATTAGATTCACCTTGCATCTCTAAGGTTTTCTGTGAAGCACAGTGAAAGATGCAGTGTCAACTGTGAGAAGTAAAGGGTGAGGGGTGTGGGACAGAACTGAAACACTTTACAGTAAATGCTTTACTATGCGGTGGGATCACCGAGTAAAACCGAATAGTGTAACAGTTGGATGAATTTAGCAGTATAGTGAATCTAACTCGAGTTCTTGTGGTTAAATACGTGGACTTCCTCCACATCATCAAAATTGTTCAGTGTGCTGCATTCGTAGCTTGAATTCTGTTCTTCACGGTACAGTTAGTTCACTTCCAGAACATTTTAACTAGTTATTTACATATTCTTTTTTCATTTATTTGGGTGGTTTATATTCCAGCCTCCGGTTTTAGTGTACAAAAAGTGAAAATTACAACAAAACATATTGGAGCAAAAGCATTAGATGCCATGTCAATTTGAATTTTTTCAAATCCAAATAACAAATGTTTGGTGATGCCACTATTTATTTTCATATTTGCATTAAGCTTGCTGCATGCTTTACCAATTAATTAATTTGTATGGGAAGTATGATCTAACCTTATTCTGAGGGATGTATAGTTATTGGGTGAGACAGAGAAAATACATGGGATGCCTATCCAGGCTCTCAGCATTGAGAGTAACCAATATATCCTGTCATGGGTGGATTGGTTGGTCCAGTAGGATAAGAATTTACACTAGAATGACCATCTTCTATGTTTTCAAAAACTACCCTGTTTCTCCAGACACTCGTCTGGTGAGGACTAGATCATTTCAGTTGACCTAGTGAGTTGTTGGACTGTATGTATGTCATTTGGCAGTAAAGGAGTTAGAGGTACAGAAAAAGGGCTGTGATGGCATTGATTAGATGGGGATCTGATGAATGTGCTTTTCTGAAAGATCCTCTTAAGGAGAAGTTTAGTAATGCGTCTTGCCATTCCAGAATGCAAACAATGTACAGTAAAAGTGATATGAAATTCACATGTAGTCTCATTGCTTTGCATGTGAAACAGTAAAATGTTTTGCTGTACCTTGTTTTAAAACATTGTATGGCAACTGGGGGCAAAATACAATTGCTTCATGTGCCGATCTAGTTAGCATCATGCCTCGGCTCTGCACCATACTGAATAATTTTATATTTAAGTAATGATTGGGTAAAATTATTTAAGAAAAGGCTGTTTCTTGCACGGAAGATTAAGTCAGCTGAGAATCATGAGCTTGTTATAGCATAGAGTTTGTACTGTTGCAAAGTCTTCAATGAATAGCAATCTTCTTGTGGGTAATGCTGAGGGAATCTTCCCAGGAAATCCCGCAGGTCCTACGACAGCAATAGCAGATTATGTAAAGCTGGTTATTGTCGAAGACCTAATTGATGTAACATAAAAACATAAGAGTCATGCTGGATCAGACCAAAGGCTTTGCTTTCCACCACCAAGTCAGGTGCATTTAGCAGGGATGACTTTTCATGGGCAGCTCAATGATTGTTGAACTCTCTTCCAAAGAAGGCTAGACTGGCCCTGCCTCTGCCAACCTTTAGGTGGGAGGTTGAGAAATTTTTGTTGCACCAGGCTTTTAAATGTTTTAATTTATCTAGTTTAATGTGCTTTTTAGTTGCATTGATGTTTTGTTATAAACTGCCTTTCTTTTTAAGGATGAAAGGTAGTATAAAATGTTTTATGAAATAAAATAGCCCACAGAAAGAATTCTAAATTTATAATAGATTATTCCATTCCATTATTCCATAAGGAACACGGGTGGCGCTGTGGGTTAAGCTACAGAGCCTTGGGCTTCCTGATCAGAAGATCGGTGGTTCGAATCCCCGTGATGGGGTGAGCTCCCGTTGCTCCATCCCTGCTCCTGCCAACCTAGCAGTTTGAAAGCATGAAGTGCAAGTAGATAAATAGGTACGGCTCCGGCGGGAAGGTAAATGGCATTTCCGTGCACTGCTCTGGTTCACCAGAAGCGGCTTAGTCATGCTGGCCACATAACCCAGAAGCTGTATGCCGGCTCCCTCAGCCAGTAAAGCGAGATGAGCGCCGCAACCCCAGTCGGACCTAACGGTCAGGGGCCCCTTTACCTTTATTCCATAAGGTTAGAGGGCACATATTTAGTCTAACAGAGTTTCTGACAGATTGGCATCTACTTTTAATTTAGTTTATTATACTGTTCCATCTTTCCAAGAGCTCAAGGCAGTATGTATAGTTCATTTTCATTCTCTCTCTCTCCCCCCCCCCGCCCCCTCACAGTCACCTTGGCAGGTAGGTTAGGCTGAGAGGAAGTGGGAGGACCAAGTTCACTTGCTGAACTTCATGGCTGAGCAAGGATTTTTACTGATTCCTGTAGCTTCATGGGACTACATAGTCACATTTTGTGGAAATGGAATTAATACAAATATAACTTAGTATTAAAGTAACCCTACTGTTACATTCATGTAAAATTCTTACTGCAGTCTAGCCATATACAGATGCATGCACAAACTGTGCTTTTTAATTATTTAAAAGAGGCAGAGTTGACTGCCATAGCAGATAGTGGATGTCCACCTCAAGGGCTGATTTTATGCACTTATTTGGCTATGTATATTTCTTTAGGAAGTGATACTTGGATTCAGGTCACTGTTCCTGTTTTGTTTTCCCATTTCTTATTCCCGCAACAAGTAAGTGTAAAAGTTTTAATTTCTGACATGAAGTTTGATTCTGTAGCCCTAATGGCTAAATTCAGTGACTCTATTAACTAAGTCCTTTTAAACGTGAATGATAGTGAATCTGATCCAGCACTTTCAAGTAACATTTTAAAAGCCAATTTGTGACATTTGTTTGCTGTAATAAGCCTTCTTTATAACACTGGTGTATCTTAGAACAATATTTGCATGATAAGTTGAGCATTGATATAAGAACACAAGGTAAATTTCCAGACTCTCCGTAAATGTTCATGAATTATGATTGCAAAGCGAAGGAATGCAACTGGATACCTGGATTGTACTTTCGTTGACAGGCCCAGGCACCTTTCATGGAATTCATTGTAAACTTCTTTGGAGTCCATTTGAAGGAATGGTTGGAATCCAAGCCACACATATAAATGGACTTCAGAAGAGCTCACTGTAACTGCCAATCAGCTGACTGGCAGTTACAGCAACTCTTTTTTGACAGGTGGGCATAATTATCATGTTAATTGATTGACAGGTGGCAGCCTTCCCTGCTGTCAAAGTTGACCTATGGAGAGTGGAGGAACTCAGGATCCAGACTTCCAGCCACTTCCAGCTCCCTACCATGGTGCTGACTGTCATTTTAGTGCAATGGGAACATGCTGCAGCAAGCCCTGTGCTTGTGCACTCTCCTCCACTTCCCCTGCATGTTGACTAGGTCAGGCTTCCTCAACCTCAGCCCTCCAGATGTTATTGGCCTCCAACTCCCATGATCCCTAGCTAGCAGGACCAGTGGGCAGGGATGATGGGAATTGTAGTCTCAAAACATCTGGAGGGGTCGAGTTTGAGGAAGCTTTGACTAGGTACTAACCTGCTAAAGAATGGATTAGGCATGCCTCTTGTTTTCATGTAGGTACTTATTTTTAATGTATAGATATAGCTGTATAGCAGAGAGCTTTGTCATGATAATGGATTTCACCCACCCCTTAGGAGCTATTTTTGGCAGGTGCATAGTTAGAAACCTAGAAACTCGGGCCCTGGGCTGTCATCTGTATATTTTAAATGTAATAGTATACAAGGGACTTCACATATCTGCTCTGGAAGGAGAATTTTCTGTAGCTTCTTTTTTTCCTTGAGCAAAGGTCAGTTTGGGTGCATGCTTTTAATTTTTAAATGCAAGTCGGTTTATTATTGCCTAGGGGTATTAGCTTAGCTCTGCACATGTGAAGAGGACTTGTTTGCATTTGCTTTTTAAATAACAGACATTAGGTTAAACTGAATTTACTTCATTCGTGAATCTGAACTAATGCCATGTCATTATAGGATGCAGAACGATATGTCAAGGTGGCTGTGTGTGTGTGTGTGTGTGTGTGAGAGAGAGAGAGAGAGAGAGAGAGAGAGAGAGGGAGAGAGTTTGGCTGATACCAGAAGCTGGATACACATAGGCTAGTCTTGTTCTGTACTGAACCCAAAGCTATGACTTGGGGCTTCACTGGAAACCTAAAGGGGAAGCAGGATCTGCTGGAGTGTTAATGCTGTGAGCCTCCTTCAAAGTAAAACAAACAAACCCTGTGCTCAGGTTGTATATATGTATATATAATATACATCCTAAAAACAACACAGTCTCAGTTGATCCTCATTCTAAGGAAGCCAAACCCTGGGTGAGCACAGGAACCCCTGGAGTCCCTTGCCACTCAGAGATTGGGGTGTGCACAACAGTATTTAAAGTAGTGGCCTTCAGAAAGCTGGTGCTGCCTACTGCTGAAAATATCATAAAGTTGTAAGGTGCCTAGATTAGCACAACAATATTAGAAATCTAAACTTGGAACAATGTGGTGGTTTTCATAGTTTCCATTTGGCATTCTGCCTTTCTAGTACATTTCTAGGAAAAGGGTATCATGACAAAAGGTTAAAAGACTTTCCACTCAGTGTGCAGTGCTGATGAGTTAACTTCCCTAAAATGAGCAGTATTGGCTTATGGTTTGTTTTTTTGCTGTCTTTGTACGCAGTAGCTTTCACCCTCAAGTCATCTCACCACATATCTCTAAACTGGGACTTAGAAAAACTAATAATTGGATATGACAAAGATCAAAAGTTATAGTTGTGGAAAGGCCACAAAGTTAAAACGAACATATGCAGGACATGCAGCAAGAGACCACTCAGGTCAATGGAATAAAGCAGTGTTATTATGGAGACCCTACAATTTTAAAATGGTATCTCTTGGAAGAAATCCGAAGACAATCAAGTTGCCTTGTGTTGCTCAAATCCTGTTAAGTTTTATAAAGCAGCCTAATAGCCCCCCCCCTTTTTACTGTCTTGTTATTCCTTGGTAGGAAAGCAAAATAAGAGGGGGGAGATACTGGCTCATTCTTGTGTTTAGTCTTCTTGCTTAAGCTGTTGATTAGTTGAAAAATGCAAACCACAGCTGTGGAGGCTGTCAGATAGCAACAGCCACTATGGAAATCCTTTAATGACAGGCAAGAGGGTGGCAAAAGCTGGGAAGGAAGGGTTTCCCCACTCTTTTCTAGTGATGCTCACCAAATTCCCCCTGTCATTTAAAATAACTCTCTACGCTTGGGGGGGGGGAGTTAGGGAAACAGCTTAATGGTTTGGTGTGGGACCTGCTGCTAGAGGAGAAGCTGACAGAAAAATGCATGCTGATAACATCTTGCTTGATCTTCAGCAATTGGCTGAATAGCTGCAACAACCTAACGTTATTCCTTTTTGTTTTAGGATACTAGTGAAAGATGGTGGATCGCTTGGCAAACAGTGAAGCAAATACTAGGCGAATAAGCATCGTGGAAAACTGTTTTGGAGCAGCTGGTCAGCCTCTGACTATTCCAGGCCGTGTCCTGATTGGTGAAGGAGTACTAACAAAGCTGTGTCGGAAGAAACCAAAAGCGAGGCAGTTCTTCTTATTCAATGATATCCTTGTGTATGGTAACATTGTCATCCAGAAGAAGAAATATAACAAACAGCACATCATTCCACTGGAAAACGTGACTATTGAGTCCATCCAGGATGAGGGGGATCTACGGAATGGGTGGCTTATCAAGACCCCGACTAAATCTTTTGCAGTGTATGCTGCTACTGCCACGGAGAAATCTGAATGGATGAACCACATAAATAAATGTGTTTCTGATTTGCTTTCCAAAAGCGGGAAGACTCCCAGTAATGAACACGCGGCTGTTTGGGTACCTGATTCTGAAGCCACTGTATGCATGCGCTGCCAGAAAGCAAAGTTCACCCCCGTCAATCGTCGACACCACTGCCGGAAATGTGGATTTGTTGTATGTGGGCCCTGCTCTGAAAAGAGGTTTCTTATTCCCAGTCAGTCCTCCAAGCCTGTGCGAATCTGCGACTTCTGCTATGACCTCCTTTCCACAGGAGAGATGCCTACATGTCAGCCTACAAGATCGGACTCCTACAGTCACCCACCGAAGCTTCCTTTAAATGATATGTCAGATGATGACGACGACGATGACAGCAGTGACTAAGTAATGAAAGCGAATGTCTTAATATTACAATTGGTATTTGAACCTGAGTTGCTGGATGAGGAAACCTCTAGTTGCAGACTCTTCCGAGAGGCCTGACCTAGCCATAAAATCTGCCTGAAAAACCTTCAGCTCAAATGTGCCTCAGTATCTGAATCTCTTAGATATATCATTGCTCTCTTTTCTGCAGGGATAGACTGTTGCAAATATATCCTTTTTTTCCAGCTTTGTATACTTGATTTCCTATTTAGGAGTGAACTGATGATCATCCTTTCCTTCCCCTTCTTTCCCAGCGGAAGAATAGAGAATGAACAGTTTTTGTTCTTTCCTTTTGCTACCAAGAAGCATCCCACAGTGTGTTTGGTAGTGATATCCTACCACTTCTTTTTAATATTGGGGAGGGGGCAATTAAACCAGCACTGGTATTTTTGGTTAGCGGATTGAATAGAACATCTAACCAGGCTTTGAAATTGATGCTGTGCTATGACCCCTTTTAACATAAATGCATTCTGTAACATTATTAACTTCTAAAACTTTATGCAAGAAGTCATATACCAAGCAGTGCCTTTTAATGACTGCACTGTTGCAGGAAGAAACTAATCCAATGTACCCTTTGTTGTGCAACAAACTAAGAAAAAGTTGGTGCTATTGACAATAATTGCTGTTGTGTAACTTGGATCTGAGTAGTGAGGACTGTATGTTACGGCAATTTGAGTTGTGCCCCAGCCCCAGCCCCCAGTACCTCTAATAGGATGCATGAGGGTAGATTAAACATTATTGTGGAGTCTGATGAATACAGCTTGAGCTCCCACACCATGTATACAACTACTCAACTTGGGGACCGCTAATAAATTAGATATTCTTCAAATGGATTTAGTATCTTGCTATTTTCAAAACTGTGTGAGATTTTTTAATGTTTATAGCTATCAGGTATTTATAATTGAGAACTGTTTTTTTGTCTCAGATCATGGTATTTGCTGTAATGTTTTTGATTTGATATTTATAAAATTAAGTCCTTAGAACTTACGCTAACCATTTTAAACTTTAGCAATGGGTTTTAAAAAAATAATTAGAATGTCTTTTAAAAGCACAACATCATGGGAAAACATCCCAATCAGCCACCCGAAGAGAACTTGCAAAAAATATCCATCCTTTGTACACAGCTGACCTCGAGATAGAAAAGAAATGCAGATGACTTCATTTTAAATATATAAATCCAGGAAGCAGGGCAGTTAGGGCAAAAAGTGTTTCCAATAGAGTATTTTCTTTTTACCTTTAACAATACTATTTTCTATGATGGTGTCGTTTTTAGAGAAGTGTCAGATTTAGCTCTGTGAAGTTTTGTAAAACCCCAATACATATCTCTATTTTTATATAACGGTAGCGTGTTTAATCAGTTTATGTAAAAGTCCCCTGATGGAATTGTGTTGGGAATTCAGTAGCATCTGAGAGTTTATAAAAAGTGTTGAATATTGTTTGTACAAAAAAAAAAAGTTATAGTATCTAGAATTTCATTTATTAAGTGACAGTTTCTGCACTGTTTGCCTCATCTGGCACTAACCGGGCTATATTTATTGAATAAACAATCAATTCTGCATCTTGTTCTAGTCTCCTAGTCTGTAATCTGGCCACTGTAGCACAGAAGTCAGTGTTGGCAAAATGAGATGGGGAGTGCACTCCATCAGGGCAGGATGGTGAACTTGTGACCACCCAGTGTTCTACTCCAGCTCCCATCTGTGATTATTGGCCCTGCAGTCAGGGGCTGATGAAAGTAGGTTCCCCATCCCAGCATTAGCTGATGTGGAGCAGCTACCATTCACTTGGGGGTTGCTTGGGAATTTGTTGGAGAATGTGCAGCAGCAGTGCCTTCCTCGTTGGTTATGCCAATTTACAGCTATGGTTTCTATCTTATATACAGATAACTGAATAGTGCTAACTGGGAAGGAAGGAGCCATGGCGTTAATTCAGGTGGCAGCCCAGAATAAGGCACATAATTACTGAGAACTTCTCTTAAGAAATGCTCCCCAAATGTAGCCAATTGCTCCTCGAATTCCCAAGTTGTAAAGCAGTTCGGGGGATTTGGGAAGAAGGCACTTGAAGGTTAAAATGTTTTCATTTTGTAAACCATAGTTTAGTGTTACAAGTTTCAATGAGCATCGGTCTCTGCATTCCCTCCTCCCCTCTCCTGCTTTGCCAGTTTCAGGTTAACCACAGTTTAGCACAAAATGTGGTTAAACTTAACTATGGTGTGTTAGAGCAAGCCAGCTTCAAGCCATGATCACTATGATCTGAAGATGGCTTGTTTTTCAAATAATAATAATAATAATTACCCATGGTTGTTCTGGGTTGGGACAACACAGCAAAATATTATTAAAATGGAAATGACAGTTTCTGAACTTCTCAGCAGTGCTGGAAGGTGGCTGGGAGAGCACACAAGCCCCATGTTTGTTGAGGCTCATGCTTGTAATGCTAAAACATGGTTTAGCAGTGTGTCCAAACGAGGCGTTTGACTTGCTGTTAAAGCTATAGATCATTAAAACACTAAAAATCAGATGAGAAATAACGTGCAGTTGATGTCAGGAAATGGATGGCCCTGAAACGCTGAGATGTGATCTCAAGGAAGGAATCCTATGTGCATTTACTTGAGAGAAAGTCATACTGAAATCAGACTTTCTTCTAAGCAGACCTTTGTAGGAGCTTGCTGTAAATGGAATTCGTCTGTTTCTTCCACTGAAAGCATAATTTGAAGATTGTTTCTTTTTCATGGCACAGATTTGAACTATAAGGTACATCTTGATATAGTTCATCTTCATTCTTATCCTACGTTGTGCAAAAGATTTTGCATAGTCAATATTGAATGTCATACATGTATTTACCCAATTATTTTTGAATGTTGCACAAACGCTTCAGCACTTTCTACCTGCAAGAAAATTTATCCTCCCATTTGGCAATGTGTTCTGCCTACCCACCTTAACCCCATCATTATCTGTGAATGAAATTCACATTATGCTGCAATTGATCCCTGAAGCTGTTACCAAATTCACATTGTAGAGAAAATAATTGTAGGACTAGGAGTGTGAAAATAGGTTGCCACTTTGTGGTTCCGTTCAGGATGTTTATTGTGTAAAATAAACTTTTGTCTTGTGTGTTAGTCGAACTTTAAAAGGGCTTAATAAATGGTTTTGTAACTTTGTCAGTCTGGGCTGCTTTCATTTTGTAAATATGCGAATAGTTTTGAATAAGCAAGTCTTTATACTTTTCTTGTAAGGTATCTAAAAAGGAAAGCGTTTTAAAGTGTCGTGTCCAAAAAGATGAGCGTGGTCAGATAAGCAACAATTAAGCTGCAACTCTGTATGCACTTAACCTGGGAATAAAGCCCACTGAACACAGTAGGATTTATTTCTGAGACGGTATAAGAATGAACTGTAGGGTTATATTTATTTTTTAGTAAATGTGCTAATTTCCATTTTCAGACAATAAGCTAATTCCCTTTTTGTTACAGTTAATTTATTCCTGATTTATCTCTTTTGTCTGTGTTAATGATTATTGGGGTGCCAAAAGCTGGTGTGTGCCCGCGACTTGCCATCAACTGAACCCTATAATTGAGTGTCAGATTGCATGCAAGCCTGCAATTCTCACATGCAAACTGCACACCTCATAACACTGGAAAGATGGGTGGGAATTAGTATATGGCAAGGGAGGAGGGAAGCAAGGCAAAGGGGGCAATTTTTTGTGTAGGCCAGCAAGACAGTTTTTTAAACCACACTCCGTGGAATGGACCTGAAGGTTTGATTAATGTACACCAAAATCTGTGGCACTGCTAAGGAAACGTATCATCCCTAGGAAATAGTCATATGAGCACTGTGTAGTCTAGTTGAGGTTTCTGTCCCTATTTATCAATGCTGCTATTTAAAACAAGGTGGGCTGGAGACATCCAGTGTCTTGTTAATAGCATTATTGCTAAGCCTGCACCTGTCCTGACCTTAATGTTATATTGGCACTAGGATTAAAAATGACAAAGGTCAGGGATGAAGCGTACAGTGTCTGTGAGTATCAAGTGGCTGAACTGGCAGAAATGAATGGAAAGATGTTTGCTTCCTCTACCACTACGGTCAGTAAGATCAGCATTGTTTTTTAATACTGCGTGGTTCTTCAGGTATTAACGATCTGTGCGAAAGTCTGCTGTTCATATCAGTAGTGTAATGTGAAGTGATCACGCACTGAATTTTCACCAGCAGTAAAGGGCAGGAAGCATTCACTTCAATCTGAACTACTGTCACAGAGAAGAGAAAGAGTTTGTATGTTGTGCCTCTCAACTTAAAAATGCCCCAAAGTGACTTTAAATGGCTCAACACTTGATTTGGCAATAACATAAAGAACTGAAACTCACCATATATATCCAACAGGTTCCAGGAAGCAAACTACATGCAACAATAAATCATCTTGTCATTTTGTTGTGAAATACCAAAATGGAAAGCAAAACTTGAGGAGGTGTGAAATTTGGTTTGTTGTACATTACATCATAGCAGTGCTTTTTTCCCTTAAAAAATGTGTTTAGGGGTACTCTCATTTTCCTACTCATATTGAAATACTGCCCCTCAATGAGGCCAAACTTAGATTCACAAAATATTTAGGGGTATGCGTACCCCTGCATCCCCCCAGGAAAAAGCACTGTATCGTAGTAAATTGGGTAATGTGCTCACTTCATTGATTTTTTTAAAAAAAACCAGGAGCCAGGAGCGAGCTCAGCTGGAAATTGGTGTGTGTTTTCCAAGAGAAGGTGAGAATGCAACTTGGTAGTACTTTCCACAACGTTTGGGTTATCTTTTAGCTATTTACAAATAAACCACTCATTGGGTAATTGTGTGATAGGTGAAAAGATCTGGACATCAGATCAGTCACTTGGGTGCTAACCATTCCTTCAGTTGAACTTTCTGGGAAGACTTGTGTTCCTGTGTATGTGGGGTGTATGTGCTGGTAATGTGGGGTGGCCGCATTTGGTGGAGAGTAGGTTGGTTGAGGCCACCCCATAAGTATAATGGCTGAAGAGGTCTGAACCCCATTTTTGCCCAGCTAAGTCCAGTGCTATAACCCCAACGGCACTTTACATTTTAAGCTGCATGAAACCAGCTTAAATAGTCATGGTTATCACCAAAGAACATTGGGAACTGACTAGTTAAGGGTGATGGGAGTTGTTAGGAGACCCCTGTTCCCCTCCCAGAACTGCAGTTCCCAGAGTGGTTTAAGAATTCATCTGCCAGGGAACTCTGGGATTTGTAGCTATGTAAGAGAAATCGGGGTCTCCCAACACCCAACACTCCCAACAAACCACAGTTCCCAGCATTCTTTGAGGGAAGCCATAGCAGTTTGAAGTGGTGTGGTATTTGCTTTAAATGTATAGGGCAGATGGGGCCTATGTCTCATTTGCTCTACTCTTTGATACGGAAATGTGATCCAGCCAAAATTTAGCACTTATTAAGTCTTGCAGATTTAAGCACAAGTTGAAATCTTTCCCTTTGGAATCCACGAGTCTTTGAATTTCCTGTCTTAGGGTAAGAATGAGCCGAACACATGAAAGAGATGAGCCTTGCCATCTAGGACATGCTCAGACCTGATAGACGTAAACTTGGGTACTGCAAAGGAAAAAAACCAGTTTCCCCACAGAGGCTTTGAAGGAAAGGAAAGAGATTTGGGTTCATACTCAGTCACAGGTGTGTCTTAACTCTGTAGAAGCAGAGGAGGGCAGAGGACAGTTGAATTAGGATTGGGTGTGCTCTACTTCCACTCTTGGCAGAGGGCACAGAGGGCACCTGTCTTGTGCAACTGGAGTTCAGTCTGCATTACTGGAAAGGTGTTAATCATCATGTTGGGAGGAAATACCTTTGCCGTGTGAGAAATCATTCCTATAACCCCTACTCAGCTGAAGTGAAAGAGTTATCAGATTAGCAATGATTATTTCATATTCGGTCCTCTATCTGAAACAGTGATGTTACTTGTCTGGATTTGCATTTTCCTTGGCTCACAGACGATACACAAGGTGCGCTATGGTCAATGTCTTATGGTAGGCAATGCAGACGTGACTCTAGTCTCCTTCTGCATGATAGAGGATGCTCAAATGTGTTCACTCTGGTTTAAAACTAAAATAAGGGAAAGAAGATAAACATATCCTTCAACAATGAAGGGGTTCCCCCCCCAACACCCTTCCTCCTAAAAAATTATGTTTTTAAAACAGTGATGCAAATATCTGGAGAACCCCTATTGGGAAAGAAAGCGATACTTTCCGTTTTGTGTTTTCTGTATCTAAAATGCAGCAATCTCCCCTCATGCCTGAATGAATGTTTTCATTTTTTCCTAGGAAAGCAAGTACTTGTTTACTGAAATACTCCTCTTACTCCAGACCTTTTGTGCAGCTTGAATTTGGAGCCTCTTTGTGAAAAGCACTGGCATTGCTTCAGTTAGGATGATAAGAACCAAGGAAGTAACTGTAACCATCAGACAGGCGAGGGTAAGGCTATCGATAGCTAACAGCCTCCGCGGCTCTTTTTCTACCTCCACTGTCAGAGGCAATGCTAGTTGTTGGGAATTGTTAAGTGCAGGGAGGACTATTACACTTGGATTCTGCTTGCGTGCTTCCCTGTTGCATCATACCACCGTGAGAAAAACATGTCAGACTCGATGGGCCTGTGGCCTGATTCAGCAGGACTCCTATGCAGCGGTGGAGCAAGCCGATCGAGCGACTTGGGCAGCCTGTGTGCCCTGCGCCCAGGGGCAGGGCCAGCTGCCTGTGGGGCAGGGCCAGCTGGGGCAGGGCACTCCACAGGGCCTCTGAGGAGTCTGCCTGCCTCCTCCCCCTCAACTGCCCTACAGCTGAGGGGGAGGCGGCGGGCAGACCATTTGGGGCAGAGCATAGCCTGCAGGCACCCAAGCCGCCGCGTCACTCCCAGGAGAGACGTGTGGCTTGGGCACGCTGCAAGCCCCACAGTGAGTGCCGCCCAACATTCTGTCTCCCCCCTCAGTGGTGACACCTGGGGCTGCCCACCCCTACTGCCCGCCCCTTCCTCTGCCCCTGCTCTTATGTGAGGGGATTTTGGCAGGTGCCACTTGCCATGTTTGGAAGGTGAAAGCCAACTCTCTGAAAGACTGTTTCCCTGCAGACCCTTTCAGGTGTTCAGATAAACAGAAGGAACCCTCTTGGCAGTTCCACTGCCCTTGGAAGTTCAGGTGATGCCATTATGGGAGAGCTGTCTCCCCACAGAGATACCTCTGACACCTTCGTTGTACAGTTTTTTATCAGGTGCTAAAGACACCTGATAGGTGTTTATCTTTCGGGCCTGCCCTGTTCTGACTGTTAACTATTTTTGTATTGTGGCCACCTACCAGCTCATAGTGAATTGCGTTTAAGAACTCCAGTTAACAACAACAACAATCTATAATTATGCTTGCTAAAATGCCTTCTGTAACAATTAAGGCAAATGCGTCCTGACAAGCTTTGTTTTTGGTTATTCTAGGTGCGATAGTCTAATAAATCTCACTAGTTTCCTAAATGGAATAAGAAACCCTGAATCATCCAGCACCACCTTGTGTTAAAATGGGATGCCTTGCACCTGACTAAAATAATGTAAGAGTAGCAGAGATTTCTTCTATTTCTTCTTTATTATTAAGCGTGCTACAAACACACACACAAACTAAATCTGTCTTCCACTCCTGTAGTTCCGAAAGGTTTCTAGCACCGTTGAAGGACTGTGCTGTCTTCTGGTCTGTTCGTATGTCTCGTGCTGCGTACCAGGCACGGCTCCAGCTATTGATGGAAAATCCTGTTAGGGTTTTCCTTATTAAAGCCATATGCTTCTTTCTTCACTGTGCAGCTAAGTGGCTAGCTAGTATTAGGATCCCTTCCCCTTCCTTGCAGACTGTAATTTCCAGTTAATTGCAGTGTAGCATTTGCCTTCTTGTTTTTCCAAAGTTTCCATCTGAAAGTGAAGTGGTTAATAGAGTAGTAATTTGCATCAGACTTTGCTAAGATGAAAATGAGAACAGAGGCAGGACTGGTGCTGAGAATCATAGCATTTCGAAGATAGGGCAGCTTTCCCTGTGTGGATTTTAATACACATCTCAAGTTTCGTGGCTTTTATTTATTTAAAAACACCCACAATTACTGGAAACATCCTTTTGAAATGAAAATCCTTCCCAGAGCACAAAATGCAGGAATGAGTGCTGGCTTGTTGCACACTTGGTACCATTTAAGCTCATCCACTGGCCGCTCGTTATTTTTGCATTAGTATTATTTTACTGATTGCTCTTTTTAATAAACCATCGTTTAGCATTATATGCAAATCATGCCATGCTACAAGGCTGTGTTCATCTGTGTATAAATTCAGGGCTATAGAAAGGGAGCTCTGGTCTGTATTTACTATAAAAGAGAATTTTCCTAAGAGACAGAAGGGAACATGAAAGGGAGCAAATCATTTTGGAGATTGGAAGTCGGAATGTTCCAGTCTATCCAGGGGGTGGTCACAAGCTGCTTCTTTCTGGCCCATTGAATTCAAAGTTGTTTTTCTTTGTGGGTCTGAAGCACTTTGAGACATTAGCCACATTCCTGAATGCCACGGAACCATAGCGATAAATTTTCAGTTATCTGCGTCAATGTTTAATGCGATTTGCAAACTGGGCTTGTTTTTGTTTTGTTTTGCATTGCTGTAAGAATGACAAATTGGGGTCCCACTGTTTCCTAGCCGAAAACTGAGATGATGAGAGGAGGGTGGGTGGATTTGTTTTCTTGGTTTAACATCCTCAAGTATCTTGGGAGGATTTCTGGACGACTTACAGCCACAGGACGAAAGGGGACCCTCCTGTTCTCAGCTGTTTCATTTTCAGATTTTCCTTGAAGAGGAAAATCTCAAAACAGCCCAGACTGCAAAAAATACTAGCACAAGCTGACATATGTTTCATTTCCCTGCAGTTAGCAAATATGAAAAAGGAAGTGTGTGCTACTTGCTTTGTATAGTTCCTCAGCAATCAATATAGTTTTTGCCTCCTTCTGGAAAAAAATTAATGCGGTTGGGATTTCAAGCCAGGAGCAAGCCTAGAGGTTCTTGAATATGCTCTGCCACTTTCCAACTTGTTTGAGTTTCTACCAATCTGGAATTCTGCCTCCTGCAGCTTTTGTACATGGGCTTTGACTTGAGAGGCTCAGGATACAAGCGTACAAATGTTACCCTTTGCAACATTATAATATGATGCAGCACAATCTGTGCAGGTTATTTTATTTTATTTTTTACCTTAAAGCGTTTTTAGTCACACTTCAGCAGTAATCATCCCCTCAGTTTCTTTTTGCTTTAGTTTTTTTAAAATAAAAAATATGTGATGTCTCCCTCATCTCTCTGGCGCTCTTCTCACTCACCAATTAGCTCTTGTGCTGCTCTTTGCAGTGTTGACTATATATATGTGTGTGTGCGTGTGCGCGCGCGCAGTTGCATTAGATTTAATTGACAGCATCTCCAGTTAAAAGATCTTGGGTACAAGAGGAATACCTGCTGAGCCTCTGACAGTCAGAGTAGACAGAGTAGGACCAAATGGTTCAGATTCACCTAAAGCAGCTTAATATGTTCAACACAACAGATTTCAAAAGCAAACTTTGCAAATTCAAGACGAGAGCTTTGAATTATAAAACGTTGCTGAATTTTAGTAAAGGTAAAGGGATCCCTGACCATTAATTAGGTGCAGTTGTGGCTGATTCTGGGGTTGCGGTGCTCATCTTGCTTTATTGGCTGAGGGAGCCGGCGTACAGCTTCCGGGTCATGTGGCCAGCATGACTAAGCCACTTCTGGCGAACCAGAGCAGCGCACAGAAATGCCATTTACCTTCCCGCTGGGAAGGTCTACTTGCACTTTGACGTGTTTTCGAACTGCTAGGTTGGCAGGAGCAGGGACCGAGCAACGTGAGCTCACCCCGTCGCGGGGATTCGAAGCACCGACCTTCTGATCAGCAAGTCCTAGGCTCTGTGGTTTAACCCACAGCGCCACCCGCGTCCCACTGAATTTTAAATGTGTGCAAAAATTACTTTCTGCTCTACTGTCATCATATTGTGGCTGCTGTACACCATTCAGTCTGAATCTCTAACCATGGCCCCAAAAGTCATTGTTTCCTATTTATGGAGACAAAATAGACCCACCAAAATTTCTGTGCTGCCTGTTACGCTTAATTTGGTTAGCATTCTTTTCTTGATCCAGCAAGGGATATCTGCACATATAGGGGAATGTGTTCAGGTCCGATGCATGTCATTATGTTGGTTTAGTTTCTGTTGGATGATAATCTTGATAACAGACTGGAAAGAACATCCTCAACTCAGGGTTGGTGTTCATATATACCACAAAATACAACTGGATCAAGACCAGCTTGTTTAATGGAACTGTTGTGGCCAGATAGGAACCAGGCATCTCTCTGTTAATCTCTTCAACCATAAAATTACAGGGGAGGGCTGGAAAACAGCTGACATTTTGTAATGAAAGGTTAGCACTGGATCTCCTATATAAAGGACAGCTATGGGAGAGGTGGCATTTGCTTGCTGGGGACTGCCAGAAATTAATCTTTGACATCCATGAGGGATTGAATCTCAAAGGAGAAAGATAGTAGTGGGTTAAAGCACTTTATTTAAAGCCTGGAATGATGTTGCATGGATTTTTCCACCATCAAACCATAGAACAAACTACTTTTGGCCCAACCACTAGGCTGGTACAATCCACCAAAAGTCCCATTGAAAGCAGCAGATCAACAAACCTTATTCCATTTCCACAGAACTTAGTTACTGCTAAATTGGGCTGGTTTGTGCCTCTTGTCTCTAGGGATCTAACACACCTGTTTTTTTTGCTATGTAGATTTCCAACATGTACAGACATCAGTCTGGTTTTAAGAGAGCCCAAAGCCTAGCCATTAAGTGTGCTTTCAGAGTGTAATTATGACTGTTGCAGAGTTCCAATTGAAAGGCGTAATTTTGAGCTCTTCCTGCAGTAGAATCACCTCTCTCCTCCAGTAAGGAAACAAACAAAAAATAGCAGCAGTTTGTATACACAGAGGGCAGAGGGGGGTGGGGGGAGAAGGAAAATTAGAAGGATGATCTGAAAAACCTCATTGAAACACCCCAAGTCAACATTTCACAGTGCTGGAGATCCAATGTGGGTTTGTTTCTTGCCCCAGCTGAATGTCTTCCAGATGTTTTGGAGTATAACTTCCATAAGCTCCAAGCAGTAGACCAAAACATCTGGAGACCACTCAGCTGGGAAACACTGGCCTAAATCATTGAACTGACTTAACTTTGGTCATGTGTTTATAAGCTCATTTTGCATAGCTTAGCTTGGGTGTGTTCAGAGTCAAGTGTTCTGTGTGTAAACAGCAAAGTCGCAAGAACCTGATCCTACATGCATTGGCCGAGGCCAAATTCCATTCCCTTTAATCAGAGAATAATGGCAAAGGAGAATATCTGGGCAAGGAAGGTCATGCTGCAAGATGGGAAGAGGATGGCTTTCCTTTGTTAAGCTAAGTGCTTACTGATGGTGAGGAATTGATTGCTTCCTCAGTAGGATATGGTGGCAAGGAGATGAATGAGAAATCTACTTGCGGCTGAGATCTGAGACTGAAATCTTGTGTGCCTGTGTGAAAGAGAGAGAAAAATGGAGGGAGCTGGCTGTGTGATTGTTGGGGTGAGAGACAAGACGTTCATTTTTTAGATGGAGTTGGTTCTGCTGAAGCATCTTTGAGGTTCAGGTGCTCTGTGGGACCCTCATGCAGGATTAGTGATTGCGCTGCCTGCCTTAGGAGTCTGCTTGCTCCCAATAGGCTCTGCTTGTTTATTTGTAAACAACCGATTTAGGAAGCTACCAACGCGCTCTATCATCCAAGAGAAAAGAAACCCTGCAATGCTGCTCCTAAACACCTCATATTTGGGGAAGTGGGAATAAATACCAGCGCTACAGTATGATGCAACGTGATTTAAATTGCAGAGGGAAGACAAACCTGAATGGCTCAGTTGGTTTGAGCGTAGTGCTGATAACGCCAAGGTTGCAGGTTTGATCCCCATAAGGGACAGCTGCATATTTGTGCATTGTAGGGGGTTGGACTAGATCGGGCTTCCTCAACCTCGGCCCTCCAGAGGCTTTGAGACTACAATTCCCAGCATCCCTGACCACTGGTCCTGTTAGTTGATCATGGGAGTTGTAGGCCAAAAACATCTGGAGAGCCGAGGTTAAGGAAGCCAAGACTAGATGATCCTCAGGTTCCCTCCCAACTCTACAATTCTCTGATTCTATGAAATGTGAACACAGGGGGTCTCTAGTCAATTAGTGAATACATATTTTTAACCTCTGTATTATGGCCCCACAAGCCTCCATTCAAAGTCAGTAGCATAACAGAAGGGAGGGGAATAATTTTGCCGACCGAAAAGGGTTTTTATCCATATTGTCCTGTCCCTCTGAAGAACAACAGTAGCAATTATATGTATGCTGCAGCTCTGTGAAGAGGGAATCCATAGGCTCAACTTACATACTTAACCCTGTTTATGGTCCTCTTCTTTCTCTGGCTAAGTGCAGGTGAAGATTGTAGGATCAAATGTTAGCAATGCAGCCACAGCGCTGCAAGGTTCTATTAACATGCACTTTATCCTGTGCCACGTTATGGCTTCAATTGGGAGATGCTATCCTGCGCTGTTCATGGGCTGGGAACAGAGTGCAGGAAACAGAAGACCACAGACGCAGTGATTGTAAGAAGTGCAAAGCACCATGCAGGTAAGACCTCAACCTAGCACCTCAATTTGTTTACAGTGTCCTGGGACCATAAAGTCCTGTTGGCAACCCATAACTCAGAGCAGGGGTCGCCAACATGATGCCCGTTGGTGTACATGCACCTACAGAGGCATTCACTGTCACTCACCTTGCCTCTTCTAGTTAAATTAGACTGAAAGAAGCATTCTGCTGTAGCCAATAGGTTGTGGTGTGTGAGAGACTGCATGTGTGTTGTGTTCACAAATGCGCCTCTGGCCCCAAAAGTTTGGCACCCCCAGAGCAAAAGCAAGAACTGTTGTTTTGCTCCTCTGAAAGTTGCCATATATTTGCATCTGTAAACAAGCACAAGCAAATTTTATGCAAAGTTGTGTCATGGACTGTGCCTTGAGTCTTTTAAATACTTAGCATGCAGCTGTAGTCTGCAGAACGAGATCTCCTTTGTTAAACTTCCCAAGTCTAACAGGTATCATAGCCTAACCGGGATTTTTGTTGAGGTTAATAGGATTTGTCATGGGATTTTAAGTGAAATTCTGTGCTCAGTTACACTCATGTAAACTAAAACTAATTCCATGGGATTATATTGGGCTTATTTCAGTGTGCAGCCCTGAGCTCTCTCACACATACTAGCACCACTGCAGCTCTCCTCATTTTTGACCAAGTGGCAGCTTCTCTCTGGCTTGATGCCCAAATTTCACAAAATGGCTCTGGTGGAATACAAGTGATTTCATCAGTCCTTTGCATACTTTAACAAACGTACTCTCTGCCCCAATGGTGGTCTAGCAATAGTCTACATACCATGCTATTTTTTAAACAGATCACTGCAGAGATTATTTTAAACACGCTCTAATCCATTCTGTATTCTCCTCTCATTGTGCACAGAGATTTATGGATGTAACTTCCTGCACATCTGGATTATGACAGACCTCACAGTTGTTCCCTGCACCCACCCCTTACAGCAAAAACACCAATGCCTTCTACAATTTCTGCCCCTGGAAAGTGCCGTGCTCTTAAAACAGAGAAATAGTGTAGAATTAGGGAAGGCAGCAAAGATGGAGAGGATCTAACAAATATGAACAAGTGTTTCCTTTGATGCAAGAGGAGTCCTGCATTCACTGAAAATGATCATGTTAGTGTGTGTGTGGCCTCCAGAATGTCAGTATTTTGCAGAAGGGACCAAAGCACTAGCCTGAAATTTAGGCTTGCACAGTTGAAATGGATTTAAGTGCTCTTTTGCCCTGGCACATCAAAACCATTTTTCTTTTTAAAAGGGGGACTTTTGCAGTTGGGAAAGTGACAGGAAAATACATTCAAAAGTGTAGGATGAACAAATGGGACGCTGTGTAAACAGCTCCCAAGCAGATCAGGATGAGGGCTAATTGTCATATAACTACCCCATGAGCAAATGAGAATTAATGATCACTGAAGACAGGACACAACACCATGTAAGCTTTTTTTCAAGCAAATCAAATTAACAGGAGGAACCCAGAGAGAAGAAACACAAGTAGTGAAGACAAATGCCACAGTCCTACAGTTATATGCCTGGTGCTTCCTTATTCCCTTTATTCCAAACAATTCTGTAGTATGACACCAGAGAAAGTTGCATTACAGGTTTCTCCTGTAACTATGTTTTTAGGAGAAATAGAATGGCACAAGGAAATGCTTCAGTGCTTATTCTACACTTGCAGTACAGTTCTATGCACGTCTTCTCAGAAGTCCCATTTAATCCAATGGGCTGTACTCCAAGTAATTGTGTCTAGGATTGCAGTCTTCAGTATGCCTCTGCTGGATTGTGTCCAAATGCTCCATATAAATGAATCGCCCATATGATTCAATGTGCAGATGAAGATCCTCTCACTCATCTCTGTGCAAACTTCTCAGCTTGATTCTACGTAGGGATGTAAGTTTTCAAATTTCCCTAAAATTGACTGAGCTCTGATTTAGCAGGTGTTGGTGACACGCAATTTTGTTTTTAATTTACTTCCTTATTTATATCCACCCTCCTTTAAAAAAAACAAAAAACGGGGGAGCAATCCTATGCACAAGAAGCCAGTGTTAAGTTTAGCCACCATAAAGCCACACCAGATCATAAACCCCCTTCTGCATCTGAGCTACTGCTGCTGCTCTGCCTGAGCCAGACAGAGGGAAAACAAGCCTTAAATAATGTTCTAATGCAGGTTTGCCAGGTTGCATGACTGAGCTGGGCTTAGGATCCAGACTAAGTTCTGTCTCTCTGGTCCTGCCCTCACCACATTCCTCGAACACCCCTTTTGGGTAATTTGCACTGGCCAGCTTTGGCTCAGCCAGGATGTGCAAGTTACAATGGCATCTCTTTGGCTAAGCCAGGGTTGGGAACTTAATGCCAACCAAGACAGAGATCTCCTGCACCCTAAGGTGCTTAGCCCAGTCGATTTTACCACAGGATTGCACCCCCCCTCCTGTTATGAGATTGAAAACACTGTAATCTGTAAGTTTCCTGGAGGTTGTCGCTTGCAAACACTTAATTACAACTGCCACCAGTTAATTGTATGAAAACAACCTGTTTTTTGTTTTTTTTAAAAGAAATGGATAGTTTAGCAAAGGGATTCCCCACCCACCTCATATTGCCCTTTTGTGTTTGATCTTAATGTTCTTTTTAATTTATGCCTACCCTGCTGTTTTAAAGTCACCCAGTTTGATGACATCTTGTGGTGCTGAGCTCCAGAGATAAACAATGTGCTGTGTGAAGATGTACTTTCTTTTGTCTTTCCTGACAACATTCAGCTTCAGTAACTGATAAATTACTCAACGAAAAGATGGGTGGTGGTGGTGGGAACCCCTATCTGAGGTCAAAAAGTGAAGGGGGGAGGGGAGAACTGTTGTTTGACATATTTTTATCAGGCATTATGCAACATACAGAAAACTAGGTTTTGATATCTTGGGTTCATATTACTCAGTTTATAGCCAGAGGAGTGGCTTGAAGGAGCTCTGGGTCAGCTTTTAAGAAGTGCTTAAGACTTCCTGTGCAAATAAACACAAATGCAAGAGACCTACCTTGGTGTAAGTCTGCCCTCTGCAGTTTTGAATAGGAATACTATGCTTACTTTAACTACACGGACAAGCAATCCTCCTTTTTGTGATCTGAGAACATTAAAAAAACAACCTTCTAAGACATTAAAATAGTGGACTGGAATGTAGAATCTAGTATGTGTGCTTTTAGCCAGATGAAAGGCAGAATGGGCTGTTACATACTAGAAGAACCAAAGTACAGTGGTACCTCAGGTTAAGAACTTAATTCGTTCTGGAGGTCCCTTCTTAACCTGAAACTGTTCTTAACCTGAGGTACCACTTTAGCTAATGGGGCCTCCCACTGCCGCTGTGTGATTTCTGTTCTCATCCTGAAGCAAAGTTCCTAACCCAAGGTACTATTTCTGGATTAGTGGAGTCTGTAACCTGAAGCGTCTGTAACGCGAGGTACCACTGTAGACATAACAGGGGGAATTTTTACTTCTGAAGGAGGGGTGCAGAACTTTTTTGCCCCACTGAGACAGCTTTTTATCTTCCCTCCTGCAAGCAGTTGTAGATGTGACCTTTATAAGCTCCTCAGACCAAACACCCATCCTCTTGTACTCTGTAAAAGTACCAGACTTGCAGATGGCATTAAAATTATAAAAAACACTCTAAGGTTCCCATTTTGAATAGGACTTTCTTATACATTTTCCGTACGTTGGAAACTCCCCTGTGATCTTCAGGTGAAAGGTGGTATAGAAATTTAATAAATAAAAATAATAAATAAAAGTCAGGAGTGGACACAGACCAATGTTGCTAGCAATGTGTTAGATCAATTTCTAAGTGTGATCGGTGTCTCTTAGTATGAATGTTGATTTGAAGCATCCAGCAAACCAACTTGTACAGGTCAAAGCCGGGTTGACCAAAAGCTAAAGTGCGCTGGGAAAAACATGGAAAAGGATGATATTTTTATGAATCATACTGGGGCTAGTTCATATACTTGGCCTGCTGGCAATTGGATGCTCTTACACCTGAATAGTCGCTGGAAGGTTTTGCAATCCCATTCATGGAGTTGTTTTCATGGCAAACAGTTCAGGTATCTCATTTGCCATGAGCGAAGGGTTCATGTAAATAAGCCCCCCTTTCAGCAACTCTGAGGGGGGAAAGAATCCTATTTGGCTTCAAACATGGCATTGTGAAGCCCTCCCTTCAGACTGCCTATGTAGGTCAACTGCTTTCCCAACAGATGGCTCAGAACCAAATAATCAACTCTGTCCATGCCCACTTAGCCCCTAAATCCTGCAGGTTTCAGAGACCTGAGCTGCCAACATTATCAAGAGAATGAAAACTACAGGACTGCAGGGGATAATACTGTGCTTTGCATTTATAGCGTGTGTTTTAATTTAAAAAACAAACAAACAAAACATCAAGTACAACTTCCATTATCAGATAGTTATACAGGTAGGAAAGAATAATACGTCAGTGACCCACACACAGCGTGTAACAGAAGATCAACCAGGTAAGTCAAATGAAAAGCAAGTAACATCCTACTCTGAATACCACCCCTCCCAGATTCAGTTCTCAAAGTGCATTAGCTTTGCTTTCTTTTATGTTCTTGCTCATTTGTTATGACACTCAACATTTTTGTATTCTTACGAAGGGTTTCAGCTAATGGTTCTAATGAAGGAACCAATAACAAAGGAAAAAGGGGACATCCCTGTTCAGTTTCCCTATGTGTTTTAAAACTCCGTCAATCACATCAGTTGACGTGGACTCTTGTCATTATTGGACAATATAGAACTCTGATTACCTGTGTAGAATATTTACCAAAATTTATTCTTTCCAAGACACAAAATGAAAAGGACCAATGAAGATGATCAAACACTTTATGGGCACCTAAACATATGATACTTAATGTCTTGTGCTGTGTAAAATGTGTAATATTTAAAATATTTCTGATATAGTCTGCAATATTTTAAATTGCCAATTACTGTTTCTATTTCATCTACAATCCAAGTCCGGATAAGATCCTTTTCTTTAATCCCCCCCCCCCGAGTTGAAGTCTTGTTTAAGAAGTCAAATTGCTATACTTGTTTGTAACACACTGAGGCACAGGTCAACAGTGTATATAGCATCTTTTAGGCTTTTGAAGTTCTTCAAGCACAATAGTTCAGTAATTCCAACAGTAACCTGATAAGACTGGTCTGTGCTGTTCTCCACATACTGCAGATGGTGTGCGTGTAGGACCAGTGCTTTGTCTAAGGTCACCTAGTGAATTTGTATCTGAGGAATCTCCTGGCTTACACTGCACAGAACTAGCTCTTAAAGATGATAGAATCTAGTGGTGTTTGCTGTGTCAACCACTGTCTAAGTCAGGGATGCCCTCTGGATGTTGTTGGACTACAACTCCCAACTTTCTTGACTGTGGGCTAGGCTGATGGGAGTTGGGAGTCCAACATTTGGACTCCTCATTCCTGGTCTAAAAACACCTTAGGTCCAGCCAGCTATATCTGGCTAGGATCAGTCACACCAAACCCTGCCTCCCATCAGTAACCAATATTTATAGTCACTCCCAACCCCATCTCTCAATAATAATGATAATAATAATAATAATAATAATAATAATAATAATAATAATAATAATCAGTATTTATATAGTGCTGTTTACTAATTATTCAGTGGGTTTCACACTCCTTATTTCATAAATACCAAACTATGCATGTATTTAACATTTCAGGCATGTGTTAGCTATCAAGACACCATGGGGGCCAAAAAGAACAAATACAACAGGCAATTAATATATGAAATTTAACCAACTAACTCAGATATGCCAAGAATACAACTTTTAATGACTCTAGCATTACAGAGAAATTAGATGGAACGATTTCTGCCTTGTGGACTTTTAGACTCCATATTTTGGTTTAAAAGAAAGTATATCCAAGTTATTTATACTCTGATTCTAAACAGATTACATGGTCTAAAAGAAATTCCTTGCATAGGATGATGTGTTTTGAGATCATATGAGCAACAATTTTTTTTCCAAATGTGCTATTGTTTCCCACATTCTGAGTACTACTCACTTGCTACAATTGTTTATGCTTCAATGCGCTTTTAAACTTTCAGTGCTACAGAAAAAAACTCTTGGAATAGTGCTACACGTGTTGGTTGAGAAAATAATTCAGGATCAGCTAAATCATACAACTCAAAATCATACAACCCTGCTAAGTCATCCTCTGAGCAGACCCACTGAAATCAAGGGAATTCAGTTATGCAAGTCCAGTTCATTTCAATATGTCCACTCTGGGTCTGACTAACACTGGGCATCACCCATCGGCTCAATTCTTTTTTTAAGATGGAAATGGGGATGCAAGAGTTCTGAACCGCTCTGATTATATTTGGTATTCCGATACAAAGATTAAAATATGGAATGTGGATGCACTGACAGTCTCAAAAGACAACTGAAATAGACATCTAACAACAGTTTTCTGATAACTTAAAACTTGCAGAGTGCCAGTGAAGGTGGAATAATCCTACACCTAATAGGACGTTTACCCTTGTCCCCCGCAAAGAAATACACTGATTTTGAATATCTTTCCAAAAAAATTGTTTAGGCTCCGTCGCAATATCATTTACAGGAACAGCTTTGAGTGGCTCAATCCAATGCATTCTACTCAGAAGTAAGTCCTACTGAATTCAGTGGGACTTCGTTCCAAGTGAGTGTGCACAGGATTGCAGACTTAAGGGAGCAGAAAGAGCTCCACCCTAGCTCAACTCTAGTTATGTTTACTTAGAAGCAAGTACCACCATGTCCAGTGGGGCTGATTCCTGGGATGACGTGCATGAAGACTGCAGCCTAAGAACCTGGCTCACAACTAGAAATGAGCTTATTAAAATGCTGGAGCTGTCGTGTCATTTTTCTTCCCATTGCTGGACTGTTCAAGCTATTTGCTCTTGCTCTGAAAGCAAGCTTCAGCATCTTGCTAAAACAACTCCGAAATGACATTAATTTGAAGACTGGCTCCCTACATACACATCTGCAGGTAAAAAGCCAAAGCCAAAATATCCCACATGCATATTCAAAAAGTGTTCTAACCCAGGTATTAGCTTAGACAGATTTCTCTTTCTTTTCAGGTGTATCTCTCACTTCTACATTTGTGGGATGCCTTCTAGGACCCAGACCTTGTTTCCTTTCAGCTTCACTTCCTGCTACACTGGAAGTACTCAACAGTTCTGCCAGCCTGGTCCTCTAGGCCGAGGAAGGTATCCAGCTTACTATGCCCCCCCAGTTCCATTAGTTCACAAGGGAATCGCAGACAAGGCAAAGTCCAGAGTTTGTATTTGGATTATCAAGATCTAAGTGTACATGGAACACACTCAATTCATCACTCGTGATGCCGGGCGATGAACAGATGGTCTTCATACAGAAATGAGCATGTGGGTGACAAAGACAACTTCATTCGACGTGTTTGCTGCAAACCCAGCGGAGCTGTCGATCTACAGTGAGGTCTGTTAATTCATCTATTGATCTCCAAGTGCACTGACAAGCATAGGCCCTCGATCCTTTCTTGGTTAGCATCTTCGTCCTCAACTTGCAGAATTCAGGCATGTTATTCCTACCAATCAAAAATATTCTATTTCAACAGCGTTCTTGTTTTATTATGCTTTTACGTTTGTTGGAAGCCGCCTGGACTGGCTGGGGCAACGCAGTCAGATGGATGGGATAACAACAACAACAACAACAAAAAAAACCAACTCCCTCAGAACCACACAGCCAATCGTTGCCCAATTAGCCACAGAGTGGAACAAAGACAAAGGCACTCTACCCTTGTCACTGAAATGAAAGCCTTTGGGTCTTTCTGCTATAGGCTTTCCCCCAAATCTATGTACTGAAATATCCACATCTGCAATTCTGTAAAGTTGATATCAGAACATTTACGGACCACAGCATTTATATGATACCCCACTGCCATATAGTAAAGGGGTAAAGGGACCCCTGACCATTAGATCCAGTTGTGGCCAACTCTGGGGTTGTGGCGTTCATCCCGCTCTATAGGCCGAGGGAGCCAGTGTACAGCTTCTGGGTCATGTGGCCAGCATGACTAAGCTGCTTCTGGTGAACCAGAGCAGCGCACAGAAATGCCATTTACCTTCCCGCCACAGCGGTACATATTTATCTACTTGCACTTTGAGGTGCTTTCGAACTGCTAGGTTGGCAGGAACAGGGACCGAGCAATGGGAGCTCAACCCGTCACGGGGATTCGAACCGCCGACCTTCTGATCGGCAAGTCCTAGGCTCTGTGGTTTAACCCACAGCACCACCCGCATCTCTCCACTACCATATAGGTCACATCAAATATTCCTATCAATATTATCTGCAAAGCATACCTGAAAAAGAGGTAATCACATGACTGATCCCACTGAAAGTCATCGTATTGCAAAACGCGGAAGTCACATGCAGTACACCGCAGCTGATCACAGGTTCTGTCCAAAAAAGATTACAAACATTATAGATTAAGCACATGGAACAGTTCAATGAACTAATTTCTTAACTTATTAAACTTGTTCATATTATCCAATCTCATAATAGGTGCATTTCTTAAATCTTGACAGAAGTGTGAAAAAACTCACAATTTAATAAACAGCTGTTAAAAGGAAAGGAATACTCTGTTTCACATTTCCTATCCTAACACACCAGAACTAGACTAACCTTTAAACAGAATGGTTACACTCTAAGCTTTCAGTGCCACTGTTTAAAATTAACCTCCACTAAATAAAATCGATTCTTACCATTCAATAAGATAAAACCTCAGTTGATTAAAGGCTGCAACTCTGGTATTTACTAATTCAATTTTCACCCTTTTTTCTATGTATGGGTAAAAGCTTGGGTTCCTCCATTTTACAGGAATAAGTTAGCCTAGGAAAAATCCTTATGGCAACTGCCCTTTATGGCACATCACAGCTGATCTCTCACCACTTCCCTCCTCGCAAGAGGATCATGTCTGTGAAACTATGTGAACATATATCCAAGATCCTCCGTGTTTCTGATTCATATGCTTCTTTAACATGGGTAAGCATGATCTGTACACACGAATGCTAGTGGTATACAGAAATCTAAACAAACATGGGCTGAATCTTGCATGTGCTGGGGGCTTTTCTCACCTGCCTTGCCACTGGCTGATGCAGCAGAATAGTGAACTCAGACTGACTCCTTGTGGCTACCAGACCACAGGCTGAGATAACTGTGTGCAGCAGCTTGGGTGGGGGTGGAGAGGGTCACAGATGGTGCAAAAGCTCCCAGGTTCAGTCCCAGCCATCTCCAAGGAGGACTGAGAAATGCCTCTGCCTGAAACGTCAGAGGGTTGCTGCCAGTCCGTGTAGACAATACTATGCCAGATGGACCAACAGTCTGATTCAGCATAAAGCAGCAGCTTACAGTATGCTCCTTCCTAATATAGCAGTAAGAGAAACATGAAGGTCTCATAATGCAATTGCCAGTATTTATTTATTTTTAAATGCCTACCTCTGAGAAATATTTGTTCCTATACCATGTGGTGCGCTGCTTCCACCAAGATATACAGGGCAACATCTACAAGAAATAAATCAGAAAGCCTTGAAGTAGTTGTGAAGAAGAAGAAAACCCCACACCCCAAACCATTTGCCTGCAAAGTTTGCATCATTTGATTTCTCAGGTGTCATTACGCTAGTGAGCATGTGTACCTTTTCAACAAACCTTTTGTTTGTAGAACTATAAGGCAGGACAATTCAGAAGAAATGACAATATTATTATCTGCATGATATATGTATCTTGGGGGCAAAAAACCCAACTGTAAGAGAAATACTCCAGAACCTGCAGGGTTTCTACCAAACACAACAGGGGCTAGAAATCAAGCAATCATCATCATCAACATGGAGAATTAAGTTCTGAAAAGCTATTAAAATTCCCCCGCCCTCATTTCATGGCATATTCTATATCGTTAAAAGAAGAACTGATGCTACCATTTCTTCATAAACATCAACTGGTGCTCCCACATACTCACAAAACTGTCAGCATTAGGGAGACCAGAAGCTAAAGAGTAGAGCGTAGCTTGCCAAACACACATGCTGAAATTCCATCTTCCGCACAGCTATTAAAGATGTAGGAGCCCCGTTCTCTTTTGCATCTGGCTGCCCTAACCAGCAAGAATGCAACAAGCAATAACATTCTGTCCACTGAAGACATAGGGTTTGATCCATTCTATGCTAGTTACACTTAGGTCCCATTGAAATCAAAGTGAAAAGTTAGCAATGATTCAAATGAATCTGCCCTTTCTTCCTTGCTGTCCAGCACAGTGGTACCTCAGGTTAAGAACTTTATTTGTTCCAGAGGTCTGTTCTTAAACTGAAACTGTTCTTAACCTGATGTACCACTTTAGCTAATGGGGCCTCCCGCTGCCGCCGTGCTGCCGGAGCACGAATTCTGTTCTTATCCTGAAGCAAAGTTCTTAACCGGAGGTACTATTTCTGGGTTAGTGGAGTTTGTAACCTGAAGTGTCTGTAACCTGAAGCGTCTGTAACCCAGGGTACCACTGCAATTTGAAACTGCGTCCCAGGTAAGACTCTTCCTTCTAATCCACCCTCAAAATACACATACGCTATATGGATCTTTTGGCAGAACTTTCTCGTTCCCATGTTGAACATAGACAAATTTACTTCTGAGAAAACATACATAGCTTCTGACGAACAGTGATATCCTAGAAATAGCTATATGGAAGTACCCTTCCATGTGTTCGATGGTGTTTAGTCTCCGATAACCTGGCATTAGAGTGCAGCCTAAACCTATGCACACATAAATGAAATAGCCATACCATTCTTCCAATCTGCCCCTGCCTTCACTTCCACTGTTGTTTTGCTTATCCTGAACTTTAGATTGTAAGCTCTTTGGGGCAATGACCTACCCAAGGGTGCGATGCAAATAACTCAAGTCCCACTGATTTCAAGGAGAACAGCAAAAAGTAAATGCACTGAGTTCAACAGGACTTACTCTCAGGTAAGTGTGTACAGGCTTGCAGTCTTAGTGCAACTAAGTCACTCTTGCTCCAACCCATGCATTCTTTTGTTTACCGACTGTCAATACAGTTAAGTTCAAAGCATTTACTCACTCATGTGATTTTTACTTACCTCTTACCATGAGCTTGAACGGAGGTAGTTCTATTTTCAGATGCAGGGCTAGGTGACGTAGATTTATGTTTCTAATAAAGAGAGATAGAGATGGGGACCTCTTAACACAAACCAGAAGCACGGTAAAGTTTTCCTGCTTTTATTTCCAAATAACAAGGACCAGAAGTCTACTCGAAGAGGAGGAAGACAGAGGGTAGAAAAACAGCAAACAACACGAGGGCTTCACAAATGGTTCCCATTTCTGCAGTCAGCTGCAGCAAGGATACATGGGGAACCATACTGCTCCATCAGTCAGGCAGCATTTTCCTTCCTCCAGTACCCATTCTCTTAATGTGAACTTTGGGTTCTGGCCTGGAGTAAATGGCTCTGGCTGATGCATAGGACTAGAAATTCTAATCTGATGTGATAACTGAAGCACTGTTAGCTTTATTCCACATTAGGGAATCCAGAACACTTTTTCTCTGCTTCCTTGGCTTTCGTTCTACCCACCACCACCATGTGGCCCTGACTGATTACTCCTGAGGGAACCCCGTCCTTGACTGCGGGGGAAGGTTGTCTATTCTTACTCTAGACTTTCACCACTTTCCCTTTTCATCTGGCTTTCTTCTTCAAAGGTTCTGACTGACACTCCCCCCCCCAACTTTCCCTTTCCTCAGAGGTTGCTTTGTCTTGACCTACCACAAGATTTTTGGCATAGCTGTTTTCGTCGATGATATCTTTAATTATGTCATCTATGTCTTCTTCTTCACTAGCACCTTTTGTCAATACTTTGGAAAATCTGGAAAGAAATGGAAGAGGAGCATCCTTTGGTAAGTTTATTTAGAAGACGCTGGCCAGTATGGGGATAGCTGCTTCAGACACTTAAAACCCCAGTGGCAATTGTCACACGTGAAAATGACATGTTTTGTCTCCAAGTATCCGCAGTGTGCACAGTGGCCAAACACAGTTTCCCACAAAGGTGAGAGGAAGCAATGATTGTTCATCCATGATACTTGCTGCTTATGCAAGCCTGCCCAGATGCTTAGAAAGCTGAGGTAATTTTAAGCTGTTTTAGTATTTTAATTTTTGCATGTTTTAAAGCAGGGTTGTGATTTTTTTATATTTTATTTTACTGTTTTATCTTCTGTAAACCGCTTTGTTAGTTTGTTTGCAGTGCCTAAGTTTTATGAAATAAAATAAATAAATGCACAGACTGTGGCCTGCAACTGTGGCTTGAGATCCATCTTCCCTGGTCAAAATAAAAAAATTCCTTCCAGTAGCACCTTAGAGACCAACTAAGTTAGTTCTTGGTATGAGCTTTCGTGTGCATGCACACTTCTTCAGATACAGTGTGTATCTGAAGAAGTGTGCATGCACACGAAAGCTCATACCAAGAACTAACTTAGTTGGTCTCTAAGGTGCTACTGGAAGGAATTTTTTTATTTTGACTATGGCAGACCAACACGGCTACCTATCTGTAACATCTTCCCTGGGTTTGACATAATTCAGTGGAGCAGTTGGTGGAAGGGGAAGAGGGGTAAACTGAGAGATAAGCTAGAGGGGGTGTTGGAGAATGTTAAAAAGATGAAGATGGGGATAGTCTGAAGGACTTGGGAAACGCTGGTGTGTTCATGCAAGCTAAGAATCTGGCAGCAGTAACAGCTGGGTAGTCGCGCGTCACGCCGCCTGGAAACGAGGGAGGGAGTAGAACGGAGAGACTAAGCGGCACCCACAGAGGTAGAACACGCGGAAGAGTCGCGCACAACCCTCAGTTCTGGTTTCCGCTCGAACACGCTCCTGTGCGGGCCAGGAGTATCATCATGCACAAGAAAGAAGGCAAGGGAAAGGCATGTTCCGCCAAAGCACTGGTGTCCTTGCTGTACAGTATTTTCTTCTTTTTCTCTGCATGGGTTGCCCAAAGGCTGGGTGGGTGGAAGGTGGGAAAAGCATGAGATGCGCAAACGGATGCATGCTTGCTCGGAAGAATCACCTAATTCAATTGGGCTACTTTCGTAGTAACTTCGCTTAGGGTTTGGTGAGTGCAACCTAAACACGCTTAGAAAATGAGGAATTTTTTGTTTCGTTTTTAAAGGCTTCGGAGCTTTCTGAAGTTTGCACTACACGCTAACAGGGAACCGGAAGTGCCGTTAATACTTTTCTTTGAAACTGCGCTCCCCTTTAGGGGCATCTCGGAGGGGCGGGGGGGAGAAAGGCGCGAGCATGCGCAGTGCTCACCTGGCCCTCTCCCCCGCCGCGGCGGCCTCGGCTTCGGCCTCTTCTTCCTCCTCGCGGAAGCGGTTCCTTTTCCGCCCTTGGCCTGGCCGGCCTCGCTCCGAACAGTCTCGCCTCGAGAGGCGGCAGAACTTGTTCTCTACCTCGTCCAGCAGCTCATCTAGGTCGTCCGCCATCTTAGCCTCTCCTCACGTCTCTCACCCCCCTTCCCCTCGTTGCCATGGTAGCAGCGGGGGGGGGTGGGAGAAGGGCGAGGGCAGGCGCGCCCCGCCCCCACGTCTAAGCCGCCGTGGAGAATGGTTAAATAAATAAACAAAACCTATTCCTTAAAGTCTGGGATTGAAAGTTAAAAGCAGAACGTCACATTCACGAAGCGCGTAAACAAATAAAATTTATTTTTTTTATCTCGCACGTAGTCGGCAGGATTCGAACCTGCGCGGGGAGACCCCAATGGATTTCTAGTCCATCGCCTTAACCACTCGGCCACGACTACAGAACATGCGTGCTGCCTTTTGCACAACAACTGAGCTCACTTTGGAATGCAGCGTCTGCCTGTGCAATGTCTCCTGTTAGGCTGCTTCGCCGCCACAACCGCCAAAAAGGATTTAACAAGATTAAGCACAGTTAAAATCATAGCTGTCAACTTTTCCCTTTTCTTGCGAGGAATCCTGTTCGGAATAAGGGAATTTCCCTTAAAAAAAAGGGAAACGTTGACAGCTATGGTTAAAATATTATTATAAACATTTTGGAAGACATCTAAGGATGCACCGTGCAACAGAGAGCACTGGGATTTGGCTTTCCAACAAGGGCAGTTATAAATTTATTCCCCAAATAGCTTTGCAATAAGCATTTTTTTTTAATTGCTCTTTTGAATTGATACTTGTTTTGTTTTACGACAAGCACACCCCCCTTTTTTTATTCTGCACCAAATCGCAGTTGTTCTCCCTGCTGTCAGCTTCCTACATTTTCTTTCTCTTGTTTGGACCACAGAGCATCCTCTAATGCTTACTCGGAAGTAAGCCTCATTGTACTCCATGGAACTTACTTTCCAAGGCTGCAGCCCTATGCAACCTTACCTGGGCCTAAGCCCCACTGATGCCTGTGGGACGTGTGTAGACAGGTGTGTAAGATTGCAAGGCTGCATAGAATTTTCTCCTGGAAGTTACTATAGGACTAAGATGGCTATAATATGTATGCCTTTCAAACCCAGGTTCGATGTGAATCCATCTTTATTTGTAGCAATCAATTTTGGGGTACAACTATTTGCAAATGCCACTTAGATGATATTAGAGACTTGGGAGTCTGACAACATCTGGAAGGCCACAGCTTTTTAATAACTGCGCATTTGCAACTGCACATTTGTGTGATGCCTTCTTTTAGAATAAGAGCACCCATTTTTTAATACAAAATAAAATAATGTGGCTGAGCGGTTGTGGGTTCAAAGTGGCCTCCTCTGCTCTTTCTCATTCCTGCACGGCAGGGGGTTGGACTAGATGACCCTTAGGATCCCTTCCACCTCTACAATTCTACGATTTTATGATTCTATGAAATATACTAAGGCAAGCAACAGCACCACCTACCTTGCTAGCAGGGCAAATGACATATAGTTGCCCTGTTGACTTAAATTTATATTCCATTTCAGGACTAAAAATATACAACACTAAGAAAGATAAATTTATAGAAAGGTGGTCAACTACTGAATAGTAAGGCCACACATTTCTCTCTCTCTCCACTTTAATTAATTTGTTTATTAAGCTATGATGATGGAGCATATAGTTTATGAGGAACAAATTAGCTCAAATTACCTCCATGTTTGTTACTCTTACCATTTTTCATTCTATATATTACATATCTATCTATCATCTATCTATCTATCTATCTATCTATCTATCTATCTATCTATCTATCCATCCTCTTTGCAAACCAGTGCAGCTTCATATTTTATGCAGGAAGTGTAATTAAGAAACATGTGCATTCTCCTCTCTTGAATTTTATCAGCCTTATAATAACTATTATTCTTTGGGCCTGCACAGGTACCATGAAATATTCCAAATGTGTATAGGTATAAAATGCTGTTTGGTGTGCTGTGTGTTCAAAGTCCTTGGCATGTGGCCACTATTGTCTCTTTCTATTCATTCATAAAAGTGACAGAGAGGGAATGCTCTGTTATGTTGTGTTTGATTGGTAACCCAAGGAAACAATCAGAAGAGCCCCTCTGAACTAAGAATCATTGTCTCTTCTAAGCAAAATGACAGAAAACCTATTGCTGGATTTCTGCTGCCAAGATCGCTCAACATTCGTCAGACTCCTTTTTTTCTTTTTTTTCTTTAAAAAGAAAAAGCAAAGCCTGCAGTCCTTAACAGCTACAGGCGAAGCCTTTCAGTTACAAGGTGTTTTATAATCCTCTTGGTACCATAAGTAATGAATTGCAAGCCCTCTTTAGATTCTCTTGTACTTGGAGCTTTTTATATTGTTGTTCCGTTCCACCTCTCAAGGCTCCTATAATATCACTGCCCTATAATGACAGACGTGTTGGGCAGGGCGGTTGTGAGCCCCTCAGTGGCTGATGCTATGGAAGAAACTGAATAGCCCTGATGCCTCTCCAAGTCTTTTTCAAGCACTCCCTTGGTTTAGGTCGTGGTGTCATGTAGGTAAATTGAGTCCAGAAGTTGTGGATCCTCAAGTGGAATTTTTACATCCATCCCTCGCAGCTGTGGAGAGTTTAGACTAATCACAATTCTCCCTGGTATACCATCATCTCTGTAATTTGAAAAAGGATCAGGAGGAGCCTGAAGGCTTGCGGGGGGGGGGGAGGACATCTTAAAGAAACCTTTTGTCTCAAAATACATCACATGTGGAAAGGGAGCACTTGTTCCTTCAGTGTGAGGGGCTTAAGGAATGCACAAGTCAAATACGTTGTTGGCAGCCTTTCAGGTGTCCCTCAGAAATGCAGCGGCACACGTTTGCAATACAAAATAGCACCTTCTCCCTTTTGGCTCAGTTCCCGACCAGCTTTAGCAAGTGCCCATGTACATGTGTACTGTGGTGCCCCGCAAGACGAATGCCTCGCAAGACGAAAAACCCGCTAGACGAAAGGGTTTTCCGTTTTTCGATGCGCTTCGCAAGACGAATTTCCCTATGGGCTTGCTTCGCAAAACGAAAAAGTCCTGCGAGTCTTGCGATTTTTTTCACTCCCCCCTTTTTCTAAGCCGCTAAGCTGCTAATAGCCTTTTAGCCGCTAAGCCGCTAAGCCTTTAATAGCCGCTAAACCGCTAATAGCGCTAATCCGCTAATAGGGTTGCTTCGCAAGGCAAAAAAACCGCTAGACGAAGAGACTCGCGGAACGGATTAATTTCATCTTGCGAGGCACCACTGTACATGGACAGCAATATCAGAACGGATAGGGATAGAGTATGCTCTCAGACTGTTTTCAGGGGAATTCAATCCCATGCTGGCAAATTCAGCTTGCACAACTTAAGCTGATTTGGAGCTCTTGCGTAACAAAGCCGTTTCTTCCCTGTAAAATAAGACTTTCTGCTGTAAGCAAAGTGATGGGGAAAGTGTGGAGGATGGAGGATGAGCCATATTGGTGATGAATACGCCACTCACACAGTTTTGACCAATTTTCAGTTGCTTGATGTCTGAGCTTCAAAGACAAAGCAGCACCTCCCCATCTTCCCTTCACACTTTTGGAAATGGAAGTATATATATATTTATTATGCTGTGTCCTTGCTCATTTCACTCACCAGCCTTGCCTACCACCACCTGCTTGCCAAAACCTCTCCCACCTCAAACCACCCCATTTGGATCTCACCCCCTCCTCAATTCCTTTGTTTGTTGAGACCAGGGCGGCTGCCCTGGCCATGAGGCAGGCTGAGGCAGCCACTTCAGGCAGCAGAACCCCAAGAGGTGGTGCCCCCACAGGTCCCCTGCTTTCCTTGCAACTTCCATTGCTGGTGGGGAAGTGGTGGCTTTCAGTGAAATCTAATTGGAACCTGCTGCTGCTGCTGCTTCATAGGCACTCAGTGCTTTTTTCTGGGAGGACACATACCCCTAAACATTTTGTGAATCTAACGGGAGTAGAAACTAAAACTTTTAAATATTTTAGTTTCTTCTTTAGCACGGTGAATCGTTAGTTCTGTTGAATAGTGTGGTGAATCATCAGTTCTGTTGCTACCCCCGATGGTGGCCTCATTTCCTCTCACCGTGTTTCCTGAGTCTCAGACAGAAGCGGGCGTTTAATGTGTGAAGTAGGAGTTGGACTCTAGCATGGTGATTGATCAGTTTCGTTGTTACCACCTCTGATGGCAGCTTCATTTCTTTTTCCAGTGTTTCCTGAGTCTCAGACGGAAGCATGTTCTTTGTACTTTTGTCCATTTATTGTATTTATTTTCCCCGATTTGAACTATAAAATGGTGATTTTCTTGAGTAAAAATGAAAGTACCCTTAAACATTTTTTTAAAGAAAAAAAATCACTGGAGGCACTGCTGTGTGACTCAGGTGGGGATTCAGGCTTTGGTGGTGGGGATTCTATGGCAGGATAGCAACACCTTCCTGGTTAGGGCCACACCACACATCACAAGCCCCACACACGCTTGGCTGTGACAGAAGAGTGAGTGCAATAAGGACAGACAGCAGAGAAGTGGAATGGAATGGTGGGTGGAGTTAAAGTTGAATGACAGGTAGAGAGTGTCGGTTGGAAAATGACAGTTGAAAGGAGAGAGATTCGGCTGTGAGAGTCTGAGGGAAAGGGGGAACGAGATGAGAGGCATAATTGAAGTATACGTAACAGAGCTAGGACAGCTGTTCTTAAAGGTAGAATAGGCAGTAGCATGTATTTTTAGTCTGGACTTAGAGGAGTAGCTGAGGAACTGACTTTAGTGAGAACTTGGGGACAGGAGCTTGTAGGTTTGCCCAGGAAACGTCACAATTTGTTGGCAGCCTGGTGGGATCCAAAGCCATGAGATATTGCTATACAGGAGTTAAAACAGTGAGAGTGGGATCAAAATTTAGTAGCAGAGTATGATCCTAATATATAGGAGCTAAATATGTGAGAGCAGATTCACAAATTGGCCTCAGTGGTGTGGGATTTGAAGTTATGGTTTATTAATATATGGTTTATTAATGGTTTGTGTATCTGAGAGGAGAATTTGTAAGATTTGAATGTGTGAGATACATGTTAGGGGGATTTTTGAAACAACGGAATAAAATCAGCGAGTCACCTTGAAATGCTTCAAAATTTGATTGCAGAACAAGCGGCACAACTTTGTTTGGGTCTGAGGAGAGAAATTAAAGAATGCTGTGTAACAAAGCACCCAGGTCAAAAAAGGCTTGTAAGGATGCCGCTATGGATCTTGACTCAATAGACTACTGGAGGATAAAGGAGGTGCTGGAGATGACACGTCTGGAAGTAGAACAGAAGAAGAAAACGAAAGAGAATCAGAAAGAATTGGAATTAATGATGAAGGACAATAAAAGAAACCAGAGAGAGATGGAGCATCAGAAACAGATAGAACGGGAGCAGAGGAAGAAGTATGAATTAGCGATGTTTAGAAGGGAAATAAAGGAGAATGAGGTTGCCAGAGAATATGAGGAGGTAGGTCCTGTTCAGAGAGTATCCCAAGCAGGCCTTGCATTGAATGTTCCAAAGGTAGAGCAGTTTATCTTGGAGAAACGAAGATTGCCTGAGAGCCAATTTATGCCAGAAGTGGGAGATGCCACTAGTAGTCCAAAGAGACCAGTTGAGGCCTGCATTTTGCCCACTGGCGGAGGGGATGAGCCTGTCTTCTTGGAATTGGCTGATAAGGCCAAGATGCCCAAAGCCATAGGGGGGAAGCCAGCTCAAGAGTCAGAGCGCATTCAAGAAGATGTAGAACGTCTGAAAGAAGAGCTCACAGTAGCCTGTGCTGCAAAGGCAGAGCTACAGTTAAAGCTGGATGAGCTACAGAGATCAATAAAGTATTCTGAGAAAAAATGGGAGGATGAAAAAGAATTCTTGCATAATCAGAACATTCGGTTGGCTACAGAACTGAAGGCAAAAACAGATGAACTTCTGGTTCTTGTTTGGGAAAAAAGAAGTGAAATTGTGGGTCTTCAGTATGACCTGCAGAACAAGAGAGAAGAAGTGTCTTGCATGGAAAAGGAAGTCAGTGAACTAAAAAAATCAAATGAAAATCTACGGAAACAGGTGGCAGATCTTTTAGTAGAAGTGAAGGAGGCAAAAGTACAGCAGCGAGCTAGTATGGAAGAGAGATCCCACAATGAAAGAAACACCCATATTGAGTTGTCTAATTCATACAAGAATTTTGCTGATGAATGGGAGACAAAATGCAAAGCATTATGCCAAGGTATACAGGAGCTGTGCAAATATCTGAAAGGCGCAAGTGAAGCTAACAAAGAAATACAGGATCATTTGGTTGAGATGCAACAATACATGGGGGGAAATAAAGGAAAAGATGCATTAGCTGGAGGAATAATGGGACAATGTGAATGATCTTGTTTCAGTCACCAAATCATAGTGATCCTCTTTCCAGAGGCTGTGTTTGTTCCATCCTTTCAAGACTCTGCAGGCATTTTTTGAATCAGAGATTATGGATAGTAATCTTGCTGTGGTGAAGCAGAAAGGGAATAAATGCAAGGCCAGCAAAAGAGACTGTGAAATTATTCTTTATAGTTGTGGGAAAGAACTGTGTTTTATTTAAGTCTATAACTTGACAAGATTCTGGAAACAGATAATCCAATCAAAGGAATGTGGGTGCAAGCTAGGGTATCCTGGGTATCTAAATGAATATGTAAGTGGCATTTCACCAAGGCAAGCGACTGTCAGCCTTGCTGGAACTTTGAACAATGGCTATGTGAATCCTAGAAGGGGCTGTCTTTTTTTGGGGGGGGGGAATTGCTCCCTGTGAATCTGGATTAAATGTGGACCTTGTTCCTGGGTAAGTGACTCCCCCTTCTAGTTTGAACTGTCAGTCCTTTTGCTATTAAGGCTCTCTGTGGGGTCCAATAAGCAATTTGATGATGATATTATTCATTTTTGATACAATTGTCTCAAGGTGATGTACAATAAACACAGCAAAAACAATTTAGAAACAGCACAAAACAGCATATACATCTAAAAGAAAACCAAAACCCTACAAAATAAGATATCCATGGCAAAGATCCATTTATCCAGCTGAGGAAGCCTTTCAGAACTACCGTAAATTTGTTTCTGGAAAGTGCAGATGGTTGGTGCCTTTTGTATCTTGTCAGCAATGCTATTCCACAGATGTGTCCTGATTTCCCATACCTACACGGCGCAGATAAGAAGCATGCAAATAATTCTTTAACTTTACAGATGGACAGCTGAGGCTGACTGACCCAAAGACACCAAATGAGTTCATAATGGAGCAAGCATTGTCCTAGGCATAAATCTAATACATTCTCCAATGGACCAAACTGGCTAAGCACTTTCAAACGTTATCCCTATATACACAGCTTGACTGAGGAAATCTGTACAGTGTATGCTGAATGCACTGTATTTGAACTGACAACACAAAAGGTTAAAAAATATTGCCACCCGTTGCCAGTCTCTTAAGCCATCCAATATGCCTGTATATTAAAAGATCTGGAATATCTCCCCTATGAATTTAGTTCGCCTAGGAATAACATATTTTTAAGTGGTTACAGCCACACAGGAAAAATTATTTTTGGATAAGTAGGTCAGCTCTGTAACAGCACAGGTGTTTCTGCATGTACAAGACACAGCAGGAAAATGTTTTTAAATAAATAAATGTTGCAATGCAAATTAAAAAAAGGGGGGGGGGAGGAGGAGAGAAAACACCCTCTGAACCCAAAAGCAACCCCTACTCATGAGCCAGTATCCTTTTTAATGAATTTGGCACAGTTTCAAAATTTCCACTCATAACCATGCCTGTTTGATCTCTATGAGGTATAGCAAACAATTGTAAAAGAGTTTCTGGCAGAAAAAAAGCACCATTGGCTTATGCTGGTGTGTATCAAAAAGTTCCCACTTCCAAATCAGCAATAATTAAGTGCACCATCAAAAAATAAATATGCCACACCTGCTTTCTCTGGCACGCTGTTTCAGATCCTGTAGGCTCAGCAAGCAGCATTTCATTTCTAATGAAAGAGAAGTGTCAGGACCGTAGATAACATGAAGAAACACAAGCCTGCCGACCTAGGAGTCCAGAAGGCAAAAAAAGGTAAAGGTACCCCTGACTGTTAGGTCTAGCTGCGGACGACTCTGGAGTTGCGCGCTCATCTCGCTCTATAGGCCAAAGGAGCCACCGTTTGTCCGCAGGCAGTTTTTCTGGGTCATGTGGCCAGCATGAGTAAGCCACTTCTGGTAAACCAGAAGGCCTGTGAGAGATGAGAGAAGTAGCTTGGGGATTGCTCTCTTGCCACTGGTTGTGCTTGGATATTGAGGATCTCACAAGTATGAGGTCTGAAGCTGCTTTTAACCACTCCTGGGAGGGAGGTGAACCTGGCTCCTCCAAACATTTGGGGTGGGGGGAGAGACTGCAGTTTGCTAGTAGAGCACATACAAATGATTCCAGGGTCAGGCCTCGACACCTGCAATTAAAAGACCTGGAATCTCCTTCCTTGGAGAGCCAGTGTGGTGTAGTGGTTAAGAGCGGTAGACTCATAATCTGGTGATCTGGGTTCGCTTCCCTGCTCCTCCACATGCAGCTGCTGGGTGACCTTGGGCTGGTCACACTTCTCTGAAGTCTCTCAGCCCCACTCACCTCACAGAGTGTTTGTTGTGGGGGAGGAAGGGAAAGGAGAATGTTAGCCGCTTTGAGACTCCTAAGGGTAGTGATAAAGCGGGATATCAAATCCAAACTCCTCTTCTTGGAGAGCTTGGATGGCCATCTGTTATGGATGATTTTGTTGAGATCCTTGCATTGCTGGGGGGTTGGACTAGATGATCCTCAGGGTCCTATTCAAGTCTGCAATTCTACAATTCTATGAAACGCTTAAGCAACAGAGCTCCAATTTGGGATGTAGTTCACGGCTGGCAAGACAGCATTCCTGCACAGGCACCAATTTTGTCTTTTTCAAGAAGAGAAATTGTGTGATTTCCCAAAGTGCTGGGATAAGAAAAACTATGAGATTAAGATTGCTGTGAAATATTACGTTTCTTGCTTTGAGAAGAGCGTCGCTAAAAAGCACAAACAACTCCAGTGATTTGGTATCTGAAGAAGTGTGCATGCACACGAAAGCTCATACCAAGAACTAACTTAGTTGGTCTTTAAGGTGCTACTGGAAGGAATTTTTTTATTTTTCCAGTGATTTTGTTCAGACTTTAGGATATCTCCACCAGCAGGGGGCACTGCAGTGTGACATTTAAGGAGCAAGACACAAGTGGAATTACATTTGAAGCAATCATTTCAGTACAAACAGGTTCAACCTTTAGTAACTGTCTCTGGAAAATGCCCAAATTATCACCTGCAAGTTGAAAAGCAAGAGGTACTTTTATTGATATGATTAGTTGGCCAATATAGGTAGAGAATGAAAGGGAGAAAGAATAAAATCCATGTTTTTGTTTTTTAATCTTGCAGGTGACGCACAACTTCTGATCTCACCCCTTTAGGGTAATTACATAGAACATGAAGGCATAATTTTAAGAGCAAGAAGGGGCTGCAGTAATTAGAAAACATGCAAAGATCGCTAAGTCATTATAGCGTGCAAGGCACTGACAAATTTAGCGGTTAATGGCACACATGCATAGATTATTCTGAATCATTGGTATCCTTTGAGGCTTTGCCCAGGATCTCTTAGGGAGTGTGCTCATAAAGTAATGTCTAGGTAACAATCTTCCTAACAGCTTTGAAATTGGCCAATTATTTGTGGAAATAACTTCTATTTCTGGGTGAAGCTTCTCAGATTTTGGTGCATTGGCAGCAGGATACTGAGCAGAATCTGAGCATGGTCATATTTAACGTGCTTTATTATATATATATATATATACATATACACAGTGGTACCTCGCAAGACGAAAAACGCGCAAGACGAAAAACGCGCAAGACGAAATAGTTTTCCGTTTTTCGAGTCGTTCCGCAAGACGAATTTCCCTATGGGCTTGCTTCGCAAGACGAAACGTCTTGCGAGTTCTTGTGAGTTTGTTTCCTTTTTCTTAAAGCCGCTAAGCCATTAATAGTCGCTAAGCCGCTAATAGCTGCTAAGCCGCTAAGCCGCTAATAGCTGTGCTTCGCAAGACGAAAAAACCGCAAGACGAAGAGACTCGTGGAACGGATTAATTTCGTCTTGCGAGGCACCACTATATATATATATATATCCATTCTAAAGGAAAGTAGTCCTGAGTGCTCACTGGGAGGACAGATCCTGAAGTTGAGGCTCCGATACTTTGGCCGCCTCATGAGAAGAGAAGACTCCCTGGAAAAGACCCTGATGTTGGGAAAGATGGAGGGCACAAGAAGAAGGGGATGACAGAGGACAAGATGGTTGGACAGTGTTCTTGAAGCTACTAACATGAGTTTGATCAAACTGCGGGAGGCAGTGGAAGACAGGAGTGCCTGGCGTGCTCTGGTCCTTGGGGTCACGAAGAGTCGGACACGACTAAACAGCTAAACAAAACAAATATATGTATGTATATGTATATATGTATGTATATGTGTGTGTGTGTGTGTGAACAGAATGATATGAACAGAATGATATGAACAGAATGATATGAACAGAATGACAGTTCTGAGTGAGGTGGACAAATAGACTGCCCTGACATAAGGCAGTTTCCTATGGAAAACAGATCTAACACAGAAGGGAGAGTCTAACAGATAAAAGTGGTGCATAGCGTCACATGGGATGATGATGGTTTAAAAGTATGACACAATTCATTATGAACAGTTCTCTTTGTAAACAAAGGATTACAGAGGTTGGACATCATGGATGCTTTAGCTGAGATTCCTGCATCGCAGGGGGTTGAACTAAATGACCCTCGTGGTCCCTTCCAGCTCTACAATTCTGTGATTCTATGAAAGGAAGCTTCATTCTACCACATCAAACTATTTCTCTGTCTGTAGCCTAGCATTGCCAATCTCACTGGAAGTGGCTCTCCAGGTGCTTGACAGGACAGAGTTCTTTGCCACCACCTTCTGCACGACACCTTTGACAAGAATTGCCTGGGATCAAACATTTATCTGCATGCAAAGCTTGTCCATTTCCAGTGTGATGTCAGCCGAAGGGACAACTTGCCTGCTCTGACTGCCGAGAGGTACATGAGTGGCTTCTGCTCTGGGAACATACATAGATCTTCACACGACTTCCCTCTTGCACGAGATGCAGGAGTTCCCCTTTACTCTAGAAATGTGGCTCTCCAGGTGCCACCTGACTCTCCAGTGCCACCCGACTCTCCCATCAGCTCTAGCCAGCATTGTTTGTAGGCAAGGATTACGGGAATTGTGGTCCAGCAGCCTCTTGATGGTTTCAGGTTTCCCGACAGTGGTATAGTTTGTGTGAAACCATTCATAGTAGACCACATTTTTATTCTTTGCAGTTGTATGTTTTGCAGTACGAGAGAGAGAGAGAGAAAAGAAAAGAAGAAGAAGAAGAAGAAGAAGAAGAAGAAGAAGAAGAAGAAGAAGAAGAAGACGACGAAGAAGACATGGTGCAATCAAGTCTGTAAGTAGGTTAATGAGATGTAGTGGGAAAGCGAAGGGATGTATGCACAGCACTGCCCCCCTCTGCTAAAGCGTATGGGAAAACGCTTGTGGGTGGAAGATTTGTATGAGCGATGGAAGTTCTGTGCCTGCAAGGAATTATTGGATTGAGCTGATTGTGTGCATATATATATATATATCCCAAATTGATGCAGAATGCCAGTGCAAGCACAGTCATGGGAAGAAAAAAAAGAAAACAGAATGTACATGTGAGGAAATAAATCTTTACTTATGGGTACAGTTTCACAAGCCACACCTGTGTTTGAAGATACAAGCAGCTATAATTAATGAATTTACCTCCGAGAGAAAACTGTGAGAGAAGACAGCTGTGAACCTTGCCTTTAAAAATGCAAGAAGAGGCAAAAATGCAAGAAAAATGCATTGATAGAGAGGAAATATTGGGCTTATTTGATTAAGCTCTGAATTTAATCAAACAGGCATTTTGTTTTGCGGGGTGATTTCTTTTTTTAAAAAAATGCCAAAAATTTATTTTATTACATAAACTGCTTGATTGTAGAAAAAACAACACCTCAAAGCAGTCAAAAAGTCTCTCATTTTCATGGCACATTTATCTGTAAATCTAGCGTGCAGCAAAGTCTCAGAATTCCCATAATAAGCAGAAGTCCTTTGAAATCTTGTTTGTTACTATAAAATTAAGGTTATGGGAGCTGGTTACATTTTATGTTAGGTTAGCTCCATGAGCAACCAGCGAAACAGTATAAAGTTTATTCTCCTAACATTTCAAATGCAGTGGTAATGGCTTCCGAAAGTACATTGGTTGGAAAGAGGAAGAAGACTGGTGATGTGGGTTTGTGGGGGAGGGGGCAAGGTATGCTTTACTTCCAACTGACATATGACACAGCACAAGATGAATAAAATCTGCATCTTCTGGTCCTGTCTTCTGGCGTGGTCAGAGCATGGCAGCCAAAACAAGGCATCCGGGATTGGGATCAGAAGCTAGGGTGTAATGCTTAAAATGGGACAGTTGCGTAGTATGCTAGCCCAACATCCTGTTTTCACAGTGACCACCCAGATGCCTGTGGGAAACGCTCAACAGGACCTGAGTGCAAGAGCACTCCTCCCTCCTGTGGTCTCTAGCAACTGTCCTTCAGAAACATGACTGTCTGGGACTATGGAAGGAGAGCAAGAGTCAACATGGCTCAGAGTACCATTGAATTTGTCCAATCCTCTTTTTACAGCCGTCAGAGTTGTCCACCATCTGAGTGTTTGCGTGTTCAGGAAGACACAGGGCCCTGTCCTGGTCTCTGATCCATAACTGACTTCTGCTCAATGATTGAAACTAAGATCTTCACGTCAAATTTGGCTATGGACTAACATGAACTTATCTCTACTCATAAACTCTTATCTCTAATACTGTAACAAATTGTGTCATACATATCCTTATGAGTTTGAGTTTGAAATCTCTGTTTGAGTTTGGAATCCTTGTCAGAATACATACTTTTGAATGATTAGTTTTTGTTACAATTGACTATTGATTTGCGAGTAGGGACCACTCCCACTATTGAAACTTATATTGGCCAGAGTTCTTGGTATGGTTTTTTCTTAGCCTACCAAAGAGCCTTGCATAAATGTGTAATGCACAATGGAACTTAAAAAAATGTGTATACCTTTTTTATATAAAAAAACCTATCTGGCCTCCAGAAATCCCTCAGAGATGTGCAGTTCCTGGGCCCCAGATGATAAGCATGGAAAGAACAGCGTTCAGTGCCAATATCCATTATTAGATATTACACTTCAAAGGTTTCAGTCTACAGATAGCTCATCTTAGATTAATAATGGATACTCATCTAAATTGTGAGAGGATAACTTTCAGAAACAGCAGAGATACAGGATTACTTTTGTTCTTGCAAGGAAGCCCTACTAACATGTCAGAAGGCCAGCTGCAAAAAAGGGGCACTTTTAACAGACAATTTAGAGAGTTTAAATCTAAAAAATCCTTCTCAGTTACTTGGGTCATATCCACACTTACTTTTTGCCCCTCTTTTGCCAGGCAGAGGTCTGCACTTTAAAGTTCCGTGTCCAAATGGATTTATAAAAAAATTGTCCTGAGCTTTCCCTGTGAAAACCACTCTTTAAATCTTAATCAGAGCAAACGTCAATTCATGTTTTTCACAGAATGACGTTTGCTCCAATCGAGCTTTAAAGAGTGGGCTTTTGCAAGGAAAGCTCTGGAGCAAAAAAGAAAAAAGAAAAAGAAAAAGTGCTCCAACATGCTGTTTTAAATCACTGACCATGCTTGGAAAGAGTGGAGGAAAGGTAAATTTGGATAATAAGCCCTTATTCTCTGTTTGCTGAATTTGTTTTGAGACAACAGGGAGCAGTCTTTCCCCCAGATCTATATTGTCCATTATGAACCTAAACAATTTTGGTCCTTAGTTTAAAATCTATAAACTATCATCGTTGGCTTTCCATATTGCAGCCTGTATATTTTTTCATGATTGTGTGTGTGTTTTCTTTTTTCCTGTGCATCCACAAGTAGCATCAGGTCTAAGTTCATCATTATTTACTTGAAAAAGCTCAATAAAAAATAAAGAAGTCATCTAAGCCTTTCACCGCCGCTGCACGTTATGATAGCTAATTCCATTCATTAAGGAGTGTGTCCTTTTGGCAGTCCTGAATTGTATTGCATGGAAGTGCATTTCTTTGTATGATTCCAAGTTCTAAGATTACAAATCTGATTTTATTTGCAACCATGTCTCTATCATACCTTCATCAGCTCTTTGTCTCTAGTCTAAATATGCTTGATATGATCCTGTTTTGATATTGAGCATTTTATAAATGTTTTGGTTAAATCTACTCAGTGCTTTTTTCTGGGGGGGATGCAGGGGTACGTATACCCCTAAACATTTTGTGAATCTAAATTTGGTCTCATTGAAGGGCAATATTTCAACATGAGTAGGAAAATGAGAGTCCTCCTAAACATATTTCTTAGAAAAAAGCACTGAATATACTGCAGGAAAACTAGTGGTTAACAGGGAGTGACAAAGGGCAAAATGATTTTTTTAATATCCTACACAGTTATAAAAATCGTGATGAGCTGTGCTTATTTTCCAGAGAAAGGAGCATAGTTGCACCTGCAGTAGGGCTATGTTTCCTTTATCGCTGTGACAGAAAACATGAATCATGGATTCTTGCAGATTTTTCCTGTGTACATCATGGGCTTCCTCTTATTTATCACAATTCCTATAGGAACCAACCCTGGCCTTGAGTAATAAGTATGTTGCCATGCTCTGGGACATGAGTTGAAAAAAGAAGTTTATTATACAAGATGACTCAACCCTGCCTGCAGCCACTGAAAGCAAAAGGGAGGGGAAATGCTGACATCTTGACCTTCGTATTATCAAGCCCAACTCCACTCCCATTTGTTTATATCTCAACTAGATCCACTGAGGTGAGGCCCTGCGCAAACCTGCAAACTGTAAGGGAGTGGCAGATGTAGCAACAGAAGGACTTCAGTTCACCTGCGCTGTAAAGAAAGCCGACACAGGAGTCAGGTAAGCAGCCTGGAGCAGTGGTTTTCAACCAGCGTGCCGTGGCACCCTGGGGTGCCTTGAATGATAACCAGGGGTGCCGTGGGTAACACTGGCCTCTGTTCCTCTTTCCTCCCACCCTTCCTCTAATGCTCTCTCACGTCTCTGTTTCCCAAAGGCTTGCACAGCTGAAGCAGTCCTAACTACAAGCTCCCCAGGCGAATGGTGCCTCTGGGGATGTCCAGTGGGTGCTTCCACTGTAGGGCAGTGTGAGGAGGCACCTCTCTTTGGGGGCAGGGGGGCCAGCTCAGAGACCAGGGGTGGCAGCTGCGGCTGCCCAGAGGACTCCCGAGGAGAGGGGAGAAGAGAAGAGGCTGAAGGAACACTCCACAAGGGAGGGTTTGAAAAGGGGTGAGGGGCTGCCAGCTCTGCAGGCAACTGGGCTTTTGAGGCTCAAAGGGAAGCCGCAGAAAGAATGTCGTTGGTCAAGCAAGCTGTGGATCCAAAAAGGTTGAAAACCTCTCGTCTAGAGTTTCATCCCTCACAGAGACTCAGGCAAATACTGTTTAGGGGCTCCAGAGCAAAGGACATACTCACACTGCAGTCAGTATGGGCACCCAAGAATGACAGAATATGAAGAGGTGTCAAATTACAGTAAGAAAGAAAACAAGTGGCAGGATAAATAGAGCAAGGAAGAAGTACATTGAGAAGCATGGAACAAAGGACAATAAAGTGTGTGTTAGCTTTAATAATAAAATAATAATAATAATAATAATAATAATAATAATAATTATTTTATTATATATACCCTTGCCCAAATCTGGCTGGGTTTCCCCAGCCACTCTGGGCAGCTTACAGCATATATGGTTGTCAGGGGACTGCCATCGGAACAGGGGAAGGAGGCAGGGGGGCCGTTGGGATACAGAGAGCCTCCGAAACTCCTGAGGAGCAGTTCCTCTTCCAGCGGTGGGAAAAGCCACACCTCCGGTGGAGAAGAGAGGGAAGGGGCCAGCCAAGCGAGGAAAGGGCTCGAGGATGCTGCTGAGAACCCCAGCACCTCACCTTGCCAGGCTGGCCAGGAGGGATGCATGCCTCTTCCATCGCCCAGCTTGTGCAGAAGGGTGAAACGCAAGGAGGGGGGGAGGAGGCTTGGGGTGCTGAAGTTCTTATGTTGGGGGAGAAGCCGGAAGGGGCCACTCCCGGATTCTGCCAGTGACTAAGACGGACATGAACTTTGTAGAACTGCACTGCAAATAGTTTGCACAATAAAACCTGTAAAAGACAAGTCAGTGTCCTGCCTGGTTACTCACAAGCAACCACCATCAGCATCTGACAATGGTCATCCACTAATGGCGGAAACAAAAGCACCATTCAGGTGAGCTGCAGTTAGGGATGGGAGAAATTTGTTTTGGGTTGCATTTACAGGTGAACCTATCTAATCTGCCCTTCCCAAAACAAAATGTGAATCAAGACACAGCCATCCTTTGAAGTTTGCACTTCCTTAAATTTTGCAATTCAGTTGTCCATTCGACTAATGTGTAGAAAAATGTATATGGTGAAGTAAATTCTGCACATAAATATTCGTGAAAATAACACAAAATGCTGGTGTCTAAAATTTATTTACTTAATAAAATTTGTACATTTGATTGTAGTAAAAACCTCAAAGCAGCTGTAACTGTGGGCTAGCCATGTGTTACAACTTATAGCCCTGCATCAGGTGTACATTCCAATTTCCACCAAAATACATGTTTGGACGATTCAACAAATGTGTGGACGACCATCAAAATGGGGATGGGAATGTGTCTATAAGCATTGGCAAAACTACTGCAGATCTCCGGTGCTGGGTTGCGGGTGAATGATGTCAGGCTTTCTTTTCTTTTTTTATAGATTTTGCAGTGGTTGGAGATCACTCCAAAATACAGTACAGGCATTCCCCCACTTATGTATAATCAACTCGCACGTGACCACATATACCTGCATTGGTGGGATGTAAATAATTCAATTCAAACCCGGAAATGGCGGGAGAGAACTGGAGAGTCCACATGGCTTGTGAGGAGACCCTCCCTAGAGCCCGAAGAGAATGTCAGTGAGGGTGAATGAAGCCCTGAAGAGACCAGAGGCGCAGTGGGGCTTTGTTTATGCTGCTCAGCCTCCCCATCCAACAGCTGACGTGTGGGGTAGCGTAGCAGCAGCAGCCTCTTTCCCTTGCTTCCTCCTGCCGGCCCCAGATCTTCAATTCTAGTTGTGGATATTTTTGAATACAGTATTTTTGGTATGGATTGAAGAAAGAGCGGCAGAGAGGATGTTTAAAGGGTGTTTAGAAGGTGCTCCCCACTTAATAAATTTCACTTATGCATGCAGGGGCCCGGAACCTAACCCCTGCGTAAGTTGGGGTGGTGGTGCCTGTAGATACTTATGAAGAAGGTAGGTATACTGGTTTGGTGTGCAGAGACCTGTTAAAAATGTGAATTCTGATTTCCTATTAAAAGAGGGAAAAATATTTACAGCCACACTGTCTATTTTTCAGCACAGTATGTGTGGAGAGAGAGAGAGAGAGAGAGAGAGAGAGAGAGATGAAAATTAAAGAGAAGTTTAAGGAATAACACCAAAGGCACAGAGCATATGGGAATGTAGAGATTTCCATTTTCTATAGGGAGCATATAATGAAGGAAGAATGTTACTCTTACGAAAGCTGGACATCATCTGATACCACAGAACCACTTCTATCTCTTGCATTCTTTCCATGTTTAGTTTGAAAACGCCTTTCATGGGCTTTCAGTACATTCTTTGATTTTCTGCCAGTGTTTATTTTTAAAAATATATATTGAAGAATTACTCTTGGTGTTGAGTAACTTGCAGCACAGAGCAATAGAAAAGGCTGGTTTGTGATATGGAAGCCATGCACTAATCTCCTGTTCCCTGGAATGCCCCAATACACTGCTTGGGTGTGCAACTCTCTGCACATGTCCCAAATGTGAAGGGGGAAGCAATAATGCTCTATTAAGCCCTATAAAGATTCCTCAAAATCTGGATGCTGTCCTTTCAAATGGGGAAAGATCAGAATTTATGTAGCATTCTTCCCCTGAGTGCTTAAAGCGCTTTGTGTATATCATGTCACTAATCCTTACAAAGCCTTCTAAGGTAGGGTAGTATTATATTTTTGTCTCTCAGTTTCTGTGGATGTGCAGGATGAGATTGGGGCCCCTGGGGGGTGAATGAAGTTTTGGGCACATGTTCTTTCATTCGTCTTCCTTCTACGTTTCTGCAACTTAAGTGCTTATTGGCCTTCAGCTCCAAAAGAAGGCAGAGAATCAAGATACCCATGGAATCTGCTTTTAATGGTTCCAAGGCTTTGCCGAATGAGAAAGAATTTGGCTGAAATGAGAAAGACTGGCCAAATTTCTAGGATCAAGGACCCATAAGCGGGAGTCGAGAAAACTTTAGAAACTCATGTCACTTATGTTTTGTTTATATTTCCCTGACAGTTTTAATAATGCTGAAGATTTAGCTTTGCATTCTCAACAACTGAGTGGTATTTCTCTTTGAGCTACAGAGCAATTAGGACTTTTCACACAGTACATGCAATGTCTTTTTATGGCCTTGGGCAGAAGTTTCTGGCAGTTTTGCTGAAACCTGGGGTCCTAAAGAGAGCTGTTAGGAGCTGAACCTGCAACCTTTTGAATGCTCAACCACTGAGCTAGATGCCTTCCTCCAATCTGCAGTTTCCCATAATCCATGAGTATGGAGCCAGTGGCGTAGCGTGGGGGGTGCAGGGGGGCCCGGCCGCACCAGGTGCAACATCTGGGGGTTAGGGGGCACAAATCTACGGGTTAGGGGGCGCAAATTACTTGCCTTGCCCCAGGTGCTGACAACCCACGCTACGCCACTGTAGGGAGCTACCTTACACGATAGTCTTTCTTGATGAGGCTCAAAAAGGGCATTGCAATCTCTCAGTTAGGTTAACCCTTTTGCTGGAGTCCTGCTTGCACTGGCCGAAGTGAACAACTTTATTCGAATGTTTGGCTAGTTATATAGCTCGATGCAAATATTTTACGGCTTGGGTAATTTATCAAATTATTTCTCAAGGGGGGTGAAATAATTTTGGGAAGAAAATAAATTTGCAAGTAAGTGGCCAATCTTCCAATTGTGAGAATATTTGCCAGCCCTCGGCTTTGATTTATTATTAATTTTTGCCAAATAATGTGCTAATGGATCAGAATTTGCCTCTCTTATTCCCTAACCTGTATCTAAAATGGCCAATTCAATTTTATTTCGTCATTTTCACTCTCGGGACCGAGATGGCCTGAACTTACATACTTAGATTGGAAATCAATGTACTGTTAAACTGTAACACAGGCTCCGAGTAGTTGCTATTAAACAGAAAAATAAAAAGCATTCAGTTAATGTGTAATTAATAGTTTGGCATTCCCCCCGAGTTTAGCCCGGGACCCTTTCTGTTTCTGTTTTGTATTACTGAACTCCCTTGCCAAATATTTCCAGATCGTATAGATTTAGATAGGACATGTTCCAGAACTTGTAGCATTTTTATTTTGACTTTTATAGTATTTATTGGAATAATGAAAATAATACTTTGACAACTTACCAAATATATGGCAATATTCACACATAAATAGTTAAATGAAGTGTCCGGGCATTTTTTCCATGAGGCATATTAACCAGGGGTTAAGGTTTATAGCTACTTGGATGGATATTCTTTTCTTTTTTTTAACACTTCAGTGTTACTCATCCTCTTAACCAGCCAGTTGGATGCAATGCTAAACTAAGGATGGGGAACCTGACGTACTCCAGGTGTTTTTGAACTCAGCCTCTGGTCCACTCCAGCCAGCATGGCTAATGGTCGTGAATGGGAGCTACAGTCCAAGATCTAAAGAACTGCAGTTTCCCCATCCCTGAACTAAACAATAGTTTTATTTATTTAAGTACAGTGGTGCCCTGCAAGACGAATGCCTCGCAAGATGGAAAACCCGCTAGACGAAAGGGTTTTCCGTTTTTGAGCTGCTTCGCAAGACGATTTTCCCTATGGGCTTGCTTTGCAAGACGAAAACGTCTTGCAAGTGTTCCGATTTCCCCCCGCTTCCCCCCCTTTTTCTAAGCCACTAAGCCGCTAATAGCCTTTTAGCCGCTAATCCGCTAAGCCTTTAATAGCCGCTAAGCCTTTAATAGCCGCTAAGCCTTTAATAGCTGCTAAACCGCTAATAGCGCTAATCCGCTAATAGGGTTGCTTTGCAAGACGAAAAAACCGCTAGACGAAGAGGCTCGCGGAATGGATTAATTTTGTCTTGCGAGGCACCACTGTATTTCTAAACTGCTCTTCCATATAATAATAATAATAATAATAATAATAATAATAATAATAATAATAATAATAATAAATGATTTGGGTTTCCCCAGCCACTCTGGGCAGCTTCCAACAAAGATTAAAAATACATTAAAATGTCACACATTAAAAACTTCCCTAAACAGGGCTGCCTTCTGATGTCTTCTAAATGTCAGGTAGTTGTTTATCTCTTTGACATCTGATGGGAGGGCGTTTCACAGGGCAGGCGCCACTACTGAGAAGGCCCTCTGCCTGGTTCCCTGTGACTTCGCTTCTTGCAGTGAGGGAACCGCCAGAAGGCCCTCGGCGCTGGACCTCAGCGTCCGGGCAGAACAATTGGGGTGGAGACGCTCCTTCAGGTATACAGTATATAAAGGTGGCTTACAAACATTAAAAATTTAATAAAACCAATCCATAAATCATAATCAGAAACATCAATAAAACAACAGGAACTATAAGTTGGTAAAAATAGAGAAATTCATATTGCGAAAGGCCAGTTTAAACAGTACAGCTTTCAGAAGTCTTGGAAGGGATGGCAAAGACATTCCTGCAGAATTTCTACCAGTAGGGAGTTCCACAGGGCAGGGCCTGCCAAAATATAGGCTCACAGTTGCAATTCCCGGCAGCTCTTAACAAACTGCAGTGCCCCGAGTTCTTTGAGCAAAAGAACGTGCTTTGAATGAACTTTGATGGTATAGTGTGAGCACAGCCACCACCTCTTGGGTTGAAATGGGAGTAGAATTGCCAGCCTTAAGGCAGGAACAGGAGGTGGCGACAGAAGGCAGGTCCAGGAAAATCAGGAGCTCTGAGTGCATGATGGGAGCAGCATGACATAATCATGCCATGTGGATAAAACTGTCTCTCTGGATACTTTCCTCATACCTAGGGCAAAGGAATGAAAGCACTGTTAAAAACATCGGCCTCTTTCTTTAAAATCACCACTGTCCAGCACTGCTGGTCAACCCTTCCAGTCTTAGGCCCCACTGAAGGAATGCCCTCTCTTCATCCTGGACTAGAATTAAGGTGGTGTTGTGACAGTCAGATATTTCCTGGTAAATGAAAGTTACATCAAAGTTGTTTGCCATAGCCTTAAACACTGCTGGGAAGACATGTGAAGCCCTTACAGTTGAGAATCCTTTTTTTGGTAGATCCTGACTTCCCACCCAAATCCACAAGTCATCTTGAAAACCCCCACTGTTTTTAAGTCTCATTTCTCAAGACTCTTCAGTCAACCTATGGAAGTTGGTTAAAATAGGAAGTGTTGGAGTCAATATCGTATCTACTTTTCATGTACCCTAATCTCTCTCGTTATTACATTGCCATATCAAAGACGGAAGCTCGATCTGTCTGGCATAATTTGTTTGTAACAAATAGCGTTTTGAGATTGACTAGACCATATACGTTCTAAGTTTGCAGCTTGGATCCAGGTGGGGGCAGAATTGGCCGCTCCTCGATTTTAGTCATTGCTGTGCATTCATGCCATATATTTGCTAAGGAACAATCCTTTACTGTTGAGGCAGCTTGCTGCGACTTGTAGAGTACACAATGTTTGCTAAATTTGAATGTAATCCATTTTACATTTTCATACATAGAGGCTTCCATCTGTGGAAGATCAAAAAGTCATTATTGCTGGTAAACTCACCATCTGGCCAGAGTAGGTTAGAAGAAAGATCAACTTGACCCATACCTATCACCTCATTAAGCAGTTGTTGCTCATTTGTTATGTGGAATCCCACCACACCTTTTCCTTTAAGGAAGCTCTTCTTTCCTCGGGAGGTTGTATTTTCCCAGCACTCCATCAACAATACACTCTTGGGGAAGTGAAATGTGAAATGTTTTCCCCAGCTAGTGGGACCATTGTGATTTTTAGTGCTTCCTGGAATTTGATTACATGAAAGTCACAGGCACGTATTGGATAGTGCCTGTGATGTCACTTATGGTCAGTGACAGCTTCAGATAACACCGCTGTCTAGAATACACCTTCCCCATGACCAGTGCTATTTTGGTGCCAGAACTCACCATGAACGCCTCCCTTGTTCTCTCATAATGGTGCCCACCTAAGAGTTCTGTTGAGTTCTGACTGAAAAAAAAGCCCCATCTGTGACAAAAGGTTACAACATTTGGACCATTTAGTTTAGGGAAAAGGTGAGTGAAGGGGAACATGATAGAGGTGCATAAAATTTTGCCTGATTTGAAGAAAGTGAATGGAGAGATATTTTTCTCCCTCTATCAAGATACTCGAATCTGAACATTGAATGCTGGAAGATTTGGGACAGACACAAAAAGAAAGTACGTCTTCACAAAGCGCATAATTTATCTCTGGGATTCACAACCACAAGACGTAGTAATGGCCAGTCATCAACAGTTCCCAGAACTCTTAACAAACTACAGTTCCCAGGATTCTTTGCAGGGAAAATGTCATTTGAATGTATGCAGCCCTATGGCTCTTAGCTTCAAGAAAGATGCAGGGGCTGCACAGCCACTTGTTGCTGAGGACGCTTGAGCTCTGGATTTTTTGTACTGAGCAGTGGGGGTGGACTGGATGGCCGAGAAGAAACCTTCCACCTCCACCTCAAGGCTTCTATGGTTTTCCTTTGCTCCGTGACAGATTATAGCACCTCACAGATGGATGTGTCTATGGCCTATCGGTTGTTAGTGCTGAACTTGAAATGACATAATTCATTTAACCTTTCCACTCTTGCTGTGTTAGTGCAAAAGTAACTGTAAATCTTGTTGACTATTGCTTGTATATGTATTGGCAGCAAGTCAACTTTCAGCTTGAACAACATGGGAACAATATGCGCAGCACAGCGAAAAACCCATTAACTGTCTCTTTCTTTCCTCCCGGTGCTCATAGAACACATTTAGGTCCCAGGTGATCGGCTTTTACAAATATTAATACAGGATTAACTGGCACCAGTTCACAGTTGTGTATTTGGTTACACTCACTTTTCAGTAATATTTCATGATATTCTATAACCCAGGAAGGTAATGAGTTTTGCCAGTTGAGGCGGCAGTGGGAGATGATGGGGCAGTTTCCCCCACTTGTCAAAGTCATGTTTTAGAAAGCCATTTAGGGATGGCACAGAATAGCCTCCCCGCCCCCAACTTAATGTTTCATATGACTTGGGATACTCATTTGGAAGTATCTATTTTGCTGGCCAATACAGTGGTTTAGTACACACTTTCTATTGTTATAAACAATTAAATGGACCTAAATGCCAGGTATGTAGGCCAAATGCAAAAATATATATTGCAGCATTTGTCCACGTTGTTGTATTTTCTGTATTGACTTTTCATTTGCAAGCAGCTTCAGGAGACTATTTTGTTTCAGAACCAGGCTCAGAATACACTATTATAGACACACAAACATGGATGACATGGCAGAACAGTCTTCTATTCAAAGTAATAAGAAGTTTACTTACATTCAGTTCACAGTATGATCCTGAAGGCAGGCTTTAGCTTGTAGTTACAGAAGAGAGTGTGGGTTCATCCCATATGGGGATTGAGCCCATGCGCTGCTGGCTGAGAGCTAGCAGACAGCAAAAGACATCCAGATGGAATGAAGCAGGCTTCCTCAAACTCAGCCCTCCAGATGTTTTGAGACAACAATTCCCGCCATCCCTGACCACTGGTCCTGCTAGCTAGGGATCATGGGAGTTGTAGGCCAAAAACATCTGGAGGGCCGAGTTTGAGGAAGCCTGGAATAAAGCAAAGAAGAAGGGAAGATGGCTGTGTGACCAGCCCTTTTATCGGGTCTCCCAGGGTTATGCCCATCTACCTGGTCACATGCAGGGGAAGGATGCTCCAGACAGGTGTGACAGGAAGTCCTCCAGGCTGGAGTAACCCCTCCCCCCACATATTCACTCTGGGCAAACATGAAATGTTGTATTTGACTGCTTTCTGTGATGTCACATCCCACACAGATTGGCAGTTGAATATTACTTCAACACTGGTGACAGGTCAGCATTTTCCACCACACTTCAGGCAGACCACGGGGTACACATAACTCTCACTATTCCTAGCTAGCAGGACCAGTGATCAGGGATGATGGGAATTGTAGTCCAACAACAGCTGGAGAAACACCGTCGTAAGGAGGAGAGGAGAACACAAACACACCCCAACCAAGAGGATGAGCCACTGGATTTTTAGTTCTTTATTGGCAAAGCACTGAGTTACATCAGCTCCTAATGTGCAAGTGAATACATCAAAAGTCCTTGCTAACTAGCTGTCTAGGCACCTAAGACTGCAGACTTGTGTTCCGTCTTGGACAGAACACTCCCTTCTTAAACTCCCTTGCCAGGTGTGGTCGGCTCAAGCCCCCATTGGCTCTTCTTCAATGGTAGTTCGAGCTGATCCTGGTGCCCCTCCTACAGTATGGAGACAATGGAGTGTGCGGGGGACTCAGGGGTTTCCAAAGCAATGACTCTCTCTGTACATGCTGCAGTCTCTCCACAATCTGAGGCTCTTCTCTTGTCTCCTCCCCTGTCTCCAGTTGCCCAGTGCCATCCTCCTTCACCACCAGCAGCTGCCTCATGAGTGGCACAGGACCCCACAAATCACCGGCCAGTTCTCCTGGATCATCCTTCTCCCTACCTGTCTCCTCTGCCCACACATCCCTCCATTTTTCGGGCTCCTTGCGGTCCCTGACAACTCCTACAGTTGATGAAGGCACAAGTAGTCTCTATGGCAAGGACTACTTGGACAAGGACAACTTAAGCATGATGGCCCATGCATTGGTAACTTCACAGCTGGATTGCTGCAATGTGCTCTGTTTGGGTGGCCCTTGAATTCAGTTCAGAAGCTGCAGCTTCAATGGAACACAGCAGCTAGACTGGCGAGTATATAACACCTGTTTTAAAAGAACGGCAAATCTATCCATTTCAGATTCTTTCCGTTTCAAATTTTTCCAGTCTCACGTTCACTTCTCCACATTTGCACATCAGCTTGAAAATCTATTTTAGTTTGCAAAATCAGATGTTGGAAGCTGGAGACACAGAGGCTTGTCTTGCTTTGTGGCGGACCCAGAGCTGTGGCGTCTCTGAAAACAATGCGGGAAGCAAGTTCTGTTGGGGTGTTAATGCTGCGAGCCCCTCGATCCTATGCTCAGGTGGCAAATATGTGTAAATTCAGCCCTATATCTCAAAGACACCAGAGTCTTCACAGACATTTGCTCCAAAGATACTGAGCACTAGGTGAGCGCACCCCCCCCAGAGTCTCTTGCTGCTTGGAGATTGGGGTGCGCACAAGAATATTAACCATGAGATAACTACCAGATACATTAAAGCTCTTTGGCTGCCATGTAAGGCACTGCAGTGCTTTCACATCAAAAAAGGTGTTTTCAAAGCCTGTGAACACTTTGAGGACAGATGGTTCGGCACCAGTTTGAGCAGAACTGGCTGCTATGCTTTGTCCCTTTAAACCTGTCCGTGGCTGTAACCTGAGAAGCCCAGCAGTGCTGCTAGGATCAGTTATTAGTAAGTGCACAAGCTGTTACCGAGTGTGAAGCAGGCGCTTGGAGCCCAGCCAGTAATATAGTGTTGGACTTGTTCCTCCAAGTGTGCCATAGATTTATTTCCCTCAAGACGGTCCACGTGCTCTGCTGGACTTGACAGAAACTGTAATAGAAAATGACCAGCAGAATGCAAGGTATCCAATATCTCCCCAGGTTTCCCTGAGGAGAGTTTGCTGCAACTGTTGCTCTGCCAAAGACAACAGAACTGGGATTCTCAACTGTTTTCTAGCAGGGATACCTCAAGCACTTGAACGAACCTGGGAGTGTCTCTGTAGTTTTTGAACTCATTGGGATTGTGTTGATTAAAAAGGGATGCTTAGGCCTAGCCTGCCACTTGTTGCTTCAGTAGATGCAGGAAAATCACTCAGTCCTTTGTGGTGACATCCTGGATTCCCTGTAACTGTTGCATTAGCACAAGGGGAGGTCAATTCAGTCCTGCAAACACAGCAGTCTGCAGTCTCCTGAGACAGACAGATGGCAAGAACAACAACAATGGGAGTCCTTTTTTCCTGTGGGTTCCCCCCATGACGCTGCTATAATGTTTAAAGGCCTGCAGCCACATGGACAGGGACTTTTTAGTCTAGAGAAAAGGCAAGTGAGAGGTGGCAAGTTAGGAGTTGATGGAATTATGCATGGCATGGAGAAAGGGGATGGAGAAAAGTGCTTCTTCATCTCTCAGAACACTTGAACCCATGAACCTCCAACAGAGCTGAATCTACTTCTTCACATGCTTCTATGGCATCCTCTCTCTCAGGAACTGGTGATGGGCACCAACTTGGATGGGTTTAGAAGAGGATTCAGCAAATTTGTGGATAAGACTATCAATGGCTACTCATCACGATGGCTATGTTCTGCCTCCAGGACCAGCCCACTCATAAGGCAAGGTGAGGTGGTTGCCTCAGGTGGCAGGATTCACTGGGGCAGCAGAGCCCATTGTAGATCTTTGTTCACAGCCAGTCCACTCATGAGGGAAGGTGAGGTGGTTGCCTCAGGTGGCAGGATTCACTGGGGCAGCAGATCTTGATGTCAATCTTTCTTCCCCTCCTTGTTCCTGATGTAGCTCTTCCCTCACTGTTCCTTTCCTGACGGGTGAGGATGCCAAAATGTCCAGGGCCAACCCTGTCTGTCATGGGCCAGGAGTCAGCTTTGCTTGCTGAAGAGCAGCCGGGGGGGGAGGGGGGAGTGACTCCATCTGCAGCTGATCAGCCTTCAAGGGCATGGAGGAGAAGGCTCTGATGGGAATCAGGTGGCTTCAGCCTTCTTAAGCAGAGCTTCCATCAGCAGTCAGATGTTGGTAACTATGCTTGTAGTTCCTGGCCTTACCTTGCTGCTTCTTGCTTATCTTGAGCCTTAATCCCACGATCATTGGATTCCCTGACCCCTGAACCATCTGACCATGTGGATTCCTGTTTGCCCGACCCTAGGACTGAACCTGACTGGATGCGGACTCTGCCCCAAGGCAAGTACACCTCAGAGACTCTTCTGGTTGGCTGGCTGGCCTCCCACTCCACTGAGCTATGAACGTTGTCGCTCAGTAACAAGACTACAATGCTGTCTGCCTCTGAATACTGGTTGCTGGAGGGGAGAGTGGCCTTGTGCTTAGGTCCTGCTTGCCGGTTTTCCACAGGCATCTGGTTGGCCACTGTGAGAATAGGAGGCTGGACTAGATGGACCGCTGGCCTGATCTAGCAGGCTCTTCCTATGTTCTTATGGCTAGTTGCATTATGGATTCTTTACACAAAATTGTCACCCTGATTTTGGCTGGGTAATGCTTTAGTGGCAATAATAATAATAATAATAATAATAAAAATAATAAATTAATAATAATTTATTATTTATACCCCGTCCATCTGGCCGGGCGGTGTTCAACAAAATATTAAAATACAGCATTGCATCAAACATTAAAAGCTTCCCTAAACAGGGCTGCCTTCAGATATCTTCTAAAAGTCTGGTAGTTGTTCTCTTTGACATCTGGTGGGAGGGCGTTCCACAGGGCAGGTGCCACTACTGAGAAGGCCCTCTGCCAGAAGGCCCTCAGCGCTGGACCTCAGTGTCCGGGTAGAAAGGTGGGGGTGGAGACGCTCCTTCAGATATACTGGACCAAGGCCGTTTAGGCTTTAAAGGTCAGCACCAACACTTTGAATTGTGCTCGGAAACGCAAGAAGGATTTAAGTGATCACCTTTCCACATGGTTTTAACTATGAGACGCCACTAAGCAAAGTGACTTCTGGTGTGGTCCCCTGCTAAAACCAAGCCCTGGTGGTGGCAGCAGAAAAGTGCCCCAATATAGCATTGCTCATGCACATTGTGAGAAACTTAAGTAGCAGCTCCCAGACACCTGACCCTGATCATCAAATATCTGTTCCTTTTTTTTCTTTTTAAAAAGATGCCCGCTGTGGACCTTGTTTTGGAGCTGTGGCCCTGGCACCTGCCCGAGGATGCCATGCGGTGACACCAGGACTGAGATCAAGGACTGCCCTAGAAGCCTCCAAGTTCTGCAACCAGAAAACCCAGATTCTGTGACTGGAATGAACGATGAAAAATGAGCAACATCTGAATGCGTTCTACTCATTTCCCTATTCATTCTCCTTCCACAAATGTGTTTGGTGGAGAGTGTGTCCCTTTGTGTGTGTCAAGATGACAGTTAAGCCATGGCAGTTAAATGAGCTTAAGCTCAGTTTAATTGGAAACACCCTTTAATACGATTGCATTATAAACAAACAAACTCTGCAATCATTATGTGAAGGGAGCTCTGGTCAGTGGTTTCAGAACCATTCCCCATTGGTTTGCAGAGAAGTTAATTGCAACATTTGAGCTGTGTACACAAGAGGTGGCTGGAGCTATGGATTGCTGAGCACTGCAAGGGGCTAGATGGATTCGGCAAGTGAGGGAAAGGTTAAAGACGCACACCTGCAGGCACTACAGGAGGCCATGCTGGAGAGAGACAGTCTCCATGCAGGCAAGAGGCTGGGATTTTTAAGATGTTGTCAGCATTTTTTCCTCATAAGCGGTGGTTGGTTAGCTGCAGGTTTTGGGTGAGGGAGAACAGGTGGAGAAAGAGGAGTTAAATCTGGGCAGCTAATGGAATATTTCTTAAATGGATATGGATATTCTCTGTTTCCAGCTTTGAAATATTTAAAAGGGTGTCATGAAGCACAAGGACGGTGAAAGAAACAGTGAGGTCAAAAGACAGGAAGGTAGATCTGAACCAAAAACTTTGACTGCTTCCAGGTTGCTGTTATTTGGGGAGAAGGATTCAGTGGCATACCAGCAAATTTGGGTTGCTCAACTAGCGTGGATTTGCACAATAACTTGGCATTCCCCCCCCCATCAATCTTTTTGCAGTAGGGAAGGTATGCACAGGAAAGTGTGGGATAACAATTGCTTGACACAACATTGTCTAACCTTCCTGCAAATGTGGTGCGAACAAAATGGTCAATGAACATGTCATCTGGATGAAGGCACCTTAAAAAAGACCACTAGAGCGGTTCACCAGTGCAAGAAATTGCCTAGGGAGCTGAAGGTTTTCAAGAGAGGAACAACAGGGATGTGTTAAAGCTTAAAATGTAAGCCAAGGTTAACCTTGCAGAGGGGCCATAATGAAACTCCATGCCTCAAGGTAGACTGCAGGTTCCCCTTTGACAAAGTACCACACTCTGGGGCCATGTACTTACTTGGTGGTGGCAGCACAACAATTGCCTTGGAATGACTCAACATAGAAGGTTATTGTGGTCCCAAGACTTGGGGAGGGACCATTTTAATTTCCCATGCTGTCGGGCATAAGTCAGCAACAAAAACAATCACCTGAGGTCAGTGCAGTTAAATCTTTATTCAAGGAAACCATAGCCCAAGCTTAATGGGCTCGGCCACTCTTTCTAGGAGGCCTTGCCCTGATGAGGCAAATGAAGCTGCCCAAGAATAGTGCATGTGGATGCCAGTCTCAACACAGAATTATCCTAGTTTAATAGACATTCACTTTCCTGAGAAACTGTGGTAATTGTGGTTCTGTGAGAGGGCTTGAGTCTTCAAGGGAATGCTCATCAGCCCCAGCAAACTACAGTTCGCAGGATTTCAGGGGGGAGAAGGAGTTGTGGCAGTCAAACCGCTATAAAATTATGTAAGCTTCTATTGCAAATATTTCTTCCAGAGTGGATGCTTACCCCTTCCTCCGGGTGGGCTGTTGCTGCGGATCCCCATGCTCGGTCACCATCCTTGGACAGCTAGAACAGAATGCCCATAGCCAGGTGGCCATTGAGGGAATTCCCCCTGGCAGCATGGCTAGCTGGCTCAAGTTCCCACCAATGTGTGGCCTGTTCTGGGGGGTGTGCCTCTCTGGCAGAAAGGGCATTGGCTGGACGCACGCCCAGGCAGTTGGTGAGGCACAAAAGCAGGCTGCACCTTAATATGCCTTCTAGAGCTGCAGTAGATGTCTAAGACAAGGGAGCCAGTCTCATGGAATTTAGGGACTTGTGCCTGACTGAATGCACCAAAGATTACACTTCACATGTGTCCCCTCTCTTCCAGCTCTAATGGCCAGCACGGACATTTCTTTGACTGGATCACACTCTTCACTCCACTAACACTTCATGGAAGGTCCTAGGCTTGGTAGTTTAGGTGCCTGGAGGCAAAGGGCAGCTGGCCAGAGCTTTAGATGTGTCAGCAGCTGCAGAAGAATCATCTCTGGAGGGACAATGCTGCCAGGAAGCATCCCTAGGTGTAACCTTCCCAAAACTCACATGCCTTTGCCGGTGTATACAAGTATTTTTGGAACTGGCTGTACACTCTTATTTGTAGTGTGAACAGCGATGGCTTAGCCTTCCATCGTAGCTCATTCATTTTCATATGAAAGCAGGATGTTCCTTTAGTATGTTGCAAAACTGGATTGAAGGGACTTGCTGGGGGGGGGGGGCTCTTTCAAATGATCAAATGTTCCTGTGCAAATATACTGTTATGGGATTGTAGCTGGTCAGGTGTCTTCTCATAAATGTAAACAATAAGAGTGGTAATATTCAGGGTCGACGCATTCAAAATGCACTTAACTAAATCATGACTATAAAGTCCATTGCTTTCAGTGAGTCTGCTCAAAGTGTAACTCAGTCAGCTGTTTCTCTGAATGAATATGGGGTTGCCCCTGTAGATGGTCCATTGGACATCCTCGCTTACTCCAAAATGGGCTAAGTCCACCTTGCTTTACCTGGGAGCCCTCCTGCTCATTCTGCTGAGAGTGGCCCTGGCCCTCTTCCCTAAAGTCATGCTCTGATGGTACCTCCAGATCCATCGTTTGACTAAGAGATATGATTTAATTTTTTTAAAAAAGCCTAGTACATTCTTGCCAAATATCAATTTTTAAGGTTCAACCTAAAGCGCTTCTTTGCTCTTGAATCTGAGTGAAACTTAATGTAACTTGCATGTCAGAGTGCAGAACAGATTCCCAAGGCAAGTGGTGGAACCCCGTTGCTTGAGACTCTTAAAAGTGGATTAGACAGCAGACTCAGAATTGCCCTGTAGGGAACAATCTCGCATTGACAGTGTGATGGAATAGATGACCTCATAGTACAGCTGTGTGTGAGAGAAAAAAATGTCTAATATACGAGTTTTTCTTCTCCCATGAAGCTATGCAGTGATAAACCGCCAAAGAAATAAACTTAGACATATAGTGTGATCTTGGATGGTAAAGCTCGCCTTGTAAAGTTCCATTGCAGACCTGTTCTATTTTCAGTCTTGCATATGTCCAGTTACATTTATTGCATTGTAGATATAATAAACAGAGATAACCTGTTCTTCATATGCTCCAGAAGAACACAAAGCATCTTCATGCTTCTGGTTACTATATTTCAGATTTTACAAGCCTATGGGATAAGATTTCTTCTCTGATCTTTGCAGTCCTGAGGTTAATCATACAATAAATCAGCGTTTCCTAGACTTTTTGGTACATGGGACACAGTCCTCCTCTGGATTGCAACTGGAGCTTCACTCTTGCACTTATTCCCAATGGTCTTCTGATTTTTCTGCTTAGGTTCTTTCCTGGGTTGAGTTCAAACAGACTTTCTAATATTTTTGTTTAGGGCCTGCTTTTGTGCAGGAGTGCAGACAGTAGGAGATGGTACCAGTGGTGGCTGGTGCCTGTTCTGACTGCTGGGGGGGAAAGCAGCGAGACCAGATGTGGGTGGAGCCACTCCCAATGACAGATGGAACCATTCCCTGATTGTCTGAAAGTAAGAAAGCTGACTGACTTTGGTGAACCTTTACGAACCAGCCTCCACTGGCTACCAGTATGGTGGGGCAGAGCCATGGAGCTGCTGTCCTGACTCCAGCTTACCTGAACAGGACTGCAGGGAGGTTGGGGCTGCACAGGCCCACCGCACACAGTCCCAGCCTTACAACCGCCCTGCCCTGCACCAGTCCAGGTAAGCTGCAGTGATTCTGGTGTTGGAAGGGCAGTTCTATGGCGCCACCTCACCCCACTGGACTGCTCCTGGCTACAAGAAAGGTGCAGTCCATTTGTGTGTGTGTGTGTGGTCAAGCTGAGTTTGATTCCCTGGAGAGCAATGTGGTGCAGGGGTAGGAGTGCCAGACTAGGACTATTTTTTAAAAATAATTATTATATTTTACTCTTTTTTGCAAACCGCTTAAAGGCTTTATTAAAACCCATCAGTACATGAATGTTGTGAAAAATATAAGATGGTCCAGATCAGGGATTCCACCGAACAACTCTAATGTAGAATTCTTGACATGCCTTGCTGAGAACTTCTTTCTGGTGGTGGAAGAAGGAATGAGGGAATCAATTGTCCTGGATGAACCTAACCAATAGGGCAGATGTGGTTGATGAGATCAAAGTAGTGTAAACTGTGAGGGAAAGTGACCACATAATGCTGGAATTATTGATCTCATGGAAAGCTCATGGTTGTGTAGACAAACATGTGCCTTGGATTTCAGGAAAGCTAATTTTAATAAGCTCAGAAACGCTAGGTGGAATTCCTGTGCTAGATAAACTAATTGGTGAAGGAAGCCTCCTAAGGCTCTGTCCTGGGCTCAGCACTCTTCAATGTTTTAAAAAAGTTATTAATAGCTTAGATGAAAGCCTGGGGGAATCACTATGCAATATAAAGATGACACACAATGGGGGGGGACACAATAGATAACACCCCAGAAGACAGGAATAAAATGCAAAATGGCTGTGATGGAATGGGAAACTGGACTGAAAGTAACAAAATTTAATTCAACAGGGACAGATGCATAGTTTTGCACCGGGGAAGAGAAATCAAATGCAGAGACAAGGGATTGGAACCACCTGGTTTGGCAGTAGTACATGTGAAAAGGATCTTGGGATAGCAGCCAATTACAAAATAAACATGATTCAGAAAAATGACGTGGCTTCATAGAAGGCAAATGTGGTTTTAGGTTCCATCACAGAACCATTGTTTCCAAGATGCATAAAGTGATAGCTCTACTTTATTCTTCACCAGGGCCTGTCCAGATTGATGTTTTATCGCAGGTGCATTCCGCAACATGTTCTTGACACAGTAGCACATTTGTGGTGGATTTATTCTGCTCTACTAGTTGTTGTGGGATGCTTCCCCAATGCTGCCATGCTATTGCTGTTTGGAGGGACAATAATGCAACAAAAGCCGGACAAAAAAAGATAAACCAGAACATTTGTGGTGTAAAACGTTACAGGATTTCCATGGAAAGCTATCAGATATAACTGGAAATAAAACAGTGTGACTGCCTCAAACTTCCTCAGGCACAAATGACATTGAAAAGGGGGGATCATGTTTGACTGTCCCAATAGAATCATGAGTTTACAATAAAAAGTACACATGGAAGGCTCCATAGAAGAGGGGAAAGACTTGTCCTTAGCTCTCCTAGAGGGTAGGACTAAATAGAACAGGCTTATGTACGTAGCATGAAGGTACATTTCAGCTGAACAGTTTGACACTGGGGTCAATTGTCTAGAGAGCTGGTGCACTCTTACTGGAAGGTAAAGATGGACAGCCATCCACTTCCTAGCTTGAGCAGAAGTTTAGACTAGATAGTTTACTAGACCCTCTGGCTCTGTGATTCTGTTAATCTCATGGAGAGCTGCTGCCAGTTTATGTTAATCTCATGGAGATGGTGCTGAGCTAGACAAACAGACAGTCTGACCTGGGACAGACAGCTTTCTATGTTGCCATCTAAGATAGTTCCATTTGCCCCCCTACTGTTGACGTCAGAACTGGAAGCCCCCACCAGAGGGATGTTCTCTGGCCCTCAATTGTCAACTGGGAAGCACAAAGGAGGCAGGAGAGAAGTTTCTATGGGAAGATAGGAAGCAGCCTAAAACCTCAGGCCATGGACCTGGCTCAGTGTTGTCTACACTGACAGACTGGGTTTCTGACATGGTTCTTTCCCTGGAGATTGACCTTAGGTTCTTCTACAAGCAAAACAGATGTTCTGTCACTGAACTGTGGCGCAGTAGAATTAGTTGGCGAGCTGCTTTGAGTATTCAGGGCTGAGCCTTTGACCTGCCATCCACATTACCCTCTTCAAATGGCCATCTGGGGGTGGGAGGGGGAAAAAGACCTGCTGACCGAGGGTAGTATCACACCATGTATTTAAGGTATATTCAATGCATATTTAAAGCACAAAGAATACTGGGAAGTGTAGTTTCTCCCTCACAGAGCTGTAATTCCCAGAACCCTTAACAAACTACAGTTCTCAAGATCGTATGTGCTTTGACTGGAGTGGCCCTTGACTGTCTCCTGTTCCCATCTGGCCAACAATTAAAAAATGGTAAGGCTGCAAAACAGCAGAGGGCTCCTTGGCTTTTAAAAATATGTGCAGAGGAGCCCAGTGTCCCTGGCAAGAGAAGACAGCCCAGATCCTCTCTTCCTAAGCCTTGGTATGCTCCTACTGTTAGCTCAGACATTCAAACTATGCTCATGCATGCTTGCTCATACAGGTGATTTTTCTAATACACTAACGACAGAAGACAGCTTCTCACCCAACATATAAAGTCATCTGTTATTTTTCCAGCTAGGGAAATTGTTAGTTTTTAATGTTGCTTTTTCAGCTGGAACAATTTAGCGAGCCAGGATCAATGTGAAATGCTGCACATCAATCATTTTCTATGGATCACAAACCAAAGGCGAGTAAAAGAAGAAGAAGGGGGGGGGAGGCTTTGCTCATCGGCACTAAATCAAGCACCCCCTCCGTTGCCCCATTTTTATTTTTTAATTTTTTTGCACAGAAGGAGCAAAATGTTTACACGAATCGTTTTGCATCACTTCAGTTATATAATGAGAAGTAGCTTACATTTAAAGGGTAGTATTTCTACCACATTACATCTGGAATATGATTCTCCATGGAGTTGGATCTCTTTTGGCTGTAAAGGCCTCTTAATATTTTTCCATTCTAAATAACTTCTGAAGTTGTTTATTTTTTATATACAGATGTTGTTATGACTATATTGTGTGCAAGCTAGCAATGGACAAATTTGTCGGTGCTGGTTTTTCTCAGCTCTTAATTTTCCCAGTCTTAAGTTCAGACCCCTTCACTACTGTATCGGTTTGCAATTTTCTTTATGAAAACACCCCTGTACACAACAATGTGCAAACATTCTCATGTGCAATTCTCTCAAGATACCCATTTTTGTACGCAATCTTGCCTAGTATATGCAATTTTCATGAACACATGCATTCTTGTACATGTTTACTCCTAATATATGCTTTTTGTCTGCCTCCTTTGGTTAGAGAACTACATTATGAAATTTGGAGGAGTGCAAATTTTAAAGGATAGCTGTGCTTCGGCTTGCATATCATTTTATAAAAAATTAAAATGTGGACTAAATGATCCTCCCCCTCACATCCTTATGTGCAACAATATCTTGGTATTCAGAAGGGAGGAAAACCCTTTAGACCAGCGTTTCTGAAACTTGAGTTTACTGCTGTTTTTGGATTATAATTCACATCATCCCTGAACACTGGTATTGCTAGCTAGGGATGATGAGAGTTGTAGTCCAAAAACAGCTGGAGACCCAAGTTGGTAAAGCACTGCTTTAGACCAGTGATGCCCTCCAGATGTTGTTGGACTGTAACACTCATCATCCGTAACCATTAGCCATGCCTACTGGGGGTGACGGGAGCTGAAGCCCAACAGCGTCTGAAGGACCACAGGTTTTCCATCCCTTGTTTAGTGTTGCATCCAAACTGTGTGTAGGGGGCAGGGTCAATGGGTGTGATCCTGTGCCTTCCTCCATCCATCTCCAGTGAAAGGTATGAAGGACCATCTTATCAACAACTGAATCTACACCTCAGTTTTCTTTATCAGTGCTATCTGAAGGACAAAACCAAAATGTTAAAGCAAAGGACCAAAATGTTAAAGCAAAGGTGTTCAACAATGCCTTTGTTTGCAAGCGTTCACCATTCTTATGATGACCAACATGGAACCAAGAAGGCCTGAACAGAAGTTATGCAACCTGTTTTTTCCCTTTAACTAATTATAGTGACAGAGTAGCTCAGTTCTCATAATGAAGGCAGCGAATGGGGAAGGAGAGGCTCCATTTCTCCACTAAGAAGGAACCTCCCAGTAGATAAGATGAGCCCATGATAATATAGCTACCCAGCAAAAAGGAACAAGAAAGCGCTTATTCTCAGCTGCTATATTGTAGACCAAAATACTGGCACGCACTTTGGAGACGTGGATATCTTGCATTTTGCCTTAGTCGGTAAACTGTAGGTGATGATGTTTCTCTCTGTATATTTTGATGCACGTTTGTGATCTGTTGTGTTATTCTTTTTTTTAACCCTCAGGCCCTGCAGAAGTCTTAAATTCAGGAGGGTAAATCTGTGATGTAAATGAGCAGCAAGTTGCCCTTTTAAACTCTTATGATAAGAGAATATTGTACTGTTAATGAATAATGGAAAGGGGGAGGAGAAGAACCTCAAGAGAAACATTCAAACAGCAGGGCATACATTATTGCATCTCCACAGAGGCATCTGAGGTAGCGCTTGCAAACTTATTTATCCTGCTACTCAACCAAAAGGGTGCATGTCATTTGCCATGGAAACCCTTCCTTCATCATATGTGCCTATATATTGCTTCAGATGTGTGGGCCACTTTCTTAAAAAGAAACAAACGCATACCCAGACATCGATGTCACATGAAATCCTATTCATTTCACAGTGCTTTGATGTGAAAACATGTACCTCAGGACACAGACATCCATTTCTTCCCGCTGCCCCATATTATTGCTGTTCTGTCTTCAAGTATCTGTGGCAACAATGTGTTTCAGACAGAAGTCTCCTGTTGCCCATCTCTTTCCAAGAAGAGATTAGTGATACAGGACCACCCTTTGACCAAGGCGCCTCTGTTCTTCTGGTTCTATTTGTCAGTGAGGGAGACAGTGAAGTCTGAGCTATGTAAATACAGATCTCCAGGATCTCTGGGAAAAAGGCAACCCTTAAGCAGTCTTCTCCGTAATAGGAATGGACAAATCTGTCAGTGTTGGTTTCTATTAGTTTCTCATTTTTCCAGTCTGTTCCCCCCATTTCCAAAACAGTTTATGGTTGTTGTTTTTAAAGACATCCACACAAAAATGTGCACATTTTGTGTGATTTTCCCTAAGATATGCATTTTGTGCACAATTTTGCCCAATATATGCATTTCTGCAAGCAATTTCTCCTGATACAATGCATCATTTAATATATATTTTCTTTTTTAAAAAATAAATTTTTATTAAGTTTTACACAAATATCTCCAATTAACAATTTCCCAATTAACATATTTTCATCTTTAGGACTTCCCTCAGCTTCTCTGACAATCATCCGTATTTAAATTTATTATCTACGCATTCTCCAAAATTAATATCGCCTTTTAATATACCTTTACCAACATATTTGCATTTTTGCAATATTCCTTATTCTTTCACAAAGCTTCTTTAAAACCCACTAGTGTTGTTTACTCATCACATACACTCTTCAAATACTCAGAAAATTTTCCCCAGTCCTCAATGAACTTGTGATCTCGTTGGTATCTTATTTTTTCCAGTTAGTTTGTCCAGTTCTGCATAGTCCGTTAACTTCATTCTCCATTCCTCAAGAGTCGGTAGTTCTTCCTGCTCATTTAATATATATTTTCATGAATGTAGTGTTTTGTATGCACTTTCCCCTAATCTTTGCATTTTTATACACATTGTTGGGTTGGAGAACTGCAACATAAAAATCTGGAGAGTTCTAAATTTCAAAGAAGAACTCAGGTTTTGTTTGCATGTTGTTCTGGAGCTGTGAATTAGGTAGCACCTGTGTGATTCTACCTATGTGTGCTTCTACTAGAGGAGGTGGTGTTTTTGTGGGGTGTGTGTGTGTGTTTGTGTAGGCTGAGCATAAGATGGAAAGGCCCACAGCGTTAATACTCCAACAGATATTGGTCCCTATTAGGCATCCAAGCCCTTGTCCCCACAAGTCATACTTCTGGATTCAATACAGAGCAAGTTAAATCTTTGTGTCTTTTCCCAGGTCAAGTTAAAGATGAGACTTTCTCACATTCCCCAATGATATCACCTCCAACTGAAGAAGGGGAGGGGGAAAAGCTTTCCCCCATCCACATCTGCAAGTATCTCCAGCTAGTAGCACTAGCTCTTTAGTCATGTAAAGAGATACCGGTACTTAACAGACTTCTAATCGAGGCACTAAGTCAACTAAGAGAATCGTTTGACCACTTTAGCAGCCTCTATCCCATCATATGGATACAAAACATCAAGGCCAACCCACCCAGTCTTATAATAATATTTCCAAGCATCTGAAGACCAGAAATGAAAATAGTAAGCTGCTATAGGATTTTCTGTTCGTGTTAGAGTAGGCCCATGAAAGAGAACAACATCCATCTCCTCACTTTCACCAAGTACATCCTAGCTCTAGGTTTAGGCTGTAATCCTAGTCTCACTGAAGCACTGTTATTCTCTCTCTTTGTCTTCCTGCCAATTTGGCGTCGAAGGTCTGCCTCATGTCCTGTCACAGAAATGCATTCAGGAAAGGCCCTCACCTGGCTGTTAGCTTTGCCATTCATATTTGTTATGTTCTTTGAAGGTTGGTTTGAAGTTAAGCAGAAGCCATGTTACTAATAAATCTTAAGTAGAGACCCTTTATGCGAATTAACGTCTAAGTCACTCCTTGGAGGTTTTTTAATGTTCCAAAAATAGTTCCCAAGCTTCTGCCAAAGTAGATGTTGCCAGAATTTCCATGGAAAGCATTATCAGTGTGGATGGGTTGATGCCAGTCAGGGTACAAATAATGGCCGCCCAAACCCTTCTCCTCTTCCTGCTTCAGCTGATTTGTGGCAGAGGGTGTGTGTGTGTGTGAGTGTGAGAAGGGGGGAATTATTAGGTTTTTGAAATGAAATCATGCTCCCAAGTTCAGAAGAAGATCACCAAAGCCTTCCCCTCCCCTTTTCTTTAAGTCTTTGACAAATATGCCTCACCAGAGACTCTTAAGGAAACCAGTCATGGACCAAGACGTGAAAGGCTGTCATGAGTAGTTTACATCTGGCTGGGAGACAGAAAGCAAAAGCCATGGAAAAAAATGATCAGCTGAAAGTGGCAGAAGGTGAGTGCCTTTACCAAGGGCCAAGGTTCATGATGGAGAAGGACCCAGAACAACATGTCAAACTAGGATGGCTAATTGAAATGCAGCAATGGCCATTTTAAGATGGCTCTCACCTTTGGCTCTCACAATTTTACCAGACTTGATTTCATACAATGGATCATTTCACATGCACTTGGCACATCACAAAAAAACAGGGTTTGCCAACAGATGTAGCCCTGACAGGGGTCAATAGCCCATCCTGGCTCCATGACATGCATCAAATTAGGTAGTTTTGCAATGAACCATGAGCTGAATAAGCCAGGGAGGGGGCGGAGCAACAGCCAGCAACCAAAGGGGGAGTCACCCTGCCACAGGAAGTCTGCGTCGGGTCACAAACCCTGCCCACTGCTTCGATGAGTGAGTGGTAATTTCTTCTCCATCCCTACTGTCACGATCATCTGTTCATCATTCTTCTGTTTCATATGTACACATAGGGTGAAAACGGAGATCATGATGAATGCTTTCTCTGCTTTTGTCCTAAACATACATACGAAACAGAAACAGGTCTGAACCAGATGTGACATGCAGTTACATGTCTCTGCACTGATTTCTTTTTAAAACCAAAAGCAGATTTAGGAGGTTGAAGTCTGAGCAGAGGGATGGTGGGTGAAGGGACTGCCCAATCCTTTCCCTCTCCAGCTTTACCCCCAACTTGAAAGCATACCCCAAGCTTCATTTATTCAGACATGGGGAAAATCAAGATCTGGTGGTGGGTGGTGGTGATTTTGAGTGAGGAAAGGGTTAAGCAGTCCCTTGCCTCTGCTTTTTCTCCATTTGAACTCAGCCTCCTGAAGCTACTTTTGGTTATAAGAATACCAGAGGAGAAAGGATACATGTCACTCAAGACTAGGGATGAAAAAAGGCATAGTTTTCTGTTCTGCCCTGTATCTGTTGCATGCAGCCCTCTTCACATTCTGCTATAGTTCAGGTTCCACACAAACCATTATTTTGCTCACTGTTTGTTGCAGCCAAATTTAGCAAGGCAATTCATTACATTATTGTCAACAGAATTAACTACATTATAGTTATGTGATTCAGTACATCATCGACAATGTACTGAAAAGCATTGCAGACTCGGGGGGAAAAGAATGATGACAGTGAATACCCATTCACTGTCTGAATCTCAATCTTGTTTGCAAGTGAACAAGTGAACCCACTCAATTTCTGATGCCATCTCCCACTTTGATGGAATTCTCCTAAATTCCTACTCACAACTGCTAGTTTGGATCATGTGGGCAAGTCAATGTGACCTAGATTCAAGGAGAAGAGGGCTATCAAAGTCATGATGGTTATGCTCTACCTCAACAGTAGGGAGACAGCCGTGCTTTTGAATGACAGTTGCTGGAAACCACATGAGGGGAGAGTGCGCCTGTGCTTGGTGGTTTCCCAAAGACATCTGGTTGGCCACTGTGAGAAGAGGATGCTAGACTAGATGGGCCATTGGCCTGATCTAGCAGGCTTTTCTTATTTTCTTAGATTTCACCAGTTTTCTAGAGTATACATCTTGAAAAAGGAGGGGGAAAAAAAAGCCCAACTTGGGAAAGAAACCAGCTTTCATCCTGTCAAGTCATTTCTTCATACATATGCTATGTAGATGTCACCTCCCTTAGATTAACGTTTGCCGTCTGGCTCATCCGTAGATTGCCCCTAAGCACAACAGAAGCGAATGGAAGGAAAGGACCTATTCCTGGCTGTAAGCATCATTCAGATCCGCATTTTCCAGAGAACGGATCAATCAGGCACATCATGTCCTTTGGTCACGAGCAGGATGAAGTGTGGGGGACACAGAGAAAATGCTTCGCAGGGGCTTTGGAAAGCACTAGCGAAGGGGAAAGCTGTGATGGACTGCACAGACTTTCAGATGTCTCTTTGAAGCTGCTGGGCTTTGGAGGGGAACCAAGATGTCTAGGGAACTGCACTTTTTCAAAACCTGGTGAATAAGCTTCTTCTTCTTCTTTGGTTTCTCTTGATGCGTTTTAAAGTCTTTGAAAACTCCAGTCCTGTGAGAAGCAAAGGGCTGCTTGGGAACTTGTTCTGGCCGCTGTCCTTATAAACAAAACCTCTGTTATCTACCAACTCAGGAGAAGCTGCCAGGTGTGAACAAAGGAAACAGGTACTTTCAGGGGATGGGAGTCTTTGAAAAACTCTATTCTCCCCAAACCGGAGTGCTAAAAATTAATATATAGTTCGTTACTTGTATTATGCCTCTTTTCAGCTTGTTATTTGCAGGATGTTTTTGCAAAGCACAGTTGCTGCTGTGCCCTGCAAGGGCTGGTAGAGGGCAGTCCTCTACTTGGAGGGGTTCTCTATTTGAAAGGCTGTTTTGTCAAAGTCTGCTTTGGAGATAAAGACTCACACAAAGGGAGAGCAGCAGGGGCCTTGAAGGCACCCATCCACAGTTAGAGTGTTGACAGCAGACTGAGCAGGCATCTGGGTCACCTGCCACAGTCTTCCCCACTATGGTGAGGTGTATTAGTAAATGTTTTGAAATTTGCACCCATATATATATATATATATATATGCTTTCGTAGATTTTCACGGGTACAGGAATGCAGGTTTTGGTGTCTTCGGGTGTCTTCCCGTGTAAGAGTCGGGGTGTCTGTGCGACGTTTCAGCAAAATCAGCAAAATCCTCCATAAACACAATATCAAAACAGCCTTCTGCACCAACCAAAAAATAGCCAATATCCTCAGAAACCCAAAAGACAAAATCCAGCTGGAAAACCAAGGGGTCTATGAAATACCCTGCAAAGTCTGCCCAGCCACGTACATTGGACAAACAAACAGACGAATAAATGCACGTATCGCAGAACACAAGAATGCCGTCAAAAAAGAAGAAAAAACTTCCTCTCTTTTCCAACACATGAAAGAAACAGGACATGAAATTAATTTTGCAGATTCCAAATTGCTCTTTAACATGGAACATCACCACAAGAGAATAATCATGGAAGCCATCGAGATAGAGAAACACCCTCACAACATGAACAAGCGTGACGACACGTCCCGCCTGCCAGACATCTGGAAATTAGCCCTCCCCACAAAAACCGACACCAGAACCAGAGGCACACAGAACGCCGTCACCAATCAACCACACCAGACCCAAACCCAGACCCTCTCCACAGACATATTACAGACTCCATCCAGTAGCCAAACTATAGTGGCACCTCCGGATGCTGCACCCCCCTGCAATCCCTACACAGATCTGGCTGGCACAAGGCACAAAACCATAGCTCGCCCCTATACACGAAGCCAAGCCAGAGCACAACTAAATGCAGCACAGCCATCTTCTCAGAAAAACTCTTCACAAGCTCAAGAGGTCAAGACACGAAAGCTTTAGCAACTAATCTACACTTAATGACCCACCCAGTGATATTCTGAATATCACTCATGAAATCACCCAAGATATCCCTCAAGTAATTAAGGAACAAAAGAAGAAAAGGCACACTAATCTAGGAACTTCCTCTTTGCCCAGAACGTTGGAGGCTATACACCACACCCCTCAACAGTATTTATAGGAACTCAAACACCAGATTCTGCTCTGTTCCAGTAACAAGAAGCCGAAAGCACCAGCCTGAAGATGACGAGTGAGACCTCGTCGAAACGTCGCACAGACACCCCGACTCTTACACGGGAAGACACCCGAAGACACCAAAACCTGCATATATATATATATATATATGCAGGTTTTGGTGTCTTCGGGTGTCTTCCCGTGTAAGAGTCGGGGTGTCTGTGCGACGTTTCGACGAGGTCTCACTCGTCATCTTCAGGCTGGAGCTCTGTTCCAGTAACAAGAAGCCGAAAGCACCAGCCTGAAGATGACGAGTGAGACCTCGTCGAAACGTCGCACAGACACCCCGACTCTTACACGGGAAGACACCCGAAGACACCAAAACCTGCATTCCTATACCCGTGAAAATCTACGAAAGCAATATATATATATATATATATATATATATATATATATATATATATATGCTAGCAAATGCAATTTTTTTACGCAGTCTTCTTTTTCAGTCCGGTGTAAGTGGTTACCTGGTCTGCTTCTAGTCTCATGTAACTACTACACCATTGGGGCTTCCAACTTTCCCTCCCCCTAAGCCTTTTGAGCTGACACCAAACATTTAAAGCACATGGCTTCCCCCATTATCCTGTCCCATTATTAAAAGCCTTAGAGCAAGAACAGGCAGTATGGTGCCCTCGAGAGATTTTTGGGCTACAAATTCCATCAGCCCCAGCCAACGTGGGGTTCCAGTCAGGTGGTCCAACACCATCTGGAGGGCACCACATTGATTACCCTTTCTCTTGACCAGGGATAGGGACCACATTCAGAAGAGTGGGATTCATTGATGATAGTAATAGCCAAGCCCTCACAGCCATACCCCATCATGCTATGTTCCTTTAAGATTATGCAGCCTTTGAAATTATGCAATAATCTTATAATTATACAATAATAAAAACATTGTAATGGAATGATCAATGCAGATCTCCATGTGCTGCCTTTCACCTAGATCTACTATTTTTTGTGAAAGCACATGGGTAAATGATTTGGGGTGCCCCAATATCTTATTTCAGAGTGACTTATGTTGCATTTTCCTTGATGTTCTATCTATTGCATGTTCCAGGACTTCCATGCCATTCTCTTGAAACTGAAGCACCTTGTGTTATCAGTGTTCCAAAATGCTTAGCTTTGGAGTACACAGAACAACTTCTCCTCAGTGTTCTTCCCAGAGTGACCCTAGGAGCCAATCCTCAGGGGCTGACTCACCTGCTTTCACTCTGATTGGCTCCAACCAGCACCAAGAGTGAGAAGACTTATTCTCAGTGGCTAAAAAAAACCCCCCTCCCCTTTAGGTAGCTGTAGGGTGTTGGAAGCAGGGACCCTGCTGCAGAAATAGGAATGGGACTTCGACCCACCGCAACCCCAGACTACTACATCTCTGATGGGGAGCCTGTGGCCCTCAAAGTGTTGATGGCCTGCAAATCCTATCTTCCATAACCTGGAGCTGATGGGAGCTGATGGGAGTTGCAGTCTAACAACACCTGGAGGACTGCAGGCTCCCCACCCTGCCCCAGAGCAACAAGATGTCAAGGTGGATCTCCTGTTGTGTTGACATGTGTTTCCAGAGAACCTATATAGTTAGGAGTTCCCATGTAATCAACATTTGGAAGACTTCAGCAAGATCAATGTGAAGCAATGCCAGATTAACTCAAAGGGTAGCCTCAGGCACCATTATTTGACTGGTCCCTGGAAACTGTTGTTTATCCTTGCACCTGGGAAGGAAGGCCTCTGGCAGCACACCTGTCCAGAGAAGTCTGCATATGTTTACAAACAGATGCGAAAGTGTAGCCAGCAATGCCTTTCTTGGCCACAATTCTTCTTGCAATACCATCCATCAAAGCAAGCAGCAGTAACTTCAGATCCTACAACGATTGGGATCATGGATCTTCCTTTTATTATGCTTGAATGTCTTTCCTTTTAAACATTATCCTGTGAGCCAGACTCATGCCAAGAAAGCAAAGGGAAATATTTCTTGTGAAACTAGTTGCTGGGAGCAAAATAACAGCAAACCAAGTGTCATCTAGTCCAGCATCTTGTTCGCACAGTGGCCAACCAGAAACCTATGGAAAGCTGGCAAGCAGGACGTAAACACAACAGCACTCTCCCTGCTAGTGATATCTAGCAGCAGGTATTGAGAGGCACACCACCTCCAGTACTGGAGAAAGAACATAGTCATCTTGGCTTGTTGTCACTGATAGCCTTATCCTACATGAATTGGTCCAATTCTCTTTTAATAAAGCCGTCCAAGTTAGTGTCCATCATTACATTTATGGAGCAAATCCCATAGTCTATCCTTTCTCCACTAGATGTCCTTCTCTATGTACATAACAAAACAAGCTCCAGTAACGAGCTGTTTATCAGACAATTGAGCATGTCTGTGCTACATCACTTCTGCACTAAAATGGTCCGCCCATCAATTTTTTCTCTGCTATTGTTACAGTCTCTAGGTCTCCTAGGAATACAGGGTCCTTGTGCCTTTAAATGTTTGAGGTAGTGAAATAGGCTGCAGCTGCTGCATGCAACTCATTCTGTTGGTTCTCTTACCTACTTTTCCTTCCCCCTCCACCTGTGGCCAGGTGACTGGAAAGTGTGGCCTGCAGCTGGAGGGCAACATAAAGTGGTTGCTTCCTGTTTCTGATCAGGCACCATTTCTGGTCAAGAACCGAAAAACACTTAAGTTATTTTGTGTTCAGTGGTAAATTTTGAAGTGCAGGAGCTGGTCATGGAGGATAAGACTCCCAACCATGATGGCTATGGGTGGCACTGTTGTCTAAACCACAGAGCCTTTTGGGCTTGCCGATCAGAAGGTCGGCGGTTCAAATCCCCGCAATGAGGTGAGCTCCTGTTGCTCTGCCCCAGCTCCTGCCAACCTAGCAGTTCGAAAGCACACCAGTGCAAGTAGATAAATAGTTGTTGCTGCGGTGGGAAGGTAAACGGCATTTCCATGAGCTCTAGTTTCCATCATGATGTTCTGCTGCGCCAGAAGCAGTTTAGTCATGCTGGCCACATGATCTGGAAAGCTGTCTGTGGACAAATGCTGGCTCCTTCGGCCTGAAAGCGAGATGAGCGCCGCAACCCCATAGTCGCCTTTGACTGGACTTAACCATCCAGGGATCCTTTACCTTTTTTACCTTTACCTCCAGTGTTGGAGGCACCATGTCTGTTGCTGGAAATGGCACTCAGGAGAATGCTCTTGCCCTCAGGTCCTAGGCAAGAGACCATGGTAGAGCATCTTTCTTGCATACAAAAGCTGTCTGGTTCAATCCCTGGCACTTCCAGGTAGGGCTGGGAGAGCGAATTGTGTTTGAAGTCCTGGAGAGTCACTGCCAGTCATGGCTTAATGGTCCAATTCAGAATAAGTCAGCTTCTAAGGGACAAGGGTGGCCCTGTGGGTTAAACCACAGAGCCTAGGACTTGCCGATCAGAAGGTCGACAGTTCAAATCCCCGTGATGGGGTGAGCTCCCAGTTTGAAAGCACGTCAAAGTGCAAGTAGATAAATAGGTACCGCTCCGGCGGGAAGGTAAACGGCGTTTCCGTGTGCTGCTCTGGTTCGCCAGAAGCAGCTTAGTCATGTTGGCCACATGACCCAGAAGCTGTACACCGGCTCCCTTGGCCAGTAAAGCGAGATGAGCGCCGCAACCCCAGAGTCTGTCATGACTGGACCTAATGGTCAGGGGTCCCTTTACCTTTACACAATCATGTTTATGACTCGGAGCTCAGGCTCTCCAGCAGACATCCCCGAGATGTTTCTCTCTCTGCCACACAATTGCTTGTCTCTTTTTCCACACAGCTTAGGCTTTCAATTTCTACCTGCAGCTCAGCTGTTCAGAGAAGCCCTGCCAGAAAGAAAGCTGGCAGCCCCCATCTTCACCACCCTCATCCTCATCCTTATTCTGATTTTTATTTTTAAGGATGTGAAAGAAAATGAAACTTACATCCAAAACAGCCCTGGCCTTGGCACCGACAAAGCCAAGCCTCAAAAGTATGAGGTTTTGAAAAACCAAAACCACACCTGATTTTTCCATCAAACCCCTAATGTTCTTATTTTGGCATAAAAAAGCCACTAAGAGTCTGCAGGATGGAAGTAGTAATTCATCATCCATCTCCAATACATAGCAAGTCCTCTTTATGATGTCCAATTTCCTTTCAATAGTGGGATTAGTGGTTTTGTTGGCTTTGGGCACTAATCAAGATTTAAAGTTATGAAAAAAAGATGCTCTTGGGTGTTCCCATGAGCGGGGAGAAACAAAAACACTCCCCCTCCCTAAATATTTAATAATAGCTTCTCAGTGATAAAAACAAATGTGGTTACAACCTTGAATTTTATGAGCACAATGGATTTCAACTGAGTAAACCAGAATATAATTGTGGGATATCCTGGCTATGGGTGTTTTTGGAAGAAAGAGACTTTTAGATGCTGATCAACTTGCCACTTTACGAGGGTCATGTTTTTCTGAGTGGATTTTCCACTCTCTCTTCAGTCTTAGCTAATGGTAAATAGCTTTTGGTCACACAGAACAACAAGCGAGCTGAGCTGTCAAGCCTCGTTTATGTGTATGCTACAGAAGTCTCCCCTTGAAACAAGCCATTACAACTCAGCCATTTGGTGGAAGGTCTGACCAGGTTGGAAGTTGTGCTACCAAGGGAAGAAGAAACCTGCCAATTTAAGCTTCTCACTTTTCCAGTCTTCAGTTCTCCACATTTCCACATCACTTTGCCTTAAAAAATAAATTTAAAAAGACCTAATGAAAATTAACCAACGTTTTAGCACAAATTGCAACTGGTATACACAGGTTTGATTGCAGATTTGTCTTAGATCCACATGTTTGCAACATATGTAATATAACAAGTGTTCAAATGTAATTTCTCTGAATACACACATTTTTATATACATGTTACAAAAATATGCATGACTTGGCCGGGGAACTGCATTGCAAAATTCAGAGAAGTATGAATTTTGAAGAATGGCTATGTTTTAGTTTGCACATTTTTTTCAGAATGGGCAGATCAGCTAGGCTCACTTTTAAATGTGAATTGAATCAAATTTGTCCCCCATCCCTCATACTACCTACTTCTTCCACTTCTTACTTGTTTGGCGCCATACCGAATGAATACCAAGATGCCTGGTGGCTGGACCTGGTTGTACTGAGATAATGCCTCTTGCTTGCCTGGGTAGACGATTGCTATGTTTGTGTGTTGTGTAGAAATCTCTGACTTTTGCATGGGTGGAACACTGCCTATTATACACAGGTAAAAGAAACATTTATTGAGCATAAATTTAATAAATAAACACTCTTTTAGAGTTAGGGATTTTCAAGTTTGCTGTAAATTGCATTCTGTTTACCTACCTTAAATTGTAAGTCTCCTAGAGGCTTTTTGCAAATAACAATAGCAACAGCAACAACAAAAGTAAGAGCTGTCCGACAGTGGAATAGATTCTCTCTGGAGGTTGTCGACTTTCCTTCATTGGAGGTTTTCAAGCAGAGCTTGGATGGCCACCTGTCATGGATGCTTTAGAAGAGAAGAATAAAAATTTGGATTTGATATCCCGCTTTATCACTACCCTAAGGAGTCTCAAAGCGGCTAACATTCTCCTTTCCCTTCCTCCCCCATAACAAACACTCTGTGAGGTGAGTGAGGCTGAGAGACTTCAAAGTGTGACTAGCCCAAGGTCACCCAGCAGCTGCATGTGGAGGAGCAGGGAATCGAACCCAGTTCCCCAGATTATGAGTCCATTGCTCTTAACCATTACACCATACTGCCTCTTTAGTTGAGATTCCTGCATTGCAGGCAGTTGGATGAGATGACCCTCTGGGTCTCTTCTAACTCTGCAATTCTATGATTCTATGACTCTGTTTCCCTGCCCACTTTTGGTTGTGGCCCAATGCACCACTGGCATGCGCCCTATGGAAGATGGCTTATGAAGGAATGCAGCCCAAGAGCTGAAAAACGTTCCCTGCCCCTGAGCTGGGGATCAACAAACCTTTGCGTGGCAAAGGAGCAGACTAGAGTGGACTGAGATCCAGTGGGCTGTTTTGCACTGAGCAAACCTGAGATGCAGATTGAGGCAGACAAGAGGAAAGCAAAGTGGGTGAAGGCTGGTGTGGCTTGCTTAGTTTCAGCTTCTTTGTCCATTTCCAACATTAGAGAGCCAGAGCAGTGACAATACTTTGGCCTGGCTTTCTAGCAGTCCCATTAACCTTATATTATTTTACATGTCTCTCTCTCTCTCCCCCCCCCATATGTATAGAGTCACCTCCAGCGCTTGGCTTGCATTTCAGTTGCTAGCAGCAAGCCAGGATTTCTCTTTAAAATAATAATAATTGCTTCAGTCTTTCTGGTAGGCCTATATCTACCAGGACATTTGGCTAACAAGCAAAGAGTATGTCTCCAATTAAATGAAGCTACTTTTCTCCACTGTGGTTGGTAGGGATGAGAAAGTAAGTTGATACAAAATACGGTATGTAAGACCCGAGAGAGAACATGGACTTATCCTTCTCTTTTTAAAAACTAGTGAGTGATTCAGAGCCAAAGAAAAAACAACAACCCAAGGAGCCAAAAACATTTGAGGAGGTTTCTTCAAATTTGGGCTGCCTGATCCCATCAACTAATTGGGTTGTCAGGAGGACCTCTTGTCTTGCTGCACAGATGAGCATTTCTGCCTATAGCAGCGAGATCAAATTTCTGCTGTCGCAGGGGGACAGGCTGTGATCCAGCGAAGGTGGCTTGCTTGCCGGCTGTGCAAAGGCAATGGAGGGAGCAAGCAGGGAGTCTCACTTGCAGGCACTTGGGAAAGCTCTCTTCCTAATTCTTAATTAAAGCTGATTTCTGTAGTCCCATACCAGCCGATATAGTTGTGAAAGTTATCAGATGGAACAAGTAAATACAGTGGTACCTTGGGTTACAGACGCTTCAGGTTACACACGCTTCGGGTTACAGACGCCACTAACCCAGAAATAGTACCTCGGGTTAAGAATTTTGCTTTAGGATGAGAACAGAAATTGTGCGGCGGCAGCATGGCGGCAGCAGGAGGCCCCATTAGCTAAAGTGGTCTTCAGGTTAAGAACAGTTTCAGGTTAAGAACGGACCTCCAGAACGAATTAAGTTCTTAACCCGAGGTACCACTGTAGATGACGGTCAATTTCATGGTTTTAGGAAATTAGGACAAGAGCTATCACAGGGGAATCGGCATGCTGTTGAGCTACTATTCCACTCATTGCTGACCATCGGCCATGTTGGCTGGGGCTGATGCTGTCACTGCATCTGGAAAACCACAGGTTCCCCACCTCCAGATTAAGGGAAAGCAATGCCACTGCAGTCCTATATGGTTCCAGTCTGGAAGCAGCTGAGAACAGGTAGCTCAGAGAATGGTACAATCCAAGGAGGAATTTGGAAAAGGAGAGCATTAGGAGCACCTTGAACATTATAGAGGGTCAGTAACATAGGTTGTGGTATGTGTCTGGTGGCCACAACAGTTTCTCTGATTTGCAAATATGCTAGTGGAGCCAAAAAGGTTGGGATTTTTGCTCAGCATTCAAAATTCGCCAGGCGCATTTTGCACCTGGCTACTGGCCACTTGCAACCAAGTGAAGATGCCTGGGAGCCAGGATGATGCCTGACCTCTCCACCGTCTGGAGGAACCTTGCCTGGGGAACCTTGGATCTTGACTGTTTTCACACACTAGCAACACATCCTGTATAATCCCATCAATTATATTTTATCTGCACTGTCAGAATGAATTTCAGGAACCAAAAAGTTCTATCGAAAAGTACTACTTCCGAGCTGTCTGGCCTAAAAATGGCAACTAGGCATTCTGTTTTTGTGACTGTAACCCTGGTTTGAGGAACCGCTTGGCGCCTAGCATATATATCTGAGTTTCTAACAGTGCCACTACTCAAGTTCCCTGATTCTCCGCCCCCCCCTTTTAAATCAATCTGCTACAAGCTTTCTTCTAGAACTGGTAGACAAATCTGGCAGCAGAAATGGCGGTGCCTGGATACATGCTTTCAAAGGGTCTAGTTGCTATCAGCTCTCTCCTTCCAGCAAAAGCAAAGGGGGAATTCCTGGCAGTATGCCCTCACCCAAGCCAATGACTCTAGGACCCCATAGAGAGATGGCAAACAATGTGGGGAAGAGGTAATTCTGAGCCGGGGGCTAAAGGGTTGTGGGGGATGGATTAAGCTCCTCATGCTCCCCACTGCATTCAAACTTGCGGCCTTCCAAGGTTGCTTTTCATTTTAAAAAAACTGTCAGGATTTTATTACATATGTCTACCATCTAAGCGTCCCTAAAAATTAAGATGGTTTCAGTGACAAGCAAAAGAAAAAGGAGTATTGGGCACTCAAAGGCAAGAGCTTGGACAAATGTATTACGGCCGTAGCCACAGAATCCTTTGACTGCCCATTTGGCGTCATTTGTTGTGGAAGTTCATTTGAGTTCAAGGGGGGATGTGGTAATGGACAAAAGAGCAAGGTTGGAACCAGAAAGTGAGAGAGAATTTGCAGCTCACCCTGCTTTGTTTTGTCAGCAAGCACATGCCATGTGTGTGTTTGTGTGTTTGTGTGTGTGTGTGTGTGTGTGTTGTTCATTCAAAGGCCACCCTTTTCCATTCTGTTTTATGCTGTGGTAGCTTGTGCACAACAAAATACGGTAATCACTTTCAAGTGTATACAGTGGTACCTCGGGTTACAGACGCTTCAGGTTACATACGCTTCAGGTTACGGACTCCGCTAACCCAGAAATAGTGCTTCAGGTTAAGAACTTTGCTTCAGGAGGAGGACAGAAATCGTGCTCCGGCGGCAGCAGGAGGCCCCATTAGCTAAACTGGTGCTTAAGGTTAAAAACAGTTTCAGGTTAAGTACAGACCTCCGGAACGAATTAAGTACTTAAGCTAAGGTACCACTGTACAGGTGAACTTTTTTTTTTGGGGGGGGATACTTTTAACAGGAAGAATTTGTTCTAGATCAGGGGTCTGCAACCCGCGGCTCTGGAGCCGCATGTGGCTCTTTTACATCTTTGCTGCGGCTCCGGGGCGGATACTAGCGAGGGGAGGAGGCGCATTGTGCGTCCCGACACTCCTCACTGTGGCGGGCGCTGTACTGGCTGTGACATCGCATGGGGGCGGTGCATGCGTTAGTCACACACCGTCCCGACATCACCTTCCCGCCCGCTGTTTGATTGTGGCTCCGGAGATATATTTGTTTTAAATGTCGCAATGGTTTTACGGCTCCCAGTTGTGGTTTTTTCTTCGGAAATGGGTCCAAGTGGCTCTTTTTGTCTTAAAGGTTGCAGACCCCTGTTCTAGATCATGTTTTAATTCCCCCTGTCCAGATTTAACAACAGGTGATGCAGGAAGATGCAATTTTAAAAAGGCATCAACAAAGTTTGGCATAAGCGCACAAGAATTTCCACCTCTCTCTTATTATAGGTGCATGGGTGTTCATGGAAACAGTGCAGCAGAACCAGCCCTCTTCTCATGCCCCCACCCAACCATCTTTCTCTGGGCACAATATATAGCATTGCAAATTGGGGAGGGCAGTACAGTGCTAGGTGAGTAGCAGCAAAGAGCTGTAGTTTGGTGATTTGTGCATCTGCTACTCATGCAGAAAACCCCAGATCCAGTCCCTGGCATCTCCAGGCAGGGCTGAGAGAAACCTCAGTCTGAAATCTTGGAGAGCTGCTGCCAGTCAGTGTAGACATTACTGAGATAGCTGGATCAATGGTCTGACTTGGTATAAGCCAGCTTCCTATGTTCCTGGGGGTCAGCCCTGGACACTTCTGTGGGAAGTGGGAATATATTCACCAATTGAAGGCTGCAGCCCTAAGCTCATTTTCTAGGGGGGAAATCTAATGGGACTTCTGAGTAAAAACACAATCTTGCCCATGTGAATGGGAATTGCTAGATTTTTTAAAAAATAAGGGCTATATCATTATATTAAGCACTATGTGGAACCACCAGTTTTCACTGAGGACCACTTATGTAGTTTGCAACTGATTAAAGCAGACGTGAGGAACCTTGGGCCCTCCAAATGTTACTAGATTACAGCTCTCTTCCTCCCTGATTGTCAACCTTACTGGTTTCGGCTGATGGGAGTTGGAGTCCAACAGTACCTGGAAGTCCACAGGTTCCTCACCTTTGGATGAGGAAAGCAGTGCCTCTGGCACACTAAATCTAACACGGAAGCAACCAAAACCAGGTAGCTCAGAACTCCAAGATCTCCCCCCCCCGATATTGTTAGACTACAACTCCCATCATCCAAGCCCATTGTCTATGCTGGTTGGGAAGGGCACTTCACTGAATAATGGATATGAGAGAACAGCTCCCTGGCGGCCTCAAAAACTATGAGACTTCCACAAACATTCCTGGTAGAATACTCAAAGAACCTTGAGGTGATTTGCGAATATTCGCCAGGGATATTGTCCAAGCCTCAGGTGGTTTTTGTAGGCTCTCTTGTCCTCCGCTAGTAGTACCCCTTTCACAAAGGTAAGGAGGTTTTCTTTCCTTTTTTTGTTGTTATGACAGGGAGAGCCTGGGTCAGCTGAGTTGGGTCCCACAAATGACTAAAAATGGGTTGCCACTTTGGGGCATGGGCATGGTTTATTTATTTATATGTCCGAACCTCCCTTTTTTAATACTTGTCCTATCCTTAGTAAATGATGAAAATGATGATGATGAAGATGATAATAATACATGTGTAAAGAAAGGACAATTTGAAATGGATATTTATTTGCGCTACTTTTTTTTTTAAGGCAGGAAAAGAAGATAGGCAAAATGTGGAGAACTATTTCTATTTAAATCCAAAACACGCATAATTTCTTTTCTTTTCTTTTTTGCCTCCCCCATTTTTGACAGCAGAAAAATGAACCCCATGAAAAATCTCCCATGAGGGGGAAAACGTTTTTACGATCCCAATGATTTCTTCATTATGCTGCATTCCTAGTCATCTTAAACCTAAAAATTAATAAAAACAACCTTTTCAGAAGAACTTTTCACCCCTATAATTGACCTTTCATTTTCTCTTCTAAACCTTCCCTATTCGTTTTGTTGGCTTCTAAGTATTGTTTGGGGATTAAAAGCAGTAAATTCTCAAAATAATTGCTCCCAGTTTGTTGTGTTGTATTTTATTTATACCCCCTCATTGTAAGTTTATGTTAAATATGTACTCTGTTAGATTTTAGCTGCAGCCTGGAATCTCTGGGTGCAATCCATCAGGAATGTCTCCAGTACAATGCTCACTGAAATGTGTGGGACTTGCACAAGGGCACAGCAAAGGTACTGTGTTACTCCCATTCACTGAAGTATGCACAGAAGGACATTATGTCAGGGGTGGGGAACCTCTGTGGCCATCTGTATGCTGTTGGACTCCAACTCCCATAAGTCCCAGCCAGCATGGTCAGTGATCAGGGATGATGGGAGCTGTAGTTCAGCATCATTTGGAGGGTCAAAGATTATTCATGTCTGCTGAACTATAGAATCTTATACAGTGGTACCTCGGGTTAAGTACTTAATTCATTCCAGAGGTTTGTACTGAAACTGAAGCACCACTTTAGCTAATGGGGCCTCCTGCTGCTGCCACACTGCTAGACCACAATTTCTGTTCTCATCCTGAAGCAAAGTTCTTAACCTGAAGCACTATTTCTGGGTTAGCGGAGTCTGTAACCTGAAGCGTATGTAACCTGAAGCGTATGTAACCTGAGGTACCACTGTACTGACTTACCTGGAAGTGAATTCCATGGAACTCAGGCTGCAATCCTAACTGCAATCCTAACTGACTGAATTCAGTCAGACTTACCTCTGGATAGACAGGGTTTGTATTGCGCTGTTAATTGGTAAACATCTGGGTAGACATGTGTAGGATTGCAGTTTGAATAGTTAATGGTTACATTCTTTGAGAAAAGAGTCATTGTGTGTGTGTGTGTGTCTGTCTGTCTGTGTGTGTCTTCACCATCGACTCAGATTGGACTGGATGCAGAACAAAAATTTTGTGGAGCCCCCCAAACTTGCGTTGTTCCAAAATTTAGTTTCCATTAGTGTACGCAACTTCTTTTTTTGTTCCCTCCAGGTTCGGAATTTGCAAACACCACAAGAAATATTGTTCTTGTGGCACTTCCAGGCCAAACAGAAGCAGGAAGTATTAGAAATCTTCCAATAAATCGTTTTTTTACATAAGATTTCCATCTCCCATTTTGTAAGTCCAAGTTGTTTGCATAAGCATCCCAGTTTTTGTGTGCAGATCTGAACCAAACTTCTCAACTTGTAAAAGAGCAGCCAGAGGAGGAGAAAGGGTAGTCAGGCCGCCGCAAAGCCATGGAGACTGTGCGTTCCACACGGCTGTGGCGCCTTCGGGATACCATAGCCCCTCCTCAGTAAGTTTATGGGCAGCCCTTAATCAGTACGAAAGGTCACATGGATATAGCTAATGAAAACCAGGGCTCAAAACAGCATTTTTAATTGCTCACCATGGTCCATTTTCAACATTCCTTTTAACTACTAAAATGATCCTGCTTTTAGCTTAAAGGACATTTCAAAAGAAAAAGCAGAGAACTGTTAGAACACAGTTCATGTCTATTTTAATCCATGGTGAAGTTTATAGAAATGAGCCAACATTATGTATCCCGAGAAGCAGTAACGCAATAGTAGGTGCTAAATAAACAGCTTTTGCTTATGTGGAGGTCTCTTGCCATAGTAGCCTCAAAACCAGTTCTCTTGGTCGGTCCAAGCCCATAAGATAGCAGGAGCTATTTTAACTTCAGCTGCCACCACCCAGTGTTTAGCTACATGGTGCACATAAGCAAACCTGGAGCCTGTGTCTCTAAAAGCTTGAAACAAACAAGAGGTATCAAAAAGGACTTTGTTAGGGCTTGAGCCACACATGTCTGGCCCTGTCTGCATTCTAAGTTCTCCTACGTTAGGGAACATCTGGCCTGGGTGCCAAATGTGGCCTTGCAACTCTCTGTGGGCCACCCTGCCATCTCCCCAGGCCAGGCACCCCACTGATCTTGCTATGTATCCTGAGTGTTTTCACCCAGCTGGAATGTGTCATTGAATTCCTATACCTCTGTGGAAGATAGTGACGGGGGTGAGAATCTGTGTAGAAACTAGCCTACAAAGGTAAAATTTACATTTGTTGTGACTCGCACTTTTGCTTCGTCATTGGTGTGCGGCCACAGGAAAATTCTCGTTCCCTTTCAGTGTTGTCCCAGGGCTGAAAAGGATTCCTTTCCCCTGTCCTAGGTTGATTTGGGCATGAAGATCCATCCAAGGGAGCATGAAGCTAAGCAATCTAGGTGCTCCCTTTCATACGGTATGGCGACAAATCTTAATTCCCATGGATAAACGCCATAAATAAAGGAGTTTGGAAATAAACAGAAAGCATCATGGTCTGGACATCAACTAGGAAAACAAAGAACCTGACTCTTCATAAAAGGGGCTGCCAAACAGAGTTAGAAAATGTGCAAGCAGCATACATAATGTCCTGTTTCCGATATGGACAGAACAGAAATTGAGCATGACTGGTGTATCAACTTGATTCAGATGCTCAAAGTCTGAGAATGGCTGGGGAAGGAAGCAGATTGGTTAGGCCAATATTTTTTTCTGTCCACCTAAACTAGCCCTAGCTGGGCTTGTGTTCAGGGTGTTCACCTCTCTTTGGGAGCTAGAAGTGGAGTGGGGAGAGAATGAGAGGAAAGAAGGGTGTGGATTACTTTACAGTGGTGCCCCGCAAGATGAATGCCTCGCAAGACGGAAAACTCGCTAGACGAAAGAGTTTTCGTTTTGGAGGTGCTTCGCAAAACGAATCTCCTATGGGCTTGCTTCGCAAGACGACAATGTATTGCGAGTTCCTGCTGGTTTCCCCCCCTTTCCCCCCTTTTTCTAAGCCGCTAAGCCGCTTATCAGCTGATCCGATCAGCAGATAAGCCGCTAAAAGCCTCTAAAAGCCGCTAATAGTGCCAAGTCGCTTATCAGCTGATCTGATCAGCAGATAAGCTGCTAAAAGCCTCTAAAAGCTGCTAATCCGCTAATCCTTCAATGGGCTTGCTTCGCAAGATGAAAAAAACCGCTAGACAAAGAGAATCACAGAACGGATTCTTTTCGTCTTGCGAGGCACCACTGTATTTACTTACTTATTGTTTTATTGCCAAGGCATCCAAAGTGAATTACAATTTAAAAATACAGTCGTACCTTGGAAGTCGAACGTAATCTGTTGCAGAAGTCTGTTCGACTTCCAAAATGTTTGGGAACCAAAGCGCAGCTTCTGATTGGTTGCAGGACACTCCTGCAGCCAATCAGAAGCCATGGAAGCCCTGTTGAACATTCGGGTTCCAAAGAAATTTTGCAAACCGGAACACTCACATCCAGGTTTGCGGCGTTTGGGAGCCAAAATGTCCGAGTACCAAGGCGTTCGGGATCCAAGGTACAACTATACTGAAACAGACAAAAAGGTTATAAAATGTAGAGTGACAGAGTCCTCTCAGATTGACTGGAGCTAAGAATCACATGCTCCATGGTCTGGCCTCCCTTGCTTCTGCCTTCCCTCAGGTCACAGTGGTATTTCTTAAGCAGATGGGGAAGCAGCTGCCCCTACAGTTCTCTCTCAAGCCATTGGTTGCTCTCATTGAGAATTGATGGCCTCAGCTTCCTGGCTTCTGCCCTCCCTCCCGCAGACAGGTGCTAAATAGGCCCATGGATGGGAGGGGCCTACCCCAACAGTTCTCTCAGACCTTTGATGGTTCAGTCAGGATGTGGTGGTTGGTGCTCCCTGGCAGTGATTAGACTTTGGTCTTCCTCAGTTACGGTAGTTAGGGTCAGTATTTGCTCCAGATTTTGGGCAGCCCTTGGGCAAGACACCCTCTCCAGGCTCCCATACATTCTAAGGAAAATTAAAAGACTCCTGCTTCTTGGGAGAAAAGAAATGACAAACCTAGGCAGCATCTTAAAAAGCAGAGACATCACCTTGCCAAAAGCAGAGACATCACCTTGCCGACAAAGGTCCATATAATTAAAGCTAGGGTTTTCCCAGTAGTGATGTATGGGAGTGAGAGCTGGACCATAAAGAAGGCTGATCACCGAAGAATTGATGCTTTTGAATTATGGTGCTGGAGGAGACTCTTGAGAGTCCCACAGACTGCAAGAAGACCAAACCTATCCATTCTGAAGGAAATCAGCCCTGAGTGCTCACTGGAAGGACAGATCCTGAAGCTGTGGCTCCAATACTTTGGCCACCTCATGAGAAGAGAAGACTCCCTGGAAAAGACCCTGATGTTTGGAAAGATGGAGGGCACAAGGAGAAGGGGACAACAGAGGACGAGATGGTTGGACAGTGTTCTCGAAGCTACAAACATGAGTCTGACCAAACTGCGGGAGGCAGTGGAAGACAGAAGTGCCTGGTGTGCTCTGGTCCATGGGGTCACGAAGATTTGGTCACGACTAAACGACTAAACAACAACAACAAGGAAAAGTGGGACATTCCAGGATCAAATCAGAAACTGGGACGACCTCTATATCAGGAATTTCCCTGGAAAATAGGGACACTTGGAGGGTCTGGGCTCCTTCCTGCAATGAATTGGCTGAAGGGAGTCCAAAACCTCTGGAGGGCACTAAGTTGGGGAAGGATGATTTCTGAATATTGCATGAAAAACCCTCCACTCCCTTATTGTGAAACGAACGTGCTCTTAATGTCTCAGGCTTGAGAAGCACTTTCTTTATTGAAAGAAAGGGAAAACAATCAGTTTAACGTTTCAGCATTGGCGAGTGATGATGTCTCTGGAAATGATGGTTTATGGCTCAGCCTCATATTACTGTGGTGAAACCTCTTGATGGGAATGAAATAAGCCAGAGTTACCACTATGTGTTTTGCAAATATCATCAAAGCGCATTTACGTGATAGAACAGAGTGACTTGAAATGCAAAAGACGGTACGTTCATAGGTCCGAACGCTAGGCTGGAATTTCTTGCTTAATTTTAAAATCTCCTGCTTTTGAGGGTTTAAAATTACACCCCTTGCAATATTTTCATATTGTTTTTGTGTGGGTCTGAGGCATTAAAGCTCGTTTCGTTTTTAGGTAATTTATAGGCTGATAACATTTTTATCCTGTGTCATAAAGGGAAAATGCTGGGTTCAGAATCAGAGCAGCAAATTATGGAATAATGAAAACTTCCATCACATCAGCACCTTGACCCAGAGGCAAAAGGCCCCTTCACACCCAGTGATATGGGAAACACTTCTTGATGCTGGTGTGTGTGTGTGTGTGTGTGTGTGTGTGTGTGTACGAAGCAGCTATACGAGTCAGGCAATCTGCATGGATCTCCCTCATCTAATTGCTGTCCAGTTTAGAGGGAAGATAGTGATTGGGTGGAAAAGATCTATGTGACTGGGGCCACATTGCCCATTGGATGGGTAGATCCATGTGATGATCCCAACACTGATCTGTTATCCACTCTCATACCACAACCACATGGAATTGCGCTCTTAGTATGTGTCCGCATCCAACGCTACAGCAGCAGACATGTACGAACAAGGCCTGTTCTCTTTATAAACTGGACAGCTCTTTTCAGGAGGTGTGTCTACAACAGTAAATAGGCCACTTTCGAAAACCTGCCCATAGTAGCAAATGACTAGTTGGACAATCCCCTCTACTTTTATTGGCAGAAGGGAACTCAAGCTGACAGTGCTAACATCATTCAACTAGGGGCCAATATTAATTCTACATTTTTTCATCACTGTATGATGACATGACTGCACCGTGTCATGTGATCAATTATACAGGGTGGGGCTTACCTGCACCCCACCCCCAATATTTTATTCAGGTTGGCACCCTTGATCCCAGCTTTATTGGGAAAGCTGGGGATGGAAACTGGGATGCTCCATGTTAAGGATGATTAAGGAAAGGAAGAGAAAATAAAACTGCCATTAGCGCAATGCCATTATTATACACGGCTGTGGTTTCACCACACTTGGAATGCTGTGAACAATTCTGGTTGCATCACTTGAAAGGGGATGTTGTAGAGCTGAAAAAGATCCAGAACAGGGCAACCAAAATGATCAAGGGGATAGAGAAACTCCCCTATGAGGAACGATGACAAGGGACTCAGCTACATTAGTAAAGAAAAAGTGCTTTATATGCATTTAAACAGTGTGACACCAGATGGCGCTGTGGAGTCCCATCTTTTGCCAACGTGATTTCCCTTTATGAAGTTTACAACACGTTTTCCTGAAACGTTTTTCTCATGTCTATAGCCAAGGTTCAGAGAAAAGGCAAGTACAGTATTGGCCTGAATATAAGCCTCACTTTTTTCTTCTTCCAAATTCCGACCATGAAAAGTTAAAGTGCGGCTTAAATTTGTGACCTTACGAAAATTGGCTTATATGATATCGCTGCTGAAACAGCCATACGGTAAAACGGGGTGGGTGTGAGTGCCTGTGGAATTTTAAGGGAGCAGCTTATATTGGGGTATTGCCTTTTCCCCCTCCCCATCCCCCATGAATTTTAAAGGTGTGGCTTATATTCGGGCCAATACGGTAAGAGGAGATATGGTAGAGATGCATAGAGTTCTGCATAGCTTGGGGAAAGTGGACAGAGAAAATTTTTCTTTCTGCCTCAGAAAGAAAAGATGGTGGAGAATTTCTCAGTAATCAAGCTTGGTACCAAGCTCAGCAACATCTTGCTCATTTGCTTACTAAGTGAACCAGTCAATTTTCATACAGTCTTGATTAATAATTCCCCCCTCAAACAACAACAACAACATTAATGACAGTATTTTGAGCCCTGGAGAAATGAGGATTTGTTTTTGTTATGCTAACTACTCTGTTTGCTGTCATTTGTTTTAGAATTACCATCAGATCAGATTTGCTGAAATGTATCTTCCATTGAACTCTGTTTTATTGAGGTGATGATGGTAGCTATTAACAGCCATTGTTATGTTTCTTATCCTGTCTCTTTAATCTATATAGCTCTCCATTACATTATATTTTTTGTTTGTGTGTGTGGTTAAGGCAGCAATACTTAATAGTAGTAGCTTTATAAATACAAAAGCAAAGGCATTCTGAATGTAACATACTTTTTAAATAAAAAATGCTTACTTTAAATGAGTGATTTATTGATTTTATTTCCCTCTTTTGTTTTTTCAATCAACTTTCTTAAGTTTTAGGCTACACTATGGTGTTAATCCATGCAGTAATGGATCCACCCCCCCCGAAAAGCAAATAAAACAAGCTTTACCACCCCTTTTAGCAATTTTGTTGCGCTCTCTCTCTCTCTCTCTCTCTCTCTCTCTCTCTCTCTCTTGTCTCCTTCAGTCTCTCCAGGTGTTTTTGAATTCCCATCAGCCCCCACCAGCATGGTCAGTGGTCAGAGATTCTGGGTGCTGTAGACAAACAACATCTGGAGAGCAACAGGTTCCACATTCCTGATTCAGCTGGTCCTTTATTGCAGTAAAAGCAACTTCTTCGAGACATGCCAGTCTTTTATGTCACGTCCAAAGGGAGGATTTGGTGCTGCTGCGTACCATTTGATTAAAAAAAAGTTGTTGCTTTTAAAGGCAGCATTTGGCAAGCGGTCTTGATGATCTGAATGCAAATACTCTTATTGGGTGCATGTGCGTATGCTTGCAGCTTCTAAGTAAATAACATATGTAAGTGGATAGATGATAGATAGATAGATGATAAATAATGCATCTTTCACATGTCTCTTCTGAAAACAAAATTCAGACAATATACTGTAGCTAGGAATCTGGAAAGCCAAACGCCACCCTTTAAAAGTTGATACTAAAGTGATTGTCATCTGCATCACATGTTCGAAAAAGGTTAGGCTGATCTCCAGCCATGTGGTTGCCGTTTATCACCCTGAGGACAAAGGTTAAGCCCTTTCTTTCTTTCTTTTTCATATGTGTGAGCTTCGTTCCCTGGTCCCCATACTTTTCCTGAAAAATTCCTGAAGATTGTACTGTGAATAGTTTTGATAATCCATTGTGGGCTTCTGTGATGAAAGATTCTGATAGCTGTGCTACATGAGAAAGCAACAAACCACAGCTCCCCTTCTCTGGCAGGCCGTCAGCATATTGATTCTCATCCCACAGCAGGCTTGGCGAGGTACAAATTCTTTCACTCACATCGGGCTGTGGTTAGCATAACATTTCTCCATTTGAAAGCGTCCTTTAAAGTCCTCATCCAAACAGCAATTTCAGCTGGCAAGTGATTTTATGTAATAGCTGAACTGTTGCAGCTCTCTCAGATATTTTATTGAGTACAGGGCAAACAAATTGTCCCTGAAGCTTATCTGTTCCAAATGAGAACTTCACATGGAACTTTATTTAAAGTATCGGATTATGTTTTGAAATGTCATTTCTCAGCAAACATTGATTTATGTACAGAACCTTGTTCCCCCCCCATCATTAAGGAAATATGCATTTTTGGAATGTTAAAAGCATTTTTGTCAAGTAGAGATCACCAGTAATGATCATTGTTATTAGCTTAGTTTTAAAAAGGCACGCTCCCCAGAACATGAATGAATGCAGTTTTGCGTGCTGAGGTCCCCCAAAACCCCTACCCCAATAACTCACACATCACACATAATTTTTGTTTAAGGTTTTTGGCATACTTTTGGCCACAACTTTATTTTCATACAAATTGAGAGTGGTTGCTTAGGCATTGGTTATGACTATCTGTCCCCCCCGCCTTGGGGACAGCGCTGACTCCCGTGAGTCAGCGTGTGGAGGAACAAGACCAGGGACAGCTGGGACTGCGACACAGACCCTCAGCTATTCCCTGCTTGTTCCTTGGGAACTTACACGGCCCGCACCCTGCTCCAAGGGTTTGGACGAAGGGATGGTAAGCCCCAGAATTCCTTTAACGGAATTCCCAGCAGCAGCAGCATTGGAGGGGCAGGCACAGCCAATCCATACCCCTCCACCAACCAATTTAACCAATGCCTAACCGCCAACCTTACAAGTTGTGACGATTTGCTAAGCAGTAGGCAAAACCCAAAAGGCACACACTAATCAGCCAATTGGAAAAATTCCTACTGGGCCCCCGCACCAAGGCGAACGACCCCATGACAGGCAGAGCAAGGTCAAGGCGCAAGCCCAAGCAAGGGAGGGCGGGCGGGAGATCCGATGTCCACAGCGAAAGAGAAAGAGAAAGCTGTGGACCTTGCTTAAATAACCACTGATCCCACCCCTAAATTGGCAACATCAAATTTACCCCAGTAACACCATCCTCCAATCTGCTCCAGGCCCCTTGAATCTAATACTGCCTGGCAACCAAGTGGAGTTTTGTTCGGCCCCATCCGCAACACGTGCTCTCTTTTAGTGAGAACACGCTTTGTAGGAGTAATTGAGCTGGAGGGATCCAGAGATGTCCTAGTAGAAGAAATTCTGGCAGTGGTCCTGTTCCATGAACTGCCATGCAAGAGCAAGTGGAAGGATGTTCTGGAAGGGGTTTTAGTAGTGCATTGTGGCTAGCACACATGTTGGGCAAGCAACGGTACAATGCCTTGCAGATATGGAAGAACATACCTCTGTGTTTTAGTTTTTTCTTATGCAAGGATCTTGGGCCAAGACAGAAGAAAGCTCTTCTACATGCAAAAGAGGCAAGGGTGCTCATGGAAAAGTGACTTTGCATCCAATTCAATATTTATGGGTGCTCAGAAGCCTATAAAGATGAGACAGGCTTTATATTTATTTCCTTTGTTTAATAACAGTGGGTTTTGGACTCAATAGGAGTTTGTACCCCAAATTTGCCCTTGTATCTCTACCTTCCCATTTCTAAAATGCTGATTGGTTTCTAAGCTGCTCCATGCTCTCTGTGGATCCACAAGTCATTTTTTGTGCTACTCTATAAAATAAAGCACAGTGCTTCCTATTCTCTATAACAGGGAAATTAAAAACAGCTAGAACTTCCCCCATTTGGCCAAAGTGGATCAAATTTACAGGCACAAAAGCCCCTTCAGAGTAGATTAAGTCTACCAAACTGCAGACAAATTGGTGCAGTAGCTTTCTGTGGGAAAAGTAAAAGCTATTCACTTTTCTGCATAATCCCTATTAGGGCAGTGCCTTTATTAGGCCAACTAAAACTCCAAAATGCATTAGTGTTGTAATTTCAAAGAGCAGAGTTTGCTTCTTGATGTTTCTTACCCTAAAATAGTTAAAAGGTGGCTAAGCAGTGTACTGCCTGCTCCAGCTTTGTTCTGAGGAAGGGGGTTCTTCCTCAACTTGAGGCATTCTTGGTGAGCTGGTCCAGAGCGAGGCAGAGAGGAGGGGGAGATGGAGAGACAACTCATGCTGCCATTGCATTAGTGGTAGAAAAACAATTAAAAAGTGAGTGTGGGTGGTAGTGTGGTGAGAGGTGTGTGTGATGGCTGTTGCCGCTGCCTCAAAATATACAATCTTTTGCGCTTGCCCCTGAATGTGACTTAACTAGATAATCATAGGGTTCAGTCTTGTTGGCTTTTTACAGAATATTTTAGAGGAGCACGCACATTTTAAGAATGGTAACCATTTCACAATAAATATGTATTTATGGTGCAAATTAGCCATGCTTTTTAGCTGAAAAGATATTCTATGCATAAAAAACACATCCCACAACTGTTCATTTCTGTTCACTGGAAATTTCTGTTCCAAGTTAGTGGTTGTGTCTGACCTATGGTTTGTGTCATGCTAAGGTATAAATAGCTTAAGCAGTTCATTGACTTAGTCCATCGACTCTGAAGGTGACATCTATGATTTATACCAGGTTTGAATAATTCCTGTAACATCACTTCTAGTACAGGTAAAAGTGTAAAAGCCTATATACCCACAGAGCCACAAATGCAGAAATGTACTTCAAATAATTTGCCAGCATTTCTCATGTACTGTATTTCATTGATAATTGTTAGATTTCCCCCCCAATTAGATAATTCTCCTGGGTATTCCCGCCCCCACTTGATTTACAGAGCATTGTATAGCCTTTTCCCTGACAATTTATATTTTAGAAACACAAGACAGAGACGAGACTTAATGTTATGTGAAAGGATTTTCCTAGAGTAACTGTTTCAGCCCCTTTCTCCAACTGAATGAATAACTTTGATCTTTCAACTGTGAGAAGTAAACTGGGTGTGACCTTCCGTCATCAGCTAATCATCTCCCTTAATGACATCTGTTAACTTTGTTCTGATATTAGATCATGCTCTTTCTTTGTACTGTCAACATTTTTCATCCAAGGTCTAATTATTTCACTTTACGTGTATAGGGATATCATGGGAGTCACTTGTGCCCAGTATGAAGTTCATCTTTTTTGCATATCAAATTTCTAAAACTGATTGCAGCATTTTCAATGTTTTCTCACAGCATTACCGCACTGATCTTTATTTTATTTTTTTAAAAAACCAACAACTTTAAAGTTAAATATTATATGTTGCTTAGTACAGGTCACAGCCATCTCTTTTTCATTCCCACTTTTTCTGCTTAAACTATTCCATTTCCCAGGTAATTGTGTTTTATCAAAGGATAATTTTTACACTCAAGATGATAAATAAGCCAGGCAGTATTTTAGGAGACTGATTTTCACATGATGTCATTTCGAAGGGAGAGACCATGCCTTTATTGTGAGGGTTGGCTCTGTACTGCAGACACTGTTTCAGGGCCCCAGAGCTACCAAGACTGCTCAAGGATGTTCTAACTCTCTCACAGCCTTCCCTGTCCTCCTGATGTTTTGGTCCACTTGTCATGCTGGCTGAAGTTGATGGGAGTTTGCAATCCAAAACATCTGGAAGGCACTAGCTTGGAGAAGGCTGTTCTGTAATAATGTGGGCATCGCCTATCAGTAAGAACTTCTCAGATGCTATGGATCTCATATGGCATGAGGCCATCAAGTTGAGAAGGAGGCTGCGGAATGAATTGGTTTCCTGAAAGGTCCCCCTGAGTGGCAAAGTGGTGGTGGGCCTTTGCTTTTTTAGAATCATATATATCAGGAACGGGGAGGGGGAAAAAACAGTTCCCATCATCTCTGTCACAGCTACACGTTCACATAGGAGTCTCTGTGGTGTAGTGGTTAGAATCTCAGACGAGGACTGGAAAGACACCTGTTCAAATTCCTACTCAGCTGTGAAGATCATTGGGTAAGCTTGGGCCACCTGCTATTTCTCAGTCTAACCGACCTCACAAGGTGGATATATGGTGACCAAGTGCCTTCTTTTCCCAATTTAAAGGGATTCCTAGGAAGATGTCCATTTTCTCTATGTCCAGTATCCAACATCCTAATTGAGAAATGCTTGATAAATCTTAAATTCTCTCTTCTTTACTGAATGCAAGGTGGCAGCTGAGCTCTTGCTGCTGCCTTAATGCTGCATGAATTGAAACCTCAATGCCTGACCCCTGGAAAAGGCAGTGATGCTGTTGGACATTGTGTGGGAAAAGAAATGGCTGCCTCTGCATAATTGAATAGAGGTAGTTGGTTGAAGGGAAATGGATTTTGGAGCAGGATCTGGATCATTTGTGAGGTAAATTAACTTTGTAAATTAATTGAACAAGAAGTGGTTTGAGCCATCTGGTGTGGGGTGCAAAATAATTTAAGTGTTAATTAAATTATAGGAATTATTTTTAAACTTCAAAGGAAATTTTATGAAATTGCTGACCTCTTTCATTCTCTCTTTTGGTGGTGTGTGCCCCCTTTTCTGGCAGTGCATCACTGGCCAACCTAAGTTGTGAGGCTAAAATTGGTAGGGAACAGGGAGGAGATGGCCACCTACAGATACCATCTTATCATGAAGTAAACTGCCCTGTGATCCTCATATGAAGAATGGCATAGAAATTAAATAAATAAATATGAAGTGTGTTTTGTATGGTGTTGGAACTGGGCCTTTAGTGTGGTGGTGCCTCTTCTTGGAAGTTTCCTCATATATATATATATATATATATATATTCTCAGACGTCTTGTCTGTAATACAGTCATATGTTGGAAGTCGAACGAAATCTGTTCTGGAAGTCCGTTCAACTTCCAAAACATTCGGAAACCAAAGCGTGGCTTCTGATTGGCTGCAGGAAACTCCAGTTCGCAAACTGGAACAGTCACTTCCAGGTTTGCAGTATTTGGGAGCCAAAATGTTCGAGAACTAGGCTGTTCAAAAACCAAGGTACGGCTGTAACTCCCCTTTAACTGGAGGTTTTTATCCCAGCCCATATTTGGATTGGATTGGATTTTTAAAAAATACTGTTAAAAAAATGTAAATTTGCTTTAATTTTTTTAATATATGAAATTGTCTTATATATGCTTCTGTTGATTTTTAAATGGTTGAATTGCTTTGAAATATTTCGTAGAAAGCAATTCGTAAGTGAAAGGAAGTAAATGAATTCTCCATCCCTCTCTATGTCATTTGGCCATAAGCAGCTGATATTTTTAAAAACAATATCCTGTATAGATCCTGATAAATACAATAAATGTAGGTTGAGCACCTTGTAGGAACAGGTGGGCTATAAATGTAATAAATATGTAACAAATATATAACTCCCTGGATCAGGGCAACAGACCACAGCCCTGCATAAAGTAACACATGTCTAAACAGCTTACATCAACTGGGTTGTTTTTTGTTCTGCGCAGCTCTGTGGTGAATTGATGCTCTGGTTTCTCCTCTCTTTTCGGCCTTTTAATGAATTCCAGCAGCCCTCCCAAGCAATTTAAGGGAAATGCAAGGATCTTAGTGGTGTGCTAGCACAGTAGAGTAATGGCTGTTAAAGATACAAGCTGAGGGAGTACTTGGAAAACAAACGACCATTTCGCCAGTGAAGCAAAGCAAACAATCCAGATCTCCTCGGTTTTCATTTTTGGGCTCCGCGCCATATGTGTAGGGTTGCTCCACATGTGTTTTTTTTTAATGTCCACGGGATGGCTTTTCATCACCGCAAGGTTGTTCTGGCTTGGAATCAGCTGTCGGGGACATATGCACTTGCTCTGTGTTAACTGCTGCTCTCTCCTCACACTTTCACTGAAATAAGAAAGAACATAACGTAAATATCAGTACATTTAAGTTGGCACCAGCTTTCTGTAGGCGGAAAAAATTAACCCAAGAAGTAATTATTTGGGATTTCATTTAGCCTCCAAACAGGCGCTCTGCTTAACTTCCATGTCTTTTTATGAACAGCTTAAAAACAACAGTAAACATGTTGAAATCTCCATTGTAAGAATGCTTGCCTTGAGGAATTGAATCGGGGCCTAGTAAGGGTCAGACCAGATGCAAATTAGATGTTTTGACATCTAATATGCAGGTGTTTAATAGCTACTCAGCTATTAAATTCCCCTACCCAGGGGAATTGCCAAGAGGATGCCCTCTGCTGATCTCAACATCCGAGATGGTCTGCAGGTAGTGACTGGAGACTGTTTTCCAAATATTTTCACCCACATTGTAATACAGATGGAAGGGCACTGTTTTGAGTTGCATTGACATTCTGTCCTAAGAGTTTATCCAGATTGGGCCAATGGTGTGAAATACTCTCAGGATTGCTGGTGGTTAAATACGCTACTAATTTCAGGATTGGAATGGCTCTCATAATTGACGCACGAGAAAAAGGTGTAAGCATTCCTGACCAGACTTTTTTTTGCTCTTACATCTAATGTTACTCCTGATACCAATCTCCATACATCTTTTGTAACTCAGTGGAATGACTGAGTTGCAGAATATTTTAATCTTGGAGCTGCCAGACAATTCTAGACCAATTAATCTACAAGTATGTGCATTTTGGGGAAGATATTCTCCAGTGACTCAGCGATGTAACAGATGGCAAAATGCTTAATATTTATTTCCATTTCACATCTCTATTGGAGCTAAACCCAGATATCTTATTTTATTATTCTGACAGTCAGGCAACATCTGTTGAGAACACTGTCAGCTGAATTACAGCCTCCCTGGCAGGTCTTGGGACGGACAGCATGAATTAATTTCGGCAATCCCGAATATGGCTCCATGTCATTTTCTACTACAACACATTGCTTTTATTGTAGAGGCTTAATTTATGGATACTGAACAGCTTTATATCTATACCCCAAAGAGTCTAAATTTATTCATATTGACACAGCCCCTTAAAGAAGGCTTTGTGCATTAAGTTGCAATAACACTGGATTTATTTCGACTCATTCCTCAGCTCTGGCCAAGTTATTATAAAAGGAATGATACACTCAAGGGCCATTCTCAGTTGCTGGGATATAAGGTTCTGTGCTGTCACGTGGGAGACTCCAAACTAGGGGTGATTTTCAGGATTCCAGTGACAGCAATTGGTATAAACCAGATTATTTCAGAAGTATGGCATTATTTTGTGTGATATTTGGGCAAAGAAGAAACTGTAAGATGCCCTTCTATGCCTTCAGCTTATAGGTCTCTCATTCTGCCAAGTAGCACAAATTCCCTCCCTCCAACTTTCCCAGCTGCTTGTAGATGACCTGTTTACTGAACATTCATCCTGATTTGTTTGCACAAAAGTTTAGGGGAGGTTACATAATGTTGAATGTTTATTGATCATTCATTCTGATTTGTTTGTGGGGAGATTGTATGATGTTGTCATACTATACTTTTCACAGAATTTCTCTATCGCTTTCCTTACCTCAAAAAGTTTTTTGTTTTGATTTGAAGAAGATTTGTTGAACATTAGCACCAAATCCACTTTAATTTTGCAACCTGAATTTACCACTGTGCAACTGAATCTCTTTGCAAAATAGCAACACTCTGCAAGCAGCAATATGGGCTAGCAAGGACCGGGTAGACGTAGTGTCACTGAAAGCTCACGAAAAGTAGGCCTAGACAACAGACCTTGTGGCTCCTAATTTAAGCCCTGGAGTTCCTGGCAATGTAACCCCACAATCTGAACTCAAAATGGTCACATTTCTTCAAATTCCCATGCTTGAAGCAGAATAGCTAATGCTCCATCTCCCATCATGGCACATAGGACCCAATATTAGTTCGTTATTTTGGCACCTGAGGTCTCTCCCTGTTCTTCTCAGTAAAAAACAGAATGTGGAACTGTCAGGGGTTCAGAAGCAGAGACGCAGAGAAGGGTGGAAACAGAGAGCGAGGGGGAGGAAGCCGAAGGGAGAATGAGTGATGATGACGACCCGAGATCTCCAAGCCTAAGCAGTGAGTCAGAGGACTCCCAAAAGGGAGCCCCAGTGAGCAGAGCAAGGGGGGGATCCGGGGGGACACCCCAGGAGGAAGGGAACAGAGGAGATTCAGAGAGCAGCAGCTGGAAGTCGGGACCCACGCTCATAACTGAGGGCGGCAGCAGCTGGAAGTCGGGACCCACGCTCAAGACTGAGAGCAGCAGGGAGGAAGGTAGCCAGGCATCGGGTTCCGGAGGCTGTCAGCAGGAGGGAGGGCACGAGTCAGGGGTGGTCACGCCCTCCTCAGAGAGCGAGGCAACGGTTAAGAGGAAAGTAGAGAGTTGGGCGCGCGCGCCAAGTTCAAATGCAGCGGAAGCTGGAGCAGTAAGCAGCCCGGAGAGTGAGCCAGGTCCTAAAGCCCGCCGCAAGGAGGCAGAAGGATCAGGGGGGTCAGCGTCAGAGGAGAGTAGAAGGGAGGAGGCCCAGGGGGGCAGAAGGACCCAGAGACGTAGGGAGAGGCGAAGGAGGTGGAGCAAGGCTAGGGTATTAAGCTGGTGTGCAAGAGGCGGGGACTCAGACGGGTCTTCGCCGACCTAGAGCAGAAGGTGTAGAGCTGCACGCTGCAGTTCGGAAATGAAACCTGTAACTCAATAAAGACTCTTTTAAAGTGGACGCTGTGTGGCGTGGTCCTATGTGAGCTGGGACCTGGTAGCAGCTCTGACAGTAAGACCCGTCCCTTCAAAGCTTCAGAAACCTGAAACCTCGCAGCGGGAGCAGAAGCCGCTAGGGGAGGAAGAGGGGTGTCTGTAAGCGAGCTCACAAAGGTTAGCAAGATGACGGAAGAACAGAGGATCTCCGCGCTGCAAGAGGCAGTGACCCAGTTGTCCTCAGAGGTATTGGCTTCCAAGAAACGGGAGGAGGAGACTACAGCCGCCTACAGAGACCTACACGCCAGGTTTGAAATGCTTGTTAAGCAAGGGCAACCGGGACCCAGACCGGAGGGCGTGGGATTGGCACGGAGAGCAGGAGGGCTTGTGGCTCACTTCGATGGGACTTTGCAACAGTACCCTAATTTTAGAGCAGACGTAATGTGCGCACTGCAACTGCTGGCAAAAGACTTTAGAGATGAGGAAGAGAAGGTGGGGTTCATATTGTCCCATTTGCATGGGGATGCCAAAGCCTGGCTGCGCAATTTGTGGAGGGATAAAGATCCGGCGCTTCAGAATGCAGATGCCTTTATCAAAGCGATGGATGCGTGTTTTTTGTCTACTATTGATGTGGATCTTGCCAGACGGGAGATTCATGGACTAAAACAAGGGAGGGCGAGCGTCCGGCAGTATCACGCCCGATTTTTTGCGCTGGTCAGTGCTTTAGAATGGGATCGGGATTCGCCCCCTGTCAGAGACCTCTTCTGGGAGGGTCTAAGTTCAGCGGTTAAGGATGAAATTGCAAGGGGGGAGAGGCCCCGAAGCACGCAGGAGGTGGTCCAAAGGGCGCTGACTGTGGGGGTGAGGCTGGAAGAACGTCCATGGTGCAGAGATGAAGGACGTGGAGGGCGCGAAGCAGCGAGAAGTTTCTCTTTCGTTCCGAGGGAAGCAGCGCGTGCGCAATCCACACCTCCGCCAGGAGGGGGAGGGGAACCGATGGAGGTTGGAGGTGCAAGGGCTCAGTCAGCAGCCAGAGCCCTAGCACCGGCAGCAGTGAAAGCGAAGCCTCCTAGAGGGAACAGGAAGTGTTACATCTGCGAGGATCCAGGCCATTTGGCGAAGGAGTGTCCCCGGAGGCTCCACAAGCACACTGCAGCCTCAGCAATGGTGACTGCAGCAACGCAGCAAGGAGAACCACAGCAGGGAAACGACGATGTCTGGCTGGAGACGGAGGCACTGGGGCCCAGCCAGACGCATCTGTGAAGCAGTCCCCAGCAATCTTGCAACCCACGGATCCCCTCCCACCCAAACCAGTAGTGCAGCTCACAGCATCTCTCCAGCTACCCGACGGCGTCACTATCGAAGTGCCGCTTTCTGTGGATTCTGGAAGCAACGCAGACTTTATAGCGCAGAGCTTTGTGGAGCAGCACGCTATACAGCTATTGCCTGCCACTCTGCCCCTGCAAGTCGTCACAGTGGATGGCAGAGAGTTGCTAGGGGGGCAGGTGGTGAAGCAGACGCCACCGATGGTGATGCGCCTTGGCAACCACAGGGAAGTCATCAGTTTTAATGTCACCCAACTGTCGGACACGCCCATTGTGTTGGGCATGAGTTGGCTGGACAGGCACAGTCCGACACTGGCTTGGTACCAGAGACAACTGATCTTCGGCTCCTCTTATTGCGCAGAACACTGCATCCTGCCCCGACGGGAGGGAGAGGAGGAGGAATCACAACTGCAGTTGGGAACGTTGCAAGCGGTCCCCCACAAATACGCGAGCTTTTTGGAGGTCTTCTGCGAGAAGGAGGCGGACAAGCTACCCCCTCACCGGCCATATGACTGCAAGATTGACCTCCTACCGGGGGCGACGCTGCCGAAGGGGCGGCTATACTCCATGTCTGAAGATGAAATGCAGGAACTCAAACAGTTCATCGAGCATAATCTGGAGCGTGGCTTCATCAGAGAGTCCAAGGCAGTGGGGGGCAGTCCCGTTTTCTTCGTGAAAAAGAAAGACACGCCCCAAAAAAGACTAGTTGTGGACTACCGCCTTTTGAACCAGATGACCAAACCGTCTGATTACCCCATGCCCAGGATTGACGACCTCCTCGCGACGGTGCGCAAGGGACGCGTGTTCACCAAGTTGGACCTGCGAGGGGCGTACAATCTCATCCGCATGCGGGAGGGCGATGAGTGGAAGACGGCCATGTTCACACCGCTGGGCACCTACGAATACAGAGTTATGCCCTTTGGATTACAAAATGGCTCTCACTGTTTTCAAGCTTTTATGCATCACGTGTTGGAGGGACTCCTCTACAAGACATGCGTCTGCTTCCTGGATGACATCCTGATTTTCTCTGACTCGCAGCAAGCTCACGACCGAGACGTGAGGGAGGTGCTCAGCAGGTTGCAACAACATAGACTGTACGCCAAGCTGGAGAAGTGCCAGTTCGACACGACGGAGGTGGATTTCCTGGGATACAAGTTGTCGGACAAGGGGATAGCCATGGACAGCACCAAGGTTCGTGCGGTATTGGATTGGAAAAGCCCGCGCAACCGGAAGGAGGTCCAGCGGTTTGTCGGCTTCGCCAACTTCTATCGCAAGTTTATCAAGGGGTTCGCGATGCAGACGGCAGCAATTACGGACACGCTCAGCTCCAAAAAAAAGAAATTCATCTGGACGGAGCAGGCGGAACAGTCCTTTCAAGCGCTCAAGCATCTCTTCGCATCGGAGAAGCAACTGCTGCATATCGACCCCAGTAAACCGTTGAGGGTAGAGACAGACGCGTCAGACAGAGCCGTGGGAGCTGTCCTGCTGCAGCGAGACCCGCAGGGGGTGTGGCGGCCGGGAGCGTTCTACTCCAGAAAGCTCAGCAAGTCGGAGCAGAACTACACCATCTGGGACAGGGAGTTGCTGGCCATTCATGCAGCTTTCAAGGCGTGGAGGCACTTCCTAATCGGCGCCAAGCACACGGTGCAGGTCTGCACGGACCACAAGAATCTGGAGCACTGGCGCACGGCTCAGTTCCTGAACCAGAGGCAGATACGTTGGGCGGAGTTCTTTGCTGACTTCAATTTCCGAATAGAGTACGTCCCAGGCGACACCAACATCATGGCGGATGCACTGTCCCGAAAACCGCAATACCTAGAAGAGGTGACGCCAGCGGCGGCCATGCACATCTTCGCACCGACGGCGTGGGCGTGTGCCTCAGCTACAGTAGACCTGGATGCGGTGCGACGTGCATTGCGGGACGACTCATTCGCGCAAGACAAGATGGCGGAACTGCTCAGAGGCACGGCTACCACGGACGAGTTCCAGGTGCGGGACGGCTTGCTCCTACGCAAAGGGGCTGTCTATGTACCAGGAGACGACCTTCGCGCCAAGGTACTGCAACAGTTGCACGACGCACCCACGGCCGGTCACTTTGGCACAGAGAAAACGATGGAATTAGTCGCGAGAGACTTCTGGTGGCCCAGGCTGAGAGGAGAGGTCGCGGACTACGTCGCGAGGTGCGACACCTGCCAGAGGGCCAAGCCGGTACACAGACCACCGGCGGGACTGTTAGAACCGCTGCAAACACCGTTTGAACCGTGGGAGAGGGTGGCCCTGGACTTTGTGACGGATTTACCCAACTCGAGAGGCAAGACAGCTGTGCTAGTGGTGGTGGACTTGTTCACCAAGATGGCACATTTCATTCCGTGTGCGAAGGTGGCCACGGCGGAACAAACCGCCAAACTGTTCATAGATCACGTGTTCAAAGTGCATGGCCTGCCACGGTCTATCCTGTCCGACCGCGGACGCCAGTTCATCTCGTCTTTCTGGCAGAAGCTGATGGGTTTTCTAAATGTCAAGGTCAATCTGGCATCAGCAAGACACCCGCAGACCAACGGGCAAGCAGAGAGGGTCAATGCCATCATGCAGCAGTACCTGAGATGCTATGCCAATCAACAGCCTGCGACGTGGGTGGATTACCTGCCGCTAGCCGAGTTCGCTTACAACAACACGAAGCACGTGTCCACAGGAGTGACGCCGTTCTTTGCCAACAATGGGAGGAATCCCAGAACCTTCCCGGGACTGGAGAGAGTGGGGGAAGGAGAACCACAGACGGCGGACGCGTTCGCGTCAGAGCTGCAGGCGGTCCACGATCAACTCAGACGGCAGCTGGAGCTAGCTAAGCACGCCTACAAGGTGCAAGCTGACAAGCACAGGCGGGTTGGCGAAGTGATCCAAGTGGGAGACTGGGTCTGGTTGGCAGCCCACGCAGTGCCGACCAGGTCGCTTGCCAAGAAGAAGTTGGGGCACAAGCAGATCGGTCCGTACCAAGTCGAAGCGCAGATCAACCCGGTAGCCTTCCGACTGGCGCTGCCGGAGGGTTCCAGAATGCATCCGGTGTTCCACAGGTCGGTGCTCACTCCCTACAAGGCACCTCACAGGTTCCAGGAGCCAGGGACGGCGCCAAGTCCGCTCCGGGAACGGACGGAGACGCGGGAGCTGAAGCACCAGGACCACATCAACGAGGTCACGGAGATTTTGGACTCCAGATGGGGGGAAGAGGGAGTCGAATACCTCTTAGCCAGAGAGGGCACCCGGGCCAGCGCCAATAGCTGGGTACCAGACTACGCTTTGGAGGAACCCCTGCTCAAGGACGAGTTTCATGCCCTCTTCCCACACAAACCCATGCCAGCGAGCTTCTTCGACGACTGGTTGTTCACACCCACACTTTCTTCCAGCACGTTCCATGGATTCGACTCAGAAGGGGAACCCGCACGGAGCACCCGTTCCCCAGAAGGTTCACCGGCAGGTTCGGCATCAGGCAACTCGTATTGGTGGGACGATCGACCAGAGGAGCGATGGCGCAGGAAGTGGCTGGAGATGCCAGGTCGAGCGACCGACGCAGAGACTGACATGGACGTGTTCGGGGAGGACCTCGGGTTCGAGCACGGCGGTACAGAGATGGAAGAGCAACAAGTCAACGTCGACGACCGCGAGGGGGAAGACTCGGAGGTCTTCAGTTGGCGGCCACCCACGGGGAGCGACCTGTATCCAGCATTCCCTCCCATGATGATGGAGCGCCCAGCACCCACACCTGACAGCGGGGAGGGGGGAAGGGGGGGCTTCGAGGGGGGGATGGATGTCAGGGGTTCAGAAGCAGAGACGCAGAGAAGGGTGGAAACAGAGAGCGAGGGGGAGGAAGCCGAAGGGAGAATGAGTGATGATGACGACCCGAGATCTCCAAGCCTAAGCAGTGAGTCAGAGGACTCCCAAAAGGGAGCCCCAGTGAGCAGAGCAAGGGGGGGATCCGGGGGGACACCCCAGGAGGAAGGGAACAGAGGAGATTCAGAGAGCAGCAGCTGGAAGTCGGGACCCACGCTCATAACTGAGGGCGGCAGCAGCTGGAAGTCGGGACCCACGCTCAAGACTGAGAGCAGCAGGGAGGAAGGTAGCCAGGCATCGGGTTCCGGAGGCTGTCAGCAGGAGGGAGGGCACGAGTCAGGGGTGGTCACGCCCTCCTCAGAGAGCGAGGCAACGGTTAAGAGGAAAGTAGAGAGTTGGGCGCGCGCGCCAAGTTCAAATGCAGCGGAAGCTGGAGCAGTAAGCAGCCCGGAGAGTGAGCCAGGTCCTAAAGCCCGCCGCAAGGAGGCAGAAGGATCAGGGGGGTCAGCGTCAGAGGAGAGTAGAAGGGAGGAGGCCCAGGGGGGCAGAAGGACCCAGAGACGTAGGGAGAGGCGAAGGAGGTGGAGCAAGGCTAGGGTATTAAGCTGGTGTGCAAGAGGCGGGGACTCAGACGGGTCTTCGCCGACCTAGAGCAGAAGGTGTAGAGCTGCACGCTGCAGTTCGGAAATGAAACCTGTAACTCAATAAAGACTCTTTTAAAGTGGACGCTGTGTGGCGTGGTCCTATGTGAGCTGGGACCTGGTAGCAGCTCTGACAGGAACATACTTCATTAAATAATTTCAGGCAGGCAGGTGCTGGGGAAGGCATATATTCTTCCGCATTCCTTCCTATTTCTGAGACTTCCTTCTTTGAGTGGATTGGGTCAGAAGATTGCAAGTCTCAGAGCTTGTGTGTGCATATTCCTTTAGAGGCCAATGGGACAATCTCCATGTTTCAAGGAATTATTAGTTTTAGGTGTGTGTGTTTGCTTCCCTAGCTCCCTCTAACAATGGTTCATAAAGCACCCAGTACATCTCCGAGGACCTCCTCCCCGATTTCTTCCCTGGTCTGCTTAAAATTAGTAAAATCAGCATTGCTGAATTGCCCTACTCTTCAACTCTAACAGTTTTTCCCATTGACTTCGGGAGGTTTCTGAGACGAAGTCTGAACACCTGGTTTAGATAAAGAAAAACAATTGAAAAGAGGATTAAGAAGCTAAGTCCACCTGGATAAGATTGCATGAGAACTTCAACTTGAAGGTAATGATGTCATATCTTCTCATGGTGAATGGCCCTCTGATGTAAACTGAATTACTCTTTGGATCAAACAGTTACAACTTGAAAGTGCCTTACTTACAGTGCCATCCCATACATGTCTACTCAGATGTAAGCCCCACTGAGAGTAATGAGATTTACTTACTGGTAAATGTTTCTAGGATTGCAGTCTTGATATAGCCTTAATCTATAACACAGTGGGATGCAGCTACTTCAACTCAGTCTTCATGCTTGCCCAACTCTGCTGCTAAAAGTCTTACCGTTGTTGTGACTTGAGCCGTGGAGCCTATTTTTGGCAAGTCTTCTGACTGAGACCCCAAACAAGGATTGTGTGGTCAGGAGAACCGACAAAGCTTGGTTGAACTTTGATCAACATCGATCTTCCCTGGGAGCTCTCCTTGGTGCTTGACTGTCGAGTGCCAGCTCGACATCTGAAGAAATCAGTCTCACACCAAGATAGGTTGAAGAAATATGGCTGCTCTGGCTCCCTTAGAGCTACTGCAGCACAGCCTTTATTGTGTGAAGTCAGAAAGATACAAAATACAAGCCAAGCAATTTGTTCTCAGCCAGCAGATAAGGACCATTGCACTAGACCACGCGAGCATCAGGCCATGCTAGTTGACCAATCATTTGGGACAGCACGAGCTATTCATGCGCTGTTCATGCTCCAAGGATGCTTTTAGCTATGAAATCACCCTGCAACAATAAGAACTTTGCTCATGCTCTTATGTACAAGCAATCATTTTCCCACATGCCCTCTTTTCTTGTTTATATTATAAGAGGAAAAGAGGGACCATTAATCAGAATCGCATTCCCATTACCTAAGCGTTTATATTTTGCAACACTTGACATTGCTTCTAGTACTCCAGACTTGTTTCTTAGAACGTGCTACTGAGTGAAACATATGAACATGAAAAGCTGCCATATACTGAGTCAGACTATTGGTCCATCTATCTCAGTATTAGCTGTAGGGTTTCAGACAAGGAGTTTTCCTCAGCCCTACCTGGAGATGTGGTTACTGAACCCTGCATCTTCTGCATGCGAAGCAGATACTCTACCACTGAGCTATGGGCCTCCTGAAAGGCTCAGTTTGACAGTGTCTACATTCTAGGTCAGGGTCTGGCTTAGTGCTACATGTTTTCCATGAATGTCAGGCCATCACATGGGTTGATATTGTCACCTAGCATCCAAGGCAGGAAATGTTCAGAGTCGAGGAGTATGCTACTATTTCCTGTCCCCACTCAGTCTATTTTCTGAGCAAACCAACACAGGACCAGAGCAGCTGGCAAAAATGACCCAGAAAACACATTGATTCACACAGAAACACATACAGCAGAAATCAGAGAAGAGGGCTTTGGCAGTCTCCACAAACACAAAAAGCTGAAGACAAACAAAAAATAAAACAACTTACAGAGTCCAGCATAAAAACAAACACAGAGATCCATGATGTGTTGCCCAGAGTGCCCCTCCCCCCTCTAGTTTGTTTTCTATTTGTCAGATCCCTCCCTTTGCCTATGGTGACCGCCAAGGGATTGGTGCATCTGCTTGCTTGCCCCTGTTCCCCATCCTTCAATATTTCCCAGTTCTTCTCTTTTCCTGGGGTGTGTCTTGTCTCCCACCATCACAAACCTGGGTCCAAACTTTCCTCTATTGCACTTTCCCTGGAGGATTCCTGGGCAGGTGGTCTCCACCACTCTTCCACATCTGACCTGTCCCTGTCAGGAGATTGGAAGAAAGAATTGCCCTCAAGCTATTGCACAATAGGAGCCCAATGTGCCCGTGTCTCTCCATCCTGAGGGTGTTGTGTTGCCTTCCTCTGACTCTGAGAACTCTAGTTGAGAAGCCTTAGTGAGTCCACAGTCCACAGTCTCTCCTACTCTGGAAAAGCCAACAATTGCTAAAGCATTTTGGAACCTGTTAACGTGAAGAGGCTTATCTTACCAAAGGTGCAACTAGTAGCTGAGATAGAGTTGAACTTCCTATTTAAGGCTTAGACTGTTGCTGAAGCAACATTTGCACCCTGCACTTACGGAGTCTCCAGCCTGAACTCTGCATGGTGCAGTCCAAGCTGCTATAGATGCCTTGCCCCATCCTTGCTGAGCTTGTTCTTTGAAACAAGAAGACAACTGCTATGGGTCTTATCTGATGGTTCATTCCATCTCCATATGTGATTCATGTATCAGTTGCCCCAGATCTAGGTCCTTCAGTAGTAGCATGATTATTGATCTTGGACTCTTGTTCTTGCAAAACACTGAAGTTGCAGGAATGGGCTTGCCAAATGTGATTTATTTAAAAGGATATCCAGTATTCCAAAATTACATGGTTCACTGACTGTACTGCTCCCATCTTGAAATTTGATTCTGATAGAACTAAAGTACCCTCTGCCTTGTTATCTGGAGCTTTTAATCACTGGTAGCTGGGGAAGTTTTAACTGGTGAATTTCATGATCATCCTATGCCTAGAAATAGGCAGAAATGAGGAATGTACAAAACTATATATAAGGGACCCTGGATTTGTGTAGGGCAGGCATCCCCAAACTTGGCCCTCCAGATGTTTTGGGACTACAATTTCCATCATCCCTGACCACTGGTCCTGTTAGCTAGGGATGATGGGATTTATTGTCCCAAAACAATAACAATTTAGTTCAATGGGACTTACCGTATTTTTCGCTCTATAAGACGCACCAGACCACAAGACGCACCTAGTTTTTGGAGGAGGAAAACAAGAAAAAAATATATTCTGAATCTCAGAAGCCAGAACAGCAAGAGGGATAGCTGCGCAGTGAAAGCAGCAATCCCTCTTGCTGTTCTGGCTTCTGGGATAGCTGTGCGGCCTGCATTCGCTCCATAAGACGCACACACATTTCCCCTTACTTTTTAGGAGGGAAAAAGTGAGTCTTATAGAGCAAAAAATACGGTACTTTCAGGTAAGCGGGTATAGGATTTCAGACTTAGGCTACACTTACAAGAGAGTAAGTCACAGTGGGGCTTGTTTCCAAGTGTAGGATTCTCTTGTCAGTGTAATGTGTATGTTAATTGCATCCACACAATTAATGGCATGTTTAGTTTGTCTCTGTGGTTATGAGAATCCCAAACACAGGAGACAGTGACTGTCTCACATGAGGCTGTGCATGCGGCTGAAGTCTGAAAAGCCATCCTAGGGGTTGGCTCTCTGCTACTGACCTCAATGTAATCAAAACCTCACTCCTCATCCATTGCTATATAAATAATTTTTGTCATCAGTTCAATGCTATCATTGTTTTGCAAGGTCAACTAGCAGGGACATACATACTGCACAGAAGCAACGTTCTCAATAGTGGGCAGGAATATTGTGTGTGGTAGGGGAGGGAATTCTCAAGTTTATTCACATATGAAATGTTTTAATCTGGAAGATTGGACAATTTCACTTTTCCACAAAATTTAATTGTGAACATTATTTTTATTGAAATAAAAAAATTGTCCAGTAGCACCTTAGAGACCAACTAGGTTTGTTCTGGGTATAAGCTTTCATGTGCACGCACACTTCTTCAGATTATTTTTGTTGTAATTTTTGTGATTGCAAAGAGCTAGGTAATACACCAGTATTCACAAGATGGCAAGATCATGTAGGATCAGATATTTTTTACAGTCTAATTTTAAGCTTTCAGAATAAGTTATTGTAATGGACATGTTGACTGACGCTTCATTCCAGGGAGGCTGGTGTATACTGCCATAATAGATGGCATGGTGTATAGACATTACCTGTTAAACTAATTGCGCTTGCAAATGTCCCACTAATATATGCATTTATAAACACACTTTACCCAAGTATATGTGTTTTAATACATGTTAGTTAGTTAGCTAGCTAGCTAGCTAGCTACCGTACTTTTCTCTCTATAACACGCAGATTTTTTCTCCTAAAAAGCAAGGGGAAATGTCTGTGCATGTTATTGAGCGAATGTGTGGTCCCTGGAACCGACCCTCCCGAGTGCAGGGGCAAAAAGCAGGCAAAAATCCAATCGCGCGCGTCAGGGAGAAGGGAGCTCCGTGAGAGAGGAAGCTGTTGCTTTCCTGCATTCTGCCTCAGGGTCTTACTGCCCACCCTCTTCTGTTTCTGTTTCTGTTGCTATTTGCTCAAACGGAACAAAGAGCAGGCAAATCCCCTCCCCACCAAGCAACCCCTCCAGGCAAGGAGAGGGGAAAGGAAAGGATCGCGCCTCTGGTGCTGCTGCGTTTTAGGGACTCGCAGGCAGCCAGAAAACATGCAGGTGGGAGAGAGAGAGAGAGAGAGAGAGAGACAGAGAGAGAGAGAGAGAGAGAGAGAGAGAGAGAGAGAGAGGGAGGGCTGGCTTAGGTGTGTTTGTGTGGGAAAACGTTTGCCTTCCTTTCCTCCCTCCCGTTAAACCCCTCTCCTGCATTCTTAGCCAGCTGCTTCTCTGCACACCCCTCTCGTGCCCCTTGTCCCTTCTGTGTTTTTCCTCCCCTCCCCACTTAAAACGTGGTTACAAAGCACGGATCCACATGGATCCTCAGGATCTTTGCATTGGGTCACCCCAAATTCACCATCAGATCACATTACATGTCCATGGCTACAGCCTGCACCAAAAAAATCATGCACCCACTGTTGCCTGGGGCCACAATGGTGCAAAAACGTGGTTGCAAAGCACAGATCCACATGGATTCTCAGGATTTTTGCATTGGCCTACCCCAAACTCACCATCAAATCACATGTCTGTGGCCACAGCATGAGGCACAAAAATGATACATCCACTGTTTCACTCAGAATCCCCCCCTCCTGTTTTCTTCCTCTAAAACCGATGTGCGTGTTATGGTCAGGTGCGTGTTATAGAGCGAAAAATACGGTATTTTTCCTCCCCCCTTTAGTTTTATTAAACATTTTCAACATATAATACACTAAAAAACCAAACCAAACAGATCTAATATGAAAAGACAATCCAAAGAGTAAAGAGGAAAAATAAAATAAAAAAGGAGAGAGAAAGAGAAAGAGGAGAGATTATACATAGCTAGTCCCCTATCACCCTTTTATCTTAATCCTCAATTCACATACTGAGATATGAGTTTCCCCAGCTCTCACCTGGGACAGCTTCCACCTTTCTCAGCCTCTCATCCTGAGGAAAACCACTCTAACCTGTCTCCGACACAAATCCCTTCTTCATCTGTCCATCTTCTCCCTGTATGTATCTTCTTTTATTCCAAATATAAATCTCCAGAGTTTGACACATACATAAAAGTAATATTAATAGAAAACTATCAAAAGTTAAAGATAACAAATTGGTACACGTTAGGTTGCCGGAGAACCGCATTACAAAACTCAGAGAAATGTGAATTCCGAAGGATGGCTGTGCTTTGGTTCACATTACTGCTTCGGAAACTGCTTAGGAAGGCTTGCCTTTAAATGCAAACTAAACTGAACCCCCCTTGCCTTCCCTAATCACATAAACTGTTGCAGTAGCAGGAGAAGAGATCACTCTGGGCTTCTTTGCTGTGCTATCCTGGAGCTGGTGCAGCAAAAACGAAGGGTCAGAAAACCCCTGTCTCCCACATTCTGCCGTGGCCTTGCTGAGCTTTGAATGAAGCAGTGGCTCCATCCTCACTTCAGCTCCACTGCTCTCTGGCCAGGCATTAGGGCTGGTCCCTAATCCTTTTGGGATAAGCATCGGGAGAGAGTCTCTGAGGAACGAGGGGCTACTTGACTCACCTCCGTTTGATCTTTGGGTTAATGACCGTTTAGTGTTAATAGGAAAACAACCGTCACTTTGCTTTTAAGCTGTTTGGTACACTAAGCAGAAGGCAATGACTTTATCCATTTTTAAGAAGGAACAAATGAAATCATTCATTCAGATACATTCCTCGGGTAAAGTCTGTGTGCATGATGCCTTCAGATCCCATGGAAAAACAAACAAAACCTCACCGAAACTGCCATACATGGGTAATTTCATTACAACAGTGCAACAGTCAGTCACCTCTTGTTTTCTTAAACTGATATTATTGAAAGATTGGCTCTTCTATTTATGGTTACATTTTTAACCCGTCTCCATAGCAAACTCTCCTATTCACTCAGTGTTAATAGGACCAAAACTGAGATGGCATCGCCAGGGTTGGCTTAATATCAGAAGCAATGAAGGATTAGACCTGTGCTGTTATTGTTTGGCTGTTTTTGAAAAGTGTTCAGAATGAACTGTCAGCAGCAGCTCTTTGGATATGAATAACAGGACACGATACTGAATTAGAGGATGCAAAGGGATTGCATTAGGCTGCACTCCTAAATGCACTTACTGGAGAGTAAAGGGCATTGAACGTGATAGCGTGTAATTCTACATGGCCAGGTATAGACTTCACTGGAAGAAAACAAAAAAGTTGTAACAAATACAGATTTATTATTATTATTATTATTATTATTATTATTATTATTATGAATTGGTTGCAATTCAATGCACAAATGCATAGGAATAAGCCCAAATGAATTTAGTGGATTAAAAATTTTTTTAGTTAAAGGTAAGTAGACATGATGAGCCCTTGAGAAAAACAAAAGTAACAGCAATACCTTTATTGGGACTAAATAAAATGTCACATGGGCTTAATAAAATCAGTTCTTTTTTCTAAAAAAAATGTTTAGGGGTATGCGTAGCCCTGCATCCCCCCCCCAGAAAAAACAACACTGAATAAAAGCATTAACCAATTGTTACTTTTGGACAGTTTCTGAGGAAATATGCAGAGGACTCTGCTGCATGTTTATTTATTTGCAATAATTCACAACGTCACCAAGGCCTAATTCAAATAAAACCACACCATGTTTATGAATGAAGCTCAAGCATAGGCGTTTCACAAATCTCTATAGAAAAGGTGCCCTTGACTTGTGGGTTGGCTGTAGACAAGGCCCATCTATGTGCATTTGTATTGTTCATATAACTGTAAGATGATAATTTTGTTATAAATGTAGGTGGCCATAATTGGAAAGGGGCGTTCTCGGATAGGAAACTGCCTTACACAGAGTTAGACCATTGGTTCATCCAGCTCAGGACTACCAATGTCAACTGGCAGTGGTTCGCCAGGGTTTCGGATGGCATGAGTGTCTCTCTATCCCAACCCTACCTGGGGATTGAACCTGACATCTTCTAAATCAGTGAGCCCCAAGAGTACTTCAACATGGAGCCTTCACACTGCCTTCCCAAAGCTGGCTAAGTGAGGTGCAGCGCTTTGGGAAGGAGGCACACGGGTTCTAGAAACCTCCCACCTTCTCCCCAAAGCTGGAAAAGTGCTAACTAGGCTTTGATAGAGAGTCAGGAATAGTCTAGGACCCTGTCAGAGCAGAGTCCTCATGTCTCCTTCCCAAAGCCCAGTGCCTTTCTTACCCAGTTTTGGGAAGGCTGTGTAAGGGCTGGAGTGGTGGGTGTCAAATATTTCTCCAGGGTGCCAAAAAAAAAAAAGGCTAGAAAGCCACAAGTGGCCCTTGGGCCAAACGTTGGACCACACTGTTCTAAATGCAAACAAGATGCTGTATCATTGAACTATATAGTACAAGAATACTTGGCTAGTTTAGATGTATTCAAGTCTCCAGGGTCAGATGAACTGCATCCAAGAGTATTAAAAGAACTGGCAGATGTGATCTCAGAACCACTGGCAGTCATCTTTGAGAATTCCTGGAGAAGAGGCGAAGTCCCGGCAGACTGGAGGAGGGCAAATGTTGTCCCTATTTTCAAAAAGGGGGAAAGAGAGGACCCAAATAATTATCGTCCAGTCAGTCTGACATCAATACCAGGGAAGATTCTGGAGCAGATCATTAAGCAAACAGTCTGTGAGCACCTAGGAAGGAATGCTGTGATCACCAATAGTCAGCATGGATTTCTGAAAAATAAGTCATGTCAGACTAACCTGATCTCATTTTTTGACAGAATTACAAGCCTGGTAGATGAAGGGAATGCAGTGGATGTAGCCTACCTTGATTTCAGCAAGGCATTTGACAAGGTGCCCCATGATATTCTTGTAAAGAAGCTGGTAAAATGCGGTCTTGACTATGCTACCACTCAGTGGATTTGTAACTAGCTGACTGACCGAACCCAAAGGGTGCTCATCAATGGTTCCTCTTCATCCTGGAGAAGAGTGACTAGTGGGGTGCCACAGGGTTCTGTCTTGGGCCCGGTCTTATTCAACATCTTTATCAACGACTTGGATGATGGACTCAAGGGCATCGTGATCAAATTTGCAGATGACACCAAACTGGGAGGGGTGGCTAACACCCCAGAGGACAGGATCACACTTCAATACGACCTTGACAGATTAGAGAACTGGGCCAAAACAAACAAGATGAACTTTAACAGGGAGAAATGTAAAGTATTGCACTTGGGCAAAAAAAATGAGAGGCACAAATACAAGATGGGTGACACCTGGCTTGAGAGCAGTACATGTGAAAAGGATCTAGGAGTCTTGGTTGACCACAAACTTGACATGAGCCAACAGTGTGACGCGGCAGCTAAAAAAGCCAATGCAATTCTGGGCTGCATCAATAGGAGTATAGCATCTAGATCAAGGGAAGTAATAGTGCCACTGTATTCTGCTCTGGTCAGACCTCACCTGGAGTACTGTGTCCAGTTCTGGGCACCACAGTTCAAGAAGGACACTGACAAACTGGAGTCATAGAGTCATAGAGTCATAGAGTTGGAAGAGACCACAAGGGCCATCGAGTCCAACCCCCTGCCAAGCAGGAAACACCATCAGAGCACTCCTGACATATGGTTGTCAAGCCTCTGCTTAAAGACCTCCAAAGAAGGAGACTCCACCACACTCCTTGGCAGCAAATTCCACTGTCGAACAGCTCTTACTGTCAGGAAGTTCTTCCGAATGTTTAGGTGGAATCTTCTTTGTAGTTTGGATCCATTGCTCCGTGTCCGCTTCTCTGGAGCAGCAGAAAACAACCTTTCTCTCTCCTCTATGTGACATCCTTTTATATATTTGAACATGGCTATCATATCACCCCTTAACCTCCTCTTCTCCAGGCTAAACATGCCCAGCTCCCTTAGCCGTTCCTCATAAGGCATCGTTTCCAGGCCTTTGACCATTTTGGTTGCCCTCCTCTGGACACGTTCCAGTTTGTCAGTGTCCTTCTTGAATTGTGGTGCCCAGAACTGGAACATTAGGAAGAACTTCCTGACAGTAAGAGCTGTTCGACAGTGGAATTTGCTGCCAAGGAGTGTGGTGGAGTCTCCTACTTTGGAGGTCTTTAAGCAGAGGCTTGACAACCATATGTCAGGAGTGGTCTGATGGTGTTTCCTGCTTGGCAGGGGGTTGGACTCGATGGCCCTTGTGGTCTATTCCTACTTTGGAGGTCTTTAAGCAGAGGCTTGACAACCATATGTCAGGAGTGCTCTGATGGTGTTTCCTGCTTGGCAGGGGGTTGGACTCGATGGCCCTTGTGGTCTGTTCCAACTCTATGATTCTATTCTATTCTAAACATTAGCCCTTCTGGATAGCTGTAAAATTATGATGATTATGAAGATTATATTGGAGTAGACTGACCCTTTGACATTGGATTTAAAAGTCAACATAAACACACTGAATTGTCCCTGTAAAGCTTTGTGAAGCCAGCATGGATGCACAAATACTGGTAATAAAATATGCCCTCAGCAACTCACTCCCATGATTGAATTCATAACCAAAGGCAGCATTTATGTTGAAGGGCACCAGCCTTTTTTTGAAGTCAGTACAAATAATAATTGAATGTGGCCCATAATCAGAGAAACAAAAAGCCCAAGAGTAGACCAGTTCAGCTAACAACTTCTTATGTAAGCTTTAGTCATCATAAAACATCTCATTTATATTCATGGGGGCTTGATTGCTAGCTACTCTTGTTCGGAGTTCTCAGGACTTGGTGGATTGGTTTCTCATTTTAATGTTGATCTTCTACAGATGTAAAATGAATAACTGGCATTTATGTAACCTCTGTCATTTCAACCTCCAAAAAGAGCAGGCTCCCTCATGCCAAAAACGTCAGACATTTATGTGATGAACTATTACCTCACCATTAATGTTGTATATAATAGAGGAAATTTTAATTAGCTTGTTGAGTAGAAACATTACGGTCGGGTACAGTGAATGGTTCTGTGGTGGATGAACTGTACACACAGCAGAATCCATCAAATTCTGAATGTTACCTCAGGGTCATTTTGTGGTTGAGGACCCGTGGAGTTTCATGGATGTATCCTTTGACCTGACAGAAACCTTACTAAGCTTTAATACAAGATATTAGATCAATGAAGATCAACTTGTTTCCATGTTTGTGGTAGAATGGCCCCATTAACCAGTTTATGTCAGCGTGCATAAATCGTCTTGAAAGGGGATAGTTCTAGATGGAAGTGGGAGTTAAGAGCTTTCAAGGGTCAATGGGAGATGATATGAAAGTTTTGGGGAGTTGAAAGGTACTGCGCTTTTGATTCAGCTCCTTTCTGTAACCTTCCACACCACTTTTTATCTACAGACCCAAGAGCCTATTAGCCAAGGCAGAGCTCATGCCCCTTTGGCTACAGAAACCTGTTAGCAGACTTTGCTAAAAGGTTCTTGAGTCTCTGAATTAAAAAACCTCTCTGATTTCTGCCTTTATGGGGACCAGAGTACTTAATCACGGAAAAAAGCACCCCTAACAGGTTGTTAAAGGGTGGTGCTGTGGTCTAAACCACAGAGCCTAGGGCTTGCCGATGGGGCGAGCTCCCATTGCTCGGTCCCAGCTCCTGCCCACCTAGCAGTTCGAAAGCACGTCAAAGTACAAGTAGATAAATAGCTACCGCTCTGGCGGGAAGGTAAATGGCATTTCTGTGTGCTGCTCTGGTTTCGCCAGAAGCGGCTTAGTCATGCTGGCCACATGACTCGGAAGTTGTACGCCGGCTCCCTTGGCCAGTAAAGTGAGATGAGCGCCGCAACCCCAGAGTCGTTCGCGACTGGACCTAATGGTCAGGGGTCCCTTTACCTTTAACAGGTTGTTGTTGAAATAAATAACTTACAAGGCAGACCATTATTATTGTCACTCCTTCTCCCCCCTCCCACCACTTGTGGAAGGTTATCCACAAGTACTGTGATGGAAATCACACATGGGTGTGATTCTCAAGTCAAACACGGTCCTGCTTCTGTGCTTCCAGGTCTCTTACCCATGTCTGAGTCATAAGTAAGTAAATATGGACATAAGTCTTTCCAGTGCTTTAATTCTTGACATGGAAATTGCTTGTGTGCATATTCCTAAAAAACTGTGTTGATGGAAGTATTGCTAAGTGAGCATGTGTGTTGGGAGGATTGCATGAACTCCACTGAAGCTCAACTGAAATGAATGGGAGCTTTTGCAGGAGGAATTGCTTTGTTGATTGGGCCCCTGACTGTGAAGTAAAGAAACAGGAGGACCAGGCTAAGGAGAAACAAGATTTTATATCTGAGGCAGGTGGTTTTGTTTCAGAGAAGGATGACAGAGAGTTTGGGTGATTTCAGGAAGAGCCAGTGGCAGGGTTAGGCAATGCTTGGCACCTGCCAAAGCTTTTCATTGTGCCTGCATGTGCACACATGAATGATTGCGGGGCATGCGATATTATGGCACATGTGTGATGCTCATGGTGCTCTACTTTGCAAATACGCCCACAGGCCCAAGGAAGTTGGTGATCCTTGCCTCAAATCATTGGCTCAAGAATAGTCTCACCAACTTCTGTGAACCTGCTCCAAATGATGCAAAGCATGGATATTGCTAACCCAGCCCTTCTTGTTTGGTAGAAAGAAAGCCAGTTGTCTTGACTCTAAAACAGGTCTGCATTCACTTCACTGAGTGAGACACATCATGTTGAAACACTGCTGAATCAGATCAGCTTGTTGGGTGAGTGCTTTACTCCAATCAGGCTTTAATGAAGAACTCAAATGATGCAGGAATGAGTATTTGGAACCTTCACAAATCCATGGTGCTGCCAATATGAACAACTTTAGATGAAAAGGTTTTCCCAACCACCACCCTTATTTTCCTCCGAAGGAGAACATTTGTCATTCCACTTATTCAGTGCTTCTCCATGTAGGAAACAGTTTTCTGGAAACGTGTTTCCTACAGAAAACGGCGTTTTCTGAATTCATTCCATAAATATTGCCAACGATTCTTTTTAAAAAGTGAGGTCATAATTCTGCATATGAAATCTCAGGTATATAACTATTCTCAAAGTTTGGGTGCCATCGAAATGCCAAGTGAAGGCTTGTGCTTGGCCTTGTTTAAGTAAAGTCTGATGATGGATTGAAAGGTGTTTCTCTCTCTGGTTGCTTTTAGGCTCCGCGTTTGAGCGGGGAAATGAATGGCATGGAATGTATTACCTGATGATGTATATGCTTCTTTGAAAAACATAAAACATAACCCAGTCGCAGACTAAGAACAACAATATAGCACACTGAACTAGTATAGGGTTAGAGTCCATCCTTCATTGCACTGATTTCCTTGGAAGGGGTTGCAGAGTCCACATAAATCCTGAAAATCATAGGTGAAATCCCTCATCCCTGTAGACAAGAGGGACTATCCAATGTTTAGGGTAACACTGAAGGCTTTGGTGCTAAATAAGCCTCCCAACTCACACCAGGAGTCACCCAAGAAGGAGAGGGCTCAGATCCACTCTTGGAGGGGGGCACAGTTGACACAAAGCACTGTTGTATGGCCACTGATGTCACCAGGCATAGAAAGGGATGAAGAAGCCTCAGAGAAGGCCCGGGCTGTTCTTACATCTTACCCATCTCAGAGCCAGGGCATTCTAAAATGGGTCTCTAGACAAGTTTTTGGAGTTCAGTACCAACGCTACTAGAAGTGGGGGAGAAATTCCATTCAATTTGCAGTTAAAGGTGAAGCTACACTTTCCAACACAATACGAGAAGCAAAACTCAGCCATCCTATGCAATCTGCACTTCTCCGAATTTTGCAGTGCACTCTTCCAGGCAAATATTGTGTGCAAGGATGTGCATACCAGAGTAATGTGCACATAAGAATCCACGCATTTGCAAAAATAGCAAACAAAATTGTGTTTTGCGGAAATGTGCCCATTAGGCAAAATTGCACACAAATGTGTATATTAGAAGTTTGCACTAAAATGCTGGTGAATTTTCATGTGGACTTGCAGACCGAAGTGTAAATGTGGAGATCTGAACTTTAGATTGGAAAAATGAGAAACTAAGAGTGACAGAGTTGCCTATCGCTATACTACCTGTCTGAAACTCTGGGTAGTTGCTGTCTGTTGATAATCCCCTTGGTCCATCTAGCTCCATATGATCAACCCACTGGGGACTTCTGGACAAGCTGTTTATTAATCATTTATCCTGTTTTGTTTGCATGCCCCCTGCCCATCAAAAGGTAAACTCAGAGCAGCTTACGAAAACTAACATTAAGAACAAATATAAAAGCAAGAGTAAAAACAACCTAAAATGCTCACCATAATACGCATAAAATAAAATAAATCAATAAGCTACAATAATGAAAGATTAGACAACATTGACCATTTAATGAGCATCCATTCCGGTTTGTTTGTAGGGTGGTTTGATGCTGTGTATCCAAGTGGGTTTTATCCTTCCCTATCCAGTGCGTTTCCCTATCACCTTTCTTATCACAGATAATAATAATAATAATAATAATAATAATAATAATAATAATAATGTTTGTTTATACCCCACCCGTCTGACTGGGTTGCCCCAGCCACTCTGAGCGGCTTCCAACATAATATAAAACACAACTAAACACCAAGCAGGTAGCCAGTCAGGAAGGGTGGAACCAGGTGAAGGGTGGAACCAGGTGAGCTCTAGGACACCAATCCGCTATCCCTCTGAAATCTACCACTGAAGCGATTCACCTCAGTTGGGCTCATGGCAGCCATTGCATACAGAAGGTCTCAGAGTCAATGCCTGGTGTATTCCCTTAGGAAGGGGTTAGATAGTGCACTAGGCAATGCAAAAGGCCACTGCCAGAGATCCTCAAAGGCCACTGCCATAAGAAAATACTTGACTAGATAGGTGAAACAGTCTGACCGAGTATATGGCAGCTTCTTATTTTCCTGTGGCTGTATTGAGACATACACACCATCTTTGCCTACAGAGACACGGTGTTTCCTCTGCCAAGGAGAAGGAGTTGGGGAGAAAATATTATGTGTCCTGCCATTGCCTTCTATGTGGCTGGTGCAGCTTCCATGTCATTTGGCTTATACCTACATCCTAACATAGCCTTTAGAAGTGGTGCTTTCCAGATGGGGATGGACTCCAGCTACAGCCAGCATGGCCAGTCTTCAGAAATGATGTGAGTTGCATCGCATTCAGTGAACCTGCCCTAACACAGATAGTTTGTGATTTGACTGTAGGAAACTTATAATGGTTGCATCAGAAATGGCTCCTGCTGCTCATGGAGGCCACAAATGACATTGTTTTTGTGTCCGTATCTGGTTTTAAGAAACATTTTTGAAGACAAGAAGATTGTTGGAGCTTTTCTACACTAGAGCTGCTTAAGAGACAGAGAGAGCGAAGGAACACGTTTCACTTAATTAGTGGAAAACTGCAGGTTCAGTCAAGACTCTAATGAACACCACATTTTTACTGTGGGTTTCAATTACTGTAAAAGTGGATTGGATAAAAATCAGGGATGTGGTTTAGTACTTCCCAGATACAAATACAGAATGATCCAGCTGCTTGCGGTTCTTAAGTTTTCAGGAAAAGCAACAAATGACTGCAACCTCTTTGGAGCCACATCAACGAGACCACAAGCCATCCATCTTCTGAAATATCAAGGCTTCTAGAACCCCTTCAGAAGCCTATGTGGAAGAACCATGGTGTGAAAAACAAGTAAATATGCAGTGGAAACCATAGTGGATCATGGCATTGGAACTACAGCCTTAATTTTCCTAGCATATATTTTCCATTGTGTGGTGAACTAGAACACTGGGTTTATGTTGCTCTTCCCAAGTCCTAAATACCCTTAAGTAGAAAAATCTCACACTGGCCAAAAAGGAAACCTTCCTATTGTATCATTGCATTACTTTATCCTTTAAAAGGAGGAGTGGAGTAGAAAAAGGTATAAAATCAAATTTTAAATGTTTACTTGTATGCCTATAAAAACAGATATCTTAAACTGAATCCATATTCAGATACACCTTGCTAATTTTGATTCTGTTATTCAAAAAGTCAGTAGCATCAGCAGCTGTATTTTCTCCTCTGCTCCTTAAAGCATGTAATTTTAGAATTATCCTGCAAATTCTATGGAAGAAGAGAAAAGTAATAAAGGATTTAGGTGTTTGTGGTATCAAAGCGATTGCTATCTATAGGAGTAGCATCTATAGTGAAGGTCACTGGTTACTTAGGAGTGCCCTAGGTTGGAATTTTAGTTCTCCTGTATCTGGGAAAAGTATTTTACTAATCAGGCATTAAGGTCAGATAAACCCCTGTGCTTGGAACAAGGACTTTACTGAGCCAGGGATACAGTCAGATAGGAACCAGTTAAGTAACAGGAAATGTGCACTGGGAGAAGATACCCTTTTCCCTCTCTGGTGCAAATGCAACTTCAAATATTTCATACTTGTTTTCTATCATGATTTTGTTCTACTAAAACAAAACAACAACACAATACTATTAAAAACATCTTAAAAACCATTAAACACATGTAAAATACCTGTTTGCCAAGGGGCAAATGTTCTTTTTGGATTTGGAACACAGTGAACACAAAATGGAGTGAATGCTAAATATTTCATTAAATAGCTCAAAGAAAGCTACAAAGCATTGCAATTCTCTTACGTCTTTTCTGGTTGCTGGAGAACCTCTTAATTGACAATGAATGGACCCCTGTTCTTGGGACTTACATAGTTTTGGGGCTACATAAGCCACACCTAGTATTTAAGTCACATCTGGTGTTTGGGTTATTTATGCATTCCCACCAAAATGAAGTTCAATTTAATGTGTGATAAGCAGTCTAAGACTAGTGGAAACTCCCAGCAATGCGAGTCACCACAGAACTCCTCACAGAACTTTATCTAGAAGGTTACCATCCCCACCTAGTGCTGTCTCAGCATAGCTGGACATACGAAACTACTATGGAATAAATACATAGGAAACAGACATAACTACTTAAAGGCCTCAGGCCTCACAGGATCTCTAGGCATGCAAGGAGCATTGTTGCACATGACCTAAATCTCCTCCAGAGAACAACTGTCTTCCACAAGATGCCAATACACATCCCTTTGCTAATGAACCAAGCGATGGCCACATAAATATTATTAAGTTTCCTCAGCAGATCAAAGCTTAGCTCCATCCTTCTAGCTTTCCACCAAGTGACTCCCATCTACTGGGCCAAGCCAACACATGAATGGGAATTCTACACATAGCAGAAAACTATGGTTTGCGTGGCGAGTTCCTGCCTCCCCCCCATGGAAATAAAGGCACATGACACAAATATTTAGGTTAATGGGCAAAAAATGGACACAACTTTATTGTTACAGGAATGAGCGGTATTGGCTTAGGCATTGGTCCTAACCGACTATCCGGCTTCAGCCCAATTGCTTGAAGACCGGGAAACCACCAGTAGGGGGAGTCTTGCTGATGCACATGAACTAGGAACTCCCCCGGAGTCACCGCTTGGGGGCGTGCCTTAGGCCCTCACCTCCATAGGCTTCGGACAGGGCCACACCCCCTGGAATCCTTTAGTGGACTACCCTTTGATATTCGGGGGAGGTGATGACGCTTCCTCCCCCCTCATCTACATGACAATACCCCTACCAATGCCTAACCGCCAATGCCGAGGAAGTTGTGACGATTTGCTACGAGGTAGGCGAAAAACCAAGTGGCTGGTGCCAATTTGCCAAGTGGAAAAAAATCCTACCAGATCCCTTAATGACGACCAACCGAGGTCCATAGCAAGGTCAAAAGGAAAACCTAAAGGGTGGGTGGGGTGGGAAACCCGATGAGCTGAGGCGGCGAAAGAGAGAGATCTCTGGCCACGCCAGTGTGATATCGTGCAAGCCAATCGGCGGCCAGGGGATGACGCAGCCAGGGATCCCCTCAATCACGCGGAGGCTGAGAGCCAGCCCCCGCGCACGTGGAGAGGGCGTGAAGCCCGCAACTCCACCTCCTCTTGTGTTCGGAAGTTGCATCTGAATCAGTCAGTAGTGGTTGGTGGAGCTCTGTTGCAGCAGCATGTGGGGGGGGGGATTGGCTGGATAGCCATGCACTGCCACATGCCAAGTTCCCTACTGCTCTCAGTAATTGGCAGTGGCAGTGCAGTGTTAGGAACACAGGGACCGATGGAGACCCACCTGCACTGACCCGTCCACTGCTATAGGAATTAGGCCATCCTTTTCTTTTAATCTTAGGTGGCCAGACCTGTCGGAGAGAACTCCGTTTTTGTGACCAGCTTTCATTCTAGAAGAAGCTGATGGATGGTTGTAACATTAGTGGGTGCAGCCTCCCCCCTTTCATACTGTTTAGTTCCAATTGCAAAGTGTTTCTTAAGCCATTTTGTATCCGAACGCACACTCTCCCGACTCTGAGACTTAAAACACAAACAAAACTCCGAAAACTTGAAAGGACAATTTTTTGAACATAATTCCAAAGCTATTTGTGGATTACTTTCCGTTTGCTGCTTGTAATCTGCATTCCTGAGGTAAGAGTGCTAAAAGGGCTGAGGATTTTCAATGAGCTAAGGGATTCTTCTAAAAAGGGCGATTTTGCTTGCTCTTAGCTTCTGTGTTTAGGCATGCTATGCAACAGAAACCACTTCTGTTCAACCACAAAATACACTTTATTTTCTTTGCGAAATGATCTTGTAACACCAAGTTATTGCCACTGCCAATAAATATATTGGTATATTATATTAATTTTATTTTTGTGCTTCTTCCTCTTCCTGTTACTTCAGTATTAAAATGGAATGTACTCCTTCCTTTTAAAACCATTAAAATGTATTTTCCTTCCCCTATTCGGCAGGTGCTCTGTGTGGCACAGTCAGAACCCGCATCTGTTAAAATTAAATTTTAGAGCTTTGTTTTCTATAAATTATGACAAGTTTGTGGTCACAAGAAAGCTTTGTGGGTCTCTCTCTTTCTTTTACAAAAAATATTTCTAAAATAGACATTTTACCATTAGGCTTAAAAAAATGCAAACTATCTATTTCCTTCCCTACATTGCTTATTCTTGGGCATCCCATTAATTCATAACTTGATTTGAAAATACATTTTAATTTTAGTGGGCAGCTTACAACAACAATAAAGCATTAAAGTTTATTGTTGTTTTATAAAAATATTCTACACATAAATTCCAGAAACTCACTATATCTATCCTGTCACATCCAAACCATACACTTAAAGCACACTCATAGCAAGTTAACAAGCATTGCTTCCCAAAAGAATATTGGAAACCGTAGTTTACCCCCTAGAGCTGCAATTCCCAGCACCCTTAACAAACTAGTCTTGGTTATTCCTGTTTGTCTTAACAACATATATGGAAAGTTCGAAACTTTGTGTATCAGAACCTACTGGCCTGTGCAGAGAAAATCTGCAGGTCATAGAGAACTTCATTTAATGTACTAACAAGCATCAAATCGTCTCCTTCAACAAATGGTCCACCTTAGATTCCAGAGGTGCCATACAGGTAAGAGGCAATCCCTACTCAAAGGCTGTTTGTGCATTACTGGCTTAAAATGCAGCTGGGTTCTTCTTTTTCTCAGCTCAGCTCAGAGCTGATTTGGGGCAGGGGGATGCAGATAACTCAATATTTCTTAAGAAATGGCAGGATTGATACAGGATGGATATGGATTGTGGTTAATGTCATGTGCTTCTCAAACCAATGTTGGGAGTTTGCACTGGGTGCAGAGTAAATGGGACTGTGTACAGAGCCCAAAAGTGCACTGCCCTTTCAGTGTTCCCTACTGCTGCTATCGCATCACATCACATATATAAGCAGCCAAGTCAGTTCTTCAAGTGTGGATTCTCAGTTGGTTGGTTGGTTGGTTGGTTGGTTGGTTGATTGACTGGCATCTGTCAGGAGACAATGGAAGAGTGCGCCTTTGGGGATGAAGTCAAACCATAGCAGAGTTACAACTCCTGTTGCGGCTGTAGAGACGGATACAGGAGAGGCGTGTTCTGTTGCAGCTAGGGGCAGATGAAGGTGTTAAGTTGTGTTGATGCACGTGCACCATGGCGTTCCTTCTTTCTGCACTCCTCCAAGTGGTCGTTCCTGTGTGGAATCATGTGTGGATTCACATGCAGCCAAAACAGCGTCATCTGTGCCCAAGAAGGAGGTCCCAGCAGGCTGCAGGAGTGCTGGCTATAATGGAAAGGATCATCCTGTAAGTGGAAGCCTGAACAGGAGCAGTCCACATTGCCACATTTTGTTGCAGACCACATGTGTTTTTATAGTCCTATTTTGTTTAGCAGATCAGAGCTGTGTTCTGCATCCGCTGAAGCATCTTAACAGCACTGCACTTGATGTGAGCATTCCAGTGTTAGGTACCTGAAAGAAACCAGTTATTCAAGTTGCAAAGGGATGGAGATCAATGTATCAGGAATGCGTCATCTCTTTACAAGGTGCCATGAATGTAGTTTTTTTTAAAAAAAGATGCAGAAATAGTTCCATCTTTCAAAATGGGAAATATTTGCTGAAATGCAGAAGCTTAATTACTGTATTGCATTTTTAAAACTATTGATTCTTTTTTGGCCTTTCTGTTCCTGAAGGATGCCAAATTACGCTACTAAACAATTAATACCGAGGGATCATACTTAACATTATTTCATTCAGTACTAATCTTAAAAACACAGTAATTACTAGACTCTGAAATTGGCTAATGCTAGGTTTGTGCTGGAGACCATCATCTCAGAAAATATGCAAAGGCACTGGCTTTCTTTTTTTGGCATGGAATTCAATTTGTGGGAGCAAAGGCATAATTAGAGTTGTCCACAATGCCATCCCCTTAATGCTTCCAATTGCTTTGCTTCCTCACAAATTCGCCAGTTTACATCCCAAAAAAGAATGGTGGAATAATCAAGAGTTAGCAAAAGCCACAGACACTTCTTCGGAATAGCTTGTTGCAATGTGGTCTTTGAGGCTTCCTGGAAATAAATGCATGGAGGTGACTACAATTTCCATTCTCTCTGGAGAAGAATGAAAACCAGTGAATTTCTAGAGGACAAGTAATTAGACTAATCTTCTGGGCAATAACTGTCAAGTCCAGCAGTTGGCATCCTTGGGAAGCTTCCAAGGTCCCAGTGCCCAAGGCAGACTCAGCATGGGCCCCTGACCTACTGCCTTTAAGGAGAAGGAGCAGTCAATGCACCTGCCCCCTCTTCCTGGGTGGCAGCGGGACTTGGGGTTTCCCTGTAAGAGTTGCGTCTTCTTTTGGGCTGCACTCCTCATCAGTTGCAATAACAGTCCCCTTGCCTCCATTTTTTTTGGCCACTTGGTAGATGAAAGCAATCAATAGGACGGCCACTTCTGCATCACCAAACACAGAACACAAATTAGGACGCATAAGGAGATTGCCATGTCTGACTTCACAGTACGAGGATCTCAAAAAGAACAAGGAATAAACTGGCAAAAGCTGGGGTGGTGGTGGTGCAGAGGACATGTCTTTGGCTGGTTCATTGCTGCTTTCATGCAGCACTGGTAATTGCTTTGCTGTGATGGAAGCAGAGATAGCAAAGCACATGAAGTGTATTTAAGCAAAATGTTCAAACAGCAGAGGATGCAGATGTCTTTGGACACGAAGACATGCTAAGCTGCTCCACTGGGTTTTAATCAATGGAACTTACACACATCAATTTAGAAGTAAGTTCCATTGAGGTCAATGGAGTCCACTCCTACATAAATGGGTGTAGGATGGCAGCCTATAAACTCAGGGAAAGAGTTTATCATGTGCTCAGGATGTAAGAAGGCATTAATTTCCATTCCAACCCATATTTGTCACCTGCAGCCCTGTTTCCGTTCCACAGCAGTCTGGCTTCTGGCAAAAATGGCATCATTCATGGTGATGGAATTTTACATAATTAATTATGTAATTACAGCTGTTATTCCACACCATTCATTTCAATGCCAAGGAAACATAATTCACATGTGGGGGTGGGGACTCATTAATTGTACTGTTTACCATCTGAAAACAATAACAAATACCAATTGTATTTTTTGGATTGATTTCTGGTCCAGACATGGAACAGATAAGTGAGCACCAGGAATTCCTGCTCCCATTCCCATCAGAATTCTCTGACATCCCTCGCTTGTGCTGAACTCATCCATGGAAATAAGTAGAGCTTAGGATTTTACCGTGCTTACACAGTGGAGATACATAGGGTCTGTACGGCCCAGCCAAAGTTAACCGCTTTCACATTTCGCCAAGTTAAAAGAGCACAACTTTGCATTATGTCTTCTATTAAAAAATAAATAAATCAAATAATCAGTGCAGCATTACACCAACAAGACTCTTCAAGCCATAACAGAAAGCTCAGGGCAGGGACTCATGAAGAGTTGCAGCAGGCTGCTTCGTCTGAGGGCAGATTATTTGGCTTCATCTCTTCAGCTGTTCAAAGTGCAGAAGAAGACATTGTGCAGAGATAATAATGCCTTCATCCTGTTTCCTACAGGGTTCTTTTCCTTCCTCTCCCCTGTTTCCTTAGAACACAGTTGTGTCCTGCAGTGTAACGCATGGAGGGTTGTTCATAATTTATTCTTTTACCGTCACTGTCAGTTACAGATGACCTGGCAAGGGGACCAGAAAAACCTCCAGGAAGATTAACGGTTGCCAGTTCTTAATGTCATTGCCTCTTCTTTAAACCAGTGCTGATGTTGGGAGCAGCCAGCTAGATGTCACCAGGCTTGAGCGACTCTTTTCGAGCAATAACAGGAAGAAAATCCCTCCAGAATGTGATTTAACTTCAATAGCAAGACCCTCTTGTTATCCGAGTGACCTAATTTCACTTTTGTCCCTCATTTCCCTGGTTGAAAGGGATCATGGATGATTGTTAGTAAACACTAATGAACTGCCTTTCCCAGCAAATGGCTTTGTGCGCTAATCCTGGCTACTGGCAGAGCCTTGCCTTGCAAAGGTGGACATTCTCCCTCCTAAGCTGGAGCAGATCTGATTGTGATAAGCCCTGCTGGAATTCCTGTCTGGGTGTTCTGTTTGACCTGGGTGGCAGGAAGAAGTCAGCGGACATCATTCAACACCCTGGAGTGTCAATTTCTTTTCAGCTGTGTGTGCTACATTGGAGACATGCCCAGTTCTGAACTTTTTACCTTCTCTTCTAAGGATTTTTAATGGCAAAAACCATGACCATCTCTACCACTCTGGGAAATAAAGCCTGGGGTGTTTATTCATTTCATCTCATAAAATGTATATTCTATGCACGATTCTAAAAAGAAACCCCAAAGTGGTTTACAAAAACAGCAGGTATTATATTTGCAAGAAGTTACCGACTAATCCAAACATGGTTCTGTAAGTCGCACAACCGTTTAGCATTCATTTCTGATTCCTTTTTTAAATTTGATTTTTATCATGTCTTTGTTAGTGCTGGCAGCAAACATGGCTTTACTTTACAATTTATTTCCAGGCCGCCATAGCATTGGAACATCCACTTTAAATAAACATCTGTCACCACCACTGTCATCTGTTTGTACATCGCCTTCCCAAAGTAAACCATGCTCAAGGCGGTTCACAGCATCAAAATATTTTACACCATTCATTTAACAGTCACCAAACAACAAAATGTAAATAGCCATATATACCAGTGGTCGTGAAGCTATGGCACGTGTGCCAAAGGGGGCACTCAGAGTCCTCTCTGTGGGCATGTGTGCCATCACCCCAGCATGGAGCTGGCAGAAGGCAAGGGTGGCGCGTCAAATCCTCAGCTCAACTTGGGCAGCTGGAGCGCTATGTGCGCGGCGGATCAGTGCAGGAAACTGCGCGGCAGGAGCGGGATGTGATGCCCGTCAGGGCGCCAACTCTCTCCTAAACGGGGGTTGAAGCTATTCTTTGGCCTGAGTTCTTTAGCTGCACGAGCAGGACAGTAAAGAGCCGAAATCTCCAAATTGGCCTGTCTGCTGCAGCACCTTTAGGGCTCCTTTTGTTCAGCTGCTCCGCGCAGTATGCCCAGACTGAGAAGGTGCCCTTGTGGCCAGGGAGGTGCAAAGGGAAGGGCTGGGTGGCGCATTGGTCCCATTTGGATACATGATGCTATCCCCAAGTAGGCGCTCACGTTGTTTTCAGAGGCTAGGCATGGATCCTGGGACTTGTGTCCGAGTAGAAGTGCCTCGGATGAGGCATTGGGGGGTGCAAAATGGAGCCACAACCCCCAGGGTGCACGTTTTCCCTGCAGGAGCCTCTGCTGTGGGTGGGGAGGGCACAGTGCTCTGCACATGCTCAGAGGTGCACTGCCGCCTTGGTGGGCCACCAAGAGTTCCAAGCAGCTGCCTTCCTTCTCCTGCTGCTACAAGGTTGAGGCTTCACATTAATGGTTCAAAAGCATGCCAAATGCAAACTTTTGCCATTCAGTAAAAAGATGATTGTATCAATGAAAGCTCTGTTATTGTGTTTTTCTTTTAAGACAAAATATGTTAATGTATGAGTTGTTTTATCTAAACTAAAACCTCAGGATTCAGATTAAATTGCCGTGTTGGCACTTTGCAATAAATAACTTGGTTTTGGGTTGCAGTTTCGGCACTTGGTCTCTAAAAGGTTAATCACCACTGATATATACAATGAACTGATGTAAACTTCTCATATTGGCAAATATGCAATAAAATGAAACAACCCAGTGGTAATTTGTAACAATAAAAATAACAACAAAAATACAAGAACTTAACTCAGATAAACAGAGAAAAAAACAATTCTCCAAAATGAAATATTGCCCCAGCAACCATATTGCACCATGATGATCTCTAGACACCCTGAACAGTGTTTTTAGTTGGAGTCATAGGAACACAGAGAGTAGCCTTATACATCGGTTCACCTAGCTCAATATTGTCTACACTGACTAGCAGTGAATTTTCAGGTTTTCAGATAGAGGGTTTCTCTTTGCCTTTTCTGGAGATACCAGGGTTTGAACCTGGAACCTTCTGCATGCAAGACACTCTATTTCTGAGTCAGTCAAGGCCCTGCCTTCCCAGGCCAGGAAAGAGGAGACTGAGAGGAGATATGATAGCCATCTTCAAACATCACATGGAAGATGGAGGAAACAGAAATAACTACTTAAAGGCTTCAGGCTCCATGGGATCTCATGGCATGCAACTCCCATGATTTGGGCAGAAAATGACAGTCTGAGCATGGTCAGAAACATCATTTCCTGCCATGATCACGGGGGCTGTCATTCAAATTGTGGAAGTCTCTGATAGCAAGTTTGGGTTCTTTCTGTAGCACTGCTATTGCCCCACCAGTCAACTCCATTTGCGGCCATGATCCATGGTCCACCCAGGCGAGGGCCGTGGATTGCCTCAAAAATTATTTATTTTTCAAGTGGGAGTGATCTCAAATCTTCAAGGCACGCTTAAAAATACCTGTAGACACCCCCTCAAGCTTTTATACAGCTCCAAGAAAGACACAAAGGTGATCAAGCTTTTGTAGGTGAATTTTAAACCTAGCTGAATGAGGAGATACACATATAAATGGTGTGTGGTGCCTTTTCTGACTGACCCTTCCATTTGCAACATGAGAATATTAATACTGGCCTACCTTACATGCCTGTAAGGATAGTGACTCAACAATGTATATGAAGAGAGGGAGTCAGAGAGATCATTTCATAACTTGCTGTATCTTTTAAGGAGTTAATAATCTAGCAAAAAAAAAAGTTTCTTTTTCAGCATAATTTCAGCATCCATATATATTTCTGTTTCTTTGGGGTGGATTTTTTGTTAGCACAGTTACCGCAAAGAGGGCATCCTTTTAAAAGCCCTTTAAATGAAGGAGATGACCAATTTGTCATATAGTAAGCCTTCTCAGATTACACCTTTTATTCTTTGGATTGCAGAGACCCTAGTCCAGGGCTTTGGTATTTCCCCCCCAGTCCCTGCTCACTGTCATGTGACTGCGGATGAATAGAACGGAATGGCAGGAGGTTAAATGTGAGAACGTTGTGTTTTTAGACAGCTCTTATGCTCCCTGGAAAAGTTAATTAGGAAGTGAAACCTTAAGCAGTTGACAGTGAGCATTGTTGGCTGCTAGTGCTGTGTGACAAAGACCACGGGGAGGTACTTCACTTTCTTTTGTAAACAGAAAGGTAAAGAATTTGCCCAAAAATGTATTGGTGAAGCTCTGCTTTTCATCATGGCCCAACCACACAGTAAACAACCGAAATAACTTGTTTTAATAAAGGATGGTGTTGAAACATTTATCAGCAAGCTCTTTCGCTTTCCATTCCAAAACCATGTTTGGGTTACAGAAACCCTCGCCTCGAAGAAACACAAACTGAAAACTTCGCCGTAACTTTTCCCTTCGGTTCAAGGTCAAGAAACGTTAAGGAAGCATTTGGGGGTTGAGGCAATCATACAATTCTCTCCCGGTCAATTAATTCAGTTTGCCCAAGAATGCATTGATTGCAATTGGACCGTTATGTTGGATTTCATCAGATGTTGCCATATTTCGTACTGCTGCTGACACATCAACAAGAAATTTCTCAGCAGACCAATTATTAAAAAAAGAAGTCATTTTCTCATATATTCTCCAGGTGTAATTCCTGCCTCTACACATGTGTTGTGTAGTGTAAATTGCTGGAAAAGGAATTAACTAAACAGACTTTGGGGGGAGTTTATGTAATCTGACAGTTAAATCTGACAGGAAGCTAAATGAGTGTAACCATGGGGAGAATGAATTTGCTCTCTGCCTCAAATTCTTCCCAGTGCAGTCTGTGTACCACAGTCTTCAAGTGAAAAAAACAACGCCTTTCAAATATTTCAGAGGCCACAATAGAGGAATAGATTACCTCAGGCAAGCTGCTCTCCTTCAGCCTTTTGTAAAATGGAAATATTAACAACAACCCACCTCATAACAATATTAACAATAACCCACCTCAAGACAAGCGCTGGCTTATCCTGCTCCCTAAACTTGGCAGAGACAGCACTGGCGGGGAAAATAGGGACATTCCAGGATCAAATCAGAAGATGGGATGGCTTTCCCCTCTCCTGCTGGTGCCAATACTTCTGTCATGGCTGTTACTGGACACACTGGTAGTCTCAGGGCCTGGGGCACCACATGGTTTGCCAGCCCACCATGGGCACACATATGTCTTTCATAACATGGAGCTCTGTGTGAGACCAAAATTTAGTGCCTCCAAATGGATCTTCTCAATTATGGATCTTCCCAATTTTGCACCCCCTTGGCTTGGCACCCTCTGCAGGGGAACAGCCCTTACCGCCTTTAATCTGATACTGAGCTTGAGTGAGTGAAACAGGCTGAGAGAAAAATGAACAAATTCACACCTGAGTTTAAAAAGACACACAAAACCAGCAGACTCCCCCTTATTCTTTCCACAGAGTTGTAGTTCCCAGAGTGGTTTCAATCCCTCTTCCCAGGGAATTCTGGGAAATGTAGCCCTCTGAGGGCTCGGCACCCTCATCTAACTACAGTCCCTAGTATTTGTTGAGGTAAAGCCATGACTCTATGTGGTCTGATCCTGTTTTAAATGTGTAGTGCAGATGAGGACATAGAGATCACACGCACACCTTGAGCAAGCTGAAAAACACTCTCAGTCATGCTGATTTGACTCAGTGGTTGGATTAAATCACTCCAGAATCAGAGGCGTCATGCATCTAAATACCAGTTTCTGAGGAGCACAAGAGAAGAAAACACTGTGGCTCTCATGTCCTGCTTGTGGGATTTCCATAGGCATCTGGTTGGCCACTGTAAGTACAGGATCCTGGAACAAAAGGGCCTTTGGCCTGATCCAACAGAGCTCTCCTTATGTTCTTATGAGCTAGGTTTATAGTAATCAAAAACCACAGGGCTTCTTTGCATTTATTTGAATTGGAGATGCAAGGAGGTGGAGGAAATGTTCTTTCATATGCGGTAGACTTGTAAAAGGGTAAAATAGTATTGGGCAATGATCCATAATGAATAATTAAAAAAAAATGATTAAAAGTACTTTCCAAAAAAACCCCAGAGTCCTTTCTGTTGGGGATAATTCAGACTGAAATTCCCAGGTGTCAAAAAAGGTTCTTTATGTATGCTACTACTGTGGCCTGTGTTTTGCTAGCCCCAAAATGGAAAACAAGCGAGGTCCCAACCAAAGAAGAATGGCAAGTCAAGTTGCCAGAATATGCGCAGCTTGCAGACTTAACATATAGAATAAAAAAACAAGAAGAGCAAACATTTGAAGAAGATTGGAAAACGTTTATTGAATATATGGGAAATAATTGTATACAGCTGAAAATGCTGGCAGCATTAAGATAAATTCAACAGTCTAAACAAGTTTTGATGAATGCAATCATGGAATACTGAATGATATAGTTTTTGTAAAATGTGCAGGGATTTATGATATGTAAAATGAACCATGGAAAGAGAAGGGGAGTCACTGATAGCTCAAGGATGTAAAATGAGTATTTTAAGTTGTAAAACAGAAAATTTAATAAAAATTATATATATATGAATTTCAAAATACTTTCTGATGAATGCAATGTGGTTTCAACCACCAAAAAAAGGATTTGAACATAGTCCCCTAAGGGCATAGGCACAACTGTTGCTTAAAATGGTACTGGAGGTTCTTGCATTTATAATCCCAACTGCCGGCGGGGGGGGGGGGGAGACTTTGAAGAGCAGTCATTTATTCCAGGGGAGGGGGGAAATGACTCTTAAATGTCCATGGCAAAAATTGCCCCGAATCTCATACACACTCTATTGGCTGGACCACCCCAGCTCTTATTAGCTTCTTGACATCCTTCAGCATTAAATGTTTATGTTTCAGGAGAAATGGACCCCCTTTTCTGGAAACGGCTTTGACCTCTGTTTTCATTCCCTTGCTCATGTTGATATCCTGTTGAAGAAGCAGAGAGTGGCTGCCTCTTTCTTCAAAAGCGGACATGTTTGGTTTAAAAATAAAGAATTTCATCGGCACTACAGGTAGGAAATAACTTCTCTCAATATTTATATTGCTCACAGAACACCTGGAGAATTTCAATTCATAGCAAATTTGGAGAAGAGAGTGGGAGAAAACCATTTTTAAAAGATAAAATTGCTTCAGGGAAGAAGAAGACCAAGAAGAAGACCAAGAAGAAGAAGAAGAAGAAGAAGAAGAAGAAGAGCCCGTTGTTTCTATTCTTTGTAGTAGCGACTCAGCTCTTAACATGCTTTGGCACAGGGAAACTTGTGGGTTGGTTTTTGTTTTTTTTAAGAATTGCTTTTGTAAACAGCAGTAGTCTGCCTTTATAAGCTTAGCTCTAACGGAATGTAGGCAACGTTAAAATGTTGCAAAGAAAGCATTTAAATCTTAAATAATCAACTTGATTCAGCCTACGGCATTTCTGCTGGCTGTCAGGAGGAATTCAGTTTACTGTTGCCGGAAAGCAAAAGCAGTTAATTGTTTTCTATATTAACCACCCCAAAGTGAAATCACAGCTCTCCCAATCTGCCACGTGCTGGAGTATTAATTCCCTAAGAGCGTGCTGAGTCACATCAGTATATTGAGAGAGAACTGCCAGTGGGGCCACGAGAAGATAATTACTTATGTAATTAAAAGATCCTGCGTTGGCCCAACATACCTGCTACGCAGGGCAGAGAGGCTGCCTGCTGGATCTCTGTAAGATTCAGTGCTCTGGCTGTGACTCCTTTGAATCTTCTCTTCAGGAGAGCTGTGAGCTCTGGTGTCTGCAGATGATGTCACACATGGGCATCATGATCTTGCTGACATGCCCACCACCCAGCTAAACATGCAAGAGGGGCAGGTGTTGCCATTCCTCAGCAGCTGCTGGACGTATGAATGGCCCAAGAGATGATGCCTGTCCTGCTGCCCCTTCAATTCCCTCCCTCACCCATCATATTGCGGAAAATCAAATCACTACTACTACTACTGGAAGGGACGCGGGTGGCGCTGTGGGTTAAACCACAGAGCCTAGGACTTGCCGATCAGAAGGTCGGCGGTTCGAATCACCACAACGGGGTGAGCTCCCGTTGCTTGGTCCCTGCTCCTGCCAACCTAGCAGTTCGAAAGCACATCAAAGTGCAAGTAGATAAATAGATACTGCTCCAGGGGGAAGGTAAACGGCATTTCCGTGCGCTGCTTTGGTTCACCAGAAGCGGCTTAGTCATGCTGGCCACATGACCCAGAAGCTGTACGCCAGCTCCCTCGGCCAATAAAGCGAGATGAGCACCGCAACCCCAGAGTTGGCCACGACTGGACCTAATGGTCAGGGGTCCCTTTACCTTTACCTTTACCTTTACTACTACTACTATGCCATAAGACCCACTGTCCTGTAATATCACATATGGTATGCACAGTTATTTATGGTTTTATATTATTTTTGCTGTAAAATATTGTATTTATTTAAATTACTTAGAGCTTTGAAGCCCAGGAGGGCGAAACAAGGCCAATATTCCGGAAATCCTTGTCTTAGACTCTGTGAAAGGATTCTGTGGAACTGCTACAACCTTTCATGTGGATTGTTTGGACCTTATGAACAGACAGGGGGAATAGACACTATTACACGGATGGACCTTATGCATGAACTGACTAGAGAATGATTTGCTCCACTGGGTCTTCTGCTTTGTTCGTTTGTTGAACTTTATGAGTTACTTCCGTTGAAATTTATGATTTGATACATGAATAGTATACCTTATTTCTCTAAGAACACAGCCGGTTATGTCTCGTGTGTTTATTGAGTATGCCTTACGTGACCATAGGTTTGTTTGTTGTTGTTTTGAAAATCAAATGGTGGCAAGACCCAACTGACTGACTCAGTTCAGAATATTATTATTTATTAAACATGTATACTGCTCTTCATCTGTAGATCTCAGGGCAGTTCACAATAATTGCTGCTTCCCATTGTTGCTCACACTGCAATGTAAGCCCTCTAGGCACACTGGTGAAAGGCATATCTCCAGAGTTACAGATGGAGAAGAAATTCATTAGTTAGCATTTTGTCATGAGCTTCCCTAAATTAGCACTTCCTGAACCAATATGCAGATTGAAATACGATTCTCCTTTGAAATTCGCTCTTCTCTGAATTTTGTGATGCAGTTCTCCAACCAAAGAATGCATACAAAAATGAGTATATTAGGGGAAATTACATACAACAATGCATTCTGTTAAGCTGAAATTGTTTGCAGTAATGTTTATAGTAGGCAAAATTGTGTGTGTTTGTGTGTGCTTATAATTTAAAAATCTATGCTATGTATTTTTTGTGTTTCTATATTATAAACTCCCCATGATCCTTGGATGAGGGACGGTATAGAAATTTAATAACCAATAATAATAATAATAATAATAATAATAATAATAATAATATATGAAAATGTGTATATGAATTTTCATGCCAACTTTTCCTGGTGCAAAACGTTTTATAATGACATGGACTGAATTTAAGATCGGGAAAATGAGAAACTGAAATGGCTGGATTTGTCCACCCTTAGCCAGAGTTCACTTTGTCCAAGATGCCCTAAAGCTCTGCTGGAATTGCTGCTCTAGTCCAGTGGCTCCAAACAGCGATATTAGCTAGGAGTTCCTGCAACCTGTTGGGATATGAACATAGCATGATTTCACTGTGTGAGGTCAATGTCAGAGAGAATAGCAGGTTTATTGCGTGTTGAGTCCCACAGTGCCACCCCCCCCCCCAAATTCACACTTCACACTTCAATTTTTGTTTAAGGTTTTTGGCATAATTTTGGCCACAACTTTATTCAATACAAAAATGTGAGTGGTTGCTTAGGCATTGGTTTGACTATCTGTCCTTGCCCCCCAAGGACAGAGCTGGTCCCTTCCGGACACCACCGGAAGCCAGCGTGGGAAACAAGTATTGGGGAGAAGTGAGGATGGGAATCAGTCCAACACTTCTCACCCTCATGTTCCGGTGGGGCTTGCACGGCCCAAGTCCGGCTCCATGGACAAGGACGAAAGAATGGCAAGCCCCTGGATTCCTTTAACGGAATTCCCTTTCCGCATCATTTGGAGGGATAGGCACCTTACCCCTCCAAGAACCAATTTAACCAATGCCTAACCGCCAACCTTACAAGTTGTGACGATTTGCTACGCAGTAGGCAAAAACCAAATGGCACCAGCCAATCAGCCAAATGGCAAAATTCCTACCAGGCCCCTGCTCCAAGGCGAACGACCCCATGACAGGCATAGCAAGGTCAAGTAAACCACAGAACCACCCTATAACAGGGAGGGGGGGCGGGTGATCCGATGCAAAACGGCCAAGAGATCGTCCCATCGTCTGGCTCCTAATATTTATAGACTCTGGCCCCTCCTTCGAATTGGCAACACACAAAATTCCCCGGCAACCCAATTAACCCTTTACCGGTTTGGGTTCCAAATTTGCCTAGTCATGACACAGTGGCCTGTTCCCCCAACCACAACATGTGCTCTCTGTTAAGGAGAACACGCTTTGTGCCATGCAATAATGTCTAAGTGACTGGTGTGTGTGTATAAATCACAAAGTAAGAGGAGTGCAAGAATTCTCACTCTGGTTTGATTCCTGCGAATGACAAATCGCAAGAACAAGCCCCTTTCTAACACTGCCATTGGGTGCCCCTGCCAACAGAATCAAAGCTCACAAAATGGAAATAAATCATCATTTTCTTGCATATAATTCCAGGCACAGATGGTTTAAAATATATATATCTGCCCTGTGCTCTGTAACATGCCCTACTTGGTGATTTCCAGACACTTCAGCTGTTGCAGGACATGGAACCCCTCTTTTCATTCGGTTAGGGTTGCAGAGAGGGCATTATGCTGGTGCTCTGGCAACTGGAAACGGCAACCTGTTATATGCTGGGGGAAATGGAAGGTGCTGGCCCTCTTCACCCATCTCTTGCCATTGCTGGGCCACAGGCAGCCATAAAACGAGGGACAGAAATCATGTGTGAGAGCTAAGACTCATGAGTCAGCAGAGACTTCTTGTCACCCTGCAATATTCCAGCCTGACGTAGAAACCTTTGTCCAGTAGTACCTTAGAGACCAACTAAGTATGTTCTGGGTATAAACCTTTGTGTGCATGCACACTTCTTCAGATACAGTGGTACCTCGGGTTAAGAACTTAATTTGTTCTGGAGGTCCGTTCTTAACCTGAAACTGTTCTTAACCTGAGGCACCACTTTAGCTAATGGGGCCTCCTGCTGCCGCAGCGCGATTTCTGTTCTCATCCTGAAGCAAAGTTCTTAACCTGAGGTACTATTTCTGGGTTAGTCTGTAACCTGAAGCGTCTGTAACCAGAGGTACCACTGTACACTGAAGCAGAAGTCACCAGACCCTTATATATAGTGGGGTGGGGTGGGGTGGGGTTTCCCCCCAGAAGGGTAGTAGGTGATGGGTGACCGACTCAATGGGTATGGTAAACCTGTTGATGACTCTTAACAACTGCAATTAGTCCTACAAGGAAAAAGCAAGGGCTAAGGGATAATATGCAGATGACCGAAAATAGCTTTGGCATATGTAATGAGACAAGAATCCAATATCTCTATTCAAACCAGGTCTCTCCATAGTTTTCCTACCACCCTTCTGAAAAAAACCCCACCCCACCCTCCCACTATATATAAGGGTCTGGTGACTTCTGTTTCAGTATATCTGAAGAAGTGTGCATGCACACGAAAGCTTATACCCAGAACAAACTTTGTTGGTCTCTAAGGTGCTACTGGCGTTCCATGTGCTGCGCTGGCTCGCCAGATGCAGCTTTGTCACGCTGGCCACGTGACCCGGAAGTGTCTCCGGACAGCGCTGGCCCCCGGCCTCTTGAGTGAGATGGGCGCACAAACCCCAGAGTCTGTCAAGACTGGCCCGTTCGGGCAGGGGTACCTTTACCTTTACCTTTAAGGTGCTACTGGACAATTTTTTAATTTAAAAAAAATTATTTCGACCATGTCAGACCAACACGGCTACCTGCCTGAATCTAGAAACCTTTGTTGCTCTTTGAGGCCAGTCAGTTGCTGACCTAATTTAAGGACTCATTTCAGAACCCAGAAGCACTATGTCATCCAGTGAATGCTGTAGCCATCTTCTGTTAAATGAGCCCTTTAAATCTGTGTGGATTTTGCTCTGAACTGTGTGATGCACTGCGCACCCCATGTTCCCATGCTTGTCGAATGCAGGTCCTTGAATGGCAGATAATCTAATAGCCCTTTGGAAATAAAGGCAGCTACTGTTGGCTACTGTTTACAATGTCCGCTTTTGGGGCAAAATGAACACATATATGAGAGGTCCAGTAATTTCTGATGAGGTCTATGATTTCTGCACAGTTTTTATAATGATCTTCTCTCTTTCATCTCTCTTCCATATCTTTCCCATCATCATTCCATCATCAAGGAGGGAGAGAAATGAGCCTCGGTTCTTCTATTTATTTACATAAATTCCACTGCAGTTTATTGTTTTGGTGTGATAGGAAGGAGCAAGCCAATCTGATTGAAACAAAATGATTACAAGCTCCAGCAGGACTCTTTTGGGTGGAGGCGGAGGTGGAGAAGGGAGATTGGCTGTTACATCAATCTAAAGACAAGCTATAAAGCTAAATTGTTCTTAAAATGTTGCACTGAGTTCAAAACACTTGAGTTCTGGGTGAGGAGAAAATGACCTTTAAAGGAATATTCCTGTGAACCTTGCTTAGATTGGCAGCGACAAATAAATGAACTGTTTTGTGAAGAAATAAGACACTAAAGATCATGTTTATCCTGTTGTTTCCATGACAACAGCTGTGTTTGATGGAATATATCCATCATGCAAGATCCATACACATCTGGCTCCTCAGTTCTCATTCCAAACACTCTAGGAATTAAATGTAGGTAAACTTTAATCAGTTTTATAATGACTGTAGTAGTTATAGAAATTACTTAACGTGATTTTTGCAGCTGCCTCAGCAAAAGGCCCAAAGGTCTTATTAGTGTTTTATTGCCACTTTCAAGGAGCCATTTTAAGAATTGTTTTGTACTCTGCGCACAGATGCTACCGTTGTGTCTTTTTTTAGAAAAACACTCCCTTGCAATGACATCACATTCAGATATTTCTCTCTCCTTCGCCCCAAACCCCCGTTCCAGGTTCCAAAAAGGTCAACGTTCTCTCTCTTTTTTCTAAATGACTCTGTCAAACATAAAAATGAACCAGCGTTTGAGAGGGACTTGTATTTGTAATATATGGTTATGCTAGACTTTCTGTCAAAACAGGGATTAAAGATAAATGTAGCCAATTAAAAGAACATTTTCTTCCAGCTCCTGGTAATAGATACCTCATTGTGGGGTCCTGAAGTATGGCTTTCTTTACCAAGCGATATGGTTTATGGTATTCAAGCTGAACAGTAGAGAAGACTGTTTGAATTTCCCGAATTCCATTTAATAGCTTGAGAACAATCAAACGAAAGCTATGAAGAAGGTGAGGAAGAGAAGTGGGGAGGGGGGTGGGACATGCAGTGTTTTCTTTGCAAAATGTTCTTGTCTGCCTCACTTCCTTCACTTCATCATTTTAGATAATGCTTCCCAGCAGTTCATGTGTATAAGCAAAACCTGGCTTTACACATAAGGAGGGGGAGAGGAAAAAATCCCGTTGGCACTGGATGAGTCAACATGCTGTAAGTTGTCCAACAAGGTAAATAAAATATTCTCTTCAATTAGGTAATTGTTTCCTTTTATCTTACTTTATTTGACAAAGCAGCTGTGCCCACAACATTAATTTAATTGCATATGACATCTGTGTTATCCCGGGAACTCCTGTGCTGGAGGAAAAACAACATCGCAATTGCACATGCACTGACTTTCCATAAACCTTCAAAGGGCAATATGGATTTGGTGCTGTCTTTAACACAGGGCTCAAACGTACTTGCAATTTCATACACACATACACACCGCTCATGACCTATTTCAGGATTGCAAGCATTTTTGACAATTGCAGGAGAAATCCGTGACTTCCAGGGATTCACAATTTGCCTCTTGCAACCACTAAGGATGGGGAGGAATTAAATCCGGTACACAATTAAAGATGCCCCTACTCAGTTTTTGCTTTCTGAAGCGATGCACCAACAGAAACACAGCCACCCTTCAAAATTAGTGCTTTTCCAAATTTTGCAATGCAGTTTCCCAGGCAAGCAATATATACATACAAATATGCCCATGGTAGCATACAGTGAGCATAAAAATACATAATGTGTGAAAGTAACATGCAACAATGCATTCTGTTAGGGAAAACTGCTTTGCAAAAGTGTGCATACTGGGGAAATTTCAAACAAAAATGTGCGTGCTAGGAGAAACTAAGGTGAATTTTGATGAGGACTTTTAAAAAAAGCAAACTGATGTTGAAATGTGGAGAAATGAATGTAAAACTGGAAGAATTAGAAACCGAGAGAAACTAAAATCGACAGAATCACCCATTGCTAGCAACCAACTGGGAAAGGGGCATTTTTCACCAAGCAGATGTTCACTTCCTATGCAAAATGCTGATGTTTACACCTCAACTCATAATCCTCTTGCCTGCCTGGCTAGCCATCTCTCCCTTATTTTGGAATACTTACAGCAGAATCCTGCAACAGTAAGATCCACACTGTTCAATGGGGCTTACACCCAAATAAGTCTCCACAGCTGCCAGCCCAGCTTGGCTTTTGCCTGAGATGACTCAACCTGACATGGCCATCAGCCAACCCATCTGGCGTGGCACCAGCCTGGCATCAAGGATGAGCCTGAGAGTAATGAGTGGTGGAGAGTAATATGGTAGCCATTGCTAACCCAGTGGCAGGAAGAAATAGCCAGGTCATGTATATACATGTTTCTGGGGGGACAGTTGGGAGAGTGTTAGAAAGATAGCAAGAGTTATGGATCCCCTGTTGTCTACGTTCTTAATTTCTTCGCAATATGATGCATGCATGTGCTTGGTCTGAAGTCCTTGTGTGATCTTATTCATTGTTCTTGGGACTAGTCTCAGTGTTTCCCATCTGTAAAATGGGGAAATGGTTTCCAGACGCTTAAGTCTTTCACCATGTAATGAGTATAATGGCTGTATGGGACATCATTATTATTATTCTTTATTGAATTTATATTCCGCCCTATACCTGGGGGTCTCCGGGCGGTTCACAGAATATCAGGGTGGTTCACAGCTATTCTCTGTGATCTGATCAGCACGTGGGTTTTCCCCAATGCTTTCTGATTGTAGCTTGGATTATGTTGCAGGATATTAAGTTTTTTTAAAAAAATAATATTTATTAAGTTTCCAACAAATTAAGCACAACACTACAAAAAAGCCAAAAAAAGAAAAAAAACATACAATACAATATAATACATAATTAAAAGAAAAAAAGAAAAAAAAACATAATAAAAGAAACAAACAAGACAAAATAGAACAAAACAAAAACCATTTAAAATTTCAATTTCAACATTTTATCTTTCTTTCCCTTATTTCCTCGACCTCCTCACACCTCCCTTTTTGTATTCCACTTCTGTTAATTGTTTCAGCAATTCCTTTCCATCTTCCTCTGTTTTCTATCCTATAATTGTCTTAACACATTCTAGCCATATTTTTCCCTTTAAAACTCAATTAATCTATTTATACTTAATTCCAATTCCTATCCATCTTCCCCTGTTTTCTATCCTATAATTATCTTAACACATTTTGACCTTATTTTCCTTTAATACTCTATTAATCTATTTATACTTAATTCCTTATAACATTTCTACTGAAGCCATATAACTTCATTCCAACGTTCTTCTAACATTCATTAATTTTACAATATTTCTATAAATAATCTTTAAACTTTTCCCAGTCTTCTTCCACCGACTCTTCTCCCTGGTCTCGGATCTTGCCAGTCTTTCCTGCCAATTCTATCTAGTCCATCAACTTCATCTGCCATTATCCAACACTTCTGTACTTCCAGGAGACAACCATTCTCTCAGCCAGCAAAGAGCAGATGATTCACAACAAAGTTTAGGGGTCTGGCAGGGCAGATCCACCTCCTTCTTTAGCATCCGTCAATATCTTAAGTTTTACTCGAGGCTTCCTGCCCTGCCAAACAACTCCAAAAACATCCCTCTGCCACCTCCTGATACAATCCATCCCATCCAAAACTTGCACTGTTTGAAACGAAAGCAACATCCCCGGCATCACAGCAACCCTCATCCCCACCACAACAACTCGGCCCAACAATAGCAACTTCAGATTTGTCCATATTTCCCAATCCCCCTTCTCTTCAATCCAATGTCCTTCACAGTTACCCTTAAATAAATTCACATTTTTGGCGGTCATACTGGCCCCCAAAAGCCTCTCTTTCTCAACCGATGTTAGTCCAGTCTCCTCCTGAAGCTCTGTCAGGCTTTCCTTTCCCAATTCAGGTAGGGCTCTGGTCCTCAAATTCTTATGTTTTCCTTTAAGTTCCATCATAACAGATGTCACATTGAATTGCCTTTGAATGGATGGGGCTCTTTCACACTCCAGTTGTATTGTTTTACATTCAGCAGCAAGGGTTTTCTCCCTGACTTCATCCGCAGTTTGCCGTGACGACGTAAATTCCTGTATCGATCTCTGAATGGTTTCTGTGTTGGTGTTCACCTTTTGTCCCAGATTGTCTATTTTCCTGTGAAGCTGTTCCAACGAATCATTTATTTTCACTAAAGCGACCTCTAAGGCCTCTTCTGTCGACATTTCACCTGTTTTTTTTCCTTTCCATTTACCATAACACTTGAAATAAAAAAATTCCTTCCAGTAGCACCTTAAAGACCAACTAAGTTAGTTCTTGGCATGAGCTTTCGTGTGCATGCACACTTCTTCAGATACGCTGAAACAGAAGTTGCCAGATCCTTCTATATAGTGTGAAGGTGGGGAGGGGTATTACTCAGAGGGGTGGTGGGAATGGGAGATGGGCAGATAGCTGAGATGAGCCTGTTGACGACTCTTAACGACTGCAATAGGTCTTACAGGAAAATGCAATGGGTGAGAAGGTGAAAAATGGCTTAGTCATGTATAATGAGATAAGAATCCAATGTCTTTGTTCAGACCAGGTCTCTCCATGGTTTTAAGTTTGGTAAGGTAAAGGTAAAGGTACCCCTGCCCGAACGGGCCAGTCTTGACAGACTCTGGGGTTTGCGCGCCCATCTCACATCTATAGGCCGGGGGCCAGCGCTGTCCGGAGACACTTCCGGGTCACGTGGCCAGCGTGACAAAGCTGCATCTGGCGAGCCAGCGCAGCACACGGAACGCCGTTTACCTTCCCGCTGGTAAGCGGTACCTATTTATCTACTTTCCCCCGGGGGTGCTTTCGAACTGCTAGGTTGGCAGGCGCTGGGACCGAGCAGTGGGAGCGCACCCCGCCGCGGGGATTCGAACTGCCGACCTTTCGATCGGCAAGCCCTAGGCGCTGAGGCTTTAACCCACAGCGCCACCCGCGTCCCTTAAGTTTGGTAATGAGTTGCAATTCAGCAGCTTCTCTTTCCAGTCTATTTCTGAAATTTCTTTGTAGTAAAACAGCTACTTTGAGATCTTGTATAGAATGTCGTGGGAGATTGAAGTGTTCTCCTACTGGTTTCTCTGTTTTGTGATTCTTGATGTCAGATTTATGTCCGTTTATTCTTTGGCGTAAGGTTTGGCCTGTTTGTCCAATATAGAGAGCTGAAGGACATTGTTGGCATTTGATGGCATACACCATCTCCCATTCCCACCACCCCTCTGAGTAATACCCCTCCCCACCTTCACACTATATAGAAGGATCTGGCAACTTCTGTTTCAGTGTATCTGAAGAAGTGTGCATGCACACAAAAGCTCATACCAAGAACTAACTTAGTTGGTCTTTAAGGTGCTACTGGAAGGATTTTTTTTATTTTGACTATGGCAGACCAACACGGCTACCTATCTGTAACCATAACACTTGAGAAATTCAAGGTCAATCGCAGAGTCTCACAGTTCTTATCTTGCAGCTGGAAGTCCCCCTAGCCCAGCTCTTATAAAGTAACCAATTTCAGAGATTTCCACTAGAGGGAAACAATGTCCCCTTTAAACACAACTCATACAATCCAAAGTTAATTTCAGATTTCAGATACTTTTTACTCCTTTTTAGAAGCGGCCGGAGACAATAGAAACAATGTATTTCTCTTCCTTTGCTAGCTGTCAAGGAACGTTCTAAGTGCTGTCAATGAACATTCCAAAACGTCAGTCCTACTGGCAGCCTGTTTCCAGGGTCAGATCGGCTTTATTTCAACTCCCTTCACTCTCTCCTGCAGGCATACTCAGTCCACAACTCCCCCCCTCTTCTCCTGCCTCCAAGAGGGGTTTTGTGCTCTTTAATGGAAATTTAGGCTTTTACAAAAGGCTTTCCAGGACTTCAGCCTACAGCCTCCTTGCCTCAGTCTGTTTACAAGTAGGGAAGGCGGACTTCCTGTTTTGAACCGCCCTATTTCGATGCCAAATTAAACTTTTAAAATCTGATTCTCCCGTCTCAGCTCTACTCACGGGTAATTACTTTGGAGTCAAATTGTCCCCAGGAAGAAGTCAATGCTCTCCGGCAACAGCTATGCGGCTTCGCTCCATGGAAGAAGCAGACGATTCGAAGCACCGCGCCACTCACCCCACGTCGCTCCGGATCCCCGAAAATGGGTTTCCCCGCAAGTAGGGGAGGCGCAAAAGGTGCCCGCCGAATCCCACATTCACAGGCTTCTCCCGCCTGTGATTTTTACAGGTCTCCGCCTTCGCCGCGGCGGTACAGACCCAAATTCCCACGGGGCAAGTTCCTCCCGATCAGAGGAACTCCGCCATTGCCGGAGGCACCAACCCGGAAGCCTATGTTGCAGGATATTAAGTGTGGATGGTCTAGCTTATGGTTACCAGATTTTTTTCAATGAATCTGCCCCCCCCTTTTTTTTGAAGCTGAGTAACAGCAGGGAATCAGTAGTGGGGATGGTGAGGCAAAAGATCATCATATGGGGACTTCCGGAGATGTGTTGTGCTACCAGGTTGGCTCTGGGCTACTGAGGCTGCCGCTGCCATGTTTCCCGGGGACAGATTTGCAAATCTGGGGACATTCCAGGGAAGGAATTTGTCTGGGGACAGACTTCCAAATCCGGGGACTGTCCCCGGGAACCGGGGATGTCTGGTAACCCTAGTCTAGCTTGGTGGCAGGAAATGTGCAAGCACATGCTGTAGCTGGTTGCATTGGCTTAGTGCATGCAGGTCTGCCTCACCCCCAAAAGTTAGACGCTCTACATGTGGCAAGCCATCTGTTGCAATATACCACATGAAGAAGTGTAACGTTACCACTAAGCCAGTGTTGCTTAGATGTGGGTATTCAGAAGTGTGGTGAATGCAAACTTTTCCATATGGCAATCACAACAGACAAGCATTTCCCCCCCATCTGGTGCAATTTATACGGGCCACCACATGGATGTTGCTTATGCTTTATGTCCCAATATCACAGCTGTCAGAGAAGGATATGCAATGTTCTTTTAATCATGTTTTCATTGTGTATGTGTAGGAAACCATAGTGGCGGAAGAACAGTGAGTCAGCACTTGATGCTCAGAGTATAAATTCCTGCCTTGCCCTTAAATCTGCCTGGAATTTCCAGAGAATAATATTTGCATTGGCTATTAACCTCCCCACACAAAGACTTAAATATAACTTGCTTTTGTATATTTCATCCAGTTGTATAATTGCAGAGTAAAATATGGACATATGCACTTGCTTCTGCTATCTAGGACTCTGCCAAGTAAAAAATTAGCTAGCATATACACACACAACCATTGCTGTGGTAATCACGATGCTGGGCTGTGTAGCATACACTTTGGGATGGATGGCTAGCTATGGCAGATGGACAGAAATAGACTTATAGGCCGTGATCCAAAAGGACAGTTTTCCTTGAAACACCCACCTCCCTAAAATCCAAATGCATTTTTTAAATTGAAGAGGAATGTAAGACATTAGGGGATTTCTTGAGGAAATCTGATGAGATGTATGCTCTTTAAGACGGCTTGGGAAAGCTGCAACCTTCCAGATGTTGCTAGACTACAAACTCCATCATCCCTGACCATTGACCATGCTGGCTGGGGCTGATGAGAATTGAAGTCTGAAGGGCCATAGCTCCCCCACACCAGGAATGCAGACGTGCACACAATAATTTACAGGTGCCACTCTTGATCACAGACATAGCACTCTGTTTCTGTTCTCATTCTCAACTGTATAACACAAGAGAACCACCATTAAGGTCAAGGCTGACCAGATGCAATAGAAGACAAGAACATTTAAAGGATTACTGTTTGTCTCCATAAAGGAGAATTTTGGGTTTTTTGTCTTAAATTATTCATTTCCCCCCTTCACATTTTGCACAATTTATTCTGCTTCTGATAGTCATGGTTAAAACCAAGAAACAGTGTGGCACATTGAAGACTTAGGCTAGTACCCAATATAGCACAAAGTACCGTATTTTTCCGTGTATAAGACTAGGTTTCCCCCCTAAAAAATAATGTCAAATATTAAGCGCATCTTATACACAGATACATCTCCCCTCATTTTCTTAAATCTGAGTCCCCCAAAATAGGGAGCGTCTTATACATGGGGGCATCTCATAGATGGAAAAATACGGTTACTCTCTCATCAGTGCAATAATTTATGCTTTCACATCAGGACTTTCCCTACAGGCATGTTCTCCAGAGAAGATTTGGGGAGGTTGTGGGGTGCACACAAGTGGAGAAGAGGGGTGGGGTAGTTCTTTTGGGCAAGTGTAAATCCTTGTGTTGATGGGATGTTTACATAGGGCTACAATGGATACATATTGTGCTGGAGGAGACTCTTGAGAGTCCCATGGACTGCCAAAAGATCAAACTTATCCATTCTTAAGGAAATCAGCCCTGAGTGCTCACTGGAAGGACAGACCCTGAAGCTGAGGCTCCAATACTTTGGCCACCTCATGAGAAGAGAAGACTCCCTGGAAAAGACCCTGATGTTGGGAAAGATGGAGGGCACAAGGAGAAGGGGACGACAGAGGACGAGATGGTTGGACAGTGTTCTCGAGGCTACTAACATGAGTTTGACCAAACTGTGGGAGGCAGTGGAAGACAGGAGTGCCTGGCGTGCTCTGGTCCATGGGGTCATGAAGAGTTGGACATGACAAAATGACTAAACAACAACAACATTGGATGCAAGCCTAACTCCTGCCATTGGAAACCTCTGGCACCTGAGATGTCACCAGACATTCCTCAATCAGTTTCAAACCAATATTCACAATTGTGCAGTCGGCTTAAAGAGAGAGAGAGAGAGAGAGAGAGGAAGAACCTGAGGTTTTCAGGAGTCTGAATCCTCTGGCCAATACCATATACTGTATTTGTTTGTGCTCCTGCTATAGATTTGCAGCATCCTCATAGCCTTGGGGATTTCACCTTTAATTGTTGTAAAGGGAATTTCAGCAGATGCTTCTTGAAACAATGTAACAAATCACCTGCAAATTCATTCTCTGTTGTTCCAGAGGGCAATGCTCAGGAACGATAACAAGTTTATTAATAGTTTATTAAAATTATACAACATTCCTATCTTTATAACCACACCTTCATTATACACACCTGTTCAATTTAACCTAGTGATAAGAGATTTGGGAATCTGGGATGGAAAGAGGTAGAGGGAAATACATAGTGGATGAAATTATTTTGCCCTGCTGATGTGCATTAAAAAATGTAATCTCGACTTGCTAACTTTGTTCCAGGAGGGTGTTTCCATTGCCTGCTATGTGAAATGAAAATTCAGCTGTGTGGGAGTGGAGTTTTTGTTGTTCCATAGACTCCAGATGGAGTCTGTGTGTATACAGAGTCTTCTGTATTGTAGTCACAATGTGCAAGGTTGGGTTTTTAATCAACTCTGCATGCAGCCAGCAAGGTTCCAATCTAAATCAGCCTTCATTATTGCTTGGGAGGCATAATTAACTCTTACATAGGCAGAACAATCCCATACCTGCAGTGCACTTGAGACCAAAGATATGCCACCTGCTATGTCAGTGGAATAGTCACCATATCCAGTGCATGGCTGCAACCAGAAAACATATAAATGATGTAGAAGTGACAGACACATTCACAGCACCCCTGGAAGCTGCTTCTTTCTTTGGCGATCACTCGTAGCTGAGTAAGATTGTCTTCCATAAACACTGTTTTCAAAGTGAGTCCCTAAGTGACTGTGGAGGCCAATTCTGGACCCACACATTCTTTCACAGTGGGGACATAGGTTTCCAGGCGGGAGTTGATTACAGTGAGGGTTTGCCAAGCATGCCTTCTTCTTAGTTAGTTTCTCCCTTTTGTCCTGAGTTCAAGTGTCTTCAAAACCCATGACACCTTTGGTAAAGGCTGTTCTCCAATTAGAGCTCTCGCAGGCCAGTGTTTCCCAGTTGTCAGTGCTTATACTACATTTTTAAAGATTTGCCTTGAGAGTCTTTGAATCTCTTTTGTTGACCACCAGCATTACGCTTACCATTTTAAAGTTTGGAATAGAGTACAGTGGTACCTCGGGTTACAGACGCTTTAGGTTACAGACTCCGCTAACCCAGAAATAGTACCTCAGGTTTAGAACTTTGCTTCAGGATGAGAACAGAAATCGCACAGCGGCAGCAGGAGGCCCCATTAGCTAAAGTGGTACCTCAGGTTAAGAACAGTTTCAGGTTAAGAATGAACCTCCAGAATGAATTAAGTTCTTAATCCGAGGTACCACTGTAGTTGCTTTGGAAGACAATAACCAGGCATCTGCACAACATGACCAGTCCAACGAAGTTGATGTTGAAGAATCATTGCTTCAACACTGGTGATCTTTGCTTCTTCCAGTATGCTGGCATTAGTTTGCCTGCCTTCCCAAGTGATGTGTAAAAATTTTTGGAGACACAGTTGACAGAATCTTTCGCGGAGTTGGAAATCACGTTTGTAAGTGGTCCACATATCACAAGCATACAGTAAGGTTGGTAGTACAATAGCTTTGTAAAGTAGCATTTGGTTTCCCTGCGAATGTCCCGTTCCTCAAACACTCTGCACTTCAATCAGGAGAAAGCTGCGCTTGCAGAGCTCAGGCAATGCTGGATTTTGGCATCAATGTCTGCCCTTGAGGAAAGATAACTGCCCATGTAGGAGAAGTGACCGACATTTTCCAATCTCACACCATTGAGTTGGATATGTGGCGCTACAGAGGGGTTGTTTTGTGCTTGTTGGTGCAGCACTTTGATTGCCAGCATCAACCATAATGCTGTAAAGGCATTCAGCCAGGCAGCAGCAACCAACAGGGATGGATGAATTGGTCTATGTTGTTTTCTCTCAATTTCTCATTTTTCCATAAATTCAGTTCTCCACACTTTCACACCAGATTTTAAAAAAAAATCCATATGAAACCTCATCAGCATCTCCCCGCTTATATATGCAAGTTTGTCTGTGATTTCCTTTAATAAACATGTTTTTGCAAAGCTATTTGCCTTAATATAATGCATTTCAAATGTTATTTTCACTAATACATGCATTTCAGTGCACACCCTCCTTTAGTATATGCATTTTGTTATACATTCCTTGGCTGGAGAACTGCATTCCTTTGCTTTGCAAAATTCAGAAAAGTGTGAATTTTGAAGGGTATGGCTGTATTGTTTTGGAAAATACCTTTAAATGCAAACTGAATTAGATTTCAGCTCCATCCCAAGCGATGAGCAAGGATCCCCTGAGATGCATTTTGCAAAGCAGGCATGGACATGCCCTGGCAGTATGGTAAGCAGCCTCTTCATCTTCCCACACTTACATGAAAGCCCAGCCAAGGATGTCATGGGGTCTTCAGGAAGCATGAACACCCAGGAAGGCTGCAGACCACGAGGGAAATGACTTTAGAATGGAAAAAAAGGACATTCACAAAATCTCTCTTCCATCTTGAATGTAAGATGCAACAGAAACCTCACACTCCACCCAGGAGGATTTCATCGAAATGTTCTCTCCCTGTGAATCATTTTTGAATGCAATGTCTTTTCTCATTAATTGATGGAGAAAGGTAAAAAGAAAATGTAGAAGAATTTTTCAGCACAGCGGTAGAAGATAAATACCGAACACCAGAAAGTATGGTGAATGCTGAGATTGTTACAGTTTTGGAGTAATTTCCCAGGGAAGAAAATGAATTGTCCCATTGCTCCAGATAGATTTGACAAGACATGAGGAAGGGCAGGAAACAATCTTTCTGTTGGCAAGGAAATAGGCAAACAGGCTTCCTTTCATAATTACTCATCCTATTATTGCAAGTGATTTTGTCACCCAAAGGACACAAAAGGCAACTGTCATGGTTAGCCATGAGACAATGATGCAGGCCTAGTTATATTAATTTTTGAAAAATTAACAATCTGAAAACCCTCTCAGGGTTTTCTCAGGGCTCTCACATGAAAAGCAGTTATCGTTTGAGATAGTCCTTTCTTGAAACACCTGTGGCTCCCACGCTATTTAAATGAATCCTCGAGGATCTAACACGGGCATTTAGGAGAGACTCTGGCTACGGAGAAGGTGAGACTCGGAAACATGTAAGAAATGTTATCTGTAGTTGGTGGTGCTTGACTGAAAGTCCAGAATTGCAAAGATAATGAGCCCATCGCAATCCTACATGAATTCATGAGGTTATAGAATGGCCAGTTGTCCAAGAGTTTCTTCTGACTTTTGCTAGAGTAAAAATACTTGGAACATAGGAAGCTCCCTTATACCATGTATTGGTCCATTGAGCCCAATATTCTCTGAGAGGCTGTGGCTCTCCGGTGAGTCAAACAGAGGCTCTCTGGGGCGTCACAGAACCAACGTCCTGATTGTTTCAACTATAGAAGTCAGAGAATGAACCTGGGACCATTTGTATGCAGTGTATACTTGGCCCAGGGGGAGGGCAATCAGAGAACTTTGTCCCAGGCCCCCTACAAAGCAAGGGACCCTTCTGCATAATTATGGTAGTGGCAGCTTCTTAATTTGATGTTTTCTGGGGTTTTTAAAATGTAAATGAAAATGTATTGCTGCTGATTTTAACCCAAAAAGGCAACATTCCAAAGCAGTGTCTTTAAAAGTGCATAAGTGTGTGCTCTCTTCACCTAGCAGAATTTGCCCAAAACCAGTTATATATCCAGTGCAGAAAAATATTTAGCATTAGCCAATGGAAAGTGTTCTTTGTCAATATATTGGTTCACTTTCTGAACAAGATATGGATGCACAATCCCTTTACAAGCAAGAAATACCCTCCTACTTTCTTCTTCAATAGACATTGTGATGTCATACATACACAACACACCCATCAAAGCAGGCTGTTGGGCATGTCTTCGTTTCATAGGGTGTGCTTATTCAAGATCACCACCAATCAATTGGGGGGCAGGGCAGGACTCCATTCTACAATAATCTTGAGCATTGCATCTTCAGAACTAAAATCCTGGAATGTTTTCACCAGAGGAGGATTTTCAGCATGTAGCTCTTTGGTCATCATAACAAGTACGGGGTTGCTGCACATCTGCACAAAATCTGTTCCCCATTATCTTATATAAATGGCTGGCTGTTCATTGCTCATTTTAAGGACAAGCTGCAGGAGTCATTATACTCCTTCATCATGTGTGGGAGGGGATATCAAGACTGCAACTTCGTTAACCAAGGAGTAGCAGTGATTGGAGAAGTCTTGGAAGCATGGCGAAGCCTTCTTATCCTAGTAGATACATAAGACTGATACAAGGAAAAAACCCAACAATTTTGGGATTCTACTCATTTTGTTACTCATATGTTAATTACTTTTGTTTCCTTACTGATTTGGTCCTAGTTCAATCATTTCCATAACTCCTGTTCATTGGCAATCCAGCTTTTGAATCTGTCAGTTTCACTGCTCTCTCTCTCTCTCTCTCTCTCTCTCTCTCTCTCTCTCTCTCCCTCCCCCTCACTCCCTATATAACCTTTCTATGACCCATACATGCTGTTCTGGAGCTCCAGTTAAGCCCAATGAGTTCTGATCTAAATGACTGAATTATGAATGGAAAAGTCATTCAGAGCTTGTTGGGTTGAGTTCCCATTCACTTTCATAAATAAGTGAAAATAACAGCACTCATTCACTACCCCACCATGCACACCCTTGGTTCCCGGACTTGCCCATTCAATGAGCCAAGTTTGTTCAAAGGCTCTGAGGTCTGATGTCATAAAATATGTTCATGGTCAATTGATCTGCTGTGATGAGCAGATGCACAGCATTACTGTTTCATTCCTACAATTGTATGCTCCCTGAAATACTGTAAGTCTTTCACATCCTTGTAATAAACAAATTCCTCTACAATTGACATTGATGAAAGAAGGTCTTCTGTTTCATTTAAATCAGTGTCTCAAAGGTGGAAGAGCTGGCACTGGTCAGTCTAACTCATGCCTGGCCCAAATTCTGTTTAAAGGAATAATCACCACCATAATAAAGCCCCCCCGAACGCAGATGGGATCCATATGGAGGAGTCCTGCTTCTTCTGATTCTCTTAAGGTCTCGTTTTTGTATGTTTTTCGCTAGATCTCCCCAAGAGCATTTCAGTTCTGTTGGCACTTTATATAGCAGAATTAATAATGACATTCTCCTGGCACGCATCCAGTTGCGTAAGTTTATGGAGTAATTTTGTAATAGAGCTGTGAGAGTTTAGGAGGAAAAAAATTACCAGCAGGTGAACAAGCTGTCCACCTCACTCTTCTAAAAATTAAAAAAAGCACACACACACATCTCCAGCTTAGCAAGCCTGGAAAGACTCTTGCCCCCAAGGTTTCTTTTGAGAATGAGACTATTTGAAAGAGGCAGGTCAACAAACCTGCTCTTTCCCACTTCCAGCTGCAAAAATCTTACAGTGTTTCCCATTTTATATTCCTATTTATTTATCAAATGGCTGAGCTGCACTTTTCCACTATACAGTGCCTATCCCAGTTCCCTGCCATGTGAATAAAGGATTGAATAGATTTATCCCAAGGATCGATTATCTCCTCCAAATGTTCTCCTGCATCCAGCTGCAGTTTCCCCTTCCAGTCTCGTCTGTAAACTAAAGGATGAAATTAAACTCATTGTACCCCTCTCTATTCTTCTAACCGGCTGCAAAGCCATGCCTCTCTTTGCCAATCTGCCCCCCACATTTTTAAGTTCCAGTTAATAGGAGTGTTCCAAAGGAAACGTGGACTTCAGAATGTGCTTTCCCTTCAGGCTAGATGGTGCTTCTCTCCTGCTGCTACCCTGAATGTTTTGATATGACATCAGCCCATGGTTGTCCACAGCAGACATCCAGGAACAATCATGTCAACCAAAGAAACTGCTGAAATTTCCATTAACCCAAGCTTGGATGCCTGAATCTCTTTGGTGTAAGGGTCTTAGCCCTGGCTCACAGATGTACATCACTCGATTACTCAGTGTTTCCAGCCTGGCACCTGCGTGTATGAACTGTATCCCTTGAAAAGTGTTGCATTTGAGGTGACATTGACTGATGGGAAGGCTATGTGTGAGTTGGTCCATTTACACATGGCACTCATCAGCTTGATTCTGCAGCTATCAACAAATGAATATGCATGTAGAAGTCTACTTTCATTAGCAGGGGGAGGCAAAAACTTCTTGTGGTCCTTCAGGGACCAATCCCAGAGCAGGGGCTAGTAAAACATTGACAGGTGGAAGTACTAGATCCGTTGCCCTTCTTACCATGTGCTTCGTTACAAAGGACTTTTATAGGACAAGACTGGGTGGGATGAGAGATTGCAATGGCTTGCTAAACAGCAGTTTGGAATGCTTCTGCTTCAAAGATGGGCAGCCTGTGGCTCTTCAGATGTTGTTGCTCAGCCTGTCCATTGGCCATGTAGGCTGAAGCTGATGGGAGATGCTCCAACAACCTCTGGAGGGCCACAGGTTCACCACCCCTGCTCTACCTCATTGGTCAGTGTCATCACGTAATACAGTCATACCTCAGGCTACAGATGCTTCAGGTTGTGTGTTTTCGGGTTGTGCACCACGCCGAACCCGGAAGTACTGGAATGGGTTACTTCCGGGTTTTGGTGCTTTGCGCATGCGCAGAAGTGTTGAATTGCAACCCGCCCGTGCGCAGATGCATACTGAATACTGCGGGTTGCGAACATGTCTCCCGCACGGATCACGTTCGCAACCCGAGTGTCCACTGTCCTAAAGCTCATGATACAAACTATTATTTGGAGTGGCAAAACTCAAGTCAGCTTTTACAATCAGGTTCCCTGCATTTTTATGAAGCTATGCCATGGATGTTTGTAAGTGCACCCTCTTCAAAGGAGATAAATAACTATACAACTTTTAAAAGACATCTGAAGGCAGACCTGTACAGTGAAGTTTTTAAAGTTTAACGTTTCATTATGTTTTTATATTTGTTGAAAGCTGCCCAGAGTGGCTGGGGCAACCCAGTCAGATGGGCGGGGTACAAGTACAGTGGTACCTCGGGTTAAGTACATAATTCGTTCCGGAGGTCCGTTCTTAACCTGAAACTGTTCTTAACCTGAAGCACCACTTTAGCTAATGGGGCCTCCCGCTGCTGCCACACCGCCGGAGTACGATTTCTGTTCTCATCCTGAAGCAAAGTTCTTAACCTGAGGTACTGTTTCTGGGTTAGCGGAAGTGTATGTAACCTGAAGCGTATGTAACCACTTACAGGTTCCACTGTATTATTATTATTTTTAAAATATTACCTTTTGTTGATTGCAATTGTTTCTGCTGAGATCTTTTTGAAAAATGAAAACTCCTTAAAAGGGAGAGGGATGGGGAGAGACATCATGCACCCCCCTGCCATGGGGTTGCTGCCACACACCCCAAAATAAAAACAAAATAAAACCCTCCTTAGTGAGTTCCTTGCATGCGGACTGCAACAGTCACACGACAAAAGCATTCAGCAGCAGATTCCAGAGATGTGGAGCGGGGACTGGCTTATTCATCACATAATGCCATTCCTTTCCTTAGCAAGAGTTTGTAAATGCTAAGACCCAAAGATGGAGCATTGCATTGGCAATGATACAGTGCTCCATTCCCTGGGTCACACATGCGATTCAGCTGGGCCTGATGAAATAAAAGCAAAGCACAAATCAAAAAGACACAGGAGGACAAAAGTGAAAACTGGATTGCTAAAGCACACTATAGGGAGCTAAAAGCAAAGGGAGACTAAAGCTAATGGAAAATAATTCTTACTTGCCTTTAGGGTTATGACGGTGCTCACAGGTGGGAAGAAGCTGATCAATCACTATATTTGAAAGACCAGCAGGAGAATATCTGATATTCTGATTTATTTATTTTCTGTGTTTCTGAGAGAACTCATAAAACAATTTTTCAAGGCACTGTACCAGAGAAGAATAAAGCCATAACAATGAGACCCTGCTACCATTAAAAATCACAATAGGCTGAAGATGAACCAACAAAGAAAACCAATACAACAGCAGCACACAAAAATAGCGCGCAGAACGCAGAACTAAAACAGCCGCAATGATATTAAACTGCTAGGACTGTTGGTAGTAATAGTTTCAGAGAGTAGCAAATTATTCTACCTGGTTCAGCCAATCCCCTCAGCGCAAGGATGGCTAACTTTATTTGATTCCTAGTGATCCAGTCAACGTTTAGACAAGATACGGCAAACACTTGCTCACAGTTCCTCTTGCAAGGTCAAGGCGCAATTAATCATTTAAAATTTATTGTATTGCTGAATGAAAAGGGGAAGAACCACAGCCAGTCTTCCCCCTGACAGATCTCTTAGGAAAGTCAGTTTTGTCTCAGGTCCGAAACACCCTGCTTCCTTCAGAGAACTTCATATTCAAGGCCGATCCTACCATTAGGGAGAATGAAGTAGCCAACTTAAGTGGCAGGTGCTAGAGACAGGAAACAGCAGTGGAGTTCAGAGCCCCACATGCCATGGAACCTACCCCTAAGCTAAGGAAGAGATGCTATCCAGTTAGCAGTATTGAATTGAGATTCAGCTCCCAGTCCAGTCAATTTCTCTACTTGAAAAGATACGGAGTGCTATTTTGCCCTTCACCACAGGCACCAAATTGTCTTGGGCTGGGCCTGTTTATCTCATTGAATGATCCACATTCTTTGCTCTTGATACTAGATCTGTGAGAGGGTTTAAGATTCACCTGATATTCCGACAAAGCGTGAGTGAAATGCAATGAAACGTTGTGGGGAAATGGACAAACAGCCGCTCAACAATGCTGCTCATGCGTGAAACAGATCAGAATTATCAGAGGCATTGAAATATACCTGGTAACCACTGACAGTGCATTATGAATTATTATTATTTCAAATACATAAATATTCAATAATCGATTTATTAGATGGAATTCAACTACCAACCTGAGTTAGAGATTGACATTATGTATAGTAAATAGGGAGTATAGTAAATAAAACTTGGTAATTCAACGGGGACATTTACATCATATACAGTTCCTCTAAATAATTGACATCAACTACCCCCACACAGACTATTTCTCAGGATTCCCCAGGATTTCACAAAGCAAATTTTTGATTTGAGCAATTAAAACTTACATTTCCAAAGGTTAAGGACAGTTTGAATGATGGGAATGCAGTTCCCTTACTTCCCATCTGGTGGCAGCAAAGCCTGCAAATATAGGGCGGGAGGCCGGATGGCACCTTCCCACTCTCCATTGTTTGATGCCAGAAGACTGTGCTGACACTGGACTGGAGGAATTAGGAGTGAGAAAGCACTGAGTGCCAGAAAGCAGACAGAGATGGGGTGGGAAATAATTAAAAAGTGGGATAGTTTCATTATCTCCCTAGGAAGAAAGAAAAAAGTCGAAAGTTCCTCAGTTGCAACCAGCTTGGTTGACGCATAAGTGATTGGATTAGGCTGAGATCGTAAGCATGTCTGGTTGACAACAAACTCCCCTAAAAACCAACTGAATGCATGCCTAAAAGAATGGATTTACAAAGGAGATCCATTGATTAAATATGGGAACCCCCCCCCCAACAGTTGAAGCTTTTTAAAGATTCACATCCCCTGCTAAATTTTGCTCCTCAAAATAATCCCATGGACTGCAAGAAGATCAAACCTATCCATTCTGAAGGAAATCAGCCCTGAGTGCTCACTGGAAGGACAGATCCTGAAGCTGTGGCTCCAATACTTTGGCCATCTCTTGAGAAGAGAAGACTCCCTGGAAAAGACCCTGAAGTTGGGAAAGATGGAGGGCACAAGGAGAAGGGGACAACAGAGGGCGAGATGGTTGGACAGTGTTCTCGAAACTACCAACATGAGTTTGACCAAACTGTGGGAGGCAGTGGAAGACAGGAGTGCCTGGCGAGCTCTGGTCCATGGGGTCACGGAGATTTGGACACGACTAAACGACTAAACAACAACAACAACAATATACTCTGGCAGTAAGTCCCCATTGAACTTAATGGTACTTCTGAGCAGATATGTTTCACGCAGAGTAGACTCATTCAAATTATGCTAGGTCCATTAATTTCAATAGGTCTGCAATGCTGGGCCAGATTCATCTAACTTGGTGCACTAGCAGGTAGCCAGCACAAGGACTCCTGCCGTGCAGTGGGGCTTCCCCGCCTTTCCTCCTCCTGCAGCTCCGCCCAATGTGCTCTGGAGGGTCAGGAGAACCCCCCAAATGGTGGGTGGGTGGAGGAGAGGTGAGATCATTCTGTCTGGCAAGCAGAAATGCTTCCATTGATGGAATGATAGTCTTGGCATGATGTTGAATTCCACCCAACATCAGCAAACTTGAGCTGGCCTCCTGGTTATAGCCCTTTAGTGGGGTGGAATCTTTATCCCCTTTCTGTTATTGAATGGAAGCCTAACTGCACAAACACATACATATTTAGCATGGGACATGACAGCTGCATCAGGGCAATCTCATGAGCCAGAAACCCATGCTGGGGCAAGAGTCAGGAACACATCCGTTCCCATTATAGCTGGTCTAACTTATAATTCCAAGTCGCAAGGGGTTGTGGAATTGATACGAACATGTGTGATTGAGTTGGGCCACCACTACCATGCATTCATAGTAAACTGCAAGGACAGAATCATGGCAGAGAAAGAAGTGTCTTTGCAAGCCATCTAAAAGTCAACACTGATGGCACCTCATGGACCTCTCTGGGGAGGAAGTTCCGTGATCACAGAAATAGGGCCCTTTTTTGTGACCCGGTGCTATATTTTCACAGGGATGTGGAACCCTCACCAACTCATCTTAGAAAGCAGGGAGGAGGCTGTTACATATAGAGTTGCCAGGTCTCAGGCTTCAGAGTCTATTTTCAAGGTGAGAAGTTCAAGTCTCGGGGCCATCAGATTCCCTCAGGTTACTGCTTTTGATCCCTTGCTGCTGATCATGCAGGGTTATAGATCTTGTGGGGAGTCTACATGGGTACTGCAGGCCCCGCTGCAGAGGTTTGCTCTGAACCTCTGGGAAGCCAGAAGTTGTAGCATGATCCTGTCACCTGGTTCTTCATGGGTTAAAGGGTTAACTTATCCCTCTCCATTTACAATGGATATGTTTGGGATATTTTTGCTTGCCAAGAAAAAAGAGTAATATAGTTTTTAAAATGCTGAGTTGTATTCTGCTTGGTGCTAAGCAGAACATCCCATCAGTGCAAGGAATTCTCCTTGTGCAATGCAACATTCTCCCCCTCTCCTCTGCCATGCACCCCCTGAATCTGTTCTGGGGTTTCCCCCCAAGCCCTCCAGAGCAGATTTGTGAATGACATGGGGCACACACGGCAGGGAGAAGAAGGAAAACCCTGTTGCTCTAGTACCAATTTTAATTGTGAACAAGGGCAGAACTACCAAAGCAATTTCGTTTTTTTAAAAATAAGATTCTCAAGTGCTTTATGTGTGTCCTTGGTGGAAAGGCAATTCATAATCTTTCTAAATAAATACAATATATACAAATAACAGTGTTTCTCCTTGCCCCCTTTAAGATTATATTGAACTGGCTGCTGGTATTTTTATCCACTGCATTCTTAGTTTGGGGCTTCAGCGTGCAGGGAGAGGATTTGAGGCATTGGTGAAGATTTAGTTCTTAAAACAAGCCCATTGCTTGTTAAATCAGCCTGTTTCCTAAGGGACACAGCTACTAGTCTGTCTTCTAAAAGAATGTATTAGCAACAGATGTTTTCTCAGTAGTATTATGGAAAATATTTTTGCTCTGCAAACAGACACGATTCTCTGGATTTGGTACAGTTTGCTTTGCTCTGTTTATGGGTATGGTCTCTGGCCACAGAAGGTTTGATAACAGCACATAGAAGAAATAGCTGTTGCTATTGGTTGTATAAGGGAAACCTGACTCCTGTCTTGCGGCCACATTACTGTCTTGAATGCACAGCTGATGTCTCCATCTTCTAATATGCAGTCTATACAACTGGGCTACGAAGCTGGGTGGCGAAGGCAGAGACCGTGCAGATTCCTCCTGCAAATTCTTCTTTCCCAAAGCGCAGTTTTTGCTTTCTGTTTCACATGAAGCTGCCTTATCTGGGTTAGATTATTTGTTCATGCAGTCTGATATTGTCTACTCCGACTGGTAATGGCTCTCCAGGGTCTCAGCAGAGGAGAGTCTTTCCCATCACGTGTCACCTGAGCCTTTTAACGGTAGATGCCAATTGGCTGGTTGACACAGACAGCTGAATGGTAACATGCACACTGTGACCTGCTCCTAATACTTTGCAGCAATTGTCGATATACCCTATGTTTTGTACCAATAAGTGTAAATACAGACTTTCTGCTTTCATCTAATATAAAGCTGCCTTATCTAACGCCGACCTGTTGTGCAATCTAGGACTGCCAGCATCCCTCCCAGGCCTCTGGTAGAGGTCTTTCTCTATCAGATCATTTAAATGGAGGTGCCAGGAAAATACTACAGCTCAGTGGTGGGGCATCTGCTTTACACAGCTGGGAGAGTACCCCCTCAGAACCCCCAAATTGCTGCTTCCTGTCGGTGTAGACAATCTTGTGCAAAATGGACCAATGGTCTGATTCACTACAGGACAGATTTCTTTGTTCCTAAGCTGTGACTTCTCAGGCAACAGACTTTGTGGCTGCAAAATACCCAAAACAGGGAACTGTGCATCTCCTCGTATTCAGATGCCTCATATAACAAATGAAACCGCTTTTAGTCATACCCCAAACCTTCCAACATTTCTCTGATGAAAATAGGCACAACCTATTCAACAACAACAACAACAACAACAACAACAACAATAATACCCCACCCATCTGACTAGGTTGCACCAGCCATTCTGGGCAGCTTCCAACATATATAAAAACATAATGAAACATTAAACATTTAAAAAACCCCTTCCCTATACAGGTCTGCCTTCAGATGTCTTCTAAAGTTGTAAAGTTACTTATCTCCTTGGATCCAGGATGTATAATTCCATACCCACCAACATTTTCCAAATGAAAATAGGGAAGTCCTAAGGGAAAGCTGGACATTCCGGGATCAAATCAGAAAGCGGGATGGTTTCTGTAAATCCAGGACCATCCCGGTAACAGGGGCACTTGGAGGGTCTGCGTACCCATATCTGGGAAAAGTGTGTTTTCAGTGTCAAACAGAGCTATAAGCAGACACTTGGGCACCTGCTATAGAGTTTTAAATCTGCATTCCTTCTTCAGTATACCTGAAGGAGCGTCTCTACCCCCATCATTCTGCCCGGACTCTGAGGTCCAGTGCTGAGGGCCTTCTGGCGGTTCCCTCACTGCCAGAAGCAAAGTTACAAGGAACCAGACAGAGGGCCTTCTCGGTCATGGCACCTGCCCTGTGGAACTTCCTCCCATCAGATGTCAAAGAGATAAACAACTATCTGACATTTAGAAGAGATCTGAAGGGAAGTTTTTAATGTGTGACATTTTGATGTATTTTTAATCTTTGTTGGAAACCCAGTCAGATGGGCAGGGTACGCCTCCTCCTCCTACTACTACTAATTACTATCTCCTTTAGAAGGTCGCATGGACATGAGAGCATAGGAAGGACCCTGCCAGATCAGACTATCCAGTCCACTGCCCTGTTTCTGATTGTGGCCAACCAGATGTTTCTGCAAAGCCCCCAAGCAGGCCTTGAAAGCAATAGCCTCCCTCTTTTTCTTGTCCAGCACCCCCCCCCCGCAGAACTGATATTCAGTGGCATACTGCCTCTGGCCAAGAATATAGCCATCATCCTTAAAGTCCCACGGTTATTACCACCCAGGTTTTAGATTGCTTCCGTGCTATTCCCCCACCAACCCCCGATGCTGTTTTATCGGATCACTTTATTGTGAAACCAATTTAAAGCTGGAAACCCAATCATGTGGTTTATTGGGGAGGGGGTAGTTGGTTTTGTTTTAATCTGTGAACTTGGTTTCTTTCAGTAACTTCATAGCTGATCAGCTTCGTTGACCTGCATACCTGGTTTCTGTTAAACAATCAACTGGATTGTAAAAGGCATATTTGGGTATTATGTTAGGCTTGAAATGCCACCAAGTATATTCTGTTTCTCAAACTCCCAGCTACATGGGATCTTTCAGTGATTTGAATGTCTTTGGAATGGAGAATGGAGAAGACATAAAAAGAGCTAGATTTACTGATAATTTGATATTTGGAAACATCCTTTCAGGCTATCAAGGGAAGAAGGTATAGCTGCCAAAATAAAAATTTAAGACATCAGAAGTGCTAGCTTTCCTATTCTCCATGAGGATCAACTGTTTAAAGCAGAAAAGAGTTTTATATCCATTTGTCACCAACTATAGATTTTAAAAACAGTTATTTTTAAAGGAAATTCTTGTCTTTCTAAACTCGTCTGAAAACACATCTGACTATGACTTCAGGAATTTTATCTCCCTTGCTATCAGTCTAGTCTTGAACAGTGAAAAACTATGCTCACACATCTCTAACCAGGCAATTCTGATTTGCTTACACTTTCGCCAGGCAATCTTCCCTCTCCCCCTTTTTTATACAGAATTTTTTTATCACTGACTCCATTGGTTGTCAGGAAACTCCATGCTGCAGCCTTCACCCTGCGAACGATCTACATTCCAAACCTCAATCCAAGCAGAGGAAAAATGATCAGATAAATAATGCCCCAGAGTACCTACAGACAGCAGCTTTTATGTTGGTATGGGTATATGAAGTAGGGACATTAGCAGCCATAGTTCCAGGCAGAACAAAACATGCTACATGCATCATTGTTATCCAAGACTCTCTAGTAACTGTAAATCTTGCCAACAAAGGTCCGTATAGTTAAAACTATGGTTTTCCCAGCAGTGATGTATGGAAGTTAGAGCTGGACCATAAAAAAGAGAAGACTCCCTGGAAAAGACCCTGATGTTGGGAAAGATGGAGGGCACAAGGAGAAGGGAACACAGAGGACGAGATGGTTGGGCAGTGTTCTTGAAGAGGCCAACATGAGTCTGACCAAGCTGCGGGAGGCAGTGGAAGACAGGAGTGCCTGGTGTGTCCATGGGGTCATGAAGAGTCGGACACGACTAAATGACTAAACAACAACAACAAACCTCCTACACCACAGCAAATCTTCCTTTTGGGTATTGGCTCCACCTCAACATTCCATTGATGGCCACTTTATCTTTTCCCTGGCACCATTTTTGGATCACCTTGGACATTTCAACCTGTGTGTTCCTGCTCTATTCCATGCAGTTTAATTGCTTCCAGACATATGTATTTACTTGGGCTGTTTAAGTGCCCATTTTGGCATGCCCTTTCATTTTACTGTGGCTCAATACCTGAAAGCTCCATCTTAGAATCACAGAAAGTATAGTGTTGGAAGGGACCCATAGAGTCATCTAGTCCAGCCCCCTGCAATACAACCTACTGATGTTCCTTTCCCATGCCACTGCCGACCACCAGCTTTCTTCCAGACAAAGAGCCAACCAGCCAGCAGGAGGTTGCAACACCTTCTCCTTATTCTTGTCAGCGTTCTCTTGCTCACTGTGTCTAGGCCAAAGGGAGACATAAGACAAGGGAGGAAGGTGTTGATGGTGAGAAGGGAAAATGGCATGCTCCCGAGGGCTTGCGATAGTTGTGCCCCTGCAGTGGTGCAAGCCTTGGCAAGTGACTAATCCTGCCACCCCCTGCCATGGCCTTGCCTCCTAGCAATAAAGGTGGTGGTGGGGAAGTAATAGAATGAAATAACGTAACACCAAAACAATGTGAAAGAGATAAAGAAATAAAAACAACCAATCTCAAAAGATCTCGACTAAAAATAAAAATAAAGTTCACCTTTTTGGGGAGGTCATTCCAGATTCTGGGTGCTGCAAGAGAAGAACCCCTCTTGTTTTGACAGTAAATATCCCCTGACACACAATGCTTTTCATGTTCCGTTTCTGATCACCCTGGCTCAGCCTCTGCTTGAGAGCCAGTGTGGTGTAGTGGTTAAGAGCGGTAGACTTGTAATCTGGGGATCCGGGTTCGCTTCCCCGCTCCTCCACATGCAGCTGCTGGGTGACCTTGGGCTAGTCACACTTCTCTGAAGTCTCTCAGCCCCACTCACCTCACAGAGTGTTTGTTGTGGGGGAGGAAGGGAAAGGAGAATGTTAGCCGCTTTGAGACTCCTTCGGGTAGTGATAAAGCGGGATATCAAATCCAAACTCCTCCTCCTCCTCCTCCTCCTCCTCCTCCTCCTCCTCCTCCTCTGCATTGTATACATCTCCTTAAACATGTCCACATTTAACTGGATGCCAAGTCTGGAACCCACCTTTCTTACCATTCTGAGTGGCTCTTTTCCCCACATTGATGGGAGGGAATTGTGTTCCTAGCTTTTTTCTCTCTGTGGCAGGCATTTCTGTTCTGCTATGCCCATCCCATGGAAGCAAATTGTGGAGGCAATACAGCTATCTTTCCACCTACCAACCTACTGGCTTATTGAACAAAATATCTGGTGCCAAATCTGTGGTAAAACTGTGAGATGGGCAGGTGAAGTTTCTGGCATTAGGCAACCCTAATGATAATATGTTACTAATGGAGACAAAAACAATAATCTCATCACATTTCCTAATCTTTTCAAAGCACACACCAAGATTCCCAGTGGCAATCCTATACTTCAACATCAAAATACAGGTGCAGTAGTGCAATTTTCCATATACACAATAACATGCCTTATCTTTGAATCATCATCCTATTTCAGAGAACCGCCATGATTTTCTGGTTTCATTAAAAAAATAATTATGTCAGATTACCAGATTTATAAGATACTCTTATATTATCCAAGCCTCAAACTTTGAAAACATATATTCCCTGTGTGATTTAATAATTCTCAAATGTAAATTAATCTTTAAACGACTCTCAAGAAAGTCACCTTTGGAAAGCAAAGAAGCATGAGAAAATCTCAGCCCGAAAGTAATTTGGCATAATAATATGCATTCCTGAAAGCTGGAGCTATAGTATAACTTAGAAATGTATGGCTCTTTCCAGTAAAGGAACTGCTACTCCCTCGTGCAGAATTGGATAGTAAATGTGAATATTTTGCCTTCAGATGTTAATGTCACAAATTAAGATAGAAAGGAAAATATCTCAAAGGTAAAAGAAAATGGCTACTTGGTACAATTTTCTGTCAGAAGAGACCCACAGAAGGGGTCTGGCAATCATCTTGTTTCTTGAGAAGATTTGCTGTTGTCAAGAGCTGTTAACCTAGATGGGCAGAGGACCAACAACTACCACAGGTGTATGGGTTCAAGTGTTTCATGAGCAAAGTATCATAGGGCATGTGGCGAGGTCCTAAGGTGGTCATGCTCAGAGTTGTGATGGGGTTGTGTTGAAACTCAAGTTGCCATCTCTTAGCCTGGACAATGAACACACAATTATTATTCAGATCCATCTCACAGCAATGTACAAAATAAAATAAAAAACACAGAAGGTAACAGCAGATAAATTTTAGAACAATACAAAACAGACACCCATGGCAGAGACTTACTAAACCATCTGGGAAAACTTGTCAGAACAAAAATGTCTTCATTTTTTCCCCTGGAAAGTGCCAATAGGTCTGACTCCATATAAGGCAGTTTGCTATGTTCTTAGATGACTATGTGAGCAGGATTTCACTGCAACAAATCTGAGATGATCTACTTGCCTTTGGACCCTACCCTTGATCTTAACTTCTCTGTGTGTTCTGCTTCTCTTTATGGCATTGGTTTAGGGGTTCTTTTAGATCAATAGCTGATGGGGCAAATCTTAAAATACAAATGCCAAGGTCCATGAGCATTTTGTTGTTTGGATACTGGGCCTTTCATATGTCTATCTATCTATCTAATCTATCATCTATCTATCATCTATCTATCTTATTTTCTCTGATATATGAATTTTTGAATGCATTTTCCACTAATATACACATGTGCACATTCTTTTGGTTGGAATTTTGGTTGGAATTTTGTGAACTGTGTCACAAAATTCAGAGAAGTGCAAATTTCAAAGGAGAGCTGTGTTTTGCTTTGTGTCATTGCCTGGAACATGCAAATTTAGCAGGTTCGCATTAACATGCAAACTGAACAAATCCCTAAGAATTCCACATTTGTTTTAAAAATAGGAAAGTTCTAGCCCACATAATTTAAAGGCTGTATATTGGGGGTGGGCAGAAATAGGCATTAATACTCATCCGTGGAGTTTCTGTGTTGAACAGCCATGTTCTCTTCCCATTTATATTAATAACATCTATGAATTATTCGTTCACACATTTCCACCATCTCATTTCTTAAAAAAATAAAATCTAACAAGCAAACAACTCCTTCCCCAAATTTACCATGATGTCTACAGAAAATATTGTTCCAAAATAAAGCATGCATATCTGCAGAATCTGAGCTTTATTAGCTCAAAACTGACTGTTACCTTTGATCACAATGCCTAGTGATAATTCCTTATCCCGGTTTCCATTGGACTGATCAGATCTTGGAATCATCCTTGAGAGAGATGTGTCCATTGTGCCTCTTCAGTTAAGGATAATTAATAGTCCTTGGCTTCTCACCAAACATTTGGACGAACAAAACGCACAGCTGGAACTCCAGAGATGAGTAATACTAGACTCAAAAGTTCTTCCGAGAGGCAAGACCTCCTTTGCTTTAACACTCTTTCAGCTCTTTATCACTTCTTGATGAACAACTGGCTTTCCAAGACAAGGATACTGACAGGAGGTGCCAAATTCATCACTGGCTTGGTCCCAACAGCTTTCATAGGCTTAGCTCACTAGCTCTTAACCCTCCAAGGTTCTGGGAGTGGGCAAACACCTTGGCATGGTCTCCACCGAGTCATTACAGAGTATATCTGGGGTGGATGCAGCTGTGCTTGGGCCTGCTGCACTGTCTCAACAGACACATCTCACTGCCTCAGACTGCCACCTCCTTTGCTCGCCTGCTCACTCCTCGTTTATGTCTCATATTCCCTTTTGGATCCAGAGACTGTTATTCCGTCTTTGTTTCCTGGCTCCCGCCCCTATTAACTCATGTCAGCAACGGCAAGGAGATGGTGACTGCACACTCAGCCGGTGAGCTTCTAAAACAAAAACAAAAAACCCCCCACAAATCATTGTGCAGCTGGTCATTCTTGAATTGGTGCACCAAGCAGCATTAGGGCTTCAGGACATGTGGGGAAATCCACATGGTCCCCCAAACACCAACCATTGTAGGATGGTGTCCCATCCATCAGGGTGATCTTTGCTGACTCTTGTTTTCATGAATACTTTACTTTTTACCTCACAAAGTTATTTCAGCGTGGCTTCCGTATTTGAACATCTGTTATCTAAGATTCATTGCCATTGCCTGGACCTTGTTGGAAATGCCATCACCAGCCATTGGCCTCCAAAGGTGCTGTTTTCTGTACATGGTAAAAGGGATAGTAAACAGAATGCTATAAAGCACACCATTTGCTATAAAGCACGGAATGCTATAAAGCACACACGTGCATTTAAAGCACACCACAACAGTTATGGCTTCCCCCAAAGGATTCTGGGAACTGCAGACCCCTCACAGAGCTACGTTTCCCAGCACCATTAACAACCTACAGGAACCCAGAGTGGAACTCCCTGTGGTGTTGTCTCCCCCTAAACTCTACAGCAGGGGTAGGTAACCTAAGACCCGGGGGCCGGATGTGGCCCAATCACCTTCTCAATCTGGCCCACGAACAATCCGGGAATCAGCATGTTTTTACATGAGTAGAATGTGTGCTTTTATTTAAAATGCGTCTCTGGGTTATTTGTGGGGCATAGGAATTCGTTCATTTCCACACACACACCCCCCAATAAAAATATAGTCCGGCCCACCACATGGTCTGAGGGACGGTGGACTAGCCCACAGCTGGAAAAGGTTGCTGACCCCTGTTCTACAGTGTTACACACGGCCTGACTCACTATGAGGCAGTTCCCTATGTTGGGGACAGCAGTCGTCCCCCCATTAACTAGTTCAGTTCTATGTCTGGTACCTTTCCTAAGTGTTCACTTCACATTAAAGTACCACTATTGATTTGCTTGAAGGAAATATGTCAAGAGTTGAAGAACACGAACTACTAATATTTATACCGGGCAATTTTAGTAGGCTGGACAAGCAAAAAAAGAAAAGAAAGAGTGGCTCTCATAAAGTGTCACTGTCCAAGAACCGTGGACATTTTTCCTTCTTGAAAAGGGTTTGTTTCAACTCCTCCCCCCAACAGAATAGTTTGTCATTGGTTGAAATGCATATGGAGAGGTTGGCTTTTGTAATTTCATGCTATTCTTTCTCCTGTTGTTAGCCGAGGAGGAAGGTGCATATAACTACATAACGAGCCATATCTCTCAGCATCAGGAAAATTAGAGAAACCAGGCTTTGAAATAAGGGAAAGGTGATCTCTCTGGGAGGTGCCCTCCATCAACAGTTTTCAGAGTTCCCAAGATATCTGTATATGGCGGAATCTCAGTTCTCACTTTCCAAAGGTATTGTAAATAGCCAAGTTCGGGGTGGGGGTGGGGAGATAGTTATTAGTCTTCCCACCCACTCTAATCCACACAGATTACACTGATGTCTGTAGGAAGCTAAATTGCGCCAGCTTTTAAAAACAGCAAGACTCCAATCTGAATTTTAATGATGGATGGCACAAACTCCTAAGTTGCAGGTTCATGGATGTTGGATTTGGGTAGCTACTCACCCACAGACCTGAATTGAGCCACTTAAACATAGGGATGGGTGAATATGTCAATTTTGGTTTCTCATTTTTTCAGCCCTCATTTGGTTACACATCAGTTTGCAAATTTATTTTTTAAAAGGGGGGAAAGTCCTCATGAGAAATTATCACAATTTAAGTGTGACCATCAAGACCTGGGCAGAGGACCAGGATTAGATGAAATATATACAGAATACAAAATATTGTCTTGCTGTGGAAAAAAAAAGGGGGGGGGGAAACGGTTTTGTGAATCCACCGTAATAATTTTCTCATGGCTTGTGTTGCTAGAAAAACTGCTTCCTGGTCAACCATGTTTTGAGAATTGGGATATTTATGCCACTAGATTTCTGGTTCTCTCAGGCAAAGCCTTTTGAATCATATTAATAGCATTTTTTAGAAAATCACAACAGAAACACTATAATATAAACAAAACTGATTCCCAATTTGCTTATTTTGAAATAAGGGCACACAGCTTAGCCTTGGCTGAATTTCCGTGTGGGCTGATCAACCAACATAGAAATAACAATGAAAGCAATGTTGGCTCTAGATTTGCAATGGGGTGGGAACAACAGCCCAGTATAGGCTGTACTATATTAGGCTACCATTGGTTTACCTGTTCTGATGTCATAGAAGGCATTCTAATCTTTCAGCTGTATATGTGACCATTTGTAGTCAATGGAGAACACTTTCTAAAGCCCATGAAAACCTGTGAAAAATTATACTACAACAGTGTCAAACAAAAATTTGAACAATATATACAAGTACAAATTTGTTAAGAGCTTTTGAAGCTCAGCCTATTGTAGGATGCACAATATTTGTGCTTATAAGCGAGGGTGATTGAACCTACCTACTTGCCAGGGCAGGATCTCATGTGTGTATTAGGTGGAGAGCAGCTACATCCTGTATCAGAATAAACTTCTGTACAACAATAAAGGGCAGGCTAATGTTGACTGTGTTGCAGTTGTCTAGCCTTGTGTCTCCACTTGTTGCTAATTCTGGAATCGGTTAATCACAACTCTCAACAGCAGTTCCATCTACCAGCAATTCAGGATCACTTTCGGAAAGACATTCTAGGTCAAACAGTTATGATGGAAGTGTGATGAGATTGAGTTGAGTTTTCATAATGTTCTGTGTGGTTTTTTTACTGAGTTGATTTTTTTGATTTCTAGTCTAATTCTAAACTACTTCTTTTTCTAAACTACTTCAGTATTGTTTAGACTCAATTGACTTGCCTCCACTGAAGATTTAACCCAGCTCTGCTTTAATCATTGCAGGGCTCTTCATTGATTTCATTTATCTATTTAAATATAGACTACACTTTTCATTAAAAGTACAACATGGCAATTACAATAAGGCCAATAAAAACTGGCTGGAGGAAAGAAGTTCATGTGTCAAAGACCCATCTGAATTAACACAGTTTCCAGGAGACTTTACAAGTGAGTAGGGATGACTCCTGCCAAGCCTCTATATTTTAAGGAGACCAACATATCTGATGAAGGTGTCTTTTTACTGCTGTAATTCTCACAGAAAACATAGTTCTCTAATGAAGTAGTCCTGTGAGCACTCCAAGAAGTTATCAAATGATAATAGCTAAAGCGAAATGGAATGACAGCTAATGGAGCCTTGGCAGGCACACTAGCCAGTAGTTATGGGTCATGGCACAAATATTTATAAAGGAAGCAAAGGCTTCATTTTGTCTTCACAATTAGGCATCTTACATAAATAATGAAGGACTGAATACTGGGTAAATTTTAGATTTGCGTGCGGTGGAGAGCAAAAGAGAGGAATGGAAATACAAATAGTCCTGGGTATACAGAAAGTGTAAAATGATATACTAATGCAAATATTTTCAGTCACCAGATAAATATTCAGACTACAGCTTTTTATCATTATAGCATAACGACCAGTAGGGTTATAGGTGGTTGTAGTGATCCTCATTCAGGAGTGTTAACTATGTGATGATCCCCAGAGTTTTGTGTTCTTTTTGTGTTGGTGTTTTGCCAAAATCCCACATTTTGTGCACTGCAAGGTAGATAACACTTCTTGCCTCTTCTGCCCTAGTCAATCTCCTTCCCATCCAAAGTTCTACGCTTTGTCATCTGCCCACATCCTGAAAATATGCTATGAATAGTGGACTTCATCAACATGTCTACCTTCCTTTCTCTTTTTATAAGATGCTCCCTTCCAATGGCAACACCCTCTCAGATTTTAGTTTAAGTGGGAGATAAAGAAAAACAGAAACAGGGTGTACAAGCTCAAGGAAAAACATTTTGTTGAGGTTCGGTCTCTGCCAAACACCTGGCAAAGCCCATCCCACTCTTTCTATGGGTATCTATATTTCTATTGCACCCTGTGTTCTAGTTAAAAGAAAATCTAGCTGATTCTTTCACGTTTATCCTTTCTCTCCCCCCTTCCTACCCCAAGCCACATGCTCACAAATACAATGGTAAAGTTAAGCTACAATAAAAAGGTCATTTTCTCCTTTCAGCAACAGTAATACAAGTGGCCGCATTTCCTGATTCTGGATTAAGTTCAAGATTTCAAATAAGGCTGGCCTCGCTCCTGATTAGCAAGTTTGATATTTATCATTGACTTCCCAGTCTTCCATATCCAGCGCGAGAGAGATTGTACAAAGGTAAACTGAAAGGAGCCTTTCTTTTATTCCACAATTAACCCCATCTGAGTAAATAATATGGTGTTGTGAACTTAAGCCTTTGCTGTTATTCACTGACTTTAGAATCCAAAACGGCTTCAAAGCCACGTTCATGAAATGATGACAAGATGCTGCAGAAACTGCTATTCGTGTGGAATATAATGCAAGGATTGTGTTTCACTGTACAGTAACAAATAGAGTATAGTTGTAATGATATAGCTGATAAAGTGTCTGGAAATGCTTACCTGAAGGAAACCCAATCCTATTTTAGTTCAGAGCCTGAGGCCTATAAACACACTGTATGGCTAGAAACCAAAATATTAAGGGCTTTAAAAAAAGTAATAAAGTTTCCCACACCAAGGGAACAGAATCTCAGTGTGCACTTTTGTAATTATTTTATATTAAATATAGGTATAATTAAGGATGCTTGGGCCTTATTCAGTCACGCATGAGTAATGTGGATTGCCACTTAAACATAGTCCAGAAAAAGAGGACAAAATAGAGATTTACATAAAATTTGCATATACTGGTTTATATTTATAAATGTAATTTAGTAATTTAGAAATAATTACTATAATTTAAATAGAATTGTTGTATATCTCACCTTATTGGGAGAAGACTATGACTAGGTCACCAGTGTGCCTGCTCAAGTCCACCGCCTAGATGTTAATTGCTGACGGGTTCCATCTCTCCTTATGGTTCTTATCTGTAAACTGGACTTGGACTGGGCAGTCCATCAAACAGATGCCTTCAAATAGAGGATCCATGACCCAATAGTAAGAGCTGCGGCCACTCTACTTATGGGGGTATCAAAGTGATGAGGACTTTTACCGTTGATGACTTAGAAAACTGGTATTTGGTGCATGCATAGGCCACCACAGCTTGAGACAGCTTATGCCGACTGGAAAAATATGAAAACTGGATATTTGTAAAGCTTTCCCTGAAAGAAAGGAGACTACAGTGGTACCTCTGGTTGTGAACGGGATCCCTTCCGGAGGCCCGTTCGCAACATGAAAAGAATGCAACCCGCAGTGGCGCGTCTGCGCATGCACGGGTTGCGATTTGCTGCTTCTGCACATTATGTCATTTTGTGCTTCTGCGCATGCATGAGCAGCGAAACCCGAAAGTAACCCTTTCCGGTACTTCCGGGTCGCCGTGGGACATAACCTGAAAGAACGTAACATGAAGCAGACATAACATGAGGTATGACAGTAATGAAATACATTTGGGAACTTTCTGCCACCTTTGTTTTATTTATAAGATGACAATGGGCCTGATCCATTTATATTTCAGTGAGATGAACTAAGCATGTGCTTAACTTTCCCATTTAAATCAGTGGAATTTCACAGCCTTTTGACTTTTGATGATGCCCCAAGGAATTACACCTTTTCCTTTCTCTTCATCAAACATCCCGGCAGTTTGTGGAAATGTGAACAGTTATGTGCCAGGCTTGTTGTGTGACATTGAATTATTTGCAACCGTAACCTTATTCTACTATAGGATTCTGCCTCCCACTTCACCTATTACTCATTTTCTTAGCCACCAACAGCTTCCTGAATTGTGCAAGGCTCGCACACATACATCATAAGAACATAATAACAGAAGAAGAGACTGCTAGATGAGGCCAATGGATGAGGCCATCCTCTTCTCACAGTGACCAAACAGAATACTCTAAGTAACCTGCAAGCAGTGATGTTTTTGAATACCATTTTCTGGAAACTGCGCGAAGGGACAGTACTCTGGGGCATTTGTCCTGCTTGCAGAGGACAGCCATAATGGTTAGTAGCCACTGGTAGTCCATGAGATAAAACATGCATACTATCTATTTGCAATCGGTTGCACTAAGCAATCATAGGCTATCCATTAGTTCAGCAGTGAGGAACCTGTGGAATTTTAAATGCAGCTCTCATTATAATCCACTGGGGAGTATTCCAGACATCCATTTTTATCTTACTTCTTCCTTGCCTAAAAGCTTAGATGTGGTGTCATTGGGGGACTTCCAGTGCAAATAGCAGCTTCAGAACAGGGCTTTCCCTCTGGACAGCATCAGGGGAGAGGAGAGTGAAATTCTCCTTCCCTGCTTGCTACAATAACGATTATTATCAGCCATGCCAGCCAATGTTTTCTGCATTTTTAAAAACTGCATGTTAAATGCAATGACACATTTAAATACATTTAAACGTGTAGTACAGCCCTTAATTTTGGCACCGGGCATAGGAAAAGATTGCCGAGGGCTGTAATATCTTTCTTTGACCTTCTAGCAATAATGATAATTATGATAAATAATTAGGGCACCTAAAAGCATCTTCAACTTGAGATCTTTTAGCAGGTGTGCATCTTGGCACAGAGAGTTATGATTGGTACTGTTACTTCTTGTCAAATGCCTGTTTCCCCTCAAACATTTAATATTTAAAGTTAGTATTTTGCTAATATTCAACTACCAAAAAACAGAGAAAAAATGTTGAAAGCTCTGGAGTCTGAACTGATACCTTCTTAATTTTCCCTGTCCCACTTATAAGTGGCCTGGAAGGTCATATTGGCATTCTGATTTTTCCACTATAGCTCTTTTTAACATATGGAAACGTAGGTAAACCACTCAAATATCTCCAGAAATTCAAGTAAAATGGTTTTTAAAATGCATAACAGATGTAATAGTACTCTTCAGGATGAATACAACTGCAGACTCAAGACTGTCAGCATATCATTCACAGTCACATTTTTTCACCTGTGCATGTGGTTTAAACCTGTATAATCCAGAAAACCTATTTGCCTTGTGCTTAGAATCAAAGTTTACACAAAGGAAGAGGTTCAGAAACCTAATGATTTGGGAAGGGGGTAACATTGGGCCTGGTTTAATGTCTGCTTAACCTATTCCTGTGGTAGTGGGAGCTAGTTGGTCAACAGGCTTTGCAACAGGAGGAGAAACTGGGAACTGGCCAATACAAGGGTGCAGCAGCTTCACTCTGTTGCACCAGAGAAGGGCAATAGTTCCTTCATGATACAGGAGAATGAACCAAGAAGCATTTTTCTAAGTGGGAAGGGATTGCCAGGCTGTGTGTCTTGGTAGTGGCTCCAAGTATCTAGTCCCAATATCCTGGTGTGCCATCAAAGATGTGGACCATGGGAAGGAGTTCTGAGAGGCAAGTGAGACAGAATAAACAGAGCGGTTTTAATTGGCTATACACAAAAGGGAATGTGGTTAGGGGCAGGGTAATAGCAGGTCCCATAAAATTTAAAATTATTGTGGTGGGTTTTTTTTAATGCTCATTTATATTAGACCCATTACTACCTCAAACACAAATCCATAAATTTCACTTCACTTTCTAATTCTGGGTTCAAAAGTACCTGAGTCTGAATGGCAAAACACATCTGCAGTCTCAGTTGTGAATGGCAAAGGGACTTTTTTCTTTTCTTTGATGAACAGGTTTCACCCCAATTAACACAGAAGCTGAGGTGGAAAATTGGGATTGAGGGTCCCTCACTTGTATGTTTATTGCAAGGCGTTGCATAATGAAAGAGAACGGAGAATTGTTTTTGGCATCATTTTCCGTCCTAAAGCACCTTCCATTCATAGAATTCATAGAGGCACATTCTTCAGTTCATAGAACTGGAAGTGACCACAAGGGTCATCTAGTCCAACTCCCTGCAATGCAGGAATCTTTTGGCCAATGTGGGGCTTGAATCCACAACCCTGAGATTAAGAGCATCATACTCTGCTGACTGAGCTACTGGACTAACGGTCCTGCTTCACTTAGAATCATAGAATCATAGAGTTGGAAGAGACCACAAAGGCCATCGAGTCCAACCCCCTGCCAAGCAGGAAACTTGAAGGACATAAGACAAGTTCTGCTGGATCAGTGCAAGACTCCTTAATCCAACATCCTGGTTCCATTGGTCTCCTTGAAGATGCTTCAGGGAAGTTTATAAGCAGGTTGTGGGGTCAATAGCTCTCTTGCCTTGAAAGTCAGCAACATCTGGTATGGCGTTCTTGCTTCATGGTAAAGTCAGCTGTGCCGGTTAATGAAAACAACTGCAGCATACGTGAACATATAACATTAAAACATAATTTGCTTATGCATGCACTTCCGGTTTCTTTTGAAATATCTGTGGTCCAAATGCATCTCCCCCTGGCAAGAGCGTTTATTTTAGTATTGCTCAGTTGAAGCTGACGGTAAGCTATGGAATGCATTCCTCAGGAACACAAGCCATGGCGTAGGTTCTATTTAGATGCCAAAACGAATTATGATATTAATTAAAGATTTATTATCTGTGGCAAATTGGTAGAAAAGGAGAAGTCTTACACAGCTTTCATAAATGGCCAGGAAATTCATAGCCACTGAAAGAGAACCTAGCTTATGCTTGTGTATGATGAACGATGTCTTCCAACTGATAGGGAGAATGAATCACAGGTTTGGCAGGGAGCAGTAGGAAGATAACAACACTGTGAGATAATCAAGCAGCAGAACTTCAAAGGGATATTTTGAGAAAATATATTGTTTCCTTTTTATTAATATGATTAAAGTAAGAACAAGACAGTTTTAACCTTGTGCTGTCAGTGTCAATTTGGTTTTAAAGTGGGGCATAAAAGAAAGGCTATTCCAAGGAATACCTGCTTAAATACAGAAACCAAATGCTCATACAATAATTCTTTATTGTAAAGGTCATACATTATTTTATTTTATTATTACTTATCTTGGGTCCTGCTTGCAGGTTTTCCACAGGCATCTGACTGGCCACAGTGAGAACAGGATGTTGGAATAGATGGGCTCTGGCCTGAACTAGCAGATTCTTCTTATTTTCTTACGTTCTTATTCAAGACATTTATCCATATACTGCTTAATCATTACCATTGGCGAAACCCTAGTCCATATTAGGAGAGCCTTCAGCAAAGGTTGTGTTCCGATTCTCCAATCTGGTAGAATGGGAGAAATTGCACAACCCTAAAATTTGACACAATATATTAACCAAAAATGGGAGTGGGGGGGGAATGCGGGAAAGATGGACATGATGGTAGTTAGGGGGAGAATACACATGTGGTGAAATTGTATAAGCTTGGTTTAGCCAAGACTTCATGGAAAGGGGTTGTACGTGGAGATTTGAAGAGGGAGGCAGCATAAAGAATGTGGTCAGTCTGAATGTTATACAAAAGAGAACTGTAGAGGCAAACATTTCAAGCAAACTCCTTTCATGCCAGTGTGGCAAAGTGGTTGAAGTATTCAACTAGGACCAGGGAGATCGGAGTTCAAATCCCCACTCAGCCATAAAGCTCGCTGATAGCAGGCAGCAGCAAGAAGAACAAGAAGATATGAATACATGAGAAAACTGTAGTTACACAAATCAAGCTTTGTTTATTAGGGAAGAGGAGAAATTCATTTCGGCTGTGAACCTATCTAATTCACATTTCCTGAAACAGTATGCAGTAATCCTTCAAATAGAGCAAACCAAAATACAGCGATTGTTCAAAATTCTTATTTTCCAGATTTTGCAACACTATTATCTAAGCAAATAAATGTGCACAGAATGCAAATGTGTGGACAAAGTCTAGATAAAACGCATACATTAATGAAAACAACATATCAAATGAATGTTCCACTGCATCTTAGCCTTTTCTGGGGCAGCTTGGTAAGTCCAGTTTTTGGACTGTTCATTCGTGGAAGTCCACATGTTTGCATGCATTTATAATTAAACATATATTCTCCCTACATGCACATGTGAGCCTGGTGATGGGGCGGGGAGGAAAAGAGTCTACACTCTTTTTCCCCACAACTATCATAGACTAGAGTGCGTAATATTGTAAACCTATCCCAGGAGCTGTTTACCAAAAACTCTAGACTGTCTTTCTATGGCAAGAGATGGTCTCTTATGAGTCTGACTTGTTTTTTCCCTATGACTGTTATTATGTAAGAGTGCTCGGGTTTGCGTTCTAGGTTAGGAATTTTCCACTGGTAAAATGCTCTGAAACTTTCATCCATTCACTAACATATTCATTAGTACACCCCGAAGAATTTCCCTAATCTTTTGCTTCTCTTTGATTACAATATGGAAACTTGTGCTTGATTAATAATATCTCTATAAGGTTAGTTTGGGGCATCACCATAACTCTGTCAGAGATGTGCCTCTGGGGTATTTGCAAGTTAGAAGCATTTGGCTTAGTTTCTTGTTTCTGATGTCCAGACACTCACAAAGTCACCCTTGGGTGAGAGTTATGAGACCCATCTGTACATTTGTCTTACTTCAGAGAGGTGGAAAGAAAAGAGCAGGAAAGAAAGGAGGAGTTAGCGAAAGGAACTTGAGGGTCACTGAGAGGCAGAATGAAGATATTAGATAAAATAAAACATTTAAGTGAGTTAGATTCCACCCCTGTAAATGCAAAACTCCTGTTTTTTATGGTAATGTTTGCAGCATGTTTAGACATCTATGGGCTGCTGGATGAAGGAGCTACAATTCCCAGCACCTTAACAAACTACAGCTTTCAGGATTCTTTGGGGGAATCCATATGGTTCAAATGTATGGTTAGGATGTGTTTTAGTTATGAGGGAGAAGGCTTCTTAGAATCATAGAATCATAGAATCATAGAGTTGGAAGAGACCACAAGGGCCATCGAGTCCAACCCCCTGCCAAGCAGGAAACACCATCAGAGCACTCCTGACATATGGTTGTCAAGCCTCTGCTTAAAGACCTCCAAAGTAGGAGACTCCACCACACTCCTTGGCAGCAAATTCCACTGTCGAACAGCTTTTACTGTCAGGAAGTTCTTCCTAATGTTTAGGTGGAATCTTCTTTCTTGTAGTTTGGATCCATTGCTCCGTGTCCGCTTCTCTGGAGCAGCAGAAAACAACCTTTCTCCCTCCTCTATGTGACATTTGAACATGGCTATCATATCACCCCTTAACCTCCTCTTCTCCAGGCTAAACATGCCCAGCTCCCTTAGCCGTTCCTCATAAGGCATCGTTTCCAGGCCTTTGACCATTTTGGTTGCCCTCCTCTGGACACGTTCTAGTTTGTCAGTGTCCTTCTTGAATTGTGGTGCCCAGAACTGGACACTGTACTCCAGGTGTGGTCTGACCAGAGCAGAATACAGTGGCACTATTACTTCCCTTGATCTAGATGCTATACTCCTATTGATGCAGCCCAGAATTGCATTGGCTTTTTTAGCTGCCACGTCACACTGTTGGCTCATGTCAAGTTTGTGGTCAACCAAGACTCCTAGATCCTTTTCACATGTACTGCTCTCAAGCCAGGTGTCACCCATCTTGTATTTGTGCCTCTCATTTTTTTTGCCCAAGTGCAATACTTTACATTTCTCCCTGTTAAAATTCATCTTGTTTGTTTTGGCCCAGTTCTCTAATCTGTCAAGGTCGTTTTGAAGTGTGATCCTGTCCTCTGGGGTGTTAGCCACCCCTCCCAGTTTGGTGTTATGATGGGATGATTAGCTGCTTGTGCGTAAAATCGTGCTCCCTCAGAGTTTGTGCGGCTCCACAAACCTCTGTGTGTGACAGAACTCCTCAAACATGTCTGCTCTAGTCACTCGTAGAGTCTGACAGTGGCTGTCTGCGGAAGCGCTTCCAGCAAAGAAGCTCCTTAACGGAAACGCGTCTCCTGGACTCACGACGTGGCAGCTTCCGACGAAGCATGGGTCTCCCTATGGTAGCTTCTGACACCTCCCCGCTGTTCTCGCTGGACGTGTCTCTCACCCCTCCCTTTTCCCTGCTAGTTCCTGCCTTGGCTGCTGCGTCTCTCTCAGCATTCCTGAGATCCTCCTCCCGAGTACACTCTCTCCCCCTGCTGGTCCCAGCTTTAGCTGCTGACTCCCTCCCAGCCTCTGGGAGCCCTTCCACCTCCCTTTCCTCTGATGTCAGTTCCCTGACATCCACCTCCCCTCCAGGGCCCCCTTCCCCCCCGCCCATACTCTCTCCTCTGGGCGGTGAGGAGATAAAACCCCGAAAGGAATCCTCTTCATCTTCAGACGTCTCGAACATTTCCCTCCATCGGTCTTCGTTCCGGCTCGCTGAATCCTCCTCCTCCTCGGAATCAGAGAACCCCTCCCACTCTTCTTCTTCGTCGGTGGTGGCTAAGTATTCCCTCCGGAACCTCGCCACTGGCTGAGGTTTACGAGGGAATCTCTGATGAAAAGTTTCTATTAAAACCTCGCCATCTACATCCTCTGCCATGACCCAGGTGTTTTCCGACTCCGGCTCCCCTTCCCACATTACCAAATACTCTACTTGATCTCCCTTCCACCTGGAATCGAGAATCTCCGCTACATGGTAGCTGTGTTCCTTTTCCTCCATTGCTGGTCCCCTATTGACCCTCCCTTCTCTGTCCCCTTTATACGGTGACAGCAACGACCTGTGGAAAACCGGGTGCAGCTTCATGTGGTTCGGTAACCGGAGTCTGAAAGCCACTGGGTTGACCTGCTGCGTGACTTCAAATGGGCCCAGCCTTTTGGGTCTTAACTTCTTACAACCCCCTTTGAATGGTAACCCTTGGGTAGACAGCCACACCTGGTCCCCCACCCTAATGCTTTCACCTTCCCTTCTGTTTTTGTCTGCCTGCCTCTTATATTCCTCCTTCGCCCTGTTTAAGTTAAGTTGGAGCTGGCGATGGATCGCTTCCATTTCTTCAACGAACTGTTCTGCAGCTGGAACGCTCCAGTTCTGCCCTCCCCCCCCCCGGGAAGGCTCGGGGATGGCACCCGTGATTAGCCAAAAAGGGGCTCATCCCCGTGGACACGTTCTCTGCATTGTTGTAGGCAAATTCTGCCAACGCCAGCTTCTCCACCCAATCATTCTCTTTGTCATTCACATAACACCTCAAATATTGCTGGAGGACACCATTAGCTCTTTCCGCCTGCCCGTTGGTTTCTGGATGACGGGCAGTTGAGAAATTAACCTCTACATGCAGTAAGCTCATGAGCTTCCTCCAGAACCTGGAAGTAAATTGTTTCCCTCGGTCTGAAACCACCCTCAAGGGGGCGCCATGCAACCTAAACACATTTTCTACAAACAATTTAGCGGTTTCTTCTGCTGTGACCGCATGTGAGCAGGCTATAAAGTGGGCCATCTTGGTTAACAGGTCTACCACAACCATGATGGCTGTTTTCCCTCTAGACCTTGGCAGATCAGTCATGAAATCTATTGCCACTGTTTCCCATGGTCTTTCAGGTGTGGGTAGTGGTTCTAATAAACCTGCCGGTGCCCGCCTCTCCCCCTTGGCTCGTTGGCATTGGTCACACCCTCTCACATACTCCCGCACATCTTCCCTGACCTTGGGCCACCAGAATTCCCTGGTAACCAGCCACATGGTTTTGTGTTGCCCAAAATGCCCTGCTGTGGGGCTATCGTGCAGTTGCTTGAGTACCTTTTCCCTCAACTCCCCTTCAGGTATATATAACGCTCCCTTGTAGTACAACGCCCCGTTTCTCTCCTCAAAACCCCCGGGTTTGTCTCCCTCCCTCCTGAGACCCCTGAGTTTGTCCTGGGCGTATTCATCATGCACCGTTCCCTCTACCAGTTCCCTTTGCCCCACCAATGCCGCCCCACACACCCAGCGGTCCTCTGGAATGACATGGGTCTCTTCGGGTGCTCCCTCCCCCTCCAAATATTCAGGTTTGCGTGAGAGAGCGTCCGCCCTAACGTTCTCTGGGCCTGGCATGTAACAGATCTCAAAGTTAAATTTGGAGAACTCCTGGGCCCATCTCAACTGCCGTTGGTTGAGCACTCGCGCAGTTCTCCAATACTCTAGATTCTTATGGTCCGTGCACACTTGCACCTTATGTTGTGCACCAATTAGCAGGTGCCTCCATCTCCGGAAAGCCTCATGAATAGCAAGAAGTCCCCGGTCGTACACCGTGTAGTTCCTCTCGGATTTGTTCAGCTTTCGCGAAAAGAAGGCACACGGTCGCCACTCTCACTCCTCCTTCCCCGGCTGCAGAAGAAGAAGTACCGCCCCTATGGCTCTGTCAGATGCGTCTGTTTCGACCCTCAGCTTTTTTTGTAAATCCACATGCAGAAGTTGTCCTTCAGAGGCGAAGGCCCTTTTCAGTTCCTCAAACGCTCGCTCCGCCTCCGCCGTCCAAACAAACTTCTTTTTACTGCTGAGACAGTCCGTAATGGGCGCCGTCAGGTGGGCGAAGTTTCGGATGAACTTACGATAAAAGTTTCCAAACCCTAGGAACCTCTGCACATCCTTCTTGGTTTTGGGTGTTTTCCATTCCAGCACTGCTTGAACCTTGCCGGGATCCATGGCCAATCCCTTGTCTGACAGGCGGTACCCCAGGAATTCCACCTCCTTGGTATGAAACTGACACTTCTCCAGTTTCACCCACAGCCTGTTGGCTTGCAGCCTGCTCAACACTTCTCTGACGTCTCTCACATGTTGCTCCTCATTCTCCGAATACACCAGCACATCATCTAGGAAGGCCACGCAATTCTTGTAGAGCAAAGGCCCCAGTACGTGGTTCATAAAAGATTGAAAGCACGCGGAGCCCGCTTGTAATCCAAAAGGCATCACGAGATATTCAAATGCCCCCAAAGGGGTGAACATGGTGGTTTTCCATTCATCCCCTTTCCTTATACGTATCAGGTTGTACGCCCCCCTTAGGTCCAGCTTTGTAAAAATCTTTCCCTTCCGCACCCTGGTCAAAATATCATCAATCCTGGGCATAGGGAAAGCCACTGGTTCTGTCACTGCATTTAACCGCCTGAAATCACATACAAGTCTCGGCTTGTCCGTGTGCTTTTTATCCACAAAAAACACTGGGCTACCCCCCGCTGCTTTGGACTCTCTGATGAAGCCTCTCTTCAGGTTCTTGTCAATGAACTCTCGCAACTCCTGCATTTCTCTGTCTGACATGGCATACAACTTGCCTACAGGAAGCTGTGCTCCAGGGAGTAAATTGATCTGGCAATCAAAGGGCCTATGCGGGGGTAGTTGGTCAGCTTCCTTCTCGCTGAACACGTCGCTGAGATCTGCATACTGTGGTGGTACCTTCACCTTCTCCATTACTTCAGTCCCTGCTAGGGTGGCTTGGGCCCCTGCTGAACCCTTTTCCCCCTTGCAGTGTTCTAAGCAATGTGCTGAACCAAAGGAAACCACTCTTTGATGCCAGCCCACCAGCGGATCATGTAGCGCTAGCCAGCTCATTCCCAAAATAATGGGAGCGCCTCCCAAGGTGGCCACATTAAACGCTATCAGTTCTGTGTGCCTTGCCACCCTCATTATCATTGGGACGGTCTGCAAGCTGACTCCTCCTCCCAACAGCTCCCTGCCATCGATCGTGGTCACCTGCAGGGGGTTGCTTAAAGGGATCGTCTGTATCTGGTGTTCAGCAGCAAACTCCTTGCTCATAAAATTGCAGGAGCTGCCTGAGTCCAACAGCGCCTTTATTTTTAGGGGGTGTCCATTTTGCAGCTCTAGCGACACTTCAATCACTAGGGCAGGTTGAGGAGCTTCTGGCACGGGCACTTTCACTGCTCTTTGGCCTGGCTGCAGTGCCCCGACTGTGGCAACCAGGCGTTGGCTTTTACCTGCTCCGTTTCTCCCTGCTCTCCTCCCTCAACAGCTCCCACCATCCCTTGCCATTCCTTCCTCTGGGGGCAGACTCTGGCAAAGTGGCCTGGCTGTTGGCAGAGATAGCATTTCCGGGCGCCCTTTCCCTCCTTCTTAGCCCCCTCACTGGGCTTTGAAACTGCGCGCGCGCGCGCTGTTCCGATTTCCATCGGCTCTGCCGGCGGGAAAGCTGGCTCAGGAATGTCTGGAATGCGGAACTCCTTCCAACGTTCCCCTCTCCCTTCCCGCCTCTCCAAGGCTCTTGCCTCCTGGCGCGCTCCTATGGTCAGCGCAGATTTGGTCAGCTGATCCATAGACACCGCCCTGGGGCTCCGGGACAGTTCGTCTTTCACAGCCGAAGAAAGACCTTCTTCAAATAGCATCTGAATGGGTGCCGCCGATAAATCCCACCCCAATCGGTGAACCAGCATGGTAAATTCAGTCCAGTACTCACGGACAGATCGGCTTCCCTGCTTGCAAGCCATTAGCTGTCTGCGCACCACCCCTTCCTCAATATCGCTGGAAAACATGATATCCATTGCACGAAAGAACTTCATAGTGTCCTTTAGGATGTCATTGTGCGTTGCCATCAGGGGTCGAACCCAGTCCCGCGCCCCCTTCTCAAGATGCCCAATTACGAAAGCAACTCGCGATTCCTCATCAGGGAACTCATCAAACTGCACATTAAGGGCATATTGCATCTCTGTCCTAAAGGCATGGTAATCCTTGGGGTCCCCCCCAAACTTCTGCACCAATCCTGGTACCTTTCTGGTGAACTGGGTGCCTCTCCCCTTCTTGTCTGCATCCTGAGCCCTTCTCTCCTCAAGCCTCGCCGTCTGCAGCGCAAGTTGGACTTCCAACGCTCGGTACCTTTCTTCCAAGCTTGGACCAGCTCCAACCCCTGCTCCTCCGGTTCCGGCTGGGTCGCTCATGATGCTTTCTCCTGCACAGGCAGCGTACAGAGACTGTCAGACCGCTATGATGGGATGATTAGCTGCTTGTGCGTAAAATCGTGCTCCCTCAGAGTTTGTGCGGCTCCACAAACCTCTGTGTGTGACAGAACTCCTCAAACATGTCTGCTCTAGTCACTCGTAGAGTCTGACAGTGGCTGTCTGCGGAAGCGCTTCCAGCAAAGAAGCTCCTTAACGGAAACGCGTCTCCTGGACTCACGACGTGGCAGCTTCCGACGAAGCATGGGTCTCCCTATGGTAGCTTCTGACACCTCCCCGCTGTTCTCGCTGGACGTGTCTCTCACCCCTCCCTTTTCCCTGCTAGTTCCTGCCTTGGCTGCTGCGTCTCTCTCAGCATTCCTGAGATCCTCCTCCCGAGTACACTCTCTCCCCCTGCTGGTCCCAGCTTTAGCTGCTGACTCCCTCCCAGCCTCTGGGAGCCCTTCCACCTCCCTTTCCTCTGATGTCAGTTCCCTGACAGGTGTCATCTGCAAATTTGATCAGGATGCCCTTGAGTCCATCATCCAAGTCGTTGATAAAGATGTTGAATAAGACCGGGCCCAAGACAGAACCCTGTGGCACCCCACTAGTCACTCTTCTCCAGGATGAAGAGGAACCATTGATGAGCACCCTTTGGGTTCGGTCAGTCAGCCAGTTACAAATCCACTGAGTGGTAGCATAGTCAAGACCGCATTTTACCAGCTTCTTTACAAGAATATCATGGGGCACCTTGTCAAATGCCTTGCTGAAATCAAGGTAGGCTACATCCACTGCGTTCCCTTCATCTACCAGGCTTGTAATTCTGTCAAAAAACGAGATCAGGTTAGTCTGACATGACTTATTTTTCAGAAATCCATGCTGACTATTGGTGATCACAGCATTCCTTTCTAGGTGCTCACAGACTGTTTGCTTAATGATCTGCTCCAGAATCTTCCCTGCTATTGATGTCAGACTGACTGGGCGGTAATTATTTGGGTCCTCTCTTTTCCCCTTTTTGAAAATAGGGACAACATTTGCCCTCCTCCAGTCTGCCGGGACTTCGCCTGTTCTCCAGGAATTCTCAAAAATGACTGCCAGTGGTTCTGAGATCACATCTGCCAGTTCTTTTAATACTCTTGGATGCAGTTCATCTGGCCCTGGAGACTTGAATACATCTAAACTAGCCAAATATTCTTGTACTGTCTCCTTAGTTATTCTGGGCTGTGTTTCCTTTGCTGAATCATTTGCTCCAAATTCTTTAGGTCGGGCATTGTTTTCTTTATCGGAGAAGACTGAGGCAAAGAAGGAATTGAGGAGTTCAGCCCTTTCTGTGTCCCCTGTTTGCATTTCACCATCTTCTCCTCTGAGTGACCCAACTGTTTCTTTGTTCTTCCTTTTGCTACGAACATACCCATAAAAGCCTTTTTTGTTGCTTTTAACCTCTCTAGCAAGCCTGAGTTCATTCTGTGCTTTAGCTTTTCTGACTTTGTGTCTACACGTGCTGGCTATTTGTTTGAATTCCTCTTTGGTGGTTTCCCCCCTTTTCCATTTTTTGTACACATCCTTTTTAAATCTTAATTCAGTTAAAAGTTCTTTAGATAGCCACCCTGGCTTCTTTAGGCACCTTCCATGTTTCCGTCTCATTGGTATTGCCTGACGTTGTGCTTTTACTATCTCCCTCTTAACAAACTCAGAGCCATCATGAACTCCCTTTCCTTTTAGTATTGCTGTCCATGGGATCTCACCCAGCACTTCCCTAAGTTTTATGAAGTCGGCTTTCTTAAAGTCAAGAAATTGAGTCCTAGTATGCTTGGCTGCTCCTTTCCGCTGTATAGTAAACTTCAGAAGAGCATGATCACTCGCACCTAATGATCCTTCCACATCTACCCCACTAACCAGGTCATCAACATTGGTTAGGACCAGATCTAAAATGGCTGTTCCTCTTGTTGCTTCTCCCACTTTTTGGACAATAAAGTTGTCTGCAAGGCCAGTGAGGAATCTGTTTGACCTTATGCTCTTGGCTGAGTTTGACGTCCAACAAATATCCGGGTAATTGAAGTCCCCCATTACTACTATCTCCCTTCCTTTTGCATGCTTGGCCATCTGTTCCAGGAAGGCATCATCTATGTCCTCCGTTTGGCTTGGGGATCTATAGTAAACTCCCACAATGAGGTCTCTGTTATTCTTCTCTCCCTTAATTTTGACCCAAATGCTCTCACTTTGGCTTTGAGGTTCTAAATCTTGGATCTTTTCACAGGTATACACATCCCTGACATATAACGCCACTCCTCCTCCTTTCTTGTCTGGTCTGTTTCTCTGAAATAGATTGTATCCCCCCATTATTACATTCCAATCGTGGGACTTATCCCACCAGGTTTCAGTGATGCCTATTATGTCATATTTAGTTTGCTGTACCAAGAGCTCAAGCTCATCTTGTTTATTTCCCATGCTTTGCGCATTAGTGTGCAGACATTGAAGTCCATTAATCATTCCCCCATTAATCATTCTTATCTAGTCTCTCCCTGACATCTGTTTTTTTTTATGTGTAGGGATTTTCTTGTTATGGAGGTACATTCAATCATGTTAGCCTACACTCGAGAAACAAATTTACCCTTGATTTGCTCTTTATAAGAACTAGGCCTCAAAGGAATAAAGAAATAACAACTCAATAGCTGCCTCTTGAAACATATTCCCATTAAAGATAAGTGGCCCAATATATTAGCCTGCGTTTCTCTGAAGTGCTGCTATTTCATGCTCTGAATCTCTGCATCACAAAGTCCTTTAAGCACCCAGAGAACTATTACTAGAACTCGGTTTACAGAGTGGGGCTTTCCTGGCTTCTCCAACCCACTGCATCCCTCATCCCTCAAGAATGGTGGGATCCCATCTGGAATGGGATGGGATGGGAGCTCAGGTGGCTGAATGAGTTAGAGAAACTGAAATAATTAAGGGGGGTGCCTTTGCACAAATGGAAGGAACCTTCCACTAGCAGAAAACACTCTTGGACCTAAGTAGAAAGTGACAGCACCAGAGGAAGTTTGGATGAGCCCTGAGATTCTCAGTATGTGCAATTCAGTACCAGGCATCAGATTCCCCCTCTTTGGGAACATTGTGTGTTTGCAGATTATACAAATGAATACAGATGGCTGAAGGCTACATTTTGTTTTGTTGGGAACACAGACCCTCCAAGTGTCCCTAGTTTCCAGGGGCATCCCTGATTTAGAGAAGCCATCCTGGTTTCTGATTTGATCCTGGAATGTCCTGCTTTTCCTTAGGATGCCCCTGTTTTCATTGGAGAAATGTTGGAGGATATGGAGTTATCCTACCCCCAAGTCATCTGAAGGCAATCCTGTATAGGGAATGAGGTTTTTTTTTAATGTTTAATGATGTTTTTATATATGTTGGAAGCTGCCCAGAGTAGCTGGGGCAACCCAGTCAGATGTGTGGGGTATAAATAGTAAAATTATCATTATGGAATGGGGTGTCTCTATTTTCATCAGAGAAATGTTGGAGGGTAGGTGAACACACATTGCTTCTGCTGTGGAAGCATGCCTGGCACATGAAAGCACATAAACGAGTACAGGGTTTAGCTCGAAAACGGCTTGCGATAACTCAAAATCCCTATTTTTATTAACTAATTGTAGGCATCTATGTTAAGCCTTGAAACACATTTCTGGTCCCCTTGTGCCTTGTTTCCCAGATAGTAGCACCTGGAAAAACATACAGCAAGATTTTTGTAACAGATATGAGTTCAGACAGTAAGGAAAGGACTGTATTATATTACCTCCTTTTAAACTTCTGGCAATGGAAATGGAATCCAGTGGTTGGTTCTCAGGCAAAGGAATAAAAATGCCACAGTCTTAATTCAGAAGAATAAACTTCACGATAGGTACCTGTTTCCCATGATAACAAACTGGTAACCATCTGCTGAGAAACTGTAGACCATGACTATTCTCTGACCTTAAGTCTCACATTCTTCAATTTGGTTTTTCAAATCACACACACAACCACCAGTCAGCATTCTGTGGCCAATGGGCATTCTAAGGCTCATCAGGCTTAGTTTTTTTCCAGGGCTGGGCAGGAATAATGGTGGTGTCCCTCTCCTTTTTGTTGTCTAAAGGTTTTTAGTACTTCTGCAAACCTTGGGGTTCCTTCCCCAAACCTGCTGATATCTTCCTCTTGCATGTGTTGTCATTCAGCTGGACCTCAGAAAGAGAGGGGAGAAATGTTAAGGCCACATCCACACACCATCCATTTAAAGCACTTTAATGGTAATCACTTCCACCAAAGCATTATGGGAAATGTAGTTAAGAGTGCTGGCCTTGCAGAGCTACAGTTCTCAGGATGCTTTGGGGGAAGCCATGACTGTAAAAGCACTATAATAGTAGCAGTAAATCTTATCCCCCCCCATGGGTTTTGCTTTCATCTGTAGTTTATTAAATGGTGTATATTCTTATTGATACACTTTCAGGATTGTGAGGATGGGGGGAACAATTTTTGGTTAAACAATAAAATGTTGATTTGATTCATTTTGGACTGATTGCTATAGTACTGTATGAATGATAGCCACCACCCATGAACCTGTTGAAGATTCATTCCCCGCGATTGCAGTCATGGAATTGTTGTCTATCACATGACGATGTATGTTTTGACTCCACGGAGTGGGAAGTGACGGAGATAGGATGTTTGTGTTATTGTGTTCCATGAAGTGGGACTATTGTTGTTTGTTCTCTCTCTTTGCTGTCTGATGCTAGAGAGAGAGAGAGGGAGCCATGTTGCAGTGCTCCATGTGTGTAAATAAAATAGATTAACCAAAATGCTGACTTGCTGAGTTCTGTCACATGAACTGCGAAGACTCTGCGGATCTCTGAGTGTGCCGATGTCTGTTGGCATCAGTCGCTGTGATGTTCAGGCTGAAGAAAGCTTTTGAAGCTCCCAAACGAATGACCAGCAGGCAAAGAACATGCCAGTCAGGCATGTGTCTCTACCAGGGTCCTAGTCGAGTGAAGGAGGCGCTCCTGACAGAACCTGGTCTTTCGCCTTGTTCTAGGTTTACAACAAAACACTGAAAATGTGAAACACAAGAAGTTAATTCTTAAATCGTTTAATGCTGGAAAAGTTTTCTCAGATTTGACTTCCCCACAGGAACCTGGATATGTTTATTTAAGAAAGAAATGCTCAGCCAAGGTAGTTTGAAATTTTCAGGGAAATATTCTCCATATGCTCTATAATTAGCTGTTTTATGAAACTGCTCCATGTCTGCATATTGGCATAAATAGCTAAAGTGGGGAAGAGACCCCCCCCCCGATTCATTTATTCTTAAAGCTGTGCAACATTATTTTATTTTTTTAATGTGTAAAAACCTCAGAATGACATACAGAAAAACCACAAATAAATATGATACCAAATATAACACCGAAAATGATACAGTTGAAACAACAGAATGAGGGCAACAGATGATCAGGGGACAATACAAATTTCATTCAGAAAAGGCTTGGGTAACTAAACATGTCTGAAGCATGCACCTGAGAGAATAGATGTATGGAGCATGCTGTATCTAAGTGTTATGAACGGGCCATAGCACTGAAAGTCCTGTGACTGGTGGGCACAATGTGAATATTAGGAGTTCTTGTTTTTATATGTGCTGAAATCCAGCCAGATGGGCAGGGTATAAATAATAAAATTATTATTATTAGTAGTAGTAGCAGTAGTGGTGGTGGTGGTGGTGGTTTGTTCCACTACTATGGAACAAAATGGCAGGACTGTAAGGAGAGAGGCAGTCTCTCATGGGTCCCGAGTTGTTTAAGGCAGGCTTCCTCAACCTCGGCCCTCCAGATGATTTGAGACTACAATTCCCATCCTCCCTGACCACTGGTCTTGCTAGCTAGGGATCATGGGAGTTGTAGGCCAAAAAACATCTGGAGGGCTGAGGTTGAGGAAGCCTGGTTTAAGGCTTTGTAAACAGGTAACAATAACTTGAACCTGGCCCAGTAGCATAGAAGCAGTCAGTGCAGCTGCAAAACTGTGACATGTTGATGGTGGTTAGCTCCAAACAGCAACCTCGCAGCAGCCTTTTTGCCCTAACGGCAGCTTCTCGACCAGCCTCAAGGGCAGCCCCACAGGAAATGCATTGGCATAATCAACTTGCCAAGTTACAAACTGGAGGGAATGAGTGCCAATTCTCAATGGAACACTGTGGATGTGCCTTCTTATCACAAAAGATGTGCAGTGGGCTGCATGCCCCTGATTTCCCAAAGGACCACAAGGAGACCACCATTTAGATAACCACTTTCTAGTGCAGAACCACCTGGAACAATGCTACGGAAATGAATTTGCCAACGCCACTCTGCCACCTTACAGAATGCAAAGAAACAACAGAGGTTTCGCCGCCCTGAACAAATGTCTGCTAGGATTGGAGTAGACTCTGCCCCAGCCAGAATTTTTATTATTATTGTAAACCACTATGAGGTAAATGTGGTCATGGGGTGTGTGTGTTGAAAGACTATAAGAAAACAGATGATATTCCTGGGATAATTAGCCACTTGATGGACAACTTTTAACAATAAACATGGGGTTGCCATCAGAAACAGCAGCCCTGTGTAAATGTCTTCCCTGCCTACTTTATAACGTGCAGAAAAGGTTACCCATGTCCTAATTTTACAACACTGCATTATTTATCCTGACCCTACTAGCTAGTATCCAAGTTGTGGAGCAGGGCTAGAAAAAGACATATACTGGACCAGGTTATAAGTTTTATAGCATGCTGGAAAGCAGGAAAGGGAGAACTAGGCTGACATGTTTATGTGATGTGTTTATCACAGCATGTAGTTCTGCCCTCAATTAACTATTGCCTATAGTGATAAAGCTGTATCAGCCATCTCTCGGTTCCGTGTCCTCCCTGCCCGTTAATGTTTTTTCATTTATTCAGGTCCTTAATCCTTTGGAATCATTTGACATAACACCCATACCGTTAAAAATATGTGGCTGCATTTCAGCTTATTTAAAATTACAGTGGTACCTCGGGCTACAGACGCTTCAGGTTACAGACTCCGCTAACCCAGAAATAGTACCTCAGGTTAAGAACTTTACTTCAGGATGAGAACAGAAATCATGTGGCGGTGGTGGGAGGCCCCATTAGCTAAAGTGGTACCTCAGGTTAAGAACAGTTTCAGGTTAAGAACGGACCTCCAGAATGAATTAAGTTCTTAACCAGAGATACCACTGTATATCACTTCGTTATCAGCTGACTGAAGCCGAGTACTTCTGTCAGCTTTGTCTATTAATTGTCCCCCCGCCCCCAATACTCCAACTTTAATATTAGAGGTATTTAAGACCTCATTCTTCTCAAGATATGTGTGCTGGGGCCTTCTAATCTCCCTCCTTTTATTGATATATATGAACTTTGGAGGAATTTCTCTCCTAGAGAATTTGTGTTTTTTCCCCTGCAGCTCTCCATACAGCTGAGTTTTGGTGTTGACTAGCCATCCCTAAGCCTGATGCCTTCCAGATGCAGTCCAGATGGGAACTACAACTCCCATCAGACCCAGTATGACCAATGGCCAGGGATGAAGGAAGTCATAGTCCAGCAACATCTCAGGGGCACCTGGTTGGGGAAGGCTGGTCTAGATTAACATGTTAGAGTAAATCACGTGCTGGTTTACTGGGTTTGGGGTGTGTGTGTGTTTTGGTTTTTTTGCTGCCTTTCAGAAATATTTATTTATTTATCAATTTTATTTATTAGTTGCTCACCTCAAAACAGCCTCTAGACGACTTACAAAAAATTAAGGCGCAACACAAAAACGAAAGGAATGCATTGCAGAAAACTGCTTCAAAAGTAGACCCAGCAAAACTCCAGCAGCTGAAAACAGTACTAGGATATTTGGTAAGATAAATAACCTGCCGTGCGACTACCTGGTGAAGTGTGGGGTGTAAATGCCTATAAATGAATACACAACTCTTTTATTTATGATGGATTTCTACTTTTTCATCCAGAGTTGCTTGCCAGCTAGTTTAGTTGACAGGATCTCCTTGTTTGGACTGTGTGGAAACATTTGCAGCCCATTTCTTGCTATCAGTGCTATAATTTCATCTCTCCTTTCTACATATACGTAAGCTTCCTCACCCATTATTATTATTATTATTATTATTATTATTATTATTATTATTATTATTATTATTAATGCATATATTCAGCTTTGTTGAAAATAACATCCAGCACCTTGTTGCTTTTAAACACACATTGACACTTGCTGAGGAGAACTGGTGATTAACCCCTCCTGTCTGTCCACCGATTTTCCGTGGCAAATTCTCACATCACCAAAATATTCTCTGGGTTGCAATGGAGATTTGGCAAGTGGGAAAATGTTCGCATACCCCTTTCTACCCAACAATCTCCCCACCAAATGCACTCAGCGTGCAATTCTATTACAAGAGAAATATCCTCACCCGTTAATACATAGTTCCAATCTTTACTGCCTGGGGTTAACAAAAATCCGATGCTGGAGAATGAGTGCAGGATGTTGGGAAGGAGAGGAAGATATATGAATGATTAAAATATCAAAAATGAAAATCAGTGTTTTCGAAACCTCCAGAGCTGGAAATAATTAGAAACTGGCTGGTAACTGTCAAATATCAATAAATGAAGGATGCAATTTCTAATAACTCAAACATAAAATATGCTGATAAGTTAAGAAGGAGCCATAAGGGGAAAGAAAGAAGAGAACAGGGAACTGAAATCTGTTAGCAATTATTACTAGTGCCAGTGCAGTTCTGAAGGAGTCACGTTTAGTTTCCTCCATCGCTCCACCCATTCTAAGGACTTTGCATCCAGCTAGCTCAAAAGAAGTGGTACCCACCAGTCCTACGGGCAATCAGAGATCCTGGAACATTTTTGAAATATGTATTTATGTTGGACAGGTTGCACAAGCCCAGGTATCACATGAAAAGCCCTTTGCAGCAGCAACTGATCACCCTAGAGACTGTGGGGCAACAGTCAACTTTTCCCCCAAGTAGTGACATTGCATACTACCCTGCAATCATCAGGCGAAGGGCAGTCTAGGAATACAATTAGTAAATAAACCATAGCAGCAACATACCACAACATGCATGGAGATAAAACAGCTGTCTAAACATATGCATAGGATTAAACTACTCTGGGGTGAACTCGCACCAGGATCAATCATTTTATTGCACAGTCTCTGTCACACACCTGCATTTGATGATTGTTGCTGCTGCTGTTGTTGTTGTTTAGTCCTTTAGTTGTGTCCGACTCTTCATGACCCCATGGACCAGAGCATGCCAGGCACTTCTGTCTTCCGCTGCCTCCCACAGTTTAGTCAAACTCATGCTGGTAGCTTCGAGAACACTATCCAACCATCTCGTCGTCCTACTTTAGCATTCCAATCCCCTATTAATAAGATTTAACTTGGCAGGATGGTACAGATGGCCAAGTTACCCTAGAACAGACTTCCTTCAAATGTTGTTTGACTCCCATCAGCTCCAGTCAGCATCACCCACAGCCATGGATGATGGATTGATGTCCTAAACATCTGGAGGGCACCATGTTGGGGAATGCTACTGTAGAGGGAAGGACTGCATGAATACTGTGCATGAACTCTGACTATTTTTTTCTTGGGTGGTTGGATACGCACAAAGGTAACCGACAACTTGGTAAACTGTTGTATATCAATTTCTCTTTTTCTCACTTCCTCTTTTTTTAAGTCTTCAGTCCAGTTCTCCAAATTTCAATATCAGTTTGCAATTTGTTAGAAAAAAAGAAGTCCCTGTGAAAATGCACTGGCATTTTACTCCGAATTTCTCTTGATACCCTGCAATTTTGCCTAATGTGCACGTTTTTGCAAATGTAGTTTCCCTAGTATAATGCATTTTGTATGTAAACTTCATGAATACATGCATCAATAAGCTGTTAGTACACACACACAAAAACTGGAGAACTGCATTGCAAAATTCAGAGAAGTGTGAATTTCAAAGGCTGGCTGTGTTTCGGTTCGTGAATTCACTTGGAAAGTGCAAATTAATCGCCTTGAAATGCACATTGAACCGAAGCTCTCCCCCAACCCTATCTGTAATCACTATAATGAAAAGCAGTTTCAGCCAGCAGAGGCTGGTCCATTAGGGCAAACAGGGCAGCTTCAGTTTACCCTCAGCCAGACCCCATCTGCCTACCTTCTTACTTACACAACCAATCCACTGTCAGCTTCCTCCTCCCTAGTCTCAGTGTTGCCCTTGTGGAGCTCGGTAGGGAGGAGGATGGGCGCAAAACTAGAATTGGTTGGCTCTTCCTCATTGGCTATTGGTCTCCCTGCCTTCTGCCCAATGGGCACCAGCACCACTGCAGCTTGGCTGTGAAGCACATCTCTTTCATGGCAAAAGTCCCAAGTTCAGCCCCCGATATCTTCCACTGAAGAGCTCTCAGGTTGCAGTGCTGAATCCCACCCAAAATCTTGGAGAGCCCCTATTGGCCAGGTTAGACAGCACTGGACTGAATGGACCAGACTGATGGTGTAAAGTGGCTTTGCATTTTTACACACTGGTCACATTCACACCATCCATTTAAATCACTTTGATGCCACTTTGACCGTCACAGTTCCCCCCCCAAAGAATCCTGGGAACTGTAGTTTGTTAAGGGTGCTTAGAGCTGTTAGGAAGCCCCTCACAGAGCTGCAATTCCCAGCACCCAAAACAAAGTACAGTTCCCAGGATTCTTTGGGGAAAGCCATGACTGTTAGAGTGGCATAAGAGTTTTTGATTTTTTTTAAAAAAAATGGATGGTGTGATTGTGATCACCATCATTTCCCTTTTTTATCCATCCCAAACTGGTGGATTTTATAAGTGTGAGGATTTTACTGCATGGAGGCTGCTTCATAATTCTCCATCTTGCCATTTTTACACATGATAAATTCCTTGATATCTGTGACTAGGCGATAATCTACCAGATCATATGATCAATTACATTTATTTTTTTGCCTCCTGACCTCCACTCTCCTACTCTGCCCCAATTCCGTTGGGACCACTTCTAACATTCCAAACTGCTGAGCAGCCTTCAAGCAGCCATCATTTAAAAACAACCGGCCACAAATTGTTTCCTCATTTCCCTGGATGTGTTGAATTTTTTACTTCCATCCTCTTTCCCCCCACCCCCACATAAACTTGCACACTTACACCCACACACAAATCCCTCTCCCCAAATTACACAAACCTGTGATCCAAGAGAAAAATTCTCAGCAGCGACCAAGTGTATACAATTTAGAATTTGGAGGTTTTCACTAAGGTGGCAAGAACCTCCAAGTGCCCAAGGAAGCAAAAGGGCATGCAGTAATCTGCACTAGTCCTGACATGCTGTCATAATGACTCCACAACACCACCACCGTCATGTTACAATCCACACAATAATACCAGAAGACTGCAAATCTTGTAAATCAAAAGGACAGAGCAATCACTGGGGTTATGCTAGACACACAGTTGCTATTAGCAGAGAGTCTGCAGCTCAGCAGTTGAGCACATGATCAACGCGAAATAGTCCCAGGTTTGATCATCTCCTGGGAGGGCTGGAACCTTTGTTGTTGTTGTTGTTGTCTAGTCGTTTAGTCGTGTCTGACTCTTCGTGACCCCATGGACCAGAGCATGCCAGGCACTCCTGTCTTCCACTGCCTCCCGCAGTTTGGTCAAACTCATGCTGGTAGCTTCGAGAACACTGTCCAACCATGTCATCCTCTGTCATCCCCTTCTCTTGTGCCCTCAATCTTTCCCAGCATCAGGGTCTTTCCCAGGGAGTCTTCTCTTCTCATGAGGTGGTCAAAGTATTGGAGCCTCAGCTTCAGGATCTGTCCTTCCAGTGAGCCCTCAGGGCTGATTTCCTTAAGAATAGATAGGTTTGATCTTCTTGCAGTCCATGGGGCTCTCAAGGGTCTCCTCCAGCACCATAATTCAAAAGCATCAATTCTTCGGCGACCAGCCTTCTTTATGGTCCAACTCTCACTTCCATACATCACTACTGGGAAAACCATAGCTTTAACTATACGGACCTTTGTCAGCAAGGTGATGTCTTTGCTTTTTAAGATGCTATCTAGGTTTGTCATTGCTTTTCTCCCAAGAAACAGGCGTCTTTTAATTTCGTGACTGCTGTCACCATCTGCAGTGATCAAAAAACCTCTGGAGAACCTTTGGCCCTCCAGATTCTGAAGAATTAGAACTCCCATCATCCCTGACCATTGGCCATACTGCTTGAGGCTGATGGAAGTTGCAGTTCAACAACACTTAGAGGTTTACAGGTTCCTTGATCCTGGTGTACGAGGGACAAATGGTGTCACTCAGTACAAAGTGTTGGGAAGCCGGTAGCTGTGGTGGGAGGGGTGGCTGCTGTGGCTGTGGCAGCTGAGGTGGAAGGAGGGCTGTGGTGGAAGGGGGAAAGGTGGCAGCATGCTGAACAGAGGGGTGCCCCAGATTTGGGTGAGAAGCTGTTGGGAAGATATGTGCTCCTACATTGGTGAGTTCCCACTTCCATACTTGATGGTGAGTGGTGGCATGCAGGCAGGTATGGGAGTGGCCATTTTAACTTCCCACAATGCCCTGGAGCAAGGGTCACCAACCTTTTTAGGCCAATGGTAAGTTTTGGAGTTTTGAAAAGCTGCCAATGGCACTAGTTGCAAAATGGTTGCGTTATGAAGGACAGCAAATGGATGCTGGGGGGGGCATAACACAAAATGGATGTCACAATGAAAAGAGTAAAAAAGAAAAGAAAAAGACAGGACCACAAAATGATGTGGGCATGTCCCCCACCAGCCACCTCATAGGGTATTTCATTTTAGGGATGAAAAATGCTAATTTCTTCAGTGAGGGGTCTTAAAAATATGCTTTTGGGTGTGAGGAATTCAAATCTGCTATTATTTTGGTAATTGCACAACATTTAGCTTGGTAAGTCTATATTTGATGAAGAAGCACATAAACTGCTTTTGGAAAACCAAATAATTTTAAATTGACCTTAAAATGTCAGATAATGTTAAATAATAAAAAAATAATAACAATAAATACTAATATATAATATTAGTATATAATATAACTGGAAGTACTTGGCGATTATTTTTAGTGCTTTCTATGTAATTTTACAAACATTTTACTTACGAAGCAAAACTAAATTTTATTAACTTAACCAAAATATATTTTGAATTCCCAAGTAATAGTACAACTTTTTCGCATCTCTGATTGAAAAATTCAAACACACCATAACATATCAGCCACCATCAACCTCGCTCACAGAGAGAAGCTCTTTGTTCCACTCTCCTTTTCAGATTAGAAGGGAAGGTAGATGTCCAGTTATGGGGTCAAACGAAATGTGGGTGTGTTTAAGGGTGTGTGTTAAATGTAGGAGACTGAACCAGTGCAAATAGGAACTGAGCTGGGAGAACAAAATTTCTTTCATATGTTATGAACCTTTGAGAGGATATTTGCAGAGCCATTTTGTGGGTGCCATGGGACGTACTAGTGGACACCCTGGCTCTCATGGGAGCCATGCTGACAACCCCAGCCTTGGAGATACTCCAAGTTGCCTCACACAGGGAACTCAGCAGGTAGGCACCAGCAGAGAAGTGGGCCCTGCTAGTGTGTTGAGGCCCCATAAGTTGTCCCGAGAAGCCACATGCTGGAGCCCAAGTGCTGAGGTACCCATTGCACGAGTACAGGGTCCCTAGCAGAGATTCCCTTCCTGTTCGACATCAGGGTGTAGCATGAGGCTGTGGCGCATAGGAGCAATAACAAAATAACTCCATCCCTTGCAGTCTTTAAAATTGACTTTGGGAGTTTTTCGTAAACGTGTAGGAGAATTTATATTTTGTTTGCTTTTCACTGAGCATACACAAATCTTTAGTTGGGTACACAGTGGTCTGCACACACACAAACACACACAAAGCGGAGGCGGGAGGGGGGAACCACAGTCTCCGAATGAATCTGCTATATGTCAAAGTATGATCAGCCACATTTGTTGGCTCTATGTATAACAGGAGCTGGATCATCAGCTAGATTGGCTCTGCGCCCAGGGTAGCCGAGCAAGGCTCACATATACACAGCCTTTCTCGTTAATGCTTCCCGCTCGGCTCCTTGTCCCCGAGCGCGGGGCCTCCAGAATAATTTAAATCAATCTTGTTTGGGATGCTAAGCTTTAAGGTGTGTGTGCTTATAAATAAGAACATATATTATGGTCATTATAAAACCTTGTGTCTGTTCTAAGTTGAGCCCAGTCTGAAAAGCATTAGGTAGTAATACAATACAGTCTTAGCTTTCCTGGGCTCCATCACTTACTATCTTGCTGAGATGATCCCACCAAGCTGATTAAAAGGGTCTGTGGTTGATGCTGCTGATTCTTTCCCACCTGAGCATATCCCTTGCACATACACACAAAAATCTGGCACGGAAAAACAGGGCTCGTCTCGAACTTTGATGAAGTGACTTGATGTTCCCAGTCGAGGAGTTCCCGTCTCAGGTTTCTTGCAAATAAACAAAGCACTCCTCCGAGCTTACAGACCATAATGTATCGCTATCACTGCACCATTATGAGGAGAGTGTTTTGCCCCTTTCCTACAATCATATATCCCAGACTGCAAAGCAAAATGTACACTCGTGCCGTTGCCAACAGATTAACGCATTTTGCAGCAAATATATGATTCTCTGCCAAAATATTTCCAAGAGTTCAGCACAAATACAAAACTATCATCGAAGTCTTCAGAGTCACATTCATTTACCTTCTCATGTGGTGAGCATCTGCGGCCGGCTGGCTGGCTGGCAGTACAATGCCTTTGCGATGTGGCAGGTTGCCAGCCCAGCAATACACTTGTAATTGTGTTTCCTCCTATAAGTTAGGGTTTCTCCCCCGCCTCCACTTTTCAATGTTCATCTTAAATCTTGCTCAAGACTCCTACATTTCCTTGTTCACTCTCAATTAACTCTTAAGACCAAGGAGCAAATTCTGCCCTGGAGAGTTCTATGGCAGTGCCTTAAGTTCTTTTGCATATTTATCTTGTTCCTTGTGGCCCAACCAGGACCATCAAGGGCTTGGCTTAGATTTAAAAAATAAAATAAAATCAGGAGACTCTGAGTTTTATCTGACCCCAACTTGGTAGCCCACAGTTAATCATAATTAGATCCAGTTACAGATGGGTAGCCGTGTTGGTCTGCCATAGTCAAAATAAAAAAATTCCTTCCTGTAGCACCTTAAAGACCAACTAAGTTAGTTCTTGGTATAAGCTTTCGTGTGCATGCACACTTCTTCAGATACACAGATCCAGTTAGATCCAGTTATGGTTTGTGGACTATTACAGCAAAAACAAAATCTAAAACAAAATACAGAATTTGAAACATGTATTAGAACAACTCTAATATCGGGTTAAAAACAGAAACTTGCAGGCTGGATCCAGATGAAGTTATTTCCATTTCATTCTCACTGATGTCACATTAATTGCAATGGGAGCTAAGTGCAAATGAAGTCTGAATACAGGCCTCTTTAACAGCTGCAAGGTGTTAATATTTCCATTAATATTATGTCAGCAGTTTAACAGGAGAGGTTAATGAAGACATATGGCTATTTCTGCCTCAAAACACAGATTCAAAGCAGAATTTTCATAGGGTTTGAGGAGGGGGAAAGAATCCCACAGTATTTTTGTTTTTGTGTGGCATAGCTTAAAAACATATTTAATTGTACACAAAAGTGTACATCGAGGAGATAAAACACAAGTCCATGCCCAACACCAGCTTAACCGCATGGAAACGTATTGCCATGTTTCTTTAGTAAGTGTCAAAAGAAATGTGTTTCACCAGGGCTCTATACAAATTTAATCAATAAATAATAATAACAACAAATGTTTGTAAAACAGCAATGGTTAAGTGGACACAGTACCTTTGCAAGGAAGGAGGGTAGGGAGAAAACTAGAAAAGCTTGGATATGCTTTCATTACCTCATTGGCCACACTTCTACAACCTTTTTGGTTGTCAGACAGCCAGACCAGGTGTGGGGTCCACCAGTCACCACTGTATAGTATTGCAGCAGGAACGTTAAAGTCACAGGTCCAAACCTAAGTTCCTGTTCTTGTGTTGTCCAATCTATTGAATGACATGAAAGTTCAGTACCACAAGGTTTGCTATATAGCAGTCTCAGTGAACTGTGATGTCTAATACAGCAATTCTCAGAACATTTAACTCGAAAAGGACTTGGGTATGTTGCCAAATTAACAGATATACCTATAAAGTCTTCCGTATCTGCAGTCCACTTCAACCTCCCATCTATTCTGAATAAATCTTCCACGATGTAAGATTATTAAAAACACATAAAGAATCTGTTTAATGCAGGATCCAGAGCTGTATGTCTGGATTGTTTCCAAACGACATGTATGTGCTCTTGAAATACACCCACGGAGGATTAAGTACTTCAAAGTTCTATTGCTTGCATACTCCCTGACCAACGCAAATTGGCCCGTTGTGAATCATCTTCTATATTTCATAGTCCATAAAATTCTTTTGTAATGTACTTTCCTTCTGTGAAACATGGAAGCTACAGAAGTTCACTAAGCAGCGTAAAGAGTGAGTTCTTTAAAATGAATTTCAGGTTAGAAAGAAACAGGTTTTGCATGCGCTTCTAGATCCAATCTGCTTGTGTGTACAGGTTTTCCCTCCGAAAATGATTCCAAGACCTTGAAGTACAAGCATGACCATCTTCTACTACCAAAACCACTCAACAAGTGGTTGAATGTATCTTAGAGTTTGGAAGAAGAGGAATTTGGATTTGGCATCCTGCTTTATCACTACCCTAAGGAGTCCCAAAGTGGCTAACATTCTCCTTTCCCTTCCTCCCCCACAACAAACACTCTGTGAGGTGAGTGGGGCTGAGAGACCTCAAAGAAGTGTGACTAGCCCAAGGTCACCCAGCAGCTGCATGTGGAGGAGCGGGGAATCGAACCCGGTTCACCAGATTACGGGTCCACCGCTCTTAACCACTACACCACACTGGCTCTTAAAGCTGCTCATTTGCTTTTGGGGGTGAGGGTGTAGCGGGAGACAGACTGATTTGAAGCATCTCCTTCTGTGACCTTCTCAACAGGTGATCAGCACCGACAGTCAAAGCACATTGCCAAACATTTCTCTGGTAGGAGAGACTAGCTCTGTGAAGGATGGAGGACAGTAATCAGGGCCAAAGGTCTTCCTTGCATGACGCCCACCCTATGGAAAGTGAGGGGTATCAGGCCCTTTCACTGTGGCATAGAGCAAAATGGAGTTGGCAACCCCTGATATAGACCATGCAGTCCTTAGTTGTTGTTTTTAAAAAGAAATACATTCAACATTTAATAACTAGCATGCAAAACACTCAAGTGCCACATACATTTGGAGCACAAATAACAATATACTATACATGTGTGTTACATCTTTAGACTGGCACAGAGCCAAGGTTGTTTGTTGATAGCTCTCTGTAATAAAAGAGTAAGGTAAAGGGACCCCTGACCATTAAGTCCAGTCGCAGACGCTTCTGGGGTTGCACGCTCATCTTGCTTTACTGACCGAGGGAGCTGACATTTGTCCTCAGACAGCTTCCGGGTCATGTGGCCAGCATGACTAAGCTGCTTCTGGCAAACCAGAGCAGCGCACGGAAACACAGTTTTTTACCTTCCCGCCGGAGCGGTACCTATTTATCTACTTGCACTTCGTGCTTTCGAACTGCTAGGTTGGCAAGAGCTGGGACTGAGCAATGGGACCTCACCCCATCGCGGGGATTCGAACCACCGGCCTTCTGATCAGCAAGCCCTAGGCTCTGTGGTTTAGACCACAGCGCCACCAATAAAAGAGTAGATTGGCTTAAACATTCCCATCAGTCCATCATCATTTTCTTCCTTCTTTCCCATAATATTATGTAAGATATGCATGCATGTATAATGCCCATCCTCTAGTGTCCTTTATTTCCTTAGAGACCCTAAGAGAAACTCAAAACACCCAACTGAGCCTGTGCTCTTTAAAGAGGGTGAATTCACTTTTTGCTTAATTTTGGAAAGGTCTTCATAAATATTTTGTGTAAGTAAAACTGCTGACTTTTTACAGAAAAGCATTATATGCACTTGAGTTCATGCACTCTAAGAAAGCATTTCAGAATCATAAACAACTATGGTGAGGTCACTACATGGTAAAATATATACTTTTTAAGTCCACAAATCCACAGAAACAGCATAACGTCGCTATTGCTTAAAGCTGGTGCTTTAAAGTTCGCTGCATATATGGAACGGCATACAAATCTTTGACAGTAAACAGATGGAAGTGTCGAAGTGCATACACAAAAGAGCTGAACTTTCAGCTCAGACACACAGTTAATTTGAATTGTCCTCAATGGTAGCAACAATTTGTTTTGGCCTGAAAAACAATCCAATATGACTTGGAACTAGCCAAAGCTAAACGTTTTAAAATCCCAATGATTTTAATGGAAGAGTATTAAGATGTAGAAGTATTAAGACCTTAACCAATGACATCATTTATAGACTTAATTTTTGCAGGATTTTGTACCTTATCTTCGTTGGCTTCTTCTTTAGTCTTCTCTATGGTTGTATTCACATAGTAGTTTGTTTCATTTCCCCAATGTTTCCCTAAATGTAAGGTTAAAGGCACTTCCGGGAAACTAATGGGGTACAGAACATGTTTAGTCCTCATTTCTGGGTTATTTGATTCCAGAAAAAATACCCTTAAACTGAAAAATGTTGGGAGTAAAGTGGTGAAATTTTGGAGGTGGTGTGGTGCATGGTGTTCTGTCCTCCTGTTTCCCTGGGGGAACAAAAACACGCATGCATAGAAAAGTTGCTGGAGTAGCAATGTTGTCCAACGGCGTTCATTGTTGTGTTACACCACACCCACTGGTGTGGATGAAATTTAGAATGATGTGCTGGTATATTGGTCGATATGCCACTACAGGTCCTATATTATGACAGGAACTCCAGAAAACAAGAAAGAAGCAGTAGCATTATAATTAGGAAAACTAACGCAAAATTTGGCCCATCCGTATGCACTCTAAAGCCCCATAAGATACTGTCTTATACTGAGTCAAACTACCAGACCATTTAGCTCAGTGTTGTTTATACGAGCCTTATTAGCTTGGTCCCCTCAAGATGTTTTGTACTATGACTTCCATCACACCCAACTAGCATGGCCAATGGTCAGGGGTGATGGGAGTTGTAGTCCAAAGCATCTGGAAGGCTCCTGGCAGGGGAAGGCTGATCTACACCAATGGGTGTAGATTCACACCACAGATTCAAACAGGTCCCTCAAACCTCAGTCCTACCTGGAGAAGCCAGAGATTAAATTGGGAACCTTCTAAATGAAAAGGATGTGCTCTACCATTGGGCTGTGTCCCTTCCCCTAATGGCTTCTTTGCAATGATCATTTTCAGGATGGGCTCCAATAACGGGAAGTGAATACTAGGCAAAGTGGGATCCATTGCTACAAAAAGATCATACGGCCCTTGTTAATATTAAAAATGAATTATTACATTTATCTTATTTAGTCTCAAGACATTCTAATTCATTGTGTTACTATCCTTAGATAGGACAGTTTGGCATTTTCAATTTGTAAAAACAAGCAAGCAAGCAAGCAAACCAACCAACCAAAAGGGGAATTCCCAGATGGTAGTAGCAAGGGAGAAAGAGGCCTTTTACAGAAATCTATGATCTGCTCTCTCTTCTAGGCAGGCATGCAGTAAAAAAGAAGAGAACTTCCTCAAGGAAATGGGATCATAAACATGGTTAAGGGTAGCTTTGAATTCACACACCTCTAGCAAATATATTCTTGATTTATAAAATTCATAGGGGTTATTTTAACAAAGATTGCCAGATGGAATGCATCACTGAAGATTTAATACAGATTTGTTAAACATAATAGAATTTAAATACACTACTTAATGATATTTTTATTTAAGGAAGGCTGAGGGAAAAGCAGCCCTGGTTTTCCTTTTCGCAGAAGCAGCTGCTAAAGCAGAAGGTAAGAGTATTCCTACAATGTCAAGAGTGGGGGAACTTCTCTGATGGGAAAGCAACCAGCATAGAAATCAGTCCTTTGTAGGGATGGGAAGAAATTCAGCTTGGTTAACACTGAAAGGAAAATTTACCTTATAAGCTCTTTCCAAAACAATATATGAGCCGGAACACAGACGTCCTTTGAAATTCACACTTCTCTGAATTTTGTGTTGTTAGTTTCCAGCCAAGTAATGTGTACAAACACGCTTTTCCAACAACACAAGAGACGACTCTACACATGGACATCCCCAGATGGGCAACATCGAAATCAGATTGATTATATTCTCTGCAGCCAAAGATGGAGAAGCTCTATACAGTCTGCAAAAACAAGACCTGGAGCTGACTGTGGCTCAGATCATCAGCTTCTTATAGCAAAATTCAAGCTTAAACTGAAGAAAGTAGGAAAAACCACTGGACAGGTAAGATACAATCTAAACCAAATCCCTTATGAATACACAGTGGAAGTGAGGAACAGGTTTAAGGATTTAGATTTGCTGGACAGAGTGCCTGAAGAACTATGGGTGGAGGCTCGCAACATTATACAGGAGGCAGCAACTAAAACCATCCTGTCAGGGGATGATTAGCTGCTTGTGCTTAAAATAGTGCCCCTTCAGAGTTTGTGCGACCCCACAAACCTCTGTGTGTGACAGAGCTCCTCAGACATGTCTGCTCTAGTCACTTGTAGAGTCCGACAGTGGCTGTCTGCGGAAGCGCTTCCAGCAAAGAAGTTCCTTAACGGAAACGCGTCTCCTGGACTCACGACGTGACAGCTTCCGGCGAAGCATAGGTCTCCCTGCAGTTGCTTCTGACACCTCCCCGCTATTTTCGCTCGAAGTGTCTCTCACCCCTTTCTCTCCCCTTCTGCTTCCTGCCTGGGCTGCTGCGTCTCTCTCAGCATTACTGAGATCCTCCTCCAGAGACCCCGCGCTCCCCCTACTGGTCCCTGCTTTAGCTGTTGACTCTCTCCCAGTCTCTGGGAGCCCTACCACTTCCCTTTCCTCCGATGTCAGTTCCCTGACATCCACCTCCCCTCCAGGGCCCCCCTCTCCCCCGCCCCTACTCTCTCCTCTGGGCGGTGAGGAGCTGAAACCCCTAAAAGAATCCTCCTCATCTTCCGACGTCTCGAACATTTCCCTCCATCGGTCTTCGTTCCGACTCGCTGAATCCTCCTCCACCTCGGAATCAGCGAACCCCTCCAACTCTTCTTCTTCGTCGGTGGTGGCGAAGTATTCCCTCCGGAACCTCGCCACTGGCTGGGGTTTCCGAGGGAATCTCTGATGAAAAGTTTCAATCAAAACCTCGTCATCTACATCCTCTGCCCTGTTTAAATTAAGTTGGAGCTGGCGATGGATCGCTTCCATTTCTTCAACGAACTGTTCTGCGGCTGGAACGCTCCAGTTCTCCCCCTCCCCCCCTGGGAAGGCTCGGGGATGACACCCGTGATTGGCCAAAAAAGGGCTCATTCCCGTGGACACGTTCTCCGCATTGTTATAGGCAAATTCTGCCAACGCCAGCTTCTCCACCCAATCATTCTCTCTGTCATTCACATAACACCTCAAATATTGCTGGAGGACACCATTAGCTCTTTCCGCCTGCCCGTTGGTTTCTGGATGACGGGCAGTTGAGAAATTCACCTCTACATGCAATAAGCTCATGAGCTTCCTCCAGAACCTGGAAGTAAATTGTTTCCCTCGGTCCGAAACCACCCTCAAGGGGGCACCATGCAATCTAAACACATTTTCCACAAACAATTTAGCGGTTTCTTCTGCTGTGACCGCATGTGAGCAGGCTATAAAGTGGGCCATCTTGGTTAACAGGTCTGCCACAACCATAATGGCTGTCTTCCCTTTGGACCTGGGCAGATCAGTCATAAAATCTATTGCCACTGCCTCCCATGGTCTTTCCGGCGTGGGTAGTGGTTCTAATAAACCTGCCGGTGCCCGCCTCTCCCCCTTGGCTCGTTGACATCGGTCACACCCTCTCACATACTCCCGCACATCTTCCCTGACCTTGGGCCACCAGAATTCCCTGGTAACCAGCCACATGGTTTTGTGTTGCCCAAAATGCCCTGCTGTGGGGCTATCGTGCAGTTGCTTGAGTACCTTTTCCCTCAATTCTCCTTCAGGTACGTATAACGCTCCCTTGTAGTACAACGCCCCGTTTCTCTCCTCAAAACCCCCGGGTTTGTCTCCCTCCCTCCTGAGACCCCTGAGTTTGTCCTGGGCATATTCATCCTGCACCGTTCCCTCTATCAGTTCCCTTAGCCCCACCAGTGCCGCCCCACACACCCAGCGATCCTCGGGAATGACATGGGTCTCTTCGGGTGCACCCTCTCCCTCCAAATATTCAGGTTTGCGTGATAGAGCGTCCGCCCTAACGTTCTCCTGGCCTGGTACGTAACAAATCTCAAAGTTAAATTTGGAGAACTCCTGGGCCCATCTCAACTGCCGTTGGTTGAGCACTCGCGCAGTTCTCCAATACTCTAGATTCTTATGGTCCGTGCGTACTTGCACCTTCTGTTGTGCACCAATTAGTAGGTGCCTCCATCTCCGGAAGGCCTCATAAATCGCAAGAAGTTCCCGGTCATACACCGTGTAGTTTCTCTCCGATTTGTTCAGCTTTCGCGAAAAGAAGGCACACGGTCGCCACTCGGACCCCTCCTTCCCTGGCTGCAGAAGAAGCACCGCCCCTATGGCTCTGTCAGAAGCGTCTGTTTCGACCCTCAGCTTTTTTTGTAAATCCACATGTAGAAGTTGTTCGTCAGAGGCGAAGGCCTTTTTCAGTTCCTCAAACGCTCGCTCCGCCTCCCCCGTCCAAACAAACTTCTTTTTGCTGCTGAGACAGTCCGTGATGGGCGCCGTCAGGTGAGCGAAGTTTCGGATGAACTTACGATAAAAGTTTCCAAACCCTAGGAACCTCTGCACATCCTTCTTAGTCTTGGGGGTTTTCCATTCCAGCACCGCTTGAACCTTGCCGGGGTCCATGGCCAACCCCTTGTCTGACAAGCGGTACCCCAGGAATTCCACCTCCTTGGTATGAAACTGACACTTCTCCAGTTTCACCCACAGTCTGTTGGCATGCAGCCTGCTCAACACTTCTCTGACGTCTCTCACATGTTGCTCCTCATTCTCCGAATACACCAACACGTCATCTAAGAAGGCCACGCAATTCTTGTAGAGCAAGGGCCCCAGTACATGGTTCATAAAGGCTTGAAAACACGCGGAGCCTGCTTGTAATCCAAAAGGCATAACGAGATATTCAAATGCCCCCAAAGGGGTGAACATGGTGGTCTTCCATTCATCCCCTTTCCTTATACGTATCAGGTTGTACGCCCCCCTTAGGTCCAGCTTTGTAAAAATCTTTCCTTTTCGCACCCTGGTCAAAATATCATCAATCCTGGGCATAGGAAAAGCCACCGGCTCTGTCACTGCATTTAGGGCCCGAAAGTCACATACCAGTCTCGGCTTGTCCGTGTTCTTTTTATCCACAAAAAACACTGGGCTACCCCCCGCTGCCTTGGACTCTCTGATGAAGCCTCTCTTCAGGTTCTTGTCAATGAACGCTCGCAACTCCTGCATCTCCCTGTCTGACATGGCATACAACCTGCCTACAGGAAGCTGTGCTCCAGGGAGTAAATTGATCTGGCAATCAAAGGGCCTATGCGGGGGTAGTTGGTCAGCTTCCTTCTCGCTGAACACGTCGCTGAGATCAGCATACTGTGATGGCACCTTCCCCTTCTCCATCACTTCCGTCCCTGCTAGGGTGGCTTGGGCCCCTGCTGACCCCTTTTCCCCCCTGCAGTGTTCTAAGCAATGTGCGGAACCGAAGGAAACCACTCTTTGATGCCAGCCCACCAGCGGATCATGTAGGGCTAGCCAGCTCATTCCCAAAATAATGGGAGCGCCTCCCAAGGTGGCCACATTAAACGCTATCAGTTCTGTGTGCCTTGCCACCCTCATTATCATTGGGATGGTCTGCAAGCTGACGCCTCCTCCCAACAGTTCTCTGCCATCGATCGTGGTCACCTGCAGGGGGTTGCTTAAGGGGATAGTCTGTATCTGGTGTTCAGCCGCAAACTCCTTGCTCATGAAATTGCAGGAGCTGCCTGAGTCCAACAGCGCCTTTATTTTTAGGGGGTGTCCATTTTGCAACTCTAGCGACACTTCAATCACTAGAGCAGGTCGAGGAGCTTCTGGCACTGGCACTTGGGAAAGGGGCACTTTCACTGCTCTTTGGCCTGGCTGCAGTGCCCTGCTGGCAACCAGGCGTTGGCTTTTACCTGCTCCGTTTCTCCCTGCTCTTCCCCCTCAACAGTTCCCACCATCCCTTGCCATTCCTTCCTCTGGGGGCAGACTCTGGCAAAGTGGCCTGGCTGTTGGCAGAGATAGCATTTCCGGGGTCCCTTTCCCTCCTTCTTCGCCCCCTCACTGGGCTTTGAAACTGCGCGCGCGCGGGCTGTTCCGATTTCCATCGGCTCTGCCGGCGGGAAAGCTGGCTCAGGAATGTCTGGAATGCGTAACTCCTTCCAACGTTCCCCTCTCCCTTCCCGCCTCTCCAAGGCTCTTGCCTCCTGGCGCGCTCCAATGGTCAGCGCAGATTTGGTCAGCTGATCCATAGACACCGCCCTGGGGCTCCTGGCCAGCTCGTCTTTCACAGCTGAAGAAAGACCTTCTTCAAATAGCATCTGAATGGGTGCTGCCGATAAATCCCACCCCAATCTGTGAATCAGCATGGTAAATTCAGTCCAGTACTCACGGACAGATCTGCTTCCCTGCTTGCAAGCCATTAGCTGTCTGCGCACTCCCCCCTCCTCAATATCGCTGGAGAACATGATATCCATTGCACGAAAGAATTTCATAGCGTCCTTCAGGATATCGTTGTGCGTTGCCATCAGGGGTCGAACCCAATCTCGCGCCCCCTTCTCAAGATGCCCAATTACGAAAGCAACTCGGGATTCCTCATCAGGGAACTCATCAAACTGCACATTCAGGGCATATTGCATTTCAGTCCTAAAGGCATGGTAATCCTTGGGGTCCCCCCCAAACTTCTGCACTAATCCTGGTACCTTTCTGGGGAACTGAGTGGTTCTCCCCTTCTTGTCTGCATCTTGAGCCCTCCTCTCCTCGAGCCTCGCCGTCTGCAGCGCAAGTTGGACCTCCAATGCTCGGTATCTGTCTTCCAAGCTTGGACCAGCTCCACCCCCTGCGGCTCCGGCTCCTGCTGGGTCGCTCATGATGCCTTCTCCTGCACAGGCAGCGTACAGAGACTGTCGGACTGCTGTCAGGGGATGATTAGCTGCTTGTGCTTAAAATAGTGCCCCTTCAGAGTTTGTGCGACCCCACAAACCTCTGTGTGTGACAGAGCTCCTCAGACATGTCTGCTCTAGTCACTTGTAGAGTCCGACAGTGGCTGTCTGCGGAAGCGCTTCCAGCAAAGAAGTTCCTTAACGGAAACGCGTCTCCTGGACTCACGACGTGACAGCTTCCGGCGAAGCATAGGTCTCCCTGCAGTTGCTTCTGACACCTCCCCGCTATTTTCGCTCGAAGTGTCTCTCACCCCTTTCTCTCCCCTTCTGCTTCCTGCCTGGGCTGCTGCGTCTCTCTCAGCATTACTGAGATCCTCCTCCAGAGACCCCGCGCTCCCCCTACTGGTCCCTGCTTTAGCTGTTGACTCTCTCCCAGTCTCTGGGAGCCCTACCACTTCCCTTTCCTCCGATGTCAGTTCCCTGACACATCCCAATGAAAAAGAAATGCAAGAAAGCAAAGTGGCTGTCCAACGAGGCCTTACAAATAGCGGGGGAGAGAAGGCAAGCAAAATGCGAGGGAGATAATGAAAGATACAAGAAATTGAATGCAGATTTCCAAAGAATAGCAAGGAGAGACAAGAAGGCTTTCTTAAACGAGCAATGCAAAGAAATAGAGGAAAGCAACAGAATGGGAAGAACCAGAGATCTGTTCAAGAAAATCGGAAATATGAAAGGAACATTTCGTACAAAGATTACCATAATAAAGGACAAAAGTGGTAAAGACCTAACTGAAGCAGAAGACATCAAGAAGAGGTGGCAAGAATACACAGAGGAATTATACCAGAAAGATATGGATGTCTCGTACACCCCAGGTAGTGTGGTTGCTGACCTTGAGCCAGACATCCTGGAGAGTGAAGTCAAATGGGCCTTAGAAAGCACTGCAAATAACAAGGCCAGTGGAAGTGATGGTATTCCAGCTGAACTGTTTAAAATTTTAAAAGATGATGCTGTTAAGGTGCTACACTCAATATGCTAGCAAGTTTGGAAAACTCAGCAGTGGCCAGAGGATTGGAGAAGATCAGTCTACATCCCAATCCCAAAGAAAGGCAGTGCCAAAGAATGCTCCAACTACCGCACAATTGCACTCATTTCACACGCTAGCAAGGTTATGCTTAAAATTCTACAAGGAAGGCTCAAGCAGTATGTGGACCGAGAACTCCCAGAAGTGCAAGCTGGATTTAGAAGAGGCAGAGTAACCAGAGACCAAATTGCAAACATGCGCTGGATTATGGAGAAAGCTAGAGAGTTCCAGAAAGACATCTACTTCTGCTTCATTGACTATGCAAAAGCCTTTGACTGTGTTGACCACAGCAAACTATGGCAAGTTCTTAAAGAAATGGGAGTGCCTGATCACCTCATCTGTCTCCTGCAAAATCTCTATGTGGGACAAGAAGCTACAGTTAGAACTGGATATGGAACAACTGACTGGTTCCAAATTGGGAAAGAAGTACGGCAAGGCTGTATATTGTCTCCCTGCTTATTTAACTTATATGCAGAATTCATCATGCGAAAGGCTGGGCTGGATGAATCCCAAGCCGGAATTAAGATTGCCGGAAGAAATATCAACAACCTCAGATATGCAGATGACACAACCTTGATGGCAGAAAGTGAAGAGGAATTAAAGAACCTTTTAATGAGGGTGAAAGAGGAGAGCGCAAAATATGGTCTGAAGCTCAACATCAAAAAAACGAAGATCATGGCCACTGGGCCCATCACCTCCTGGCAAATAGATGGGGAAGAAATGGAGGCAGTGAGAGATTTTACTTTCTTGGGCTCCATGATCAGTGCAGATGGTGACAGCAGTCACGAAATTAAAAGACGCCTGCTCCTTGGGAGAAAGGCGATGGCAAACCTAGACAACATCTTAAAAAGCAGAGACATCACCTTGCCAACAAAGGTCCGTATAGTAAAAGCCATAGTTTTCCCAGTAGTGATGTATGGAAGTGAGAGCTGGACCATAAAGAAGGCTGATCGCCGAAGAATTGATGCTTTTGAATTATGGTGCTGGAGGAGACTCTTGAGAGTCCCATGGACTGCAAGAAGATCAAACCTCTCCATTCTGAAGGAAATCAGCCCTGAGCGCTCACTGGAAGGACAGATCGTGAAGCTGAGGCTCCAATACTTTGGCCACCTCATGAGAAGAAAAGACTCCCTGGAAAAGACCCTGATGTTGGGAAAGATGGAGGGCACAAGGAGAAGGGGACGACAGAGAATGAGATGGTTGGATGGTGTTCTTGAAGCTACCAGCATGAGTTTGATCAAACTGCGGGAGGCAGTGGAGGACAGAAGTGCCTGGCGTGCTCTGGTCCATGGGGTCACGAAGAGTCGGACACGACTAAACGACTAAACAACAACAATGTGTACAAAAAAGCATATACCGAAATCAAGTGTGTCTAAAAATGCATATATTTGTGAAAATAACATAACAAACCACAGTTGCCAGGAATCTTTGGGGGGGGGGGGAGGCATATGTTTTACATATATGGTGCAAATGTCGCCCTGGAGGAAAATGGGAGCTGCCACAAAAATGCCAATTCCCCAAAGGGCAACCAATTTTGTTGACTGCCATTTTCCCCACAGAATGTGTGGAAGCATCACTGTGTCCATGACATTCTGAGAAAATAAAGTAGAAGACGCCTGGAGCTCATTGCTGAAGCGTTTTCTGTTCCACCAGAAGAGAAAATAGCTTCCGCCCTGCAAATGATTGATGAATGGATATGAATGGAAGGAATTAAAATGACTGTCATCACTGTTGACAGTCATTTTGCAATAAATGGAAATTGAACTGAATGGGCCACATTTGGTTCAATTTCTCATTTTCTTACACAACGAATGCACAAAAAGGTAAGAAGAAAACCTGATATCTGCACCAGAGACTGACCAGACTCTGTAGCATTGGGGAGCTACTCTACAGCATTCTCCTGTTCCCTTTTCTGCCCCAGGGCTGTTGTATGTCACTGTCTATTGTATGATGAACTGTAATCCAAAAGCAGCAGGACTGCCTGCCTGCTTCTACCCAGATCTCAAAGAGGACAGCATAGAAAGCAGGACAAAATCACACAGTAAAATTGTGCTCTAGGATATATATATTTTTAAAAAATAAATAAAATTTAATTCAATTTTACAGTATACATTTGAATTCAAACATTAATGATAGTCATCAGTGTTTAGGATTCCCTGAATCCCTCCACCCCTCCATGATTTCCATTATCAAACTTTTTCTACTGCATCATATAATTTCTCCATTTGTCTTAAAAGAATCCCTTTTTACTTTAGCTTTTAATACATTACCAGTGTTACTCAAATCCTGCCAAAGTTTTTAGTTGCTTACAGTGTTCTCTTAAGTAACATATATATTTTTCCCATTCCTTATGAAAGTTTCTATCTTCCTGGTTTCTGATTTTCCTGGTCATTTTCGCTATTTCAGCATAGTCCATCATCTTCATCAGCCATTTGCCTCTGGTTGGGACTTTATCTTCTTTCCATGTCTGGGCCAAGAGTATCCGCACTGCTGTCGTCGCATACATAAATAATCGTTTCTGCTGCTTTGATATCTCTGCATCTAAAATTCCTAGTAAAAAGCTTCTAGTTTTTTCACGAAGGTTATTTTAAACATTTTTTTTCAGCTCATTATATATCATTTTGGAGGGACATGGGTGGCGCTGTGGTCTAAACCACAGAGCCTAGGGCTTGCCGATCAGAAGGTCGGCAGTTCGAATCCCCGCAGCTCCTGCCCACCTAGCAGTTCGAAAGCACGTCAGAGTGCAAGTAGATAAATAGGTACCACTCTGGCGGGAAGGTAAACAGCGTTTCCGTGCACTGCTCTGGTTCGCCAGGCTTAGTCATGCTGGCCACATGACCCGGAAGCTGTACGCCTGCTCCCTCAGCCAATAAAGTGAGATAAGCGCCGCAACCCCAGTGTCTGCCACGACTGGACCTAATGGTCAGGGGTCCCTTTACCTTTACTATATATCATTTCACAGAATGCTTTCATTATTTTGCATGTCCACCACATATGGTAGAACGTGCCTTCCTTCTCCTTACACTTCCAACATACATTTGAAGCAGCTCTATACATTTTTGCTAATTTTGTAAGTGTTAAATACCAACGATACATCATTTTCACATAGTCCTCTCAAATATTGTGAGCTTACGATTCATTGTGTGTCAAGGCCCCTAACCCTCCCCCATTTGTGGGAATAAAACACGATGACACCAGTATTTTAGGTGAATGGGCTAAAAAAGACCACAACTTTATTGGTTACAGAATGTGAGTGGTATTGGCTTTAGACTTTGGACCTGAACCGACTATATCTGACGCCTGCCAGCTATGCAGGAAGTCTCACAAGGGTTAACCACCTGTAGGGGGAGCCCTGCTGATCCACATCAACTAGGAGCTCCCCCAGGGTCACCGCAAAGGTTGTGCCATGGCAAGCCACGCCCCCAGCCAACCGGATTGGTCGGCTGTGGCTATGACGCGACCGGGATTCCCCCTATGGCACGGGGAACTAGCCACGCCCCCCACTGGATGCAGGAAGAATCTGAGACCTGACCGCAACCCTGCCCACCTCAGAAGGTGACTGGCTTTCTGGCAGGGGACCAGACCATATTATTTGCAGCCAAACCCTGTTTTGAAGTAGGAACCTTCTTTGGCTGGAGTCTTCTGGTGGGGTTCTATTGTTCATGTTTAACAGAAAGCTCTTGTAAAGGTTCAGCCCAGAGAACTTAGTAAGAGAACTGCATATTTCATCCAATTTTTGCATGGTGTTGTGTCTGTGCACTGAATGACAAGATTTTTTTAACCAGTCAGGGACTCCTTGTTCATTATGTGGGTTTTCTGGCCATTTCAGACAGATAAATGTTCGGAGTAAAACTGCAACAAAGGTGTGTGAGAAACTGTTGTTGTTGTTGTGGCTGAAAAATCTTTCACTGATTCCATCAGCAAGACTAGTCCATATGACCTGCCCAAACATATTTCTGTTACTTAGATCAGAGACAAAAAGAAACCCAAAACACATTGGAATTGAGAAAGATACCTAAGTTTTCCATTGCTTAATGAGAAACTTTTGGATTTTAAAAAAGAAAAATTTCTCTTTATGTTATTCATTAAACATATCGCCATTAACTGCAACATAATGGCACCAGAAATGAAATTTAATCTGCTACTCTTTTTTTTAATCATTCAGTAAATAAAACTGACCTTTCATTGTTGCTTCAGGCTTCCAACAAAGTCATCTTAGCTTCAGGCTTCCAATGAGAAGAAGGGAAATCTATCTAACTGGGCAGCTGTTTGGGATCCTACATGAGTACAGCATGGTGTTATCATCACCATCGCATTCGGTGATAAATACTTCAATTCCACAAAGCCACAAAACTGTCCGAGAGGAAGAGATTGCCCAAAGCTTAAGGAAAGAGACATACTGTACTTGTTTTGCCTTTTGATCCTGAAACCATTTAGCAACCTGTTTGTTGAACATTTTTCATGATTTGCTGGCTCAAATCTTCTGCAGAGGTTAGATAACCAATCTTTATTGAGAATTCATTCTGATTTTTTTGTTAGGAAGGTTATACAACAGTGAGCACCCATCCTGATTTGTTTGTGACTTGCTCAACTGCTAGTTAATCAGTACTTTACTATACACTTTTTAGTACATGCCCTTTCCTCACCGGAAAAGTTAGTTTCGTACATGTCCTTTCCTAACCCATTGTGTTTCTGAAAGTGGATATGTTTATTTATTTAAAAATTTATATCCCGCTTTTCCCCATCTAGGTTTCAAAGCAGCTTACAACAATAAAATATGCCATATACACAATTTAAAACATAAGTTAAACCTCCAAAATTTGAAGCTTCAAGAATATAAATCTGAAAAAAATTAAACATCTGAGAAGCATTCAGAGTGCAAAGGTGTCCCATGATAAAACAGGCATTTGAAACTGAAATGATAATCTGGGGATATTAAGTTTTGCCTTATAGTCACATTTCTTTCTTATAGCTTATAATTTAACACACATAGACACACATTGGAACGGTCCGATATCATATGGCAAAACATTTGAATAAGCTCCCACAATGCTGAGTACATTAAATTTGTTGTTATTTAGAGCTTAGTCATTGCAGATTTTTTTTATCATCCTTCACTTTTTTCAAATCTAGTGCCCATGTTCAAAAAGCTGCATTTTGTTGTTTGTTTGTATTTATTTACATTAAATCTATATATCATTCTGAAGATCACAGGGCGGCTCACAACATAATAATACATCCTGGGATCAATATGATGAAGGGCAGATATGTATGAATACAACAAAATAAATACATGTGAAACTGGGGTCATTTTCTTTTAAAATTGAAGTGTATATATTTAGTTGAGCCTAGCATCGAAACATTAGGTAAAGGTAAAGGTACCCCTGCCCGTACAGGCCAGTCGTGTCCAACTCTAGGGTTGTGCGTCCATCTCACTTAAGAGGCCGGGGGCCAGCGCTGTCCGGAGACACTTCCGGGTCACGTGGCCAGCGTGATGAAGCTGCTCTGGCGAGCCAGCACCAGAGCAGCACACGGAAATGCTGTTTACCTTCCCGCTATAAAGCGGTACCTATTTATCTACTTGCACTTAGGGGTGCTTTCGAACTGCTAGGTTGGCAGGAGCTGGGACCGAAAGACGGGAGCTCACCCCGCTGCGGGGATTCGAACCGCCGACCATGCGATCGGCAAGCCCTAGGCGCTGAGGTTTTACCCACACCGCCACCCGCGTCCCTTAGCATCGAAACATTAGCTAAGTACAAAAGCCAATGGCTAAGTTCTGATTTGCCCTCTTGCCTAGAAGGTGTAGATCAGGTTGGTTGGTATAGGAATTGACCCAGAATGAGAAGGTTTAAACTCAAGTATTTATTTACTTCTTTAGTTAATTGTACCTTTCCAACATATGGTGCCCAACACTTATATATTAAAGTAGCCCAAAAAAATTTCCCAATGGAAAAACAGAGCCTGTTTCTTTCCCTGTTTTGGATGCAATAGTTTGCTCAGTGCAATCCAACCAGCATTCACTGTAAGGTTGTATAGTTCATAGTCTTGTGCGTTTCAATTTTGTGTTTTAGTGTCTCTTTTAAGCAAAGTGTTCCACTAACAGGACCTGTATTTATAAGCTTAAGCTTATATGCTTGCATGTCGAGAAGAGATACTAAGGTCAAGAGAAAAGGTGCAGATGACAGTTTGGATCTGAATGAATGCAAGTATGTTTTCTATCAGATTTCGTAGAAACCTTGTATTAATTTATCAGGCTCTTTTCTGTTATCTCCCCCCATCCCTTCCAAGCCAACCCAAAGCATTTGTTACTTTTAGCTATTTACAGGCGATATTTCAAATTACAAACAAAGGCTATTTCTTGCTCCAGCTCTTTGGGCAAAGATGCTTACAATTTGCTTCTGCAAAGGAAAACTTAAGGAGATATATTGTTTTTTCCATCGGCAAGAGGGATTTTCCTGAAAGGTTAAGGGAAAAAAAACTTTCAGTAGAGATAAGCATAGGAAAAAAACTCAGTTTGGAAGATAAACAGCTGAACAAGTATGAGTGTTTACATATGGATGTTAGAGTATATATTTGCACGACCAAAGGCTGGAGTAAACAAATGAAATTTATTAGCCTTGCAACTTTGCAACAGAGATTTTAAAGTAAAATTGCTAAGTGGAAATGCTGATACAGAGGGTCTCGAATCTGACTAAAATAATTGGAGAAGCATTAAAGGTAAAGGTACCCCTGACTGTTAGGTCCAGTTGCAAATGACTCTGGGGTTGCGCACTATAGGCTGAGGGAGCCAGCGTTTGTCCGCAGACCTCTTCCGGGTCATGTGGCCAGCATGACTAAGCCTCTTGTGGAGAGCCAGAGCAGCGCATGGAAACGCAGTTTACCTTCCCGCTGGAGCGGTACCTATTTATCTACTTGCACTTTTGATGTGATTTTGAACTGCTAGGTTGGCAGGAGCTGGGACCGAACAACGGGAGCTCACCCCATTGCGGGGATTCGAACTGCTGACCTTCTGATCGGCAAGTCCTAGGCTCAGTGGTTTAGACCACAGCGGCACCTATTTCCTCCACAGAGTTCCTGGGAAGAAGCATTGGTTGTTACAAACCACTTGGAGAATTTCAGGTGTCTGAAGGGAGTAGGGGTCTCCTAACATCTCACAGCACCCTTAACAAACTACATTTCCCAGGATTCATTGGGGAACATCATGGCTGTTAAAGTGGTATAATAGCACTTTAAATGTATGGTGATATGGCCCTTAGACTGGAGATGTGGGTTTCAATTCCTGTTCAGCTACAAAGCTCACTGCTGTGATGAACTTTGGGCTTTCAAATTTCAGCAACGCCCTGTGTGATTCCAAAATTCAGTGCCCCCGCCACTCGCCCTCTGTTCTAAATCACTGTTGTGGTCTCCCAGCAGCATCCTTTTGGCTCAGTACCCAGTACAGCCGAACTGGTTGTGCTCCACTAAATCTGCCTCTGCTCACTGGGTTAGGTAAAGGCAAAGGGACCCCTGACCATTAGGTCCAGTCATGGCCGACTCTGGGTTGTGGCGCTCATCTTGCTTTATTGGCCAAGGGAGCCAGCGGTCATGTGGCCAGCATATCTAAGCCACTTCTGGCGAACCAGAGCTGCGCACGGAAACGCTGTATACCTTCCCGACGGAGAGGTACCTATTGATCTACTTGCACTTTGACGTGCTTTCGAACTGCTAGGTTGGCAGGAGCAGGGACCGAGCAACGGGAGCTCACTCCGTCGTGGGGATTCGAACCGCCAACCTTCTGATCAGCAAGTCCTAGGCTCTGTGGTTTAACCCACAGTGCCACCCGCATCCCAATTCACTGGGTTACCTGGGTCTAAAATCTGTTTCTGTCTTTCTCTCCCTCTTAACCTCATCCAGGCTCAAGGGTTAAAAAGGACAGACCATACGTGCTGTCTTCAGCTCCTTGGAAAAGGAAGAAGATAATAATAATATTTAATACAAGAATTAAAACAAAAGATAGCTGCAGAGAGAAGCAGCCAGGGATCGGAAAACATCCTAAGGAAGGGTTGTGTCTGTATGGAAGGTTTCTTCATTTTAACCAATGTGCAGCTTTCCTCGAACGATTGCAAAGATCAGCGCTGTGAACTTTTCAAAGGTCATTTAGAGATTTTGTGGAGCTTATCTGTCAAAGGGCCCTTGGTTTTCAGCCCCAGCTTGTGTTTTTCATTTATTTCCACTTTTTGTTAGCATCCAAAGTGAAGATTTTATTAGACGCAAATGTAGTGAAGCGAGGATTAGCTATTTTTAATTTGCAACAGGAAATGCATAAAGTACAATTTTTACAACAAGCCAGAGGTGCATTCTGCAGGTATTAGTATCCAGGGAGAATCTTGCATACTCGTTTCTTTGTTAATACTTTTTATTGGAGGACATTTTCATAACTTCTAATTGAAGTGGAGACAGCAGGCTGTAGATGCTCTGCATCTGTAACTTGGGAAAATTTGCCACTTAGCACACTACAGCATATATGTGAATATTTAATAGCTTGTCCTAAATTAGTTGGCGCATGCAAACTTTTGTGTACAATTACTAGGATGAAGGAGACTCCATCTTGTACTCAATATACTTTTAAATCTGGTTCCTATTACAATTGCTACTCCATTTATTAAAGTTTACATGTCCAAACTGAGGCTGCGGAGTAAAAACAGAACAGGTCCCCCTATAAAATAGTAAGTGAGGCATTAGAGCACACGCCGCAGGAGTATTTAGATAATAAAATCATTTTAAAGAGTGTTGCATCCAGAGTAAGTAATCCGTCCTGCATTTGAACAGTCTCAATTGAATTGCTATTGCTTGAGCACCTATCTGTTAGTAGAAATAACTTGGAACTCTTAGATCACCAGGAAAGGTTCGTTTTTTTAAAAAAACTAACATTATATATATTAAAAGAGCATTATAAAACAAAACATCCAATATACATGGTACCAACAATATAATTTCAAACAGAAATGTTCAAACAGAAATTCAACTTCTACAAGAGCTAAATTCTTGTTGTCTAAATTTTACTGCATGAGTTTACAAAAACGCTGCTAAAAGATCCAGGACAAAATGCCACATTTCAGAAATTCTCCCCGGACATCCATTCTGCCTTTGAAATCCTGGTAATGTCTAGGAAAATCTGGACATATAGCAGCCCTATTTTATCATGAACAATCCTATAATAATACAGAAAATTTTGTGTGGACGCATAATTGCACCTAATGGTGTATACATGGGAAGAGACTCCCCCCTCCCGTACAATTACCCCTGGGACAGATGGTACATCATCAGACTCTGTCACTCCTAGGAGAATTAGCTCTGTGAACATTCAGGGCATGTGGCAGCAAGTAGCCCCTCTGTAACCTGAAGTGTCTGTAACCTGAGGTACAACTGTATTCTATGTTTCTTCTTAAGTGCATTATACCACTCTAAATATTGATTGTTTCTATCATCAGCAAAACTGGATTGCATTAACTTAAACATTTTTAAAATGCAATATTGGTTCCATATGATGTTCATAAAATACAGCTCTAGTGCCAATGGGATTAGGGGAGGAAGCTGTTTTTCACTTATACAAACGGTGAATGGAATACACAAGTAAAGAAATAAAATTATTCAGCATTAGCAAGTCTGGAAAAATTGAAAAGTCCACTGCATTGATACTAGATCTTAGCCCAAAGGCTGAGAAGTAACATGCAACAGTCCCCTCAATGTTGGCGCAACTCAGCTCCTCTGTTTCACAGCCAGAGTACCAAGGCTGAAAGACAGTGGCTTCTGGGAGGTGGTTAAAAGCTAATTCCTGTCCATCAAGCTGCTGTTAAAGGCACAAGAGCAGATTGGGAGTTTTTTCCTCGTAAGATGGCAACGTTATCTACAAGTGAAGTGGTATTCCAAACCTGACATTTAAAGGAGACTGCTATTCATTCCAGCTTGTCTTCTGATTTTGTAGGTTCTTCTAATAGTATCTCTTGTCCCAATTATCTGGATTATTTTCAGAAGGATATGACCTGGTAGAGACTGAGATGTTTTCTTTCCTATGTCCCACGACCACCGTACGTCACAGTTGTGCCCTTAAACATGAATCAGGACATGTAGGGTTAAATTCAGCCTCTTGGATGCTTTCACCAAAGAAAAAGTGTTGTCTTTTCAGGTTCAGAAATTGATGGTGAAAAGGAAACCTACCACATGCAGCAATCTAGGATATGATATGTTTCCCTTGAAAGATACTCCAAAACAGACATAAACCAGAGACAGACACTGAGCTATGTTCTGGAATGATTCCATTAAAGTCAATGCACCTTACTCTCCAACGTGTCCCAATAAAGATTTATCAGTGAAGTAATGAGAAAAGTATCCAGATTTGGGTCACAGTAAGTACGCAGCCCTTCTAAAGCAAACTTTATTACCCAAGTCATTTTGAAGCTAAGGTAACAATGCTTGATAACCTGAGATTTGCTGCAACACTTCATAATGGATTTATTTATTGCACATTTATGTTTTAGCCTCAGATTAGCACTTTATAGCCAAGTGGGGATTTCAAAGTGGAGTTCCCACAACCAAGCTCAGCACTCAGGCTGCTACACTACACTGTTTACGGGCCAGGAAGTTGGGTACGCTTCTTTAGGGATCTCAAAAATGGCATCTGTTTGGTGGGTTTGATCATTTGGAAATGGGTTTAATCTTTATAACCAACGAAACGATTAAAAGCAGTTTCCCCAAAATATAATTCCATTTGATTGGCACCGAAACCTGCTTGTAAGTTAAATACGCTTTAGGGAAAAGATGTGGAGCCTCACAATTTATTTACAAGAACATTGTAAGCAGGTTAAAACATTAGCAGGATTTTAACCACACCTGTAAACTAACAGAAAGTATGGATAATTTTGGAAGGAAAGTCAGAGAGTCAGAGTAATCTCTATATTTGGATTTTGAATTTTTTGTTGTTGTATGTTTACTTAAAATTTTTTTTTTAAAAATAAATAAATATAAAATATAAGCTAAAGTTCCAAAGTTGACTTATTCTATTCAGTTCCATGAAACCACAGAGGGATACACGCAATATTCAACTTACGCAGGGGTTACATTCCGGGGATGGCACATAAAGCGAACATTGTGTATAGTCAAAACACATTGAGTGCAATGGCAGGTGGGATTGCCAAAGCTCCCCCCACCCCCAAAGCCCACCCCTTCTTTGCCCCCTTTTTATTTTTTGTTTTTGTTGAGTGTGAAAAGCTGAATGTGCACAAGTTAAATTGGCATAAGTTGTGAGTTGCCTGTATAACAAAAGAGAGCCTTAGATCAGAAAAAGGAAACATATGGTCTTCCAGCTATTCTTGGTCTTCAACTCCAAACCCAGCATGGCCGATGGTCAGAGATGGACTGGGTTATAGGGCAACAACATCTGGAGGATCACGGGTTCCCCACCCTTGCCTTAGATATGATCCTAGGGCTTGCCGATCAGAAGGTCGGCAGTTCGAATCCCCGCGACGGGGTGAGCTCCCTTTGCTCAGCCCCAGCTCCTGCCAACCTAGCAGTTCGAAAGTACATCATAGTGCAAGTAGATAAATAGGTACCGCTTCAGCGGGAAGGTAAACGGTGTTTCCGTGCGCTGCTCTGGTTTCGCCAGAAGCGGCTTAGTCATGCTGGCCACAACTGTCTGCGGACAAATGTCAGCTCCCTCGGCCAGTAAAGCGAGATGAGCGCCACAACCCCAGAGTCATTCGCGACTGGACTCAACTGTCAGGTGTCCTTTACCTTTTCTTTTCTTTTTTTACATTTCAAATACATCTGCCTTGAGAGAAGCATAACATAACACAAAAGCCTGAAGTCCAAATTTAAGGAAGAAAAGAACTTTGAAGCAGTCAGAATTCTGATGAAGAAGAATCAGTAAACATTTTGCCTCTCCCTGCGCCCCGCTTTGACCTGGTATTTTAATATCCAATTGCTGTCTCTCCCCCTCAATGGGATCTTCAAAATTTATTTAATTTCATCTTCTGGGGTGGAGGCATCTATTAGATTGTGAGCCCTTGGGTGGGGACTGCCTCAGCATCACTCAAGCAAACTCACCCCTTCCAGTATCTGAAATGATTCCCTTGCTCCACAAATTATCTATAGGCAATTCTTTCAAGTGCCAAGTGGAGGGATGTGGTTCCAAATATGCTGCTTTCATCTTCTGGCAAAATTTCCACTTGTGTTCAGTCTTGATCTGAGGATTGCCTAAATCTTGCCAGGAACACATAGATTGTTAATGAACTAAGCTCTTCAACAGCTGCTCTAGGAATCGGCACATTTTCACAGAGGCCGGGGGGTGGATTCTGTATTTTCTTTCTGTTTAATGGCAGTATCAAATGAAACCAAGGGAATTTGGTCCAAAATAACTGAAATGTCCAATTCATCATTAAAGGCTTGCTCCGTGAAGATGTAGCTACTTCAGATCCTGTACATATTTACTCGGAAGTCCGACTTGCTTAGCTAAATGGGACTTACTCCGAGTATAGCACTGCAAGACAATCTATGCATGCTAAATCCAATCCAGGTGAGAATGGTCAGGATTACAGCCATGCATGTTTACTCAGAAGTCCAGAAGACCAAGGGTAGGGATGGGGGCGGAGTTCACCAAAGCTGGGCATCAAAGCACACTCCTCTAATTTAATCTGCGTGAATCTTGACTTGATCATAGGTCCACTTCAGAATCTGCAGTGCTAGTAATTTTTTTACCAGGCAATTCCAAGGCTTGCAACTCTGCCTCCATTCCCCTAAAAATAATTGTTTTGAACTTGTAACTTAGGCCATGCAGCCACCCACAGTCTGGAGCCTATGGGGGCAGCCCTGTTTTATTTCCCTCAGAGAGCAACATTATCCAATCCCAACAGAACATTATCAAATCCCTACACTTCTAGGGAGGCTTGCTATGTGGTGACAAAGAGGCGCTCCAATGCTAACTACTCCAGGCTATGGCTTGCTGCAGGGGTTTTCAACCCGTGCGCCGTGGCATCCTGGGATGCCTTGAACGATAGTCAGGGGTGCTGTGGGCAACACTGGCCTCTGTCCCTCTTTCCCTCCCTCCCTCCTGATGCCCTCTTGCATCTCCCAAAGGCTTGCATAGCTGTTTGTTGCAGTCTCCCTGGCTACAAGCTCCCCAGGTGAATGGTGCCTCTGGGGCTGACCAGGGGGTGCTTCTCAGACCCCTGTGGGGCAGGGTGGGGAGGCACCTCTCTTTGGCACAGGGGGGCAGCTCAGAGGCCAGGGGAGCCGCCTGGAGGACTCCCAAGGAGAGGGGAGGAGAGGGAGGCTGAGGGAACACCCCACAAGGGAAGGGGTTCAAAAAAGGGTGAGGCTGCCAGCTCTGCAGGCAAGGAGTGACATAACTGGGTTCCTGAGCCCCACAGGGGTGTCACAGAAAGAATGTAGCTGGTCAAGGGAGCTGTGGACTCAAAAAGGTTGAAAACCTTTGGCTTGCTGCCTGACCTATTTTTAAATGTTTGAAAGAAATCTATATTTTATAGAGGTATGGAGGCAGCTCTGCAGGCCTTGGACCACCTCATAAATACTTTATCTTTTTTTTAAAAAAATAGTTTGTTTCTGTGCAGATCTTTTAAGGAATTTTGGTTATATGTGCATATGATGTTTATTCAAAAATCATTCCACACGCTTGAATGCTTCCCAGTTTTGCTTAAATCCAAGCCCAGTGGCAGCACATGGCATCCTCTGGCAACTGCTAGGGTGTCAGCTTTTTAAAATGCAGCTAGGTTTGGGAGCACCATTTTAATTTCCCATAGAATATTCCTGGGGTATCTTGGGAAAATAAAAATGGCAGCTCCCAGAGTGGCTGGGACAACCCACCCAGTTGGGTGGGCTATAAATAATAAAATTCTTATTACTCAGCACCGGTTCAGGGCACTGCCAGCAGATCTTCAGAGGGGGGACATAAGAATGATGAAACGAAAACCAAAATAAAAGCAACAGTAGCAAAAACAAAACCATCAGAGAAAACTATTTAACCATGCATTGAATACACCAGAAAACTCTTTCTGCCTCATGTGTTGCAATCAGGTAAAAGGGGAAAAGGTAAAGGACCCCTGGACAGTTAAGTCCAGTCAAAGGTGACTATGGGGTTGCAATGCTCATCTCGCTTTCAGGCTGAGGAAGCCGGCGCTTGTCCACAGACAGCTTTCCGGTTCATGTGGCCAGCATGACTAAACCGCTTCGGGCACAACAGAATACCGTGACATAAGCCAGAGTGCATGGAAATGCCATTTACTTTCCTGCCACAGCGGTACCTATTTATCTACTTGCACTTACATGCTTTTGAACTGCTAGCTTAGCAGGAGCTGAGATAGAGCAACAGGAATTCACTCCATCGTGGGGATTCGAACCGCCAACCTTCTGATCGGCAAGCCTAAGAGGCTCAGTGGTTTAGACCACAGTGCCACAAACATCCCTGGTGCAATCAAATGTATGTTAGTGGGTGCAAAATAACTGACCTGCATGTACAAGGCCCCTACACCTTATCACACGAGTGAGGAACCTCTGGCCCGCCAGATGTTCCTGGTCTCCAGCTCTCATCAGCCCCGGCCAGCATGGCCGATGGTCAGGGTTGACGGGAGTTGTAGCTCAGCAACATCTGGAGGGCCACAGGTTCCCTGCTCCTACACCCAGCAAAAAGAAAGGGAACCTCTGGTAATGGCTATCAGTATATTCAGATGCTAGCTAATTGAGTAGCATCAAAGTCCTGGTCTTATTCCCAAGTTCAGAACCTCAAACAGGGACATGTGCCAGTAGTACTCCAGAGACGTCCATTTAATTCTTGGCTGTTTACCTTGGAAATGAAAACAGAACTTTCTGAGCTGCAATGTGCTAAAATGAGGGCATTGCTCTTTAAAACAGCTGAACCCTGCAAAAGAATGAAAACCCAGCAAGATCTGCAGGTGACTACATAGTGCTGAGCCAGCTAATAGCAACATTGGAGAGCTGCCAAGCCTTGCTGGGCTCCACTCTATTAAAAATCCATGTCACTACTCCACATATTGAGGTGTTTCTTTAACACCAGGGGCTGGAGACTTCAACCTCTTTCTCTGGAGTTGCCTCACCGAAGTCAATGAAAATATCCCACCAGAGCCTTGTACAAGTGATGTACAAAGTGCATTGCTGGACTCTGAAAGATAAGGAGAAAATCAGGATATTCTTCTGACGGGGAATTAATGAAATTAAACCAGTCTGGTTTTCCTTCTAACCTAGGAGTGCTCATTTTCTCTATTATTATTTTTTTGTATAACTTTTGCGTACCTTGTAAGATTATATAACAAAAGAGTATAGGAGAAAAGTCTAATTGGATTCAATGAGGTTTAGTTATATGAGAATGGAGGATTTCCCCCCATGCAAATCTGTTTCCAGGAAACTTAAAAACATACACAACCCGTGCTGTTTTTCTAGAAAAAGAGGTGTTGGAGCTCACCTTGTTCTCTTGGAACGTCAATGGTGCCCACCTGAAAGGTGCCAGAGGTGCCACAGAATACTACGATGGGTGTGTCGTTGGTGTTAGAAATTATTTCAAAAAGGAAATAAATGCATTTTAAAATTAAGAAGAGCTTGGTGGCGCTTCTTGCCCATCATCCTATTCCCGCAATGGCCAACCAGATGCCTGGGGGAAACCTGTAGGCAGGACATTTGCAGCATTAAAATCTGCTCCTAGGACATGTTTACCTGGAAAAATACCCACTAAGCTGAATTGGATGTGCAGTCAAAAAAAAAAAAATCCCTTAGAAGTTCCAATGTGTTCAATGAAATCTATCTGTTTCTTTGTTCCATGCATTTGTACTATTCCTTGCCCCACTGGGACCAGTGTGGTGCAGTAGTTTGAGTGACAGGTTCAAATTCCCACTTCATGATGATGCTCACTGGGTCACCTTGGGCCAGTCGCCAACTCTTCACCTGCCCCACCTTACAAGGTTCTTGTGAGAAGAAAATGGAGGAGGAGGAGGAGGACTATGTACACTGTCTTGACTTCCAAGTCCGCTATTTCCTCATGAGTGAATTTATTGCAGCTTTATTTCCTAGAGCTTAGGATGGTCTGCTCTGGATTTCTCTGGGTGTGTGTCATACAAGGAGGGTAAACAGATTGCTCTTTTAGTTAGTTGGCTGGGGGTGTTCTTCTGCCTGTCCTCTCTCTTTGTTTCCCCCTGATTTTCTGATAAAGAACAAAATGTGAACAGCATGACACATTGAAGCAATTTTGCTTTTTTTATAATAAAAGGCCTGTGCAAAAGGAGAGTAACTCTTTCAACTCTCTCTAAAGGACAGCTGGTTGTGGATTGCATTTGTGAGCATGCATGTACGTGAATTTTCTGCGAGTATTGTAAATTGCCATAATCACCAGCCACAGAGACCATGACTAAAATTGCAATGCAAATGAGGACCAGCAGAGTGCATCTTGCCTTTCAGCAGCTGCTGAAAAACAGCTAAAGCTGTCTAAAATCACCTCTTCCAAGTTGCACAGAGATTTCTGAACCCCCTCCCCAAAGTGTGCTAAAGTAGGTCACAAAGAGGGAAAGGAGACTGGATGGATGTGTGTGGATGGATGGGAAACAGGAATCGGAGAGGAATTCTATTCAATCTGCATTTCAAGATGAACTTAAAGATGAAACCACAGATTCGTGGTTTTTGAAACAATACACAAACATTTCAAACATCCTTTGAAATTCACACTTCTCTGAAATTTGCAATACACTTCTTCAGCTAAGTGATGTGTACAAAAACATATATACTAGCATATAGTGTGTGTGTGTGTGTGTGTGTGTAAACAATGCATTGTATTAAGGAAAATTGCTTTGCAAAAATGTGTACATTAGGAAAAATTGCATGCAAAAATGGGTGTACTATGAGAAATTCACACTAAAGCACTGGTGAATTTTCATGAGGGGTTTTTCCAAAAGAATTCACAAACCGAAATGTGCAGAACTGAACTTAACAATGGGAAAATGAGAAACTGGGTAAAACCTAAATATTTGCTCATCAGTAATGGGAAATGTTTAAGGAAAGCAAATATGGCAGCGATCTCTACCCCTTCTATTTCAAATCACATGGAGAATGTTTATCTTTGGTTATTATGAAAAAGCAACCACAGCAAAGGGTCTTAAAAAAGGCTCATTTTTCATTGCTCATATATATCTAAGAGCAGGAAAAGGAATCTTGCTGTTCTTTCAATCCCTGCAATTTCTTTGCCTTCCCCATATAGAAATTTGAAATAGCACCTGTGGAGAGACTCTTTTTAAGATGTCTTTTAAGACATCTTAGTGGTGGGGATATGAGAGAAATATGGTTCCTTTGGGGGGGTTTTAAGCAAAACTACCTAATCCACACTTTCCGAGACAATATGCAAAGTGGAACACAGCTTTTCTGAATTTTGTGGCACAGTTCTCCAAGAAAACAGTATGTGTTTTAAAGAAAAGTGTCCATAAAAGGCATAATATTAGCGAAAACAACATAGAATGCATTCTATCAAGGATAAATTTCTTGTGAAAATGTGCATATCAGGCAAAGTTGCAGACAAAAAGTGTAATATTATGAGAAGTTTACACAGAAATGCACATTTTCACGAGGACTTTTCTTTTAAACTTGCAAACTGATGCAGAATTGGGGCAAATGGAGCTTGAGACTGGAGAAAATGAGAAACAGAGAGAAACAGAGCTCCAATGATGTACCTACCCCTACCGGGAGGGGGGTTGCTTTCTGAGACATGGGGGCAGCCTCATCCCATACAAGCCCAGTGTGAGCACCCAGCACACTCATGAAGACCCAATCAGCATTTGGAGTGGAGTTTTGAATTGGTAAATATTTTATTGGAAGACAGGCACAACCAAATCCCACTGGAGATGACAGAACGTAAGCCTTTAACTGTGCCATTTAGCTGTATTTATTTAGATGAAACCTAATTTCTGCTGGTCTCTGTAAGGGTGAACTGTGTAATTAACGTCACGGTGGAAGGGATGTGTTTCATTTTCGAGATGCTTGGTGGTTTGTAGTGACAGCAGCTCAAATCTATTTATGCTGTCCAGTCAAAAACATGGTCGTTTCAACTTTTTAAGAGCATGCTTTTTAAAAAAAACATCATTGGTAAATGGAAATTTTGACTTTCTGCCCAGGACACCATGACAGCTTCTCCTTTACAAAAGAAACATCAAATAATAGGATAATAAATCCCTACTTTTCCTCTCTAAACAAGTGTTGCTTCAAGTTATGCTTGCAGTTGCTTTCCTCTCACCGTCTAGCCAAGTTCCTTGAGATGATTGTATCTATTTAATGAAAGACTTTCAGCTCATCTATCTCTAGCCACACTTTACTGATTTCCATTTAAACATCATCGGCTAGCACTCTAATGGATCATGACTGTTTTGCCTAGCAATTGAACGGTTTTATTTTATTTTTTCATTTTGAAAGCTCGGGTGTTTATTTGAACAGCAACGAGCTATTAGCCAGGGAACAAGGTGTTCCAAAACTACCTCCCAGACATTTTGCATATATGCTAGCCTTACAGAATCACATGCTTGTGTAAAGGACCTGAGCAGAAACTAAATTTTGCTCACATTCCAAACTGGGCAAAATTTCAGAGTTTGAGAATCTGCTAGCCAGAATATTAGAAAGTATAGCGGTACCTCGGTTGCCGAACGCTTCGGAAGCTGAACGTTTCTGTTTTCGAAAGCCGAAAACCCGGAATTAAATGCTTCCGTTTCTGAACGTGCCTCGGAAGTCAAACAGCTTCTGAGGCGCGTTTCTCAATTTTAAGAGAAGGCCATTGTATCCTGTCAGGCTTTGGGGGCTTAACCCATACTTACTGTTATTTTGCTACTTCTGCTTTTTTGTACAGTTAATATTTTTGTTGGTTGTTTTGGGGAGCCAGCAAGCATGTTGAGCATGATGGATGCAGAAGCAAGTTAAGCGTATCTTAGAAAATAAACATTTGACTGGATTTTCAACATTTTCAGATTAATAGTAACAAAGACGTCTAGCATTTACGTAGCATTTTGAGGTGCTCAAAGCACTTCATATAAACCATCTCAGCAAACTTTGCATCTCTCATTTGCAGCCTCATTTAAACTTATTTTACCATCTCTTTGCCAGATTCTTCTTGATCTACTCAGCTGGGTCAATTTTATCATGCAAAAAAGTTTTTTTAAAAATCCCTTTTAGCTTTGATACGTGCTGTAAGATTTCTTTATGCAGACCCAGTGCCATCACTGCCAGGAACCAAGGGCCCCAAGAAGACCTATATTTTATGTCTCCCTTGGGCCCCATTTTTTAAATTAAATTGCCTTTGTCTATTTTGGTGCTCTGGTGCTGAGCAGCTTCTGGCTGCCATCTTGGATTTACCTCATAGTGATCCAGAAGTTAAATGATTCCGGAAGCCTGTGAGGAGTGGGTGGGAAAGATATCGTCTGCCACACAAAAATGGCACACACCATGAACTGGCCACCCCTACCCCTAAAGGGTAGGTTTGAATTTTGATTTCATTTGTTTTATTAGTGGCATTGGGCTTGTTTTTGTGGTAGTGGTTTGTTTTTGTGGTAGTGGCTATCTTACACACACACACACACACACACACACACACACACACACACACACCTACCTTGAGTGACATCAATCTCTGGAGCTTTGGGGTACAAACATACCCACCAACATGCCCCAGAGTAAAACTGGGATGCGCATTTTTCAAGGCCGCCCTGCCACACAAGACACATCTTTCAGGGCCGCAATCTTGCAGGAACCAGGTGACTTGTGTGAGAGCACAGTACCCCAAAATGGGATGTCCCACTTAAATTGGGACAGTTGATGAGTATGGCTGCAAATCTTAGATGGAGTAGTTCTGGGGCGGGGGGGGGGCTAAAACATGGTTATTTTTAAAGCACTGGACCAGGCCAGTGAGAGGGGTGGATGTGTTTCACAAATGAAAGGAGGACCCAAAGATGGCATTTAGCCACTGTGCCCTCAATTCTGGCCCCCTTGATCTCTGCAATATCAGCATTAACATCTTGTATTGTAATCCAGCACCATAGTAGCAGCGGGATATCCTGTCTTAAGGGCTTATTTGCTGGGCCAGCCGAAGCCTCAGACAAAAAAAAAATCCCATTCTAGTATTAGCTGGTAAATTATCTCAGAAAGTTTTTGTGAACCTGGATCCTGACAAGTAGGCTCAGCTTTTCCTTTCTTGCCTCAAGTCCAAACCACCTTTCTTGAGCCAGTGTGGTGTAGTGGTTAAGAGCAGTAGACTGGTAATCTGGGGAACGGGGTTCGCGTCTCCGCTCCTCCACATGCAGCTGCTGGGTGACCTTGGGCCAGTCACACTTCTCTGAAGTCTCTCAACCTCACTCACCTCACAGAGTGTTTGTTGTGGGGGAGGAAGTGAAAAGGAGAATGTTAGCCTCTTTCAGACTCCTTTAGGTATTGATAAAGCGGGATATCAAATCCAAACTCTTCTCTTCCTCCTCCTCTGTCAGGGAACTGACATCAGAGGGAAAGGAGGTGGTAGGGCTCCCAGAGACTGGGAGAGACTCAACAGCCAAAGCAGGGACCAGCAGGGGGAGCACGGGGTCTCTGGAGGGGAATCTCAGTAATACTGAGAGAGACGCAGCAACGCAGGCAGGAAGCAGGGGAGAGAAAGGGGTGAGAGACACTTCTAGCGAAAATAGTGGGGAGGTGTCAGAAGCAACTGCAGGGAGACCCATGCTTCGTCGGAAGCTGTCACGTCGTGAGTCCAGGAGACGTGTTTCCGTTAAGGAACTTCTTTGTTGGAGGCGTTTCCGCAAACAGCCACTGTCGGACTCCACCAGTGACTAGAGCAGACATGTCTGATGAGCTCTGTCACACACAGAGGCTTGTGGAGCCGCACAAACTCTGAAGGGGCACACTTTTAAGCACAAGCAGCTAATCAACCCCCTGATAGCAGTCCGACAGTCTTTGTACGCTGCCTGTGCAAGAGAAAGCATCATGAGCGACCCAGCAGGAGCCGGAGCCGGAGGAGAGGATCCAAGCTTGGAGGAAAGATACCGAGCATTGGAAGTCCAACTTGCGCTGCAGACGGCGAGGCTGGAGGAGAGGAGGGCGCAGGATGCTGACAAGAAGGGGAGAACCACTCAGTTCCCCAGAAAGGTACCAGGATTGGTGCAGAAGTTTGGGGGGGACCCCAAGGACTATCATGCCTTTAGGACAGAGATGCAATATGCCCTGAATGTGCAGTTTGATGAGTTCCTTGATGAGGAATCGCGAGTTGCTTTCGTAATTGGGCATCTTGAGAAGGGCGCGCGTGATTGGGTTCGGCCCCTGATGGCAACGCACAACGATATCCTAAAGGACACTATGAAATTCTTTCGTGCAATGGATATCATGTTTTCCAGCGATATTGAGGAAGGGTTGGTGCGCAGACAGCTGATGGCTTGCAAGCAGGGAAGCAGATCTGTCCGTGAGTACTGGACTGAATTTACCATGCTGATTCACAGATTGGGGTGGGATTTATCGGCAGCACCCATTCAGATGCTGTTTGAAGAAGGTCTTTCTTCGGCTGTGAAAGACGAGCTGTCCAGGAGCCCCAGGGCTGTGTCGATGGATCAGCTGACCAAGTCTGCGCTGACCATTGGAGCGCGCCAGGAGGCAAGAGCCTTGGAGAGGCGGGAAGGGAGAGGGGAACGTTGGAAGGAGTTACGCATTCCAGACATTCCTGAGCCAGCTTTCCCGCCGGCAGAGCCGATGGAAATCGGAACAGCCCGTGCGCGCGCAGTTTCAAAGCCCAGTGAGGGGGCGAAGAAGGAGGGAAAGGGAGCCCGGAAATGCTATCTCTGCCAACAGCCAGGCCATTTTGCCAGAGTCTGCCCCCAGAGGAAGGAATGGCAAGGGATGGTGGGCGCAGTGGAGGGAGGAGAGCAGGGAGAAACGGAGCAAGTAAAAGCCAACGCCTGGTTGCCGTCAGGGCACTGCAACCAGGCTCAAGAGCAGTGAAAGTGCCCGTACCAGAAGCTCCTCGACCTGCCCTAGTGATTGAAGTGTCGCTAGAGCTGCAAAATGGACACCCCCTACAAATAAAGGCGCTGTTGGATTCCGGCAGCTCTTGCAATTTTATGAGCAAGGAGTTTGCTGCTGAACATCAGATACAGACTATCCCTTTAAGCAACCCCCTGCAGGTGACCACAATCGATGGCAGGGAGCTGTTGGGAGGAGGAGTCAGCTTGCAGACCGTCCCAATGATAATGAGGGTGGCAAGGCACACAGAACTGATAGCGTTTAATGTGGCCACCTTGGGAGGCGCTCCCATTATTTTGGGAATGAGCTGGCTAGCCCTACATGATCCGCTGGTGGGCTGGCATCAAAGAGTGGTTTCCTTCGGTTCAGCACATTGCTTAGAACACTGCAGGGGGGAAAGGGGTTCAGCAGGGGCCCAAGCCACCCTGGCAGGGACTGAAGTAATGGAGAAAGGGAAGGTGCCACCACAGTATGCTGATTTCAACGATGTGTTCAGCGAGAAGGAAGCTGATCAACTACCCCCGCATAGGCCCTTTGATTGCCAGATTAATCTACTCCCTGGAGCCCAGCTTCCTGTAGGCAAGCTGTATGCCATGTCAGACAGGGAGATGCAGGAGTTGAGAGCGTTCATTGACAAGAACCTGAAGAGAGGCTTCATCAGGGAGTCTAAGGCAGCGGGGGGTAGCCCAGTGTTTTTTGTGGATAAAAAAAACACGGACAAGCCGAGGCTGGTATGTGACTTTCGACAGTTAAATGCAGTGACTGAGCCTGCGGCTTTTCCCATGCCCAGGATTGATGATATTTTGACCAGGGTGCGAAAAGGAAAGATTTTTACAAAGCTGGACCTGAGGGGGGCGTACAACCTGATACGTATAAGGAAAGGGGATGAATGGAAGACCACCATGTTCACCCCTTTGGGGGCATTTGAATATCTCGTGATGCCTTTTGGATTACAAACAGGCTCCGCGTGTTTTCAAAGTTTTATGAACCACGTGCTGGGGCCTTTGCTCTACAAGAATTGCGTGGCCTTCCTAGATGACGTGTTGGTGTATTCGGAGAACGAGGAGCAACATGTGAGAGACGTCAGGGAAGTGTTGAGCAGGCTGCAAGCCAACCGACTGTGGGTGAAACTGGAGAAGTGTCAGTTTCATACCAAGGAGGTGGAATTCCTGGGGTACCGCTTGTCCGATAAGGGGTTGGCTATGGACCCCAGCAAGGTTCAAGCGGTGCTGGAATGGAAAACACCCAAGACCAAGAAGGATGTGCAGAGGTTCCTAGGGTTTGGAAACTTTTATCGTAAGTTCATCCGGAACTTCGCCCACCTGACGGCGCCCATCACGGACTGTCTCAGCGGCAAAAAGAAGTTTGTTTGGACGGGGGAGGCGGAGAGAGCGTTTGATGAACTGAAAAAGGCCTTCGCCTCTGACGAACAACTTCTACATGTGGATTTACAAAAAAAGCTGAGGGTCGAAACAGACGCGTCGGACAGAGCCATAGGGGCGGTGCTTCTTCTGCAGCCGGGGAAGGAGGGGTCAGAGTGGCGACCGTGTGCCTTCTTTTCGCGAAAGCTGAACAAATCTGAGAGGAACTACACGGTGTACGACCGGGAACTTCTTGCCATTTATGAGGCCTTCCGGAGATGGAGGCATCTACTAATTGGTGCACAACAGAAGGTGCAAGTGTGCACGGACCATAAGAATCTAGAGTATTGGAGAACTGCGCGAGTGCTCAACCAACGGCAGTTGAGATGGGCCCAGGAGTTCTCCAAATTTAACTTTGAGATTTGTTACGTACCAGGCCCGGAGAACGTTAGGGCTGACGCTCTCTCACGCAAACCTGAATATTTGGAGGGAGAGGGTGCACCCGAGGAGACCCATGTCATTCCCGAGGACCGCTGGGTGTGTGGGGCGGCATTGGTGGGGCAAAGGGAGCTGGTAGAGGGAACGGTGCAGGATGAATACGCCCAGGACAAACTCAGGAGTCTCAGGAGGGAGGGAGACAAACCCGGGGGTTTTGAGGAGAGAAATGGGGCATTGTACTACAAGGGAGCGTTATACCTACCTGAAGGGGAATTGAGGGAAAAGGTACTCAAGCAACTGCACGATAACCCCACAGCCGGGCATTTTGGGCAACACAAAACCATGTGGCTGGTCACCAGGGAATTCTGGTGGCCCAAGGTCAGGGAAGATGTGCGGGAATATGTGAGAGGGTGTGACAGATGCCAACGAGCCAAAGGGGAGAGGCGGGCACCGGCAGGTTTATTAGAACCACTACCCACGCCGGAGAGGCCATGGGAGGCAGTGGCAATAGATTTCATGACTGATCTGCCCAGGTCCAAAGGGAAAACAGCCATCATGGTGGTGGTAGACCTGTTAACCAAGATGGCCCACTTTATAGCCTGCTCACATGCGGTCACAGCAGAAGAAACCGCCAAATTGTTTGTGGAAAATGTGTTTAGGTTGCATGGCGCCCCCTTGAGGGTGGTTTCGGACCGAGGGAAACAATTTACTTCCAGGTTCTGGAGGAGACTCATGAGCTTATTGCATGTAGAGGTCAATTTCTCTACTGCCCGTCATCCCGAAACCAATGGGCAGGCGGAAAGAGCCAATGGTGTCCTCCAGCAATATTTGAGGTGTTATGTTAATGACAGAGAGAATGATTGGGTGGAGAAGCTGGCGTTGGCAGAATTTGCCTACAACAATGCAGAGAACGTGTCCACGGGGATGAGCCCCTTTTTGGCCAATCACGGGTGTCATCCCCGAGCCTTCCCAGGGGGGGAGGGGGAGAACTGGAGCGTTCCAGCCGCAGAACAGTTCGTTGAAGAAATGGAAGCTATCCACCGCCAACTTCAACTTAATTTAAACCGGGCGAAGGAGGAATATAAGAGGCAGGCAGACAAAACCAGAAGGGAAGGGGAAAGCATTAGGGTGGGGGACCAGGTGTGGCTGTCCACCCAAGGGTTACCGTTTAAAGGAGGTTGTAAGAAGTTAAGACCCAGAAGACTGGGTCCATTTGAAGTCACGCAACAGGTCAACCCAGTGGCTTTCAGACTCCGGTTACCGAACCACATGAAGTTGCACCCAGTGTTCCACAGATCGTTGCTGTCACCGTATATAGGGGACAGAGAGGGGAGGGTCAATAGGGGACCAGCGATGGAGGAAAAAGAACAAAGCTACCATGTAGCGGAGATTCTCGATTCCAGGTGGAAGGGAGAGCAAGTAGAGTACTTGGTAAGGTGGGAAGGGGAACCGGAGTCGGAAAACACCTGGGTCAGGGCAGAGGATGTAGATGACGAGGTTCTGATTGAAGCCTTTCATCAGAGATTCCCTCGTAAACCCCAGCCAGTGGCGAGGTTCCGGAGGGAATACTTCGCCACCACCGACGAAGAAGAAGAGTTGGAGGGGTTCGCTGATTCCGAGGTGGAGGAGGATTCAGCGAGTCGGAACGAAGACCGATGGAGGGAAATGTTCGAGACGTCTGAAGATGAAGAGGATTCGTTTCGGGGTTTCAGCTCCTCACCGCCCAGAGGAGAGGGAGGGGGCGGGGGGGAAGGGGGCCCTGGAGGGGAGGTGGATGTCAGGGAACTGACATCAGAGGGAAAGGAGGTGGTAGGGCTCCCAGAGACTGGGAGAGACTCAACAGCCAAAGCAGGGACCAGCAGGGGGAGCACGGGGTCTCTGGAGGGGAATCTCAGTAATACTGAGAGAGACGCAGCAACGCAGGCAGGAAGCAGGGAAGAGAAAGGGGTGAGAGACACTTCTAGCGAAAATAGTGGGGAGGTGTCAGAAGCAACTGCAGGGAGACCCATGCTTCGTCGGAAGCTGTCACGTCGTGAGTCCAGGAGACGTGTTTCCGTTAAGGAACTTCTTTGTTGGAGGCGTTTCCGCAAACAGCCACTGTCGGACTCCACCAGTGACTAGAGCAGACATGTCTGATGAGCTCTGTCACACACAGAGGCTTGTGGAGCCGCACAAACTCTGAAGGGGCACACTTTTAAGCACAAGCAGCTAATCAACCCCCTGATATCCTCCTCCTCCTCCTCCTCCTCCTCCTCCTCCTCTTCTTCTTCTTCTTCTGTTTTCATCATGTAATCTACTAGACAGTCACCTAAATCTGCACTGTCAAATTTCCTTTTCCTTTCTCTCGGTTTTAAACAGGCCATTAACTAGCCTCATAGATCTATGAAATTTGCAGGATTAAATCATTCCTTTCTCATTCCTCAAGTACTTTGCTCTGCAAGCTGGGATTGGGAAGGGGTATGGGGAAACATACCATAATGAATGTTTAAAAACTATGATTCCACTGAATGCCAAAAGCTACATAATCCATTTTAATGTGCATTATAAACGCTTCCTTTTCTTTCCCCCCTTTCCTTCTTGAGTTGTATCAGTGCATGATATAACCTTACGTTTACACTGTAATACCTAATATTTGTTCTTAACAGCAAAGGAGCCAAAGGAGCATGTTGTTATAGTTGCACATTTCTTCTGGATTTTGGTGCCAAGAACCTTTTAATCCCAGCTCCGACAACGACTCCCCCTGTGGCCATGGATTTAGCACTTAACCTCCTGCTTGCTCATCCATCTGTAAAATGGGGATAATAGCACTTGTGTCTTTCATTTGAAAAAGAAGAAAAGTTGTGCAGATTAATTAGCCAAAACTGTGGAGATTTTTAAGCACCTTGATTTTTCAACATTACAGTGGTACCTTGGGTTAAGAACTTAGTTCATTCTGGAGGTCTGTTCTTAACCTGAAACTGTTCTTAACCTGAAGCACTACTTTAGCTAATTGGGCCTCCCGCTGCTGCCGCGCCGCCACCATGCGATTTCTGTTCTCATCCTGAAGCAAAATTATTAACCCAAGGTACTATTTCTGGGTTAGCGGAGTCCGTAACCTGAAGCGTCTGTAACCTGAAGCGTCTGTAACCTGAGGTACCACTGTACTAAATTACTACTACTACTACTACTATCATCATCATCATCCTGCCTTTTCCCCAGACTGAGATTCAAGGCATCTTACACAAATTAAAATAACACAGATAAAATGCAAGAAAGCTAAAAATGTATAAAATATCATCATTAAAAAGTAATTAAACTGGCTGTTTAAAGAACATCAGAAGATTCCCACTGGATTAGGCCAGACCAAAGGCCCATCTAGTCCACATTGATAGGCTTACCAGATGCCTACAAGAAACCTCCAAGCAGAATAATGAGCCCCCAAGCCCTCTTCTTCTGTTGTTTCCCAGCGACTGGTATTCAGAGACATTCTTCCTCTGTTGCTGGAGGTAGTATACACCCATCCTAACCAGTAGCCATTTTGATAACCTCATCCCCCACAAATAAATCTAATAATTTTTAAAAACCATATCTAAGTTGGTGGCTAATCGCTACATCTTGTAGCAGTGAATTCCATGTTTTCGTCCATCCTGAATGATCTCTCACTATTCAGCTTCATTGGATCGCTCTAGATTCTTTGTCATTTATCGTTGCTAGAATTATAACCCAGGAGATCGCAGTCCCAGGGATAAGAAAAGAAGAGTTGTTCTATTGCCTGGAGATCACACAGAGAAGCCATTTTCAGTGGAGCCCAACAATGGAGGCACACAGCTGTACTGAGGCAGCACCAGGTGTTGAAATTTTGCACCCCTAACAATTTTGCTCATGGGGCAACTGCCCCTGTGGCCCCTTCACACTACGCCACTGGAGCCATCCCCTGACTGGTTGTAAGTCAGAATGCAGGCTAGTGAGGGCAGGATAAGGGCAAACAGAGGTTGATGGAGCAGGGCCCCATGTGCCTTAAAGGGTCATCTTCCACGCGATATGGTTTGGTACCCAATGAAGAGCGCAAAGCTGCCATCTGGACAATCTCTTAGTATAAGAGAATATACTTTCTTCTAGGATAACATTTCTCAAGTCTTGCCACCTAAACTTAGTAATATGGATCCTGGCCAAGCCTGCTGGTATTAAGTCTTTGTTTAATCTCCATTACAACCGAGACCTAGTGAGGATGCTTTAACTCTCAATTCTGCAGAGCAACAGAAATTTGTTTTGGAAGGAGCAGCAGTTCAGAGAGAAAAGCACTGTCCACAGCTGGCAATGGAGGTTTTTCTCCGCTGTCTGAAGTAAAAAAAAATGATATTATACACATACCAAAACATAAACACATTGTAAAGTGCACTTTCAGTCCAGATTCCAAACACACTGAGCACAGCATGATTTAATGGTGGATAAACTCAGAATAATGTCCCAAGGGAAGGAATTGCAAGATCCAGAATGACAGCTGCTATCATTCCAGAACAAGTAATTGTTTATAGATGAATTATTTGTCATGATTAATTATGGAGTGACATGGAAATCAAATGGCTTCCCACTGCCAAATTTGTTTTCAGTTTCATGAGGCACAGAATGGGATGTGGCACAGACAGGGACAATAATGAGAAGCTGCTGAATTGAAAGGCTCTCCCGATGCTTCTCATATATCCTAAAATTTGTCACAGCCAATGAGGTCTTGTTTGGTCCAGTGACTTGTGAACTGAACATGCAGTTCAGGTTCTACGTCTACCATGAGTTTACGTTTTAACTCCAGTTCTGCATTTGTAAGAGAAGGAAAGATATGCTGACCCTAAGATGTTCAAGTGAGATGGAGAAATGCAGTAAAAGGTAATAAAGGCTTTTGTTTTCAACTCCCTAGACAAAAGGCAGAACTGCAAACATTATGAGTGTGAAAAAGCAGAAATGAGCAATGAATGGGGTGGATGCAGAAAAGAGGCAATGGGTTGAGCTGGCCTAGCCTATTTCCTGGCCCCACCCTTCAGATGTCACTCAGACTGAGTGTAGAGATGGATGGTTCTGTCAATGTCAGTTTTCTCTTAGTTTCTCATTTTTCCAATCTCAGGTTCAGTTCACCCCATTTCTGATACATATGCAGAGTTATTATTTTTCTAAAGTCCACACGGAGATTCACATGCATTTCCTATTGCATTCCCTCCCCCCATAATCCTTATTTTTGTATACGATTTTGCCTAGTATATGCATTTTTACAAGTAGCTTTGCCGTAATAGAACACATTTTGGGGTATATTCTTTGCACAGATAAACATATCACTTTTCACTAGCATATGTATTTGGGTATGCATTCTTTGGTTGGGGAACTACATTGCCAAATTCAGAGAAGTGTGAATTTCAAAGGAGAGCTGTGCTTCAATTCACATATTCAGTTTGCGAAGTGTGAATTTTTTAGCTACAGCAAGGGGGGCAGCAGTAGGGGGAGGAAATATACATATGTCTTTTAATGTATAATTTTGCATATAATTAGCTGGGCTATTAAAAATAATATGCATGAGCAACTCAAACAAATGTGGATACTTGATGGAAGGGGCAGCCCAATGCAGGCAAGCTTAAGTGGCTTGAAACCACTAAATTCTGTGACTAAATCCATTTTAAATGTGCTTTTGTGTGTATGCATCATTTACACAGCATGCTGCCCAGCATGATAGCAATATTACTGGGGGTTGTGTTTTCTCCGGGAAGGTGAAAAAATGCTTTTAGTTTCCTTTAATTATCAGGAACTTGGAGAGTAACAGTATCTAAAGAGTACAATATACACAGCTTTCCATTTCTCCCTGCTGGTCACACTGTCAGATGACCGAAACATTTCATTTGGCCCTTCCAGGCTTCCATATAGCTTTTCATGAGAGCGCATGGTCTTTTGTCCAGGCAGGTGAATTAATATTGAAAGTGGTTCTCAATGCATCAGTTCAGTTCTGCAGATATGGCTACAAGAACCAACTGTCTCACACAGGGGCGGAGGAAGGGGGTGCGGTGGGGGCGGGCTGCCCCAGGTGTCACCACTAAGGGGGGTGACAAAATACTGGGTGGTACTCACCGCAGGGCCTGCAACACGTCCAAGCCATTCGTCTTTCCTGGGAGTGACGTGGTGGCTTGGGCTCACTCAGGTTCTGTGCTGCCCAAAACAGTCTGCCCACTGCCTCCCCCCCCCAGCTGTAGAGCTGCTGAGTGGGAGGAGGTGGGCAGTCCTTGGAGGCCCCATGGAGTGTCCTGCCCTGACCCGACCCGACCCATAGGCTGCTGGCTCTGCCCCTGGGCGCAGGGCATGCACCCCGTCCCAGGTGCCCAATTGGCTTGCTCCGCCACTGGTCCCACATCCTATAATTAGGGCAGGATCCAGAGAACCAGAAGAATGGCTGTCAGCCAAGCCAAGTCCCCTCAAGCTGCAGCCATAAAAATAGGGGGGGAAGTGTCAGTATCTTCCCAATGAACTTTTCAAGTAGAGGTCTAAAATCCAACTCTGAAGAGGTTACACTTTTGACTAGCTGTCACAAGTACAGAACCAAAATGCATTTAATGTCTTCAGTGTGGATGTTTGACTAATGAAGACCAGAAACTGTAGGCAGGCCTCTTGTATCACTCTCTCCTTGGGGGGTGGGGTGGATTGAAGATTACTTTTTGGAGGCTGGTAGTGCAGTAAGTGTATTCTGATGCTCTTGTGTCACAGCTTGGTGATACATATCTCTTCACAATTCAAGCATTCACCACTTTACTAGCTCTCTCTCTCTCTCTCTCTCTCTCTCTCTCTCTCTCTCTCTCTCTCTCTCTCTCCCCGCAGTGAAAGTTGTACGTGATGACCCTGCCTGTCAACTTCTTCTGGATATGGTATTTGCCTCCTTTTGATGTTTCTTTCGCAGAGCCCATTTGGACGTATCATCTTGTGACGAGCGTCAGATTTAGGGAAACCTCCTGGCTTTTGCTGATAAAGGCAGTGAACCCCAAACAAACAAGCTCTCCGCCAGACTGGACTGCATATAATATTGGGTAGGATAAAGAGAGCTTAGTTTCCTAGCATAAGTGGAAGTGAAGCGTAAAAATTGAGCGGGGCTTTTAGTCTTTTGCTGATCGATTAGATAAAGGCCTCACAAATCCCATTCGGGAGGTTTCCACCTTACAGTCTAAGAAAATGAGAAAGCGTCTTCAGATCTAGAGATAATCAGTAAGGGCTAACTTTCAAGCAAGAAGGGACTGTACGAGAAGTAAAATGCCAACAAGTGAACTGTAATATGACAAGGGTAGATGGAATGACCACCCCACTCTAGATGTGTTCTTTATGTTTCCTTTGCTATCAAAGTTTCCGTATACTAGACATGGACCTTCATGGCCTGGTTGGCCCACACTCTTCAGAGACTCTAGCCCTAGTCAGGTGTTTGCTCAAACTCATGTGGTCTTAAGACCCCAACATTCACAGATGTACAGACTCCTCTGCAGAGTTTTGCATATTTAACACAAGGGTCTGAAGAGAGTTTCTAAGTTTGCTTGGTTGAGCGTGCTTAGAATTGTTTGTTTGTTTGTTTGTTTGTTATTTGTTTATCAATTGAAATCAGTGCTATCCTGAATTGCCAGTTTTACACATCATAAAGCAGAGGCAGACATTAGACTAATAAATGTAAATAATACATTTATTAGAAGAATCTGCGACCAGAAAGGAGTTCAAGGGGACTGGAGGAAATTCAAGGACTAGTTGCATAAATATTGTAATATAAAAAATTAGAAATTACTTGAAAGAAACAAATAGGCCTAGGATTAAATTAAGTTATAATTAAATAAATGGGATTTAGAATGTTAAGAAAAGTGAATAAGATGAACTATAATTGGAAATGGTTTTAGTTTAATAATGATATTGGAAAGCTGTTACTTTTAATTACAAGGAAACTCAGAAGGGAGGGATTTGAGGAAGTCAACCAAGATGTTTAAAAGGTTGGATTTGTGAAGAATTAAGTTTGTTGTTATTGTTTATCTGTTTATTGTCCCCCCCTTTTCTCTCTCTTCTCTTTCTTTTTTCTTTCTTTTTCTGTTTTTGTGTATCATCTTGCTTTGTGGTTTGTGTTATCATGGCGGAAAATCTAATAAAAAAGTTATTTTTAAAAAATGTAAATAAGAAATATAATAATAAATGGTGTGGTCTCCTCTCTACCCCATAGCACCAGTGCAGGGAGACAATTCCTCTAAGCTTCAGACAATCCATTCTTCTTTCTTTGGCAATCACTCATAGCCGAGTAAGATTATCTTCCATAAACATGGTTTTAAAAATGAGTCCGTAAGTGACTGTGGAGGCCAATTCTGGATCCACATATCCTTTCACAGTGGGGGCATTGGTTTCCGGGCGGGAGTTGATCACGGTGTGGATTTGCCAAGCGTGCCTTCCTCTTACCATGTTTCTCCCTTGCATGCTGAGTTTGAGTGTCTTCAAAGCCCATGACACCTTTGGTAAAGGCTGTTCTCCAACTGGAGCGCTCACAGGCCAGTGTTTCCCAGTTGTCAGTGTTTATACTACATTTTTAAAGATTTGCCTTGAGACAGTCTTTAAACCTCTTTTGTTGACCACCAGCATTACGCTTTCCATTTTTTTAAGTGGAATAGAGTAGTTGCTTTGGAAGACGATAATCAGGCATCTTCACAACATGACCAGTCCAACAAAGTTGATGTTGAAGAATCATTGCTTTGACACTGGTGATCTTTGCTTCTTCCAGTACACTAATATTAGTTCGCCTGTCTTCCCAAGTGACATGTAAAAATTTTTGGAGACACCGTTGATGGAATCTTTCGAGGAGCTGGAGATGGCATTTATCATGTGGTCTTCTCCATACCTCGGATAGAAAGCATGAAAAAGAGCCTCCTAGGAAGATCTGGGATCTTGCATTAGATGCTCTTTTCTGCCCTCCACACGGATCCCAGAGTGTTAATTCACAACTCTTGGTTCCAGATAGGGTAGGAATTATGGCACGTTTCACATTATCAGTCATTTAAAACAGGCAAGTCCAGTCTCTAGCTGCGGTTTAAAAATATTTATTGCAAACAACGGGGAACACTTAAGAACCATTATTTTCAATCTAGATGACATTATGTTTAGCATCCATTTCCTCCAACTATGAAAACACGCAGCTTGTGGAATCTGTCAGCTCTCCCGGCAACCCACATGGATTTGAAACGACACCTCCCAGTAAGTAACTCAAAACGTGGAGGGGGTGGTGGTAACACAGCGCAGTATCCCAACGACCTGTTTTACATTACCAGGATTTGCTGCAGAAATCTGACATAAGAATGACAATGTAGCTGTGGGGAGGATATTAAGTTACACAGCACTGACTACAGGTCTTGTTTATAGCCACTGTCAAGACCGCACATTGTTTTGTTCCAAAGGAAAAACACCTTGAAGAAGCCAGATAGCTACCACTAAGTTATAGGCATAGGATTATCCTTTCAAATACCATTTTAAACTTCCATAACATGAATTGGCTGTGTGTGTTTTAATGGCAACAAAATGTGTTTTAGGCAGTGCTTGTGAATGCATGGTGTCCTATGATTAGGAACATTCTGTCAGATAAAACAATCAGCAAAGGCTTTCATTTCCATCAAACATCCTCTCTTGCACGATTAACCTCAGAATGAGAAGCCTGGGCAAAGGGGGAGTTGCCTGCACATACATTTCTGCTTCCGTGTATGTATCAGAAATGTCCTTTTCTGACGGTTAGCACGTATGTAATTGTAGCGGTAGATCAGGATTGTATTTGTTGCAGTCCATGCTTGGCAGGGGGTTGGACTCAATGGCCCTTGTGGTCTCTTCCAACTCTATGATTCTATGATTCTATGATCCAAAGGTCCGAACAGAGTCTAGTTTCCATATAGCATGAATGTTCTCCAGGCAGGTGAGCTTTTGTGCATTCCCCCCCCCCGCCCACTGAAAGGAAATGCACCACCAAAAAAGAAAGCAAAATAGTCCCCAATTTCTTTTGGGAATTATAGGGACGAAACTACCTAAATTGTACAGAAATTTATTTATGTGTGCTACTACAGCAAAGGTGGAAAGAGGCAGAAGTCCCGGCAAAGGAAGAATGGATACAAAAACGTATGGAATATGCAGAAATGGTGAGACTTACTGGAAGAATAAGAAATCAAGATAACAAACTTTTTATAAAAGAATGGAAATGGTTTATTGAATGTTTACAGATAAACTGCAAACAGATAAAAACATTAGCAGGATTATTGTAATAACCTGAAGTTTCATTAGAGTATATATTTAAAGTAGATAATTAAACGAGCAAATTAAATGAATGTGGATATGCAGAAGATATTAAAAAATAAATTTAAGGAACCACAGAAAGAGGGGGAAGGAAGTCAAACTTTGAAATGTTAAATTGATTGTAAAACTAATGAAATGTATAAACTTGAAAAGTAAAAATAAAAACTTAAAATAATAAAGAGAGCAAAATAAAACTGAGATTTGAATAGCCTTTGCTATTGCATATATGTTGTTGTTGTTTTGTTGTTTAGTCAGGTCTGACTGATCGTGACCCCATGGACCAGAGCACGCCAGGCACTCCTGTCTTCCACTGCCTCCTGCAGTTTGGTCAAATTCATGCTGGTAGCTTCGAGAACACTGTCCAACCATCTCGTCCCATCCCCTTCTCCTTGTGCCCTCAATCTTTCTCAGGGAGTCTTCTCTTCTCATGAAAAGAGATATAGATAGTGCCCTCAATCTTTCTCAGGGAGTCTTCTCTTCTCATGAAAAGAGATATAGATAGATGATAGATAGATAGATAGATGATAGATAGATAGATGATAGATAGATAGATAGATAGATAGATAGATAGATAGATAGATAGATAATAGATAGATAGATTGATAGATGATAGATGATAGATGATAGATAGATGCAAATTCAGAAGAATGGCTGCCATGGAACTAGAAACTCAACACATCTTACCATAGTGGAGAAGAATGCAATGTTTCCTGCATGTCTGCTCGGTTTTCTGTCCAAGGACAAACTGTTGATGGGAAGATTCCTGTTCTCCCTTCTTAGAGTTCTTGATCGTTAAAACAGGCTTTGACCAGACAGTCCTTCAGAGAGAGAACAAAACACTACTAAGTAGGACAGATGACCAGCCTATCTGCATGCACGATGAGAGACCCTGTCTTCTGCAGGGTTCCCAGCTAGGAACAGAGAAAGGAACACAGGAAGCTGCCATATACTGAATCTGAGCTAATTGATTCATCCAGCTCAGTACTGTCAACAGTAACAAGCAGTGACTCTACAGGGGTTCAGGGATGAGCTCTCTCCCAATCCTACCTAGAGATGCTGCGGATTGAACCTTGGATCTTCAGTGTGCAATGCAGATCTTCTACAATCAAGCTACTATCCTTCCCCATGACAGTTGTGTTGGCAGAGCCTATGTGCAAAGTGTCCATTCAGACATGCTGGTTATATGACAATCTACAAGTAGAATGCTTGAAAATCCCGCGTCATTTGAATGAACAACACCAAAGTTACAGGCAGCAGAAGACTTGCTTCATCTCCCACTGAAATGAATGGGGAAATAAAATGAATGGGAATGGTGTGAATGAATCAAGGAGTTCTGAATCAGTTGTGACTGCCTATTCCTGTGTGAACCTGTTTATAGACTGTGAATTCATCTGAGGTCCTTCTCTGGGTCCTGACTCCTGAAGAAGCATGGAAGGTGGTAGAGAAAAGGCCTTCTTTGTAAAAGCCCACCATCTTTGAAGCACTCCTTTTAGAAAACACACTTGGCACCAAATTTGCTATTAATTCAGCACCGGATAAAAATGCCCCCCTTTCCTGAGCATATGGCAAGATTTAATTATATTGTTGTGGTTACTCAATCCAGGTTTTAGTGTGTGCTTTTATAATTGTTACTGTACTGATATTGTGCATTACTTTATTGGTTTTTATTATATTTTATTGTATTACATATTATCTTGTAAATCACTCCCAGGCTTTTTTGCTTTTTAGTATAAATCAATACACTAAATCAAGCAAATGAAAATGAATGAAAGATGAATGAATGAATAATGAAATACATGAATCTTTTAATAAGTCACACGTTAACAACTAAATAAGAAATAAAATTCTGGCATACTCCTGTGTGTTCCCGCTTTTGGGATGGATTGTGTTACAGGCAGCATGGCAGCTTGCTGGGGAGCTGACATGTAGGTTAGATACTTTCTGAGCATGGATTGTTTACCATGCATTTAAGGACATCCTATGCTATTTTCCCCCAATGGAGTATTAGATTCCACTGCTAGCAAAGGATGTAGCCTCTTTTGACTTAGTTCACCAGCCAAGATGGACACTGCTACTCCTCATATAGGTGGTCCCCACTCTTCTGCCAAACTTCAGCAGGCAAGAAACCAACTCAATAAAGAAGAGGGAGCCAAGCAAACAAAACCTTGGGCTCCAGTTTTGAGCTTTAACTTGCAGCCTACAAATCAGACCAAAATCCAAGCCATTGTGATTGCAGTGTGGGTGGCATAGCCACCAGAGGGGGCATAAGTTATCTTGGTCCCTAACCCATCCCTATTATTTCTCATGTAAGCCACAAACAAATCCATAACTTTCTTTCTCATAGAGATGTGGCTTTGCTTTAACCCACCCCACCCTCATTTTTTGAAAAATTACCCATTAAACACACACACACACACACACACCTTAAAACCCAGCCGTTGGGAACATGTGATTCCCTCCCCCCACCGGCAGATGATGCTGTACTCTAGCTCCCATCATCCACAGCCAGCATATCCAATAGCTAGAGGTGATGAGAGTTCCAACAACATCTGAAAAGCCAGTGCAATAACAAGAAAGCCAGTGTGGCGTAGTGGTTAAGAGTGGTAGACTTGTAATCTGGGGAACCGGGTTCGTGTCTCCACTCCTCCACATGCAGCTGCTGGGTGACCTTGGGCTAGTCACACTTCTCTGAAGTCTCTCAGCCCCACTCACCTCACAGAGTGTTTGTTGTGGGGGAGGAAGGGAAAGGAGAATGTTAGCCGCTTTGAGACTCCTTCGGGTAGTGATAAAGCGGGATATCAAATCCAAATCCAAACAACTTGGCATGTCCTCAACAATCCCCAAATGGTCAGCACCCATAGAACATACGTACCCTAATAACTTCTGCTGGCAGGGTAGAGATATCTCTGGCTCAGTCCCAAAGTTACCTGGTTGCATTACTCTATCCTCTTTTCAGCAAAGGATGCCATAAAAATTTTCTTTTAAAAAATGCCTAGAAGGGCTTTCAGTCTTCAAAATAAAGCCATTTTAAAATATATTTAAATATTTGGCTCTAAGATTAGGACATTTAGATTTCAGTCCTCATTCCCTTATTCTAGAAAAAGTCTTCCTGACAGTGGGACTTGTGGGGGTTTTTTTGGGGGGGTACAGATGGAAGGTTGCTAGTTTATTGAGTGTTCAGGTGTTCTGTCTCTTTTTATTTCTTTTCTCTTTTTTAATTCTGAGATTTATATATAAATTTTTAAGAAGCTTTAAACTATTATTGAGGCTCCACTTAGAGCATTATTTTGACCATAAAAATTTCACTGTGTGATCAGAAACACATGTAGGGGGGTATTTAGAAGTCAGCACACACCCTAGCATGATTTTATTGGAAACATAGGAATGCCCCTCAGAGTAATTGGAAGGCGGAATGTGGAAGTCATTTTTACAGGAGAGCAGGGGCAATGCCTCCTGTGGGCATGTCTCGGGCAGTCAAGTGAGCATAATATCAGGAAGCACTTGTGCTAATTGAAGGCATTCTCATGTCCGAAGCCTGTTCTGTTGTTTCCTCACCCTCTCCCCCTTTCTAAGCTTCAGCTCAAACTATCCATATTTCCTCAGAAAGAAGCCCCATTTCATTCCATGGGATTTACTCCCAAGTTAGCGGCAGTAAATATGTGCAGAGGCTGTAAATGGCTTTGGGGCATTTGCAGGTTGATCATCATAGCTTATAGAAAGCAAAGATGATTTAGATACAAATAGCCATGCACTTTGTACCTTGAATTTGCTCTCATCTTCCCTTTGAAGATGGGACGCGGATGGCGCTGTGGGTTAAACCCAGAACCTAGGACTTGCCGATCAGAAGGTCGGTGGTTCGAATCCCCGTGATGGGGTGAGCTCCCGTTGCTCGGTCCCTGCTCCTGCCAACCTAGCAGTTCGAAAGCACGTCAAAGTGCAAGTAGATCAATAGGTACTGCTCCAGCGGGAAGGTAAACAGCGTTTCCGTGAGCTGCTCTGGTTCGCCAGAAGTGGCTTAGTCATGCTGGCCACATGACCCGGAAGCTGTACATCGGCTCCCTCAGCCAATAAAGTGAGATGAGCGCCACAACCCCTGAGTCGGTCAGGGGTCCCTTTTCCCTTTGAAGATAGCATCATTTTCACCATATATGTCAGTAGCAGATGGCACAGTGGGGTTGCACTGCTCCTCTGACTTCCCTCTGGCAGAGGGCAAGGTGGAGGTGAGGTTGGTGCAGTGCAGATGCATCAGCAGAGGCAATCTGCTGCTCGTATTGGTGCATTTTCACTGTGCTGACTTTGCCATTGCCTTTCCCTCCTCCTCTTGATCCTGGTATGCTGTAGCAACCCAGCCCAGTCAAGTGAGTAGCATTGCCCTATCACACCACCCACTATCAGAACTCCTTGCTATGCCACCCTGAGTTCTTTGGAGGAAGAGTGAAAACAAGAGCAATAACAACTTGCAACAAGCAACCAGAATTTTCTAGGATTTCATCATGCAAGTAGATAAATAGGTACAGCTGCAATGGGAAAGTAAACAGCGTTTACGTGCGCTCTGGTTTCTGACACGGTGTTCCGTTGCACCAGAAGCAGTTTGGTCATGCTGGCCACATGACCCGGAAAGCTGTCTGTGGACAAATGCCGGCTCCCTCAGCCTGAAAGCAAGATGAGCAGCGCAACCCCATAGTCGCCTTTGACTGGACTTAACCATCCAGGGGTCCTTTACCTTTACCTAATACACTATTTTTGCCACTGACTTTTCTCTGTAGCGACTCATTTCCTTGTAGAGATACTTTGGTGCTGTGTAAAAAGATGAGCCAGCCCCAGCTTTTTGACTCCATTATTTCTAATATGAATGCATTAAACCTCCCTGCCAAAATGTTCAAGCAGCAATTACACTTCCCTGCCTGTTCTGCCCTGAGGAGGTTTTCCCATCTAAATGGGACACTTTGACTGACTTGCCTGTGCTTGCTTAGGGGAATTCTGTAAACCCACTAGAAGCAATTAGGCCTCCTCTTGAGACTGGGGGGTGGGGGGGTTGGTCAGAGGCATGGTGGGCCTATTGTATTGGTTAAAATGCTGCTCTGTTTTCATAGTGTATCCCAGAAAGCAAAATCTTCAGCTTTCCAGGTCATCAGTGCATGACTGCAGAAGAGCTGGACTGGCTCTTTACCCACCACCCCTTTTTGAAGCATTTCTTCTTACATACATATTGGAGATGGGGAGGGGGGAGATAATTTGTTTCAATGCACATTTAAAGGCAAACTTACCCAATTCACACTTTCTGAAACGATATTGCACACAGTAGGGTGAAGTATGCATAAAATGCAACATTAGTGCTAGTAACATAAAAATGAATTATATTAGGAGAAATTGCTTTGCAAAAATTATGTCCATTGGGAAAATTGCATTAAAATGTTAACATTAGGAGAAAGTCACACCTAAGAATGAATTTTCATGAGGACCTTGTTTTCAGAGGCTGCTCTGGGCTCTCTAGAATTTTTGGACTATCTTGTTAGGCTGTCTGAGTGAGGGACGGAGGAATTGGACAATTACAATTTCTCTTGGTTTTTCATTTGTTCCACTGTTAAGTTCGGTTCACCATATTTTAGTATCAGTTTGCATTTTAAAAAAAAGTCCCCCCCCTTTAAATGATATTTATTAAGGTTTCAAAGAAAAAAAATTAAATAGATTAAAAAAAAACAGAAATAAGAATAAAAGAAAAATACAAAATACAAAAAAGATAAAAAACACTTTAAAAAAATACATCAATCTTTCCACCTTACATTCATTTGCTTGCTTCCCTGACCTCCTCACACCTCCCTTTTTTGTATTCCAATTCAGTTAGTTAATTCAGCAATTTCTTTCCCTCTTTGTTTTTATCTTAATCCTTTAACTTAATATATTGTAACTTTGGATTCTCACCTGTTAATAATCCATTTTTACATACGCCTTTATAACATTGCTGCTTAAACCACTTAACTTCATTCTGACATCATTCTAACATTCATTAATTTTGCAATATTTCTGTAAATAATCTTTAAATTTCTTCCAATCTTCTTCCACCGACTCTTCTCCCTGGTCTCGGATTCTGCCAGTCATTTCCGCCAATTCCATGTAGTCCATCACCTTCATCTGCCATTCTTCCAAGGTGGGTAGATCTTGTGTCTTCCAATACTTTGCAATAAGTATTCTTGCTGCTGTTGTGGCATACATAAAGAAAGTTCTGTCCTTCTTTCGCACCATTTGGCTGACCATGCCCAGGAGAAAGGCCTCTGGTTTCTTCGGAAAGGTATATTTAAATACCCTTTTCATTTCATTATAAATCATCTCCCAGAAAGCCTTAATCCTTGGGCACGTCCACCAAAGGTGAAAGAATGTACCTTCAGTCTCTTTACATTTCCAACATTTATTATCGGGCAAATGATAAATTTTTGCAAGCTTGACTGGTTTCATGTACCACCTGTATATCATTTTCATAATATTCTCTCTTAAGGCATTACATGCCGTAAACTTCATACCTGTGGTCCATAACTGTTCCCAGTCAGCCATCATTATGTTATGTCCAACATCTTGTGCCCATTTAATCATAGCAAATTTCACCGTTTCATCCTGTGTATTCCATTTCAACAGCAAGTTATACATCTTTGACAAAATCTTAGTTTTGGGTTCTAGCAGTTCTGTTTCTAATTTTGATTTTTCCACCTGGAAGCCAATTTTCTTGTCCAAATTGTATGCCTCCATTATCTGATAATAATGAAGCCAGTCTCACACTTTGTTTTTTAATTTCTCAAAACTCTGCAATTTCAGTCTATCTCCCTCTTGTTCCAAAATTTCCCAATATTTCAGCCATTTGACCTCCATATTGAGCTTTTTCTGAGCTTTCGCTTCCATCGGTGACAGCCACCTTGGGGTTTTGTTTTCCAGTAGATCCTTATATGTTATCCAGACATTAAACAATGCTTTCCTGACAATATGGTTTTAAAATGCTTTATGTGCTTTGACCTTATCATACCACAAATATGCGTGCCATCCAAATACATTATTAGAACCTTCTAAATCCAAAATGTCTGTGTTTCCAAGAAGCAGCCATTTTTTCAACCAGCAAAAAGCTGCTGATTCATAATAAAGTTTAAGGTCTGGCAGGGCAAATCCACCTCTTTCCTTTGCACCCGTTAGTATTTTAAATTTTATTCTAGGCTTCTTGCCCTGCCAGACAAATCTAGAGATATCTCTCTGCCACTTCTTGAAACAGTCCATTTTGTCCAAAATTTGCAATGTTTGAAACAGAAACAACAATCTAGGCAATACATTCATTTTTATCGCAGCAATACGGCCTAGCAGTGAAAGCTTCAAATTTGACCAAATCTCTAAGTCTTTTTTCACTTCAGCCCAGCATTTTTTATAATTGTCTTTGAATAGATTCCCATTTTTTGCTGTCATGTTAATCCCCAGGTATTTCACTTTCTTAACCACTGTTAAACCTGTCTCATTCTGAAACCTCTCTCTCTCAATCGATGTTAAATTTTTCTTAAGACCTTAGTTTTTAACTTATTCAGTTTGAATACTTACCTGGCAGGGGAGACACCTTGATCATAAAAAAAAGTTTTCGTGCAAATCCATCAGCATTTTATTAAACATTTATCCTAATATACACATTTTTGTATGCAATTTTCCCTACTTTACACATTTTTCCTAAAGCAATTTTCCTGAATGTAATACTCCTTTGCATGTTATTTTCATGCAAGTATACATTTTTATGCACCTTTCTCTCTGACATGTGCATTTTTGCACATATTCTTTGCTGCACAAAATTCAGAGAAGTGTGGTTTTTCTGGGGATAGCTGCATTTCGGTACATGCATGGTTTGGGGAAGTGCAAATCAAGTAGGTTCGCGTTAAAATGTGAATGAAATGAGAATCCTCCCCCATCCCCTGTGTGTGTGTGTGTGTGTGTGTGTGTGTGTGTGTGTGTAAAGGGAGCGTTCTCAGCTCTTTGATCCGAGCCACAGAGCTGTCTTTTGATCTTGCCCAGCGCTGCAATATTTCACAGCTATATCATCCAGCACAAATGCTTTGGACCGGATGTGTGGAAATGACACCATGAAAATCTATGGCTCCAAAACCATAGAGAGTGCAAAGATCCAGCAGCATTTGGCCTGCTGACCAAGCATAACATCCAAGATTGCATCCCCTGGCATAGAGATTGAGGATGGGGAGGGGAGTTTGACACCATGAAAATCCCCAGAGAAGAAACCTTTGGCAGGGTTTAGATCCAGCAACATCTGGTCACCCCCAATGTTCACACCCAATTTTTTTGTGTGTAAGAAAGAAAGAAAGAAAGAAAGAAAGAAAGAAAGATTAATTTCATCATGTCGATGTGTGTAATCAGATCTTTTTAAAATGGCTTCAGATCCCGGACAAAATGTTCTGTGCTAATAACTGGTCTTGCACTGCCGAGGTTCCCTTTGAAGTACCAAATACAGATACATGATCCCATTTAGTGACAGCCCTTTAAATTACAGGCTGCTTAAATCCACGAGAATGCCTCTCATCTGTTCCATATTTCTGCCCCGCTCCACTGTAAAACAAAGCCGCACCCAGCGCTGTCAGCAAAACACTGTCCCAGCCCAGCCGCTCCTCTCGGAATCTGATAATAATGGCTAACGTTACCTCGAGAGAGAGAGAACCTACAGGCAAACATGTCACGCAGAGCACAGCTTGACTAAGACCAGATACATGCCACTGGTCATAAAGGGTAAACACTTAAGACATTTAACCCAGCTGAGAGGTACTAAATGGAAGGCAGTGGTCATCTGGCTTTTGAATCACCTAATTGACATGTCAGAAAATAAGCACTTTATTGACAGGATGTGATTGCAAAGAAAAGTCATTTTTCATTTAAAGAGCCAGATACTTCCCCCTCCTCTTTCTTGCTGAGCCCACAGCGATTAGCGGACACTTTGTTGTGGAACTAAAATGGACCAGGCTATATATACACATTATTTGCTGAGTTGCTTCTTCTTGCTACCATTACAAAGCGTTCTAACTTGCCTGCAATGAATCAAAAGACCCATCCAGGCTTCTCCTGGCTTTCTTCTGATGTTACGTGAAGAATTGTGGCTCTTTTCTGCTCGCCATGGGTACCACATTTAAGTCATGCGTGCAGGCCTGTTCCAGGCCACTACCTTCACCACAGTGAAACTGATAAGTGTTTACTCCAAATTGGAACTATTGAAACAAATGCTTGCCTTTTTAGGTGGACGGACACCTCACAGGTCTGGTATGAGAGGCAGGAACTTGTGTAACAGTCATCTGAAAAAAGGTTGCAATGCTCAAAACAAAAGCTTTCCACCGAACCAGTGGTGACATTCCAAAGAGGTGTTCTCCTTGGAACACTGAACTCAGGAGCCCTGCCCAGAATTGCAAAGAACTGTGCTAAGGTTACTCAGTGCAGAAGGGCACACATTTTGCACCTTCCATTTCATTTCACTTTTAATTTGTAGACCACCTTTCTAAATACAAGGCGGTTTTACAGCAACAAGATATACAACAAAGAACAAACACCTTATTATAATCTGAGCCAATACAGAAAGCCATAATAAAAGATAACTTTTAAATGGAGTAATAGTCAATAATCTAGTAGAATATAATAGAAAAAAATAAAATAAAATCTCAAAACATCAGCAAATAATAATTAAGCAGAAATTAATTGCTAAACTATGAGCAATTAAAATTATAGTAGCTGTAAGTCACAAAGCACAAAATGCCACAACGCATACAAAACCATGCTCAGAGGCACACTCTTAGGTGTGTGTTTCTTTAAATATTTTCTTATCAGACCAGTTCTCATTTATACATCTCTGCCTCAGTGGTTTCCCATGTTGTAGGGGTGCCATATTTCAAAAAGTAAAAACCAGAGCACTAGGAAAGGTGAGCTTTTTAATAGACAAACCCCAAAGTTGTTGAGGCATTTTTTGTTTTTCACAAAAAAACTACATATTGTACATTTAAAGCACCCTTATACCGCTTCGGCAGGTATAGAGAAACCTGGGAACTGTTGTTTGTTTCCAGGAGTCTTTGGGGAAAGTCATGATTGGGGGAAGTAGAGTAATTGTGCTTTAAGTATAAGGTGCAGATGTGATGTGATCTTCATGCAAAGATCTCAACAAAGCTGGATCTTTCACGTACTCTCAGAGAGGGCGAGCAATCTCCTTTGTTGCTTGCTGTTACTTCCTATGATCTAAAGTGAGCCTTGGCATTGGAGTCAATAACCAGAAACATCACTCCTCAGACTAAATTAGTTTATAGCTACAGTACGTTCTCTTGGTTGTGTTAAAAGGGCCGAGGGAAGAGGTCATCAAGGAAACCTCTGTCAGGGAATCCCATCCGTTTGGAACAAATAGAAGCAAGGGCTTTGCAGAAATCATGCTACAAACTATTAGTATATTTCAACAAGCTACAACTGCAGCATGCTGAAAAGCCCAAGGTTCGGTATGTTGTGTTCATTATGGACTACCTCTCATGAAAGGGCTGTCCATATTCCTCCCCCTCCCCCCCTTGTGTTGAATGAATGCATGGAAGTTGTGTTGAATGAATGAATGAATGAATGAATGAATGAATGAATGAATGAATGGAAACTGGATCACACCCGTTCCCAACACGCTCACTGGACATACCCCTCAGCCACCACATGCCTGGCATTAGTGTGGAAGACAGCCTTCGTGTGCACACATGTATATGCATGGGGTTACTCCACACAAGTGTTCCAGTCCCTTTCACACTAACTCTCAGTGGGCCAGACATTGGTCCAGTCCAGTGGGAGGCTCTGCCAAGAGAGATTCAGCAGGCAGCTTCTGCTGTGACCTCTGCATACCTGTTGAAAACCTTCCTGTGCTGCCAATGAAGGCAATAGCCTTCCGCAATAGTTAGCTGAGCTCTGGTTTCAAAATGTTGATATGGTGCTTATCGTTTTATGCACTGCTGTTGTAAACTGTTCTGATATTTTTAATGCAGGTTAGCATAGCCAGGCCCACTGGCAGGAGACCTCTGGAACCTGCTTCTCCTCCTCATCTGCCTCTCTCTCTCTCTCTCTCTGTCAAACAAACCACGGTGGTGGTGGTGAGAAGGAGGCGGAGCTGCTTGCTGATTGGCTCTCCTTGAAGAGAACAAACAGATGAAGCAGAGAAGCAGCCAGGAAAAATACAGAAGAAATAAACAGAAAGGAAGGAAGGCTACAGAACATAAAACGAGGCTGGAGGCAGTGTGTCAGGGGCAGCTCATCCTGTTTCGCCGCCTGAGGCAAAATGGGAAGTGCAACCCTGCACACTCACCCCCCCCAATCAAACCCTTGTTTACCAGGGTCATGTGGCTGTGAGATCTCATGAGAGCCCCAGGAGAGGTGTCATACAACCTTCCCATGACCCCAGTTAGTGACACACTCTGGAGGCCTTGGCACGATTTTGCAGGGCTCTCACAAGATCTCACTGGAACCCAGAGATTGCCGCCACTTGGGGGGGCACGCCTGTGGAGGCGCCCTTGGATTCTGTTGCCACCTGAGGTGGTTGCCTCAGTTTGCCTCATGGAAGGGCCAGCCCTGCTGTATGTAGTTGCCGAAATGTGATCTAAACAGATATTGACATTGTTTCTAAGTTTTGTCAGGAGAAGCTCATGCTTTTGCAAGACCAAGACTCAAATTCGGCTGGATTTCATGGGAGGCAATGTCGTGCATTTATCACCTAACTGAATTGGGCAGTTTTTCACGTGTGAGATTTGTTACATTTGTGCATTTTTTCGTATCACCATTAAATATATTTGTAGTGCCAGGGCACAAAAGGAATATTTGGGACCATGAATGAAATATATAAGGAACACCAGCCCTCCAGAGCCTCCATTTACAGTAATTGAAAAGTTGGGTGCTCCACTTACAGCATAATTATTATACAAAAGAAACCACAAAGAGAGCTGGCCTTCCAGTGACGTGCCTGGGGGAGTCCTCCCTCTCTCGGCAAATCCAGGTGATAGAGTTTACATGGCAGCGCCTAATGCTTAGTAAAAACCATGTATGGAATGCTGATAAGAAATGAGGCTGTGAAGTCTGAACATAATTCATTGCCGACCAGTCTGTTGCCTGCAGTAAAACATGCAGCAAGTTGACCGCACTGATGTGCAGTTGTGGACACTTTATATATAGTGAAATTAGTGATATTGAGCAGTTTGTTTGTTTTCCACCAGAACAACACTCACACTCGGACAATTTCCTAAATTTTTGTCCAAAGGGAATTTTAAAGAATATTCTCAGCTCTGATCGTGCTTACAGCTATTTAGCTACATCAGGTTTGATTCTGGTTTGGGGCTGTAATCAATCAATATGGAAAACAGTAGGTGGGAGATGAAATATGTATGAAGCCAAGCAAACAAATGTTCTGATTTCTGGAGGAAAACCCCTTAGGACACTTCCCCCTCTGCAGGGTTTATGGCTTTAGTGAAGCATTCTCACGCCATTTAATCTGTTTTCTGAAGCAGGTTGGCAGAGATGTGAAGAGCATCAGCAGACCCCACCATGCCATTGCAGACCTAGGTGTAGAAGAGACAGAAGCAAGTGAGGCGCACATACAACTATGCAACATAAGACACAGGACAGCAATACAGTGGTACCTCGGGTTAAGAACTTAATTTGTTCCGGAGGTCTGTTCTTAACCTGAAACTGTTCTTAAGCTGAGGTACCACTTTAGCTAATGGGGCCTCCTGCTGCCACTGTGCAATTTCTGTTCTCATCCTGAAGCAAAGTTCTTAGCCTGAGATACTATTTCTGGGTTAGCAGAGTCTGTAACCTGAAGCATCTGTAACCTGAAGCGTCTGTAATCCGAAGTACCACTGTATTGGGATTGAATGAGACAACTTTATTGATACACATGCCAGATGGTTTTGGCATAGGCATTGGGCGTGTATCCTGACAGCTGGTTGATGGTTGAACGGGAACAGTAAGGGTGCTGAGAGTTGTTTGGAGACTCCTATTCTTCTCACGCAGCTACAATTCCCAGGGTGCTTAACAATCAAATCCTGTTCCCGGGAACTCTGAGAATTGTAGCACCATAAGGTGAATGGAAGATCTCCTGACTCTCAGCACATTTAGTAAACTCAAACAGTCCATTCCCAGGACTGTCTGAGGGAAACCTTGATTGTTTAACATGGCATGATGCTGCTTTAAATGTATCGTGTCAATGGAGCCAGTGTTTCAAGTGATAACACCCCCCCCCCCCAAAGCAACCTATAAGGTTAAACTCTCTTATTTCTAAAAAGGCATTACTATATGAAAAACTGAAGCTACCATGATGTGCTTCTCACTAGTCAACCTCTATAAATGAGAGGCTTTGGTTGAGTATAGACAGTGTACAAGCACATGGCTTGACACGAAGGAATGTACTCTCTCTGCTTCCATTCCACAAGTCAGTGTACAATGATCTGCCTGCCATAATTGGAGAGGAAGGGTCACCCCAGAGGTCATAGGTTTAGAAGGGTGCTACTTCAAAGACATTTATCTCCTTTACAAGACCATTAAGCCTCTGGTAATGGTCTATTGTCTTTCATCATCTCAACCTCTTCACCTGCTTGTTTACTTTTACCCTAAGTTCAAAATACAAGGGAGGGTGGAAGCAGGTGCTTGCCAGCGCATGTCTTGAGAGGCCGGCCCTCTGTGTCATTTCCAAGGAAATTGTTCGGGATTCTCGATTGGGAGGTCTGATTTAGCGTTTGATCCCTCGGGCGACAGAAGCACCCTCGCAACTTGATTGGTGGCAAAGAGGGTTGATTTGATAATCGACATCCATGGAGTCTGGGCAGTATCAGAGCTTTCACCTGCTGCATAAGATCAGGCTGAATGAGTTTGGACTCAAAGCACAGGAGAGCAGTGGCTGAATGTCTGACCTGTGTGACTTGGGCTTGACTCTTACCTGCGTCATGAACTCACGCAATGGCGTTGGGCAACTGCTTGTGTCCCAGCCTCCATCAGCCGCATGGGGATAATAGCACTGACCTGTCTTCCACACTGATCTCACAGGCTGATTGGAAGGATTGCAAAGGTCAAAGGCAGACATGATGCTGGACATCTAGAAATCAGATCTCTTGCTTTCGTATATACCGTTTGCCTATGGGAAGCCCACAAGCCAGGCAGGAGCATAATAACACTGAGGGGTGTTTGTGTGGGTGTGCCAGACTACCGTCAATAAGCACGTCAAGATGAACTCATTGCAAAAGGTAGGTTAGACTGAGAGACCATGACTAGGCAAGGTCATCCAGTGAGTTGTGAGACTGAGCAGGGATTTGAACCCAGATCTCTCATGGCCAGAGTGCTAACCTCGACATCAGATTGACTTGAACTTTCCATTACAGGCTCCTTTTCAATCAATCAATCAATCAATCAATCAATCAATCAATCAATGTATTTTTTATTAAAGATTTCTTGGTTTACAAAAGTATGTGCAATGTCTCTTTTTTCAAGTTATATTTTCTACAGGTCAATTTCATTTGCTGAGACGTTAGTGTTACATTAGGAAGAAAAAGCGGGGAAGAGGTGGAGAAGACCACAGTGGGTGAGTCCATTGCAGGCTTTTGAGTTGGAAAGCTTGGACACAGAATGAGGAAAAATATATATTGAAGAATGGAAATATTTTGCAAAAATAAATAAATCATGGTTGTGTTAAAATGTATGCAGGATTTGAAGTATAGCAACAGATGAGAATTGTAGCTTAGTAATTTATAATTAACTTATATAACGGGTAAAATAAAAGTAATGTAGCAGCTTTAAAAGGTAAGAAAAGAACACCATGGAAGGATGGATGGGAAGTCAATGGAGATGAGAGGTGTGTTCTGATGGTTGTTTATAATAATTTGTAAAATTTGGAAATTGAATTTTAAAAAATGTTTTTAAAAGGGGAAGCTTGGACATTGCACTTTTTGCTTTCATCGAGATAAGATATCTATCTTTGAACATTAAGCCGTGTGGCCAAATGCTTTTGCTGTTTGTTCCTAGGGTTGGGTTTTGAAGGGAGGTGGTTGGGTTGAAGAGGGGCTGTTTAGCTCTGGAATCCAGTCCCTCCCCAACCTCAGTCCTGGCATCTCTTTTTTCTGACTCACTGCAGGAGGCATTTATTCCGTGGTATTTTATTTTTAATTGGGACTTGCAAAACATGCCTTTTGTCCCACTGGTAGGCAAAGGAGATCAGTCTAGTCTGTGTCAGTTGCTTGGCTTTTGACAACTGCTGCTAGCAACAGTTGTTCTTTTAATTTCGATTAGCACGTCCCTAGTATCGCAGGGAGCCAAATATAAACGTAGCAAAAGACGCAAGATTATCTGGGTGGTGCTAGAGGGAGGGCAGCTTCTGGGGCCCACAGCTCCCCCTTCTGTAAGAGCAACCAGCTGTCGTGGGTATCGCCCCAATCACATTGGAACATTTGGGCAGCACATCTGGGGACTCTGCATTCAGCTGAAGAGTATGGAGAACAACATCTCCTTAACAGGTCAGGCTGAAATGTTAGGGACACTTTTCCTGTTGCATTCCACCAGTGCAGGGATCAGAAGAAAGGGAGCTGCCTTCTTCTGAGTCAGGCCCCTGATCTATCTAGCTCATACAGTGGTACCTCGGGTCACAGACGCTTCAGGTTACAGACGCTTCAGTTTACAGACTCTGCTAACCCAGAAATAGTGCTTCAGGTTAAGAACTTTGCTTCAGGATGAAAACAGAAATCGTGCGGCGGCAACGGGAGGCCCCATTAGCTAAAGTGGTACCTCAGGTTAAGAACAAATTATGTTCTTAACCCAAGGTACCAGTGTATTGCCTAACCCAGCTGACATTAGCTCTTCAGGGTTTCAGAGAGAAAATGTTCACATGGCTGCTGAGGTTTGAACCCGGGACTTTCTGCGTACAAGCAATTCCTCTACAACGGAGCTATGATCCTTGCCTAGGTGAGGAACCTTTCTCAGTCTGAGCGAAGCATTTCTTTCTGGGACCAAGTACCAGCGGTCAGTAGGGTGCAAGGCAAAAGTAGCCAGAGCCACAGATGCAGCTGGGATAGCTCAGTTTGGAAGAGCATGGCACTCTTAATCTCAGAGACATGAGTTGGATTCCCACGTTGGGCAAAAGATTCCTGCACTGCAGGGACTTGGGCTAGATGACCCTTATAGTCCCTTCCAACTCTACAATTCTGTGGTTCAAAGTGCACACCAGTCCATCCTGCATCAGCGTAAGCAAGAGGCCTTATCACAGTGCAAGGGCCCATTCCAGGGAAAGCACCTGGGGGCAGTGTTGAGCAAGGCTGGTGAGAGGTGTGGCCTGAAAAGTGGGTATGGTCACAAGGGCCAGATAAAAAGCTCTGGAGGGCCACATTTCAGCCAAAAGCCCCTCAACCCTGCACCAGATGGGGTGGGCACATAGAAAAGGAACCAGCCAATGGCTAAAGACACACAGCTTTGTAATGTTAGAATAGTTGAGTAAGGGAAGCAGGACCTTTTCTGGAATTCAGGTTGTATATGCTAGAGGAGGACAGCAGGTTGACATGTTCCTTATGCTCTGAAGTCCTTCAGGCTGTTTAACCCAGACACAGGATTCCAGCTCACTGAAAGACTTCAGATGGGGCAGATAAAACTTAGCAAGCTATACTCAGAGAAAGACAATGCACACTTTCCCACATTTTTGGCACTAGCTTATATCCCCATTTGGAAGACACAAGCAAGCTTTTACACATTAAAATTGCTTGTGTTGCAGCACACCAGTTACTAATTAATATGTAGTGCATGCTTGGTCAGTGTTTAGGTAGCCAAAGGTAAGGTTGCCTTTATCTTTCGACAAATATCTTTATATATGTATGGTGTGTGTATATACTGTGTATGTAAACAGTTCAATTGAATCACAAGCTTTTTAAGCGACCAACCAAGTCATTCTCGCTGGCTCCACGGTTGAAGGAACTCTACTACAAACAAGCTCTGGCTGACAAATCACTGTTGTGTTTACTTTGAATAAGGCCCAGCTACATCTAGTTCCTTACTAGCAAGCTGTTTCTGCAGCTCTGAGTCAAAGACTGACATCAGGCTTGTATTCAAAGCGATAATAAATATAACATGGCAAAATGATATTAATCCATAGCTGCACACTTCTGAATATTTGTTCAGTAACTTAGTCCTTCCAAAAAGATCTGTGTTGACTTAAGAAAAGTTGCACTGAAGAATTATTGTTGATATATGCAAGAAACATAAGCCATCTATCAATAAATGAGTCCAGTTGTATTTGTTCACCAAATACCCAAACTTGTTCATGTAATTTGTCCATCAAGGATACCTCTCATACCCCTTGGTTATTCCTTGGGTATCACTGAGTGCAAATGGGTATCATTATTCCATTTGTGTATACTTTATGAACAGCTAGTTGATTTGGTGCCCATCAGACATTTGGGGTTGGATCAAAAGAACCCTTCGACTGGCACTGGACATCCAAGGATGTTTTGGGTTTGTCTTGCTCAGAAATACTCCACCTTATCAACTCGTTTGGACATTCAGAAGGAGACTGTGGTTCAAAGGTAGAAAAGAAAAGACTGCATAGGGCACAGCCAACCTTTCGGTACACTTATAATATGTTTCTGGAGGATTTTTGGTCCAAATGCCAAGTGGTTTCTTTGAGAAAGAAGACATTGTGACCAACATGCATTACCTGCCAAGCCAAAGGAACATCTCCTTCCATTTATTTCCTCCCATCCATGTGCATTAAGAGCATCAGAGCAAACTTGCCTGCAAGTTCCTCTGCCATCTAAAGTGTGGTGGGTGATCACTCCAGTTTTAGAACCAGTGGGGTTGACAGAGCGCTTTCCAGATTAGCCTTCTGGCAGCAGATGAAACCCCTTTTATTAAAAGCTTTAAATTAAATTACATTTTTAGCTGGAGTCCTTGTCCTCATTATTTATTTTTATTTTGCAGATGGCATTTTATTGCATTTTGCTCAGGCTGAGGAGCAGGACATAAATTTGATAAATATAAATACCCACTAGAGGGAATTGTTGGCACGAGTCACCTACAGTTCGGAGAAAACAGATTCTGTTCTGCTCATGTCCTGGTATTTCCCAGTGGGAAATAATGTCCTTCCTCACATTTTGCACACCCATCCACTCACTCTGCCTATTTGGCAACAAGAGCAGTACAGTGTAAAGTAGAAACCAGAAGAGCACAGCACTGGCCATAAGGTATGGCTCCTGATTTGGTAATTGTAGAAAACAGACTGCCTTAGTCCAATCTTTTCAGAGGCTGTCTGATTTTGCTCAGGGTCCAAGTCTGCTTGGGGGTAAAACAGGGCTTCATTTCCTCCTCCTCCACCCCATCACTATTGGAAAATCACAAAACCAATAAAACTCCTCCGCTTTGGGCAAAATTGGATGAAATTTGCAACCATAGTAGCCCCCTGGAATCTTCCAAATGACATGCAAATAGTGACTGTGTGTTGGAAAATTTTACATTTTGATTATTACTTTTTTTTAAAAAAAAGTGAAACATCTATAACTTTTTGATTTTTTTGTCAGCACATATGGTAGACACTCCTGAAGGCACGTGTCCTGCCAAATTTCAGAAGGAAAGATATGGCAGTGTTCTTACAAGGACAGATTTTACTGATTGAAGATATATAATAAAGGAATCGCATAATTTAATTTTGTATTTTGTGGACAATTGGTCTGAAAATAGCATAAATGAGAGAGGTAAGAAGCCTGAAAGATTTCAGGCAAATGGGTCTTGTGATTATTGTGCTAGGGACCTGTTAAAGTTGTTGGGGAGGTAGAAGTGAAAGGGAGTTGTTTTTCTCCCTTGGTTTTTGTTTGAGGGCCCTGATCCAATGGCATTAGGTTGGTGCCCCAGATAGTCCTGCATGCCGGACAGCAGGGAAGTGTTTTGATTTGAGGAGCAGGTTGGTGTGGGTCTGGAAAATTTATGGGTAATAATAATAATAATAATAATAATAATAATAATAATAATAATTTATTTATACCCTGCCCATCTGGCTGGGTTTCCCCAGCCACTCTGGGAGGCTTCCAACAGAATATTAACATACAATAGTCTGTTAAACATTGAAAGCTTCCCTAAACAGGGCTGCCTTCAGATGTCTTCTAAAAGTCTGGTAGTTGTTTTTCTCTTTGACATCTGGTGGGAGGGCGTTCCACAGGGCGGGTGCCACTACCGAGAAGGCCCTCTGCCTGGTTCCCTGTAGCTTTGCTTCTCGCAATGAGGGAACCGCCAGAAGGCCCTCGGCGCTGGACCTCAGTGTCTGGGCAGAACGATGGGGGTGGAGACGCTCCTTCAGGTATACCGGACCAAGACCGTTTATTGAACGCACATAATGCAGAGGGTTGCCTGTGCCTAAAAATCACTTGCTGGGACACACTAAGGTGTGTGTGAAAAAGATACACAAGAGAAAGAGAGAGAGAGAGAGAGAGGGCGCTGAATAATATAAGACAGACCGTGGCTGAATGAAATCACGTTAGACAGACTAAATAAAGACTACACTGAACTTAAAGCAAACTCTTCAGACCAGAACTATTCTAAGGGGAAAGGGGCACATGACTCAAAAACAACAGCAAGATTAAATCAAAGGAATAAATTTAAAAGGACTGAAGGTTTTGAAAGGAAAGAGTGGGTGGGGTGGGGGAGGGGAGGGAGTGGGGGGTGGTTTGGACTTAAGAAAGAAGCCTTGCTCCAAATGCTTCATCAAAATAACTTTTTTAACCATGTTCCTGCTCACTAAGAAGAGAACTTGCAAAAGAGCAAAGGAAGCCCAGAAAGTGTTTTATTTGGGAGGGGAGCAGTATCCCTGTCACATAGCTTAGTCTGAATACTAAGAGGAAAGGCTGCCTCATGGCTTTGGTGTATGCGCAAAATGGAATGTGACCCACGCACAGGAAGGGCCACTTTGAGCCACAACAATTGCACCAAAAATGCACCATGTGACTCTGTCCCCCCCCCCCCAAATCCCACTGCAGACATACAGATATATTTAAGGCTGGGCACTTGCTAACAAAGGGACCCAAGACAAGACTCAACTTGTTTAGAAATCTAATGACGAACACAGAACAGGCATCTCTTGGTCAGCTTCATTGACAGCTATCCTGCCAGTCTGGCTTACAGCGTTTCTGAAAAGGGGGCGGGGGGACCAACCTTGTCTGTGGCATAAACCTGAATCAGACGTTGTTTACTAGCAGCTTATGGAACAGATGAGTTTATGGATCCAAAAATGCAGGACAATTTGCCTTTACTCACCTGGTGAGCAGATCTCTCTGTGTGCGCGCCCTCGTGCATTTTCCTGCATTAAAATCAGTGGAGATTTCAACAACAATTTTGAAAAAGGAGCACCTAGGAAAATAAGCAGAGTCCTTTGGCATCAGCCAAAGGCCCAGGTATTCCAGCATACTGCTTCCCAGGGATGCCCATGGGAACCCCACAAACAGGACATGTGGGAAATTGCCCTCTCCTGCTGCTTTTCTGCAGTGACTGGCATTCCGAATCATTGGTACCCTTATTCCTTGTGAATTTTATTATTATTTTAGATGCTTTATATACTGCCTTTTGCAAAACTCTCTATGCGTGCGCGTGCATGCGCGCATACACACACACTTTAAAATAAGCACAATCCTGTCAAAACACATGGCAACAGATACTGAAAAACAATTACTAATATCAGCAGCAATGAGCTCTCCCCTCCAAACACCCACCCCTAAAGATATATTCTAAATAGTCAGCTAAAATATATAGGGAGATGGGGCCAGATGTCCCTCAGATGTTTCACATATGAGGAGCCACCACTGAAAATACTTTGTCTAATCCCATGCTTAAACTAAATTGGTGGCCATCGCTGTAGGACCTGAGTCAATGAAGTTACAAATCACAGCAGGTTCTTTTTGCATTCTTATGGCACCCTTGACAAGATCTACCACAAAACAACTCTGCAAAATGAAAGTATTGCAACCAAAAAAACCCTCTACACTGTGCCCACTAAGAGCTCATCTGATAGTACGCAGAAAATTAATCTTCTACAGCAAGGAAAACCAATATGGTGCTTTCCAGATGTTTTGGGCTCCAACTCCCAGAGCCCCTGACCATTGATGCTGGCTGAGGCTGATGGGATTCACAGTTCACAACATCTGGAGGTCCTCATTCTGTGCTGCCTTTAATATATAGTACCCATATAGTACACATGTTGGGAAAGATTGAGGGCACAAGGAGAAGGGGATGACAGAGGACAAGATGGTTGGACAGTGTTCTTGAAGCTACTAACATGAGTTTGACCAAACTGTGGGAGGCAGTGGAAGACAGGAGTGCCTGGCGTGCTCTGGTCCAGGGGGTCACAAAGAGTCGGACACGACTGAACGACTAAACAACAACAACAACCCACATAGAAGCATATGACTGTGGTTGAACAATGGACCAATTGAAGCAACCTTTAAAGAAAAAAAAATTGCAAGTAAAACAACTCCAAATTTAGTTGTAGAATTACATTTTGATCCGTCAGGAATAGCTAAAGCACAAGTTTTGCAAATCAAGCCCTTTCCAGTTTGTTGTTGTAAAATAACCTCTGGCGAAGACAAAACCCAAAATGTGTTTGGCTGTGCTCATTGAATCAAGTGGCCATCTAAAATTAAAACCGGGGACAGTCTGATCTGCACAACTTTTGCTTCAGCACTTAGCAGTCCTAATATAATCAAGTTTACTCCTGCAGACAAATCTGGGACTTTTTGATTTGCAAATTATTAGTTACAGCTTGCATATATCTAAAGACTAAAACTGAAATGTGTTTGGCAGTTCTCATTGGATAAAGTGGCCAACTAAGATTAAAAACGAGGACTGTTTGATCTCCCTGACTTGCTTTCGTGGTTAAGCAATCCTTATACAACCACATTTCCTTCTACAGACAAATATGGGACTGTTTTATTGCAAATTATGGCATTACAGCTCATTTATATCTGAAGAAATGTCTTTCATTAACATTATAGGTTTTATTCCATAATTTCTACTGTATGTTTTATAATTTATATGGATACTGTATTAAAGAGAGTGGTTTAGATTAATGTTGTGTGTACTCCCAGATCAACCCATATTGATGGCAGCCTTTATGAAATCACTTTCATATCAATGGAACAGGATACATTTTTGTGCTTGTCTGCAAAGCTGGGATGTGTTGATAATGTAATATTATTAAATAATTTCTGAGTAGACATGTGTAGGATTGTGCCAGCTATTAATGGCTGCTTACACACCTACATTTAAAGCACATGACCTCCCCTAAAGGATCCTGGTAACTGTAGTTTACACCCACAGGACTACAGTTCCCAGCTTCCTTAGACTACAGTGCCACAGCACTGAAGCACTGGAAAGAGGAAGCACATAGCCTAGAATTAAATAAATATGTGGGAAGGGATAAAAAGATGTGTGGAAGACAGGTGCTTCCTGGGATTATTTTTTCTCTCTTGAACAAGTTCGTGGGAATTACGGGGTTGGACTAAATGACCCTTCCAACTCTACAATTCTATGATTCTATGAATTTACTTATTCGAAACTTTCTGAACTCACACTTCTCCGACTTTTGCAATGCAGACCTCTAACCATAGTGTGATGAGGTGTTCATATAATTGCACATATTCATGGAAGTACCATGAAATGTGCATTATATTAGTGAAGATTATTTTTGCAAAAAAATGTGTATGTTAGGAAAAATTGCACTAAAATGCTAAAGGACTAAAACAAAACAAAACAAAACCCTGATATGGTAATGTGGAGAACTGAACCTTTAAGATCGGGGGGTGGGGAAATGAGAAACTGAAATTGAAATATTAGCCCATTCCTAGACTCAACAGGTTTAAATAGAAGAGTTTTCAGCTCCATGCTAAGTTGTGTGGGTTTGGCAGCTGGTGGCGTTCTGCTTGGCCATTAGATAAGACAGCTATTTTGTGCTCTTTTGTAGACTAGTATTTGCCCAGGGCTGACCTGCATTTGACCTGCTGAGCGAACAGTGCTTTTTGCCAACCATCAGAACGTTCTCCAAATACCTGCCGGCTGCCTTGAGACAAAAGCCAAGCCGCGTTTTTGCATGGTGGGATGAAAAAGAGAATGCAGCTCATCTTTGTTAAAAGGCTCTCCTCACAGGCCGGTGCATTTCATGAGAGGAGGAGGCGGGTAAGGTAAGAAGACTGCACCTGTCATGGAAGAGTGCGGTAAGCAAACAACATTCTCCTGCGGTGTTCAATAGAATTACTCAGGTTCCTGGCATGACCCTCTTACTCAGCTCCCCAACCCTAGCTGCCTGACAGATCTTGCGAGGCTAAAAGATCAAGCTGGAAAACTGCCCTCTTAATATACCGTGCAGATGAGGTACGTGACCCTTGACTCCCGCCCATTAAGTTAGCAGTTTGAGCTTTCGCTTTTTAATCTGGAGACTTCCTCAATAGCATTACGTGGTTTGTACATTCATTGCATGTGCAGAAAATTCACTTGAAACACTTCCTTGCTCCACACGTTCCAAAAAATGCTCAACATTCATAATAATAATAATAATAATAAATTTTTATTTATTTATACCCTGCCCTTCCCGGTTCAAAAAAACCGGGCTCAGGACGGCTAACAACAAATTTAAAACACTTAATTATAAAAGCAGCATAAAATACAGTATAAAAACATGGATAACAATAAAATTCAAAAATCAATTTAGGGGAAATAAGCATTAGATAATCCCCAGGGCTAGCTGGCTGAATTGAGGAGGCCAGGGGAGAATAAGCTGTGGGGTCTCAGAGTGGATGATCTTCATAAAAGGGGAGGAGGAGGGAAGGGAAGAGAAATAAAAGATCAGGCTGAATTCAAATTAAAGGCCAGGTGGAATAGCGCTGTCTTACAGGCCCGACGGAAGGAGGTTCTTCTGCGATCTGCCCAAGGACACCACACATGGTTTTCCCCTAGTCTCCGAAGACCATGAGAATACCAGTTGAGATACTCTTTTTAATTAATACTATTTTCTTGGAATTGTTAAATTGGCTGAAGGAAAGAAAGCTGCTATCAGGTCATGGACTCAGCTTGACAACAGTCTGAAGCAAGATCTGATTCTGCCATCGGTCAAATGAGCCAGAAGCAAGTGACATGGTCATGAAGGGGCTGGAGGCACCTGATACCAGATCAGGCATGCAGGAACCAGGCGTCAGAGGCAGGAGACATGGCTGTGGGCAGACTGAAGGTCAGGTGCTGGATCGAGAAGATGGACAAGGGAAGCATCTGCTTTGCTAGCTCACTTGTAGGGAAAGGTTTGATAGCAGGAGTGGAGAACTGGATCCAGCTGGAGTGTCAGATCTTGAACTAGCTTGGTGTCCAAGGACCATTCTGACATTTTAGTCAGGCACAGGTGGCGCTGTGGTCTAAACCACTGAGCCTCTTGGGCTTGCCGATCAGAAGATCGGCAGTTTGAATCCCCGCAATGGAGTGAGCTCCCATTGCTCTGTCCCAGCTCCTGCCAACCTAGCAGTTCGAAAGCACACCAGTGTGAGTAGATAAATAGGTACCTCTGTGGCAGGAAGGTAAACAGTGTTTCCGTGCACTCTTGTTTCTGTCAAGGTGTTCCGTTGTGCCAGAGGTGGTTTAGTCATGCTGGCCACATGACCAGAAAGCTGTCTGTGGACAAACACTGGATCCCTCAGCCTGAAAGCGAGATGAGCGCCACAACCCCATGGTCACCTTTGACTAGATTTAACCATCAATTCTGGCACACAGGGAGCCACCTAAATTATATAATTCGATGTTTGAATGATTGGTATAAGTAACTGTATTATAATTTGATATTGTTACAATGAGGCTATTATTGGATTGTAATTGTAAATTAATAAAAAAAATCAAACATAAAGCTGCTGCAGCAGGAGTGTACACGGACTAAGATTGCTTGCTCTCTGGTGGTAAAAGGCAGCAGCAGCAGCAGATGAACATCTACCTGCTGCTTTTTAAAGGCTTTTATCTCAGATCCTAGCACTGTGGAGATAAGAGAGGTACTGCCTGTTGTTTGAGAGCAGGCAGAGGCTTAGCTCCAATATCAGCAGTGTGCTGCTCAGTGCTAAAATCAGAGATAAGACATCGCTTATCATTGATCTTAATGCTTAGACTGGAGAGAACAGCTCTCTACACGTGATGTCATATGACATACTATGACTGTCAAGAGGGCATGGTTGGCCCAAAATGGCCTGGTGGGCCTAAGTAAGCCTATGATCCAAAGGGTCCCTGCCAGTATTGGGTCTAGTGCTATGTCTCCTAACTTGGTGTCCTCCATATGTTGTTGAAATACAACTGCCATTGGTCCCAGTCAACAAGGCCAGTGGCCAGAAATGACAGAATTTGCAGCCAAACAACTTCTGGAAGGCACCGGGTTGGGAAAGACTGGGTCTAGGCAATGTAATTTCATTCATTATGATGATGTTATTTACTTATTAAATTTGAATAGTGCCTTTTATCTGAAGAGTTCAGGGTGGTTCACAGCATAAAAATACAAAATACAGATACACCCCCCCCCAAAAAAAACATAAAACCCCCACCACAAAATACAACATAAAAGCAAGAGTCAAAACAAACCAATAGCACCCACACAGAAGCACAGGCTGTATAATATTAATCACCCTGTTTGAAGAGGAGTGTTTTTGCCTGGCTCCTAAGATGTATAATGAAGGTGCCAAGTGAGCCTCTCTGGGAAGAGTATTTCACAAATGGGAAGCTACTGTAAAAAAGGCCTGTTCTCTTTTTTCCACCCCCTGGACCTCTAGTGGGGGAGCACACGAAGGGCCTCAGAAGATGATCACAGGATCCAGCTCATTTCGTATGGTAAGTCAAGTTAGTTAGATGAACCAATGGTCTGATTTAGTATAAAGCAGCTCCCAACGTCCCTGTTTGATGGCCCACAAGCCCTCCTCTACAATGTCCAAACAAGCAACCAAAATAAAGCCCCCTGCAAAGATAAGGGACTTTCAATGTTTTGTCTAATAGTGTCCCTCTGAAGAGAAACTTTAGACCTCTTTGTGGAATTGATGACAGCAGCCACGAAATTAAAAGACACCTGCTTCTTGGGAGAAAAGCAATGACAAACCTAGCCAGCATCTTAAAAAGCAGAGACATCACCTTGCCAACAAAGGTCTGTATAGTTAAAGCCATGGTTTTCCCAGCAGTGATATATGGAAGTGAGAGCTGGACCATAAAGAAGGCTGATCGCCGAAGAATTGACGCTTTTGAATTATGGTGCTGGAGGAGACTCTTGAGAGTCCCATGGACTGCAAGAAGATCAAACCTCTCCATTCTGAAGGAAATCAGCCCTGAGTGCTCACTGGAAGGACAGATCCTGAAGCTGAGGCTCCAATACTTTGGCCACCTCATGAGAAGAGAAGACTCCCTGGAAAAGACCCTGATGTTGGGAAAGATGGAGGGCACAAGGAGAAGGTGACGACAGAGGACGAGATGGTTGGACAGTGTTCTCGAAGCTACCAGCATGAGTTTGACTAAACTGCGGGAGGCGGTGGAAGACAGGAGTGCCTGGCGTGCTCTGGTCCATGGGGTCACGAAGAGTCGGACATGACTAAAAAACAACAATGGAATTGAAGGTGTGAGCCAGGAAGGTAAAATGCTTATAAAATGCAATGTCGAGGCAGGGAAAAGTGTGTTAACATGAGCTGAAGATACATGTCTGCATAATCAAGTTTGTGTTTTTTGTTTTTGAAAAAAGAGAGATTGAAAGTCCTGACAAAGGTCAATGCAAAGCCTAGGATGGAAGGAACTGCATAATATTTGCCCAGACTGTTTTGACTGGTAGTCAGATAATATGGGAAAGGACCTGTGCTCACTTGTTCTGCAGACTCTGGAGCAAGAGTTGTCTATTTAGGTTTTCAGCACGCCACTCTGACGCTAAGCAATAAACACTACGCCAGGAGTGAGGAGCCTGTAGCCGTCCAGATGTTGTTGGCCTATTTCTACCTCTTAGCCCTGCCATTAGCCCTGGCCAGCATGGATGAAGGCCTGGGATGAAGGGCACTGTAGTCCAGCAACATCTGGATGGCCACAAGTTCCTTCACTATATTGATGTGAAGATTGGGACTTATATGTATTCTGTCCCTGTTGCATGCTAATATTTATTTGGGCTCTCTGAACATTGTATGAATCTCTTTGCAAGGCTTTTTGCTCATGACATTTCCCAAACATCGTCAGTTTTGTTATGAAAGGATGTGGCGCAATAAGACCACTGGCTTCTAAATGGTTTTCACAGCAGAATAAGGCCTGACCCCTGAATTCCAAGTGACAAGTGAAATGTACTAATGACACATTTTAAGAGTTCTACTGCAACAGATCTATCTTTCCACACATTTTAGGTCATAAGTACACACATGTAATCTTTCAAAAACTGCAATCTCTAAACAAGGTCATAAATTGAGCACGTCAATGCATACAGTGCAAAGGTGATATTGTATCTTCTGTACTGGAGGTGTGGAATAATATTATTTTACAGACATTGTTTATATTTTAAAAAATAGTGTACAGTAATTTATGCAAGAGAATCCTTTGGCGTCAAGTATTTCCTAATTGGAAACATTCAGTTTTATACATTGTTAGCCTTACTCAGGACAGACCCATTAAAAATCAGGGATACTCTGATGGGTCTACTCTGAGTATAGAACAATTAGATACAACTCATGGGAAATCAGAAAACTCTGGGAGCAACTCTATGCACAAGAAGCTGGTGTAAAAGAAGCCAGTGTAAATTAAGGCATCAGAAAGTTACACCCTGTTCAGCTATTCTGTCCAAGCCTGGCAGAGGGGAAACATGTCTTTAAAATAGTGTTCTATGCCAGGTTGCCAGGTCATGTGACTTAGCTGAACAGGCTTAGGATCCAGCCTAAGTTCTCTCTCTCTGGTCCCACGCCTGTGGACTGCTCCCTTTTGGGGGCTCACACTGGCTTTGGCTCAGCCAGCTTTGACTGAGCCCCAGCTAAGCTAGGATGAACTTGCCCCAGCTTATCTTCAGCTGAGCCAGAGAGCCGCTGAATCCTAAGCTGCTTGTCCCCTTGGATCTTGCCATAGGTTTCCTCCTCAGTGTTTTCAGCTACAGTTGTATGCATGCTTACTTGGGGGACACATTAAACTCAGGACTTCTCCAGACTATCTTTCTTGCCACATTTCTAGGGACAGGGCTGAGCTTTAAAGTGCTTTCCTTTCCTTCCTTCCTTCCTTCCTTCCTTCCTTCCTTCCTTCCTTCCTTCCTTCCTTCCTTCCCCTGCTGCTTTCCCTGTGAAAACCCGCTCTTTACTGCTGAATTGGAATGAATGGCAATCTGCAGAAAACACGGATTGCTGTTTGTTCTGATTCTTCATTAAAGAGCGGGTTTTCCTAGGGAAAGTGACACGCAAAAATTTTAAAAAGCGCTTTGACACAGAGCTGTAAAGCATGGACATATACCTAGGAAGCATAAAGACAAAGGTAAATGTGGATAAGCCCTCAGTGGGGATTTCTTCTGAGTAAACATGGACAGGATTGTACTGCGGTTTTCTTCCATACACCAGATCCACTTACAACACAACAAATGGTAAGGTTTTTAAACACTACCTAGGTAGTTGCAGCCTTCATAAGCCACTAATAGCCCATAGGTTGGAAGAATCTTGTTTTCCAGTTGTCTTCCTTCTAATAGATTGAATTAATCTCTTATAATCGACTCACATTTTAATTACTCATATTTTCAATATCTCATACTCTTTAATGCCCGCCTCCCAAAGAGGGAAGATAATCTTCAATTAACATTTTTGCTAATGAATTCACAATAATTTCTAAATCATGCACTAACTGATACCACTAACATGGTTAAATGAATCTGTTTTCTTTTTCTTTTGGTGATTACACGGGTGGCACTGTGGGTTAAACCACAGAGCCTAGGACTTGCCGATCAGAAGGTCGGCGGTTCGAATCCCCACAACGGGATGAGCTCCCGTGGCTCGGCCCCAGCTCCTGCCAATCTAGCAGTTCGAAAGCACATCAAAGTGCAAGTAGATAAATAGGTACCGCTCCGGCGGGAAGGTAAACGACATTTCCGTGTGCTCTTCTGTTTCGCCAGAAGCAGCTTAGTCATGCTGGTCACATGGCCTGGAAGCTGTACGCCGGGTCCCTCGGCCAATAAAGCGAGATGAGCACCGCAACCCCAGAGTCGTTCATGACTGGACCTAATGGTCAGAGGTCCCTTTACCTTTACTGTAATGTCACTGGCGAAGGTCTTGATAAATGGTGCTGGATTGTAAACGTGTTTATGTGTGTGTGCCTCTCCTCCCTTTCCTTGAAGAATTAGAGGTGCTTTTGCTATAGAACTATTAACCAGCTTTAGTACAGAAACTTTGTGGTACTATACTTCTTTAAAATAAATAAATATATGACGGTCTTTCTGGCCCCACAGCCCAACTCCCAGCAGCTGCGAAAGAGGCTCTGCTTAACTCTCCTTGGCACAGAGGACCTGCAAGTCTAGCTAGGGTGCTATAATAATCAAAATCCTTTTGGGGGCATGGGTGAAATGAAATGCGATGTATGTGGGTGTGCCATCTTCATGGGATTTGGGTGTGAACTTTGCATACTGTTCCTGAAAAGAAAACTCCAGGGGAACAGCTGCAGATTGGCAACCGGGGGTGTGGTTCCCTTAACTTTGGTTGTACAAATCATACCGTGTAAAGTGCCCACATTTCACAAAGGGACAGGGACTCTTATTTGGAAGCAGATCTGGATGTTCTTGCGGGGGGGGGGCATTTAGATTCATAAATATTAATAGTCCAGCCATTCCTCGTGTTTAGGATGGCCAGGTGGGGTCAGGGAATGGTGACTTTGGTGCTATTTGGGGGCACGAATGCTCAGGGAACAAACAGAGAGGGGCAGAGACTGGGTAAGTATCTGCATCTGGGGAACGGATCCAGGATTAGTGCCACGCATATGCTCAGATAGAAATGGCCCGCAGACGTCTGCATCCTCCTTCCCATTAGCTACACTATTAAAATGAGACTTTTGCTGAGGGCGATCCAGCTATGTTAAAATATTGAGCCAATCTACTGATTTGTATTTTTCCACTTGTTTCATGAACACCATTTTATGATTGGTTTGATTCCCACAAGAGGCCGTGATGGACACCATCTTGGACGGCTTTAAAAGAAATTTGACAAACTCACAATAGAGAGGGCTATCGATGGTTACAAGCTGCGATGGCAGCGATGCTTTTGAATGCCAGTTGCTGGAAGCCACAGGAGAGAAGAGTGCGCTTGTTCTCAAATCCTGCTTTTGGGTTTGGCTTTTTCGTTCGGAACAGAAAAGGGCAGCCAAAACGATCAAGGGGCTGGAGCAAGTTCTCTTATAATGGAAGATTCCAGTGTTTTGGGGCCAGATCATATCTACACCACACATTTAAAGCATATGGCTTTCCTCAGAGAATCTTAGGAAGTGTGGCTTACACCTTACAGAGCTATAATTCCCAGGACCTTTAACAAACTACAGTTCCCAGGATTCTATGGGGGGTAGGCCTGTGCTTTCAATGTACTTTGTGGGTGTGACCAGAGATCTCCCAAAATTATTCATGGTGTGCAGACACTTTCCCCTAATATATACACTTTTGCAAACAATGGCTGGAGCATTGCAAAATTTGGATAAATGCAAATTTCAAAAGCAAGGTGAGTTTTGGTTTGCATATTGTTTTGGAAAGTGCAAAATCGATAGATTATGGCATTAAATGTGTACTGGATCGATGTTTTCTTCCATCCCTCATGGAGACCTTTCCCTGGTAGGAATGTTGGTAGGAGCTGAATTTTGTTCATTGAATTTTCATCTTGAAGTCTGGTTTTTAACTGATTTTTGCTGATTTGCATTTTATGCTGTTGGAAGCAGCTTTAAGACTTTTACACTAATAGGGACAAATAAATGCAATAACTCATAATTTCAAGTCAACATCCTTCTGCCCACTAAACTTCACAGACTGATTCTATCTTTGCTTCCCTTTTCCCTCAACTCCTGCACCTTGCCAGACTTCCAACAGGCTTAATCTGAACATCTTCCATTAGATGTAAACTGTTAATGGACACCAGCATGTCAAGATAAATATTTGGCTCTCAAAATATTACTGAAGTACACCTGATCTAAGTGGGTTTTGCATTGATTCAGCCTGCAAGAGACATCACACAGGAAGCGTTTGACTCTCCTGCTTGTCCTCTTACAGGGCTTCCAGCGATTTTATGCAACAAAATGTGCCCATTTCCAAAAAGAGAGAGGGAAAGAGACAATAGAGTACTGTAGAGTGTAATAGAAAACAACAGCTAACATTTCATGGAATCAAGTTATTTTGGGATCTGATGCTGATAATCAATTTGGGGTGCAGTCTGGCGAGTATCCGATGCAAATGTATCCTGCATTTTTTCGCCAACTGGGAGCAGTCAAGAAATGCAGATAAGTTAAAGTGCACTATCAATGAACCATTCATGAACTCAGATAGTGCCCTGCTTGTGTACAAAGTAGACACAGGCAAACCTTTCTGCCTGTCATTCTGGATTCTTTTTTTAATTAGCAGTTGTGAATCACGCTTATACGGTGTGTCAGGTACTAGGGAGGGAGCTCTGTGCCTTTTGCAAATCAACTTCAAGTCTACTTAAGAGGGGGGAAATCCCCTGAAATACAGGAAGGACTCTGGATATCATTCCATCTGCAAATAACTGAATTCCATCCAAATGATAATGTGAACCCTTCTCATAATTCAATCCATTAAAAATGGAGACATTGAAAGTCAAGCCGCTTTTGGGCTGCTATTTGAAACAGCTGCTAGAGCAATATCTCCCCTCCATGCTTTTAAAATTAATCTAAGCTTTGTGACTTGCTGGATGATGAAGGACTGGATCGCATCCAGGGTTATGCCATGACTGAAAAAGGGCCCCTTTAGAGGCAAACAGAGCAGTCCTTTGCATGACTACTCAGCTGTAAGCACCACTGAGTTCAATGGGACTTACTCCCTGGTAAGTCACTCAAGGATTTCAGCCTAAATTGCCTGGAGATTTGGCCCTGTGCTTCTAAGCTGCAAAGAAAACCTGTTAGCAGATCAGCAGCTGGGTTCATCTTAACTTACTTCTCTCTCTTTTTGTATTGTGCATGCTTGTTGGGTAAATACAATATTCAGAGGCACATGAGACAAAGGTAGCTAGATTTCTAGACCTCTTTAACTGCCATAACTGGGTTAGAGAAGTCGAGCATCTAGGCATTAATCTTATTTCAAACAGTAGGCAATACCAAATGTTCCAAGGTGAAACCTGGAAAGCACCTATATTAATGGAAGGAGCTACACTCTGTCAGTTTTTAACAATTATAGACTTGGGGGGGGGGGGCTTGTACTGGAAAACCTCAAAAAGCAATGCATGAGAAAAGAAGCGCAAGAAAACAAGGGCCCCTCCAGACTGATATTATAATGTGCATGCATTTTGTAACATGTTATTGACACAATACTAGTGTATTAGTGCCGGATTTATTCTACTTCAGTTTGTTCTGCGGTGTTCACCCAATCCCACCCCCTCCCCCATTATTGCTGTCTGGAGGGGCCTAATGTGGGACAAAAGCAGGGCAAAAATAATCCAAACCATTTGCAGAATAAAAAGTTAAGGGATTACAGCAGGAAGTGACGAGATTTGAACTGAAGGCGTAGCGAGCATTGAAAGCAGGATGAGTGTGACCACCCCAGTAGCATCGTAAACACAAATAATCATTAATGCACAACAAAAAGCATGTCCGGGGGGGGGACGGGACAAAAATAAATAAATAAATAAATTAAAGTTGCTATGTACTACCCAGGCAGGGTTTGTTAAGAGTGGAAGCCCCAGTGATTTGTTCCCTAACTTTCACAGCAAGTTGTGTGGATATTGTCCTGCAATTCATTGGGATGTTGGGAAGCACAACTGAAGAAGAAGAAGAAGAAGAAGAAGAAGAAGAAGAAGAAGAAGAAGAAGAAGTTGTTGAAGTTTTATTATTTATACCCTGCCCATCTGGCTGGGTTTCCCCAGCCACTCTGGGCGGCTTACAGCATAAATCCATGTTCAACTGTAGTAAAACCAACAAATGCAAGGTTCTAGTCGTTATGATTGCGCAGATAGGTTTGAAAGTGTTGGAGATGCTCCCAGTCTACACACATCACAGCAGGTTGTTGTGCACATATGGCTCCACACAGATCGTGGACTAGTTTTAAAAAGAGTAATTGTTATTAAAGATTTTCGTGGGTTACAAAAGTACGTGCATTGTCTCTGTTTTCATTGACTATTTGAGGAGTAGAAAAAGAGGCTGAGTCTGGGTCCCTGCTCCCTCCACACCACACCCAAAAGGAGGGCCGGAGTTATCACCTTTGACTGACGCTGCATATGAAGGATGGAATCAGGAACTATGCAGGTCCTGCCCTATTTTTGCATGCAGTCTCTGATCCACTCAGGGAATTCATAGAAAATGCATTGCCTATAAGAAATTACATTGCCGCATTCATGAAGCACAGCTATTTAATTATAAGAAGAGGAGGGTCTCAGCTGAACCACAAGACCCCGCACAACAATGGAGTCCTTACTCCTCAGTCCAGAGAACATACACACCTTTGTGCAACTGCAGAACTATTAATTTTCCATGTAATACCACTTTGGCGAGCACGAACCCAGCTGCTGAAATATGTCTATAATTATTGACACATTAGCACCTTGCGAATTAACACCATTAACACCTACCAAATCTTCTTTTTACACCCACTCGGGCAGGAAAATGTGGTCACGTTTATGTCCATTGTGTCGTGAAGCCAGCACAGTTGGGGGAAATGGTAATACTGAGGAATGTGGCAGTGGCTGCAAAGGCAGGAGTTTCTTGGCCCAGAGAAGAGAACCTAAACTTACGCAATGAATGGGAAATTGATATGAATGAGGCCCATTCAACTTAGCTTTCATTTGCTGCCATGCCATGAATAGGTGGTGCTGTGGGTTAAACCACAGAGCCTAGGACTTGCCGATCAGAAGGTCAGCAGTTTGAATCCCCATGACGGGGTGAGCTCCCGTTGCTCGGTCCCTGCTCCTGCCAACTTAGCAGTTCGAAAGCACGTCAAAGTGCAAGTAGATAAATAGGTACTACTCCAGCGGGAAGGTAAATGGCGTTTCCATGCGCTGCTCTGGTTCGCCAGAAGCAGCTTAGTCATGCTGGCCACATGACCCAGAAGCTGTACGCTGGCTCCCTTGGCCAATAAAGCAAGATGAGTGCCGCAACCCCAGTTGGCCACAACTGGACCTAATGGTCAGGGGTCACTTTACCTTTAAGAATGGGTAAGAATGGACCTGTTTTCATTGTCCCATTCATATCCATTTGTCATTCATTATTTTTTTGTGGGGGTGGTGTCTTTCTTACTTTTTCTAGTGACAACAGCTGGTTTTGGTGCCCCCCTCCTTGTAGCAACTATTTTCTCAGAATACCCCAGATTTTGCATCATTCTGGTACATTCGCGGGGGCAGAAAAGCAGCTACCGTTGGGAGGCATCTTTTTTGTGTGTAGCAAGAGGCACCCACCCACCTGAATGCCCTGGAATGATGTGGTGCAAGGCATTCTGGGAAATTAACTCACCCTGAGGCCACCATTATCAGCAATGGTGAAAAAAGAGTAAAATCCATTAAAATTTGCTACATCCTTTATTGTGGTCAGTGTATCCTGTGATTGATCCAGCAAAATGAACCTGCCTGACTTCTTGTACTTTTGCAGGATATTCCAAATCATAATATCAGCATGTAAGAGCATCAACAAGATGAGTTCTCAGAAATCCCTCGAAAGTTCAGCTTGCAACAACATCACTGAAAAATGGCACTGTGGACCAGGCTATGCCATGGCTCAATGCTGGAAGATTCAAACTTCATCTCCAGAGTTTCCTGCCTTTCTATGGATTGGGTCAACACCAGGACCGATAAGGAGGTTTCAAGAAGGTTTGAGTACCGTTCACCACTCTTCCACGACTTTCCTTGCAGGAGGAGCACTGCAACTTGACAGGCTATGCCGATCGTATAGACAGGCTCAGCAGCCACATGGGGCAGCAATCCTCTATCCTATACCATTGCAAAGAGATGGTGGGGACACCTCCCTCAATGCAGCTGCTTGACGAGGCGCCATATTCTGGGCTGGCCCCGATGGGGCAAGAGTTCCAGTAGACTGGATCATTTCATAACCAACCATTGTCCAGTGACACTGAAGTCTGCAGAGTAAAAATCACACGAACCATGATTGAATATGGCAGCACCCTGGGGGAATGCGTCGGCCAAGGCATTTTGGAGATCCCAGTGGAAGCACAAAGGAATTTGATATCAGGAAATGGGAGCGAACTGTGTCGAGACCTACGGGGGGAGGGAATTATCAACTGATCTTAGACTGTCACTCTAGAAATGGGAAAAGGGGGAAGAACTACAAGCTCTGAGTTGTTCGCTGGAACCCTAAGAGGAAAGCCATGCCAGGAGTTATTAACACATATTATTGATAACGACTACTTAAGCATTTGTACAGAGTGGGCTCTTTATCATTCAAAGGGATTCACACCATCCTTACAAACAGGGCTGTCTTAAGTATATGCGGCACCGGGGTGCAAAGATCCGCCTGGCACACCCCCCCCCCGGTTGCCCAGTCCCAGGCGTGCAGGAGGGCAGAGCCAGCCAGCCGGCTGGCTCAGCATCTCGCTGGCTCGGTCGCCCCCAAACACACAGCGCAGAGCTACCCGCAGCAGAAGAGCCCGTCGCGGCGCTCCGACCAACAGGTGGGCTCTTCCCCAGACTCAATTCTCGGGCCCCGGACTCTCGGCCTGGCACCCCTGAGAGCCTGGCACCCGGGTGCCCCGCACCCCTAGCATCTATGGGTAAGACGGCCCTGCTTACAACCAACTTGCAAAGCTGACCACCATTATTATTCCCATGTTGCAAACAGGATCTGAAACTTGCCTACGGCCACTCAGTGAATTTATTTCTCATTTGATCCAGGCATTTCCCCAGCTGACACATTTATTTAGTTATTTAAAAGACTGTTGTTTTCTTTCTCTTACTCTTTGGCCAACAAAAGGCTCCAGGGCAGCCTACAAACCACTTTAGAAAAAAGACCCTGCTCTCGGGCATACAATCTAAAAAGACACAGCACAAGAGGAAAATGGATTGGGGAGGAGGAGGATATAAACAAGCTTGGTTACAAGTTGTTCTAATGGAACCTATAAGAAGAGGCGACACCCAAGATTGCGGGTGATTCAGCCATTGCCAATGGAGTGGTTGTGTTCTCCCCTCCCTGGCCACAGCCTGATGTGATAATACTATACTTTATTTCACATGTACAGTCAAGTGCCAGGAAGCCTAAAAAACCCCAATACCATCTATATTCACTGCCTCTGTTCTTCCCCCATATAAAAAGTAAAAATAATCTAAAATAGCTTGGATTCAGAGTTCCCATGATAAGCTGTGGGTGCAGCTGGATGTCACATGCCTATAATTTTAAGCAGGTTTCCCACTCATTATGGTGATTTGGACCCTAAGTTCTCAAGAGCAGAACTTTACTGGTGGAATACTCCCACTGGTGGGAGACAGAGAGGGAGACAAGATTTGCCATCTTCTTCTTCTTCCTGCAGCCCCATTCACCTCCTGGAAATTGAATTGGAGGGCTGCGAGATCTGCCAAAACAGGTGGTGCAGGAGGTGGTGCAGAAGTTTGGGTGTGGGGGGCTTGCCATGCCCCCTCCTTCCTACAGCAGGTGCCTCCCCTGAGTCCTAGTTCCTTCCGTGAACATTGCATTAGTCCTGATGTTCATGCAAGGGATGCCCTGGACCCAATCCAATATGCTTGCAAGTCAACAGAAAAGCATCTCAATCAGCCTTTTTCATCCTGGCACCCTCCACATGGGAGTTATAGTCCAAGACATCTGGAACGCACCAGGTTGACAAAGGCTGGCCTCTGTTTAGCTGTCTAAAGCTGAAGACCACAGAAAGTTCCTTCTTTGCGATAACATATTACATAGCTCCTCTTTAGTGCCTACCTAATGACCAAATTGGCACCTCGGCCTAAGCGTTTAGCACTTCACGATCCCAGTTGTTCCAGCAAAGTTAAAGCGAAGCAACACACCAACCCCAAACACAGCACACATCACAGTTTTGTGTTGACATTGGCAGAGCTGAACTAGTCCATCAGAGGAGAGCGGAGGGGAAACTGATGACATCACTTAGCCCTCACCCTTACACAGTGACCCACATCAAAGGCATTTTAATCACTGCCCAGAGGAATGGACATTCTAGAAGGCAAAATGAATCACATTTCAAAGTCCTCTGAGGTCAGACGCAGCTTCTGGCAAATCCAGGGGAGAGACACGATGTGGACAACCTCTCTTTACAAGCAAACCCAGAGAGACTGTAATACTGACAATTCATGTGAAGGACTGCCCCAAAGGGGTTAGCCAGAGTCCTTCATGATGACTGATTAATGAGATGTGATCAATGGCTCCCCGGAGACCCCAATACATAGATTATCTTACTGTTAACATGTCTGGCCAAGGAAAAAAAATTGTTTTAAAAAATTCTTAGTTTAAAAATGGCAAGGGCTGAGTTGGGAGATCAACTTGGTTGCTTGGCCAAAGAACCCATTGTGTAAGCAGACGACACTTCCATTCATACTGGGAAGGAGGGCCCCACCATCATTTTTTCCATGCTCCAACTGAAGCCTTCCACACTTCTCCCCACAAACCACTCTAGGGGATCCTGTGATCCTCTAAATCTAGTTCGTAGGACTGCATAAGGGATGACCCTACCTCTGCAGAGGAGCAACTGAATTGCTGGATCCAAGTCATTGCCTTTGAAAGCTATGATATCAAAAATAGTTCCCCCTCACTATATGTCACTATATGTTCACGAGCAATCGAAGTCCTGGCAGGGGACGTCAGGACCGGGGGCAAGATGGCGGGGTGGGAGCAGGAACGCGGGTCCAGAGGCCAGGAGTCAAGAAGCCAAGGGTCCAAGGGTCAGGAAGCAAGGAGGCACAAAGTTAGGGGTCCGAGGATCAAGAAGCAAGGAGTCAAGTCGTCAAGGGTCCGAGGACCAAGAAGCAGGGAGTCAAGAAGCTGAGGTTCAAGGATCAGGAAGCAGGAAGCAGAAGGTAGGGAGTATGTTGCTGTGGCAAAGAGCTGAACAGAAATGTTGACCTTATATCCCTTCCCAGCTCTTGCCACCAGGTGCTGTGAGTTACCAATCAGCCTCACCTGTGAGTTACCAATTGGTCTCACCTTGCCTCTTCAGAACAAACTTAGGAAGGCCCCAGTCCTGCAAAGTCCTGTTGGTCACAGGGCCTGGCTGCTGCACGTACACCTGACACTATATGTATTTGCAAAGATTATTTTATAGGGATGGTGTGTAAAGCTGCAAACTATTGGATGATGGAACAAATTAAAGGGCAGAATGTGCAGCTTCGTAGGGAAATCGTAGCTTCCCTTGTCCTCCCCCTTAAAAACAAACCAACCTTAAACTTAACAGATAAAAGAAACTGTTCATAAAATAGATGTTGTTTCTGAAACTTTGGCTGACTTCGCTTGACTGAAAGGCCACCTGAGATGGTAAGGAATCTTCACAAACATTCCAGTCGCTCAGACTTCCTCTGAAGGATGTTGCGTGAATGAGACTGGCATATGAGTAGGATATGTAAGTAGTGTGAATGGGGATGTACATATAGGGAAATGGGGGTGGAAGTGATGTCAAGCTTCAGCTAGGTAGTTTGGTGTTTAAAAATAAATAGATAGAAAAAGCAGAAGATTTGAGAGTCTCCACCTCAGTTGCACAACTGCAAAGGTGATTAATTGTCATAAAATTGCCCAGTAATTTTTCAAACCCAGTCATGGTGTTTGACACACCAGCCTCTTCTGGTAGCAAATTCCATGAACTGACAACACGCTGTGCAGAAGAAATTGTTCCCTCCATTTCTTTTCTCTTCATTTACTGGTCATTAATTTACAGCCTTTGGGAAATTAGAAATATGCACCATCATGTGCAAAATTCCCGTTTTATTTGTACCTTTGCCATAATATGGAACACATTTTGCTCATTTAATGAAGTCCCAGATTGGCTTGTCTTTGACAGGAGCAGCAGGAGTGACAGAGTAGTTCGGAAATCATTTGGAAGAGGAGAACAAAACGCCAGGTGTTAAATGAGCAGGCGGGGATCAGAGGGGCACAGTGCGGAGTCTACCTGCCCCAGCACAAACCTAAAGGTGAATTACCCTAGATGAGGCCTCCGCAACTAGTTTGGGTTTCTAAAATATTTTTAATTAGCTCTGTCTATTAAATGGTCAGATGTCATAAATATGTCAGAAAACCAACCAGTGCATTTGAAATACTTCCTAACATCGTAAGGATTTTCGTTGTTAAAATACAATAAAGAGAATGCAGCATTCCTTAAATACATTTGTTCTTGGTCTTTTGTCTCTGCAAAAGTTTAAATAGTTTTTTAAGGCAGTTTTTCATTTAAAAAAGCACATTGGTGCAGACAAGTGAAACATTAAGCAAAACGTTGCAGTTTATCCTACCCTTCCTGCTCAGGATACTTATAATATACCGTATTTTTCGCCCTATAGGACACACTTTTTCCCCTCCAAAAATGAAGGGGAAATGTGTGTGCGTCCTATGGGGCGAATGCAGGCTTTCGCTGAAGCCTGGAGAGTGAGAGGGGTCGGTGCACACCGACCCCTCTTGCTCTCCAGGCTTCAGGAAGCTGTCCGCAAGCCGTGGGAGAGTTGCGCGACTTCGCGCAGCTCTCCCACGGTTGCGGAGAGCTGCCTACACCCCGAAGCCTGGGGCGCGCTGAGCTCAGCACGCCCCAGGCTTTGCGCAACTCTCTGCTAGCTGTGGGAGAGCTGCGCGAAGTCACGCAGCTCTCCCACGGCTTGCGGATAGCAGCCTGTTCTGGGGGCTGGGGTCGCCCCAACCACTCTGGGCAGCTTTCAACAGAATATAAAACCGCAGTGAGATATCAAACATTAAAAACTTCCTAATACAGGGCTGCCTTCTGATGTCTTTGGAAAGTAATGTACAGTGGTACCTCTGGTTACGTACTTAATTCATTCCAGAGGTCCGTTCTTAACCTGAAACTGTTCTTAACCTGAAGCACCACTTTAGCTAATGGGGCCTCCTGCTGCCGCCGCGTGATTTCTGTTCTCATCCTGAAGCAAAGTTCTTAACCCGAGGTACTATTTCTGGATTAGCAGAGTCTGTAACCTGAAGCGTATGTAACCTGAAGCGTATGTAACCCGAGGTACCAGTGTAATTGTTTCTTTCTTTGGCATATGATTGGGAGGGCGTTCTACAGGGCAGGCGCCACTACTGAGAAGGCCCTCTGCCTGGTTCCCTGTAACTTCTCACTGTGAGGGAACCGCAAGGAGGCCCTCAGAGCTGGACTTCAGTGTCCAGGCTGAGTAATGGGAGTGGAGATGTTCCTTCAGGTATACAGGGCCAAGGCCATTTAGAGCTTTAAAAGTCAGCACCAACACTTTGAGTTGTGCTTGGAAACATATTGGGAACCAATGTAGATCTTTTAGGATGTAACACATAACATCCCCCAAGACATTCTGGGAGCTATAGTTTCCCCCTCACAGCTATGATTCCCAGCACCCTTAGCAAACCCCATGATTCAGGGGGGGGGGAAATATTGTGCTTTAAATGTGTGCTGGGTGTGCTTCCATCGTACGATGTGGATGTGCCTAAGGTTGTGTTTTCATGCTACTCCTAATGATTTCAGAGGGCCTTGGGCAGGAGCAATCCCTGCCTTAAAATTCTAACCTTCTTTTTGAAGGGCAATCCATTCAAAGGCGCTGTCTAATTTCTTAGGGAGGGCCAGGCATTTGATGGGTAACAAATGGGAAAAGTCAACAAGGGGAGAGTGGCCGGAACTGAAAGGAGGGAATCTCAAGTGCTCTCACTGGCAATGCAAACACTTGAGAGCTCTTGCTCTTTCCATTGTGCCAATTATTAGAGTAGGGTATGCCAAGACATGCGTGAGTGGCTGATATTTCAAAAGCAGAATCGGGCTCTTACTGCAGGTTTCTGTAAGAATCTGCCACTACGCAACAGATAAAAGGATATTACAGTTTCCCTTATTTCTAACCGAGTCCCACTGCTTTGCTTTTCTAGCACATACTATTTTATCGCTGGCATATTTTATAGAAGACTTGGTTTGGGAGGGTTGCTCGGAATGCTTTTGCAAACAATTCTCCCTCCAAAGCATTCTGTTATTCTGGGAAATCTAACTGAGATGGCATCATCCTGTTTTAGAAACATGGCTGTGTTAAGTAAACTTGACCTGTAGCACCAAAGCATGAGTTTTTCTTTTGTGACATCAGACCATTGAAATGCATAGGGGAAGATAAATATATATATATGCCTTCCATGGCTGAAAGGAGGGGAATTAACCATTTTAGAAATAATTAGGCCATTAACTTTGCTTCCTGTCTAACAGAGCAAAACTGGGACTGAAATGTAGAATCGAACAGCTTTAATGGCCTTATAAAAATGAGATTAAACTCAGAAACTGTATGAGTTGTAAAGACTATCATGAATTACTTGTGGAGAGGGGATACCAAGTCCCACATCCCATTTAATAGGATGGTTCTTATTTTTGCAGCCCTTCCTAAATATAATCTTGGGTACTTTGTTAAAATTATGCTAAAGTTGCCACCTTTTAGGTTTTAGCAACCCACAATAGGTATGTCTGATCCAATGGTTTTTGCACATGGTGTGGAGCGGAGTGAGGGGCAGGTGAGGCTTGTCAACCTGGGAAGGTAGCCCATCTAAGAGAAGGAAAATTCTGATCCTAAACCTCTGCTGCTTTGGGGGATATCTTCAGGAGAAGAAAAGGCTAAGGAGTAAAGCCTACACAAATCTGGAGTGGAGTCCCTAAGACGGTTCTTTTATCTTGGCAATGCCGCTCACCTGAGAGATGCCGGAACTGAGTTCTGGCTGGGAAAAAAGCTGTGAAAAAACTTATTGCTTTTATTATAGAGCAAAACCAGGCAGTTTTCTTTTTGCAGAAAACCACACCTTTAGGAGAAAGTAGCATCCAGAAGAAGAAGAAGAAGAAGAAGAAGAAGAAGAAGAAGAAGAAGAAGAAGAAGAAGATAGTAGTAGTAGTAGTAGTAGTAAAACTCAGATTAAACTCAGAAACTGTATGAGTTGTAAAGACTATCATGAATTACTTGTGGAGAGGGGATACCAAGTCCCACATCCCATTTAATAGGATGGTTCTTATTTTTGCAGCCCTTCCTAAATATAATCTTGGGTACTTTGTTAAAATTATGCTAAAGTTGCCACCTTTTAGGTTTTAGCAACCCACAATAGGTATGTCTGATCCAATGGTTTTTGCACATGGTGTGGAGCGGAGTGAGGGGCAGGTGAGGCTTGTCAACCTGGGAAGGTAGCCCATCTAAGAGAAGGAAAATTCTGATCCTAAACCTCTGCTGCTTTTGGGGATATCTTCAGGAGAAGAAAAGGCTAAAGGAGTAAACCCTACACAAATCTGGAGTGGAGTCCCTAAGACGGTTCTTTTATCTTGGCAGTGCCGCCCACCTGAGAGATGCCGGAACTGAGTTCCGGCTGGGGGAAAAGCTGGGGAAAAACTTATTGCTTTTATTGTAGAGCAAAAACAGGCAGTTTTCTTTTTGCAGAAAACCACACCTTTAGGAGAAAGTAGCATCCAGAAGAAGAAGAAGAAGAAGAAGAAGAAGAAGAAGAAGAAGATAGTAGTAGTAGTAGTAGTAGTAGTAGTAGTAGTAGTAGTAGTTTATTCTTTATACCCTGCCCATCTGGCTGGGTTGCCCCAGCCACTCTGGGTGGCCTTCAGCATATATAAAACACAGTAAAACATCAAACATTAAAAACTTTCCAATACAGAGCTGCCTTCAGATGCATTCTAAAAGTTATGTACAGTGGTACCTCGGGTTAAGTACTTAATTCATTCCGGAGGTCTGTTCTTAACCTGAAACTGTTCTTAACCTGAGGTACCACTTTAGCTAATGGGGCCTCCTGCTGCTGCCACGCCGCCAGAGCACGATTTCTGTTCTCATCCTGAAGCAAAGTTCTTAACCCTAGGTACTATTTCTGGGTTAGCAGAGTCTGCAACCTGAAGCATCTGTAACCTGAAGTGTCTGTAACCCGAGGTACCACTGTAGTTCTATATCTCCTTGACATCTGAAGGAGACAGTCTCTCTCCCCTACTGCAAATAGGCTCAATGTGTATTTAGAGCTTCATCTGAATTGGCCTTCTGGATAATTTTGGCTCTTGCCTGTTCTTGTTTCCATTAAAAGACAGAGAAGTCAGTGAAGATGACCCATTAGTGTCAGGACAAAAAGATGCTTACTCACCCCACCCCCACCCTATAGGGAACATATTTTAAAGTCCTTTTAGGTGCTACTTTAATGATCTGCTGTCTATATTTAAACACTGGGCCACGGCACTGGTACATCTCAGCAATTCTGAAGAGGAAGAAGAAAAAGTTCAACTCCTTATGCAAATCCAGCAGCTGCGCTGCAAAGTAAAGAGGGAAAAAACACAAAGAACCCAACCCACCAACCACCACCTTAAACCCCCAAAACTATTAGCTACTGGCAGAAAGCCAACAATCCATTAATGACAGCCTGGTATCTCTCCAGGAATGTAAAATGTTTAACTGAATAAACATTAAAGCAGGAAGCATTCGGTTTCTGTCACTAAGCGAAAACTTCAGCGTGATCCTGCCCCAGAAGAGTTCAGAAGTGGGCAAGAAAACTTTGTGGAGCTGATAAAAGAGCTATTTGGTACCAGGAGAAGCCAGCGAGGGGTATTCTTACTCTGTCTTCAGAGGCATGATGTATGAGGTATGATACTTTTATTGGATCAAACCCCTGGTGATACATAAAGGAGAGAAGAAAGAAGAACATCAGCTGAGAACGTCGGCTGAGAACTCGCAACAACAGATAATGCTTTGCAGCACAGATAATGCACTGCAGCACAGAATTTCTGGGTACTTTTCATTACGAGAAAAGAGAAAAGGCAGTGAGCTAAAAGACAGTAAAAAAATAATAATGCAGAGCATGCAGAGTATTTCTTCCACATGAGAACTTGTACTAAAACAAACTCAGATGAAATGTAAGGCTGTCAACCAATTAACAAAACTCTGAGGTGTGTTTAAATGGCCTGGATTTGATTTACATTGAAATAAATATCCATGTTGCAAAAATCTCAATAGGTGCCTTTTTGAAAGAGTGAGATAATCCACAACTCGATGTACAAAAGTAGAAGAAGTGATGCAGCAACAACAACAAACAGACTATTTTGGCTAGCTCACCCAAATGCTGGTTTCTATAGGAATCCACTAAGCTTTAGCTGAGATTCCTTCATTGCACGGGGTTTGACTAGATGACCCTTGTTGTCCCTTTCAACTAGACAGTTCTATGATTCTATGATTATTCTTCAAAACTTCCGTTCATTTCATTGTTTTCACTTTATTTCCTAAGCTATGGTTGTTGTTGTTGTTTTAAGATTCAGTACATTCTTAAGTAATAACTCAATCCTAAACTTTCCTATCCAGAAGTAAGTCCTGTTGAATTCAATGGTGCTTACTTAGAGACTTTGGTCTTTCAAATTTCAGCGGCGCCCTGTGCAACGCCAAAATTCACACACACAGTCGCTTCTTGCCTTCCGTTCTTTGTGTGCACTGTATCATAGTTGTGATGCCCTACGGTGCACCCCTCTGCTTGGCACCTAATGCGGGGGAAATGGTCACGCTGCCCTAGATCCATGTCTGGCTAACTCCCAGGTCAGTGGGGTTAGGATTGCAGCTTTACTCCTTAGCTGTCATTCCATTACATTTCTTTCAGTTTTGAGCAACTAGAAAGTACATTCTGAAAGTACCTTGAACTACCAGGGCCCATCCCAAGTGGTGTTTTATGTTTCTTTGTTTTGCAGGTATATTCTGCCACATGTCGTTGATGCAATAATAATAATAATAATAATAATAATAATAATAATAATAATAATAATAATTTATTTATACCCTGCCCATCTGGCTGGGTTTCCCCAGCCACTCTGGGTGGCTTCCAGCAAAACATTAAAATGCAATAATTCATCAAATCTGAAAAGCTTCCCTAAACAGGGCTGTCTTCAGATGTCTTCTAAAAGTCAGATAGTTGTTTATTTCCTTGACATCTGATGGAAGGATGTTCCACAGGGCGGGCACTACTAACAAGAAGGCCCTCTGCCTGGTTCCCTGTAATTTCACTTCTTGCAGTGAGGGAACCGCCAGAAGGCCCTCAGCGCTGGACCTCAGTGCTGGATGCCAGTACATCAGTGGTAGATTTATACCAGACTGTCCACACATCATTCAGCTTTATTAAACATTCTGCAGTGCTTTCCCAATGTTTCCTCATTACTGTGTAGGTAGGTAGGTTCCCATGAGGCAAGACACAGTGATAACAGAAAGAACATTTATTGAACTAACAAAACTGGACAACAGGGGCAAAGCAACTGCCTATATCCATTTCTGAAGGCCTGGGCCACTCCCAACGTGATTGGCTGTCTAAACTCACAAGCTGCGAGTCATGACTCAGAGTTTAAGGGCCAATGGCAGAGGCCCAAATCCTGAAAGGTTCTGTGATTGGATATCATGCATCAAATCGGAACACAGGGGTTCAGAATCCTTAGTCCAGACTCAAGCTCAGGCAAACACAGACCACTGAAGACATAACAAGTGCCATCCAGAGAAGCACTCTTGCACTGTAAGTCGGGCAGGGGGAAGCCCACAAGATTTTAAAACCTCCACAACATTTGTGGTGTGAAAAGTTATAGGATTTCAGCAGAAAGCTACAGGACGTACTGATTGGAAAGGAAGCAGAATGTCTACCTTGAAATTTTTACAGGCACAAGCAGTGTTGAAAGCAGAATCAGAGGTGGATTTAGGGGAGCAGGACTGGTTTGCCCAAACTGGGCACTGAGCCGAGAGGGCGCTGCACCACAACAATGACTTAGAACAGAAGATGAGAAGCAGGGAAGGGACAAATTTTGGCAACACACAGAGCACCGCTGAAATTTGAAATCCACCACTGGCAGGATCACATATAACCAACCTGATACTATCATGAGCAAAAATCAACATGTATCCATAATAAGTAGGGCATCTGGAGGAGCCAAGGCTAAATTAACTGCCTCCTCCTCTGAGAGCCTTCAAAATTCCTCACAGTGGCTTTTTCTTCATTGCTCTTCATGGGATCTATGGCTGTGTTCCCATCGGCAAGGAGCTACCAGTATAAGCAGGTGCGAAATGTCTGTGTCAACAACCTCCATGCGAGTACTCAGGAAAAAGAAGCACCACATAGACTTAAGTGGGGTTGCCTGTACTCTGTGCTGAAGTCTTTCTAGCTTTTGAGATTTCACCAGCTATCGCTCTCTCACTTTCAAGCCACCCAAATAACTACAAAACTTACTTTAAAATATTCATGTGGTCCGGGATTTGTTTTTATGTGGACAAATGCTCAGTTCTCAGTTAGGGGGGAGAACAGGCAGCAGTGGTTTGGGCTACAATAATCACGCGGGTGGCTCTGTGGGTTAAACCACAGAGCCTAGGACTTGCCAATCAGAAGGTCGGCGGTTCAAATCCCTGTGACAGGGTGAGCTCCCATTGCTTGCCCCCTGCTCCTGCCAACCTAGCAGTTCAAAAGCATGTCAAAGTGCAAGTAGATAAATAGGTACCGCTCCGGCGGGAAGGTAAACGGCGTTTCTGTGCGCTGCTCTGGTTTGCCAGAAGCGGCTTAGTCATGCTGGCCACATGACCCGAAAGCTGTACACCGGCTCCCTCGGCCAGTAAAGCGAGATGAGCGCCGCAACCACAGAGAGGCCACGACTGGACCTAATAGTCAGGGGTCGCTTTACCTTAATCAAGGACCAAAAAGCAAGGGAAGAGAGGACTATAGGAACAAAGCTCTGAAAGAGCCAATCATCCAGACTTTGGAGGTTGAGAGAGGAAGGAAATCTTTGCCATTCTAATGTACAATTGTCCATGGAATTATTGACCCAGCTGACACAAGGCTGCTTTGGGGTCTCAGCAGAGCTTGGAGTATTATTCTGTTTTTAAGGCTTTTTTTAAGGCTTGGCACTGGTGGACAGTTAATAGGCTTTTACTTAACCAATAAAAAACCCCAAAAGAGCTAAAAGTATAAAGAAAGAAAATAAATATTTTCTCAATACTGTGAAAACAATTTTCTTTAAAGAAAGAGAAAGAATAAGCAGCCAGTGGCCTATCTAAAATGAACAGTCGTGGAACAAATGCAGCATTATTCGCCAAGAACTGCATCAAGCAATCTTTCCCTCTGTGTAAATAATATCCACACTGTTTATGCCAGTGTAAAAGCTCCTTTAAAAATATTCATTATTGGTTGCAATATTGCTTACACACTGGAATGCAACACATGCTATCGGTGACAGAGACATGCCAATGTTCATTTCAGAGATCATGCAATATGGAGCCACCTGTCTCTTCCCTCGGGTCACACACATATTTCTGAAACCACTGCTTTCCACTGCCTTAAAAGGGAAAATCTCTCTTTGATTTTGAGGAAAGAGAGTGGAGCAATTACGCTGTGCGTGTTGTGTCAGGCTAGGTCAGATAATGGCCCCCGTGGTATGCACGAAAGTCTCCAATGCTCAATGCACTGTTACAGTGTCTATAAATCGCTGTCCACCAACAGCATCTGCTTGAGGAGCTGATACAATACAACACAATGCAGTCAAGATGCTCCTTCCTCAGAAGGAAACCCCAGGTACCGCCATTCCCACCTCAGAGAAGCAAATGAGAGTCAAGAACACCCAAGGGGGGGGTTAATGCTGAAGTGCAGGCATTCATAATGACAGCCCCATAGCTACATCCCTTCTAAAAAGGAATGAAAAGGAATGAAAAATATTTCTTTTTACCAATGCAGACATTTACCTCATTAATACCAAGCCAACTGCGCTCTCTCTCACGCACACACAACTGTTCTGCTTAATAGCTAGCCTGATACACAAATGCATAAATGAGGGCAAAGTGTGCATTAAAAATTGCTTACTTCTTTCATTTATTTCATAAAATTATTATTATTATTATTTCATAAAATTATTTTATTTATAATTACTTATTATTTATTACTTTATTGTTTTACATTTGTAATTTTAAAACAATAGAATTATTGGCAAAAACAGCAAAAAGCAACTGCTTTTCTTTTAAAAAATTAAAAACAGTGATAAACTGAAAAGAGAATACAAATTAACATTCCACATATCTAAGTAGGCTTGTCTAAACAAAATGTTTTTAGCAGGTGCTGAAAAGAGTACAGTGAAGGCACCTGCCTGATGTCAACACCCCTGCACATTTTCAGCTTTCACTTCTTTAAAAACTAAGTCAAAGTGCTGGTTATGACCTATAAAGCCATATATGGCTTAGGCCCAGGATATCTGAAGGACTGTATTCTCCCGTACAAACTTGCACAGGGTCTGAGATCTTCAGGCCTGCCCACCATCACAGGTTTGCTTGGTGAGGACAAAGTAGAGGGCCTTCTTGGTGGCTGCCCTCATACGTTGGCACTCTCTTCCTAGAGAGGCTAAACTGGCTCCTTCCTTGTTGACCTTCCTCCAGCAGGTGAAGACAGTTTTATTCTGGCAGACTTTGGGGAACTGGCTAGGATTCTTTTTTAAAAGGAAGAGCTTTTAATTGTGCTGTGCTGCCTTTACTATTTGTATTTTCATAGATTTGTTTTTCTATTGATCTTCAGATGAAGGATGGTATACAAATAAATAACAAACCCTATTTTAGAGTTTAATTGCTTCTAAAACTTTTATCTTTTCTATATCTTTTATATGTCTTTTATCTGTGTTGTTCAATTTGTGTAAGCTGCCTTCAATCTCAGTTTGGGGAAAAGGCAGGATAAGAAGGAAGAGGAAAGGAGCGGGGAGAGTTTTAGTTATAAAGCATAGTTTTTAAACTACATACAGGTATAGTTTATTAGAATGGGTAGGAATAAGTCTCTAGGCATTCTATTTATGGAGAGACTTTTTTCTTTTTATCTCCTTGTTTCTGAAAACGCAAAGCCATTCAATGCATATTCATATATCTCAATGCATAATAATTGCTCAGTAAATTAAAACTTATCTTGCCTTCCAGCATTATGGCCATTCAGTGCAATGGTTTCCTCCCTTTACCTAATGGGAGGGCTGGCTCTGGAACATATTTATATCCCTAAACCAATTTATACCACTGGCAATGGGGGAAAAGTTTCCCAAGTTATCACCCAGTGGTTAGGTAACAAGCCTTTCATTTCAGCACCTGGGGTACACAAAGTAACAAATTGTGAATGCCAAACCACAACGTCTCGTATCTTCTGTGTGCCGTATACAGTGCCTCATGAACACATATTTTTGTGCCCGGAGTCAACAGCTAAATCTTTTCTAGGTGTGCCTCAATATTACACTTGGTTTCAAGAGGGATTTGAGTGACAAACGATCCTCAAATATCAGAAATGATCCTGCCCTCACACCGTCATATTACTTTAGCAGACAGAGAAGCCTCTCCCTTCCAAATTGAGAGCAGGCCTTCAGTTTGGTGAGGTGGGGGCACGGGGAGGGAAAATGTTATTTCCTTCTAAATCATTCTATAAGCCTGTTCCATTGCATCCTATCGCAGCCCAGCTGCAGGGAACGTAACACTGCATAAAACAAAAAGTGATCTTCTGCACTTGGGGCACCTTGGGTGACACATTTAAATGATTCTGTCTCTCTACTGACTGGCCTCCCAAGTATTTCAGAGTGCCAGAGCTTGGCAACTCCTTTCTAGCCAATTTTGTCTAGCCCAGTGACATATCATCAGAGTTTTGTGTCTATGTTATTTTGCACGGGCACAGACAATTTACAGGATGTGTACAGGGTGCAGAATCCAGCTTCCTAATAATCTCTGTTCTTGGTTTATAATCTGTATGAGAGAGACAGCATGGGGTTTTTTATGGATAAACAGATGTGCTTGAAAGTGGGTAGGCTATTTCTGCTAAAATCTCAAAACCACTAAACACCCACTGGTTGGGGATGGAGTTTCAGGGTTCTCCAGAGCTCTCCACTACCAGCAAAACTGGAATAAAGTATGCAAATGGGTAACATGAAATAAGGGGAATGGGGGGAATCACTTTAAAATATACAGATCTGCTTAATTTGCCTAACAAATATGGGTAACATCCAGCTTCTCTTGGCACTGAATATGAATTTCCTTGGCACAGAATTTTATTGTGCAGATTGCGTGCATACCTTGCTTATCGTGCCTTTTAAGGGTCTTCCTGCAAACCCCAGAATTGCTAGCAGCCCCTGCTGAATTCCTAACTTGCAGCACTTTGCTTACCCTGACCTCTGCCAGAAGCTAACTCCTGGTTCACGGAGAAGCATGGGTGCAGATCCTTCCGACGTTACACTTTTGTGTACCCGAACAAAATCAGAAAACAGCCCTGAATGCCAGGCACGTGGGGCAAGGCAGACAGAGGAGAGGAGACGTGGAGAGTATGAGCAACAGCTAAATGCTAGGTAAATGTTCAGAGCCACAGAGGTATTCAAAGCTTGGTTAGCAAGGGGCAGATCACAAAAGCTAACCAAAGCATTGCAGGGATCAGCAAGCAGAAAGGACGGCAGAGGGGAACTAAGTTGGAAACTCAGCAAGCAGGCAGCATCCAAAAAGCAAACTCAACAGGATGGTAAAGACCAGCCAGAAGGTGTAGGATGAAAGGTGGACCCGAAGCAAAGGGAGGGGGAGAATTTACATACATCTCTTTGGATATTTGGGGCTAACAACAGAGGCTGTGCCAGTTTTCTCCTTTATGCCTTTCAAATACCTACCCCCCCCCTTTTTTTGTCTCTCCTCCTGTGGCATCTATGAGATGGACTCTGGCAAAGCCTCTCCTGTTGTTGACATTGCGGAGCCCGTATCTCACCTTGAGGTGGGAGGATGGAATAGCCAAACTGCAAAATAGTGTCTGAAAGGTAAATGTTAGAGGCTGGATGGGAAACCTTCAGGGACAATATTTAGCCACCTCCCTCTCTCCCTCCATCCATCACCTATAGTCCTACAGGTGCCTCCTTTAACCTGTTGGGTACCAAAGAATGAAAGGACAGCCATATTTTTTTTCTTCATGCGCCACAATGCAATTAGGCAAGTGGCAAGATCCGATTTCAAGCTCAGCAGGTCTTTCGCCCTCTTCTGGCCAGCAAATGCACTGCATACATGTTATTTTGGCATGCTCAAAAATGTTGAACTGAATGGTGAACCTGAAAGAGAAGGCATATTGCTTTGCATCCCAGACAAAGAGAGAGATCCTGTTTGGGAGTTCCTCCATTAAATAAATCTATTTTAATTTATCCTGTAACATAGAATGGGTTTATGTAACATAGAATGTACAGTGGTACCTCGGGTTAAGTACTTAATTCGTTCTGGAGGTCCGTTCTTAACCTGAAACTGTTCTTAACCTGAAGCACCACTTTAGCTAATGGGGCCTCCTGCTGCCACCGCGCCACCAGAGCACGATTTCTGTTCTCAGCCTGAAGCAAAGTTCTTAACCCGAGGTACTATTTCTGGGTTAGCAGAGTCTGCAACCTGAAGCATATGTAACCTGAGGTACCACTGTATACTAATAGGCTTGGAAGCTATGTTAGTACTTAGGCTTGAAATTACATGGCAGAAGGAAGTCTAGAGAAGAATTTGTTTTATTTTTCCATTGCCATCTGCTTTCCCATCAGATATGTCAACTTATGCAATTTATTTCCTTAAAAGAATAGATACATTGCATTTTTCAAATAAGAAATCAAGGTCACAATCCGGCAAATTTGAAGCATGTTTCCATTTCCCACCAAGAATGTTTCCATTTAATTCACCAGGGCTTCGAAGTGCTCAGTTTGGATGTGTGGTGACAATCTTTGCTGATTTCAGACATTAGGAACAACTTGTGCCTCCTCCCATCCACCCAGTCTAATCAGCCTTCCATCCCTGCTTATGGAATCAGGTGATTTAATGCATGAGTTGTTCTAAACTTCCACTAAATTTTGGCTCAGGCGAGTTTACACTGTACTGCAGTGTGCAGGTTCTACACAAGGTGGAACATGAAAAGCGCCCCTTGCACCTTGTACTGTGTCAGATGATTGTCCCATCTAGCCTAGAACTATTTTTATTTTTACTCCAATTGGTGGAAATTATCCCAGCTCCTTTTCCCAGGCGCTGTTGCCAGGCATTGTGGCAGATGTCCTAGATTTTGCCATGCCTCTGAGTTAAGGCCCCTCCCCACAGGCACAAACTGCCCATCAGGGATGAGGAACCTATGGTACCCCAGCCCATTGGCCAACCATCTGGAGGGCCACAGGTTCCCCATCCCATAGGTTTGACATGAAACCAAAAGGTAGGTAGATCCCATGGACCAAGACTGCTCACATAAATGCTTGTTCATCAGCTTCCGCTCGTACTAAAGGTTAACTTATCAGGGCATGAACTCTAGGCTTGCATTGCATAGAGAATCCAGACCACTGGGCATGAGTCAGCCCCTAGTGGTTTTATTGGTGCTCTTCTTCTTGGAAAAGGTAAAGTACCCCTGACAGTTGAGTCCAGTCATGAACGACTCTGGGGTTGTGGCACTCATCTTGCTTTACTGGCCAAGGCAGCCGTTTGTCTGTAGTTTTTCTGGGTCATGTGGCCAGCATGACGAAGCTGCTTCTGGTGAACCAGAGCAGCACATGGAAACGCCGTTTACCTTCCAGCAGGAGCGGTACCTATTTAGCTACTTGCACTTTGACATGCTTTCGAACTGCTAGGTTGGCAGGAGCAGGGATCGAGCAATGGGAGCTCACCCCATTGCGGGGATTTGAACTGCCGACCTTCCGATCGGCAAGCCCTAGGCTCAGTAGTTTAGACCACAGTGCCACCCACGTCCTTCTTTTGCATACCACCAAAGCACACCTGGTATTTGCACAATAGGTCCAACACTACCGTCAGAAACAGAAGAAAATTACCTAAGTAAATTTAGTGAGAAAAGACCTTGAAGACAAAAAATTGCATTAAAGGGAGTGCTCATTTTTAAATTCACTTGTCTGCTCCATGTAATGAAGGCATGAACATTTAACTTCTAGTCAGATGGAGCTGTGAAGAATGCATTGCTGAAGGGATGGAGATAAGGCTGTCACGCCTTGGTACAATTCAAAAGCAGCTTTTCCTGCCCACAGACCTGAATCCAACATCTGTGCCAAAAGGAGGAACGGTCCATAATGAATTGTCTTTCTTTGTGAGAGAAGACAAACACGTCTGCTCTCATTACATTTATAATCTAAAAGGCCTTACTTCTACATAGCAGGTTTAACACAGAGAGCATTAGGAATGCTTAAACTCCATTGAAATTAGTAAGATTTAAATAATATTCACTTACATCTACTGCCTTCAAGTAGGATAAAGAATGGCCTACCTTCTCCATACAGAACGGCATCACAGCTACAGAAGCCCTGGTGTAGACACAACACTAAGCCACCTCCAGCCACAGCTGTACCACTGCCTGGAGCTGTATATGAATTGTACTCCAAAGTATCTAGAGGGTTGGGGGAGAGGGCTCCATCCATTTCAAGCAAGCAAGCAGGTGCATACTGTTCTTCCTACCTGTGCAAAGATGTGCTCCCTCCATTTAAAGCACTGTGGCACAAACCGTATGTAGAAGAGCACTGCAACTTTCCACCGCAAACTCAACAGTGTCTGAGTTATGGACAGTTGTGCTGCTGTTATTAATATGATCACTGTGAGGCAATATTTCATGATTCCGTTCTATTGCATGCAGACATGTTCCTCTCCCCCCTCCCCCTTTGCACTGCATAGAATATAATGTATTTTAAAAGTATCACACACAGCTGCCATTTATATGCTGCTTCTCCTCCTTTTCACTGGGATTACCCAACAGATGTAGCTTCCACTCTTCATGAAATCCTTCCATATTTTCAGAAGTTACGCTTAAGAAGTTCTTGAGAATATACATTAAAAGGGGGGTTTAAATCGCAAAGGTCTGTGAATTTTGTTTTTTAATTGGTGCTTCTTTCAGATCGACTAATAGATTTTAAGAATTGTAGCCAACATCCAGACATGATTTGGGGTTTTTTGGTTTTTAATGCACGGGTATTTAATCAAAATAGAACAGAAAAAGCAACTGGCTTCCAGGGAGGAAAGAGTTTAATAATACAGTTGTGGTTTAAGTACCATCCAATAAAAATGTTCTGAATATTAATATACCTTAAAGAGTGTTAGGCTCCGTACACACTTCGTAGCACAAAAGTGATATTTTTTTCTCAATCAGGAACTGTTCATTCTTGTCCACAACATGTCACTTTCAAACTACTGTAGATTCTAGATCCTGCTATCCGCAAGGGTGGGTGTGGTTACCTGATAAGACATTTGAAACCCCTCCCCTTGTTTAGGCTAACCCCTCCTTTTCTTCCCTGCACATGCCCTGGGTGAACAAAGCAGGAAGTGGTGACTGGGAACTTGATATATATGCCCACCCATAGCATCACCAAACAGGTGTAGGGATACACATCCACACCACTGCTGGCACTGCCTACACCTGCTTTCATCCATTTGCAAATGAGCACATTGCACGGCAATGCAGAATCCATCCGCAATGAGCTTTTATTTCCAGAACAGAGCCAGTTTCTCAAGAAGAGCTTTTCAGGGGCAAAAAGATATGCAACAGATCTAAATTGTGTGCAGACTACATGGGAGGGGGAAGCACTGTCTCCATTGGTTCTTGAATAAAATGCCACGGGTACACAGCCTTAAGAGTTGCATATTATTTGGCGCACAACCCAGCAGGAAGTTCTCCTCCTTCAGCCTCACTGAAATAGGAACTGCGTAGCATCATGAGAACAAAGGAAGTTGCTTAATACCAATGGCCCATTTTGTTCAGTATTGTTCGAGCTGACTGGCTGCAACTTTCCAGAGTTTCGGACAGGAAGTCTCTCCCAGCTCCACCCAGGAATCGAACCTGGAAACTTCTGCAGGCAAAGCTGATGCTCTACCACTAAGCTACAGGCCTTTCGCAGCAAAGCATGCAGACCTTCCCGGTTGGATTGTGCTCTTGCAATGTAGTGAGGTAGACAACAGAAAAAAAGAACTCTCCATTATTAACACGGAATTTTAACTCTTGCAATAACATTTCAAGAAGGGGGGGGGAACGATAATGTTACAGACATACAGCTGAAATATTGGATTAATGCTCAACTCTGTACAGCTCAAATATAAACTTTTTAAACCAAAAAAAAATAGACATTTGAGTGCATATCATGTTTTGGACATTTAGGGGGAGGGGGAGAAATGAATGTTGTTTGCCACCATTTCTGCACTTTGCAGTCTGTTTAAATAAACAAGTATTTACAGCTTCAATACGAACAACAGTGCATCCAAACCAAAGTGTGCATTAAAGAACAATTATTGCTCCTGGCCGAGACTTTCCTTTATTAGCATCATTATATTATTTATTTACTTATTTACTTTTTTTACATTTGTACTTCTCTCCCCTTCCCCATCCCATCCCACCCCCGGCCATTTTTGCAGCTCTATGAAGTCAAGATATAGTCTAACCGCTCTAGAATTCACTGGAGGAAGGAATCTCCCCATGGACTTCAGGAATGCTCAGAAGTGCACTATCTTGTACGTCAAGCCATTCTTTGCGGAAGGCTGGGAAAGAAGGCAAATGTTCATAGCGACGCGCTTGCTCTCGGCATCACTTTGCGCAGCTGTGTAATACTGCTGTAGCTTCCTGTAAGGCACTTGCCTTCTCCTGGAACCTAATTCAGCTACCTGGCGAAACTTACCTTGAAACTAAAAGGTGTTTCCAAACCCATCTTTTAAAAAAAGGGGGGGGGACCCATCTTGTGTGTGCTTTCTTTAAACTCCTTTCACAGCTTTTCATTACTAGGATCTAAAGCCCAACCTCACTGGTAATTACAGTTTGGCATTGCACTTGGGGGGGGGGAGGGGTGTCGAAGGCTGTTTCAGCCGGCTAATCTTGCAAAGCAATAGAAAGGAGAATACTTCCGGATGTTCCTGGAGGAATATCAAGCCAGCTCTGTTCTGCACTTGCTCTTTCCCATTTCTCCTCTTAAAAGAAAGCCTGTATCTTCAGACAACACTAAGAATACAATCTGACACTTAACAGGAAGTATTTGGCATTTTCTGTTCCCACGGCCCCTTTCCCCACGGCGACCCCCTAGGCCTCAGCCTCCTGCCTTCATAGAATTGCAGAGCTGGAAGGGACCCAGTGGATCATCTAGTCCAACCCCCTGCAATGATTTATTGCCTGCTGATCTCTCAACAGGAAGCGTCTCTGAGACAGGCGCTTTCCTACCTGCCCTCCTGGGTAAAACTACTATCTGGAAAACAAAACCATCCAGGCAATTTGTAAGCATGTGCTAAGTTACTTGTGGAGGATGGAAAGTGGAAGGGGACATGGGTACCCTGGGATTGGGGGGGGGGGATATCAGCCACCATCACTCATGAAAGCGGCTATCACCATTTCTCACAATACTGATCTCCAAGGCACTGCTGATCTGGATTTCCTTTCCTGTCCCCTCTGCTTCCCTGCACCCCCTTCTCTGAGCATCTCTGATTTGTACGTAAGAGGAGATCAAACTAAAGTGACCCCCATCTCTGGAAAAACTCTGCCTGACCAATACCCCTCCCTAATATCAAATAGGGGGGGGCAGACTGGGGCCAGCTACTCCTAGCCACAGAGCATCAGGAAGACGCCTACTCTCCTCCTAGCCTCTGCCCCCTGTTTTCCGAACCAGAGGAGAGCTGTTCTTGCGCCTGGCTTTCCTTGCTCCTTAAACGGCCGTCTGCTCCGTCCACCAAAAGGGAATCCTGAACTTGGAAAGCTGATGGGCAGCAGGGAGGGGTGGGCGCGGGCACAATTTCTAGCAGGCCTCTTCGCCTCTCCACCCCGACGTGGCTACCCCTTGACAAGTGCACGGAGCGCTTGGGGGGGAACGGGCTTAGCAGGGCGCAGGCGCGCTCCTCAATCCCACTCCAGAGGGCTTCCCAGGCCCGCGCGGCGGCGGCAACTGCAGCAGCGGCCGCCCCGTCGAGCGCCTCTTTTGCTTTCTCCTCCCTGCGCAGGGCTACCCCTAGCGAGTCCCTCGTGGGCGCGCTCGCGCTCTCTCTCCTTCTCTCTCCCCAAGTTCCCTGGTGCTTCTTTTTCTTCCCTCCAGGGGGAGACAGAGAGGCGCGGCGCTACCTGCACCCGCAGGACTCGACGACCATATCCTCGTACTGCTTGTAGACGACGTTGTTGCCCGCGTCCGTGTACAGGATGCTGATGGGCGTCAGTTTGGTGGGCACGCAGCAACTGGGCGGCGTCGAGCCCGGGTCCATGGAGTTCATGAGGGTCTGGATGATGGCGTGGTTCGTGGGCTCCAGGTGCGAGCGCAGCGGGAAGTCGCACACGCCCTCGCAGTGGTACGCCTCGTACTCCAGAGGGGCGATAATCCAGTCGTCCCAGCCCAGCTCCTTGAAGTTCACGTGCAGGGCCTTCTTGCTGCACCGCAGCCGCGCTTTCTTGCCGTGCCGCTTGCCGTGGCGGCTGTGGAAAGCCGTGCGCCTCATCCGACGGCTCTGCAAGCGCAACTGCGCGGCGGCCGTCGATTCCTGGGGAGGGGCGCGCGCGCTCTGCTGCTGGGCTCCCCTTTCGTGGCGCAGCTCCGAGAAGAGGTTCTTCCGACGGGACTTGGTGAAAACCACCAGCAGTGCCTTCTCCTGCTGCGCCCGAGCGCCTCGCCCCAGACCCAGATCGCGCAGGTCCAACAGGGGCTGCTGGGCGTGAGTTCGAGTCCCCGCGACGGCGCGCACCTCAAGGCACAGTTGCTGCTGCTGCTGCTTTTTCCAGGGCTGGTGAGGCTGCAGCGCCTGCCACACATCAAACACCACCCAGCCGCCCCCGGCCTGGGCCGACGCCGCCTCGTGCAGGCCCCAAGTCCTGGAGTCCAGGAGGCGGCCCGACAGGCAGGGCGAGACCTGCACATGGGCCAGGCCTGTCTGCGCCTTGGAGGAATGATCGCCAGGGGCTTTGCGAAAGAGCCGCAGCTCCGCTCCCACCAGCTCCTCTTTGTCGGAGAGAGTCGATACATCAAACAAATACTTCTGTCTCCTTAAAGCGCTGGGCGAGAGATCGTCTGCAAGATAAAACGCATAATTGCAGTCAGTTTCACCTCTGAAGCGGGAACGGGCGCGGGGTGGGGAGGAGGCGGCCCTTGCCCAGGTAGAATTGACCTCTTCCAGCAGCCTGGCTCGGCGCGAGAGGGAAAGGGGAGCGCGGACTTGCTCCTCTGCCCGCTGCTAAAAGACACCGGGGCCTACAGGTCCCTAATGGAATCCAGGGGACTTCTTTCCTAAGGGGGGTGGGAGGGTGACGAAATGGACTGCCACTGAAATCATGGAATTGTAGAATTGGAAGGGACCAAGAGGGTCATTGAGTGCGATCCCCTGCAATGCATGACTCTTTTGCCCAACCTGGGACTTGAACCCACAACCCAGAGCTTAAAGAGCCTCACACTCTACCAACTGAGCTAGGCTGAGCATCAGTTAACGTACGGCATTTATCTGTATATGGCATTTATCTGTATAGGGGTATCTCCATTTTTTTGGAAGACAATTTCTGTTGTCTCTTGACATTCCAAGGTGGTAAAGGTAAAGGGACCCCTGACCATTAGGTCCAGTCGTGGCTGACTCTGGGGTTGCGGCGCTCATCTCGCTTTATTGGCCGAGGGAGCCAGCGTACAGCTTCCGGGTCATCTGGCCAGCATGACTAAGCCGCTTCTGGCGAACCAGAGCAGCGCACGGAAACGCCGTTTACCTTCCCACCAGAGCGGTACCTATTTATCTACTTGCACTTTGACGTGCTTTTGAACTGCTAGGTTGGCAGGAGCAGGGACCGAGCAACGGGAGCTCACCCCATCACGGGATTCGAACCGCCAACCTTCTGATCAGCAAGTCCTAGGCTCTGTGGTTTAACCCACAGTGCCACCTGCATCCCACTTCAAGGTGTTAGGGAAGCTCTTAAGTGGCCTTCCATGCAATTCGAATCACAGCGCTTTGGTGTGTCCTCACAACCAGTTATTGTGTTTGCTGCTTGTGGGTACAAGCTTTCTGCGGCATCCACATATTGCCATCCTTGTCAAAATGCTGCCCTGTATTATTTTCCCACTTCATCCTGATTTACCATTTCCATGGAAATATCTGTCTATTCCGGATTAGGGTGGGAATGCAGGAGGCATTTGATGACGACAGTGCCCTGTGGGTGCTGCAGAAAAACTTGACCTGAGCATTTATTGCAATTGCTGTGTAGAAGGACCCCTTATCTTTCTCTCAAAAGTCCAGGCTAGCAGGCTCCCCCAGGGCAGAGAGACTGGGATGGACTGGGTGGGCAGCAGTAGTTGCTAGTGGAACTCCTGCTGTCCCCCTAAAACAAAACCAGGAGTACTGAGAGTAGATCTATATTGCTGGGGATCTGCTCTCTGTTGTTGCCTTGCTCTCTTAAGAACCTGGGATCTTCTGCATGCAAAATAGATGCCCTCTTCCATTGTTTTATACTGTATATATTTTAAAAACGCATTTCTTTTGTTTTTCCCAAACCTGCTTATATGTGTGATCACGTGGATTACATTCACCCTGAGACAAACCTGAATTTCTGTTTTTGACACATTTTGTGTACAAAGTGTAGGCTGTGAAAAGCAAACCAGATTCAAAACTCCCCGCCCCCGCCCCCGCCCCCGTGCGCCTTAGCTGCTTTCCAATAAAAAAGGTTTACAGGCCAGCAAATACAAAAAAATTCCCCCAGCCTCTGGGTTTCCCCCAAGAGCTAATAAAAATCAGTATATATTTCAACAGTAAAAGTGTCACCACACAGAGCCTGCTCTCGTGAGCTCTGCGCTGCAGCTCAAGCTGGGAAAGGGTGGCTGAAACGGCTTGCAAGAGACCCGGTTATTTATTGATCGCGAAGGTCACTACTAGTATTCCTAATCAGTGTGTTTTTACAAGCTAAAGGACCTGGTTAAAAGGTCTTGGGAAGACGGGTGGGGTGGAGGGGAGGCGCAGGAGGGTGATGGATGGGAATCAAGACCTTCCAACTTGCCAGTGACAGGAAGAATCAATTTCACATTGGCACCCCCACCCCAAAAGAGAGTGCCGTAACCCTTCCAGCTAAAATTGGCTCAGGGTTCCTGCGCTCTTTTGAGCTATGCATTTCACCCATAGACACGAGCTGGCACGTTGTTTGGGATTGTATAGCAGAGGAATAGGGGAACCTTTTCCAGACCAAGGGCCACATTTCCTCATAGGCAGCCTTCGGGGGACACATCCCAGGGGTGGGCAGGGCTAGAGGCAAAAAGTGGGAGGAGCTACAGAGGTGACTCTTTCCCATGGGTAGGCAAACTAAGGCCCGTGGGCCGGATGCGGCCCAATTGCCTTCTCAATCTGGCCCACGGATGGTCCGGGAATCAGCATGTTTTTACATGAGTAGAAGGTGTCCTTTTATTTAAAATCCATCTCTGGGTTATTTGTGGGGCATAGGAATTCGTTCGTTCCCCCCCAAAAAAAATATATAGTCCAGCCCCCCACAAGGTCTGAGGGACAGTGAACCGGCCCCCTGCTGAAAAAGTTTGCTCTTTCCTTTGCGAGGGCTACATTCCACCCACCCACAGGTCAGAGGTTTCTGCACCCTCTCTGTGTCTCTGTTCCACAACCAGGAAAGCAAAAGGCATGATCCATAGTTCAAGGACGCACTCCCATCAGGCAAAACGCACCCAAGGAGGGATCACCATACAACTAGTTAGGGACGTGACCTGGGAAAAGGAGGGTGTCCCAGCGATGGGCATAGCTTGGAGAGTATCCTAGCTCCTGAGGTCTGGGAGGCCCTAGACCTGAGGTTCCTCACCCTTGACGTAGGATAACAAAAAGATTTGCAGACATGTAGATTCAAAGCATATTCGCCTATTCTAGCTTTACATGCCTGGCCTGGTGCATATTTACTCAGCAGTGTGTCCAACCAAGTTCAGTGCCCTTACTACTGAGTAACTTGGACATGGTTTCAGGCCAGTGGTGTTCAGTTGTATTATTCTAAGGGAGAGGATCGTAGCAGCGTTCTGGATGGAAGTCGTCATCCATATCACCTTAGTCCTGAGAAATCCATAAAATTATTGGATGCTCACACTAAGTCATATTCCATTACCACAAGCCTTGACCAGAGGGGCAAAGGTACTTGGGCCAGGTGTGCCCTGTTGGTGGCCAAAAAGTCTGGTGTTGCAACACTGGAAGGAAAGTATATCTCACTGCATTGCTCAGTGGTCAGAAGACTGAGCATAAGAAAAAGATACTTTTAGAAAAGAGAACAAACACTTGAACATTTTGGGTCCATACTTAGAATTGTTTGCATGAAGCACATGCCCAGGAGAGTAGCCTCTGCTGGAGTCTATTCATCCAAAACCTTATGGCCCACCACAAAATTCTGAGAGGAGTACTACTTGGCACAACACCCACATGACCCACCCTTGGGCTGGCCAAGCTGGGAGGCGGAGCTGTCAAGCTGAGAAGGTGCGCGGCCACCGGCAGCCATGTGCCTCATAGGCTCCATGCCCAGTTGACCAATCCACCAGGGGGTGCAACACTTGCCCTGTTCTGGCCACTGGCAACCCACACTACACCACTGTGGCAGGGTGGCAGGGAGACAGTGGGGTTTGGACAGAGATAGATATAAATATCTTGCAAATACCTTGACTCTCTTCTATTCCTCAGCTGCGTAGTATGTGAGAAACAGAGGGTGCTGAGCCCTCAAATATTCCATAGCAGCACTGCCCCACAAGGTATTTCACTCCTGATACCATGAAGTGAGAGCTGGACCATAAAGAAGGCTGATCGCCGAAGAATTGACGCTTTTGAATTATGGTGCTGGAGGAGACTCTTGAGAGTCCCATGGACTGCAAGAAGATCAAACCTATCCATTCTGAAGGAAATCAGCCCTGAGTGCTCACTGGAAGGCCAGATTGTGAAGCTGAGGCTCCAATACTTTGGCCACCTCATGAGAAGAGAAGACTCCCTGGAAAAGACCCTGATGCTGGGAAAGATTGAGGGCACAAAGAGGAGACAACAGAGGACAAGATGGTTGGATAGTGTTCTGGAAGCTACGAACATGAGTTTGACCAAACTGTGGGAGGCAGTGGAAGACAGGAGCGTCTGGCGTGCTCTGATCCATGGGGTCACAAAGAGTCGGACATGACTAAACGACTAAACGCCAACAATGAAGTTCAATATGTCACAAATTTAGAAGAGATATTTTGCAAACACCCATATATCATCCACTGAACTTAACCTTCTGTAACTGAAAAAAGGTTGCTGATACAATTCTATTCATCTTAAAGCTACATTAACATGTATCACCATGGTTGTGGGTGTGCATGCTGGAAAGAGCAGGAGGCATGAAAAAGGAGGGGTCTGTCTGTTAGGGAGAGTTGAGAAATGGAGGAATGAGGAGGTAAGGAAAAGGGGGTGAAGGTGATAATGTGGTATGTATTTTTATTGGGGTTTTTTTAAGATACAGTAATATGGTATATATGTGCAAAGGCTGGCTATGCAATAGGATAGAGAATAAGACATGGAAAATGGGGGTGATCTGTGTGCAAGGGGGTGCTGAGAAAAGAAGGAGGGTGAGAAAAGTTTGTGAAGGCGGAAATGGGAGTGCAAAAAAGGAGGGAGTAGCAGGAATGGGAATAGGGTTGAAGATGCCAGCAGGGGCATGAAGGAATATGCAGAATAGGTGGGGATGAATGTTTAGAAAGTCCCCTTGGCTTGGGGAAATGTTCAATGGGGAACTACTTTCGAATAAACACAGTTCCAAGTTTGACTCTTAGTCCAGAGTGGATTTGATGGTCAGGCAAAGTGCTCATGACGGGGATGGTGGGGAACTTGTGGTCCTCCAGCATCATCTGCGACCAGTGGCCATCCTGGGCTGGGGCAGATGAGAGTCCCAAAAAACAACCATTTGGAGCACTACTGGTTCTCCATCCCCATCTTTGAGCCCGTTTGCTCTTGTTCGATACTGGGGTGTGTGTGTGTTGCTGCATCCATCCAAACCCAAAGTGAGCACTTAGGCAACACGCATGTTGCACTCACACAGGTAGGCATACCATTGCACATACTTAACACAGCACTCTACCTCTCTCCCCTTCTGCTTTCCCCTCAGCTCACACACCAACTTCAAGGGACTTGTGTGTGACAGTGGTAGCAATACTGGTGCCAGGCTATTTTGAGCCCCAGGCAAAGTAACTACTTGCACCCCATTGCCCTTCCCCCCAAATAGTTAACTTCAATGTTCAAAAACAGATGTGATGTAGAAATGGTAACATTCTTCAAAATATGAAAGTAAAATGTCAGATATAACATAAACTGACCTGTATAAAGCTGTGTTCCTTAAATGTCTCGAGATCTGCACTCTAGGCAGCTGCAGACCTGGGTGGTAGCTAACTATTGTTCTAGTCTTCGTTAGCCCCACCCATTCATCATTGCCACGCCCCTTTTGGCCACGCCCCTTCTTTAAAGAGACATGGGGTGAAATTTAGTTGATAAAGGGAAACGCATACTGAGTGGCCCCATTATTTGCTCTTCTTTCTGAAAGGAAATCACTTGCCATCTCTCTCTTGCTCGCTCTCATTATAAGAAATCATATCAAGTTAAAAGCAAAGCAAACGGTCTTAATCCCTTACCACTTCTAAATCTTCTTTCACCGGTAGACATCTGACTTTCTCCTCCTTGGCTTGAATAAGAAAAACTGGATCAATTCATGCAGGGTAGGGCTATCGACGGTCGCTAGCCGGGACAACTAAATAAAACTTCCATGTTCAGAAGCAGTCTACCTTGGGATACTAGACGCGTGGGGATCGCCACCTACACGCCCGGCTTTTGGGCTTCCCAGAGGCATCTAGTACGAACAAGATAAATCTGAGTCCGATCCAGCAGAGCGATTACTGCATTATCGCGGTATCCAGCAAGGCGATTATTACGTCATCGCCTTGATTCGACCGGCGGATTGCGTTTGTTATTAGCAACGATAAACCTCCCCTCACGCCCCCGCAAAGGCATCTGAGCTTCCCTACCTCGTTTTGAAGTGAAGCTATGCTCATTAAGATCAAATGGCAGCGGGTGGAGGAGCGTGGCTATGATAACTGAGATTAGAGTCTAAAATGACCTACCTAACCAGCCCCATTGCCCGGGAGGCAACACCACGCCTCCTCCTCCTGTCCCACGACTGCACCGACAACCATGTCCCTCCGCATCTACCACGCATCTGTCCCCAGACAGGGACATGGGTCCCCAGATAAGGGTGGGAATATCTCCTGTTTTAAAAGCCTGGAGGGCAGCTGGCAGTCAGCCGGGTCCCCAGCAGTGGTTGTTGGACTACAACTCCCATCATCCCTGACCACTGGTCCTGCTAGCTAGGCATGATGGGAGTTGTAGTCCAACAGCAGCTGGGGACCCAAGACTGAAAAGCACTTGTGTAAACAACACTGAGCCCAATGGGCCGATGATCTGGCTCAGAGTCAAGCACCTTACTATGTCCCTGTATATACAAACAGGATGGAGAAATCCTTCCTTCCTTCCTGGCAGCATGCGAGGGGCCAGCAAGCTGCAGGGCGCTCTGAGGTCCCAGGTTCAATCATTCCAGGTAGCGCTGGGAGAGACTTCTTGTCTGAAACCCTGGAGAGCAGCTGCCAGTCAGTGTAGACAGTATTGAGCTGCCTCGACCAGTGGTCTGACTGCATAAAGCATCTGCCTTTTCCTTCACCTACCTCACAGGGTTGTTGTGGGGTTTAAATACGAGGAGAGAGAGAGAGAACACCATGTAAGGTGCCTCAAGCTCCTTGGAGAAAAATGGTGGGGTAGAAATACTACACACAGAGCACACACATACATATATGCTAGCAGAGATTATGGCTGTAATCCGAGATTTACTTGGGTTATCCCTCTCCGTAGCAAAGCCGCTCAGACGAGGATTGGGAAGAGCCCCGGGGCCACTGACTGAGTTCAGCAAACGTTCCCTAAACCCCATCAATGAAAGTGGGAGTAATCCAGGGCCCAGGAGCAAGGGAGAAGAATTCGGATTTCCAGTCTCCGGACGGTGGGCACAATCGTACACACGCTCCCTCCGAGTCAAGCGTCCTCCGGATGCGCTTTGGCGCCTCCGTTGAATTGCCACTAACCGGAGGAATTGGGCTGCAGGCGCACCATTTTCTAATGGTTTATCGAGTGGTCGGTCAAATTAGTCGATAATCCGTAAACCCCTAGAATAAAAATGGGGTCGCTTTCTTGGGGATAAATGCCATCAAAGTCCAAGGGAATTTGCACAGAATTAGCACCCAGACGGCAAGGCGCGTTTCAATTCATTCAGATGTGAAGGTCTTTGTTTTCTGCTGTTGTTTGTTCCCATTACAACAAGGCGACAGAATGTATCTATCATTTCAAGCCTAGTCAAAGAAAATCCCAACACATCAAATCTGCAAAAGGAAGGTCCAAAATTAATATATATTCACATACACACGATGAGATGCAAATGATGGTGGGGTCTGTCCTCCCACATCCTCCAGTTTAGTTAGAAGTCTCGTTTCACCCTCTCTGGAAACTAGCCGTTTTGACTTCTGGCTGGCTCGGTTTGGTAATCCCTCAATCCGAATTAATCCCTTCCTCAGTGGTCAAGAAAGTGCTTCATTAAAGTGAGGGAAGATTTCAAAGGCCACACCTCATCTCAGGCACATCAAGGGCAATTAAAGCAATTAAAAAGATAAATAAATATTTTTTTAGAAAAAATAAATAGAACACGGCGGTAGCGAATGCCAGAACCGGCTTAACCATTTCAAAGCGCATAGCGGTGGAGTTGCTTCAGAGACCCACAAGCCAGCACGGTTCCGTTCCCTTTTCATAGAATCAGAGTTGGGTCACGTCGTAGTCCAATATTTCACCCAATGTGGTGCTTGAACCCGCAGCCCTGAGTTTAAGAGTCCCATGTTCTACCAGCTGAGCTATCCCAGGGCGGATCCATAACTGAGCCAAGGCTTATGTAAGATGCGCTGCAAAGCGCCATAAGAACGATTTTTTAAAAAATAAGAAGAATGAGCAAAATCTTCTCTGCCTGTTGGTTTATTGACAATAGGATACGGGGAAGGGGAAAGAGGAAGAGGTGTTCGAAACTTCAGGAGGAAATGGGGGTCCACACACTCCAACCTTCAACCGAGGGAATCTCTGCTTTGAAGTGAAAACCGTGCGATCCTTACCCAGCAATTTCCAAGCCAGCTCATCTGAGGTTGCAGCCGCAAACCAACTCACTCACCTGGGCGGAAAGCCCTACCGAAGGGAACGGGTCTCTCTTCCCCGCTTAGGATCGGCGCTGCAGCAAACGCCGGAGTCGCGCCCCTTCAGCTCCCCGAGATTCCAGCGCCTTAAATTAAACTGGAAACGGGGGCGTTTCTAGAAAGGAAAAGTTGCTTCTTTCAGGAAAGGGTGGGGTAACCCTCCGCCCTCTCACCGGCTCGCTGCGGTTATTCCTAAACGGAACTAGAGCTCCGTCCTGACCTGAAATACGATCCCCGTCCGCCCTAATAAAAGAGGTGGGCGGGATCCAGACTTATTGATTCATTGGGGGGTTTTCAGGCTGAATTACGTCCCACTGAGTTCAGTCGGCTTGATTTACGCAAGGAAGTAACTCAAGGGCGGCGGCCCGAAACATAGGAGATTTCTTGGGTGGATTCCTATTTAGCCTGTTTCATTATTCCCTCTCTTTCCCACATGTTCAGGCTTTGAGTGCCGCTGATTTATGGAGCCCAAACGGCACCGTCTCCGCACACAGGAGCTTTCAGCAGGGTCGACGAGGGCCAACGCTTTGCAGAAATATATATATATATTGGAGAGCCCAGGAGGGGACCCCAAAACAACCGAGTGAGGACTGGTCAAGGAATGCAACAGTCGGAGAGAAGGGCGGAACACGGGCTTGCAATGGATTCTCGGCGCAACGTTATTTTTCCCTAAAGTCTCGCTTGCATTGGGCAACGATGTCCGAGTTACATTCTCTCTCTGCATCCCTTCCCCCTCTGGGTTCAACTATTTTGGACGCTCCAGACCTCTTCGAATTTGTTGAGCAGTTCCTTCTGTTGGGTTCATAAAGGCGTGTCGTCTGAAGGAAGGAGGATTTGCAGCAGATCTACTTGGAAGCAATTCCAGAAAAAGTTTCTTCTCCATCCCTATCCAGGCTTCTCAGAGACTCCGCAGCGCTTTTTACATCTGCCTAAGGTTTCTTCCTAAGCGTGCGTAGGATCGCGGCCACCATTTCTGCGCTCAGATAGCTTGGCGGCTGCAAGAGAACTTGCTTCCCAAGTAAGCGTGTTTCAAAGAAATGAAGTTAAAGCTGCGAGCCATCCTTTGGGAATTAAGTGGGAAGGGATCGGAATTCTAAGCGACCGTCAGCTCGCTTGCTGCGTTTCAACCAAGTACTCTTTCAAATACGATTTAAAACAAAAAAAAAACACACACGCGATGCTGCGACTTCAAAGCACTTGCGCTCTGAACCAATTCCCTTCGCGTTTGTTTGTAGGTTTCTACACCGTGTGAGCCTAACCTCTTCTGATCATAGGAAATTCCCACTGTAGCCAGTAGATTTCAGGATCGTAGGAACGCAGTTTTACGAGAGAGTAAGTCGTATAGTCTTTGGCTGGGCTTACTTCTGGGTGAACGTGCTTAGGATAGGGTTGCCTGGCTTATAATTGAGTGGACTCTTTCTATGCATCATTCATTTCAATCAAAGTTCCCGGGATCTACCACTATGAGGTGAGCAGTCTGGGGCAAATTTCTAGCTCCCGCAGGATCTTGACCCTTCCTAGGAAAAAGTCCCTCGGGGTAATTCTAGACAGCTCCCTGGATTCTCAGTCTAACAAAAACGGCGCCTCCTTTTACTAGTGGAGATATGGGCGAGCAGCATTGGCCCGCCCAGCTGCTGTCTTTGAGCTGCCGTCGAGGAAGCCTCGTGGGACTTCTTTGTGAGTAAGCAGACCTCTGGCTGCATGGTTAGAAGCCCTACAATTAAATCAGGTTAAACATTTTAAGCTTGCTACCTCTTTCCGTTCCGGTTCCCCCTCCCCGATTTCCTTCTGCCTCACCGCCTCCTCCTTGGCGTGTCAGGTGATTTCTCGCCCTCGAAAGGAGGTTTTTCTTTAAAAAGAAAATAAAACAAAATCGAAAGGCGTGCACTGAGATGCATCTGGTATGAAGCGGCTCCCCGCCCAGCCCCTCACGTCCTTCTCTGCACTGCCGTCGTAGTCTCTTTTCGCCAAGATTCGTGCACGCCACCAGTACTCCCTGGCGATGGCACGCCAAGGCGCTAGTCCTCAAGATTTTATCTTTTTCTCTTTACCAGAAGATTCGAACGACTGCCCCGTTCCTCCCGTCTGTCCCCAAGCTAGGCTGAAGCTCAAGGAGCGAAGAGAGCAACCTAGCTGTTTGGGAGGCCCTTGGAAGCCCCGCTCTTCATTGGCGGCTGAAAGCCCCCTTCGAGGACCATCCTGGTGGCTGGTCAAGAAACACCCGCAGCCTGCACAGTAACAGCCGTGACAGCCTCGTCTTGCGCCTCGGGCCGTCTGAGGCAGAGCGAGACGGGCCTTTTCGCGTTGGGTGGCATTGTCTTCCACCCCAGGGAGAGTTGTTATATAATATATATTACTCCAGGACGGGTTTTCATTAACGGTGCGTTCCGGTCATTTAACCGTCTTGGAAAGCGCACATCGAAAAGGGAGGGCGCCTCGCCTCCTAACCGAAGTCTCCACCTTCTCCAACTTGGTGGCCCCTCCGGATGTTTCAAGTGGTTGCCCAAACTAGGTTGAAGGCTGCTGTGAAGCCTTGACACCCGCAGTGGGAACTCTCCAGTAGTTGTTGGACTCCAATTCCCATCAGCCTCAGCTGAAAGGAACACCAACAGACAAGGATGATGGGATATGTAGTCCAGCCAAGGCCATGTCAGACGACAGGACCCCCCCTTAATTGCATCAGCCTTCGCCAATTCTGCGGGAAGCGCTTAGACTACAACTCCCATCATTCCTGACCATCTGCTGTACTGGCCGGGGCTGATGGGAACTGGAGTGCAATGCAACAGGTTGGGGAGGCTGGCATAGACTGCTGTTAGGGAACATCAATCCAAGTAATCCTTGAAGCCTTGATAGATTTAGCCCGGACAGCCTAATCAACAAGCCAGCGTCTTCGTGGAAAACTAGAATTTAAACTCAGTTAACCAGACAGGTGTAATCGAAGGGGTGTGTGTATAATTCCCGTTTCGGACCGTTTCAACACCTGAATCTTCCACGACCGAAAATATATATGCCACAAAACGAAAATAAGGAAGAAATGCAGAATTGTGATTTTTCAAACCACAACCCACAACAGGATTGCATTCAGTCTTAGAGTAAACAAATCGAAGTTAATGGACGTGACTAACTTGGGCTCATTAATATCAGTGGGTCTACTCTGAGTAGGATGTATACAACCCGTATAGTGTTTTGCTAAATACCAATGCGCGGTTGAGAAAGATGGAGAGGCTGGGAGTTTAAACCGCTTTACAAAATCAGATTAAAACGATCGAGGTGGCAGTCAAGGCTGCTGCGATCAAACGGTGCTACGGAATTCCCTGGGCTTCTGGGTTGAGACGGCGCTGCACTGCACACGAGTGAAGGACAGCAGGCCATTACCTGGCGAAGCGAGACACCTGGCCTTCCAGATGTTGAAGGATGGTGACTCCCATCATCTCTGACCACTAGACATGCAGGCTGCCGGAAGCGGAAGCTGGAGTCCAACCATTTATGGTGGTGCATGGCTCACCCAGCGCTAGATAGGTCCAACTGGCACTGTTTTCCCATTGTATTAAATGGGGACGATCATACGAGAAACTGGCCACTGCCAGTTCGAAACTGTATTTGTTTACTCCCTGGACTATAATGGGACTGGCTCACTAGTAAGTATGCATAACACTGCGTTTAAAGATAAGCAGTCTCCTTTCCAGCCATTTAGCAGGGCTTCATTTTTTTAATTATCATTTTAATAAAATGTATACAGAGCTTGATTTTAGTAAAACCTTTAAGGGGTTTACGTTAAAATAATCAATAAAAGTAATTTTAACGTAATTAAAAGCATTAATGACAATTCAAATTAACAAGGGGGGGGGGGAGATTAAAGCACGTCTACGTGTTGCGCCCTGGTAAAAAGGTAAAGGGACCCCTGACCATTAGGTCCAGTCGTGGCCTACTCTGGGGTTGCGGCGCTCATCTCGCTTTATTGCGCCCTGGTAGGCTTGCCTAAATGAAAATGTTTTAAGCAGGTACCCGGAAGTGCCGAGGGAAGGCGCCTGCCTGGTGTCCACAGGTAGGGAGTTCCAATGTTTGGGTGCTCCCACACTAAAAGCACGCTTTCTTCCAAGTGTGGTTTGAGTAGCGCTTATGTGGCGCCTCTAATAGTGCCCCTTCTGCAGATCCAGGTGGTCGAGTGGGGAGAGGCGATCCCTCCGGGAAATCCAGCGGCTTCCTCCCGCTTCTCCCTCTCCACTGCTTCACTTCAATTGCGCGAGGAAATCCCTACAATTGCTGAGCCTAGGGAACGCCTTTAAAAAGTCTCCGCAACTTTCTGGCGGGTAAAGTTGCACTTTGTCGAACTGAAAGGTTCTCAAGATAAAACGGGTCAACTTGCGTGTCACTAAAATAAAACTTCTCAAGTGACTAAAATAAATAATATGTTTTCTGGCGAGAGCATCCGCCACTCCTTTAGCTCCCAAATGCAACAGAACATGAGACTGCAAGCTTCCGTTGGATGTGCACGCTCTTTACTCAGAAGTAAATCCCATTATTTTCAATGGGGCTTTCTCCCAGGCAAGAGTGGAAAGAACTGCAACCCTGAAAAAGCTGTTGAGAGTAAAAATAAGAGAGAGATGGCCCACAAACTGCTGTTTTATTGTCTGCAACGTGTTCTTGGCTCAATAATCCTCCTTTAATGGTGGGTTTATTCTGCTTGATTAGACAGAATCATAGAGTTGGAAGGGACCCAACAGTTCATCTAGCCCAAATACTTGCAATGCAGCTAAAGAAGTTTTTTCTGCCATGCTTCCGCAATGCTACCACCTTATTGCTGTCCGGGGGCGGGGCAGAGGGGCTGCGGCGCATCAACAGCAGGACAAAAGCGGATTTCTGGTGTGAAATGTTACAGGATTCCAGCAGGAAGTGTTGCGGGATATGCACTGGTGGGAAATGAAGCAGTATGGACCCCCCCCTGATTTTTGCAGGGGCAAATAGCATTGAGAGGGGAATCCTGTGCAGCCGCCCCATAGAATCAGGAGCAGAGCGTCATTAATGCGCAACAAAAGACGGCTGGTAACATGGGCGTAGCTAAGGGGGGGTCAAGGTCAATACAAATCTGAGGTTCTGAGTCCGCCCCCCCCTCCAACTAAAATCCTGGCTTCGCCCATGGCTGGGAAGGCCGAGAGGGAGAATAGCTGCGTCTATTCAGCTTCCACATCTGATCACTGGAGCAGCTTTGGTTTCCCCAAGATGGTGAGAGAGCTCAGAGTCAGGCCCATTGAACGCAGCACACAGACCAAGGAGATTCAGCAGCGCGTTAAATAATTCCCCTCTCCATTTTGTTACCTCTCTCCCTCTCCACATCCTTCCCAACGCACACAAACATACTGTCGTGGCGGTGACCGGTAGGAAGAGGTGCCTGGGTTCGCCCTGGAGATGGAAGGAGAGACGGGCCTCCCTGCTCTCCTGCATGGAGCCACCTAAGCTAGAGTTCTAACTCAGGATCACGAGCAACCCGGAGAGGTAGGCAGCGCGGTGAAGTCTGCCTCGAAGCCCCTCGCCGTCCTAAGGAAATCCCCAGTGGGATGAGGAAGGTCGAAGTCTGACGCACACAGGAACAAGGGCATCATTCCTGGAGCCAGGAGGGTCCAGAGAGGAAGCCACTGCAGTGCCTTCCGGATGTTGTTTAACTCCTATCATCCGTCCTCCTTGGTGCTGATGGGACTTGGAGTCCAAGGACATCTGCATCGCACCAACTTCGGATGCAGCGCTGGGCTTCGAGCGAAAAGAACCGGGTTCAAATCCCGTGCTTGGACCCAAAACGTGGACTAGTTAATAATTTCTTCTTCCTCTCTCTGGGTTGTTGTAAGGCTTAAAGGGGAGGAGGGAGGAGCCTAGTATAGGCACCACAGGTGCAAAATGAAGGTGTGAGTGTTGGACCACCACCACCCCGACTACTGGCTATCCTTGGGCTGATGTGAGTTGCCCAGCAAAATTTGGAGGGGTATAACTGTCTGGCACAAAATAATGTACACGGCCTTTCCACAGCTAGGGAAGTGGCTAAAGCTTTGGACCAGGAATTCTCAAACAAGAATTTCTCGTCCTGACCTCCTTCAGGAGGGATATACACCTATCGCCGGCACGCGTAAAATGTGGGTCTTCAAGGGCCGCTAAGGGAGGAAGGGAGAGATAGGATAAATTCCGCTTATTCCAGCCAGTCTGAGCAGCCACTTCCCCTTGGCTGAGCCCAGGAAGCTCATCTGAGGGTGAATGGGGATATATGACACTGCAGTCCCGCATACGTGCTTATGCTTGTTTGGTTTTCTTCCTATTGTGAACCGCCGGGGGATCTTCGGATGAAAGGCGGTGTACAAATTTAAAATAAAAATTATACTCAGAAGTTCTATTAATGGCAGTGGGGCTTATTCCCAGGTAAGTCAGCACAGGTCTGAGGCTGAGGCAAGAAACCGCATTGTTGTTATTACATTTATTTCATTATCACAGAGTTGGAAGGGATCCCGAGGATCATCTAGTCAAACCCCTGCAATGCAGAAATCTTTTTGTCCAATGTGGGTCTTCAACCCACGATCGCGAAATTAGGAGTCTCATGCCCTACCGTACCGCTTCATGCCAAAAAATAGGCTTCTGGGCGGTTTACAGAATATAGAAAGGCACTTCAACGTCGATGCAGGTGACCATATTATAATTATTATTAATTTATATTGCGCATTATAAAAAACACTGAAACATTAAGCCGTGTGATCATAATACTGTATATATTTGCTTGTTGGCTTGCTGCTTCCTTCCACAACAAACTTCTTCCGTGGTTTCTGATGTATAAAAACCGGTTCCATAAACAGCAGCAGGCTACGACAGTCCAAAGAACTCTGCAATATCAAACCACCACTCGAAAGGCGATGGACGCTCCTTCGTGGGAAGTTTTTAAACAGAGGTTGGATGGCCCTCTGTCAGGGATTCCTGCATTGCAAGGGATTGGACTAGATGACCCCTGGGGGTACTTTTCAACCCTGCGATTCTATGAAATTCCTACCTCGATCAGCATTCTGTTCCCAAGCCTATGTGCCAGCGAAACCCCCAAGTGAGACGCAGGAGATATAGCGCCCTCCCGCCAGCAAGCTCTGCGCGCAGCGGGCTCATAGGACGGGGCTGTTTTCCTTGGGGCACCTGCGCTTCCTTTGTGGAAAGACATTTCCACGAACATACCCAGTTTACATCATAATGAGAACTCGGGAGCGAGAAATCTTCCAAACAGAGGTCCTAGGCCAATCCGAATCAAGGCCAGCTATTGCGATGCTACTGGACAGACGGATGTTACAATGAAGAAACGAACCTCTTCCCTGCGTAAAGTGCTGCGTTTTCGCCTCTCTTATCCTCTACGTCTCCCCGCTTCCCAGTACTGTGGTGGATTCAATCCCCAGAGCAGAATCCGAAAGGCAGGCAAAGTTTTGGATACATAAATAAGTACCACGAGCTACGTGGCTGTACGATCCCGTTCTGCCGGGTCTACCGCGCTTCCCCCTTAAAATAAAAAAATACAAAATCAGGTTGCCTCGGGCTCAGACTTACAAACCTCCTGCCCCGGAACAACAGGCCTGGAGTGATCCCAGACCAAGACCGTCAAAGAGTAACACAGAGCAATTTGGACCCAAGCCCTCCCGATCTCACCAGAGGTGCCTGCCAAACGCCTCTAAACCCTGCAGACATTCGTTGCAAACAAGTTATTTAATTCCCCGCCCGTACACCTAACCAGATGTGTCCGCTCGCTTGCGCTTCCTTCCCAAAGAAAAGGGGGAAAGCGTCCTACCGAGTTCAGCGAGGCTTCTTCCGAAAAAAGTATGTCTAGGGCGGCAGCTTAAAGTTAGGCGCTTTCTTGGGAGTACCGCTGAACTCAGTAGGGATTACTCCGGAGTAAACATGCCTAGGAGGGGGACACAACAGTACTGTCCTCATCCCAGGCGTTTCCTTCGTCCAGACAATATGCCTCCAACTCAGTTTAGTGCTGGCTTGCTGGGGGCGGGGGGGGGGAGAAGGACCCCCAGGCTGGTCCCCCTCCCTTCATCTCGTGTCTTCTACCTCTTTGCTGGGCCAGGAAGCGCAGATTGGAACCGTCTGCGGGGCTCCGTCGCTCCGACCGTCTGGTCTGCATTAGCGGTTTGTTGTTTTTGTTTTGTTTTTTTATAAGGGGCTCAAACAAATCGAATACAAGGTCGCCCCATCATTAAAAGCGGTGAATTCCCTAATTCCCCATTAAAATACTTCCCTGCTTGTATTTCATTCGCCTTACGCCAACCACAACACAGCCCCGAAGGCGCGGCCCGGATTGTGCTTCCCTCGCCCCGGCCGGCCGGCGGATGGACCCACCTAGAAACCCGCAGCTTTCCGTCAACACGCAGGCCGAGAGGAGCTGCCAGAGGGACCCGCATTCCTCAACCGTCGCAGCCCAGCCCTGCTTCCCACCCCGCAGGGGTTGTTTTCGAACTGCGGGCGCTCCCCGCCCCTCGAAAAACTTCCCTTCCCTCTCGCCTACCCGCAAATCCCCACGAGGGAGACGCGTCTACGAAGAACGGAGGGAGATGCCCAGCTCGAGCGCAGCCGCGCTTTGCGGCCTGCTTGCCTGGCTTCTCCTTCTTTTTGCAGGAAATATCGCCACTAATTTGGCGATCTTATGCTTAACACCAAAAAAACCAAAGAACTCATAATTGACTTTAGGAGAAAGAAAAGTGTATTGTTACCATTGCACATAAATGGCGAGGAAGTGGAGAGGGTTGGTAGTTTTAAATACCTGGGCATTTATATCTCGGAGGACCTCTCATGGACTGCAAATATTAATATGGTTGTGAGGAAGGTGCAGGGGAGGTTGTATTTCCTGAGAATGCTCAGGGGACTGAATCTATCCCAGCACCTACTCCTGTCCTATTATCATAGTACCGTTGAGAGTGTCTTAACCTATAGTATATTATCGCGGTATGGGAGCAGCTCTGAAACGGATAAAAAGGCTTTACAGCGAACAATTAAAATTGCCCAGAACGTTATTGGGCTCCGACTACCAACCCTGGATGAGATCTTCACGTCTCGCATCTTGAAGAAGTCACATAATATTCTGAGAGATCCCACCCACCCTGCTCACAACTTTGAACTATTGCCTTCGGGCAGAAGATATAGGATAATGAAAACACGAACCACACGCCTTCTGAATAGTTTCTATCCAAGAGCTCTGATTGCACTAAACAATGATATCAGGGCCAGTTGCAAGGTTTAGTAAGTAGGGAGTGGAAGGAATGAGATAGGTTTTAGGTTATGTTATGCCTTTAATAGGTCATGCTATATTCTGGATATGTATGTTTTATAGATTAAGTCCAAATAGGATGAGAGCTCGGAGATACGTGCAAATGTATATGTGTACCCGGTATTTGGGTGGGTGTTTTGATTTTCGTTGCTGTGCATACTGTGTATATACGGACAATGACAATAAATTATCTATATCTACAGAAACACACACGTGCGCGAGAGAGAGATACACCCACCCACCCACTTCAAGGCTTTAAAACCAGCGTCTTCCTCAAGTTCCACACCAGCAGCAATGCAAAGCCAGCAGGTGGGCAGTGTTCACACGTGACGCTTGATGCCCCAGTCCACCTACTGAGGGGCAAGTGGGACTTACTTCCGGGTAAAGGGGCAGGGGCAGCGAGTCCCCCTCCGTTGCTGTTTCCTAAAACCTTAAAAAACAAACTCCATTTCCCTTCCCAGTTCTCAAACTTTCACACACGTGTCCTCCGATTCAGAGGGAGAGGCTACAAGAGGCGTCACAGCAGGGTTACCACGGTGGTGACCTTCAGATGCTGTTGGACTGCGACTCTCACCATTGGGCCATGAGAGTTGGAGTCTAACAGCACATGGTGACCCCGAGGATAAAATACTCAGGTGTAAAAGATGGTCAAACACGCGGTCCATTTCTCTTCTGCTTTGTACAGGGACACGGTCTGCATGTGGTACAGAAGGGATTGTATCCAAATCCAACCCAGAGAAGACCTGGAATTAAGGAACCTACCAGTAAATTGGTCAGGTCTATTCACTTCAATGGGTCTACTCTGAGTAGGGCGAATATTGGACACAGTCCATGGAACGGAAGGGGAGCCTCAAAGAAGCTGGGGTGTTGTTGTTTTTAGTGTCCTGTTTATGAAAAGGGTCGTGCCACGCTCAGCCCTCGCTAGCTCCTCTCGATCCCTTTGCTGAAACCTGCGGATCTTCCTGACCCCGGCCTGGCATCCCGATCCCAGACTCGCGGAGGTGCCCGCGGCAGATGGACCTGCCCTGCAGCCCGTGTGAATCCTGAAGACTCTCATCCAAGGCAAACTCAGCGAGGCAGAGAGAACCGTGCTCCAAAACGGAGATCCACGATTGTAACCAAGACAGCGCCTTGAAGACAAATACAAAGATGTATTGAAGTGGCAAACGCTTCCTCGAGCTAGGATGCACTCGGCCAGGTGCACGGAGTGTAGCGTGCTATCGTGAGTTACAGGAATAAATACACGTGGAAGGAGTGCGTTAGAAAGAGGCAACAGCGAAGTCAGAATGAAACGAAGCGCAGAAAGCAGAGACGCAGGGAGCGTAGCCACTCACAAAACTGTTGCTGCTAATCCACACGCATTCGCCAATTCACACGTGAGCAGGTTTACTTGTTTTTGAAACCACGCAGCGTGCTTTCCAGCCTTATATTCACCTGCGAGGAAATCAGTTCGACTGAACTCACGGACTTCGGCTGCGCTGTGAGAAACTGAAGTCACAGTCGCGGTTGCTTTCTTCCAAGCAAGCCTTATTTCTGATGCGCCAGGCACGTGTGAACTCCGTGGAAAGAAATGCCTTATGGACGTCGTGTCAGTGGGCATTCCCAGCACCTACGAGCTTCCACTTTTTCCAACCTGCCGCTCGTTTTTAGCATATCCCTGGTCAATAATATACAGTACCAAGCGTTTAAGAGCCGGCCTGCCTGCACTTCCCTCGCCTTCCACAAATTCTGGGATTCCCAAGCCCTTCTTCAAACCCCTGAGCCTCACCTGCCTTTCATGTTCCTCGGGTAGTAAATCACAGCAATCACTCGCTCTCAGGCAGGCCTGCCGATTTCTCACCCCAGAGCCTGAGCTCTGAGCCCCCATAGAACTAAATGGGATTTCTTTCCACCCAAGAATGTCTAAAGAGTTGTCAAGGAAAATATTATTATTATTATTATGAATTAATAATAATAATAGGTGCCTTTGCGGTTCACCCCTCAATCCGGCGGCAGTTCCTAATTGTTCTGCTTTATTGTGGGGTTTCTAAACGTGGGGAGAGGGAGCGCGGCGGCGGAGGAGCGAGCCGAGCACCATCTGCGTTTTAATGAGTTTACTTCATGCGCCAACAGTAATTTTCCTACATCCAGAGAGGTCCTGTCTGATCTTGCGACCATAACTGGGAGGAGTGGTGAAAGGGGAGGGGGGTAACCGGGCTTTATGGTAAGTGGGGAGGAGTTAATGCTAAGTATCCCCCACTTCTTCCCCCCTAAACACGTAACAACAAAAATAATAAAGCAAGTGAGCCAGCGGAGCCCTCTCCGCTTAGTAAACTATTCTGAAAGTTCTGCACCGAAGGGGGAGGGTTTCTTTTTTTAGGGGGTGTTATTTTTTTAAGTGACGCCCTTCTAAAAACCACCAGCGAAGTCCTAACCGTGCCATCCTAGATCTAAGCGGGTCCCATCGATTTGCAGCCGAAATCACTCTGGATTTATCCCCGTGGAAAGGATGGCTCGGGCGCGCTCCTGCGGGTGTGCACTACGACTCTCTCTGGCCCTGATGGCTGCGCTGGGAGGAGAGACAGAAGCGAGACTTAGGATCACTTCTCTTTGCTCCAAGCTCAGCTGAAACCAGAGAGGAACCCCATCACTCTGCGTTACTTATAATGTTTTGGGAGAAAGAGAACAGTTTCTTTAGCCAGATCCACAAAAAATCACCCTAGACTCCAGCAGAGTGAAAGAAAAATGGTGGGTGAGATTCGTGGGAGCGTCGGTTTCTATAAAAACAAAAAATAAAAAAGGAAGCCATTCCAGCCACTCTATTGCCTTTTTGTTTAAAGCGACATTGACCAGGCGAGCAAATTCCGCGGCGATCCTTAAGGGAGGGCTTGGAGAATTATTCCGCGTTAGGGAAATGGAAAGTCTGTAGCTGCGCGTCGGGCAAATCATTGGAGAGGAGTGCTCCGCTCCTGCTCCTGCTGCTGCTGCTGCATAAATCCATCTCAGCAATTAACTGGAGGACGGGGGAGCGGGGAGCCCACAGGGAGGTGGGCTTTGAAAAGGAAAAAGGGGGGAGACCAAGCGGGGGTCGCCTGCCACTTCAGAGGAACGGAAGTTCTCTTGAAGTCCTCCCCGTCGAGGGTGCGCCATTGGCTGGCCCGCCTTCATTATGGGAGACTAGACAATCTTTGATATGTTATGACATGAACACTCAATTAGATCACTGAGTTGAACTACTCCAATCAGGGGCTTGATGCTAAGCAACCCTCAGAAGGTCCAGCACGAGGTCACAGCCTGTGACACATCAAATCAAAATCAATGGGGACGGCGGGGGGGGGGGGAGGAACGAAGGCTTTCCTCCTCCTCCTCCTCCTCACCCCCGCCCCTTCACCAAACCAGGGCTCCTCCTGGGGGAATTGCTCTCCGGATTGCTCTGCCACCATCGCCCGCCTTCCCTCGGAGAAAATTCTCCCAGGAGGGCAAAGTGAGATCCATCTTTGGAGTCACGTTTTCAGGGTCCTCTGTAGCCTGCAAACTGTCCCCCTTCCTATCCCTTTTGTTTAGAAGGCAGCGATTTAAACTGGAGAGGTGTGTCCCAAGTTGGTTGTGGTTTTTGAAACAAACCACATTTAAAACACCAAGGAAGGGTGGGGGCCCGTTTCCTAGCTGAGAAGCGAGATAATCTCCTTTAAAATCAGATAGCACGCTATTCTCCCCTCCTCTCCTTAGAAACCCATTCTTGGTGGGGGTGGCGAGCGAGAATGGAGAATTAAGAAGCCGTTCAGGTGCCACCGGCCAGCTATTTTTAACCGAGGCTGCCAGCTAAGGCCTCCTTTGGAAGCATTGCTCTCAACGAACGAGCAAACAGAAAACCCATCCGAGAACAGTATTTCGAATATGCCTAGCATCCATCAATCTCTCGTTATGGTGGTGGGGGGCCGGCGGAGGAAGAGGCGCAAGGAGAATCGCGGTTAACTCTTCCCATGAACCGCAGATAAGAGTAATTTCCTGGGCTCCCCTTCTCCAGTGAAAGCTAGCTTACGAATCTCTGACTCCTGTTAAGCTTGCGGTCTAGCCGTGAGAATGGAAGGGAATCGCCTGGGGTCCCCCCCCTTCCTATTCACTTTCCGATTGCCCTTCGAAGCAATAAGGGGCAATAGATTTAAACCTGAAGACAGGCTGCGAGATACCTGTAAGGTAGGGAGCAACGGATGGTAAGGAGCCGGGATTGGGGGGGGGGAAGAGAGAAAGGAAAAAAGGGGGTGTAAACAGTTTAAACCCCGGGGAGGGGGGAAAGTACTGTAAGTTAAAATCCCCCAGTAGGAAAATAAACAACGTTTTAAAAAACAAAAACAGAAGAAACAATTTACTCCAGGAGTGTAAAGATGGCCATGGAGCATATAGGAAAACGCTTAACAATGCCTGGAAAGTGTCCATGCCTCATTAGCCGGTCTCAGGGCTGGTATGTGGGTTGAGGGGGTGTTTCAAGCCCCCCCCCCATTAATTGCTGGCGTCCCCATCTCCTTGGGGCAGAGACCTTTAAAGGACAGGGGAGCTACCCGGATCTTTTGAAACGAAGAGCAAACTTTTAGTTCATTCCTTTTATTTTGCTCTTTTTTCAGTGGGAGGGAATCAACTACCATTTGCAGCCGGCGGTTTTGATGTTTGCTCCCTCCAAGGCTCAAGAACCAGCCCCCTGGCTCGGTTAGGAGGGCAGCCCCTGCGCGCAAAGGGCCCGGACGAGGCAGACAGGGAGACCTGAACAGGGATGTGGGTCGAGACCTGACTTTGGGGAAAGAGCGTGCTAAATGGGAAGGGGGGGTGAGAGAAGGAGGGAGAAGAGTGTGGGAATGACCGAATTTACAGTTGTATTTATGATCCCCCGAAGGATCCTCAGAGATTTCGGAAAGTGGGACGCGGACCGTCCATTAAAGGCTTAGAGAAGCGCATCACCTACAAGGGAGTGAGGCGGGTGGGTGGTGAAGCGATCTTTAGGGGATCCTGAGAGCTAGCTCGACCTGAAGATGCTGCGATTGTACCCGGATTTGTTTTCTTGGGTTTTTTAAAAGAGGAGATGGCGGATTTATGTGGAAAAGATACGAAGTATGTGTATGGGGCGGCGGATTCCCACGGAGGCTGCCACGCATTAGGGAGGGAGCCCCGTTCAACCCGGTGGGATTTGCTCAGCAGTAACCGCGTGCCGGATGGGGTCGAAGGTCCTTTTTATTTTGCACCGGTTTTAATATTCATTGTGGCTAAATGATTCTGATTCTGTGGGAGCTGGCAGAAGCAGAGGCGCGCCTTCCTGGCGGTTAGAACCCAGCAAGCGCTGACCCTCGCAAAGTTTTATTGGAAACTGACCGAAAAAGAACAATCCCCCGGCTCCTTAATTTGTGTCATACAAAATCGGGCCGGGTGGGAGGATACCCCCCCCCCGTCGCGATTAACCTGGATCTGGATTCCCACAAGGAAACCGGTGGCCGCGAACACACCGACACATCCCCACCCGCCTTCGGATTACTCCGAATTCCGCTGCGCTTTTAATCCGCCGAACAGAATAATTCCCGTAGAAACGGCTTCCTAACAGAGCACCGAAAAGAAAACGCGACCCAGAACTGCAGCTCATTCTGATGGGGAAAAAAGCCTGCGAAACATTTCTGGCAGAGAGAGGCGCTTCCGTCGAAGTCCGGGCGCTTTAAGGTTGGATCAAGTTTGGCAGAGGCAAGACAGCAGAGAGACGGGAGAAAACTTGCCCCAGAAACCGAGCTCTCCTTTCCCCGTTTATTTCTGAGACGCCGGCGCAACGGAGAAACCAAACTCGAGCATTTGTCCCCAAGCCAACGGCGATTCCCCCGGTGGAGACCACCAGACACTGCTTTCTCAAAGGGGCGCCCCGGCCTCTTGCGCGCCTTGGACTCTTCGGAGAGACCCACCAGAGTCGACGGGGCAGACGCCCCAGGAAGGGCGCAGAAAGGTGGAGGGATCCCCCATCCAAGCAAGGCACGTGCTACTCCAGTGCAAGTATTCCGGAGTGTGTGTGTTCACATCGAGACGCGTGTGGGACCCCCTATTCAGACTGAACTCCAGAAGGATGCTGGTGGCAGAGCGCGCAGGAGCATAGCTGTCAACTTTTCCCTTTTCTTGCGAGGAATCCTATTCGGAATAAGGGAATTTCCCTTGGGAAAAGTTGACAGCTATGCACAGGAGCTGAGAGAGATTCGGGAGCCTGCAGGAATGACGGGGAAGCCAGGGGAGCGCGGTCGGATCGGTGCCCGTTTTTGGAGGAGGGAACGGAGGGGCTTCAGGCTGGAAGGAGAGAGGATGGGTCGGGGAAAGAGATATTTCGGGGGGGGGAGGGAGGAGGAGACGGTGGATCGGGCCCGGGGAAGTGTCGGAAGGTGGATAGGGCCCGGGGAAGTGTCAGAAGGTGGATCGGGCCCGGAGAACCCGCCCGAAGAAGGTGCCCGTCGGCTGCGCCCCGTCGGCTTACCTCGCCCCCTGTCCACGAAGCTGGTGATGGTGTTGGCGGCTTTGGAGGACTGGAAGAAGGTGGCGTTGATGCCCAGCTTCTCGGCGATGGAGTAGGTCCGGTAGAGGGAGAGCATGTACTCGTGGGGCTCCACTCGCGGCGGCGGCGGGGCCCAGGCGGAGGGTCCCTTCCGGGCGGCGGCGGCGGCGTCTCGGGGCGCTTGGCCGTCCTGTGGGCTCCGCATGCCCTGCTCGGACTCCCGGAGAGGCTCGCTGGGCGCGTCGTCGGCGGGGATGGTGGCCTGCTGGCAACAGGGCAGATCCCCCCAGAAGAAGCAGGCGAGGAACACGGCGGAGAGCAGAGCCCGGGCCGCATTCATAGCGAGCGAGCGGCTGCCCCGGAGCCAAGCGCGCGCCCGCTCCGCCCAGGCGAGTCCCTCGCGCAGCGCGCACAGCCCAGCCCGGCGCAGCTCCCTCTGGCCGTCTGCGGCGCGGCGCTGGCTGCGAGAGAGGCCACAGCCCGGCCCGAACACGCCCCGCGACACGACACGCCCCTCCCCACGACACGACACGCCTCCTCCTCCCCCGCCCGGGAAGGTTTTTTTTGGGGGGGTGACTGTGGGGGGAGCGGGACGCTGCCAGAGCCGGAATCTCCTTTGCGCCACCAGCCAGGGCTCAGCCCGGGGGCGAGGTGTGCCTTCCGAGCATGTGCAGAGTGCAATGGGCGTAGCCAGGATTTATGTTGCGCGGGGCGGGGGAGAACCTCAATTACCGTAGTTAACTATTTTTATTGAGTTACTTGACTGAAGGAGGGGAGCTGGCCTCCTACCTCTCCTGAGCCCCTCGCACTGTGTGATCTTCCCAAGGGGTGGCTGCTAGGCGGGGCTGAATTCGGATCTTAGGAGCCAGAGTAGGCCGGAAAAGAGAGTGACTGGCCACTTCACCGTCTCGATTAGGCGCGTTTGCTAAGCCATAAAAAGGTTAGGCTGGGAGATTTGTTGTAGTGAAATAAGGAGCTGGCACTCTGCACATGCTCCAAGACATTTTTTTGCCAGCTTTTGCTTTGTGTGTTTTCCTTTGTGAGTTTTGGCTGAAACGAATTCCTGGAAAGGAGGGGGGGGGGGTTAGAAGTAGCAAACTTCTGATTGGTTTTTCGACCAGCTACACAGCTGAGACAATAGCTTGAGTGGAAATTCGGACTGAAAGAATGGTATTTCGCTGTCCATTTAAAAAAGAAGTTTTTTTTTTTTTTACAATTGACAGGCTCACCTATGAAGTATACCCCCAAACCCTCCTTCCACACTGGAACCAATGGAAGGAGAGCTGTTCTTAGAGGTTTCCAAAGTTACAGAATACATTTCTGCCCCTTCTGGACATTGGGCAAAGTCTGAGCTTGAGCACGTTTTGAATATGCTCTTTTCCACTGGTTCCCCCCTCCCCCAACAGACTATTCTAAAATTGCCTAGGGCCTTGGCAGATCACTTAATGATTTTTCTGCCTGCTGGAACAATTGGAATGTGCAATGCCAGATGCTCTGTTATTTTATTTTATTTTTAATTTATGATTTATTTATTTATGTAACAAAGTTATACACCACTGTTCATAAAAAAAAATTAGAGCAGTTTCTGGTATGTAAAACCATAAAATTAAAATCATTTAACAAAGTTGAAATCAAAAATCGTGTAACTATTTTGGAAATATGTGTTCTTAATTCTTGTATAGATAGGCCTGATGGAATAGAAAAGTTTTCGGCAGGTGTTTAAAAGTTGGCACAGAAGGCATCTGCTGAATCTCTGTTGGCACAGTATCCTACACTTTGGCTAATGACTCTGAAGCCTTGACTTCTTGTTATTGTAAAATGAGTGTCACCGATTCAGGGAACAACCCAGGTTGCTCCTTGTAAGATATAATAAAATAATTGTATTTTATTGCTTTTGTTTCTTTCGCTTGCATGTTTTTGTATTGCGGTTTTAATCCCATGGACTTCAGTTTGCATGTGTGCTCCAAGGAAACACCAGAGACCATAGTTTGGGAAACCCGCCTCTAATCACCACCTGCTTGCCGGCTAGGCATTAATGTTTTCCTGCCTGCAAAACATTTGTTGTGTGTACAGATATAGCTGCACACTTCAAGCAAATCATCACATGCAATGCTCCATATATGTTTGCTTTTCAACACATATCCTGGAATTCCATAACTTCACATCTCAAGCACATGGGACAAGTGCTCAGGTCTGCCCTCATCACTGCAAAATCAGTATTTGATGTGGCTGTAATTTAGCTTATGTTAGTAAATTGTTGTTTTTCGTAAAAGTTCAAAAAGGATTTTCAGTGCAACCTGCTCTGAAATTGCTCTGTGATGAAGACTGAGCTAAAAATGTTTTCAGCAAATAAAATATATAGGTTGCATGCAAAAGATGTGCTTTCTGTGTATTTATTTATTTTTAAAAAACCTATGGCACTTTTAAAGGTGCCCTAGGTGGACTTTGGGTGGCCAGGATTGGCTTGTATCAGGGATCAACCATTCCTCCTATTTCTAGGAACTGGGTTCTAAATACCGTACGTTTAGCCCTCAATTCTCTTGGAAGCTTTGAGGAAAATCATATTTGGAGGAGAAAGAAAATATAGTACTTCTTCATACTGCACAAAGTTATATGGGACTTTCTACCACAAGAAGCTAGGGACGCGGGTGGTGCTGTGGGTTAAATCAGAAGGTCGGTGGTTTGAATCCCCACAACGGGGTGAGCTCCCGTTGCTCGGTCCCTGCTCCTGCCAACCTAGCAGTTCGAAAGCACGTCAAAGTGCAAGTAGATAAATAGGTACCGCTCTGGCAGGAAGGTAAACAGTGTTTCTGTGCACTGCTCTGGTTTGCCAGAAGCAGCTTAGTCATGCTGGCCACATGACCCTCGGCCAGTAAAACAAGATGAGCGTCGCAACCCCAGAGTCGGCCAGGACTGGATCTGATGGTCAGGGGTCCCTTTACCTTTACCACAAGAAGCTATACTTCCTCTAGGATAAACGGCAGCTTTCTAGTCACTGGGGAACAATGTTGGAATTGGGCTGTTGTTCAGAAGTAATGCCATTCCTCTGCTATGAGCAGGGAGATAGTTCTTATCTATTTTCATTGCTCCCTATTCCCTACCAGTGCAGTCGGCCAACCTTTGACCACTTGTCAGTGCCTAGTTTGGTGGGGCCTGCTTGCCTAACCTGCCCTCAGTGTTGGGTTTATAGATTTTTAGAAGAACAAATAATGAGTTTGGTAAGAGCATCCGTGTGTGTGTTTCTCTCTCTCTCTGTGTGTGTGCATTAACCACAACCTTGACCAACTGTCCTTTCACTAGGCAGAGAGAAACCATCTCCCCTGAAGAAGACAGGGCTTCATGTTGTTTTTTTTAAAAGTTTGTTTACATTTTTATCCACACTCATCCCTGAAGGCTTTGGTGTAGACCAACAAAAGTTTAAAAAGCAAAGTCAGCTCTAAACGATGCTTTCTAGAAACAGCCCGCCTGTAATTTCAGTAAAATCACTTTTATCATGTCCCAGGCTGTTTCTGCATAGTGAACTTCTGCAATGACACCTTGAAAGCTTGAGATTTGGTAGGGGATACTGAACTAAGCATTTGGAGAAAATCCAATTTATTTTCTTTCCGAAAAAAGGAGAAGGTTTCTAGTTCTCAAGGCTGAGAAAGTACAGACAATGGTTCAAATGGGACTGAGCGGATGACTCCTCAGTTGCCATGCATAGATTCTTAACTCTATATAGAATGCTTATGCAACAGCATCATCATCATAAATTTATATACCACATATCTGGTCCATTATCATTCATTGTAGAGCACCCCACAGTGTTATAAAGTAATGATCTCATTATTTTTTTGTTGGGTTGAAACTCCCCTTGCACTGGAGGCTGATGTAGACAGAGAGAGAAACTGCTGTTTCCTAGACTGTCCTTTCTGACCTAACCTGTGCTGACCTTCCTTCATTTCCTACTTACTTCCTTTTTATTCTCACCTTGGGAGAAGAGACATCCTTTTGTGTGTCTCCTGCTGAAATGCAAGAGCAAGCATAGCTCAGGGCATCACCACCTGAGGTAGAGAGAACTGAGATCTTTCCTGTCAATCAAGCATGTATTTCATGCAGCAAACATAGCTTTCTTATTTTCCGAAAGTCAAGAGTTTCAGTGTGATTATACCCAGGATAAAGTGTGCTCCTCCAACAGGAATCCAGCATTTAAGCTCAATGTTTGCAGAGTGTTTTAACTCCAAATACCAACGTTTTCAACAAGTACTGGTTAGAGTGTTGGACTGGGACCTAGGAGACCAGCGTTCAAATTCCCACTGAGCCATGAAGGTCACTGAGTGACCTTGGGGCCAGTCACTGATTCTCAAGGATCATCCACACTTTTCTTTTGTCCTGGGTTTTCTAAACATGGGTCTGTGTCCCAAGTGCTTTTTATTTCTTTGACCAACCGTGCTCCCCAGGGAAATCTGCCTGGCATCTAACCTACCTCACAGATCTACCAGTGATCGCAAGCGAAAAAGTCACTTAGAACAAAAGAACAGAGCTTCTCTGAATTTGGGGCTGTGACACCCTCCCATTTACTCGACATCAAGTGCACTCCCAAAACTGGTTTGGGAAGCGATGTTCCTATAAGGTTAGCCACAATCCACATCTATCCTGTTTTTTCTTATGAAATACTGCATTTTTTTTAAAAAAAAATTGTTATCAAAGATTTCTTAGTTTACAAAAATATGTGCATTGTCTCTTTTCCCAAGTTGTGTTTTCTACAGATCCGTTACAGTGGTACCTCGGGTTACAAACACCTCAGGTTACAGACTCCGCTAACCCGGAAGTAGTACCTCGGGTTAAGAACTTTACCATAGGATGAGAACAGAAATTGTGCGGTGGTGGCATGGTGGCAGCGGGAGGCCCCATTAGCTAAAGTGGTACCTCAGCTTAAGAGCGGTTTCAGGTTAAGAACGGACCTCCAGAATGAATTAAGTTTGTAACCAGAGGTACCACTGTACATTTGTTGCAAGATATTAGTATTGCTTGCAGGATTCGGTTGGGAAGAAAAGAGGGGGAAAGAGGGGTGGAGTGGCAATGCTTCTATTTTTCTCCTTGTGGGGTTTTGTGTCAGTGTCACTTGTGTGGGTTCTCTTTCTATTTGCTTCTTATATTTCCTTGGTGGTGAGTAGTGGCGTAGGAAGGGGGTGTGCGGTGGGTGCAGGCCGCCCCGGGTGTCATCACTGAGGGTGTGTGTGTGTGTGACAAAATGGCAAAAATATGTGTTTTTGAAAAAATAACTCCCGCGCCCACTACAGATGCACTCTCCTCTCGAGTGATTTCTGTGGGGATGTTCTTGGGTGCAGGAGAGGATATATTGTGGGATTATATCCTTATCCAACTCGTGCTAACAAGTTCCCAAAATATCAGCAGAGTTTATAGACATTCCCCTTTAAGTTCGCAACGGTAACGCGTGCACAGGTTCGCTAGAACCTCTATAATAATTACTCTGGTAATTTCCCCTTTTGTTCCCTCTTAAAATACAAGACACAACACAGTCTTTATAAAAGTATAAAAGAGTTTACTCACGTTCTGTTCACAATATGATCCCAGAAGGCAGACAGGCTTAAAAAGGTTACATACATTCAGAATCTATCTTGTAGCAAGATAGTCCTTATCTCCTCTCTTGGCTGGGAGCCAAGAGGGCATCCTTAGATGTTTCCTCATCGAAGGAAAATGGCAGAGAGAGAGAGATGGCTGTCTGCCCTGTGCTTTTATCATTTACCTGCACAGGTGAGGCCACACCCACCTCTGGTCACATGCGGAGGAAGTCCGTCCCCAGGAAGTTTACCTGCTTGCTGGACAGACATCCCTCCCCATGTTCTAACATGTACACTCTAGGAATGTTGTCATTGACTGTTCCTGTGTTTACATCCCACAATTTCCAGAAACCAGAAACATTGCTGTCTCCAACTTTGCAGGCAGAGCGCAGCCTTTATGGCTAGTAGACTTTGCCATCCCTCTCCTCCATGCATCTGCCTAATCCAGAGGCATAGCTAGGTGAGGCAGGGGGCACTGGGTGCCTGCAGTGTGCCTGAGCCACATGTCTCTCATGAGGGGGAGGCAGTGGGCAAACTGCCTGCAAGCTCCACACTGCTTTTCCGAGCAGCGCAGGGCTTGTGTCTGCCCACCGCCTCAGCTGCCTTGGCTCGCCCTGCCCCCATGGGCGGCTTGCCCCGCCACCATGGGCAGCTCGCTCCGCCCCCCAGCTGCAGGGCATGCGCGCTGCTCCAGGCACCTGTTAGAAAATTAGTAAATTTACTTGTTAGTAAATTAGTCTGGGAATTTAATTGATGTTTCCATGAGCATAGACCGGGGGGGGGGCAGTAAATAAATAAAAATAATTAACTAAAAGTAGGAATTGTAGAAAGATTTTGACAGATTTTTCAGAGCACTTAGGGGGTCAAAAGAAAGTAATTTAAAACAACTGTTGTTGAGACATTTCATTTTGAATCTGCTAGAGAGAATCAGAGAGAGGATGGTGACAGATGGGTGGCCTGCCTGCCCACCCCACAACACAAATCCTGGCTATGCCCACGGATATTTCATTTGTTACATTTCACTGGACGTTGTATTGTACTGCTAGATCTTACATTGATTGTAACCCACCCTGGGACCCTGAAGAAAATGAGAAAATGTTGCCGTGCGCTATTTGCACAATTTTGTCACATGTATTTATTTACAGAGTTTAAACTACGGTCCTGTAAAGTATTGACAGTTTATCCCTGAAAAACCTGAAACTGGGGGGAAATGGTGCATTCTTTCAAATCCAGTTCTCCAAAAACCACTCACCTACCCCCACCCTTCCCTTGAACACGTTTCAATGCAGAAAATCTCGAATATTTGTCCTTCACATATTTATTTCATTCAGTTAACTCAGTGGATTATGTAAAGCTCAAGGGACAGCGAAACGGTGACAAGAATTTCAGCTGGCAGAGTTATTCACCATGTGAACTAACAATGTTATTGAACTCCACCCAGCGAGTCAGGATCACTTCTGAACTGGATCTCAAGACTACATTGTTTCGGTTCCTACTTCCCAGAGGGGAGGGAAAGAAAACTTTCTTATTTGACCGTACAGTAACTGATTTTGTTCTTGTCCTGCCGCAGGTGTTTTTAAATAGTAGGAAGAACTCTTAAAAAGGCCATTTTTAAAAAGGATGGTTAGATCAGCCCACAAATCAGTTAAGCCGAAGTCAAATATACACCCTTTAGCGGCCATTTGGGGGCCTACAAGAACTTGAACTTGGAGCTAGCCGTTCTTCTGCACCTGCATTGCCCATCGAGTTCAGTGAAATGTAATCGGCACAGAGCAGGGATGTTGAACTGTGGCTCTCCAGAGGTGGTTGGACTACAACTCCCATGATCCCTGACCATTGGCCATGGTGGCTGGGGCTCATGGGAGCTGGAGTCCAGCAGAGTGTACATGGAAACAAAGTTTTGGGATAGTAGGTTGTATCCTGTGCTGGATTACCAAATAGGCAGAGTAGGCACCGGCCTTTGGGCCCCACGCCTCTTGGGGCCCCGCGACAATGGATCAAAATTGGTTTATTAAAACTGTTGGCTGGTAAAATGAAAAACTTATTAGGAGATAATTTGCAAGCCCCCCACCCTGAGATTTTGCCTGCCTCTACAGGGTTAATCCGGCACTGCTGTTCCACTCGCATAGGAGACTTCTGTTTTTGCAATGACACATCCCCCTTCTCTCCTTCCCCTAAAGCCCCTGCTTCAGAGGGTTCGGGGTCCCTCCAGAGAATATTTGGGGGGCTTTGCAGAGTGAGGAGAGGAAAGGGGGTTCCTGTTGCATCAGTGGAACACAGCATTGCATGTAACCCAGTGTCTTCTCCCTGTATCTGCCATAGAAATGTCATTTTATACAAGGAATAGCCCTATTGATTGGTTTCAGGGTGAGAGATGGCTATCCGCTTTGTCGAAAACCTTAACACCGAAGCAATAAAAACAGGAAATTTCACACAGGGGATCAACAATGCTGGAAAATTATAAGCATGTGCTTACTTTGCATGGGATCTCATTTATACTTTTATTTACTAGCACTTGGGGAACAAGAGAGGTTCGCCGCTGCAGTGTTTATTTACATGTACAGAGAATGTCACACTTCCCATTAATTTGTCATAATTTGTATTTCTGCTCGGAGACTCCAGCTATGTAAACTCAACCCCTGGTTTTACTATCATTTGTAATTTACCCAGCTGTTCAGCTAACTCCAGAGGCCGCCCACTCCTGCAGCCGATTCCCAAAATGAGGCATTATCTCTAAAATTATGGTGTAATCACTTCTCCTGAATTCGTTGCTGAGCCTGTGCTTCTCGATTCCTTGGGGGCTTTAAGTCTTTTAGAGCTTAACTTCGGAGCCTGTTCTCACAATCACCCCAATGTCTGGGCCCAGAGGAAGAAAGTCAAGCCGTTCTGGAGGCTTCAGTCGGTGGCAAGGCTGTTGTGTACATCTGCGGCAAAAGGGGCGAAAATATACAGTCAGTCCTTCGTTTGTTTTTGGCATGCTGCTGAAGTAGATGACTCATCTACGTATGTGTCTTTGATTCTTTATTTATTTTAGTTGTTAGTCATTATCAACATGACAAAAGGGTCTGTTAAAATGGATAAAATCCATGCTTTTAACCAGTGCTATTTTATCTAGAAAAAGAGGCGCTGGAACTCACCACGAACACCTCCCTCCCTCCCTTAGAATGGGAATGACGCCTACTTGAGAGGTGTGCCAGAATGGAGTTCCAGCTGAAAAAAGCCCTGCTTTTAACAATATGAAGACATAATTAGACTCCGAGGGGCCAATTCTGGAGCAAGAGTCGCTGGGGTGAGCAGTTTCGGATGCAGCAGAGCTTCAGGTTAGCTGGGCTCTGCTGGTGGCAAATCTTGGCTCAGCTGAAGATAATGGCAGTATAACTTGGGTGACACTGTGGGTTAAACCACTGAGCCTAGGGCTTGCTGATCAGAAGGTTGGTGGTTCAAATCCCTGCAACTGGGTGAGCTCCCATTGCTCGGTCCCTGCTCTTGCCAACCTAGCAGTTCGAAAGCACGTCAGAGTGCAAGTAGATAAATAGGTACCGCTCTGGCAGGAAGGTAAACGGCGTTTCCGTGCACTGCTCTTGTTTGCCAGAAGGGGCTTAGTCATGCTGGCTACATGACCCGAAAGCTGTACGCCGGCTCCATCGGTCAATAAAGCGAGATGAGCTCCACAACCCCAGAGTTGTCTGCAACTGGACCTAATGGTCAGGTGGTACCTTTACCTTTAACTTGTTCATCCCATCTCAGCTGAGGCCAGCGTTAGTTCCAGAAAAGGGGCGGGGTGTAGATGTTGTGGGGGCGGGATTAAGCCCATTCAGATCAGTCATGTGATCTGGCAACCCTGCACAGAACATTACTGTATTTCGCTTTCCCTCTGCTACGCTTAGGCAGAGCAGCAGCAGCCCAACTGCTGAATGGGATTTGGATCTGGTGTGACTTTATGCCAGCTTAATGTACACCAACTCGCTTTATGCCAGTGCTCTAAGAGGAGCTGGCTTCAGACACCAGGCCTGATGGCAGACCAACTAAACGCTACAAAGGTGTCTGCAAATGTCCGGCAACATCAACCCCGCTGGCAGTGTTCGAAACTCCCATTGTTCTAGGTGCATTTTGCGACAGGGAATTTCATTAGCGCAAGCGCAGTACTGCACCTAAATTTTCAAATTAAAACTGGGGAGTGGAAGGAAAGGAGAACCTTTTTCTGCCTCTACACTTCCAGCTACTCTCTGAAGGCTGGAGAAGAGATGCTATTAAGAATATTAGGGGGTGGGCAGGGGAAGGACTAGACCATGTGAAAAATGAACATACTGTAATATTTTAGCTGCAGTTCATTCATTTTCAGCTTTGTATTCTTGTTATAAATAAACATTCCATAACTTAGGTTTAAGGTGTCATTTAGCTTCTAGCTTTCATATCTTGGTTTGTAATACTGCCCACCAGGCGCGAACCCCTTGCAGATGACTGTAGCACAGTCAGGTCATGCTTCCATAGCAATGACCAGAGGAGGAATGACTGCTGGGAGGAGCGCAGAGAGAAGAAACACCATGGTGCATCTGCAGCAGCGGAACCGGACACCTTCATCTGCCCCAGCTGCAACAAAACATGCCTCTCCTGTATCAGTTTCTGCAGCCACAGCAGGTACTGTGACCTTCCAAAAGTTTGCCTTCACTCCCAAAGGCATACTCCTCCATTCTCTCCCGAAACAGACAGATGCCAACCATGTTTTATGCCAGCTTCGTGTGTGTCGGCTTGCTCTTTTACTTTAACATCATCACAGGCTACAATCCTATTTATGAGGGTTGGGGATTGTTGGACTGCCACGACCATCAGCATGCATGGCCAATGGTCACGGATGATGGGATTTGGAGTGCACTTATGTGATATTAAGCCCCTTTGAACTCAACTGGACTTAATTTTGAGTAGACAGTATATAGCAATACTGGCGAACCTCTGGTCCTCCAGGTGTTGCTGGACTACAACTCCCATCATCCTGGGCCATTGGCCATGCTGGCTGGTGGAGGGCTGTAGGCTTCCCAACCCTGATATAACAAATTGGTTTGTATATGTCAGTGTTTCAGCCTGGTTGTTTATCTTCAGTGAATCATGTCCATTCCAGTAGTGGAATAACTTATCAACTATATTCATATTACATTGACATTTTCTTTTGTCCTCTCTAACATGCATAAGATGATTAAGTTTCAAACTCTTCTACAGCCACCAATTTAATTTCCCATTATATTATTGTTGGGATTTCCATTCCCCCACCCTTTTAAAAAAACAGCTGAGTTATAAGGATTCAATCCAGTGCCGTAATAAAATGATCTGCAGTATTGTCTCATTAGTACATGCTTCTTTCATGACCATAGGGTAGGGCTCTTCTCCAAGCAAACACTGTGACAATGGCAGGCTCCAGATCAAGCTATCAACATTATAGAAAACAGATCTGCAATGTACAGATTTACCTTATTTTTATTTGCTAAAAAAATTCTGCACTATATTGCCAACATTAAGGGAAAAAATGTCGTATGGCAGTGTACAGCATAAAATCAACAGTAAAATTGCATTCATTAAACAAGTAGAAAATGTGTCACCAGTAGGAGATCAGTTTAATGCATCAATGCACGACTGTACATGTCTGTTTTATGTTCACCAGGAGCACAGTCCAAAGGGCAGGTGCCACCACACTAAAGGCCATGTGTGGTGGCAGGGCTTCAGGAAGAAGCAGCGTTATGGGTTACATGCAGAGAACACACCACATGGACACATAGGACAAATATTCATTTTTTAAAATGTATGTGGATTGCATCCCATAGACAGTGGGAGACAAAGTATACACTGGCCGATGGAACTATAGACTAACTTGTGGCTCCAGTAGAACAAGTGCATTATAGTTGTTCATGAGTCTTCATATTAGTCATTTTCAAACAGGTGGAGTGCATGACAAAATTATGTCACTTAGGTCTCTAGACCTCATGATTCTTGTAAAGGCATCTAAAGGCACAGTCCTAGCCCTACATCCATCTGGATGAGTTAGGATCTATTGGAGCTTTGGCTCAGCCATCTGGTTGCCAGCTATGCCAGCATAGGCCCCCAAGCCTGCCTCAGCCAGTGATATGCTGGCTTAACTCCCCCATTGCAACTGGGCTGAGCCCAATAAATTTGATGCTGAATAAGGAGCATTCCAGGGGAGTGGTGCAGGCTGGAGCAGGCAGTGAAGACTTATGGTGAATCTTAACTCTGTTCAGATGTCAGGGACCATGCTGAGGAGGACTGCACTGAGGAAGAATAGTGGGAGCCACCCCTCCCCCTCCCCCTGATCCTGATCCTGAATCTTCCCAGGAGCAGGAGGACAGCATAGATTTGGAACAGTGGTTTGCAGAGGGGCATGGTTCCGAAGGCAGAAGCTGGGAAATACTGGATGGAGAACAGCCAGCAGAAGAAACACTAGAAGAGAGAGTTAACAGATTCACAGTCTCTGGATAGCATTCACCCCCCTTCTCCAAAGTCATGGAGTGCTCAGAAAGTGTCAGAGCAGAAAGCACAGCAGGTACAAGCTCAGATTACTAGACGTAGGAGTGGCGTAGACTAATAGGGACGGAGAGGGGAGTGTCCTTTAATTGGGAGCACCACCATTTCTAGGAGATGTGTTCTTTGTTCTCTTGCTGTGATTATTAAAGATTCTAACTGGCAAGGCGTTCCTTTCGTTTGATCTCTTATCTACTACCATGGGGGGAGGAAGCCCATTCCCCGAAGCCTGACATCAGCTCAGGCTCATGGTCTGGCAACATGGTGGAACTTAACGCTGGCAAAAAGGATGGTGAAAGTCCAACCACAGAATGGAAGTCAATGGGGAGGGGAGGGGAAGGTTCCTAATCCTCAGAAAGGCTCGCCTTCTTGTGCCGCCACCCCCCCCTGCTCGCTTGAGATCTGGCTTGAACCCTGGCCAATCACACGGCAGCTCACCTCACATCTTGCACAAATGAGACCTTTGTGATGAGACATCTCTCTGAAGTTTCTTTCCACAACATGAAAGCAGCAGCAGGTGCATGTTGGAGATCCAGAAACCGCTTGCACACAGCAGCTGCCACAGAGCCTAGCAGTAAGGTTGTTATGTACTAAGCGCGGATCCTAGAACAATAGGCAAGTAGGATCTTAGAATGCAACAACTGATGGGCTTACAGGAAAAGACCAATCAGGCTCCAGGAAGAAGTTAATCAGCCTATTAAGCTGGTAGGATTGTAGAATGCACCCACTGATTGGCCTGCAAGAAAAGACCAATCAGGCTCCAGGAGGGAAGCAGAATCAGCCAATCAGACGGGACTCATTGTATAAATAATGTATATAAAAACCTGAGGTTTGGGGGGCAATTCAATCACTGTTTTACAAGCTGCAATAAAGAGCATGAAATCACTACAGGACTCCGAGTATATTTCAAAGGTCATGCCAGGAATCCCCAAAGAAAGGCCAATTAACATTTCCATTCACATGTTGAAGGCTGGCAGCACTCACAAGCACCCCCTAAATTTGCCCCAGAGCACTATCAGGTCCTGGCATGCAGGTCCCTGTGGAGGAACACCAAGGCTACTGCCATTGCCTTCCTGGACACAGAGCAGTGGTGGGAGGCTGAACCTCCAAGGGAAGAAGGCTCAGAATGCAGGGTGGGCTGACGATGAGCGGTCAGAGGGAGAAGATTGGGAGGAGGAGGAGGTGTCAGAAGCTGAAGAGGTGCCAGGGTTTAGTGAGCAGGGAGAGTCTGTGGCAGAGAGAAGTCTAGAATCAGGAGAGAAGGGAGGCAAGAGTCAGGTTGATGCCTGGTCTTCCAAGTTGAGTAGAGGTATGAAGCAGGTGCACCAGCGAAGTCTCAGCTTGCTTGGGAAGGACCTGGGAGAGAAGGAGACTTAGGCTGCTGTGGGAAGGCAGGATCCTTCAGTCTCCATGACTGCCTCATAGGGGCAAGACCTACCAAGGAGAGTTGCTGTGCTCATTAGGCCTAGCTCTCCTGAGCAGACCTGGTTTATCCTAATAAAGAGTTCACTTAACTCCCTGTGATTTATTGCTGGCTCGCTCCTGACAGCTGCCACCACCAGCTGCCAGCCTTGAGCACTACACAATATGGAAGTGCTTAGCAGGGGACCTGCACCGTGGACACTGAGGACACACAAGGAAAGGTAAGAGGTTGCCAGTTGCGGAGGAGGCTGCTGCAACCACTAACCCTCATTGCCATCCCCATGTCTGATTGCCTAGCAGACACATAGCTTGGAGAAGGCAGCAGCAGCACTTGCAATACTGGTGGTTATGGTCCAATACGGAGAGCCACAGTCGCAGAGTTGCATTGAGCAGAAACTCAACAATCAAGCTAAAGCTAAGAGCAGCATTTTGCCTTTCCCACCTCAGTGCTCGTTTTGCGTTACAAGGCCCTTGAAGTTGTGTCCCATGTTAACACAAACATAGCGATTCACTTTCACTTTACAGGTCTTTTTTTAGTATTTATTTGACGGGGAGCCCTGTTGCACAGGTCTGTTCGACTGCTGGTTCCCAACGCTGATCCACAGTGTGCAAAGTGTGTCACATCTGGATGTACTATTTTCTCCCTTTTTATTATGCAGTACGCAGTAGGTCTCTGTACAGAGGAAGGATATGATTTGAGACTGGTGGGTTCACAGCACCACCCTGTGGACAGCAGGGGCAAAAAAACCTCTACGGGTGCAACGGCTACAAGATTCGCCTTGCATTTGTGTCTATTGTGTTTGGAAGCAGTCCAATCTGTTTCAGATCTGCTTGTTGTCATTTCGGTTCAATTCATTATTTGGGTCCAAGTGTGATGTGCTAAACCCAAAGCTCTTGTTTCATGCCTGTTGACTACAATAGCAAATCTCCATGCACCTTTTATATTTCGCCCCCTTTCACCTAAGAGGATGAAAGCTGCAAGCAAAGGTGCTTCTCCAGAGTGGATTAAGCCCACCAAATTTCAGGCAAATCCACCCAGGAGTTTCTGTGCAGGAAATATTTAAAGCCATTATTATTATTATTATTGATGAAAAGTTTCTTAAGTTTCTAAATATTCCTCCAGAATCAGATGGAAACTGCAGGTGTGGCTGCCTCTTCCAAAGTGATTAGGCCTGTCATGTTTCCCATTTCTTGCCATCCCTGACCACTGGCCACCTTGGCTGGGATTCATGGGTGCGAGTGTCCAGAGACCCCACCCCATAGATGAATAAACCATCTTTGGATCTCAAGCTTTGAGTGCAGTTAAAGGGGAAGGGGCTCCCTTGCAGAAGGGAAATACTTGGCACCATAAACTGGATTTTAATACTTGTCCCACAGTTTGTTTTGTAGGTACAGAGCTGTATGCTGGTAAAAATGTTATCACCACACAGTGAAAAGGAAGCAGTAAAGAGAGACCCTGATTTGTTTCCCAAATATTTAAAGAGCTACAGATTATTATTAGATTTTTTTTTGAGGGGGAAGGAGGGGAGCCACTCTTCTTCAGCCAAAGGATTTGGCAAGTGTAACACACATAAAAAATGTAGGGAAGTGGCCAAAATAAGTTAGAGGGGTCATTTCCTCAACTGATAGGAAAAGGCCAAGCAATTAGCTAACCCCCTGTCCGGAAAATTTAATTCAAGAGTATTTGGTGTAGTGGTGAAGGGATCCAGTGCAAGGATTTTGCTTTTAAAAAGCATGTAGCATTCTCCACATCTAAAACAAATCCTGAAATGGATTTGAATTAAAGATTCAAAAAGAAAATCTTTGCCACAAGCACATTATTGCAAAGCAATTTTCCCTGATAGACACATTTTTGCAAAGTGATTTTCCCTTATATAAGGCATTTTAAAGTGTTATTTTCACTAATATATGCATTTGAAATACAAACTTAGGCTAGTATATGCATTCTCTACATATTACTACTTGTTTGGAGAACAGTGTTGCAAAAATCAGGAGTGCTAATGTCAAAGGGTGGTTGTTTTTCAGTTCACATATTGTTTCAAAAGGTGTGGATTAGGTCAGGTGCCTTTAAATGCAAATATAATCAAATTTCTCCCCGCATCCCTATCGCCACCATAGAGGCCTGAATAGATCTATGACCTTTCCTTTTCCAGAAGCAAAGACCACTTTAAAAGCAAAAATAGGTATTTGGCAGTTGGGGTTATACACATGCTGGTATTGTTCAACATTGTGCTTGTCTGCAGCATACTCTGGCAGATTACAAAGTCATTATTGATAGAATTTCACTCATATAGTGCTAGATCATCATCTCAAGACTTCAGGATGGAGCAAGATGAAATCAAAATTAGAATTACCATTCATTTAAGAGCCATAAATCACTATGAATAAAGAGGAGCACAACAAGTAATGAGAAATGCCATTAAACCATAACAGAGATGCTAATGTGATATCCCAAAGTTTCCCTTCCCTGTAAGTATGAGAAATTAACTCTAGCCAACAATGACTAGAACAAGCGCCAAGCAACAATACTTGCATTTGCGGCATTGCCCTGATCTCTGCAAGCTCTGTTTGTTTTCAGGGTGGGCAAACCATTTCCATTGTAATGATAATCGAGAGGGCCAAATTCTGTTCTGAGAGAGGAACCTAATCCAGTATCTATAAAACAACATGAGCAAAGAATTCGTTCCAAGAAAGCGAATATCAGATTAAATTCCACTTTACCTCTGTAGGTCTTGGCTCTAGAAAAAGTGTTTCAAGTTACTGCTTCCTTTAGGCAGGTCCATTGGCAAAATTCAGTGATAAAAATACACCCTGCAGTCATTATTCTGTGTTGGATTCTAACTGACGAGAAAGCTCAGTAGTGTTTGGCTGGGACACTGTCCAAAACCCAATCACCTACTCTACTGCAGCAAAAGTTTGGAAAGGGCCAGCCTTTGAAACACAAAACCATCATTTTGCTTGTATTGATGTTAAACAGATAAAATTGACTGAGAAATAACACACAAGGAAATACAGCTACAAGTGAGCAAAGTAATAAAACCCAGGTCTGTGCAAGGATAAAGCTGGTCAATAGTTAATTTATTTATTTTTTACCCTCACTGTTTTTCAGAAAAACAGAAAAAGGCTTCCAGAGCAGCTCAAAAATACCAGTTCCTAGTAGCTCCAGCTACCATGGGCCAATGGTTTGGGATGGAGTTATAATTCCACTCCTGGAAGACCACAGGTTCCCCAATTTATGACACTGGTTCTCCACCATCTCAGGAAAGAGTTATCCCCAGCCCCAGTACCTGATATCTAGTTTGGCTGGCCATTCCAGGTCCTCTAAATCTGTCTGCAGAGCATATAGAGTAACATGGAGCTGTTGGTCCTTCCCCTAAAAATTCTGTATCTGTTATTGCTAGTACCATCAGGCACAGTGCAAACCAATTCTCACAATCCCAAACCACCTCTTGTCAGCCCGACAGCAAAGGAGCACTTCAGGAACATAGAAAGCTGCCTTATTATACTGAGTTATATCACTAGTCCATCTAGTCCAATATTGTCTACACTGACTGGCAGCAGCCCATGATTTCTATCTACATAGAGCTTTTTTTCTTATATTTCCCAAATATCCAACACTGTGATTGGAAAGCTAGCATTTTTTAAAAATAATAATACAGCAAGCATGTTAGAACATTTAACATTTGTGTTTTAACATCTCCAGATTTTATTAGGTGTTCTTTATACAGTCATCTGGTCTGTTTAAAGATTGAGCAATAATATAAAAGGAAATACAGCTACAAATGATTGAAGTAATAAAATCCTGAAACTAAATAGTATCTCATAATTCATTTTACACAGCATATATTAGGTTTCATTACATCAGTACATGACTTAGTAGTAAATTCTCCTGGGGGCTATAAACCTTTAAGAAGCTGTCATCTTGAAATTATATATATTTAAAAAAGAATAATTGAAGAAGTGCTTTATTGATCTATGGCACAACTCCATCTAGTGCCAGGGTGAAGAATTCTTCTAAGCTATTTTATTGTTTCCATTCCAAAACATGGCATTTCTTATTCTTACTAAACCTTAGAATGGTGGATTAGTCACAAGGCTAGTAAGCCAACACATTCAGTATTTCGTCTTTCTGCTTATTTGAACTGATGCACATTTTGGTGCCTGATCAAAACAACAACAACAGCAAAATTCTCACACTTAGTTTCCTGACATGGGAATCTAACTGAACATACAGATCTGTGACTGCATACTGAGTATTCAGCTAAACAGCTTCGATGCAGTTTCAGATGTGTTTTAGTTAACAGTATTTCTGGAAACATGGGAAGCTGCTTTACTGTGTCAATTATTTGCATTGACAGGCAGAGGCTGTCCAGGGTTTCAGCAGAGAATTCCCCACCCCTATCTCGAAATGCCAGGGATTGAGCCTGGACCTTTCTATATTCAAAGAACTGGCTCTACTGTTGATCTACAGCCCCTTCCCTATTATTAATTGTTGCTAGGACACTTTTGTTATTATTCATTTCTGTACTGCACACTCATGAAATCTATCTCAAAAAGACACAATGCTTGAGCTCTGCACAGATTTAGGTGCTTGAATTCAGATCTACTCTCACTAGTCAGTTTTAGGGAAAGAGGGGCCAACTCAAGTCTTCTTTCTCCCACAACTTACTTCCTAGCAATTTGTCAAAAAGGAGTTTGGGTGGGAGGGCAAGGGAGAGAACATTCCTTACCTTTACAGACCCTGTTTTTATGCAGTTGGCACTGAAATGGGTTCAAGCACACAGATGTACTGACGTCAAATCTACTTTACCATCAAAGATCAATCACCACCAGTCAAGAGTTCAATATTTCAATTAGACAAGGGATGCAGGTGGCTCTGTGGTCTAAACCACTGAGCCTCTTGGGCTTGCCGATCAGGTTGGCAGTTCAAATCTGCACAATGGAGTGAGCTCCTGTTGCTCTGTCCCAGGTCCTGCCTACCTAGCAGTGCGAAAGCGTGCCTGTTCAAGTAGATAAATAGGTACCGCTATGGCGGGAAGGTAAACACCATTTCCGCTCGCTCTGGCACACGTCACGGTCCTCCCTGTGCCAGTAGCGGTTTATTCATGCTGGCCACATGACCTGGAAAGCTGTCTGTGCACAAACGCCAGCTCCCTCAGCCTGAAAGTGAGACGAGCACCGCAACTCCATAGTTGCCTTTGACTGGACTTAACTGTCCAGGGGTCCTTTACCTTTACCATTTCAATTAGGTATGTATTTATGTATGTATGTATGTATGAGCAGTGGTTCTGGGGAACACTTAAAAAGGAGAGGCAAATTACAGACAACCAAGGCAAACTCTTTCCATTTAAATTTTTTTTCTTCCAGTAGCACCTTAAAGACCAACTAAGTTAGTTCTTGGTATGAGCTTTCGTGTGCATGCACACTTCTTCAGATACCTTCTTCAGTGTGCATGCACATGAAAGCTCATACCAAGAACTAACTTAGTTGGTCTTTAAGGTGCTACTGGAAGAATTTTTTTTTTAATTTTGACTATGGCAGACCATAGGGACGCGGGTGGCGCTGTGGGCTAAAGCCTCAACGCCTAGGGCTTGCCGATCGAAAGGTCGGCGGTTCGAATCCCCGCGGCGGGGTGCGCTCCCGCTGTTCGGTCCCAGCGCCTGCCCACCTAGCAATTCGAAAGCACCTCCGGGTGCAAGTAGATAAATAGGTACCGCTTACCAGCGGGAAGGTAAACGGCGTTCCGTGTGTGGCTCTGGCTCGCCAGAGCAGCGATGTCACGCTGGCCACGTGACCCGGAAGTGTCCCCGGACAGCGCTGGCCCCCGGCCAATAAATGTGAGATGGGCGCACAAACCCCACAGTCTGTCAAGACTGGCCCGTTCGGGCAGGGGTACCTTTACCTTTACCTTTATGGCAGACCAACACGGCTACCTATCTGTAACTCTTTCCATTTAGTCTGTCGAAAGAGTTTCTCAGTTTTATTAGGGTAGAAAGGACCAGCATTTGGTAGGACTAAAACTGCAAATGATAATGGCATATCAGGGTGTAAAAACTATGCCATCAATGAGTTTTAGAGAACACTACATGTGCACACGTGCATGCAGGATTACAAAACATTTATTTATTCTTCCCAACCATTCTTTGCTCTAGATCTCTTTATACACTTTGTCTGAATCTGCCTCACCCAAAGTAAAGTGCTGCTACCTTTGAATTCAGTTTCGGCCACAGTCTTTCAAGGAAGAATTAAATAAACCCACAAATTATCTTCTGCAAGTTTTATTCAATTGCTCCCATTATGCCTCACCAGATTAAGACAATGGGGTATATGGTGCTGCACTTAGTAAGATTTCCCTTAAGGGGCATTTCTGGTGGGGAAATCTTCCATTTTACAGCAGTTTTGTAATTCAACAGAATTCTGTCCTCTTCATTTAGAAGTTTTCTCTTTGTATGCTGAGGACAGAAAAATAGTTCACTACAGAAAGGAACTGGAATTGGGGAAGCCCTTGAACTGCCTGCTGCTGATAGGGGACAAACTTTACCTTGGAATTGCAAGTTCAGATGCTCCTGTTTCTAAGGCATAAAATTGGAGCATTCGGTGAATCAGAATTAGTTTCTTCTAACTCTTGAAACATTTTGCTACAGTTACTCTGTAACTGCTATGTTGATGAGTTACTCTGTATTCTTAAGTATGTTTCAAAACATAGCCAGATTATGTGTACTTCTAGTCTTGGAAAATGGTATGCCTTTTAAAAGAGAATCTGGGTAGATTAATTTTGTATTTAGCACACGGAGGCATATAGAGCTTATGAAAGTAATCAACAGATGGGGAACTGGAGATGTCGACAACAGCCAGATTGCACCACAGAGCACATTTGTGCATAATCAAGAAGCAAGGAGGAGAGCCTCATTAGTCGCTTGTACCTCTGCTTTGCCAGCTTTTGCTGTAGAATCTGAAGGGAGGACTCAGTTCACTTGCTCTTTGACAGATCTATGAGCCCCAGGGGCCACCTGCAGCTCAGCGATCACAAACCTCATACTTCTTTATTTCACACTAGCAATCTGATTCTCCAAAGGATAAAAGTGCTTTCCTGTAGTTTATAGAAAAAGGAGTTATATTATACAACATGGTTTATGAACTATTGCACGTGGACGTGTGTGTGTACAGTGCTTTTTTTCTAAAAAAATGTTTAGGGGTACTCTCATTTTCCTTCTCATATTGAAATACTGTTCCTCAATGAGGCCAAACTTAAATTCACAAAATGTTTAGGGGTATACATACCCCTGCGTCCCCCCAGAAAAAAAGCACTGTGTGTGTATATATATAATATGAATGAGAGAACAAATCAGTATTATTTATTTTCTGCCCATCACCAGAAGGTCCTAGGGCAGGTTACAGCAATATAAAACACAGCATTAAAACACATTACAATCACATATCAAGTATCAAAGGCCGGGGTAAAGAAGCCACAACACAAGGGCTACATCCAGTGCCAGATTTACATATAAGCTAAACAAGCTATAGCTTAGGGCCCCACTCTCTTGGACCCCCCCAAAAAAAAATTAAAGGAAAAAACACTGGATGTACATTTCCAAAATATAAGTTAAAAAAATAAAATAAAATAAAACCTACATACTGCAACAGTGTTTTGTGTTGGCTCTTATGATGTAAGTAATGGGCCCCACCTGCTAGTCTGCTCCCTAAAATATCACTGTTTTGTTCATATAAATTAGGTAAAGGTACCCCCGACCACTAGGTCCAGTTGCGGACGACTCTGGGGTTGTGGCACTCATCTCACTCTATAGGCCGAGGGAGCCGGTGTTTGTCTGCAGACAGCTTCTGCGTCATGTGGCCAGCATGACTAAGCCGCTTCTGGCGAACCAGAGCAGCGCACGGAAACAGCGTTTACCTTCCCGCCGGAGTGGTACCTATTTATCTACTTGCAATTACCATATAACGTATATTCAACACAAAAAACAATGGCAATTTGTTGTTGACAAAAAACAGCTGGACATATAAAGGGCCCCATTACCTTCAGTAGCCTAGGGCCTCATCAAACCTAAATCCGGACCTGGCTACATCTGTAGCAGGTGGTATATGTGCCTCCATATGTAGAGTACAAAAGGAACTTTTACTCCAGAAGTGTGCTCAGGACTGTATACTTTAGTAATTCAGCATGGCTAAAGTATACTAGGTATGCCTTAGTAATTCAGCAAATAAATCCAAGTGACTAATTCAGGTTAAATGAGGCAATTGCTTTTATTTAAAGATTGGCAAGAAACACAAATTCCAAAAGCATCTATTAATGCAGCGTTTCATTTGTTTGGGTAGACACGATAGGGATTACGTAATCCCTATCTAGTGTTGCTGCTGCTGAATACTTAAGTGTGTCTACATTCCCACCTCTAGAGACAAGAGGCGATGATGGCTATATAGTCATTCTGCAGATGGGCATCCCTTTTAAGAAATGAATCAGAAGAACAGAAACAAACAGCAAAGGTTGTTGCTTATCTACCCATCCAGCTGCAGGAAACATCTGTATTATGACAAAAAGAATTACTCAAACAGCTGGAATGAAGATCACAGATCACCATGTTAGTATGCAATGAAGCTGAAAAGACTTGAACCAATTCCTTGCAATTTAGGAGAAAGGATTCCAAGTAGATTTGGTAATGTTTATTTTAGGTGGATGAATATTAAGTGAGGAAAGATTTACATGAGATTTCTCCCCACCCAGATTTTCTCAGCAGACCCCTACCTGAACAAAATAATTTAAAACTTAAAAGAAAACATTTTTCTGAAGTGCATTGCAGCAGCAGCTATTTCTTTTCCCACTCTTCTCTTTCAAGTCTTTCACGGATGACTTCTTTCAGATATGGCTCAAGATAATGTTTGTCCTAAAAAGAAAAGAAAAGAAAGCAAGTTAAGGATATTGGACATTTCATACCGGCATCTTTTTGTAAGAGCAGTAACATGGATTATCTGATACTTCACCACCATTTTAGGAACAGAGCAGGCAGACCTAAATTTAAAATGCTTAATCCATAATTCACCAACTGGTCTTTCCTGCTACATTATTACTTGTAGAGTCATTTCCCTAAATTTGTGTGATTAGTACATGCATCTGCCCTACGAAACATCTTATCAGTTACCAAAACTGTCATACAGAATCAGCCTAACTTTTGAGTCTTGCGTTTAAACATGTTTACAATTAAGCCCTGAAATAAGTCAAGTGCCTGTTATGAAATTTTTCACCACCAAAAATCAAGAGCTTTGAGGGTGCTACTGACTCTAACAAATTTATCATAGCACAAATTTCCATTGACTAGAAGACTAGTTCATGAAGGCTTATGCCATAATACTTGTTAGTCTTTAACTTGCTACTGGATTTGTGTTTGCTGCAGCTAGATTTGCAAATAACACTGATACACCTCTAGACATCTTTCACTCAGGACAGTGGTACCTCTGGTTACGTACTTAATTTGTTCCGGAGGTCCGTTCTTAACCTGAAACTGTTCTTAACCTGAAGCACCACTTTAGCTAATGGGGCCTCCCGCTGCTGTGCAATTTCTGTTCTCATCCTGAAGCAAAGTTCTTAACCCGAGGTATTATTTCTGGGTTAGCATAGTCTGTAACCTGAAGCGTATGTAACCTGAGGTACCACTGTATTGTACAGTGGTACCTCGGGTTACAGACGCTTCAGGTTACAGACTCCGCTAACCCAGAAATAGTACCTCGGGTTAAGAACTTTGCTTCAGGATGAGAACAGAAAACGGCAGTGGCGCTCAGGCAGTGGGAGGCCCCATTAGCTAAAGTGGTACCTCAGGTTAAGAACAGTTTCAGGTTAAGAACGGACCTCCAGAACGAATTAAGTTATTAACCCGAGGTACCACTGTACTAGTTGTTAGCCAGCAATTATCTCAATTTCACTGTCTTCTCCTCTGTAAAAGCATGCCCAAGCTGCAGGTCAAGTTGTTGGTGGCTAGGCTATGTGACGTTAAAGGTTTTGGTTACCCTGCAACTTTGCCCCATATGCCTTTTTTTTTTTTTTTTTTTTACTTTTTCTTATATAAGTAATGGGTGGCATCACTGGTATGGGATGAAAAACTGTCTGAGGCAAGCACGCCCTTTACCCCTGGTGATCCCAGTGCTTGGTGTGAAAAGATTTTGTCTCTTAACAACTGTGATCTATATTACAACTATCTTACTTTGTTTTACAGATTCTTATGGGGCAGATTGTGACAAAGCTTGACTTTCTCTACACAACACTGCCCTTGGATTCTATATTTTGATCATGCTCAACTATGACAGAACAGAGAACCATTTAAATATATATATATGGAGATAGAATTATAACCCCTCCTGCAAGACTCAAGGTAGATAATACTACAAGTCATGTATAAAGTACCTGAAGGTTTATGCACTATTATGTTTCATAAAATTAGGTTTTACTGCGCCAAACCTGACAAACAGCAGATTAATAATGAGAGAAATATATCCTCCCAAAGCAAGACGTGATCAGCAGGGAAGACTTGATTTCTATAGATAATTTGTCCCAACCACATTATGTTCGAAGATGAATTCGGTTATCACAATCACATGCAAGTTTCTGGCTGTGATCTAGATCTGTTGGTTCTTTTGGCAAACTGCTCACAGAGCCCATTTCCACTCATGTGCTGTGAGTGAAAGGTGTGAGTGTTCCCTTATCTCCTCCTCCCAGCCATGTTTTTGCTGAAGGTTAACAGAGTAGGTTTTCTGCAAGTTGTATTCCCCTCAAAGTTCTGAATTGAGCCATGAACATTCCATCCACCCAGAATCTAATCTACAGCCTTAGATTAGCATCACAAGAGTTAACCAATACTCAACTCAATTCATCAAAGTAATAAACAATATTATGAACAGACACCATTCAGTGGTTTAAAGTCATACTTAAGTCAGTCATGCTTTAATACAATGGAAATCAATGGGACTTAAGTCATGATAAATAACTTATTTGATTTCAATGGGACTAAATCATGACTTAGTTTGGATAAATCCAGTATCTTATGTTGTCTGACAAGGAAACAATGATGTGGGATGGAAAATTTCCCACTACTACACTTTTTCTGTGGAAAGTTTTCCATTTCTAAAAAATGCATCATTTCATAGTTGGTTACAATGAATGGCTATACCAGCAAAATTTGGCAGTTTCAAATTATAATTAACCCTTTTTATGCATTTATTCTCAGGAAGTGTGCATGTATAATTCTCTCTCTCACACACATCTACTTATAAACCGAAGTGTTAATTAAAATCCAACTATACTTATTGAATATGCTAAGATACATCCTAATTGAGTCTTTAGGGCACTGGAAGATTTGATACAAAGATTTCCAGAAAACTCCTATTAATGGGAGAACATAATATTTATGCTGAACATAATATTTATGCTAGCTTACAACCAGCCTTCCCTAGAAAACTGGGTTGACTCTTATTATATGGGTATGCAACCATACCTCTTCATATTTTATCCACTGTTCTTTCGGAAGTATTTGTTGCCTCATCGACAAGTCCAACGCTCTCTTGATACGAAATAATCTGTCATTACGTACATCTTCAGGAAGTCTCCTTATCGCTTCTTTCACATCTTCGTTTTCATACACTGTATCATCTCGCATAAGTCCTGTAGCAGAAAGATGTTTCTCATGTTAACACAAATGACAGCTGAACATCAGTAGTTGTTTTTTTTTAAAAAAACAAAACTTTTTTTGGGGTAGGAGTACCAAGACCAATGGCATTTCTCTTCACTAGCTCTAGAAATTAATTTTAACAGCTTATTAGCTCCAAGTGCCTGGAAACATGTATTTTAGATGAATGTCCATAACTCACAGAACATCCCACTGATAAAGCTGCAGACTCCAAAGCAGTAAATATACACCCAAGTCAGGCCACTAACCAAGAAATGATAGCTCGACCTGCTCCAGACCATTGTGAAGCCATACATAGGCTATTGCAGGCAAGAATATTGCTGGCAGTAGCATGTGCCCTTGCTGCACTTTCAGCGGCACCCCACCCCCTGCCAGAAGTGCTTTGCCAGTCATCAATAGTTTTATTACTCATGCTAGTTACAAATTAGGTAGCTGATACTTGAAACCCAAAGAAATTAACTTTCATAGATTTTAGGCAACCCTGTATCAGGTATAAATAATATTTTTTTATCATCATCATCATGTGTTATAAGTTGCAAAGAGTAGCTGAGGAAACCCAGCCAGATGGGCGGGGTATAAATATTATTATTATTATTAATTATTATTATATCAAAATCCAGTTTACAGAGAAGGCAATCAGTTCACAGGGAGGGGATAACCAAAGATGTTAAGGTCTTGGGTAGTACTAAGCAATGACTTTTGCTACTGTTTACTTGTGTTCCTCTTCTTCTTTGGGGATACTGACAATTATAGTAGGTAGCAAGCAGGACAAACTTTGCTACCAAGTTAGGTTTAGGCCAGGCTATTGTAGGGCTTGGAAGCAAGCAGCCTTGTTCCTGTAACAGCTAACAAATTTTACCATAAGGAAATAAGAAGCTAAAGTTCCACCCACATAAACTGGAATATTTGGCACTTTTTATCATAGTCATATGACAACATCTGGTTGGTCAACTGACAAACCTAAACCACCCACACCTGTATTAGATTTTGATATATATTTTACTATTGTCCGTGATCAAAAACAGGGACAGCCAACTTCTGTATTCTCAAAGGCCCCTGGTTTACCCAGATTTATTTAAAACTGTCCCATTTCTTTTCTGCAAAAAACCCCATGTGGATAATAAAAATTAACACACTCAGTCACAACACCGAGAAGAAGAATCCAATGAAAGATACTAGCAGAAAGTGGACAAAATGCAATATAATTCTCCCCCCACAAGAAACAGACTCTTCTTAGTCAGGTTCCAAACCAAACAACTTCAACAGTAAAGGGCTTCACAGTTACAGAGTACATGCACTTCCAACACCTACCAATTTTGTTGAATCCAGCTGCATTGTAATACCATTTGCGAATACTATCAAGGAGACGACCACTGGCTGCAGCTGGAAGTATTAATGACCACCGTTAGTTCAAGAGTATAACTGGTAGAGGCATTTATTCAGACACAAAGAATCTACAGTATTTTAGTTTGCTTTTATAAACATGCAACATTTGTAATAAACAGAAAGTAGGAACAGTTTGGATGCTGTGCACTTGTCAATGGGATGCAAAAACACAATGCTACTCAAAATATCCATAAAACAGCTATGCAACAGCAGATGAGATGAACGTTTGCTCAGTTATCAGCCCCACCACCTGCACCCACCATCTACTGTGCATTAGCATCTATGCAACAATAAACAAATCAGCCTCAATTGCAAGCAGTGTCACTTCATAGCTTTTCTCAAAACAATAAGCATTTTAACATGTTTAGTGCCTTCAAGAATTACTACCCCTTTGATCAGGGGTCAGCAACCTTTTTCAGCCGTGGGCCGATCTACCGTCCCTCAGACCATGTGGTGGGCCGGACTATATTTTTTAAAAAATATATGAACGAATTCCTATGCCCCACAAATAACCCAGAGATGCATTTTAAATAAAAGCACACATTCTACTCATGTAAAAACACCAGACAGGCCCCACAAATAACCCAGAGATGCATTTTAAAGAAAAGGACACATTCTACTCATGTAAAAACACGCTGATTCCCAGACCGTCCGTGGGCCGGATTGAGAAGGCGATTGGGCCGCATCTGGCCCACGGGCCTTAGGTTGCCTTTGATAGTTGACAGTATATGGCTAGATTCATAATTAATATTGTAGTACGTGCACTGCAAGCAGTGTTCGAAACTCCCATTGTTCTAGGTGCATTTTGCGACAGGAAATTTCATTAGTGTGAGCAGTTTCTGAGCTCTGAGTGCAGTACTGCACCTAAGATTTCAGATTAAAACTGCAGAGTGGAAGGAAAGGAGAACCTTTTTCTGCCTCCCCACTTCCATCTACTCTCTGAAGACTGGAGAAGAGATGCTCTTAAGAATATTAGGGGGGTGGGCAGGGGAAGGACTAGACTATGTGAAAAATGAACATAATATTTTAGCTGCAGTTCATTCATTTTCAGTTTTGTATTATTGTTATTTTAAAAAGTGTGCCTAGACAATTCATTGCGGCGCCCATAACCTAGGTTTATGGTGCTATTTAGCTCCTAGCTTTCTAACACTGACTGCAAGCTGGGGAAGAGACACATTCAGAAGGATGCACTGTGTTGCAATTCACAAGCTAAAGGAGACTGACAGGTGTGCTACTTGCTGCTGTCCTAGAGGGCCATTTGCCACCTGTTTGTTTCAAGAGACAAGGGTGGCCAAAATGGAACTCCCAAATGAGCTTTTCATTCATCTACTCTTCCCGCATACCCTTTGATTACTTAGAATGAGGGTCCTCGTGGGATAGTTACAAATTGCTACTGGTGCACAGAATGAAGCCTGACTATAAACAACTAAATCAGCAAGAAGATTCGCCTACTAACCTTTTGCTGGTTATGTGGATAGCAAGAAGGGGGGAAGGCGATGAGGCGGACCTCAAAGCAGCACGTGAATAAGGGTCCCACAAGAGTAACACCCTTCGCTACGGAAACTCTTAATATTGCCTGCGTTGAACGCGATGTGGCTTACTTCTGAGTATGCCCTTAAAGGATTACACTATGGGTAGGCAAACTAAGGCCCAGGGGCTGGATCCAGCCCAATCACCTTCTAAATCCGGCCCATGGACGGTCTGGGAATCAGCATGTTTTTACATGAGTAGAATGTGTCCTTTTATTTAAAATGCATTTCTGGGTTATCTGTGGGACCTGCCTGGTGTTTTTACACGAGTAGAATGTGTGATTTTATTTAAAATGTATCTCTGGGTTATTTGTGGGGCATAGGAATTCGTTCATATATTTTTTAAAAAATATAGTCCGGCCCACCACATGGTCTGAGGGACGGTAGATCGGCCCACGGCTGAAAAAGGTTGCTGACCCCTGATCAAAGGGGTAGTAATTCTTGAAGGCACTAAACATGTTAAAATGCTTATTGTTTTGAGAAAAGCTATGAAGTGACACTGGGTTATTTGTGGGGCATTGGAATTCATTCATTGGAATTCATTCATTTTTTTCTTCTTCAAAATATAGTCCGGCCCCCCACAAGGTCTGAGGGACAGTGGACCGGCCCCCTGCTGAAAAGGTTTGCTGACCCCTGATTACACTATGGAAAAACCCACAACCGCTTGGCACGCCAAGAGTTAACAGAAGGCGCCCCGTGTCCTCTCCGTCCCCACCAGGCAATCATAACCTCTCGCACACGCCCCGTGCATTGCCACACAAGCGCTGGCGGCCCCCCTCGACCATTTTCTTTCCCCGGGAAGCTTCCCGCCCGTCTCCCTCCCCGCTGCAGCCCCTTCGCCACCGACTCTTCCCCTCTCCTCACTCACCCGGTGCCCTCGCCGCCATCTTGACGACCTCTGAGGAAACGCGCACGCGCGCCGGCGTTCGGGAAAAGCCCACATTCCCCCTTTCAGATCACGTGCTCGCAACCCGCCTACCAACCCACCGCGCTCCCTGTTCTGTCACGTGGGTTGCGCGCGCCTGTGCGTCCCTACTCGGCGGCTGGAGCATAGACTCTTTAAAAAAAGAAGCGTGGGATGTGATTTTCTGTTGCGTGGAGCGTGCGCTTCCTGGTTCGTTCTGACGTTCAGAAAACGTGAGAGGCTCCGTGGACCCCATGGAAACAAGCGTCGCAACTGGAGAGTATCAGCCGTGGGGGAGCTTCTCAGGGCGGCAGGCTTTATTTGGCCCCAGTCCACGCCCCATAAATTGTGGCCACTTGCCTCACACCTGGCAAGGGCAGGTGCAGATGTAGGTGGAAAGGAGCAATGGGAGTTTGAAGGTGATGGCGGAGGAAGGAAGGAAACTTAGGTGTCGATTTGATTCTGGCTATAGTTCGACCGCATGCACAGCTTCTTTGGAAACAGCGTATTTGGCCAACTCTGCATTTCACCTTCCATATACTGCGCCGCAAACGACTGGTTGGAGCCCTGCCTACAAAGAGAACCACCGAATTCCCCATAAACAGTTTCCGATAGGGCTTTGTTTTCTTAGCTGTAGTTACTATGCAGCTATGTTTTTACCAAACAAAAAAACCCAAATAAGAATCAAGCTACACTGAGAAAAATGATAATAAAGTGTAGCATTTTAAAAATCAAGAAATCCAATAGCTTACTATTTCCCTGTGCTGTTAAATAAAATTGGAGGAACTCCAGTAAATGATGAGGGTGGGGTGAGATTGCAGTGCCATTAATGCACTCCTAACACCAGGGGTTGAATGCTTGAAATAAGGGGTGGTGTGCTACATACCCAAAAATGTTCCTAGAATAAGCACCCAGTAAGAAGACCCATAACAAAAGCTGATGCTGGTAAAAAATTAATGAAGGAAATGAGCACACTGAAAAAGCCATTCATCTGTGGGTCTTATCCATTGCCTTTCTTCATCGCTAATATAAAAGTAAGGCCTTTGATTGGTAAATTCTCCTGTTGCATTCCAGAATTCCAGAAGACTATTAATTCCATACCTGAATATTAACTCCCTTCCTTTTTTGGAGCTAACTTTCACAACCATATTAATAGTTATTAACTGGAACTGCTGAACCTTGTTAGGTTCAACTTACATTTCCCAACCCACTTGTAAAATGCAATGTCTCTCACCACCTTACAGTTCTCAAAAAATATAAACATAAGAAATAGCTCAATGTGTTTCATGTGTACCCTTGGCATCATCGAGAAAAGTGTGGAAACAAGACTTATTTTCTGAGTTGGACCGCCACTCCTTTAAATGAATATTGCCAAGTACAGAACTGACTAGCATGGCAAGGAACAGAAATTATGTACTGGTCCTTAGAATGTGCTATGCAACCAGTTTTGTGGTTATACAGCAGTACTACTGGCACACAAAAGACACAAAGCCCTGAAATAAGATTTGTAAAATAGCTGATAAATAGAAAGCCTGGCCAATTGCCATGGCATGACCTATAATTAAGATGGCCATAGTTACTGATATTAACTACAGATTTGGGGCCATAGTAATACTAATACTGACCCATTAGCACTAGTCTGCCAAAAATCAAAAAGCCTCTTAACAAAATGTAGTGAGGGTTCCAGTTACTCCTTTTTATCCCCCTTGATTTCTATGGGCAGCTCTCACTTCTATTACTGGGAACATTTAAAAATATATTCTGAGTGTGAACTGGGACATGGCCTATCCAGACAATGAGGTGGCTCTTTCTACTTTTTAAATTAAGTTTTTATTTCTCTGGCCCCCTTTTGCAGCCACTCCTTTCCATTCCCCACTGATCTGGTTTTCATGTGGTGGTGTTTTTTTTTTGGCTGTCAACATTTTGTGAGCAGCTCATATTGGACTGGATAGCTCAGTTGCGTTAGTGTGACGCTGACACTGCCAAGGTTGCAGTATGGGACAGCTGCATATCCCTGCATCACAGGGGGCTGGACTAGATGACCCTCAGGTCCCTTACAACTCTACGATTCTAAGACTAAGCAGCACTATTACTATGGCCAAGTAGAATGAACATTGGCCTTCAAGTCAAAATTATATATGTATTTTTAAATTAGCCAGTCAATGGTTTTTTTAAAAAAATTGATGTGTTGTGTTTTTAACACTGCACACTGCCATGACATTTCATGATATGGCAGAATAGAAATACTTTTATAATTATCCTTCTGATTGGTTTGTGGCAATATCTACCTTTTACAAATAGTCATACCTCGGGTTACAGACGCTTCAGGTTGTGCGTTTTCAGATTGCGCACCACGCCAAACCCGGAAGTACTGGAATGGGTTACTTCCGGGTTTCGGCGCTCATGCATGTGCAGAGGCACGAAATTGTGCTTTGCGCATGCGCAGAAGTGCCGAATCGTGACCCACGCGTGCGCAGACGCGGCACATTGCGAATGTGCCTCCCGCACAGATCACGTTCGCAACCTGAGTGTCCACTGTACTATATCTGTGCTGGGCTGAACTCTGTGCACCTATATATTAGTTTTGACCTCTTCTAAATAAGTTTGTATTTTTTAAAGGATTTTTTATTGTTTTTCATAACCATATACCAAAACTTAACAGAAAAAACCTCCAACAAATTCCCCCCCTCTCTCACCAGCAAGTCGGTAAGTATTATTGTCTTTATTCTGGGTCTTCTTTTGGTATTTTGTCAGCAGTACAAAATATGCCTGTTTGTATATTTTTAAGATGTAGAATTAGATGTAGGTTTTCTCAATGAAGTTGTCATTTTTGCCACAAAATATGCAATTAAGAAAAACATCTTCAGATTTATTTTATTAACAAAGTTTTTTTCTTTTCTTTTACAGTGTTTTCAAGAAAATGCAGAAATCTTCTTTTTCTGCTTTAGCAACTTCTGTGCAGAACACATCATCTGGCAGGGATACCAGTTTTTCTAAGGAGATATAATTGGGCTGTTTTGGATCATATTGTGCTCTTCCAATGAATTTAAGAAACATGTGTCTTTCTTTGATTCGCAGCAGCTTTGAATTAAAAACCTGAAATGAAAACAAGATCAATGCTAATCACGGAAATTGCCAAGACTGCCCTCCTATGTACACTTACTTGCTAGTAAGACATACTGAGAACAGTAGGAGTAACCTGTTAGCTCAAACCTGCCCACATTTACTATGTGGCATTTAAGGCTAACAATCATATCTGCAAATTGATGCCATTCTACAATATATTAACCTAGGCCTTTCCATCACAGTTTGTAGACTACAGAACGTTCCCTTCAATACAGTTCCCAGTTTTCAAACTTCTTCCTATGACTGCAGTTAACTAGGTAGCATCTAAGAGTCTCACCTGAGGAAAATGAACCATCACGCTGTGGGGAATGCCCATGACGTTGTGCACGTAGTCAAAGATCTCCGTTAGCTTCCTTTTGCTTATACCTAAATTCTTGGGGATTGTGTGTGCAATATGCCGAATTTCATTCTTACTAAAACCAAGTTCCAGCTCATACACCTGAAAAAGAGTGATTGTGATGAAGTCGACTAATGTAGCTTAAAACACACCGGGAAAGAGGGAAATATGTTGATAAGTGATGAGACACAGGAGAGAGACTTCTTTTTATTATATTGTAGGTTGAAAACTTGCAATAAAATTTCAGGTAAAAAAAAGGAGAGGCACTTCTGTAGCAACCTGGAAGCTGCCCAGGCAGCTTATAAAAAAAGAAGCAGCACAAGCACGAAGCCCCCATCACATTTGTGCAAACTGCCAGGCATGAAGTATTGTTCATAGTCTTATACTTACGAGGCCACCACAATTCTTTTCCATAAAGCCTGAAGTCCTCTCTTGTACTAGAGGAACACGCATAACTACTAAATTATATTGGAAGTCTAAAATTGCCATTTTTACTCACGAAAAAGTTCTAATGATCCCTGCTTGTGCCTAAGTCTTTAAAATGCCATTTTGTCATTTGTCCCTTCAAAAACCCGAATAAAATGGCACAAGGAGTTTTGGGGGATACTTTGATGACCCTTAGGATCTCATGTCACATACGGTGAAGGAGTATTGCTGAGCTGACTCATGCCTCCTCATTCCACTGATTGATGCTTTCCGTCATCAAGAGACACCCTAACTGAATCACAGTTCCAGTGTTGAGCAAAGGAACCAGCGGCAACCCTTCTCTCGGATTCCAGCATCCACTTTGATAACGTTTTTAAGTAGCAGATTAGAAGACCAAGTTATTATTCACGCTACATTTTGCTACCTGACAAGTGTTAAGTAGTCCTGCCGCCTGCGCAACCCTATTTAGGCTGCTGTACTTCTTATATTTCCTGTTACATCTCTTAAAGCTTTTCTAAGAGCTTAAATGGCTAACTACTCTTAAGATACTATCCTAACTTACCGTCAGATTTTCTTTAATAGGCTCAAGACTGCCAGTCAGTAACCTTGGAAGACGAGTTACTACATCTCTGGTCTGTATTTTAAATACAAGGAAGGAAAAAATAATAGTAAGTAAAGTAATGTGTATTAGATAGTATCTGCTTAAGATAAAATCAATCTGTATTTGCATTTCTTTACCAGACATTTTTTAAACAGCACTGTATTATTCTATTTGAAAAGGTGTACATTTTCCACTGGGTGAGCAAAAGGCCCTCAATATGTGGCATTTTTCCTGCACAGGGGCATTTTTCCTGCACATGTGGCATTTTCCCTGCACAATAATGTGTGAAGAGACTTATTTATTCTAACATGATTACAGTCAAAGTTCTACTTACGTCCACGTCCGCTTGCGTTCATTTTGCCCAACGTCCGTGGCAAACCCGGAAGTATCCGGTGGGGTTGCTGCCATTCACACATGTGCATGAGCGGCGATCGCCGTTCACACATGTGCAGAAGTGGGCAATCGCCACCCGCACTTGTACACCACAGCGCCTCTCCCAGCGACCCGTTTCGACCTCTGGACGGACCTCCGGAATGGATTATGGTCGCAGGTAGAGGTTCCACTGTACATGCAATCTTGGGCAGGTCACTATTGGAGCAATGCTATGCACCTCTCCGCTGAAGTAAGCCCCACTCTTCAATAGGACATACTCTTGGGTGTGTACAGTATTTCAGCCTGTGTCTCAGGATCAATGAATATATGAATATCTTTCCTTCATGTATATACTGTAGGGTACTGCATGTGTCAGGGGTCACAAAGTGCCCACTTCACAGCCAGAGGGAGCAGAAGATAAGCCCTGCAGTGCTGGTAGAAGTCTTTCTTTTTTTTGCTTTGTTTCATGGTCTCTGACCAAGGATAAACTGAAAGATCACCCAAGCCAGTGATGCCACTAATTAATGGAAGCCCAAATTAAGGAACAGATCCAGCCTGGGTGACTCTACACAGAGTTTCACCCTTCATGCTGCCTGGAAAAATGTATCCTGAGGATCCAGCCACCACAGGGAAAGGCTTGAGTGGGGTGGAAGGAGTGCTGGTGTGTTCAGACAGCTTCCCTAAGGCTGGCTCCACTCGCCTAAAAGCCTCAGCTCTGTAAGCAGAAACTCCAAAGCTACTTTCTGGAGTTCTGTTTGGGATTGTATGGTTTTTGGCTCTGCCCAGTCTTGGGTTGCTGTTGACCGCCTTCCACTGTTTGCGTTGTGGGTGGGGTATGGCAGCTTTAGGGAACATCAGGTTTAACTCCTCTTTAACTAGCCACAGAAGATCCCAGCACCCTCTCAACATTCTGGGGTCCTGGGGCTACTTTTAAGATACGTTCTACCACAGGCCAGCCACATACGCTGCACCCATGATAAGCGTGTGTATTTGATAAAACAATTTCAAAAAGGCTTTCGTAGGACAAGTTCTCAACATATTGTGTAGCTCAGGCATGGCCAAACTTGGCCCTCCAGTTTTTTTGGGACTACAACTCCCATCATCCCTCGCTAACAGGACCAGTGGTCAGGGATGATGGGAATTGTAGTCCCAAAACATCTGGAGGGCCAAGTTTGGCCATGCCTGGTGTAGCTGAACCTCCATTCTGTGATCATGTTGACTGAAATTCCAAGTCAATTATTTATCTGTTAGCATAGGCATTATTCCATGTAAAATTAGTATTTCAGGATAACTAGCAATGAAATTGTAATGGGTGTTCCTCAAACATCTGGATGAACTAGTTTGAACTGTCCACACAAGGTTGTATACTTTATATATAGTTCTAAGAAAATAATAGTATTTTAGAAGCAGTATTTTAGGTCCCTGTAATGCGAGAGATATTAGCTACCTGCTTGTGGAGTTTGTTTAGTTATTTTAACAATAGGCCCTCTCCCCCCAATCACCACGACCCAAGTGAAAACAGAAGGCACCTTTTGTGAATTGAGTCCAAGTTCTTTTTGGAAGAAACCCAGCCTATTATCCAGTCTTTCCACAGAAAAAAGGAGTAAATATGGAGCCCCTGAGACCATCTGTGCAATTGCTTCCTTGCTGAATTTTTTTGATGTTAGATAAGCTACCCTGGAAGACAGAAAGATCCAAATTAAAATGAGGGAAATAAGAAAGGCCATCATTTATCCAGCTCTGCCAGTTCCTCAGCAGTATGTTTCAAAATGACGGATGTTTTAATAATATTAACAAGCAAAGCTGCCAAGAAGAAGGGTGGAAAAGTCTGCAGGTATGACAAAAGCAAAATACCATGATTTCCAATTAACGTCAAAGAAAATAAACACTCTTGGTGCAAAATATTTTACGCCTGGATTAATTTAATGATTTCCAGCTGTATTTAAACAAAAATTATGTCAATACCAGCCCATGATCTTATTATCCAAAATGGCTTGCACTGAAAGAAATGTCCACTTTCACAATCAAAACTGGCAATTTAATGAAGGTGATCTGATGAACTAAAGGGCATCTTTAGAAGAAGAAAAAAGTAACCACAGGAACAATCCTAAACATCTACATCCTACACTGACATACAGGTGAAGGAGGGAAGCAAATCAGGTTAAATGCCACTACTGTCAATGCCGCCTGCTAAAGACTAGGCCCTTAAAGGCTATGATATGCCTATTTAATCGGAGGGATATAATCCTAGGTTCCCTACCACAGTATACTCCTCTTAGCCGTGTCTTTTTGTTTCCACTGAGAAGGTGAAGGGAGCTGAATGGAACTAGTTGTACGTTGTGAAATTCTCCCTGTAACCAGGGAAAAGGGGAGCCACAGAGGCAAGATAATGTGAGCTCAGTGGCAGAACATCTGCCTTGAACACAGAAGGTCCCAATTTCAACCCCTAGTACATCCAGGTCAAGCTGGGAGAGACTGCCTATCTGAAACCCTGGAGAGCTGCTGCCATTCAGTACTGATAATACTGAGAGCAAGATGGATAAATGGTCTGGCTCAGTTATAAGGCAGCTTCCTATGACTTGTTCCCTCCAACCAGCAGGGGGTAACCTTTTGCAGCTCAAGGGCCACATTGCCTTATGGGAAACCTTCTGTAGGCTGTGTATCAGTGGTGAGCAAGGCCAGAGGCAAAAAGTGGATGCAGCAATCCATGCAACTCTTACTTGTGTATAGTAGGGTACACGATAGCTCAGTTGGTAGAGCATAAAACTCTTAATCTCAGGGCTGTGGGTTCAAGCCCCATGTTGGGCAAATGATTCCTGCATTGCAGGGGGGTTGGAATAGACGACCCTTGTGGTCTTTACAATTCTAGCATTCTATGGTTATATAGTAGGCTACTTTCCAGCGATCTAAAAATCAGTGGTTTGCATTTACAACTGATGCCTCTTCATTCAGGCAAGCAGTTCAAAGACACATTCCAAGCAGGGCAAAATCACTCCACGAAGAGCAGAAACAGTGAGGAATGTGTCCTATGGAGAGTCCTGAGGGCCAGATATAGAGAACTCTGGAGGGCACAACCAGCCCCTAGGCCTGAGGCACGCCCCACCCCCCGCCTCAGACCATCTTAACGTTATGCTCAGATTGTGAGCCCCTTTATGGACAGAGACAGAAATATTGGCAAAATGTATATTAGGTACCCTTACCCCATGGAATAGCGGGATACAAACCAAATCAAATATAGTAACACCTATTAATTTAAGGAGGGACACGGGTGGCGCTGTGGGTAAAACCTCAGCGCCTAGGACTTGCCGATCGTATGGTCGGCGGTTCGAATCCCCGTGACGGGGTGAGCTCCCGTCGTCCAGTCCCAGCTCCTGCCCACCTAGCAGTTCAAAAGCACTCTTAAGTGCAAGTAGATAAATAGGTACCGCTTTATAGCGGGAAGGTAAACGGCGTTTCCGTGTGCTGCGCTGGTGCTGGCTCGCCAGAGCAGCTTCGTCACGCTGACCACGTGACCCGGAAGTGTCTCTGGACAGCGCTGGCCCCCGGCCTCTTAAGCGAGATGGGCGCACAACCCCAGAGTTGGACACGACTGGCCCGTACGGGCAGGGGTACCTTTACCTATTAATTTAAGGGGTTTATTTCAGATAGGACAGAGCTGCATATTTAAGAAATTTATACCCTGCTTTTCTCCGTATGTCTCAAAGCAGCTTACAAAAGACGCAGTACAGAATAAAGCATACGTCATTGGTGGCTCAGTCACAAGACTAGGAAGCCTGTGCACATCTAACTAGGAGCATAGTGTCTAGAGACATACATTGAGTTAGGCAATGCTAAACAAATTATTTTCAGTGTAGTCTACCAGCTGTTGCTTCAGCCCAGGTTTACAAAATACCACATCCTGCTTCTATTGCATCAGCTTATGCTGCCGCTACAGGAAGATACAAAACATTTGCTACTACTGCATCTACTTATTTAAAAGCTATCTGAGTTTAGGCAAACATCATTTAGGATCTGTTATCACAGGAGGGACGCGGGTGGCGCTGTGGGCTAAAGCCTCAGCGCCTAGGGCTTGCCGATCGAAAGGTCGGCGGTTCGAATCCCCGCGGCGGGGTGCGCTCCCGCTGCTCGGTCCCAGCGCCTGCCCACCTAGCAGTTCGAAAGCACCCCTGGGGGCAAGTAGATAAATAGGTACCGCTTACCAGCGGGAAGGTAAACGGCGTTTCCGTGTGCGGCTCTGGCTCGCCAGAGCAGCGTTGTCACGCTGGCCACGTGACCCGGAAGTGTCTTCGGACAGCGCTGGCCCCCGGCCAATAGATGTGAGATGGGCGCACAAACCCCAGAGTCTGTCAAGACTGGCCCGTTCGGGCAGGGGTACCTTTACCTTTACCTTTATCACAGGAGCAAGAAAGGCCCCTTTTGAAACCCTGGCAGGATGGCTGTTGCCAGTCCATGAAGACAATACTGAGGTAGATGGACCAATGGTATGAGCTGGTATAAGGCAGATTCCACTGATCCTAACTTTAACTATTAATTTGGTAGGTAACAGACGTGAACACATTTTGCAGCAACATCAGTACAACTGCACACTAGATTTTAAACATGCTCAGATGCCCCAAATGTCTAAGCCCAGCCAATTTTGAATCCTTTTTTCCTGTTAATTGCATTCTATGTTCTGGAGAGGCATGCAGGAACTACAACAAAACAGAGCATTGTGGAGTGCTCCTCTTCAGGTTTCCACCCACCATTGTCTTCTTTTGAGATATTCCATTATATTCCCCTGACTCCTCTCCCTTCAACAGTCACCTAACATTTCATGGCCACTAAGTAGAGCAGATTCATTCCTTAGTAAGGCCTTTTCAGGGTTTCCCACCCCAGTTTTTCCCCACCCTTGAATAATTTTTGTTCTTCTGCAGATCTTGGGGTTCACCCAAGCCTGTAAACACTTCTGTCATACACAGGTATGGTACCCTTTAGGCTACATAAAGATGCACACTTGAAAAATGTTTCATGATTAGTGTACATATTTATGAAGAGATCGTATTGATGCCTCATTCTTAAGAGCCATCATTTCACTGCCCCAGACTGTCTGAGCAAGTTATTGTGTGAGGCCTATGCTGGGTCAATACAATTACTCAACCTGTCTGGTACATAAAGCTTTTTATTGCTCAGCTTTGCATTCTCTCTCTGAAGCAGATAGTGGCAATTGCAAAAACAACACTTTCACTTTAGACAAATAGATCTATGCTCCTGTTCATTCTGTTTTAACTGCATTATGTTTAGGATGAAGGTTCTGTGGTCTAAATCACAGAGCCTAGGGCTTCCTGATCAGAAGGTTGGCAGTTTGAATCCCTGCGATGGGATGAGCTCCCGTTGCTTGGTCCCAGCTCCTGCCAACCTAGCAATTCAAAAGCACGTCAAAGTGCAAGTAGATAAATAGGTACTACTCCAGCGGGAAGCTAAATGGCGTTTCCGTGCACTGCTCTAGTTTGCCAGAAGCGGCTTAGTGATGCTGGCCACATGACCCGGAAGCTGTCTGCGGATAAACGCCAGCTCCCTCGGCATGTAAAGCGAGATGAGCGCCGCAACCCCAGAGTTGTCTGCGACTGGACTTAACGGTCAGGGGTCTCTTTACCTTTACCTATGTTTAGGATGTACTGCCTTAATAGGCTGAAATCTTCTGTTCATCAGACTGAAAAGTGTGAGTGTCTTTCAGCCAGAACAGTCAATTAATAACAAGCCTTCAAGAGGAAGGGTGAAACAGGAGAAATGCATTTCTAACCAACTTCCTACTTTCCCCATTTATTTTCTACCACTCCACCCTGCCCAACAGCCTCTGGGAATAATTCCAATGACAAAGAATGTTTGAATTTTAATTCCACTCCCACAACACTATTTTTTGTGTAGTTGCCCCTACACCTAGGTTCATGTTTACAACACAAGATTAATTCTAATCCTCCTTACTTGAGAAAGCTGTCCTTTAGCTTAGCTGGTGTCTACATAAAGCTAAACTGTTCTGACAACTGCCATGTTCAGAAGAATGTCTGGAACAAAATTCTGCAGTTATGATTCTAAATACTTTGCTATTTCTGTTGAAAACAGACCAAGTATCTCCCACGCCCAGCTTCAGAAAATGTCCCAATGAAAGCAAAACCTATGTATGAAAAAGGTTTGCTCATTTTGGGACTCCATTTGGAAATATTCATTTTCAATAATGGAGTCTGACCACCTTCTGGATAGCATAATCAGCATCTGCTGATGCTGAACACTTGAAATTGTGGAATAGGATCACCAGCAATCCTTCCCCTACTACAACATTTGAGTGAGAAGGACAGCTTAAGCAGACTGTACAAAATCCCTAAAGCAAAGTAACATATTTCAGGCATACACACACATGAAATATATGAGTATTTCAGGCATGTGGATAGATGAGAGATGATAGATAGATGAGAGAGAACAAGATAACAGATTGATGAATACAGAAGTCATTTTACCTTGTCTTTAGATCTTCCACTTCTTCTCTGAAAATATAGGGATTTCTTGTGATAAATGGCCCAAGCTGCTTATCTTCCAAGCCAACATCCTTGAGAAACAGGATGATGTTTTTTATATCTTTTTCAAAGTCCAACTTGAGAAGTAGCTGGCCTGCAGCTGAACGTTTTTCCACTTTGGACAAATCAACTCCTGTAGCACATTCAAACATAAATTTAGTGGGATGCTTAATGAAAAATTCTGGATTTCTAATAGTGTAAGAATGTACAAGTTCACGCAAAGCGTCTTTAATGCTTTTTTATGGTATGTAGCAATGTTATCTAGTGCTGCCAAAAGGAGCTATGATACAGCAGCTACGTACTACTGAGGATAATGGCAGAATGGACTCAAAGGCTGCCCTCAAGTTTTTACTTACTGGGGTTTTAAAATCTGCAACAAGCAATCATATAATTGTGGACTGATTGAATGGGTTGGTTTCACTCTCTAGAACAATTCTCTGTGGCTCTCCATATGTTGTTGGACTATAATCTCCATCATTCTCGACTACTGGCCATGCTGGCTGGAGCTGATGGGATTTGGAGTCCCTGCCTGGAGAGCCATGCATTTCTCGTCCCTGCTCCAGATGAAGCCATTCAGAAAAATGCTGTCATAGGCATCTTGCAATTCAACATAGTACTTTTGCAAACCTGAAGCTGCAAATCTTAAGGTCCACGTAGCTAAAATGAAGCCGTTCTAAGCAAGTTCTCATTTTTCACCGATTCCTCACAGTTCACACCGACTTGCTTCCTGCCCTTGAAAAACGTGAAAGATGCTTTTGAAGTGCTTTGCATTTTCCTATCCGCACTATACCCTTCTTGCTTTGCGGTCTATATTTTTGAATACAGGGATAGCCAACATGGTGCTTGGACCGCAACTGCCCAAGCACTATGGTCAGTGATGATGGGAGCTGCAGGTTCAACATCTGAAGGGCACGGCTACCTCTGCTCTATACATTCTGCTGCTATCATGCTGTGCAAGCAAAACCATTTTTTGCCCTTTTACTGTATCAAAAGCAAATAATGACTTTGTATGCACAACACCAGGAAGAGAAAGCTGAAGAGTCTTTAGCATATCTTGAAGAACCTGCCTGGTACAACTATGCTTACCTAAAAGCACCAGCTTCTGCAGTGTTTCTGAATGATCAACATAATCTTGAAGCGTGAACGATTCAAAAGGAAGTGGTGGCTCAGCCCTGATCTGAAGAGCCTCATCTTCCGAAACTTCCTCAAAAGGGGATGAAGGCAAAGTGTCTTCTAATCCTGAAGGTCATTAAGGAAAAAGAACCATTGAGAAAACAACAGATGTAACATTTTCTCTCTCCCTCTGTGTGCGGCGTTTACCTTCACAGAGGCCAGGGGGAATACAATTCCACTAATTCAGGGAAGGGAAATTTCACAATTTAAATTTAGAGCCAGAGTGATTATCAGCTTTCTGACAGTGAGATCTTCTGCTATGCAACAGTTACCGAGAAAAAATGAGCATAAGGACAGAAAATAGACACTGAACTGGGAATGGGTTAAGTTACTGTCACATTATTTCATTATTGTGGACAATTCACAAGTGTTCACTGATCCTATTGTTCCTGTTTGTCTCACTTTCAATAGCAACTGCGATATTACTGTTCAAAGCAACAGAATAACAACAGCAGGTGGAGCCCTGAGGCAGACAATGCATAGTTATTGAGGAGTCCTATCCTATGTATTCCAAACAGGGATGGGTATATCTGCCATTTTCAATTTCTCTCAGTTTCTCATTTTCCAATCTTAATTAAGTCCCCTGTATTTCTGTATCAGTTTGCTTTTTTTAAAAAAAGTCTTCATGATAATACACATTGTTATATACAATTATGCCTAACTATACACGTTTCCGCAAAGGAATGCTGCCTAATATATCATTATTTTCCCCTATATAAGCATTTATACACCCTTTGCGATACGATACGATATATTTATTGTCATTGTCCCTTGCGGAACAATGAAATTGAATGTGCACTTCTGTATACATTATTTGACAGGAGAACTGCATTTCAAAATTTAGAGAAGGACGGTGTGAGGAAGGACTGTGTTTCGGTTCATGTATTGTTTCAGGAAGTACAAATTAATTATGTTCACCTAAAGGCGAATTGAATCAAATCCCGCCCCCTCCCATCCCTGATTCTAGAAGGGTAGCAGACTATAATATAAAGGTGAACATTTTGAATGCTGGTGGGCAAGGGACAAAAATCACAAGGGACTGTTGTGCTGCTGTGACCTAAGCCATGGTTGGCTTAGCATTACATTTCAAACCTGGGCCCATGGTTTGTCTCTCTCCAAACAGGCCATAAGCCATAAACCAGGATTTGGATGCAAAGCTAAGCCAAACTAAACCATGGCTTAACTCCCAGCAGTGCAGGAAGAACTGAGCCCTTAAAGAGTTCACTTACAAACAATAATTTGGAAACGCAATCCAATAATTCCAAGCCTCTTTACAAGCAAGCAAGCAATGCACAAGAAATGAGGTTAAAAATCTAAATTTTAGATATGGTGTTAGGAGGGTCACAACTTTCATCCTTATTTTATTTGTTACATACCTTCTTCAAGCAATGCTTCGGTATATGAACTGGATATTATTTCAGTTTCTGGTCTGTTAACTAAGGATGAATTATTATCTGGACTCTGATTCAGTTTAGTGCTTGAACTACAGAATCGTACATGGTTATCAAAAAGCACAGTCTTAGAGTTCTTTAACGCTACTTGACATGAGTATCTGGAAGGACAAAACAATGGCAATCCGGATTGTTGAAGAGGAAGTGTCCATGTTTTGACAGTTTGTTTTCTTAGCTGTTTTGCACTATTCACAACACTGTTTTTCTTTAGCAAGGGGCAACATCTGGATATCTGTCGAGTCAATGAAGCCATCTTAGTCAATATTCTGTCAAAATTGAGAAAGAAAATGGTCAAGGGAACATTCAAACCAATTTTGTATGCACAAAAATTTACACAGGAACAATTAATGAATTCAATTAATATTTAAGCAGAACTGAAGTGCATTCAGTACCATTTTGCAAAAGTATTATTTCACTATGTTTACCATATAGCAAAGGTCTAAAGCATCCATCCCCAAACTGCTGCCCTCCAGATGTTGGACTACGAGTTCCATCATCCCTAAGCATTAGTCATACTGCCTGCGACTGATGGGAGATGTAGTCTAAAACATCTGGAGCATATAAAGCTGGAGAAAGCTGATATAAAACAATATAATATTACCGTCATGCTGCATAAGTGTAGAGTAACAATACTTTCTTGAAGATGTTTTTGGAATACTCCAACAATCTACACAGCAGCAGGGGTCCCACTGCCAATTCTAGAGCTTCCTGGCTGCGCGACTCCCATCTTCTTGCTGTCACTACCCATTTCCCTGTCCTTTCTCAGCAACAATAGGAAGGAAAAGGAATAGCAACAGCAGCCTCCACTCACTTGCCCTCCATTCCTCTGGGTGGTGATGCAGATAAGCTCCACAGTGGGTAGGAGGCAGCGGCAAGCAAATGGATACTGGCAGGAGGACATGGATCCATTCAAGAAAAAGTGCCCACTGAGGACATGAGTACCTTTAGAATTTGCCCAAACCTCCCCGCACAGAACCCCTGGAACACTGCTATACCACAGAACATAAAAGAGAAGAAAATGTTAGCTTAAAATACCACAATTTTACATTATTTCAGGTTTGTATATCTCCCCGTGGGGATTAAGAATTGACTTCAGTAGCCAAGCAAGGACACAGACACACTCTCTCTCTGGCTTGTTTATGTGCCACAAATAAATTATGAACTCTGGTACATTTAAGGCTGGCTAAGATGACTTTCTGCCAGGGGACTGCCAAAAAGAGATGACTGCTTCCATCATAAGTCCCATCTCTGCACAGCCCCACTCCACAATCTCGGATTCACAAGTATTGTGAGGGTGGTTAAACTGGCTGGAGAGGACTGGAAAAGTTGCACCAGGATTGTGCTAAGAGCTGCTCCCTGGTATGTTATCAGGGAAGAACATGGAAAATGCTGTCTCCAAAAATCCCTAGATTTGGTTGTGATATTAATTTGAGTGTCTTTTTGTAAACTGCTGTAAGTGACTCTTGGGGTTCCAAAGAGGGCCACAACTAATCTACGTAGATAACTGCTTGCGTCAGAATTGCAGCTTTAACTTCTATGTAAATATGGACAGAATTGAGCTATACATATCCTGTTGTGCTCAATGGCCCTTGCTCTCAAGGCAGTGTGCACAGGATCCCCACCTTCATTCTCCCAGCACACTGCTACATAGCCTCAAGCAGTTTATCAGGAGAAGGGCCTTAGCTCAATGGTAGAACCTTGCATGCAAAAGGCCCTAATTTCAATCCCTTGCATTCTTCAGGTGGAGCTGGGAGAGTATAGACCAGCTGCTCTCAACCTTGAGTCCCCAGATATTGTTGGGGCTATTATCTCATGCAGATGCCTAGAGACAGATAGGTGGACTGCATGTCCACAGCAGTGACCAAAGGAGAAATGACTGCTGGGAGGAGTGCAGAGAGAAGAAACTCCATGGTGTATTTGAAACCGGATGCCTTCTTCTGCCCAAGCTGCAATAAAATATGTCTCTCCCATATTGGTCTGGCGCTGTACCTCTGGAACTGTTTGACTTTACCCTGATGGCGCACTCTTCCATTAACTCTCAAGACAGCTGGATGCCAACTAAATTTCAACAACAACAATTTTATTATTTATACCCCGTCCATCTGGCTGGGTTTCCCCAGCCATTCTGGGCGGCTTACAGAATATATAAACCATAATAAAGCATCAAACTTTAAAAAAAAACTTCCCAATACAGGGCTGCCTTCAGATGTCTTCTAAAAGCTGTATGATATGATAGCTCAGTTGACAGATCATGAGACTCAGTCTCAGGGTCGTGGGTTCGACTCTCAGGCTAGGACAGGGGTCTGCAACCCGCGGCTCTGGAGCCGCATGTGGCTCTTTTACACCTTTGCCGCGGCTCCGGGGCGGATACTAGCAAGGGGAGGAGGTGCATTGTGCGCCCCGACACTCCCCACTGTGGCGGGCGCTGTACTGGCTACTTACCCACCCGCTGTCAGATCGCGGCTCTGGATATATATTTGTTTAAATGTTGCAATGGTTTTGTGGCTCCCAGTTTTTTTTCCCTTCGGAAATGGGTCCAAGTGGCTCTTTTTGTCTTAAAGGTTGCAGACCCCTGGACTAGGAGAAACATTCCTGCATGGGGGGGGGGGGGTTTGGATATGTGTGTGGACAAGATGACCCTCAAGGTCCCTTGAAGCTCTGCAATTCCTTGATACCATTCCCATCATCCCTGACCCCTGGGTCCTGCTTGCTAGGGGATTATAGGAGTTGTAGTCCAACCACCTCTGGGAACCCAAAGTTGAGAAAGGCTGGTGCAGACAATACTGACCTAAATGGACCCAGCAGCCTGACTCTATATAGGGCAGGTTCCCACGTTTCTAGTTGCAAACCCCACTGAACCCAGAGACCGGGCTTTACTTCCGAGCGAAGCATGCAAACTGATTGGGGCTGAGAACCGAATCGAGATGAACCGAATCAAGAGGCCCTTCGGGGACGCAACAATAGAAGCCGCCGTTCCAAAGGGGATTCCTGGAGGGGAAGATGAACTCGGACCGGCGCTGAGTCCGCAGGGTCCAGCCCCTCGCCCTCCCCGAGGCCCGGCTCTGACAAAGCCTTATCCGTATCGACACCTAAGCGAGGCGTTTACCTGGCGTCCCGCCGGCGCCGGGTTGTCCCTGTCAGGAAAGTCCCCGGCTCGCCTCAGCCATGCAGGCCCTCGCCTGCCCCGGACTCGCTGCGGCGGTCGCGCTTCCCGCTCGGGCGAAGGCCTCTGACGCGCGGGAAGGAGGCGAGGCTCCCCAGCCGGCTCCTCCCCGCGGCCTGCGGCGGCCCAGCAAGGCCCGTCCCTCCGTCGCGCCTCCTCTCCCCCCGCGTCCCCTCCTGGGGCCGCCGCCGCGGCGCCGCTGCAGCAGCCTGGCCTGCCGCCCAGCGCGCTCCCTGCCGTCTTTCCACCCCGCGCCGGCTCCTTCGGCCGCGGTCGGGCTGAGGCGGCGGGAGCGGGGCGCCCCCGCGGTGGCCGCCGGCGAGGCGAGGAGGAGGCGGAGGAGGAGGCGGAGGCGGCCGCCGGGCGGCGAGGCGATGGCGTCGTACATGGGCAGCCGGACCCTCAGCAAGGACGACGTGAACTACCGGCTTCACTTCCGCATGATCAACGAGCAGCAAGTGGAGGACATCACGCTGGAGTTCTTCTACCGGCCGCACACCATCACCCTGCTCAGCTTCACCATCCTCAGCCTCATGGCCTTCGCCTTCACCAGGTGGGAGAAAAGGGTTGGCGGGCGGGCAGCGCTGTGGGGAGCCGTGTTGCCCCGAGAGGAGAAGCTCGCTTGGGGGAGAAGAAGAAGTAGGGGCTGCGGTGGGTGGGGATGGCGACGGTCAGCCCTGCTGAGGCGGAGAAGGGCTTGGTCCGGTTCACCACCCGAATGAGGAAATCTCTCACGAATCCTTATGTTCCTCCAGGAAGATGGGCTGCGGGTGCCATCGGTTCTTTCTATGCACGTTTATCGAGGTGTAAGTTCCACTAAGGTTTTTTTTAAAAAACCCCTCAAAAAATTAGGCAAGTCCCCCCCCACCCCTCCGTTATCTGAGAAAACACAGAAACGCAAAAAAGTACCCTTTTCCGGATGAATTTGCAAACGTGTCAAAATCAATGGCAGCAGCAGAAATTCGTTTTCCTTATTCCCTTGGTGTTTATTTGATTACGTACTTATTCCCCCCATCGATCAACAGTAATGGATTCTGAAAGGTATTTAAATAGGTAGCATATTCATTCATAAATGTAAATTCGTTCATTTCCCCAGATGCATCAACCCAATTGATGGATTCAAAAAGGTATGGAAGATGAATTTTTTTATAATAAAGAATTCATTCATTGGTTTCCCCAGTATACCCAATGATCAACAACCAGCCAATCAAATTGAACAAAATACAAATTGACCCCCCCCAGTAAACTCAGTTGATGTAATCCTTAACAGAATAAAAATGAAAACTTTAATTCCTGCTAGCGTAATATATTCCTATGTATAGAATCAGTGTTACCAGTTGCAGACTTCAATGAAATCCCTAATCCCTAAAAGTAAAGCTTTTTATGTATACAGTTAACTTGTTTGCAGTTTTTATTTATATTTATTTGTATTTATTTATCTTTATAAGCCAGCGAGCGTGAGCAACAAATGCTATTCAGAACAACAGCCAGCTCCAAAAGATCTGCACACCAAATGACCAGAACACACACACCATAATTGGGCAACCCCGGTCCACAAAATTTATCCCAACAAAGCACTATAAACCACCTCCAATAATGCTAAAACTAAGGCATCTGAATGCAATTATGAATTAGGATGCAGAAATCCTACTAATGGTCCACTGCATGAAGCATGTTAAAATCAAATTAAGGGCCCATCAATAAGTCCTATGTATAGAAGACCAAGAAACCCCGGCACAATGAGTCTCTGCAGACAAAGCTGGGAAGGCAAACATAGAAAACTAATGTCTTCCTATGCCTTGCTGTTGGGCTCTTCTACGCACTAAGGAAGGAAAGCAAGGAAGCTTACAGGCCAAAGCAGCTGATTCACGTTCCTACACTTTCCATGGGGTGCCAGCTCTTCAGCGACAATGTAGCACATGTGGAGATGCCACTGCAAAGAGGAGGGAGGCTGAGGAAATCAATGCTGGTTAGAGGGGCATTACTTGTGGACCCATTGGGGTAACTGTGGTCCCTGGGGGTCTGCAGCCCACAGGTTGGGAACCATGGCTCTAGTAGACTAGGCAAGAAAGGCCTGAAAGTGAAATATGTGGAGCAGAATCAGAATGCCAAGCTAGGCATAAGAAAAATCCTTCTAACTGGCCAGCTATCTAGAAGTTCATTTAGATTCATACGTTGTTGGACGTGGTAATTTAATGTATGCTCCCTTTATGTAACTTTGCAAATATGCTGGGATAGGTTTAGTAAACAGAGAACCTTCTGAAGTTTTCATTCCCCACCCTGTTCTTGTCAAAGCATGCTTCTAGCAATTACTTCCCTCTCAAATTCATAAAGCTACTCATGGGAAAGAGGTTTGTTTTTTAAGTATCTTACAGCACTAGCTGGCAGGTGTTTTGAATTGTTTCCCTAGGGCAAAGTACATCTGATACACTTCTTACAAAAGTATTGGTCACTTACTGAGCTGTCGGGCTTTCTGGATAATTTATAACTCTTCATTTATTAAATTTGAGGTGGTTTTAGGGCCCTTTCAATTTCACAAAGTTCCTACATGGAGTTGCCTTTCATATTAGAATTAGTGTCAAACTGCAGCATGTAGACCTTAGCACATAAGAGTTTTCCATCTCTTTATGTAGCTTTGTGTGCCAGTGGATCGCTGTCATCAATCAACAGTTTCATACTATACATAATGCAGTGAAAAAGCCATGAATGCATGTGATCTGTGCGCACACCTTTTGTACTAGTTTCAAGGCTGCTATACTATGCTAAAATGTGATGAAGTGACTATAAATAGTAGGCATCAGTTTGCAGGAGAGATGGGAGATGCTGATTAAGAATGCTAATCAATGTGCATTGCCCATATAGCACTTTTCTGAAAATAGTTGAGCTGAACTGCTTCAAAAAACAACAACACAGGAGGATGTATAGACACAACTTTCAGTGCATGGTTGCGTTATGTTGGTGTAGTTCGTTTCAATGAAACATAAGTTTAAGAAGATGAGTACCTCATCAGGGTACATTATAAGTACCGGTGATATACAGAGACTCTTTCCATGAGTCTGGCTAAGACCAGCAGCTAATTGGCTCCTCTAGTCCCGGGCTGTGAACCCACATTTAAAGCACATTATCCACGCCCCCCCCCAAATCCTGGGGACTGTAGGGTCATGGGAATTTGAGGAATGAACTAGAGTTCCCAGGATTCTTTGGAAGAAACAATGTGTTTTAAATGTATGGTGTATATACAACTCTAGAGCGTCTCAGTCAACTCCACAACTATTTTATGTGGCTTTTATAAAGAGATGATACTGTGAGCCCCTCTTCCCTGGCCCGGCTGGGACCAGCTGCATTTATTTAATTATAAAAACTATTTATATAATGCTATATCATAAAAAATAGCAAAGTGTTTACAACAGTATCTTTACGCAATAAAACCACGCAAAAATTTGAATTTGGAGACCGTCTATTTACTATTACAGGAATATATATTTTCTTAATTGCCTGCATAAGCTTGCTGACATAGAAAACTTCTCAGCAGGCATTTAAAGGTTAAAACAGAAGGCACCTGCTGAAGCTCTATTGGCAGAGGATTCCACAGGAATTAGCTGGCTTGGTTATTGTTGCTGTCAGATGAATCTTGCCAACTTGGGGGACCAGTGATGCTCCTGCAGATGATCTCAGTGATCAAGCTGGAGATGTAAGGGTTCAGGTTTCTTCCCTCACACAACTACCTCATTTATTTGCTTATTCCTTCCTCTCCCTTGCTGCCCTTTCCCTTTTGAAATTTCTTTAAATGCCTGTTGCTTTTCTCTGGGGGGGGGGGGATTCAAACCTCCTTCAGAATGTTGTTGAAGGCAATTCTAGTGATATCCTTTTATGCAAATGAACTTTCCAGACCATCCTCTCTTAGTGGATTTTCACCTTTCTGGTGATAATGTGTGTTTTGATTTCTTGGATTTTACTTTATTGCTGATGTTTGGATATACGGTTCCTATGTCCTTCAGAGAGACTGTCACGGCTTCATTGTCACTACTTGTTAGTGTTAATAATAGGGGTGGCCAATTTTGGTATGAATTTTCTGTATGAATGAAACTGGGAGAATATTTTGCTATACCTTGATTAAGTTGGGCAGGGATCTGGTGGCACAAGAAGTCTGAGTTTCCTACCTATGCCTAGAAGCAACTGGCTAAAGTCCTGGACTGGGTGGACCAATCGTAATACCCTGTAGGACACTTCTTAAAAATTGTGCCCAGATCTGCCAGTCGGCCATCCCTAGAAGCTTAGATTTAGATTTGCAAAGGACCATGGATGCCATGTAGTCCAGCCCTCTGCTTAATGCTGGATTCATCTTGCCTTCCCAGATGGGCAGCTGTCCAGCATCTGTTTAAACACCTTCTGTGAAGCAGGGCTCATTACCTCTTGAGCAAGTCTGTTCTGCTGTTGAACTGCTTGTACTTTGAGGGTGTTTTTTGACGTTTTGTCGAAATCTTGTTTCTCTCCAATTTCCACCCACTAGTTCTGGTCATGTGCTTTGGTGCTACAGAGGCCAATTCTGCTCCATTGCAACAAGTTTGCCTGATGTTTATTGTTCCAACCATTTCCCTGCCCTGATGTTTATTGTTCCAAGCCTGTGCCATGCACCACGGAATCGCTGGCAGAGAGGTTGCACGTTTAAGGAACAACCAGAAGCACAAGGGTATTAGCCAAAGGCAGAGCTAGGAAGCAAAGATGTTTCCCCTCCTGTGTTTGCCTCATAAAGCAAATATGCAGCAGAGACGATGACAACAAATTGCTAACTTAACAGATGCATGGTCATTTTGACATCTAATTTGTCTCTTATTTTGGAGGCTGAGAGTGCCTAGGCTGATATTTTAAGCTAATTTACATTATGCATTGTAATAGCACAAGACTACCCTTCCAGCCACACCTGTCTTGATGTGATGCCATGACCACATATCAAGATTATCCTCTGTTTTGATTCATCATCAGTTATGGAAGTGGAGCAGGGGAGAGTTGTTTTTCTGTAGATCAAGATGATAATCTAAGCTGATGATTTGGCATTGAAACAGTTTGAACTGGGTTCCTCCATGCATTTCCCCATCTTCCTAAATTGCCTCATGTCCAGGTTTTTTGGTAAGCCTGAAGTTCCTGTTTCACCGTCTCCTCTGCTTCTGTGGCCCTAGAGCATATGTTGCTGAACTGCTACACCCATTATCTCTAACTGTTGGCTTTCTTGCTTCCCAGTTGGAGTGTCCTGAGGCTGCCTTCTTTTAAAACAAAGCATTAGGGAAATGTTAACCAACACCTGCGTGCAACGCTAGTTTGGCCCTGTATCACCTTTTCCGCCTCAGATTACTTACATTGGGTGCTAAACAAGGACGTGACAGAGTGAGTGTGTTAGCAGAAATTCAGAGAGGTGTTCTTAAGATGAATGCAGCCGTAGTCATGACCTCTTTTAAAAAAATATTTTAAAATCTTGCCTATGTCTTATGCACGTTGCTTCAAAGAGCTTAAATATGTGTCATTGTTCTATCTCTTAATGTAGCTGAGATGCCTGAACCTGTATCCCTTGGTTACTATTATAAGCATTTGGTGGCCTTCATTTCTGTGAGAATTTTCAAGGCGAAACTAAGTGCTAATGTTAATAACCGTAATAGTTTTGCTTTCTTTGAAACCCTCTATATTCTTCCTTTATCACAGCTTGAGGTGGTTTGCAAATTCATAGAACAACTATAAAGCAAAGCCAAACCTAGTGGGGAAAATATAACAACAGAAGGGGGAAAAAAAGAAATAGAATAAATCTACAGGTTGAAAGCAGTCGTCTTCTATTTTTCCTTCTTTCAAGATGTGAAACACAGATGAGAAAAGTTTTTTATTTTTATTTAAATAGAAAGCACTGGAATTCACTGCCATAGAAGATGGCATTTGGAGTGCAGTTCTTTCTGAATAAGTGTGTGAGAGCTCATAAAGATAGTCCCCATTTTTGTTATTTATAAAAAGAAATTTTATATCTTGTATACTGATTTAATGCAAAGCTGGGGTTGCTTGGAGCCACAATAATTTTCTATAGAGAAGAGCTAGGGAAGAATGTAAATTCAAGTGCTGGATTGCCCTTGCCTAACTCAATGGTAGACAGTCTTTTTGGCACATATGATGCAAATCGTCCAAAACATTATGGGGGTGGTTTATTTTACAAATTTATGAACTGCCCCATAGCCTACAAACATTGAAGCGGAGTGCAACAAGATGAAAATGAAAACCAATAAAGCTATTTCTACAGATGTACTATTAATATTTCACAAATGACTGGGTCATACCCCAGGGAAAGCCTTCTTATCTGAAATAACTTTTGGTAAGCACCTGAACATTATGACACTTGGGTCTAATTTCAGCTGGTAATTGACTCCCAAGGGCTGGAGCTGTGATACTAAGAGCCCAGTTTCTAGTACAAACTGAGTGCCCCTCTGTGGCATGTCTTCAGTCTCAGAAGTGCCCTGTATGAGGAACGCAGTAGGTAACCTGGTCCCAAGCTGTTTAGGACTTTAAATGCTAAAAGCAAAGCCTTGAATTGAACCTAGTAGCATATTAGCAGCTAGCGCAGCTCCCTCAGCAGAGGTTTTACACAATGTCAGTGTGGGTTCAGCCCAAGGCAGGCGCCACATAGAGTGCACTGCAGTCCCATAATCCAGTCTTGAGGTTACCAGTGCCAAGACCACAGTGTCCAAACTGTTTTAGTCCAGGAATAGCCATAGCTGTCTAATCAAGCAAAGCTGGTGAAAAGCAGGCTTAGCCTAGACAAAGACGTATCTGGGAGCACCCCCAGGCTGTGTATCTGTTCTTTCAAAGGAAGTGAAACCCTGTCCAGAACAGGTAACTAACCTTTCTGCCAGACATGGGAACCTCTTTCCAACAGGGCCTCTGTCTCGTCAGGGTTTAAATTCAGTTTACTGGTCCTCATCCAGCCCTCCTGTGTACCCAGACACTGATCCAGAGGCTTCCTAGCCAGTCCTGATTCAGATGTTACAGAGAAATGGAGAAACATGTTATTGGTTTACTGGTGACACTTTGATCTAAATCTCCCAATGCTCCCAGTAGCTTCATATAGCTGTTAAATAGCATTGGGGACAGAATAGGCCCCAAAGGAACACCAATAATACAAATGCAAGGGTGCTAAAGGGCATTTCTCCAATGCTACTCTTGGGAACTGATCCTTCAGGTAGGAAAGGAATAGCTGTGAAACAGTGCCCCCACAACTTAAGCCTGCAACATATGTGGGGTGGGGGTGAGGAACTGCACCTAGAGCCAAAATGGTATATGGTCAAAATGCATTGTGTACAATGGCGGGTGGGATTGCCAAAGTCTTTTCCCTAGACGCCCACCCACTTTAATTTTGTAAGATTCCCCCCCCCCCACAAGCTCATAAAGCTGAATGAGCACAAGTCAAATGTGCAGAAGTTGCGGGCTTGACTCTGTTAGAAAGTGTTTTATTTTATGCTTTATTGCTGTGAACTACTTTGAGCTCAGTTTAGTTGTTGGGAAAAGATTAAATCAAGCCTGCTATGTTCAGTGGAATTTACTCGCAGATAAATGTGCATAAAATTGCAGCCTGAATCTCCTATGTTGTTGTTTTAATTACCAACTTTTTCTTTTTAGGGATGATTCAACCCCAGAAGACAATATTTGGAAAGGCATCCTTTGTGTGATCTTCTTCTTTCTAATCATCAGTGTTTTAGCCTTTCCGAATGGTAAGTAACTCCACAAGTATTTCTGTGCCGCTTTCCCCCCTACAACTCCTTTTGCAGATAGGAGAGCAAGGTAAACATTAAGGTGCTTGGGGACTTTGGGAGCAAACTGTTTTATGAGTACTCTGGTTTAATAGTCTATTGTTTGCTCTGAGAATGGTCCGAGTCTTTCTTAGACTTTCACCTCGATAAGGGATGGTCCCTGGAAGAGCATCTTGTGCAGTGCCAAGCCGCAAAACAAGGCAGTAACATATACTCCAGAGTATACTCTTAAAAAGGAATGAAAGATGAGTCTAAATTCCGTGAGATACTAGTAGAACATATGTTCTTGGGCAACCATGCAATTGCAGTTAGTAAATAAATAAAGTCTTGCGTGCTAGAGTTTTCTTGATGGACACAGCATATGCAGTTTCAGGGTAAAAAGGCAGCTCCCATAGAAGAGCCTTTCCCAACCTGGTGCCTGCTATATAGCATGAGCCTCATAATTTCAGGGTTGTGGGTTTGAACCCCACGTTGGGCAAAAGATTCCTGCAGTGCAGGAGGGGTTGGACTAGGTGACCCTTGTGGTCTCTTACAATTCTACAATATGGTTTGGACAGTAACTGCCCTAATTTATTTACTGGCTGTGGCTGATGGAGTCCCATTTGGATGACCCCAGTTTAGGGAAAGCTGAGATAGAGCCTTTTTTGTTGTCTTCTGTTGATGTGTTTTAGTTGTGTTTATATGCTTTAATTTATAAATATGCAAGTGCCTCTTGATACCCTTCCCAAAAAGGGATGTTCTTGCTTTCTCCCTTCCTGTGCTGTGGGTACTGCTTTCCTGAAGGAGAGGTGGTAGGAAACAGCTTTCTGGGTGGGGAAGATGTTTAACAACTTTTCCCCTACTTCCCTACTACAGCAAAAGCCAGTTTGAAACAATATGTAACAGAAATAACATGCATTTTTATTGCTATCTTAAAAAGATTTCCAATTAGGGCATTTTAAAACTGAAGCAGCTTTTTTCCATCTAAAGAAAATGAGTTTAAAATTTCTAAATCTTTTGTTCTTATGATTAGTCGTGTGAAACAATGTGAGCCCTTTCTTTGACCTCTTCAGCAAAGAAAATGAATTTTAAAAAGAAAGAGGGGGAAAAGCTACACATAATTGCATGGTAATCGAGGAGGTGCTCTGATATGGGGTGGTTAAATGCAAATAAAAGGTGTGATCACAAACATGCCTACCTGGATGTAAGCCTCCTTGCAAATCCATATGCCCTGCTCAAAATAAATACCATATTTTTCGCCCTATAGGACGCACTTTTCCCCCTCCAAAAATGAAGGGGAAATCTGTGTGCGTCCTATGGGGCGAATGCAGGCTTCCACTAAAGCCTGGAGAGCGAAAGGGGTCGGTGCGCACCGACCCCTCTTGCTCTCCAGGCTTCAGGAAGCTATCCGCAAGCCTTGGGAGCTCTGCGGGAGTTCCCGTTGGGCTCCCAAGGCTTGTGAATAGCAGCCTGCATCCCGAAGCCTGGGGCGTGCTGCACAGCGCACCCCGGGCTTCGTGCAGATATCAGGCAGCCCCACAAGCTCGGGGGACAGAGGGGAGGCGGAGCGCTGCCATCCTGCTGCTCCCCGACCTGGTTTGGAGGCTGACGCTGGGGAGAAGCATGCTTCTCCCCACCGCCAGCCCCACAAGCTCGGGGGACAGATATCCGCAAGCCTGGGGAGACCGGCGCAACTTCCTGCAGGCTCCCTAGGCTTGCGGATAGCAGCCTGTGCTGGGGTCGGGGGAAGCTTGGGCATCCCCCGCCCCAGTCCCGCGCCTGGGGGAAAAATAATTTCCCCCCCTTTATTTCCCCCCCAAAAAACTAGGTGCGTCCTATGGGCCGGTGCGCCCTATGGGGCGAAAAATACGGTATGTTTAGAATCAGAGCAAAACAATTGTGTTGTTTCATTTTCTTGTATAATGTGGGGGTAACTCCTTATGTTGAATCAGGTCAATGGTCCATCTAAATTAATAGCAGCATTTCTCCCAAGATTTCCAACAGAAATCTGCACCCATTGGCACTTTAGCTGGAAATGCCAGGAATTAAAACTGGGACCATTTTATATGCAAAGCATGTACACTACTGTTGAGCTGTGGCAACTTCTGAGTTGAAACTGAAGAGGCTCAAGGCAGCTTCCTATTAGCCTTGAGACACTAACAGCTTTATTTTTCAATGCTTGCTTACTAAGAAGTGAATTTCACTATATTCCGTGAGGACTGCAGCCTGAGATATTCTCATCAGTTTCCCTTTTCTACTGGACAGTGATTGATCAGCCCTTGCCCCCATGCAAATGTATCCCTCAAGATGCCACTTATTTTAGTGGCAGAAACAAAAAGGGGAGGGGAATAATAAAGTAGACACAGCACTGGGGTGGGCAGAGAGATTTACACCTCTCTTCCCAACAAAGGACCCTAATGGGGAATGGGGTTGTAAAACACCCCTCCCTGGTTGTTGGATCAATCGTTTGGAGAGCAGGGAGGGAAGGATTGCCTGGATTAGCTGAGCTGGGGCAGAGAACACCTGTGCAAAAGTGTGGGATTGGGCGCACCCCCTTTTGGCCTCCTCTGTGTCTGGTATGCAGCCCCAGAAGGTTCTTCAAGTGTAAATGTGACCTTTGGGCCAAATAGAGGTTAGCCACCTCTGGACTAGACAAATAAAGGTTAGCCCCCTCTGGACTAGGCTAACTTGCTATGCAGTTCATCCCACAAGCATGGTATTTTTAAATTTGAGACCTGTGTACACATCAGAAGGTCCATACTGCAACTGTTATCCCTGTTTATCAACACTTGATTAAAAGAGGGTGGTTTGTACCTAGGTAAACTGCTGAGAGAGGAAAGGGAAGTGGCATCCCATAAATCTTGCTTAACTGAAGCCCAGTGCTCATTTTTTCAATACCTTGCGCCTGCCCCTCTTACTGGAAACATTAGAGTGATCTCATTGTGTCTGGTATGGTCATTATCTGCAGCAGATGGTGACTGGCTTTCTTCCAGTAAAAGCAACTGTGTATAGTAACTGTTTGGTGTGAGTAAAGTTGATTGCGCTCTCTGACCGAAGCTATAGCTGAATTCACTCCTGGGCATTTTTGGCAAGAGGCAGAATGCCAGGGAACGCTTGCACAGGGAGGTGGAGCTGCTGCTAAGAGGACTTGTTCCCGCTCCTCTGAGACTGGCCCTGATTGTCAGTACTGCCTTGGTAACCAGGTTACAAGAGAAGCATTTAGCAGCAGCCAGAATACCTTCCCAGTGTGGCGCTGTTGCTGGGGGGTTTCAGAGAAGCATCCACTCCATCATCTGAACTGCTGATTTATCAAACGATGTCTGATACCCTCTAGGAATAATTGGGATTGCACTGGGCTACATTTTTACACAGAGGGCACTGAGCTATAAGTTACAAAGCCAGGCACCTGATAAATGCAGACATAAATAACTCTAATGCAAAGACTGCAAAGTTGAGCAGATGTGTGCCTTCGGACACCTCACGTTAAGCTGCTTTGAGCCATATAATCTGGATTTGTATTTGATCTCAGTAGTGTCTCTAAAAGGTATTGATTTCAGTGGTGTAGCCGAGAGGAACGATTTTCCACCCGAATTCAACCTGTGTGCATGGCACTTGATATCCTTTGTGGTATCTAATGACTGACTTGCTGGAAGTTTTAAGTGGCCTGCCTGGCATGCCCTTCCTCCAGTTTTGCCAGTCACCTAGTTCCTTTTCTACATGAATTCACACTATTTTCATTCAAGCTCCTATGTACTCTATTTGGAACAAACCGCAGAATAGTAAAACTAGCTTTTTACAAAGTGACTTGAAAGTAAACCTCAGAAACGGAGGAGATAAAATTTGAGGGATCAGGACAAAAGTACTGTCAGTCTTACAGCACAATCTCAAGTACTTACTCATAAGTAAGTCTCATTGTGTTGACAGGGACTTAACTCCTAAGTAATTGTGTTTAGGTTTGCAGCTTTAAAATAGTACATATATTCTGTGATTGGGCCTCCAGGCTTTCATGGGGATCCTAGATTAGTAACCTGCTTTGAACTGTCTTTATCACAATCTTGTGCTACACACATGCTTGTTCCTGCTCTCCATTTCTTAGCAGATTCCAGTAATCTTAGGTGGTTGGCTGATTTTCATAATTCCCTAAAATTTGATAGGTTGATTAAAGTTGTTGCGCTTAGATTTGTTCCAAGCAGTGGGGTTTTCTGGTAAAAAAGGAGACACAGGTACTCCAGTCTTGTTACAAGTGTAATGGGTGCCAGCACAAAATGGCTGCCATGGGCCGCAAAACAAAAAAAGGTGGCAGTACTCCATACTGATGAATATGGTTGCAAAAGGAGAACTAGTTCCAAGGCTTGTTAAACATCTGGAGATACAAAAAGGGGTTCTCCTTGGACAAGCTTTGAGCAAGCAGTTGTAGATGGGGGACTCCTTATTGAGTGACCCATGGCTTTTAGTTGCTTTCCCTATGGGATGAATTCCTGGTTAGATTCCAGTAAGTCCTTCACCACAAGTTTCAAGATGTTGGAAATAATTGCTTTGGATCCCAAGATGAGTTAACTCAAGGAAGTTCACAGAAGGAAAGTTTCCTGTCTCCTTTTCTCCCCTGCAATCAGCTGCAATCAAGGGAAGCCTCCTTGAACAATGAGGGATGAGGGACAGGGTCTGCTGAGAGAGGTCCGAATTATCCAGACTATGCACAGGTCTGCCCAGTTTGGGGCAATTCTTCCCTCCCCCAAGCAGCTCCCTGCACCGGGAAGACCGGAAGCTTTCGTTCCGCTCTGCGAACTTCATTGAGTTATTGGCTTGGATCCTAAAATAACGGCGCTAAATGCCCCAGTGTTCCTAAAGCAGCCTCCATAGTATATGTAAAAACAGTTTCCTAGATGCACTCACATCGGACAAAGAAATGAATCTCCCACTGAAAATGCAGGCAGGCAAGCAGGGGCTAGCTCAGTACTTCATTCCATGGGTCAAAGTAAAGGTGGGCCACAGCTGGGGGTGCGACTTGAATGGGAAGGACGCAAAATCTGAACATGGAAAGTACGGTAAATGAAAGGATGGCAACCCCTGGCCACATTCCCAACTCTGGAAATCCTGGCTTTCTTGACAAGGGCCTCTGTAGTGGTGTATATAACGCATCTCTGCGCATAGAGTACACAAAGACATGCAGTGTGTGTATTTGTGTGTGCTTGTACGCACACAGTCCTCACAATATCTCCCTTCCTCCTCGACAGAACCATCACACTCACAAACATTTCACTTGTAAATTCATAATTTTCAGGCCCGCACATTCACTTCTGCCTTTCGCTGTTGGCTAATTAGCCATGTATCCCAATTCCCTGATGTGCCAGCAGTAATGTTCCCACTACCTGGGAATTCCCGGTGGCAAGCATTGATCTTCCTGCACATCCTCATCTGCTTTTGGGTATGAAGTTGGGCACTTACTTTTCTATTACTGTTTTCACAACATAGAGAGCCTTGTTTTTTTGGATACCATGGTAATTTCTACAGTGTCGCCAACAACAAGTTCTTGAAGATCTGTGGCTTTATCCAGATATTAGTCTCAGTAGTTCCTTTAATGGCTTTAAATAGAAAACTTGATTTGTTATAAAGCTTGCTCAGGATTGATTCTTGGTTGGCATGGTTGCATTTCCTTCAGATTATGTTTAGATGGCCTGTTGCAATTCTTTCTGATCCATCAGTTTGCTGTTATTGAAAAACTTTTTTCTCTACAGGGCCTTTCACTCGCCCACACCCTGCAATATGGCGTATGGTTTTTGGTAAGTTGTTTTTAAAGATGTGCTTTCACGCTATTCCAGAGCATCAAAAAATAGTAATTTATTACCTGAAAATAATACTGTATTTTTCCTGCCATTCTGCTAAAAGTACCCAGGGTGACATACAGCATAATCACAGAACCATATAACTTAATCAGTGAAAAAGGAAGGAAAAGAACTTGCAATGTTAACCAGTTCTTAACACTGAAGAAAAAGCCTAAGAGCAGCAAAAACAAATCATGTTACAGATTAAAACCAGCAGCAGTAGAACTAAGTGGTATGCATTAAATGCCTGTTGCAACAGAAGTGATTTCAGTTTCTGGTGAAAGAGTGAGCGCAACAAATAAATAATTAGGAAAACATTCCCGAGTCAGAGAATCACTACAGAAGAAGGCTCCCATCTCTAGTGCTTACTCACCAAATCCTAGATGGCACTAAGATCAAGCCCTCTGATGTTGATCAGAATTCCTGTGACTGCAAATTTAATTGGTATTACAAAGGACACTTGGTCATGTAAACTCAGTTTCGACTTAATTGTATCTGCATGCAAATACACTGGAGTTTTGAAAAGGGAAATTGAGAATGGAACAACGGCAGGAGAGCAAGATGCAAATATTCATTGATACCCAATAACTTCTCCGCTTATGGGCGGGGTATAAATGGTAATAAATCATCATCATCCTCATCATCATGGCAGTTTCTAGTGCTCTCAAGAATAGGGTGGTTGGAAGGTACAGCAAGCCTCCCTTCTTGCACCAGCTTAATGAACATTTCACAACCATGTTAATATTTAATGTATGGAAAGATTTGGAGACAGTTCTCAAGTGTTCCAGAATTGCTTTGGAAAATGGGACTCAGCCTCCTAAGGCACTGAGCAGTATTCTCAAAAATGTCACCCTGTACAACTATAATCTGTTGGCATGTGGAGCAGCTGTAGCTATTATGATTACAGCTGAATTTCCAACATGAATAGTTTGGATGCCCTTCAAAAACCTACCCAAGGTTGCATCTGCTTTATGACTGATGGATTAATAAACCTCTTGGCTGCCACGGGATGCTTAAATTCCTCTTTGAGTGTGACCTGTTTAACCATTATGGTGGGGTTAGAATGAAGTAACAACTTATCAAGAACTACCACATTCTGGAGGGTTGTGAATAAACTATGGTGGATAAGTTCTATGAAGAATCTGGGTTGTACCTCATGGTCCAATACTCATTTGTTTTGCTCCTTTTTCTGTTACATGTGAATGCAACATTTCACATTTTCACACATGTACCTCATGGGGGTGGGGGAGATTTCTAGCCATGTGGAATTGTATGAGAAGAATCTTCCGGAAACTGCTTAATTATGAGTACTTCATTATTATTCTTTTGTTTTGATTTTATTGCTCTAAATTGTTCCATTGGCATTGATATAACATGGTTTGTTTGTGTGATTTTAGCTATTGCTCTTCAAACAAACATTTGGACCTCTGACTTTGGTTTTCCTACAGGTTTGAGTGTTCTCTATTTTCTGTTTCTGGCATTCCTGCTCTTCCTTAACTTTGAGCAGGTGAAATCCGTGATGTACTGGCTCGATCCTAATCTCCGATATGCGACAAGGGAAGCAGACATCATGGTGTGTATTGAGGGTGTTGCAAGAAAATATATTTCTTTCAGAGTGGATCTAGTGCTACCATATTGCTGTGTTAGAATAGCATGCACTATCCCTTTGAGAAGGGATAGGAATTCTCCAATCCTCACTGTAAGAAAGTTCAAATATCATGCAATAATATACTAGTATCATAGAGTTGGAAGGGACCCGAATGTCATCTAGTCCAATCCCCTGCAATGCAAGAATTTCAACACGTCCCCCATCCAGTTTGAAACCATACTGGACTCTGCTTAGCTTTGCAAATGGGCTAGCAGTTTTATTGCTGCACCACTAAAACATACTGGATATGGTTGGGAGGTTGAAGCATCTTCTCTAACAGGAAGTTTAAAGTTTTGTGGCCTTTTTAGCAGGGATGAGGCATATGAGAGGGTGCATCTTACAGACATTTCTTTCTCCTTGCAAAATGCATCTCTCTTGGGGAGGAGGATTTCTCCCCGCTTTCCAAATTGTGAGAGAGTCGCAAAGAAATGGCATAACCTGCCTGCCACGTTTTTGCGCAGTGGTGTGAATATTCATTTATGAGTCTCTTCACGGCCTTCTTGGCTGCAGCTTGAGTGCAGTTTTTTGTTTGAAAAACAGCCCTTCCTCCTGAGAACAGTGACATCAATGTGCAGTCCGTTCAATTTGGCTGTGTGACTATGGGTGGTATTGAGCGAAGTCCTACTCTGACCCAATTTAGTCATGTTCATTATTTTCAGAGGGTTTACTTTGAATAAAATTTAGTTGACTATCACTCCATGTCACCGAGGGCAAACAAAACTTGTTCAGACCAAAGGCAGTGTTTCAGGAGTGGGGTATTTATAGGTGTTCTGTATTGCTCCTTGAGTAAATAAAGCAGAGCAGGTAAATGCATGCTTATTTGTGTAATTTACTTAGGTTGCAGAATTTGCCCCCTTTTTTGGTTAAAACATAGAATATTCCATATCTGGCAGTAATTATCCCTAATGATGTAGAAAACAGAATTTTTATTGTGTTTCATTCAGTCATGTACTGTGATGAGGACCAGTAGAATAATAAAAAGAATTAGGCTGCAATACTATTTAGACTTATCTGGGAGTAAGTCCAGTTGAACTCAGTGGGGATTAATTCTGAGTAAACATGTGCAGAGTTACATTGTTAGCCATTCTCGAAGGATCATCATGTTCATTATTACAATCCAGCTATATAAAAGCATGCATTTACCTTTTGTTCAGTTGTGTATTTTAATTAACGGATATTTATGTTTTAATGCTTGTGCAATTTGTTTTTATACTGCAGCCTGCATAGAAACCTACTTTGTCATTAAATGGTATATAAACTAATGATAATACAAGGCTAAGCTATAGCGGACCAGTAAATAACATTCTCTGATAGTCTCTGATATTGTAGTCTGCAGTTTTATTTCTTCCGAAAATGTTTCCAGAATAGACTTGTAACGTCTGCTTCTCTCTCACACACACACCCCTACCTTCCCCTTTCTCCAAATCAACAACAGGAATATGCTGTGAACTGCCATGTTATTACTTGGGAGCGAATCCTCAGCCATTTTGACATATTTGCTTTTGGACATTTCTGGGGCTGGGCAATGAAGGCTTTGTTAATCCGTAGCTATGGGCTGTGCTGGACTATTAGCATCACCTGGGAGCTAACCGAGGTAGGTTTCGTTTTCTCAGTGAGGAGTTTTTTATATCCTTGGGGTGGGGAATGACTGATGTGGCTCTCCTAGCAGTTTGTCCACATTGCAAACATAACACAAGTTTATTGTCTGCTCCTTAAATTTGGCACATGCTAGATGTGAAGTTTTCCTCTTGCACACAAGTGTCTGGAATGGCCAAATCAAATTTATTTCATGTTTAAGTCAGCCTATCTAAGTAAATTATTTACTTACTGAATTACTTGGAAATATACTGGGTGAATATAGACTTCTGTATTAGTATATAGCATGTGCAGCTTGTCTCTGTTATGTTCCCTAAATTCAAACCAGTAGTGTAGTACTTCCTCCTATAATTTGTGTCTCCTGTAATATTAAATCTTCTAGTGAAAAGGCAATATTTGCAGCACTGATTTTACAGTGCAACCCTATGCATGTCTCCTTAGTAAGCTTTTGGAAACACGCAGAGGGAAAATGTAATAATGCTTTCTCACCAAGAAGTGCAAACTGATCCAGAGCCCTCTGAAGCTGTAGGTTGATAGACTTTGGCCAAGTTCACCTGTCGTATGAAAAATATTTCCTGTATTTTCAGCACCTGTAACTTCTGTAAAAGTCACATTCTTATGTTAATGCGATACCTTTGTCTGAATGAATTTCTTACCCAGAATCTTTTTGCTGTATTCTGTAGCTGTTCTTCATGCACCTGCTGCCTAATTTTGCTGAATGCTGGTGGGATCAAGTCATTTTGGACATCCTGCTATGTAACGGGGGTGGCATCTGGTTGGGCATGGTAGTTTGTCGTTGGTTGGAGATGAGGACCTATCACTGGGCAAGCTTCAAGTAGGTCTCAAGTACAAGCAAGTAACCATTATATTAACGATACTGCAGTATGAAAACTCTGAAATAAAATGTAATGTTTGGTAGATTGTGAATTGTGGAGGTTTCCCCATTGCAGGCTGCTAAAATATATTCATGCCGATAATTCTGAATCCCTAAATTGGAAATGCTAAATATTTACTGGATTGCGACAATTTGTAATACAGGGCTAGCCCAAATCTAAAACCTCATGTTAGATTAAATTTTGTACCCGGGAAATCACAAGGCATGTGGTGCTACAGACCCAGGACTCAGCTACATTGGCATATGCGCTGTACATGCATTCTAACACTGTGACACCAGGTGGCGCTGTGGAGTTCCGTTTTTGCCAACCCGATTCCTCATACAAAGTTTACAATGCGTTTAACTGGAACGCTTCTTTGATGTGTCTGGATCCAGCCCCAGTGTATTAGAGGCAGCATGCGTCTGCATAGCACTTGCTGGGGAAGATGAGTGTGGAGAGTGCTGTTGCATCGCATAGGCCTCTGGTTAGCCACTGTGAGAACAGGAAGCTGGAGTAGATGGGCCTTTGGTCTCATCCGGCAAGGCTGCTTTCATGTTCTATGTTCACTGTCTTGGGTGATTCCTAAATTGGTATCGGTGCTGCGATTTATTTTTAAATCCATTTCCTTGGCAACATTGGCGGATCATGACATTATGAATGTGTTACAATGTTATTTCCATTAATAAGCAAGGGGAGAGTCTGTAATTGTTCATGGTCCCTTGCGCTCACATTTGATTTCCATCAGCCTCTGATTTTACCTCTAATGGTGCGATCCTGTGTACATTTACCTGGAAATAAGCCTTACTGAACACAGTGGGCGTTACTTCTGAGTAAGCATTTTTACGATTGCATTGTTACTCGTGTAACCAAAATAACTCTCCAAAGCGACACCCATATAAGCATGGAACATACACCTTAATAGGTCTTACTATATTGATAAAATCCAAGGAAACCTCACCCATGGTTTTTAATAATATATAGTTAATATTTCAGAATTGGAGTGTGAGGGCCAAACTTCTGAACGGTACACCATTTCCTGATAATCCCTTTTATAATGCAGTAGATGAAAACTGTATTTAAAGGCCTATTTCACCTGCTTGTTTTCCTCATGAAACTTTTGCCAAGAGCATATTCCTAAAACGATTTTCTTTCTGTAGACCTCTGAGAAAAGAGCCTCCATTCTAAACTTTGATCCTGTACTCCTAGTGGGGATTAGGAATGTTGTAGCTTTGCACTTAGCCATGTGATTCGGACCTTTAATCTAAGCTGACCTTTCTGCATGCCTTACATACTTAGCGCTGCTGTTTTTGCTGAAGATAAAGGAAATAAAACCCACTATCATTGCTGACAGTACCGTATTGGCCTGACTATAAGCCGCACCTTTGAAATTCAAGGCTTATTTGCGGGCGCGGCCTGTCTCCTGGCACTACCGGTGCTGGCGCTCAGCTCTGAATATAAGCCACACTTTAACTTTTCAGAGTTGGAATTTGGAAAAAAAGGTGTGGCTTATATTCGGGCCAATACGGTAATTAAATCCACTGGGTTTGTTGCTAGAAGCCAGCATTCAAAGAACCCTATGAATGAAAGGAAAGTACCTCTATTCATGCACAGTTAAGTTTCCTGTTCCCCATCCTCTTACTGTTTGCCCCACACCATGGCCAATAATGTCCAAAATGTTAAATAAAAGCATAAAGTGAAAGAAAAGTAGGGCTGTTTTTTCAGATGCACCTCACTACCTGTGACCCAGATATTGTTGGACTTTGCTGACTGAGTCTGATGGAAGCTGGAGTCCTACAATAGACAGAGGGCCACAGGTTCCTCATCCCTAATACAGTGGATGCTTGGGTTGCGAACATGATCTGTGCACATTCGCAACCTGCAGCGTTCGCAACCCGCATCTGCGCATGCGCGGGTTGCGATTTGGTGCTTCTGCACATGCGCGACTGCCAAAACCTGGAAGTAACCGGTTCCAGTACTTCTGGATTTCGGTGGTCCGTAACCTAAAAAAACGCAACCTGAAGTGGCTGTAACCCAAGGTATGGCTGTACACACTCATGGATTTATTTATCCAGCTAACAGTTGATTACACAAGAATCTAAATTAATTTGAGGTTTTGATTTTACCAGAACATTGGAAGTCACTTTCTGTGTTACTTCCTGGTTATTATTTTGAAATGAGTACAACATTCTGATTCTTTTTGTTGTTAATTTGATTTGTGTTCAGCGCTAGCTGTGAGGGAGAGATTTACTCTGAACATCATGGGGCAACTCAGGAAGCTGTGAGGGGTGTTTCTAAGCTTCTTAATCTGGTGCTTACCCCTTCTTTCACCTCATGGGCTGCTGCCCCAGATGGTCTCCCAACCTTCAGGAGCACTGTAAATACCAAAATAAAATAAAATTGTTTGGCTGGTTCTGGTTAGTAAAATTTGTGGTTTTATGCTTATTTGCCCTTAATTAGAAGCATGATAATTAAATTATTAACATTAAATAGGGAGGTCTTGACTCTCAGATCTTTCAGACACTTTTCCTCAGAGAAGTGTTGGGTTTTTTTTTGCTTTTTTGAAAGCTTGGTGTTTTGATAGCATTGGAAATTAAGGGATGTTTCCAACTAAGTTATTCTCCAAGCAGACTCTTAAGTTATCCATGTCCATTAATTTAAATGGGTCTACTCTATGACTAACCCCCAAATTTCAGCTTTGTTGCATTTAAGGAGCAAATCACGCATGTGGAAAAGTTTGCTTTGGGGCAGGTTTCTTCTGTTTGCTTAATTACAATAGGTCTGCTTCTTAAATGCACCTTTCTTGTTACAAACCCCAGTATAATAGAGCTGTGTTATTTTACATCATTTGTTACATAGCAATGCAATGTTGATTTCCTTCTCTTTTTTTTTACTGTTGTCCTTCTCTGCTTTCAGGGACATTCACACCACCACAGGTAAAATCAAGAGAGCTGTGTTACAGTTCACTCCAGCAAGCTGGACCTATGTTCGCTGGTTTGATCCCAAGTCTTCATTTCAAAGAGTGGCTGGAGTATACCTTTTCATGATTATCTGGCAGGTAAAAACAACAACAGCAAACTATTGAAAACAAAGCCCAGGGATTCTCAGCTTGGGTTGACTGGATCAGGCTGTTTCCTTTTTGCATTAGTTTCACCTGTGTTCATTCACAAATCCATCCCTTCTCCTTTCTGCAGCAATGCGTTGTTGTTTTTTTAAAAAAGAAATCCATATGAAAATAGGTATTTGAATTTTTATTTCACCACAATTCGTTTTTATCATTAATTGCACTTATTAATTGCTTACTTATGAAAAATAACTCAAAACGGCTTACAAAAAAAGTAGCACATAAAGTAAAAGCAGCATGAAACCTAAGCAGTAAAAGCTAAAAAAAAAACCCTCATGTTTATAAAACGGCACTGAACGAAGCCAGAAATATTTTTTAAAACTTTCCAAATTTTAGCTGTTGACATGCTGGCTTAAGCTTATAGAACTTGGAATCTAACAATATTTGGAGGGTCACAAGTTCCCCATACCTGTGTTAAGAGTGTAAGACCAAGACTGGAGAGAACGAAGTAACAAACCTCCACTCAGCTGTAACGCTCACTGGGGTGACTCTGGATCAGTCACTGTCTCCCAGCCCAATCCATTCCACAGAACTGTTATGGAGATAACATGGGTGGAAAGAACTGTTTGTGCTGCCCTTAGCTTCCTTGAGGGAGTGTAGCATAAAAAATGTTGTAATAAAACTATATGATATGACAAAACTGCCTGGTGCCTGACACAGAAAATCCAGAAGTCCTCATGGTGGTAAAAGTAAGACAAATCAATTTAATCATTTGCAAGTGTGATACTTTTTATTGGTACTACAAAATCTGCTTCTCGTGCTATATAAAGGTAGGGCCGGATGCAATAAAATGTTGCTTGAGCAAAGAAAAGTAAATTGACTCCATAGTTGTACACACAGAGAGAAAAATGAAGCAGTATGTTTATCTAGCTCCCAAACACAGGCATTTAAATGTATTGATTACCTTCCCAAAGAATTTAATTATTTTTGTGGAGTTTATAATTTACTGTTCCTAATGGGGACAACAATTCTCCACAGTCCACCAGGAGTGCCATATGTTTATTGTCCTGGAGCAGACCGTAAGCAGTTGCTAAGGAGTTGCATCTGTCTTATTTGTCTAGGATATCAAACGTTCCCAGCTTATTTTCTTCTTTCTAATTCTTCTTCTTTTAGTTGACTGAGCTGAACACATTTTTCTTGAAACATATCTTTGTTTTCCATGCAAGTCACCCCTTAAGCTGGGGTAGGATCCTCTTCATTGGAATTATCACAGCGCCCACTGTGAGGTACCTTTTGTTCGTTTAATCTTCCTCACTGTAATATTGCTGGGCAGCAGCTGGGGACCTCGAAAAGCCTAGCTCAGAGATGGGGAGCCAGTGAGGCCCTACAGATGTTGCTCACCAAGCCAGCTGTGGTTGATCGGAGTTGGAATCCAACCACATCTGGGTGGTCACAGGTTCCTTGCCTTTGCTCCAGCCCATTTACTTTTGGAGATTAAAAAAACCTGGTTTGGACGTAAAGCTAAACCACAATTTAATGTTACACACATGAGCAGCAACAAGCCTCGTGTTCATGTCTTCCCTCCCGAATGAGAGAGAGATTGGAAACATCTGCCTCTGCTTTTAAACTAACCAGGGTGTGCCATTATGTCTAAACCAGGGAACTCTGCTTAGCTTAAAACAAGCCCCTGTTTGATCTTGACATGTTTGAAAAAGCCTCTCCTCCTTACAGAGGGGAGGAGTTGTGAGCAGGAGCCATTTCCCGCATTGGCAGGGGCCATTGCAGCCCCCTGCCCAGCTGGCCTGGCTGCCGCGCCACGCCCCCAGATAGCCAACCAACCAGGTGGAGGCTTGGGGGCGGGGTTTTGCCCCTCAAACGTGGCTGCGGCAGCACCCCTTTAGTTCACTGCTTGGTTCTTGACCTTGCTATGGACCTGTGGTTGGTCGCCTTGGTTGTCCAAGGGGCCTGGTAGGAATTTTTATCCAACTGGCAACTTGGTCTTTCGCCTACCTCATAGCAAATCGTCACAACTTTTAGGTATTGGCGGTTCGGCACTGGAATATGTTTGTGTATTGGAGGGCAGGGTGTGGCCATCGCCTACCCCTCCACTGTATGAGTATTCCGGTAAAGGAATCCGGCAGTCGTGGATCCTGTCTGACGCCCTTGCTGGTGGCTAGGGGCATGGCATGACCCCCGGTGACATCAGGGGGAGCTTTCAGTTGTATTTGCATCAAGAGGCTCCTCCCATTGGTGGTTAACCCTTGTTAGACTCACCCCTCCCTGAGGGGGTGGAGTCACGCTCTGTTGTTTTATCCAATGCCTAAGCCAATACCTCTCACATGCTGTAATCAATAAAGTTGTGGCCTTTTTTAGCCCATTAACCTAATATACTGTGTCCATGTGTCTTTCTTATCCCCAAGCGGGTGGCGGGTCCTAGAATCACAAACTTGATCTTGACTTGTTTGAAAAAAGCCATAGCTCAAACTAACCAGAGTCTGGAAACAGGAAGCAGCGCTTTTGATCTCCTTCTCACAGCTTTGCCAAAGGAGAAGCGGAGAGCACACAAGCCCCAGGCTCACTGCTGCTAAGGTTTAGGGCAACCTTTCTCAACCTGGTGCTCTCTCGGGGATTGGACTCTGAGTTCCATCAGTCTGTCAGAATGGGCAGTGGTCAGAAGTGGTGGCACTTGTAGTCCAAAATCCCTAGAGAGCATCTGGTTAGGGAAACCTGGCTTGCTATGTCCAAAAAGGACCATAGGGCATTCCACCCAATTGCTCACTTAGACACTAATACAATTAAATAACAACAAGCATGTCAGGGAATGTAAAATCACCTGTAAAACAGCAGGTGAAATGACAGCAAGTGTGTTAGGCAAATGTATATTCCAGATGTTCAATAATTCCTCGCCCCCCTGGCTACAAGCTTGAAAAGCTTTTAACACAATTCTGTTTCCCATTCAACAGATTTCCATGCAGTGCAGTTTTTTGTTGGAAGTAAAACCATTTTTATTCAGTGGAGCTTACTCTGGGTAAAGGTGCAAAGGATTACAAGTCTTAGTTCCCATTGTTCAAAAGATCTCTGTCCTGAATCGCTTCTTAATTTCTAAACTCTGATTCCTTCTATCCTCAGTCAAATCTCACAGGAGCTCAATTTCAAAAGGAAAAAAGTAGGAGAAACAACTTACAATATTAAAATAGAGACAGTTGGCAGAAAATGCAGACATGTCAATCTAAGCTTAGGGCTGTGGCTGCTTTGTGCTCCTTTGTGTGGCTGCATTCAGGCAAACAGACATTCCACTGACATGCTAGCTGACTTTTCTGCTCAGTTTCTCATCCTCAATTGTACATCCCTCTTTATCTTTGTTTCCTGCTTGGCAGGGGGTTGGACTCGATGGCCCTTGTGGTCTCTTCCAACTCTATGATTCTATGATTCTATCGCTGACCCAAGTTTCATTCATTGGTTTACAATTGTCACATTCATTTGATCTCCAAGATAGTAGTAGAGAAGTTTGAGGTAGTTCTCAAATACGACTGAGCCTTTACCATGTTCCAAGTAATTGAGCTGCTTTCTCCAAAAATGGAATACCAGCCCCCTCCCCAGTTGTTTTTGCTAACTATAACCTACATGTGCAACTATCTGTTTCATTGAAATTTTCTCCTCTGTTTTTACTTCCAGGCAATACTATGCTTATCTCACAGACACACAGTGCAAAAGGGTAGGAACTCAGTGCTGGGTGTTTGGGTAAGTTTTTGTTGCTGTTGAAAACATTGAGACTATTGTAGTGTTGACTCAGTGACAAGAACAACTTTGCATCCCGAAAGCTTTTAATTACATGCTCCGTGGGGGTTCAATTTCTATTTATTTATTGTTCCTATTTGCTCTCTGTGTAACTCAAGGTGGCAGATATAGGGATGCAAGGCAGATTCCTCTCCTGGCACCAACCAGGCCAGTTTGACTTCATCCAAGTTGCTGCCCCACAGCTGCATCCCTTGGCAGCTCTGCCAGCACATCATCCACATGTTGGGGGACACGAATGCAGAGAGGAAGGCTGCTAAACATGTAGAGGCTGTCCCAGGGAACAGGAACCCTGGCCATTCATGCTAGCATTTTAGTAATATTTCAATAAGTATTTAATAGAAAAACATAACGTGACACTGGTGGGGAGGCAGTCTCTCTCAAAGCTCTATAGATATTAAAATTCCCAAAGCCCTAACAGAGCTGGCCATTCCCAGCACCCTTAAGAAACTACAGTTCCCAGAATTCTATGGGGGAAGTCCTGTGCTTTAAATGTGCCTTAAATGGACAGTGTGTGCACAAACTTGGTTGGTTCTGTTTGTGGCACTCTGTAACATGAATTCTTGGGGGGGGGAATGGGGCAGAGCATATTGGCGTGTGAAGAAATCTGGTTTGGTATGAACTAGATGACCCCCAGGCTATTTCCAGCTTTCTGTGATCCTCTGGAACCGATTGTTTTCTCTCCTGCACACAACATAAGAGAAAAGGAAACAAATTGGTGTAGAACATCCAAGCCTTTCAAAAGAAGGCTTTCAGCTCATGAGGTTACAAAAATAGCAGCGTTCAGATCAGCATAGTCTGCCCTTGTTAAGAAGGTCACGCTGAGCTAATAGGCCCTGAGGGACTTCTAAACTGCTGCTTTGTGCCCCTGGCAAATTTAAACGGGCTAATTTAATCAGTTGACTTGGCCATGCCTAGGAACATTCCCATGTCATCACTTACTTCATGCCAGATCCCTCCTCCAAGTCTCATTCGTAATTTTGCTCCACTTTTGGCAAAGAAGACGATGAAGCCTGCTTTCCCAAGTACTATTTGTTGAACAACACCACTGGCATTAAAATTAAACAGAAAAGGGGAGGCAGGGGTTGCCTTCTACAAAGTTTAGTGGGCTCTCAGAGTGGAGACATCAAATTCTCTTCTGTTTATTTATTTTACTATTTAAACCACCTTTTTAGGGTCATTACCTTTCCAACGCAGTCCAACATAATAACGAAAACCATATTACTAAAATCACATGAAAGAAACAAAGCCAAAATCAGAGCAGCACATAAAACAGTTATTAAAACACAGCACCAAAATAAAAAATCATCCAAACGCTGACCGGAACAGAAAAGTCTTTATTGGCCCCAGACTCTAGGGTATTAAGAGCTATTACCAGCCCCTTACATTGGACCTGGAAATACATAGGGAGCCAAAGTTACTAGTGCAACATAGGTGCAATTGAAGCGTCCAGCCCCTCGAATTGTTTTTGCTGCTGCATGTTGCACCACTTGAAACTTCCAGACCGGGTAAAGCAGAAACCCCACATACAGTTGACGCTCGGGTCGCGGACGTGATCTGTGTGGGATGCACGTTTGCAACCGCAGCGTTCGCAACCCACAGCGGCGCATCTGCGCACCCGCGGGTTGCGATTCAGTGTTTATGCGCATGTGCAAAGCGTGCTTTAGCGCTTCTGCGCATGCGCGACCCCCAAAACCTGGAAGTAACCCATTCCTGTACTTCCAGGTTTCGGTGGGTCCATAACCTGAAAAAACGCAACCTGAAGCATCTTTAACCCGAGGTATGACTGTAGAGTGTGTTACAGTAATCCAGACTGCATACAGCTAACACGCGGGGGACTGAAGCAAGGTGCGACTAAGTCAAATGCAGGAAACATCCATTCTGCTGCAAGTGCCTTAGACAAATTCAGAGCTAAGGGCTGAGAACCACCTGTGCTACATAACTTGCTTTTACTTGGCAGTATTCCGTGCTTATTTTGGGCCAGCTTACTCATTTCTAAGTTGAAAGATAGACTGTAGTATATCTAGACTAAGGTTTGCTTTGTTGTCATTTTAGAATGCTTTGAATGGAGCCTTATAGTATATTGTTGTAGTTGTACTCTCAGAGTTCTGTTGAATTCAGTGGGACCTTCAGGTAGTATATAAGGATTACAGCCATAACTTTTAGAGAAGAAGTGGAAGAAATAACTTGGCACCTGGATTTGGGGGCAAGTCTTCCACCCGTTTGTTTTTTACTTTTAACACCTTCACTGTATGTGCCCCTTGATATGTTAACAGAAGGTTGGTGGGAATGGGACAGAGCCCTACCCCAAAGGTCTAAATTTTGGCATTGGTGTGAGGAAGACAACAAAGGGAGGGGAGGGAATGAAAGCAATTGGCAAAAGTTTTTTTTAAAAAAAACCAGACAAGAGGAAAGAGAATGTAAGAAAGGTCTGAATTAAGAGGTCTGTCTTATTTCTAAATAATGGCTGTTGAATTTCCGAAAACATAAAGATGCACAAGTAAGATGCACCCATAAATACTTGCGCAATGCTTAGTAGAAGTAAATGGGACTAGAGTTCCCATTTTTACTCTTGGCCATAGCTCTTTGATTGCCTGATGCTCTCTGTTACGAAGCAGGGGCAGGGAGTTGGATTTTAATTCTGCATCAGTTCAGATCGTCTCTTGGTTCAAGGAGCTCAAGACACAAATAAATATAATCAGAGACAGTTAATGTAACAGACAACTTACTGGTATCTCACTGGGGTTTTGTTTTTTTAATGTGGTAAACTGAATTTTCATCTATCTGGCGAAAGCTGCTTAGCGTCTTGCCAGAAGGATTAGGCTCCCTTCCTTAAGTGTAATCTTAAACCGTAAGTTAAATGAACTTGCTCATCCAGTGAAATCCTTGTAAAATACAGTTAAGGAAGAAAAAGAAAGCTTTTAAGAGAAATAACGGCCAGTATGCATGTATGCACACAGTATGCTTAAAAAGGAAAAAGAGAGAGAAAGAAAGAAATGAAATTCCATAATTTAAATTCTTCATTAAGAAAACCTGGATTTTGAAAACCATATAATCATGCAAATTTCTCCTGTTTTGCATAATTTTATTCTGTCACTTGTACTAGATCATCACAGAGAGAAGCAAGGATCTGTACAAGACCTCCATCACTAGAAACTTTATTCAGATACCCCTCTGGCTTCTGAAATCATCATAAACATGAGAATTAGAAACTTGTTCATTCTTTAAAAAAATTAAAACAAAGTTGGGGAATCTGTGGTCCTCCCGAAGTTGTTGAAGTGTTTATTTGTTTATTTATTGAATTTATATACTGCCCTGTACCCGGAGTTCTCCCATCAACCCTGCCATTGGCCGTGCTAACTGGAGCCACAGGTTCTCCATCCCTATTATAATGGGGGATAAAAGGGAAAGGGACCCCTGACCGTTAGGTCCAGTCGCGGACGACTCTGGTGTTGCGCGCTCATCTTGCTCTATAGGCCGAGGGAGCCGGCGTTTGTCTGCAGACAGCTTCCAGGTCATGTGGCCAGCATGACTAAGCCGCTTCTGGCCAACCAGAGCAGCGCACGGAAACACCATTTACCTTCCTGCCGGAGCGGTACCTATTTATCTACTTGCACTTTGACGTGCTTTTGAACTGCTAGGTTGGCAGGAGCAGGGACCGAGCAACGGGAGCTCACCCCGTTGCGGGGATTCGAACCTCCGACCTTCTGATCAGCAAGGCCTACGCTCTGTGGTTTAGACCACAGCGCCACCTGCATATAATGGGATAGTGCTCTACCACTGAACTGTGATGCCACCAGATACCACTTTTATTGACTGACAGAAGCTAGTCTCTTCCTTTCATGGCATGTTCACACATTCACAACATACTATTTATGTTACCACCCGCCTGCTGGTAATACAGAAATGGAGGCATATATAATGCAAATTATCATTCTAGCCCATGTACATTATTTTACATTTGCATTACAAAGCAGCTCTGACTAAGATATAAAAATGCTCTAAGGGGTTGTTTATTAAGGGGATCAAAATTGTAACAAAAAAATGATAGGGGTTTTTGTTAAAGGGGACGGAGCCTAACCCAAGGTAGAGGATTTATTTTAAAGGCTTTCAAAAGTGAGCTGTTTTATGGATGGCCCTCAAAGCTTATTTAGCCCTCCATAACAAGAGACCGGTTTATAAACCATCTCACAAAATCATGCAAACACCCACACTCCCCAGTGAAGATATTAAAGCATGCTCTTAAATTAAAAACAGCCTGTACATCTTTTATCATTCCCTCAGAGTTATTGGTTTCCTGGAAGCTATTGTGTGCATCAAATTTGGTCAAGACCTCTTCTCCAAAACACAGATATTATATGTTGTGTTTTGGCTCCTTTGTGTGGTAAGTGGCTCTTTATTTTGCTCCTTAGGTCTTCCTCTTTGGTACAGCAACCATGTTAGTTGCCATGTCTCTTTGGTCATTGGCTAAATGTAAGCCGGAATCTACCCATTAACACAACTTTGTGACCAGGCTGCAATGTTTAACCTAGATGAATTGCTTAAAAATAATAATTGAAGTGGCGGATTCTTCCACCAAGAAATCTATCCCCAGCTGGTGCTCTGCTGGCGTAGTGAAGCTTCTGCCAAATTCTATAGCCAGGGATGGAATTTCCCCCCCCAACGCCAATGGTGTGTGGGGCCAGAGGAAAAATGGACAGATCACTCAATGTGAATTTTACCATTACCCAGTAAGCTCTATCCTCTCTATCCTCCATCCAGACAAGAAAAAAAGCATTCACAGATTAGAGTACATATCCCAGCCAGGCCAAAACACTGAAGGGTGGTGTACAAAGCAGGACTGGGAAGGGGGGTGTCGCTTGAGGAGAGTCCCAAAGGCCAGCCAGGGAGGCCTGGAGTTCCTCCTTTACCTCACAGGCCAGAGATTCCTAATATTTGCTATAGCCTCTGAAGCAGCAGGCCTCCGGTGTAGAATTCAACCCTAAAATTCATATACATAGTTGTGTTTTGGTTTGTTTTTTTTAATTGGCCCTCCCTGTTCATAGTGGTAGTGTAAAATAAAAACATTTGTAGTATAAATAGGTACTTATGTATACACTAGGAAGAGAGGCTCAGTGTTCATCAACATTGTTCACCTCCAACGATGCATTGTAAGTCATCCTGAGGCAACTTGTTGAAAGATGGGGTGCGATGCCCTGAAATAATAAAGGAATGAATGTAGAAGCTGGTAGATTTTGACTCTTCTCCCTCCTTTTCATTCCTTTTCCCAATGTTGTAGGCCGTTACTACTTTCCTTTGTTTATATGGAATGGTTTGGTATGCGGACCACTACGGACAGCGAGAAAAGGTAATGCTTAACTGGGCACAAGGCACATTTTGAAAGACGCTTGTGTGGAAGCCATGTTAAAAGTCTATTTTGCCGAAGCTTGGGGAGGGTAAGGTGTCAAGATTCTAAAATCTGTTCTTGGACATAGAGAAGAAATTACCCCCCCAAAAGCATTTTATTATAAGAGCATTGATTTTGGTTATTTCTAACGGGTTGGGTCCGGATTTTGCCTTCTGCAGACTGAAAGAGTCCTTCAGTCTTTAGAAGGCTTTTGGTCCAGTCGACTCAGGATGCTGAACTCAGTGGTCCTTTTGGCGTGATGCAGCGGAGTTCTTGAGCTCTGAATTGTAGACCTAGCCAGTCTTATTACTCTCCCAAAGAATAGTAACTTGATCTTGCAACACCTTCCCTCCTCACTAAACGGGTGCTCTTGCCTCATGATTTCGTGCACCTCAATAAATCCTACGCCACATAGATGCGGGTGCTCTGTTACCAGAAAGGAAGGAAATGATCCCTTCTATCATATGCCTGCTGACATGGTATTGAGCACCATGTAAAGGGGGGAAAACATAGCGTTTGTTCATGCATAAATTTAAGAAGCCCACTCTTTGCAGGAAGACTTGCATTGCTTAAGCAGAAGTCAAACCCAATGAACTCCCTACTGTGTAGTCATCCCTATCATTCCAGTCTTACAGCTGGAAAAGCAATTTTTAAAATTGTCATTGCACCTGGGCGGAAGGGCAGATGGGAATGCCAAGCACAAGGAGGAGGTTTGGGTTACATAACAAAGCGCAGGGGACATGATTAAGCCTTTTACTCTCCCCTCCTAACTGTTAGACCTGTATAGCCCGGTGTACGTTAGGAAGAAGGCGCGAGAAAAATGCACTGTGTATAGTGTTTGACCAGTCATCTCTGCAGTTTTCAGAAAGCACGTTCAATAGAGTTTGGAGGCAATAAGCGTAGTTGATTGCAAAGGTGGAAACCCCACGATGATCCTCTTTGTCTCCACAGACGCTGTCAGAAAGTGAAGACAGCTCATACATCCCAGATGCTTCCTGGCTTAACTCTAAGTTTACTAGAGGTACTGGTGGTTTGTATGGTACATTCTGTCCCAGCCAAATAGTCCTTGGAGATATATGGGTGTGGGTGTCCACTCTCTCTCACACATACAGACATACAAACATCTCCCTCCCCACCCACCCTAATCGTTTCCTTTTCAGCAGCTTTCTTGGCTGAATTCCCAAGTTGGTTTTTTAATGGCCCTCAGATAGATAGATAGATAGATAGATAGATAGATAGATAGATAGATAGATTAGATTTAGTTTAATAGACCACCTTTCAGCAGCATGCCAGACAATAAACACAATAAAGACAATGCCTAGAAAAATGGGCGTGAAGCAGCAACTGGGCTTTGCAGGTCTATCATTAGCCTTAAGATTCCAGGGCACAGTTCTAGGGCACTGAAGATTCTGGGGCACTCAGTGCTTTTTGTAGCTTTCTCCCTGGTTCTAGGGTAAGTAGGTGGCCTTTCCAGCCTACAAGGGCCAAGGAGCTGTGATGAGAGGCTTCACCGCAGCAAGGACAGGCCTCGTCACCATGGCGCCACTGATGACTGTGGCAGCGAGGGAGGGGTCATGCGCCAGAGATGCTCTGAGGGCGTCCGCCCTTATACTAACGCCGGCACTTAAAAGCCACCTCAAAGACACGCAGGCAAAGGATCGTGAACGATGGCCTTGTGTTTAACATTAGAAATAATTCACGCTGGAAACGGTGGCTTAAAAGAGAATAGATGAACAAAGGGAACCTCACCCTTGCCTTGAGTCTTGCCTTAATGCCTGCTTATGCATTGAGGCTTGCTCTCTCTTCTGAATCAGAGGGTGGAGTACCTGTGGCGCTCCACTTGTTGTTGGACGGCTCCAGCCATTGTGGTCCACAGTGTGGGACAATGAAAGTAGTAGGCCTCTGAGGGCTCACACGACCCCCATCCCAGCTGTATTGTTAAATTGGCTGGGATCGAAGGAGCTACTTCAGATGCTCTACAACGTTCATGCCCAATGGAAGTTTGTCTTCCTTCTTTGAAGAAATGCGCCCTCATCCCATTTTGTGAGTTGGGATGCTACAGGGTAGGGCTGCCATTTGAGAAACCCAAGTTCAAGCCCTCTTTGGCGTGCAGATCCATTTGTCTGGTTCCTTGGATCTAGGCCCCTCCGTCCTCATGTCAATATGGAGTGGGGGATGAAACAAAATTACTGTTAAGCATTTTAATAGCCCAGACTTTATATAGCAGTTGTTCTTTGTCATGAATTGAAATGTTATTGTAAACGAAACACTTGTTTCTAAATACATACAAAGAGAGAACATTTATTAACACAGATTTTTCCTTCTGATTTTCAACAAACTTTTTAAAGCTCTTTGTAATCTTTTTTTATATACACGTGTTTCTTCTACGTTATATGAAAACACATTTTTCTGTAATATGATCTCTTAATACAATTTCCTAGCAATTCCTTTCCCCCATCTTTTAAAAACTTTCTTGAAATCTATAAAATTCTAAACAAAATAAACTTTTCTTACAGAATATGACAGTGCTGAAAACATTTTTTTTCTTTATATTTTTCAGCTTTAGTGGCATATTCCATTTTGGCAAGTGGTTATATAAATTAATAAATGATGATAATTTGTATATTTTATTTAGGTTTTTGAAACATACCAGCATGTTTCTTTCTTGTGTTTAGTTGTTAAGGGGATCAAATTAAAATGGTCTAAAACTGAATCGTATAAGCTAACAGACATCTCAGTTCTCTGACTCGCAGCTGAAGTAGCACCACCCACACAAAAGGGGCAGATTTGGGGGAATCACAAAGTTTGCAAAAGTTCAAGAAATATTTTTGAGGTGTGAGGGAACTCTAAAGAGGAGAAGCTTTCCAAAAAGCAGCCCAATGAGGGTTGAACATGCTTAGTGGCCACAGAATCCTTTTCCTTTTCCTTTTCCTTTTCCTTTTCCTTTTCCTTTTCCTTTTCCTTTTCCTTTTCCTTCTCTCTCTCTCTCTCTTTCTCTCTCTCCCCCCCCATTAAAAAAAATGTATTCGTGCCCCAAATACTGTTCTGACACCCCATCCAAGGTATATTAAACATGTTGCCTGGATGTTGGGGATAAGTTTTTTTGTTGGGGAATTTATTTCCTTTTCCACTTTTGGTTCTTTTACACTTTTCTGTCTGATAATGCCACCATCTACTTCTTCCTTGTTTTCCTTTGCCATTCTTTGTGGTTTACTTAATCTTAATAAAGGGTTGGATTAAACTAACAGACCCCCACTTGCAGAAGCGTGCTCAAGGAATTCTGCTGGTGCAGCGGGGCTCCCCTTCCTCTTCTTCACCCCCCCCCAAAAAAAAATTGGCTTTGGGGTTGTCAAAAATTCTCCAGAACAGTGTGCAGGGGGGAGGGGGGAAATTACACTTACCGCTGGAGCAATTTTAGCTCTGCGTTGAATTCCTCCCAAAGCTTCTAAATGTTAAAGCTTCTAAATTTGGAACCTGGGGTTTGATCGGCTGCTTTGGCAGCCCAAGGCGAAAGTCTCGCCTTCAAAACTGGCCGCCTATGCTATGCAAAATGTCTGGGTGACAAAAAAAAGCACACGGGTTGAACGCTGTCATGTGTTGAGAAAGAGGTCCCAGCTGAGGATCCTCAAAGTTCACATGCATACCCACTAGATTTTCATAGGGTTTGGGAAGCAGAGTATGGAGACCAGGATCTCACCCACAGCTTCTGCCTTGCAAACCTATAGATCGTTGCTTCCCAAACTTGGGTCTCCACCTGTTTTTGGACAACAACTCCCATCATCCCTAGCTAGCAAGACCAGTGGGCAGGGGAAATGGGAATTGAAGTCCAAAAAAAGCGGGATACCCAAGTTTGGGAAACACTGGTCTATAGAGTTACTCTGCCCCTGAGTCCTGCTCCAGCACCTAGTGTTTCCACGTGCTAGCTAGCTTAATATCAAGACTGAAGAAAGAGTTGAGACAATTATGCTACATTGTAGGTAAACAGTTTTCTTAACAGGTGATATAATTTGGGGAATATAATTTGGGAGTTAAGCCACTAGATGGCATAACGGTTTCAACTAAAATGTCTCAGTATGCGTTAATAAATCCAGAGATTTACATTTGCCAGTAAGAAAAGATGCTCTTTAAAATAAACACATCTCACTTGTATAAATGTGTGTGTGTATGTGACTTGCTTGTTAGGAACGGAAGACAGTCCGCCCAAACACTCCAGCAACAACGAGAGCCATTCATCTAGGAGGAGGAACCGCCATTCGAAAACAAAAGTAACCAATGGAATTGGCAAGAGATAGAGAGACAGACAAGAGAGGAGGAGAAAGAGAGAGAATCAGTTTCTAGATTTGTTCCAGAAGTGTGCCTCTGAGAGCAAAGAAGCAAAACTGGGCCTGGTTCTGAACTCCCTGCTTGAAGGTCGACAAGAGAATAGGTGGAGGAGACAGGGGGACAACATCTTCAGCAACCAGAGTCCTTGGACCTTGTTAACATGGAGCTCATCCGTGTATCGCAAATCATTCGCTGCCGTCACTTGCCATCCATTGGCTCAGATCTTCTGCACTTGACACTCAAAACCGTAGTAATATGTTTAAAGGCAAAATAGTTGCTTGTTCCTGAAGGGTTCCTGTGATAGTCTTTGTTCAAGTAGTGTGTGGATGCCTTCTGAAGGCCTTTCTTTAATTGAGGACGATAACTCCAAGTTAACTGGCAACCAGTTGTTGTTTTTTGTTCGTTTTTCAGTTGTGGGCTTTTTACATTCTTGTTTGTTTTCAAGAGAACCTTTTTGACTGAAAGATGCTCTGCCATTGTTCTCAATCTGACACCTAAGCTTTTCTGTGCTGTTAGATTTTTTTTCAGGAAATCAACAGTTCCATATTTCAGTCAGCAGGGTGCTAAGTATTAGAAAGTAGGTTCATGATTTTGTTCAGGTCATTTTTATAATTTTGTGACCCTGCTAAATGTTCATTGTGTTCATGACATTCTGTTACACAATCAGGGCTGTGTCGGCCCTTGGCAAGAAGACAGGCCCAGCGCCATTGGCACATACACACACATATATATTTATATATTGTTTATTTTCTAACATCTCCGCTGTTTCCTGTATGTTTATCATCACTTCAGCTACACCGTTCTTTTCTCTTTAAAGACCTAAGCTCCCAACAGCAGCAAAATGATCCAAATGATAAACCAAAATTCATGATTAAAGCTTTGCAAATCTCTGCCTGGCCTAACGCAGCAGCTTACCCATGGTTGATACAATGTTCTTTGTATTATTGTGGTGTAACATTAAAAAAAACAACCCACATTTATACAAACTAACTCCACTTCTTCCAGGGGTCAGTTTTACAGAATGCTTCAGCAGTTTTTGTTCCCTGGTGTGTTTTTTTAATCCCCCCACCCACTGGAAAATTGGTCTCACGGCATCATTCCCAAGAAATGAAATAATCATAATAATGAAGTATTGAACCCCAAAATCTTAAGCTGTTGGGATTGGGCCAGTTTTGCATAGATTCTGCTTTCTGTGTTTAGTTGGTCTTTATTTGTGTGTGCCAATCACGTTGTGGGGCTACTTCAAAAGACATGGCTAAGGTGACCGGTTAAGTGAGAACCCACATCCTTTCCATCACCCTTCAGCTGGGAAGGGCTGCTTGCTGTGATAATGTCATGGGATATGCACTGCAAGATATGAAGCATTGTCAAGAACTTCAGCGTACAAGCAAAGTGACTGTAAATAGAAAAAAGACCACCATAATCCATGACTTCTTATGTGCCACAAAGGATCAGCTTTTTGAATGCGCTCACTATGCAGCTGCTAATCCATGGAAAGCTCTGTTTTTCTTTTCAATCATGAATGTGCAAACTCTTGCATCAAAAGCTGCTATATCCTATTTGCTGCAACTGTGCTAAATGTTACCGGCCTGGGGAAAATGTACATGTCTGGAACTTTCCCCGTCGACAAATGTTGGGTTTCTTGATCATATTTTGAAATATGTGTACTTTTACACCTGTGTATTCTTAGCATGCTGCATAATTTCCAAATGGGTTGGTTTTTTGGTTTGGTTTTGGTTGATGCTCAAGGTCACTTAGTTTTCTGTCTTAATCCCTTTAGAGTCAGTTACTCAAGAGAGACCAATGTGTATGTGTGTGTTTTTCTATTTATTCAAGACCAAAGTCAGAAAATGTTAGGGCTCTTCCAAATGAACATTTCACACTGTCCAGTTTAGTCTTAATAACGCCCATTCTCCCGAAGATCCTGTCCTGTTTTGCAGAGCCTGCAACACGTAGAAATATGACTGCTGGAGTCAGTAATAAAATTCCCACTCACACTGGTAGAGATGCGGCCCTAGTTATAATACAGTGCTGCCAAATGCCATGTTTGTCAGCTGGAACTAGTGCTCACATGCACAGTTAATTATATCCATAGATAGAGTGCACATGCAGATCTTTGGCAAAAATCAGTGTTAATATTTTACTGTGGCTGGAAAACAATGCACCTTGTGTTCACTGGGGCTTTTCAGCCTCTCTCTTCCAGCGGTAACTCCCTGACACACGCTTAGCACCCCCCCTTTCCCCAAATGCTGCTCCGAAAAGTCCAGGGACCCTGTGAAGTAGCATCCCGTGGAGGCTGGACTGCTGTTGGAAGGGGAAGCCAACATCATAAACATAATCTGTGTGCACACAGATGTACTTTAGACACACACTTTGAATCCTGGGCTGTGTACTTTTTTCCATTGAGGAATTTAAAAATACTTTGCATGAGTGAACTCGGAAGGTGGACAGTCTTTAATCCCCATAGAAAGGAAAGCATCCTATACGAATGTTGTTTCCATATTGATAAATATCAGTAATGTAAAAGTCTTCGTGAAATGCGGCATTTTCTGTAGAGGCACCGCTTATCCTATCTCAAAGTGGCACGTGCACACTCGGTTCAGAGTGACGTGTGTGCTCCATGCTTTCTATGGAAATGGAACCTGGACCACTAGAAGAACGCGGGTTTTGATCAGGTCCCAATATGCGATGTGGTCAGACTCGAATGTTTTCTCCCATAACCACTGAACTCCACACTGGGGCTGTAGCACTCTCACCCTTGAGTTGGGAATTCTGGAAGGAATGTATTTGCTCCCATTTTATATGCTTTTAAACTTGCTTTCTGCCTTCTTCATGTCCCCCTCATTCCACTGTTCTCACTCCCCCAGTTGTGTACACTCCAGTTTGTGGTGGCTGTTTTTAAATTAATCATTTACTGTGTGCTTATTGGGGAAAAAGGTTGACCTGGTTCTGCTGGAGACTGTGCTGTATTATCAGTCAGTGATGGGGGAGCCCTAACCTTCTGTGGCACAGCCCAAACAGTGGCAACCGGTTTATAGCATTTGCAAAAAAAGCTCTGATGCGAAGAAGCTTATACATACACACACACACACTCGAGGCCAAGAGTACAGAAAAGTTACCCACCCAAAGTAAATCTATTGCTAGCTGCCAGTATTAAACCTGGGTGGAGCACTGTTATGTATAAAAAGACAGTATCTAATGAACACATGGAATCTGGTTTCAACTCTGCTTTTGGTTACTCGCCTGTGAAAAATAAAGCCCTGAATACCTGGGATTAATTTGGCGGCGGTGTTGTTTTTTTAAAAATTAAAGCTGTGAATGTGTTTTTTTTCTTCTGACTACAATCTTCAAGCAGATAATAAGGCTATGTTGTGTGAATTATCATTGTCCCTACCAGACATAGACATGGATAGACATGGTTCACCCCTTTGTGCCCCTCGCAGTAAAAAGAAAATCTGAATCTCTAGTACTGCAGGCTTGATAATGATGAAAATGAAAATTTGACCCAAAAAAGACTTCTTGCTTCTAATGTACTCCCACGGTTGGCTAGTTCAAATTTCTTCTTGAAGTTTGGGGTGCCGCTGGCTGTTTTGCTCACACAAGGGGGAGCTCTTTAGCTCATTCTGTATCCAAGAACCAGATTGATGTTCTGGTATACGGCTGTAATCCTTAGCTTTTCACTTTGGGAAAACAAATGCATGGGAAGGAATGAAAATTATAAACACTGGATTCCTTTTATCAACCAGTATCGAAGTGCCAAGTACTGCAATGTTCATATGGAATTAATGCATTATGAAAAGTAATTTTTTTTGCATAAGATTGCAGATGAAAGCAGGGTACTCTGTAGCTTCAAGTGTGTGTTTATGGGACATAGAAAACCCTTAATGTGGTGTTATTTGGAAAATGATGTTAAGTGAGATGACAGAAATTTTAAGAAAATAAGAATTGTAGCTGAGGAGTAGAACAGCTGAAAAGACTAAATTTTCACCAAAACAGGTTTATTCAGAACAAAATAGTTGAACAGAAAAAATAAAAGTAGACCTATAATTGTTTCAGAGGTCTCCCTGAAATCTGGATATGGGAAGGAAACTTGAGGAACAAACTCCCGAGTTCCCATCAGTCCCAGCATGCATTGCCATTGATCAAGGATGATGGGAGTTGTAGTTCACCAAGATCTGGAGGGCCACAGGCTCCCTATCCTTGTGTGACAGACTGCTTGCTATCTGTAATTGGTTGTTTTTTAGTATAAAATCCATGTGTTCTAATCCAAGCAATTCTGTGAAAATAGATTCTGCTTGTCAGCAGAATTCTGCCACTTCCTGTTTTGTCTCTTGATAGAAGGTCTGGTCCGTTTGACCGAACAGGATCTGTTCTAATCCTTTGCCTGCAGACCGGACAATACAATTCAGAAAAATACTCCTGGATGTAGTGTTTTAAAACTGATATTGTTTCTCCTTGTTTTAAATACAAAATCAATATTGGAGCAATAATGGGTTCCTACCATAAAACATAAGGAGTGCAGTTTTCTGCACATTTTCTGTGTTGCACTGTCTTTGTGAGTTTGTATTTAATACCTGCCCTTAATGGGCATTTGATTTCTATTCGCAGTTAATGGAGGCAAATTACCTGAAGCATCTGATTTGGAATAGGAAGGGCTTTGGACTGCGCCAAGTGTCTGACAAGCTGCACTAAACAGTTCTTGAGTTGCTTGGACAAGAAACCTTTGGCTTGACGTAGCCACAGCAGCATTAAGTACATACAGAGAGCAGATTGGATTATTGTTTTGGGAGGGAGGGATTAATAAGAGGAAAAACAAGAAACTAAAAGCAGGAAGAGTCCTGCTGGATCATTTAGCCCAGCAGTTTCTTTCAATTGACAATATTAAATTGCATTTGGGGTCGGGAGTGGACTTAAAACGATGTTGAAACTGAAATCAATACAGGCATGAGAGTTAGTTTCAGCTTTAACGCAGTGATTCATTAGTGGCTGCTTTGAGATGCAGAAAGCCCACCTCTCTTCCCTGTTAAAGAGGAAATGGTTTGGGACGGAGTCCCATGTTAAAAGTTTAATAGAGTGTGCAGAATCAGACCCATCATTATGGCTACTTCAAATTTCCATGCACACAAAAGGTCTCTGTCCAAGATGTTCCAAGGCATTTTGTATGGAAGTTTGCAATGTACAGCCCACATTACAGTACAGCCCATTATTGCTGCTCATAATTGCTGCCATTAGGCTGTGAGTTACTGTATTTTTCTCTCTATAACACTCACATTTTTTCTCCTAAAAAGTAAGGGGAAATGTCTGTGCGTGTTATTGAGTGAATGTGTGGTCCCTGGAGCCGACTGGCCCAAGTAAAGGGCAAAAATCAGGCAAAAATCAGATCGCGGAGGAGGGAAGGCTAAAGAGAGGAGGTTGCTGCTTTCCTGCATTCTGCCTCAGGTCTTGCTGCCCACTGTTTTCAGTTGCTGTGTTTGCTCAAATGCAACAGCAGGCTCCAGCCCACCCGGCTTAGGTTCCGTAGACTAGGAGCGCAGCCGACAGCCACCACCTCCTCTCCGTGCTCCGCTGCTGCTGCTGCTGCGTCCAGCATCGCAGGCAGCCGGAAAATGCAGGTGGGAGAAAGAGAGAGGGGGGGGCTGGCTTGGGTGGGTGGGGGAAAACTTTTGCCTTCCTTTCCTCCCTCCCGTTAAATCCCTCTCCTGCATTCTTAGCCAGCTGCTTCTCTGCACACCCCTCTCGTGCTCCTTGTCCCTTCTGTGTTTTTCCTTCCCTCCCCACTTAAAGCACGGATCCACATGGATCCTCAGGATCTTTGCATTGGGTCACCCCAAATTCACCACCAGATCACATTACATGTCCATGGCTACAGCCTGCACCAAAAAAATCATGCACCCACTGTTGCCTGGGGCTGCAATGGTGCAAAAACGTGGTTACAAAGCACAGATCCACATGGATCCTCAGGATTTTTGCATTGGGTCACCCCAATTTCACCATCAGATCACATAGCATGCCCATGGCTACAGCCTGCACCAAAAAAATCACGCACCCACTGTTGCCTGGGGCCACAAAGGTGCAAAAATGTGGTTACAAAGCACAGATCCACATGGATTCTCAGGATTTTTGCTTTGGGCTACCCCAAACTCACTGTCAGATCACATGTCTGTGGCCACAGCATGAAGCACAAAAATGATACATCCACTGTTTCATTTAGAATTTTTTTCTTGTTTTCCTCCTCTAAAAACTATGTGCGTGTTATGGTCAGGTGCGTGTTATTAAGCGAAAAATACGGTAATTCCTGCTACTGCAGCGTGCTCCTTTCTTATTCTGTTATCACCCTTCCCCAATCCAGTGCCCTCCGGATATTTTGAACTATGACCCCTGTGAATGCAAACACTTGCAATGAAGGGGAAGCAAGCTGGATACTGCAATTTTCTGAAGTAACATCAAACACTGGCAGAAATGTTTATTGTACCTTTTCCTGCACTCGGTGTCCTACTGCAGCGCTGACAGTCTCACTTGGGATTGTCTGTCCCAGTGACAGCTGACTCATAAGGGTAAGTGTGGCATCGTGCCCATTTTTCAAAATGTCTTGGTGACCTTGCTTGACAAGAAAAGACATTACACACTGTTGGCAGCTCCCCCTGACTTAAAAACAAAAACAAAAAACAACGCAGGAAAATGAAGAGAAGGGAAGGTACCACTGCAGTCAGAAATAAAAGTTAAAGAAACCCCTGGGGAAAGTTGTCAGTGAAGGCGTTTCCTCCATTGCTGGGCTAGAGATCAGAGTCACACAAGCTTTTTTTTTAGAAACTGGAGGGGACATTCAACAGAATACTGCAGTGGGGAGTGCTGCTGTTCTGGATACGAACCAGTCAGCTTCCTCCCCTTTTCAGGATACTCCATTTCATTCCTGCTCACCCTCCAACAGTCAAGCAAGCATTCTTTGGCAACCGGAAAAAGAAAATGAAAAACTCAAGTGAAATGTATGTGGTTGCTCCCACCTGTTTTGCCTTCACAGCCCTGTTAGGTAGGTTAGGCCGAGAGATAATGATATCTAACTAGTCCAAGGCCACCTAGTGAGGGGTTGAGCCTGTCCAATCTTGGGCTTAGTCCATCGCTCTCTTGTTACAACTACGTCTACAGTGCACTGAGTGGCCCTTAGGCTATGAGTTTACAGTGGTACCTCGGGTTAAGTACTTAATTCGTTCCAGAGGTCCGTTCTTAACCTGAAACTGTTCTTAACCTGAAGCACCACTTTAGCCTATGGGGCCTCCTGCTGCTGCTTTGCCGCCGGAGCACAATTTCTGTTCTCATCCTGAAGCAAAGTTCTTAACCCAAGGTACTATTTCTGGGTTAGCTGAGTCTGTAACCTGAAGTGTATGTAACCCGAGGTACCACTGTATTTATATGCTGCTTTTCCACAGTGGACTGCCCAAAGCACCTTATGACATCCCCTTATCATCCAATGCAAAACACTGTTCCCTGCGAAGAGGGATTGCTTGTTAAACCCCTCTGTGAATTGCAGCTCCGGGAGGGGAATAAAGGTATCCTAGCAACTCTTGGCATCCCTGAACAAACTACAGCTCCCAGAATTCTTGGGGATGGGAGGAGAGCCACAGCTCTTTAAAGTGGCATCATAGTGCTTTAAATTTATGGTATAAAGGTAAAGGGACCCCTGACCATTAGGTCCAGTCATGACCGACTCTGGGGTTGTGGCGCTCATCTCGCTTTACTGGCCAAGGGAGCTGGCGTACGGCTTCCAGGTCATGTGGACAGCATGACTAAGCCGCTTCTGGCGAACCAGAGCAGCGCACGGAAACGCCGTTTACCTTCCCGCTGGAGCGGTACCTATTTATCTACTTGCACTTTGACGTGCTTTTGAACTGCTAGGTTGGCAGGAGCAGGGACTGAGCAACGGGAGCTCACCCCATCGCGGGGATTCGAACCACCGACCGTCTGATTGGCAAGTCCTAGGCTCTGTGGTTTAACCCACAGCGCCACCCGCATCCCATAAATTTATGGTATGGATGCGGCCTAATAGCAGCTGTAGGGCAATGCTGAGGAGGGCAATGCAGATGAGCCCTCTTCTGCAGCCAGAAGCTTCCAGAATTCCCATCTGCTTGTTCACAGGTCTTCTGAGCTCCATGCTTGCCTGTGCCTGGACAGCAGGAGGGGTGTACTGTGTGAATTACAGATGCACCTGTGAGCATATTCCTGCAGTAGCAAAACTGTTCAGTGGGACTAGTTGGTGTTAGGGCTGCAGGCCACACAATAACTTCCCCATCTGGCACGAACACTGTGGCCTGTGCTTGAACTGTCCTTAAGTTCTTCAATGCTTCCTTTGTACTATCTATGTTATGATTTGGGTGTTTTCTTTCTGCTGCATGTGCTGTAAAAGCAGGCGTCGTCAGAAGGTGCGAAACTGTGCCAGGGAAGGAAACATTGTAGGTTCATAATTCATACTTGCACATCGGAGCTTGTTTTGCCACATCTGGAATGTGCTGGGACCAGCGCATTCCCTTAGACCGCATGTGCAATAATCCCCACTCCCACCCCTCTCTAAAGTATCGGGAAAAGGAAGGGAACGACGGGAAAAGGGATGGAAATATTGTGAAAGTGTCCAAAGTGTCCAGGTAACTTTCTGGTTTAGAGCAGACACTGCTGCAGTCTATGGCTGCATACATACCAAGAATCCTGGAAGCTGTAGTTTTAAGGGCACTGGGAACTAGCTTTGTAAAATGTAAATATCTTTGCAGGTGCAACAACAAAACCTTACTGTCTCCTGTGTCTTTGAAATAAGGTCCTTTTTGCATCTCCAGCAAATTTTAGCCACCCTGAAATGTCCTGCATTTCATCAGCACACCAGACACTGGAATGAAGGGAAAAGGAACCTTGCTTTCCAGTTACACTCTCATGGGTTTTCTGGGCAGTCCCATTGTGCTATAATGAAATAACATTTTAAAGCACACTTCACTGGGCACTGGGCACTTTCACTGAAGGACCTTAAAGCACTTCTGCAAACGATGAATTACGTTGCGTAGGCTGGCACCATTTGGCAAGCTGGCTTTGGAGATCTGGCTTGAAAACGAACATGCATTAAGTTTGGGATGAGCGCAAAGCCATGCAGAGCATAGAAACAGAATCCAAAGGTAAACGCTAATGTGATTTGTTTTCCCTGCTGCAGCTGCACCAGTCTCCTCCGTCTTGCCCTGCCGACATGAAAGAAGACTCAGCTAGTACTAATAGACCTGCCTTGCCCCCCCCGAGCTAAAATTCCCAGCACTCTTCACAAACTACAGCCCCCAGGATTCTTTGTGTGCGGAGGGGGTGCTTTTAAATGCAGGGTTTGCACACAGTCCCTGTCTCCACTTCCCAACAGAGAAACCATAGCCTAAATCCTGAAGAACTGCTGTTGGTTAGTGTTAGCAGTGGCGTAGCGTGGGGGGTGCAGGGGGGCCTGCCGCACCTGGCGCAACATCGGGGGGGGGCGCGGAAGAGACTCGAGTGCTAAAATCCACGGGTTAGGGGGCGCAAATTACTTGCCCCGGGTGCTGAGAACCCACGCTACGCCACTGAGTGTTAGACCAACCTTCCGCAACCTGACCCCCTCCAGACGTTTTGAACTACAGTTCCCATTAGCCCCAGCCAACACAGGAACAGGAGCTAATACTAAGGCGAACCGGCAGGGCCTAAGCCTGACAGCAAACAGGCTGTGTAGGTTCTGAGAGCTGCCATTTGTCCGTGGCCAATTGGAAGTGGCCATTTACAATACTGGGGCGGTTTAAGGGTGGCACGACCCTTGCGGTTGCACTGGGTGCCACACGGCAGGGGGTGCCAAAGCAATGCTTTAGAACGGAGTGTGAGAGACAGGAGGGCGCAGAATATCAGCGTCACACAAGGCACAGCTGATATTTGAGAAGCCAAAGTCTGCCACTGGGTTGCATGCTTATCATGGTGGTGGTAGCTGATTTGTTTTCCTGAGGTCCCCACTTCTCTTTCCCTTCCTTTTCTTTTTTCTTTTAATATATTTTTATTAAAGATTTCTTGGTTTACAAAAGTATGTGCGATGTCCCTTTCTTCAAGTTACATTTTCTCGGTGCTTTTTTTTCCTTAAAAAAAAATAGTTTAGGGGTACAGTAGTACCTTCTTTTGCAGCGAGCCCTGGCCACTAGCTGAAAAGGATGCAGGGCAAAGCACCACGTCTGTGCACGCGCACAGAGCGGTTTGCGCTTCTGTGCTTGCGCGAGTGGAAGACCCAGAAGTAACCTGTTCTGGTACTTCCGGCTTTGCCATGGATGTTCACCAGAATGGATGCTAGACAAGGCGGACATTCGTGGAGGTATTACCGTACTCTCATTTTCCTACTCCTGTTGAAATACTTCCCCTCAATGAGGCCAAACTTAGATTCACAAAATGTTTAGGGGTATGCGTACCCCTGCATCCCCCCAGAAAAAAACACTGCATTTTCTACAGATCAGTTTCATTTGTTGTGAGACATTAGGAAGAAAAGGGGGAAAGAGATGGAGGGGGGAATGGTGAGTGGGGTGGGGTCGGGTGGCAATGCTTCTATTCTACTTAGTGTGGGGTTTTGTGTCAGCGTCACTTGTGTGGGTTCTCTTTGCAATTCGCTTGTATTCCTTTGGTGGTGAGAGAGGTGGGGAGTCTAGGGTGTGGTTGATTGTCTTTGATTGGCTGTAGTGAACTTTCCTTTTCTTTTTGAGCAACAAGACTGTGGCTACCTGTTGTGAAGTGTTTCCTGTCATACACACAAAATTTGCGTACATACATTTAAAGCACAATTACCTCTGCCCCACCAAGAAATCCTAGGAACTTCAGTTTGTTAAGAGTCCTGGGAACTAGAGTTCTGCAATGGGTCAAGTACAGTTTCTAGGATTCTCTGTGTGTGCACTTTAAATGTACGGTACATGTGCTGCCTGGCTCTTTGAAATGACTTTAGCATTGGGAGGTAAGGCTAAAAGGGAACAGCGCCCATCTTGGCAGAGGGCAACCCAGTACTCCCTGCCTTTAGGCTGGAAAAGTTTCCTTAGCCTGATGTAGAGTAGAAGAATGCCACTTTTGGATTATAACAGAGCTCCTGGGTATTCTTTCTCAGCTCCGTAGCTTCCAAGCTGAGCTGATTCCCATTCTTGCAAAGAATGCAAGATCTCAGATTATTTTTACCCTCTCAATGAAAAGAAAATGAGCACAGGAGGAGAGAAGGAAGAAGGAGAAGCCCATCCGATTGAGTACCAGAATCAATCAGCTGTATTGTCAAGTTGCATCAGCTTTCTTTCCCTCACTAGCTACAGCATATGGAGGATGAGCTGCTGGTTAGAATTAATAAATATTTTTCTTGAAGTTCATTGCCAGCTTGGATCCTGAAGCAGGGAGCGAGGTATTGGGCTCTGTAGGAAAAAGGTGGGGAACATCCGGCCAGGGCCTGAATGTGGCCCTCAAGGCCTCTTTACTTGGCCCTTAGGACTCTGCACAGGTCAGACACCCTCACTGGCTCCTCTGTATGTCCTCTTCAAGTGCATTTCCTGGACTGGAATGTGCTACTGAACTTGATGGTGCTTCTTGCTTGGCTGAATGGCTTGTGTGCAGTTGGACTTTAGCGTACTGTACAAATGCAGGAGTCACACCAGTTGCCCCGCCCTCTTTTTCCTCTGTCCCCGCCCCTTTTGCTTCTGGTCCCACCCAGCACTCCCATGCAGCCCCTTGAATTTGCCCACAAGGGTGCAGCCCTTGCCTTGCCCTAGGAGAGCAGGGGGCAGGGAACTGTTGCATCTTTAGTCTAGCTGTCTAGCTGTTGCATCTTTAGTCAGCAGTGCCAGATTTAGGGCACTCACAGGACGCCGAGCCAAGGGGGCACCAACTGAGAAGATCCATAATTGAGAAGATAGCCTATGTGAGCATCGCACCTCCTTCCCTAAGCCAGGCAGCAGTTTCCCGGGCTTTAGGGAGCCAGGCCTCTGACAAGATACTGGAGCCCTGCTGCCTTCTTCCTAAAGACAGGGGAGGGGGAGGCTGTAGGAAGGTGGCAGGAGGGCTCTTGGACCTCAACAGAGCATTGCGCCTCCCTCCCTAAGCTGGGCAGAAGCTTCCCGGGCTTTGTGAAGCAGGCGCCAGGCTTTAATGCTCTAATTTACCAGGAACACTTTATAGTTAAAGCTATGGTTTTCCCAGTAGTGATGTATGGAAGTGAGAGCTGGACCATAAAGAAGGCTGATCGCCGAAGAATTGATGCGTTTGAATTATGGTGCTGGAGGAGACTCTTGAGAGTCCCACGGACTGCAAGAAGACCAAACCGATCCATTCTGAAGGAAATCAGCCCTGAATGTTCCCTGGAAGGACAGATCCTGAAGCTGAGGCTCCAATATTTGGCCACCTCATGAGAAGAGAAGACTCCCTGGAAAAGACCCTGATGCTGGGAAAGATTGTGGGCACAGGGAGAAGGGGACAACAGAGGACGAGATGGTTGGACAGTGTTCTCAAAGCTATGAACATGAGTTTGACCAAACTGAGGGAGGCAGTGGAAGACAGGAGTGCCTGGCGTGCTCTGGTCCAGGGGGTCATGAAGAGTCGGACACAACTAAACAACTAAACAACAAAACCAGGAACACTTAGGGGACTAGCCTAGCCCGCTAGTCCACAGACCCCAAAGCACTGTCCTGTCTGCTCAATCTGCTGGAGCCTTTTTTTGCATCCAGGGGAAGTCCTTAACCCATCGGCTACCCTCCTCTAGTTTAGCTGGTCAGTCAAAGCTGTTCCCGGGATGTGGCCACTGTCGCATGCTGACAGCTTCTAAGAGCCACAGGTAAGAGCTGAGTGCAGGATGGGGTCCAAAGGTGGACAAATGACCCCAGAAGAAGTACAATGTGCCCCGCCACCAGAGGTACTGCCTCTTCCCTAACACCCCATACACCCCCCCATATACCACACAGGTACAAGCTCTAGAAAGTTCAGGGTCCAATTAGAAATTTATCAGCAGAAACTGGACCCTCAGATTTCTGCCCCCCAAAATCTGGTTCTCTATACATTTTACCAGCTTCTAACCTCCTTAATTGGTTTATTGTGTAGCAGGCAGACGTATGCAACACTCTGTTGGAGTAAGTGTTGCCCATGGGACTTTATGCAAAATTCAGCCCATGTCCCACACCAGCACGGACCTTCCATGTGCTGCATTTCTGCAAATGCATCTCTCACCTGGATGTGTACCTGCACGAGCCAATCATTGTTGCAGAAGCAGAGAAACCCGCATTCAGCCCATGCATGAGAACACACACAATGCTTCTGCAGCCACCAAACGGATGATTGGCAGCGTGTATTCTTCTAATAATGTTCTTTTGTGTGATTACATTATTTAGAACATGAAGCATGAAAGAATTTTAGAGATTTCTGACTTTGTGATTAGAAACCTTTGTGATGCAAATCGTCCTTTGCACAGCTTCTCATTTGGAATGTGATAAGAGTCTCTTTGCTGCTCTGAGCGCCAGTATTTCAGCTGACAGTTCTGGTAGGTCACAGTCATGTGGAGACCACAATTCAAGAATGCGCTGGCCTGTGGCCACTGTACTTTAGCAGCAGCATGAATTATTCCCTTTCTGCAACTAACTTAATACTGTTGCACATAAGTGGCTCTCTCGCAAACTGAATTATCGCTGCTCCTTACAAGCACAGGGCACATTTCCTCTTGGCATCTGCTTATGGTAAACCTTTGCATCTGTCTGCAATTTGCCTGTTGTCCTGCCTTGCCATAGATACAAATAATTCAAGCTCCTCTTGTTCCTGTGTTTTTTTTAATGTTGGCCAAGCGCTCCTTATGCACACCAGATGATTTCCTCCGGTGTCCTTCTGTTTGAACTGAATCTGCAAGTAAACAAGAACCAAGTGACTTTTCTCCAAGGTCAAAATGTTTACTGGAATGCAGAACAAGAAATTACTTTTTCTCGCAGTGAGGGAACCGCCAGAAGGCCCTCGAAGCTGGACCTCAGTGTCTGGGCTGAACGATGGGGGTGGAGATGCTCCTTCAGGTATACTGGGCCGAGGCCGTTCTATGCATGTCTACTCAACAGCAAGCACCACTAAGTTCCTGAGGCTTACTCCCAGGTAATGTGTATAGAATTGTAGTCTGACAGGACAATTCTATACATGTCTGCTCACAAGTACAGTGGTACCTCAGGTTACATACGCTTCAGGTTACATATGCTTCAGGTTACAGATGCCGCAAACCCAGAAATAATGCTTCAGGTTAAGAACTTTGCTTCAGGATGAGAACATAAATCATGCTCCGGCGGCGCGGCAGCAGCGGGAGGCTCTATTAGCTAAAGTGGTGCTTCAGGTTAAGAACAGTTTCAGGTTAAGAACAGACCTCTGGAACGAATTAAGTACTTAACCTGAGGTACCACTGTAAGCCACATTGAGTTTAGCAAATTTGTTGCCAGTAGTTTTTAGGATAGCAGCTTAAGTCTAGACCCTCCAAGGGCCCTGTTTTACAGGAGCCATTCCTGTTTCTGATATTATACCGTAATGTCTTGCTTTTCCTCAGGACATTCCTATTTTCATCGGAGAAATGTTGGAGGGTATGACCAAGTCTGTCAAAAGTTTGAGGTTTGTGCACAGAATGTTATTGGTTTATTGAACCCATGACATCAGCTTTCTGGTTGTAAATGCCACAAGCTGAGTTTCTGCCTAGGACAGTTTAGTAGTGCTGTGTATTTCACCTGTGTCTGTTTTGAGAGTTAATTTCCAGCAAAACCAGCAAATAAATGCATATGCTCATTTATTTTCTGAAACCGAAAAGGGGGAAATAATTTGTCTTCATTGGGCTCTTGACAATTTCAGACGAAGAAAAGTGTTAAACCTTCTTGCTCGAAAGCAAAGAACTTTATCACTGCCGAACAGGATTAACGGTTGTATAATCCCTTTACAACAGCTACTAATCTTCTAACTTCAGTGCACATAAATTTTAAAAAAAGAAACAGAGGAAGGGATCAATGTTTTTCTTCTAATTCTAGAGCAGCCACATTAACTCATTAAAACACTCATCTTAAAAGATGCATAGAACAAAGACAAGCGGAAGATGTATAATTAACCAATGTTAACTACATCACCATGCTTATATTTGTTAGTTTCCCCAGAGTGGCTTTCCTAATGCCCTTTGTTTGTTTTTTAAATGTTGTTACTGCATAGATAAACCTATGAAAGGAAGCTAAAAGAGAATATTTTGTATATTTATTCCCAGTTATGAATCACTTCCCATGAAGCATCTCAGAGGAACCAAACAATAAAAACATAAAAAATCATGAATTAAAATAATTTAATTTTCAAGACAGCTACAGACTGGGATAAAAATTTCCACATAAGATGCTTGTTGGACAAAGAAGGTCTTCAATGAGCACTGAAAATAGACCTATGGTAGCATGAGCCATCGCCATCTTGAAAATGGCAGAGGGAGAAGACCAAAGAATGTGTCTCTCTGTAAAACAGACAACTACAGGATCATAAATATGACCAACAAATAGGAAAGGATCTCATCCAATCTGAAAGGAGAACAAAGGTACCGGGAACCAGGAAACCCCGTTTCAAATCTTGCTGAAGCAATGAACTTGCTAGGCTGTCTTTGAGAAGCCATTCATCTGGGGTTTGGGGATAATAATACTGGTCTGCCTTACAGGGTTATTTTAAAGACTATAGAGAAAATCTTATGGAAAGCAGTCCTCTCATAGTCTAGATAAACTATGAGATTATGGTAGTGATTTTGTTGTGTTTGTTTATTTAAAATATTTATATCCCACCTTTCTGCTTCCAAGATGGCTGACAACACATGACAATTAATACACTATAGGCAGTTGTGGGTTGTGATGTCTCTGAGGGGAAACAATGATGGGAAAGGCTTCAGATAGATATGGGGAATCTGTGACCTTCCACTGGCCACAGCCTGCAGGCCCACTGGTCCAGGATGATGGGAGTTATATTCCACTAACAACTGGAGGGGCATGAGTCCCTGGTCCCTCAGGGACAACAAGTTCCATTATCCTTGGCTATTGGCCATGCTGGCTGAGACTGGTGGGAGTTGTAGTTCAGCAACAACTACAGGGTCACAGGTGGCCCATCCCTGGTTTATTCTGGCAGGTAGTAACTCTGCAAAGTCTCAGGCAGAGACCTGGCTAAGCTATAACATCTCCTTCCGATGTTGTATCCACTGAAATCAGGACGGGTGGGTGGAGATTATTAATAATAGACATGGTCAGCTGTCTGTCTGTCTTGATCATACAGAACTGTATGTTGTTTCCCATCACAACATCACAACGCCCCCCCTTTGAAGGAGTTCTTGAAGGCTGCTGTTAACAAGCTGTTTTGCTGTGTATTTGCTTCTCTCACAGCGCATAGCTCTGGAAAACCTTTCTTGAGCCTCCTGATCAAACACTACAGCAGAACAAAACAGGCAGGAGTCACGGGGCTGGGTGGGCTCTTTGATTTGTGCCATTTAATAAATAAAATAGTTCCTTATCCGAGAAGGAGCTAACCCAATTGCAGTAGTATAAATAATGATCTGCATTTCTGGGGAGACCACAACATCCTCAATCAAGTTGTAGTTGTGTGTACAAGCAGGCTCATGTAGCAGGTAGTCTCTCAAGATGAAGATTGTAAATGATAAACCATAAAATAAATAAATGTTACCAGTGGTCAGTGTTTTTGCTCTCCTCTCTGAACCCCTTAAACTAGCCTGATGTTCTCCAATTTAGTTCCCACAAGAACCGTGTGAGGTAGGTTAGCCTGAAAGATACTTAATGGTCCCAAACCACCCAGCGAGTTTCATGAGCAAGTGATGATCCGAGTCTTCTTCTGACACTAACCACTACATCCCCTCTTTCGTTTCCTCAGAAGGGTGGCTATTTTTTTCAGAGTGTGCTTTTTTCAGTGTGTGTTTTTTCAGAGTGGTGGTCTTACTACAGCTTCATTTTTCCCTCCAAAACTAAATGCCTGGCCCATCATAAAGGCAGTGAATGCTCCATTGCCTCTATCATAGATTTAGCTCAATCTGATCCAGATGCTTATTTCAGCTCGCTTCTTACATACCTTTGAGGTCTTTCTATTTAACTTTCCAAAAACAAATGAATTTGCTTATTGGCTGATATTCCTTCAAGGGGAAGAAATTGCCTCTCTGATCGATAGGGTTTCCTTGCCACAACAAGTTCTACGACCATATTGCCATTCTTTTAAAACTATATTGCTGGACTTCGAAGCTGAGCCAGTTGTTCAAAGAGTTTACCTTGGCTCTTGGCTTAGCACATACATATTAAATTTATCGTGATTATTGGATTTGCAATATGCATGGTTTCTCTCATGACCTTTTGCTTAAACTACAGCTGAATGTTAGTATTATTGAAATGTCAGTATTATTTCCAGTTTTCATCCGCTCATGGGTGATGCATTGAAGGTGGGATAGATGCATTCGTGGGGAACTGTGTAGTCTAGAGGTGACAAATTGCTGGCCTGAAGGCCTGATCCAGACCTCAAAGCCCTTTTTGTTTTGCCAGTGGCACTGGCAGCAGCAGAAAAAGAATGAATGGCTATAACGGCTTGCTAGTATCACTGGCAGAGCCAATCCAATGCAGTGGGATCTGGTGGGGATCGTGTAGGTGGCAAAGGATTAAAACCCACTTTCCCCAATATCACAATTTTGACCCAGCTTGCTCCTTAAATATCTCGCACACCAGGGCTAAAGAGGTCAAGAACAATAACATGTTTAGTTTGGCCTAAAGTTGATGCAACTTGGGTTTAATTGCTCGCCATATGACCCAAACTTATCATATTCCCTCAGCCACCCTACCTGATACTGTTCTGAGGTTAAAACAAGGGGTACCTACGCAGCGTCTTGAATAAAAGATGGGATAAAAATAAAGATGAATTACGGATGTAGCCTGATGGAAGCAATTTTAATCAACAAGTTGTATGAGCCTTAATGGACTAACTAATCGATTGATTAAATCTGCATATAGTTAAGGGAAACACAATAGTTTGGAAGCAAAAAAACAACATATACATTTTTGTGTTTAGGCGATCCGCATGTGTATTCTGGAGGAAACATTTCTTTGTGTCAGGGATTAGGGATTATGCCTCTTGCAAGAAGCTACTTTCATCTGTAGATTTTAGACTTGTTTGCATTAAAACAATTCATTTTTCTTTTTCTAAAAAAATACTTCTGCCCAGTTAACTGGGGACACCTTCTTAGGCAATGGGCAAATCAATCTAAGGAGAGGGTGGGAGAGGAAGAATTAAAAGCAGACAACCTGCATAAATTTATTCTGTGGACCACCCTGAGATTTTATGATGAAGGGTTGTATATTAATCTAATTAATCATCATCATCATCTAAAGTCCTGGTGAGCTTGTGCTAGCAGGATGGACATTTGGGAAGGCACATTATTCCCCTTTTAACCATCAGTTCTATGTTGCACTTTCCCCTCCCATTGATCCCACGGGTTATCCAGCAAATCAAAAGTCTTCCCCAGTCTTTCTCCAACCCACACCAAAATGCCCGCCTCTGCCCTTTCCAACGGAGCACTGGCTGTGGAGGATCAGTGGCCACAGACATGCAGCTGGCAAGAGGATGCCTCCATGGGTAGATTTCCTGCTTTCCCATGGATCTCTTTCTCCACCCACAGGAGGGAGAGCCATCATATCCTCTTGCCCCTGGGATGCCCTCTCGGGAACCACTTGGCAATGAAGCTCTGCAAGTAACCTTGGGGCCATTTACTGCCTCTCTGCCTAACCTATCTCACGGGGTTGTTGTGAGGATTAAATGTGGAGGGGGAGAATCATCTACACCGCCTTGCACTCCTTGGAGAAAAGTGCGGATATGAATGAAATAAATAAATAAAATAATTAAAAACTGATGCTGAAATGTGGAGAATTGAACTTCAGTCTGGAAAGTAAGAAATTAACAGATCCGTCTGTTTCTACTCCACTCAGTGAGTAAAATTGGGATTGTGACTTGGCTGGGCTGTCTTCATTCAGTATTTCTTTCGCTGGACTGCATTGTTTCCCAATTGTGTAATCAAATTTTCAGAACCTAAGAACTAAGAAAGAGCCTATTAATGTCCTATTAATCCCTTGCCGTCTACCCACACACATCCGTTTCTCAAGACCCGTTTTGTAAGTTTCATTTGGTCTTGTTTTCTGAATGGTTCAGAGTGTGGCTTGACTTTTATTTCACTGGGAAGCAGGACAAACGAATGGAGTGACCAAAGCCACTTTAATCACAAAATGACCTCACCATACTAGGAAATGTGAGAACAGTACATGACCAAGCAGACCCAAACAGTTTGCCTTTGTAAGATAGCATGCTTGCCAATGTGGCAAAGGTAATGTTGTCCTTAGGAACTTTCAGGGCTCGAGTACTTAATGTACTTAATGCAACCGCAGCCCCAGATCATTGGACTAAGCAGAATGCAGCAAACACCTCTAGCAGCAAAGTGATTTTGTTTGTGACTCCAGCAGCGCATGCATAATGTGTGAGCGTTTCAGAAAAGAACAGCAATTTTTCTCAGCCAGCCTGGGCTCTTTCCAACATCTTGGTCAGTGGGGCAGACCAGCAAAAATCACAAGCCAGCAGTGCCATTGCTGCTGCATACAGGGAAGTGGAAGATTTAGGCGGCACCACTTCTTGTGCCTGACAGAGATGCTGCTTGTGCCCAGCAGAGATCTTGCTGGGAGGTCCTTGTTCTGTCTCTGCCCCACCAGGTGAGCCACTCCTGGTTTTACCATATTTTTCACTCCATAAGACGCACTCCATAAGACCTGACCATAAGACGCACCTAGTTTTTAGAGGGGGAATGCAAGGGGAAAAAATTCTTTAAAGGGAGCGCTGAGCAGAGCCTCTATGCATCCCAGGCTCTGCTCAGAGCTCCCTTTCACAAGCTGTGTGGAGTGTGTGTGAGGCGCTTGCAGGCTTTTCCCCGAGGAGGGAGAAGGGCAGCCCGTCACACATGCTCCGCGCGGCTCTTGGGGGCTTTTCAGGGAGGTGAGGGAAGGGACAGAGTGCAACTAAGCCAGAAGCTAGAACAGTGAGAGGGAGCGCTTCTGGCTTCTGGGATAGCTGCACAGCCTCTTCAGGGCAGCAGGATAAAGGCTCCCCACTGGCCTGAAGAGGCTGCACCCGGCTAAGCCAGAAGCTAGAACAGCGAGAGGGAGCGCTGCACAGCAATACCTTTTGCTGTTCTGGCTTCTGGGATAGCTGCGCAGCCTGCATTCACTCCATAAGACACACACACATTTCCCCTTACTTTTTAGGAGGGAAACGTGTGTCCTATACAGCGAGAAATACGGTACCTCTTGCATACGCATGTTCCACCGAGAATCTGCTTCTCCCAGTCCAAGAACTCTGCAGATGTATGAGGTGGAATGCCTCCACTACTGTGGTAGAGCAGGGCCCCACTTGTTCATTTCTTGCAATTTTTGGCCACTCAACCCCGCAAGCGCAATTCAAAAGCAAAGGGAGCTTGTCTGAGGCACGATTCAACTCAGGAATATGAGGAAACTATCCAGAGCACTGTTTGCCTTGTAGTTTGAGGTAAGCACAGATCCAATGCACACTCCTAATATCTACTCAGGAGTGAGGCCCGTTGTGTATGTGCCGACACCTGAGGGGGACACAACAGAGACTTTGCTAGCCTTTCACTCCTTATCAGAATGACTTAAGAAGCTGCAGGAGCTGCAAGGTAAATTTCAGTCTCAGGATGTTTCTGTCCCCTCTACCGCAAGGCAACGTGAACATATGGAGCTGCCTAATATTGAGCCAGTCCATCTCTCACTCACTATTATCTATTCTGACCGGCAGCAAATCTCCAGGGTGTTGGCCAGAGGTCTCCCCACAACATCTGCTACCTGAACCATTTAACTGGAGATGCTCTGCATGCAAAGTATATATTCTATATCATTGCACTGTGATCCCTCCCCCTGTGTGTACACTGCCTGCATTGTTTGGCTTGGACATGGAAAAAGCCAGGTTCAAGGCCCTGCTAAAATCTGAAGCGAAAGGGAGCCTTGAGTAACTCCTGCCACTTGGATTAGAAGTGCTATCCTTTATCCGCATGACTTTAGAAGACCATTAGACAAATTCATGGTGTAGTAGCCACGATGGCCATTGTCAGGGTCTGCCACAAGGAGCCTGTCATTGCGGTATCTGGTTGTGGCCTTTCAGATTTCTGTGCCCGGGGCAGCTGCCCCGGAGGGCCCCTCCCACGCTACACCACTGCATTGTGCTCAAGTCTAGCTTGCAAGCTTCCTAAAGGCATCTTGTTGGCCAAGTAAAGACCAGGATATGGCCTGGGTGGGACAGTCTGATCCAGCAGGCTTGTCTAATGTTCCTAGTTCTGCTTCTGGTGTAACACAGCCTTTGTGACAAATTGTCCCCCCCTAATTCTCCTTTATGAGTCAATTCCTGTCCCTCTGGTGGTGGGCTTTAATTATTCGCTTCCTCTTCTTCTTTTTCATGTCTTGTAATAGGGTGCTATAAAAATGGGAGGAAACAAGCAATTCAACCCACCCAGAGGGGAACAGAAACTGACTAATTCATTACTAGTGCCACATCACACTGAACGGGAAGCAATTAGAGGCAGAAGACGCAATGATGATGCTGTTAATTAAATGTGATAGCAACCTATCCGGAACCAGACCTGCTTCTGAGTAAACATTATAAAACCATCTAGGTCCTAGGAGCAGGCATGCCTACATTAAGTGCAACGTGAAACCAGGATTTTAATTCTATTTAAGCTGATTCTGTTAAAGAAAAGTCTCAGTGACACAACAGAGCCATCATGTGAAGAAAGCAACTTCACAAGGTGTTGAGTCTAAAGTGTGACTCTAAAGTCCCCAAAGAATCCTAGGAGATATAGGAGAGTTGTTAGAAGGCCACTTAACAATCTATCTATCTATCTATCTATCTATCTATCTATCTATCTATCATCTATCTATCTATCATCTATCTATCTATCTATCTATCTATCTATCTATCTATCTATCTATCTATCTATCTATCATCTATCATCTATCTATCTATCTATAGATATAGATGATATAGATGTATATTTGGGGGGAGAGCCATGACCGTTAAAGTGGCATGAGTACTTCAAATGTATGGTGTGGGTACAAATTAAGTTAGTACAATGTTGAAATTGCAACCTCCAGCAAAATGTTCCCTGTTCTAGATACCTGTCACTGGATTTAATAATAATAATAATAATAATAATAATAATAATAATAATAATAATAATAATAATAATAATTTATTGTTTGAACAATAATTTATTGTTTGTTTCTCCAGCCACTCTGGGTGGCTTCCAACAAAGATTAAAAATACATTAAAATGTCACACATTAAAAACTTCCCTGAACAGGGCTGCCTTAAGATGTCTTCTGAATGTCAGGAAGTTGACATCTGATGGGAGGGCGTTCCACAGGGCAGGCGCCACTACCGAGAAGGCCCTCTGCCTGGTTCTCTGTAGCTTTGCTTCTTGCAATGAGGGAACCGCCAGAAGGCCCTCGGGGCTGGACCTCAGCATCCGGGCACAACGATGGGGGTGGAGACGCTCCTACAGGTATATGGGCCGAGGCCGTTTAGGGCTTTAAAGGTCAACGTTTAAAGTAACGTTTAAAGTAGGTTTAAAGGTTTAAGTAGCATTTTGCGGCTACTGAGTGCACACTTAAGTCTTCCTTGGGCTGTTTTTAAGAGTGTTCCCCCCACTGGGTTAGGTTTTCTGATTAAAAAATTGGGGGGGGGGTATTTCTGCAAACCTTGCGGTTCCCTTACGCCTCTTAAAACCTCTCCATTGTGTATGTGTGCTGCCATTTTGGATGCAAAAGGACTGGCACACACAGCTTGAACATTGGAAATAGAAGGAATGACCACTAGCTGTGATATTCTGCCCCCCACCCAAACCCTTTATGCACAAGCAGCTAAGTCTTTAGTCCCAACTGATTTAAACTGAAAATTAGCTCAAACTTTCTCCTATTAATATATATACCGTATCTTTTGAATGTAGTCTAGGGAGAGAATTGTGCCCCCCCCTCCCGAATGGTGACAGTTTTGCAGTAGGAATGATTTATGCTAACCACTGAATGCTCTCATCTGTGTCATGCGGAGCACTTGGAATAATAAGTGGCAGACATTAGTATGAAGCTTGATTGCTTCGGAATCTTCAAGTGATTGAAAAGTTGTTTTTGTTGTCTCTGTATGTGTGCTTTTATTCCTGTTACTGATGGCAATGAATTAGAGGTACATTACAAGCCCAGAGTGCAGGTATCTTGTTTGGGGGGGGGGAAAGAAAACGTCTGGGAGACCACAGGAGATTGCTTGGTCTGAAATAAATGGAGCTATTATCAAAATCTAAAATCTTCTAAGATGAATTACCTGCTTTCAGAGTGTTTTTCCCTTCCTCCTTCTTAAAACCCACTGCCCTTTTCAAAGAGGGGCTGACGTTCTTTGCCAAGCCTCTAATAACCAAGCCCAGAGGGCTTTGATGGAGCCTATGGACTTTGATAAAAGTTGTGTTGACTTTCTGGAGATCTGCTGCCAAACTGAAGTGGCTGTCCCACACAGCCACCCCCCACCTCCCTAATGCAAAAATGATGGATGTTTTCATGAGTGATGCTTTAATAGCTTCTCTTCGTTTAGTTTCTTTCTTTGTCTTTTCTGCTTCTGTAACAGACATCTTCTAGACTGTGTACAGTCAGCCTGAAAAGGAATTTTCCCCACCTTAATTACACAACACAAGTCATGCAATAGAAGCTCAGTACTGTATTGCATTCTATGGTGTGGATGAAGCTACCCTTTGACATGGGTTGCAGCTACTGATTGGATAGTCTTGGGTGCATTTGCTTTATATTGAGCCAGGCCATTGGTCCATCTAACTCATTACAGTGGAACCTCGGCTTTCGAACGCTGAAAACCCAGAAGTAACTGCTTTGATTTTCAAATGATTTTCGGAAGCCAGACATGCTACGTGGCTTCTGTTTTGAGTTTCCCTATTGTATTGAGGCTTCCATATTGAGTTTTCAGTTTTCAAACATTTCGGAAGTCTAATGGTCTTCTGGAATGGATTATATTCAAAAACCAAGGTTCCACTGTATTTGAAAGCAGTGAATTGACCTAAAACTATCACTTTACTCCTATAGCACCATCAGGGCTCCCCCCCCCCAAGCCGGAACTCAGTTCTGACACCTCTCAGGTGGGCACCATTGCCAAGCGAAGCGTTTGTGGTGAGTTCCGGCACTTCTTTTTCTAGAAAAATAACATTGAGCACCGTAAACACTAGCAAATATATTATGGCATAAACATTTGTGCCAGTGTGTTTTCTTGCATCGCTTGCAACTGATGAAGCTTTGCCAAAATAAATTTGTTTCTGTTTCAGAAACTAGATAGATTCTTTGTTGTTTTTGCTCTGGAAGTTGTTAATTGACCTAATAAACGAAAGCATCAAGGGACTAATTGTCTGGCATTCGTTATTAACAGGTTTCCTACTTTTGAGATCCAGGCACCAGAAAAAATAATGCAACAAAGGGAGACAGTTAATTGCATGATCATTGGAGGTTGGGGGGAGAACAACCACTAAAGACAACACTGGAGAACAAATTCCTTGGAGACAAAGATAAGAACCTTCTAAGCCTCTCAATTGCCATTTTAAAACCTCTTTTAAAGGAAAAGATTATGCTGCTTTGGCAACAGTACGCTCCTTTAAAATGTAAAACGGCTGGGAAGATATGCCACAATATGTTGATTTTTTTTGTTTTAAAGCTAGAGAGCACCTGCTTTTTCAAAACGAGTGTCAGTTTTTGCTTTCAAAGTGTGAGTTATTCAAATCAGCTAAACAAAAAGGAATCAAAGGCTAATGTGTGATAATTACATTTAATGCTTTCCCACTCTGGTACCTAACAAACATTTACAGCTCTTGGATAGTGTGTGTTTATGTGTGTTGGGAGATTAGGCATTTAAATTGGCAGATCTCCTTTGCCCATGCCCACAGGAAATCAGATTTCATTCCCAAGTGCCTGGGTTTATCATGCTATGTCTCACGTGCAATATTGAGCTAGTAGTGAGCAGGCTTGTTTGAAACTTCCTGCACTCTTAACGCTAGCCTTGATGCACTCTTGATGTTAGGACGTGGGTGACATTGTGGTCTAAACCACTGAGCCTCTTGGGCTTGCCGATCAGAAGGGCAGCTGTTCAAATCCCCATGACGGGGTGAGCTCCCATTGCTCTGTCCCAGCTCCTGCCAACCTAGCTGTTCGAAAGCACGCCTGGGCAAGTAGATAAATAGGTACCACTCTGGCGGGAAGGTAAACGGCATTTCCATAATGGTTTCTGTAATGGTGTCTCGTTGTGCCAGAAGCGGTTTAGTCATGCTGGCCACATGACCCAGAAAGCTGTCTGTGGGCAAACTCCAGCTCCCTTGGCCTGAAAGCGAGATGAACGCCGCAACCCCATAGTCACCTTTGACTGGACTTTACCTTTTATTCAGATGTTCAGGAGGGAGTGTGCTGAAGTTCTCCACTCAGCTAGATTGAGTTTACACACGTATTGGGGAGGGTGCCACACTTTTTTGCATGTGTATTCGATTCCCTGAAAATAGGGACGGAGAACCTCATGTCTTGGGGACTAAATACAGCCCTCCAGACCTACATACCTGGCCCTTTGAACCCTACATAGGCCACCTCTCACACTGGCCCAACTTTGCATCCCAAATATTTTTTCCTGGCTGCAGTGTGTCCTTGAACTCTGATCATGCTTCTTGCTCATCAGAATGGAAGGGGGGGAGAGTCTGTGCAGAAACCAGCCTACCGTATTTTCCTGGGGTTGCCAGTGTTCAGGAGGAATTTTAAAACATTCCAGTTTAGCCAGGCATTTGATGGCTGAAAGATGGCTGGCAACCCTGAAATCAGTGGCTGAGAGGATGTTTTTAACTGTTTCTTGAATACTTTTAAGATCACACACACACACAACTTGATGTGTTTGCTCCTTTGGGAGGAAGAGCAGGATATAAATTGAATGCATGCATGACTAGAACCTGGTACCCTCCAGACGTTTGGGAAAAGCCTGGCCATGCCGTCCGGGGCTGCTGGGAGTTGTAGTTTGCTGTTCCAAAAGGAGCTATTTAATAACAGGGACAAAAAATTCTATGCGCTGTATCAGAAGACAGTTTTAAAAGACCACATCGCTTCGTCTACATGTGCAACAATAATCTGATGTGGTGGAAGAAAGTGCTCTTCAGGCGGTTGTTTTTATTTTTGAAAACAAAGGAGAGGGGAGTTGCCAAATGTATGACTCTCCCAAGCCAGAGAAGTTATTGCTCTGTTTCAATATGGATATATTTTGGGCATCTTATTCTCGTTGTCTCAAAAGGGAAAGACTGTCAGTTTTTGCTCCTTGCACATACAGAGGTTGTGTCAGGAGGAAGTTTGGTAAACAAGTGGGTGGACTTTTTTTTTTAATTCTTTGTCACATGAAAGATCGGTTTCTCTCTGGGATTCAATAATACTGTCTCAAGTTCTGGAAAAATATATTCTTCCTGGATATCTTGATTAAGTCCCCTGAGTCGGCATCAGCTGTTGTCCAGATGTTGCAACCCTTCCTAAACTGCCCTCTCTCGCTGCAGATGAGATGAGATCGGATTGGGAATAAGGAATGTTACCCTGCCAGCCAGAGAGCTCTGAGTTCCCGGGAACTGTTTGTTTTTGTAGCTTAAATGCATGAATTTCATTAAAAGTAAAACTGGGACAGATGCATTGAAAACCTCTTTTGTGCACAGGGCTGCTTTCATTAGCTCTCCTGACGCTTGAGAGCTGCCAGCACACCCATTATGCAGCTACATGTTTTCAGAGTTTTGCATTTTGGGTATGAAACAACATATTGGGCCCAAACTTCAGCCTGCACCAAGCAAGGTCTGCAGTGCCCTCAAATAACCTCTCTTGAATACGGCAGGACTGAGCAAAAGCTCTCCAAACCAGTCCTTTATATTACTTAACATTTGCACTGTGTGTTCAAACTGCTTCAGACGCATTATCTGCAATAACCCTATAAGGTAGGACAGTGTTATTTTTGTCCTTATTCCCACCCATATTGTTGTGTTCCCCTCCATTTTACTGATAGGTGAATTGATGCTGAGAGATGCTGGAGATCATTTCATCTGAGTTCTTGGGAGAGATGACATTCTGAGCAGAGGCTTCCTGGTTCATATCTCTCTTAGTCATCACACTGCACCAACTCCCTGTCAGTCGATGAGAGAAGCCTTTGATCTGGTCTGGAATGTGGGCAGATTCACAAAAGCTCATACCACCTTCTGGTTCAAGGTGGGATGATTCATCTTTCTTGGAACGAACTGCAGTTTTGATATTGCCAGCACTGATGATGTGCCACGGTGGTTAGCAATAGGCATAGATAGGGACGGGCGAATTTTTATTTCTCCCAGTTTCTCATGTTTTAGTTCCGGCACCACTCAGGTAAACACCATTGCCATTCTAAGAGAACAAGGAAGGTGTTCATGTTGAGTTCCAGCACCTCTTTTTCTAGAAAAATAGCACTGATCGCACCAGTTCCTGTTACTGGGTTGTATCCGAAGCTGTGCCAGCAGACTTCTGCTGACACAACAGGACTCCCTCTGTGTACTTCCAAAATCTGCTCCACAGCGTTCCCCAACCCTGAGGAACAGATTTTGAGGCTGGAGGGGTCAGGAGAGGAAGTCTGGGACACCAGTGGAGCTTCAGTGTTCAATACATCTGTATATATGTATGTATGTATTATATTCTACTAATGAAGCAAGAATGAATTGTTGCCTGAAGGAGAATTAATGTTCAGTAGAATATGCCGAACCAGGAGAGACACTTATTTAATAATATATTTAGATCCAGCCTTTCTCTCAAATTCTACTACATGACAGATATTTGAAGACTACTAGCATGTCCTGTCCCCCCCCCATCTTCTCTTCTCTAGGTTAAATATATCCACCTCCTTCCTCACAAGACTTGCACTGCATCTGCACCATACATTTAAAGCACTCTTATACAACTATAGACAGCCATGGCTTCCCCTCAAAGAATCCCGGGAGCTGTAGTTTGTGAAGGGTGCTGAGAGTTGTTAGGAGGCCCCCAATCCCCTCACACAGCTACAACTCCCAGAGTTCCCTGGGAAGAGGCGTTGACTGTTAAACCATTCTGTGAGGGAAATCAAGGGCTTTTAACAACTCTCAGCGCCCTTATCAATCTTCAGTTCATAGGATGGAAGCCATGACGGTTAAAAGGGGGCATAATAACACTTTCAGTGCCTGGTGCAAATGTGGCCTTGGTTTCTGTCTTCACCATCTTTGTTGTCCCCCGTTGAATATCCTCCAATTTGTCGGTGGTGCCCTGAAGTGGGCACCTGATGTGTATCCTTATCTGGTGCCCTTTTGAGCTTTATTTGTAGTGTCAAAACCAAGTGAGGGTCCTTTTCCCACCACCCACTTTTAAGCTGTGTCTAGCTAGGGCAAGACCCAGCTCTACTGTGGCAGCAGCTCTCTGTGTCTGCTTGTTACCCTGAGGAATGACCTCTGAGGAGAAATTTTTGCCTTGGAATCCACAGCTATTAGGCCTGCAACTTGTACAAAGGGTTGCATGTGTGCTATATTATGGCATCTGCGTTCTATTATAGCTGGAGGGGAACTCCCTTGTGCTTTTTGGCTGGCTTATTAAAGCCTCCTCAGTGTAATGAATTACACTGGTTGGGCATTCCTCCCTTTAGCTGTAAAATTGTTTTTCAAATCAGCATGACGGTTTTATGAAGCGTTTGGTTTTCATACAGAGATGGATTATTTTTATGAGCCAGAGGCCAACTTGGTTAGGTGGCTTGTTTTTATTTTATTTTTTGCTTCATGCCAGGCTGAGAGGGTTTCGTTCAATGCTTGCTTTGATTTGGGGGAGAACCGTCGCCTCCGCACCAAGGCCAGGTGGTATGATAAATCTGTGCTAAGATGGTTTGGGGGCCTCAGGGGGTGTGCTCAGAGAAAAGGATGCGCACCAGATGAAAACAGGCAAGGCTGGATTTAGGGGCAGGTTGCAGGATGCCCAGCTCAGAATCTGTCTCGGACTCATGATGCCACTATCCCCTGAAACAAAAAGCACAAATAGTTCAAATGGCAGAAAGAAGGAAAACATATTTTCAGATCCAAGCTTGGGAAATGTTTCCCTGGCTTACAGGGTAGAAATCCAGAATACATGCAAATTGTGGGTGGAAATCATGAAATGGGCTATGAAAGCAATTTTCAAAAGGTGTTTGTTCATCTGGGATATGGAATTCCTGCTGCCTATAAAGGAGGTGTATATGGGTGGCAGGCTCGATTAACAGTTTCAGGGCATATATCTCAGAAGACGTCTAAAGAGACACCACTATATCTGAGCTCACAAAAGTTACCTAGTGCTTTGAAGATGGAGTCCTTGAGTCAATAGTGCTCAAAGCTACCCACGATATCTGCTTGTACCGTTTGTTTGGGCTCTTGGACCAGGGATCTGAAGAATACGTTCAATATCTGAAATTTAGAGGAAGAAGCCCAGGCCATTCAACAACATATTTCACATCTCTATCTCTTCCTCTTTCACGGGGGACCACCCCCCCCCAGAATCAAACAAACAAACAAACAAACAAACAAACAAACAATCTGCAGCCCTGTTTCTCCATACAAGATTGTCAGTCAGCATTTGTAAAAATTGGATCCCTAACTGATTTGTTCGTCGCCTCGTTCACCATATTGGACACAACAGAGATCTGGCTTGATAAAGGACTGGTCCACACTTCTGCTCATCCTGTGCTCAGAAAGCACGGGTCCTGGGGGTTTCCCCACTTGTCCCATGCTTTCTAGGCATGGGCCCCACCACTTTCCCCAGGGAAACTTGCTCTTTAGCGCTGAATCAGAACAAACATCAATCTGTGGGAAGCCCAGTTAACATTAGCTCCCATTTAGCAGTAAACATTGGGTTTTCCTGGGGGAAAGTGGCAGAACAAACAGAAGTCTGGAGGAGCCCTTAGTCTCTAAAGGCTGTAAAGCCACTGCCCAGTCAGTGGGAAGAGCTCTCCATATATTCTCTATATAGTCGTCTGATCTCTAGCCACAAAAAATTCAGACATTTGTTTCACACCTTTTTCAGGGCGATGGCTGCCCTTCACCATGTCAGTGTCAGAGGCCTTGTCTGAAAGCAGTGGCAGACCTGGGAAGCTCAAAGTTCTACGGCAACCTGTGCAACACCCAAATTCGGTGCCCTCTCACCTCCCATTCTACTTCATAGTTACTGCACCCCCAAGGCTCCAGGCCCACTGAGACCAAACTGGTCAAGCTCCCCTAAACCTGCCTCTGCTGTCAGCTCAAGTTTAACCCATAAATTGTGTTTGTCAAGCTAGCGTTTTAGGTCACATGATCTCCACAGCATGACCTTTCAGGAGCCAGAATTTTAACATTCAGTGGGTTTCATTCAGTGTTTGTCAGACTCAGAGCAGACCCACTGAAATTAATGGGCATAACTAACTTAGGTCTGTGAATTTCAACCAGTCCACTCTAGGAGAACATAGTTGGATACATTAGGGTTGCCATTTTTCAAAAAGTGAACAAACAAACAAACACAAAAGTTGTTGAGATCTTTTTTTTTGGGGGGGGGGAACCAAGTTGTTGAGATCTTTTTAGACTTCTGACATGGGTTGTGCTATACGTCCAGATTTTCCTGGACAGTTCAGCGATTTCCCACCAGAACCCTGTTTGTGACTGCAACCCAATAGGTGCATTCAGTAAATGTTGGCAACATTTCTGAGATCCAATTGCCATTTTCAAATAAATACTACAAATACAGATAGCCAAATACAAGCGAGCACTTCCCATGCGCAAACCACACTAACAGCAGTGACAATCATTGCTTATGTTTTAACTGCTTACTGGTAGCAAATCCTAGATAGTACCTTGATACATTTTGGCGCCAGAAAATCCAAATGGCACCCTTTCAATGCACCAAACAAGGGCATCAACAACCACAAAGTTCCTGTTCATTTCAGTGGAGATCACTCAGGAGAACCTCTCAGTCTTTTTTGCCCCAAGAGTTAGCTTGGTCTATCTCTAACCTTATAATCCACGCAGCGCCCTAAATCGGTTGCCCAACAAGGCAGCCATCTCATCTTGGTTCACAGTAAGGCTGTTTCTGGGGGGTGTCGTCAGTGACACTACCGTGTAATTAATCCAGTTATTGGGAAATGTTGGCAAAATACTCACAGCCCCTACCAGATCTTTAATTTTTGGAACAGGATTTCGTAATTCCCTTTCTCAATTTGCAGCCCAGTTTAGGCTCTCCTTTCAATCAACAGCTGAAATGCACCAAATCAAATAACAACAATGGATATCCAGGGCTTTCTATCATAAAATTGCTGCTGTGATGCAGATTAGAGGCATCTACGCCACTAAGAGCTCTCCAGCTGTACTATAACTTCTCATCACTTACACTGGATCCCTCGGGTAGCGTCACACACAAACCATGATAGTAGTTGTTGACATTAATGCTTAACACAGGTCAAAACAATCTAACCCAACCTTTTTTTGGGGGGGCCAAAACAGGCTTAATAATTATTAACTGCACTCTGAGTTATGAAGGAACGAACATTAACTAATAACCTTGAGCTACTTTAGCAAACATTTATTTAATATCTCTTTTGTAAATGTCTGTTATGAGTGCTGTTTTATTTGCTTAGGAATCCATCACGGATTCCCAGTGGAGTTGTGCCTACAAAGGATAGCAGAAGGGCACAATGATAAGCTGTATCTAGAGTCTTTCTCCATAACCCCATGGCTTTTGGCTATTTTTGTGCTATATATAGAAATGGACATGCTCTGAGTCATAGAGCATAGGCTCTGTATCATGGAGGTCATTCTGCTCCCTATATGGAGGGGGAGGTATGTCTGTGTGGCTCTCTAGGTATTGTTGGACTCCAAATCCCATCACCTCCAGCTAACATGGCCAATGGTCAGGTATGATGGGAGTTGTAGGCCACATTCACACCATGTGTCACCACTCTGAGCAGTCATAGCTTCTCCCGAATAATTCTGGGAGCTGTAGTTTGTTAAGGGTGCTGAGACTTGTTAGGAAACCCCCATTCCCCTCACAGAACTACAATTCCCAGAGTTCCCTGGGAAGAGGGATTGACTGTTGAACCACTTTTGAAAATAGTTTGACACAATGCCCTCCAGAAGTTGTGGCCTGCAGCTCCCATTATCCCTGACCATTGGCCATGCCAGCTGGAGTCCACAGCAGTTGTAGTCCACAACTTTTCAAAGGCACCATGTTGACTATCCCTGAATTAAAAAATGCCTGCCCAAGGAAAGACATCTCAAGAACTCATTTAAATGTGAGCAAAGAAGGGGCCAAATGGACTTCCCTTGGAGGTTCTGCTACTCATGTCCTCATCAACAGCACCTGGCTGGAAAACCACAAGAAGGACCTCAAGAACAGAGTGAAGATCTCATATAGGTTCATATGGGAGGAGGTGATAGGCTGGCCATGTGTCCAACCTGGCAGAGGACCATCCTCTATTGTAAGGGCTGTCCAGTCCAAGCCCTATTTATAGATACAGAATCATAAGATGGGAAGGTAGGAGGAGCCTTGAAGTTGCACCTGTGCCTGCAGGACAGCAGGCTGGGGAAACACCTGGCCACAGTCTTCCCTGCTATGGAATTGCATTTCTCTTCAAATTGTACTTATGATTGCTAAAGTTTCATCAATTATATTTGCATATGCAACTTTTATGCAAACCTGCCTCCTCTTTCTTCATCTTCTTGGGGGGTTGGGGAGGTTAATGCATTTGTTACCCTTTTTTGGAGCCATTTGTAAGTGGCCACCCTAGGATGGGGGTGATTTTTCTCAGATGCCCTCAGGAATTTGTTTGCATGCTTTTGCTCTGTTTGATTTGGTGTTTCCGTTTGGAATCCACGTCAGGGGCTACGCCAAGAAGCGAGACAATACAATAAAATCTGCTGCTCTGAGCTCCTTGGAAGAATGGTGGGCGATACAAATGTGATAGACAGATTACCAAAAGCATGGGCAGTGGCCATCTGGCTGCATCCTTCGCCTTCAAATCTGAAGCATAATGTAAATTACAGCCGTTTCTTCTTGGCACAGAAGATGCGGTTTACAGTTCTAAGTTATGTTTTGTCTGTCTCTAACCAAAGCCAGGCCGTGGAGTGTTCAAAATAAGCAGCAATTACATCAGTGTTCAGGAACAACATGACTTTTGAACAAAGCAAGCATTTGAAATAATATCTTTTAGCCCTTGTAGTTTGTTCTTTATTTGCGTTTGATCCATCTGTTGCTTAAAATAGGTCTGCTGTGAGATGTAAGGAGTTATGAATAGCAAAAATTAAAGAGAGAGCAAGAAGACCCTTTGCTTCTGAGTGCCAGAGTCAACCAAGAACACGAACTATTCTCCTTTCAAAGGAGAATTCATTTTGCTGTTTTCCTGATAGTTACTTGTGCAGCCTGGGAAATTCAGGAGTCTTGAGTGAGATGGCTGCCTCACAGGGCAGATGCTAGAGGGTATTTGGCTCTCTGATGAACATCTATCATACTGCAAAGGAACAATCAATTTGCAGGGGAGAAGCAGCAATGCAGGAACTGCTTAACCATTGCCTCTGCACTGCCATTTTCCCAGGAGCTTTGCTTCCAGCTGTCTTCTTCTTCTTTGGTGATCCCGCGTAGCCGAATAAGATTGTCTTCCATAAACACAGTTTTAACAGTGGGTCCATAAGTGACTGTGGAGGCCAGTTCTGGATACACACATCCTTCCACAGTGGGGACATAGATTTCTAGGAGGGAGTTGATCATGGTGAGGGTTTGCCAAGCCACGTTCCTCTTAGCACGTTTCTCCCTTTTGTCCTTCGAGCATCTTCAAAGCCCATGACACCTTTGGTAGAGGCTGTTCTCCAACTGGAGCACTCACAGGCCAGTGTTTCCTGGTTGTCAGTGTTTATACTCCATTTTAAAGATTTGCCTTGAGAGAGTCTTTGAACCTCTTTTGTTGACCACCAGCATTACACGTACCATTTTTAAGTTTAGAATAGAGTAGTTGCTTTGGAAGATGATAATCAGGCATCCACACAACATGACCAGTCCAACAAAGTTGATGTTGAAGAATCATTGCTTCGACACTGGTGATCTTTACTTCTTCCAGTACACTGGCATTAGTTCACCTGTCTTCCCAGGTGATGTGTAAAATTTTTCAGAGACACCATTGATGGGATCTTTCGAGGAGTTGGAGATGGCGTTTATAAGTGGTCCACGTTTCACAAGCATACAGTAAGGTTGGTAGTACAATAGCTTTGTAAACAAGCATTTTGGTTTCCCTGCGAATGTCCCAGTCCTCAAACACTCTGCACTTCAATCAAACAGCTAGGTGCCCTAGCTAGGGAAACAGGGGTGCAGGGAAGAAATGATGGAGATGTAAGGTTGAGGAACTCCATCTACTTCAGCCATCATTTCTCCACTAATTTGATGTTTGAGGAAACAATTTTGACTGTACCCAGCAAAGGAAAAATAAGTCTTGAGTTTTTGGAACTGTCTGGCAAAAGCAAGCTGTTGTTGCATTGAGGGAACAGACAAGTTATGGAAGAAGGAGGAGGAGGAGGAGGAGGAGGAGGAGGAGGAGGAGGAGGAGGAGGAGGAGGAGGGCAGGCTGGATGTTTCTTTAGGCTGAGGCTCAACTTGTGTAATAAAAATGTATGACATAAACACCACAAGCTTCCAGTACTTTTCTCCTCACAGGGAAATGGATTATGTAACAGGCTACCTTGGACCTTTTACCACTTAAGAAATCCGGGAACATCAACTGGTAGTTGCCTCATTCTGCTCAAATAGGGCTGTCTAATATTGACCAAGTTCTGGCTATTTAAACAGTGGTGAAGCTGTGAGCCAAAACAGCCATCGCTGGAAATGAAAGTATTACATGTTGTTCCCAGTCTCAAGCCAAATGACCACAACTACTGTTCCTTCATCACTGAACTCATGGGCATTGTAGCGCCAAGTGTGTTGTAATTTCTAGCTCCAATGTGAGAGGCAATTGGCCCATGAGTTTGTGGAAAGGGAACTTGAAATAAGAGGACATGATGCTTTCTTCAATTCATCTGTGTGTCACTGTTCAACAGGTGAATCAACTCCATTGAAAAGCATTGCATTGGAGGTGACTTTGGATGATACAAAATCTCTGTTTCTCGTTAAATTTGTGACAGCTCATTCACACATTCAAGTTAATGCTTGATGTTGCTGTCATCAAGTGATGAATGTGCTTAGCTGAGTCAGCCTCTGTTAAAAACTGTGCTGCATTTAAACAAAGCCAACTTCTCCACCAACAACTATAGCTCCGATCAGTTGCACAAAATTCGTTGCTCAAATCGAATTGAAATCAGTGAGGTTTAAGTTAGTCATAATCACCTTGCCCCTTGATTTCTGAATGGGACTCAAACATAACAAACATACCCAAATCAGGGCCATTTTTGTCTTATATTCATAAGAGAATTTTCACAAGCAGTGCTAAGAGCGTCTTTCGAGTTTGGTTTGGGACTCTTGGCAATAATGCCGAAGAATTGATGCTTTTGAATTATGGTGCTGGAGGAGACTCTTGAGAGTCCCATGGACTGCAAGAAGATCAAACCTCTCCATTCTGAAGGAAATCAGCCCTGAGTGCTTACTGGAAGGACAGATCGTGAAGCTGAGGCTCCAATACTTTGGCCACCTCATGAGAAGAGAAGACTCCCTGGAAAAGACCCTGATGTTGGGAACGATGGAGGGCACAAGGAGAAGGGGACGACAGAGGACAAGATGGCTGGACAGTGTTCTCGAAGCTACCAGCATGAGTTTGACCAAACTGCGGGAGGCAGTGGAAGACAGGTGTGCCTGGTGTGCTCTGGTTCATGGGGTCACGAACAGTCGGACATGATTAAACGACTAAACAACAACAAGAAAGAGGAAAGGAGCCATTTTAAAACCAAATATGCGTTCCAGTGGATCTTCATGTTAATGGTGTTTTCATTGTTACAGACTTGTAATAATTTCTATCAAAATTCTGGAATGTGTTATTGATGCCTCTGGCCCCCTTTCCGTCTCAATATTTCTAACCTGCTTTCTGTGGTGATTTTGTTTATGCTCGATTTCACATTTAATAGCAAAAGAAATGTATTCTAGACAAGGCAGGTTTCCCCACTTTGCAGCTCTGTTAATACTGCAAACATGGTTTAGCAGTCACATGTGAAAATGGAGCTAACCAGATTTCCACTTGCCTTTCCGCATCACCCTCCCACTCTCCAAATGCTCTTTTTCTTTTCTTAAGTTTTGCTTTCACAAGAGTTCAGTTAAGAGCAGTTAGCAGCTTATTATTCTATTTATTTCCTTGTGCCATTTAGTAGCTGCTTCAAAATTGGTCCTACCCCAACAGAGCTATTTGCAGAAAAGAGCAACATGGCTTCTCGCCTTGACACACTTCAAGTGTTGACCTCGCGAGGTCAAGTCGTCCTGGACAAGCTCCCGTTGGGCAGCAATACCTTTTTCTAGAGCTGGACACTTGCTGAGGAAAGGATACACAGTTCAGAAATTTCCATGAGGTCTGGCAAAAAAGAGAGAAGTTTGCACTGTAATCTTAGATCGAATCCCTTAAAACAGGACTCAAGAATCTATTGACCTCCAGATATTGTTGGACTACAGATCCCATCATCCCTGACCATTAGCTATCCTGCTTGGGGCTGATGGGAGTTGGAGTTCAGCAAGACCGGGAGGGCCACCTGCTTTCTAACCCTGTGCCCAGTTACATGTGCCCAGTTAGGTGCATGTTAGGTGCACCTGATGAGACAATCAAGGCCTCACTTAGAACTAAACAGGAGTCGAACGTCCAACTCCTTTATTGAGTCGCTTCATTTCTGAAGCCACAGTTCTCTTAAAGTTACAAATTCCAGCACAGAGCCATTCCTGATTTGGGAAGGCTGACCCCTAGTTGGCAAAGACCATATGCTCTTGAAATTACAGACATGCAAACAGAGAACCTTTCCAAGCAAACAATTCATCCGGCAGAAAAACTGTGTAGCACTTTCAACTACAGGCAGCAACCATTTCATGCGGGGGTTCCACCCCGGCCCCCACGCATGTTGGGAGAGCACCCACACCATTATGCCCCATTCTGCCTTGCACCCCCATTCTGCCTTCTTCCAGGTCCTAAAGGACCCACACATCAGTGATCATGTGTCAATTGGCCATGTGTAAAATGGCCATCGCTTGTATGTTATCATGTGCTCCCCCAGGGATGGTGCCAGGGAGAAGAGGGAGAAACATAGAAAAGCAGCAAAGCTAGTCTAGCCCAGAACTCTTTCCCCTTTACACCTGGCTTCCAAAGTGCTGAGAGTGTCACCATCAGCACCACCACTGCCACTGGGAGAGTATTAAAACCTGAGTTTAAGTCCTGGGGTGAGAGTGGAAGTGTTGCCTTTTAAAGAGCAGACAAGGTTTATCTGCAATCTTAGTGCTATGATCACATATAAAAGATCCTCCAGTCTGTGATTTAGACAAATTCAGTTGCAAAACACAATGAATAGAATACTGCATATGGATCAATCTTCAGGTTGGGACAGCCTTGTGCTGCAAAACTATTATGGTACATTAGAAGAAACACCAGACATATTTCTAATTGGGAAGAATTGAGGAGTGTCATGGGTTTAATTCAGACAACAAGTATGTTTCATTTTGGCACTGCACATTCCTATAATCAAATTGTCTGAGGACTGCTGTTCACGGCAGACATATAATGTGAATAAATATTCTTTGTTTCCTTTCAGGGGGATTATGTTGACGGTAATATTCTGCTTTAAACCTGATCATACATTCTCCCTCTTATTATGCAAGCTCTCAAGGGCATCCTAGAATCATGAATTAAAGCGAGAGGCCTAATTAGATCCTATTGTGGCAACTAAATATTATTTGATCTGCAGCAACAACACAGAGAATGCAACTCTCCAGCTTGTTTGTCTGGCTTTATTAAATCTTCTTTTTTCCAGAAATGGGCATAGTTTACGCTTAACGTTTTTGAGTTAGCACCTGAATAAAGTAAAAGAAACCAATCTATACTTTCTGGTAGCAAAATTGAAAGGAAAGAATACAGCATAATTACACTATCTGTGTACAGTTAATATTTTCTTCCTTCCGTGTGTAAATCTATCACACATGTCTGCCCGCAATCACATCCAGCTGGTTAAATAGTAAACAAAGGCTATATTTTTTAATAAAAGTACAGAGTTCCATTTGCTGTGAGCGAAGGTTTTGCAAGTGTTTGAACAACTGCATATGACTTGTGGCAGTGTGGGTTTTTTTTCTGAAGTACATTTCAATTCTTTCTGTAGCAGATGTGAATTTACTGGTTGATAGTGTCTCTGGGCAATTTTCGACTTTAAAATGTTTGTCATCTAATCGGGGGATGACATTATTTAGATAACAGATCCTCTGTGATGCATCCACACAGCCGGCAGCAAAACGTAGCTGAGAAAGGAATGTTAGCTGAACATGTCCCATGTGATGGGAAATTACCCACATCTTCCAAGACAGGGCTCACCATGTTTTAGGAACACAGGAAGCTGCCATATGCCAAGTCAGATTGTTGGTTCTTATAGGCCATTATTGTATACAATGGCTGGCAGCTGCTTCTCAAGGATGTGGCTCAATCGAATGCCTGGAAGAGTCTGACTCTGGAGATGAAGGAATGCCAGTACAGAGGGAGCCAGAGTCTGGAGATGAAGGATTGTAGCCACAAACAGAGCAGGGGTGGGTTAGTTGCCCCCCCCTTCATCAAGAGTTCCCAGACTCAGATAGAGCAGCAGACTCGGGAAGCTCACAGGCAGATGGAGGGGAGGAGATAGATGACATTGAGGGGGTCGCTATGCAACCAGGAGGGAGGCAGTGTTTGGAAGGATCTTTGTTTGATAGTGGGGGGGGGAGTTCACCCACCTTATCTCCAAACCAGAAGAGCTTAAAATGCAATGGAAGTACAAGAGAGGAAGGACTGGACTTTGGCATCCTTCGTTCTGCGAAAGGGGTGGAGACTCAGAGTGACCAACTCGTAGCTAAGTGCATTAGGCTCAGAGCCACGCGATGGATGTTTATTGTAAATAAACGTACCATAAAACTGCCAGAGACTCATTCATTCTTATTGGGGCTTGCTTGCCTGCCTGAGATCATTAAACTGCTCCACAGAGTTTCAGACGGGAGTCCTTCCCATTCGTACCTGGAGTTGCTGGGAGCGGCATCTGGGCCCTTTTACATGCTAAGTATGTGCACTGAGTTATGCCCTTTCCTCTTTTAACCCTGGAACCTGCTTTTATTGCCAGGGGACTCAGCACCAAGCCCATGAATGTAAAAACTGTTTTATGCAGCCCCAAAGTCCAGGTCACCTCTGACGATATATCCTCAATACGGCTGCAGCAAATGTCTGCTGCGTCAACAGAAGTATAGTGTCCAGATCAAGGGAAATAATAGCCCTGTTCTATTCTGCCTTGGTCAGACCACCCCTGGAGTCTTGGACCCAGATATTGGCACCACGATTTAAGAAGGATATTGGCAAGCTGGAATGTGTGCAGAGGAGGGCAAGCAAGACTGTCAAGGGTCTGGAAAGCAAGACTTGTGAGGAACGATTGAAGGAGCTGGGTATGTTTAGTCTGGAAAAGAGAAGGCTGAGAGCAGATATGATGGCCATCTTCAAATATCTTAAAGGCTGTCACATGGAAGATGCAGCAAGCTTGTTTTCTCCTGCTCTGGAGACTAGTCCCCAAACCAATGCATTCAAGTTATGATAAAGAAGATCTCAATCCAACACCAGGAAGAACTTTCTGAGAGTAAGAGCTGTTTGACAGGGGAACAGACTGCCATGAGAGGTGGTAGATTCTTCTCCCCCGGAGATTTTAACGTAGAGGTTGGATGGCCATCTGTCATGGATGTTTTAGTTGAGATTCCTGCATTGCAGTGGGGTTGAGCTAAACCCTTGGGTCCCTTCCAACTCTATGATTCTATTAATTAATTTATTTATTATTTTAAAATCCTGCCTTCTGGTGCAGGACCCAAGCTGGCTCAAAATTTTAAACTGATACAAATAAACATGCACAATAATAGAAATACAGTGGTACTTCAGGTTAAGTACTTAATTCGTTCTGGAGGTCCGCACTTAACCTGAAACTGTTCTTAACCTGAAGCACCACTTTAGCTAATTGGGCCTCCTGCTGACGCCTCGCCGCCAGAGCACAATTTCTGTTCTCATCCTGAAGCAAAGTTCTTAACCTGAATCACTATTTCTGGATTAGTGGAGTCTGTAACCTGAAGTGTATGTAACCTGAAGCGTCTGTAACCTGAGGTACCACTGTAATTTTTAAAATTAGATAAATAAGTAACCCCATTAAAAATAGCACTTAAAACACTTGCAAACATTTAAAAGCACATGAAAAAAGTGGTGTGGAGAACAACACCCACTCTTAGAAGATTCTGCCGCAACGGCCAGTTGCCTACCCCTCCTGACAGCACATAAACTATCCAAAACCAGACAAGTGGCAATTTTTCAAGAAACCTATAAATCTATTTTGCCATACTTAGTCCATTCAGACAGAATCTTTGCCATTCTCTCTCATTTCAGGATGCTGTTCTAAGATAATGTCACTGTCGGTGAGCTGTTGGAAGTAATTTTCTTCCTAATTTTAGGCCGCAGAGGTAATATTGAATGAATTAACTGGATTATTAATATTTGGAGGTCTTGCCTCCTTCTTTAGCTGCATAAGTGAATTCAAGAGTAGCTCAATTCCATTTAGTTCTAAAGAGAGCCACAGTATCTCATCCACCTTTGTTTTCCAGTAACAATGATGATTTATTGGCGCCATGCTCTAGATCTGTCAAATTGCAGGTTTCGCTGACCAAATTTGCCCAATTTGGGCTGATCCAGTCTTCGGTCACTTTGGCTCACCTGGGGGCAGAGTGGTTGGGTGGCACTTTATATGCTACTGGAGTAAGGTGAGTAGCAATCATCACAGGGCCTTTTGAGTAGTGGCACCCCAGTTACGGAATAAATATGTGCAGATAGAGGCTCGTTTCATTCAGTTAACTGAATAGGCTGACATCAGAAGTGTGGACAGAGGGGCGCACTGAGTTTTGGGGTGTGGACAGCTAGTGCAGCCTTGCTCCCCTTTCACGCATGCAGTGAACATACAAGAAGTGGGGTTGGATTCTGAGCAGGGCTTTCTCCTCCTTCAGCTTTTCTCACACTTTGCTTCCTAGAGTGACTGCTCTAAGTAGGAGTTCACTGCATCAGGGGTATCAAGGATCTAAGAACAGAGAAGGTGTCTTGGAAAACAGCATGGGTGTGAATTGTATTGCCCTAGGGGAACTTAAAATATATGTCTAAACATAATACGCTGTTGCACACCACCTCAATCTCTGAGCAGTGTGAAATTCCTGGACTTCTAGGCCCTGGGTCTGTTTTTTCCTTTTGGAAATGAGGCACAGGGGAGAGTGTGGCGTCTTTATGATATATGGTTTATTTATGCATATCTACAACCTGAGCCTACAATGGAGGAACTCTCAGCATCAGCACCCCCAAAGGATCTTGTTTCTCCCATAGCTGTAGCCAGAGGTGCCAGCTTCTCAAGTTTATTGAGGGGGCCCGGCTCAACGTTGACAACGTCCTCTGAACATTGAGGCGGCCTGGCCCCCTCAAAAGAAATATTCAGGGGGGTTGAAGTGTCTCGGGTCCCAGGAGTTGGTGCCTATGGCCATCGCCTTGGATTCAAACAGAAACATTGCTCTCTCCAGCTTGCTGCTTTATGTCTAGGTCACATTACTCCCACTTTCAGCTCTAAACTCAGGCTTTGTCCTCCTAACTACCTCTGAGCTGAGGGAGAGCCCCCACCCATTTTTCATCACGAGCACAACCTCATTTCCTTTGTTCCCCTTAATGGCCCATCACCCAGGCTATTACCTCCACACGGGAAGCTAGCGCGGCTTATATTTTAACACTTGGTGCATCCAGGGGTTGGAAGGATCTCACATACAGCCTACTTCCTCCCCCTCTGCCCCCCCAACTCATAACAATACATTCCACCTTAGCAAATGAAGGGAGGGTGGGAATGCTACTTTCTCTTGCAAACTCAGCTAAAATAATTTTTCCTAACACTGTTTGAACAAGTGTGATTTTTATAATCTCAGTGTTTGCTTTGTACTGCCGTTGTGGTGGTGGTGGGGGAATGGGCGAGGGGTTGCGGTTCACATGTATTTTGAATAGCAAAACAGAAGCGAGTTATTTACTTTTCTGATTAGGTTAACAGCTTTTCGTGGAAAGTGCTTACCAAACCTAAAACAAGTTAACATGAGTGCAGTGCACAGATGGCCAATCATTTGGGGTTCTTGGAGGAGAAGGAGGAGAAGTCGGTGGGTGAACATCCTGTTTTGTTTTTGCCATGAAAGGGGAGAGGGAGGAAATGACAGGCATATAAAGCGTTCAGATATCAAAGATTCTCCTCATCAAATAAATAAATAAACCCACAGAGCAGCCTGCAAGAAACCTTGCGTTTGTACACACAATGTTTCAAAGTAAGTTGTATATGCTGCTAGGCATGAGGAACTGTTGCATCAGAGCGCACAGCAAACTGGGAAGAGCAGTACAGTGGTACCTCAGGTTACAGACGCTTCAGTTACAGATGCTTCAGGTTACAGACTCCGTTAACCCAGAAATAGTACCTCAGGTTAAGAACTTTACCTCAGGATGAGAACAGAAATTGTGTGGTAGTGGTGCGTTGGCAACGGTAGGCCCCATTAGCTAAAGTGGTACCTCAGATTAAGAACAGTTTCAGGTTAAGAATGGACTTCCAGAACAAATTAAGTTTTTTTAAAAAAATAATTTTTATTAACCGGCCAATCAAATCAAATCAAATCAAATCACATCACATAAATTCTGAATTACAAAGCCGAATTTTAAATTTTGTTGAGAGGACCCATATTTCAAGATCCGAAGGGGGATTCTGATCATCTTCTTGCTACTGCGTTAATGTCCAAATCAGTCCAAACAAAGTTCATAATTCTATCCAGTCTTATCTTGCTGTTTCCACATCTCATCTTGTTCGTATATTTTCTCTTTTTTCTTTATGATCTCTTCTGATAATCTCCTTAAGCCGATAAACACCTATAATAATCCTGTGTGAATTTTTCCGTTCTTCCAATCCTCAAATCGAGATGGTTTCCATATATCATCGCCTTCATAGATAACATCGCTCTTTCCATCCTTAATCACAGAACTGTCGTTCTTAAGTCCCTCTGAGGAGTTTCACCCACAGTATAAAAACAGCTCTATTTCTCTATTTCTCCTCCCAGACTTAAGTCCTCCGACAGAACTTCCCAATATGGCGACGGTATTTTTAACTGCGTCATTCCAAAGCCCTTATACATTCCACGCTCTTCTTAAAACATGCTTTGGTTAGAAAGTTTATCTCCACACAGCCTTAAATCCACAGCTTAAGTCCTTAAAACGACATTTCTGACTTGTGAGGGGGGGGGATTCTTGTTTAATCACATAAAGGAAAGAAAGGAAAATTTCCCCCCTCCCCCATCAGTCCCTTTGCCATACCAAGTCTTGGCGTATCTTCTCATGATTTATACTTGTTCCTCCGACTCGTCTTGTTTTATCAGAGATCTCTTCTGTTAGCAGTCTTTACTCCCCCTTCTTCCTTGAAATATGTGCAGTCGCGGACTTCCGGGTCAGCGCCATCGGTGAATGGCGGAGTTCCTCCGCTCGGAGGAACGGGCTCCGTGGAAACTGGGTCTTCCCGCCGCGGCGAAGTTGGGGACCCGCTAGAAATCCCAGGCGGAGGAAGCCTGGGAACGTGGGGTTCGGCAGGGCACCAGGAGCGCCCCCCTACTCGCAGGGAATCCCATTTAGGGGCTCCGGAGCAAAGTGGGGTGAGAAGCGCGGTGCTGCGAACTGACTGCTACTTTCACGGAGTGAAGCTGCACAGCCATTGCCGGAGAGCGCTGACTTTTTCCTGTGGACAATTGGATTTAAAACAAGTACCCGTGAGTAGAAACGGAAAATTGGATCAAGAAATTTCTTAATTTGGTAACGAAGCGGGAAGGTTCAAAACAGGAAGTCCGGCTTCCGCTTTTTGTATATAGACTAAAGCAAAAACTTTGTAAGCTAAAGCCTGGAAAGCTGTCAAAAAAGTCTAAATTTCCTTCATTTAGAATTACTGAAACCCCCTTGGAAGTAGGAGAAAAGGGGGGGAACTTTGTTCAACCCTAGCAGGAGAGGGAGTGAAGAAGGATAAGTTTCCACCGTCTCTAACCTGGGAACGGGGTGTCAGAGACAGAAATTGTTGGAGAGGTTCATTGACTGTCAATGGAATATTTTGACAGATAGCTAAAGAAGAGAAACAAGCTGATTTCAATGTTGCCTTTTGCATCTTAAAGAAACAAAATATCTGAAAAATATCTGAAAAACGAAAGTAATTTTCCTTTGTTGGACTTGCCTAAAAGAAATGGATACAAATAGAAATTGCCTCCTCTAGAGGGAGCTTGTCAAATTGTTGTGTTGCTGCAGTACATTTGAGGGCTCAACAGATGTGAGATTAAGACCGTGGGACCAGGCTTTTCTGACCTTGACTAAAGATGAGTTGGAAAGAAGAATGGGTGCTTGCCTTATGCAAGACAAGTGCCCTGCTGGAACAGATGCGTGAGAAGATGGACTTGATGAATGAGAAAATGGATTTGACTGTTGCAGTTAATAACTGTGGGCAAATAGGGAATATTGATACAGAAATTATCCAGGGACCAACTCATGAATCTGTACTGACTGGTCAAGTGCAGAAGATAATGGAGGAGGATGCGGTTGCACCCCAAATAATACAAATGGAGAGTCCCGAGGCTCTACAGGAGTATGAGCAGTTGTCATTGAAGATTGAAGTTGGAGTGGGCCAGGGGGCGTCTGGAGTTGAGGAGGTTCCCAACGTTGGAGAGACCTTGGAATATGCTTTTAAATACTTTTTGGACTATATTGAGGACTGTGGGGAGTGGGACTGTGGGGAATGGGCAGGTTTGATGAAGGGAGATGGAGACAATTTTGGCTTGGAATCCCCCAGAGGCCTACCCCTCAATGAGAAAGGAAAGAAACTAAGAAAGAGACCAACAAAAGACAAGGAAAAGGGCAAGTATAAACAAGAAGAAGAAGAAGAATTGCAGAAGGGACATGGAAGAGATTTAAGGGCCTCGGACATAAGGCTCCCAGGTTGCTGGACTAGATGGAATGGACAGTAAGGACTGACACGATCCGAGACCAGGAAGAATGGTCGGATGAAGATTGGAAGAAAATCTATAAAGAATTTTTTTTTATTTGGGGAATTGGTTAAAAATTAATGAATATTAGGGAAAATGTTGGAATGAAACCATATGACTTTAGCAGAAATGATATCAGGAGTAATGTATATTTGATAACCAAGATTCAAGCTTTAAGGTGTTTTAGGGTAAGATAAGGTTAAATTAATTAAGGTAATGTGAATAATAGAATATGGGGAAAGATGGAAAGGATTGGTTGAGTTAATTATTAGATTAAATTAGGTTAGGATAAATTTTTTAACAAAAATTGAGAAAGATGGAAAGAATTTGCTGAAATAACTAATTAAACTAGAATACAAAAAGGGAGGTGTGAGGAAGTCAATGAAACAAGCAAATGGAAGTTTTAGATATGTAATCTGGGATTTGTGTTGTTTTCTTTTTTCTTTTTATCTTTTTGTTGTATTCTTGTATTGGTTTTTGTGTTTTTTTTCTTTTTTGTCTATTATAGTGTTGTTTTTTAATGTTTTTTTCTTCTTATAATTCTGAAAACTACTAATAAATATTATTATTTTTTAAAAATGAAATATGTGCATTCGCTCCATCCAAATTGTTTCTTTTGAAGTTCTTGCAGCTAGTGGCACGAATCAGAGACGGCGTCCAGGAGCGCCGAAATCCCACAGGAGGGCATTGTGCCTAGTGCCCCCATCCCCACAAATTCGGGGGTGGTATAGGGCACAGCAGGCAAGGGCAGTCCCCCCCAATCCTGGGGGGGTAGGGAGGCTATTTACTCCCATCACAGCCTCCAAATTACCTCGTGTGGGTCGGAGAGATGTTATTGTCAGCCATCTTCTGATTCGCCCCTAGTGGCCCCCCCAGAACAAATTAAGTTCTTAACCCGAGGTACCACTGTAGTTGTGGAAGAGGCATGGGCCATACTCAAAGCACTATAATGTCGCTTTAGAAGATGAAGAGGAGTTTGGATTTGATATCCCGCTTTATCACTACCGTAAGGAGTCTCAAAGCGGCTAACATTCTCATTTCCCTTCCTCCCCCACAACAAACACTCTGTGAGGTGAGTGAGGCTGAGAGACTTCAGAGAAGTGTGACTAGCCCAAGGTCACCCAGCAGCTGCATGTGGAGGAGCGGAGACGTGAACCTGGTTCACCAGATTACGAGTCCACCGCTCTTAACCACCACACCATGCTGGCTTTAAGCAGTCATGGCTTCCTATAGAAAACCCTGGGTTCTGGAGTTTTTTAAGAGTGGTGAGAGTTGTTCAGAGGCCCCTTTTGGCATCCCAGAGCTGCCAGGTGCACCATCTTGGGCCCCAGACTCTGAGTGCCCAGCAACACACGATGTGATATCACGTTGTTATTACGTCACTTTACATGCACACTGTTTGGCTTCCATGTGCTGCTGCTGTTCTCCAGCACCGCCGTGGGGCCAAGGTCTGCCTCCACCACAGCGCCTCTATTGGGGCCTGCCACTGCTGTAGCCATGCCCTGGAAGCACGTCCATGGCTGCAGCAGGTCCCAACAGAAGCCCCGCGGAGGCCCCACTGCAGTGGTGCTGGAGAGTTGGAGGTAAGTCAGGAGTGATGGAGGCCAGGCACCCACAGTGAAAATTTTTTGGGTGCCCAGGCACCCAGGGCCCCCTGAAGTTGGCGCCAATGAGAGCATCAATTATCTGAGCTCCCTGTGAAGAGGGATGGATTGTTCAACCATTCTGAGAATCGTAGTGCTGTGAGGGGAATAACTGTAATAATTTTGGTATATGCACTTTGATACAACTTCATTAATATATTCAGAAAGGTTTATCTGAACTTTTACTGTTGTTTTATTTTAATTTGATTTTAATTTTTTGTAGCATTAGAGCATGTCCTACGTTAAACATTTGAAAGTATGAAAATGAGTAAGAACTATGTTACACGCCCCCCACCCGAAAAAAGGTATAAATATGTTCAGGTGTACTGTCTCTCCATGGCACGTTTTATTCTTCAAAGGAAAATTCTTGAGTTGAAATATATAGAACATTTGAAGTATAGTATATTAAATAGTCTGTAGCAGATTCCATCAGGGGAATCATATAATTAAGCATTTTCTTCTTTTTACCATCTCCTTCATCTGTGAAAGTAATCTGTATTTTCATTTTTCTTTCTTTTTTTTTAAAAATATGGTAATTACAATTTGTACTCCCACGGGAGATCCTTTTTAAACAATAGGACAATGGATTTGAGACATGTAAAGCACCCCATTATAAAAAACCCTGAAATCAAATGGCCTGAAGACCGGTTTTTAAAGCTTCTTTTCCATGTTATTCCCATGCAAAAGAACAACCAGAATTAGGGGGGGAGGGACACTTGTACATTGCCAAAGAGGAACAAAAGAGGGCACCAACCTGCATAAAATTTGTATATGCTAACTGATATGCGTAGATGTAACTCTGAAAATTATAATTGTGATTTTAATAGAAATAAACAGCAGCATTCTGGGGGGGTGGGGTGGAGCAGCACTCGTAATGTTGGCATCGCTGCTTACCTGGATGGCACTAGGGTAGAGTGGAGCAATGGTGAGGTTGGGGGATGTATGGATACAGTGGTGGTGCATCAATAGAGCCTCCATCTCCCTGCTACTTTGCCCCGTCCAGGTAAACTGCCATGATACTACTGTCAGAAGGGCTTTTCTGCAGCTCCACCTCACTACAGCAGCCAATACTAGAGACACAGTACATCTCACCATAGCAGGGAAATCTGCAGCCAGGTGACCTGTGTGTCTTCTCTTAACTATTATTTCCATTTGGGGGAGCTGTGTCTCATCTTCAAAGTGCTAAACCATGGTTTAGTGTTACATGTGAATCCAGCTGTTGTACAGCAGCAGAAAAAGAGAGAATAAGCTGAAATGAACACTAAGGATATTCTATGAGTCCTAACTTAACTTAACTCTGTGGGTTAAACCACAGAGCCTAGGACTTGCTGATCAGAAGGTCAGAGGTTCGAATCCTCGTGACAAGGGTGAGCTCCCATTGCTCGGTCACTGTTCCTGCTAACCTAGCAGTTCGAAAGTACGTCAAAGTGCAAGTAGATAAATAGGTACCACTCCTGTGGGAAGGTAAACAGCATTTCTATGCACTGCTCTGGTTTGCCAGAAGCGGCCTAGTCATGCTGGCCACATGACCTGGAAGCTGTATGCCGGCTCCCTCGGCCAATAAAGTGAGATGAGCACCGCAACCCCAGAGTCGGCCACGACTGGACCTAATGGTCAGGGGTCCCTTTACCTTTAAATGTATAAATTAATACAGCCAGTCCGCAAGTCCAAATTTGGTATCTGAATGAGATCAGCAGCAAGGGCCGACTGTGCGAGTCCAAAATTCGGCACGCACACCCACTTCTTGCCTTATGTCCTGCTTAATTAACTACATCATAGTTGTGACGTCCAGCAGAGCCTCCTAGACTCGGCACCCAGTACGGCACAACTGGTCGCGCATCCCTAAATCTGCCGCTGTCAACAACTAAAAGCCATGTGTTCAGATGTAAGAAAGGACAGTGAGTGCCCCCAGACGTCATAAGGATGTCACAAAAAAGGGGACAGAATGGGGTGAAGCGGGAACAGAGGGGAACGGGCTTACGCGCACTCTACATGCGCACACAGGTATCCAGAACGTAAACCCCGCTCAAAACTAGGATGGCCTGTATGTGAACACTGCCCAGTGTGTTTTGATTATAAACATTCCTAAGGAGGATAATGGATCTTCATGTTTCCATTGCGCATCACTTGAAAGTGTTGTTTTCACCAGGATGCATGAAGACCCTTCACCTCTGAGGAGGGAATTCTTGTCAAGATTGCAGCACTGGGCAATCTTCATATCACAAACGACTACTTCCAGGCACCAGCTTCAGGCCTTTCTCTTCCTTCGCTCATCCATTGTCTGCTAGGCAACTCATCGGAGAATAAGCTTGTGTGTTTTTCTGCTCAATGCCTTCCTTGCTTCTTTTGTTGACAACCAGCCTAATGCTGTTGTGGCTGTCTGCCAAACCTAACAGTATATACCTGTCTGCATGCTGGTTTTATTTCCTAGGCAGGTAGACAGATAGGTCATCACTAGGGAAGATGTCCTCCTTGACTGCCTTCAACTATATCTTTTGATTGGGCTATGAGATGGTGCTAGGGAGTCTTGAGTACCTAGCCCAAGGTTACCCAGTGAGATTCATGGTCAAGTGTTGGATTTGAATCCTTGTCTCCCAGGTCCTGAGGGACGCGGGTGGCACTGTGGGTTAAACCACAGAGCCTAGGACTTGCCGATCAGAAGGTCGGCGGTTCGAAGCCTCGCAACAAAGTGAGCTCCCGTTGCCCGGTCCCTGCTCCTGCCAAACTAGCAGTTTGAAAGCACATCAAAGTGCAAGTAGATAAACAGCTCCGGCGGGAAGGTAAACGGCGTTTCCGTGCACTGCTCTGGTTTGCCAGAAACGGCTTAGTCATGCTGGCCACATGACCCGGAAGCTGTACGCCGGCTCCCTCGGCCAATAAGGCGAGATGAGCGCCACAACCCCAGAGTCGGTCACGACTGGACCTAATGGTCAGGGGTCCCTTTACCTTTACCTCCCAGGTCCTAGTCCAACACTCCAACCACTACACCACACTGCCTCCCTGCCAGGCCATTGGTTCTTTCACTGTTCGCTTTCCGCCCTTGCTAACATTGGGAGAGAAAGGGGCATTAGCTGTGATTTGAAACAGCTCTACAATGGAGCTTGCACAAATGGCTGGGGTGTTAAGACATGACGTAAGTGCAAAATGGTGCTATTAATGCCCTTACTGCATTTCATTGTCGCTGGGGTAGGAACCTTGGAATGTAGGAAATGCAATTAAATCCCTCGCAAACACTAGTTCAGATTTCATTAAAAGATAACAGTTTGCAATGTTATTTTGTAAAGAAGAATAAGAGCCAAGGGAATTTAGCCCAGCCCAACCAGCTCCAATTCTCCAGATCCCCACTTAAGGGGGTGTAAATATCCATATAAAAAGCTATTTATGGGGCAGGTCCGCTGAGAATAACCACAGATGTGGTGCTTTGAGCTAGTTCTGTTCCCAATACTAGTTTACTGTTTTTTAGAGGTGATAGAATCCTGCAGAGGGCTCTTTGCTGGCTTGCCTTATTTAGAGCTTTATTATTTATGAGGACTTGTAGAAAAAAAGTACACTTTCTTTGAAGTTTTTGCTCCGAAACTGTTTCCCCTTTACTTTTTGAAAAACGTTTCCATTGTTGCCCCAAACGGAAGAGATTAGGATTTGAGGAGGTGCAGAAGAGGGCAACCCAAAATTATTCCTTATGGAGGAAAGGCTAAAAAGCTTTGGACTTTGTGTAGGGAAAAAAGAACTCGCTGGGCACGGCAGAGATTTATAAAATCATATATTGTGTGGAGCACCTTTGCCTGACCTGATGGTTTCCAGATGTTATGAACAATGTCCCATCAGACCCAGCCAGCTGAAAGGCCATAGCTCAGTTACCACTGAGCAACCACCTTGCATGCAGAAGGTCACAGGTTCAATCCCCAGAATCTCCCCATAACAGAGGGAGGAACTTTGTCTGAAGAGCTGCTGCTGAAGAGCTGTAGACAGTACTGAGCCAGACTGAACAATGGTTTGGCACAGTATAACACAGCTTTCCCTGTTTTGAATCTCTTTTCTGTATGTATATGTGTGAATTTTGGTTGTCCCATTCCAGCAAATGAGATCCATGCACATAAGCAGGTCTTCTGCAGGATACGTTGCTGATGTGGAAGTATGTCTGGGTAAACATTCCCCATCTGCACTGTGATGCACAATGCGCCAGCATTATCCTCTTTTAAAAATGAAAATAGTGTCACTGGCTTGTTCCTGTAATCAGGGCTGCCCGGAGCTGTGCAATGTGACTGGGGCATACACACAAACTGTGGGGCGCGCACACAATATCATCATGCCCCCTGGTGTGCGTGTGTGACATCATCACACCCCTCAGTGTGCCAATGTCAGTTGCGCATGTGGCATGGCGACATCCTAATGACATTGTGCACATGCTCCCCGTCGCATCCATGTGCGGCCGCCACCGCACTTTGTGGGTGCCTGGCCCCCTCATTTAAAATGTTGTGGGAGCCATGGCACCCAGGGCCCCTGGGACCTGGCCCCTATGGGAGCGCGCATCTGTACCCAGGGCCACTGGTTGTGACTTGTGACTAAATGACCACAGGTTGACCTGCATCTTATTTATTTTTTGGTTAAAGATGGGAAGTAAGAGACTGAAAACAGACTGAAGAGAGAAAAACAACTACCAGTGTGATGGCCTGGGAAACCGATTCAGAGGCTGAACCGGAGGAATCCCAGCCTGCACAGGAGTCCCCGCCTCCAGGGCCGGCTGAACTGGGGCAGGGCCTTGATTCTGAAGCGCCTGCACCTGTGCCGGATCCTCAGGAGCAGGCACCAGGTGAATCCACTCTGGCTCCGGAGGTGGTTGAGGACTCAGTGCCTACAGGTGAGTCTCCCCCTGGGTCCAGTAACCCTTCAGCCTCTCCTGAACTGCAGAGGCTCAGGGCAGAGAGGCGAAGGGAACTGGTTTCTCCCAGGAGGAGTGCTCGCCTTAAGGCCAGGGGAGGCGGGTCTCCTGGGGGCCGGGGCCGCCCCTGGCCTCAGAGAAGATAAAGGCCAGTCAGCCCGGTCCCAGGTTGCGGGAGCAACGTCGTTGATGAGCTGTTTTGGCCAGCATCCAGTCCTGTTTCCCCCAGTGTTCCTGTCCCCGCCCGGCTTCCTGCTTCGGACCTCACCTCACTCCTTGTGAACTGTTTCCAGCCCAGTGACCCAGGACCGGACTTTGACTACGCCAACGGTAACCTTCCCTCCGGGACCAGCACAACCAGACTTTTAGAAGACATCTGAAGGCAGCCCTGTTTAGGGAAGCTTTTAATGTTTAATAGGTTATTGTATTTTAATATTCTGCTGGGAGCTGCCCAGAGTGGCTGGGGAAACCCAGCCAGATGGGCGGTGTATAAATAAATTATTATTATTATTATTATTATTATTATTATGAAAAGTAACACTGACTGATTAAGCAATGCCTTGCCTTTGTAGATTGTACAAAAGCAAGGCATTGCTAATCAGTCAGTGTTGCGTTTAATAATAATAATAATAATAATAATAATAATAATAATAATAATAATAAAAGATACAATCTAAGTCAAATCCCTTATGAATACACAGTGGAAGTGAGGAACAGGTTTAAGGATTTAGATTTGGTGGACAGAGTGCCTGAAGAACTATGGATGGAGGCTCGTAACATTATACAGGAGGCAGCAACTAAAACCATCCCAATGAAAAGGAAATACAAGAAAGCAAAGTGGCTGTCGAACGAGGCCTTACAAATAGCGGGGGAGAGAAGGCAAGCAAAATGTGAGGGAGCTAGTGAAAGATACAGGAAATTGAATGCAGATTTCCAAAAAATAGCAAGGAGAGACAAGAAGGCCTTCTTAAACGAGCAATGCAAAGAAATAGAGGAAAACAATAGAATGGGGAAAACCAGAGATCTGTTCAAGAAAATTGGAGATATGAAAGGAACATTTCGTACAAAGATTATCATAATAAAAGACAAAAGTGGAAAGGATCTAACAGAAGCAGAAGACATCAAGAAGAGGTGGCAAGAATATACAGAGGAACTATACCAGAAAGAAATGGATGCCTCATATACCCCAGGTAGTGTGGTTGCTGACCTTGAGCCAGACATCCTGGAGAGTGAAGTCAAACTATGGCAAGTTCTTAAAGAAATGGGAGTGCCTGATCACCTCATCTGTCTCCTGAGAAATCTCTATGTGGGACAAGAAGCTACAGTTAGAACTGGATATGGAACAACTGATTGGTTCAAAATTGGGAAAGGAGTACGGCAAGGCTGTATATTGTCTCCCTGCTTATTTAACATATGCAGAATTCATCATGCGAAAGGCTGGGCTGGATGAATCCTGTAATGTGTATGAGTTACTCATGCGTAAACTGCCACCTTTCTAGGCTTAATTGCCTTGGTTAAACCGTTCTGACTGCACAGCCCATCTCCGCGTGGCTGCCTCAGTCGCTAGCAGAATCTGTCTGTGGGCGTTTCTTAAACCTTTTCCAGCATAGAAGCTGTCTGACTTCTAGCCGCCTCCTCCTCTCACTGCGCGGGAGTCTTGGGTAGTGGAGGACCTGTGCTCTCCTCACTGATGTCCAGAGAAGAATCCCAGAGCTCTCCCTCCGCTTCCCCCATTTGCCCCCCTTTAATAAACCACATTTGCCCCCCTTTATCCCTGGTGTTGCGCTGATTTCCTTCCTCCTCTACTGAGCTGCTTCTCCCCCTGGTGCTGGGTCCTTCGCCTGCAGAATCTGGGAGCCTCCCCTTCGCCTCTCACTCTGATGTCAGTTCCCTGACAAATCCCAAACCGGAATTAAGATTGCTGGAAGAAATATCAACAACCTCAGATATGCAGATGACACAACCTTGATGGCAGAAAGTGAGGAGGAATTAAAGAACCTTTTAATGAGGGTGAAAGAGGAGATTGAAAAAAGTGTTGATGGAAGAGATTCATAAAGACCAAGCGGGCTTTCTCCCGGGAAGACACTTGTCTGACAATTTGAGGAATATAATTAATATTTTGGAAAAACTAGAAGTGAATATAAATATTAAAGCAGTTTTGATATTTGTGGACACGGAGAAAGCTTTTGATAATATCTCTTGGAGTTTTATGAAGAAGAACTTACAGGCGATGGGGGTAGGCCAAGGTTTTGAAAACGGTATAAGTGCAATTTATTCAGAACAAAAGGCTAAACTAATTGTAAATAATGTGGTGACGGAAGAATTTAAGATAGAAAAAGGGACACGACAAGGTTGCCCAATCTCTCCATTGCTTTTTATATCGGTCCTGGAGGTCCTGCTGAATATGATTAGAAGGGACCAGTTTTATTCCGCTCTGTTCCACCTTTCATCCCACCCATGGCGACCCTGCCCTCTGCCTGCACTTCAGAGCTGGCGCATCATGGAGGGCGGGGCCTTGGTAGCAGGAGCCTCTTCTCCTCCTCGCCCACTCTACAGCAGCTGCCGCAAGCTGCCCAAGGGAGGAGCTGGCAGTGGCGGCCATGGAAAGGCCATGGAGAGGCAATGGGATGCTCCCTCTCAGCAGCTGCTGCCATCGCTGCTCAAAAAAGTTCCAGTTCCTCCCCCCCCCCATGCTTGGTGCCAGCAGGGGAAATGGGGACTTTTCAGGATCAACTCAGAAGCTGGTGTGGCTTTTGTAATTCCGGGACTGTCCCTGGAACATCGGGACACTTGGAGGCTATGAAAATACCTGTTTTCACCCCATACATTTAAGGCACATAGTTTTCCCCAAGAGCCCTGGGAACTGTAGTTTAACCCTCACAGAGCTATTCTTAACACCCTTAATAAACCACATTTGCAAGAATTCTTTGAGGGAAGCTATGTACTTTAACTGTGCAGTTGTGACCATAGTAATCTTTTTGCTTTAGTAGGTTGCCTTAGAGAAGCTTGTGTTGTTGCCATATTTCCATTTAAAAGCATGGAAGCATGTACACACACACAAAAATAAATAAATAAATAAATAAATATGCAATGTTTAGATGGATAAGCACTGAGTATCTTAAACCCTAATCCCTTAGAGTGTTAACACTTAATGGAAAACTATTCACAAATTAGCCCAGGGGTGCTCTAACCTAGATAGATAATCACTGGTAAAATTATGTTTTCCTGTACTGAGACAAATGAAATGTACATGGTGGCTCCTTGGAACAAGTAAAAACAAAACAGCAAGATCAAGTCTTGGCATATTTTTATTTTTTTTTCTCTTCAAGAAAAGAGATTCTGGAGATAGTAACAATTGGAGATTTGTTTTGCAGGGGAGGATGGGTTGAGGAAAGAGTAGCATTTCTGTTTAGAAAGTGAGAGACTGAGCTGTGACAGATGGTGTTATTCTGGAAAAGAAATTCAGTTTTAATTAAGGTTTTAATAGTGTGAACCAGATGTTCATCCTGTACTTTATCTTTGAAAAGAGTTGGGAGAATGCCAGGAAGATACATGTGTGCATCACAGATCTAGCATCACAGGTTTCGCCTCAACTAGGAACCTCTCCTATCCTTTGTCATTTATGTGAATGAAAATAAACTCCCCAGCAATGTAAAAGATCATGTTAGCTGGGCACCTGGATTTTCCGCTGTCAGAAAGTAGACTGGCTTTGTGAGCTAAGATTCTTCTGCAGAATTTGATGATAAAGCCAAGTCCGCTGGATCCCTCTTAGGGGTGGCAGGTGAATTTCGGGTAGAGACATTAAGAAGGTTTATGATCAGCTAAATTTGACCATTAAGAAACATAGGAAGCCGCCTTATGCTGAATAGCACCTCAGTACTGTCAATACTTGATGGAATTGGCTTTCCAGGATTTCAGAGATCCTGGGACATTCTGCATGCAAGGCAAAAGCTGCACCAAGCAGCTAAGGCATAAAGTGTGAACACTGGTATCAGAGGCACTCTCAAATTGCCATTCAGTACTGGAACTCAATGGGTAACTTTGACCCAATCACCTTCTCTTAACCTAGCCCACCTTACAGAGTTATGATGATGCTGAAGTAGAGAAAAGGGGGAAAACATATACTGAGCTCCTTGTAGGGCACTATAAGCAAATAATGAACAGTGTTTGAAACACAGAGCATGGAGCATATGATTTGGATACATATAAGCACACACATATGCACTAGGGACTGCTGCCCCTACTTGCACCACTTCTCAACCCCATCTACCCTACAACCCTTTGCCAATCCTCCTTCCCTCACACCTGGCCAATCCCTCTTCTTCTCTGCTCCTGCTCCTCTGCTCCACCTCTCTTCACAACACCCTGCTCCACTGCTTGGTTGCTTGCTGGAGGCCATGTACACTACAGCATGACTGCAGCCTTACAATTTTATTATATAGCAAGATATATTCATCTAGCACATGTTGCCCTACGGAATTTGCTACTGCAAGATGTGGTGATGGCCACCAACATGAATGGCTCTAAATGTGGATTAAACAGATTTGTAGATGATAAGGCTATCCATTGCTCCCAGATTTTTTTTGATGAGCTTAAATTCAATTCTGCCCACTTTGAACATACTTCTAGGGAGTTGGGGCTTCCATGGTGAGTGAATAACTTAGCACACAAGTCCTTTGAACTGTTATTTGTTCGTACTAGTGTACTGCTATGTTCTGTGAGATAGGCTTGAGGTGAAAAGGACAAGGACCTTGATTTTGGGAAAACCACATCTTTATCTCTGCAATTCCTGAATCATAAATTTACCTTAAAAGAGACTTTCAATGCCTGTGTGAAGTCTGGTTCCCACTTACAGGAAGGTGATAATTAAGTATTTCTTGTAAATGTAAAGATTAGCATGCTAATCTTTTCTGCAACTATTAGAGTCAGGATGTTAATTATTCTTTCCAGGACATGTCTGAGACAAGAGCTTGTGCCATGGTCTCAGATAGTTCACGAGGGGCATCTTTTACAGTACAGTGGTACCTCGGGTTAAGTACTTAATTCGTTCTGGAGGTCCGTTCTTAACCTGAAACTGTTCTTAACCTGAAGCACTACTAATGGGGCCTCCCGCTGCCACCGTGCCGCTGGAGCACGATTTCTGTTCTCATCCTGAAGCAAAGTTCTTAACCCGAGGTACTATTTCTGGGTTAGCGGAGTCTGTAACCTGAAGTGTCTGTAACCTGAAGCGTATGTAACCCAAAGTACCACTGTATATTAAACTTATGCCAGCTGTGCTGATGCCATGATCCATTGAAATAAACCATGTAAAAAGCCCAGACATGTAAAAACCATGTAAAAAGCCCAGACCATGTAAAAATGCACCATTAAGCCTTCTCCTCCTGCATGTGACATAACGTTTGCCATTTTAAAGAGATTTTTTAAAAAAGTGCTTAGTATGTCAACTGCTTTTCTATTCTGCTACATATATATATCCAAAGCACCGTAAATGAAAATTGTGGCTGCAAGGCTGCTCCCTCTCCTACAACATTTCTCTCCCAATTGAGAAAATTGTGTCTGCTTAAAGAGCTCCACTATAAAACAAACAAACAAGCAGTATATATTTTGAGGAAGGGATTCAAGCGCATACTGGGAATTTAGGTTTGCACAGTTCCTCCTCCAGCGTGGTGTAGTGGTTAAGAGCGGTGGTGAACTGGGTTCACTTCCCCGCTCCTCGACCTGAAGCTGCTGGGTGACCTTGGGCTAGTCACAGTTCTCTGAAGTCTCTCAGCCTCACTCACCTCACAGAGTGTTTGTTGTGGGGGAGGAAGGGAAAAGGTGATTGTTAGCCATTTTGAGACTCCTTAAGGCAGCCTTTCTCCACCTGTGGGTCCCCAGACATTGTTGAACTACAACTCCCATCACCCCTATCTAGCATGGCCAGAGCTCAGGGATGATGGGAGTTGTAGTCCAACAACATCTGGGGACCCACAGGTTGAGAACCACTGCCTTAAGGGGAGTGAAAGGTAGGATATCAAATCCAAACTCCTCGTCCTCGTCCTCCTCCTCCTCCTCCTCCTCCTCCTCTTCTTCTTCTTCCTCTCCTCCTCCTCCTCCTCCTCCTCCTAATCCTCCTCCTCCTCTTTCGTAACCTGGTCCTGAGCCGTAGAGGGACTTATATGTTTGTACCAACATCCTGAACTTGGCTCAGATGTACCCGTAAATCCCCATGCAATGTTAACAAAATGCAGGCTCTCTTCTCATGTGTATCTCATTCTAATGGATGGAGGACAGCGTGGGGTGCTCCTTCTGGCCCCTGGCCTCAACATCTTGTGCCCCATGCACAGGTGCTCCAAATGATTGTGTCCCCCAATTGCACAGGGAGGGGGCTGCCAACCAAGGCTGAGCCTGACCTTTTCCAAAGGGAGTTTAGGAAGAGAACAGGTAGTTGCTCTTCACCTGCTGTTGTCTTAAATTTGTCGTCCTTGTTTCCAAAACGCAGGTAGTCATTTGCTTTATTGTGTATAATTCTGCAAGCGTCTTGGTGTTTATGTGGACAGAAAAGCTGCGGAGAGAGGAAATAAAGAAGTCAAACTGAAGAAATGTTTGAGAATGGCTGAAGGGAAAGCTTAGCAAGGAGCTCCATTCTCTCCTATTGAATCTGATTATGTGTTTCCACCACCCCTGTATTTTTAAAGCCCATGGTTTCCCCCAAAGATTGCTAGGGAACCATAGTTTAAGGGTGCTGGGAATGGTAGCTTGGGGGGGAGCTACAGTTTCCAGGATTCTTTAGGGTAATCCAGGTGCAACAAATAGTATGGATGCGATCTTTGTTAAATGAAGGAAATGAAGCAGTATTTAGCATACTGAAAAGGAGTCTTATTCAGAGACTTTAGAACTGTTTTGGTTCTATCTTTCAGGGATTCTGCCTCCTTCAGTGGAACAAATGATTTGCTTTAAAAACAGCAGAAACAACAAACACAGACACAAGCAATCCTTTCTCACCACTTTGCAGAAACTGTTTTCAGAGGTAGCACGGGGGGCAGGGGGGAAACTGACCAGGAAATCACAGGAGCCAATGCTCCATGAGTCATCCTGAAGCTTCTGTCCTGCTCCGTTTTCCTTCTGCCAGCCAAAATCAATATATTTAACATTTGCATTTCATTACACGAGGCTGGAAAGGTCAGTGTTTCAGGGTTGAAGGTTTCTTCTATCTTAGAAAAGATCGTGGCGAGTTTGGAATCTGACTTATGGTCCGGGAGAGGGTTCATTGCACTCTCCTTACCTGGGGAGAAATTAGAGAAGGTGGGAGCAAAAGCTTCTTCTCTGCTTCCCACTATCCAATGCAAACAACACACCAGCAGATGATAAGATTCCTATTCTTTTGTAGCATAGTGAGGCACCAGAGATGTACAATAACATGCAAAATGTTTATGCAGATCCAGCCAAGAAAATCTTAACAAAAGCTTTTAAACAGTATTGTGAGCCCAGGAAAAAGCCAGTGTTTGAACACTATCAGTTTTGGCAACTTCAGTTGGATGAAACCGAAGAAATGGATCGTTTTGTTATGCAATTAAGGTGCAGAGCTCATGAGTGTGAGTTTGGAACATCAGAGGATGTAATGATAAGGTATAAAATTGTTTTCAGTGTCCCTGATTACAGGTCAAAAGAGAATCGTGGAATCGTAGAGTTGGAAGCGATCCACAGAGCAATCACAACTAAAGTTTCCCTGACAGATGACCAGCTAAACTCTGTTTAAAAATCTCAGGTGAAGTAGAGTCCACAACCTTCGAAAACTTCTTTAGTACCCCGATCTCACACATGCTCAACCAATAGACGTTTGCAGACTTCAGCTCATGCATACCCTGCCCCTTGCAATGGCTCAAGAGTCTTCAGTGTCTGTCCACAGTCAGCCAAAGGAGCATACGAATTCATCCATTGCATCAGCCAGCAAGGTCATCTGCAATGTCAGCAGTTTCGCACTAGTATTAATGGATTAACAGGAGAACCTTTGTTATTGAGAAGACTCAGCGATGACAGTGAGAGGGACTAGTCCACTAGTGAAGTACAAAAACCCCTGCAGGGCTGTGTCCTGAAAAACAAATGGCGTGTGCATGGCAGTTGATTGGTGGTTTTCTAATATGTCTACCGCTAGAGAGCTCTTTCTCTGTAGACTTCACTGCAGAGGACTTGCTGTGTTCTGGAGAGATTCTGAGGGCATGTGTTAGGGTGCTGGTCTGCTCACACGGGATGTTAGGCAGGGCTTTTGAGCCTCGTCATTGAACTGCATGAACTGAGAGTGCACCAGAGGAATACTTCCAAGAACAAAGAAACAGAGGAAGCTTCCTTATAATGAGTTGGACCATTGGACACCTAGCTCAGCGTTGTCTGCAAAAATCGGGCAGAGACTTTCCAGGGTTTAAGAAAGGGGACCTTTCCAACTCCACCTGGAGATTGAACATTGAACCTTCTGCTCTACCACTGAGCTATGCTCCCCCCCCCCAAATAGTAGTAAGTGTGGAGGACAAAGTAGGGGAGGTCAGTTGTGATGGAGAAACTGGCTTGCAGGTAAGCTTGTCCACCAGGGTGAAACTTTTCATTGAGGCACCCCGGACTTCTCCAGAACACAGTTTGAGAATGCCTGGCTTAGACAAAGCTTACGATCAAAAAGAAAGGGAAAAGAGAAGCGTGTCCAGCCCCTCTTTCATGTCTCAGGAGATCTTCCTCGCTTCATCCTCTGAGACTGTCATCTTCTTTCCCCACCCCCAGAACTGGTGCTTCTTCTTTTATCGTTATCCTCCCATTTCCTTCTGCAATTACAAAGCTCTGCAAAGATCAAAGTCCTTGTGACCCTGAGTTTGCACAGTCTTTCTCTTTTGTCACTGGATGGTGGCCAGCTGGAGCGTGTTAAAAAAACCCACACATCACTGGAATATGCTCCAAATTCAGACTTTTAATAAAATGCTGGAATAGATGCTGATGCTGATTGGCTGATACCCAGTGATGGAACCCTGCAAAAGGGAAGTCATCACTTTGATGTTAGCAGCTGCATCGTTTTTGTACATAATCATTCTTTTCTCCCATCTCCCCTGCCCTGTGGTCCATTTTTCGAGGATGCAGCATCTAGCCCTGTGCTGAGGGACCTTTGAGAGTTGTCTCCCTCAATTTATTAGCATGTTTGATGTAACTTGCAGATGTGGGGCCCCCACCCAGCATCCTATTCTCACAGTGGCTAACCAAATGCATAATTAATTTCATTTGAAGATCACAGGGTGGTTTACAGCATAAAACAACAAAATGAAAACATGATTGCAGAAATGGGCCACTGGGCCACTAGTAAGTTTCTTTAGGATCAGAAACCCAAAAGCCAGATTGCATGCCATCCTTGGATAGGGATAGTCCCATGACAAAATCAGCCTTCCAATTTATCGAACATTTTCTTCCCCCAACGGGCTTCTGTTTTCCCACCACATTTGCAGAGCACTTTGGAATTTATTTAGAATTCCTTCATTATTCCAGGAGATGTGGGGTTCAGTTTATCTTATCCTAGGAAATAGCTGAGGATGGCGTATGTGGGTTTTTCTTCCCCTTTCGCCAGTGATCTGTTGTTTCTCTTCCCTGTGCTTCCTGAGCTGCAAAAAAACACCAAAACAGCCTGTGGAAGAAGTAACCTCATGACATCTTTCCCTCAGTTTTAAATCAAGTGCACGAAGGCTGGCTGCTGAGCGGCTGAGCTTGGTGTGCTCACTGGTTGTGTTTTTAAAGGAAAACCTTCCTTTTACCTTTAAAAGAAAAGAATAGAAAATCTTCCCACACTGATTTATTTCATAGTTTAAAAAAAGCTTCAGTTTGGGGGGGGGATGACTGCCACATATCAGTGCAACGGATCTGGGGATGGAGATAGGAGATAGAACTAGCCTTATGCTTTGGCACATATCATCACGACATCCAGGTGAGAAGAAACAAAAGAATTTGACAGCTAGCATTGTTCATCACAGGTGACTCTGCTTGGAGACAAAGTTAACGACAAGTGGACTCAGGAAAATAATTGTTACTTGAATGACTGATTTGTGTTTGTTGGTGTCATGCACTTGAGGGGGGCAGGAGTGCAGACTTTTGCCCCTTATGGGCAAAATTTCTAGATCTGGCACTGCTGTTTTCATCCAAGACTCACGGCGGCGCAGGACATTATAATAGGCTTCTTTTATCTGTATGCCTTTCATTTCCCCCCAGCTTCACAGAAAAGCCTCACTTTCTTTTCCCGAGATACCCCACTGTTGATAAATATCATCAGCTATTTATCTCTCCTTTGCTGTTTGATTCATTGCATTCGCAAATTTGGAGCTAATTCCTTGTATGACAGGGCAGCTAATGAGTTTGTCTCCAAGACTTGGAATAGAATTTTAAATCCTTTCTATGGACTCTTAAATCCTTTACAGCCATTAATGTCTTATCAGTGAGAGTCTCGTTGAACAAAAGGTATAATTCTTAGCTCATGCTGTGTTAACACCAACTGAATTCAGCTCAGTTGCTTCTGCTACACAAAACGCAGGAGAGGGAGCCTGTTCTGTAGGTCATCACTGCTGAATATTACACTTTGAAGTATTTTTTTCTTCATTCAATTAAGAGCATTGGCTTATAGGGTAATCTGAATCTCAAAATTCAGCTATCCCTACTGCCTTTTCATCATCAGACTGGATTTAACAGTCATTCATTCTTTGAGGACCCAGGTTGGAATTCAATGTACTGCTAAGTTAAAGTCCCTTGGCAATGTCCTAGTTGCGCTAGTAAAATGGGTTTTGCAAGAGGAGGCACAGGAAGCCATCATACTTTTCATGGCTGCTTGTGCAACAGATTTTTGTAGTGCTGATACTTCCTGTTGCCCAACCAGTTGCACAATAAGCTTCCACTAATGCAGCTGTTGCACAGGGCTTCATATTGCACAGCCATTATTCTCACCCTTATGCTTGTGCAACAATCCTTACCCTGACAATGCATGCTAAACTGTTGCAGATATTAATATTATGCAGCATGAAGAAATTGGATGCATAAAATTTGACCCCTTTCGAAATAAAAAAACCCCTGTCCAGACCCATGATTATGACTCAAACCTTTACTAACCAGAACTTCTTCAAAACAGGTATTAAAAGCATCATTGATACACCCAAATAATTCCATAAAGCATATGCTTATTCAAGCATAGGCTCTTCTTCTTATATATATATTGTAATTACGATCGGGCTATGCAGCTCCTAGAGAGGCTTCATTATCACACCCTTTTCTCACTGTACCTGGGAACAGAAGACAAAGGCAACTCACCTTCAAAATGGCGAATTTGCAATTGAATACCTTAATCATGTGCTATAAGGTTAAACACTCACATGTAAGCTAGCAGAGAACACCAACAGTTAATTATCAACTCAGTTAAAAGCTTAGAGAGAGCTTCAGCATAGCCTGCATTACAATTCTTAAATTATCTTACTGTTGCTCTGTATGCAGCAGCCATTTCTCATTTTGCCACCTGAGGCGAAACAGGAATGTGCCGTGTCACTGCAGCATCTGCTGCCCAGGATAGCTGGCTCTTCCCACCTCATGAACAGACCTAGCCCGGCAGTAGCTGGCAACCACCTCAAGCATTCTGTGCATCCAGGTCAGGGCTCTGTTCCTCCCTGAAATCTATTGAAAGTGTCACGACTCTTGTGCTTTTGAAGCCTCAGTTTCATTGACTGCTCACTGATACTTTAAAGGTGTCACTCCTAACTCCCTTCTTTGTGTGACGGCTTCACCCTGTGACCGTTTGCAAAACTACTGCCGAATGCCAGAGAGAAAATGAACTTAACACGGACAGCGAATATTGCAATTCTTTAAAGCAGCGCAGGCAGACAATCTCATCTCAGAGCTTTGAGTCATACTTCAAACTTTTTGATTACTCGCAGGATGCACAATCGGAGGGTAATAAAAATGCATACGGCTATATCGCTGACATATTTATTTATACACATGTGCACACAGAGGACGCAGATGCAATGCAAATGGATACGGATACAAAAACAACACAAAAAGCTGGAAACCTTGAAAGAGACTAGTGGTCCCTCGATAATGGAAAGCGTGTCTGAGTGGAAGAATCCTGCTAAAGAATATATTTAACTCAAGCAGGGAGAAAATACTCCACCTACACAGTATATACAAAAAAGTTATGAAATGCAAATGCGGTTTATATAGAACATAACAACCTACATTTTTTCACTTGTAAAAGGAGTACACCAAAGGACACCAGCAGGCCTGCAGGAACAGTCTTTGCAAAAGAAAGTTTTGTCGACTCTGACCACTAACGTTATAGGAATAGAGGCATGGGCTCTGGCTGCCAATTTGCTACCGGGCCAAGTTAAAGGCATTTCTGTTAGTATATAAACACCCAAACAACTTGGGACCTGGTTATTTGATAAACCACCTTCTCCCATATTGCCCTATTTGGTCACTGAAGTCACTGGAAGAGGCTTTCAAGGTTTTGTACGGGGGATAGAGTGATGATTAATCAAACACTGTCTGATGCTTTTGCTGCTTTCTGCAGGGAACCTCTGGGCTGTGGACCAAATTAAACCCGGCAAGCGTCCCAGTTTGACCTGAAAGGCCATTTTCCCCAAACTATGTCTGCCTGTCCCACACCTGACATCATATATGACCTCAGGTGTTGGCAGGTAGAGATGTTGCAGGATCAGCTGCATGACCAAGATCCCTGTGGGGAACTTGATTTCTACAAGCAGAAGATACCAGCCATCAGCTGATGGTTGATGATTCCAAGCCCATTGGATCAGCTGTGTGACCAATTCCCTTTGAGGAACAGAGCTCAACCTCCATGTTCTGCTCTGATGTTTGCTCTCTCTTCCCCCATCATCCCACCCTGGCTTTATGGCATTATGATGAGCTCAGAAGCATTACTTTTGCTTTCAGCAGATGCTTGTCTGCCTCATTTTTTGGGTTCATTGATAATCAAGGTGTCATCAAGTACCTTGTGCCATCTTGTAGAGATCCCAGCTTTCCTCTGACGAGCCCCATGCTTTGCCTTGGGATTTGGAATTCATCCAGATCTGATGCATACCCCTAAAAACTCTGCAGAGAGTCCCAGGCTTTGGCACCAGCCCGTTTTGCTTTGGGCAAAATCTGCTTCACTCCAAAGTAGGCTGCTCTGTACCAAAAAGCAAGCAAAGCAACTCAAAAACAATGAGCAAACTCTGCAGCAAATCATCTGCTATATAGATAGTGGGGTTTTTTTTAAAGGCATGTTTAAACTTTCAGTTTTCCAGGATCACCTCTAGCTAATCCTACCTGACTCCAAATTGCCTACAAGAAAATAAATGGAGGAAGCTACTATTTAGAACAATCCCACGAGCAATTTTGTCTTCTCCAGTTAATCCTTTCTTTCCACACCTGCTAATTCAATTTCAAATGCTCACATTTCTGTTCTTTTTAAAGCCCAGAGAACATTGCTGTTCTGGAATATTTTTAGAGTTAAATGTTTGCATGGAACAGACAGGCGGCAGTTGAAATGTTGCAATACAGACGTCTGTTCTAATAATTTTGGGACATTCTAACCTGTTTTCTAATACAGTGTTCCAGTTTTGTCTTGCTGCAGAACTCACAAAAACCAGTGTAATAATAATAATAATAATAATAATAATAATAATTTTTATTATTTATACCCCGCCCATCTGGCTGGGTTTCCCATTAATGCATTTCAGATAATTAATTAACCCAGCACTTTGTTCTGTTCCTCTTATTCTTTGCAAAAGTTATGAAAGGAAACTGACAACCTCTTAATTTCTTTTAATGTGGTTCCAACTCCAGCTCTTTTCCATTCCCAGCGGAAGGAAAACCACTGGTGGTTTATACAACAAATGTTCACTAGTGCCAAATACATTTGCACTGCCTCTTTTATTGCTGTTGCAAGGCACTTAGATCTGCTCTTTACACATCTCCAGATGCTGCTGGCCAAGAAATCTCAAGGCTTGTTCATGGATTGAAATAGAAATTTCCTCAGTTGACCTTTTGTTTCCTGTTCTGGCTTAGGGCTTATCCACACTTACCTTTCCTTTGTGCTTTCCAGTCTGCGCTTTAAAGCTCAGCATCCTTATACCGAGCTTTAAAGCGCAGGGTATAAGAATTGGAGAGAAAGAGTACAAATTAAAAGCTTACGCAGATGACCTAGTCTTTTTCCTCGAGAACCCATCTGAAACCACCAGTAAGGCGATAGAACTTTTGGAAGAGTATGGCAAATTATCCGGATTCAAGCTAAATAGGGGGAAAACTAAAATACTAACAAAGAACCTTACCGCACAAGAAAGAACACAGTTAGAACAACAGGTGAATATTAAAGTAGTAAATAAGGTGAAATATCTGGGAATTTGGTTGTCCCCAAAGAATATTAATTTGGTTGAGGATAATTACAATAAATTATGGAAGGAAATTAAGAAAGATATGAACATCTGGCGTAGATTGAATCTATCTTGGACCGGGAGGATGGAATCGATTAAGATGTGTATCCTCCCGAGATTGCTATTCCTGTTCCAGAACTTGCCAGTCATAAAAGGCACCACCTGCTTTAAAAATTGGCAAAAGACCCTGACCAAATATATTTGGCAAGAGAAGAAACCCAGGGTGAAACTTAAATATTTGATGGATGCTAGGGAAAGAGGGGGTTTTGGCGTACCGAACCTAAGGCTCTATTATGAGGCGGCATGCCTACTATGGATAAAGGACTGGGCCTCCCTGAAAGATACTGATCTATTAGACCTGGAAGGGTTTGATTTAAGATTTGGGTGGCATGCCTACCTTTGGCAGGGAAAGGACAAGGTCCATAGAGGATTTACTAACCATATAATTAGGGGATCACTCATAGAAGTTTGGAACAGGAAGAAAAATGTGATTGAACAAAATACTCCCTGGTGGCTTTCACCCGTGGATATCATTAAAATAAAGAAATTAAATATGACCGGTAAAAGATGGACTTATGAGGATCTATTAATTAAAACAGAAGAAGGGTGGAAATTAAGAACACAGGATGAATTGAAAGAGAAGATTAAGGATTGGTTCCACCTTCACCAAGTTAGTGCAATATGGAGGGAACATAAGAGAATAGGTATGGGAGAAAATAAATCAAGATACCAAACCGAGATTATGGAGAGTAATAGCAAATTACTGTCTAAGATGTATAGGCAATTGCTGGAAAGTGAAAATAAAGAAGTGTTAATTAAAGAAGTAATGATTAAATGGAACAAAGATCTAGGATATGAGATAGGATATGACAAATGGCAAATATTATGGAAAAAAGGGATGAGATTTACCGTATGTGCTGACTTACGTGAGAATATGTATAAGATGATGTACCGCTGGTATCTGACCCCAGCAAGACTAGGGAGAATGTATAGAACAGCAGATAATACCTGCTGGAGATGTAAAGATAAGGTGGGGACTTTCCTCCATATCTGGTGGACCTGTGAGGAAGTGAAGGGTTTCTGGGGTCAAGTTTATGAGGAGTTAAAGAAAATTTTGAAGTATAACTTTCCCAAGAAGCCTGAAGCGTTCCTCCTAGGGATGATAGGAGAAGAGATAAAAAAGACAGATCAGACTTTCTTCCAATACGCCACCACCGCTGCGAGAATTCTAATAGCAAAGAATTGGAAATCTCCAGAAATACCTACAATGAGAGAATGGCAGGAGAAAGTATATCAATACCTGGAATTGGCGAGACTTACACAATATATTAGGCGAGATAAACCGATAAAAAAGATAGAAGAATGGTCTAAATTCATAAGCTACCTTGAGATTAATTTGAGAATTAATAACTTAACAGTAGATGATGCTTAACTCCTTCGACATATAAAGATAAATGAAAATAACTGCAGATGATAAATGTAGAATATTTAATCCAAAGCTGAGGTTAATGGAAGTCAACTGTATGTAAGGGAATGATTGTAAGTGGTTTACTTTGTGATGTTTGGTTTTTTTTTCTTTTTTCTTTTTCTTTCTCTACTTTTTTTTTCTTTTTTTTTTTGTTTTTGTTATTCCTCTTTTTTAGAAGCATGTGTTTTAATGTGTTATTTGTATTGTATTTTTTTTTTACGATACAATCACTTTTGTATGAGAAAGTATACCTGATTGCAATAAAGTTTTTCAATAAAAAAAAAAAAAAAAAAAAAGCTCAGCATCCTAGCACCCCCCACTTTTTTTTGCTCAGGAGCTTTCACTGTGAAAACCCGTTCTTTACAGCTGAATCGGAGCAATCGGCTATTCAGGTTTTCAGCTGATTACTGTTTGCTCCAATTCAACTTTTAAAGAGCAGGTTTTTGCCAGGAAAACTCTGGAGCAAAAAGAAGTGGCGATTGGACATGGAGTGTGGGCTTGTGTCTGAGTGAGGCAATAGGTAAGTGTAGGTAAGTCCTTAGATTAGGGTTTCTCAAACTTGGGTATTCTGCTGTTTTTGGACCACAACTCCCATCATCCCTAGCTAGCAGGACCAGTGGTCAGGGATGATGGGAATTATAGTCCAGGTACAGCTAAATACCCAAGTTTGAGAAACCCTGCTTTAGATGCTCCACCTCTCCTTTCCTTTTGTATCCCATGCTACCTTAGAATGCAAGTCCTATAGGGTTGAATGGGGTTTATCCCAAAGTAAATAGGTAGTTATTTACAGTGGACCCATTGCAGTTACAAAGGTAGGCTGAAGCATCCTCATCCGGAGGCCAGGGCCTCTATATCCCAGGAAGGCCCATAAACACACCTTTTAAATTTTAATTTTATTTTTGATGGGTCTGGAAGCTACCATGAGCCCTGTGCAGACATTGTGGAGAGGGTGGCCAGAGGATGATGTGGAATGGAAGAGCATGAGTCCAACCTGGGAGAAGGTCCTATCGAGTTGGGGTATGGGGATCCAGAACCCTGAGAAGTGCCAGACTCTGGGGAGGATCCCAGCGGCTTAAGAGTGGAGACTTGGGTCCAGGAGAAAGGGCTGAGCAGGTTGTTGTGGGATCTTCCATGTCATCAAATTCAAGTGCAATGTCCCCACTTGCCAAGGTGGTTCAGGTAAGGGAGAGCCAGTGTGGCGTAGCGGTTAGAGTGTCAGACTAAGATCTGGGAGACCTAGTGTGGCGTTTGCCCTCCTATGTGTGTGACATCATACTGGGTTCATAGGGAAAGGGTTAACTAATTGTAAAATGACTAACCAATGGGAACCCAGGGGGCAGAGTTAAGGGTGTATAAGTTTAAGCATAGAGGTTTTTAGTGAGTTAGAGCTGTTGAGGAGACAGTCTGGAGTTAGGAGAGACAGAGAAGATAAGTCTGTGGGTTGGGCTAGTCGCGTGTGAGAGAGTGAGATAAGTTGTTAAGAGGAGTCAGTTAAACAGCTGAAATAATCAGTCAGAAGGTATTAGGAAGGTATAGGCCGGCAAAGAAACTAAAGTTAAGATACTGACAGGAATATTATCGGAGAAACCATAAACTTGTTAATGTTTGTAAAATAAACTTGGTTTTTTGGTTCACTTTTAACAACTGACTGGACTCAGTGTTTTACCAGAGAGTAACTGGTTGGTGGCAGCGGGGAAGCGAGCACAGTGGTGGCACAGGGATCAACAGACCGCTAAATGTCCGGGGACCCTGTGTGATCGCCACACCTAGGTTCAAATCCCTAGGTTGTGGGAATTAAATGGGGGGGGGGGGAGAACCATGTGTACCACCTTGAGCTCCTTGGGAGGAAAGGGTGTGGTAGAAATATGATACAATGAAATAACGACCATCCAAGTGCGGCAAATGTTCACACTTGAATGGGTTTGCGCACATAGTAATGTCAAGGCGGGAGTCGTGCGCAGGTTGGCAATAGCTCACAAGATGCCAGTGAAGTTAATTCTTTATTCAAAGAAACAGAACAGTGCAGCCCTAGTGAGCACAGCCCCTCTTCCTAGTAGGCCTTGCCCCAGTGAAGCAGTTGCAAGGACTGAAGGTCTTTCTCACAACTCTCTATTTCCCCCTTCCCCCGGTCCTTCCCAAACAACCTGGGACTTCTTTGCCTTGTCTGTCTTTGCTTTGCTTTCTTCATACTTCTGTGGGTTTCTGGGAGACCAGGGAGAGGGGAGCTGGTCGCAGCAGGAGGGGAAAACTCCCTGGCTTCTTCAGCAGCCTGCCTGATCTCTGCCTCTTGGCCCCACTCTTCTACAGCCTCTGCTTCTGGACTGCTCTCTGCCACAGCTTCTTCCTGCTCACTAAACCCTGTTGCCTCTTCGGCTTCTGACACTTCCTCATCACAGTCTGCTCCCTCTGACCACGCATCGCCATCCCACCACCAATCCCCTGGCTCTAAGCCTTCTTCCCTTGAGGGTTCCTCAGCTGCTTCCTCCCACCACTTCTCTGTATCCAGCCAGTCCATGACAAGTAAGTACATTTAAACATGACTGGCCGCATATGTGTAAGGCCCTGTCGTGTTTAAATCCATCCTTAGTCTATGCAGAAAAGAAAAAGAAAAGCGAGGACCACAGACTTTGCTCTTTGTGGTGTTTCTAGCTGTGCTTCCTTCCCTGATCCTGCCAGTCTTTTCCCTGGCTTTCTGCCCCTGCCAGTTCTGCTCCCTGCTCCTCTCTGCAAACCTGTCTTTCACCTCTCCAAGCTGCCTCCTGGGAGCTGACCTCGGCCTGCCTCTCTGACCGATGAGTTTGCCTTGCAGTTCAGATTCATGTCTTGCCTGGACCTGCAGGGTAAAAGGGCACAGGATGCCTCTGGTGCATGACAGCAGTTGCCCTGCTGAATTCTCAGCATACACAATATGCTTTAATACAAGATGCTGCCTTTTGTCTAATTAAATCAGACCACTCTAATCATCCAAACCTGTGATTGCCAAACACTGCAGGGCTGATAAGAGAGACAGAGAGAGATAACAGAGTGAGGAATGAAGGAGTGTTTTTATTTTTAATATAGACAAGAGCAACACAGTGATTAATGGCTGAGTGTCTGGATCACGAACACCCTAGGCAGACCTCCTGCTTTGTCTTGGCAACACGGCTGTGTCACCAGCCTCTGATTAACCAGCCATTGTTGCTCTTGTTGCACATTTTTGTTTACTCCTTTGTGCTGCATCTTCCCCAGGCCTCCATCCTATAAAACTCAGGCAATGGCAGGAACAAGTGGCAGCAGCTGAGAGCCGCCATTTTGATGTCCCATAAACTCCAGCCCACATGGCTAATTGTCAGGACTGATGGAAGCTGGAGTCCAGCAACTTCTGAAGGACACAGGTTCCCCATCTCTGATGCAGGTTGTCAGTTACAGTTTACACATCTTTACTTGGGACATAAACATTGATCTACAATACTCAGCACACATTAAAGACACAAGGGGTTTAAAAAAATTATTTCCTCTACTGTGCACATAGCTCCATTTTCAGTTGGTGTCCTCTTTTCCTCCCCCAAAATCTCTCTCTCTCTCTCTCTCTCTCTCTCTCTCTCTCTCACACACACACACACACAGTGTTCCGAGATTACACCACAGTTTGGTGTGACTAAGAAGAACCTAGATGGGGCAGGTTTAGGTTTTAATGTTTGCCAGGGAAGAGGTTTAGCCTCAAGTGCACTTCCATAAGAATGAATGGTTGCCACGTTCCTATGAAGAAAGCAAAACTGCTGTATTTTGGAGAATATCTCTTGGGCTGGTTGGTGGGAGAGGTCATAGTGTCTCTCTGGCCAGCTTCCACCAGCCTTAAGTTGGGCATCCCCCAGTCAATAAAGTGTTGACCTGCCATTGTCTACCTGCTTCAGTGGGTCCTTGGAGCTCTGAGTTTCACTCAGCAAGTGGACCGATCTACTGCACCAGGCAAAAAAGAAAAGAAATAAACCCTCTTGCATCTAGCAAGCTGGAACATCAGGACCATGTGTCCTGGCTTGTCCACCAAACTTCTGGTCAACGGCTCCATTTTGTGAATCTAAATTTGGTCTCATTAAGAGGCAGTATTTCAATATGCTTAGGAAAATGAGAGTATCCCTAAACATTTTTTAAGAGGAAAAAAAAAAGCACTGAATACGACCATCATTGACCGTGAACTGAAAATGCTCAACACTGATGCTGCCACTCTACAGGAGACAGGCTCGCTTTGAATGGCAGCCTCCAATAAAAGAACAAGACCTTTTTCTGGTGAGGAGGGCATCCAGAAGGACCACATAGTCAAGGCATAGGCTTCGCAGTGAGGAACTCCTGTCTGTGATAGAACTGCTGACTGAGAGCTCAGAACACTTGCTTTCCCTCTGCATCTCAACCACCTCCAATCTGGTTGACATCCTGAGGGTCTCCAGTCTGGTTAACATCTTGATGATCCCACAAACCAATGACCAGTTCCCCATATCTGCTATAGACAAACTATAAACCAATCTCCTATGCCTATTTCCACCCCAATCCCTTCCTTGGTTCAGAATTTTAACTGTGGGACCGATTAGAGAACAAATATATATTATTTTCTTGATTTTTCTTTGTTTCACTTCCACCAAAGGTAGGAATGATTCAATTTCCAGCAAAGATTGTTTGTAACAAAAACCAGTGTCCAATGCCATTAGTGCAGCAATATAATGGATTTTTTTCCATAGATTTAAATACACTGAAAAAGAGGCTTCAGGTATTAAAAATAAAACTCCATTCATCTTATTGTAAATTCCAATGCCTTTACATCTTTCAAATCCTACAAAATTTAATAATACTTTGTAAGTAATCCTTTAATTCTAATAATTTGCCAGTCATTTTTCAACAGAGATTAATGCCCATCATTTGTTGAAGTAAGCTTTATCTTAAATGGAAATATGGAATAAAAAGGGAGCGAACTTTCCCATTTAAAATGCACACTTCTGAATAAATAAAAGTTGTTCAAATTCAGAAAAAAACTCCAGCATTGCTCTGCTGGGATTATACCATTTTAGAATGCAAATGGGTTATCACATGATTCAATGCATGCACACACACACACAGCCTTAAAAAGCCCTATGCATGAGAAAGGGAAGTGGTATGTCAAGAAGTCTAGGAGGAAATAACTATTCTACCTGAGATAGGGAAGCGGGTAGCGCTGTGGTCTAAACCACTGAGCCTCTTGGATTTGCCGACTGGAAGGGTGAGCTCCCGTTGCTCTGTTTCTGCTCCTGCCAACCTAGATGCTCGAAAGCACACCAGTGCAAGTAGATAAGTAGGTAGCGCTGTAAGGTAAACGGCGTTTCCGTGCACTGTGACACTCATCACGGTGTCCTGTTGCGCCAGTAACAGTTTAGTCATGCTGGCCACATGACCCGGAAAGCTGTCTGTGGACAAACGCCGGCTCCCTCAGCCTGAAAGCGAGATGAGCGCCACACCCCATAGCTGTCATTGAGTGGACTTTACCATCCAGGACTTTACCTTTACCTACCTTTCTACCTGAGAGGTTCTCACGGTGGCAACCAGATGCCTGTGGGAAACCAGCAAGCAGGACCTGAGCACAAGCATTACTGCCTCCAGCCATGGTGGGAGAACATAGCCATCATGGGTAGTAGCCATTGATACCCTACCCTTCCATGAATTTGTCCAATCATCTTTTAAAACCATATAGGTTAGTGCTCATCACTGCCTCCTGTGGGAGCAAGCTCCATAGATCCACAGTGCGCAGCATGGAAAAGGTCCTTGGCATCTTCCTGGGGACAGCACGACTCCAAAACAGCCTATCCTGCTCATCATCACCTGTTGAAGGTGAGGCTCTCAGAGGAGGACCTTATTAAATGATTATAATCATTGAGCAGGTTTAGCTGGATGTTCCTTCAGGCTGAAACTGTTAGGTAGGAGGAAGCTTTATCCTTTGGGGAAGTCGACTAGGTGTTGGAGCCAGAACCCTAAGTGGGAGGAGTTTGAAACAAAGCATGGATCTCCCTCTCACTCCATTAACACAAGTCTGAACTGATTGCTCACAGAGGGCCACATGCAATGGGGCTAAGGGCCAAATGCAGCTGGGAATAAGAACCATTAGACTCAACGGATATACAGTGGCACCTCGGGTTAAGAATTTTAATCGTTCTGGAGGTCCGTTCTTAACCTAAAACTGTTCTTAACCTGCAGTACCTCTTTAGCTAATGGGGCCTCCCACTGCCGCTGCACCACTGCTGCTCAATTCTGTTCTCATCCTGAAGCAAAGTTCTTAACCTGAGGTACTATTTCTGGGTTGTTGTTGTTGTTTAGTCATTTAGTCATGACCGACTCTTCGTGACCCCATGGACCAGAGCACGCCAGGCACTTCTGTCTTCCACTGCCTCCCGCAGTTTAGTCTGGGTTAGCGGAGTCTTTAACCTAAAGCGTCTGTAACCCAAGGTACAATTGTACATGCAACAGAATGTGCTTTTATACACCCAGTTCCCAACCCCTGTAAGGCCATATAATTATGAATATGCAGTTTGCTTGATTTCTTGTAGATAAATACTGTAGCAACGTGCAAGGCACCTTACTGCTTTGCCTCAGGTGGTGAAACGGGCCGGGCCGGTGCTACAGTAAGCTGAGGCTTCCAGGTTCCAGCTATCTTGCAAGATCTCGCCAGAGCCTGGGAGCCACCATTTCTCTGGCAGCGAGGTACGCCCCTCAGATTCTGCCGCCCGAGTCAGCTGCCTCAATCTGCTACATGATAGGCCAGCCCTGTGTAGCCCAGGCAAGTCTCCTGAGACCAGTACTTAAAAGCTGTACAAAATCCCAGGGCCAAGGTAAAAGGTAAAGGGACCCCTGACCATTAGGTCCAGTCGCAGATGACTCTGGGGTTGCGGCGCTCATCTTGCTTTACTGGCCGAGTACAGCTTCCGCCGCTTCTGGCAAACCAGAGCAGCGCACGGAAACACCGTTTACCTTTCCCGCAAGAGTGGTACCTATTTATCTACTTGCGCTTTGACGTGCTTTCAAACTGCTAGGTTGGCAGGAAGGGCCAAGGTACCTGTTCATAAATTTCAGGAGTAAGTGGCAACCTGAGGATTTGCACTGCACTGCTTCCTTCTTTCTCTCCAGGGGTGCCAACTTGAATAAAATATCTTTTTTGCGGGGGGGGGGGGGACACAACCAGGTAAGCCCCACCCAGCATAATCGATCACATGACGTGGCGCGCACACACTATTTTGAATGGCAATGCCCATCAAATATTTTATTGCTGGGGAGTGGGCTTCTCGCGCGCGCGCGCGCGCCTGAGCTCGTTTCTCCCGTCTGCACGACGCTACTCAGCAAAGGAAGACAGAACACCCCCCACGCTGCGCCTTCCTAGGCGGGTTGGACGAGGGGAGCTGGAGAGTGTGAGTGAGTGAGTGAGTGAGTGAGTGTGTGTGTGTGTGTGGAGAGAGCGGTACGTGGTCAGGGGGCGGCGGCTCTGAGGGGGGATTAGCTTGGCTTTGCGAGGGACCAAGCAGCGCCGGGGTTGCCGCCGCGCGCCCCGCGCGCCTCCCCTCCCCTCCTTCCCACTGGTTGCGCGACCTGCCAATCCGCGCCGTAATCCTGCAGGAATTTCCCTCAGGCTTCAACTAGGAGTCGCGCTCGCACAGTCCTGGGAAAGGAAAGCCGAGCGGAAAAACGGCGAGTTAAGAGCGCGGCTTGTGACGACGACCGCCGAGGCTCCGCTCCCTTCTCCCCGCGGGCAACTCCGGCGCCTCGGCCAAACTTTGTGGCGTTGCCCTGCGCGCCTCTCTTGGCCGGACCCGGCGCGAGGGAGAGAAAGAGGGACGGGCTTGAGTCCGACGAAGCGGCGAAGGCGAGCGAGCGGCGGCGGCAGTCCGGAGCAGCCCTCCAGCCCAGCCCCTTCCCCTTCTGCTCCCCACAAGCCAGCCAACTCCTCCCTGAAGCGAGCGAGGAGGAGCGGCGTCTGCAGGAGCAGAGACCAGGGAAGAGGGGGAGCCCGCGAGCCCGTCGCTTCTGCCGGCGAGGAGGGGGGAGGAGGAGGAGGATTACTCGCAGGACCTGCCTGGGAATCTCTCCTCTCCAGTGCGCGCTCTCCTTTTTTTGTGGAGGGGGGGACGGGTCCTTCGAAGCCACCGCTTGCAACCCCGGGAATAATGTGGAACGTGTGGATACTGCTTGCTTTCGCCTCGGCGGCCTGCGTCTCGGCAGAGACGGTACGTCCCTTCTTCTTGCAAAAAGATTTGTTTTTGAGGAGTGGGCGGGAGGGAGAAGCGGAGCAACCGTGGGACGAATCGATACTGGCAGCTTCCTTTCTCTCTCTCTCTCTCTCTCTCCCCCCCCCGCTTTCAGTCGCATTCCATGCAGCCGGCCCCCCCGCAAGCCTTGCAGCCAACCCCGATGCCCCCTAACTGCTGCATTTTGGTCAACTGGTGCGGATAAACAACCCCCCCTCTCCCGCTTCGTGCAGGCAGCGAAGCCCCGCTGGCTATTTCAGCGCCTGCAGAAACTTCGCTTCACTTTCCCCGCTGCGCTCGAGGATTCTTTTTCCTGCCCTCCCCGCTCCGCTAGTTAGTGCTGGCAGCCAACAGCACGGAATGTCACGCTGGCCCCATCTGAGATGGGGGGGGGGTGTCTATTTTGGAAAAAGCCCCCCCCCCTCATCTCGATTCTAGAAGCCCAGGGGTCGGCCCCGATTTGGGGAGGGAAAGGGTGGGGGCGACGGCTCAATCGGGAGGAAGGATGAGACGCCCCCGCTGTTCCCACATCTGCTGCGCAGAAGTTTTGCTGAGGTCATTCGCAAAAGATCAAAACTTTTCGAGCAGAAAAGGGGCACTTTGGTCTTTCGGCTCCTCGGTGCTGATATGCGAGACTGGGGTTGGCGGGTGGGAGGAAAGGAGATAGGGCAGTCCATTGTATGTCACCAAGCAGTGATTTTCCTGGAATTGGGGCCAGGCTGTTGCATTGAAGGATGTTCGTCCTGAAGAGGCATTTGGCAAAACCTTGTGCTGCATTTCTGATGCTCTGTTTGGGTGGCGCCTCCTTTGTTTTTTTTAATAAAGTACCAAAAAAATTGTCCGAATATAATGGCTTAAACCGAAATGCAGAGATGGGAAAGCTTTATAAATGCACCATAAAAAGGCATCTTTTTTTTAAAAAAAAGTGGGTGCATGAGACAAGAGTGTGGCTGCTTTTTTAGCACTGTAGGAAAAAAGTTTGTAATTGATTCAGACCTCCGATGCTGCGGCTTCAGTTTGTTCACTTTGCCTGGAAGACTCAGGAGAACATGATATGATGGTGATTCAAATTGTGATCATTGTTTTTTTGCGGGGGGGGGGGCAGGGGTGAGAATCCCAGAGACAATCTTTAAGTTCAGCTTGATGTATTGGAACTGAAATGTGGATTTGGTCAGAAGCTCGCTGTATGATAGCTTCTCCTCACCCAACAAAAAATAAATAAATTATAAGCAGACTTAAGAGTTACATCCATCCCCAGCAAAGCTTTCTGGTTGGACCTGTGGGATTGATACTTTAGAATGGAATTGGGGAAATGTTTTCCCTCTTGGGGTTTGTTTTGGAGTTGACTAACAGGCTCTCTTTAAGTTTAGAAACCAGCCAGGGATTCCTCTGGGCTGTAGCTATGGTGCTTACCCAGGGTGCCTGGAAAAGCCTGGTCGTTTCCCTTCTTGCCTTCTGCCTCTGACATATAGTGGAGTTTTAATTGTTGACGATAAGACATTTAAGAATCGAATGCTTTTCTGGTCCTTGTGCAATCAAAAACTCTTCTTTCCACCCCCTTGCATGGAAAAGTGAGGGAAAATCTTTTACTCTTTGCAAAATAGCTCGAATCCCTGCAGGATTCTGTTGCTGAAAGTGCTTGTATCCCTCGAGAACTGGGAGGTTCAGCTGCAGATCTTGAACAATATATGTTGTGGTCTCTTCCCTCATCACTTCAGCATATCTGAAACTCCTCATGTAAAAAGATCTTGTCCTCTTTTCTGGCTGTATTACATCCTCTTCCCCACTCCTCTCTTTCTGGTGTTCAAGGTTAGAAGTACTTCAGCATACCTTGAATTTATGGAATTTGAAGTTAGCACAGAGGTTCTCTCTGGAGTAGCTTGTTTGCATTTCCTATTCCCCTTATGCATAATACAGGCTTCAAAACTACTGAATAATAATGGTGAAGCCAAGCTGAAATCTGATAATAATATGAGATTTCCCCCTCGCCTAAGGATTTTGATGTGGGTTTAGTATCTTGTTCTCTGCTCATACAGGGTCTCTCTCTCTCTCTCTCTCTCTCTCTCTCTGTGTGTGTGTGTGTGTGCTTGCTTGCTAGGGTACTGTCAATGGGGGGCAGGGGGGGGGGGTCCTGTCTCTGCTTGGCTTAATATCATTGAGAAGCATTCCAGGCAATCCTGTATCCTTTCAGAAGTTACAGTGAGGATGAAATAAGCACTTCTCTGTGGTTAGAAAGTGTATATAGGAACTAATTGTGGAGTTTGCTGATTTCTCCCTCCTTCCTCTTTAAAATGTTTTGGATGTCTTTGAGCTGCTCGACTTTGCTGTCATGAGTTTCCAAAACTGGTAGCCTGATAATGAATATTCACATAAGTTTTCTGGAGTTAAATAGGACTGGCAGCCAACTCCAAATTAAATGTGCATGGGATTGCAGCCCTAGGAATATCTCTACCAATACATATGACACAGCCTGGACCAACCACATGATGGAGTGAGTGTGCATAGGATTGCAATTGGACAGCACTCCTACTTTGTGGGTTAGCCCAGTAAACTTTGTGGAATTTACATTAAGGAAACTCACTTAAGATCCGACTAAATGTGCTTATTACTGCATTGTGCCCGTCTTCTGGCTTGAATGCAATGATTTGATCATCTTAATTGGCGACGTCTTTCAGTGTTTGTTTTCTTCATAAAATGGGCATGGTATTAATTAGTAGTAGTTGCTTCCCCCCCCCAATTTGATCAATGGCAGTACAGTGGTACCTCAGGTTACATACGCTTCAGGTTACAGACTCCGCTAACCCATAAATAGTGCTTCAGGTTAAGAACTTTGCTTCAGGATGAGAACAGAAATCGTGCTCCGGTGGTGCGGCAGCAGCAGGAGGCCCCATTAGCTAAAGTGGTGCTTCAGGTTAAGAACAGTTTCAGGTTAAGAATGGACCTCCGGAACGAATTAAGTACTTAACCAGAGGTACCACTGTATAAGAACAATTGTTTAAATGTTTGTACATTAGGATTCCTCCACCACACTGTTCATATAAAATCTAAAGGTAAAGGTACCCCTGCCTGTACGGGCCAGTCTTGACAGACTCTAGGGTTGTGCGCTCATCTCACTCTAGAGGCCGGGAGCCAGCGCTGTCCGTAGACACTTCCGGGTCACGTGGCCAGCGTGACGAAGCTACTCTGGCGATCCAGAAACGCCATTTACCTTCCCGCTAGTAAGCGGTCCCTATTTATCTACTTGCACCCGTGGGTGCTTTCGAACTGCTACGTTGGCAGGCACTGGGACCGAGCAACGGGAGCGCACCCCGCCGCGGGGGCTCGAACCGCCAACCATGCGATCGGCAAGTCCTAGGCGCTGAGGTTTTACCCACAGTGCCACCCGCGTCCCTATATAAAATCTAAACCTTCATAAAACATTCATTTTCCAGTTAATGCACCTGCTAATGGTGTCATTATCTTGAGTTTCTCTGACAAAAGGTATTCATGAAAGAGCCACTGCAGTTGGCAGTACTTTCATATTTTATTTTATTTTTTGCATTAAGTTCTAAGTGGCTGAGCTGGTAGTCCTGCTCCTTTTGTCTGGATGCAGTAAGACTGATAAAGAAGGATGGTGTTGAACCCAATCGTATTGAAAATCCGTGAAGACTATAAAGAAAGCAGGTCCAACCCCACCATTTATAAAGAGGCGTAGGCATGCATACGTCCACAAAGTGCCTTCATTACATTAATTGGGAAGGATAGCTCAGCAGCACAGCACAAATCTAGTTTTGGACTTACTGAATTGTGAATTGTCGGTCATCTTGGGAAGTCCTCGGCTAGCTGGGGCCTGGTGCTATTTTTTTTGATGAACTAAAGACTGCACGCATTAAGCGTGTTTACATAGAAGTCTCATTGAGATGAATTATGCTTCTTCAGAGTAAATGGATGTAGAATTGATGGTGCAAGTGAATAACACACTCGGCGTGGTCTTCTGCTACCCAGCACAAGCACTCTACAATTTTCTCTGGAGCTTTTTAGACTGAAAACAGCACCATGTGGATTTTCTGCAGAGACTACATCTGAGCTGGCATGCAGCGTTGATTCAGCGATGCTATAGTGCAGTGTTAGTTCTTGTTTCCAAAAGTGTAACTAGATCATACTGTTTCAGTACCATTTCCCCCAAATCCATCTGATGCAACGTAATGTAATGGCTAGAGTGTTAGACTAGACCAGGGAGACGAGGGTGAAAATTTTCAGCTGGCCATGAATCTTGCTGGGTGACCTTGGTTCCATCACAGTTTCTCAGCCTAACCTACCCTCTTAAAGGGTTGTTGGGGTGATAAATGGAGGTGTGAGGGGACAGACCCATGAGCCATGTATGCCGTCTTGAGCTCCTTGCAGCAATGGAAGGATATAAACGTGATAACAATTCAACGAGTCATAGAATTGTAGAGTTGGGAGCAATCTTGTACATCTGCAGGAAACACAGCTAAGGAATCCCCAGCAGATGGCCACCCAACCTCTGCTTAAAAGTCCCCAATGAAGGAGAGCCCATAGCCTCCTGTGGAAGTCCATTCCACTGTTGAACAGCTCTTACCACCAGAAAATTATTCCTCATGTTTAGTCCTTTCTTGTAACTTGAATCCATTGATCCAGGTCCTACTCTCCAGAGCAGGAGAAAACAAGCTTGCTCCATCTTCCATGTGACATCCTTTTATATATTTCTCTCCCCCCCCCCCTTTATTTTTTTCTTTTTGGAGAGGTAAGTTCTCATCAATAGTTTCCCGGAAAGAAAAAAAAGGTGGTAGAAGTGGAGATGTTTTATTTTATTTTTGCTGCTCCCCCCCAAAAAGTGATGAGGAATTATAGACACTGTGGTATGTTAAATGAAGGGGGCACGTTTCACAAGAAAAACTGCATAAGGTTTGCAGTAAACAACAAAGCCATCAATTGTGGTGACCCAGTTGTGGCTTCTGGCATCCTACCCTTAAACTATGTTTGGATGTCTTGAAAACATTCCACGTTGCCACCACAGATCATTTGCTCCAGTTGCACAGTAGTCCCAGCAGGTAATAAGGTGATTTTGTCAGCCACAAATATATAGTGCAGTGATGATGTAGCTGTTCTACTGATGGATGAAGATTCTTAGAACTTATTCTTAGAACTCTCACCTGGGTAGCAGAGATTGTTTTATGTCTCCTCTTTATGGTCAGCGCAGCTGGAGTTATGAAGGGCTTAGACTTCCCCCAAATATTCCAGAAGAAGGGCAATGCAATAAACAAACATGGAATTACTATTCAGCAGATGTTCTTACCCGCAGGACCTTCTTTTTATCTAGTTCTAATAGAGGTTCATGGGATGCGGGTGGTGCTGTGGGTTAAACCACAGAGCCTAGGACTTGCCGATCAGAAGGTCGGCGGTTCGAATCCCTGCGACGGGGTGAGCTCCTGTTGCTCGGTCCCTTCTCTTGCCAACCTAGCAGTTCGAAAGCGTGAAGTGCAAGTAGATAAATAGGTACTGCTCCGGTGGGAAGGTAAACGGCGTTTCCGTGCGCTGCTCTGGTTCGCCAGAAGCGACTTAGTCATGCTGGCCAGATGACCCGGAAGCTGTATGCTGGCTCCCTTGGCCAATAAAGTGAGATGAGGGCTGCAACCCCAGAGTCGGCCACGACTGGACCTAATGGTCAGGGGTCCCTTTACCTTTACCTAATAGAGGTTCAGTGCAGATCAGCTATGTGCAAGATTCAGGCTGAAGACAATTGCATCATAGATTCTGACCAAACTAAGCCTCCTGGTGTATATTTTGCACTAGGAGGCTTAGTTTGGTCAGAATCAAGTATGCACTTTCAGAGTTAACGCTGAATACAGTACTTCTGGTAAGTGAGCCACCATAGCCGCTAGCGGGCTGCGAAAATTTGTGTCCCAGGCCTTTTAGACGAGGGACGCATTGGTTTCAAAATGTGATTTTGATTTTTCCAGCTCTCCTACAGGAAAATGGGAAGAAGGAATGGACTGGAGTAGCCTAGAAGATGGTATGGCTAGCCGCAACCTTGAATAGGAGCACTCTATGCTGCAACATTTTGTTGCAAGTCCCACTTGAACCAAATGGAGATGCCCTAGCTCTAGATTTCCTTTAACCAATAGGGGTTTGGACTAGGTAGCCAACTAGACCCATCCAACTCTTGACTCCCTTTCTTAGCTAAGAGGAGAGGCCTTGTTGGTCTTTAGAAACAGTGATGTGACCTAGTCGTCTGTAAAAATTGTGGTTATTATCTTGGATTGTATATGTAACGTGTGCACTAGCAGCAAAGCACGGAGAAAGACTACTATTTATGGGGTTCCCATGGTGGTGTATCAGTTGCCGTGAATGTGATATAATGAAGAATATAAACATTTTAAATAAGCAAAGTAAATAGTGTCTCGTTAATAGCATTTCTTTCACTTTCTCCCTTTCTTTCTCTGAGAGTTTGCAAAGAAGAACAGCCACCACGCTATGCTTATTTTATTTAAGGTTAACTTCACTGCAGCACGTCTATAATGAGTTATTAATTAAATTATTAGAATTAAACGGCTATTTAATTACCCTGGAAAATGAGTTAACTTTTCCCGGTCACCAGTTCAAATGTTTTCCTTATGGCGAATAATTATGTTGTTGTGATCCGGAGACTGAATAAAAGAGCACTTGTGTAGCTGCTGAAAAGCACTCTGTCGTCTTATTAGATGTGACTGTTTCTTTTAAACAGGGTTGTGTTGTTCTTTGAAGATGGAGAGGTTGTTTTAAGTCCCCTGTAAGGCACTGCTTGCATGGAAGTCATAAAGAACCCCCTTTTTAAATGTTTGCGTCTCATCTTCAGCCGCAGCAAATAATGAGTGAGCAATTTGGGTTTGGTTCAAGACACATTGCTAAAGTGGTATAACATGGTTTCCTGTTGTAGCTAGTATGGGAGAATTACTTCAGGCTGTTCTGCAAACAAAACCTTGCCTAGTTGTGTCCTTAGTTCACAAGGCAAGCGAGGAGTTTGCATCTGTAGCGCTGGTAATTTATTCCTAGACCTACATTGCACAACATAGCCTTGTTCACAGTGAAACACATTTTGCACCCCTTTTGAGCAAAGAGAGATTAATCCTTGATGATGTAATGATAGTTATGGTTGCTTTCTGAATTCTATAGTCCTGAGGAACAATAACATAATACAGCAATATTCAAAATGACACAGGTTCTCCGAAGCAACCCTGGGGAGAATGACTGTGCAGAGAGTTAAACCTTAAGGGAACTGCTTCCAACAAGCAGTGTGAATTATTTTTGTCTGGTTCTGAGTTTGCTTGGGGTGAAATAAGATGATGAGCAATAGATGCATAATATTGCACAAGCAATCTGTAAAGAACAAATTGCACATCAAGTAAATAAATAAAATGAAAATAAAAATATGGTTTTCTTAAAACACTCGTAAGCACATTAACCCAATTGTTTCCAACCAAAAGCGAATTAATTTTGGATGGCATTATTAACATTGTGTTGGACTTCCTTGTTGAACACAAATACACAACACTGCATTCTTTTCTTCCTTCCTGCTCAAAACAATTCTGTGGTGTCTTGGAAGATCTGTAATACTGAAGGTGGCTATAAAATGAAAGATTTATTAACATGTGCACAGACACATGTAGGATGGTTAATATCTTTTCGTTTACATCAGGGATGGGGAAACTTGTTCTGAGGGCCACATAATGTTTTGGGGGCCACATTGCAGTGGTGGGTGGGGCCAGAGGCAAAAGTGGGTGGAGCAACCAAACAAGCGTCATTATCAGAGTTCAGGGACACATTCCAACCAGGCAGAAACACTCAAGGAGGTTGAGAAGCAACGCTGGTGAGGGGTGTCCCCAAGAAATAGTCCCAAGGGCCATATTTCGAGACCCAGAAGGGCAGCATTTGAACCCTGGAGCTGTGTTCCCCCCAATTCACATGAACCTTCACCATGGATCCCTATGGCAGATACTCAAAATATAGAATACTACTTTGCAAAATAAACAGCAGTGTTTAATGATCTCACTGACTTGTATTCACAGATTGTCATCGGCATGCTTTCTCCTCACACCATCTCACAAACATGTAGGTGCCTAGTTGTCACTGGCACCTTTAAAAAACACAATTGGTCCTGGCACTTGGGTTTTTGAAAAGGACAGGAAGCATGTTCTTCATCCTGGGTATGTTGCAGTCTGTGTGTGGGCTTGGCTACCTCTTCCGGCGAAGCATGATACTCAGTCATGTGATTCTCTGGAGAGCTTTTTTTAAAAAAGAAAAAGAAAAAAGAGCCACATGGGTGGCCATATTGGAGAAGGGAAGGTGCTCTTTCTATCAGCTGTTTGGCTCAAAATCCTTCCTTTCCCACCCCACCCACAGCAAGTTAAAGTACACGGTCCGCAGTATGTATGTAGTTGAGCCCTTCCTTTCACAGTTCTTAATCTCAGCACTGGAGGTAAGGCATCCAAATTGGAGGCAATGATATCAGAGTACAGTGGTACCTTGGTTTAAGAACAGCTTAGTTCAGGCTTCCTCAACCTCGGCCCTCCAAATGTTTTTGGCCTACAACTCCCATGATCCCTAGCTAGCAGGACTAGTGGTCAGGGATGATGGGAATTTTAGTGTGAAAACATCTGGAGGGCCGAGGTTGAGGAAGCCTGGCTTAGTTTATGAACAACTTGGATTAAGAACTCTGCAAATTGGGAAGTAGGTGTTTTGGTTTGTGAACTTTGCATTGGAATAAGAACATGCTTCGCTTCCTGTTGAGTGTGTTCCGTTTGTAACTTGAGTCCCCTGCTGATATGGGAAAGCATGCCTTGGTTTAAGAACGGACTTCCGGAACGGATTAAGTTCGCAAACCAAGGTACCACTGTAGTTTGCAGTGCTGGGACTTCTTAGTTATTCACTGTGTTGAGTGTGCGGGCCAGAGAGGTGGGATGAACGAGGAAGCTATTAGCCATCCCTTCCAACTGGTGGATCCTTCTCTCCACCTTCCTAAGTTTTGCAGAATCGGAATTAATAAAAATATTGTATCTTTACCTGTAATGACTCTTTTTTAATTTCGGTATTCATCATGAAAAGATTGCGTGTCTCTCTCTTTGTGTTAATAAGATTCAAAGGCATAATTTCTGAATGGATCTGACATTCAGGGCTATGATGGCCCTGCTGCTATTGGAACCTTTGCTTCTTGATGCAAACTTTACATAGTACGTTTCTCATACACATATTTTTTTGTAAAACGCTTAGAGGTTTTTTCTACAATCAAGCAGTATATAAATTTTAGGAAATAAATAGGTTTTGGTCATCTCCAGGTATGTGCTCTTCTGATCAGATGTAGGTAGAGTTTTTACAAACATAAAAGCAAGAGCTACTCTACTCTGCTATTGAACACTACGTTGACTTTTTCATTGGGCTCTACACAGTGAAATTAAGATTTCCTTCTGGTCAATCACTATCAGCTCAGACACTATCCGTGTACAGTGATACCTCGGGTTACATACGCTTCAGGTTACAGACTCCGCCAACCCAGAAATAGTGCTTCAGGTTAAGAACTTTGCTTCAGGATGAGAACAGAAATCGTGCTCCGGCGGCGCGGCAGCAGCAGAAGGCCCCATTAGCTGAAGTGGTGCTTCAGGTTAAGAACAGTTTCAGATTAAGTATGGACCTCCAGAATGAATTAAGTACTTAACCCGAGGTACCACTGTATATGCATAGTTAGGTATTTCAGTCCCAATGTACCATATTTTACATTTACATTGAACAGCATTTGCCAATTAGTGTCAATTCTTCTGGAGCTCTTTGCAAACCCTTGCATTTTTATTTCCCTGAATAAATTGGTTTCCTATACTAACGTTAATAAGTTACCTTATTGCTCATCCGTAACTTTGGATAATTTACATATCTTTTAGAGATAGCGGCAGGGGATAAATTCAGTTTGTTTTGCCCAAATTCACATTTCCTACAACAGTACACAAATTGAAATGCATATTAGGGAAACGTGTACATAAAGTATTGGTGAAAATAATATACAAAATGCTTTGTATCAGGTGAAATTGCATGCAAAAATTTGTATGCTAGGAGAAATGCACACAGTTTAACAATAATTGTTTTCTTAAAAAAGCAAATGTGAAACAGAAATGTGATGAACTGAATTTAAGGTTAGAAAAATGAGGAACTAAGAGAAACCAGATTAGAGATATTATCAATCCTTTTGGGGATATCCCACTGTTTACATTCTTCCCCTAAATTGTGAGAGTTATCCATTTATTCCTACTCTCCGCTTCCTCTTCTCTAACCACTTACATAGGGCATGTCACACGACTGCTAAGTTTGCCTAGGAACCTTTGGTGAGAGACTTTGTCAAAAGTCCAAGAACACAATACTTAACGGATCAACTTTATCCACATGGTTCTTCTTGTTGTTGTTGATAATAATAATAATAATAATAATAATAATAATAATAATAATATTTTTATCTATATGCATTTACACACACACTTTACCCTCCAATATGCATTTCTGTACATATTATTTGGCTGGAACACTGCATTACAAAACCCAGACAAGTGAGGATTTTGAAATATGGCAGCTCTTCAGATTGCGTATTGTTTCCGAAAGTGTGAATTGGGTAGATTTTCCTCTAAATGCAAACTGAATCTTAATTTCTCCCCCACCTCAGTGTGCACACATCACAACTTATTTCTTTGGCTACAGCAGAACACTTATTTCCATCCTATTTTCAGCTGGGGTGGGGACTCTGAAGGTGTCAGGGAAGGCCTGCGGGTACCATGTTGGCAACTCCTACTCCATGGTTCCCAGTGCATGCTTATTAGGTTTCTTATTTGGACATAAAAGTGGAATGGAGCTGTTTTAAAAACAAAATGTAGCACTGGGTGTTCAACCATTTTGGAGAGAAGCACATTCTTGGGCTTCAGGACTCTTGCTGTGTATCCTGGACTAAGATTTGGAAACATTTTGTTACCAAGTCCTGATGACAGAACGATGGCTGTGATGGAAACATCTTAATGTCTGTGACAGCATTTTTACCCTGCGTGCTCTTTAAACACTTCTGCGTTGTGCCGCGTTTGAATTCGTGGAGAGAGAATGGAATCACCACCCCGAGGCAGAAAGTTTGAAGTAACATTGCTGCTGCTTTTATTAGCTCAATGAAAATTTCATATGTATCCCCCTGCACTCAAATACTGTACACAGCTTCCAGTCTTTGATGGCTTTGTTTATAATTTCTCCGGCGTAGACTCTTTGATTATTTCTTAGCTGTGAGGCTTGGCATTTCAACTGTAATGTGCCGCTTTAGAGAAAGGAATCGCGCGAAACATGCTGGAGACTGAATGTCTGTGGAGCCCTTATTTGGCCGAGCATATTACGTTTGCTGAGCTTGGCATTAGCTTTATGTTTACACTCTGGCTTTCATTTCAGGCAGCCTGTGAATCCACAATCCAGTGAAGCTGAGGGATGGGGATTTGAACTGATTGACAATCTGGTCTTGCGCATGTTTTCTTTTGCCCCAAAGTAGTGGGCCCTTCTCTGTTGTGGCACCTTGGTGGTGGAACTCCCATTGCTCCCTAGATGGGATTTATGTCAGGAGTTTTGCCCATTATGGCATAAGTGTCACGGAATCACAAAATGTTATTATATTTCCCAATTCTGGAAACATGGCCAACCTGGTCCAACATTCCTTAAGGCACATTAACACTCTTCTGTGAGAGGGGGTACAGTTTAGGGGTAGCCAGTTTAGCAGCCTCCATCAGCCCCAGTCAACATGACCAGTGGTCATGGATGATGGAAGCTGTAGCCTTAACAATATTTGGTCACGGGTCCTCTCCACCCTTCTGTTACGTTCTTACCTGGATTACAGTGCAAACGTCTTGTTCCTTGTCACGAAATATTCCACAACACAAACCCTTCCCTCAATGGTAGTCCAGGTCTAGAAAAAGTGTCCTTGCCTACTGAGTCCTTGTCCAGGACAGCTTGGCAATCTTCAGATTGATGAAAGTGTGGGTGAAGCACGAATTTCATCTGGCTTTTGAAAACTTGGTTAGGTTTTCGTTGCTGTCTGCTGGTTTTGTGTGCTGGTTTCTTTAGAGACTTTGATTGGGTCAGTAGCCCCAAATGTCTTTATATAATCCATGGCAGGCAAAAGTGAGTTGTACGGTGGTACCTCCGGTTGCGGACGGGATCTGTTCGGGAGCTCTGGTCAGATCCCCAGGTTTCCGCAACCAGAGGGACTGCTTCTGTGCATGCATGTGGCTCTGTAGAGTGCTTCTGCGCATGCGTGCGTGGTGAAACACTTCTGGGTTTGCCGTTTTCGCAACCTGAAGTTTACGTTACCCGAGGGTAACATAAGCCGAGGTGCTACTGTATTCAGATTTGTTTTGTCCCAAGGGAGGCTTGGAAAGGTAGGGATGAATTGTAGTCAGTTGCTTGCTTCTGGTTAGCAATACCTTTTAAAGAGCTAAACTATACTTGGACTATTTAAGTCATACGTCAAAATTTAAAGGCAACATTCTCAAGCAAATGCTTGTTTTGTGAGAGTTTAGGCCACAATGCAAAAGTGAGTGCTTAAGGATATTGAAACCTATTGCAGCATAAGGCCTTCTCTTTTGGATTTGGGCTGCTTTGCGCAATGCATTTTTGCTCAACAAGTGCACTTTTTATAGGTGGCAAATAGTGTTGCGGAGCAGAAAATTCAGCACAATTGAAACTCTGGTGCTTTTTTTGCAGCAGGAGCAGCAAAACCATATGCTGGAGTAGTATTTGCCAGTGTTGTAAGCTTGTGAAGTAGGCGGACAAATTTGGTTTGGTGCATGATTGCTTGGGTAGGGTAGACTCAGACAGTGACAGGCCCATGATCACCCAGTGAATTGCATGGCTGTTGACAGATGTGAATCCAGGCCTCCAAAAGGCTCACAAATCTGTGACTGCTGAAGTGGTTCGGGGCACTGCTTTACCTGACCTCCCATCATTGCAGAGGCAAGGTCAGCATGATACAAAAGCACTAGTAGAATCCATCTTGCGTTCCTGCTGGTGTGTTTGCACCACGCAAACTTCTCTGCTGCTTTGCCCTCTGGGTATGCTATGGTGGTGGCAGGGGGTCAGTTCAGTAGCCCTACCAACTGTGCAACTGTCAGGATGTCCTAATATAATGCTGCTTTTTCAGTATTGCAGACTGTGCTATGTACTATAGGTGGTGTTGAATGGAAATTATTTCACCTCTTCAAGCATTTCTGCTTGACTGATGGAATGATTTTGCTTTCGTTGTAGAACAATGCATCCCTTATAAGTAGGGAAGGAATGAAAATAGTGAGCATATGCAAAATGGGATGTTCTTATTTGGCTTATTGTAATAGATTTGAGAACATGGACCGTGTACGACCGGTGCAATTATTGTGAAACTTAAGTTATAGGGTTTTCCCCCACTGTATCATTAAAATATCAATTTTAAAGTGCTTGCTTTGCCAGAATCTTCTTTGAGGAAAAAATAATAATCAGAAAAGTCATGAACAAATACCACAAAGATCTGATGCAGGGGTGGGCTAAAATTAGATCAGGATGTGCTGGTAGATATCTGGGTTATTTGCAGTAGGTTAGCAAGGGTTTCTGAGCCCAAAACATTTTAATAAACCAGAATACATGACTTTTCCACCTAAGCCAGGCTTCTAAAATGAAGAAAGGTAACCAGCAGTGAACTTCGATGCAAAGGAACAGTGAGTTCAGTTCAGTTCTGTACTGCAAAGAAATTCCTGGACTCAGAATGTGTTCAGAGACACCCTGTTCAATTCTAATTGGTTGTTGTTTGCACCTGACTCTGGTTGATAGATCTTGGGGTTCTAGTAAAAACAACAAAGAAGCCCTGACAAGCCCAAAAACTGCTCATGCCTAATCTAAAGAATACAAAGCTGGACTCATTTAAAAGCATATTCTATACCTTTCCTGAGCAAGCCTCATGGAATGGATGCAAAAACAATGCAGAACTCCCATTCATTTTTCTGACCCTTGCTTACGAGGTGTGCCTGGAGGCAGTGTTAGAAGCTCAGATATGTAAGCTAGGGGCTAAATGGCTCCTTAAACCAAGGTTTCAGCCATCAAAACAGAATGTCTAGTTGCCATTTTGGGGCAAGATGGCTCTAAAGACTTATTTTTCAAATGATGGGCTGACTGTGATTGATTCTCAGTTAAACATCTGGCTAGTTCAGAGGACAACCTTGAGCTAGGTTAAGAACTTACGAGAACTTGAAGAAAAGTGACTAGATCAAGGGACAGTCCATATATCTATTGGCCCTATTCCTACCTCTTTTTCTTAATGGTGGCATGGACCATTCATAAAATTAAGAATATTATTCAGGGCAGTGGGGTGCGGTAAGTGTAGACAAGCTACAACAGTTAACTATAGCGTTGTTCACTGCTCCTGCTCAGTCTGCACAGAAAAAGCATTTTGGTTCTTGAATTTCATTCTGATTATGCAGATAAAATATAACTGATAGAATTCTACAGGATGGGGTATTAGTGTGTGAAAACAGTCCAGATCCCCAGACATGCACCTCTAGATGGTGGAGATGTCAGGTGCTATCCGGGGCCCCAAGCATCTTCACTTTGTAGCAAGTGGCCGATAGCCAGGTGCAAAATGCGCCTCGCTCCTGGCTAATTTCAAACAGTGCCTGAAGGGTTATGCCCAATTAGTACGAAAACATTTTTCTGTTTGTATTTTTTGAAAGAAAGAGAGAGAGAGAAAGAATTAGCACTTAAATGAAAGAATGTTTACCATCAGCTGTGTTCACATGGCAGTTTATTCAGTTTTCATGGCTTTCCCCTAACAATTCATGTTGTGCAAGTCATAGAATCATAGAGTTGGAATAGACCACAAGGGCCATCGAGTCCAACCCCCTGCCAAGCAGGAAACACCATCAGAGCACTCCTGACATATGGTTGTCAAGCCTCTGCTTAAAGACCTCCAAAGTAGGAGACTCCACCACACTCCTTGGCAGCAAATTCCACTGTCGAACAGCTCTTACTGTCAGGAAGTTCTTCCTAATGTTTAGGTGGAATCTTCTTTCTTGTAGTTTGGATCCATTGCTCCGTGTCCACTTCTCTGGAGCAGCAGAAAACAACCTTTCTCCCTCCTCTATATGACATCCTTTTATATATTTGAACATGTCTATCATATCACCCCTTAACCTCCTCTTCTCCAGGCTAAACATGCCCAGCTCCCTTAGCCGTTCCTCATAAGGCATCGTTTCCAGGCCTTTGACCATTTTGGTTGCCCTCCTCTGGACACGTTCCAGTTTGTCTAGTGCTCATTTCCATGTTCGCTTCCTTGCTTTGCATTTGTAAGAAATCAATATTTTATTGTGGTGGCATTCACACTGTGGAACTCCCTGCTTGTTGACATAAGGCAGCTGTGTTTGCTGTACTCTGTGTGTGTGTGTGTGCCTGCTTACAACATTTTTGCTTATGCAAGCCCATCCAGACATGTAGAATGATGACAAGTGTTTTAACCTGGTTTTTAGCTTATAGTTGATTTTAATTATTATTTTTTAAATGATTTCAGTAGGTGTTTTTTTTTAAAAAAAAAACCACCTGATATGTTTTTCATGTAAATCGCTTCAAGGTTTCGTTACAATAAAGTAGTGCATAAATCTTGCAAAATAAATAAATAGGGTGGAAGCAACATCAAACTTCTAGCCTCTTACTTTGAGGGATGGAGAGGTTCTGCGTACCATTTAAGAAGCAAGCCACAACCTCTTGTTCTGGTGACAATTAGTACTATATGAATTTACCTCTTAATGCTGTTGCTTCTAATCCAATGAAAGGCATTTGATCTGCATTCTGGGCACAGCCTTCCAATGGAGCCATTCAGGGAAGTCCTGACCTACTTTCTCTGAGGAAAGTGGGCAAGTCGGCCTTGCCCTTCTAATTTGTCGGGAAAGGTTTTGAGGTAAATTCTTCCCGGCTTAAACGCTCACGGACAGAAAAACTTTGCTGTAGAGCATCATTCACAGGCGGCAGCCCCTTGCCTAGGCTAAGCGTTAAATATAGCATGAAGCTTCACAGAACGTACCTGCAATTAAGTAGTGGCAGTCTCTCATTTGGCGCTCCGCAGTTGTCAATTAGCCTTTATTACGAGAGATTTGTTTGCTAGAGGCTTTTGTGAATGGAGGCTGCGCCCTAACTGTGGTTCTTGCTCACAACCTGATTTTTTTTAAGGATGTAAATTTGTGTGTGCCATTGCAGGGATGCTTATTTTAAAGTTGCACTATTTCTTTCTTTTTCTTAAAAAAGGAGCTGCCGCCCCCCGGCCCCACATCCCTGCAAGACAATGACTACATTCTAAATTCCTCTCCCCTGTATTAGTAAAGTGGATGTCCCTCATTCAGATCATAGAATCATAGACTTGTAAGGGAACGGCTGCCTCCAATGCAGGAATCTCAGCTAAAGCATCCATGACAGATGGCCAGCTTCTGCCATCCAACCAGATGTGCTGGTCTAAGTAGGCAGAAGAAGAGAGGGGGAATGAGTCCCATGTGGTGGTTGGATCTAGGGGCAGTGGGGCCTGGTTCATTAAGGCAAATGGGGTACTGCTTCACCACCAACCCCATTCTGCCTCCAGCCAGTCCCCACCCGTCTACCTTCTTCCTTACATCCAGGCCAGGGACTGTCACTGGCTATTAGCTTTCTTCTGCTAATAGTCTCAGTGCTGCCCCATCTAGAACTTAGCAGGGAGGAGGTAGAAGTAGAGTTGGTTGACTCCACTTGTTGTGGCTCCGCCTATCAATGTCTCTGGCTCCACCTCCTTTTGGCATCCCTGTCTTCCACCCCACTAGTCTCAGTGGACGCTGGTCATCATTGCCTGGGGGCATTGTACATTTTGGAAAGGAAAAAACCTTGCATCGCTTAAAAAAAACACCAAGAATAGAAGACACTGTGGAATTGTAGGGTTTGGAGAATGAGCTGCAGCAATTGAGGGCTGAACACCTCACAGATAAGGATGGCAACACACACTAAGTGGAACGGGAGTGAAGTGAGCTACATGCCTTGTTATGTACTGAAGTTCTCACCCTGGGCCAGCAGGGGAATACTGTAGATAGTTATGCAAATAAGGGATCGAAAGTGACATTCAGTGATTGGATAGTTTTAGAAAATTGTTACAGTTACATTGTACTGGAGCTCTATATAAGCAGGCTGACTGAACCCTTCAGTTCAGTTCTGTCCTGGCCTGTGAATAAACAAGTGCTGTTTGAAGAATCGCTGTGTCGTCTGATATGTTCACCCACAACTTAACATGCCTCACCACGCGTCAGAGAAGGATAAGCTTGTATTGCTTCTCAGACAAACCCTGCCTCTTTTTGTCTTGTCCTTCAGTCCTGGCTTGTCCTTCGGTTTTGACTTCTGGGTTGTTCCATGGCTTCTGATTCCAGCTCCTGGTTCAGTTCAACCTGCTGCCCGTGGCCCAGCTCTGGAAGGCAATGACTCTTCAAGTCAAGGATGGGGAGCTTGTGGCCCTCCAGATCTTATTGGACTCTCAACTCTCATCAGCTCCAGTTAGCATGGGCAGTGGTGATTGGGCTGATGAGTATTATAGTTGAACAATATCTGAAGGGCCACAGATTCTCTATCTCTGCTACCTGAGATGCCATGGATTGGACCTGGGACCTCATCTCTTTTATACAACCTGCTGCAGTGTATGTTTATGCCCTCTTAGCACTGAGATGTGTCACCTATATATGGTTTAGATATGCACCTTTCATTTTCAAGTTTGGAAAAGCTGCATATTGGCCAGCATGGGACTGAAGTGGAAAACACATGCTTTTACTTGTTTAAATATTGGTATGGATTTTGGGCAACTTGAGTCTGCTGATGAGTAATAGCAATAAAGAGTACTTAAAATAACAAGATTAAAGTCATCATCTGGAAGCCGTATGCAGCAGATGACCCCAAACCTTTTGAACTCAACTGGTAATCATCATCATCATCACCACCACATTGTTATTCACATTCTTGAGTGTGACTCAGCCATACGTTTCTCTGTGTTACTGATTGGACATATTCATATTGTAATTATGTGGATTTGTATTGTCCACTACTCAGATATTTCTCAGATTGAGTTGTGCATAAGTTTCTAAGTAAATTAATAAATATGGTAGACTCAAGCTGTATAGGGATTTATAAGTTAAAACAAGTGTTTTGATTTGTGATGCTTAGTCATGCAGAATAGATTGCTGCTTCCATGTCTCCAACTGAAAAGCAAATTGCATTGTTCTAGACCAGGTGGAAATTCCAAAAGTCTTCAAAAGCAGTTCTACATTGAGGATAGGTGGGCAGTGCACTCAAAGTTACAAAGGCACCCATTGATTTCAGCTGTTTTGTTAGTTAACCTCTCTCCTTAAGACAAAAGGACTTGCCAAGTGGTCAAATTTTCCTGCATCTTTCCCGTGTTTTTATTAAGAAACAACAAAGACCCTAACCTATCCAAGCATTCTATTAAAAAATGCTGGTGTATAAGCTGGGTATAAAAGTAAGGTGGCAGTATTGAGAAATCAAAAGTTGTGCATTCATCCTGAGGGCCAGATTAAAAGGAAGCTCTGTTGGGACCAAACTACATGTTGCACATTACTGAAATGTGGGTTCCTATTTGCTTGCTGCAGTGGCATTGGGATTCCAGTTAGGAAAGTGGCATGGCAGAGAAGAAGTTCATTATGAGCAAAGCACTTTCATTCACAAATGCAATGAAAATAAATGTTGGTTCCACCTACTTGGCTTTATACTCTTGTCAGATGTTTGACTTTTTAATATCTCAGTCAAGGTACATTGGGTTGTCCTGATAGCACTGTGGTATCTGCCATTGAACACTGAAAGGTATAAAAGAATGCCGAATGTGTGTGTGTGTGTGTGTGTCGCACGCTATGTGCAGTAGAACAAACCACCCAAATCCTGGCTTCTGCTGAGTCAGTTGCACACCAGTCACAGGCACGTAATGTGTCTGGAACATACGGTCCAACCAACTCGGGCCTCCTGCCAAGCTGTCTCGCTAGGCAAGGGAGAAGAGAGTCTCCGTGGCACAACTCTTGACGGATTATCTCCAGATCAGCAGCTGCTGTCTGAGAGCTTGCTTATGCACACCCTGCATCATGAACAACTTATTAACCCTCTGGACCCACTAAAGGCATTGACACTTACCTATAAATAGTCTTCCTTGCTTTTCCCCCTTGCCTTTCAGTAGACGAATTAGAGCAAATAAAAAGGTTGCAATTCAAGGATTTCTCCAAGGCAGGATTGACCTACATATTCAGTGCTCCTGATTTTCTTTTCCTTAAAGAAGTTTATATGTTTGCAAGGTCCACAAGTAAGTTTGAATAAATATGTCAACTTACTGTGAGTCAGACTTCACTTTATGGGCATGAGCTACACAGAGTTGTGCAAAACTGTCAGTTGAGTGAAAGAGAACTGAACATATATTCCGTAGAATCAGGAACCGCAAAGGAAAATTGGATGCACACCTGAGTGTTAATGCCATCTATCTGCACTGAGTTGCTTTTCAGTAGGCTGTACAGTCAAATCTGTTGCTCAGTCTATGTTCTGGTACAACTAGAAATGTATAAATAGTGCCTTTTTAAAAGGTATGACTGCATCCAAGTCAGGGTGTTTTGAGTTCTAACACCAAAATCCTTGTTGAGTTTGCTGATTTTGTTGCTATAATTTTAATTTGTCATGGTTGTTATTTTGCGGTCTATATATTGTTGATATTGCTCTTCATTTCAATATAGTTGATATAAGGCAGTCTTGGGTAAGACTTGCTTATTCAGAAGGTATGGTGTAAATTTCATATCTCATTCTTTTAATGCTGCAAAAAAAAATCCAGTGCCTAGGATGCTGGCTGAGGCTGCTGGGAGTTGAAGTTCAGCAACATATGCAGTGGCAGAGATTTCCATCCCTAGGTTAAGATCAAAGTTCAGTTTTGGGTGTTTTCCCTCTCCTCCAGCAACCCTGTCCCACATTATTCAGTAGCGCTGCTGACCCTTCCAGAGAAACTTTTCAGCAGATGCATTTGGGTTCACGAGCAAGGACAGAACAGGAAACGCTCCTTCCATGAACCTCTTCCAGTTAACTTATCTTGGGATCCAAACCAAAGTGTACTGTATCTCTAGTTTTGGCCCAGCATTGCTGGCCGCCTTCTTAGTACTTTTGTTTGGATTTCTTTTCAAGGCTGTCCAGAGGACTTGGGATGGGTTTACACAGGGGATGCTATCAACTGTACAGACATCTGTGTTACATAGGTTAAATGTCATAGCTTCCCAGAAGAGCCCTGAGAACGGGAGTTCGGAATTTTTGAGCTGTGATCCAGAGCACTCCCATGAGAGCTACAGGTTTTCCTGTTTCCTGAACTGAGGAATGGGAGTCAAGCCAGTTTAAGACTGGCTTATATTACGTGGTGTGCCCTTCTGTTTCACAACAACTCTTTTAGGATGAGTGATAGCAAAACATCCTAGGACTAGGCTATGAAATTTGTTGCTGGAAAGCCACTTCAGATGGTACCTTTTTCTTTATGAAATGTATTTTCACTTGAAATATAGGACAGGGATGGGTAATCTGTGGCCTTCTAGAAATTTTGGGCCCATTCAACAATGATGTGAGTTTGAATCCAATAACGTCTGGAAGGCTCCGTTCTCGATACAGCACAGAACTATTTGCTTTATTGTAAATTGCCTAGAAACATAGCATCTTCCTTTCCTTACGCTCACTGAGTCTTGGGAACGCTGTGTCTCCATTTTGCCTGTGTTGTTTAAAAATGCATTGTATCTGCTGAGACAGTCTTTTCTATATTGCTTCATTTACTTAAAAAATATAGTCTGGTCCCGTTCTCTCCCCCCCCCCCCAGTTTGCACAACTAGACCCTAGTCAAAGATCCATCATGGTTGGGAAAACAACATTGTTGTGAATCAACTTGCATTCGTAGTTATGTGAGTAGTGTGAAATAGTCATTTTTTGAGGACACTGCAACTTCGTTCATCAAGGGCAGGAGGAAAAGCCATCAGTGCTAATTAATAAGCAGAAGAGAAACAGCCAAGTTTTCCAACACAGGATTCAAATTAACACATAGCAAGTCCAAGTACGAAGTGAAGATCAGCCGGGTCCTGGCTCTTAGCCACAAGACCAACAGCTGCCCCCACCCCGGCAGAGAATGCCCTAACGCAGCCTTTCTCAACCTGTGGGTCCCCAGATGTTGTTGAACTACAACTCCCATCACCCCTAGCTAGCAAGGCCAGAGCTCAGGGATGATGGGAGTTGTAGTCCAACAACATCTGGGGACCCACAGGTTGAGAACCGCTGCCCGAACGGAATGGCCTGTCACTACCCTGTAATGACAGAAGCGAAGGAAAGAGCAATCTCCGCCTCAGAGGAGCAAAGGCTTCAGCTAGGATAACTCGGTCGGTAGAGCATGGGGCTTTTAACCTCAGGGCTGTGAGTTTGAGCCCCACGTTGGGCAAAAAGATTCCTGCGTTTCAGGGGGTTGGGCTTGATGACCTTTGGGGGAACCTTACAATTCTGTGGTTCTATGGAAGTTGCTCTACTCCCACCCAACGATAAAATTTTGAAACTGCTTACTGAGTCTCTTCTGTAGTGCCCAGCCTATTTAGAGGATACCTATGGAATATATTAAATTTTTTTAAAAAACAAACAAACACAAAAAACACTGCCCTTATCTTTTAACGATAAAATTATAACAATCTGTATAAACCGCTGAGTATCTCAGAGAGAGAGTCCTAATATATAACATACCTTTCAAATATTATTTATTAAATCTTTTTATATTGCCTTTGAAAATACAGTAGAGCATATATTTAGGGAAAGTGGAAAAACCGAACTGGAACTTGCTGAAAAAACTGAACTGGAACTTGCCATGTCAAAGGGTCTCGCTTTTCGAACTGAAGATGGAAAGACACAAACAGGTCAACACGTTGCACCTTTTGTCCGGATGCACCGCTGCTCCGTTCCATCTAGGACCCTTGTTCTGTTTATTTATGGAGTGTTTGGATTGCCAGGGCACCCAACCTGAAGACTGTGAAAGCGGTGCAAGGCCTGCAAAGTGGTTATCGCGAGCCCTTGTGGTTGGCAGGGAGAGGAGGGAGGCATGCGTAATCCTTGTTAATGCTGTTAACGTACAGTAGGTCACTGCTTTAGGGAGCTTTGCACAGCCTGCTTACTTGGGAGTCTTGGCTTCTCTTGGGAGATGTTAACCTCCTCCTTAGAGAAAAGGAAGAGAGAACAAAGAGATCAAAGAGGAGAACAGTCGAAATTGATTTTTTTAAATAAAAAACTTCTTTTGAGGGGGGGAAACGTGCTCCGGAAGTCGCAGTGGTAAAAGCATTCTGCATGTTGGCAGATCAGAAGGTGATTTTCATAATACATCAACTAAAGAGGAACAGGCGTCCTTGGAGAGCTGTGTTGCATTCTTGGTCAAACATTTAACATAACGTGTATAAATATTTTTCTCCCCAGATAGACAGCAGAGTGTTGGTTTCTCATTTCCTTTCCCCCCTGCCAATGCCTGCTTTCAAGTAGGATGCGTGTTACTCCCTTTCCCACATTCAAAGAAACTATGTGGTAGCAAAATCTGAAGCATGTTATTGTTACCCTTATTATGCTTATAATATGTGAAGTTTGGAAGAGAGCACTCTTGCATGGTACTTGCACACCATACATTTAAAGCACATATAAATGCACCTCCCACCAAATCCTGGGGACTATAGGGTGTAGGGACTTGTGAAGGGTAAACCGCAGGTCCCAGGATTCTTTGAGGGAGAAAAATGTGATTTAAATGCATGATATGTAAGCAGCCTATGTCAAAGTGAACGAGGTTTTTGTGGGGTGGCTAGGGAAGGCTAGCAGTCATGGTGGTGGTGGGCAGGTTGGTGTTTCTCCTGAGAGTATAATTTACCAGGCAGATAGATAGATAGAAGAATAGTTGAATCTTTTGAGATCACTTGTAGCTGCATCCTCCTCTAGCCCAGTAAGGAATGCTGCTTCAGCATCCCTGATAGTTGGCCCATCAGGCTCTTTTATCAAAGGGGCATCCACGACTGGGCAAGGCAGCCTGTTCCACTTTCAAAGTCAGCTTCTACTCCCAAGAGGTTGTTGCCAATGTTTCTGGAAATTTGAACAAGCAGTTTTGGGGCTTATCCCCCGGAACCACAGGGGGAAAAATTGCTCCATCAGTAGTCACCATTACTTGACCGGCTGGACTGTTTGTGAGGAGCCAGAATACCATGGTTATCGAATCAACCATTGAATCCTTGGAAGTGGCTGGGTATACTGCTTTAAATGTCTACTGCAGATGGTTCCTAGGTCTGGATTCTCCAATGTGTATACATGGGTCTATATTAGCCAGTGTGTGTTTTTCTGTGAGAGGTGCTGATGTTTTCTGCAGTGAGCACTGAGTGCCTTTGAGCTGCCTTTAAATTGCAGGCCTGTCGATACAACATAGATTTTATGAAGGAAAGCAGTATATGGACTTCCCACTTTTTATAGCTTCTGTGTTGAGTCTAAATATGTGCTAGTAGATTTCATCTAATTTTTTTACATTTCCTTGGTTTTTAATTTGTTTTGAAGAACATTACATTAGTTTTATAGTAAAATAACACCGATCAGTTCCAGAAAAACTTGTAGAGTGTTACACGCTTACGTCAATCACATCTGAGGAAAAAATAATGGAGCGGGGACACTGTCAGTTAACTGAATCATTGAATAGACACCACCAAGGCTTCAGCTGTGACATAACCTCTCCATAACTGAGCGTGAGCAGTGGGAGTATTACATTATAAAGTCATTTATATTTGCATAGTTGATATATGGCAAGAGCGTCCAACAGGTAGATTGTGATCTACCTGTAGATCAGTGGACGTTCTGTGGTAGATCACTGGTAGATAATAATAATATAATAATAATAATTTATTATTTATACCCCGCCCATCTGGCTGGGCTTCCCCAGCCACTCTGGGCGGCTTCCATAAAAACCAAAAATACAATAAAATATCACACGTTAAAAACTTCCCTGAACAGGGCTGCCTTAAGATGTCTCCTGAATGTCAGGTAGTTGTTTATCGCTTTGACATCTGCTGGAAGGGCGTTCCACTACCGAGAAGGCCCTCTGCCTGGTTCCCTGTAGCTTTGCTTCTCGCAATGAGGGAACTGCCAGAAGGCCCTCGGTGCTGGACCTCAACGTCCGGGCAGAATGATGGGGGTGGAGACGCTCCTTCAGGTATACTGGACCGAGGTTCCCCCCCCCCAAAGAAGCTCAACAACTTTGACCTGAACCCCCCAAAACAGGGATTTCCCTCCTGAAAACAGTTCAGTAACTTTGACCTGAACCCCTAAAAAATGGGCCTTCCTCCTCCCTTTAAAAAGGCTCAACAACTTTGACCTGAATCCCCCACTGGGGGCAGATCACTGCCAGTTTTTAACTCTGTGAGTAGATCACAGTCTCTTGGGAGTTGGCAACCCTTGATATATGGGAACTATATCTTATCAAAATGATCATGCTTAGTTTAGCATCTTAACAACGTCCATGTTAACATTAGATGTTTGGAAAGAGCCAGATGCCAAACTTTCCCTTGCCATTCCCTGAATGTGCAGTGGTAAAACAGCATTGCAGTTATATCCTTACATATAAGGGGAGGGTCTAGAATAGTGTGTGGTGACAGAAGGGCCAGGGCTGGGTTATTATTGGAAATAACATTAAATAATGCTTTGCTCCAAACCCAAGGTTTTAAACAGAAAAGGGTGCATCTATATGCCCTTTTCTGTGTAAATGTACAATACTCACTATTTGTGTTATTTAGCCTGAGGTTGGAGTGTTCTTTGTTGTTTTTGACATGCCCGTAGCCAACAAGTGCTCCGTCGGTCAAGGACAAGTCTTTCAGTATGTGAATTCAGTGGCTTTTCAGTGGAGATTGAAAAGGTTCATTCCCTGAGACAATAAAATAGTTTATCTTAGACTGGGTTCTTGTGTTACCTTGGTTGTATGAGAACCACAGCCGCACTGATCTTACCTTTGCTAACAATGTAATGCAAGTCATTATGGGCAATGCTGGCAAGTTAACGTAATAATGCAGTGTCTTAGTCTTCTTATGTAAGTCTTCTTTCGTTTCTGCATTAAATGCTAGGATGGCTTAGTAGTATTTTACCTTTTAAAAAAAAGTTTCAGGTTTAGTTTAGGTGGTTGTTGAAAGAAAGAAAAGACCAAAGAGCAGGAAAAAAATGGTGAACTAGCATACTCTGATATTAAAGCATTCTGCAAATAATAGACCATGCATTTAAATCACACGACCTCCCCCCAAATAATCTTGCAAGCTGTATTTTAATGGCATTGTACCTCTGTGAGGTTTAAACTACAGTTCCCAGGATTATTTGAGGAAGACCATGGGCTTTAAATGTAGGGAGTGCGTGCAGCCGAAATTGGGTCAGAAACACCGTTACTACTGCAAATCTCAGTTGCAGAGTGATTTTTTTAAATGGAATAGGACTCCAGATGTGGTGATCAACTTCTTCTGTATATTTATGTACCTTCATCTCAAAAGAGCATTTGAGCCTGGTGGGAATATGTTCCTGATCTCATTAGCCATGTTTAGACACTTAAGAGCAAACAATTCATTTAGTCTACAGGTGGAGACGCTCAGGGTCACTGGCTTACAAAGTCATGTCAGGGACCCCAGTTTAGTCCACGAGGCCATTTCTCCCAAGCCCCACACCTGAGATCATATGATGTCGGATGTGAGACAGCTATATTCCTGACTGCAAAGGGACAGTCAGGGATGTGACAGTGTGCTTCTGATTGTTCCTCATCAACTACGGCTTGTATTCAGCACCTTTTCAGTTTGGGCACCAAATGCAAGCCTTGTTGGGATTGGTTCGCTCAAGAGCTGCTGAGTTCAGCCAGCTTGCTTTTGGCACTCAGTTCTGGATCCAGTCAGCAGACCTTTGCACCTTTTAATGTGCTCTTCCCCTTTCCACTAACATGGTTTGCTCCAATCACAACATGGGTTTTATTTGTAACTGGGATTTAAATTGAGTTTCCAGACTCTGGTGACAAGGGTAACCTAGGTTCTTGACATCGACCATAGTTGTTTATAGCCGCTGCTGTTACTTCTATCCCACTGTTCTTCGAACCTAGGTTCTTGACATCGACCATAGTTGTTTATAGCCGCTGCTGTTACTTCTATTCCACTGTTCTTCCAACCTAGGTTCTTGACATCAACCATAGTTGTTTATAGCTGCTGCTGTTACTTCTATCCCACTGTTCTTCCAGCCTAGGTTCTTGACATCAACCATAGTTGTTTATAGCAGCTACTGTTACTTCTATCCCTCCAGCATGCCCTCCCCTTTCATTTTGCCCCCCTCCCAAATAACCCTGTTATGTAGTTTAGACTATGAGATAGTGGCAGGCCCAAGATCACCCAGTGAGTTCCATGGCAGGATAGGCATTGGGATCTCCCTAACCCTAGTGGAGTGCTCTAACTGCTACACCATGCTGACTTAGTTTTAGCAGCAATGCAGAATGCAAGGCAGCACTGTGGTAAAAGGAAATAATGGAAAGTGAGTGAAAAGGGTCTCAAAGGAGAGGGGAGAAAGGTATGGAAGGATCATCAACCTTTGCTAGGACATGGTGCACTGACTCAGTTGTTACTTGAGTTTGACTTAGACTAATCACTTTCCCTGTCATTCTCTGTAATAAGTGGTGTGTTGTTTTTCCCCCCAAATTTTTTTATTGGTTTTCCACATTTATGACAAAAAAGACATTACAAAACACACAACAAAGAAAAAACACTTTACAATACAATAAACTAAACAAATAAAATAAAATAAACTGAAGGTAATATTTCTTCAGATATCTTATAATCATAGCATTAATAATATCCCCTCTAACTGAATTTCATTATATCACCTGTATGACAGTTCTCCAAATTCATATTTCTAATAAAATTGTCTCCTAACATTTACTAAGTCCTTCTCCTTTATTAATATGTAACAAGTGGTGTGTTGGGTTAAAAATACATTTTTAGATTTCTTTGAATTCTGCCGTTCAGATGATAGAATGGAATAGCTTGCAAGACGAGAGGGGACTGCTTTCAATAAGCAGTTACTTTTGTGCTCTTTCTCCCCGTTCACAATTTTTTTGTGGGGGGTGTGTGTGTGTGTGTGTGTGTGTGGAATGTGCAGTCACATAGCAAAGAAAAACATAACCTGGAGGTATGCTCCCTCCTACCCCTTCTCTGAATATAGGACTCTGTTTCGAACATGAGAGGAGACATTTTAATAGTTCTGTTGGGTTGCTATGTGTGGAATGTAATAGTTCATGCATCAAAGACTCTGAAATGGATCCAGGTGCATGACTGGCCGTTGCTTTTTCTAAAACGAAGTACTGTGAGCAAGAAGTTGGGAGCAACCGAACAGCATAAAAAATGAGCAACTGGAAATCTAAACAGCCCGTGCTTTAATCTTAAAAACTTGCTTACTTCTGTCAGCCTGTGTACCTGTCAGTCTTAAGCTTTTGTAGTACAAAGCTGTCTTGTGGTTGCATGGGGACTAATTTGACCTTTTGTTCATTGTCGTCTTTAGCTTTCATTTAGAATTTTGTCTTTGCTCTTTATCCTGGATAAAAAAAAGAAATACATTTTTTTTTAATGCACCCAGATCCTTCCCAGAGTACAAGGACTGAAAATGTGCTGGTTTAGCCTCAGACACCAAAAGCCAGCCCATGCAAAAAGAGCTTGCTCTTGGACAGTCTTCCCTGCACCCAATTGGTGCCCTCCAAATGTTGTGGGACTTCCAACTCCCTCATCGCCAGCCAACATAGTCAGTAGTCAGGGACGGTGAGTGCTATAGTTTGGCAACATTCAGAGCAGCAGCAGACAGCATGATGAGGCAGTAGCACTCACCTGACTTCCTTACATCACTACTGCTTAATACGAGGCAGAGGGGGAGACACTGTCAAGGTCAGCACGGTGCGAACACACCATCAAGAGACCTGGGTTGGCTCCTACCATTCCTTTGCATCCAACCAGTCCCTGACACATGGCCACTTCTGACCATGGGTACCCTGCACATTTCTGATCCTATTTTAATGAAGTATTAAATGCCTTATTTGTTGGGGAAATATTCTAGATGGCTATATGAGACAGGGTGCTTTCTTCAGAGTAAAAAGTAGGTCCTGGTGCTGTGTTTAAACTAGCTTAAAATATACTAGCTACCTCTGTTGTCTGTGTGCTTGAAAACATGACTTTTCAAAAAAAAATGGAGAGAAGTTTATTTAGAAATACTGCTAGTTTCTTGGTCTTTTGTCTTGGAATGGCAGTCTGTGTGAGTTTACAAACTTGAAAAGAAAATATGCATAATTAGCCAATAAAATCATCCCATGTGATAATTAAAAACAATCCAATAAACACTTAAACAGAAGCAGTATGCAAGAAGCTGGATGTAGCAATGGACTGGACGAGGGCCAATAAACTGAGACTCAGTGCAGACAACTGCTGGCGTGTAGTACTCTTGGTGGATGTTTCAATGTCCCAGCCAAATGTCATTCTGTCAGTTCCGGAGGGAACTGTTCACACCATAAAGCAGGGGTGGCCGCCTCCCAAAAGGCTGTGATCCACTCACAGAGTTAAAAACTGGCAGTGATCTACCCCATTTTGGGGGGTTCAGATCAAAGTTGTTGAGCTTCTTTGGGGGGAGCCACTGATCTAACAGTGATCTACCACAGAACGTCCACTGATCTACTGGTAGATCACGATCTACCTGTTGGACATAACTGCCATAAAGGACCAGCGTCACAGTTTTGGGATACTCATTGACCCAAAGTATTCTGTCTGCTTGCTAATGTGGCTGTTACATTTTTGCGTCTTGCTTTGGACTTGTTTGCATTGTTGTTTTGTGAGGGCATAACTCTTAAGGCAACTTCAGTAAATGAACTGATAACATAGTTCATGGAGCAAGACCTCATCTAATGATCTAATGGCGCTAGGGTGTTAACTGAGATTTCCAGAACCTTTGGGCCTGATATAGCTTGATTCTGTAGCTTTGCAGAGGAGGGCACATACCCCCCAGAGCCAACTCTGCAATGTGGCACAGAGCGAAGCAACCTAGCTCTAGTGGCGCCTGGAGCTAGAGAGATAGATGAGGGCAAGAACTGTTTTCGAAGTGCAAAAATATCCCTCCTGCATCAACCCAAAGGCTCATCTACTCCAGCATCTTGTTCTCTTGATGGCCAGCCAGATGCAAGCAGGACCTGAATCCAGCAGCACTCTCCCTACCTTTGATTCCCAACATTGTTCGCCATTGAATGCCTCGCCGTCCTGCATGAATTTGACTAATCCTCTTTTAATGTCATCCAAGTTAGCGGACATCTTCTGGACTGTAGTGGGATGTGGTGAATGGCGCAGCAAGGTTTTTTATGAAATGTTGGGCCTGGGAGTGGATGGACACCTTTTCGGTTCCTCTTCAGTCAGCAAAATGTCTTAGGCCACAACTTGCATGCACCAGGCACCTTCCACTGGAGCCCTTCAACGGACCTTCTGTAGCAAGATGGACCCTTCGGAGCAAAGGACTGAAGTCAGAAAGCAAAACGCACACACATCTTTATCCGTGCTCAGTAAACAGATTTACTCACACACACAACTCTACAGATCCTGACCACAAGTTTTACACAGTTCCCCTCCTTAGCACGTGGCCTTGCAGAATGTGCAAGTACTTTCATGTTGCAAAACCGCAGTCTTGCCTTGGCAACACCATTATTGCACCTAAACTATGTATGCCCTAACTCCAGTTCTTCCTGCCTGAGAAAAACAACAACTAATATTAGCCACAATCAAAATTTGCCAGAGAAGTAAGTAGGGGTTTTGAACACCAACAGGAGAGAAGATTTGTCTTACACACTTTTATGGGGTTAAAAAGCATTTCCTGATATGTTTAATCTCAAAAGGTTTAGTAAACTTTTAGGAGATATCTGAAGGGTAAGTATCTAAATTGGGGAGGTTTCTAATGCTTGATGATTGTATTATATTTTTAGATATACTGTAAGCCGCACAGAGTGGCTGTATAGGTGGGGTGTAAATAATAAAATTCTTCTTCTTCTTCTTCTTCTTCTTCTTCTTCTTCTTCTTCTTATTATTATTATTATTATGGGGTGGTATATTTTGTGTAAGAGTTAGTTGTGATGTTACAATGCAGTCTTGCATCATGTGGGTACTGATATGTGTGCAGTGCGACGCAGTGTAATTATAAAAAAATATTTTACTAGTTTTCTTTTATAAAAACCTTGTTGAAGCTTTTGAGTGGAATTCATTGTGCTCTATGAAGCCACTTGGTCACTGTTCTAGAAGGATTATTGGGGATGGGAGGAATTGCCTTAGGCAATAGATGGTGTGTTGGAGGAAATAGATGCTGTATTTCCTCCAGGTAATATTAGATTGTAAAGCTTTTTGTTTGTGTCTGCATGCCTCTGGGCATTGTATGGTAAGCTCGTCTGTCTCGTGTTTTCTTCCCTGATCTAATGCACCCTGCCTATTATCCCCCGCTTTTTTGACCTGTGTACAGTCTGAATGATGCAAATCATAAGTGTTTCTATTGCAGCCTGATTCTCAACAAGACAAAAGTCCAACTGACTTTAAGTAGGACTTGTTTCCTAGCAATTACGTTTAGAATTGCAATCAAAATACTGAGCTGAAATTATTTGGGAGAAAGTGCCATTGAACACAGAGGGACTTATTAAGTAAACCTCTAAAGCAGGGTTTCCCAAACTTGGGTCTTCATCTGTTTGTCGTCTAGAATTCCCATCATCTCTGACCACTGGTCCTGCTAGCTGGGGATGATGGGAGTTGTAGTCCAAAAACAGCTGGAGACCCATGTTTGGGAAACCCTGCTCTATAGCATCTGGATTCAAGGCTCAGCCCCACTAAACTTGGTGGGGCTTGCTTCTTAGTAAACATTCTCAGGATTGGGCTATGTGTTGGGTACAACTGGGGCAAAATAGGGGGCGGGAATTATGAGTAGTAAGAAATGATGGGTCTTCTGCAGGTGAGACCAAACTTAAAAGTGGTGTGAAAGAAATGTGTGCATTTAGTTCTTCTGCACATTGCCAGAATCAGAATGCATTGTGTTGCCATCCTCTCCATATAGCATTAGTACACCAGGAATCCAGAGACAGGGTGTATGGCAAACTGGTATTCCAATGCTGCAGATGTAATGTGATGCTGGTTACATATTACTCCCTCCCCCATGAGCATGTTTTGTGTGTCCAACATAACCTTTCCTTTTAAAAAAAAGAACTTAAGAAATGATGTTCCTGGGCCAACATATAGTTCTGCTACAGAAACCTTAATAGGGCTTAATAGATGAAAAATGCATCACAGTATGTGAGCTGAGTCTAGCTTCAGATATCTGTGGTTATGGAGATTGAACTCCCTGTAACATTAGAGAATCCAGACCACATGTTGTGTATTCCAGTTCTCTAGAATCTGGAGCAGTACCACCAGTCCAGGTTTACACAAAGCTCAGAAACTGTAGAGATCAGGGCCCCGAGGAAGCTGCAAGGGAATATATATCTGGTGGACTTTTCTCATGGTGCAATATGTGTTTGAATCTGTTCTGAACAAGGTGTTTTGGTCACCAGCCTTTGTGCAGAGTATGTCGTAGGAACCCCTCCCAATTTGGATCAGTGAGGTATCACTTTTACTGTAGCCCTGTGTGGGTGTTCTTGTTTGATTTGAGTTGATTCAATATGTGTATTCCTGTTTTCCAACAACAAATGTTGAGCTGAAAGCAGCTCACAATAGCATGAAAAACAATACTAAACACAATAGCATATGAAGCAAAAACAACAGATTCATCAAAACAATTGCTACAATTCAATATTAAGTCGTGGTATTGACTGATGGTATTGTCAGGATACTACAAAATCCCATGGAACCTTATTCCAGTTGTGGGTTATCAAATGTGTTCTTCACCATGAGGTTGTAGTTGTGAGAGGGGGGAAATGGGGATACATTCGCAAGCCCCACCTTTTCTGAAGCTGTTCTCCATGTTTTGGAGAGCTTCTACAAGCACAGCACTTTCTCTGCTGCAGCACCTCTGACTGTGTGACGACAGGGTGGTTGAGCTGACTCACATATCCTGTGCTCCTCCCCCCCCTCAAGCTTGCATGATGAAAAAGATGCCTTAAAGAAGGACTTGGTGTGATGTTAATTGCACTGAATTGTGCAGAACTTTCAGGCAGAAGTGATTATGAGTTATGAACAAAAGGAGAGAACTACACATTTCAAGGGATGCGGGTGGCACTGTGGGTTAAACCACAGAGCCTAGGACTTGCCAATCAGAAGGTCGGCAGTTCGAATCCCCACGACTGGGTGAGCTCCCGTTGCTCAGTCCCTGCTCCTGCCAACCTAGCAGTTCGAAAGCACGTCAAGTGCAAGTAGATAAATAGGTACCGCTCCGGCGGGAAGGTAAACGGCGTTTCCGTGCGCTGCTGTGGTTCACCAGAAGCAGCTTAGTCATGCTGGCCACATGAACCGGAAGCTGTACGCCGGCTCCCTCAGCCAGTAAAGCGAGATGAGCGCCTCAACCCCAGAGTCAGCCACGACTGGACCTAATGATCAGGGGTCCCTTTACCCTTTTTACACATTTCAAACCCACACATTATGTTTGCTAAGAAGTCATTGTGAAGATACTGTAAGGCTGTTAAAGGGTGCTTATGCATGTCTGTGTATTTGTGGTTTTTATCTGAACCACATCCATGAGTTAAGTGTTTGAACACTTGTGGGCACAGCAGGATGGGGCAGTAAATAATGACTGCGAAATCATTATTTTAAGTGCAGAGTACGATCTGCACGAACATTTTAAATTAAGGATGAACGATTCAATCTGTTTCTGCATATATCTGAGAATACATTTTTTTAAAATTCCCATGAACATTTGCATTTAAATGGACAGTTGAATACTTACTTCTAAAGCATTTTTTCTTTTTTAAAAAGCATTTTAAAAAGCATTTTTGATGCACATTTAAATCCAATAACAGTTTTTAAACATGTGGGAGGTGAGAGTATCAATTGATAGTGCAAATGCCAACCCACACAAATGCATTTTAATGCAAAACTACCCAATTCACACTGTCCAAAACAAAATGAGAACTGAAACACAGGATCCTTCAAAATTTGCACTTCCCCGAATTTTGCAATGTAGTTTTTCCAGCCAGCAGTGTGTACAAAATTCATATACTAGGGTAAACTGTGCATAAAAATGTATGTTAGTGAAAATAACATTAAAATGCATTGTATTTAGGGAAATCACTTTGCAACAATGGGTTTATTAGGCAAGATTGTATAGCAACATGTGCATATTAGGATATATTTGCTGATGGATTTTCATGAGGACTTTCCCCCTTAAAATAACAACCACAAACTGATTTGGAAATGTGGAGAACTGAATTTAGGGATGCGGGGGGGGGGGGGATAAGAAATTGAGAGGAAGCAAAATGGACAGATTCACCCATCCCTGTCTTTGGCCATGCTGGATGGGACAGAGGTCATAATCTCTGGGAGACATCAGGTTGGGCTATGTTGATATGGCCAATACTGAACTAGATGAGCTACTAATATGACTCTGTGCAAGGCAGTCTCCCTTATGGGTTAACTGAGTCTTGCCATCTGGATCTGTAGAGGTTGTGCCCTGGAAAATTATTATATTACTTTAAGTGCACATTCAAGGAAATGAGGGAAATGTTTCAACCTAGTATTGAAGAATGACTGATTGCCTTCTTACTTCCAATCATGGAGTGTTTTTCAGCTTGCACAAAATGTTGTTGATGATGATTAATATGACTTAGATGTTAAGAGCCCATGCCTCTCTGCAGCTGAAGCCTTAAATTCTCAAGCCTTATGTAGGCCTTGCAGTCTGCCATGGTCTCAGAGCAGTAGTTAGAAGGACATTTTGCTGGCTTTTGAGAAGAACTGGTAGCAGCAAGTTGTTAAACCAAATTAGTTCCAAGAAGAAATGGGATTTGGCCTTCCTGCAAATTTCCTTAGAAACTTTTGTGTTTTCTAAAGTGTTTTTAGGACACTGGAACAATAAACCAAAGTTGAATCATGTGCTGGATTTCATTGTTGGCAGCTGAAGGGTTTGGTTGCTTTTGAATGCTTCTGGTTGGGGGTACTGCAGAATGAAAGGCTTTATGATAAAGAACTAGGAATGTTCTATGATAAATAGATGGCTAATTCTAAAATACATTAGGCTCCAAGGTGGCTTTTATTAATTATTCTGAAATACAAGGCAATGCAATGCAAAGCAAAATATTTTGTATGAGTTATCTGTTTCATTCTACATTTGTTGCCATGCAGACACCTATGACTCTGCTTTTGGGGGAAGTTTAGAGGGGGGGGCTGCGGTTATAGAGGGGGGGTTGCTGGCTTTGCCTTGTACTGTATAGCTCTACAATGCCACAGAGTGGTGATTTGTCAAATGCCCCATTGCAATGGAACCACAGAATGGGTTGGGCATGGGGGGAATGGGTGAAACTGGTGGACCAAGGAAAGCAAGGAGACATTTGAGTGTTTACAACTGGTATGGAAGAACACTCTTCACTCTTGGGAGACCTTGCCTCACTGCTTGGTGTTGAATTATTACTATTATTCCATTTACTACTCGCTCACTGTGAGGCATCCAGAAGCGATACACACTGTAATACTATGGAAAGCAGTTACAGATATGAAAACAGTTAAAACAGTATCGAAAACAACAACAGCATAAAGTCAGTTCAAATCCAGTGCGGATACCAGGTCTCTGTTTAGAAGGCTTGTTGAAAGAAGAATGCCTGTATGGTTTACAGTGGGAGGGAGTTCTGAAGGATAAGTGTTTTCACACCAAAGGCCCAATTCTGGTGTTGTGCAGAATGGACCTCTTGATATGATATCAAATGGAGGATTCCCTCTTCCGCAGAATGCAGTGATCACTTGGGTTTGTTTTTTTAGGTATCCTAATCCCAAGCTATACAAGGCTTGAATCTAGCCCTGGGTTGTTTCAAACCTAAAATTCAGGGGACAATGCATGTCTGGTTGAACAATGCAGGTTCGTTGATCCAGTTTTCAGTGATGTTGGAAAGTTTTGAGAAAATCGTGGAATCTAGTGTTTTGTTTCGTTAAACAATTTTAAATAATGGTGGTTTAGATAATTGGGTGTTTTTTTATTATTTTGAATTTTCATGATGATTGTGTGAGATTGTATGCTGCTTTTGTGGCATGCTTCAGTTAAGTTTTGATCCATTCCTGCTTAGGCAGTATATAATTTCCCACTGTGATGAATGATAAGTAATTTAAAGCTTTATTTGTTTGTTTAATGCCTTTGTACTCCACCTTTTGGGGCACATTGCCCTTGCAAGACGGCTTACTATTTATTATTATTAAATCATACAAAACATCACAACACAGCAGTGCTTTTAAGTACCGTTTCAAAGTTAAACCTTAGCAGCTGTGAACAATTTCCCAGACCAGCAAATTAATTAGCTGCAGATCAGAACAAAAATATAATTCAAAATTAAAAGCCCCGTAGCCATTTTTTCTCCCCAGCACAGCAAATTAATTAAATGTGGAGTCATAATATTTTCAAAGTTCTTTTAAAAACCAGCAATGCTAAAGCCATATGTGCCTCCCCTGGGGAGGGAGTTCCATGTGACAGAAATAATCATAGCATTTAATTTGATTTTGGGTAGTTTTAGCCAAGCCTTAAATACATGCCCATGTCCATTTTTGACTCTCATAAGTGGCATTACGCTTTGAATATATGTCTGCGCTGTACATTCTCTGTGGACTTTGAGGATTTCTCCAGGCAAAGCTTGTGAGTTCCAAGATAGAGGCCAAGTTTCATCGATACCAACTGCATCTTACTCAGTGACTACTGATGCCAATAGCCATGCTCTACCTCCACTGCTTCGGAATACCAGTTGCTGGAAACCACAGGAGGGGAAAGTGCTAATGTGCTCACGTCCTGCATGTGGGCTTCCTAGAGGCACCTGGTTGGCCATTGTAAGAAAAGGACGCTAGACTAGATGGGCCCGACTCTTAGGAAGTTCCTAATGCCCATCTCTAACAAGATTTTACTGTGCAATTCCATTTCTGCAAAACTGGACGAATCTATGCAGTAAACATAACGTTGTTGTTGTTGTTTAGTCGTTTAGTCGTGTCCGACTCTTCGTGACCCCATGGACCAGAGCACGGCAGGCACTCCTGTCTTCCACTGCCTCCTGCAGTTTGGTCAAACTCATGCTGGTAGCTTCGAGAACACTGTTCAACCATCTCGTCCTCTGTTGTCCCCTTCTCCTTGTGCCCTCCATCTTTCCCAACATCAGGGTCTTTTCCAGGGAGTCTTCTCTTCTCATGAGGTGGCCAAAGTATTGGAGTCTCAGTTTCAGGATCTGTCCTTCCAGTGAGCACTCAGGGCTGATTTCCTTAAGAATGGATAGGTTTGATCTTCTTGCAGTCCATGGGACTCTCAAGAGTCTCCTCCAGCACCATAATTCAAAAGCATAAATTCTTTCGCGATCAGCCTTCTTTATGGTCCAGCTCTCACTTCCATAAAAAACATAACGTTACTAAGAACAAATAGTTGCGACTTTCTCCTGCCTCACCGATGGAATTCTGTGGTTTGAATTTCTAGCACATGATCTATTCAGGGATACGCTGAATGAGGTTTGTTTTTTTTAAAAAAAACTAACTTGTTCAACAAACTAGAACATATATTGAACAAGACTTACATGGATTTTTGGTTACCTCAAATTCGCTTTGTGGTTATGCTGAATCTACCCTAGTTCAAATGACATACATATTAATAAGAAACTACTCAAAGGAAACTTTTGCGCATTTTATGATCAGTCACCCTATAATAAATTTGTGGCAGTGGGACAATGATGTGATGGACAAAAATGGCCAGCTGTCCATCTTGTTGCCGGCTTGTGCTGAGATCATGGATCTGGTTTGTCTGGTGATCATGGAATTTACTTGGCATATTACAGTCTGTGCAGCTTTCTCCATTATGAGTGTTGGGGAGCAGATATGACTAGGTGTGGACCCCAGGGATAACAGACAATCCTAATAATTGCACATTGCATTAAGCTGCTGTGTCCTGCTGCTAAGCAGACTTCATCATGCGAAAGTGCCCTTACAGACAATGTAAACCTTGGAACTGTCCTAAATCCTAAATATAAACAGCAAATATTTTAGGAACTGACACATGGAATGGTGTTGGAGACGGAGAAGATTGTGTTGTACAGAAGGCAGCTGTTGTGTTGGTTCTTATCTGCAGCTGAACAGGGGTCTCTAAGGTGCTTGATTTCATGTCTGCAAACTCAACCAGCTTTTTCTTTTTCTTTGAAAAGGGATACAAGGAAAGTAATGAAAATGATACCATAAATCAGACAATTGCCACTGAGTCATTGTTGACTCAAAGGCATCTTGCTTTGGGACCCATTTGGATCCCTCGAAAATCCTTACTCAAGAGTGATTTCTTCATTGTGTTTTGACTTTTTGTTATGGAGATACAGCTGTTCTGTTCCCTGCCTAGAAACAATGACCCAAAAAAGAAAAAAGGATTGCTTCGTAGATCAACCAGTGAATATGAACCCAGCTCTGCACAAGTTACTTCTTTGGGTTGTTGCCCATCTTTGCCAAACAGCGCTACACACACACTGAGAACATTTGCAGACGTTTGGTGTGATCCAGACGGACTCCCATCTAATTAATCTTGTTTTCCATGGTGGCCAGCCAGAAGGCTCCATGGAAAACCCACAGGCACAAAATTTGGGGAATGCTTATTTATTTTAAAAATATTTATAGTCCACTTTTCTGCTTGAAAACAGGCCTCCAACGTGGTTGGCCGTAAGTGAAAATGAATACAGTATGCTCACATCTTACACACATTTAGCTTGTGAGGTTTCAACCATACATGGTTGAAGTCTGGCTGGTTAAAATTTTGCAAGTTAAATTCAACTAAGGTGGGCAGCTTATATGTTATCTTCACGTGGGTTTTTGCAGTGCAGAAAGAGCTTTCAGGCTCTCTGTCTTGCTTTGGGGGCAAGTCCTGCTGAGTGTATGGGCTGTGAAATACTCCTTTGAGACCTCACAGGGCCATCCAAGTTCCCATGAGCACCCCATGACTTCCAGAGCCAGTGGGTTGAGTGGAGCTTGCTTGGGGGGGCCAAGGCCCTTTTGGTGTGCTGGCTCCAGAAGACTAGAGATGCTTGCATGTGGCCAATTCCATGGGGGCAGGTTGAGTATGCATATTTTCAGGTGTACACAGATCCCTTGGAACTGAACACCTGCGTAAGGGATGGTTTGTACTGCATATTGCACATAAAATTCAATGTTGACTTACAAAATCTCTGCAGGGGCAATGAAGCAAATTGTATTCTCTCCTGGAAGTTGCTACTGTTTTGACTTTTTCAGTTGCTGGTCTTCAAAAGTTCCATGGAGACAATAGGAGAGTGTCACCCCCCAAAAAAAAAAAGTGTTCTACTTAGGAAAATGGGTGACAATCTACTTAGGAAAATGGGTGACAATCTCCCCTTTACTTCCCGGGAATTGGTATTCAGAAGCATGCAACATCTGAAGCTGGAGATAGCATATGACTAGTGAGTCACTGCTACCCTATTTCTCCATGAATTTATCCAACAATATTTTAAAGCCAAAGCTGTCTTCAAGATTCACAGGTCCTTGAGATGGCCCTGTTCAACCTTCCCTTGATAGAGTGCCTTCCTTCCTTCCTTCCTTCCTTCCTTCCTTCCTTCCTTCCTTCCTTCCTTCCTTCCTTCTATCCTCCCTCCTTCCCTTCTTTTCAAAAAGTTGATAAGCATATAGCAGTGGTCATCAGCCTCTTCAGATATGGGACTCTACCAACAGCTGAAAAGGCAGCACACTAGAAGTTCCCCAGTGCTATTTTACAGGGTCAAGTTTTTGTGATGAGAACACTAGAGACCATTTGCTGCCTTCTGCAATGAACAGTTCATTAGAAATGAACAGGTTGAGTCCATCAAGAGGAAGCAAGCAATGCGGGTGGTACTAGCAACACCAGTCCTACTCCTCAATATATTTCTGAGCTGAAGCTACTCCTGGCAGCCAGTAACCACTCAACAACTTCTTCCAGCAAGCTTCAAACTCAAGCCTGTGTTCCTTTATTTTCTTTTTATTCCTGGCCAAGCTCAGGACTGTAAGAAATTGTTCCTTCTGCCCCCAGGCAAGTAAGGTGTGACATAAATTCTAATGCCTTCGTTATCACAGGATATCAGAAGCTATTAATCAGGACCACATTGTGCTCCATAACCTGCCAAGCTCTACAAACACTTAACAGAGGAAAGCAGGGCTGTTTTGCATAGCCAAATAATATGCTTTCAGCAATACATTAAACTTTCTAGGGATTAAATTACAGCTTCGAGTTAGACCCAATTTCTTCTCTTGTGCTGCCTGGTGGGCTGTGTATCTCCCCCCACCCACCCACCTGCACCTGAATTGCAGTGCTAACAAAGATTTCACATATCTCTCTTTTTTCCCCCTAGTTGCAGTCCACAACAATAGCACATACGTTTCATTCGAATGCATGTGCAATCCCCTTCCCTCCCATTCGAACCATCAGAAATTAGCCCTGGCTGTTTACACATCAAGCCCTTAGGAGGTTAATGTACCACATAAATACTGCATTTATCACAATTTTGCCTCCTGTCTGGTAATAAGTGTGAAATATCTTCCTTCAGGAGTTGCAGTCATTCCCCACCCCCCGTTGTGTACACAGCCAGATGCCACCTCTCTATCCAATTTTACTTCTGTAAAATATTTTAAGGTGGGCTTTTTGGGCGAGGAGTGGTGAGTGTTGATAGTTCAGCCCATCCATTTCCTCCATTTATAAGGAATTGCTCCCACGCTTTAAGTGTTGTGATGTGTATTCAGTGTACGCAATAATCTAAAGAAGATAGGACTCTCACAGAGAAGGTATGGAACTTGCTCCTCTAGCTAATGGCCATCTTGATTATTTGAAAGTGCCAGCTGGCGGCCTGCTTTTTCTTGTTACTCCTTGCCCATTATTTTGTCTTGGACTAATCTAGTTTTGACACCAGATTCTTTGAGCCCTCCTCCTTGTTTCTGATACTTTAATCAGGAAGCATGCTGTGATTCCTTCTCTGCCCTGAGCAAAGTAATCTGGTGTCTGTAACTTCATCTTGTGGGCCTTTAACTCTTTTTAATCTTTCATCTGTTGGATTGAATTTGTTGGAACTTGGGGCTAAACTGGCTTCTCCATAGTCAAATTCTCATGTAACAATAAAACAAAGCTTTTGGATTATTGTGGTTTACCATGCCTAAGTAAGGTGCTAGTGCAATTTCCCAATTGCTTGGCTTCTCTGTTGTATCCGAATTGGTCATTGTTGATTTGCTGTTTTCTAACAAACAATCATTTCTAGCCAACGTTAGGCAAGGATTTGTTGTCGGTTTATGGGCCGTGGCTTGTTTGGAAGAAAACAACAACAATCCTTGGCTCAGACATAATGGGTAGCCAAGGTTTCCTTGTCTGTTAAGTTCTGCTGGTGGCAGGGGAGGAGTGAAGCGGAAGTGATCAACCTCCATGCTGCTCATTCATGGTCAACCATGACAGTGAGCCAGAATCATGCAAATGTGGCCTGTATGTTAACCTGCTTTTTGTAAATTCTATAACAGAGCTCAGCGAAAGCCCTGGAGCTTTGACTGCCTAGTTTCACAGTCCTACATCATTTCACTGGACCTAGGATTGTTATGTGCACTGCCAGTCCTCTCCCAATAACAGCAACCTTCATGTTAACATCATTTTAAAAAAACAACACAATTTACTGCTGATGACTTTGAGATTGAATCTGAATTCCTATCTTCTGCCACTTGTTTGACATCGTCCAAGAGGTGGTGTCAGGTTTAGAAATAGCATCACATCCTTTAGTAGACAATTCATATTGTGGTTTTCTTCAATTTCCAGTTTCCAGTGGTAGGAATTAATGTGATGGCATTTTGCAAAACAAAAAATGAAGGAAGTGTTCCTGTTCTCACTTTCCTCTGTGCTTTTTACTTACCAGATTGTTGCTTTGATTAGGAATGTGGGAAGCTAACTTATAGAAAGTCAGATAATTGGTCCGTTTATCTTAGTATTGTCTATACGATTTCCCCAACCTGGCACTTTCCAGGTATTTTGGGCCCCTTCTCCTATCAGCCCCAGCCAGTGTCCAACAGTCAGGGATGATGACAATGCACCAGGATGTGCACTGACTGGCCAGCTCTCCAAGTGTGTTTCCTAGCTCTTTCTGGAGATGCCTGGAATTGAATTCAGGATGTTTTCACTGGTGCTCTCCCACTGAGCTATGCCTCCTCCAGAATTGCAATGCCTTCCGAACCATGTCTACTCATAAGTACTATTAAACTCAGAGGAACCTAGGAAGCAGCCTTCTACTGAGTCAGAACTTTGGTCCTGCTGGCTCAGTATTGTCTACATTGATTACCTGCTCTCTGGGGCATTCAGTCTTTCCCAACCCTACCTGGAGATGCTGGGGATTGAACCCGGGACCTTCTGCATGGAAAGCAGATGCCTTTCCACTGAGCTCCACCTTTAGGAAAAGGTAAACCCCTGACCATTAGGTCCAGTCGTGATCGACTCTGGGGTTGCGGCGTTCATCTTGCTTTATTGGCTGAGGGAGCCAGCGTACAGCTTCCGGGTCATGTGGCCAGCATGACTAAGCCGCTTCTGGTGAACCAGAGCAGTGCACGGAAACGCCATTTACCTTCCCACCAGAGTGGTACCTACTTATCTACTTGCACTTTGACGTGCTTTTGAACTGCTAGGTGGGCAGGAGCAGGGACCGAGCAATGGGAGCTCACCCAGTCGTGGAGATTTGAACCACCGACCTTCTGATCGGCAAGTCCTAGGCTCTGTGGTTTAACCCACAGCACCACCCGCGTCTCCTGAGCTCCACCTTTACTCACAGATAAATGCAGTTAGGATTGCAGCCTAAGACTTGACAATCAGCTTAATTTTCAAATAATGCTAGAGTTTGTGTTTAATGAAAACTGTTCCAGAAATGATTTTTCTCTTATAAGCCTAACTTGGACATCAAGCTTTAAATATATGAACAGATTGAACAACCACGTTGCCAGCCTGCTTCTGTTTAAGCAGCTGAGTTTCCACCTGCAGAAACTGCATTCACATCTTTGTGAAAATAGTTTGCATACACTTTTCTCTGCAACAAAGCAGCATTCCCCACCCAAAGCTCATGCTTTATACTACACGACCCTTTTCACTATTCACTATTCACCCTTGACACTTTCACTATTAATAAAACTTCCTAAGGACTGGTTACTTTATCAACTCCATTTTTCATATTTGCTGCTTTATTGAACTTTATATCCCCCCCCCCCAATGGTCCTCCACTGTTGTGAGATGCTGAATGAACATTCCTCCTGTTTCTTGAAGCATCTTGTCTTTGTTAAAGGATAGTGTTTCTTCATTTCATTAAGCTTATAAGAGTTTCTTAGTACTGAATGAAAAGAATTGTAGGTATTTCAGGAATCCAGGAATAGCTATTTCATAATAAAAGACTTAAAAGGAAGGGCTTTCTCTCTCTTTATACTCTGATCGCCCGCTTTCAAAAAACAGAGAGAAAGACCTCCCCCCTTCTAAGATACACCACGGAGCTCTTACTATTCCGTGCTAACATTTGATATTCTGGTTTTACAAGCTCTAAAGCTTATTGTCTTCACTGAGAGGTTGAAATGGTAGAAATGCATTTTTTTTTGGTCTGCCATAACCCTTTGCAGACTTCAGATTAACTTTGGAGAAGTTCAGTTTAACATGAAGTGCTTGCTTTTTTTGTACTGTTGCAAAGTACTGGAATTCTAATTGAAGGTGCATGTTGTGCTATATAGATAAGATGTAAAATGGGGATGACACTTGCAGCTTTATATAAAACCATAGATAAACCATATAAAATGTTCCTTTAAACAGACTAGTAAGATTAATGTCTTGACTTCTTCAAGGTGCTCCAGATAAGAAATTATACAAATAATTGCATCAAAATGTGACTGCTTTCGCAGAAATCTCTTATGCTGATGTATTGAACCAGAGAGCAGACATTATTATTGGTATTAGTATTAGTATTATTTGTAAACCACCCTATACTCGTAGGTCTCAGGGTGGTTCACAACACAAAGTTACAGTATACAAAGCACAAAATACAGAATAAAAATAATCAAAACATAAAGACAGTAAAACATGGCTTTTCACTTGGCGAGCTAACGCCTTCTCCCGCTCCTATTCCGAGTCATCCTCCAGAGAACTCCATATGTCTTTTCACTGCTGATTCTTGCACTGCCCATATCTTCTGTGACCATCAATTGTCCATTCGGCGAAAGGATCTCATCACTTAAGTGAACCTTTCCACATTTCCATGCTAGTCTGTCTTTCTTCTCCTCGCCCTGACAGAGGAAGTGCGCTGAGACCTACACATGGAGTTGGTACTTCCAGGAGGCCAGGAAAGACATTTACTATCACTGCCCTCCCCGACATTTGCCTTTTGCTCCTTTCAGCCTCCTCTGGAAAAGGTTCCCCATCCCTGACTTAGATACTACAGGGTTATTTTTATTTGTAGGTACAGAAGTCTCCCTGCTTTAATAAAAAATATATTTTAAAATCCCACAGGTGTGTATCGGTTCATATGCAGTGGCAAACTATGGCTTGCATTAGGTGCTGGACTGCCATACAAACTATAGTTGGTACATTCCCCCTCACCTTCCCTGAGAATTTCCAGGTGCTGTCCCAACAGTGGCCTCTGAGTACAGAAGAACATCCTAATCTGTGCTTTTAGAGGTGGGGTGGAAGTCCAAACCACAATTGGCCAAACTTTATAGTTTACAAACAGTTTACAGTTACAGTTTACAAACTATCTTCAAACATTATTGGTTTCAGATCCTGGTTTGGTAACCTCTCAGAAACCACAGATTTTTCAGTTTATCAAATGGTGTAAGTTCAGACAGTGTGGTTTGGCATTATATCAACGTCGTGAGTAAAAAGGCTACTGATGTTATACAAATTGTTCCCTGCGGTGGCAGAGCACAACTTGTAAACATGGCAAGACGTTCAATAAGCAGCGAGTGCTGTTCAAAAGTTGAGGTTTTTGCAAGTATCTTCATTTGTACTTCTCCAAACTTGTTTTGTCAGTCTTGCAACAACAACAAAATCAACAAAAGTTCCTAACCTATAAGATTCCCATTGGCTTGGAGGAAGGGAGTGGGGCAGTGATTGTCACTGATCTCCCTGCAGGCGCCTGAAAATTGGCACTGCAGGGTTGGTGGATTCTTATGAGCAACATGAGAGTAGCACTAAGAGTTGCAGGGAGAGGGAGAAATCAGCCACGAAATAATCACCTCAACTGGAGCTTGGTTCACTTTGGTTCTCTCACAAACATTAATGAAACCAGTTTTATTGAAAACCTAAAATATAAATACTGTATTAAAAAGGGAGGGAATCCCAGAAATCACACTTATTTCAAAGACAACAAATTTCAACACAACTTGAAATGTGATCAAATCTACCCTTTCTTTTCCCATTACATTCATATCAAAGCAGTCTTGTAAAATAAATAAATTGTTCCATAGGACACAGGAGACAGAATACACTGAAGGGGGAATAATCTTCAATTCAGGGAACAAAGCATTCAAAGAAGGGAAAATCGGGACTGCTCTTAGTAGTACATCGTTAATAGCTCAGTAGTGCAATTTGCTCTTTTATTTATTAGAAAGGAACTGCAGTGAGAATCTTGTTTCCTGTAAATAGCTGCTTTGGTCCTTCTGTGAGATTATTATTTGTTTTGGGCAGCCTCCTAGCTTAAACAACTTTTTGAAAATAACTTGAATGAACAACCCTGGAGCTCTTGCTACACTAATGCTTTATTTGATTGGAACATTGTCCCTGAGTAGGACATTCATAGCAACAGTCAACAGAGAATACACAAAAAAGTGGTGGGTTGAGAAATGATTCCAGATGTGGGTGATGAGATCCTTTTTTCCATGCTTTGATCCAACGCTAATTGTTAACTAAGTTGGACATCTCTGTGTCTGTCTGTCTGTCTGTTTCTCTCTCTCTCTCTCTGTATGTACTTTCACTGCAGCTCTGTTGAGTGTCAGTGTGCTACACAATTGAATTAGTCACAGCTATTCTGCGTCCGGTCAAACAGCCAGCAATATTATTCGTCTTGGAAGTTCTATTGTTGCATCTAATGGTGCCTTCTCCCCTCAGCAACGTAGGAGCCCATTCCACTTTGTTGGTGAACCACATAATCCAGCACTACTTAACTATAGCATTACATATGAAACAGATTTGTAATTGATGGTTACATGATAGCTAAAATATAATTCTACATTCTGATGGGTTTGTATTTTTAGTTACTTCTTGTGTCAGCACTGGCTACAGAGAGTTTCTCTCTTTCCATCCCCCAGCCTTATGCATTGATCACCAAGGGTGTTACTATGTACTTAAACTACTCAGGAAGCAGGTCTCTGTCACAAATTTGTTATACATTTGGATACAGATTTAGGCCCCTCATCAAAATACGATTGTCAGTGGCTAATGTCCTAATGGCACTCCACACATTTTGCAGCATATCTTGCCGTCCTATGAGCAAAATTCTGTTTTTAAATGTCTTAAAAGGAAGGGGGGAAGCAGAAGGTGTGGCGCCCAATGCAGAAAAACCTAGAAGACATAGTTCCATTTTAAATGTCTGTGTTGGTCTTCAATTTTCAGCTTTGGGGTGGGGGCTGGGGTGAGAGGACTGCCATTATCAAGCTCCCGGCTTCTCACTTTTTGTGTTTTAAGTTCTAACAATGAATTACCTGGTAATATGAATTACCTGGCAGTGTCATGAACGAGATGTTAAGGGGAAGAAGAGGGCATAAACTGCTTAAATGCTTTAAATTATAGAAGCACAGCAAGATGAATGTTGTTTTCTCCTCAGAGCCAGTGATATGATTAGAAAATTGGAACGTTTGTTTGCTAACTGCCAACTCTTGCATGCCTTGTGTGATAAGCATTGCACCTGAGAGTAGCAAGGCTTAAATGTTTAAGCATTTCGCTTTTGAAGTGTAGTGAGTTAGTGTTCTACTTAGAAACTGCCCTGTTTTGCTTTGGTGACACAGGATAGATTCTTGGTACTCTTTCAGTTGCTTACATTGCATGAAGACCAGGCCTATGAAGGAGTTCAACATAGGCAAGTTTCCTATCATTAAGTATTTGGTAAAACTGGAAAGCTGGATTTGCTGACTACAGTGGTGCCCCGCAAAACGAATACCTCGCAAGACGGAAAACCCGCTAGACGAAAGGGTTTTCCATTTTGGAGGTGCTTCGCAAAACGAATTTCCTATGGCTTGCTTCGCAAGACGAAAATGTCTTGCGAGTTCCTGCGGGGTTTCTCCCCCCTCTTCCCCAAGCCGCTAAGCCGCTTATCAGCTGATCCGCTAAGCCGCTTATCAGCTGAGCTGCTAAACCGCTTATCAGCTGAGCCGCTAAGCCCGCTAATAGCTCTAATCCGCTAAGCCGCTAATGGGCTTGCTTCGCAAGACGAAAAAACCGCAAGACGAAAAGACTCACGGAACGGATTCTTTTCGTCTTGCGAGGCACCACTGTATATGGTGATTCAGTAACCATCATGTTAGAACCCAGTTTTGCGTATATAGTCACTATCACATGTGACTTTCTCCTGGCCTTAGTAAGAATGAGCCTGCCATGTAGGTCAGGGATGGGGAACATGGAGTCCTCCAGATATTGACAGACTACATAATCCATTGACCACCCGGGCTGTGATTTATGGAAGTTGAAGTCCAACAGTATCTGGACTGCCACAGCGGTTCCTTATCCCCAAGGCATCTCTTTCAGTGTCCAATCCAACTTGAAAAACTTAACAAAACAGAACTCTGAAATCAGTTCATTTCACATACTTGAAGGAAGATTTGACTTAATGGCTGCACATGATGGGCCCACTTTTTTAAATTTTTAAGAGGTCGTTGTTGTTGTTTAGTCATTTAGTCATGTCCGACTCTTCGTGACCCCATGGACCAGAGCACGCCAGGCTATGAGAACCTTCTCGTAGAATTGGAGGGGAAATGCTTTGACATTTTTATAAGCTTAATAGAAGTTGTGTTGTTTTGTGACATCTGTAATAGCCACTGATTAAGAGGGTGCTTTTCAAAAGTAATTCAATTCATTAGCTATGTAATTGCCTGCTTTTCTTCAGAATATGTAACTGCTAAACATGCTGCATCTCTTACACTTGTTTCTCCATGTATTTTTCCATCAGCTGGAAAGTTTTGACAGTGGTGGATTTGTTTTTATATATGTATGTATGTATGTATGTATGTATGTATGTATGTATTTTTGCAGAACCTTCCTCACTCCATCTCCAATGCCTATTGATTAGCAGCTGCTTGCATAAGTGCCCGGGGTTGTTTGAGAAAAGAACAAAGTGTGTGCTTTAAAAACAACATTCTTTGGTGTGAGCTTCTGCAAGTTTCCAGGGGGGCTGCTTTGCAATTTGACCACTTGGAGAGATTGCAATTAATTGCTGCTAGGCTGGGGCAGTGAGGCAAGAGGGAAGGTTGTGATGTGAAGAGTTATCGGCATGCATGCCAGCAAGGTTACCCTGACAGCTTTAATCATTCAATTGCATTCTCTGGAGCTGGAAATGAAGGTCCTCTGAAAGGTAGAAAATGGATCTGAGAGACAAAAGACAGAGAAATGCTTCCATAGCCTTTAATAGCAATTAATTACAGGGAAATGCATTCATAAGAGGTTTGTTTGTTTGTTTGTTTGTTTAAGAGGAAAGGCTGTCCTCCTCAGTGGTACCAGCATCTCACTGCCTGAAAAGGATGAAGTTTGGCACCTGGGTCTTCATTAACAGATCGTTCTCTGAATTTACCTTTATGTGTAAAACGCAGGCTGATGTTACAGTGGCTGAAAAATGCACACCCACATTTTGAACTATAATGGAGAATTAGCTGTGCATGCTTCCTTCTATTTGGGACTGAGACTGATGACTGCGCTTTTCTTTTTTTCTTTTTTCTTTGTAAAACATGCAGAATTGCTATGCTAATTGAGGTAAATCCATCTGTGGTTTGGCTGGCTGGCTGGCTGGCTGCCTTACTGCTGCTACAGTTAGAAGAACAGCTTATCTATTTAAAAACTTAAACGTGGAGTGGCACTTCAGGGTTTGAACTGGAGATAGCTTCTCGGAAGCAGCTATTCTGACGTCTTCAGAGCTGAGTGCTCCCACTCCATCCACGTTGGAGGCTGAGCTGAGAGCATAATAAATATGGTGGCAGCAAAAGACCCCAGTCTTCATATCCAGGATTAGGGTGTTGCTTTTCACAATTGAAGCTGAATCCCCCCCACACCTTTTTGAATTCTGATGTTAGTTATATTGTGCAGATGGGAGTCTTTGTTTAGATTTCCAGAAATGCATGCTGTGCCTCAAATTCCTAGGCATGCACCAGATATAGCAGACAACCCAAAGGATGAAGGGTGTTTGATTATTATTATTTTGGTGGTGGGATTGAAGCAATTAAAATTGTGCTACTTAACAGGGTAAAACACACAACAAGAAACGGTTTAGGAATGGAATTTAGATGCCTCAATTTTTTAAAAAGTTCAGTGCCTATATTTATTTTTATTATTTATTAAATTTCTATACCGCCCTTCCTCCGAGGAGCACAAGAAAAGGAATGTTTTTGCCTGACAGCTAAATATATGTTAAAAGGATGCCAGGTGAATCTTCCCGGAGAGAGCACCCACAAGCAGGGAATGGCTACAGAAAAGGCCCAAGCTCGTGTTGGCATCCTCCGGATGGAGGCACATGAAGAAGGGCCTCAGATGATGATTGCAGGGTCTGGGTTGGTTCATGTGGGGAATATTTGTATATACAGTGGTACCTCGGGTTACATATGCTTCAGGTTACATACGCTTCAGGTTACAGACTCTATGCTAACCGAGAAATAGTGCTTCAGGTTAAGAACTTTGCTTCAGGATGAGAACAGAAATTGTGCTCTGGCAGTGCGTCAGCAGCAGGAGGCCCCATTAGCTAAAGTGGTGCTTCAGGTTAAGAACAGTTTCAGGTTAAGTACAGACCTCCGGAACGAATTAAGTACTTAACCCGAGGTACCACTGTATATGTGTGAACCGCAAAATGATTGATTGCTCCTCCTTGTAATCTGGACATAGAATCAACCTGTGGCATAAATAAAACTGTTACTTCTCCATGACAGGAGGTGGCTTCCATAGATGGTACTGCTTGGATATCTAATTGCTGGTGGAGCCTTTTGTTCTGGGAAAATCTGCTTGTGTGCTTGAGATTCCTCTGCTTCAAACTGTAATCAAGAACTTTCTCTATGTTGTTTGCATGTGCACATTTAAAACAGGGATGGGGAAAACTGTGGCCTTTCCTGATGTCATTGGACTCCAGATCCTCTTAGCTCCACCTAGCGTAACCTAGGATGGTGGGTGTTTTCCAAGAACATCTGGAGTACCCCACCTCTGGTTTAAAGAATAAGAAAGAAATAGTAGGTTTACGATTGCACTGTAATCCAAATGCTAGAGCATGAGACTCTTAATCTCATGATCGTGGGTTGGATCCCCACATTGGGCAAAAGATTCCTATATTTTGCAGGGTTTTGGACCAGATGAATTCTACAGTTCTGTTATTCAAATTGTATATGACTAAACCGGTTAATATGTCTCAGTAGGAACCTATTCCTGTTTAAGAATCTTTCTCTTTTGTGTGCAACAGAGACAATTTCCTGTAATTTCAGTTATCTGGGTCTTTCTGTACTCTCAGTGGCTGAAGACAGTCAAGCCAGTTCTTTCCTTTCTTTTTTATAATCGGCAATGAAAGTTCAGAGCCTCCAGCTATGTTTCGTTTTTATTATTTTATTATATATACACACACAGAGAGTTGGGAAGAAATTCTTCATTAGATACAAAGAGCGTGAATAATCTTTCTGGCATCTACTCTGAATGTTATAGTAACTGCACTGGTAAGCCAAGCAAGGCTGCAGTCCAGAGCACGGTTTTCATCTCCAAGGCTGCGCTCTCATTGCCACAGGCGGATGCCAGAGTTTGGAATCAACTGCAGATGCACATTACAAATGCTGACTTAGTATTGTTTCGTGCTTACATAAGGAAGATCTGCAAATGTCCTTCAATACTATAAAGCATTTTTATATAAGCCGTGTGTCATTTTAAATTACAGTAAACCCTCCTGTCTAAGGGGAGGGGGGACTAAAATAAGGTGTCCTGTTCAGTTCAGCACAGCAGTGCCCTGCAAAACCCCACATCCGTTGGCATTGCAGCTAGAGTTATTCAAACAGAACTTCATAGGCCATATTGCCCCTTTGCAGTGTTGGCAGAGAGATCGACTGAGTTATGAGGCTCTGCCCAAGCAGGCAGACCATAGAAAGAGGCCTTCCAAAATCTTCCCCTCTGGGTATTGTTAAACTCCAGCTCTCATCTGCCCCAGACTCCATGGTCAATAGCCACGGATGATGGGAGTTGTAGTCCCAAACATCTGGAGAACACTGGATTGTACTAAGACTTCTGATGCTACTGGCTTTATCCCCCATTCCACATATTCTGGACCTAGCCTAAAGCTTTATATATGTGGGCATGGACTTGTACATAATAATAGAGCAGGGTAGCTCTCTGTTAAAACATCTTCTGCTCCTTGAGTTGCAGCCCTACAAGCGAACTTGGCCACTTTTATTTTTTTTAGGGGATGTGTGTTTCTTTGAAAGTATCCACAGAGAAGCTCTCTTGTTTCCTCTGGGTCAATAAAACTTCCTCCTTGTTGCTTTCTGCCGTAGCCTTGCTGAAATAAGATATCAGTATGGAGTCCTGCGAAATAAGTTTGTATCTATTCCATTGCCTTGTCAAGAGAGAAAATGTCTTTGAGCACCATGAGATTCACTATGCCTCTTTCGCCAAAGGGCATCACTCATCCTCCATTAGAGCAGAGAAGTTTTTTTTAGTGCGGGCAAGAGCTCTGTTGTGTCAGGCACCATCTAAAATACATTAACAGATGCACAACTCATGTCTTAAAGACCTCTGCAATCTCCCTCCCTCTCTCTCCCCTAGGTTCATTTGGGTACCAGGAAAAGCATGGGAGCGGAAGCAATGAATTTTTAACTTGCTTTCTGAGGACCATTCAGCACCCTCAGAGGAGCGGTTTTTTTGAGGCAGATGTTCTGGGTTGTTCTCTTCCCCTCCTGTCTCACTTATTGGAAAGAGTGCTAGGCAGCACACACAGAATCTGGAGCCAAATTCTTAGTAGGAAAACATCCATTGTGGAAGGTTACTCCCCTGGCTTTGGAGAGGCCAAGACACATGCTAACTAACAGAAGGACGATGAGGCTCATTGTTTAGAGATGTACATACTTCAGTGCAGTCTTATAAGCATTGGAGGCTGGTGCCTATTGGGTTTACTTGGGTGGAAGACAGGGAGGCCAACAGTGGGTGGAGCCAGAGCCAATGACTGAAAGAAGCCACTAATTCTAGTTTTGTCCCCATCCTCCTCCTTGGTAAGCTCTGTAATGGTAACAATGACATTATGGAGAAGGAAGCAAGTAGACAGAGCTACTTCCTGGTCTGGTCGTGAGTAAAAAGACAGGTGAGGACCGGCTGAAGTTGGTTGAGCAGTTCCCCATTTGCTTTCATGGACCAGCCTCCACTACTTCTAAATAGATCCTGCTAGAAACCAGGTTTTATCAGCATTCATTCATTGAATTTTATATAATATTTCATACATATGTGTATATGGAACACTAAAGCCCCAAATCAAGAGATTGTCCTAAAAATACATGTTGTGGCATACAGTTACTGTTTAGGTAGCGGGAATTGACTTTGAGAATCATGGTGGACCAGTGAGAAAGCAAATTGGGTTGGATTTAGTAGGCACAGCTTTAACCTGTTGTTGTTGTTGTTTTAAGAGGGCCTTTCCTTTGGTGATTTTGTATGTTACTTGATAAGCCTTTACCTCACTCTGAATTGACTCTGTTTGAGCTTCATGACTTAATTACATAGCAAAATCAGGCTGGCTATGTAATGGTATGATGTTATCCTGTTCAATACCCTCAACTGACTGGGATTACCCATGTCACTGATTCAGGAAGGAATTGCGTCACCGTGTAGCCAATTTAGACAGGATATGCAGTGTTGCGGCATCATGACAGTCACCACACGCTCCCTGATTGGGTGGCACTGCCAATGTGACTAACCGGGGTGGGGGTGGGAAATAGGATTTGTAAGTTAAAATTAAAAGGCCGCATAAGCAGCAGATAAGAGGAAACAATGGCAGAGTTTTTTTTAAAAAAATAACTTATTGACTTTATACCAATTTTAAACAGTGGTGGTTTTCTGACACAGACTCCTGAGCATTCTAATCCTAATAAGGATTGTGTGAATTTCTCTAGCCTCTTTCACATCACTAGGCTCCCTAGCAAAACAAAACAGCTATGCGTCTCTGAAACATAACATATACCTTTACAGGGTTGTCCTCAGTATGTTGACCCACCGTGGGGTTTATTCTCTGGTCAGTACACACAGTGGGGTTTTTTGGTTAAGAATAAATAAATTGAGGTGCTCATATCATATGTTGATAAAAGTGCCTTTGGTGACAGTAACATAATGGTTCCCGTGGGCAGCAAAAGAAGAGGTGGCAGCACTCTGAGGGCACACATACGATGCCAGCTTTAAACTCTCTATATAAGGCTGCCTGCTGAAGAAATAAGATTTGAAAGGTGCATGAGTGCTAGGCCACTGATTATGTAGCCCTAAAGGAATCAGTGGTTCTGCAGTATAAGTGCTTCCTACATTTGCTTATCACAGTCTTTCCCCAGCTGTTATGAAATGGTGATTGGGATGCTTTTATTTAGATACGTGTGCAAGATGAACCAGGGGCAGAGGGTGGGTGGCACTCTGATACACCTATTCCCTTCTCCCTTTATATCTGTGGTCAGAGAAGATGCCTTTACCTTGACTCTGGGTCTAGGGTGACACCATTTCTGTAAAACTACTTTTATTTTTTAATTTTGTTGATGACTTGTAAACAGCTAACAACTCCCAGATGTGCAATCTAAACTCAGCACATATTTGAGAGGGGAAGCAACCTGTATTTAGTGCTTAGTGGACATTAATCTGCTTCGCATCCCCTAGATTTAGATTTATTCCTGTTTATTCAGTAACCAGACTGGGCTCCAATGATCATTGGCTTGTAATATGTGAAGAATTTAGGTCAGAGGATTTTCCAGCATTATACTCTTAAGAATATCAATGTAAGTGGGATAATAATTGATGGATGGGAATGCAATCCCTGTCTGAGTGTACTGAACAGAGTTTCTGTGGCTCTTGCATGGGGCCTGTGCTCACTGCCCGACGCTAAAATCATACACAGTAAGCCTGCAACTTACACGAGGGTTACGTTCCGGAGACCGCACCTCAAGCAAAAATAGCATATAGACGCAATGGTGGGTGGGATTGCTGAAGTCTCTCCCCCCCCCCCAATCCTACATTCTTTAAAGTATTTTGCCATGCACGTACACCTGAATGCACACAAATTAAATACATGTCGGTTGCTATCTAACAGTACACATTTAGGTGGGAGTAAGTTCCTCTGATCCCAGTGCAGTGGGAACTTGTTTATAGTAGGCATGCATAGAATATTGCTCATAAATTCTTGTCTGGATCTTTGATGTTTAATAAACTTAGTCCATCATGTTGTTTTATGTGTTAAAATATGAAAGTCCATTTCCAGTGATCAAGCGCTGTTTCTTATTCTGACTTGAACAGGGAGCACTAGCCAGCATTTCTCTGTTTTTGTCCCTTTTCTCATTTTTTAAAAACCATTTTTTCTTGCACAACTGCATGTTCAAGTTGCTCATATGAGATTCCACCTAAACTGCCTGTCAACCTCCTGTTTCAGGTTGTAATATATGAAGGGGCCTGCTGGTTTTTAAATGATTCAAAGTTAATAACTGGGAGCTTTGTCAGTTCATTTTGAGGGAGTAAGTATAATACCTCTGCCTATCAGAAAGTATGTGTTTGACTGCTGATCTTGTCATTGGTTGTGTTTATGCTATTTTTTAGTGAGGTGGTGTTGGGTGTGAATTTGTTGGCTGCCTTGGAATGAGATCTGAAAAATGAGTGATAGGCTCTCTACCCTTGGTCCTCAGTAACTGGAAGCGGCAAACATAAATATTTCCCGAAAACAGTTGGGGAATAACTCACTTATATACTGAGCTCTGTTATAACTGCAATTAGATCCTGTGGTACCCATTATAATATTATCTGGAGCACTATGGGACAGATCATTCTCTCTCTAATCCTGGAGCATCCAAATCCCTATATCCTTGAGCCCCCAAATTATCTCCACCAACTAACCCACCTTGGAGCTGCCAACACTCATTCTTGCAGCCTCTTATCTGGTTCTTGTTTGGATACTGGATTGAATGAGAGACATCTCTCTCCTGGAGTATTGTTGTAACAGCAGCCCAAAGGTTGGTAGCCCTGGGAAATGTTATTTCCCCATGGCTACTGATGTACAGAAAAAACAGGGGAAGGAAGCAGTTTAGCTGAAAAGAGATTTTGGGAATCATAATGCTTGCCTTTTATTTAATGCAAGCACAACAAGTCCTTGTGCTTCATATTTCAAGCCAAGAAAGTACAGACTTTGACAATATGTCTAATAAGATCAGTTTAAATTAATAAATCTTGGCTAATGGAAACAGGACGTAGCCTCCATGTTGACCTCATCTTTCGTTAAACCCAGTTCAACAATGGCCATGAAGGATATTCTTATGGCACTTGTTTCAACACTGTTTCCCACTACTATTTATTGTGACGTTTGCTTCCTCGGTTCATTTAATGATATACTGGGATGAAATTAAATTAGAAGCTGTGCTTGTGTTTCATGAAACAAAGAACTAACCATGCATTTCACCATCATTTCCAGAGAGCAGCATTGACCTCCGATAAAGACCTGTACCTTGACAACAGCTCCATTGAAGAAGCATCAGGAGTTTATCCAATTGATGACGATGATTATACTTCAGGTTCAGGCTCAGGTAAAGCAATGTCGCATAATGATAAATGTGTTAGGGCCAGACATGGCCTTTGTCCTACAGTTCCATTGTACAGCATACACTTCATGTGCCAGGTTTGATCCCTGGTTTCTTAAGAATGAAATAAAATCAGGTAGCAAGCAATGAGAAGCAGAGTAGTCATTACTGGGCTGGAAGAGTCCGACCATGTTCTTTTCCTGTGTTTCCTATGTGGGTCTCCACTAGTTGTGTTGATGCACTCAGGTCAGCTGATATGTATGAAGCGGGCCCTTGATCAACAAGAACATGAAAAAACCTAACCTGTAGAGTCCAGAAAATTCAGTCCAGTGGTACCTCTGGATATGAACGGGATCCGTTCCGGAGTCCCGTTCACATCCAGAAGCAAAAGTAACTAGCGATGGCACGTCTGCGCACACGTGTGACACTTTTTGCCGCTCCTGCGCATGCGCGTGATGTCATTTTTTGAGCGCATGCACGAGCGGCGAAACCCGGAAGTAACACGCTCCGTTACTTCCGGGTTGCCATGGAGTGCAACTTGAACGCGCTCAACATGAAGCATATTCAACCCGAGGCATGACTGTACAGGCAGCTCCCAATTTATGCGGAGGTTACGTTCCTAGGCACCATGCATTTAAGTGAAAGTGTGTATATTTGAAACACCTTTGAAAAAGCCTTCAGACACCCCCTTCCGCCCCTTTTGGTGACTTTTTGGGTCACTTCTGTATTTGGCGCAATGCACATGTGCGCAACCGCACATATATTGGATGTGCCTAAAGCAGACATTGCCTGTATGTTGACTACCTGCTGAACCTGTGATGCTGTTTATAATGAAGATTAGAATCCCCATGTTGTTATCAGTGTCTGTATCATTTAGCAGGATGACCTTGGTGACACGCTGCATTTAAAGGCCACAGAGAATGTTTGGGCAACAAAGAAGTAACTGTGGCTCAGGTGACACCACGTGATAATTTTTGCCACAAGCAAGAGCATTGCATCTCATTAGCATATGTCAGTTAAAGAGTATTTTTTATGGAGAGCATAATGTTGTTGATGGGCGTGGGGGCGGGGCTACCTAGAATGACGGAGATATTGAGTGTGTGGCAGGGAACAAACAGAGCTCTCAGTGGCTACCCCTTCCATGCTCCCACCTGGATTGTGAAATTTCATGTGCATTTCTATAGTTACACAGTAATCCTGAACTTTTCTGAAGCTTCCTGTTGGTTGAATTGTGCATTTATGTTTTCTGGAGCTGAGATATGCAGTCTTAAATGCTGATATCCTGTTGGATTTATTGCATATAAATAAGGGATAAGACAAAAAAAATGGGATTTGGTTCTTGATTAGACCCTGAGGAATTAAAAAAGTGGTTGCACCAGGCTGCTTGATTAATATAATTCTTTCCCCCTGCCCCAGTTGAATGTACTGAAGTAATGGAAAATTAAACTAAGAAAGCCAAATACTACTGAGCAAATCTCAATGAATTAAATCAGTTAGGTAGATAAAAGAAAATGTCACGAGTGTTTGGATTTCAGTGCAAAGTAGTTGCTACATAATCGGTCAGATAACTATCCGGTCCTTTTTACAGCTAAATAAATTCCACAGTAAATATTTAGAACCTTTTTGATTAGCCAGCTGCTGAATAAGTAAGGGCTGGTCCCCACAAACACCAGATTACATTCTCAAACTGTTCCTGGGGGGGGGGGGTCACATGCTTGAATGCTTCCCTATGAAAGCAACCCCTCCCCCCTGCAGATCAGGGACATGGGGAAATGTGGTTGGACACCGGCTCGCATCACCCCCAGCCAGTATGGTCAATGGTCAAATATGGAGGGCCATGGGTTCGCCTTCACTGCTGTAGATAGGAAACCAGCATGTTGTGAAGAGTTCAAGGGTTGTTGTAAGGACAAAAAGGTTGGGGTGAGGGGAGAAGTATATGCTATCTTGGAGCTCCTTGGAGGAGAAGCGCCAATATTTATTTTACATTTTTCTGCAATGTTGATGGTTTTTTTAGAAAAGATTTTTTTAAAAATAAAATAAAATTGTAAATAGCCTTTAGGGCAGCACACAAGTATCGGCAATAAACTAGAGCAGAGCAAATATGTACAGATGCGTTTCCATTCTTATACTTCAGGGGCTGAAGAAGAAGAAGAAGGTGATAACACGCCAATAGTGGTGCCATCAAGAACTCTCCCAAAGATGCCACCAACTAGTGATGCTCCCAGAACTGAGAAAACCACGCTGAAAATGCAGACCAAGGTACCTACGCAAACAAAGGTGTGTGCAGGGGAGGAGCCTCTTGCTGGTTTTTAAAGCTGCCGTGATAATAATTTAACCTTAAATGCCATCTGATGTATGCTTTAAGAGGATTTACTAGGTTTAGTGCAAAGCTGTGGATTAACCATAAAGACAACTCCCTTGGATATCATATCAGTCTATTGGGAGAAACGCAGAGCTTTGGTCTTCTGTTCTGAAACGTGTGTATCCCTCCTCTATATCTGGGAATATATCGGAAGCTACTCTCTCGTAGAAGGCAGCCGGTGCCCACAGTTTGGCAGGGTTCTTCCCCAGTGCTACATTTTCCTCCTTGAGCATCCTCAGGCTCCCCAATGTGTTAGTGCCTACAGCTAAAATGGGAAAGCTTGGTGACAAGTGTAGAATCCCCAGCCTTGCATTTTCTGCTGTTGTGCAAAGTAGCAATAGGCTATTGCAAGGAGAAAGGGAGTGGGCAGGAGACTCTGTGCTTAAGCCTTGCTCTGCCCACTGCTTCCCCTCTTTTAACCCTTAAACCTATTCCAGCCAGCTTCTCCCCCCCCCTTTTAGTGGGGAAGGGAGACAGGTGTGTAAGGAAAGCAGAGGTTGGGGTAGGGTTAAGTACTTCAAAGTTATGATTCTGAGTTGCATCGTAAGAGATACTTCCAAAGGCCTGAAACTTGCAAAAAACCATAGTGGAGAGTTTTTAGTAACGACCAAAGAGCAGGGCAAGCTGCTGTAGTTTCCTGCATCTAGGGCACCCAATAAGCATCACCGAGCAGTTGGCTATTCCTCTTATGGACCGTGAATCCTATCAGAATGTGCTTGTTGCTTCCCTTACGAATTCTGACACTCAAAAGGGTTTTACACAGGGCAGCCAAAATACAAAATATCAAAAGGAACTGATGGCTGCTAAAAGCTTTGTTGTAGGGCTATTGGCACACTAGGCTAGTTCCATCAAATTAACAGTGGAAATGTTTTGGGGCATGGCTTAAATTGTGGGGAATAGGCTCCTTGTTTTCAAATTATAGGAACAAGAGCATGGGAAGTTGCCTCTCACCAAGTCAGATCACTGGTCCACCTAGTTACACTCTATGCTTTCTACACCAACCTTATTTTCCAACTTGATGTCCACCAGCTGGGGCTGATAGGAGTTGTAGTCTAAAACAGCTGGATCACCCCAGGTTGGGGAAGACTGGGGTACACTGACTAGCAGTGGCTCCTCAGGTTTGAGAGAGGGGACTTTCCAACCCTACCTGGAGATGTTTGGGATTTAACCTGGGACCTTTCGTATACAAAGAACATGGTCTTCCACTGAGCTACAGGCCACGTTATGTTACACAGTTAAAGGATATTTAAACTGAAATAGACTACATTCATTGCACCATGTAGCAACACATCTATTTGATTTTACTCTTATTTCATGGGGTAAGCAAATCTATATAAGCACACATTGATTTGTAGGAGTTATTTTGAGAAAGGGGTCTGAGGCTTCCAGTTAGAAATTTAGGAGACAAATTCTGCCCCGTCCTCCATCCCCCTTTAAGGTTCTCAAGAGAATTGAGCTAAAGGTGTCAAGTGAATAGGAAATGTATATATTACAGAATTTGAATGCATAAAGGGTAATGGTTTCTGTCACTGCTGCTGCGGGTTGTTGTTTCTCCCCCTGAACTGACTCTGTGCCATCGTTTTCCCACATCTTGTGCTACAGTCACCTGAAGAGATTGATAAAAAGAGAATTCTCAAGCCTGACGCTGAAAACAAAAACGCTAAGAACGAACCAGGTGAAGACACCGACGTATTCACCCAAAAACACTCAGAAAACCTTTTCCAGAGAACAGAAGTATTGGCAGGTGGGTGCCATATGTTCATAAAGTGCAGAATAAGGAGCTTCCTGCTCTATTTTGAAGCCAAGGTATTCACTATCTCTGCAGCTACTCACATAGCTGTTGCTTTGAGCACTGTTCCTCCCCATCCTGTGGTATGATGCAATCTCCCCACTTTTTTCTCTCTTTTGCAACTGAGGAACGGTTTTATTGCTCTTTTCCTCTCAATACATTGCTGCCCTTTCCTTAGCATCTCAATAATGTTTACACCAGGACATTCACCTCCTCCTCAAGGGATGAAAGAAAAAACAAATCGCTTTCACCTGAGGGGTTTTTTTTGCAAAGGGGATGGGGCTGCTAGAAGCATTTGAGCTTTGCGAATTCCGATACAAACGAACCCTAACCTGCACCTCACACAGACAAATGTGAGGATCTAAACACTGCCAGCCCTCCGGATTTCACACTTCCTCAAATTTTGCAATGCATTTTTTTGGTTCAAAGCATATAGAATTGTGTTTAATGATGGCACGCGTTTTCAGATAATGTTCAGAAATGGGCATTTTGAGAGAACGTGTGTTGAAAATACATATTGAGCACCGTCCCTAGAACACCCCTTTCTTGGCCACTGGCGCACCAGCAGTGGAGGGGAAATGGCTGCAGTCCTTTCCACAAGTGGTGGATCTCCCTTCCAAAGGGTGGGCCTCCGGGCTACTCTCTCTGGGACCAGAGAGTTGCACCCTTCATGCCTTGCTTGTCTAGTTTGACTCCAGGGCTGCAATTCACACATGCTAGGAAGCAAATCCTTTTGCATTTTGCAGCCAAGTAAATATATTTGCGGCTGGGCTTGTCAAGCCTTCAGGAACATTTTAGAACGTCCCTTCCAGAACCTTAACAGTTATTTGGCTATAAAATGATCTGGGTGGCTCTTAAGAACCTGGTTGGGTTATAAACACGATTTACATGCTTAAACTAAACTGAATTAAAATGTTACAATGGCAGTGCTCCAAGGGGCCATAGTTGGCAGTGCCAGAAGCAAAAGTAGGGAGAACATTTTTGTTAACCCTTTGTACAGTAGAATGGTTTCTACGCACACTTGCACACTCCTCCCTATTCAGGCAAGCAAACTGCATTATTCAGGGATGCATTTCAGCCCGGCAGAACCCTCATGGAAACTGCAGAGCAGGACCAGTGAGGGGCGTGGCCTGGGAAGAGGAGGTGTGGCAAGGGTGGGAAACCTCTCCACTTGGTTCCCAGGCTTGAGACCTGTTGCTTTGAAATGCCTTTTTGAAAGGTTGGGATACTCAGTAAATGATGGTGGTTGTTTTTTCTCTTGAAACAACTTGGAGGCAATACACTGCTCCTGGTGAAACTTCTGTTCTTTTCCCCTTCCATAGCTGTTATCGCCGGTGGAGTTATTGGTTTTCTCTTTGCAATCTTCCTTATCTTGCTTTTGGTATATCGCATGAGAAAGAAGGATGAAGGCAGCTACGACCTTGGAGAACGCAAACCATCCAGCGCTGCCTACCAGAAGGCACCTACTAAGGAGTTTTATGCATAAAACTCTTAACTTAAGTGTCTCTGTTTAAGAGATCACTGAACTTTTTAAATAAAGCTTTTTTTTTTTTTTTGCATAGAATAATGAAGAAACCTTTTTTTTTTTCATTAAAGAGCCTTTATGGTACCTTTATGATAAAAAAAAATCCCATTGTATTTAAAACTTTTCATGTATTCCTTTTAAGAAAATGTAAAGTAAAATATTAACATTTTGCAGTGTTCTGTGAATAACAGTGGCAAAACATTATTTTATACAGCCATTGATGTTCACTGAATCATTTAAAAATTTTATGCATAAATGAAAATGATTGTTTTTATCCTATGGTTCAATGAAAGTTGTTTAATTTTTGTCAGCATGTCTGATTGATCTTACAAGTTAGTTTTTATTTCATTAATTTATCTGTTTCCAAAAAATAAAAATAAAAATAAAATGCCTTTTTGTAGTTGTCATGGTGCAATTTGTCTTCGGATAACTCAGATAATGGTAACTCTTAGTGTAAATGTATTTTTTCAGCTATGTAAACTTTAACCTCCACTTTGTATAAATTTTAGTGTCAGAAAATCCATTTTACACCTTGCTTTGTTTGTCAGTGTTCCTGTAGCTTCATTGAAACTTACAGCAGCAAATTAATGTGTAAAATTGGACTATTACTGCAAACGATGTAGTCGTACCCGTACAAAAACAAATCTTCTTTATGGGAGATGTTGCAGTAAGCTACTGACAAGCCTATACAAACCCAAAGACTCTTAACAGTATTCCAAGATGTTGCTGCAAATTTCTATGGCCACTGTTGGTTAATTTCTTGCAATTTGAAGGTACGAGTAGAAATTGAAAAAGAATCCTTTTTTAAATTGTTCTTTAAAAAATGCATTTAAGTTGTAAACGTCTTTTAAAGCCTTTGAAGTGCCTATGATTCTATGTAACTTGTTGCAGACTGGTGTTAATGAGTATATAACAGTAAAGAGAGAGAGAGAAAAGAAAATGTTGGTATTTTATAAGCACAGACAATTCTAATGGTAACTTTTGTAGTCTTACATGGATAGACATAAATTGTAATTTGGGAACATAAACACTACTGAATAAATCATGTGGCCTAATACTGAAATATTTCATTGTGGACTTTATTTTGTTCTCTTTCGTATAATGGCGACTTCATGCGCCATGCTACTAATTGCATCTGTTATATGATAAAAGGATATTTTGGAAACAAAGGTCCCCAAAGGTTGCTAACAAGAGTTTCACGGGAGAAATAGCTCTGTTTATAGCCTCATTAAAATGAAAATGTACCTGCAGTTGTTAATTCTTTTCACATTGGTGAAATGTTAAGTGCTAATCAGTATGGACTACTTCTTTAGTGCTCAGATTCACATGAATATAAAGTTTCAGTTCTCCATGTGCTTGAATGATTCCTCCCACCCATGCCTTGCCCTTGAAATAAGCAATATGGATATGTTTGCGTGTCTTGAAAAGTAACAGAATTATTCTACATCATTATCTCTGTGGTGGGGCTTGAGAATAGCTGGCCAAAACTGTATGTTCAGCGGCCACCATTTCTCCAAAGAAAAGGATGCAAGGAGAGGGAAGAAATAGCAGGTGGGAAGGGGGATGCTTGCATCCTTCCTTTGCTACAAAGGTGAGTCAGGAAACTAGATCCTCTCCATTTGCCTTGTGGTGCTTCCCTGGAAATCTGTGCAACCACACAGTAGTGGCCTCCAGGCGCCTGAGTCCCACTGAATGTGCTTTGGACATCATGCCAAATGTGGTGCTGCAGAGACCACACAGAAGTGCCATGTCCTACACGTCTGTATAAGATGGACAAGAACAAGGAGGCATGATAGGGCTTAGTGATGGGACAGTAAGGATGAGGAACTTGTGGCCCTCCAGATGCTGGGCCCCAGCTCCCAACAGTCCCCACCCATCATGGCCAATGGTCAGGGCAGGTGGGAAGTCCCATCAATATCTAGAGGTCTACCCAGTCTCCATTCCAGGTGTAGGGAGAAGGTTAGCCTGCAGTAGATAGCACAAAACTGCTGAAGTTAATGTGCATCAAATAATGATTTAAGTCCTGTCCATAGGCCTCAAGTATGACAAGCTGGAATGGTGTTTGTTCTTTTTAAGGTGCAAAAATTACATTTTGCATCCTATAGCAGAGAGACTGGATGCCGCAGTAGCAAGGAGGAGCTTCAAAAACAGATTTAATAAGGAAGTGGAGCACTGCAGCCTTAAAAGCCAAGCGCTTTGAGGTTCATGTGGAAGTTGGGTGACCAAGCCAACATAGAGACTAGGAGAAGATAAAGAGAAGAGGGTATGTCAAAGAGGCAAGAGGGTTTCATGAGATGCAAAGATCTGACAGAAGAGGGGAGGATGTAACCTGAATAAGGAAGTTCAGTGAGGAGAAGAGTGCAGTAATCTGGACAAGTGAAAAAACCGAAGTACCACACACACACACACACACACACACAACCCCTATCTCTTTACAACTTGCACATTCAACGTAGGGCTTTGAGTCTCTCTGGATTGGCTTCTTTTGCTGGTACAGTGTGTAACATGTCATTGATGGAATAAAAGAGAAAAAGTGTTGGATTTATGCAGGACCATCCACACATTGTTCTGCTTTATTAGTTGCTCTGCAATGCTTTCCTGTTATTAACACGTTGTATTTTGCATCTGGAGTGGAATTCTTGCTCTATAGCACAACAAAAGCAGGGTGGGGAAAAACAACCCCAGGACATGGGTGGTCTGAAAAGTTGCAAGGTTTTGGCAGGAAGCCAAGGCACATTCCTTGGTTGGAAATGAAGTGGTGTGTACAATCTCAACTTTCTGCAGTCCCAAGCAATATTGGAAGCGTGATTGCGTAGAATCATCTGGATACCGTCACGAGCCCAAATTACAATGGATGTACAACATAAAGGGCACGTGGAGGGGCATCCTTTCCCTTGGAAGGGTGTGATATTGGAAACTCGTGTGGCAGGAGATTAAACTTCATTTTACTTTGCATAATGGAGTAGCTATTCCAATAAAATCTCACCATTTGACCTAGCAAATAACACTATGCTTGGTTGTTTGCAAGAGACTGAGTGGCAGCTTTCCTGCTATAGAAAATTATTTAATAAGTTACTTGAAAACTGACTGAAATACTTCACACGCTTCTTTTGATTTGCCACAAGCTGAGCCGCTTGAAAATGGTGTTCAGCAAGTGCTCATTAATTGCACAAAATGTAGTGAAGCGAAGCTCACGAAACAACAGCTGCTAGAAATAACGGCAAAAAGCCTTTGCTGCTACCCAAATGCCAACATAAAGTCTACTATACCCAAACACAGTTATTTCATTTGCATGGTCTGATGTAAAGTCTTCTGCATAATTCCAGGTTGTTTACAGGTTGAGTAAGCCAAATATTAAATGGGGAATATTGCACAGTCAGAACTAATGCATCTACTTATGCAATCTACCCCCACCACATTTGCAATGGGAGATGGGTGGACTGGATGAAGGGACAGGATCACTCTTCCTGTGCGGAATTCCCTAGGTGCAGTGGTTAAGAGCGGTAGTCACGTAATCTGGGAAACCGGGTTCGCGTCTCCGCTCCTCCACATGCAGCTGCTGGGTGACCTTGGGCCAGTCACACTTCTGTGAAGTCTCTCAGCCCCACTCACCTCACAGAGTGTTTGTTGTGGGGGAGGAAGGGAAAGGAGAATGTTAGCCGCTTTGAGACTCCTTAAAGGGAGTGAAAGGCGGGATATCAAATCCAAACTCCTCCTCCTCCTCCACCTGCTGAATAGGTGTGCAGAATAGCCAATGGAAACCCCCAAAATGAGGCATTTGGGGTGTGGGTGGGGAAGAGCTAAACCAATCTGGGATCTGCTGCCCCTCTGACTGGCATGTGGAGCGGAACTGTGGGTGCAGAAGTGGCCCCAACAGAAAGTGGCTGGGGTGCAAGGATAAGGGTTGCATCCTAAATATTCAACCTCCTGTTTTGAATTTTCAACTTTTTAATACTTCAAATAATGCAAAAGATGTCTTTTCCCAGTATGGACTATGCTTCTAAAGGCAATTTTACTGGAATGAATCTTCCCTGTGGGTTGGATCCAAAAGTGCCTTGTGCAAGCAGAGGGGTGATTCCTCTGGGCCCCATTCCATACCATTCCAGGAGTTCCACTGACCCATCAGCAGATTTTCAGGGTCAGAGGAAGGCATGCAGTGCTTCTCTACAGCCAACCCTACATGTTTCCTACAGGCCAAGTTTTGTTGTCATGGTGAAGAATTTTATACTCTTGATCTTCAGTCTGCTTACTAGCAGACGCTTCACAACTCTGCTGCTAAAATACATATACAGTGGTACCTCTGGTTAAGTACTTAATTTGTTCCGGAGGTCTGTTCTTAACCTGAAACTGTTCTTAACCTGAAGCACCACTTTAGCTGACGGGGCCTCCTGCTGCCGCTGCATCGCCAGAGCACGATTTCTGTTCTCATCCTGAAGCAAAGTTCTTAACCTGAAGCACTATTTCTGGGTTAGTGGAGTCTGTAACCTGAAGTGTATGTAACCTGAAGCGTATGTAACCTGAGGTACCACTGTAATTCCAGATCCAGAGAACTCTGTCATTTTGGTTCAATACTGTATCTAAAACAATGCATGAGGGAAAATACTCCTTTGTGTGCTCTGTAAGTGATTCTTTGTAAGTGAGAGTGACTTTGTTAAGTGACTCAAGCCATTGTATAGATTAACTCAATAAATAAATTTAAATGGCAATAGTATGCCATAGAAAGGGCCCTACCCTGGATGAGGACTCTTGTCTATTAAATTGAGACCCCCCTTGTTCTCTTTTCACATGCCCAAGGCAGCATACAGCATGAAAACGAATAATATTAAGATAAAAGCACATCAATAAAAACCAAGCAGCACCGCGTCACACTTTCTTGTCCCAGTGAAGACAGCAGGATGGTAAAGAAACACAGAGTGTGGGGTCTCCACTGTACTGAGCGATACAATAGTCTTGTCTGGATTCAGTTTCAGGAGATTCTCTTGGATCTTGGGCCAAGCTGTGACTTTGAGTCAGAAGAAAGGACAAAACATGGTTGCCTTCTGTTCTTCCCACCCATTTGTCATTTGTTTTGTACTGGATCCAAGAAAGCCTGACTGAAGCTGAATCAAGAGACAATTAAAATGATGATGAACCCACTGAATCTTTCAGGGAGCATGGATTAATTATTGTTCTTGCCAAAATGACAACAACTTAACTTTCCAAGTATAATTCTTGGTAGGCTTAAATTAATATTTAACCATTCTGCTCCTGTTGCTTATTACTCTCAAATTCGTTGCAGAGCTACGTAATTTAATAGAAAGTGGGTGGGCGATACAATAAAAGAACAAAGTACAGTTAAATTGATGCCGTTTCCTGCGATGCAGAAAAACATACTGTTGGATGGTTTTTAGATAGTAACACATATTGAACACGCCCTTCAGTGGACTGCTTGGTCATTTTTACATTGTATTTTTACAAAAGGGTTCTTATTACTTTCTGTGGTAGACTCTATAGTTTATTACATATATGCTTCCAAATCAATGGCGTGCTCACTTTTTGAATAATGTGGACAGTTCTGATTGTTCATTCTCAAAAAGGATATTGTAAAGCTGGGGAAAGTTGCAGGAAAGGGGGAAACAAAATGATCAGGGGGCTGGAACAACTCCTCTGTGGGGAAAAGCTATAAATAAAACCTTTGAAGGTTTTTATTTTACCTGAAAAAAAGATGACTAAAGCAGGGGGTTATACCATTATGCATGTTGTGAGGATTTTCTTTCTTGTCAGTCACAATACCAGATCTCAGGTCATCCAATAAACCAGATTGCAAACCAATTCAGGACAGACAAAAGAAATAAATACATAAATAAAATTTTAAAAATTGTCCAGTAGCACCTTAGAGACCAACTAAGTTTTTTCTGGGTATAAGCTTTCGTGTACATGCACACTTCTTTTCTTCAGATACACTTTCTTCAGACAAAAGAAAGTACAGTGGTACCTCGGGTTATAGATGCTTTAGGTTACAGACTCCGCTAACTCAGAAATAGTACCTCGGATTAATAACTTTACCTCAGGATAAGAACAGAAATTGAGTGCCAGTGGCACGGCGGCAGTGGGAGGCCCATTAGCTAAAGTGGTACCTCAGGTTAATAACACTTTCAGGTTAAGAACGGACCTCCAGAACAAATTAAGTACTTAACCCAAGGTATCACTGTAATTCTTCACCAAACAACTAAGCTATGGACAGGGTTGGCCCAAAACATTTTGGCAGCTGAGGCGAACCACAAAATGGCGTGGCGAGTGAAGATCTACCTCAGGAACACAGGTGGGAAGAGACCAGCAGCACCTTCTATTTGCTAGGAGGAGGTGGCAACTCTGGCATTTGTTAGTTGCTTTATGCAGAAAGCTCTCAAAGCAACTTGGCAAGATAAACTCGATAAACTTCAATATACCTACCTCTACTATAGCTTCTTTGGAGTTGGTAGCCATTTCCCCTGTTGGAACTGTACATACTTGTTAATTTGGACCATGACCTTGTCATAAATTCTTAGCAAAACACTTTCCATTGAAAATGTCAATATCTTTCTTACAGAAACTTACTTTTCAGTATAAACAGACTTTTTTTTTGAAGTATCTATTTATGCATGAGTTATTAAGACCATAGGGAAAGGGTTAGAAAAATACTCCTGTCAAATCGAAGTAACCAGCCCAAAAAGACATTATCCATTCTGTTGTGTGCAAGTGAGTAGGAGTGAGAAGAGCAATCATTATCTAGACTTTTTAATGACTCAAGTTGGAAACTATTTTTCATGGGAGATCTCCTGGATCTGCTGTGAGAAATCGGCAACACTGAACAGCAAAACACCACATACATTTGGTCACAGTTTAAGGAATCAAAGTTACCATATAACTGACATTAGCATTAAAAAGAACAGGCCGAGCTTTTCCGCAAGCTTCTTTCAACTTCTAACTGTGACTCTGGAAATTGTCACTTCCATTTTCCAAGGAACCACAGCTTGCAATGTTGTCCAAACCCTGCCTGTTGTGAAAAACATACGGTGCAAATTATATATTTATATAAAAGTCTAGTGATTAACAGATGCCTCTCTTCCCTTGGCAGATCATAGCTCTCAATCCAGATGGAAACCAAGGACATCTGGATGGTGAAAGAAGGACAGTAACTTGTTAAACTATTCCCTTCAGGAACTATTTACTTACTGGTACTGGGCATGTGTTTAGCATCATCCATGCCCTAACTGTGCGTGTCCTAGAGTTTCCATAACCTTTCCTTCAGTTCTTCTTTTTCTGGAGACAAGAGTGATTCAGCCTTATACTGTGTTTTAGGGAGATTGCATGTAGCTTGATCCAATGCTATTTTGTTCCTAAAGGGAATAAAATCCAGGGAATCTAGGTTGAATTGGGCAAACTTCTCTAGAATGGTAATTCACAAGGTACTGGAGTACTAGGTCAGGTAACTTTATAGTGTAGCCTGACATTAAATATATTAATTTTAAAACTCAACAGCACACTCTTTATATCTGCCTACTTTCAACCGTCACTTTAATATAATGAATTTTCAATAACAGAATCCCACACAGCCTTCAGGCTTTAAAACAATACAATGAACAAAGTCCCAACACCATCTCTGTAGACTGACTAATGACAATCTTTCATTGTTATCTTAAAATTCGGAATGCGAAAATCTGGAGTGAAGTTTGGCCAGATAAAATCATTAAAAATCATTTTGTGTGTGTAATGTGGTCCCTGGATTCATGGGCAAAAAAACAGTGCTTTAGAACAGATACAGGATGGATTCAGTTCAGAAGAGGCAATTTGGTTTATCCACTATAAAAGGTCATCCCAGTTTATTGGGAAATTGGTCAGTTGTAGCTTTCTTGTCCCAGTTGTGCAGTTGTGATATTTGCTGCTGCCAGGAAGAAAATCTGGAAATCCTTTCCTGGATTTCCTTTACTGAGTAAAGCCATTGCACAACACATCTTCTCTTCATGAGAGACTTGCTCCCACAATGAATCCTGTGACAGGATTCCCATGACATCAGATTCCTGAAGAGTAGCCTTGTGAGCTGCAAAAATGCATAAAGCGATGCTGCACGTCAGAATCTAGCTGATTTATTTCAGTAGGAGAGTTCAGAGGTAACACGAGTAGGAGGTGGTGCACAAAACCTAAGTTTGGATTTTGTTTGTGTTTAACAGCAAGCCTGCCAAATCAAAATGCAAAATGAAACACCCTAGAAACTCACACTTCTCTTAATTTTGGTAGGTAGTTCTCTCCCTACACATGTAGTATCCATGGCTGAAGTATCTTTGACAGATGCCCACTCAACCTCTGCTCAAAAACCTCCGATGAATCTTCATTCCCGCCTTGTTCCTGATGTAGATCTTTACTCCCTCTTCTAGCTTGGCAGGGAGGGGACAACCTTACCGTGGTTTGCCTCAGATGCCAGTGTTTTGCTCTGGCCCTGATTTGGTCCCCCAGATGGTGAATGTGAAGGATAGGTTATGGACTCTCCTTGCTCCAGCAAGTGACTGAGAGCAGTGGCGTAGCGTGGGGGGTGCAGGGGGGGCCGGCCGCACCGGGCGCAACATCTGGGGGTTAGGGTTAGGGGGCGCAAATCCACGGGTTAAGGGGCACAAATCCACGGGTTAAGGGGCGCAAATCCACAGGTTAGGGGGCGCAAATTACTTGCCTTGCCCCGGGTGCTGACAACCCACGCTACGCCACTGACTGAGAGGATGAGGCTTTCAAGTTTTACTGTTGTTTTGCAAACAAAACAATCAAGGGGGTGGAGAAATTAGGAAAGGTTACAACATTTGGGACCTCTTGGTTTAGAAAACAAGGCAAGTAATGGGAGACATGACAAAGGTGTCTAAAGTTATACATGGTGTAAAGAAAAGAGAAAAGTTCTTCTCCTCTCAAAATACTTGGGGACATCGACTTGGCCACCAACGTGGATGGTTTCAAAAGAGGATTAGACAAATCTAAGGAGGATAAAACCATCTGTGTCTGCTTGTAACGATGGCAATGTTTTGATTCCAGCATTAATAATAATAATAATAATAATAATAATAATAATAATAATAATAATAATTTATTATTTATACCCTGCCCATCTGGCTGAGTTTCCCCAGCCACTCCTGGCGGCTCCCAATCAAATGTTAAAAACAGTACAGCATTAAATCTTAAAAACTTCCCTGAACGGGTCTGCCTTCAGATGTCTTTTAAAGATAGGATAGCTGCTTATTTCCTTCACATCTGAAGGGAGGGCGTTCCACAGGGTGAGCGCCACTACCGAGAAGGCCCTCTGTCTGGTTCCCTGTAACCTCACTTCTCGCAATGAGGGAACTGCCAGAAGGCCCTCGGCGCTGGATCTTAGTGTCCAGGCTGAACGATGGGGGTGGAGACACTCCTTCTGGTATACAGGAGCGAGGCTTTTTAGGGCTTTAAAGATCAGCACCAACACTTTGAATTGTGCTCAGAAACGTACTGGGAGCCAATGCAGATCTCTCAGGACCAGTCTTATGTGGTCCTGGCAGCCAGTCCCAGTCACCAGTCTAGCTGCCGCATTCTGGATTAATTGCAGTTTCCGGGTCACCTTCAAAGGTAGCCCCACGTAGAGCGCATTGCAGTAGTCCAAGCGGGAGATAACCAGAGCATGCACCACTCTGGCGAGACAGTCTGTGGGCAGGTAGGGTCTTAGCCTCCGTACCAGGTGGAGCTGGTAGACAGCTGCGCTGGACAAAGAATTAACCTGCGCCTCCAAGAGACTGTATGCCTCTGAATATCACTTACAGTGAATCACGGGGGGAAGAGCGCTGCTGGGCTCATGTCCTGCTTGTGGACTTCCCATAGGCATCTGATTTGCCCCTGTGAGAACAGGATGCTGGACTAAATGGGTCATTAGACCGATCCACCAGGCTCTTCTAACATTCTCATTAGCATAGAGAAAGAGTAGTTTACTAATCCATGGCTGTCATTTGATCCTTACGCAAAATGGATCAATAGAGCTCCTTGTATTTTTGCACTCTCCTTGGGAGGTGTGGCTATGGGGCTGTCAAGATGCGCTTCAAATTTTACCACTCTAACACTGGTCCAACTGCATTGTCTAAAAGAATGTCTAGCGCTGAATACAGTGGTGCCTCGCAAGGCGAAATTAATTCGTTCCGCGAATTTTTTCGTCTAGCGAATTTTTCGTCTTGCGAAGCACGAAATCCCACAGGAATGCATTGAAATTCAATTAATGTGTTCCTATGGTCAAAAAAAGTCCAAACAAAGCCAAATTTGGTACAACAAGAGTTTATTAAGTGCTCTTTAAAGTCACTCATACTGTAAAGAGCATTTCAAAAATTGAAGGAACAATAAATTAAGTTTCTAAACATGACAGAAAAACTTTTTTTAAAAAAAACACAACATGGCCCAATGGTCACAGAAAATCAAAAAAATTCAAAAAAACCCCACACAAGATCCCAGATTCTTGCAAACCCCTCCTCAACTGTTCCCCCAGCCACCTACCACAGAAATTCAAATCCAGATTTTTTTAAAAAAAAAAAACCATGGCCCAATGGTCACAGAAAATCATAAAAATTCAAAAAAAAACCCCACACAAGCTCCCAGATTCTTGCAACCCCCTCCTCAACTGTTCCCCCAGCCACCCACCACACAGAAATTCAAATCCAGAATTTTTTTAAAAAAACAGCAGAGTGGCCCAATGGTCACAGAAAATCATAAAAATGCAGGGGGAAAAAAACAAGCTTCCAGATTCTTGCAAACCCCTCCCCAACACCAAGTCCTTGAATTCCAAACACCCCAACCCAAAATCCAACCCCTCCAAAAAAGTTTTAAAAGTTTTGGAAAAGCTTCAAAAATCACCAAAAACCTCAAAAAGGCTACCACACCGCGTTCTATGAGTTGCTCCTTGAAGTCAAGCCGCAACTGTATTAACGGTGTTAAGAAACAGGAAACAAACTTGCAACACGTTTTCGTTTTTCGTCTTGCGAAGCAAGCCCATAGGGTAATTCGTCTTGCGAAGCAGCTCAAAAAAACGGAAAACCCTTTCGTCTAGCGAGTTTTCCGTCTTGCGAGGCATTCGTCTTGCGGGGCACCACTGTGTGTTTATCTTTTTCATTTTTAACAAAACAGTTCTTCTATCACCAGTTCTTCTTGGAGGAACATCACCGGCCAAAGGACTCATTAGTTGAGGCTGTTGACTGCACACTGCCCCGCTACTTGCACCACGGGCGAGTTCCCAACTGGAATTCTGAACGGCGGCTTGGGCTTTCCTGACACAAATGCCTTCTCAAATGTTCATAGCATGCTACAGCTTCAATGCTCTAAAGAACCATGGAACTGTCAAATACAAGAGAGAATAGCACAACTGTGTGGCATAGATTGTTCTTGGCAGCTGGTCCGCAGCTGTAGAATTTATTCCTGAAACCTATCACTGTGATATCTGAACATCTGGTGATTCTCCCTCATCGCTCTCTTGCCCCTAAAACCCAGCAAACATCACATCGCTTAAGCTATCTCATATGTCTTAAGTTCCTCTTCCTTCCTGCCTCTGTGGAGGTTTTCATATTTAATTGATGGAAAGTGAAATGAACAATGCAAAGAATTTGGAGGAAAAGCAGCAACTCCCGCCTCTGAATAACAGCACCCAAGACAACAGGATTTCACTGATGCAACATAAAGCCCTACCTTGTTGTTACATTTTTAAAAAACGGTAGGCAGAAAAGTCATTGCATGCGGAGATGAACGATCTCATCTGCTATGCAAGCTCACTAGAGACACTGAGATGAATCCCTGTTTTATCTGGACATCCAGTGACTCGAAACATTTAAACTCCCTTTTATTCTTTCCAGGGCAGGTAATTTTGTACACAGGAACAAACCTGTGAAATTAAGAGCTTGCACAAAGGAATGGCTTGAGTTTCCTTAATGGAAGATTTGTTGCACCTTCCATTTGAACGAGAAGCAATGGTCAGCACATCTGGAAAGCTAGATAACGCTAGATAAAAATAATTTAAAAAATAAAAATAGCCACTTAGTTCAGAACTCATAGAAAAACCATTACTAGTTTAACAGTGTCTCTGTTTCCAGTTTGTAAAGCAGGAATAATATTAACCTACTTCACAGAGGCTTTGACAGGACAAAGGAGTGGAAGATTATGATGTCCTAAATGCAAACAACAGACATTGAAATACAATTGCTGTCATGAACTGGCAGGACAACGGGGAGGAAGCAGAGGATCCCAGTGAGGGGTGTAGCCAGGACTGGGACGCACTGGGGCAAGCAAGGGATGGGGAAGGAGAGGTTGGTATATGAAGTACTCACAGGGTGACGGAGAATGATGAGGGTCAGCACACAGAAGCCAGAGCAGCAAGAACCATCACCAGAGCCAGAGGGGCCCACAAGGAGGGTTCTGAGGCCTAGGGAGCAGCAGGTGGGATGCTCCAGGAAGCTGAGGCAGGCAAGGGCCCAAAGCCCAGCTCTCTAGCTGGCCAGGTGGGGCTCGCTAGCTCTGGAAGGAGGTGTGTGATTCCTCGGCTGGAGTAGGCTTAGAAGATGTGAAGGCCACATGCCTCATCAAGCCCAGATGCTGCAATCAGCATGCAAAGTATAAAAGGGAAGCAGAGCTGAGGTGTTGTGTCTGCTCAACTGCCCATGTTGGTGGACCATGAGTTGGATGCTCCTGGACCTCCACAGGACTGTGCTTTGGGTTTGATTCTGGACTATATCCTGACTGGGGACTTCAGACTTGAATTTACCCTGAACCTTTGGACTTCACTTGTGTGGACTGACCTCAAATTTTGGACTTGGCATCCTGACTTACTGCCAGGGGTTCAGGAAAATTGTGCTTTAAGAAATGTGAATCACCAAAGCTGCTGAGATACTGTTATGGTCTGTGGCTCTTCTGGATGTGGTTGGACTCCAATTCCCATCAGTGCCAGCCAACATGGCCAAAGATCAGGGGTGATTAGAGTTGTAGTCCATCAACTTCTAGGTGACACTTATACTACTTTATCAACTGCCATTCCCCTTAAAAGAATCCTGGTGACTACAGTTCCCATGATTCTTTGGGGGAAGCCATGGCTGCTAAAGTGGTGTAAGAGTGCTTACACCTGCTTTAGTGACTAGGAACTGCACCATGGCACTTTTCAGAAACTGAAGTGCAATGTCAGCACATTTTAATACTTCCCATTTTCCTACACTGAAACTGCAAAGGTTGAGTCACTGAATCAGAGGGAACCTTAATCTGAATGGTTCACTGAATTTATTATGGTGCTGACTGTATCACAATACACCTGTTGGTGTATGAAAAACACGCAAGAGACCAACATCTGGGGAGGAAAACGGGTGGGTGCGTCTTAATGTCACTGACAGACATACCAAGGAAGTCTTCTGGTAATTTCATTAAGTTTTTCAGGATAAATATATATCAGTCTAAATCTGGGTGGAGCAGTTCATGAGGACTGAGTTTTAGGAGCATTTCCTAAGCAGAAGCTTTCTTTTCTTTCACTTTTGGAAAAATGTGGCTCTCCAAAAGAAATGACACATAAATTCAAAGGAATGGTGGCGGCGGAGTAGGAAAATGTGCCTGCATAAAAAGCAACCCAAAACAAGTTCAAAATGGTGCTACTGTGAACCTTCCAGTCCGACATTAATTCAAGTGACCCCCAACTTGGTGCCCTCCAGATGTTTGGGACTATAGCAGTGGTGCTGATGGGAGTCCAAAATTTCTGAAGGGGGTCAGATTTGGTTATTGTATTTTTTAAGCTTATCTACAGATATTGGACCTTGCAGCATTCTGTATATTCCAACATCCTATTTGGTTCCTTTTTCTTTTCTCTGCTCCATGTACTAATCCCCCAAGTAGTAAATGATTTACTAGCAAATTATTATGCCAGAGATTTAGTATTTTAGGTTAATTATTTCTGTTTTGAGTGCCAGCAGGCCCCAAGCCTAACGAGTTAAACACTACAAAACATGTATATGATACCATTTCCAGAATCCAGGTGTCTTGGGAAGGGACTCAGCTGTCTGGAGTACCGCCAGCTAAATAAACAAATAACAAAAGTGGATATCATGAGGTGCCCATAACTTTATTGCTTCTGACCTGTCCAATACATTAAGGGAAGGAAATTCCCATTCACCTCCCCCTCAAGGGTGAAATGTGGAAGGGAAATACACTGTTACAAAAGCCATAACAAGCTGAATCCAGTCTTTCTGCCCATTGTTAAGTACAGAAGAAAATCCACCAGCTTGATTTGGAATTGGGACCAGCAAATTGAGAGGTTTTCTTTAAAGATGACAAAATGGCCACCCCTGAAACTAATCCCCAAATTCGAATATTGCTGACTTTCCCAATGCTCAGTAAGGTACAATTGCTTCCCTCAACTCTGCTGTGAGCCGCTGTTCTCTGGCTTTCTGCACTTTGTGATAGCAGTAGAAGCAGCAGCTGCAGCAACAACTGAAGTCTCAATGGAGGCCTAAACTCCCCTTCCTAGTGCTTTGATGCTCTGTCTCATATGTCAAGAATTCTGGGAAACATCATTTCCCAGGGTACCTGGCATCCAAACGAAGGACAAAGGTGTCCTAGAAAATTTGCTTTCCCTGGTGACCCGGCATTTAATGGACTAGGGGAAGGGGGAGGCATTCAGTGTATGATCTAAGATGAATAACTTCTTTGTAGGAAATGCTCCTCAGTTGGTGAGGCTGCTGAGTATTACAAATAGGGCAAGTTTGTATTCCAAGACAGGTATAACTACATTCTTTGATGACTTTACTGGAAGAAATCTAGGGGGGTGGGGAAGAAATCTAGGCAAAGCATTTGCAATGTCCCCTTTTCACAGATAAGCAGATGCTGCATGGAAGCAAAATCCTAACCTCCTTTGTGACTTTATATGTGTGCACATAATTCTTTTTTAGTTTTAAGCTTGCTCAATATCAACATACCTACGTCTGAAAGCTTGTAGGTTTGTAGCATATATCATTTGGCAAAGCCACACAAGGAGTCTCTGCCTGGCAGTTGACTAGGGAAAGAGAGGTGAGGTTCACTGAAACAAACCTTTCGTGTGATGCTTTGACAACAAAAAACAAAAATGATCATCAGTGAGCTATTGTTTTAAAGAGCTGAATGTAACACTGTCTCTGCGACCATCAAATTTAGTTATGTTTTCCACCATTCAAAAGAAAAGAGAGGTTTGTAAACAAAAAGAAATACAACAACAAAAATGGCAGATGGCCAGATTGTGACTCTCCTCTTAATGAGACAAACAGGGAAGAAAAATCAAGGGTACCAAAGGAGAGTGGAAGGAAAAAGTGTGAGGTGGAGGAAAGAGATGATGGATATGTTTTCTGGGGCCCCTCAATGAAACCAACACGAGGACAGTTTGTTCTATTACTACTGCAAATGAAACCTCTGTCACCAGACCCAAAGGGGAAGAAACAGAAGCGAATAGATGTGAACATATTATAGTCACTAAGAACTGAGAATGTGTTTTGTGAGTGACAGTGAGTCATTCAATCATCTCTGTACTTTATCGCCTTACGGATAGATGTTCTGTGACATCTTTATAAACTGCGAATAATAGGAACTCAGGCTTGAACAAAAGAGGATACTGCTGGAACAGGCAAATGTACCATCTAGTCTTGCACCCTGTTCTCAGAGTGGCCAGCCAGATGCCATGGGGAAGTCCCTAAGCCCAAAAGCCCAAAATGATGTTGGGAGGGCAGGCTTCATATTGGGGGGCGGGGTGGGTGAATCTCCTTGTTAGGGGGGGGCAGAACCTCAGTTAATTATTTTTATTCATTTACTTGATTTAGGGGGGCAGCTTCCCCCCACCCGGCTACCCCTATGCCTACATGTAGCTTCAGATCAGATTACATGCAACCACCGCAGTGGCGCATCTCATAGCCTGCACGTCTGTCAGAGCCACATGTCTGGTGCCAGTGTTGCATCAGCAGGACTTGGCGCAAGGATGAGCGGGAGATGGCCACTGAATGCCAAATGTAGGTACATCAGCCCACATATCGTTCCTTACCTGCTTCTATTTCTAGTCTTAAGCGATTCAACCTTTTCTTTGGATGACTAGTCGGCCGGTGTGACCAAAGCTACCTCGGGTTAAGAACTTAATTCATTCTGGAGGTGCATTCTTAACCTGAAACTGTTCTTAACCTGAGGTACCACTTTAGCTAATGGGGCCTCCCGCTGCCGCCACGCCATTTCTGTTCTCATCCTGAAGCAAAGTTCTTAACCCGAGGTACTATTTCTGGGTTAGTGGAGTCTGTAACCTGAAGCGTCTGTAACCCAAAGCATCTATAACCTGCGGTACCACTGTAGTCGCTTTGCAAAATACACTGCATGGGAGATGTTGCAATGAACTGGTTTATCCCAGCTACTTTGCCGTCTTATGTAACCTTGCCAGCTCCTTTTTTTTTTAGTTTATAACTTCCTTCTCCCAAGACTCCCGCCCGGGGCCTCGTACAAGCTCTGCACAGGCCTGGTCTTGATGCCTTTGGTGCTGGGATGATTAAAAAAGAGAGAGCTTGGTTTGTTTTCTCCTGGCAACACCCCACGGAGGCGAGGGGCTCTCTGGCCCTCCTCGCCGGGCTGTGACCCAAGAGCCTCTCCAAAGCGCACAAGCAGCGCGCGAGGCTGACGTCTGTACCCGCTGGAGAGGCAAATGCTCCTGCCGGGCGGCCAGCTCAGGCAGGGAGGAAAGCGCCTCTCCGCTTCATTCAGCCAAACGCTGCTGCTGCTGCTGCACAGGGGACGTGGCCTCGAGCTCTCCTCTCCGCCACCCGCTCGCTCGCTCGCTCCAGAGGAAGGTTGGTGAACAGCCCCGCTCCTCCCCCGCGTTCTCCGCGGCAGGAGGCCGATCGGGAGCCGTTTGCGGGCCGGAAAGACCCGCGGCCGCGCAGTTTTAGGGCCGGAGAAAGTAGCGTGGTTGGCGGGCCGGCTGCGCACGCTTGCGCGCAGGGAGGACCGCCGCTTCTTGAAACGCCCCTGCAGAAACTAAAAAAAATGTGTCCTGAAGTCAAGAGAGCAGCTATTCTCACGGGGGCGGCTCGTGGTTCCTTGAACCAGGCGGAAACTCCATACTATAGGATTTCTCCTCTTGCTCACAGTTCAGCCTACAAAACGGGAAGGAGGGGGAGCCTTACCTTACCTTACCTTCTTCTGCAACTTATTATTTGACTAAAGGGAAAGGGACCCCTGACCATTAGGTCCAGTCGTGGCCAACTCTGGGGTTGCGGTGCTCATCTCGCTTTATTGGCCAAGGGAGCTGGCGTACAGCTTCTGGGTCATGTGGCCAGCATGACTAAGCCGCTTCTGGTGAACCAGAGCAGCGCACGGAAACGCCGTTTACCTTCCCGCCGGAGCAGTACCTATTTATCTACTTGCCACCCGCATCCCGCAACTTATTATTTGCCTAGTAGGAAGGGTTAGCAGCGGAGACTATGGAGGGTGTGACTGCGCAGTTGAATGGATAGATTGTATTGACGACCTGCTTTTCACCTTCCAGAGGATCTTATTGATTATTTTTAAGCATTGTGTGTAGTGGAGAGACGAGGAGGAGGGGTGATGTTTGCAGCTTCCTGGTCCAGCTCCGTGTTATGAATTTCCCTTCCTAGGATGAGTTGCGCTTGCCATACATAGCCTTGCATGGTCAGTTTAATTCTGCTGTTGTGTTTTTAATTAAAGCCAATTACTGAACCTGACAGGTGCGGGTGGGGGACAACCCAAGGGAACAGCAAATTGCAGCCAGTATTCTGATGGCTGCTGGGAGATCTACCTCTAGATATTCAGCACGATTAAAGGCATTTCATTAAAATGTATAGTGCTGTCAGCGGCGGGAGATGATGAGCGAGACAACGTTCTAGGTACTCTTCCACCATTCTTGCCCCCACTTTCCAGCTGCTGCTCATTGCTAACAGCCGGGACCTCTGGATTCACTGTCCAGTAACCAGGGCTTCCTTCCTGCAAGCATTGGAAGCAGAACAGGAACCGCAGAGGACAGTTCTTGGGAGGAATCTAGCATTTTTGGTAAAGTTGCTACCGTTTATTCCTGATTCTGCTCCTCTAATAGTAGTTTGGTATGGAAATTTTATGGAGTTTCCCCCACTATTTATTTCCACCCACTGTCACTAAGGCAACAATCCGGTGCACACTTGTTTGGAAGTAAACTCCACTGAACTGAGTAAGTTTCCATTCTCAGTAAAGTATACCTTGCATTGTGTTGTGGGCATACCAGGGTTTTGTCTATGTGACTGTGTGCTTTGTATGGGCTGAGCGAACAGGACTACCAGTATAATAATAATAATAATAATAATAATAATAATAATAATAATAATTTATTTATACCCCGCCCATCTGGCTGAGTTTCCCCAGCCACTCTGGGCGGCTCCCAATCAAGTGTTAAAAACAACACAGCATTAAATCTTAAAAACTTCCCTAAACAAGGCTGCCTTCAGATGTCTTGTAAAGATAGGATAACTGCTTATTTCCTTCACATCTGAAGGGAGGGTGTTCCACAGGGTGGGTGCCACTACCGAGAAGGCCCTCTTTCTGGTTCCCTGTAACCTCACTTCTTGCAATGAGGGAACCGCTAGAAGGCCCTCGGCGCTGGATCTCAGTGTCCGAGCTGAACAATGTGGGTGGAGACACTCCTTCAGGTATACAGTTTCTTTCTTGGCAGGCTACATTATTATTATTATTATTATTAGTAGTAGTAGTAGTAGTAGTAGTATACTGCCCTATACCTGGAGGTCTCAGAGCGGTTCACAGAAAAGACAGCCTTTAACAACTGCATGCAAAACTAATATTCACCAGGGAAAGTTTTCCAACACTGCCTCTATATCAGAGATGAGGATCGCATGGCTCCCTACATGTCACTGGGCTACAGTTCCCACCATCCCATGCTGGTGGAGGGATATGTACACTTAGGGGTACAGCAACATTTGCAGGGGACACGGAAGGTCTGTGTGCTTGGCAAATTTACCTGAGTAATGTTACCTGTGAGTCTCGAATCTGCCAAAAGACAGGGAAATGTTGGCGCCCCTATCTCGTATTTGACAGATATTCCTCTAATACACATATATAGTAGATTGGGTGGGCTTAACCAAGTTCTGGGTTGCACACAGGCTAATTTTTATCTGCATCAGTTATAACTTGCATGTATGAATCGGATCTAATGCAAAAGAGATCTCACATCAACCTCAAACAATAACAGCAAGAGTTTAGTGGCATACTAATTTTGGCACAAGCCTTTATGGGCCAAACTCTGCTTCATCAGATGATGATTTTATTTGAACTTGTTAGTTACTTCTTACACAGAAAGGTCTTCCATTGACGTACTATGTATCTAAGAACATAAGCATAGATAAAGCTACAATGGTGCAAGGGACTTCCCTTCCTCAAATTCTGATCCAGAGGGTCCCTTAACCATCTGTGACTATTTTGAGGGTGCAGGGAGGTCTTCGTGGGTGGGGGAAGAAGAGGAAAGGGAAGTTCTGTTGCACAAGTGGAAGTCTGTTGTGCAGCCAGAACAGCAGGGTTGGATATTATTCAGTACTGTATATTAAGAACACATTTACACAAACTGCATGCAGTTCACAAAGCAACCCCAATAATAGCAGCAGCTAGCTTCAGCAGGGTAGCTAATACTTGAAACATTATCCTCCCTGCCCCCCCCCCACATAAATGCACTCACACATATATGGCTGGGCTGTGAGAAGACTTGTTATTGTAAAGTAAAGCCGGAAGAGCCAGCCATGCAGGCGAGATGTGTGTCACATGCAGAGCCCACATGAAAATTAGATTCAGTCGCATAACAAAAGGAGTCAATCTTTTCATCCAACTGGGTGTTGGCTTTTCCCAACTGTTAATGAATTGGCAAACCAAGATGAACAGCGTACATAATGAATGCATTTTTGCAGTGAGCTGGGCACTCCCAGCTGATACTAAACCCAACAATGCCAAATTCTGCAAATTATTCCAATTTAACAGTTTCCCACTGGGGTCTCCTTTTGATGCCCCCCTTCTTTTTTGAGGGGGGGGGGTTAAAAGTATGAACATAGCCAGAATGTATTGAGAGACTGAAATGGCCCCTCACTGGTCATCATTTCTAATGCCCATTTGTTACGTACATTCTGCAGTGGGATAAGTCTTTGATGTTCGGCTGATGCCATTAGGTTATGTTGCAGTGTTTTTCTTACTAGCTGTAGGGGCAGAACTGGCACCAGGGTGTTTTGCAGGAGAAAGTTCCCATGCTTGTATCCTCTCCTGTGTGGTCTATTACTCCTGGTGAGTAGTTAGTTAAGAAGAGTTAGTAGGTTGCGGGGGGTGTCTGTAAGGATGGGCAGTACAGTGGTACCTTGGGTTAAGAACTTAATTCGTTCTGGAGGTCCGTTCTTAACCTGAAACTGTTCTTAACCTGAGGTACCACTTTAGCTAATGGGGCCTCCCGCTGCTGCCACGCCGCCGCCACGCAATTTCTGTTCTCATCCTGAAGCAAAGTTCTTAACCCGAGGTGCTATTTCTGGGTTAGCAGAGTCTGTAACCTGAAGCATCTGTAACCCGAGGTACCACTGTAATTCTACCTACAGCCTGTTTAAGGGAAGGCTCACCAGGATAGCCTGTAGATCCACAGAGGGGAATGTGTGGCCCTCCAGATGTTGTTGGACTACTACAACTTCCATCATCCTGGAACATTAGCTATGCTGGATGGAGCAGGTGGGAGCTGAAGCCCTGCATTGCAGGGGGTTGGACTAGATGACCCTTCCAACTCTGATTCTGTGAACATCTGGAGCACACAGGTTCCCAATGCCTGCTGTAGATTTGTGACGATGCAGTGGAGAGGCATTAGCCTGGAGGGACCTGAAACTATTCAGCAAACAGATCTGGGGGTTGAAGTTGACAGCTCAATGGCAATTTGATGTGCAGCAGCAGTGAAATTGATTGGCAGTAGAATCTGGACACAAGAAAATACTTCACACAATGCGTACTAAAGGTGTGCAGATCACTGTCCCTGTGTGTGGTGATGCTGGCCATTGGCTTGGGTGGCTTCAAAGGGAGTTAGATTCATGAGGGATAGCCATTATAACTAAGGAGACCCAAACAGGAAGGCTTTGGCCTCTGTGATAAGCTTCAAAGCTTTCTAGAAGCATCTGTGTGTCCATGGTATACTAGACTAAATGGACTCTTGGTTGGATTCCTCAGGGCACTCTTAAATGGTGTTCTTAGGGCTGGTCCAAACACATGTCTCTCTACAGTTGGGTATATCATATCTGTAGGCCAGACTCAAAAGCTCCTGGCTCCCATTCTTATCTCAACAATTCATATCATAACAGTGTGCAAATAAAGCAAACTACTAAATGATTGTGCAAGCAAAATGACTTCCACTTGTGCACTGGGACTCCCCACCTCACGGCTCACAAGCCAGATGTTAGAATAGATTTAGGTGTGGGGAGGAGGAGCGGTGAGGTCCCATTGCACAAGGGCAAGTCCTTCTGCTTGCACAATTATTTAGTTGACTACTCAGATGTTTCTGATTTTCCTGCTTAAGAAAAATTACATGATCAGGAATGCGCGCACACACACACTTTAGAATGCAGCTTCCATGTCGGCTAAACAAATCTAGAGACTCTTAATAATTAGATGAATTGCCTTCTTTCCATGCAAATGGTGCTGAGCTGGTTTTCCAATTTTCCCCCACATTCCTTGCCTGAATTGCCCTTGCTGAAAAGGTCGGTACATCCGATGTCGCAATTTGTACGGGAAAGTACAAAAATACAAATTCTTTGCTTCCCAAGCTTATTGAAAATCAATGGCTTAAATTTTGCAGAGGAAGGAACATAGCTGGAGGCAGAGATGTCTTAGTAAATTATACATGGGGAGAAGGAAGAAAACAAATAGCAGAATATTGGTGGGTTTTTTTAAAAAAATACTCCCAGTGTCTGCCCTCCTGGCCTGTCCTTTGACCTGTTGTGTTGACAAGAGCACTGCATTCTCTTGCACATTGAGCTCCCACTATCTTCTTGTCCTGGGATCAAGGGCATCTTTGCGTCTGACCTTTCTCACATTTGTCATTGGTGGCGAATGTACCAGCAGAAAACCACAAGTATCTCATTATTAATGCATTAATATAAGCATTCTGATGGATTTCCAGGTTTTATTTTGAAACTCTGGGTTATATTTGAAATGGAACTTGGCTGCTGGCACCATGGGAATAAAATAACTGGCAAGTCACTCCAAAGGCCCTGTTTTGGATCAAGATTTTATATCCCCCCCCCCGAAATATTCACAGCACTGGCGGTATGCTGATGAGCACTGGTGTCGTGTAGCAGGGCAGGGTTTGTAGAGAAAATGTGTGAACTCCTAGGTTGAAAAGGTTTGCCTGAGAACTGGTAGAAGCTGAAACAGAAAGCTGTGGGTGCAAGCAGAGGATTTGGTGTGGTTGATTTTGTGGAGACATGACCGAAGGTCTAAAAATGTTACTGTACGCTGTGCATTTAGCTAATCAAAGCTAAGGGATGGGAAGGTTGTGTAAAATTCATGCTCTATTCAGCTGTTTAGGATATGGTGCATTGAAGAATTAACAGGATCTTCAGTAGGGCTGGGTGATATAGCAATATATTGTTTCTCTCTGTGTGTGTGCTATGCAAAACTCACAATGTGGGAAAAACCATGAAGCCAGCCAATGCCTCTACAGAGCTCCATCATTGTTTCAGACATTGTGATATATAGGTACTGTATATTAAAACGTTTAGCTGGTGATGTATTACGATGCTGAAAACCAGATATCACCCATCCCTAATCTTTGGTTAGAACAAAATTCTGCTGCTAGGTTACTCATTGGGGCTGGCTTTAGGGAACATATCTCACCATAAACATAAACAGACACAATGGTTACCATCTGTTTCCAATGCTGGTCATTGTCTATAAAGCCCTAAACAGCTTTGGACGTAGCTGTCTGGAGGATTGCTCCTACTGAATTAGCCTGGTGAAACTTTACAGTCCCAACTGGAGCGCCTCCTCCAAATCAGGTGGATGGAGACCAGAGAGAGAGAGAGGACTTTTCTCATTTGTTGTGTTGCCCCCCCCCCCAAAAAAAGAGAAGAGGAAATTCATTACTCCCTAAAAGAACCCAGATTGGCATAACATGTGCAGATCTCATTTAGATGCATTGCTGCAACTATAGAATTTAACAGAAATATTTAAGCAGAAATATAACATACTTGACTATAGAGGGAAAGACCATATGACGAGAAGACCTGTGTTTCTGCTCAGTCTGCTGTCCAAGTGCTAAATGTTGGTGCAAGACTTCAAGGGACCTGCTCTCCTCCTTTATCTTTGTATAGTTCTTCATCTTTAAACTGGACTTGGACCAGGCAGATCTTGAAACGGGACTTCTTAAAATAGAGGACTGCTCTCTATAAAGTAGGACACAAGGCCACACTCCTGAACATGGAAACAAAGTCACTCCTCTTGGGGAGACACTCATGGCTCCCAGTTCTCTGCATATTCATTCAGATGTAAGTTCCTCTGAAATAAAAAGGAAGTCACTGGGTATAGGAGTATCTCCTTATGGAAGTTTTCTTACCACCTTCCTTGGGGCCTGCCGGCCTGCCCATAAAGTGGGGGTGAGGTGATTGCCTCAGACAGCAGATCCGTACACTGCCATTGACTCAGGCTGGCCTTGTTTTTCCTTGCTTAGGGACTACGGCTAGCAGCTCTGAAACCATGCTTCCAGTGTGTGATGTTTTGCATGTTCAGACCCAGAAACCTCCCCCCTAAATAAATTCACACTTGACTCAAAATTTTGGTTTGGTTTTTGGCAGAATTTAGGCCACAACTTTATTGATTACATCAAGTGGCTGGTTGCATAGGCTCTGGTTTGACTAGCTCCCTGCCATGCATGTATCGCTGACCCAGGGTTCCAGCATAGGTCAGCCAAGGGTGAACATATGGATAAGCGGAAAGCCAGGAACAGGCTAACTCCACCACCCAAATGTCCCCCTGGACTCGGGCATGGGCACAACCCCCTCACAGGGGTTGACCAAACCATCGAGTCCCTGGATTCCTTTAACGGAATACCATTCACATAGGGATGGTGAGAGCGTTTTCCCATCCCTATCACCTAAACCAGAGCCTATCTGCAACCTTACAAGTTGCGATGATTTGCTACATAGCAGGCGAAACCCAAATGGCAACAGCCAATCAGCCAAGTGGGGGAAATTCCTGCCGTGGCCCTGTCCCAATGACAGACGACACATGACGGCATAGCAAGGTCAAGCGCAACAAGCCCTAAAAGTAGGGAGAGGTGGGCAGGTGTTCCGAATGCACGCACCGAAAGAGGAAGCTCTGGGTCATGTGCATGGGCATAAAATAGGTCCCTCGAACTGTTTAGGCTGCGTCCCATTGGCCAGATTGCACCCAGCTTCGAGGGACCTACCAATTGGGTGTTGTGGCAGACCAATGTACCCACTCACAACACAGGGTGCCGGTTGTCCAGGTCTCACCGCAATACTCTTTAAGGGAGAATCCGATTTCACCTAACATTATAAGTAATAATATATTTCCTTTTCCTTTTTACAAACCACCCCTTTCTTTGTCTCCTTTGAAATAATTCCCACCCCATCCCACTTATTTCTGGGAAAGCAGTATTTTACAGATGCTACTCCCTTTAGTGTGAAATTAAACAAACCGGAATTCTACTTTCTGAAATGCCAGAACGTGCATCATACATGATGTCAGGCACACTTGAGAGCAGGGCAGATATTTCTTAGAACAGTAATTTTGATTTATTCTGGCAATTTACAAAGACTGTGTTTGCACCTGCACCATAACTTTGAAAATACTGCCGCCGTCCTAGACATATTAATGTTTGCATGGAAAAACATGCTTTGGAAGTTTATCACGAGCTAAAACGTCCCTACTAAGTGAGTTCTCTATTGTTCTCATGAAGAAGGCGCTGAAAAATGGCTGGCTTGGCCTACGTGTGAGTAATAGGGGAGCCTGGTCTAAAGTGAATTAATTGTTGGAGTGCAAAGTCAGTTATATATGTGCAGCTGAATTCTCTCAGCTGTCCAGATAGCCACAAGCAACTAATTTAAGCTGCCACCCTCTGTTGATGAATAACTACTTGTTTTCATACCTATGCAAAGGTTTTGGGTCTGTATCAGGTGGGGGAAGCAAATTTCAGTATTCAGAGCTCTCCTGTTGAATATTCATGGCTGAATAATGTAGAGTTGTTTCAACCGCTAGACCAACACCTTGCTCAAGCTAAACAAGTCTGGGGTGGGTCAGTGCCTGAATTCAGTGGCAGATGTGGTGGAATTGCTAGGAGGTCACAGAAGCATGCCCAAGTTGTTCCGGTTTTCTCTGCATCTTCCTCCCTTGCAAATATATTGCCTAAACTTCAGGTATTGTGGTTTAGCATGCAGTTCGCACACCACTAACACTGAAAAGTGTCTGTGGTTCAGAAGGAGTCCCTGCTGTCAGTTTTTAATGCCTCCATGCCACTGGACATTACTCAAAGTAAGCCCCTGATTTCCATGGGGCTTGCTCCCTGTTAACTGCGTGCAGGATTGCACCCTGACTCGGCTAGTCTGAAAGGTGCCACACCTTTCCAGAGCTATGGCCTTTCCCTAGGCATTGTTTTTGCTGAGAGGCAGTGGGCATAGCCTCCCAGTCACCCTTTGTACCCCAGTTGGTGGCAGAGTCTAGATAGCAGTTGGAGCTGAGCTTACTTTCTTGACTTGGTTTAGGTTCACGTCATCCTTACAGCCTGTGGCGTTTGTGGTTGACTTTCTTCTTCTTCTATCTGAGCTTCCCTCCCAGCTGCGGTTTGCTGAGGCAGCTGTGTGATTTGCCAGGTGTACGTTTTGGGCTGTGTTTCTTTCTGGTGGTGGAATAATTCAATGCAAATGAAGTATCTTGAGAATTAGATTTGGAAATGTTCCCTTGACAAAATACACTTTTGGAAACACTATTTCATTAAAGCTTTGGTTTAACTCCAGAAAGGGCATTAAAGGCGTAAATCTGCTCCGTCGATTAAGAGAGCCAAATATACAGGGAGAGGAAAAATGGTTTCTCTGCTCTTACACGTTCCTTTTCCAATTAAACTTGGAAGCTTCAGGGCAGGGGCAGCTGGTGTGGTGCCTACAGATGTTTTGGACTACAACTCCCATCATCCCTGTCCATTGACCTTGCTGGAGGGGGCTGATGGGAGTTGAGGTCTTTAACATCTGGAGGGCACCACATTGGCTACCCCTTTAGGGAGTGCACATTATGGCCACAATTTGAGGGGGGAAATTGTTTGGGGGGGAGTGAAGGGATGATAAGGACCATTATTTAAAGGACCAAGAACTATAGACCTCCCTCCAAGTGTCCCTATTTTCCAGGGACGGTCCCAGATTTACAAAAGCCATCTAGGTTTCTGATTTGATCCTGGAATGTCCCAGTCTTCCTTGGGATGTCCCTATTTTGATCAGAGAAATGTTGGAGGGTATGGAATAGGATGTCCCTACCAGCAAGGAGGTCTAGGTAACCACTGTTCTCTTCTTCCATGGGGCTGTTCCATGACAGATCACCACACCCTTACAACATCTGTGCTACTGACTTTCAAACTTTGGGATTGTTGAAATACACACAACAACAAAAGGAATAAATTTGACTCAAATCAATGCAACTCAAATTAGGTCTACTAGGCCCAATTTTTAAGCAATGTAGACTAAAGTCTCTTCTGGGGCTCCTCTGGGATTAGGGGCCCTGGAGCTTAAGCTCCATTAGTTTCATTGTAGCTCCACCCCTATGACTGGCCCCTGAGACTCCCAAGGTCATGGGTAGGCAAACTAAGGCCTGGGGGCCAGATCCGGCCCAATCACCTTCTAAATCTGGCCCGCGGATGGTCCGGAAATCAGTGTGTTTTTAGATGAGTAGAGTGTGTCCTTTTATTTAAAATGCATCTGTGGGTTATTTGTGGGGCATAGGAATTTGTTCATTTTTTTTTCTTTTTCCAAAATATAGTCTGGCCCCCCACAAGGTCTGAGGAACAGTGGACCGACCCCCTCTGAAAAAGTTTTCTGACCCCTGCCCAAGGTCATAATCCCCACAGACAATACTTTCCACCAATCCTGTTCCATGTGCTCCTCAAGGGCTTTTGCCTGGCTGAAATGCGCCCTTGAATGGCAGCAATGCCTCATGCTTGCTTGGAAAGACGATGGAAAGATTTTTGTGCCTCTGGCTTTTTTGCACGGCTGGAACATAGTCTACTTGGCAAAGTTAAGAGTTACTCTCCCTTGTTTTGCTCACCTTCACTTCTGGCCCCTCCATGCAGCCCTCTCGGGCTGGGGGAAAAATGTTATCTACCCCTTCTGTGTAGAATGTAAATTGTGTGTGAAAGCTGGGGGAGCAGATGCAGTAATGGGAAATATTGTGTGGTGGGGAGCTGCCACTAGCCCCCAGAGATATTTCTTGTGTTTCATGTACCAGAATCCAGGTTCCTCACCATTTGTTTACATCTTCGCAACAAAAGGACAAATCTGGCATGTCTTTGGAACATGAGGAGATGGCTCTATCTGGCCTGCTATCTGTCTCTGCCAGATGGCCCATGCAAGCCTTGGTCAGGTGTTCCTGCCTCAAAGCGAAACCACCCTCCGAGATTTATGGCTTGAATACAGCATCAGCAGCCGTTGCAGCGCGCAGCTCAAGAGTCCTGAACTGAGGCCACTGGGATATAAACATGCAAGCAAATGGCATGGCTTCATATTCTGGCAGCCGGAAGGAGGGACAATTTATACTTTATAGGACGCATTGTGATTCAATATCTTTATTTTCTAAAATAAACATTTTCTTGTTTCAAAAAATGAGAATGTGGCTGCTAGTATTCTAAGTGGGAGCATATTTATCTGCTTATTTCATTTGTATCCTGTGCATTCAATGTAAATGTATGTTCCCAGGGTAGAAACAAAAAAGCACAATGTATTATTATTCTTATTATTCTTCAGTAATCAATAAAATATAAAACATGCAGTTGACAAAATAATAATCAACATTTCCAAACTAACCCAGCAAATTAAAACCGCAAATGGCAGCAGCCCATTCAGACAGAACTGGGATCCCCCCCTGTGGTGCCTGTGGGCATTGTGGCACCTTCAAGTGCCCCCCTTGTGCCTGCCAAGCCCCCCCCCATGGTCTCTCCATTTATTTTTTGATTAATTACATTTTTATGACTTCAGATAGGGGTAGTTTGCTTTTTTGCCTGTGTTTTGTTTTGGATTGGGCATAGGTGTTTGGCCTGTTGTGGGGGGCCAAGGAAAGGTAATCCTGAGCATCATCTGACCCCCCCACCCCCCGTGAACTGCATTTTGTGGCGCCTCTGACAGTTTCTTGTTGGTGGCATTCATCTGTCTCAAGAGACAATGGAGTGTGCCTCTGGGGGTGAAGTCAACAGCACCAAAGTTACCCCAAAAACCACTCAGTTTGCCTGTGTCTCCTTACGTCTTTCGCTCAGGTTGCGATCATGATCACGAATTAAAATGAGCTAGAATCAGCACTTTAAAAAAAATGACAGTGCTTTTTGAAACAATGAAGAAAACCACGCTTTTAACTTCAGTTGTGACTAGCTGAGGTAGATTGTGGCACAATACCCTCTGGAGAAAAATCAGAATGGCTTGAAAGCATGCATAGAAAATGTGGTGACAATGATCACTGAGAACCTGATGGGTTGAGTCCAATGGGATTTAGCATTGCAAACTGCTGAAATTTTAAAAGTAAATTGGTATCCTTGATAACAAGGACAAAAGGATCCTTAAAAGAAGTGAGTAAGTGGCTTTTCTGATGGAGAGGAAGGCTGGGGGAGGGGCTCCTCCGTGGCAGAAAGCAAACATTGGGCCAAATGAGGCATTTCGGAACTGGGCCAGAAGTGGGACGTTGTTGCACAGTGGGCTGCCCAAGAGGGAGTGTTGTTGCTGCTTACTGAGAGGGATGAGTTGTGTAGGGTTGCCATATTCCCAAAAGTGAAAATCTGGACAAAGTTGTTGACCATTTTTGGAAACATCTCCCTCCCCCCCCAAAAAAAAACAACAACAACCCCACAAGTGTTTGGGCTTTTTTTGGATTTTAAAAGCATTTTTCTTTAAAAGATTGCCCTAGTTGCTGTAAGTTCAGTTTTTCCAGGACATTTTGCTGATTTGGCGAAAATCCAGATGTATGGCAGCCCTAGAGTGGTGGGAAACTCAGTATGGTGTGGGCCCGGTGACAGGAATGTCTGCTTGACGCCACCCCCACGCCGATTGCGCCTCCTGTGTCTCACCTCCTTTTGTTAAATGGCAGCGACACTCAGATTTGGGAAGCCAGGTGTGTGATGCTGCCACTCACGCAAAAATTATAAAATTAATGTAAGTATGTGACTTGGTTGCTCAATTTGGGCTTTTTGCATGTTTTTTAAAAATTAAAAAGTATTGCAACTTGTTTTTATTGATTATAGACAAGTAATGATTTCTTGTAGCAGTTGAGAGTGAATTTCCGCATATTATTTGCTGATGTAATGTGTAATATTATATTTGAAACGGAGCACTGAATGTTACTTTATCTAAGCTGTTTCTTTTAAAATCATATTTTTTATTATGGCTTATTTGCATTGCGTTGGATAGTTAATAAGATAATAGAATCTGGGGTTGGAAGGGACCATAGCATAAGGTTACCAGATTTTTTTCAATGAATCCGGGGACACTTTTCAACTTCAATGAATTTTGTATGGGGACTGATCTGTAAATCCGGGGACTGTCCCCAGGAAACGGGGACATCTGGTAACCTTACCATAGCAGGTCATCTGTTTCAGCTCCCTGCAGTGCAGGAATCTTTTGTCCAACGTTTGGCTCGAACTCATGACCCTGAAAGATGTGTGATCCTTGCTATGTATTTTGTTGTTTCTTCACCTTGTAAGCACCTTGTGTATAAAGGTAAAGGGACCCCTGACCATTAGGTCCAGTCGTGACCGACTCTGGGGTTGCAGCGCTTATCTCGCTTTATTGGCCGAGGGAGCCGGCGTACAGCTTCCGGGTCATGTGGCCAGCATGACTAAACTGCTTCTGGCGAACCAGAGCAGCGCACGGAAATGCCGTTTACCTCCCGCTGGAGCGGTACCTATTTATCTACTTGCACTTTGACATGCTTTCGAAATGCTAGGTTGGCAGGAGCAGGGACCGAGCAACAGGAGCTCACCCCATCGCGGGGATTCAAACCATCGACCTTCTGATTGGCAAGCCCTAGGCACTGTGGTTTAGCCCACAGCGCCACCTGTGTCCCTACACAAAAGCGGCATACAAATTCAAAGTGAAATGAGACGAAACAGTGCTCTTGTCGTGCCCCACCGCCCGCCAGGCAATGCTCTCCACCTGTGGAGGGGCAACTGTATGCCATTCTACACCCACATCTCCAGCTATCTACTGTGGTAAGGGGTGTGTGTGTGTGTGTGTGTGTGTAGGATTGTGTTCTTATTCGTTTTCCACCTTTTTACTTCAACCCAATCCTTCCTCCGGCCTTAATTTCTTCATCCTTCAGCCACAGCAGAGCATCTGCAGTTGTTGACCCTGCCTTAAGTTTAAGCTTTGATTTTTCTCAAGCTCCCGGGAAGGGGTAAGTTATTAATTTATGTGTCTGACTGGTAGGCAGAGGCACTTAGGCCCAAATAACCCCCAGGGTCCATTGGTCACAAGAAGGTTCGGCATGGGGCTATAAAAGAAGAGGAATGTGGGTCTGAGGATTAGGGACAGTCTATAAATTCATTGCAAAATAGCCAGCTTGTCCGCTTCTGGCATCAGCACATCTGAATGGCCTGTTAGTTGATAATAAATCACAGCTACCGACAGTTATTCTGAATGCAAGGTCCACATGGTTGAAATAAAATACCTTTTAGTCCCAGTGTTTAGCCTAAAGAGCATATTGCTTCTGTGCCAATGGAAAGGGAGAAAGGATCCCCCCCCCATCACAATAGAATGCAATTCAAATTATGTCACTCCATAACTTCAGACAGCTGGCAATTGTCAGTCCACTATGTGTCTGGAGGAATTCGAAAAGGGTCGTTCGTATCTGATAGCCTGAAAAAGCTACCCAGCTTCTCAGCAATATCACCCAATGAAAATTGGCAGAATTTCAGCTGCACACAGTTAATAGATGGAGTAGCAATTGTATATATTTGTGTGTTTATCTATATATATAAACAGGAATAGAAGAATTAACATTGCAGACCTTACCAATGAGGATGGTGGTTGAGGAAACTTTGCTTCAAATGACAGATTCCCACCCCCTGGAAGTGCGTACACTTAACAGAAAGCTTACTTTGCTTAAACAAATGTTAATTCCCCCCACAGCATTCACTGGGCACTCAGACTGATTTAGCATCACTTATCCAACAGGACAGGAAACAAGGCGAGAGGTGGACTCTGAGGCTTCTGATGTTGGATGGCAGGCTCCACATAGAAACCGGGGCATGCTTTCCTCAAGACAAGCAGACTAATTGAAATGTAGTTTTTACACCTTTGAAATACGGGGTTTGTCTTATCAAAGTGGCACACCTTAAAAAGCCAGCTAATTCCCATCACAAATGTTGATTCCTTTGTTCACATCCCTCTAGCTGTGGTGGCAATATCCATGCCACTAATGTTACATTAGGGACGTGGGTGGTGCTGTGGGTTAAACCACAGAGCCTAGGACTTGCCAATCAGAAGGTCGGCGGTTCGAATCCCCACAATGGGGTGAGCTCCCGTTTCACAGTCCCAGCTCCTGCCAACCTAGCAATTCAAAAGCACGTCAAAGTGCAAGTAGATAAATAGGTACCGCTCCAGCGGGAAGGTAAACAGCGTTTCTGAGCGCTGCTTTGGTTTGCCAGAAGCGGCTTAGTCATGCTGGCCACATGACCTGGAAGCTGTACGCCGACTCCCTCGGCCAGTAAAGCGAGATGAGCGCCGCAACCCCAGAGTTGGCCACGACTGGACCTAATGGTCAGGGGTCTCTTTACGTCTTTAATGTTACATTTGGTTTATATGATGTTTACGCCTTATACTGCGGTTGCCAACGTGGCAACCTGTGGGCACACAGGTACCCACTGAGACCTTCTCCCTCCCCACTCCAAAAGGGTTACAGCCTTGTGTTATACAGAAATAGGAAAATGAAGTAACCTGCTTTCCTGACTTTTGCGGAATATATTAACCAGCTCCCTCACAATTTTGTTCTTCAAGGAATATTCGGGTTCCAGGAATGGTCTGACAGAGGATCATGACTTCCCCAATTATAGCTCTGTGTGGCCTTGTTGCATAAATCTAACATGGGCACAGCCCTTAAACTCTTGTTGCACATTAAGTGGTTTTTTTTAAACCCAGGAGTGATGTCTGGGAAGACGGCCATGTCCCAAAAACAGAATGTGTAAATCAGGCCAAGTATTTTCCCCATCTCCTTGGAGATACACAAGGGTTTTTTTATTTTTTAAAAATCATGTTACTTAAACCAGCATATCAATTCAAAATATTTCCAAACTGACCCTTTTTTTAAAAAAAGCCTTGTTGTTTAACACTGTTGTTCTGAATTCTCCTGAAATCAATAGAAATTACCTGTCCTGAACAATGTGCGGCTTGTTATTTACAGTGACTGGTATCAGGTTTGCTCCAGTGAGTATATGGATAAGTATTTAAAAAATAAAACTATCTGGCAGCATCTTACAAATGGTAGTTATCCTACTGTTTTCCAGCTCAGAGGAGAAACCTAAGTAGAAGCTATTCATCCATTCTACTGGCAAATTAAAAGAGGAAAAAACCCGGCAAATTGCATTAAAAGAGGTGTTTTGCCATTTCTAGGAAAGCTTCCCAGCAATGTTCAGAGTTCATTATCTGCAGCGGAACTGCACAGGGTCTTCTCTGCTGGAATGCTGCTTGAGGGGTGCCCAAGAAATGCCTTTGTAACTGCTGTTTGATTTGACAGTCTGATTGTATTCAGTTTCCCTAATTCCACAAGGCTGGCCAAGCTGCCGGTGCAAGAGCTGACAGATAGTGACAGCTCCATACTCACTGCTGTTTCGAGAAACTTAGGGAGATCGCATTACAACTTTTGACTCCAGAAATTTGCATTTTCCAGGGTAGATTGGGGTTGAGAAGCTATGCTTCTTGATAGAGAAGGCTTCTTGCTGCGCTGCTCTGTTTTAGTATTCACTTGACAAGCAGAAGGGTTGCATGTTGATATTTTGCAACCGTTGCTTTCTTCGTTCCAGGCCTTAGAGTGGACATCTTCAAGAGTAAGCAGGAGAATAAACAAACAAGGTTTTTAAGACAACCATATTTGTACATCTCTCGTGCTAGATCAATTCAACATTCTTAATTTCTTTCACCACCGTCCTAAGTCGGGCTGGGCTTTATTTTGATAAATCGTCCAAAACCTGTCTCAAGTTATATCGTGATATTGGTTTCACATTTTTTGACCTGTCAATATATTGCAAATTGTTATGTGTGTGTGCTATGAAAAACACACAACGTGTGAAAAATCATGAAGCCAGCCAATGCCTATATATAGCTCGATCCTTATTGCAGACATGGTGATATATCAGTATACAGAGGTACCTCAGATTAAGAACTTAATTTGTTACGGAGGCCTGTTCTTAACCTGAAACTGTTCTTAACCTGAGGTACCACTTTAGTTAATGGGGCCTCCCGCTGCCGCCGCATCGCTGGTGCGCATTTTCTGTTCTCATCCTGAGGTAAAGTTCTTAACCCGAGGTACTATTTCTGGGTTAGTGGAGTCTGTAACCTGAAGCGTCTGTAACCTGAAGCGTTTGTAACCCGAGGTACCACTGCATTGCAATGTTTAGCTGGTGATATATCGTGATGTTGAAAACCAGATATCACCCAGCCCTAGTCCTAAGCATGTGCTTAGGAGTCAGGAGCCAGGCCGACAAGTTCCCCCATTGAGATGGGCCCAAATCTGACCCTCCAGCCCCCCGCCCAGCCATACCTCCTTTTTGCTCTGCTGTGGGCCTCCCCAAGTGTTGTTACTACAATGTGTTCATAATGCAAATGCGGGGAGGTGTAACAGAGAGGGAGAGGTGTTGCAGAGAGCGGTTTCCCAAACTGCTCTCTGAAACTCCTCCCACCCTCCTTTAAAAGAGGCGGAGCATGGGGGCATTGTGAGGGGTAAAGGGAAAGGGGTTGCTCAGGTGTAAAGAGAGGAGGGGTCAGCCAGGTGTGGGGGAAGCAGGTTTGGCAGGTAGGTGGGATTGGCAAACAGGGGTGGCAGCCCCATATTTGTGTGTGTGTGTGTACATGTGTAGACGTGTACACACACACACACACACACACACACACACACAATCTGCTCTGGGAGTTTCTGTGAGGCAAAGCCGGCCAGTTCAAAATCCATCAAAATGTATAGCAGAACACAACTCTGAGCCCCCAAACACAAAGAGATAACTCTTGTTGAACAAGTATGAGCAGGCTTTCAGAAATACCTCAATTTCTTCCGTTTTCAGCCTTTGCTGCTCTATTTCCATCACAGGAAACAACCCCATAACTTAAAAACAACAACGCCATAATTCCTCTTATATTGCACATTCAGCTAACCTCTGAGCCAACTTTTTCCACAGCTGTCATAACAAGCTGACTGTTAGATGCTACTAACTGTACCAGACGCCCCCGTGTACCATGCAAGTTTCTTTCCTTTGCCCCAGGGCTTTAAAAGTCTAATCCGATGTTATCCAAGCCACCTCATGTACTCCCAGGTATATGATTTCCTGTATCCCTTGGAGGAGAATCAAACGGAAAACATCGTTAGGAAATTATTAGATTATTCACAGATTTAGGAGACCTTTCTAGCAATTAAGTGGATATTAACCTGAGCCTATTGTTTCTTTTCCACATTTCCTATTTGGCATCATGAATTAGTTCCTTTTGATCTGCAAACGTCAACAAGGATTTCTAGAAATTCTGTATAAAAATAGAAGCATTGCTCAAGCTTTCTTCATTTAGGCTGTGTCCCCCCCCCCTATCTGCCTCTGTCTCTTTCCATTTAGCCTGTGATTTATGAATAAGCTCCTAGGTAATTATTTTGATGTTTTGGTGTCATTTTTGTGTTCTGACACTCTTAAGCTCACATCCTTAAATTTCCTTTTATTTATTTATTTAAAAAAAGTTCTGGGCGCCAGAGTTTAAGAAGGATATCGACAAGCTGAAAGGTGTGCAGAAGAAGGTGACCGAGATGATCAAGGAAGGACAGTCAAGGGAAGATGGTGTAATGCTTTGTCGGAAGTGAGATTTGAAGGGATGGTTTTTTGGCACATGTTTGCAGCCTCTATGTGACACCAGTTTATGCTAATTCATTTCCTCCAAGGTCTGATTTGTACTCGGGACATTTCGCGTAAACCTGTTAATGTTTTTCTCTTGTTCAAATGTTTTTTGTCTCAAAGTTCGCTTCCCTATCTTAATGTGCGTGGTTAAGCATGTTATCTCCCTATCTTGTATAAACTATGGAAATGACAGGTTTCATGACTCAGACTGGGCTGCAGAGTGGGTGTGGCAGGAGGACAGTCCTGAGAAGCTTCGTCCACCTGCTGCACTATGGTTAAGAGTTCAACCAAGGCTACCAACCAGTGTGGTTTGGGCTTTATTACTCAGGAAGTCTGGGGTAGCTCAGTTGATAAATCATGAGGTTCTTAATCTCAGAGTCATGGTTTTGAGCCCCAAGTTAGAATCATAGAATCCTAGAGTTGGAAGAGACCACAAGGGCCATCGAGTCCAACCCCCTGCCAAGCAGGAAACACCATCAGAGCACTCCTGACATATGGTTGTCAAGCCTCTGCTTAAAGACCTCCAAAGGAGGAGACTCCACCACACTCCTTGGCAGCAAATTCCACTGTCGAACAGCTCTTACTGTCAGGAAGTTCTTCCTAATGTTTAGGTGGAATCTTCTTTCTTGTAGTTTGGATCCATTGCTCCATTTCCGCTTCTCTGGAGCAGCAGAAAACAACCTTTCTCCCTCCTCTGTGACATCCTTTTATATATTTGAACATGGCTATCATATCACCCCTTAACCTCCTCTTCTCCAGGCTAAACATGCCCAGCTCCCTTAGCCATTCCTCATAAGGCATAGTTTCCAGGCCTTTGACCATTTTGGTTGCCCTCCTCTGGACACGTTCCAGTTTGTCAGTGTCCTCCTTGAACTGTGGTGACCAGAACTGGACACAGTACTCCAAGTTGGGCAAAAGATTGCAGGGCATTGCAGAGAGTTAGGTGACCCTTGTGGTCCTTTCCAACTCTGATTCTAAGAAAGCCATAAACCAGAGATGGGGGAGGTTTACTATTCCCAAAGGCCACATTTGCATCTGGGTGGCATTTCAGGGCCACATGCCTGTGATGAGCAGGCTGGAAAGCGGACAGAGCAACACATGGTATACAGTTCACGAGTTTCTACAAACATTGGCTTGCCCCTCCTCATCCTGCAGGCAAGAGCTGTTATCGGAGATCAAGGACTCATTTTGGACAAGCAAAAATGCACAGGGAGGGCTGGTGAGAGGTGCTGGGGGACGTCCCAAGATAGAGATGTCTGGAGGGCTGTGTGTTAGCCCTCTCCACAGGTATGACCTTATCTCTGCACAAAACCTTGGGCTGGGTTGCTGGGCTCCCCTTTCAGTGTTGTAGCAGGAGCAGTAACAGCTAACAGGTGTCAGCTGACGCATGCCACTTCTGCTCCCCCACAATGCATTGCCAGTTGGGGGCACTGTGTGTGTGGAACGGCAGGCGGTAGCCAGCTAGGGGACCATTAAGAATACAGTGGTACCTCGGGTTACATACGCTTCAGGTTACAGACTCCGCTAACCCAGAAATAGTGCTTCAGGTTAAGAACTTTGATTCGGAATGAGAACAGAAATCGTGCTCCGGTGGCGCAGTGGCAGCAGGAGGCCCCATTGGCTAAAGTGGTGCTTCAGGTTAAGAACAGACCTCTGGAACAAATTAAGTACTTAACCCGAGGTACCACTGTATAACTAGAAGAGCTTGCTGCATCAGGCCAGTGGTCCAGCATCTTGTTCTCACAGTGGCTGGTCTGTGGGAGACCCTGGTGCAAAAAAATTTGCCATTCCCCCCACACCGACAGCTTGGAGTAGGCTTGGGAGTCGTGGGCGGGCGCCGCATGTCACCCCCTCAGCGTTGACACTTGGGGTGGTCCACCCCCCTTCCTACGCCTCTGCGCCCCTGCCCCCGTGACTCCCAAGTACCCTGAGCCGTCGGGGGAAGGGGGGAGCTATGCCACTTTGCCAGGGCACTGGCATAGTGGCACAGCTCGTCATCTGGGGCACTGGCAAAGCAGGAGCCGCTTATGGCAAGCCAGGGAGGGAGGGAGGCTGGGAAGGGGCCCCTGGCTCACCATAAGTGGCTCTTGCCGGTGGTGGAGGCATCCCACCACCGTCCGTATGGCGCTCCAGCAGCACCGGTGGCAAACCGCTCTGTACAGCACATGTTCAGCGTCGCTATGTACAGCACATGCTTGCTACACCACACATGTGCCGTACATAGCGGTTTGCCACTGGCGCTGCTCGAACGCTGTATGGATGGTGACGGGATCCTTTGCTCGCGGCTACAGCCCCAAACAGAAGATCCTCCACATGAGGCTGCGGCCCCACGATGGCTGTTCGCGCTACTGCGCCCGGGCTGGGGCAGCAGGGCAGGCACCCCCGAGGGGTGCCTTCTTGTCACCCCCCAAGACATGGAACCCAGGGCACACCGCCCCCCGTCCCCACCTTGTGACACCACTGGCAGGAACCAAGCACAGCAGCACTCTCAGCAGCTGCTGTTCAGAAGCGCTTCTACCTGTGGAGGCTGACTATTGTCACTAGGGGTGGTCAGATACCTTACTTTAGAGAAGACAGACTTTGGTTTAAAGTAGAGCTGTGCTAAATAATAATAGTTATCCCCCATGTGTTTCATTAGTATTCTCCATCAAGTAATGAGAAAAGGAATTACACCAGTAAATTATTAAAGGAGAAAGTAAATTTAGGTGAAAATTCCCATGGGGTGCCCTGCAGGGTTTTGTTGTCCTCGCCATGCTTTCAAGGTAGTCAGGAGTGAGTGTCTTTTCATTCCATGAATCAGTTCTTTGCCTGAACTCTGCAGCCTTGCTTTTCCTGAAGATCCCATGGTGCCCAGTGTTGGGTTCTTCTGTTAGCACAAGAAAGTGGGGTGGAGAGGGTGGGGGATTGTTATTTAATTGAATTTGTATACCACCTTTCACCCGTAGATCCCATGTCAGCTCACTGCATAAAAATGCAATATAAAAGTACTAAATACGTAAGGAGAACAAGAGCAGAAACAAAACAAAGAAGTAATTAAATTCATCCAAGGATCACAGGGTGGTTTACAATATAAAAACACAAATATACATAGTGTGGTAACAAGCAATACCAATACCCCCTGCTGCTGCTGCTGCTGCCTACTCTGTGCCTGACAGGTGCTGGCTTTAATTTTAATATATTTTTTTAAGATGCATTGCAGGAGATTGGACTAGATGATCCTCTGGGTCACTTCTAACACTACAATTCTATGATTCCATGATTCTATGTGAGCTCCTATGGACCCTTTTCAGGTTGGGAAATGTAGGCAGCCTGGAGGCAGCAAGGTTTTAGAGAAATGTGTCTCCTCATTCCCCTTCCAATAAACACCACCGAGCTACCTACACTAGACGAATGGAGAATGAAGATGACGGACTATGCAGAACTTGATAGACTGACGGGAAGGATCCGAAATCGACGAGATCAGAGATTTTTAGAAGATTGGGAAAAGTTTACAGAGTATATGCATAAATTAAGTGATAATCAAATAACGCTTGTAAGCTTTAATGAAGCTCTGTAAGAAGAAACGTTAGAATGTGAGCAAAATAAGATTTAATCTATAAAAATAATGGAAGTAATGTTTTAGAAATGTGCAAGAAATTAAGAAGGGAAGGAGTATCAGTCGAGGGAAGTCAAAAAGAGAATGGATATAAAAAAGATGTATGAATTGTATAAATTTTGTATTGGAAAAATTGAATAAAAATAATATTGGGGGGGGGGAACCACCACCTATGGCAACCAAAATTCTGAAGAAGTTCTAAAGCACCTGGAGAATGAGGCAGAAAAAGAGAAGTCTCTTGTTCAGGGAAAGGTAACTTTTTGAGAAACGGGGGGGGGGGGGGCAGGTTTCAACCTAGCACTAGTTTGAAAGAAGAGAGAGTTTGGACTTGATATCCTGCCTTTCACTCCTCTTAAGGAGTCTCAAAGTGGCTAACAATCTCCTTTCCCTTCCTTCCCCACAACAAACACTCTGTGAGGCGAGTGGGGCTGAGAGACTTCAGGGAAGTGTGACTGGCCCAAGGTCACCCAGCAGCTGCATGTGGAGGAGCGGGAACATGCAACCCGGTTCCCCAGATTACGAGTCCACTGCTCTTAACCACTACACCACACTGGCTATCTGGTCCAAGTCAAGTCCAGTTTATAGATAAATAATAAAAAGGGAGAACAAGGGTATTGGGCAGATAGCAGCTGGAAAGAAGACTAAGCAGGCAAACCAGGCCGCCTGGTCACGGTCTCTCTTGCTGCGGTGAGATGTATTTATGTTTGAATTATGGTAGTTATTGTTACATGTGCAGCTATACATGTAAATAGACATATGCAAGTTTTATGCAAGTCTGCCTTTAGAGGGATGTGTTTCCTTTATTTGAATTATAGCAATTTCTGCATGCCTGTGGGTGATTAGCTCTCCCTGTTTTGCAGTGTGTAAGTATCACTGTAGCAAAACACAAATGAGCAGAAATGTCATCCTGCCAAGTTAGAGAGGTGGTTGTGCAGCTGTTGGCAGCGGGTTGATGGCAGGCCTAGTTCTCCCTTGGGTTACATGGCAGGCATCGGTTCCCCAGTAGCTACCCAAAGATGCCTATGATGCTGGCCCTGCCAAGAGCATCTTGGTTTGCATTTCCCGTTCTGTATCCTTTTGTGGGGACGTCTATGGATAGCACCTGTTTTTTAATGCTATGAGCCATGACAGGTAGATCGAAGGCTCCATGTTCAGAGTCAGTATAGCGATGAAGATCAGATGTTTTCTGGGACAAGCGGTGGTGGGAATCTGTTTGCTTTTGCGCTCTGCTTTTAAGCTTCCTGGAAGCATTTGGCTAGCCAGTTTTGAAAACAGAATGCTGGACCAAATGGCTCTTTGGTCCATCAGAGCTCCTCATATGTTGCCATTTTCTTTCTCTCTCGAGGCTGTGGATGAGCTAGCAGGGCTTGCCCTTACGGAGCAAACGGAACTGTGGGGGGGGGGGTGTACTCCCTGACCTTGAGACAACTGCTATGCTGGTGATCTGAATCAAATTGTCAGCTGTCGACACAGTATTATCCATGTTGCATTCAATCACAGTGCACTGCTTCCAGCCGTTCCCCCTCCTTCTCTCCAGCCTTGGCCTAGTTCATGGGTGGCCAATGCAGTTGCCTCCAGATGTTGCTGGACTCCAACTCCCATCAGTCCCAGCCAGCATGGCCAATAGTTGGGGATGATAGGTATTGCAGTCCAGCTGCATCTGGAAGGCATCACTCTGGCCTAGTTAAAGCCCTTCTGCAGGCCTGTGTATAAAGCCTGGCCAGGGAGCTGTGGGTGACCCTGTTAATAGCCCAGTTAAACTGCAGACAACAGATAACACAGCATCTAGCTCAAAGGCCATCAAACTAGAGAAATGGTTGTGAACACCACCAGCACCCTGGAGGACCCTTAATGTAAGGGTTAATCTTTCCTTCCCGCTTGTAGACTCCAGATAGATTGTCCACTCACAACAATTAGGGTATGGGGGAAATTAACTCTCCCCAGGGGCAATGCACACCCCAGAATTGTTCCCATGTTGCAGTTAGACTCAGTGGGGGGGGGACTCTTCTGCTGTAGCCTTCTATCTGTCAAGTCTAATTTCAGTGAGGAGATGGGGCCTTTCAGGTGATAACAGAGGCTGCTGGAGGTTAATGTGTGCCCGCAGGCACTGCGTTGGCAACCCTTGAATTAGCTACTCCCTTTCACCATTCTGGTGGCACAGTCTTTCCTGTACAGCTGTGTGTTTGTGTATTTCCCACTCGTTTCTATACAGCATACCCTTCAAGTGTCACGATTTTCCCAGGACATCCCGGAATTGGAGAAGCCATACTGGCTTCTGATTTGATCCTGGAATGTCCCATTTCCCCCCTCCAGCGCCATGGCCACCAAACTCGGGGAGGAGGATATGCTTGCAGTGGGGCTGTGTTCTCACTTCAGACCTCTGTCTCTTGTGAGAGTGCAGCACCAGAAGACACACATCCCAATTTCAGCAGAGGAGTGTTGGAGGGTATGATACAGCTTGTGCAGAAAGTAAGAAATACTTCTAGTGGATTGTGTCCTGTAGTCCATTAAGTGGGGGGGGGGATCACAAAACATACAGAAGAAAGTCCCTCCAACCTGTGCAATTTCAAAGCACTTAAAAAATAATAATACATGAACTAATTAGCAGTCCGCCCTCACGGAACAACTTGATGCTGAGAATATTCTTCTTTGTAGAATAAAGTACAATTTTGCATCTGGGATTAGTTCTTTAAAGATAAGTCTGCTTTATTCTTATGACAATTATAATTAGCTCTTAATAAGGGTTATGAAGTTTTAAAGAACTGAAACAGGGACTGGGTTTTAACTTTTTTTTTGGCAGAAAATAAAGTATTCTCATGTAAGGTCCTATTGTTACAAAGCCTCTTAAATGTCAGTTTAGATACATCTATAGGTTTCTTTTATCTCTCCCCTACCATTCAACGCATAAGAGTGTAATATTTAGCATTCTAATTGCAGCTTGGTTAATTTTAAAAGGAACGGATAATGGTTGTGTGTCCCCTTTTATGTATAGCAATAAAGAGTATTTGATATGCATTCTGCATCTTAATTCTTTGCCATGTTTTTTTCTGTTAGGAAAAGACCCTTAGAAGCATTTCAAAGACTTCTAGATCCCAGCAGTTCTTTCTTGTCAGTTTACTTAAATAATAATACTGACATATTATTGAGAGAGGATTGAGCATGCAGAGGACATAACTGAATGTGAAGCTTTAAAATAAGAGGTTGCAAAGGAGAGGCTGGCTGTCCTTACTCAACTTGATCTGCAATGTTTCTGGAGAAATGGATTACCCTCAAGAGTAGTACCACCTGGAACCTCAGCATGCAGCATGGCACCCGCTTCTAAGACTCCATCCACCAGGGGGCAGAGCTCAGTAGTAAAGGTTTTGAGCTCATGATGGCCAGAGCCAATGAGTGAAGGTGCAAAGTTCTTCCACCTGTGGATGGAACCCATAGAAAAAGCTATGTCAAGGTGCACTGCTTTGCACCAAGGTGCCAGCCATCAAACAATACATCCATACAGCATACTCACTAGACAGCAATGCTTCATTCCATTGGTAGTCCTTTAAGCTGAACTAAAGTGAGGGTTGGTGTCTTCAGTTGTTCTCATTTAGCTTTAAAGATGACCACCCACAAACTGGCCTCGCCTTTCTGCAACTTCACAACTTTCGCTTCGCAATTTTCGCACGCTCCCAAACTGGAGCAGCCCTTGAACAGCTTTATGACTGCCTGTTATCTTTCCCCCCCTCTCCCTCCTACAGATTGACCCATAAAATTTAGAGCGGAGAAAAATGAAGCTTCTGTATTTAATAGCTCTCATTTGCCTGTTTCCTCAAAGCGAAGAGAATCCATTAAGCAGTGACAATGCCGGCCCCCGAAGATCATTTGAAGACATTAAGAGGGAAATAGCGGGCTATTCAGATGTTGCTAAGAAGATTATCGACCTTGCCATCCATGGCAAGGCTCAGAACAGATCCTATGAAAGGCTTGCATTCTTTGTGGACACTTTCGGGCCAAGAGTGAGTGGTTCCAGAAATCTAGAACTAGCTATCCAGTACATGCACAAAGTCTTGAAGGAAGATGGCCTGGAAAACGTCCACCTGGAGCCAGCAAAAATCCCACACTGGGAAAGGGGGGAAGAATCAGCAATAATGATGAAACCACGGAACTACAGCATTGCCCTTTTAGGGCTTGGTGGCAGCATTGGGACTCCTCCAGAAGGTAATGTCTGAGTTTGCTGAATTATTTTAGGGTATATGTACACTTCCCCACCAAGCGAGAGATAACAAATCAATAAAATACAAAGTTAAAATTCCAAGAGTTGAAATGCATTAAAACAGCATCAAAACAGCAACAGAATGTTGTGGGAAGCATCAGTTGTAACAAACACCTTTGTTAGAGTCAAAGAAGAATTTTTTCTCTTTCCACGGCCAAAAATAAGTAATTGCAGTGAAACTTCCATTTGCTGCATATCTCACTAATAAGCAATGGAGGAATCGATTTCAGTTTCCCATTTTTCCAGTCTTAAGTTCAGTTTCCAATATTTCTGCATCATCTGCATTTTAGTGTATGTTTCTCCTCATCTACACATTTTTGTATACGACTTTGGCCAATATTGACATTTTTCCAAGCAGTTTCCCCGAAAGTTCATTTTCATATGTTCTTTTCATTAATATAGCTGCTCTTATACACACTTTACTCCTAATATACACATTTTTTTGTGCACACAAAACTTGGAGAGAAGCATGAATTTTGAAGGATGGTTGTGTTTCTGTTTGCATATTGTTTTAGGAGGTGTGGATTTGGTAGGTTTGCATTAAAATTCCTATCATAAACTTATTGCTGCTCTTTGCCTGGTGTGTCAAAATGATCTTTTGCATAATCAGTTGCATATTTGGAAGTCCCTGTGAACACCTTGGTGTGGAAAACATGAAGTGGGTATTTGTGTTTATTAGGGCTTTCTGTGAATGTACATTGGGCTGTGAAATATGTGAGGTGTTTTTCTTACCAGTTGACCCTCAACATATCATATTCCCCAGCTCCCTCGTGAATAACCATTCCCCCCCCCCTGCTTTGACCATCAAGAGAAATGGGGAGCACATCATGGAAAACGTAGTCCTGGAAAGAAATATAAAGTTAGAAAAGAAATCATTTTCCTTGAGACACATTGGCTTCCTCCCATCTTAGTGGAAACTTCTATAGGTATCGGAGCCAATTCCAACAAAATGATTTCCCTCTGTGGAAGAATACTTGTGAAACTTTGTCAGGCTGCAAAATCCACATATTTTTCTGGCGAGATCCGTGAGCAGTAGCAGACCTGAGTTAATTCCCTGCTCTCAGATCTCTCTTGCAGAATCCGCTTGGACTCGTCATCCTGATGTAGTCTTGGAACCTTGCCTCAGCCATGACTGTTAATCTGCAACCCTAAGCAGATCCTGCAGGAAATAAGTCCCCGCAAATCTATTGGGATGTTCTTCTGAGCAAACCTGAAACCTGCTTTGGGTAGAGCTACCTGGAGCCTTCGCCACTACAGGGCACCAGAAAAAATGTAGCTTGCCAAAGGGCCAAATTAGATGAGATGGTAAATGTGTTTAACATGTCTTAGTTTTTATTTAAACAGCGGGGGAAGGAATAAGAAGAAGAGGAGGAGTTTGGATTTGATATCCCGCTTTATCACTACCCGAAGGAGTCTCAAAGTGGCTAACAATCTCCTTTCCCTTCTTCCCTCACAACAAACACTCTGTGAGGTGAGTGGGGCTGAGAGACTTCAGAGAAGTGTGACTGGCCCAAGGTCACCCAGAAACTGCATGTGGAGGAGCGGGGACGCGAACCCGGTTCACCAGATTATTAGTCTACCACTCTTAACCACTACACCACACTGGTGTACCATGGTGCCTGGGAAGAGGGCTTTAATCCCACTCACCCCATCCCTGGTTCTGCAGTTAGTGATGTAACAAGACGTCATATACTGTAGTGTCCTGTATTCATCACATGCACCACTGTTTCCATTTTACTGCAGTTCCTCTTCAATTGATGCTTTTTGTATCTGTCTGTTATCCGCACTCCCATCACCATAGGAGTGTTCTTGCAAATTCACTTGACTCTCCCTATTTTTAAAAATGTATTTTTTAAAAAAAAAATTGAGGGGACATGTTTCCTGTTCTTAGAAAACTCAGCATAGCATTTTTTAAAAAAAATCAACTTTGGGCAATTTGATGGGGCTTGTACAGGCTATGAAAGGGAGGCCTCCCTAGCAGGTGACATATTTCATTAATGCAGCAAGGAGCTGTCAGGAATAGCTCCTGTTCTTCCTCACCTTGATGAACAATCATGAGCACATGTTATTATGTTTTCATCGCTTGATGCGGTGTGTAAATGGAGCACTGGGATGAATTACCTGGTGCCAATTCTGCTCATCTGTTACCGAAGCACATATGTCATGTAGATTGCAGTGCCAGCCAGCACAGACTTCAATCCCCCCCCTTTTCTTTTCCTACTGGAAAATGAAAATCTGCAGATCCCTGGCTTCATTTTCGCCGGCTCTTTGGATGAGCCTGTCACTGAGACATTTCTTAGGTACACGGCTGCCCTCTTCATTAGAAACTGCTGCAGCCTATCAGTTCACCTCCCTTGGATGCCAAGCCAACTTCAGTAGATTTCTCACTCAGTACTCAGATTTGGCATGCTTGGCACTTGGCGGGGGACGGTTTGGGGAGGGGGAGTTTGGAAGCCCAGACAGCCTGCCAAGTTAGATTTTTCTCACCTTTCTTATCTATTCCTAGAATCAAACTTCAAGGTCTGCCCACAACCTTTCTTAATTTATTTCCCCCCTAGTTGTAGGCAGAAGTGGCATATTTTCGATGTGTAATGAATTTTCAATAGGAAACCAATTTTGTGTGACCTGGTCTGAGCTGCAGTCCGGTGGGCGTCTGCACTGCTATTTTTCTAGAAAGAGAGGTTCTGGAACTCACCATGAACGCCTCCCTCTTTCTCTTAGCATGGCAATGGCACCCACCTGAGAGCTGCTGGAACTGAGTTCCAGTGAGTTCCCCCTGAAGAAAATGCCCTGGACATTTGGTGTGTCTCGCTGCCCACATCACAGTACAGTGGTACCTCTGGTTGCAAACAGGATCTGTTCCAGAGGCCCGTTCGCAACATGAGCAGAATGCAACCCGCGCCTGCACTTGCACGGGTTGCAATTCACCGCTTCTGCGCATGCACATGATGTCATTTTGCGCATTTGCGCATGCGCAAGCAGCAAAACCTGGAAGTAACCCTTTCTGGTACTTCCGGGTCGCCGCGGGACGCAACCTCAAAACGCTCATCCTGAAGCAAACGTAACATGAGGTATGACTGTATCTCCCCACCATTATTATTTCACTCCTGCCTGGACTGGATTTCAACCCTCTTGCCCACACACGGTGCCCCTCCAGCACCTTCCTCTATTTGGATTAAAAACAAAACAAAACTGAATTGAGAGCGACTGGACAGCATCAGCACACCGGCAGCACTGAACTTCCTGCTTCCTGGTTGTTTATTAGCTTGTCCTTTGGTCTTGCATCAGATCAAACGCAGTGGGAGCAACTAAAGGAGCTCTGAAGGATAGGGATGATCGTGGATTTAATTCAGTCCGTGTTTCTACGTGAACCCAACCAGGTTCGCGCTTCCTGTGCTGGTTCAGAGTGGAATGTGAAGAGCTCCCAAAGGATCTCTGCCGACTGAATCACATTTGTCATTTTAATACCCGCTCACCCAGTGTGAGCAAATGTATAGTGCTCCACATATGGGAACAACAACAACTTTGCATAGAATTGTAGAGTTGGAAGGGACTCCAAGGGTCATCTAATCCAACCCCCTGCAATGTTTGATGAAGATGTCAGGTGTGGGGGGAAGGCAAATTTTAGAAAAAGAATTGAAAATAACATTGTCAATATCGTAACACCATTATAGAAATCTATGGAGAGATTAATGGCATGCAGTTCTGGTCTCCTCACCTGAAAAAGGAGCTGTGAGTAAAAGTTACAATGTTTGGAGATTTTTAGTTTACCAAAAAGTCGAGTCAGTGGGGTGTATGGAATGTGCATAGATATTTCTGTCTCTCATAACAGTAGAACCCATAGGTATCCGATGAAGCAGCATCTTGGAAGATTCCTGACAGACAAAAGAAGGCACTTTACACACTGTGTCGTTAACCTGCAGGACTTGGTACTACAAGATGGCGACCGACTTGGATGGCTTTGAAAGGGGTTTAGACAAGATCAAGGAAGATCAGTGTCTACTAATAGTGATGGCTATGCACTACCTCCAGCATCAGAGGGAAGGCGCTGAATGCCAGTTACCAGGGGTGGGGCTCAAATGAGAAGATTGCTGTTGTCCTCATGTCCTGCTTGTGGGATTCTCATTGGCCACTGCAAGGACAGGATGCTGGGACTAGATGGCCTTTTGTCTTGATCCAGTAGCTCTCATGATATCTTTTTATGTCACTTCAAAGCCCATCCAAGTTGGTCGCCATCTTGTTGGTCGCCACCTGAAGGAGCGTCTCCACCCCCATTGTTCAGCCCGGACACTGAGATCCAGCACCGAGGGCCTTCTGGTGGTTCCCTCACTGCGAGAAGTGAGGTTACAGGGAACCAGGCAGAGGGCCTTCTCAGTAGTGGCGCCCGCCCTGTGGAACGCCTTCCCTTCAGATGTGAAGGAAATAAGCAGCTATCTTCTCTTTAAAAGACATCTGAAGGCAGCCCTGTTTAGGGAAGTTTTTAATATTTAATGCTGTATTGTTTTTAACACTTGATTGGAAGCCACCCAGAGTGGCTGGGGAAACTCAGCCAGATGGGCGGGGTATAAATAAATTATTATTATTATTATTATTATTATTATTATTATTATTATTATTATATCACATGTTGAGGGGGTGTTTCTATCAGAGCTTTGGATATTATGTCTTTATGTAGCAGCCAGGAAACGGGCAGTAGTTTGCTGTTGAAAACTTCTTTAGTGCAAGCATCTAGATAAGACTACAGTGGTGCCCCGCAAGATGAATGCCTCGCAAGACGGAAAACCCGCTAGACGAAAGGGTTTTCCGTTTTTGAGCTGCTTCGCAAGACGAAAATGTCTTGCGAGTGTTCCGATTCCCCCCCGCTTCCCCCCTTTTTTCTAAGCCGCTAAGCCGCTAATAGCCTTTTAGCCGCTAATCCGCTAAACTTTTAATAGCCGCTAAACCGATAATAGCGCTAATCCGCTAAGACGCTAATAGGGTTGCTTCACAAGACGCAAAAACCGCTAGACGAAGAGACTCGCGGAACGGATTAATTTCGTCTTGCGAGGCACCACTGTACAGTGGAACCTCTACTTACAACCATAATCCGTTCCGGAGGTCTGGTCATAACTAGAAACGTACATAAGTAGAGACGCACTTTCCCACAGAAAGTAATGGAAAAGTGAATTGATCCGTTCTAGACGATGACCCCCCCAAAAAACACAGCAATTTAACATGGATTTTACTAACAAGACCATAGATCCATAAAATGAAGGCAATAATTAATGTACTGTGCTATAAAATAAATAAGACAGTATTGTAGATAAAAAATAGCATTTTTTTCCCTTACGTGCACTGAGGGTGGGTGGGCTTACCTGGCTACAAGCTGGGGGTGGGGCAAGGGTCAGTAAAGAGCTGATTCACTTTGGCCAGGGTCACTTTTTTTTCTTGCCAGGCCAAGTTCTTCTCTGAACTTCCTCAGGTTAGTTCCTCGGCGGGGTTTGGGGCTGCAGTGCGCCCTGCGGTGCCACTTGCAGGCGGCACCTCTTCCACAGCTTTGGGGGTGGGATGGGGGCCCTCTCCCCAGCAGCAGAGGCCTCAGCGCTGCTCCGCAGCCGGCTGGGCAAGCTCCAGGCTGCTGGCAAGGCCTCTGTTCATATCTAGAGGAAAGTTCATAAGTCAAAGCACCTACTGAATGTCGTAACTGGAATTGTACGTAAGTAGAGCCGTGCGTAAGTCGAGGTTCCACTGTAATTACAATTTACAGTTACAAATTGAAGAACAGAAAGGAGACTCTAGTGCTTTTTCATTCTTTCCTTTGGCCTTGGCACAAACCGAGTGTGTGTGTGTAAGGGGGGGGGGTGACATTTGTTCCAGCATTTAGCTTTTACTGACGTGTTTTGCGGCTTCTAGGTGAAATGCACAGTGGTGGAATTCCAGGCATCCATTACGACTTCTATATTTAGCGGCCAAGGCTTGCTCTTGTTGAACAGTTTCCACTTACTTCTGTAACTCGTCTGCAAGATTGGATCTTGAGCATTGTGGTCATCTTGCGAACGATTTTGTAAAAACCATGAAACGTGGTTCCCAAATGTATGCTCAGTGAAAATATATGTAGTATGAGCACACACAAAAAACCATCCCATCTGGTTACCACTGTTAACTATAAACATTTATTTGTTCTCTCAGGCAAGGCCACAGAGTAGGCAGAGAGGAAATGTTTATTGTGGGTGTTTTTTGTTTTGTTTTTACTTTTTGCTTAAGAGTTTATTTGTACTAGAAATTCAGAAACTTCAGATCTTTGGGTTTTTTTTTTTTTTAAGAGAAGAAGCAAAGCCTACTGAGAGGAATTCCTGCAGGCTGGCCACTGCTTTTGTGTTTTTATAAATCACTTTCACATCCACCCATGGGTTAAAAAATATCTGTATATGAAAAACATTGGTTTCATTTCAAAGAGGACTTCATGAAAGAGAATTTCCTGGCAGATTCTGCCCTTTATAATAATGTTTCATGTTACTCAGCAACCAAGCAAAACAATGGTCAGATTGTATCAATACTTTGAAGCTGTGTGGTGTGTTTAAAATGGAAATAATTGAGGCCCTGCAAATCTATATTCCTGACAGGAGACGTAATGTCATTGTCCCTTGTTTTATTTTATTGAATTCTAGCGTATTGCAGGAATGATAAAAGGCACACATGCGTTATCTTGGAAATATGGGAGTGTTACTGTGCTGGGAACTGCTATTCCCTAAGGCCTATGGGTCAGCTTCCCCTCTGACATATGGCTGGCCATCACAGGTGACCATCTTCTAATGCAGCCTCCTTTCCTCTTCCTTAGAAATGTACACATTGCTGTCATCTTGCATATCCATGCACAGGGCCGGTCCTACCATTAGGTAGGGTGAGGCAGTCGTCTCAGGCAGCTTATTTGGGAGTTGTTTCCAGACCACCTGTTTATCGCATACGCATCTTGATTGGTTTGCAAAAAGTATGCAGGGAGGTTAGACACTAAGTGTTGACTCTGATTTAGGGGACTTTGATTAGGTTGAATCAACAAATGTTGTCCCATACTTCTCAGTGTGTTTTCCCATCACTTTCCTTATCACAACAAGTCCAGTTTTGGGGGGAGGAACAGGGTTTGTTGTGCAAGCGCTTCAAATCAACTTGAATTGCACCACCTGAACTTGACAGTACGTGACTGAATCCCACTTGAAGAGCCTTGGGTGACATGAAAGAGGAGCAAATTGTTAGGTATTTAACTTATTACTACCATAAGGGGAAGGGACGCGGGTGGCGCTGTGAGTTAAACCACAGAGCCTAGGGCTTGCTGATCAGAAGATCAGCAGTTCGAATCTCTGCGATGGGGTGAGCTCCCGTTGCTCCATCCCTGCTCCTGCCAACCTTGCACATCAAAGTGCAAGTAGATAAATAGGTACCGCTCTGGCGTGAAGGTAAACGGCGTTTCCGTGCGTTGCTCTGGTTTGCCAGAAGCAGCTTAGTCATGCTGGCCACATGACCCGGAAGCTGTACACCGGCTCCCTTGGCCAATAAAGCGAGATGAGCGCCGCAACCCCAGAGTCGACCACAACTGGACCTAATGGTCAGGGGTCCCTTTACCATAAGGGGAAGAAAAGATCCCTGTGGGTACTATATGCCTTGATATGTGGGGACGGGGGCACTATGTTCTGCTTCATCTAAGTTAGTGAAGTGTCTGGCTCTGGCCCACTACCATGCGAGCTGCCTCAAGTTGAGGGTTTGGGTGCCATTATGGGCTGAAGAGTGGAAGACAGAACAGATCTGACCCATGAGCCATCAGTGCACTTATGCAAGAATGTAAGAGAAGCCTGCTGGATCAGGCCAATGGCCCATCTGGGCCTGCATCCTGTTCTCACAGTGACCCACCAGATGCCAGTGGAATGTGCAGGATGTGTACCAAAGCTCTTCCTGGTACCTTGTGTCCCACCTTGATTAATGGGAGGTAGGGATGGTGGAGAAATTTGGACCAGTTCACATTTTAATGGAATCCTAATCTGTGAAACAGTATACATCTGAAATGCAACTGTCCTTCAAAATTTGCACACAGTTCTTGAACCAAAAAAATGTGTGCAAAAATGCATATAGCTGGGGGGAATGTGCATATAAACGCATATATGGGTGAAGATAACATACCCAAAAGCATTTGGTTAAGGGAAAGTGCATGCAAAAATGTGTATAGTAGGAGGAATTCGCACTAAAATGCTGATGGATTGTCATAGCAATGTTCCTTTTAATATAAAAATTGCAAACAGATGCAATAATGTAGAGAACTTAAGACTGGAATATGAGATTCTGAGGGAAACAGGACAGATATGGCCCTCCCTGTTAGGAGGAGATGCCATTTAGATTTTTTCAGGCACTAAAATGTCTTTGGTCAGGCCTGACTCCATAACTGTCCCAATTTTTCATTTTCAGGCATTACGGCTGAGGTCTTAGTGGTGACTTCCTTTGACGACCTGCACAAAAAAGCTCAGGAAGCCCATGGAAAGATCGTTGTTTACAACCAGCAGTTTGTCAGCTATGGTGAAACAGTCCTGTACAGAGTTCGAGGAGCAGTGGAAGCAGCTAAAGTGGGAGCGAAGGCATCTCTTATCAAGTCTATTACTCCGTTTTCCATCCATAGGTAAGGGCTTGTTGCTTGGTCCGAATCAGACGTCACCTCTTCTTTCATCTGGGGGGTGGGGCAATCCTGTGGCCAGATCTGCTGGGATGAGCAGCTCAGGATGCAGTGGATCTCTGGCAGCCGGCTGATTCGTGGCTCAGCTGGCATTAATCCTCAACCCCAGCTCAGCTAAAGATACCCTGATGTAACTTGCTCATCCTGGCACAGCTGAGCAAAAGCTGGTGTGAGTCCCCAAAAAGGGGCATTCTGGGGGTGTAGAGGTGGTAGGGGGATGCGGGTGGTGCTGTGGGTTAAACCGCAGAGCCTAGGACTTGCCGATCAGAAGGTCGGCGGTTCGAATCCCTGTGATGGGGTGAGCTCCCATTGCTCGGTCCCTGCTCCTGCCAACCTAGCAGTTCGAAAGCACATCAAAAAGTGCAAGTAGATAAATAGGTACCGCTCCGGTGGGAAGGTAAACGGCGTTTCTGTGCACTGCTCTGGTTTGCCAGAAGCAGCTTAGTCATTCTGGCCACATGACCTGGAAGCTGTCCGCGGACAAACGCCGGCTCCCTCGGCCAATAAAGCGAGAAGAGCGCCGCAGCCCCAGAGTCGGTCACAACTGGACCTAATGGTCAGGGGCCAGGTGGTAGGGCTAGAGAGAGTAGACTTAGACTGGGTTCATGACCTGGAAACCTGGCATTAAACACTATTTTAAAGGTTTGTTTTCCCTCTGCCAGGTATAGGCAGAGCAGCAGCAGCCGCTTCTCTCCTGAACGGTGTTTGGATCAGGTGTAACTTGATGCCTACTTAGCTTCCACTGGCCTGCTTTATGCCTGCTTCATGTACACAGGATCACTCCCTTAGTGTTTCAGATTGCCTCCATGCTCTGAGGCAGGCTTGCTCCTAATAAAGAAAGGATATTTGGATTGGAACCATTTGCTGTGTATATTATATTGTTGTTGTTCTACTGGTAGTTCAGGTTTGGAATTTGACCTCCAAAGACTCTCAATAGCTAGAGCCCCAGGCGTTATTCGTGAAATTCCTGGCTATGTGATGAGAATGTTGAACGTCATCCTTTTAAACGTATTTAGCACAAGTTATGGCACATAGTTGAGAGAGTAGAGCATGAGACCCTTAATCTGAGGACTGTGGGTTTGAGCCCCACTTTGGACAAAAGATTCCTTCTTTTTTAAAAAAATATTTTATTTTCAGTTTTCAAAATAACAACATTTTTACTTTCGTAAATACATACCCAATCCAAGTTTGCCTTTAAATGGTTCCCCCCTCCCTGGTTTCCATTTCCCCCTTTTTATTCTCCTTGCATATAATTATATTTCTCTAATTAATTTCAACTTCTTTTCTCTTCCTAATTCTGTTATTAGTTCATAAATGTTACATCAAACCTGCTAATGTTTTAACATTTTTACAGTGTTCTTTAAAGTAATCTATAAAGGTTCGCCATTATTGATTGAATTTTTCCTCATCTTAGTCATCCATTCTTCTGTTGGGACATTCTCTTCTTTCCACTTCTGGGCAAGTAACATTCTAGCTTCTGTAGTCAAATACATAAACAGTCTCTTTTGTTTCCTTGGCACTTCTTCTCCTATTACTCCTAGTAAAAAAAGCACCTGGTTTTTAAACAAATGTACTCTTAAACATTTATTAAGTTTCGTTGTATATCATTTCCCAGAAGCCCTTTACTTTTTTACACATCTGCCACATATCAGAAAATGTACCTACTTTCTCCTTACATTTCTGGCATAGTTTAGAATAATTTTTATACATCTTAGCAAGCTTTACTGGAGTCAAATACCATCCATATATCATTTTCATATTATTTTCTTTTAGTGAACTACAGGCCGTGAATTTTAAATTCTCTTCTCCACAGCTTTTCCCTTGATTCAAGCGGTATATTGTAACCTATGTCTTGGGGCAAAAGATTCCTGCATTTCAGGGGGCTGGACTAGACGACCCTCTTGGACCCTTCCAACTCTATCAATGACTAACTTTTGCTTTGGAGTAATACCAATGACCCCAATAGCATTGAGAGGAGAAGCAGTCCAAATCAAATGTAAACCATTGGAGAAGGGGGTGGGGAAAATGAAGGCCTGCCCAACTTACCGTATTTTTCTGTGTACAGTGGTGCCTCGCAAGACGAAATTAATCCGTTCCGCGAGTCTCTTCGTCTAGCGGTTTTTTCGTCTTGCGAAGCAACCCTATTAGCGGCTTAGCGGATTAGCACTATTAGCGTTTTAGCGGCTATTAAAGGCTTAGCAGCTATTAAAGGCTTAGCGGATTAGTGGCTAAAAGGATATTAGCGGCTTAGAAAAAGGGGGGAAGCGGGGGGGGGGGAATTGGAACACTCGCAAGACATTTTCGTCTTGCAAAGCAAGCCCATAGGGAAAATCGTCTTGCGAAGCAGATCAAAAACGGAAAACCCTTTCGTCTAGCGGGTTTTCTGTCTTGCGAGGCATTCGTCTTGCGGGGCACCACTATATAAGATGCCCCCATGTATGAGACGACCCCTATTTTTTTAGCCCAAAATTAAGAAATACAGTGGTACCACTGGTTACGGACTTAATTCGTTCTGGAGGTCCGTTCTTAACCTGAAACCGTTCTTAACCTGAGGTACCACTTTAGCTAATGGGGCCTCCCGCTGCTGCCACGCCGCTGCCGTTTTCTGTTCTCATCCTGGGGCAAAGTTCTTAGCCCAAGGTACTATTTCTGGGTTAGTGGAGTCTGTAACCCGAGGTGTTTGTAACCTGAGGTACCACTGTAAATAATTGCAACATTCCGTGTATAAGACAACCCCCAATTTTAACCTTAAAATATTTGGGAGGAAATATACAGTGGTACCTCGGGTTAAGAACTTAATTCATTCCGGAGGTCTGTTCTTAACCTGAAACTGTTCTTAACCTGAGGTACCACTTTAGCTAATGGGGCCTCCTGCTGCTTCCGCCGCACCACCAGAACATAATTTCTGTTCTTATCCTGAAGCAAAGTTCTTAACCCGAGGTACTATTTCTGGGTTAGCAGAGTCTGTAACCTGAAGCATCTGCAGCTCGAGGTACCACTGTAGTCTTATACACTGAAAAATCCAGTACGTTCTTTAAAATGTCTGCTGGAAGAGATGCCTCTCCATGCCTACAGATGCAAGGCTGGCTCAGTTTTACTGCCTGAAGTGAAGTAGCAAATATGTATTTATAAAGGTATATACTACCCTCTCATAAGATATTGGGGCATGAATACGAATGTACACACAAGTCAATGTGCATAATACCCAAGGGCAGCAAATTATTGTGACACCAGAGGCATAAAATAAAACAAGCCACCTCTCACCCTAGCAGTGAAAATATATCAACAAGAAATCAAAAAGGTCTTAAATTAGTTTTAGTTACCATAAGTGATAATTATTATTTTTTTTGGTAGAAATAGTGATATTATTCCTTATTAGCTATTCCTAAGTTGAGGTGCTTCTAGTGTTTAAATTTTTTATAATGTTTATTTCTTAAAAAACATTTTTTATCACAAAGAAATGTTTGTTAAGGGACATTTCTGCTATCTGTGTTTTACAGAGTGGGGAGTTGAGAGGTAGTAATTTGCTCAAGGCCATCCCAGGGGCTGCAATTTGAATTCAAGTGTCCTAGTTTCAAGTAAAAGTCTGATGGTCAATGTGGTCCCTCCTGTTTGTTACTTGAAGAAATTATTTTCATTGTTCCCAAATTCAACATTGCCTAGAATCAAAATTGACAGCTTTTTGCATACAGGTTCTGTGATACTAGGATATTTCCAAACATCCACCAAAATTTATCTTTATTAACTATAACTAGGCATATGTGAAACCTCCTCTGAGAGGTTATTGGTAGCATTATTGACTCTTTTGGCTTCTCTCAAGAAATAACAAGCACATTCATTACAAATTTTGCTTTAGACCAAACACTAGTGCTAACTGAAACAAGGACACATTTTGCTTTGTTTGGACTGTATGTTTTTTATATTTTTTCCAACCTAGAGGAGTCCATTTATTGAGGCATCATCATGAAGACTGGCCCTATCATTAGGCAGTAGGGTGACTGCCTTAGGTAGAACATGCTAAAGGGTGGTGTTGAGGGAGCAGAAACTGAGATCTTTGTGCCAGGCGACTGGCCCTGCGTTCCATAAGCTACTTAGTGGAGGATGTTGACCCATTACCAGTGTTCAAGATTCAGTTGCCACTCCAGTTGGCTTCTGTACATGGAATTAGTAGGGAGGGCATCTTGTCTTTCACCTCAGGCAGCAGAACATCTTGGGTCTGATCACTTTGGCAAATGCAAGGTGTACTTTGGCCTTTTCACTGTAAAGAAATGAAGCAATTGCTTATTCTCACCCCACAGCATATGAAAATTGAATCATGGCATTTCAGAAATGAGCTCTATCTAACATTTATGATATGCAAGTGGATTGTAAAAACAGTAGAAAACTAGTGAGGGCCTTTTGAGACAGCCTGTCTGCAGTCCTGGCTATTAAAACGGGTTGAGCTTCAGACTATTGGTCCTGATTTCTGAAAACCAGAAAATTGTGGGGGGTTTTGCAGGGAAAGCGTAGATTTACTAAAAAAAACCAACAGGACCAAAAGAAAAAGTCTGCTATTGTGAGTCTGCTATTACTGGTCAGTCTGTCTATCCTGGTAGTGTCTACTATAACTGGCAGTGGCCCTTCAAGTTCTTTGGCAGAAGCCTTGAGTCTTGCCAACTATACTGAAGTGTTGAACTGTGGGATCTTTTGTGTGTGTGTGTTTCAAATTTACAAATTTAATAGGTAAAGGTAAAGGGACCCCTGACCATTAGGTCCAGTCGTGACCGACTCTGGGGTTGCGGCGCTCATCTCGCTTTATTGGCTGAGGGAGCCGGTATACAGCTTCCGGGTCATGTGGCCAGCATGACTAAGCCGCTTCTGGCGAACCAGAGCAGCGCACGGAAATGCCGTTTACCTTCCCGCTGGAGCGGTACCTATTTATCTACTTGCACTTTGACGTGCTTTCGAATTGCTAGGTTGGCAGGAGCAGGGACCGAACAACGGGAACTCACCCCGTCGCGGGGATTAGAACCGCCGACCTTCTAATTGGCAAGCCCTAGGCTCTGTGGTTTAACCTACAGTGCCACCCGTGTCCCAAATTTAATACACAATACTTATTTTCCAATTAATATTCATTTATCATTTAGCTTCCCCTCCACCCCTCCATGGTTTCCCCATATTTTCTAACATTGCTGCATATTATAATTACTGAATACCCCATCCTTTCTGCTTGTTCTCAGATACATGTTTTATTGTAGTTCTTCATTCAAATCCTATTTTCGTTTTTACATGTTTACAATAGCTCTTTAGATACTCTACAAAAGGTTACCAATCCTCCTGAACTATGGGATCTTATACATGCAGAGCCTGTGCTCTGTCTTTTATGGGACTTCTCAGAAAAGAGTAGCTGCAGTAGCCATCTTTAAAAAGCAGCCATGCTTGATGGGTCTGTGGGTTTTTCTTCTAGAGCATTTGGTCATAGTAGAAAAAAGTTGCAAGACTAGTTCATACCACGGCTGCATTCACAAGGCCAATTAATTCCATCCCCCCAACATTACCCTGTTAATTTCACATGAAATTTGAGCTTTCACACAATGTAAAATCCAAAAATCTAGCAGAATATAGTGGAAGTTTAGTGCTCATTTCCATGTTAATCACTTTCAGAAAAATATGCATTTGCAGCCCCATTAACCCAGAAAATTGCAGGAACAAAGCGGTAAAATTTAGGGTGGCATACTTTCATACAGTTCTTTCCTGTCATTCTCATGGGTTAATCATGAGGGAAAGGGTGGGGAAGTACAGAGCTGGTTCACCCATGAGGCAAGGCGAGGTGACCACCTCAGGCGGCAGAATCCACAGGGGCAGAGGATCTGGCCTTCAAGGAATGCATTTGCTGCTGCTGCTACTGCTGGGGCAACAACAGCTGTGGTGTGCTCCTTGGAGGCTGGATTTGCCTTCTTCTCAGCAGTCCCCCCCCCCAACCATGCCCCTGTTAGAATTCCTGCTCCTTGATTGCAGTCATGGGATTGTTGTCTATCACATGATGGTGTATATTTTGACTCCACTGAGTGGGAAGTGATGGAGACAGGATGTTTGTGTTACTGTGTTCCGTGAAGTGGGACTATTGTCCTTTCTCTTAGCTGTCTGATGCTGGGGAGAGAGGGAGCCATGTTGCAGTGCTCCGTGTGTGTTTATATGTAAATAAACGTAGATCAGCCAAAATGCTGAGTTGCTGAGTTCTGTTACACAAGCTGCGAAGACTCTGCGGATCCCTAAGTGTGCCGATGTCTGTTGGCATCGGACTGAAGAAAGCTTCTGAAGCTCCCGAGCGATCGACCAGGAGGGAGAGAACATGCCAGTCAGGCATGTGTCTCTGCCAGGGTCCTACTCAGTGTAGGACGAGCTCCTGACAGCCCCCTCTACAGCGGCCTCTTGGTGAATAGGAGACGCTGTTGTTTTCCTCCCAACCTGAGGGAGGAAATGACTCTCTGGGATCTCCTGGGATCTGTACTTTTCTGGCATAATTCAGAGCACATACATACTCATAAAGGCCTTTGATTCTCTCCTTGTCCCCTCCCACACCTCTTGTTCCTAACGTCAGCAAGGAAGGACTGGAGGGAACTAATGTTTGAACAGCCCTGGACATTAAGCACCTGAGCTGAAAGCTTGGGAACCTTCAAAGGTGGGCGTTGATCATCAACTTAACCCTTGAAAGGTCCAACACTAGGCATCCTCCACTTGCAACTTCATCCTCTGTCTTCCCTCAAGCCCCTAGACTGATTTGGGATGGAGGTCCCAAGTGATAAAGCAATGGTTCTCAGCCTGGTTGTCTCGCCAGTCCTCTGCGTTATACATGATTTCCCAAGGAAAAAAGGCCAAATGCACTGCTTGAAGAAATATAGTTATGCTGTGTGAAAGAGCAGCTGGAACCAAATGAGCACATTGAGAGCTGTAATGAGAATGATGAAACCCAAACCTTGTTCACAAAAAGCGGTTAAAGGATTTGTTCTGTTTAATAATGGATCGTGAATAATGAACACAAATGAAACGGAACTCTTGAGTTAAAACAAAAACAAAGGAAAGTCCTTTGGTTTACAAAAAGCAGTCAAGGCTTTTGCGCATTTATTAATGCACCGAAAAGCAAGGACATTTTTCATGATATACAATACAGTATTGTATTGAATAACCTAGGCTGCTTCCACACTAGAAATTTATTGTGGAATAGGCACACCTTGTTCAATCACTTTCTCTGGGGTATCTGCATGACCTTGTGAAGACAGCAACCTGTTCCTATATTTTCCTGTTCATTTCCCTCTCCCCCCCCTCCCAGGTTCAGAAAATTGACCTCAGAAGCATAATGCAACAGATTCATAATGACTTATTGCACAGCAGTTCAGTAGGTTTGGAGGCTAGTTATGGCTTGTATGGATTGGTCTAGCCATTTCATTCTCTATGATCCATACTTCTCTCTAGAAATAAGTTATATTAGTTTAATTTTTAACCGTTCCAAATAGCATTGTCTTTATATGTGTTTCTTTTCTCTCTGCTGCCCCTTCCCCACATTGCAGTGGGGGGTTAGGAATCATGATCAGAAGAGCCATGAAGGAGGATTTAACCCAGGCATAGGCAAACACAGCCCTCCAGATGTTTTGGGACTACAACTCCCATCATCCCTGACCACTGGCCCTGTTAGCTTGGGATGGTGGGAGTTGTAGTCCCAAAACATCTGGAGGGCCGAGTTTGCCTTTGCCTGATTTTAACCCTTTACCTCACACTTTGGTCCCAATGAAAACTGTCCATCTTGGGGCAATATGGACTAGAAGCCTATCTGCAAAATGTCAGCCGGGAGCAGAGTTGCTATTCCGCTTGCAGCTTAGAGAAGAACAGCAATGATTGAGTACTGCTAAGTTGCCCATGTCTGGAAATATCCTTATGCTGGCACGCAGAGATCACCTAGAGTTTATGAACTCTTTTTATTTGTGATTTATAAAATAGTTTGTGTTGGCAAGCTTGGATTGAAGAAAGAAAAATACTTGTCTTTTGCATCCCGTTGCTTATGTGCTAATGTCTGGGATTCCTTGCCATGGCTTCTGACGTCATGCAGTGATTTTTAAAAGTTCCTGCTATGACACATAGGCAGGATTTTTTCCTTAAAACAAATAACTTTTAGTGCATTTGTACTCTACCAAAATGTATTCCCCATAACACACCGCACAACATTTGGGGCTAGAGGTGGAAATGTACATTTCAGTGCCAGTTTTAAAAGACAGTGAAAAGTCTGAAAATAAGGAATGCGGGTTGAATCTGCCAAAGCTTGCTGCTCTGATGTCAGTAGGTAATGGCAGTGGGTGTTTCTTATTTTTATTTTTTAATGAATAAATAAATCAGTTGAAATGAACGGAGAGATTAAATGGGGTGCCAAGCATCCATTTCATCTTACTCTTAGGTGGAAAGAGTTGTGTGTCATTCTCAGATGCTATTGCAACATTAGAGGTCACCCAAAAACTATCTAATACAAAAGAACCACGTTTGCTCTCTCTCTCTCTCGTTCTCTCTCTCTCTCTCTCTCTCTCTCTGTCTACTCCAAAAAAGTAACATGGATGACATACAGGCCTAATGTCACTGCTGCCCACTCCACGGTGACAAAGCCTATCCTTCATGTCTGCAGGCGACAAGGGACAATGTCCTAGCCAGCAGAGATTGTCTGCCTCGAACGCTTCCTCTTAACCACCTGTTGTGTCTTTCCTTCTCTGTCCGCCCTGACAAACGGCACTGAGTAGGGCTCAGCTGGACACAGAGCCCTTTGTCAGTCAGCATCAGGAGGCATTGTCAGCTCACGTTGCACGGCTTTCTGAACATTTTTATTTTAAGACAGGTGGACTGGAAGTGCTGTTTCCACCTGACCACTTCATTGGATGTATAGAGACTGCATCCAGAGGCCTGCTGGGCCACAGGAAGAAAAAGCTGGCACCCGATTTCTCAGTAATGGAGCTGGAGCCAAAAACATATGTTTTTCCCTTCTATACTAAGGCCCTTTCTACAGCTATGAAGCTGTATTGTGCCACTTCTGGGAGCTGTTAAGGGTGCTGAGAGATGTTAGGAAACTCCTGCTCCCCTCACAGAGCTTCAGTTTCAAGAACGGTTAGCAAACAATCCCTTTTCACAGGGAACTCTGGCAATTGTACCCATGGCTTCCCTCAAAGAATTAAGGGAGCTATAGTTTAAGGGTGCTGAGAGTTGTTAGGAGATCCCTATTCCCCTCACAGAGCTACAATTGTCTGAGCTCCCTGTGTAGACCCAGTGTACTTGGATCATCTTGAGGAAGCCACATATTAACCCCACACTTCTTTGTTGGAGCCAAATCTTGGTCCTACTGAAATGAAAGGAGTTTTGCAGTTGACTTTGACGAGGTTCCCACTTGGTCCTACCAGAGAGTCTCCACAGTTTATAGGAAATTATGCTGGTTGAAAAACAAACATTGAATCTCCCTGTTAAGCAATCCACATTTTCTCCCAGGAGCAGCTTTTGGCACCAAGTTGTCAACATTTCAGAAGACTCCGAAATGATGCCCTCTTGGGCCAAGAGCAATAGAATCTTGGCAAAAACAAAACCTTAAAAAGCAAACATTGACTTAAAAATCATTAAACAGAATTTCAAATATTTAGTCTTCTATCCAAGCATTTGAATGCATGGTATTGATTTGCTTTTGCCCCCCTCCCCCAAAGGTAGAATGTAATTATTACAATAAATTGGGAAGGCAGCGCAATCCTATTTCCAAATTTATTATTACTATGTCTATTCAGAAGAAACTCCTACTGAGTTCATTGGGACCTACCTGAGAGGAATTCTGCAGCATAAGTTATGTTTTGGTCACAGAAATTGATTAAAATGGGAGGATTGATGTGTAGATGATCAGAATATTGGGCACTTGATCTAAATATTAAGGGTACTGTGCCAGCTCAGGCTTTCTCAACCTTGGGTCCCCATATGTTGTTCCACGTCCCATCATTATTATTTTTTTAATCATGTTTATTAAAATTTCTAATAATAACAGAATAGGAAAAATAGAAAAGATAAAGAAAAGAAAGAAAAAGAGAAACAAATTTAGACCCTTCTTTTCATAGCCTTCTTTCTGGGACTCCCTCCTTCCCCTCCCGACTGTATTCCCCTTTTCCTAAGTTGGTTCCACAAGCTCTCATTCCCAATTTAAACCTAATACATTTTACTCATAAGCCAATTTAAATTTACACAATCTTAACAACATTCCTCATCTTAAAATAAAACAAAATTTTTCCCCCAAGATCAGTTCTCATTTCCTTCCACGAGTTCTCCCTTTCTTAAAAAAAGTAAAAACAAAAACATATAAGATCAAAGTTATAAAGAATATAAGGTAGAAAATATAGGAAAGTTCAAAAAGTTGATTACATAGCCTTTGGATTCTAAGATTCCCCCTCCCTTCCCCGGTTTAGATTCCCCATGTCCATCTGTCTGTATGTTGTCGGCCTGGAGGTCTTAAGTCCACAGCCAAAATTTATCTCAATCCATCTTGCCGGTTTTCTTTAGGTTTGGTTGTTTTGGTAATATTTAACTTCAAAAATCCAGTCTAATAGAGGCCTTTGGTTTTCCTTAATCATTTGTTGCTCCTCCCGTTGTTCTTTCCGTGTCGTAGTTAGTCCTTTGCTCTTTTATTTCTTACTTTCTCAGGTTTCTGTCTTGTTCAGCTGTTAAAACATTCTTGTTCCAAGATTTAGTGTCTCTACAGAGGTTTGTTATTCAGGGACAAAGACTTACGTCCAGTTCCTTTCTTGCTTCAATAGAAGATTCTATTGTATTATGGTCACCTCTGTAGACAAAATAGTATTTCAGTTTTACAGCTTTCCCAGGAGATAAGACCTGTGCACATCCCAGAGTAGTTTTCCACATACGACACTTGTAATGTCCCGAAACCCCTCTAGGGGGATTGCAATAACTTTGTATCCTCTAATCCAAAAGTCAAATTGTTGTTTCTTTTTCCCCGACAGTTTATGTCCATATTATATCAAATTGTAACAAAATTAACCAGCAGAATACTTGTAACAAAGTCCTCTTTATATTCTCTAGCTTTGACAGCTCCTTTGACAGCTGTCAAATTCTCCATCTCTCTTCGCCAGGCTCTCCGAATCGCCCCGGTTCCCGGGGGGAGGTTGCCTTTTTCCTCTCACCCTCCACTCTTCTCCTTCAGCACAATTCTTGTAGTTCACATCGTGGAGTTAATAATTTTTGTCATCAATAAACTTCTGAATCGATCTTGGTTTCCCAGTCCTTGTTTTAGCATGTTTACAATCAGGGGGGGGGGGACTGACTTCCTTTTTGGATCCCCCCCGCTCGTGCCGAATCCGGAAAAAAATTCCTTTTTTTCCTCCTTTTATACCCGGTTGCCCAATTACTCACAGGTTATCGCCAAATGTCCGAATTTCCAAAGGAAGAAGCCAGCGCTCTCTGTCGAATGGCATGTGGCTGCACTCGGCAGGGGAAGCGGAGGACTCACAGCACCACGCCACTCCCCGGCACCCGATCCGTAGCCTTTAAAAAGGCTCCTTCACAAGTCGGGAGGGCGCTAACGGTGCCAGCCGAGTCACCATGTCCACGGGGCCCGTGCCTGTGGTTTTTAAGGGTCCCCGCGTCGCCGGCGCGGTAGGACCCAGCCCCTGCCGAGCCGACTCCCTCCGGAGCTCGGAGGGAGTCCGCCATTCGGCGATGGCGCCAACCCGGAAGTCCCCCACGTCCCATCATCCATAGCTAGCAGGGGCAACAGTTACGGATGATGGGGGTTGTAGTTCAACAACATCTGGGGCTGCATTAGCTTAAATCAGGGTAGCCAATGTGATGCCTTCCAGATGTTTTGAACTACAGCACTAGTCTTCAGTCATGCAGATAGGGGTGCTTGTAGCAAACTGGAGTTCCTTCTAATATCAACTCCCATTTGCAGCGGCAGAGCTAGCCGCTCGGGCACCCAGAGCAGCACACATGCCGTGCACCCGGGGGCCGGCCGAACCGCCCAGGGGGTGTTTGGCATGGTGGCGATCACACAGGGTCCCCGGACATTTGACGGTCTATTGATCCCTGTGCCACCACTGTGCTCGCTTCCCCGCTGCCACCAACCCATTACTCTCGGGTACACACTGGGTCCAGACAGTTGTTTAAATTAAACCAAATAAACAAGTTTATTTCATAAGCATTAACAAGTTTATGGTTTTTCAGATAATTTTCTTGTCAGTTTCTTAACCTTAGTTTCTTTACCGGCCTATACCTGCCTAATACCTTCTGACTGATTATCTCAACTGTTTGACTGACTCCTCTTAACAGATTCACTCTCTCACATCAGACTAGCCCAACCCACAGACTTATCCTCCCTCTCTCTTCTCTAACTCCAGACTGACTTCTTAACAACTCTAACTCCAACTCCTCCCCTTGGGTTCCTATTGGTTAATCATTTTACACTTAGTTAACCCTTTCCTTATGAACCCCAGTATGATGTCACACACCTAGGAGGGCAAACGCCACAGGCGTGGTGGCGATCCGCCCCAGGGGATGATCAGCGTAGCAGCGATCTGCCCAGGGAGGATTTTGTCACCCCACTCTGGGATGGCACTCGGGGCAGACCATCCCCACCCACCCTTTCCTATGCCCCTGCCCATTTGGTAGATACAAAACCACAGGCCCATGGGCATCATCCAAGCCAACCCCTCCAATCCTATAGCAAGATAGTTCCCCAGTCTCTGAGCGGTGCGAGATTGCAGAGGTTCCAGACGCTCTCAGGGTCTGTTTTCTTTTGGGAATGGGGCACAGTGGAGACTGGTGTCTTTATTATACATGGTTTATTTACATATACAGTTGTACCTTGGTAGCCCCGTCAGACGTTGAGCTTCCAAAAATAGTTCGCAAACCAGAATAGTCACTTCCGAGTTTGCGGCATTCAGGAGCCAAAACGAGAACTAAGCTGTTTGAAAACCAAGGTATGACTGTACCTACAACCTGAGACTACGATGGAGGGGATCACAACATCAGCACCCCAAAAGGGCCTTGTTTCTCCCATAGCCGCAGCCCTGAATTCAAACAGACGTAAAACATAATTCTCTGCTTCTCTCGCTTTACAGCTTGCTGCCTTTACCAGTCTGCAACTGGTTTTCTCTCCCTCACGTCGCACAAAACTCTGCCCTAAAAGCTCAGACTTTTTGTCCTTCTAACCATCTAAGAGCTGGGGCAGGGATTCTGCTTCTGTTGTTGTTGTTTTTTTAAATGATATTTATTGGGAATTTAAAGTTACATAAAAAAAAGAAAAAGCAAGAAAAAAGAGATTAAACAATACAAATCAGTAAAAAGAGAATAAAAAGTACAAAACATACAATACACTAAAATCAAAAACAAGAACAAAAGAATAAATTTAAAAACAAATCCAATATTCCCATATCCTTATCTTCATTAACTTGTTTCATCGACCTCCTCACACCTCCCTTTTTTGTATTCTAACTATTAATTATCTCAGCAAATCCTTTCCATCTTTCACTGTATTCTGTCCTTTAGTTGTCTTAATTTATTTTAGCCTTATCTTACCATAAAAAAGAAAAAACCTTAGAACTTAAAAACTTATTTATACATAACTCCTTATAACATTTCTACTAAAGCCTAATAGTTTCATTCCAAGATTTTCCTAACAGTCATTAATTTTGCAATATTTCTCTAAATGAATTTTTAAACTTTCTGCCAATCTTCATCCACCGTCTCTTCTTCCTGGTCTCGGGTTCTGTCAGTCCTTTCTGTCTGTTCCATCTAGTCCATCAACCTGGTGATCTTATGTCCGAGGCTCTTAACTCTTTTCCATGTCCCTTCTGCAGATCTTCTTCATAATTGTACCTGCACTTTACTTTGTCTTCTGCTGGTCTTGTACTTAATTTCCTTCCTTTGTCTCTGAGGAGTAGATCTCGGGGGAACAACCTAAGACTGTCTTTATCCCTTCTCGACCGGTCAGCCCGTTCTCCATGGTTAGCACTAAAATCCAAAAAATATTCCAAAGCATACTTCAATGTCCCTCCAAAGTTGAGGGCCTCGGCCACTCCAATCTCCTCCTGGCCCAAAACCAAATCCCAAAAGTCAGGACATCCCTGCATAGGAGGATCTGACCAACTTGCCATCTCCAGTCCCGACAGGACTCCGTCTCTCCAAGTCTGACTCACTCCAGATTCAGTCATCAGAAACGGCAGCTTATGTTCCTGCAAGGCCACATCTCTCTCGACTTGTATTACTTGAGGTTCAACAACAACCTCCTCCTTTGTCTTCTCCGTGGCTTGCCCTGTCAGGGCAAATTCCTGGGTCAATTCTTGAGCAGGTTCTATATCAGTGTTCACTGTTTGACCGAAATTATCAATTGCAGTAGTCATCAAATCCATCTTCGCATGAAGCTGCTCCAACAAAGCACTTGTCCTGCACAAAGCAGACACTAAGGCTTCCTGTGTCAACATTCTTGTCCAAGGTCAATGTCTGTTTCTCATGATCCTTAATCTCTACAGCTGTAGAGTTCCCCAGGTCCACTCCAACAACAGTTCAAAAGCTCCCTCTAGAGGAAACAATTTCTATTTGTATCCATCCTTTTACAAGCAGATCCAGCAACAAAATTGCTTTCGTTTTTCAAATCTTTGTTCCTTTTTAGTGCAAAAGGAAACATTGGAGTCAATATGTTTCTCTTATTTGACTATCTGTCAACATACGTTATTATTCACAGTCAGTGAACTTTCCCAAAACGTCTATCTTTGACAGCCCGTTCCCAGGTTCAAGACGATAGGAATTTATCTTTCTTTACTCCCTCTCCTGCAGGCTTGAACAATTTAAGATTTCCCCCCTCTTCTCCTGCTTCCAAGGGGGGTTTTTATAATTTTAACCGATGGAAATTTAGTCCTTTACAGATAACTTTCCAGACTTTAGCTTGCGATGACTTTGCTTCAAGCTATTTACAAAAGCGGAAGGCGGACTTCCTGTTTAGACCTTCCCACTCCGGTGCCAAATTATGAAGTTTAATAATCCAATTTTCCGTTCTACTCACGGGTACTTGTTTAGAGTCCAATTGTCCACAGAAAAAAAGTCAGCGCTCTCCGACAACAGCAATGCAGCTTCACTCTGTGAAAATAGCAATCGATTCGAAGCACCGTGCCGATCACCCCACGTCGCTCCGGATCTCCGTAGCCGGGTTTCCCCGTGAGTAGGGGAGGCGTAAAAGGTGCCAGCCGAATCCCAGGTCCACAGGCTTCTCCCGCCTGTGGTTTTTGATGGGTCTCTGCCTCGCTGTGGCGGTCCAGACCCTGATTTTCACAGAGCGGATTCCTCCAGATCAGAGGAAATCCGCCATTGCCGGTGGCGCTAACCTGGAAGTCCGGGGATTCTGCTTCTGGAGCAGAGCTCCCTTTGCTCTGTTCTGATACTGACCTATGACCTTTCCTTTGTTTCCCTTAATGGCTTATGGCCCAGGTGATCACCTCATGAAGCTAGCCTGACATATTTTAACACTCACTAAGATTCTAAGGATTAGAACTTTGGCACCCACAAACTCATAGCAGTGTGCTCTCCTAGCAGAAACACCCAAACCACAATAATAGCCAGGGGAGAAATAACTAACATGGTAACATTGACAACCACTCTCATAAAATGCCCAATAAATCCATTACTCACCATTCTCACAGTTGTTCCCAATGGTGCAGCCCCATTAGTCATGATGGAAAGGCACCAGTCAACATATGGGAGGAGTGGGAATGCCATGATGACGTCATGTAATTTGTTCTGTACTCTGGCTGTGTACGCACTGTACACTTTTAAGCACATGACCTCTCCCAAAGAACCCTGAGAAGAAGAAGAGGAGGAGGAGGAGGAGGAGTTTGGATTTGATATCTTGCTTTATCACCATCCAAAGGAGTCTCAAAGTGGCTAACATTCTCCTTTCCCTTCCTCCCCCACAACAAACACTCTGTGAGGTGAGTGGGGCTGAGAGACTTCAAAGAAGTGTGACTAGCCCAAGGTCACCCAGCAGCTGCATGTGGAGGAGCAGAGATGCGAACCCAGTTCACCAGATTACTAGTCTACCGCTCTTAACCACTACACCACACTGGAGAGATGTAGCTTGTTAAGGTCTTGGGAATTGTAGCTCTGTGAGGGGTAAGCTACAGTTCCCTGAATTCTTTGGGGAAAGTCATGTGGTTTAAATGCATGGTGTGTACGCAAACAAGGCATAAGCCCACTTCCAGGGAGACCACAGCACTTTCTCCAGCACAGCCAGTATCACATTTCAGGGCTTTGGAGGAGCCATACCACAAGGATCCCTCAGGCAGGGGTTCAAATTCCTTGACACCTCAAACACAGGTCACACAACAACCCTTTTGCATGAGAAGCAGGTTCAAAGGGAAGGAAAGGGACAGGTGCCATTACAGTCTCAACAACCAAGCTGCAGTAGAGCCCAGCAGCTGGGAGGAAGCCTTCAGACAGAACCTATAGGCAACAAGCCTCTTTGAGAGCAGGAATCCTACACAGACAGTGTTGCAAACAGTATTCCTGTGTGTACAGAGCATGCTATTTGTGACGGAGAGAGGATAGAGCCAATAGGAAGAATGGAACTCAACGGGAAACTCAATGGGGAAGAGCACTGCAATCATAAATGGGGAGAGTGGGAGAGGAGGTTGAGACATACCAGGGAGAAGGGAATCCAACCTACACAAGGCAAATGTGATTTCTGGGGACCTGGTGGGCAAGGACAATTGGGCTTTCAAGTAAACCTGCATGGGATTCAACCACACATCCTGTTTCTTGCATCGCATTCAGAAACCACCCGACTCCTGTGTTCCACACGTATGGCTGCCAGCGAGAACTATATGCAATGAATTCCTGGTCAGACCTGTGAAACGCAAGACCCTGGAAGCAGTTTGCATTCAAAGGTCCTACTGGGAGCCAATCGTGTGTGTATATGGCAGTGCCTTGAAGTCATTTCCACATAAATGCGTCCTAGGAGAGAGTCGTGGGAATAATCCGGTGTCTGAAGAACATAGTATGAAAAATGTGTTCTCTTTCCTGTACATTCTAATGCTGGTTAGCTCAAGTTTCCCTGAAATGTACAATTTGAAACCTAATCATGAATGCAGATTTATTTAGATTTGTAATAATTAATGAAGAGGTAAATAAACCAGAATTTAGCAAGCCCAGAACGAGACATCAATGTTGTCACTTTCTTCAGTAACTGCCATCTGTTATAGTGTACCATTTGTCATCCAAGCTGTTGTTCCACTGAATCATAGTTTTCCCAGGGCATTTAAATTTAACCAAGAGTTTGCTGTGTAGCTGACACCTGTTGGAAAGAGTGGAAAAAAGTATAAGCCTCAAAATAAAGCAAAAGAGAATATCAATTCATCCTTCAGCCCTTTTCCTTGAATGCCTGCTGCTCCCGGTATTAACACAAGCTGTTTACAATGCAAGAGGAATTTTAAGGCCCACAGGAAGGGATATGCAGACAAATGTTGAAAATGTCAGCTGAGTAGGTTTGTTCAGAAGTCAGTGGCAAAACAATGACTCCAATGTAGTCGACTCTCACAAATGATATTAGCTCAATATTAGATGCTCTCTTTGGGTTCTATAAATCCCCATCTATTGGGAATATGTTTGCTGCTGCTTTTCTATAAGATGGGTGTAAACCTTTTATGAAATCAGGAAGCAAGTAAACCCTACTAAATTGGGAAGCACAAAGCAAACGGCGAAATCTCAAACACGTTAATCATCCCATGCCTTAATCCGTCCTTGTGTGATTATTGAACGTTTTGGGTATGTGTGATGTGATATAGCCATATATAAAGTATACAGGACACTACAGCTGAAATTTAGTCCATTTCAAATAGCAAACAAATGACTCTTCATGGTAGTACACCTGTCCCTAAGTCCCTGCCAACTGTTGCCATTTTTATGATTAATCTGTTTTGTTTTGCTGGGTTTCTATCTTGTTTTGTTCACATGGCAACAGTGGAAATCAGACAGTAGGGAAGTCAAAGGCTAATCATACCCAAGCACCACACAGTACAGGCAACCTTAGCTACAATGTCCTTAGTCATATTTTATAACAAGACAGAAGCCAAAGCCATTTTCTAATTAATGTACTTTTGTTGTCGTTTAGCTTCAAACATTTGCAGATTAAATATTTAGCTTGATCTTCAAAGGCCTCTTCAGGCAAAGGGTCTGAGGAATGAAGGAGAATCATGTTCTGAGTATGTGTAGCATGTCTTTGAGTTGCCAGCCAGTTCAAGGTCTCAGGTCCTTGTTTCTGTTAATTGCGCTTCTTCGAAATCTGTGACTTTTAGATGCTTTGTTCAGTTAACAAGCGCTGCAGTGCAATTTAATATGGTTCCATGGGCAAATCCCACCTTTGCTAGCTCTTAAACAAGGGCAGCGTGGCAGACTGTGGAAGTGATGGGAGTGAATTGTGTCATTATTAAACACAAAGAAAAGGCCCATTCAACACATGCTGTTTGGCTGTTCCGCAATATATTTCCAGCCTCCTAAAAGTACCAAATTGGGAGTCCAAGAAGGTCCTATGTGGATCTGCAACTATTTGTTGACAGCATCGTGGTAGTCAAAACACATTGGTTGCAATGGCAGGTGGGATTGCTGAAGTCTTTTTCCCCAGACACCCACCCACTTTTTACTTATTTCTTATTTTTGCCAAGTTAAATGTGTGTAAGTTGCGGTATTACGGTACTTACACCACATCTTAACCTTTAATACAGATTTCTTCAACCTTAGGTCCACCAGATCAGAAAGGCCAAGTTGCTTCCTTTTCTGTTTGAAGAAATATTATTGTTACAGAACACGTTTCCCTTAGTACACCCCTTTGCTGTTAAATAATTTTTGTCTGCTTCTACAGAGAAAGTAGAGGAAATGATTTATTGCTAAGTTGATATCTGATGCATTTGAAACATGCAAGTTCTTTCTTGGGGCAAAAAGAAAACAGCCTTCCAGTTTGATTTGTTCTCTTCCAAATTGCTCCAAAGTAGATAGGGCTTATTTGATAATAGAGCCTATATGAAAACAGCTTTCTCTTCCGATCAGCTGTTCATAGAGAAGTTATGTTACCTCCAAGCTTTGCTAAGGATGAACTAGGATTGCTTCCTGCAGCATTAACATTCTGTGAAAGGCTATCCTGCATTATATAATCATGTAATTTTGCTCACTTTATCCAGGCGAGCTTTATATCCTGTTTCCAACTGGTATCATTGATTGACTCCAGACATGTCTTTCACTTGTTGAAGCATCACAATCTGAGTCAGGTTTTTGCAAGAAGACAGTCTAAGATCAGTATCCTGAGCGTCATTAAATTTTCCTATATATATTGCAGTGGCTGCAAAATAAATGAAAAAGACAGAGCTAGACAGACAACATTGCTGTAAATTGTTTTGGTGCCTCTGAAGTTTAATCTGAAGTTGAGTTAGCTGATGGCACTTCTGATTTTTCTTATTTCATATTGCTGATGGTTATTTTTACTATGTTTGTATATAGGTATATTTTGATGTAATTGTTGTGTCCTTTGGCTAGCACAATAAACTTATTGAACGGGGCATGCGGGAGGAATCTTTAAAGAAAGAAAGATAATACTCAACTCCATATACTTGCTAAACTTGTTCTCTGAGCATAGCTTTTAAAAATCTGGATCTGTAGCTTGACAATAGCAAAGGAGATTCTGTGAGGCTCTTGGAAGTGATTGTAGGATTGAGGGCTCATCCTCAAGGACCACCTCTTTCCATATGAACCTACCTGGACCCTGAGATCATCTTTTGAGGCCCTTCTCCATGTGCCTCCTCCACGAGAGGTCCAGAGGGTGGCAACACGAGAACTGCCTTTTGTAGAATGCTCTCCCCAGGGAGATTCTCCTGACACCTTCATTATATGCACCTTTAGGGTCCAGGCAAGAACCCCCCTCTTTAACCAGGCCTTTGGTTGGCTGACACCCAGTGCCCTTTTAAAATGTGTTGGAGGGGTGCTATTAGGTTGTTTTTGTATTATGTATATTGTGTTTTTATGTTGTGATTTTATGTTGTAACTTCCCTGAGACCTGTGGAAATAGGGCGGTATACAAATTTATTAAATAATAATTAAAAAAATGCTCACTTACCTTTTGCCCCACACTTTCATGGCACAGCTCTGCATTTTCCCAGTCTGTGTCAAAACACATTCCCCCCCCCCACTGCTTTCACCCCAGAAGACCTGATCTTTACCGCTGAATCAGAGCAAAAGGCAATTTGGATTTGCCATTTTCTTGGATCCAGCGGTAAAGAACTGGTTTTCATGGGGAAAGCGCAGGGGCAAAGCACACACCCAGCACTCAGGCACAGACCTGGAAAGTCCCAACCTGCACCTAGAAATGTGGAGCCTAGCTAAGTGTGGATGAGCCCCCCTTCCCCTTCCCCCCAGAAGATAGTGTTGGCCCAGGTAGGATGAGTTATGTAAACTCCTTTCATAGATTTAGGCTGTAACCCATTGAACAACATTCTGATTTGACTTAATACTTATATGCCGCTTTCCCAACAACCAAAGCAGCTCACAAGACTAAAAGAATCAACAAATAATAACAATGCTACCTGGTTTTGTAAAATACTTTTTTTTCGAGGGAGGGTACAACAAACACAATAAAGGGATCAAAGCAACAGAGCATGGGAAAAGCATATTGAGTTGCCTTCTACTATGTAAGGCCATTGGTCCATCAAGCGTAGTATTGTCTACACTGACTGGCAGCAGCTCCCCAGGGTTTCAGGCCGGCTTCACTCCCAGAACTAGCTGGAGATTCTGGGGGTTGCACCTGGGACCATCAGCATCTAAGGCAGATGCCCCATTGCTGAGATACATCCCTTCTCCATATATTAAGCAACACAAAACAGTAGACTTACAGTACAAGCCTATGCATGTTGACTCATCATATGCAAGTCCCTGCTTGCTGGGTGGCTGGCAGGTAGAGGGAAGCGGGGGCAGGGGGAGGTGATTTGGTATTTAAAACACCTGCACCCTCCCCCAGTTTCTAAATTCAGAATAAAAGAATAAATGAGCAAGCAAGAACAGAAAGGAATGGGGAAAAATCCGGGCTGCCACCGCATTCCAAACTACAAACCAATGTTTTATCTAGATGTTGTTCGGTTTCTGTGGTTGGCCAGTGATAAAGGCACAGCTGTGTAGCTATACCAACCTATTCTGGCTTTAAGTTGTAGTGTTACATTAACTATATCATGCTGAAAACATACTGTTTATCTCTTAATTATCACTCCCAAGATTTAAGTTTTGTTTTGTTCCGTTAGCTATTTGATAAGCAGGCGGTAAGCAAATGATGAAATGGCACCTTTTATCAGTCCCAGCAGAATATACTATTTGTTGGAATGAGGACGTAGATAGCCTTGCTGAGTTGCAGGTCACAAAGGGGTATGTTAGCTGGGAGCAGAGATATTACAGAGCACAAGTAGGAGTTGTAGATCCCTGGCACCTCTGTTTACATAGCTCCCCTGGCCTGCCTTTGCCAAGCATGGCTATTGCTAGCCTTCATCATGTTACCACGTTTGGAGACTGGGTCCCAGTCAGTTATTTCTCATAACACCCAAGCTTCTTGCCAAGCCCACACATTTCTCTGTGCTTTTTTTTTCTTCTGGCGGTAATTTTGCGCATTCTTACCAAGGAATAAGGCCGCATTCACATTTCACCACTTTAAACAGTCATGGCTTCCCCCAAATAATTATGGGGGCTGTAGTTTGTTAAGGGTGCTCTCAAAGCTACAGCTGCCAAAGTTCCCTGTGAAGAATAATTTATGGTTCATTTATGGCTCTGGGTTCTGTAGTTCTGTGAGGGAAATAGAGGTCTCCTAACAGTTATCGGACGCGGGTGGCGCTGTGGGTAAAACCTCAGCGCCTAGGACTTACCGATCGCATAGTCGGCGGTTCGAAATCCCGTGGTGGGGTGCGCTCCCGTTGCTCGGTCCCAGCGCCTGCCAACCTAGCAGTTCGAAAGCACCCCCGGGTGTAAGTAGATAAATAGGAACCGCTTACTAGCGGGAAGGTAAACGCGTTTCTGTGTGCTGCGCTGGCCACGTGACCCGGAAGTGTCTGCGGACAGCACCGGCTCCCAGCCTATAGAGTGAGATGAGCGCACAACCCTAGAGTCTGTCAAGACTGGCCCGTACGGGCAGGGGTACCTTTACCTTTAACAGTTATCGGCACCTTTAACAAACTACAGCTCCCAGAATTCTTTGGGGGAACCAACAACTCTTTAAAGTGGTATCATAGTGCTTTAAATGTGTTATGTACTGAAGTTCTCACCCTGGGCCAGCAGGGGGATACTGTAGATAGTTTTCACTCATGTCCACATATGCAAATAAGGAATTGAAAGTGACGTTCAGTGATTGGATAGTTACAGAAAGTTGTTACTGTTGCATTGTAGTTGAGCTCTATATAAGCCGGTTGGCTGAACCCGTCAGCTGAGTTCTGTTCTGGCCTGTGAATAAACCAGAGCTGTCTGAAGAATTGCTGTGTCGTCTGATATGTTCACTCACAACTTAACAAAATGTATGGTGTGAATGTGACTCAAGCCTTTTTGAACTCAGTGGGGCGTACCTTCTGAGTAGACAAGTGTAGGATCGCACTGTTAGGGTCTGTGAATTGTTAGTGCCCAGACAGGGGCTGTTCCTTCCATTAGGCAAAATGAGGCAGCTGCCTCAGGCAGCAGCAAGGTGTATGCCTCAGCGTACACTCCCTTAAGCTAGCCTGCTGCCACAGGTATATTGGAGGGTGATGCCTTGTCATGAGTGTTGAAGTATTTTATTTTATTTATTTTTTGAGTTTATATACTGCCCTATATTCAGAGGTCTCAAGGCGGTTCACAGAATAAAATCAAAACATAAAACGACAATATACACAATAAAAACAAAACAGAATACCTGCCCCCTAGACCCCACATTTTAAAAGGGCATAAGATTCAACAGCCAGTCCAGTCAGCCCTTGAACCTGGAATGGAGAGAGGGCACCATCTTGTGCTTTACCTCAGGGGTCCATAAGTATATAAATTTATTAGGAACAGCTAGTTCTTTGCATATATATAATGAAAATCTTCTTCAAATAACACCCCTAAGTCCTGTTTTTAAGCACTGGGCTATGTTGTCTTGGTAGCTGAAGGGATGTTTTTCTCAGGAGTTGTTAAAAATAACAAGGCTGATAGCGATCTCGAAAAATCCATCAGGATGGGTGGGCAGAGCTGGACAGATTTTGGAGCACTATTGTTTGGATAGTGTCATTATGTACTGTATAACATGTTTAATTTTTGTACTTTCCATATAGCCCACACACTGGGATACAAGAATACCAATCTGATGTACCCAAGATTCCCACTGCCTGCATTTCAGTGGAAGATGCTGAAATGATGAGCCGGATGTCTTCCCGAGGCACCAAGATTGTTGTGACCCTGAAGATGGGAGCCAAAACCTACCCTGATGCTGATTCCTTTAACACAGTTGCAGAGATCATTGGGAGCACATACCCCGAGCAGGTGGGTGACACTTGGGGAACAAATTAAGCACGCCACTGAGATTATCCTAACTCATGCTTTCAAATTCACTGTAAACACACTGAGGTCTGGTGTCAACATTAAAACATTAAAACCGGGGGTTGCCAACCGTTTTGAGCTGGTGGCCACGTTAGAAAATGTAGGGAAGAACTGTGGGAGCCAGTCACAAAATGGCTGTTGTAGAGGCATGCTGTAACCAAAATGGCTGTGTTGAGGGCATGGTATAAAAGAGATGACTACAAGATGGTGCAGGCGCCATCATTAGCAGCTCTGACATTGGGTGAAAAGGTGCCCACAACTACCAGCACCAGGCTCACTCACAGAGACAAACTCTCCACATTTCTATATTCCTTATAGACAGGGCCAGTTGTACCATTAGGCAAAAAGTGGTGACAAAGCATTGGAGGGCAGAGCCGTGTGTGCCACTGTCTTTCTTGGGGGCAGAGAAGGATACTGTCCTATCACCAGTGCTTAAGGAAGATTTTTATATGTGAAATTCAGGCTACCATCTTGTCCTTCCCCTCAGACAGCAAAATGCCCACAGAATAATTCTTTCTCAAAGTGATGTGGCAATTACTCTCATTTTCAGCAGAATTTCTGTTAACAAAAGTGAAGGTTTCACACACACACACACCCAATTTAAAATAATAATAATATGGCTGAAGTATGAATTCTCCCTTTTAAAAGAAAACAATGCTTTTAAAATGGAGAATTTTAATAAGATAACTTCATTACTTGTTGCTGCTAACTGCGTTGTAACTCCTTTACCGTAAGATCAGAGCTAATAGGTTTTCCAAATGTGCATTTAATATGCAATGAAGATATATATTACAATGCATGACATTACATCATCTAATAAATATAGACCTGCTTTATTCCCTCAATACCCACCTGGCTCTCAGATCTGCTGAGGCTGGTGTTTCTGGGACCCCTGTTCCATATCCAAGATGGATGGTTTAAGAGCTGTTAATAGATATGCCACCCACTTCGGATTTCTTGCCAAAGATTTAGAAGGCCAAATCTGCTATTATTGTGCTTCTGAATTTCAGGTTAGATTACTTGTTTCGTAAAAAAAGAAACAGCTGCTTTCTTTTTTTCCCTTCAGCTTTGCAGGCTGTAGCACAAAGTGAGTCTCAGTGGCTGAATCTGGCATTGCTTTCTGTTGCAACCCTGCCTCTGATAAAGTGCAGGAGTAGCACAGGGCTTAGTCTCAGCAAGGGCTTCACTCTGCCGCTTGTTTTCAATGCCGGAGCTCAGCCATGTACCTTAGGAGACACCCTGAGCATGTATACAGTTTCAGTTTCCTCATTTTGAATAACTGGAGCCAGCCTTCATACAACTGGGATTAGGGAGTGGTGTTTCTGAAGGGGCGGCTTCCGGACAAGTTTTGTTTTTCACAGATGACACTGAAATAGAAATTGGAAAGTAAACCCTAAAGAGGAATGAATGCTAAAGAAGTTCCTCTCTCCTTTTCTTTTATATACGCTCAGCGACAGTGTAGCCACACAACTGTTCCTTAACCCTTACCTGATAAGCTGGACCTCTGTTTCTTTGCTTTAAAAAGTTAGAGGATTTGTCAAACATGGGCTACAACTGTGGCTATTTGCAGGCCCTAGGAGTGGAACCAGGAAGGCTATGATTTCAGACACTGTGATGTGAGCATCGTTCCAAAAAGCAGCGTGCTGGTCCCCAACATGTAGCTACCCCCCCATCCAGCATAAGATGAGACGTAGCTATACAGTGGGACGCGGGTGGCGCTGTGGGTTAAACCACAGAGCCTAGGACTTGCCGATCAGAAGGTTGGCGGTTCGAATCCCCGTGAGGGGGTGAGCTCCCGTTGCTCGGTCCCAGCTCCTGCCAACCTAGCAGTTCAAAAGCACGTCAAAGTGCAAGTAGATAAATAGGTAGCGCTCCGGTGGGAAGGTAAACGACGTTTCCGTGCGCTGCTCTGGTTCGCCAGAAGCAGCTTAGTCATGCTGGCCACATTACCCGGAAGCTGTACGCCGGCTCCCTCGGCCAGTAAAGCAAGATGAGCGCCGCAACCCAGAGTCGGCCATGACTGGACCCAATGGTCAGGGGTCCCTTTACCTTTACCTTTAGCTATACAGTAATTGAAGGCAATAATTCCTCCGTGCCACTAGGTAGTTAAGTCCAACCAAATGAATGCATTAGCTCCTCCTTGACTGAGCTGATGGAGGTGGTCTTGGGTATGGTGCCACGAAGGAGGTTCACTTGATCCTTCTCACACGCTGGAAGCATGCATGAGGGCATTGTCCTGGGCAGCCCCACCCAGCCCATCCACATGTGCACAGGCAATGTGTTTGGCAGCTATCCGAATGAGTTAGTTGTACATACCAACACACATGTGTAGCATAATCCTGCTTGTGTAAAGGAGATCTACCGTATGTGCACACATTTCACAGCCACTGAATGTGGATCTGGCAGAGTGTGTGGCCGCCACACACGTAGGTGACAATGGACAGGGATACCTGGCTTTCATTTATTTTTATTTATTAGATCCTACTCACTTGTAGTTTCAGTGTATGCAAGTGCTTGTTTTAAACCCCATAAGGTCTCCCAGGCTTAGTGTTCTTTTGACACTTGTTTGTCGGTGGGTTTGATGTTGCATCAAGTTTTTATTGTTTTCTGTGTTGAAAACTTGCAATAAAAATTCATATATATGTGTGTGTGTGTGTGTGTGTGTGTGTGTTGTGTCAAGCGCATGTTCCCCCACACTGCCAGTGTCTTTTCCCATCACTTTCCTTATCACAAAAATTACAGTGTGCATGAAAAATGGGTATGTGGCAAAAGAGCACAATTTAATTGCACAACCTGCATTTACCAGTGTGCAACTGAATCCCGCTCTAAAATAGCAACAGTCTGGAACAGTCTTTCTCAACCTTGGGTCCCCAGATGTTGTTGGACTACAGCTCCCATCATTCCTAGCTAGCATGGCCAGTGGTCAGGGATGACGGGATTTGTAGTTCAATAACCTCTGGGGACTCAAGGTTGAGAGAGGCTTGTCTGGAAGGACCCAGTGATGGAGAAAGGGAAAATGAGCAGCAGGGTGGTTTGCAAAGATCTTGCGCAGGGAGTCTCTGCAGTCTCCACAGCTTGAAAGCCAGAACAGCTCAGGACCATCCCAGGCTGTGTGCAAGATTGTTCCCTTCACACTCCTGCTGCAAGATTGCCCCCTTCCAATACAAAGGCAATCCAGAGCACTAAATATGCAAAAAAAATTCAAGATGAGGTGGACAGAGGAACACAACTAGCCAGGGGTTAGATGAATAGTGTACTCATGCACTGCACCAGTTTATGGGCTCAGACAGAAGGCTTTCCATCAATCCTCTTGGGGACAGGAGGAGGTCAGGGGTTGTATTTTCTGAAGCCCCCCTTCCCCAGTAGAGGGTTTATGACAGTCTTTTAAATTCCCCTTCAAAGTTAAATTGCATGCACATTTTCAACTATGTATATAATTTGGAAATGATAAATAGCTTTTTAGCAGTATTTCTGCCACTGCTCAGATGACATCATTCACTTTATAAACTTATATAACCCCCAAAAAGGCACTCTTCCATGTGATTAGCTCAGCAGAAAAAAAGCCTTGTCCCATTTACTGCCAACCTTTCTACCACCACATGTATGTTTTGGATTGCTAAAAGACTGGGTAATGTTGTAAACGCTCACAAAAACACAGTAAAAGTGGAAAGAATGTTGAAATGGTCGGTTTCTGTTTTTTTAAAGCAAAATTTGAAACCATGCGCCCCAATGCTTCACAGGACCCTAATATGCACATTGATCTTCAGCTTTGAGGTGGGCAGACTTTAGGGTTAGGGTTGGGTCATCTTCTTGTTCTTCCTTTACCAGAACCCCAAGATCCACCAAACTGAGCCAAATGCAAAAGACATACAGTCAGAATTAAAGAGCAGGGTGGTTCTGAGCACATTCCAAGCCTATCACCATCATCATTATTACTGTTACTACATTGGTTTTGTTCTCTTCGCCAGAAGGTCCCAGGGCGGGTAACAACAATTTTATAATTCAGAATTAAAAACAAGTAAAATATGAAAGTTATCTGATTTCATTGCCAGAACTGAACTGAGATTTCAGCTTTTTCATGCAAACGCCCTCCCCCCAATTTGTTTTCTATATTTTGGAAGCCTAGTTTAAGTGGGAAAAGGTGTCTTGCTGTTGTTGCTGCTAAACAACTGAGGTTCAGAAACTGTTGCTGATCCGCTTCAAATGAGCCAGAGATCTGCTAGGCTAAGAGATCCCAATCTACCTTGCCCACCCTTCTGCAAGCACGTGCATCCTCTATACTTGTGTGTAATCCACAAAACTATCATTGCACTGGTCAACAGAAAAGCCTTTACACCTGTGGTAGTTTGTATGCGTGTGTTGCAACCCTTGTCTGAACAAGGCGAGGCAGCAGGGTATAATACACAGAATAGCTGAATGTTCCTGGGGGGAAATGGCGGGCAGTTAATCTACATGAACAAAATCTTTATTGGAAGACCTAATAAACTGAAAACCTGATTTATAGATCTGTCTACTTTTAGGTACCATCTCTTTTATAATTCTGTATTGACCTATTTCTGCATTAATCAGGTGCTTTTTTTAAAAAAAATGCACATGAGAACTAATAGCTACATATTTGAATATATATTCAAATATTTTATCTCGATGCACACATTTCTAGATGCATTTTATCCTAAAATACGCACCTTCAGCACATTTTTTGTTACATTATTTGAAAAATCTTTTAAAATTCAGAGAAGGGTGAACTCCAAAGGATCACTGCATTCCGATTCGCATGTTCGTCTGGTAGATGTGGACAAGGTCGGTTTGCATCAGAACTGACAAAAACAAATTCCTATGTTTCCAGATCTTACAATTCAGAAGGAAATGCCAGTATTGTGGTGTTGTGTCCTCTGCTATTTGGCCTTCTGGTTAAAGCAAATAGATCTTTAAAAGTTGAACCAGAGGTAGTAGACCTTGCTGCCCACCCCGTTCTGTTCTGAAGTTTATTTCCCCCCCTTCCTTCCTTTATTTCCTCTGCAAATAATGCATCGTCCAGGGCAGCAGTAAGTAGAAGTCAAACCTTCATCAGGATTTCTAACAGCTAGTCGGTTCCCAGTAGGTTTTCAATTTGCAGTAAGAGTTTTCACCTGCCAGATACCAGAGGACTGTAGGAATACAGCAGAGAAGTTAACCACACGTCTTCATAAAGTGAAGACTTGTGGGCATGTCTGCACTGCTAAGGGACTGCAGATTCAGTGCCAAGTTGAAGTTGTTGTAGCCGACCTGTTGCATCTTCGTTGGAAGCCTCTCAAAACCATAAGAAGCGCAGTAGGAATGTTATGCCAGTGCCCCTCAAATTACCTCAGGGAATGGTCTGAGCTATAACATTGTTAAAGCTCAGAAGGCCTCAGCCTGGTCAGCACTGAAAAGCCAATGGAAAGTTTAGATCTAGGTTCCAGTGTAGTGGCAGATGTGTGTGGCAAAAATGAAGGTAAGAGCAGTCAAGATTCTGGTGTGGCCTGAGTTCTTACGTACCGCTGCATGGTCCAAAGTAATTAGGGCTGCACTCCAATACATACATACAGTGGTACCTCGGGTTAAGAACTTAATTTGTTCTGGAGGTCCGTTCTTAACCCGAGGTACCACTTTAGCTAATGGCGCCTCCCGCTGCCGCCATGCCACCGCCGTGCGATTTCTGTTCTTATCCTGAGGTAAAGTTCTTAACCCGAGGTACTATTTCTGGGTTAGTGGAGTCTGTAACCTGAAGCGTCTGTAACCTGAGGTACCACTGTATTGATCTGGCAGTAAGACATATAAGCCAATGAGGCTTATTTCTGGATGGAGGCTTCATCATCATCATTTAATAACATTTATATATCGCTTGATTGTAGGAAACCTCAAAGCGGTTTACAAAATAAAATGTACATGACATCACTTCCTTCATTCTATCCACTTCTCCCAACTAAGCAGCTCCACATCAAAAGGCAGTGAGCTCCTGGTGATGTGTCCCTGTTGATGATCACCCAGTCCTGGCCATCTATAAACTCCTTCCACTCCCTCTGGGAGCCCAATTGTTCTCTTTTCTTCTGCTCTCATCCTTGGTGAATTCTACTCTTCCCAACGGGATACAAGGCTATGGTGGCCTTCAAGGCTGGATCCAGAAGGGCACAAGAAGTCAGGAATTTTCTATGCAATTTCTCTTTTCCACTCTCCTGGCACTGAAGCTGATGCACAAATGTGGGTGGCCGCATTGTGGCTGTGATCCTGCACCTTGCTGTTAGTTGTTACACATTCACAGGACGTTTCTGCTCAATCGTGCTATTTCAGTACAGCTCCTTTGCCCCAAGTGTTGAGCGGTACAGGTTCTAAACTGCCTTCGCTGTGTCACGAGCTGATTTGTATTTCCTTAAGCGGTGCAATTTGCTGCCCTTATAATGGAATTCCCTTAACATTTTACAACTGCATCAATAACATTTATGTGCTGTAAAGGGTGCCTTATGCATGTCTGCGTATAATGCACAGCTGCATATACGGTTGTAATAATACCAAACAGCATCCACTTTGGGGTGATTTGTCTCATGTTTCAGGAATCTGGCAGAGGAACATTATCTGAATGTTTGCTGTGGCGATGACCGCCCTGAGAAGTTGTTCTGCTCAGGCACTCGGCTCTGTGTGGGGTGCACAGGGTGTCTATAGACCTCTGTGTGTGTTTTATGCTGCCGAAGAGGAAATATGTATATGCTAAGCTAGCAGCTGTGTCTTATTTAGGTACAACATTACTTTGGGAGCACTGTGAGCAAAGTGGGAAGCTGTCAGAAGTCCCAGGGTTTCACTGGGGTGGGGTCAAGAGTGGAGTGGCGGACTGAGACACATGAAGAGGGAGAACTGTCATGGATTGGTTGAATATAGAGGAATAAAGAAGAAGAGGAGGAGGAGGAGGAGGAGTTTGGATTTGATATCCCGCTTTATCACTACCCGAAGGAGTCTCAAAGTGGCTAACAGTCTCCTTTCCCTTCCTCCCCCACAACAAACACTCTGTGAGGTGAGTGGGGCTGAGAGACTTCAGAGAAGTGTGACTAGCCCAAAGTCACCCAGCAGCTGCATGTGGAGGAGCGGGGAAGCGAACCCAGTTCCCCAGATTACGAGTCCACCGCTCTTAACCACCACACCACACTGGGAGGTGGGAGGAACCAGCTGGGGAACCCCAAGGGGAGAAGGCTCAGAGCCCGGGGATTGGTGGTGGGACAATGATGAGTGGTCAGAGGGAAAAGAAGGAGAAGACTGAGAAGAGGAGGGGCATAAGCTGGAGAAGTTCTGCTGTCTTTTATCGTGTTGCATTTCCTGTTTTTGGGTGAGGCGGAAGTAGCCACCCTGTTGGGAAGTGCAATTACTGGGTTATATCCATCTAAGTATTACTCAGAGTAGACTCATTAAATTAGCAGGACTAAATTGCCCATGTTTATTAATTTCAGGGGTTCTGCTCTGAGTGACACTAATGTTGGGTACAACTCCTTGTTCCATAGTATAAAATATTCGATTTTTAGCTTTAAATCCCATCAAACATTATGAGAAATCTCCTTTTATTCTGAGCCTAGTTTTTCAAATGAGTAGAGCTGCTTTTCCCAGCCTAGTGACTCCATGTGTTTTGTACTACACATTGGCTGAGGCTGGTGGGAATTGTAGTTTAAAGTATCTGGGGGAAATCTTGGAAATGATGTGAATCGTAATGTTGCTAAGATCCTAGAACATGAAGTTCTTTTCCTCGTCAGTGATTGATTTAGCAGGTTCTTTGTGACAAAGGAAATGGGAGCGTATTTGCTTATCCTTTACAATTCTCATTTCTTCTGACGGGGAAGGAATCCTCTTTTGGAATTTGTGTTTGGCAGAAGCGCTGTTGAATAACAAAAAACATGTAAATTCTAGATCCTGATTGTCATAAATGGATAGGAAACACCCATAAATGGACAGGGAAGATAATTCGATATGTGCATTGTATTTCTTTATTTAATTTGTTCATTCAAAGATCACAGGACAGTTTACAACATAGAAATACAAAATGAGAACACAAAATACATAATAAAACAAAAACAAACCAATAACCCCCTCCCACACACAAATTTAAAAGGCCATAGAGTGTTAATCAGCCAAAGGTTTGGTTATAGAGGAATGTTTTCACCTGGCACCTAAATATATGTCATGAAGGTGCCAGGTGGACCTCCCTGGGGAGGCACCACAGAAAAGGCCCGTTCTCATGTTGCCACCCTCTGGACCTCTTGTGGAGGGGGGCACAAGAAGAAGGGCCTTAGATGATGAGTGCAGGGTCTGGGTCGGCTCTTGAGGGGAGATCTGGTCCTTGAGGTTTGGTGGTTCTGAGCCATTTAAGCTTTGTAGATCAAAACCAATTTTATAGGTCAAAACCCCCTTTTTTTTAAAAAAAAAAAAAAAGACACAAGTTTAGGGTTGCCATATTTCAAACTGTGAAAATCTGGACAGAAAAGTTGCTGCATTTTCCTGGACATTTTGCCGATTTCCGTCCGGACACTGCTACCAACTGTAGTATTCCGGATATGTCCTGGAAATTCCGGACGTATGACAACCCTACACAAGTTAAAAAGCAGTTAAAACAATTTCAAACATTTTAAACAATTAGGACAAGAATAGCAGCAGCAGCAGCCCTCTCCACTACAACCCCCCTAAACAATTCCCCAACCCAACCGGTTATGCAGTGGGAGTGAGTGAGAAGCTTTTGTCGGATTTGGCATGAGCTCAACCTGAAGACAAACGTCTGTCTCCCCCCCCCCGCCCCCACCCCGCTTTGGTGTATTTTTTTAGTAGTCTATCAAACAAGACTAACTCATGTGTATAGCAAGTACAGGAACAAGGAATTTTTTTAATATGGTACAACTGAAGATTGCTATTTTCAGCATGGTGTTTTGCTTTGTTTTGAAGCCATACTGATAGTGATGGAGACCAGATCCTGTAGAAACAGAATACAGTAGTACCTCCGGTTGTGGACGGGATCTGTTCTGGAGATCCGGTCGGATCCTCAGGTTTCTGCTACCGGAGGTGCCTGTTCTGCACATGCGCGCGGTGCAGTAGAGCAGTGTTTCACAACCTTTTTTGGGCAAAGGCACACTTGTTTGATGAAAAAAATCTTGAGGCACACCACCATTACAGCTCCGTGACGTCAGCGCGCAGCGTCACGCCGGGAGGGACGCACGAAAGTGTAAGTTTCAATTTTTTTCCCTCCCCCTTGCCGGGGAACCTCCAAGCTTTGGGGGTGGGGGGGAGGAGGCAGCAAAGCGAGGGACTGAGGGACTCCTCCAACGACAAGGGTTGGGGAAGAAGAGAAAGGGCTATTCCGCTCCAGTCACGGGAGGGGAATATGTACTGGCCCAACTGGTGTGCGGTCTTCGGAAAGCGGGGTGCGGGAAGGAAGCCTAGGCTCGGGGTCCACCGACCTCGGCGGAGAAAGGCAACAACCGGAGCCGATGACGAGCCGGCGCGTGCGTGCAGCGGCTGGCCTCGAGCTCGGGAAGCTGCGCGCGGCGATGTTGATGCGGGGCGCGCGAGAGCTTGGGGCGGGGGGGCGGGAGAGAGAGAGAAAGAGTTGGCAGCACCAGGCGCTGTTACTTATTGCGCTGCGGACGCTGCCAGCAACTGCGGTGGTTGTGCAGCGGCCACCGCCGCAGCACGTCCTCATCAGTCAGCTGAGCTGCCTGGCGGCGTAGGGAGCCGAGGGGCGGGGCTTCCTTTCTGAAGGAGCTGAGGGTGGGGGTCCTCCGGCGCCTTCGGTGAAACGGCGCCGGCCCAGAGCGCTTCTAGGAGGCTGCCTTTGTGCGCGACGTAAAGCCCTCTTTCCCTCCCTCCAGCCCCGTGTCACCTGTGGAAAAGGGGGCTGGATCCAGTGACGCAACTCAGAAAACTGTTAGAGAAGCCAGAGCAGGAAAGTGAGTGGGAGGCGGCGCTGCCGCTTTAACCCATGTTTCCTTTTTGAAAGAGAAACTTAAGTCAGTGTTTCCCAACCTTTTTTGGACTCGCCCGCCTCCCTCCAGGCAACATCTCGCGGCACACTAGTGTGCCGCGGAACACCGGTTGGGAAACACTGCAGTAGAGCGCTTCTGTGCATGTGCGCGGGGAAAAACCCAGAAAAATACTTCCGGGTTTGCCGCGTTCTCATCCTGAAGTTTACGTAATCAGAGGGTTATGTAATGCGAGGTACTACTGTATATGCTCTTGCTTCCACAGACGACAATGCTTTCAAAACTTTCACTGCAGCCTTAAAATCAGAAAGGGTTGCTGTGAACGGGCAGCCAGTCTGATTGAAAGGAGCCGAGATTTAAATTAGGTAGCATTGCCCGAACTATTATTATGATATTTGCACTTGTGTGCGATTTTATGGAAATAACCAGAAAAACTGTATTTTATTTGTGCGGGAGCGTGTGTGTGTGTTGTAATTAAAGCAATAATTATGGTTCTTTGGGGTAGGGGGAACACATCTTAATTACCACGGTGAGAGTGGCTGCTTTTAGATATCATATTTTCCCTGTGTGAAATAAGCAGTAAAGAACCTTGTGGTGCTCCAACAACTCCTGTTCAGATGTTTCTTTAACTTGGCAGTAACAATGTGGTCCTTTGCTGCTGAGGATGTTTCCACCCACATATGCATTCCCAGATGATGCTTCAGAAGTGGCGCCACATTTCCCTAGGATTATAAAAGGAAGAACTGGAACCAGTTCCTCACTGTTAGGTTTTGTCCACTTCTTAGCTGTACTGAATCAAGCTATGGTTGCAAGCAAAGAGTCCTGATCTCCCAGGCTGTGATTTAACATGCAGTTAAAGTGAGATGAGCGCAGCAACCCCAGAGTCAGCCACGACTGGACCTAATGGTCAGGGGTCCCTTTACCTTTTTAAATGTTTAGGACGTGGGTGGCACTGTGGGTTAAACCACAGGGCCTAGGACTTGCCGATCAGAAGGTTGGCGGTTCGAATCCCTGTGACGGGTGAGCTCCCGTTGCTCAGTCCCTGTTCCTGCCAACCTTGAAGTTCGAAAGCACGTCAAAGTGCAAGTAGATAAGTAGGTACCGCTCCGGCGGGAAGGTAAACGGCGTTTCCATGCGCTGCTCTGGCCACATGACCCGGAAGCTGTACGCCGGCTCCCTCGGCCAATAAAGCGAGATGAGCGCCGCAACCCCAGAGTCAGCCACGACTGGACCTAATGGTCAGGGGTCCCTTTACCTTTTTAAACGTTTTTAACCTTATTGACTTCAGGAGACTTAAATGCAGTTCCTGTGGAGTCCTAAAAGCATAAGAAGGGCCTGCTGGATTAGGCCAGTGGCCTATCTAATCTAGCATCCTGTTCTCCCAGATGCCTGTGGCAAACCCACAAGCAGGATTTGAGCACAGGATCATGCTCCCCTTTGTGGTTTCTAGCAACTGGCATTCCGAAGCATTACTGTTAGGATATTGTTCCATTCCACCTTTAGAACAGGCATGTGGAGTTGTTGTGTGTCACATGTCTGTTTACTTCCAGCACAGTCTACTGGGAACTTCCATTGTATATAGCTTTTGCTTTGCTGCTGTTTGCTTGGACACGAAGGGAAGCAGACATGTTTTTCTTTTGTCCTGCTGCTGAGTAAAATACTGTAAATATGCTTGCATGTGCCTCTGTCTGCCACTTCCGTTGTGAAGAGTTATTCACTCTGCTGATTAGAGCGTGCTCTGTTTCTGAAGGCTTTTGAGGCTTGAGTCGCTGATTGATGCTGTTCTGAGAACCGGAGTTCGCCCGACTGACGACCGGTGGCTGGAGCCAGCTGGGGGCCTGCCAAATGCCCCCATCTCCCCAGATGCATCCCAACAATTACTGCCTCCAACTGCGGAAGGAGAGCTTAGCCACCATATCTAGTAGCTGTTACTAGTCCCCTCATCCATTAATTTGTCCCTTTCAAAGTTAACGAATTTCCAGAGTGGTAGCCATGTTAGTCTTTTGCAGCAAAAGAGACTTGTACAGACAAAGTCAATGAAGTGACTAATGGCCCATCAAAATAACATCTATGACTGTAAATAAACCTAACCCATGTCTTCTCAGAAGTGAGTCCCATTGACTTCACTGGGGCTTACTCACAGGTAAGTGGGATTAGGATCACAGCCATTCTTGCTGCCTTGATTTCACAATGAAATTAAAATTTAATTGTACTTTTAAAATGAAGGTTTAGGGTGGTCAGAAATGAACAGTCAAATCCACGTGGTTCTCCTCGCTAATTAATGGGGAAGCGTAGATAACAAGAAACAAGTAACAAGAAAGATCACTTCTTTACGCATGAAAATAATAATAATGAGCACTGCACTACAATAGTTTCTTAAATTCAGAAAAAAGGCAGTTTAATCCTGAAATCCCAACTCCACTTACCTTGGAGTACATTTCAGTAAAGTCAGTGGGATTTACTCCTGAGTAAACATTGTTAGAATTGCAGTCTTAGTGCATATAGTTTGCCTTTGACACAAACAATAAGAAATAATAAGAAAAGCAAAATGAAATCTTTATACATCAATTTATTTTATTTCATAAATTTTATATGCTGCTTGGTTGTAGGAAAACAACAACTTTAAAGCAGTTTACAAAAAAATAGAAAATTAAAACCAAAATTTAAAACATACAGAAGGTTAAAACCGCAATAAAATAGACTTAAACAAATTAAAACTCACACAAACTTTCTAAATATCTGGGTAGATTTGTCTAGATAAGAATGTATTCAGCGCTGAAAAGAATGCAGTGAAGGTGTCTGGATGCTATCAATAGGCAGAGAGTTCCAATGTGTCAGTTCTGCCACACTAAACAATCGAGTTCTTAACAGATGCAGTGCAAGTATTATGTGGCACTTGTAAAAGTGACCATTCCACCAATCAAAGAGGTCAAGTGGGCACATATGGGGTAAGGCAATGTCATAGGTAAACTGGTCCAAAAATAAAAAAATTCCTTCCAGTAGCACCTTAAAGACCAACTAAGTTAGTTCTTGGTATGGGCTTTCGTGTGCATGCACACTTCTTCAGTATCTGAAGAAGTGTGCATGCACACGAAAGCTCATACCAAGAACTAACTTAGTTGGTCTTTAAGGTGCTACTGGAAGGATTTTTTTTTTTATTTTGACTATGGCAGACCAACACGGCTACCTATCTGTAACTGGTCCAAAATTGTTAAGGGCTTTATATACTAATAGTTAACCCGTTGAACTTGGCCTAGTTGCAGAACAGTAACCAGTGTGACTTTCTCACACCTTGGCAGCCCCTCCCTCAACTGAAAACAAATACTTTGCATTATTCTCTTCCCTGTGTTTTGTCTTTCAAAGTAAATGATTCTAATGGGCCATCAGTCAGCCATCTCTCCACAGGGTTCTAAACCTCTGTTGAGCTTCAGGATAACAGCATTAGGAAATGTCAAACAAAGTGACATGTCAAAAATTATATATAATATGCGGACTTAAATTCATTCCTGAACACTGAGCGAACATGCAAATAGAGGGAATTTCTGTATTTGGGCCTGTTTAGAGTGTAATTACCCAGCATCCCTATCTCCTAGTACTTTCTCGCCTCCATGACATGGGAATTTGGTGAATATCCAGAGACATAAAAATATTTTATTTTATTTTTAAAAGGAGTAGGATTTTAAAGCAGTAATTTAAAAAACCAAGGAGACTACAATTACTAACTTACACAGAGCCAAATGCTTGCTAGAATAGGCAGATTTTGTCATTCTCCATCACTGGAGTTCTTCAAGCAGAGATTTGACAGCTATCTGTTGAGGAAGGTTGAGCTCTGAATTTCCTCCTTCCATTAAGCTGGGGACAGGACTAGATTGGCTGCAAGGTCTCCTCCAACTCTATGATTCTGAGGCAAGAAGTGAAAAAAACTTGAAACAGTAGAACATACTGGAATGATTGGGGTGGGGAATGAGTTAACTTTATATAAAACAAGCTGCTTTTATTTTTATGGGCACAAAAATCCTTAGACTAGACATTTGCGATGGAAATGTCAAATCGGTCCAAGTTATTATACATTAAAATATTCCAGGCACTGCTGCTCTCCAACTTCAGTTAATCCACAGTTCACTCTTATATGTGTCTACTCAGAAGAAACTTCTGTTGAGTTTAATGAGTTTTACATCTAGGTAAGTGTGCCAACCTAGCAGTTCGAAAGCACGTCAAAGTGCAAGTAGATAAATAGGTACCACTCCGGCGGGAAGGTAAACGGCGTTTCCGTGCGCTGCTCTGGTTCGCCAGAAGCGGCGTAGTCATGCTGGCCACATGACCTGGAAGCTGTATGCTGGCTCCCTCGGCCAGTAAAGCGAGATGAGTGCCGCAACCCCAGAGTCAGCCACGACTGGACCTAATGGTCAGAGGTCCCTTTACCTTTACTTTTAAGTGTGCATTTGGATTGCTGCCTTACAGTAGCTTGCTTGTGCAAAAGGATAGTGTATGTGTGGCTTGTTGCTTGTTGTTGTTGTTGTTGTTGGCACAATCTTCTACACAGTCTTTGATGGGCCCAAGTCACAATGGATTCATGTCATGAAATATCTTCAATCATGAAGCATTCTGCTTACCTAGTTAAACAAGATCAGTGGACTTTTGTGCATCTAACTATCACTGCAAAAAATAATCACCAGCTGTTCAAACTGAGCAACCCTTGAGTGTCTCTTTATGTTGGAAAGGGAGGGGAACACTTGGCCACCCAAATATGGAAGATCCTAGCTTTTCCTTGTACTTTATCTGTCTAATAATGGAAGATCAGAGTGAGAATTCTAGCAGCCAAATGTGTAGCGCTTCAAGAAAGACTATCACTTCCTCATAGATTCCATTATAGGATTTGCAGTACAAATAAAGAATGTATTTTCCCAGGATGTCTTGTAAATATAAAAATAGCTCAGATCTTGTAACTGTGCAGCAACAATCCTTTCCTCTTGCTTTAACAGGATTATAAAGAATCCTGTGGTCGGGATTGTTGGCAGTTCACGTGCCCCATAGCTACTGGTCTTAATGCATCCAGTTTTTATGGAAGGGAACAACTTTAGAATAGAAACTTTAAGAAAACTGAGCTTTACCATCTTAATATCCCCTGAGTCAGACAGCTAATTTGTAGCTAATATATAATTAAAACTACAGTTCTGTGCACACCTACCTGACAGCACACCCCATTGAACACAATGGGTCCCACTTCTGAGTGGGAATGGGTGAATAAGTCAATTTTGGTTTCTTTCATTTTTCCAATCTTAAGTTCAGTTCTCCACTTTTGCACATCTGTTTGCAATTATTTTAAAAAATATAAAAGGTCCTCATGAAAATTCATCAGCATTTTGGCGCAAATTTCTCCTAATATATACATTTGTGTATGCAATCTTGCCTAATATACACATTTTGACAACACAATTTCCCGTAACATAATGCATTTTTTTCTCTCATAATTTTCAATAAAGTATGTATTTATATGTACATTTTACACTGGTATGTGCATTTCCCAAAGGATGCAAATTCTGAAGGACAAATGTGCTATGGTTTGCGTATATTTTCAGAAAGTGTGAATAAGGTAGATTTGCCTTTCAATGCAAACTGAATTGAATTTTGCGGGGGAGAGGCATCCCTACTTCTCCGTAAATACACATAGTGTTTTGTTGTAAGTGTGGAACTGACAACAATTACAAGCTTTTCCTTTAATTAAGACAGCTTGGTGATTGATTGATTGATTGATTGATTGATTGATTGATTGAAGAGCACCACACACATACTATAGGTCCTGCTGTTGCTTTCCATAATTCATGGAGAATTTTTGTTATGCAAGTAGCTTTAACATTCTAAATTATATTTGGCCTCACAAGAGCACTGTCAGCTAAGTCAGCTAGGTCACTATTATTTACATTTTGTAGTGGAGGAATTGAAGCTGAAACATGAGGAGCTGCCCCATGGCTACGTCATGGAAGAGATCGGACTGGAACCCATATCTCCCATTTCAAGGCCATCTCACTCTCCTGGACTACTTATCATAAGGCTTTCGCTTTGTAGCCACCCATATCTCAGTGATTGGGTCTTTTCTACCACTCCAGTCCTGGAATAGTATATATGTTGGTTGGGTCAGCATTCTGGCTCTTTCAGTTTGCTTTCTGCTTCAGAGGCATGATGTAGTGAGCATCTTTGTGGTCCTGGGAAGTGAGAAAGAAACTTGATTCATAGTCTCACCTCTCTTTTCTTTTCTTTTCTCTTCTTGTTCCCATTTGTTAGGCTGATCTTTACAGCTCATTCGTGGGGACTGTACAGTCAGACCTCCTGCAATTTTCTTGATAGGCTGCCTGTGGTGGAAATCCTGTGATGTATCTTGGTGCATATTGCAAAGATTAGCTGCAAAACTGGTCTGGAATGCTGGGTTCCATTCCTCAGCTCAGGTGTGAGAACAAAAAAAAATTTTAGGTAGTTGTCACAGCCCTAGTCAAGGTGTTCAGCCGAATGTATAAAAGGGAGCACAAACTATAAGAGAGTGCAGAGCTTTCTTGAATCAAAGCACAAATTAGGCTATAATAAACAGATTCTTTTGAATCTTGTAGGTCTCCTCACCTTCTTTCCTTCCTTCCTTCCTTATCTAAGCTGTAGTCACTTTTAAATTTTACTCTCAAGGTTGTGCCTTTGTCCCTTCCATTTCCCCTCACACCATCTATTTCTACACACTATGTTGCATTTGTTTTAGCGGCTCTTCAAAGACACAAAAGGGCCCTGCAAGATCATTATCTTTACTGTTTCCCTGTTTCTGTTTATTTTGCAAAATTATACAATCATTTTTTTTGGTCATTCCAACTTTGAGGGTGTCTAAGGATTTGTCAGTAGCACTGCAGACATAAAAGCATCACATTAAATTATGGTGGCTTTAAAACAGCCTGAAATATTTGTCCTGAATCAATAAGCAGTAGATGTGAATGCAATGTATATGTGTGTGTTTATTTTAAAAATATTGCCTGAAAGCTGTCAGAGAGTATAGACACATTTGAATTCCTCTATTATTAGTGCTAGTCAAATGGCAGATTATTATGAACATAGATGCTTACAGACGGGCAAAGCACTCCAGAGGTTTTCTGATTATGCAATAAATATTCAGAAAAGGGTCCAGAATAATTGTGGTTCTGCTTAACTTCTAACCAATTTATGTCAATGTATTTGTATTTAAGCTAGCTTTGACGGGATGGGCTGTGGATTAGGCAGGCTGCTAGTGATTACTGGTTTGCTTTCCAGCTAGGATTAATATAAAATATCAAAGGAAATAGAATGCAAGGTCCAAATGCAGAGAGTCCAACTTGAACCATGAAGCTTCCTGGACAGCCTTAGGCAAGTTAAGTCACTGTTTCTCAACTTAATTATATTATAGGCAGGGACTGGCTGAATGATGAGGAGTGGTGGAAGGCTGCAGCCTGAGAACCCCGTAGGGAATCCTCAGAGGAGGAAGGATCAGAGCCAGGGGAGTGGGTCAGTGAAGACAGGTCAGAGGCTGAAGGTGGGGCAAAATGGTTGGATGCTGAACAAGCAACAGGCTTGAGTGAGAGAGATGAACCAGAGACAGAAAGCACTGCAGATGCAGGACAGGCTGCTGAGGAGAGAACAGAGGCTGCAGCAACTTCACAGGAGCCTGCCGGCCCTACTGTATTATGCTTGCCTCCTCCCTTGTCTCCAAGGACACAGAGGGCCTTGTATGTAGCAGAACAAAGAGCACAGAGAACACAGGGGCCCCCTCATCAATAGAGTTTAAAGCTGCTTGGAAAAGGTCCAGCCAAGGAGGAGATGTAGAGAGAAGTCGGAGGCACAGATCATCCATTTTGCTAACTGCTTTACCGGGAGCCAGTCTTGCCCATAGGTTTCTCTGTTTGTATTCTGTTTCCCTGAGTAAAGAATTACCTTTACTGCCTGTCCCTGAGTCTCCATGCCAACTTGCAGTTGAACCAACCCTGACACTGTCTTATTATGAGTCAGTTATATATAAAAGGATGTCACATTGAGGAGGGAGAAAGGTTGTTTTCAGCTGCTCCAGAGAAGCGGACACGGAGCAATGGATCCAAACTACAAGAAAGAAGATTCCACCTAAACATTAGGAAGAACTTCCTGACAGTAAGAGCTGTTCGACAGTGGAATTTGCTGCCAAGGAGTGTGGCGGAGTCTCCTTCTTTGGAGGTCTTTAAGCAGAGGCTTGACAACCATATGTCAGGAGTGCTCTGATGGTGTTTCCTGCTTGGCAGGGGGTTGGACTCGATGGCCCTTGTGGTCTATTCCAACTCTATGATTCTATGATTCTATGATTCTAGGCCATTGGTCCATTTCGCTCAGGGTTCTCTGCCCTGACCACCAGTGGCTCTCCAGTGTTCTAGACAGGGGACATTCCCAGCCTTACCTAGAGATGCCCTAGGGATTACCTTGGGACCTTCTGCTTGCAAAGCAGACGCTGTACCGCTGACCTACCACCCTTCTCCAATCTCACAGGATTGTTGTGAAAATATTATTCGATCTGTCCCATATAAAAACATAATCTCAGTATTAGTAATGGAGATAGTGCTTCACATAACCCCCACCTATGTGTGTGCACCTAACCATCCACAGTCCAAACTTAACCTTGAGGTATATGGGACTCAATTTGTTTTCCCAGGTTTAGTAAAATGAGGAGAATCATAGAATCATAGAATCATAGAATCATAGAGTTGGAAGAGACCACAAGGGCCATCGAGTCCAACCCCCTGCCAAGCAGGAAACACCATCAGAGCACTCCTGACATATGGTTGTCAAGCCTCTGCTTAAAGACCTCCAAAGTAGGAGACTCCACCACACTCCTTGGCAGCAAATTCCACTGTCGAACAGCTCTTACTGTCAGGAAGTTCTTCCGAATGTTTAGGTGGAATCTTCTTTCTTGTAGTTTGGATCCATTGCTCCGTGTCCGCTTCTCTGGAGCAGCAGAAAACAACCTTTCTCCCTCCTCTATGTGACATCCTTTTATATATTTGAACATGGCTATCATATCACCCCTTAACCTCCTCTTCTCCAGGCTAAACATGCCCAGCTCCCTTAGCCGTTCCTCATAAGGCATCGTTTCCAGGCCTTTGACCATTTTGGTTGCCCTCCTCTGGACACGTTCCAGTTTGTCAGTGTCCTTCTTGAATTGTGGTGCCCAGAACTGGACACAGTACTCCAGGTGTGGTCTGACCAGAGCAGAATACAGTGGCACTATTACTTCCCTTGATCTAGATGCTATACTCCTATTGATGCAGCCCAGAATTGCATTGGCTTTTTTAGCTGCCGCGTCACACTGTTGGCTCATGTCAAGTTTGTGGTCAACCAAGACTCCTAGATCCTTTTCACATGTACTGCTCTCAAGCCAGGTGTCACCCATCTTGTATTTGTGCCTCTCATTTTTTTTGCCCAAGTGCAATACTTTACATTTCTCCCTGTTAAAATTCATCTTGTTTGTTTTGGCCCAGTTCTCTAATCTGTCAAGGTCGTTTTGAAGTGTGATCCTGTCCTCTGGGGTGTTAGCCACCCCTCCCAGTTTGGTGTCATCTGCAAATTTGATCAGGATGCCCTTGAGTCCATCATCCAAGTCGTTGATAAAGATGTTGAATAAGACCGGGCCCAAGACAGAACCCTGTGGCACCCCACTAGTCACTCTTCTCCAGGATGAAGAGGAACCATTGATGAGCACCCTTTGGGTTCGGGCAGTCAGCCAGTTACAAATCCACTGAGTGGTAGCATAGTCAAGACCGCATTTTACCAGCTTCTTTACAAGAATATCATGGGGCACCTTGTCAAATGCCTTGCTGAAATCAAGGTAGGCTACATCCACTGCGTTCCCTTCATCTACCAGGCTTGTAATTCTGTCAAAAAACGAGATCAGGTTAGTCTGACATGACTTATTTTTCAGAAATCCATGCTGACTATTGGTGATCACAGCATTCCTTTCTAGGTGCTCACAGACTGTTTGCTTAATGATCTGTTCCAGAATCTTCCCTGGTATTGATGTCAGACTGACTGGGCGGTAATTATTTGGGTCCTCTCTTTTCCCCTTTTTGAAAATAGGGACAACATTTGCCCTCCTCCAGTCTGCCGGGACTTCGCCTGTTCTCCAGGAATTCTCAAAGATGACTGCCAGTGGTTCTGAGATCACATCTGCCAGTTTTTTTAATACTCTTGGATGCAGTTCATCTGGCCCTGGAGACTTGAATACATCTAAACTAGCCAAATATTCTTGTACGATCTCCTTAGTTATTCTGGGCTGTGTTTCCTTTGCTGAATCATTTGCTCCAAATTCTTCAGGTCGGGCATTGTTTTCTTTATCGGAGAAGACTGAGGCAAAGAAGGCATTGAGGAGTTCAGCCCTTTCTGTGTCCCCTGTTTGCATTTCACCATGGAGGACTTGGTTGGAGTCATCTCCCTTAATTGCAGATATGTGGGGACTTTGCAGGAGTTTCTCTGGAATACACTCCTGAATATTGAAAGTAGAGAAGCTGAACCTTACCCTGGAAGTCACTGGTTCAGGTTTAAATTATTCTTTTGCATTATTTAATTGTGTGCATTTTGTAGTGGAGGACGAATAGCCCTTGAGGGGTTTTCAGTCAGCTCCACTGCCTGTCAGGTTGAAACCCTCATGGATAATTCAAATAAGGGTTGACTAAGCAGTGTCACGATACCTCCTGAGCAAAGCTCTGGTGTTGAACTGAAGATGAAGCAGCAAGAGCATGGCTGGAGCGACCTTGGTGGAAGACCAATCTAGAGCCCTTCTGAAGGCCTACTTTCTGGCAGTGAGGACAGCAAAGGAATGATACAAAGAGAAGGGCTGTAGCCCCTGTCTAAAACCCTGGAGAGCGACTTCTAGTCAGAAAAGACTAGGAGTGTGGGATTAACCTCAAAGGCTGCATTTCCTCATGGATCATATGTGAGTGGTGGGCTGGGTCAGAGGCAGAGGTGGGTGGACAAGGCAGGTATGGTTGGCTTCCCTTCATACAGTAAAAACCAGAGGTTTTATACACACACCAACTCCACGTACTTCTCTCCATCCAGGAATTATTATCCAAGAGGCATTATTATCCAGAGTTCATGGAAACATTTCCGTCAAGCAAAAGCCCTCAAGAAGCATGAGAAGTGTCTTGAGCACCAGGGAGACAGACCTGGAAGGCTGCATCTGGCCCTCAGGGCTGAGGTTCCCACCCATGGAGTAGACAACATTGTGCAGGGTGGACCCATAAGAACAAGGCAGCTTCCTGTGTTCCTATTATTTCCTTAGTTCTTGGCAGCAGAATAACCTCTGAAATCTGAGAAACCTAATTTCTTGGAAAAGCTGGTTTGTTGTGACATGTGGAACATGAGGCATTCTCCTCCTCTGCCTCGCCAGCCTTTAAATAATTGACAATAGGAATCCCAGTGCAGCTCTTTTGTGAGTGAAGGTAGTCAGAAATGCTTGAAACGTACACTTGCATCTTGCCGTGCTTTTCGGAAGCATCTTGTGATGGGTGGCCGATTCTGCTTGTGCCCTTTCAGTTCACATGCATCACAGATTTTCATTCAGGAAACTTCTTGCTTTTTGGGTGAATTTTCCCATGCCCTTTTCTTATATGCTGCTTGATGTTCTCTGAGCGCATTTTATATGCCAAAGTGCTCTGAGGAGCTTCTCATTGTAACTGACACTGTATTTGGAAGATGTGTTTCTTTATAGTTTCCTTTGCATGCGCTCGGGTGTGTGTGTGTCTTTCTCCCCTTCTCCCCATGTCTGCAGCAATAAATCTGCACATAAATATAGGCTGCAGTTTCTAACAAGGTCTTGGAAGGAATCCAGAGATGGAATATTGTTCTGTGCATTGGGTCAGGTTTTTTATGTTTTTTATACACAGAAATAATTAGGTATGTTCACACACAACAGCAAGTGTGGTCCATTATATATATAATTTGGTGCAGTATAGAATTTTTTTATGTTGAATGTAACACCTTATGGGAGATAAGTGTGCGTTCTCAATGGCATGCGCACACACATGGCAGGAAACCTAGCCAATTTATGTGTCTTTGGTGCATGTATGAGCAGTATGCCTGTCTTTCAAAACATGATTTATTTTTCTCCCTCACACATTGCATTTGTTTGGCATACACTGCATTTGCACCCAAAATATGTACATGAGACTCAGCGAGTGCTTCCCCTCTTTTAGCAAATTTGTGAGGCAGAACTGAAGGCATCTTCTTTTCCTTTTAAGCTGACTGTAGTTACCCATTCCATAGCATCTTGGAGAACTAAGGTTAATGCAAACCATGTCCTGTTCAAACATGCCAGAATCAAGCCATGGTTTATGATCCTGATTAGTTTGGTAACCATAATTTAAACAGACCATAGTTCCTTATGGATGTACAGTGGTACCTCAGGTTAAGTACTTAATTCGTTCCAGAGGTCCGTTCTTAACCTGAAACTGTTCTTAACCTGAAGCACCACTTTAGCTGATGGGGCCTCCTGCTGTCGCCACGCTTCCGGAGCACAATTTCTGTTCTCATCCTGAAGCAAAGTTCTTAACCCGAGGTAATATTTCTGAGTTAGCGGAGTCTGTAACCTGAAGCGTATGTAACCCGAGGTACCGCTGTAATGGAAAAGCAAAAGAAAAGGAAGTTTTTAAAAAACCCAGATACTTCCAATCTCCTCCTCACAGTCATGTTTGAGGAGCAGAAATAAGTTTGTGAGTCTATGGTTTGTGCACACAACGCTAAACTGTGGTTTAAACATTATATCTGAACAGATCTAGTGTATGAAGCAGCCTTAAAATGGTTTTTGTTTGTTCTTCTACACAAGGACTTCTAGAGTCACTGTGTCATAGGATTGTTGTTGGTCAGAGCTTTTTGAAGAGGCCCAGCACATGTAGGGTTCTGCAACCACTTTCCTATCCACATGGCAGTATACTCTAACTTGCTGAATGGACGATGTCCGCAGGGGTTTAGTATGCAGGCCTATCCATTCATCATGTTTACAGCTGCTCATATATTGTATTTCTGGAGCTGTGGACATAATAATAAGAAAGCCTAACATGTACAGTATTTATCCATCTATTCTGCGATGTCAGAATTGAGTGCTCGCCAAATCTCAATCAGTCCTGCCTTGAGCTTTGACAGTATGGTTGGAGGAAGCCGCCGAGTTATTTTCTTGACTCCTTAGACAGTTTCAAGGTGTGCTGCTATGCTTTTGGTTTTGGGGTGACGTGGTATAGTAGTTTTAGTTTCATTGGTATACATGTATACACACACACACACACACACACACACACACGATGAATAACCTGGCTGTCTTTAATTTGCCAGGTTAAATGATTGGCACTCCTGTTCATGTGTTGGAGCCTTTCAGATAACTCAGGTCTTTCCATAGGCATACTGTGGAAAATGCAATAACAGAGGGGGGAAATAGATACCTCAACCTGTGCTATGTTACAGAAAGGCATGCCTCCCACAGAGCATATTCCACATCTTTACTTTGAGCCCATTTGCTATTTTTTGTTATAAAGTTCCATTTATGCCTGACAACTGAAGTGATTTGTAAGGGCCATTATCCTAAATTGCAGCTGACTCAACCATACTGATCTCTCTTTGCAATACGCAGCCATAGGGGGAAGTTGGGTGCCATGGGGTAAATGACATGGGGTTGACATGGGGTAAATGACAGGCCCCCAAACCATGCTATGCATGAACTGAGATCAGGGTGTGTCCTACGGTGGTCTCTGTATTGCACACGGATTCTACAGCAGATAAGTTGATGCAGAAAAGAGGATTCCTGAAGATGAAAATGGAAATCGTGAAAACCATGGAATATGAATTGCAATCATGGTTTTGCACTGGGGGCATAAGAAAAGCGAGTGTAGTGGTTCTTCACCCATTTTTGAAAAATGTAGCAGAAAATGTTCCAGGGACTAACTGATTTATAATGTTCATTTACATTACTGTAATCTCTAAGTGACACCACTAAAGTCAATGCAGTTCGACTACTGTCACTTTGCATTACCTGCAGAAAGACTTATCTTTCTTCTTGCACTTCACCTGCTGTAATCCTGAAGGCACTTGGAAGTAATTATCTAAAGAGGACACAACTTGTTCACTCTTCTTTTGTTTGTTTTGTTTTTTGGTAGCAACCGTGAATGTGGAATCCTTTAAAATTATGTGTTTTTATTTTATTTTTTTAAATGCAGGCAGCCATTCTGTTCCAAATGACAGAGCTATCCAGATAGCACTGGGAGAGGAAGAGGAGTCCAGGGGGAGTGTACCGCCCCTGGCAGTGCGATCCCAGCAGGGTGCCATTGCAGCTGCGCCCCCGCCCACGCTGGGTGCCCTGCCCCCAGGACACGCAGCATGCCCCGCCCCCAGGATGTGTGCCAGCCCTGCCCCCACCTGCTCTCCTCCCCCGGTGTCAGAGTATGAAGCTCCGCCACTGCCGGGTAGAATCAGTATTGTAATAATTTTCAGAGAACCAACTAAAAAGAACAAAATAGCATTCTAGCTTTCAGGTTAACAGAACTGTCCATATTAAATAAAGGAGGAGAGGAAAGGGAAAGGGAAAAGATAGTCTTTTATACTGTATTGCTTGCAGAATCTTAGAGACAGGATTCAGCATGGAAAAGAGGATTACTGAAGATGATAATGGAGAGTTTGAAAATCACTGTTTTGGGTGAAATATGAATACAACTATCAGTGCAACCATGATTTTGCACAGGGGACATAAAAGAAGTGAGTGTTGTGTGGTTCTTTCCCCATGTTGAAAAGTGTAGAGGAAAATTTTCCCGGGAACAGTTAGTCAAACTGGTAGCTAGGGATGAGCACTTGTATCCATTTTGTTTTCTCTCAGTTTCTTCTGATTTTGTTTCATTCTCCACATTTCAACATTGGTTTCAGTCATCATGAAAATCCATTAGCATTTTAGTACAAATTCCTCTTGCTATATGCGTTTTTGAATGTAAGTTTGCCTAACAGACACATTTAAATTCAATTTTCTCTTAACAGCATGCATTCTGAATGTTATTTTCTCTAATATATGCCAATGTAGATCTTTTAGGACCTGTGTTATATGGTCCCAGTGGCTGCTCCCAGTCACCAGTCTTGATTATTAGCTATACTGGCTGGAGCTGGGAGCCTCAACACCATATGGCTGGAGCTTTTGAAAATTGAGGACCTTGGCATCATATAGAGGACCACATGTTCCCCACCCCTGCAATATACTCTTATTTGAAAGTAAGTCTTATTGAACTCATTGGACCTTTGATTTTTTTAGACGCTGAGAAAGCATTTGACAATGTTTCCTGGGGTTTTATGTTTAAAGATTTAGAATATGAGAGTTGTGGAGACACTTTCATACAAGGAGTCAGAGCAATATATCTGCATTTCAGATTTGCTTTTCTGGACAGTGACTGAAGCAATAAAAATAATGACTCTCTCAACAGACAGAGATGCAAACTGTATCTCTGTGGCAGAGCAGCTGTTTTGCTCATTGGACCTTAATTCTGAATAGACATGTATAGGATGCTGCTGAGGGTAACAAGGCATCATCAATGCTGTAGATGGATTGGCTGCACCTCACCTGCCATAGTGGGATGTCACTACAACCTCTTCCAAGGTTATCATGGGTCTGTGTACTGGATTTTATTTTGTTCCTTTTTAATCCACATTCAGGTGAGAGGAACATGTTGGAACAGGCTGCATGGGTGAACTATTTTTCAGAGCTATTTTCACACATGCATTCATAAGGATACATTAAACAGCCATCCTGTGAATGGAAAATGCACACCTCTGAAAATATGGTTTTCCTTTTTTAAATTGCCTTTTTAAAGGGCCATATATACATGTCTTAAAAATGGATCTAAGGCAATTAAAGCACCATCCAATAGCTCTTTACTTCATCCCTTGAAACACAAGAGTAAGGATACTTCAGGGTAATTGTGCATATAATTGCATCCTTAATCTGACTTTTTAAATGATCAGGTAAGAAAAGGCACTGCTGATTTCTTTCTTGAATTAAAAGACAGAACCTTCAACCTGTAAGTGTTTGAAGGGCACTAAAAAAAACTATATAAAAATGCTACTTGTATTTCTCCACTCACATGACCATGCCTGGCAATTCCTTTGACTCAGCCACTTTATGCAGAAGATTTAAAATGCAAGCATTTCTCAAGCTTCCGATTCTGGGCGATGCTTTGGGGATGTCCTCTTGACCTGCCCAATTTTGGTTTCATTAAATTAAATGGGTTCTCTGGCAAACTCCCCAACTTCAAAGAGGATCAACAGTTCTTGAAGCCAGTTATCAATTTTAATCTACTCTGATAGAATTGGAGGAGAACCTTAAAGGATGAAAGAGAATAGGTTGCAGGTGACGTGCAGAACACATTTTGTGTTTAAAAAGAGATAGTCAAGGTTGAGTTTATAGCAGGTGGGATATTCTTGAGAAGGGAAAGAGCTCAGCTTTTTTTTTTTATCTGCCTTAAGTGAATTCCTAAATGTTGCAGCCAAAGCAGATTTATGACGAACATTAATCACATCCATTCGATTTATTGTATATCATTTGCAAAGGATATTGCATAACATGTGGGAGAGGCGAGCAAGAAGTGATTATACCCACATGCTGTAAGGCCTTTAAAATCTATGAACTCAGCACACCATTCCAATGTTTGCAGATAATTCTGCGCGGTATAATCAGATGCACAGGACCCTTGAGGGGAAAGGATTTAAAATGTTATTCAATGCAGTTTCTGTGACTGTAATGTACTCGCTGAGCTGTATAGAATGATGAATTGCAGGTATAGTGACACATTGATAATTTTCTCTCTCTCTGTAAAAATGTAACTGATGCCGTGCATTCTGGTTTCCCCAAGTGTTAACAATTAGTAAGGCAGGTTTTATGGCTTTATTAATCTCATATGCGTTTGTTGTTTTTGTTTTTGAATGGGATAAAATAGGCATTTTATAAAACAAACAATGACTTTAGCTGAAGCAGCATTAACTACAAATTGAGAGTGATCTATTGTCTATCAAGTGTTGTAGGACAAGCCAGCTTGCCACCAGCGCCAAAACCCAAAGTCTTATTGTTAATACATACATCTCTGCCACATTTATTTGTTTCTCCATACACAACCACACCAATTGCATATTTCTAAAGTAGCATAGTTGCCGATACAGAGCAGCAGCTTATACAGAAGTGTACATGATAGTTTGGTCACATATGAACCTGCTCACATACTTGAGTCATCATAATTTCCTTTAAATGTTCTTTGATTTCTGTCTTTAGATCTTTTTTCAATTGTGCTGTCTGAATTGTTAAAGGTTCTCCTCTTCCAAAAGACTACAGTTTAGAGACAGCAATTTTCATAATAGGGTAAAGTGCTTCAGCACTTCAATATCATTTCCACCATTCTTACGGGTTCTTCTTTGTCCAAATCTCAGTTTTTAACAATTGAAACCACTGTGCTGGAAGAGATCCATGAGAGGTCTTCTTGATCAACCCCCCATCTTAAAGCTGCAATCCTAGTTCAGCTTGCACATCAGTTTTTGGGATCAGGTGACAAGGAAAAGTACCATACCCTTCACCGGGATGCTTGTTTTTTGGTCCCACGCTCTCCTGGGAAGTCTGCTGATTCACACAAGAGTAAAAGACCAAAAAAAGAGCGTCTTTTAGTCTGGTGCGAGCCAGCTGACTCACACCAGAACACCAGACCAAAAAATGGGACATTCCAGGATCCAATCAGTAGCTTCTGTAAATCCAGGATGTCCTGCTGAAATCGGGATGGTTGTGGGATATGAAGTACCATAGTGACCTTTGCACTTGTTAGGGGCAAATATCACATTAACTTGAGTGGCTTAGCTCATCCCTTCCAACTGTATATAAAGGGTGTTCGAGGGATTTGATTTACAGCATCAATATATTCTTGCAGAACTTCTGTGTGATTAAAAACCCCAAGTAAAACATATGGTCAGGTTTTGGTATTTGAGAATCTATTCTACTGTCATCTCACCTTTTAGACAGTTCAGTATAACAGATCCTCAGCCCATTGCACCTATAGGCTGGCAGTCATCTTTTCTTTGTCATTTGCATCACCACACTGGGCCCCTTCAGACATCACCTTTACTGTGCATGAGAATTTGTGCTCATGATGGTATTGCGGTTGTTATACATGATCCTGCTTTCAGTATTGTTCGCACCTGCAGAAGTTTTCTGTGCATGTCCCTGTAACTTTTCATACCACAAATGTTCAAGGTTTGAGGTGGGGGTTGTCTCACTTTTGTTCCATTATAACATCTGAGTGACCGTCCAGCAGCAGCAATAATGGGGTAACGCTGTGGAAGCATCAGAGAACAAATAATACTGAGGAATGATGTGTGAATGATCCAGTATAAATCCCCGACCAATGTTTTATAGGAAATTTGTAGGTTTTCAGTAGACAGGTAGTGAAAGCTTCTTCATCAGCTCTGCAAGCTGCAAATGCAGGAATGCAGTCTAGCAGGTCTTTTGAGGTAATAGACCTCAATAAGCAAGAAAAGGAGAAAGCAGGAGCAGTTAAATCAGAGAATGCAAGCTGTGCAACTGTTGCTTTAGAGAATAATTTGTGCACCTAAATCAGTGGTGTATGTGTTTTACTGTTGGCTGAAATCCCATTGATTTAGCAAGCAAATCAACATGGCAGTAGATTTATGGAACAGCGTTAACCAATTAGATGAGGACACAACCCGAGAATTTATTGTACTCCCTTTAAAAAAAAAATGTTCACCATCTTTTCATTGATCCAAGTACAAGATATGCACTTGAGAATTCAGCAAACTGAATCGTAACGTTAAGATCCAGAACATGAACATGAAATACAGTGTGGTGTAATGGTCTGAGCGTTGGACTAGCACTTGGGAGATCCAGGTTAAAATTTCCCTTGTGTACTAGTTGCTGGGAATCACAGGCAGGCAGAGTGCTTTTGTGCTTATGCAGGCTTCCCTCAGGAATCTGGTCAGCCACAGTGAGAACAGGATCTTGAACTAGATGGACCATGTGTGCTGCCTTGAGCTACTTGAAAGATAGGCAGGATATGAAACATGTCAAATAACATAATCTTGTGGCACCAAAAACACCATTTTAGGTTGAATCAATAGGAGCATGCTATTTGGACTTGGGAAACGAATACTGGCACTCTTGCACTTTGATTAGTGGTTCAATTCTGGGTCTCGTCGTTTTACTCTGGGAGCTTTAAGCATAAAACGAAATAGCTCTCTGTCAGCAATTTTGGGGCACCTTGTTTAACAGCAGTGGATTCTACGCACAACTGACAGTCACATGTGTATCAATAGTTAGTAGATAAATGAAAAGGGAAATTCTGAAACATCTTTTATTACTTAAGTATCACCATGTTGACATGTCCCTCAGCAACCAGGTGTGTTCAGATTTATGCAGATTGGCACCTTATAATTTTAGTTCAATTCAAGGCATGTACACAGCAAGGTGATGTGCTGAACTCTGCCTGAGAAAAATCTCAGAGCTTGTCAAAATGGTTTACTATACCTCATTCTGGCCTGTTAAGAAAAACCTCCATTTTGCTTTAGTAGAAATCCATCAACAGCCCATGGACATTCAGGCCTCCAGCACCACCCCAAATGAAAAACAATAGTTTTAATGAAAGACCTTTGGGTTTCCTTGAAAACCTTTGGGACTTTTTTTTTAAAGAAAAACTCCCCTGATTTGCTTCAAATTTCACTTCAGGAGACATTTCTGTGGCAACATTATGGCTTCGTATTGAATTCAGAATGAGAAATTTCAGGATCTCCCCTGTGACGGCTGAATACTCCGGCATAAATGGCAGGAGCTGAAACAAGTGTGTGAATTCCAAATTTCCTGCTCTTGGATTGTGGATGTGTCAAAAACAAATTTCTCCTTAAGCTGTTGCGTGCAGTTGTAGCAAATGTACTTTTGAAAGCACACAACATTAAAAAAAATCAGTTATACTGAGGCAACTTCCTGGGCTACTTCCCCCTCCCCCTTTTCTTTTTCCCCTTTTCGTTTTTGGTCAGATGAAAGAAAAGGGGCCCCCTTAATCAAGCCTTAGCTATTTGGGATATTCAGAGCAAGCAAACATGGTCCGTGCAGTTTACTTCTGTGCTCAGCAGTTCCGGAACAGAAACCAAACAGCCATATCTGTTTAGACTGCACCCATTCTGCCTGCCCTTTGTAGCGGTGCCAGAGCTCTCCACATCACTGACTTGAGGCTTGCCGTTAAAAACAGAGCCCGCTTCACTTTGTTCATGCGCCTAAAAGCTGTTCACAAGATGGGATGCCAGCTCCGAAATTCTTTCAAGATTGGGCATGGGGGTGGGGGAAGGGAGAGGGAGGGAGAGAGGGAATTATAGTCCGTCAGTGAAAGCTGTCAAGAAAATGAATCGAAGGAAAGTATTTGTTTTGACTTCTCTGTGATTTGTTTGTTTCAGCGTTATGTTCCCTGTCAGTAAGCCTTGGGGGGGGGGGGGGAGTGTAATGAAACTGTAATTTTAAAATACCGGCTCACAAAGCAGATGCTTTGCTTCTTCAGTTGTGTTGGCTTTCTAAGCAACTAATGAAAGATCAGTAAACTATGAAAAAATAATGAGGATGAAAAGGGTAATCTGGCTTTGTTCTGAAGCCGAAATGCAAAGGAAAAGAAAAGTTGGGGAGAGAAGAGTCCAGATAAAGCCAATTTTTTTGGAAATTGGGGACCAAGGCTTAATTTGAGCCAAAGGTTACGTGGACTTAGCTTCTAGAGTTCCTTTCAATGGCAAGCAAATTCAGTGCCAAAAACCAACCAAGGCTCTTATTTTGGGTTGTTTCTGTTTTAGCTGTTGGCTGCTGCTGCTGCGGCATTGCACATTCTGTTCCCAAGTCCAGGGAGAGGAGAACCTATATAGATTGCTAGCAGGACACTGGATTCATCCCAGATGTGAGGAGCATCAGATGGTGTTAGAGATTTTTGTTTGTTTGTAAGCTAAAGGTAAAGGGACCCCTGACGATTAGGTCCAGTCGTGGCCGACTCTGGGGTTGTGGAGCTCATCTCACTTTATTGGCCGAGGGAGCCGGTGTACAGCTTCCGGGTCATGTGGCCAGCAGGACTAAGCTGCTTCTGGTGAACCAGAGCAGCGCACGGAAACGCCGTTTACCTTCCCGCCGGAGCGGTACCTATTTATCTACTTGCACTTTGGTGTGCTTTCGAACTGCTAGGTTGGCAGGAGCAGGGGCCAAGCAATGGGAGCTCACCCCATCACGGGGATTTGAACCGCTGACCTTCTGATTGGCAAGTCCTAGGCTCTGTGGTTTAACCCACAGTGCCACCCGCGTCCCAAGTTGGGAGGTAGCTATACAGTAATTGAAGGCAATAATTCCTCTGTGCCACTAGGTGGTTAAGTCCAACCAAATGAATGCATTAGCTCCTCCTTGACTGAGCTGATGGAGATGGTCTTGGATATGGTGCCACGAAGGAGGTTCACATGATCCTTCTCACACTCTGAAAGCATGCCATGGCGCCACCCACATCCCTTGTTTGTAAGCTACTTTGAGTACATTCCATATACGTGGAGCCTGCAACAATGGTGCCAGGCAACCGTGCCCTCTATTAGAATATGCCATTCCATTCCACCTGCAACGACAACTGGCATTTCAGGCTCATGGGGAATATTCAGTACCTATTGGACTGTTTTTCACTACCTTCACCCCCTTTTTTTATAAAAAAAACAACTTGTGCAAACCTCGGGGTCATCGTCCCCCAAGCCCTTTGATACCTCCCTTTTGTGTGCAGATGGTCTTGCCTTAAGGATCTGCACTCAGAAATCTGAGAATTGATTGCAATTTTATCTATCTCTATCTGACTCTGTGCATGCCCACAAGTGCACACACACAAATATATATCTATAAGCACACACATATTATACATAAATAAAGTAAAATAAATTGCCACTACTGGATATCGGAGGGACATTACTTGAGATCAATAACAGTGACCATTCTTTGTCCTGTAAGGGAGTCTCTTAAGACCCAGGATTGAGCTCCACTCTGATCCTCCTGTTGTGCATATGTGCTGAGCAGGATTCACAGTACGGTATGCCCTCATTGGCCATTGAGGCATTCCCATAGCTCAGTGGGAGAGAACATGCAGAAGGTGGCTCCAGTTTCAGTGCAGTTATAACAAGTCTCAAGGTTTGGGAGAGATCTCCACACCAGGGACCTTGGAGAGCTATCACCAGGCCGATCTCATACCCTCCATATATTTTGGCTGGGTTAGAGAGCTGATGGGAGTTGCTTTATGAAGCATTTGAAAGGTGCCAGGTTGGGGGAGTCTGGAACAGACAATATTGGGCTGTATAGACCACAAGAAGCACAGGGCAATTCAGTGGCTCTTTATCCTGGTCATGGCTAGCCAGAAAGGCAGACTAAGTTATGAAAACTAAGTAAATGTATACACACCTGGATAACAAATAAAAGTCATACTCCCAACATTAGTGGTATAATGACTGAAAATTTAGAATCATAGAATTGTAGAGTTGGAAGAAATCCCAACTACCATCTAGTCCAATCTGATGAAATGTAGGAATCATGGTTAAAGAATCCCTGACAGATTGCCATCCAACCTCTTAAAACATCCAAAACAACCATCTTCCAAGGTAGTCCATTCCACTGCTGGAGCAGCCCTTACCATCAGATAGTTCTGTCTAATGTTTAGTTGGAGCAACAGAAAAAGAGCTTGTTCCATTTTCCATGTGACCGCCCTTCAGATATTTGAAGATGGCTATTGTATCACTTCTCAGTCTCCTCTTCTGCAGGCTAAACATACACAACTCCCTCAACTGTTCCTCACAAGGCTACATTTCCAGACCCTTGATCATCTTGGTGGCGTCCTCTGCACACGTTCCAGCTTGTCAGTATCCAATTGCTTCCTAGGCAGTTGCGATGCATTTGGATACACATGCACACACTTCTGCGTTTCAATCCATGTGGATCCGCAGTACATTTCTTCCAGCCCTGGTTTATGTCTTCGTGAATTACGAGGAGCGACTTGTCACGGGGACTCACAAGAGCTATCCATGAGCTGCTGGATATCTTCCCCTGGTGTGTTCTTCAGTGGCAAGTTCCTTAAAGCAGGCTTTGTATGGCCATTCAGTCTTCTCTACTTCACGTTTTGTCTGCCGGCAGGGTGATCCAGGATTCAGTCTTTTAACGGGGGCAGCCAGGGTGTACATGGCAGGGGTTGGGGGAACATCTATTTTTCTTTTTTATGTCTTGGAAGTAAAGTGTCTGGTTTCCTTGTGACCTCTCAGAGGCCGAAAGGAAGAGCACTAATGGGATATAAAGGCACATCCTCTTTGTCGCTCCCCGCCACTAGTCAGAGAATACCCTCATGCCTGCTAATTGGCCACATGGAATGTAGATAATGAAAGAGACCTCGGAGACCATAGCGCTCTTAACTTTAGTGTGGCGAAGAAAACACAATGAAGTCTGTTACGACACACCACCTGAATTGGCCGACCCAGGCTGTACATTTGCTCTGCTCTACCTCCCAGATGTCTTTTGTTTCTCAGGGAACTAATTGCTCCTCACCCCCTGTCAGCCCGCTTGCTGTCGGTCATCGATTTCGTTCTTCATTAGTCCTATAGTAGTATCAAAACCAGACTTAATGTAGCTTTTTAAAAAGATGTGCCCTCTTCCTCCTGAGAAATCTCATTCTACACAGACACACACACACACACACACACAGAGAGAGAGAGAGAGAGAGAGAGAGAGAAATCTTGTTTAGGAAACCAACAGACACCACTTTAACCACACATCCTATCACACTTATGCACCTGATAAATATTCCACCATCAGTTTCTCTTTACAGAATTCTGACCACCAAGCTACTGTGGGATAAGGGCACAGCCATCTCCACCCGTAGGCAGAGTGAAGCAGTTGCCTCAAGTGACTGATGCTGGAGGCAGCAGCCTCCCACCTGTTCCTCCTGAACCTTCTCTTGGCTGGAGGACAAAGCTGCGAATTCTGCATGCCCTGCCCTGAGACCCTCAAAGTAGCCTGCTACCTCAGTTGTGGTGGACTGCGCTGTCCCATTATCAGCGTTGAAGTAAGATTCGTAGAATCGTAGAGCTGGCAAACAGCACATGGACAACGTTCTACATAAGAAGCAGAGGAAATTCCTTCTACTCAGTGGGATAGCATATGCAGGGTGAAGGCGTCACAGTCTGCTTCTGTGTATATCAGGGAGAATACATTAAAAACAATCGACAGATGGTATTATACCCCCGTGAGATTGGCACACAAGCTGGGTTGCAATTCCCCCAGAACTTTTGTGGGACTGTAATCAGCAGTGCCCATAGGTAGTGAGATTTTGGGATGGGGTGCTCAAGGAGATAAACACTGCAACTGGGCAAGCAGCTGTTATAACACCAAAAAAGTGAATGCAATTTTGCTAGACCTGAGATAACAGAACTGTGGAGGAGTGACAGGACTCTTGCCATAGATCTCTGGTACAGTAAACTGTGGGGAACAGTCATTTCGGAGAAGCTTTGGCATTATATCCATGTCCTGAAAGGGCAATCATAGCAGGATGCCTTTTTTGCAGAGTAGAGTCATTTTATTTGGGCTGGACATATCCTTGTACTGACATTACGAGAATGCTTCCAGTGCAATATGCGACATTTAATGATTCAAGTGTCTGAAGAATTATAATCAGCTCCTGTTGTTTATGATGCCGTAAGTCCTTCTGTCTGACGAATCTGAGAACAATTGTCTTCTTCTACAGTAGATATTCTGTTTGCTCAGCTGTCGGGCCATTGTAGTTATCGGGCCTTTTCTCTGTCCCGGAATTTTATTTGTACATTGGTGTTTCTGTTTGATATTTGTATCAAATAAAGAAAAAACGAAAGGGAAAGAAAACTGGGGTAAGCAGCACATGAACAACATTCAGCATGAGAAGAGCTTTTCTGTGGTGCTTTGTCAAAAATTGTGAGGGTTTTTTTAGAATTGTAGAGTTAGAAGGGACCACAAGGGTCATCTAGTCCAGGGATCAGCAAACTTTTTCAGCAGGGGGCCGGTCCACTGTCCCTCAGACCTTGTGGGAGGGGGCGGACTATATTTTGGGGAGAGAAAATGAATGAATTCCTATACCCCACAAATAACCCAGAGATGCATTTTGGTGAAATAGTCCACAGGCAGGTAGGATCTCAGCCGTTGTACCAGACGGAGCTGTACTGAATTGTGTCGGCCCCCCTCCAATACTCTGGAGAAGCTGGAGCCTCTGCCCTAACATACTGCAGCAATGGGGCAGGCTAAAAATTATACTAGGGGGTTATTTGGCAAGCAACCATGAAGATGTTCATAACAAAGTAAGAACAATGGCTGAAAATTATCACTGTGAACAGAAATCAGATGCTGATAGCAGCTGACAGAAAGCCCCAAAACAGTATTTCAGTGATTGGTGACTTTGGATCTGCTGGATCCAAAAGACCCACAGATCTCTTGAAAGGCCCAGTCTCCTGCCCTTGTTTTAGTTTAGGTCTTCCCTACCCCCCATTTTAATGAGGTTGACTGGAGAGGGAAAGGTGACAGGTTGTGCAGAATCATAATATTTCTACACTTGTTTTTAGGTTCGCTGTTAGCCAGGGAGGAAAAAGATGTGTTCTCTAACTCTGTAAAAACAGGAATATTGTTAGCAAGAAATTAATGATAAATGTTACTAATTAGGAGCTGTTAAATGATAAGCAACTTGCAATAAAGAAACAACAACATGGTGAGAAAACTGATTCAAGTGTAAGTTGAAAGATTCAACTTTGCAGTCTTTCTTTTTTGTGTGTGTGCATGTAACTTTACAACCCCTTTGCAAAGCATATGTCCATATTTTCTAGATTTTAAAGTTTTATGGTACTAGGTCCCAGCTTAGCAATTATTGAAATCATGAAGCTTATTAAACAGGAGAAAAGGAGAGTCCTGTGCTCATGCTCTCACATCCTGCCACAGGAAAAAAGAAAATCAGAGAGCATTTTTTAAAAAACAACAACCCCAAAATCAAATACCAAAGGTAATGGGTGGGATTAAACATCACTTTCTTCCAGTCCTTTACACTGTGTGTGTTTTTAAAGTACACAGCAGCCATCAGTTGGGGGAAGGATGAGGAACCCACCCCCCAACAGCTGCTCTTTGCATTGGGGGGAAAGTTCCCATTGGTGCCAATGGGGCCTTTCCTCCCAATGCAAAGAGCAGCCATGGGAGGGGGCAATCTAGATCAGGACTGTAGCAGGTACAAAGATTGAGACACCATATGGATGCCATTTACTTTAAAACAGACAAGGAGCTCATCACATCTAGTTTGCTTCTTTGTTAGTGACACTTTCATTTTGGGTCCTCACCCTCTCAGGCAGTTCAGCAGATTTTTACAATCAAGAGGAGACCACAGTAAACCTATCGTTATCCACTGCCTCTGCAAGGTTTCCCTTCATGGAGAAGATAGCACAATGAGATGTCACCCTGTCATGTACTACTGCTAGCTTCCCCAACCTCGTGCCCTCCATCTGTTGCTGGAGGCATCTCCCATCATCCCTGATCATTGGCTATGCTAGTTTGGGCTGATAGAAGCTGGTCCAACAGCATCTATCCTCACGGACAGGATAGCGCAATGAAATGTTACTGTGCAGGAGTGTTGCATGAAGGGGGAAATGCATTGACTGCCATGCATCAGCTGCCTTTAAGGGAAGACTCCTTTGAAAATGTGAATTTTAGGCCAGGAAATCTTTCCTTCTGATGGGCCACACAGCAGACCTGTTTGCTGAAAGGGCAGCATGCAAGAGCCATAAGGAACCTATTGTACTGGATTCAGAACCCATTGAAAGAAAGCATAAGAGCTGCTACACAAGCAGATTGTCCTGTACTAGAATACTATGATGTTTCACACACTCTTGTAATAGACTTGAGAATAAGAAGAAACATGGAGTGGGAGATTGCTTTGGGAGAAGTTAGGGCATCCTGACTTTTTTTTTTATAAAAAAAGAAGCAACTCCCTAATATGGCTGTGCATATGTGAGTGGGAGGACAAAGCACCCCCTCTGCCTGGTTTCCTCGTTGTTATTAAAAACAGCTTGTCCTGGTGAGAACACAGCACATGACTGACAAGTGCTGGATAATCGTCATAGTGCTGGCCTGCCAGGAAACTGAATTAGTCATCGTGCATCTGAAATGTACCCAGCATTTAATTTCTCTTCTGCTATTATCCTCGATAAGGATTCGGGGACAAAAAGGCAGTGATTTAGCTGTGAAACTGTAGTAAACCCCAGGCTCACATGGATGGGTTGCCTAGAAATAGCCCTAATCCTTAAATACCTTTCTGAAACAGGCAAAACATGATCCTGAATGCACATGTTGATGTTTCCTCAGTATATTAAACATAAATAAAATGGTACGCCTGTATCGGGGAAGCTGCATTGCTCTTGCAAATCACGTCGGAAGGCATGGGATATGTTGTTGTTCCTCTTGGTTGTGAACTAGCAAAAAAGAAAGAAAGAAAGAGAGGGATATACCTGTGTTTGTGCCATGCCTGTTCAAGGGAGATGTGGTCAACCTCTCTAACTCTGAATTAGAAACAAATGTTGTGGAAGATTAACTCTTACGATGTGAGCTTATAAATATGTAATAGTATGTAATATTTCCACAGAATGTATGTAGGGCATTTTGCTTTGGAAAGAGTCCAGTGCTTTGTCTCCTAGGTAGTAGTGCCATCAGGATGGAACTTTGGGGGCAAAGGTCCAAGGCCCCCCTAAAGCAACAGAATGGACTTACCACAATATACTTTGCCATTTAAAGAGACCACCAGCCCCATTAAAACTTTTGGAGGCTCCTCCAGACATCTTTTTTTTTATTGCGCACATTTGTGATGGTTTGTGTTCATGATTCTATCAGGGTGGTCGCACACAATCCTGTTTTTAATACTATTTGGTCCTGCAAAGATTTTGGTGCAGTCTTATTACTGCTTTACTTTTGATCCATGAATATGCTGTAACTTCTTGCTGAAATCCCATAACTTTTCATACTTCTGAGGAGAAATACCCCAGGAGAGTTGGATTAGTGGTACACCATATATTTGGCATAATGAAGGTTCCAGGTTAAATCACTGCAGTCTCCAGGCTTCAGTTAATGTAAAAGTCTGAGACTCTGGAGGGCTGCTGCCAGTCAGAGTACACATTACTGGGCATATGGTCAAAGAGTCTGACCTGGTAAAAGGCAGCTTCCTCTGTTTTTTCTGAAGCTACTTGAATAGCAGCCTCTCTTTATCTAACATTCTGAAATTTGCTCGTACACTTTTATGCCACCAATTTCTGCTCCCATGACAGATTACACCACTTTCGGATTCAAAGATGCCTGCTGTTGTAATGCGAGTTCTTTCACAGGAACAAAAAGTAATTCTCCATCAGGTCTTTTCGCAAATCTATGGTTGCCAGGGAACTTCTCACCATATTAGCTGGGTAGTCCTTCACTGCTATGGGAAAGGCATCACTTCTGGTGTAAATTCAGGTTTTCAATTCACTTATAAACTAGGCCATAATTCACTTCCAGGCATAGGTGCATTTTCGTCATCCAGTGTTGATGAAAACAGCTCACTCAATTGACAGTCATGCCAGCATACTCTTTTTGATGGTTAACATCTCCTTCTGTTCACATGCCAGCTATTAAAAAACTTGTCTTGGTGGATCTCCGATATTCTGTTGTGTACAGCATCCCATTTATTGTTTTTGCTTTTTTCCCTTTCCTGTCACCTTCTGCCAAATATGAGAGGGCCTGCGGAAATATTTACTGTGTGAGCCAATATCTGTGTCTAGGTATCTTAAAGTGCATTTACTTGCTTGCTTGCAAATCATTGGATACTTTTATTAGGAACATAGGAAACTGTCAAACCAATGGTCCACCCAGCTCTGACTGGCAGCGGCTCCCCAGGGTTTCACACCAGGTATCCCTCTCAGCCCTACCTGGAAACTGCACCTGGCACCTTCTGCACTCCAAACAGTTGCTCTACCACTGAGTTACAGCACTTACTGGAATACTCAAGGCAATGTGTAAACAGTTCACTTGAGGGGTCACCTTAGCGCCCCCCCCCCCATATATACTCACTCAGACGCTTCATAAGAACATAAGTCCAAAATCCTATTTGTTATTCCCAGCAACTAACCACCACTTCCTAAGTCTTGCCAGCTCCCATTGTTCCCACTGGGAACTAACTATGTCAGCTCCAGGCAAAAGGGTCTTGCAGTGAGCACAAGGGGGGCTTGCTTTTGTTTCAAAAAGTTATTGTTAAAGAATGGGTTTTACATTAATTTTCACAGCAGTAAACAAATCTAAGTTTAGCTGGGGAATGAATAGTTGGGCTTTTGACAAGGGCAAATATGCATCTGAGGAACCCCGGGGGACAGCTTGGGGATACTTGAGTGGAAAAACAGCTGACAGGCAAGGGGTCTTTCTCCCAAACTGCTCTTCCAATCAAAATTGCAGGCTCTTGATGCTGCTTTTCATTTTAAACAATTTTGGCTTTGTTACATGGATTGGTGTATAGCATGCAGTTTAGCCCCTCAATGACTCCTGTTGTTGTTATTTACTCGGTTAGTCATGTCCGACTCTTCATGACCCCATGGACCAGAGCACGCCAGGCACTCCTGTCTTCCACTGCCTCCCGCAGTTTGGTCATGTTTGTAGCTTTGAGAACACTGTCCAACCATGTCGTCCTCTGTCGTCCCCTTCTCCTTGTGCCCTCCATCTTTCCCAGCATCAGGGTCTTTTCCATGGAGTCTTCTCTTCTCATGAGGTGGCCAAAGTATTGGAGCCTCAGCTTCAGGATCTGTCCTTCCAGGGAGCATTCAGGTCTGATTTCCTTCAGTATGAATAGGTTTAATCTTCTTGCAGTCCATGGGACTCTCAAGAGTCTCCTCCAGCACCATAATTCAAAAGCATCAATTATTCAGTGACCAGCCTTCTTTATGGTCCAGCTCTCACTTCCATACATCACTACTGGGAAAACCATAGCTTTAACTATACGGATGTCTCTGCTATGATATTAGTGCATCATATTATAACAGCCTAAGGCAGCCTTCCCTAACCTGGTGCCCTCTGGATGCTTTGGACTACAACTCCCATCATCCTAGGCTAGCATGGCTAATGGGCAAGGGTAATGGGATCTGTATTCCAAAACATCTGGATGGGAGCCAGGTTGGGAAGAGGTTGATCTATGGCAGTATTTCCCAAACTTGGGTCTCCAGCTGTTTTTGGACTACAATTCCCATTATCCCTGACCACTGGTCCTGCTAGCTAGGGGTGATGAGAGTTGTTGTCCAAAAACAGCTGGAGACCCAAGTTTGGGAAACCTGATCTATGGTATTTAAAGCCTAGCAACAAAGATTACTGACGTACGCTTGCAGTTGCATGTTGGAATGATCAGGCCAGCAACTTGACCATTTAAACAAATATAAAATCATTTTATATCACTTCCCATTGGGACAGAACTAATTGCAATGCCATCATTAGACTTAAGAACATATTTGTGCAGTCATGGTTCAAGCTACAGGAGTTAAATCCTCTGAATGGGTAAAACGATTGAAGGGTCACTGGAGAGTTTGATTGTCCCGGTACAGAACTTTTGTGTAATTATCCTTTCTGTGTTATATTTTTAGGTTGTCCTGGTCAGTGGACATCTGGACAGCTGGGATGTAGGGCAAGGAGCCATGGATGACGGCGGTGGAGCATTTATATCATGGGAAGCATTATCGCTCATTAAAGATCTTGGTAAATATTTACCTTTAAAAAAATTATCTAACGAGTAAAGAATGACAACACTGCTTAAACTTTTTAAAATAAGCGATAGGAAGTGCATTTTCCTGAATCCCTGGCCATTTGCAACGCAATTATTTCTCAGAGTTTCCCTTCCTAATAGTAGCAACATTGTGGCAAGACTTTCATATTTTTTCAGATCTGTAATCTTACAGAAACTGAAGTCTCTTTGTGTCTTGAAAGCCAAAATAAGGAAACAGCTGTATTGACCGTAGTGTTGCTGTATTCATGAAAACACTATATGAGCCATATCGTATACACCTGAGATCTCTTTTATCTGCATCCATTAAGTGGTCCATGGTGATGTCCATCAGGATGCTCTACCCTGCTTTTATAGAATAAATCTATTTGTTTGTTATGTGCCACTGTTATATTCCTTGAAGGAACTCAGGGCCAAGTGCAGATGGTTGGCCAGTTTTATCATTACTGTGTGAGGTAGAATCGGCTGAGAGAGTGCGCACTTTGTCCAAGACCACCCAGCAAGATCTATGGTTAAGCAGGGATGTCAATCCAGATATCCTCAACGCCAGCCCAACATTCTGTCCACTACAACATGCTGGCTTCCATGCTTAGCATCAATAGCATTCAAAGTTCAAAATAATCCTTATAAAGGCCCTATAAGGCAGATCTGTTTGACCCCCGTTTTACAGGGGCTGGAAAAAATGGCTTGCCTTTGGCTTGCAACTCCCACTCTTATTCCCTAGGATTAAATAGAGTGAGGGGGTGTTTTGCGTGTAAATTAAAGCATCCATCCCATGCTTCCATTGTGGCCTCCCCAACTCACCCAACCCCAGTTGAAAGTGGCTGATCTTGACAAGTACAGTGGTACCTCAGGTTAAGTACTTAATTTGTTCCAGAGGTCCGTACTTAACCTGAAACTGTTCTTAACCTGAAGCACCACTTTAGCTAATGGGGCCTCCTGCTGCCGCCGCGCCGCCAGAGCACGATTTCTGTTCTCATCCTGAAGCAAAGTTCTTAACCTGAAGCACTTTTTCTGGGTTAGCGGAGTCTGTAACCTGAAGTGTATGTAACCTGAAGCGTATGTAACCTGAGGTACCACTGTACCGACCATTGAGTGAGTTCACCTGCTTGGCCCTTGCCCCAGCACTAAATGAAAGAGGCCCCCAGATGAAACAATCACTTGCACATTGCCCCTGAAAAGAGGAATTGCATCACCCAAAAGAGAGTACAGAAAAGGAACACCAATTTGCATAAAATTAGCATGTGCTAATTCAGATACATAAATTCCAAATTTAGACATAGTTGCTATAATTTAAATATATACAGGACATCTCACCATAGTGGGAAAGACTGTAACCGAGAGACTTGTGTGCCTCCTCAGATTGCTGTCCAAGTGGTAACCTTTTACAGTTCTTTATGCTGGACTTGGCCTAGACAACCCTTCTCTGACAGCCTTCCAAACTGAGGAACTTGAGCATCTTCTAATCCTGCATGGGGTGCCTGCCAAGACAGAAGTGTCATTTGATGTGGTGCATGGTAGCACACGAGGTTCCGTCTCTCACTTATTCGGTCCCCCAAAGTATCAAGCAGCCTAGAAGTCTCTTGGGCAGAGTCAAAGTATTGCTTTGAACCATGTGAGCTGCCTTTGCTGGCAAAGCAGACTTCCTATTAAAAATGGGAAGGTGCTTTCGAGACCTCTGTGATATCACAGAGACCTCTGCTAGAGCTTCTGCAATATCCACTCTTCTGCCTGGTTGGCTGGACCCTTCCTTGCCAATGTGCATAAAGGCAATAAGTGATGATCATCCCTCACCCCCTTGAGCTGCTCAGTTGAGGATACATCCCCTAAGGATGAAGAGACTGACCATTCCTGAAGAGAAATATTGTTTGAAAATAACCCTACAGAAGATGCTACGCTACAATGAGTTAAGCACCATATGGAATCTTGGGGACTCAGCTGTTTATTCAGCTTCAGTCTCAAGGGAAACGTATTCGCAGTTCAGTCTCTTCTATTGCTTATTTTTTCCATACCATAAAAGGACTCCATAACAATTTAACTGAACGAATTTGTGAAGTTACTCATCTCGTTTTTAAGAAGCTCAGCCACAAGTCTCTTCCTTCCTCCTGATTTTGGTCACATCACAGCTTATTTATATAGTAAGTCGTGCTCATCAGGATCACTTTCCATAATGTCATACATTCCATAAGCCAAATATATATACAGTGTAGGGGGCACTCTATTGTCCCTTACCCAGGAAACTTAAGAAGCTGACTTACCCCAGGTCACACTGTTTCTCCATCCATTGGGGGGGGGCTCTTCTTGAGGGTCTTTCCTTTCACCCCTGATTCTTTGCTGATTTTCCTTTCCTGGTTCTTTAGCTGGAGATGCTGAGGTTTTTATTTATTTATCAAAAGATTTTTGTACTACTAGGGCTCATCCACACTTCCACTGATCTCATACCTAGACAGCATGAGTCCGAGCAGTTTTCTGCTTCTCCCACACTTTCTGGGCTCAGGTCTATGTAGTTTTGACTTTGGCACACCACTTTATCCCGGAAAACCCACCCTTTAGTGATAAATCGGAACAAACCGCAATCCGTAGAAAACCTGAATGCCATTTGTTTCAATTCAGCGTGAAAGATTGGGTTTCGCTGGGGGAAAGAGATGAGGCAAACACAGGTGTGGATAAAGCCATACTGAAAGATGTTTTCTAGGTGTTTGAATGTTAAAACAAAAGGTACCTGCTGAATCACTATTAGCAGAGCGTTCCACCATACTGGGCCGACAACACTACAGGCTCAGTTTCTTGATCCTATCAGATGAGTCTTGCAAACTTGGAGAATGACCACTGGTTGAGCTGGGATATAAGGACTTAGGTGGTCCCTAAGGAGTGGCTTTGAAATATGAGAGACTCCATAAGCATTTGGCATTCTGTTGGCTCTTGAGGACACAGCTGTTTGGGCAAGCATTTCCCTGAATTTGAACTTACTGATCTAATTGTTTTGATTGCTTTTTAAACTGTTTTAATTGCTATGCATTTTAACTGGCTTGTTTTATTGTCTTATTTTAATTCTGGATATTTTTAATGCTTTTATGGAATTATTTTATTATGTGCTTTAGCTATGTAAAGATTGTATAATTGATTGTATACGTGTAAACCTCTTAGAAGCTTCTTTTGGCATGTAGGAAGCGTATAAATTAATTGATGGTGATGATAATGATGATTTTCATACCATACCAGTAAGATCATAAAAACTGTCGTGGCAGCACAGATGCTAAGAAAATAATCCACTGGAAGTTCTTTTGCCCAGTAAACCATAGCAGAGGCACCATTCTGAGGGAGAATGGGCAATGTTGCATGTGTGATGTTGAGCCCGAGATTGGATGTGTGACATCAGGACATCAGGAGGAGCCATGCGGTGGAATTAAACATGGCGGCAGCGTGGCTTCAATGGCCATCAGCTCCTCCTCCTTTTACAACCACTGGCAGGGGGCTGCTTCCTCGCTCCTTCCCCTCTGTGGCAGGAAGAGGAAGAGAAGGAGCCAGCCATTGAAACCATGCTGTGATGGGCTCCTTGCTTGGCCTCCGCTGCCGTCTTTGAATATTGGGGGGCTCCCCCTCCCAAAAATATTGGGGGGGGGAGAAAGGGCAAAGTTGTCTAAAAAGAGGGTAGTTGTGTATTCTGGGATTACAGAGTTCTACAAGATAAATAGTTAGATTTTGAAAGCTAAAGTTAATGAACACACAAACTAAATCCTCTTTGCTGAGGTATGAATACAATGCCTAATCTGAATATGTACTGGAGCATTAAATGTCAGTACTAATGAATCGATGGAGGACGGCATGTGAATTCAATGAATATCCCAAAAGGAGACAATTGAATTTGACAATCAAAAGAATTGCTGCAGTCAAATTCGCTAATGATTTCCATTTCTGCACCCATCGACTCTCATTGTATCCCAAATGCTGAAAAGTGTTCCAGCCTTAGATATATGTCCCAGAAGACTGAACTGCTCTTCTAATTTTCACTAGTTGCAATATTGGTGATATCTGCTAAAGCAGATGAAGAGTGGGCGTATTTTTAAAAAACACACACATGTCTTAGTTCATACTAAAAATGAATACCTTTTAACAGCTTTAAATTAACAAAACCTCCCTTTGAATTATACGCCATATTTTTAACGTGCATATTATATTATTTAATATAATGCATTTTGCTGGCTGTTTTGACTAACATATTCATTTTTACACATGCGTTTACCTATTGCATGCATTTTTGCCAACATTGCTTGGTTGGAGGACTGCGTTGGAAAATTCAGATGCATGCAAATTTCAAAAGACGGATATGTTTCAGTTCTCTATTTTTGGGGAGGGTGGGGGGAGTGTGACTTCAATAAATTTGGCTTTAAGCGTGAACTGAAGCGAATTTCTTCCTGGCCCTTGTGGCAACTACATTATAGCTTTCTTGCTATTTTAAAAGTTTCCCAGATAGTACTAACTATTTAGACTTGAAAACTCCTAATGACAGGACATGATTGTTTCTAGGTCAGGCTCTGCTGTACAGCAAACTATCTATTGCTCTCACTGTTTCGTCTCTCTCTTTTTTTCTTTTCTTTTTTTGCCTTCCTGCTGTGTTCGCCCTATTCTTGTTCCTAAATCTATTTGCTTTGACTACTCCTTGTAAGTGATTCAAGGCAGGCACCTATACTTAGCACCATTTCTCCTCTCTTCCAATTATGCACCAGCCTAGTCAGCTGCTATTGCATCCTCTTTTCTGTAGCCTATTTTCCCCCTGTGGACCATAGCGACCACCCTGTGCTTTCTGGTATATAATCCAGAAATTAACCAATAGGCAGAAGATGAACCACTACTTTATTCTAGCCAAAAGCTGCCTCAGCTATAATTGCTAGAAAAATCTTCAGTGCTTTACTGATTATTTACATTGTGAGATCAGAAAGCACCCCAAGTCTGCTTTTTGGAACACTGTGCCCTGAATTTGATTGCGGCAGAATTTGAGCATGTTACATCTTAAAACCAAATATCTACTGGCATTCGGAGTACATTCCCTTCTGCCACCGATATTATTTTTTGCCTAAATTCTTAAATCAATGAGGTTTTTTGTTAATTATTTGCAGAGAAGGGGTGGCCAGGGAGAGGGAGGGGAGACAAATCTTATGGAAGTTATGTTATGTCTTTCAGTATACACTATGTAGTCCTCTGATATTATGGTAAAATCCCTGCTTCTGGTTCTGCCAGATGGGTTTTAAATCAGTACACATCTCATTTAATTCAATTTACTTCTTAACTGATAGTGTTGTGAGTTGGTGGGTGCAAGACTCCCTAAATTCTGGATCAAGCTAGTGTTAGAATTTAATTAAGGCCTGTGTGTTAAAACTGGTTGTGTGTATTTGAGCCTGTGTGTGGCACTTCTAGCCCTCTATAATTATGTGTCAAAAGCTAATTAAGCCAAGCTGGTGCTTCCTGTGATGGGTCCAAAGCTAATTAAGACAGGACTAGCCTCTTGCATGAGCCGATAGCCTGGAAGTAATGAGTGATCAGGACAACAAAGAATCAAGGGCAAATGCAAAAGAGTGGGCTCCCTCCCTCAACTGAGAGTTACTTTGAAAGACAATGCCAGTTGTTAGGTTGGGGTTTAGGATTACAGTTAGGCATTATGCAGCAGAAACAGTAAGCAGTGGGCTGGAGAGAAAATGAGAGCAATGTTTGAGAACAGTAGTTGGGGTTTTGCTTAAGTCCGAGGCTGCTGTGGCTATGGGAAAAGTCAGAACCTCTTGAGATGTTAACGCTGTGAACCATTCCACCATAGGCTCAGGCTGTATAGATAAATAAACCATATATCATAAAGACACCACAGTCTCCGCTGTGCCTCATTCCAAAGGATACATGAACCCAGGGTCAGCGCCTGGAATCTCGCCCTGCTCAGAGACTGGGGTGGCATGTATTTCCACAGAAACGACAAAACATACAACAGAAACCTTATTGTTGCTGCCTTAGAAATAAAACTAAAGGCAAACCATTAACAAGATTCAAGAATCCCTTTGAGATGTAAGACTAAGAGACTATATCAAGATGATAACAGCAAACAGCAACAAATCAGAGTGACATTGCTCTAAGTTGCAGTGTGTCATTAAATTTATTAATTTGTTTGTTTGTTTGTTTGTTGTTGTTAATTGCTCAACAATTGTAGTATTTTTGGTAAGCTCACTAGCTAATCTGTGCCATATGTTGAACGCTTGTAGAACAGAAAAAGCCTCCAGGAACTATTCAAGAATTGCAAGATGCCAGCAAACAAAGGAAAGGAAGAAATGAAATTTATAGGCAATGGTTCAGCATGGACACCGTTATCAAACACGGAATAGCCAGCTCATTTTAGCGTTAATGAAAATGACTTGTTTATCACCACACCACCCCAGAGCATGCATGTGAAAGGTTATATAAGAATGATTCCCAGCAAATAGGCCAGATGTGTTTGGGACTGATAATTGCTCAGTCCTCAGAGACTGAACAGTTTTGCTTTTCCTTGGATATGAAAGCGAGATGGAAAATATACAAGACACCAGTCTCCCTTCTGTATTCAAGTCACTATAGGGGTTTCCCCTCCCTTTGCCCTCATTCCAACCACATTCCTTATGCTGCCTGAGTCCAGGCATAAATTCCTTTGACCACCGTCTTTTTGAGTTGTTGGTAGACCATCACAGGGGTGGGCAAAAGAAAGCACCCTTTGAGTTTGGGTTGCAATGTCTGTGGCTGAAAAGCTCTTAATTACTGAGATCATGCGGTCCCTCGCCGCTTATTCTGGGAGGAGGACAATGCCAGCTAACTACAGGGCCAGTCTTCTGAAGGCCAGAGCAGATGCCCTGGCATGAGGAATCAGTCTTGGGGGGTCCTGCAGATCCTCCCTGCTTCTTGTGTTGGAGACACTGACAAACTGGAACGTGTCCAGAGGAGGGCAACCAAAATGGTCAAAGGCCTGGAAACAATGCCTTATGAGGAACGGCTAAGGGAGCTGGGCATGTTTAGCCTGGAGAAGAGGAGGTTAAGGGGTGATATGATAGCCATGTTCAAATATATAAAAGGATGTCACATAGAGGAGGGAGAAAGGTTGTTTTCTGCTGCTCCAGAGAAGCGGACACGGAGCAATGGATCCAAACTACAAGAAAGAAGATTCCACCTAAACATTAGGAAGAACTTCCTGACAGTAAGAGCTGTTCGACAGTGGAATTTGCTGCCAAGGAGTGTGGTGGAGTCTCTTACTTTGGAGGTCTTTAAGCAGAGGCTTGACAACCATATGTCAGGAGTACTCTGATGGTGTTTCCTGCTTGGCAGGGGATTGGACTCGATGGCCCTTGTGGTCTCTTCCAACTCTATGATTCTATGATTCTGTGTTTAATTCATTGAGGTTGTTTGGGAAACTAGACATCTTTCAGAGCTCAAGTTGGCCACTGGCACTGTTGCTTCCTCACCCAAAAGGTCACCTGTGTGGTGAGCGAGTCCTTTTGGAAATAGCCAAGGCAGTGCTGAATGCCTCCTGTGCAAAAGTCAGCAGCCTAGGGGTTTTCTTTTATTTCTTATTCAAACTATATTCCTTGTGCTGCTTGCAGCCAGGTGGGTGTTCCTTTCCCTTTACCACCCTTGCTTTGGGAACAGGTCAGAAGAAACCATGCTTTGAATCTAGGCTGTGCTTCCAATTCCTTAATTACAAAGATGGGATATTTACTTCCACGGGTGGCTGTGAAAGAGATTAATAGCTATTGGACAGATAGTATATTTAAAGACCCATTTCTTGGTGACTAGGTCAATGGAGACTATCCAAACATATTGTAGTGCATCCCTAGTTTTAGTATATACAGAATAGTTATAGGGTGAGTATGACTTTAGGACTTCAGGACACGGGTGGTGCTGTGGGTTAAACCACAGAGCCTAGGACTTGCCGATCAGAAGGTCGGCGGTTCGAATCCCCACAATGGGGTGAGCTCTCGTTGCTCATTCCCTGCTCCTGCCAACCTAGCAGTTTGAAAGCACGTCAAAGTGCAAGTAGATAATTAGGTACCGCTCCGGCGGGAAGGTAAACGGCGTTTCTGTGCGCTGCTCTGGTTCTCCAGAAGCGGCTTAGTCATGCTGGCCACATGACCCAGAAGCTGTACGCCGGCTCCCTTGGCCAATAAAGCAAGATGAGCGCCGCAACCCCAGAGTCGGCCATGACTGGACCCCTTTACCTTTTATGACTTTTGTTAAGGATGCAGTTTATCATTGATTTGGGCCTCTAGAATTTCTTTTGCTTCTCTTCAGATGTCAATGTTTTGTACTCTACTGTTTTGATTCAGCTAGTGGCAGACTGGAGACACTTTTTTTTGCATTAGAGGAGGGCCCTACTGGGCTAGGCCAAAGGCCCATCAACTCCAGGAACCTGTTATCACAGTGGCAACCATGTGCCTATGGGAAGCCCGCAAGCTGGATCTGGCCACAGCAACACTCTCCTCACCTCTGATTGCCAGCAATTGGTATTCATAGACACACTGCTTCTGACCGAGATCCCTGAGTTCCCCAGTCATAAATTGGATGGGAACAAAATTTCTTAAATGTTAGGCTTGGGACTATATGGTTTGTGTCTTTTGTGGCCACAAGTTATAGGAAAGGTGCTAAGAGGCAAGATAGCTGAGATGATGGATTCCTGATTGGGAGGGAAGCACAGGGCATTAGAGATAGGGATATTGGACTGTGAATCAGATCAGGGGAACCTTCCACAGACCTATTTTGAACCACAACTCCCACCAGCCCAAGCAATCTGGTGGGCTGATGGGAAGTGTGATCCGAAACATCTGGAAGGTCCCAGGTTGGGGAATGTTGCTCTACTCACAATTGCAGCCTCCTATTTCTGCTTTTGGTTTAAAGGTGAGTGAAGCATAAGGAAAGCATGTCAATACCTCTCAGCTAGTTTTGTTCCAGATCCCATTTGGAGTTATTTCCATGAAAATGTAGTCTCTTGCAGTTCTTGGGAAATGGTTACATTGGCATTAATGCTTCCAGTGGACAAAGATCAGAGATAACAGTTTTCCCCTTGAAAACAGAGAACCCAGATGCACCCAAACAGGCCATGGAATATGCTCTTTTTGCTGTTTCCATAGTAACTGAAATGAAAGATGGCTCCTGTGACTGAGAAGTGTCTGTTCAGACTGTTGTCCCATTTTTTCCTCATCCAACTGGTATATATCCACAAACCTGTCAAAGCAATCAAACATGAAGAACTTTAGTAACTAGTTCCCTGTAGGGTATAAAGAAGTAATGTCTATATGGTGGTATCCAGTTTTTCAATTGGAACTATAAAAGGATTGTAAAAGGAAGACCCTGTAAACAATTTCAGAGCTAATTCTGCTAGCGAACCTCATTTGTAAATGAAAACTTTGTCAAATTAAATTGAAAGCAGGTAGTAACTATGACGTGCTCTCTGCACTCTAATAATTTAGAACTTTAGGATAGTGTAACTATCTAGTTTCCTTTTAAAACAAGTTCAAAGAGAGATAAACCCTTCCCATTAAGTGACGTCGAGTCAGAAAATTGAAAGTCACCTGTTACACCAAATGAGCCCCGAACAGGTTGTAACCTACTGAGCAAAACTCCATTCACAATTCCACCACACCTCTTGCAGTCACAAAGACATCAATTGCATCTTGCAGTTGTAGGCATATAGAATAGATAAGAACAGGAGATTACATTGAAAGCATTTGTATATCACCCTGATAAATCTACACATGTCTATTTTGCCATGTGTATATGCTGTGGGAATCTAATGCACGGCCAAATAGATTTCACTGCATGGAAAGTACATGCAGATTTTCTATAGGATGTGATATCCATGCCAGAAAATGTTGCACATACAGGAGCCCTAAGAAGGTCCCAAGACTTTGGCCAGTTATATGGCTTGGGCTCACATCTTAGGATCTTGGCTAATAGGGGAACAGGATGCACAGATGACTTATTTTCCTGTTTTGGTGCTTCCATGCAGCCACTTCATTGGAAAGATAGTCAAGACCTCCATTTTGGATGTTATGAAGGACAGGAAATAGGTATCTGAAGAAGTGTGCATGCACACGAAAGCTCATACCAAGAACTAACTTAGTTGGTCTTTAAGGTGCTACTGGAAGGAATTTTTTTATTTTGACTATGGCAGACCAACACGGCTACCTATCTGTAACAGGAAATAGGAAGTGTGAATCATGTGTGCTTCCTATCGTCTCTCCTCTTGAAGCTCAAAAACATATGCATTTGTAGCCACTGCACATGCTTTCATCATATTAGTTGGGAGATGTCTCACAGTGAAATTGGGCCTAGATTTACCACCATCAAAATAAAGATTATCAGTTATGGCTTGGTGCTGTTGGATTTCAAGTTCTTCATAAAGCTGTGCACCACCAGAATGCATGGGCCTATTGAGAATGAGTCCTTACAGCAATTTTATATAGGATTATTATATCTGAATGGAATGGGATGAAAATTGTTAAGATTTTGAAACGCAGAAAAAATGTAGAAGAACGAAGACTCAAATCTAGCATGCTGGGAGGCCAGTTTGATAAAATCATATAATTTGACATATGAATAATTGGCATTAAGAATTGTATTACTTGGATAAAATTGGTATTTTAGCCAATTAATGAGGCTGATAGTGGAACGGTATTGGAAAATCAATAAAAACATATTAAGAGAGAGAGAGAGAGAGAGAGAGAGAGAGAGAGAGAGAGAGAATATGAGTCCTCTGCCTTCTCTTTGTAGTCGGTTTATTGTAAATTAATATTATATTGTTAGAATGTGCCATGCATCCTGGGGACAGACAAGTCCCATGTCATTGAGATGGGGAGAAAATGACAAGGGTTATAAACCTAGTATTCAATCTCTTTACTTCACTTGGAAAAACACAGAAGCCAAATGTCAATGGCATGGCTTGGTTGAGTTCAAAGGCCAAAACAAATTTTATGATTCTCTGTCAATGAGATTGAGGGGACATGACGTCTTTCTGGTCTGGAACACTCTCCTTTTGCATCTATGGACTCTCAATAACCCAGGGCTGGGAATGAGCAGGAAAGCAATCAATCTGTTTTTATAAAGAAAGGAATTATATAGAACAGCAGTGGCCAACTCCTAGGGGTGGTCATAATGCACAGTGTCAGAAGCTCCAGAGAAGGGACCATTACTTAGTGGTAAAGCATATGTCTTGCATGTAGAAGGTCCCTGGCTCAAAGCCAGCCATCCTTAGTCTTTTTTTTTTAAAAAAAAAACAGATTAGGTGGCACCCGATTGGAAAGACTTCTGCCTGAGATCTTGAGGAACTGCTGTCAGTCATAAGATGAAGCCAAGCTCTCCTCACTGTGATGTTCCCTTTTTCTTCCACAATAGTCTCCTGGGGCCAGCTCTAGTTTGAGATCCTCTGGAAGGTCTCATCTTCCTACTGGGCTTATCTGGCAGTGGGTTGCAGTCCTCAGAGCAAGAAGGAGCTTCTGGCTGCCATTTTAAGCTCCTGCACAGTGTATCGTTGCTCTAGGGTGTTGTGGGAAATAAAAATGGCATCTAGACCTAGCCACTCACACAATGGGGAGCCCAGGGCAGGTATTAGTGGTGAACTCTGCTAGGATTGCAGCAGCTGTCCAAAGATGCCCGCCCTGCATTGTCCCCATGGGTCCAGTGGCAGGAAAAAAATTGTGTCAGAGTCTGAATGCTGCCTGTGAGATGCCACTGCTATAGAAGGATGATGACAGCAGACAGAAAAGAATAATTACTGCTGCAAAGAGCTAAAGCCTGGTACATATGATTTGCATGGGTTTTTTTAGCTGATTCCCTCCCCACCCACCCACACTTGTGGTAGCACTCTCATAATGTTAGATGTGACTTTCTGGCCTTTTCACCACATTAAAACTTTCTACAAGCACAGCAGGGAGCAACCTCAGCACACACCGAAGAGGGGAAAATGGCTGACAATAGCACAGTAGTCATGTGTCTTAGCCTTGAGGTGGTTGCAATAGAGGTTTTGTGTGTGTGTTTTAGCTGACTTGGAAACCAAGCAAGCAACGTTCAGGAAACTGACATAAGTTTGCTTTGTTTGCAATCTAAACCTTAGGTTAGTTTTCCTGGAAAAGAGGCACATCCTGGAAAAGAGCCGGGATGTGATGCTGTCACAGAAAGGATGTTGTCTAGATAGTGGAGGAGGTTACTCTTAGGGTGTTTAGCATTGGGAGTTCAGCAAATGATATGATTAGTATTTGCACTCATACATTTTGACAGGCCATCATTGAGTTTCATAACACCTTAGGTCAGAATGGAAGCGTCAGTAACTTGGGGTGCATGTCTTAAAGATGAGGTCAGCATTATGATCACTGAGTTCTTCTCCACTTCAGGTTTTGTTGTGGGGTATAGAAGGTCTTGAATGCCACACCGCTTCTTTTGCGTGTGCTTTTTCTGGAGTCATTGGAGCTTTTTCTCACCAGAGTTTGGTGTACCAGCCCAGATTCTGTAATGTGAATAGTTTCTGTTTCTCCTCAGTTCACTACTGTAGGGATATCGCGGAGTGGGCAGTGGGGTCCGGAGGGAGCACACTCCCCACCAGCAGGCAGTCACAGTCTGGGGTGCAGGGCACATCCCCCCCCCAGACAAGCCACAGCTGTCTGTACATCGTTCCCTCTGTCTGACCTTTTGCGGTCTCAGCAGTCTGCAGTGTCCTGTCTGTAACCTTTGTCCCTGAGACCTTTTGTCTCTTTCGTCATACACTGTGCAAGGGGAAAATGACGCTGTGGAAACAGGTGCCAAAATAACTTTGTACCACCCCAAGATCTCGGGACGGAAGATGTGTAAAGGTCACAGGCCAAAATGTATTTGCCTGGCTTGCATATTTGTCTCAATAAAAGGAGGCGCCACAGGCCTAGCGAGCAGCTCGCTTCAGCTCACCTGTGCGCAGCTCACTGATGATCACCCCCAGTCTTGTGCCTTCACTTCACACTACTTGTCCACTAACTCAGTCATGGTGGATCATGAAAAGTACTGGATGACATCAGAATGCTGCATCTCCAATCAGAATTGAACATGTGTTGATGTCACTGAGGGCAATGTAAATAAATCAGCAAACTTTTTTCTTGAGAAGTGCTGCAACATTTCTGAAAAGGGGAAAACTGTGAATAATTTTAGTCTGGCTCCAATGCTATTTTAGATCATTTTTTAAAAATGCATTACCAGCTCTTCAGATCCTACAACCTTAGGTGAAAATTCAGTGACCTGGTTGCTCATCAGTATGCCGCTGGTGTGAATCTGACCCTTTCAAAAGTACCTATGCAACCTTCACTTTTTGACATCCTTCTCTAAAGAAAGTTCTCCCTAGAACATTATCATTTTGACATTTGTTCCTTCTTTTCTCCACTTCATAGCTCAGCTATTACCTCAGCTCAGATTACTCACAGATGCACTTCTAATCCTTGTCCAGCCTTGTGTCTGTTACTGTATATTTCATCTTTAATTGGCCTATTACTTCACTAAAGGGAAGATGTCCAACACTGAACTTTTTTGTGCTTGTTGCCTCTTAGTGCACCTCCTTTCCCCTTTATCTGTTATGTTCTCTGTCGGATTTATCTTTGAAATTGTAACCGGAATCACCTGAGCCCTCGGCCTTTTGAGATCTCTCCATCTTCTCGGTGCCCTTTCCCCTCCACATAATGCTTATCAAACAGAATTTCTTCTTCATCCCTAATAGTAATTTTCTTTCTTTCTGTGGGTTCCTGCTCCTGAAAATCAAAGTACATCTCATGCCATACCACCTTTATTGTGGCCTCCACTGACAAGTCAGTTCAAGACTCCATGTCCTGACAAAAAAGCCCTGTCAGGACCTACTGATGACTTGGGAGCCCTGTTGTTGTTGCTGCTGCTGCTACTCCTAGTTATGAACTCCTACCTGTTCATTTGTCCTTCCTCTTTCTCTGGGACAAATCCCAACCATCAGACAGAGAGGGCTGCTGAGCCGCTCTGGTGCTTCCTCATTCATTTACTCTCTACCTCATTGTGGGATGGCACTAGGGACAGACAGATCAGTCTGTTTCAAGTCAGCTTCACATGTGTTAGGAGGTCCCAGATTCAATTTCTGGCATCTCCAGGTAGTGATAGGCATGTCCCTAGTCTGAAATTACGCCAGTCAATGTTGACAGTACTGAACTAGACGAACCAATGGTCTGACTCAGGGCTTGTCTAGAAAGCCTAGAAAGCACAGGGCTGAGCAGTTTTCTGTTTGCCCTGCCACTTTCCTCAGGAAAACCCGCTCTTTAGTGCGGAATTGGAGCAAATGTCAATCAGAGGAAAACTTCAGGTTTTCCTGGGGGAAAGCAGCAGAGCAAGCTGAAGTTTGGGTGAGCCCTCAGTGTAAGAAAAGTCCCTGTTTATTCATCATCATCATCACAAATTTTATTTATACCCTGCCCTCCCCGGCAAAAACCAGGCTCAGAGCAGCTAACATCAAATATATGACACATTACCATAAAATCAAGCAATCAGTTAAAATACATCTTAAAATCAAATTAGAATCAAAGTGAAACCCAATCAGATGGCAATCCTCAAAGTAGGAATGAGGACCTTAAATGCTCATAAGTATTCCATTTTGTTTCTGCATCAATCAGCACATCTTTTAAAACAGCATGCGATGATTCACATTTTTTATTACAGATAGGTAGCCGTGTTGGTCTGCCATAGTCAAAATAAAAAAATTCCTTCCAGTAGCACCTTAAAGACCAACTGAGTTAGTTCTTGGTATGAGCTTTCGTGTGCATGCACACTTCTTCAGATACACTGAAACAGAAGGATCTGTAGAAAACAATGGATTAAAATGCTGTAAGGAAATTGTTGCTCAATTGATTTGAATGGAGTGATTCCTCACTAGGTCAAATTACACAATGAATTGAAACACCATTGTATTACTTTTTTAAAAAATGCAGACCATGGTGGGAAAGCAAATTCAGTACCTTGTTTTATTTATAGAAAACGGCGCTGAGCCATGCTTGGGATTGTATCTTAGTCATGCATTTGACACATGAATCTACGGCTGCTGTAATGAAATATGCAGCTAAATCTGTAGCCATTGTGCATGTTTTCTGTATCCAAGTTATAGATAGTCTGTTGTATTGTCATCGGGTGCTGTTTAAAAGATGTTGAGTAAGTTTCCACTCAGACTGTTAAATACCGGTGGCATTCAGGGAATCTCTTATGCCTCGTGAAATCAGATCTTCCCCCTTCCCTTCCCCTGGAATGGAAAAGCTGGGAGACGCTGCCAAAAATGAATAAGCAACCATAATGAAACATGTCATATACATCCTGCTTGTATTATATTTCAGCTCTGCAAAAAGAAAGTAATATATTATTTAAAAATCTAGAGTAATTCACTTTGCTAAACCTCTCAATCCAATATCAATGCAACAGTTACTTTCATGACATATGTAACTTGCACCTCCATTTAAAATCCCAACCAGCTAAAGAGGAAAGTCATGTGGATTTTGAAAGACTTTGTTCAATACACTGCTTGCTTATTATAGCTTACAGATTTAAAGCTACAACTATTCGGGCAGGAGTTTGGTTTTTATTTTTACTTTCCTTTTTGCATGAAAAGTGGGTTCATAAGGAGTGCTGGTGTTTCTCCTCTCAAGGAGCCAATGAAAGAGTCAAATTGCCGTGCCCAAATTTATCAATGGGTGCCGCTGGCTACAGAGTGCCTGCTGAAGCCAGAAGGTTTCTAATAGATTGCAATTCATTTTAAGACTCCACCTTCACAACCAGAAGGCGGAATGCCCTACTCTTCTTAAAGTGCCACTTTTGCAAGCAAAGAAAGCTACACGCCATAGGGATCCTCTGGTACAGCAGGTAGACAAACATCATGCTTGCAGAATTGGCTTTGTTTACCACTAGAACACCAAGGTTCGCTAACCAAAGCCTGGTTCAAGTCATGGCTATGGGGGTGGAGCCGGATGTGAGGCATGGTTTGGGGGCACAGCCAGATACCTCTTGCACCCCATGCAACTTGGGTTAACTTGCATATTCTAAAGCAAATCTGCACCTGAGTTACTGCAGACCAGGCATTCCAACACAAAACTCTTTAATTGACCAGTCCAAGGCAACTGATCAATTTTCCTATATTGAGGCACAGAACAGTGGAGCTTGAGAACTAAGAAATTAGCAGAGCAAGCAGTCTAGACATCCCTGAGAATGCCTTGCCTCACAAACATGACATGAGCACCACAGCGTGCTTCTCGCTAGGGTTCCTCAGCAACTGACATTCGGAAGCACATCCAGGAGATAACATATAGCCATTGTGATGGGAAGCTATTGATAGCCTTCTTCTCCATAAATATGTCTAACCCCCTTCTAAAGACACCCCAGTTGAGGGCCACCAACATATCTTGTGGTAGAAAATACCTTTGGTTAGCTGCACGGTGTAAAGAAGTACTTTCAGAACAGACAACAGCATTCAGCTTCATTTTTGACACTGGTTCTAGTAGTAAGAGAAAGGGATAAAAACATCTTTCTTCACATCATGCATAATTTCCTACATCTCTATCATGTGCCCCCTTACTCGAAACCCCACCTTGCAGTGCATTATGCAGCACATCATTTGGTGCCAGATGTCCAAGAAGGTGGAAAATCATTTTCCAGCCCTGTCATATATATTTTTTGCACCCATTTATATATACACATACATATTATACAATCTAATCCCTCCCTGGCATTTAGTGCCTATTATCAGTAATCCCCCTAGTTCTTCTGAAACATGCTGCCCCCATTTGCTGAGCCAAACTTGCATTATTCTGCATCTGAAATGTTACCAACATCCGGTGCATCTTATGGCCAGTAACCCAAAAAGCACAGAATTTTAGGCTTCTCTGCAGACTTTTAAAAGATCACACAAAAACTAAACACCTGACCCGAGGCTGACCAGAGACCACATGTGATGGCTTTAATGTGACTACTGTTTTTATTATCTTAATATGACATCATTGGCCATCTGGCTGGTTTGAAAGGGAAAGCAAGCTCTAATCCTGTGCTGTAATAGTAACTAAGAAGCGCACGAGTAAATCTCTTGGATATTTTTTTTACGTTTTGCTCTTGAAACTAACAGACCCGTTTTGCTTGTAGTCATAAAATGCTATTTTTGTAGCTCTGTGCCTTCCAGTTTATTTTGCTACATTACACACACTTTGTAATATTTTGCATGATTTTGGTTCAGTTTATCCACTTATTTTTGGTTTGCACCTTTGATGCACAACACACACAAAGTAGCCTTCACTAACCAGGTACCTTCCAGATGTTTTGAACTACAGTTCCCATCAGCCCCAGCAAGCATGGCCGATGGTCAAGAATGATGGGAAATGTAGTCCAGAGCATCTAGAGGACACTGGGTTGGCACAGACTGAAATAAAGCAACCAGTGATTATGGACTGCTAGGCTATACTGTACTAACTTGCCTGGAAGTAATACCCATTGAACTCTTTAAGTTAAATTGCACAGAAGATGTAGGAGATGGCTTAAATAAAGAAAATGCCTATATGTACATAGTTTTCAAATGGACTTTTCTAGTTAATGTTAATGGTCCTAACAGTGCATTGGCTCAAACCACAGTTTACCATTTTGTGGATGAACTTCAGGATAATGGACCTGGGAGTGCAGGGAGAGGTACAAACAACCAAACATAGGAAACAGCCTCATAACATTTGAGACCCTTTGGTCCATGTAGCTCAGTATTGTCTACACTGACTGCCAGCAGTTCTCCAGGGCTCCAAGCAGGGTTCTCTCCCAGTCCTACCTGGAGATACCAGTGATAGAATCATAGAAACCTGGACCTTCTGCATGCCAATCAAAACTGCCCAACCTTGGTTCTGGAGATGCTCTACCCTTGAGCTACAGCCCTTCTCTGTGCACTATCGAAAAGGAAAGAGAAAAGGGTGGCAACTGAAAGACATGTGGCAGTGATGGGTCGCAGATATGAAGATGCTGACCTGTGGTGATGTGGACATAGGAACGTAGAGCATAGGAAACATCTGGGAAGCTGGGATGCTGCCTTCCACCAAGTCCATCTAGGACTGACTGAGAATGGCCCTCCCAGCCCTGCCTAGAGATGAACTAGGGACTTCCTGCATATAGCACATGTGCTGCAGCCCTTGCCCTGTGGAGAAGAGAGTGTGTGTGCTACAGGGTGCAAAGACATTGGACAAACAGACAGAGAGGTTCAGAGAGACCTGTGGAGGTGCAGACAGAGGGAAGCGGGATGCAGAAGGGAAAGGGTGGTTAACAGGAAATGCATTTGAAAGAAAACATTTACAATAATGACCAAAGTGCTTCTCTCCTCCTCACATACTCATGCAGCCCTCTTGTGGTAATAAAAATGCAAAAGTGGCCCTCATCTCAGATGTGATGCGAGTGGTCCACTCCTAGTTTAGGGTTATCCCATAAATGCTTAGAAGAAGAAGCTAATTCAAATTCAAATAGAGCTCTTTTTTAAAAAAATTGCTCACGTAATTCCCCCTCTTTTTCTTTTTAAAAATAACTTAGGGCTCCGTCCCAAGAGAACTCTGCGTCTACTGCTTTGGACTGGAGAAGAACAAGGTGGAATAGGAGCTGAACAATACTACAAGATGCATAAAGTAAGCAGTCTGGTGGAGCAATATATATTTCATGACAGTAGCCATTCCTTTTGCAGTTTGATTTATTTAATTTCTTACTTCAAATGTATGGGATGAAGGGAAGCAATGAAGCTATGAAATGGTTTTGGCCTAGAGACTAAGCCCAGTTTTTATGAGGGAGAATTAGGATCCCCATTAGGATGTAGGAAACAAACAAGGCATATTATCCAGATAAGTATCAGAAACAAACGCCATCATCCGAGAAGCTAGGGCAAAGAGAGGGTTAGATAAAACGTTTGCACTAAGCATAACTTAGATTCCAAACCATTGTTTCGTTTCAGACATATAGGCAAACCATGATTTGAGAAGTTCTTTTCCTTGCCTCCCCTGAGAATCCCTCCAGCAGCCTCCAAGGGTGGAGCAACACCCCAAACCATAGTTTGGCCTTGCTGAATGGGGACTGATGGGGGCAGTGGCCCAGAAATACCCAGAGGGCACCAGTTGGGGGTGGCTGCCCTACATATTGCCAAACTGCTAACTTGATTTTCCACAAAGCAAAATTTAAAGCGAATTTAGAGTTTCCTCGACAAGATGAAACTTCAGAGAAATTTTGAAGAAAGGTAAAGCCCTTTCAGTTGAAGTAACATTTCCCAGGGAGGTTTTTTCACATTCTTGTGTGTGATAGACCCAACAGTCACCCTTCTTTGCATCACTTGCAGTCACACCAACCTGTTTGTTCTTGATTTTAATTACAGGAGCGTACATCTTCTCTTCTCATGAGGTGGCCAAAGTATTGGAGCCTCAGCTTCAGGATCTGTCCTGAGTGCTCACTAGAAGGACAGATCCTGAAGCTGAGGCTTCAATACTTTGGCCACCTCATGAGAAGAGAAGACTCTCTGGAAAAGACCCTGATGTTGGGACAGATGGAGGGCACAAGGAGAAGGGGACGACAGAGGACGAGATGGTTGGACAGTGTTCTCGAAGCTACCAACATGAGTTTGACCAAACTGCGGGAGGCAGTGGAAGACAGGAGTGCCTGGCGTGCTCTGGTCCATGGGGTCACGAAGAGTCGGACACGACTAAACGACTAAACAACAACAACACATTTTTTATCAGCACTGCAGTAGATTGGAGGGGGGTTAACCCTTTACTTTCCCACTCTGATCTTGATTAAAATCTCCACAGATTGAGGTCAAGCTTGGGGTAGGAGGAAGCTCCCATTAGCATCATGGGATCTTTTGTCCTTAGCTGAACTGCAACACTAGGGGAGGGGGGTGTTCATTGAGAGTGCAGTGGGGGAGGAAAGGGTTAAACCACCCCTCACTGTGCACTGCATTCCTGATATTAAAAAAAATCCCCCCTCTCTGGCTGCCTGCAATTAAATAAAGTAAAACCAGTGATGTGGCTGCAAGTCATACAGGTATAGTCAAATGTAGTTAGGCCCTTAGGATCATGATTTGTGAGGCTTTCCTACAAACTGCAGCAGAGTGCCTGCAGTTCTTTCAGTTTAGGTTGCTGACTCTGATATCTTTGTGCCTTGCAAGCTGGGGGTGACAATGTTTTCCTTTCATGGCTTACTACATGCCGAGTTGCGCATATGCTCTGCATTTGTCCCGCCTTGCAAAATCATTTTAAAAATATATTCCGCCATGACTAGATCTTATGGATATCATCAGTGGTTTTCAGAAATAATTGACTGTTTGCGATTTGGGCTGGAAGAAAAGAGGAGCAAAAGAGGTTATGTTATGTGCCTCGTTTATTTTAACGGTGTACTTTATGACAAGAAGTTGGACTCAGATCAAGAAGGATGCTTCTATGACAGCTTCAGAATGTGATTTTTTGTGCCAGTTAATGTTAGCCATATAGAATGAAACATGTTCAGAAAATCGCCGACATTTTTTGTGGCGCCTTATAAATTTTTAAACAATCCTTTTAAAATTTAAAATTAGGCAGAATGTAACATGCAACAGCATTTCCATGTTTTTTGTGGGATTTGTTTGCAATTGTCTCTTCAAAGGATGGTATGAAATGAGGGATAACTTGATAAAATTGTCTCTGAGCCAACGTGATCATTGTATAAACATGTCATTGCTAACCTAGTTATGACTTCTTATAATTACTGCCTCAAAAATTAAGAAGTAAACTTTATGTAGAAGCCACCAATTGCAAACTATATAGGTATATGTGTATGCATATATATGTTCATATACATGTCTGTGTTTATACACACACACACGAGAGAGAGAGACAGAGACAGAAACACGGGCATACACATGGATGGTGGAGTTGCTAGGTTCATCAATGGAGGAAGTGTGGCTAAGCCATGAGACCCCAGGAACCCCCCTGAATACTTTGACTATGGGGGAGAGGACTTACTTGAACCCCCATGGTGGTTAGAAGTCTAGTAATGGGTCTACATGTGTTCACCAACCCATAGGAGTGGTTCACTAGCAACCTTCTCTTATGTGGTCCTGCTGAAATAAATATAATTGTGTTCACCTAGGGCAGAACTGAACACTGCAAACAAATTACCGTATTTTTTGCTCCATAAAATGCACCTAGTTTTTAGAAGGGGAATGCAAGAAAAAAAAATATTCTTTAAAGGGAGTACTGAGCCTAGCCTGTATGCATCCCAGGCTCTGTTCAGCGCTCCCTTTCACGAGCCGCGTGGAGCATGTGTGCGACGCATGCAGGCTTTTCCCCAAGGAGGGAGAAGGGCTCCGTGCGGCTCTTTAAAGGGAGCCCGGCTTTTGGGGGCTTTTCCGGGAGGTGGGGGAAGGGACTGAGAGGCTAAGCCAGAAGCTAGAACAACAAGAGGGAGCACTGCGCAGCGATCCCTCTCGCTGTTCTGGCTTCTGGGATAGCTGTGCAGCCTGCATTCACTCCATAAGACGCACACACATTTCCCCTTACTTTTTAGGAGGGAAAAAGTGAGTCTTATAGAGCAAAAAATATGGTATTTGTATACAAGATTTTCTTCCCTTCCCTTCCCTTCCCTTCACCATAATGTCCTAGAGTAGCAATACTCTATACAATTATGAAAACATAAAATTGATACAATTATAAGACAGGTAAAACCATTCCAAATGGAACCTGTTGTGTTTTTTACATGTGGAATCCATTTTTATTAGAGAGATGTGGCATTTTGAAGAAATGGCAAGGAGGAGATTAAACCTTTTCCCCCTTTTCTGTGCAACTCCCCTCCCTGTGGAGTTCTAAATTTAAGTTTATGAGTTAAATGAGTTTATTGGGGGAGGGGGAGAACCGTGGGGAAAGGTCTGTGAAGGCGAAATTATACACACACAACTTCAAACTGCCCCCTCTCGAAGCAGCTTTTTTCTAACAAGAAGATGACAGAGTTTTGTCACATCCATGCATGTATAACGCTTATTCTACCCTGGGTTTTCTACCTCAGCATCGCTTTCCAATAGACTCATGCTCCCTTGCTTTGTGTTGCTGCTAATCTTATTTATTGAAAATCTTGACAGGGAAATGTTATAAATAATTCCATTTAATATTCTAAGCATGAAAGATTTATCTAAATAATAGGGGGGAATAGAAAAGAGACCATGAGCATTACTGAATTATACCCAACTATTGTATACCATCTAGATGGGGGAAATTGCTTTTTGTGAGGATGGGAAGAAATCAGCAAGATAAAATGTGCTTTCGAAGGCTTCCCCCCCACCCATCCCTTTTCTATGCAACCTCTTCTGTCTGCTGTAATTGTATGTTTGGTATGTATCTATCGACAGAGAAGTCTAATTAGCATAAGGTGGCAAATATAAACTGATTAATACTGTAAATAATGCCTTTTTTGCACAAAAAACATCTTAACCTTTCGCAGAGTTGCTGCACACATTTGCAAGAAATGGATTGTGAAAATATGAACATCTCTTGTCGATAGTAATTATTCACAGACAAATATGATCCATCATTTAAACTTTCCATCTTTTAAGTTTTAAAGGTTACTTTTTAAAAGATGATTGGATAATTCATTTAAGAGGATGGATTTATTATGCGACTGGCTGAATGCAAAGGAGAACATAATTAAACCTTTTCAATTAAGAGAATAATTATTAGCAAGAGGCAAATACGATGACAAAACAGATATCCTCATAGTATTAATTTATACCACATGCATTCATAATCATAGAGCGCTGCTTTGGAGCACAGCCGAATAGTCATAGAATATGGTACATCCTTTGGTAACTGTCAGAAACGCCATGAATATTGGAGGCCCTTTGGAAACATTGTAAGTGTCTGACATTTACAAAGTTCCATTGTCAAATAATCAATTTTATCCCTATTTTCCAAGGCAGGCTCATAACTGTCCAAAATAAGCCTCTTTATACAACCATGTTACTTTCCAAGACATCTCAAGAGCCACCAACTGCTCTTTTCAACAAATGGCCCCACATTAAATATGATTTGTGTCAGCTTTTGACAAGCAAGGCTAGGACACATCTAAGACTGAGATAAAATGAAAGCTTTCTTTGATGTTTTCTTTAGGAACTATACTAACAAATCAATTCATTCAAGCGCACCAATCAGCAGCAGCAGCAACAATCATTGCAACAGATGTTTTCATACCCCATCCCCATCTATAGCAATATTGTTGTTGTTTAGTCGTTTAGTCGTGTCCGACTCTTCGTGACCCCATGGACCAGAGCACGCCAGGCACTCCTGTCTTCCACTGCCTCCCGCAGTTTGGTCAGACTCATGTTTGTAGCTTCAAGAACACTGTCCAACCATCTCGTCCTCTGTTGTCCCCTTCTCCTTGTGCCCTCCATCTTTCCCAACATCAGGGACTTTTCCAGGGAGTCTTCTCTTCTCATGAGGTGGCCAAAGTATTGGAGCCTCAGCTTCAGGATCTATAGCAATATAGAATACTGTAAAATGTAAGACAGTCATAGTAATAGATTAAAATATAACAAAACACAGAGCAGTACACTGATCACTGTGCAGGCCAGATAGATAGATAGATAGATAGATAGATAGATAGATAGATAGATAGCTATAGATACTCAGATATGTTAATATTAAGAGGTGGAACCAAACCAAATGCCTACCCCATTCCTATGTGCAGTCTTAAATGGCTAGTTGTGTTGTGCAGCACTTTGCCATGTAGACATTCAGAAATACATGCTGCTATATGCCAAGGGACACAGGTGGCTCTGTGGTCTGAAATGCCAGCTCCCTCGGCCAGTAAAGCGAAATGAGTGCCACAACCCCAGAGTCGTTCACGACTGGACTTAACTGTCAGGGGTCCTTTATCTTTACCTTTACGCCAAGGTGAGCAGACGAACAGCAATTTGCAAACTGATACATGGGCCAGTACATCACAAGGAGTCCACTTTGTTTCATGTAGCAAACAAATATGATTTTCAGCTTGGGGGGGACTGGTAAAAGGTAAAGGTAAAGGACCCCTGGACGGTTAAATCCAGTCAAAGGCTACTATGTGGTGTGAATGAGTTTATTCCAGTGTCTTACTGCGAATTAGGACTATAGAACGGAGACTTAATAGTGAACCTGTTATGTTGCAGCTTCTCGTGAAGCTTGTTTGTATGCATGGGCAATTGTTGGTATGTGTGTGTTTTAAGCAAAGATAGCAGGAATTTTTCATCACACAAAAGCAAGAATGGTGTTTCCACCCCCTTCATGTCAGCACTGTTATATGTTTTTAAGAGGTGTGCAGTCAGGGAGAAGGAAATAGTGCAGAGGGTCATGAAAAGGAGGGGAGATAAGAATAGATGCAGGCAACGGACGCCTGGGGCAGAGAATTTATTTGCTTTCTCAGAGTTTCTTCTGGAGATGCTTTGGCCTCTATACTACTTGCATTGGCCTAATTCTTCAGGCAGTAACATCAGCTGGAGGTGTGGGGGGTCTAGGGAGAGAACAACCTGATAACCCCATTCTTGTGGTATTTGTCCACCAATGCTAAAATGGGTGGAGGCACAGCATTTAAGAAGTCATAGCAAGTGTAATCTTAATAGAGCTTTCTGTTTCTACAGCATTTTTTCCAGCCCTTTCAAAGCCCTTTCACGTGCACTCTTTACACGCTTATCGACACTAAGTCAAATGTGGAGAACCTATGGCCCCCTCTTCTTCTATTCAGTTTCTTTGGGCTATTTTTACATATTGTGTTCTTGTGTACCACTTTTTTTGATCCGCAATGCAGTTTATATCAAAACAACATGTACCGACAGGAGTCATACACAAAAATATAAGAATACAATTAGAAACTCAAAATCATTCTAATCCTATAAGAATATCTAGATTGCATTTCGTCCTCGTTTCTTTTCAAGCTACAAAACTTGCAGATCTGCATATTTTATTAGAAACCTGAGCAAGGTGATTATCATTTCACTACACACGAACAGAGGGAGAGGTGAGAAAAGCTACTGCAATGCTATAATTAGCTGCAGAACTTCTAGACTTCCATGGTGACACACAAGTGTAGGTATTACTGCTAGCATACTAGTAGAAAACTTAACAAAGGTGGTCAGTGTATTTTTTTTGTTTTATGTACTGAGGAGACTAGCAAACAATCCAATTGCAATATTTAGCCACACATCTTGAAGGTAGGAAGTGCATCAATGAAAAAGGGTACCAGAAAAAGGGCAAAGATTTGCTTAAAATTATATATGCTAATTTATACATATAGATGAAATTTAGAAATAACTACTATGATTTATGTGGGAAAGTCATACATCTCAGCATGGTGGGGAAATCAGCGACTAGATTATGTTGGTGCCAGCTCCATCTGCTGCCTAGGTGCAAACTGTCAATGGGTAACACCAATACCTCTAATTTCCCTTCTTAGGTTCCCCCCCCCCCATTTATATTTAAATAGGAGTTAGAAATGATACCATTTAAGGGGTGGGCAATCTTTCCCCCAGCCAGATGCCACTGAATTACCAGTCGCATCAGCCTCAGCAAGCATGGTCAGTGTCCAGGGATGGTGGAAGTCATACTTCATCAACATCAGGGGCAGAGATTCTCCAACTCTGTTTTAAAGAGAGGTTGCCTTCAAACAGATGACTGTTCTCTGACAGCCCATTAAACATGGCTAACCCAAATAGCATGGTGAAGAGCACATCCCCAAATGATGGAGATATTCTGGTTGAAGATAATATTCTCCTTATATTTGCATTGGGGAACCAGGTTCATGTGACTTGTTCATGCTCAGCTTGGCCTCAATTTCTGTGGCTAGCACGGTTATGACACTTCCTTGAGTTTTAAAGGCTACAGGCAGGGTGGCAGCCGGCGAAACAGGAAGATGCCAGTCTGCACTTGCATCATACGCTGCCACCCCCTTGCCACCCCCGTACTGGAATCACATGGCTTTGGCTTCTGAGTCCTGACGAGATTTTGCAAGAGGCCTGCAAGATCCCACGGTGGTCTGTAGGGCTCTTTCAAAATTTCACTGGAACCCAGAAGCCACTGTCTCACTTCTCCAGCAGCTATGGTGGGATACACTCACAGAGGCACCCCTTGGATTCTGCCGCCTGAGGCGGCTGCCACAGTCTGATCACGGATGGGTCGACCCTGCCTACCAGATAGATGTTGAAACCACAAGAGAGCTGCTTACCTTCAGTGCCAAATCTAAGCCATTAAAGTTGCATGAGTTGTAAATGAGCTGTGTTACTGAGAGCTTTTTGTATGTTGATCTTAGACTTGCAGTACTACTGTCACTGGTAATGACAGTATTGATCAAGCATTGCATTTCAGGCAGAGGGGGTCAAAATTGATTTAAGATATATAGCAAATCTGTCCAGATGCTTCTGCTTGGATAAACCCAAGATGTAAAAATACAGTAGTTAAAATGCAAGCATTGTAATCATGTGTTGTGATTTATTAATACTTCATAATAGCAACAGCATTTAGCACAAAATGCTTTCATGGCCAGATCCAGTCTGTGAGCTGCCTGTTAGTCATCCCCATATTAGACTAATAAAAAATCACTCATATGGGAGAGTTTTTGGGTAGAGAAAGAAGTGAGCAGCCAGAATTGGTATTGTACATGGACACATTTCCACTTTGAATTCTTAGGATGCTTTCAAGTGACCTGTTTAAAATGCATGTCAAGTTCTAATATTAACAAAAACTCACTTCAGATCTGAACAAAAAAAGGCCAAAAGTTGAATTCAACCATATCGAAGCAATGGCGGTTCATGGCTTCCTGGGAGCTGAGAAATAATGATGCATAACAAAAGTGCCAGTTCGTGGATTTTAACGACCTATTAATTACTCTTCTTCTATACCTTGCTTCACGGCTTCCTGGGGCTAGGAGAGAGCTGTTCTCTACATTTGCAACACAGGAAGACCACACCTTGTTGCTTTCCAATCTACGGAACTTATGGAAAGCATAATAATAGTATTACAGTTCTTTTACAGGGTACAAATATGTACCACCAGACTCCACCATTAGCACTTCTATATTCCTGCATTTATTTTGTACATTTATATCCCGGTGTTCTTTCATCATGTAACTCAAAGAGGCATCGATAGGAGGACTGCCATTTATGCAGACCCAGACTTGCTTAAATTCAGGAGGGCAACTCCTTCATTTGTCCTAGATGACCCTTGTCCTAGATGACCCTTCCAACTCTACAATTCTATGATTCTATGGTTATGTTCTACCTTCATTGTTGGAGGCAATATGCTTCTGAATACCAGTTGCTGGGAATCAGACATGAGGAGAGTGCTGTTAATCTCTTTTTTTTCTTTTTTTATAATAAATTTTTATTGATTTTGCATACAATTATACATTTTTATCCAAAATACAACCAATTGTCTCTTTTTTGAACTTCCTTCAGCGTCTCTGACAATCATCCGTGTTTATAACTTTAGTTACACATTCCCTTCTTTTGTATTGCCATTATACTTCCCTTCTCCCACTATTTCATATTAACAATACTCTATTTTTACAGTGTCTCTTGAAATCCCACTAGCGTTGTGTTCACTCCACATATGTTTTTCAGATAATCTACAAACTTTCCCCAGTCTTCGATGAACTTTTGGTCTTTGGTGTATCTGATTTTCCCAGTTAATTTATCCAGTTCCGCATAGTCTGTCAATTTCAGTCTCCATTCTTCTATCGACGGTATTTCCTCTTGCTTCCATTTCTGGGCCAACAAGATTCTGGCTGCCGTTACTGCATATTGGAAGAGTTTACAGTCTGTTAATCTCATGAGTGCTGTTAATCTCATGCCTGCTTGCAGGCTTCCCATAGGCATCTGATCGACCACTGTGAGAACAGGATGGTGGACTAGATAGCCCTTGGAGCCATCTTTGGGCATAAAAAGTACTACAGGTATGCAACATCAACACCAGTAAAAAGCCTCTGTGTTTTGTTTTTTTCCAAAAAAATTATTCATTTTATAACACAAATAAACAACACAAACAGAAAAACAAACAATACAAAAAATTCTTGTCTTATCCTTATTTTTTCTAAACATTGTTAGGCGAGCTTCCCCAAGTCCCCCCATCTGATTTTCATTTTACCTCATCTTTAGCAGTTTACATATATCATATTTTTAACCTTTTTTATTACACTTACTTTTACCACAATAGTCTTCACATTTTATCCTTTACAAATAATACTATTTTAAAATACACTATCTTCTACTTCTAACCCTATAGCCTGTATCCACTTCCAAAGCTATTCTAAGATTTAAATATTAACCGTCTCTTCTCTCTGGTCTCGGAGTCTCCCAGTCAGTTCAGCAAGTTCCATATAGTCCATCATTTTCATCTGCCATTCTTCGATTGTTGGTAAATCTTATTTCTTCCAATTCTTCACTAGTAATATTCTCGCAGCTGTTGTGCCATACAGGGAAAAAAGTAACATCCTTTTTGGGGATTTCACCCCACCACCCCCACTATACCAAGTAAAAAGGCTTCTGGTTTCTTAATAAATGTGTTTCTCAACACTTTTTTTCAGTTCATTATAAATCCTTTCCCAGAAGTCTTTTACCTTGGGGCACATCCACCACATGTGGTAAAAGGTTCCTTCTTTTTCCTTACATTTCCATCATTTATGTAAAAAGCCTCTGTGTTGGCCAGAACTGGTGAACCATCCCTTTGAGGAAGGGCCATAGCTCAGCCATTGAGCATCTGCTTTGCAAGCGGAAGGTCCCAATACCATTCCCCATCATCTCCAGGTAGGGCTGGGAGAGACTTCTGCCCGAAACCTTGGAAAGCTTCTGCCAGTCAGTGCAGACAAAATGGAGCTAGATGAATCAGTTGGTCTGTAAGGCAGCTTCCTATGTCCTGCCTTTGTATGGTCGACAGAATTGTGCCTTCAGTTTGCTGTCCTCCATTTTACCAGATGATGCTACCAATCTTGGGGCCTTGGAGTGGAGAACGTGCTCTCCAGATTTGGATGTGGCTGCAATGCCCACAGCCTGGCCCTGTCAGCAGGCATACAGAGAGTTAAGTAAGCTATACCATTTGACAAAATGTGTTGACTTATTTCCCCCACCCTGCTGTCATGTACTGTGGTGAGAGTGTCACATTGTACAGTCAGAGGCAGGAGCTCAGATTGTTGCCTGACGAAAGTGATTATCTCAGTGGACTGATATTTTAATGAGCTTGCATATTTGAATGAGTCCTCCAATATGAGGAGAGACGGAGGAAACAGCTGAGCCCAGAGTTAATCTTTGGCTCATACAGTCACTCTTGACTTAAATTACCTAGGAGAATATAGCCTGATCGGAGCTTGTTTTGACAAACAGCAGTTATTTTTTCGCCGTCTGACAGGAAACGAAGGGCAGCACAATTCATACAAATATACACTCTTAATACATTTCTAAAGTGTTTGCGTAGCAGAAGTAAAAATGCTTTCTGAAGGGGTTTGCGTTGCCTCACTTCACTCCACCCCCAGGCAGACTTCTTATACCTCACAGTTATTCATTCTGCTGAAATAAACTCTTAAAGGATGGTCTTCAGGAGGCAATGAACCCACATTTCACATCTGAGATCTGTTTTGCCTTGTGTGTGTTTTCCCGCCATACTGGTTTCTCTCTGCAGAAAAGTTCTGTTTTTAAGGCATCTCCCAACATATGCTCAAAATTAACGGTTACAGTAATACATGAGGAATGATGGAGGGGTGGGGTGGGGTGGGTGGGGGGTGTAGCCATATCATGTGCTAAGGGTGGTTCATGTTCTTGGTTTCATATTAGAAACATATGCAAAGCATTACAAAAATGGATAACAATGAACTGAAAAATCTACCATAATAAAACATTCTCTCTCTCTCTCTCTCTCTCTCTCTTTCTCATAATCTGTCCTGCTAAGTTAATATTAGCACTGTGAGATTCTTGGTTGCTTCTCCCACCATTGTGAGATGGAAACATATTTGTTTCATGCAACTCTCACCACCCAGGCTCAAATTGGCCCCTAAAAGACATCTTGCTGCCCTTATTCAGTTCCTGTTTTCATGATTTATATGCAGAGATAATGTTTTAAAGTTGTGCTTTACAAGCACCCATAATAGCAACAGCATGAGCCAGATCCTCAGACTCTCATGACAGTGAGTAACTTTGCGAGCCATGTGTGGTGCTGTATACACCATTAAAAAGCAGGCTTTTCCTGACAGCACTCACCAAATGGTAACAGGGTTTTTGTGTGTGTAAAAGCCTGAATTTTGGTACTGGTTGTCAGATTTATCACTTCAGTAAAACTGGTAAGGGGAATTGTAATAGATATCGGTAGCATAATTTTCACATGCTTGAAGCATGTAACCCCCACAACACACACACACACACCATTGTGGCAGTACAGGTGGTCTCTCAGCTGCCTGGCCCAGAATGCAACACTCTTGACCATGGCATGGAGAAGGAGAAAAGATGGCTTCTGCCCTTGCAGTGGCAAAAAGGGGACGAAGCAGGATGTGCGGCACCACTACTAACCACTAACATCCAGGGAGGGAGGAAGACGAGGCAGAAATAGCAGGAGAAGAGATAAGAGGAGGAGGAAGGGGTGGTGAGGGCAGCTGCCACCACCTCAGCTAGCACAGATTCCCACTACAAGATTGGCGGGGTATAAATAATAAATTATTATTGTCCCTTTGCATGTAACTTCTTACAGTCATTCTCACAAACACGTGTAGGCTGGGGGCAGAGATTGCGCCACCTCTCATTGTCGTCATGCTGTGTAAATGGGCAATGGAGCAGGACTCTGATGTAGCAAACTTGCTAAGGGACTGAGCTATGAATTAGGAAGTCCCCACTTCAGTTTCATTTCAGCCATGAACGATGAATGTGGGCAAGCGGGGACGTGGTATGCAGTCCCTAAATTAACATTTGGGCAGTCCCTAAATTAACAAGTGAGATTTAAAAAAAGAAAAGATTGAAAATCTACCTTAAATCATACCAATTTGCATTCTGTCTTGATTATTGAGGTAACGCACATACTGCTCTGAAGTCTCTAATGCACATACAGATGCTAAGTATGACTGTCATCTGCCAATCAGAGGTTACACCCACATCCAGTTCTTTTCTTCTAGAAAAGTAGGTGCCAGTACTGCGTACCCTTCAGTACCCCCAGTGGGGGGAAGCACTGCCCACACCTCACATTTAAAGCACTCTTTTGCCACTTTAACAGCCATGGCTTCTCCCCAAAGCATCATGGGAACTGTAGTTCGTTAAGGGTGCTGATCTCAAAGACCTACAATTCCCAGCACCCTTCACAAACTGCGGTTCCCATGATTCTCCATGACTGTTAAAGTTGTGTTAGTGCTTTGAATGTATGATGTGGATGTAGCCAGAGTTGTTGCAGCGTAGGTCTGTCTATATGGCACTCTGGTTTATATGCATTTCAGATTTATTGTGATGTTTGGAATGCACCCCAAGCGTTTAGAGAAAGAGATATTATGCTACACAGTTCAAACCTAGATTCTTAAGATTCCACGCTTCTTGGAAGGGGATCATTGCTAATTCTGTGGCGTTCCTTTAGAATGGCACTTATTTCCTGGCCACTAGGCACGCACGCACACACGCGCGCGCACACACACACACAAAAGTATTATAACTTTGGAACTTTATATGACTTCTTCTGTCATCAATAAACAATAGCGTTTTTGCAGCACACTGATGGAACTAAAGCTAGTCCATTTAGCAAGTGACATGCCCACAACACTTTGAAATTGAGTGGCCTACTTCACAAAGGATGGACTTCTGTTTGGAGGAATCCTCTGTTTGAATGGCTGTCTGGTCCTTTAAAGATAAAGAACCATAGGGACAGATAACAGGTCCTTGAAATTGCTCATCTACAATTAGCACCTGGGCATCAGACTGTTCATAGTCTTTCCCCCATTATGGTGAGATTCATTGTATTTCTATTAAAATTATAGTAGAATCATAGAATCATAGAGTTGGAAGAGACCACAAGGGCCATCGAGTCCAACCCCCTGCCAAGCAGGAAACACCATCAGAGCACTCCTGACATATGGTTGTCAAGCCTCTGCTTAAAGACCTCCAAAGTAGGAGACTCCACCACACTCCTTGGCAGCAAATTCCACTGTCGAACAGCTCTTACTGTCAGGAAGTTCTTCCGAATGTTTAGGTGGAATCTTCTTTCTTGTAGTTTGGATCCATTGCTCCGTGTCCGCTTCTCTGGAGCAGCAGAAAACAACCTTTCTCCCTCCTCTATGTGACATCCTTTTATATATTTGAACATGGCTATCATATCACCCCTTAACCTCCTCTTCTCCAGGCTAAACATGCCCAGCTCCCTTAGCCGTTCCTCATAAGGCATCGTTTCCAGGCCTTTGACCATTTTGGTTGCCCTCCTCTGGACACGTTCCAGTTTGTCAGTGTCCTTCTTGAATTGTGGTGCCCAGAACTGGACACTGTACTCCAGGTGTGGTCTGACCAGAGCAGAATACAGTGGCACTATTACTTCCCTTGATCTAGATGCTATACTCCTATTGATGCAGCCCAGAATTGCATTGGCTTTTTTAGCTGCCGCGTCACACTGTTGGCTCATGTCAAGTTTGTGGTCAACCAAGACTCCTAGATCCTTTTCACATGTACTGCTCTCAAGCCAGGTGTCACCCATCTTGTATTTGTGCCTCTCATTTTTTTTGCCCAAGTGCAATACTTTACATTTCTCCCTGTTAAAATTCATCTTGTTTGTTTTTGCCCAGTTCTCTAATCTGTCAAGGTCGTTTTGAAGTGTGATCCTTTCCTCTGGGGTGTTAGCCACCCCTCCCAGTTTGGTGTCATCTGCAAATTTGATCAGGATGCCCTTGAGTCCATCATCCAAGTCGTTGATAAAGATGTTGAATAAGACTGGGCCCAAGACAGAACCCTGTGGCACCCCACTAGTCACTCTTCTCCAGGATGAAGAGGAACCATTGATGAGCACCCTTTGGGTTCGGTCAGTCAGCAAGTTACAAATCCACTGAGTGGTAGCATAGTCAAGACCGCATTTTACCAGCTTCTTTACAAGAATATCATGGGGCACCTTGTCAAATGCCTTGCTGAAATCAAGGTAGGCTACATCCACTGCATTCCCTTCATCTACCAGGCTTGTAATTCTGTCAAAAAACGAGATCAGGTTAGTCTGACATGACTTATTTTTCAGAAATCCATGCTGACTATTGGTGATCACAGCATTCCTTTCTAGGTGCTCACAGACTGTTTGCTTAATGATCTGCTCCAGAATCTTCCCTGCTATTGATGTCAGACTGACTGGGCGGTAATTATTTGGGTCCTCTCTTTCCCCCTTTTTGAAAATAGGGACAACATTTGCCCTCCTCCAGTCTGCCGGGACTTCGCCTATTCTCCAGGAATTCTCAAAGATGACTGCCAGTGGTTCTGAGATCACATCTGCCAGTTCTTTTAATACTCTTGGATGCAGTTCATCTGGCCCTGGAGACTTGAATACATCTAAACTAGCCAAATATTCTTGTACTATCTCCTTAGTTATTCTGGGCTGTGTTTCCTTTGCTGAATCATTTGCTCCAAATTCTTCAGGTCGGGCATTGTTTTCTTTATCGGAGAAGACTGAGGCAAAGAAGGCATTGAGGAGTTCAGCCCTTTCTGTGTCCCCTGTTTGCATTTCACCATCTTCTCCTCTGAGTGACCCCACTGTTTCTTTGTTCTTCCTTTTGCTACGAACATACCCATAAAAGCCTTTTTTGTTGCTTTTAACCTCTCTAGCAAGCCTGAGTTCATTCTGTGCTTTAGCTTTTCTGACTTTGTGTCTACACGTGCTGGCTATTTGTTTGAATTCCTCTTTGGTGGTTTCCCCCCTTTTCCATTTTTTGTACACATCCTTTTTTAATCTTAATTCAGTTAAAAGTTCTTTAGATAGCCACCCTGGCTTCTTTAGGCACCTTCCATGTTTCCATCTCATTGGTATTGCCTGACGTTGTGCTTTTACTATCTCCCTCTTAACAAACTCCCAGCCATCATGAACTCCCTTTCCTTTTAGTATTGTTGTCCATGGGATCTCACCCAGCACTTCCCTAAGTTTTATGAAGTCGGCTTTCTTAAAGTCAAGAAATTGAGTCCTAGTATGCTTGGCTGCTCCTTTCCGCTGTATAGTAAACTTCAGAAGAGCATGATCACTCGCGCCTAATGATCCTTCCACTTCTACCCCACTAACCAGGTCATCAACATTGGTTAGGACCAGATCTAAAATGGCTGTTCCTCTTGTTGCTTCTCCCACTTTCTGGACAATGAAGTTGTCTGCAAGGCCAGTGAGGAATCTGTTTGACCTTATGCTCTTGGCTGAGTTTGACGTCCAACAAATATCCGGGTAATTGAAGTCCCCCATTACTACTATCTCCCTTCCTTTTGCATGCTTGGCCATCTGTTCCAGGAAGGCATCATCTATGTCCTCCGTTTGGCTTGGGGATCTATAGTAAACTCCCACAATGAGGTCTCTGTTATTCTTCTCTCCCTTAATTTTGACCCAAATGCTCTCACTTTGGCTTTGAGGTTCTAAATCTTGGATCTCTTCACAGGTATACACATCCCTGACATATAACGCCACTCCTCCTCCTTTCTTGTCTGGTCTGTTTCTCTGAAATAGATTGTATCCCCCCATTATTACATTCCAATCGTGGGACTTATCCCACCAGGTTTCAGTGATGCCTATTATGTCATATTTAGTTTGCTGTACCAAGAGCTCAAGCTCATCTTGTTTATTTCCCATGCTTTGCGCATTAGTGTACAGACATTGAAGTCCATTAATCATTCCCCCGTGTCTCTTATTTAAGGATTTTTTCCTCCCACCACTAGGTCCGCGTGCTGTTTGCTCCATTTGGTCTATGACATTTGGATGATCATCTTCATTAATTGATAGACTCCTACATTCAGGAGCACTGTCTCCCTCCCCCACATTAGTCAGTTTAAACCCCTCCTGATGAGGTTTCTGAGATTTTTGGCAAAAACATTTCTCCCAACCGTTGTGAGGTGCAGCCCATCACTTGCCAGAAGTCCATCTTCAAGAAACTGCAGCCCGTGATCTAAGAATCCAAACCGTTCCTGTTTACACCATTTGCGAAGCCAGCTGTTCACTTCCACTATTTTCCCCTCTCTCCCTGGGCCACGTCGTTCAACTGGGAGGACAGATGAGATGACAATTTGTGCATTTAGTTGCTTCAATTTCCTGCCGAGAGCCTCGTAGTCTCTTTTGATCTTCTGGAGGCTATTGCTTGCAGTGTCATTGGTTCCCACATGAACCAAGAGGAAGGGGTATTTATGATTCCTTGCAGTTGTTCAGTTACATCTTGGATCTTAGCCCCGGGGAGACAGCACACTTCCCGAGACATCTTGTCAGGCCCACAGATCACTGCTTCTGTTCCCCTCAGTAGGGAATCCCCTATCACCACTACACGCCTCCTCTTGGGTTTGGTCAGGGTTCTTCCGTGAGCTGTCCATTCCAAGGTCGCCTGCACATTCCCTGAGGACTGACTTTGCTGCTCGTCTTCATATACCTGATCGACTGTAATGAGGGAGGGATCCTCAAATGGAGTCTGCTCTTCGTCTTCCAAGCTAGGGGAGAGGACCTCAAAGCGATTGTGTATTTCTAAACAATCAGAGTGAACCCTGGGCCTCACTAGAAATAGTAGTTATTTCTAAATTTGCACCTCTACATATCAGTCAGCATTTTATGCAAATGTGAGCCCTCTCTTTTGGTGATGCGTTTCCTCTTTTTCAGTGATATGTAAGTGTGGCCATACCTTGGAAGGCTTTAAGTTGCACAGCCATTTGCTGGGATCCAGCTAAGGCTTATGCCATTGCCTAAGAGCTGTGATCCACTAGGTGAATGGAACAGAGCTCACTTGCCAGGAGCACTCTTCAAGAAGCACACATGCACCCCAGTCTCCTTGTTGGAAATAATAATTGAGGAAACTTGCCTCTTTGCCATAGAGGCATCAGCAACCCACTTTCACTCTGACCCAGCCAGACTTCATCCCTGCCTTCCAAAGGATCTTAACCAATGGCTGCTGAAATGCCAGTTTGGAGGTGACAAATTTGGGTGCTTGTGCCATAGTAAACGGTGGTGTTAAAAAAAACAAAAAACCAACCCGCACACCTCCTTATGCTGTGAAGAGATAAGTTCTATGTCTCCTTAACCATGTCTGATTTATGGCTACTACAGTGCAGAGGCACATAGAACGGCTAATTGCCTATCTTCCTTTTCGAAACTGAATATACCTGCTTGGGTGGTCAGAAAGGAAAGAATGAAAGAAAATGAAACACCTAAAGCCAGTCTTCAAATTAACCTCTCAAGGGGTCCGCAGATTTCAGCAGAGTATATTCTTCCGTGATGAAGTCACTCGATTTGGTAATAACTACTTGCCTCAGAATATTATTGCAAGGCTGATTTTAATGAATGTTTGTGTAGAAGTTGGAGGAGATATGTGTGAAGTACTTAATTATATCTCAGTGATTGTTTAATAAGTGATGCCAGAAATATTGTGCATGGCCCAGAAAAGCAAAGGGGTGCTCATCATTTATTTTACCCGGTGCAATCTTCAAACTGCTTCACAATCTCTTTGCCCTTGAGTCCATCATCCAAGTCGTTGATAAAGATGTTGAATAAGACCGGGCCCAAGACAGAACCCTGTGGCACCCCACAATATGGTTTATTGACATATATATACAGTCTGTCCCTATGGTGCAGGGGCTCACAGCATTAACACCCCAAAGAGAGTCTTGCTTCTCCCACAACCACAGCTTTGGATTTCACCCACAATCAGGCATGGCTCTGTCTCTCAGCTGCCCAGCCTGCAACCTCTACCATATACAACTCACATATACAACTTGGGCCTTTGTGTTTATAACTAATAGAGTGTTCAATGGGAGGAGCACTCGTTTGTCCTCTGGCACCAAACCACTTCCTTTGTTACCTTAACAGCCTATACTTAGGCCATTACCTCACCAGGAAGCTAGCCTGGCTATTCCAAGAATTGAATCCATTCCAGAAACTGAATCCATGCTGGATCCAGGAATTGGAAGGGACTCAAGCATGTAGTCTACCCTTCCCAACTCCCAACAATATTTTAAATTATTCTTCAGATCTGCTCTTGTATTGGTTTACAGTTGAGTTTTGCATCATGAAATTTTATTGATGCTGCAAGGCTTTTACAATACAAGCCTCCCAGAGAATGTTCTCTGTAAATAAGTATGCAAGTAAATAATAAAGCAAGTTTCTCTTTTTGCAGCTCTTATGCCAGAACCTCACACTGCTGTTTAAACTCTGAGGCTTTTCAAAAGCCACTTTGCAAGTTCAATAATGCTGCTCAACAGGCTGATCTCTCATAACAACTATGTCACACTGGCTGAGCTCTTCTGCATTGCATCCATTGTGCTCTCTTACTCGTAACACCTTACTCAAAGCACCTCACATTGTAATCCACACATAAACCCAATAAAATAGGTTGTTTATTATCGCTGTATGGCAGATGCAGGGTGGACACTATGAAACACAGGTTGCCCAATGAGTTCACAGCTATGGGAAGCAGCCAATCAAGACACAAGTTTAAAGGAGCAACGGGCAGTTTGCCAGGACACTGTCTCCCCACAGGCAACCAAAATGATTAAGGGGTTGGAGCAACTCCATTGTGAGGAAAGGTCTGGCGAGTAGCGGACATGATCAATGTGTATAAAATGATGCATTGTGTGAAGAGAGCTTTTTTCCCTCCCTCTCTCTTAAAATATGAGCACTAGGGACATGAAATGAAGCTGAATGATTAAAGATTGAGAAGTTTTTCCTTCACACAGTGCATAGATAAACTATGGCATTCGCTCCCACAAGGAGGTAGCGATGGCCACCAATTTAGATGGTCTTCCTTGAAGACAGATGGGTAAGATGCAGAGGGGATGAGAAAGGAGGGAGCACTTCAGTTAGTCTCTCGTCCATGTTCCAACAAGGCCCAATTCGTTGGAGCGGCAGTGCTGCATATGAACTGAGCCCTAGCCATTACAATGCTGTCATTCTCCACTCAAAATTTCTGGTTCACACACATTTCCTGTCTAACTGCATGGCAGGTAGTGCAGGAAGTGAAACGGTTACCAAAACAATGTCCTCCTTAAAATTGGTCTTTGCAGACCCAAGGTTTTCACTTTATGTCTTTCAGGAGAACATCTCCAACTTTGACATGGTGATGGAGTCTGATGAGGGAACATTCATGCCCACCAGCCTGGCTTTCACAGGCAGTGATAAAGCTCGTGACATCATGAAGGAGATCATGAAGTTGCTGAAGCCCATCAATGTTACTGATGTCTTTGAAAACGGTGAAGGAACAGACATTAACTACTGGATACATGATGGAATACCAGGTGAGATTCCTGAGTGAGTTGTGGAAATTGCTCAGTTGTTCCTACTGCTTTCCTCTCTTTTTCATTTGTCTTCCTTTGTGGCAAGCCCAGGTTTTGACAGTGACTATTCTTGAACAGCTCCGTACCAGAAATGAAACATGTACACATATTTATTTATTTATTTATTTATTTATTTATTTACGGCTATTAGCCCATAAACATGTACACATATCCCAGAGCTAACCTACAGAAGCTTGGGTATAACGTGTGCTTGATCTTCTCTTTGGAAAAGTTATAAATGATGTGTGGGCAGTGTGCCTACAATCTTCTTTTAGGCTTTAGGCTTTATAATAATCTTTCCTAGAGCAGTGGACTAAAAATAGCAGAGCATTCCCTCTGCTTAAATGTAAGTGGGGGCAGACACACAAACCAAAAATAATGCATTGAAATACAGTCTGTGTTTCCTCCTTTATTTGCATTAAATAGTTGGCTGGAAGGAGGGTTCACACTCCCCATTGGGCGCAATCCACTCCTGTACTTCCAGTTACAATCATAAGCTTTCTTTACAAACATACAACAGAGCATGAATGGAGGGAAGGAGGCATTCTTTCAGAAGAGGGGCTCCTCCAGAGAGTCATGGGACAATCTCTGAATGGATCCCAATTTCAGCTAACTCCGTTTAGATGTTCTCAGCATTCTCTTTCGCTCAAACCACCAACCACTGTTTCTAACACCTACACCCATCTACCCTCTCCCAAAAGCCCCTCTTCAGATGTTCAGCCTCGTAGAATGAAGGGAGAGCAGGAACGAGCCATTGGCTCACCCGCTCCATCACATCCCCACCATTGACCATCACCTTCCACATGTTGAGGAGATGATCTTCTGCAACAAGGAGCTTTCCCTACTCTTGGAGGTTTGCTGCTTGGTTTAGAATGTCAGAAGATCAGGGTTCTAAGTTGCACATGGAGTCTCCATGAGTACAGAAGACTTCCTACTGCAAACATTCGGCCCTCCAAGTAACGGAAGGCAGCAGGGCCAGACAGAGGGGTGATCAGGACTAGCGTTCCCACTCTCCCTTATGAAAGTCTAATCACATGGAGGTTGCGAATACCTGAACAGGGCTTGGGAGTCTCATTACAAAACAAAACCAGAGCTATCAGAAGGCCATCTCCAAAAAATCAGCTCCTGTTGATAAAACACCATTTGACCATCCCACCCTCACCTACTCAGTGGTTTTACGCAAACCTTTTCTACTGCATTATATCTTTAGCTATTACAAAAGGTTTCTCTGTTACAATTATTTTGTCATTTTTCTTCTGCTGCTTTTATCTCGAATCCTGCCCACAATTTCATTTGACTGTAATATTTTTTTAGATAGTCCATGAAAGGCCTCTGTTCTCCATTAAAAAGTTCATCATTTTGATCTCTTAATTTTGCTTTCAGCTTTGCCATTTCCGCATAGTCCATTACTTTCAAGAGCCATTCCTCCTCCGTTGGAACCTTCTTTTCTTTCCATTTCTGTGCATATAATATTCTAGCCACTTTTGTCACATACATAAATGACCATCCTAAACTATTTACCTGCAGACGAAAGTTTTGTTGTTGTTTAGTCGTTTAGTCATGTCCGACTCTTCGTGACCCCATGGACCAGAGAACGCCAGGCACTCCTGTCTTCCACTGCCTCCCGCAGTTTGGTCAAACTCATGCTGGTAGCTTCGAGAACACTGTCCAACCATCTCGCCCTCTGTCGTCCCCTTCTCCTTGTGCCCTCAATCTTTCCCAACATCAGGGTCTTTTCCAGGGCGTCTTCTCTTCTCATGAGGTGGCCAAAGTATTGGAGTCTCAGCTTCAGGATCTGTCCTTCCAGTGAGCACTCAGGGCTGATTTCCTTCAGAATGGAGAGGTTTGATCTTCTTGCAGTCCATGGGACTCTCAAGAGTCTCCTCCAGCACCATAATTCAAAAACATCAATTTTTCGGCAATCAGCCTTCTTTATGGTCCAGCTCTCACTTCCATACATCACTACTGGGAAAACCATAACTTTAACTATACGGACGAAAGTTTACCAGCCAGCAATTTTAACAGCCTTTTTTCTTCTCCCACTAGCCCGGAAGCCTTTCCATGCGAGCTCAGCTGCACCAAGCAGCGTGGTTGGGCCCTTCTTCTCCTGTTCCGTTTTGCTGCTACTTGTTCAGGCTATCACCACTGCCTTCTCCTCTCCATGCCCAGTGTGTGCTGCAGGGAGGTCCCACTTGTCTTCTGGTCCACTGGGAGCATAGATTTATAAGATGCAGTTTGGGAGATGAAAGAAGAGCCACAGCCTCCCAACACAATGGGGAATCCCACAGGCAGGATAGGGGTGGGGGTGTGCCAAGGACGCACATCAAACTTAGAGCCACCTCAATTCCCTCTCTAATGCTACAATACACAGTAAGTGTTGGAACAATGCATGGAGTAGCTGCTTTGTTTGTCTGGCAGACCCTCCTCAAAGGGCTCATGTTGCTTCAAATTACACCATGCATATTCTGTCCCAGAGAAAAACTTTGAACGTCTTGGCGCAGTTCACATGCCGCCCAGCTGCGAACAGGCCAGGGGAATACTTATGGTATGTAATACCACGGCAGCTAATTGTACGTATTCTAACAGCTTGCACGATTGCATCCAATTTAAGCATGCCGTGAAATGTCGACACTTCATCATTTCCATTTAAATATATTCCTGAAAATTCGCTCTGCTACTTCGATGAAAGTCATTTCCCCCCCTTTTCTTCCCTGTTCTTCTTATTAATCTTACGGAATAGTCTTGTTATCAACAAGAGCTATTTTGGTCACAAATTCAATCACAGGAATTTAGTTCTCTTATAATTGACTAATTAGCTGTGTTAGGGTTATGCAGCTTCTGCTCCCAGTTTTGAAATCTACCTCCTCCTCTTTTGGCACAGGCAATTCGTCTTTCCCTCTTTTCACAGTTATCAGACCTGCAAACCAAATATATATTTTAGCCATGGCTCTCTTTTGCCTATTTTCCTAAGCCTTGGGCACTATTTTGCATCATGCATTACTCGATATTTTGTGTGAGTTGATATAGGATGGATTATACAGGTGAATAGATATAGGGTGGATTATACAGGTTTCAAGAAATGCCCAGAGCAGCTGGGGTAACCCAGTCAGATGGGCAGCATATAAATATAATTTATTATTATTAATCAAATAATAATAATAATAACATACGTGCACAAATATAATCAATGTTTAAATTTGTTGGTTGTTGTTGTTGATTAAATTTCTGTGCTCCCTTTCATCTGAGGATCACAGGGTGGCTTACAATATAAAAACACAAAAATGCACAGCATAGTAATAAAAAAACCAATACCCCCCTCACGCAGTTTAAAAGGTTATATTACATTTATAATCCATCTTTCCTGCAAGGAGCTCAAGGTGGTATGCATCATAGGTGTCAACTCTTGGGGGCCAGGGTCCACCTTGGCCCACCTTGGTGCAGTGAGGGGGCAGCAGTGGATGGCGGATTAGGTCGAGCCCGCCCACAATGTTTTGTTCAAGATGGCACCACTGGTATGCATGTTTCTGCCCCTCCACATTTTATCCACAGCGCAATGCCCTGTGCGGGAGGTTAGGCTGACAGACTGTGACTGGCCCTAGTGAGCTACATGCCTAAGTGGGGATTTGGACTTCGGTCTCCCAGATCCTAGTCCAGCACTCTGACTACAGCACCACTGTCATCCTTGCATCTTACTCACGGGCAGCATTTCAGTCCTCAAACCACTTAATCTGGGGTATCTGACCTAACAATACACTAGAGATATATGCAGCTATTTTGCTCCGTAAACAAACATCTTCAGGCTATATTGTTCAGCCACATTATGAATCAAGTGTCATTCTCCAGTGAAGAAAAGAAGTTGATATTTTGAACATGGGTGGGTCATCAGCAATATAGAAATGTAGAAATATTTTTTAATTAAAAAAACACACACATTCTTTCCAGGGTGCTTGAAGTTTCAAGACATCAGGTGCCCTGGGAACTGCATATCTCATAGTTCCTTGCTCCATGAATCCTCACAACATCATTGAAGGTGCACTGAGTCCTGGAATATGTAGCTTCCAGAGCAGTGGTATCCCTACTAAGTCCTCAAATGCCTTGGGAACCATATCATTCTCAGAACTGGGATGCTGCAGCTGCAATGTCCTGGGTACCAGGGATGAATGGAAGATTTGCAAAGAGACCTCTTGGTCATTGCTGCTGTCCATGAGATGATGTTTCAGTGGAAGGAAGAGGCTTTAGGGCTTGAGAGAGGTTGGCATATTCATGGGGACTGAAGATGGATTCAGGACATGTTGTACTCTCAGTGTAGTCAGTGGGGGTTCAACAGGACCCCCAGATTGGTCGGAGGGGGATGCTATTTTTAGATATTTTGGAGAAACAGCTTGGTATACCAAACCCAGCTCCAACTTGAACCCAGGCACATAATGCCCATCAAGAGAATTCACTCAAACCTAAATAAGACTGCTCAACAGTAAACACATAGAGAACCATTATCAGTGGACCAGATCTTTTTGGATTGCTGAAGACGACCTCATTATAAATCAAACACTCTTTCTGTAAAAGTACAAAAAAAATATTCTGTTCTCAATTTTAAGTGCTTTGTAATATGTGTATATGGGTGGTCTTTTCCTTTCCAGCAAATGCAAACCAAATGCCATTGCATTAAATAAAATCATTTAAAACTGATGGCCTTTTGATTTGTGCAGAACATCAGCCCCATGAGACATAGCTTCATTATAGGGAAATCTACTTCAATCAATGGCCTTCGATTTGTTTTTTATTTCTGAACTTTGGTTGGGTCTGGGGGGAAAGGTATTACTTTCCCTGCGGACCCAACCAAAGTTCAGAAAAAGATAGAACTCCATATATGTTCTAACCAACCGGCACAGCTCATCGCTTGCAATGAGAATGTGATGTTGTGCATGTGGTTGTAAAACAATCTTGCTTGCTCAGGGTTCTTGGTAGGAAAAAGCATGCTGGGACCCCAGCTAGACAAATAGTCTAATATTTACAGCAAGCAAACAAGGCATTAGATGTGAGAAAAGGAAGCCTGTTCCCTTTAGTATGATCAAAAGAGTCCTGAAGCAAGGTGTAACTTGATGAACCAAGAAGATTACAGGCTATTGACTACAACTTCCAGATCTTGGTCGGATAGGTAATGACTCAAAAGGCTGCAGGGAGGCTAGTAATGTTAAAGGTGAGAAGTTCACTGTGGTATGAACAAGTCTATTAACGTTGAACATCTCCTCCTTCCACTAGGAAACTTCTCCAGCAGAAAGGCACAATAACCTCGTGACCTTTTATTCATCCGATAGGCCTTTCAGCTGAGACCACAGTCTAGTGCTGTTGAAATGGTTACATCCCTCCTCAGAGGAAAGAAGAGATAAGACAGCTGTTAAGTATCATTTCCTGTCTCTTAAGTGACAGGTACTGCTAACAGATAAAAGGGAATTAGGGTTCTATGGAAGGAATTACTATGACTTCTCACAGTGATGTTTATTTACATATCGCATTTTTATCCCATCCTTCCTCCAAGGGTGGGGAACCTTTGGCCTCCTAGGTATTGCTGAACTACAACTCCCATCAGCCATAGCAAGCTGATTGGGCAATCCCATAGCATCCTATTGGACAAGGATGATGGGAGCTGGAGTTCAGCAGCATTTGGAAGGCCACAGATTCCCACAGCTGAGGTAAGAGTTGCGTCCTAACTTTGAGTACTATGTTTGCCAATGGTTGTCTTTCCAATAGGGAAAGGATGGCTAACTTGTGAGTAACATCTGGCCACAAGAAGTGCTCCACCAGCCTCAAAGCTTTATCTGGGAGATAAACGACTCTGCCTGCTCTTTAGCTATCTTCTCTAAAGAGCAGGCACAGGGATCTTTTAGATCCAATCCTAGTGCTGAGATCAGGGATAAAGTCCCCTGCCTGCTCTTTGAGAGAAGCTATCTCATCCCATCACTACAGTGCAAGAGGCTGGAAATGCTGGTGGGTGGGTGCTTCTGTATGTGTGCATGAGTGTGTGTGAGAGAGAGAGAGGGAGAGAGAGAGAGAATGCTGCATGCCTGGTGAGTGTGTGTAGCGTTGGTGTATTCCTCTGTTGTGACAAAGGGGGCTTTTGCTCTCCATCTCTGGGTTCCAGAGCCCGTCCTTCAGTCATGTAATGAAACTTTGCAACCTGTTTCAGAAGCTCAGCCAGGCAGGTTCTCTTCCAGTTTAGGAAAACACTGTTTTGTCAACTCTTGGAAGACACGATTTGGACCCCCCTCTCTCTCTCTCTTCTCAGAGGCTTGACCTCAGAATAAAGTTCACCATACAATGGTGTGTACAATTGGACTAGGGGTTCTAGGCTAGTCTCCTAGCCAGCATGGTGTAGTGGTAAGAGCGGTGGACTCGTAATCTGGTGAATCGGCTTTGATTCCCCGCTCCTCCACAAGCAGCTGCTGGGTGACCTTGGGCCAGTCACAATTCTCTGAAGTCTCTCAGCCCCACTCACCTCACAGAGTGTTTGTTGTGGGGGAGGAAGGGGAAGGAGATTGTTAGCCGCTTTGAGACTCCTTAAAGGGAGTGAAAGGTGGGATATCATGTCCAAACTCCTCCTCCTCCTCCTCTTCTTATTCTTCTTCCTACATGTTCCTTGTAAATTAGGAGGAAGCTTCTGACCGGCTTAGAGAGCATGATGGTCATACGTGACGTCGGCACCCTCTCCCCCACAATTGCCCTTGCAAGCTTGAGCCTCTGGCTCTAATTGTTCTACAAAAAAAATTCACCGCACACCTCTGCCACAGAACCCTTTAGGCTTCCAGAGCTCTCCCAGGCATTCAGGGCCCGTCTCTTGGAGCACACCTGTTCCACCAGCAACTGCCTTTGAAGGCATGCACTGACTTTACATTACCTTAGTACAAAGAGACCCGCTCCCCTTTCTGAATTATTCTAATCCCTCTGTGCAATGTGGCTTTGCACCTCTTCACTCTTGTTTGGGGTGTAGGTGGGAACAGTGCCCACTGGATTTTAATCCCAGGGGGCAGAGTGTAGCGAATGTCAGCAAAAAGAACCCTCAAGTCTATAATGCTGTGCTTAAAACACAGTGCCCCAGCAATATGCTGAAGTTGCATCATTCACAGAAGGATCGACATGCTCTTTGCAAGTACTTGACGAGCAGCAACTGAAGTCCAAGGCCAGTTTATTTAAACAAGGACATCAAATAGTTGTTGAAAAACATGAATGTTCTACATGCAAGTTCTTGCCCATGACTGAGGGTAAAATGTTCTAGGGCAGATAATCAAAGCCTGGCTCAGCCTTGACATTTTCAGTTCTTTTTCTATAAAATCACTATAGATAAAATGCAACCTTTATACTTCACTTTTATAGAACTAAATTATTATTTTTTTAAAAAAAAAAAACACCAGAAAGATCCATACAATGGCAAGGCATGCCAACATGTCTGTGTTGCTGGTGTTCTCCATTTTTAAAATAAGGTCAGCTTGAACTTCAGGTCAGCATTTTAGTGACACAGGGCTTTTAAGAATGAAAAAAAAAATAACAGGCAAGTTTTGAAAAGTTCCTCTAAATAGCACTCATTTCCCCCTGGCACTCATCATCACAATGGGTTTGCTAGCTAGGGGGTCAAAATGTTCTGGCATGTGTGCCTCTTAAAAATGTAAACTCAAGTGTCTGATGAAAGGGGTTGCATTCTGCACAACCCATGAGCAGCTGGATTTTCTTGGGGGGGGGGAAACAGGTCATTGGGAAAGGCCGAGATAGTTATTATTTATTATAGCATCTTTCTAAACCAGGCCAAAATCAAGTGAGTTGCTCGCAACCACTTAGTTATCAGTGCTGAGCAGCATTTGAATCAGGGCCCCATCTGAGTTGGACTGGCCCTCATTTCGTCTGCATCTTAAGCCAGGCATTGGTAGTATGACTAGCAACCACGCCTAAGTTTTTAAAATAGAAATAAACACCAAGCATTGGGGTGGGGTGGGGGCAATTTTAATCAGGACTGCAGAACACGAGGAGGAGAAGTTTAACCCTTCTCTCCCCAGCCGCACTGGAAAACCTCCATGCACAACACTTAGCCTTAAAAGCTGTCTTTGGTACCAATGTGATTTCCTCCCTCTCGGGCTAATTGCCTTGCGGTGATGGGGTTTGTGAGTGCAACCAAAATTGTGATGGTGAAGACAGGGCCAGTCACTGTGACCCCCACTTTTCGCCAATATGATTGTTAATTGCAGGAGGGGGAAGCGCCTAGTGGGGCTTTAGATGTACTTCCATTGGGCCTGATTGTGGCATTCATATAACTATAAGTAATATAATTAATGATACAGGGCTTCTCATCTTCTTTTGCTAGATGACGACATGATCCAGAAGTATTCACGATGCTTATGTTTCCTTTGAAAGACAAAAAATATTTACCTAGAAAACCTCACCTTAATAGGAAGGTTCTAATTTTAAGAATCAGATTTCCACATTGCATTTCGCAGCTATTAATTTGGTTTTGGGTTTCTAACTTGGAAAGAAAGCTACATTTTTCTAGTATCTTGAAAGTGAAGGATTTTGCGGTGAGGTGATGTCTGTTCCAGCAGACTGCAGGTCTGTATCGTTCTCCAAAGCAGCTTCCTCAAGAATTTGTGTATGTATGTGTAATGAGCCTATGTTAACCTCGGAGATTATAAATTCAACCTTTCATCTAGTACAGCTGTCCAATATAGTTTTCTGCAGTGCTGATAGAACCTCACCTCCCGTTCCCTAAACAAACTCAGTCACATGGGTTACGGGAAGAGCAGTTTTATTTCCAGACACTGTTTACTGAAAAAACTTGGTCGTTTTTTGGACTTTGTTGTCTTACGGAGAAAATAAACTAGCCTGTACCGAACGGTTTTGTAAAAGTTTAAACAAGAATCTTGTGTGACTTATGGCCATCCTTTGAAAAAATGTGTTATAATTCCAATAGCAGCAACATAAATAGCACTGAACGAATCAATCATTACCATTTATGAATGGAAATGCTCACAACCGCATAGGTTTTGAAATTATTCTGCAGGGAATTAGTTTTGAAAGTAGCAAGCATGCAACTTTGGACCATCGTTATAGTCTAAGGAGTCTAGCTAAGGTCTAATGAACAGTAAATCTGCAATCTTCACATTTCCTTATCAGTTTGCATTTACTTTAGTAAAAAAGTTAATTAGCATTTTATCATGAATTTTTCTTGTTGTACCCAATTTTGTATGCTAATTGGCCTAATATACACATTTTTGCAAAGCGTATTTTTCCTAACATTTATATCTTCTCCACTATAATGCATTTTTGCACTATAATGCATTTTTGCACTATAATGCGTACAGCTTCCGGGTCATGTGGGCAGCATGACTAAGCTGCTTCTGGCGAACCTGAGCAGCGCACGAAAACACTGTTTACCTTCCCACCGGAGTGGTACCTATTTATCTACTTGCACTTGGTGTGCTTTCAAACTGCTAGGTTGGCAGGAGCAGGGACTGAGCAATGGGAGCTCATCCTGTCACGGGGATTCGAACCGCCAGCCTTCTGATCGGCAAGTCTTAGGCTCTGTGGTTTAAGCCACAGCACCACCCGCGTCCCTAAGGTTAAGGTTACCCAATGCCTAAACCACCAAAGTTGTGACGATTGCTATGAGGTAGGCAAAACCTCCAGGTCATAGCCAATTCGCCTGTTAGGCAAATTCCTACCCGGCCGCAAAAATACAGTGAGCACCACAGCCATAGCAAGGTCAGTTCAATGAGTAAATGCCCAAATACTGGAGTGGGTGGGTTGATCTGATGAAGAAGAGCTGGGTGTCGGAGGCTGGGCAGGCTGCTTTAAATCCCCTGGGAGTGGACCGGAGGGTAGCTTGATTGTTCCCTCAGACCACACCAGCCCTCCGCGCCAGCCTGTTGTTGTTTAGTCGTTTAGTTGTGTCTGACTCTTCGTGACCCCATGGACCAGAGCACGACAGGCACTCCTGTCTTCCACTGCCTCCCGCAGTTTGGTCAAACTCATGCTGGTAGCTTCGAGAACACTGTCCAACCATCTCGTCGTCCCCTTCTCCTTGTGCCCTCCATCTTTCCCAACATCAGGGTCTTTTCCAGGGAGTCTTCTCTTCTCATGAGGTGGCCAAAGTATTGGAGCCTCAGCTTCACGATCTGTCCTTCCAGTGAGCACTCAGGGCTGATTTCCTTCAGAATGGAGAGGTTTGATCTTCTTGCAGGCCATGGGACTCTCAAGAGTCTCCTCCAGCACCATAATTCAAAAGCATCAATTCTTCGGCGATCAGCCTTCTTTATGGTCCAGCTCTCACTTCCATATATCACTACTGGGAAAACCATAGCTTTTACTATATGGACCTTTGTTGGCAAGGTCTAATGAACAGCCTACCATTGGCCAAATTGGCAGGCTGACGTGGAGTGGAATTTCAAGCCAGGAGCATGAGCCTGAGCTTGCGCTTTGACAAGGAGAGACCTCAAAACACAGCATCATTGGCAGGGGGAGGCGCTGGCCGTCCCACAAAGTTGCCGCACCCCTAAAAGGGGGTAAGCAGACATGTGAGCAAGACTTACCCCAAAGGAGTTGCTGTGCTCATTAAGCCTGGCCCCCCTGTGCAGATCCTGTGGCTGTTTTGTTTTTTCTAGATAAAAAAAAGAGTTTAACTCCACCTACTCCCTGTGATTTACTGCTGGCTTCCTCCTGACAGTAGTGAACTGCTTCTAATTTATCTCCCATCCCAAGTGAAAAGACGGACTAGCAGAATTCCGCCTGTGTTGCCTTTGATTCAAACCAGTGCTACAGCCAGCACATTTGGTTAGAAGAAGCTAGATGGGTAAATACCTATTTGAGTGAACTGTACTATGAATAAGTAGGGTTGCCGTACGTCTGGAATGCTGAAGTTGGCAGCAGTGTCTGGGTGGAAATCGGGAAAGTGTCCGGGAAAATCCAAACATATGGCAGTCCATGTTGGCAGTGCCATTTCTGCCGTTTCCCCATAAAAATAGCTCAAAAACAGCTTTTCTTTTGAGATTTTGCCCAAAAAGCTCAACACCTTTGCGGGGGGAGCTCAACAACCTTTCTGTCCAGATTTTCACTGTTTGAAATATGGCGACCCTAGAATAAGTGTGCCGCTTTGAAGTCATACCAACCGCTGCCTTTTAGTGCTCATTTATATAATTAGTCTTGTCTGAGCAGCTGACAAGTTGGTGCTACGCTGCCCATCGGCTTCTCATTTTAGAAACAGCAATTCAGTAAACACAGCAATCCCACCCCTTTCCACCTCAGCCCATTCTCTACATACCCCCCTAAAAGTGTAACATAAGTACCTTCTGTTAGACCAAGGAGCAGACGCTAAAAATACGGCTTGATTCTTTTATATTTGAAAGGAACTGTTTACACGTGAAGGAACTTCCCTGAAATTCATTAGGCAAGTAAATCCCATAAGCATTTTTTTTTTCTTTTTTAATGACCTACCCAACCTAGTTTATGAATTGGCCAGTTGAATTCTGAATGATTGAAAGCTTTACATGGACTTAGTAAATCATTGGAAAGCCAAGATCTCCTACAAAGTGCATATTGAGTGTAGAAGCTGCCTGTGTACTGTGGCGAATATGCCTGGAAAGGATTGGAGCCTTCCTGGAAAGGCTGAGCCTTGTTGGGTTGCTGTCATTAGCTGCCAACTGAGAGCTACTCTACACAATCTGCTATCCCAGGCAGATTCAACGAGTGTCTTCTCCACAGTGCTACCGCTGTAGCATACGGCACTGTGCATAACAGTCTTCAGAACCACAAGTAAGGTGTCTTTTTTAAATTGGTTCTTTGCAGCAGAATCCAAGACTCACAGGAGTCTCAACAGATCTTGGCCTTTCTCAGCTGAGCTGAGGCTGGGGGGGGGGGCTACATCAGCAAGTGTAGTTCTCATCCCTTTTGAGCCAGAGATACACCAGCATAACTCTTTCCCCCAACTCAGCTGGCATAATTTAAAATGGCATAATTTAGGCTATCATATATTTCCAAAAAGAGGTGTTCCAGGGGAGTGTTTTTTTCTTCTTCTTTGGCAATCACTCGTAGCCAAGTAAAATTGTCTTCCATGAACATGTCTTAACAGTGGGTCCGTAAGTGACTGTGAAGGCCAATTCTGGATCCACACGTCCTTCCACAGTGGGGACATAGGTTTCCGGGCGGGAGTTGATCACAGTGAGGGTTTGCCAAGCGTGCCTTCCTCTTAGCACGTTTCTCCCTTTTGTCATGAGTTTGAGTGTCTTCAAAGTCCATGACACCTTTGGTAAAGGGTGTTCTTCAATTGGAGTGCTTGCAGGCTAGTGTTTCCCAGTTGTCAGTGTTTATACTACATTTTTAAAGATTTGCCTTGAGAGAGTCTTTAAATCTCTTTTGTTGATCATCGGCATTACGCTTTCCATTTTTAAGATCGGAATAGAGTAGCTGCTTTAGAAGACGATAATCAGGCATCCACACAACATGACCAGTTCAGGGGAGTTGTGGTGGTGTGGCAGGGATGGGACAGAGAAAGGAGAGACTTACACCTGTAGCAAACTCTGTTCAGCTCAGTCATGTGACCTTTGGCCCAATCCTGAAAAATCTGGCCCACACCCCTCTTCCAGCTTGGCTGGCAATAGCTCATCCCAGAGGCTCCTGAGCAGAGTTTGGAATAAGAATAATGAACACCTGTGAAGGTTATGCTGTGGCTAGGATGGCTCTGTTTTACTACATTTCATCCTGCTTTTTAGACAGTTAGTGCCTCCCTAAATGGCTTACAACAATCACTAAATGACACAGTCCTTGTCATCAGACTAAAAATATGGGTAGCGGGGGAAAGTGGCCTTTCCAAAACAAATTCATGAAAAATCTGCATGCACATTGTATGCATTTGGGACACATTTTGTGTGCCCTCTTCCCAGAAATAATGGCATCATCAACAACAACAGCAACAACGTATTACCCACCCTATTTCCTAAGGTGCCAGGGTGGATTACAACAATTAAAACAAAATCCGGACATTAAAACACAATATTAAGCAATGTTGAAAACAACTTAAAATTACAGAAATAAGTTGAATATACATCTCAAGTGTCGAAAGTCGCTGTAAAGAGCTTTTGCAGTGCATTCCACCCCCAAAAAATTGCATTATTTAATGTAAACGATGTCTAGCTTTGTGCACACTTTGTGGACTGAAATTGCACTGCAACGTCCTGAGGAATGTGTATTCCAGTTGTTAGCTGCTTCCCAATCCTCTGCAAAAAGCAGGCTGAACAAATTCCACCTCCAACCCTAGCTTCACAGCTGAGTGAGGATTTGAACCCAGGTCTTCCTGATTCCATGTACAGAACTAAATCACTTTGCACCATATTATTCTGAGCCCTGCAGCACAGATTGCCAAGCCAAAGCTGAGAAAACATACCTAGATGTGTGGATGCAGTGTTAGGAAGCTAGCTGTTTTCGTTCTGTTTTGTTTTTTGCAAACACAAGTGACAGGTATGTGTATTTTCTTTAGCACTCCATCAGCTTCTATGAGCCATCCAGTCTCCCATAAAATTATCTTGTCCTAGCGGAAGACAAGGATGAAAGGAGTGTGCTTTTGACCAGCTAGGAGCTATTAAGTTGAAGCACCATGCCAAGAGAACAATTTTAATTGCTTGGCACTTGGAGAACCAACCGCAAATGTTAAATCCATTACTCTTTAAAGAAAAAACAACAACTATTGGCTGCATTACAAGAGAGAGTGTTAACCTGTAACACCATCTTTTGTGAGCACTTAATTTAATGCTAATAGGCTTTGAAAAAATTGAAATTGCTCCTTAAAGAGAGTCTTGTCAGTTCTCCCCATGCAGAACTGAGAAAATACAGCATTTCCTTTCTGCCCATTCAGTGAAAACTGCATTACACTCTCATCGATTCCCTCTTTTACTTCTCTTCCCTGGTGTTCTAACACTGCAGCCCCCACTGCCCCACAACTGCCACAAAGAACTATATGTCTGTCTTGTTATCCAGACTATGTGACACCCCTTACGTATATCCATGCATTGGGTCTGCTACTGCATCCAGCACACAATGCTCAGTCATTCCTTCAAAGTCCTCCATGGCCAAATTAAATTAAATTAAATTAAAAGTCCTCCATGGCCTTCCCCCCCCCTCTCTCTCTTTCTTTCATTTCTCAGCCCACATATCCCTGCCTCTGCCTGTGACCATTACTCTTTCAGCTCCTATCTGAAGTAAGGCTGAGGGAAAACCTCTTTCTCTGGCACTCTATCTCTGTTATGACCATGATGGCTACTAGTCCCAATGGCTATGCTGTTGCCTCCACAGGTAGGGAGCGGGTGGCGCTGTGGTCTAAACCACTGAGCCTCTTTGGCTTGCTGATCAGAAGGTTGGCCGTTTGAATCCGCCCGACGGGTGAGCTCCCATTGGTCTGTCCCAGCTTCTGCCAACCTAGCTGTTCAAAAGCACACCAGTGCAAGTAGATAAATAGGTACTGCTGCGGCAAGAAGGTAAACAGTGTTTCTGTGTGCTCTGGCTTCCGTCCGGTGTCCCGTTGTGCCAGAAGCAGTTTAGTCATGCTGGCCACATGACCCAGAAATCTGTCTGTAGACAAACGCCGGTTCCCTCGGCCTGAAGCGAGATGACCCACACCCCATAGTTGCCTTTGACTAGACTTAACCATCTAGGGGTTCTTTACCTTTTTTACCTCACCCCCCCTGCCTCCACAGAAGGGGGTAGTAATGTTTCTGAATACCAGCTACTGGAGGTCACAGGAAGAGAGAGTGCGCTCCCATGCTTGGGCCTTTTTGAGGGTTTCCCACAGACATCTGGTTAGCAACTGTGAGAACAGGGTGCTGGACTAGATTGGCCATAAGAGTTGGCTCCTAGGGGCCAGGGTCCCTTTGGCCCCTCCGATGAAATATTTGAGAGGGCCAGGCCTCCCCCAAAGTTGATGGGCATTGCCATTCAAATGGTCTGTGTGTGCTGCGTATGGCAATTGACTGTGGGGCTTTCCTGGGCCCCCACAATATTTTATTCAAGTTGGCGCCACTGAAATGGGCCATTGTTCTCGTTCTCGTTCTCTCTCTCTCTCACACACACACACACAAACACAAAACACCCCACACAGAGGACCATTGATTTCACCACAAAGATGGACGGGAAATTGGCAATTTTTGAATGTGTGTGTGAATTCTCTGAACTATGGTGAGTGGGCAGGCTTAAAGACAAAGTTGCCAAGCATTTTTTTTAATAGGAAAAAACTGCTGCCATTTCAAGTACAGTGGTACCTCAGGTTAAGAACTTCATTCGTTCTGGAGGTCGTTCTTAACCTGAAACCGTTCTTAACCTGAGGTACCACTTTAGCTAATGGGGCCTCCCGCTGCCGTCGTGCTACCGTGGCGCGATTTCTGTTCTCATCCTGAAGCAAAGTTCTTAACCCAAGGTACTATTTCTGGGTTAGCGGAGTCTGTAACCTGAAGCGTCTGTAACCCGAGGTACCACTTTAGAGCTAGCCTGCCCTCGGCAACCCAGCAGCATTCCTTTTTCAATTGAAGGGCAATGCCCTCTGGGAACTTTTATTCTCTGAAGAAGTCAGTTAAAAATAATAATTTAAAACTGATATTTTTTGCTAGGGTGGCACAGTGCTTTAATCCACTTTAATTGTGCAGGCCTAAATTTACAGCAGGTGCTTGACAGCCTGGAGTCAACCATGGTTAACATCTTCTTATGACTTTTTTATCATGGTCAGTGTACTGGTTTTCGCTTGCTCATCTTACCGCTTGACTACACAGGTGTGTCTGCACACGCATTAGGTTCCTGATTTCAGCATCTTGCTATTCTCAAAAGTGATGTCCAATTGTACTTTTAATCACAGGTGTGGGGACAACATTGTCTTTTGGAAATACAAACTTCAGCATATGGTGAGACCAGGTGGGAAAATGAAATTTGCAAATGATGGACTTTATTGTTTTGTTGCTCTTAAGCTGTGAAACCATTGGTGACCTCATTTAACTCAAGTCTGAATTCATTCAAGTAGAATTATGTAAAAGATGGTGGACAGAATGCATTGACAGCCATGCATAAATTTCTACACTCAGCATTGAAGGCTTTTGCTACAAAATACTGAGGAAACAAGTCCCCAAAGAAAACAACACCAAACAGATCCAAGGAGATTCTGTATCTTCCCAGTTCTCACAAGAAGGCACCAATAAATTAGATTCTGAAGTGCTTTCATGTAGTGCTGCTATCTTCAAACACTGCAATGCCTGTGACAAACGCCTTTATTAATTACTCCATAGGCTTTCAAACATTCGTGGATGTGGGGACATTTCAGTGCTGATGAACTGGCTGGTCCAGTCTCCTGAAAGGGAGCCTAGCTTTTTATTCTGCTAAACAGAACTTTTATTCCTTTGTGTTACAGAACATACAAATTGCCTTGGGATATATTTATGTGGAAGGAGAATCACAACTTATTAATAATACATTTCTGAAAATATGGATTCACTGCTTTACCCCCACCACCACCACCCAAAAGAAAGAAAGAGAATGTTTTATAATACAGAAATAACTTTAAGACATTGTTGGGTAACTCTTGGAATGGAACCCTGATTGTGAAAGGAAAGGAACATCTAATTTAGATATTCAGAGGAAATTTTTCATGCACTCCAGCCCCTCATAAAACTCATCAGCATGTTAGTACAATTTTTTCCTAAGATACACATGTTCCTAAGCGGTTTTGCCTAGTATAATGCATTTTATGTGTTATTATTGCTAATGTATGCATTTATGTGCACATTTTACCCTAGTATATGCATTTTGGTATGCATTACTTGGCTGGAGAAGCACATTGCAAAATTCAGAGAAGTGTGAATTTTGAAGGCAGGCCGTGTTTTGGTTTGGGTACTGTTTCAGAAAGTGTTCATTAAGTAGAATCTCCTTCAAATGAGAATGGAATTTGATTTCAATTTGGGAGGAATGATGGGAACTGCCACACTCATGCACACCCATATCTGAAAACACATCCGGGCAATTGTGCATGTCTTAGAAGCAGCTTATTGCAAACGCTTTCCATTGTAAACTTGAGAATATCGCCAATACAGTGGTGCCCCGCAAGACGAATGCCTCGCAAGACGAAAAACTCGCTAGACGAAAGAGTTTTCTGTTTTGGAGGTGCTTCGCAAAACGAATCTCCTATGGGCTTGCTTTGCAAGACGAAAATGTCTTGCGAGTTCCTGCGGGGTTTTTTCTCCTTCCCCCCTTTTTCTAAGTCGCTAAGCCGCTTATCAGCTGATCTGATAAGCCGCTAAAAGCTGCTAATCCGCTAATCCATCAATGGGCTTGCTTCACAAGACGAAAACACCGCTAGACGAAGAGAATCACAGAACGGATTATTTTCGTCTTGCGAGGCACCACTGTATCACTATTGGCAGTACAGTGGTACCTCAGGTTACATACGCTTCAGGTTACAGACTCTGCTAACCCAGAAATAGTACCTCAGGTTAAGAACTTTGCTTCAGGATGAGAACAGAAATTGTGTGGCAGCGGCGCGGCGGCAGCAGGAGGCCCCATTAGCTAAAGTGGTGCTTCAGGTTAAAAACAGTTTCAGGTTAAGAACGGACATCCGGAACGAATTAAGTACTTAACCAGAGGTAACATTGTAGTAGTAATAGGCAGGATTGAGCAATTGTGTCACATACAGTTTTAATGCTGCAGTAGAAAATGTGGGCTGACCAAAAATGTTGCACTTCAACTGATGCAACCGCAGCATCCACCACGGAGAGATGCAAAGTACAGGAATGAAATGGTGGCAGAACATGTTGTTTGCAAAGCGTGAAAAGGGATTTTTATGTACCTCTTTACGAAGAGACCCAGGTGACTCCTGTGGGGGATGGGCTCTAGATATCCAGATGTGCTGTAATATTATGAGGCTCTCACTGTGACGCAGGATCAATGTGTCACTCTGAGGACCAAGCTTTAATGATGTGATTAGCCACCAGATTGCGGTATTTTGAAAAATAAAAGAACAAGTGAGGGGGGTGGGGTTTGCCATCAGCACTGTAGCATGTTGACAGGGGGGGTGGTTTAAGCCTCCCCCCACCCTCCAGCCATAATCTTGGGGAACACCGTGCTGCAATTAGCAGTAAGAAAAACCTTACCTAACTCTTAGGTGAGGGGGAGATTTTTATCAAGACTTTTGATGAAGTGGGAAAGTTTAAACCTCCCCTAACCTGTACACTGTGGTACTGAAATTCACCTCTCACCCGTCCCTGGCATTTTATTTTCATATAAACCACAACAGGATTGCTAATCGCATGATTAACATATTGTGCAGGCAGGCCCTCAGCTAAAGGAGAAAGATGCAAGTTTGGCATGGAATATACTTTTCCGCACTATTGGCAGAGTACGGGCTGGGCTGAACCGCTCTATGTGTTTCATCCACCTTGCACATGATTTATACTAATCCATTAAGGTAGGGTGCAGCCTGATGGTCTAATTAAACCCGGCGTAGGTCATACATTCATAGAATTGTAGAGTTGGAAGGGCTCTCGGGGGTAGTCTAGTCCATGGGCAGGCAAACTAAGGCCCGGGGGCCGGATCCGGCCCAATCACCATCTAAATCTGGCCCGCGGACGGTCCAGGAATCAGCATGTTTTTACATGAGTAGAATGTGTCCTTTTATTTAAAATGCATCTCTGGGTTATTTGTGGGGCATAGGAATTCATTCATTGGTGTTTGTGTGTTTTCAAAATACAGACCCCACAAGGTCTGAGGGACAGTGGACTGGCCCCTGGCTGAAAAAGTTTGCTGACCCCTGGCTCTAGTCCAACCCCCTGCCATGCATGAATCTTTTTGCCCAAAGTGGGGCCCGAACCCACAACCTTGAGATTAAGAGTCTCCTGCTCTACCGACTGAGCTGTCCTCCGGTTCTCCCCGAAACCATGCTCAGGTGCCCTACACCTGATGTCACAAGTGAAGTGCAGGGCATGTAGAGATGTGGCAGCTCATGTGCAATTGGTAGCCTTAAAGTGTGCTGCTGGTTGTGCAGCGGCAAGAGAGGCAGGCTGTTACCATTGATGACTGACAGTTAGAATGAGCCTGTTGGGATTGACTGGGCTACTGAGTACTCCACGGGGGACTCAGCCAACCCCTGTCCAAAGCAGGACATGAGGACCTCCGGCAGGCTTGAATTCACCCCACAACTCCAGGACTCACTTGCCTTGGGTTTTCTTTTGCAATATGGTTTGTCATCCTATCCAAGAAAAAATGATCACATGGTGTCATATTGAAGCCAGGTGATTGACAGGCAGCCAACATCCCACAAATCTAAGTGGCCACTGGGGTTGCCAGAACATAGGAATCCGTCTACCGGTTGGATCCACAACAAGCCTAATCCGGTGGGAATTTGGAATTTTAATTGCATATAAATTCTTCTTCCAGTGTTTTTTCTTATTTGAAGCCTGCTGAAAGAAAAATAAGCACTTTACAATCCAGGGATATTTGGAGATTCCATTCTTTACAGCCTAGCTGGGGGTTTTTTCCCCAGCTGATGAGCAGAAGGCAACATTTTTATTTTTAAAGTATTTTTACCCCTCTCTTCAGTTGGAAAAAAGGTTCCCATAGCATAGTGAAATATCAGTAATACGACAGTCCTTGTCCTCAGACTCACAGTCTAAAAGACACAACAAGAGAGGAGAATAGATCAGGGGCAAAAGTCAGACATTTCTTAAGTCTGCTAGATCAATCCAAAGGCCCATCTAGTCCAATGAAAAACCAGCAAGCGTGTTTCAAACACAAGGGTGTTCTCCTCTGCTTTGGTTTCCAGCAGCTGATAGCCAGAAGCATTGCTGCATTGTGGTCAGTAGCCTTCAATAGTCTTCCTCTCCGCCTAATGAGGAAACATGTTTGAAATGCTATGATCCTGCTACAGGGCAGATGGGGCCTTAATTGCTTAGGTATTATATATCTGGTTCTTTCCCAACACAGATATACCCCAACTATAGATTTAAGAGTCCCCCCCCCCCCTTATGGGTCAACATGATTATCTTTACTTTGAGCCTTTTCCTGGGCTCTACTGTTAAAGATGAAAATACTGATTATGGGATGTTGCGGGTGGTGAGTGGGTGGGTGGGTGGACTCTAACAGTCCTGTCAATCTGTGTATGCCAGTTATCGGTTGCTGGTAATGCTTAAAGTAGAAATCTGCTTGTGTAATGCTTGGGAGCAGCTGGGTGGGAGTGCTTTTACGAAAGCCACCAGAGTGTTTTCACAAAACAAAGGCTATATCTGTTTTGGTTTAACTTGGGAGCACTTTAGGAGAAGTTATTTTTGATTCCCGTCAGCTTTTGTGCTGCAGAGTGGAACCCCGACCTGATTTCGCTCCATCTTTTATGCAAGCCTCGTTTCCCTCTCCAGCTGCCACTAATGCTCTGCGGCGATGAGCGAAAGGTTAATGTGCTGCAAAAGTAACTGTGATAATCCTGGGCTGTAATTTACCCTATTTACTGTATCAATACGAATTAATACTCAGATGAGTTAAACAGAACAGGAAATGTCTGGATGAGCAGCATATATTTCTCTCTGTGTGTGCCTCTCGTCTCTCCTTCCCTCCCATCAACAGACCCTCATTTAATTAGGCACCACAGCAGCTGTAGGAGGTGCTTCCCTTTTGCCATTTTGTGCAAACCTTGATTTTTTTTTATTAAAAAAAAGCTTTAGAGAGCAGTGATTCAGGAGGTAAAAACAGCAGGACTTTGGGTGTTATTTATAAACTCTGTGCCGGAAACTATTTCAAGGTCTGCAGCAGGGTAACTCAAGCACCATTTACTTTACCCAGTAATTTCAAGCGCAGAGGCTCAGTGACAGAGCTAATGGCACCGTTGCCCCACTGGAACCACATTAACTTCTTGATCATTTTGGCTCAAATTGACAAAAAAACCCAAAATGAAACAAAAATTCTCAGTGTTGTCTGCTGCCAAAGGCACCAATTGGCTCACTTAATCCTACGGAATGGTGCTAGCTTTAGATGTTGCGGCGTCTGAAGCGAAAAATTGAAATGTCACACACACTCCACACACATTTGGCCTTAAAAAATAATAATTGGTGGTGAGCCATAACTCTTCCAATAAATAAATAAATAAATAAGCCACTTTTCCAGGTCTCTGTCCGACTAAGGCATATTCTAAGGAGCACTGCCAAAATTAAGTTCATTAGGTGGTGTTCAATTCAGTCCTACTCAGAGTAGACCCATTGAAATTAATGGCTCTAAGTTAGGATATGGCCACAATCTTGTTTTCTGAGCACCAACTGCATTTCTAGTGCCGAGTTTTTACTCCCTGTTAGAATGATAGAATAGAATCATAGAGTTGGAAGAGACCACAAGGGCCATCGAGTCCAACCCCCTGCCAAGCACTGATCATGTGATGTTATCCAAAAAGCATATGTATCCTGTACTTTGTTATGAAATACTACTACAGTCAAACCTCGGTTGTCAAACATAATCCATTCCGGAAGACCGTTCGACTTCTGAAACATTCAACAACCAAAAACTGAAAGCAGAAGCCTCAATACAATAGGGAAACTCAAAACAGAAGCCGCGTAGCACGTTCGGCTTCCAGAAATCGTTTGAAAACTGGAGCAGTTACTTCCGGGTTTTTGGCATTTTGGAGCCAAAACATTCCAAAACAGAGGTGTTCAGGAACTGATGTTTGACTGTATTTGATGCCTTGTTTCTCCAACCAGCTTCACATCTGTTGGAGTCCTTAAACCATTCCTAATTCATCTCTAGCCAAGGTGTGAACACCTTCGCATAGAGCAAAGGCATCCCAGCCAGTGGAAGTTGGGCAGCTTCTGACAAGACTGGGCTATGATTTCCTTGTTTTCTTGTGGCCCCAACTCCTTGGAACCTCTTATTGCAAAGAGTTAAAAGGAATTTGAGAGAGGGAGGCAGATAGAGGGACGGGTGGGGTGGGGTTTACAAAATGGTCCATTGGTCCAATTATTCTTGGCCTTTCTCTAATTAGTATGGTAGTTTAGCAAGATGTGCTCGAAGATAAATGCCAAGCACTTTATAGCTCTCTGCCCTGCTGGAATGCTATTGATGGAGATGGAGTATAAGGAGTTCAGAGTAAGCCAAGTAGGGAATACTCTGTACAACCTGCGGGTCTCATGAAGCAATGACCTTTTTTTGAACACAAGCAAGTTACTACTTCATTAGGGGTGCAAGAGAAATTCAACTGAGTGTGTGTTTAATCTGTCATTCACCTTATCCTAAACAATATGAGAACATTATTTGGTTGGAGAACTGCCTCACAAAATTCTGATAAGTGAAAATAAAAACAGATACTTGACATGCCATAGAATCATGAAACTGGAGAATTGTAGAGTTGGAAGGGACCCTAAGGATCGTCTAGTCCAATGCAATGCAGGAATATGCAGTTGTCCCATACAGGGATCGAACCTGCAACCTTGGCATTATCAGCACAACACACTAGCCAACACAGCTATTCTAGAAGGATATGAATATGCACTTCCCTGGAGATCCAGAATGCACTTGTTTGTTATACTTAAAACTTGCTCTTCATTGCAGATGCCCTTTGCTTCATTGAGATGATGAAGCTTTGATTTATTAATGGATGCTCTGTATCTCTCCTCTCCAGGGGTGTGTGTGTGTGTGTATGTGTCATTCCATGCCTAGCCTACTAATCCTGTGCTTGTAGTGCTGCCTTAACATGTAAGTACAAAACAATGATGAGAAAGGGCAAGCCAGTTCTTTTGCACTTTAAAAAGGGCTCCTAAATATATCCTTTAGAGTACAGTTGTCAATGACTGTTCCCTTTAAAGTGGAGGAGGCGTATTGTATACCTTCCTTTGTAACTAAAAAAGAAAGAGCACTCTCCTCCAACTTCAGAAACCTAGTGGGCACACTCTGGCCTCTGCCATCAATGGTGGGAGCAAGGGCCTCTGGAAAGGTGATCCCTTGTCTACGCATGCGCGAGCGCCCAATCCCAGAAGTAACCTGTTCCAGTACTTCCAGGTTCAGCGCGGTGCGCAACCCGAAAACGCAAAACCTGAAGCGTCTGTAACCAGAGGTATGACTGTGCCAGACTTTCTGCAATAAGCAATGCAATAGAAAAATACAGTCAAAAGTGTGGAATAACACTTGTCTTGATGCACATCATCTACCTTCTCCCAAGCAAATCAGGACAGATGCTCGTTAAATAGCCAACGCAGTCTGATCTCCCTGCAAACAAATCAGGACAAATGCTCAATAAACTGGTTGTTTGGAAGTGCCCTGCCTTAGTATAAGGCAGCTTCCTGTATTTTGATGTTCCTATGTTTCTCCAGCGCCTAGGTGCTATAAATGCTTAATAAACAATACATATTATTGTTATAAAGTATGAGGATTGACCCTGTTTCATTCCCATGTTTGCACTTGAAGATGACTCTGACTGCTTTCCATCTGTTTGAAACTCATCTTCTGATTAAAGAAGCACTTTAAAGGGAGTCTCTTTTAATTCCCTCCCTGGCATTTCCTCCTCCTTTGAAGCTGATAAATGTCTAATTTCCCAGTCTTGCAGATGCGCTTAAGCTATGGAACCTTTAAGCTCCCATAAGGCTGTGGGGAGCTTACGCAACCTTTGGTCCTGACCACAATGTCATCCGTGAGACATGCCAAGTATTTCTTGGGTAGAAGCAAATTACGAACCGTTCTGTTTACTTATAGTAAGGAATGAATGCATTCCCCTGCCTCTTTCGGGTTCCATGAATTGAAACGTTTATTTTCCATAGATGGAAGTATTTTGTCCAGCAACACAATAAAGCCGCAACATCCCCATCACAAGAATGTATGCTGGTATATGAGCCATATACTCAATTTTTGTCATAATTGTGAGAGAGACATGGAGAGTAATTTACACTATGAAAACCACATCCTTGGAAACGATTTCATTTACTCCAGTGGGACAATTGTGAGTCGCTAGCTCTTGCATCAGGATAGACTGTGTATCTGTTGCCCAAATACACAGCTGAAGTACTTTGAACCCAATTCCTCACAGAACAGAGTGCTTCCAGGCATGGAGGAAAGATCTGGTGGCAGCCCCTTGAGCCTCATGTGATATGACTCTGGAAGATGCCCTGGCCAAGGGGGGAGGGCGACTTTGGGGGGAGTGTAGCTGCCACATGGAGGAAGAGCTGAAAATCTTCTGTACCCAAGCAGAAGACCACCCACAGTGTTTTGCAACCCACGTCTTAATTTTTTCAGGGTATACTTTAAATCTATTAACCTATACAGCACATAAACTTTTAATGGAGTGATCCATTACAAGAAAAAAAAAGCTGAGCACATTCTTTAATTCTAATTAAAGTTTAAATGTTATTTTATACAAAAACATAATTATTCTTATGAGGAGAACACCTGGCCAGCAGTTTGTTTGTGTAATTAAGCTGTGCCGTGGGTTTTCATAAAAGATGGGCTTTAGAAAGATTTTCTGCAAGTGCTTGACTGAACATGTATGTGTGGAATAGCACTTTAAGCAACGATTTCAGGAGAACTTGTACGATGGATTTGAAGCTTTATTTTGGAAGGAAACCCATGTAATCACCAGCAGCGATCAGAAAACTCTGTAGCTGGTTCTAGTGCTGATACCCGGGGCCTATGCTGCTCAACAGAGTCCAATTAAGCGCATGGATTGTATGTTGCCAACATGTGGGAGAAAATCTCCCTGCACAGATGCAAACAGGAGATGCAAGTTCATTAATCACAAATGTGCTGGGAAACAAAATATGGCTGCATCCCATAATCATTGGGCTCCTCTTCCCTTCCGCGTGAAGCCAATTGAAATAGTTAGTTTAGTTCACTGGATTTACGAATGGCTCCCCACAACAGAATGCCCCAAAGCAATTTGTAAGAATAAAATAATAATAATAATAATAATAATAATAATAATAATAATAATAATAATAATAATTTATTTATACCCCGCCCATCTGGCTGGGCCTCCCCAGCCACTCTGGGCGGCTTCTATAAAAACCAAAAATACAATAAAATATCACACGTTAAAAACTTCCCTGAACAGGGCTGCCTTAAATACAGTGATACAGTAGATATGTATACGCTAGTGGCTGCCTCCCCCCCCCCCCGCATGCCTGCACTGCTTGCCACCCCTATCCACTCCTTTGCCAACCACCCTTGAACCCACGACTGCCCCTCCTCACCCTACAGCTGTTCCCTCGCTACCCCGATTACCTGCCATTTGTCACGCTGCAGCTGGGGTGGCCGCTGCACTACAAAGCGTGATTACAGCCTTACAGTTTTATGTATATAGGAAGATAGACATAATGGAAAACAAAATAAGAGTCAAAACATCCAATCATCGGTGCTGCCCAGAGGCCTAGAATAACAAAACAAAACAAAATTGCCTGGCATTGGAACAAGAAAACGCTGGTGCCAAGTGGGCCTTCTTGGGGCCTCCATAGGCAAGGAACAATGGCAGAATTCTCTCATTATCATTCATTCATTCTCATTCTCAGACTGTTGAACGAAAAACGATGAATGGGTGGAGAATATAATACTAGGGAATTTTTAAGCTTTCAGGCAGGAGTGGTTAACCTTTTCACAGCCCGATGGCAACAATGGTGGCCACCCTTATCAAGACCACATGCCAGTAGTGGGTGTGGTCAGCTATGCGCATGCATACTTCCCTCATGCAGACCACGTGCCTGTACTTGGTTTCATTGTACTCACCACATGTACAATGCAAAAATGCACACATACAGCACATACACAGCATGCAGGCGCATGCTATCTCTCTCATGCAAATGCACGCACAATGCATTCACATGCATGCGCAATGGCAGCAAGTAAAACAATTTAAAACAGGAGGTTGGCATTAGGAGAACAAATTGCCCCTCCTACATTGGTCCCCTGTACCGTACTCCACATTCTTCAGGAGGGTCCCAAGACTCTAGACAGGCTTTTCAGGGGCCACAGGGGCCTACAGGGGGAATTAAGAAAATTTCCTTAATTTGTCTTAGTATCCGAGCCATTATTTTGAATATGTGCATATGAAACAAAAGCAGAGCCAGCCCACCTCCTTTGCCAAAGAACCACCTCACTGATCAGAATGTAAGTAAGCATTCTGTGAGAAGCATAATGTAAAGTGTCAAGCTTTTACTGATTTCACGAGAAATGCAATAAAAAGGACAGAAATTCAGTGGGGGTTTTGCAACCTAATGTTTGTTGTACAACATTTCATTTGTGCTACAAATAACTGAAAAAGAGAAGCCTTGATTTTTGCTGTCTCGTTTACTCCTACAAGTTTGAGAAAACTATGGGAAGTGTATTTAAAAGGGAAGACATAAAAAACCCAGACACCTTGGCTTAAAAGTTGTTTCATTCACCATACATTGTTTGTTAGTAGCTCACCTGGATTCAGTCAAAGCCAAGGTACAAGAAAATGTCAAAATGGTAAAATTCTCATAATAACAAAGTGACTTTTTTCCTCTTCGCAGCTGCCAGCTTGCGTGATGATCTCACTAGGTACTTTTGGTTTCATCATTCCCAAGGGGACACAATGACAGTTCAGGATCCTATCCAGATGAATCTCTGTGCTGCTCTTTGGACTGTGGTGTCCTATGTAATTGCTGACATGGATGAGAAGATACCAATGTAATTAAAAAAGAAGGAGGAGGGGAAAGATTGATCTTTTCCAGAGCAGACAAGGAATGCACGTGGCCTATTGCTGTGATGAAATCCTGTTTTTCCTTTAAAAGCTTGTGTCAAAGATGTTCTTTTAATTATGCAGCCCTGCTTCGATTTCCTGATGATTGTTTCCTGCTACGTATATTAAATTCTGTGATTTTTCTAGAGCTGCTCTGCTGTGCCACTCACAGCAGCTTTCGGTAAAACAGGTGAACCCATTACCTCCTGAGTAGTTTAAATAAATGTGTTGCATACAATTCTGACACACTTTCTGCTTAATATGCACTTTGGGGGGACTGAGAGAGAAGGAAGATAAATAAAGATGTTCAAAGAATCTTGAACTTGGATCTAGTTATGGGGAGAGGGGGAGGGGCCAGAGGCAAAAGTGGGTGGAGCAATGTATTCAAATGTACTGTAGGCTAATTCCTAACATGCACACCTCTCTGCCCTCCATTCAGGCCAGCAAGAGGCACGTTCAGAGTTCAAGGCCACATTCCAGCTAGGCAAGAATACTTGGGGTGTGAAGAAGGAATTATCCTGGGGAGAAATCCTAGGGCCAGAGACTGAGAGAGAGGACTGGGGGCCATATTTGGTGGTAAATACTTTGATTCAGGGCTTCACACTCTGCAGATACCCCCTTGAGGCATTCTAAATGGAGATGAACATCCGAGCTCTACACACCCCTTGCTATTCTCATTGTCCTTTGTGAGTTGGTAGGCAGCCGTCCGAAGTAGAGAGCCTTCTGTACTAATGGAGGTTCCTTGCAGATTTGAGAATTCAGAGTGGAACGCTGATGGGGTGGAACTCGTGCATTTGTCCCCAGTAGCAGTGGGCATGGTGGGGCAGCAGTACTCACCTGACCTCCTGACACCAGGGTCACGGTTACATAAAGGGAAAAAGAAAAGGAGAGGTGGAGCAGTCAGTGCAGTGTGAGCATGTTTCATTGCATTGCTCAGACCTCTCCACCACCTCTCCTCTCTCCTTCCTGTAAGTAGCAGCAGCTAAGCTCTCTAGAGGACCCAGTGGTGTAGCCTGGGTTGCCAGTGCCCAGGGTCACACAGAGAGGGTGGGAGGGAAACAGGTGGAGTATGCATGTTCATTCAACTGCCTGACAGCATCCACATCACCCAGGAGATCACAGCCACAGAGATAAGAAAAGAAGAGTCATTCCATTCTCTGAAGAGGTCACTTCTTGGTTCACATGGAGAAGCTGTTTTCAAAAGAGTCCAGCGATGAAAGCACACAGCTATATTGAAGCAGAACTGGATGTTGAAATTTTGCGCCCCTAACCAATTTTGCATCTGGCGTAACCATCCCACACACATTCCGAAATGAGAATGCTCAATGAGGGCTTAAGCATCAGGGCAAAACCTGACCCACTCACCTGTCGGCCAGTCAACAAAAGGCCAATTATTTTCCTGAAGCAACTTCAGCTTATTGGAGCAGGCGCAGCTAAGTCCTGAGCGTTCCCACTTGAAGCAAATCTGCAGTGTTCCAAGATGAGGGAACAGGTGAGGCGGGGAGAGAGCATGCTGGTAACTAAAAGTGGTAATTGGCTTCCCTCAGGAGCAAGTGACAATAGCAAACCCCTAAGAGAAGGAGAAGCACTCGGGTCATGCTGGAGAGAAAAGCACTCTGCCTAGTCCATTATCAACCACTCACCCCTGCAACGCAAATGACTGGAAAATACAGTAGGAAGAATGCATTAAGGTTTCAGGTTTAACTGCTAAGCAGGCTTGGGATTTGCAGCATCGAATGCCAGCCTGGCACACAGTTAGACCATCATCTCAGCTCAACTGTTAGCCTTGTTTTATGCTAACCAAACCATGGTTTCCTGAAGAATTTGCTAATGTACCCCTTGCCACTATATTGGTGGCCTTGGGTCTTGCTTATGCTGAGTGCAGGCTTTGGATATAGCATGCTAGCTACCCTAAATGAACTGAGTTTCCTATGGCAGAGAGAGAACACTAGAAAATGGTGGGATCTGTTTAACAGCCCATTTACTAATGCACAGGACAGACAAGCACAGAGCCAGTCAATTACAGCTCTCTGCACTGACTGTAGCCATTTCCTCCAAAGGGTCTTGGAACTGTTGCCAGTTCTAGGGTTGAGAGGGCCCTTAGCTGACAGGGGTGAGAGGCAGTGGTGCGACAACAGAAGCCCAAACAATGCCTGGCAATTGGATCTAGCCTTCATTAAGCTCTCCACTATGCTCCTGGGCATTATGGGAACTTTAAATGGCAGATAAGCCCAGTTGCTCATGGGCACTTGGAACATCAGGTTGGAATATTTTGGAAGGGAGAACCAAAGCAGGTGTCAACAGTGGCCCCTGCCAACATGTTGAGGGCCCTGGCCACTCCCCAGGAATGCCAGCTGTTGGGCCAGTCTCACTTGGAAAACAGAGAGTATAGACTCGGAGAAAACTGGCTTCAGAGCCACACTGACAGGGAAGGATGGATGGTCTTCATTTTAGCTAATTGGAACAACCAACTGCCCATGGTCCACCATCAATGGCAAGGCTATACATAAAGCCAAAAGGGAGTTTCAGTATGCACAACTAAAAGGCATGTTTCACAACAGTATACACCTGATCAGGTCATATAACAAAAGTGATCTTCTACATCAGTTTCTTGCCTGCATATTAAACTGTGCCTAAGGAGAAATGGGTCAAATCAGCTTAACTTGTACACGTGCAACCAATTACACTTGTCTAAGGCACCATACTGGATTGTGGTCTGGGACTACCTTTAGTTCAAAGGCTCTTTACTTACTGTATTCTCTCTCTCCTTCTCCCCATAAAAGAATATCATTCTGTTTTAGAGCTATCTGAATTTGAAACCATTTGAACACTGGCCATTTTGCATAATGATAAAATTGCATAATGGCAGGATGAGCTGTGGCCCAGGGCTGAGGGTCTGAAAGAGTGAATCACATGCATCAATGGGACAGGCACTTACACAGCAGAAATCCCGGGCCGTATATTTATTTATGCTTCATTCATAAAGATCTGAACCGCTTCCATTTACTGCCAGTGAATATCAAAGTGGATCTCAACATCTATATTCGCCTCATGAAATATACATCCCCTTCAACAGTACCCAAATGACTAATTTTCTGCTCTTTATTGATTAGCATAATAAAAATCTCATGACAACACAAGATAGAAACGTTACCATTAATCGCTGGTTGAAGTGAGCAGAGTTTCCCGCATAGAAATTAACGAAGCGCACGTCTCAATTCTCTCTGATGTATTGGAGGCATTCAAGACATTTCTTGAATCAGAAAGTGTTCCTGATGTGTTTGCAATCACTCCCTTCTAGAAGAATAAAATAAATTCCATTAAGAACGGTCGGGAACTGCTGCTGGCGAGTGGGGGGCAGCCCTTGTGTTGAACGCAAATTGAACCCAACCAGTGTCTCACTCCCAGGTTATTAAATATACATCAGCCCTGTGGAAATATTTCCCCCTATAATTAAGAACAGGAAAAAGTGCTTAAAGCAGGAGCGTTGTTAAGAGCGAGCCCAGGGGAGCTGAGTCTGAGTCTTCGTGATGGGCCCTCAATCTCCAGTCACTTCTTCCACTTTTAAAAAACTTAAGCAGGTACAGTATATATATTGTTTTTTTTCACTTTGTTCACAGGCTGGTTGAGCACACCAGAAAGTGCTGATGGGCAAATTAAAACATCAGCTGGTTGGGGGTCTTGCTGCACTGTGCTTTTGAGTTTCACCTCACCTAGCAAGTGGGGTCTTAATGGTGACCAACCCCCCATAAGACAAGTAATGGGGTCATTTGATTCAGTTCCCATTGGAAGGCAAACTTACTGAATTCCCACTTACTGAATGTGAGAAATACATTCGTCCTCCAAACATTGCCTTTCTTTCAATTTTAAATGTAGTCCTTCAGCTAAGCAAAGGTAAAGCTAACCACTCGGGTAAAGTGTTCATATGAATGTACATTAGTGCAGACCAGAGAGGAATGGCAGACCAAGTTGGTGGAATATGCAGAAATGGTGAGACTGACGGGAAGGATCAGAAACCAGGAAGATCAAGTATTTTTAAAAGATTGGAACAATTTGTTTAAAAGACCACTGCAGACAGTTTAAATCACTGGCAGGGATGCAATGACACTTGTAAAGTGAAATAAAATTTGGTAACTATGATTATATAATAGATGAATAATGGTAAAAGATGCAGGGAAAATGAAAAGGAATAATTATTATTTTAAATGGAACCCCTGGAGGGAAGGAAGGAGTCCGAAAGTTCGAAAGAACCTTTTTATTGTTATGTTTTGGAATGGTTAAAGTTATTGTGTATAAATTTATGTAAAACCAATAAAAAATTAAAAAGAAAGAAAGAATGTACATTAGTGAAAACAACATACAAAACCACTTTATATTAGGGGAGCTGCTTTGCAAAAATGTGTAAATTTGGCAAAATTGCATACAATTAAATCAGTATTGTGCTAAGCAGGTCACTCAATCAACACAAGCATTCTGCTTGCTTCATGGAGCAATCTGCCCTCCCCTCCCATGATGTTCCAAGGATTCTCTTGAATCTGCCCTCCAGGGCCAATTGGGGGGTTCTAGGACACATGGGGGGGACACGGGTGGCGCTGTGGGTTAAACCACAGCCTAGGACTTGCCGATCAGAAGGTCGGTGGTTTGAATCCCTGCGACGGGGTGAGCTCCCGTTGCTCGGTCCCTGCTCCTGCCAACCTAGCAGTTCAAAAGCACGTCAAAGTGCAAGTAGATAAATAGGTACCGCTCTGGCAGGAAGGTAAACGGTGTTTCCGTGCACTGCTCTGGTTCGCCAGAAGTGGCTTAGTCTTGCTGGCCACATGACCCGGAAGCTGTACGCCGGCTCCCTCAGCCAGTAAAGCGAGATGAGCGCTGCAACCCCAGAGTTTTCCGCGACTGGACCTAATGATCAGGAGTACCTTTACCTTTACCTTTAGGGCACATGGGGCAGGAGAGGGGGGGGAGCCCTATTGTCCTCACAGAAGACCTTGTGTGGGCTTCCACTTGTGGGATTCATTAGTTGAAACCAACTATCTGTGTATATTAGAAGAAATTCACAGTGAAATGCTGGTGAATTTTCACGAGGTCTTCCACAAAAAAAAATTCTCAAACTGTTGTGGAAATGTTGAAGAATCAAACTTAATAATGGAAAATTAGAAACTGATTCACCCATCTTAATCTGAAAGCAAAGCCAATGATTGGTAGGATAAAAGGGGGTGGGGAAAGTGTAGGGGCCAAGAGGAAAAGGAGTGGCCATGGGGTTGGGGAAAGCAGCACAGAAATGGGGCAGGAGTATTCACAGTGGGGAAGCATGCTGGGTGATGGTGGACTGGTCACTCCTTTGCAGCCTGGTCTACCTCATAGATTTGTTTTGAGAATAGACTGGGCACAAGGGAAAGTCATGAGCCGCCATGAACTCCAGAAAGGGGAAGGACAAGAATGCAAGGAAATAAAGAAATAATTTGGCGCTGGAAAGTTAACGTGGGTTTCCTTTCCCTGCGGTTTGTCCCGACCATCCAAAACTTGGAAAGAGAGGAGTCAGTTAATGACATGATCTTTCAGTCTTTCTTTTTTCTCAAATCTTTAGAAGAAGAATTTTATTATTACGGTTACAAACCAGTTCCGGCTCACTTACAGTATCAGGAAAATCATAAAACACAAGAATACATTGAATTGCAATTAGGTAAGATCTTTATATCTCTAAGTGGTATGTGCCCGCCTCTTAACACTGGCAGATGTTTTCTGGAAAGTAATCCGTACGCCTAATTCCTTGATGACATAATGCACATTGTGTGCATAGCTTTCTTATTTGCTCTTTGAAGCCTTTCCAGCCTCCATGGGTGTGGTCTTGCAACCACTCTCACTCGAGACTGTGAAATAAGCAATCATTTTATTAGCCCTTGCAAACTAGCCCAAATCACGTGTAACATTGAAGGCTTCCACCGCCCAATGAATTACCTGAGCTGGTTTGGTAGAAGAGAACTGACTCGTATTACAGAGGCTTCAACTCTCGATTTTTTAGTCCTGAAACTAATACCTTAACTTGGATAAATTGCAGAGAGACTTGGGTGAAAGTCAAATGCTGTGGGGAACTATGGTATTATACCACTTTTGCCATAACTTGGGGGAAATGTATTTGTAGCCTGAATTTGTGGGGAAGTGATTCTTCAAACAGCTCTTGTTTATTCACAGGCCAGAACAGAACTGAACTGAAGGGTTCAGCCAGCCTGCTTATATAGAGCTCCACTAGAACACAACAGTAACCATTTTCTGTAACTATCCAATCACTGAACATGACTTTCAATCCCTTATTTGCATATGTGGACCTGAGCTATCTACAGTATCCCCCTGCTGGCCCAGGGTGAGAACCTCAGTACATAACAGTGTGCAAGTGGCTTTGCCTTCACAGTGTATTTTGCATTTTCTTCCAGGGAATATTTTAAACTTATTTATCTTCATGGCGATTTCTTTTTTTCTTTTTTTGACAGGGATGAGGAATGGAGAATTTCCATAGGCAGGCTTATATTTTGGTCAGATTCCAACTGCACAACATCATAGTGTGTGGGAAGTTTTTACTAGTTCCAGTAGTGTGTGACCATTATCAGTCAGACCTCAGTTGAAGTGTCTGGTTTGGAAAGCAGTTCTGAGAGTAATGCTAAGAATAATAGCAACTTTTGTAGAACTTTTGATGGGTGACATTCATCTCTGCAACAGTCCTGTGAGATAGGTTACTGTTACAGTACACTTATTCTGCAGCTGCAGAACTGAAAGTGAGAAATAGCTGCATTATGTGAGCAAAGGTGCCCCGGGAGTCCTTGGCAGAGGGGAGACTTGGATGGAGGTTAATGTCAAATGCCCAAAGTCATCAAGGCACAGCTTCCTGCAGATGCAAATTTCTGCATGACTGGAATGTGCATTTGGATAAATGTTTGCATCACCTGGGACCCACTGCACCTTTTGATACAGGTGAGGATATACTGCCCCAGTGGAGTTCATTAGATGGATGCACAATAAATTGACCAGAGATCGGTCTCTTTCAGCCTTATAGAGCTGCTTTTGGGGGAAGAAATAGACATCACACAAAGGACAGGGGCAGCTTGCAAGTTTGCTGGCCAAGTTACAAATCCAACATTATAAAATCAGCAGAAAGCTCTTTGTTATTGCAAGGTTTCCAAATATCTTCAAATCTAAACTTACAGTAGTGCAAGGTGGTCTTTTAAATAGATTTCTTCTTTATTTTATTTGACTTCCTTAGAGATAATAGCCTCGCCAAAAGGCTAGGGAGCATGTCTCCTGCTGCATAACTTCAAACTTAGTCTGGCAAGGTCCCCGTAAATGGTGCTCCATAATTATGCAATGTTCCCAAGGGCTGTAAGGGGTGAAGAAGAAGAAGAGTTTGGATTTGATATCCCGCTTTATCACTACCCGAAGGAGTCTCAAAGCGGCTAACATTCTCCTTTCCCTTCCTCCCCCACAACTAGCACTCTGTGAGGTGAGTGGGGCTGAGAGACTTCAGAGAAGTGTGACTAGCCCAAGGTCACCCAGCAGCTGCATGTGGAGGAGCGGAGACGCGAACCCAGTTCACCAGATTACGAGTCCACCGCTCTTAACCACTACACCACACTGCACTGGGGGAGATTATCACATCATCACATGGAAGAGGTATCTTTCTTCTCATACAGCCCTTGGAAACACCATCCAGACAAGCAAGAAGTAGAGTTCAAGGCGATCTTCCAGCTAGGGGTAAACACTCAAGGAGCAGGAGAAGCCAGACCAGTTAGGGGAATGGCCTGGGGAAATTTGGGGGGTCTGCAGAAAGTTCTGAAGGGCAGATACAGAAACCTGGACAGCCACATTTCAGCCCTCTCTGCAGACTGAGGTTGCTCAACCCTGACCTACACATTCATGGCAGCCATTTTCATTGGTGGGCAAGTGACTTACTGGTTTGGGCCTGAGTTTAAAGGTAGAGTGAATTTTCCAGAACTTTTTTTTTAAAAAAGAGGTTTCTGCTGTTTCTTAAAGGCAGGTTTTTAACTGGGCTGACAGCTTTTAAGCAGCTTTGCTCAGATGTGTAAGATTTGCCAGCCCTTGAGGACGGGCACAGCTTGTCTCTTAACACCTGGCAGCTGGAATCGCATGCCATTAATAATTACCCCACTTGGATACCTTTCAAACTTGGAGATGCCGTCAGGATTCAATTTACGATGTTGTCACCACATTGTGAAACCACCGAAATCAAATGCTTTTCATGTTTCATATCGCTGCATTTCAGAACTGCATCCAAAGCAAGCTGGAGCAGCGGTAGATTTCACCAGAGCTCTTGACAATGCCTTCAAAGTGAGGGAGCTGCTTAAACATTTACTTTATGGTCTGTATTAGGTGTCAATGGAAGTTTTCTTCATCTTTGCCATTAATCTTTCACAATGCTTCTGAATCTGTTTAAGATTAAATAGTTAGCAAACTTTGGAGAGGGTGCTTCAATTGCACAGTAACATCCCCCACCCCACCCTGGTATTTTATAGCCTTAGCATTGTTTACTGACATCTAGGGGAAGAATATTTTCCACTGACAGGAATAAAGCTCTTGTACCCATTTCTGAAGTTCTCTCAACTGACTTTTCAAAGGTGAATGCAGACGACTGCTTACTGTATGACAACCACTTCAGCAGAGTGCACAAACCATGTGGGAATCCAGTGGTACATAGGCCTTGATCCAGATATAGTCACACTCAATAATGGCTGGGGATACATATTCCTGTCTGCATAGCAATGCATATGAAACTGTTACAATGGTACCTCGGGTTACAGATGCTTCAGGTTACAGACTCCACTAACCCAGAAATAGTGTCTCGGGTTAAGAACTTTGCTTCAGGATGAGAACAGAAATCGTGCGGCGGCTGCGCGGCAGCAGGAGGCCCCACTAGCTAAAGTGGTCCCTCAGGTTAAGAACAGTTTAAGGTTAAGAACGGACCTCCAAAATGAATGGAGTTCTTAACCCGAGGTACCACTGTACTGCAGTCTCCCATCTGTACCACATAGGGCAGGGATGTATACGGGACATCTCGGAATTATACCTATAGTGGTACCTATAGTCCAAGGGCTCGATTCTAAGCCCTGGAGGGCAGCAGCAGGGGCCCTGAAGCTCATACCAGTCAGGGTAGAAGTGCGATGAGCAGGGGTAGGAAAAAACTTACATGTTTGTGCCAGTTCCAGGCTGGTGGTGCAGATAGGCCTGGATTTGGCCACTTGTTGGTAGCTGGGCCAGCTTAAAACCCAGCGGATCTTTGGCCAACTGAGCGCCTTTTCTCCCCCCTGAAGTTGCCCATTTATGCTTCTGCCCACACAAGCTTTCAGAGGGCAGAGCAAAGTTCTCCGCAGCAGTAGAACCTCCTTACTGGCAGAGACATGCATGTCTGGGCAAGAGCCAGAACACTTTTGCCTTATCCAAACCCCTCCAGCATGGCGAGTTGGGAGTTCGGATTACTCTGCCCAGTGGTAACATTTAAGGATGTTTTTAAGGTTCGTGGCCCGATTTATTTTCTCTCATTCTCTCTCTCTGGGGGAAAAGCATACTCCATAATCTTTCTTTTAAAAGACTCATGGGATGAAAGCTAAAATTTAAGATAAAGAAAGCATATTTTGGAATCACTTAACTGTGAGAAATATGCAACCAGTATGTCATCTCAAGATAAGCATCAGTCAGATTTATTGCAAAGTTTTGTTTAAGAACCAAAAACAAAAGCGAAGTGACAATGTTCAATATGCCTTGTTGCATTTTATTTTCATCTTAACTTCTTACTCTTTTTTATTATTTAAGGAGAGGAATGCAAAGCAAACAAGGAGGGAAAGCAGAATGAATGCTAAAAAGGTTTTTTTTAAAAAAAAGAGTGGCATTTTTGACAACTGTGAGTGAATTATTTTCTTGTTCAAGTCAGAAGGTATGATCTGCTCTTGACATTTTCATAAAAATAAAAGATCACATTCAAAGAAAATAAGCAACTGTTCAAATCTTTGGGTGTGTTTCTTTTATAAGTAGTCTTTAATTCTGTTTGGTTCCTTTGAACCAAATCAAAAGTAAAAGAAAAACAGGGCAATTCTAAGGTCTGTTGCAGAAGAACAGTGGAAGGGTCACTCCAGTGATCTCCTAGTATGCCTACAGAAAGCTCTATGGGTGTAGAACTGTGGGGGAAATTCCCACTGCCTATAGCATGGGTAGGCAATCTAAGGCCCGGGGCCCAGATCCAGCCCAATCGCCTTCTAAATCCGGCCCACGGACGGTCCGGTAATCAGCGTGTTTTTACATGAGTAGAATGTGTCCTTTTATTTAAAATGCACCTCTGGATTATTTGTGGGGTATAGGAATTCATTTCCCCCCCCAAAAAATATAGTCCAGCCCCCCACAAGGTCTGAGGGACAGTGGACCGGCCCCCTGCTGAAAAAGTTTGCTGACCCCTGGGCTATAGCATCTGAATTAGGGCATTTCAGAGATTCAAAACCACACGCCCACCAACCCACACTTCCCAGCAGAGTCCTGGGTTAAGTCCCATACCTATGTAGCCTTGAGGTGACATAGTTTTTTACTCCCGTTGTTTAGTTGTTTAGTCGTGTCCGACTCTTCATGACCCCATGGACCAGAGCACGCCAGGCACTCCTGTCTTCCACTGCCTCCCACAGTTGGATCAAAGTCATGCTGGTAGCTTCGAGAACACTATCCAACCATCTCGTCCGCTGTTGTCCCCTTCTCCTTGTGCCCTCCATCTTTCCCAACATCAGGGTCTTTTCCAGGGAGTCTTCTCTTCTCATGAGGTGGCCAAAGTATTGGAGCCTCAGCTTCACGATCTGTCCTTCCAGTAAGCACTCAGGGCTGATTTCCTTAAGAATGGAGAGGTTTGATCTTCTTGCAATCCATGGGACTCTCAAGAGTCTCCTCCAGCACCATAATTCAAAAGCATCAATTCTTCAGCGATCAGCCTTCTTTATGGTCCAGCTCTCACTTCCATACATCACTACTGGGAAAACCATAGCTTTAACTATACGGACCTTTGTTGGCAAGGTGATGTCTCTGCTTTTTCAGAGTCTTACACACACTTATTTGAGGGTTTCCTCTTATATCCTATTCTTATCACAAACATGTCCCTTTAATATCATTTTTAACTGAGCAAAATTCATGTCAGTGAGGTCTCTTTTTGCAGAGTTCTAAATTAACGCTGAAAAGTTTGAAGAGCTATGTAACGATTTTTCCGATAACTAGCAATTCAGTCTTCCAAATCCATCAGTTACCTGCCTTCGCACATGTCAGCTCCCAGCCTTAGATTTGATAAATGGTTTTAATTGTATCCTGTCACTAAGCGGAATCCCATCAGAACCTGGCAACAGGAAATTGTGCGTGTTTGCAGTTAGAGATGAAGCTCATGCTACACCTTTAAAATGAACCTTCACCCTCCGTGATTGTTTTCTCAAATGTGTTTTTAGGAATCGGTCTTTGTCAAGACTGCAGGAAAGTAGGAATCAACATACTTATCTCCCCAAGGTGAGCTTTCACACCTTTCAATTTTAAAACAATGGATTGAATCATAAAGTAGCTTGCTTCCAGGAAAAAACCAACAACCAGATTGCCTCCTTGAAACGGTCACTGGAATCTCGAGCCCCACATGTGCTCCAGAGCACACACAGAACTCTTGCATGACTGAATTTTCCCATTCACTTCCTTGGAAGAGGCAACTGTGCATGCACAGCACTGAAAGAAAAGGATCGCTAGCCCTAACCATCAGACAACAGATTGTTATTTTAATTTAGGAATGGGAACATATGATCTTCCAGATGTTTCTGGATTTCAACTTGCATCAGCACCAGCCAGCGATGTCCAAGGTAGAGGTGTTCACAGTCCAACAACGTCTGGAGAACCACAGATTCCCCATCCCTAAATTAAAACAATGATTTATTCCCTAATGGCGGTACCAGCTATTCCCATTCAATGTTTTACACCAGGCACCCCCAAACTCTGCCCTCCAGATGTTTTGGGACTACAACTCCCATCATCCCTAGCTAACAGGACCAGTAGTCAGGGATGATGGGAATTGTAGTCCCCAAACATCTGGAGGGCTGAGTTTGGGGGTGCCTGTTTTAAATGCACAGTTCTTTGTTTTATGAACTCCACTCAGGGCAGGCGAGTCTTACCCTTATGCCTGCTCTTACACACTCCAAGAGCAAACATTTCTGCAAATAAGTTAGAATGCGAACTGAAGTTCATGGTGGGCAGAGACATATTGTGACGCTAATTCCAAACTTTGGGCCGCTGTTGTTGAAAGCTTGTTTTGCAGCATTGGGGGGTCCTGTATTGCTTCCAGAGCCACGGCCCTCCTTTTTCAGTGCAAGCACTGCTGGCAGCGTCTGCCTCGATTCCATGGGAAAGTATTTGGCCAATCACATGCTGACATGTTTATCTTTCTAGCTGTCAGGATGAGTAAGTATGCAGGCTGAATACTATCATTCAGCTTGAATGGAGAAATAGCTACCACTTGTGAAATCTGACAGAATAAATATACTTTCAAACAAGATCTGTCAGATTCCTATTAATCTTTTGGCTTAGATCCCATTGCAATTGATCTTAAATAGGGTCATACTGACGAGCAACTAACACTGTGGTGTTTTCCTTTCTTTCACTTGAGTCTAGGCAGCCGTACGAGACAGTGGCTGCCCGTCGATCGGTGCAGGCATTCCTCCGCTTTCTTCGCACTTGCCTGCGCATTTGTGTGTCTTTCAACATCTAATTACAAGGATGAACCCCAAAGACAGCTTATTGTTGGGGCTTCAGCGCTAATCCAATGAAAAAGCGGCGCAACCTCTTCAAGGCAATGACAGCATCTGCCCTTCCCCAGCTACCTTTCAAAGCAGTCAGTTCGTGAGCAGCCTCGAAGCCAAGTGAGAAAAATAGCAAACACATTCAGCCTCATTCCTCCGGGTACAAACTGTGCTCAAAAGAACTCGGAGTTTCAGAGCTGCCCAGAATGTCAGCACATCACTTCCTGCTTGATCTAAGCCGGACTGACCCTAGGCAGAGTTTGATAGCATACTGATCCGTTGTTTTCCCATGATCAAGAGCGGAGCTCGTCTCGCCCACTCGGACCACATAGACATTTCCATCTGCACCGATGTCAAAGGATCCCATCCACATCAGAAAGCATCCAGGTCTGGCTCACTTCCTTTCTGGTATTTACATAGTACGGTGGAGGGGGGAGAGAGAGACTGAATTGAAGCCCTTGCAGTCCTTTGGGCTCCCCCCTCCCTTGAGTTTGCTTAAGTGTTGGCATCTTGTTTATGCAGCAGAGGCTTGCGAAACTCCCGAGATGGAGAGATAGAGAGAAGGGTGTGGTTTTTTTGCCAAAGTTTGGTTTTTATGGATTTTATGTGTACAGGTCTAAGCCAGGCCCTTGGTGACCACCTAGGCATTGCCAAAACAGAAGAAGAGGGCACATATTTGCATTAAAATTGCAATGTGCTAATATATCTATATGAATATGGAGATGTGCCAATATAGAAATCATGACTGTGAAATGAAAATGCCACACATCTTTCTACAGTGTGGATGACTGTGACCAGGTGACCTGTGTCAATCTTGCTGCCCAGGTGTTTTTGAGACAACTTCAAGGCTCTTGCTGCGCTCTCTCTTCTTTGCCTTTAAACTGGGCTTGGACCAGTCAACCCTGTAAAAGCAGAGGATGCTCTCAAATAGAGCACTGGTAGCCCTTCAAACAGAAGATTTCCCCCTGTAAAATAGGACAGGGGACCACCTTATTTAAATGCCAGGCTTCACTTCCAGGCAGACTGGTTACCTTCAGCCAGTACAATGGGGATACGAATTAGAGAGCTCACCAGTGGTAAAGAATCAAAACATCAGAAATCTGAGACTATTGTAGATCCCTGAAGAAATGAGCGAGCTTACTACTATGTTTGTCTAGGGAAGGCTAAGTGGAGAGAACAAAACCAGTCACATACTAGGGGACATCATTTCAGTTTTAGGTAAAGAGGGACAAAGAGATTTTAGGGGTTTCACTGCAAAGTCTGAAAGCCAACTCTTTGCTATATTCAAGAGTGAATTGCTTAGACCCTAGTTAAGAGCATTCATTTTAGTTATTTCATTGTTTATATCACATATACATCCCCGCCGCCCCAGCTTTTATGAAAGAGGTCCATGCCTTTAGCACACAGGTTTGGCAAATGTTCCTCTCAAAAATAACAAAAAGGAGGCTTCCCACAGGCATCTGGGAAAATGTTGGACTAAATAGGCTTTTGGTCTGATCATGCAGGGTTCTTATGTGGCAAAATCTCAAAATGGTGCTCAAATATTGAAACATCATTGTAGAGTGTAATATATATGTTGCAAGGTTGTTGCTGCTTTTAAGCATTTTTTGTGTTTGTCAAGAGCTGTGCTCAAATCTTTCTGAATACACTTTTTGAGATAGGAGGAATCTGAGGTTTTTCTTCTCCTTGCCCCAGAAAAGAAGGCAACCTCACAGAATCTCCACTGTTTTTTGTAGTGTCCATCATTTCCACACACACACACCATGCACTGGAATGATGGTAGGTCCAGGGCATTGTGGAGGACACAGCTGCTGCTGCTGCTGCTGCTTTTTTTTACTGGCAGCAGAAAAAACAGAAAAAACATAGGAGCATAGAAACAGTGAAAAACAAAGCTGACAGCATGGTTCAGGGGAGAACATGGGCAACCATTTGTGGAGGTGTGCTATGAATCTTTCCCAAGTATTATGTCCACATAGTTCAACCACAAGATGTTAGGCAAAGCCTTTCAACTTCCTTTCCCTTTCAATATGTCAATGTTGTGTGGCAAACATATCCTTACATTAGCTTATATTCTGGAATTGCACTATGTTATGCTGTAAACACCATGCAAGAGTGTCATTTTCTACAAGTGCTTCCAAATGGGGACTTAATATTGTTAAACAGGTCACTGAGATATCACAAATGGGCCAGTGGTAGGAAATTTCAATTCATCAGATTTCCCCTGGAAAGTAAGTTACTCGTTTATTTTATTTCACATCCTGTGCCTTTGATGCCAGAAAAGGCAGCTAGGACAACTGAAGATATGCCTCTGTCAATTGCTTCTGAACGTTCAAAACAGTCCAAGTGGAACTGCTGCCGCTGGTTCCTTCTGGGCCAGTTTGGCATTGTCTGAAAGTATTCAATCACCTACTGAACAAATAATCTTTCCCGCATTAAGACAGAGTGTGGGGAAATAGAGACATCCTTTCTTTAGCAGGGTGTACAGTGATGCATCCTACTTCCTCCTCTTTGCAGTCTCCCAGTAGTTTGTTCAGGTAATGATTTGTAAGGCTCATCACAACCTGTAATTCTCCATCACTCCAGCCACTTTTCATCTTGTACGACATCAATACCAGGTACATTGTGTGTGGCACTTAATGGACTGTTGATGGGAAATAGGTGGCCTGAATTACGTTAGTCATCCTAGGGCTTGTCAATCAGAAGGGAACTTGAATGAAAGAACATGGTGTGCTAGAGTCAGGACAGCAGAATAGAGACGACTGACGTCTGCACCCACATCTCGGGCCATCTGCAGGGAAATGCAGAGCTCGAAGCCTTTCATGAAGAACTTCAGAACCAAGATGTTTTTCTCAAGTAAGTTGAATGTTCCATTTCTTTGAAGGAAAATCAAAACGTTAAACTCCCATTTGGTTGCAATAGGTAGAAGTGCAAATGTTTAAGAGACAGACTTTACACAAGTTGATGTAGAAGTAAGTAGCACCGAGTTCAATGAGGCTGTTTGTTGAGGAGCAGCTACATAGGAAGGGCTGTAGCATTCTGCTTTGTGCTCAGAAAGTCCCGGTCATCTCCAAGTAGGACTGGGAATGTCAGGAATCCTGGAGAGCCACTGCTACTCAGTATATATGATAAAGAGGCACACAAACCATTGGTGTGACTCAGTATGAGATAACTTCCTATGTACATGGGCAGTTTCCAGCTAGCATGATGGAAGATGTCTGGTGGAAAAAACATTGTCTCACCAGCATACCTCCATCTTTGCTGCCAGACTGGCACCTACATCACATCCTGAAGCCCCTCAATTGGATTTACAGTAATATAGGACCGCACCCAAAATGTAAGACCAGAAAATTTCAGAAAACAAAGACAAGGCATTTCTCTCTTTAAACTGGCTACCATACTACGGGTTCACTGCAAAAAGCTCTATAACATATTCGAATTATGCAAGTGTGCAGAAATCAAGACTGCTGATTTTTCTTTTACCTTGCAGGAAAAATTATGACTCCTAATGGAGTAATTTGGGGTTGGTACATGACACTTGCTTAGTAAGCTGCATTTGGCCTTAGAAGTGAAGGTAAACCAATCAGAAGATCCTATTCCATCGGCAGCTATGAAATTACATCTCCACATTGTCAACAAAAATCTCCCAGCAAACCAAAAAGGGAAAAAAGAAGAAGCTGTTTGTGGTTTTCCCTGTTCCAAGTTACATAGACACCATACTTTTTCAGCATAGTTGCAAGTTTTATAGTTTTCTTTATATATAACAAACACAGTTTGTGGCAGCTTGTATGTGATAGTCAGAGAAACCTCCCATTTTATTTTTAGAAAAGACAAGCGCATTACGTGAGAAAACGTTGTCCTTCTAGAGAAATTATGCATAGGAAAAATTCTAAAATACTCTGATGAATTGTAACCCCTTTCTTAGAAGTAGCATTGACGCCACCTTTTTCATACCTTAAGGCACGTGGCTTTTGAACTTTTCAAACTGACATGCTGTGCCAGAACATCAGAGTTGAGCAGCTCCGTGTTCTGAGGGGTCCACAGGCAAGATATATTCAGTGGCGCCCCTCCCTGAGTGGGTCCACCTTCTCCTCGCCCACTAACACGGCTATCCATTCTAAGTGGCAATCCTTCAGGTGCCCATAGAGCCAGCGGCAAAAGTGAACAAAGCAATGGATATAACGCTTAACTGTAGGTTATATTCAAGCTACACAAAGGGCAGTGGTTTTGACCTACACCTACCCACCCACCCACACGTCTCCACCCTGGCAACAGAGAGGCGTTAGCACAGTTCAAGGACGCTGTCCTGAAGCCCTGGCCTACCTGGCAGCAAGTCAGTACTCCAAGTCCAAAGTTCTAAGTCTGATGATCAAGCCACACAAGCAAAGTCCAAAGGTCAGGAAACGAGGCCAAGTCCAAAGTCCAGCAGTCAGGATACAGTCCAGAGTCAAACCCGAAGCACAGTCCTGTGGAGGTCCAGGAGCATCCGGGCTGAGGTCCACCAACATGGGCAGTTGAGCAGACACAGCACCTCAGCTCTGCTTCCCTTTTGCACTTTGCTTGCTGATTGTAGCATCTGGGCTTGATGAGGCAGGTGGAGCCCACTCCAGCTGAGGAATTGCACACCTCCTTCCACAGCTAGTGAGCCCCACCTGGCCAGCTAGGGAGTTGGGCTGTGGAGCTTTGCCTGCCTCAGCCTCCTAGAGCGCAGCTCCCGCTGCTCCCTACAGCTCAGAGCCCACTGTGTGCATGGAGACAGTGGCCTCTCTGATTCCCCTTGTGTGTACTTCCTTCCCCACCCCCTGCTTGCCCTGGTGTGTCCCAGTCCCCAGCTACACCACTCACCAGGATACTTTCTCTCCTCCTACGCCTCCCCATCATCCTGGCAGTTCATGGCAGACACATTCCCAGCCAGGCAGGAAGTGCTTGAGGGGAGCAGGGTGGTGGAGAACAGGGTGTGCCCCTGGGGAATAGTCCTGAGGCCAAAATAGAGGCCTGGTGAGCTGCATTCAGCCCCTTGGCTCTGATGATCCCAACCTCTGGCTTATCTAAACATGGCTTCCCACAAACCCGATTCAATCAGCACCATATTGCTGAATCAAGAGCATGGGAACTGGGCATGAGGGAAACCATTCCTGTGGATTGCACAGCCCATGCCAGCCACACCGCAGTCTCCAAATCAGGAATTAGTGTCTGCTGATAACTGAGACTATGTGAGAGGAATGCAAGATTTTTAATGTCCTCAAGCCCTACGATGAGCGCAAATTTAAAATTAATAAGCATTTATCAGCCATTAAGCTTTCAGAAAACAAGCTCTTCCTTTGACTTCCTCACAGTGGGATTTTTCTTACAAAACAACTGCAAAACATCACACTCCGTAAAAGCTTTCACAATTCCTCTGCTGATTACACAGAGTTCAAAATCCCTCCCAGTGTCAAAACTAAAATGTTACACCTACTGTCCTCAATAATTTTTTTTTAAAAAAAGATCTTGTTTTTAAAGCTTCACTTGCGTTGCCAGATATACTCATTCCAGATAACAAGAAACAAACGGGCATTTTTAAGAGGGCCGAAAAGGCAAGGCACCTTCTCACCCAAGGTAATCTGAAAAGGCAAGCCACATTTTAAATGGAAGAGCAGCTGATGATTTGAATAAACCTTCTCTAACAATTTCAAAAAGTGTTTTCTACTATACCTATAATTGTCAATCCTTAGGCCCAGAATTATTAAACTGCAGTTAAAATGTGCAGACAAAAGCTTTCAATTTGTTTTTCTAGTAATTACATAAGCCACCGAAAATGTCACATTCCCCCACCCTGGCTTTTTCAAACATTTTATTGTAGAAAGAAGCAAACTTAAAACAAAACACCAGTTTCAGATGAGAAAGAAATGAAAGCCAAGTCCTAGGGAAGAGGAAGAGGGATTTTGGTTAAGTTGGTTTGTCTGTTTTTCTTTCCATGATGTCAGGCCCTGGAGGCAAAAAAACCTCTCAGACAATACATTTAAGAGAAGAAAAGGTGGGGATGGCTTGAAAAGAGCCATTTGTTTCAGACTGAGCAAGGACCAAATAAAGGCAAAATCACTACAGGTCAGATCTGCAAAGCCCTCTGGAATAAAAATTTTAAAAAAGAGTGACAGAAAAGACACATTTATTTCTTGTAGACATTTCTCCATTAAATTTAACCAACTTCATGCTATGTCCATTAACCGGAAGATAGTAAAACCAAATAAAACTTATTCCCAACAGAAAGGGAAACATCTCCTGGCCCCTTGATGGAACTTGGTGCTAGCTGCTGCTTACTGGAACAATCTCGCTATCCCCCAAAGGCAGAACACATCCCTGAAAATATTTGACATGACACCTGAGCTGAAAAACAAGAAATAATGGTCACTCCTAAGAAAAAACATATAACAATTCCACTCTCTAAAGAACCACCAGACTATTGTGAACCAGGGAAGAAATGTCCCAAGTCAGAAAGAACTGAAGCTTTAGCTCAAGATTCCAGGCGAAAGCTATCTGATAATGCACAGTTTCAGGAAGGGTCTCTTCAGTATTCATAATATAAGGGAAAGAAAGAACTATCATCTTACCCTAAGGACGTATTATTTGCATCACAGACTTAGCCTAGTTTAATAGTGATTCTCTTTACACAAATCCCAGCACTATCATGGAGAGGCTTCGAGGACACATCAACCAGCAGGCTAAACAAAAACTTTGCTTCTCTCCAACAATGGACCAAAGTAGGCATAGAGGGTGTGGGGGAAGGAGTTATTGGTTTGGGGTTTTGTTTTGTTTTTGGTTCCTGTTTTTATCATCTATTTTGTGTTTTACATAGTATTTTTAGGTTGCTAACTGCCCTCAGATCTGTGGATAAAGGATGGTACAGTGGTGCCCCGCAAGACGAATGCCTCGCAAGACGGAAAACTCACTAGACGAAAGAGTTTTCTGTTTTGGAGGTGCTTCGCAAAACGAATTTCCTATGGGCTTGCTTTGCAAGACGACAATGTCTTGCGAGTTCCTGCTGGTTTTTTTTCCTTCACCCCCCCTTTTCTAAGCCGCTAAGCTGCTTATCATCTGATCCGATCAGCAGATAAGCCGCTAAAAGCCGCTAAAAGCCGCTAATCCACTAATCCTTCAATGGGCTTGCTTCGCAAGACGAAAAAACCGCTAGACAAAGAGAATCACAGAACGGATTTTTTTCGTCTTGCGAGGCACCACTGTATACAAATTTAATAAATAAAGAATAATACCCAAATATAAATCCAGTGCCACCTAGTGACTAAACTGTATAACAGCATTATCCAGACAGGACTATAGTTCTGAGTGTGGTCCTGGAGATCTCTTACAGACTGTTCAGCACCCTAAATAAACTATAGTTTCTGGAATGGTTGTGAGAAGGCCATGAAAGTTAAAGGGCTATAAAATGGATATAAGCCTGTAGACTAGATTTCTCAATCAATCCTTTATTAGGCATAGCAACCACACATTATAAAACAAACACCGTATACAGATTGTGGAAAATACAAATCCGGCATAACAATTTGCATAAATAATACAGTCTAACACTAGATATGCCCTTTGTTATATTTCATGAGAAGAATTTCCCCCCTTCAGAATATCCAAAATATCCCCTCGCAGAGCAACAATTTCCAGAATTCTCTGGGAAGAGAGGTCAACCATTAAACCACTCTGAGAATGGTAGCTTCAGGAAAGGAATAGGGGTCTCTTAACAACTCTTCTCACCCTTAATGAACTATAGTCCTGAGGAGTTATGGGAGAAGCCATGGCTGTTGAAAGTGGTATGATACTGCTTCAAATGTACAGTGCTAATGGGGCCCAGAAGTTGCTGGACTACAACTGCCATAAGCCCCAGGCAGCAAGGGTAATGGTGAGGGATGATGGGAATTGTAGTCCAACAAACATATTGAGGGCTATAGGGCTCTCTTAGGCCCCACAAGAAAAACAGATGACTATGGCTTGGAATCAGCAGGGGTCTCCAGATGTAATCTCACCTCACTTTTAAGTGAAGGGACCATAGCTCTGTCACAGCACATGCTTTGGATTCAGAAGGTCAAAGGTTCAATACCTGGCAATGAGGCATCAGGCATAAGCCTGCATTTTATTAATGTTTGATCAGGGCTTGTATATTAAAGAGAGCTTAAAGATTTTCAAAAGTTTCATGCCAGGCAAAAGACCAGCTGCTTAGAGAACCTTGGCAATGTTTTCCTCCTAGACAAGGGGCCCCTTGATTTATAGCAGAAAACAATTCTCAAAGTCGTAAAAGCTGAAATTACAGGCTGAGAACGGACACTGACCCTACATGTTACAGGAGATAAAAAAGGCAGAGATAAACATAATTAATAGTTGGTAAATAGTAAAATAATCTCAATGTGCCTCCCAGTAAAATGAGCCAGATCTTCTTTCTAAGGTTAAAAGGCCAAGACCAAATGGAGAAGCATCTAGCTGGCAGAAAGAAAGAAAGCATTTTTTGGGAAGTCTTTTTAAAGCTGTCTCTTTCTTAAACTGAGAGAGTTAAAAGGCAATAAATGTTGGGAAGAGCTAATGGGAAAAGCAGCTGGCTGAAGGGGGGGTGTAAACTGGAGAGGCTTCTTTTGAAGCTGTTTTTTACTGAGTTCCTTTTTACTTTACAAAGGCCTCATTCCTTTTAAAAGGCTACCTATGTTATGTATTAAATATGCTGGCTTAAATGTAATTATGCAAAGGATTTAAGAAATGCTAGATTCTTATTTCATATAGTTGTAAGAGTTGTATTTATCCTGAAATTAAGTCAGCCACCAGCCTAGCCCCCCTGCCAGACAGGAGACGCCATCCAAGCAGTCCTGATATATTAGTTGTCAGACATTTGTTTAGAAACCTTCAAATGAAGGAGATCTTTCAATGTTGATGTGAAACTCAAGATCCTTGACATATGTTTAAGATAAAAATTTAAGATTAACCATTTGTTTTAGAAGGCAATAGGGCAAGGAGGGCAAGAGGTGAGCTGGTAATTAAGATTCCTTGTTGAGACACATGTAAGATATATTACTACTTATTTGTCATTTATAGATGTAACAATATATAGCTCTTTGTGTTCCATATAAGGACAGGAGGATATGGGTGTATCTTTTAGGATTGGTTATAGCAATCAGCCAATAGGAAATTCAACCAGGCTGATTGGACAGAGGCAGCCAAAGGAGGAGCAAGGGGCCTGGGCTGAGGGAATATAAGTGCTGGCCATAATGGCAGGAGCCCAGGCCAGAGCTTGGTAACCATATACCACTGTGCCTCTCATTTATTTGTCTGACAAATAAATTATTATTTTAATTTCTCTATTGCTGCGTTGAATATTTCATTCCAGCTAAGCGTTAACCACAAGCAGGGTGCTACATTTTATGGTGCGCCTGTGACTCGGATAAGTGGTCTGCTGGAACGCAGCCCCTTCGCCCTACTGGGCAGGGTACAAGAGAGAGGATCTCTAAACTGCTTACCCAGCGCACACTGGAAAGTTTTTTTCCAGGGGGAACGCAGAAGTCTCATCTGTCTGATACCCTGCTCACTGGCGGCGACGGACTGGGGGGAAACGGAACCAACCAAGGGTAAGTGCACAAAGGGATTTTTGGCCCTCCAGTTAATTGGGAGGAAGAGAAGTCTTGATCAAACTTCTGCGTCTCAGTAAAGGGGAACTGAGTACGCTAGGTGGTTGGGTACATCAGATGGTGATCTGGTGTAGGGAAAAGGGAAGAATGGGAGGTAGAGTGAGGTGAAGTATCTAGCGCATTGTATGTGTGAGAAAGTACAGAGCAATCTGTAGCTGACCTGAGTGTGGAGTGGGCAGTACTTCGGTTCCCAGTAAGGTGACTTCACTGGGCAAGGAAACCCACGAAGTGTGTGTGTGAGTGACTGAGTGGATACTTCACAGGGCCATACAATGGGAGTTGGGGGTTCAAAGGGGGAAAATACACCTCTTGAATGCATGTTAAGTAATTTTAAGAAAGCCTTCTCAGGGGCATATGGAGTCAAAATGACGCCAGAGCGCCTGAGAACGTTATGTGAATTAGAGTGGCCGAAGCAAAATACTGAATGGCCATCTCAAGGAACCTTTGATATAAATTTAGTAAGCAAACTTTGGTCTAACATCGCCAAAGAAACTGGAGGGTGCCCAGAACAATTTTCATATATAGATTCTTGGCTGAGCACATTAAATAAAAATCCTCCATGGATAAGGGAATGCAAAGTCCAACGATGCAAATTATTGGCTGTAAAAGCCGAAGCTAGGAAAGGAATCTTGCCAAATAAACTCAAACCCATTTTTGAGGGACCAGAGGAAGAGCTGCTTCCACCTCCACCCTATGCTCCACATCGAAGGGAGCCTAATCCAAACACTCCACCAGTCGTAACCCCAAGGCAAGAAAGTGGAATGAATAATGGGGCTGGAGTCACAGAACTTGATTCCTTGATAGATTATGATAAATATCTTCAGGAGGCATTGGAGGCCTATAATAAAGCCCAAGCAGAAGTGGTTATTCCACCTGTGAGTCCCAGTAGAACTCCATCTACAGTCTCTTTTAGTGGAACAACTGATTGCCTACCCCAAACCCCTGTACATCCAAGTCCTAGAGAATTATTACAGAAGTTACAGGGAGACCTTAATCGGTCAGCAAGCAATACAGCCAGGCGTATAAGGCTGCTAAAAGAACGCCTTGGGACAAATACCATCCCCTATGATTTGAGGCCCCTAGAGCAAAGCGAAGAGAAAGATCACGTACTAGCCCCTCTCAGAAGAGTATTTGATGCACTTGAGGAGCCTGTGCTGGTTAACGGGCAACTCGGACCACGGCCACCTCGAACTTCGACCCTCCAGTACATTCCATTCACAACTACGGATCTGATGAATTCTAAAACACACACCCCATCTTTTGCAGAAAAACCTCAGGCTATGATGGACTTGGTGACTTCAATAATAAATACTCATAGTCCTACTTGGACAGATTGCCGCCAGCTCCTGAATACTCTGTTCACCACTGAGGAAAGGAGAGACATAACTGAAAAGGCACGAGAGGTAACTAAGAGACTCCTCACTGAATTGATCCCGAGGTTTGGGTTACCTAGATGCATTGGAAGTGACAATGGGCCGGCGTTCATTGATCAAGTAGTACAAGAAGTATGTCGAGTCCTACAAGTGAAATGGAGACTGCATGCAGCCTATAGGCCTCAAAGTTCAGGGAAAACTGAAAGAATGAATCGGACTCTGAAAACCCAATTGGCAAAATTAACCCAGGAAACGGGATTGGGATGGGTGAATGTGTTACCCATAACACTGTTTCGTGTTCGGTGTGCACCCACAAAAAGACTTAAGTTGTCAACTTTTGAGCTCCTGTATGGGAGGCCGCCCTCCTTTGTTCAGGATATTCCAGCTGACCTCAAACAAATAGGAGACCATGTGACACAGGAACAAGTGCAATCTCTCTCCCGTGTTTTTGTTTCTCTTAACAGGTGGGCCCTCGAGCGCACGCCGTGCAGCATTGCCGAGCCGATTCATCAGTTCCAGGCTGGCGATAGCGTATGGGTGAAAGAGTGGAAACGTGATCCACTTGCACCTAAGTGGCGTGGACCTTACACCGTCTTGCTCTCTACTCCAACAGCGGTGAAGGTAGCTGAGGTGACCCCCTGGATTCATCACTCCCGTTTGAAGAAGTCCGAAGGCAGTTGGACGTGCAAAGGTGACCCCTCTAATCCTCTTAAACTGACTCTCTCCAAAAACCCCTGTATCTAGCCCTACCGGGAACGGGCTAGGTCACGGGCAACATTAGACGACCGGCCTGCTGCAGCCACAACCTGGAAGCTGGCTGACCTGCGCACGCCTGAAGCTTGAGGAGCATCTGAACCAGCGATTGTGAAAGGAAAGATTCTCTTATATAATTAATTGACTGCCCCCCTTGTGGAACAATTATCAGAGATATTACTCATTGGGGATCCTCGGGATATATGTTTTGGTCTTGGTGGTTCCCCATTTCTGTCACTGGGGGAATTATATTGGGACTAATATTTATTTGCTATCACAATAAGGTAATCTTTTGTGGAAGAAATGCATATACTACACATCAACATGATTTTATTATTAATCCTGATCCCTTGGGAAGGGGAAGGGTCCTTGAATCTGACCAAATTTACTAAATATGGATTCCGCCATGACCACAATATGTGGGTAGGTTTAGCTGAAATGGTAGCCAATGTTGCAAATAGGACCAATTGCCTTGTTTGCTCTCTTGGGCCAGATGATTCAGAGGGAGGTATGCCCTTATTACCGATACCATTAGATGCCATTGGTATGGTAAGCGAAATACCACACCAAACCGAAATACAGAATTTCCCCGGATGGAACTCAACTAAACCAATACGAGTTATACCTGTACAAGGGGAATTCTGTGTACATAAATCATCAGATGCAGCTGATTCTACCATGATAGGCTCTTCTCATTGTCACTATACTTGGGATAATATTAAGAATACCTGGGCACACGGTACTACCTATCGAACTCGGAATGCCTTGCCCTGTGCACCTCCTTTTATTCATGCATGGAAAGTGGTATGGAACATAACTGTGACAGAAAAAGGCAATCTAACATACTGCACTGTGAACTCTCTACCTCTCTTGATATTTCGCCTTCTGTACTCCATGTACCAAAAACCTCAGACCCGATGGTTGTGGTGGATATGTGGAGAATGGGCATACAAGAAACTCCCCTCCAAATGGAGTGGGACTTGTTTCTTGGGATGGGTATTACCACCAATGTGGATTATGCCCACTAATTTGGCCAAGCGAACACGAAGAAACGCTGATATTTCTCGTATAGCAGGAGGAAGTACCCAAAGTTGGAGCGGTACTGATGATTGGCCACCAGAGCGCATTATAGCCTATTATGATCCTGCCTCCTGGAATCCTGGTGAGCTCATACAAGGGGCACGGGATCCTATTTATAATCTAAACAGAATAATTCGATTGCAAGCAGTAGTGGAGCTTGTAACCAATGCAACGGCCCAGAGTTTGAGACTTATTGCACAACAGCTGGATGAAAGTAGAGCCGCCATTTTGCAGCTGAAAATGGGAATGGATTATGTACTTGCCAAACAGGGAGGCCTATGTGGAGTCTTGAACTTGACAGGGAATGCCTGTTGCTTTAACATTTCTGATAATGGTGAAGCAATCCGTGTGTTGGCCACAAAGATGGAGAATATAGCACATGTCCCAGTACAAACATGGGAAGGATGGGATATGGGATGGCTCACCAATTGGTTACCTAATGTCACAGGACTCAAAGGGATACTATTGTCTTGCTTGTTTTTCTTGACAGTAGTGGTAATGGTTTTATGTATGATGCCATGTATCATTTCATGTTTTAGAAGTACAATTAGCAAGATGGTTTCAAATGAAACTCTACCTCATATCATGGCCCTATACAGAGCTTTACCTCAGGAATATGATGAAGGTCAAGCTATCAAGGACACTTGGGATGAAGGTCCTTGAGCTTGAAAGGGGGGAATGAGGCATCAGGCATAAGCCTGCATTTTATTAATGTTTGATCAGGGCTTGTATATTAAAGAGAGCTTAAAGATTTTCAAAAGTTTCATGCCAGGCAAAAGACCAGCTGCTTAGAGAACCTTGGCAATGTTTTCCTCCTAGACAAGGGGCCCCTTGATTTATAGCAGAAAACAATTCTCAAAGTCGTAAAAGCTGAAATTACAGGCTGAGAACGGACACTGACCCTACATGTTACAGGAGATAAAAAAGGCAGAGATAAACATAATTAATAGTTGGTAAATAGTAAAATAATCTCAATGTGCCTCCCAGTAAAATGAGCCAGATCTTCTTTCTAAGGTTAAAAGGCCAAGACCAAATGGAGAAGCATCTAGCTGGCAGAAAGAAAGAAAGCATTTTTTGGGAAGTCTTTTTAAAGCTGTCTCTTTCTTAAACTGAGAGAGTTAAAAGGCAATAAATGTTGGGAAGAGCTAATGGGAAAAGCAGCTGGCTGAAGGGGGGGGTGTAAACTGGAGAGGCTTCTTTTGAAGCTGTTTTTTACTGAGTTCCTTTTTACTTTACAAAGGCCTCATTCCTTTTAAAAGGCTACCTATGTTATGTATTAAATATGCTGGCTTAAATGTAATTATGCAAAGGATTTAAGAAATGCTAGATTCTTATTTCATATAGTTGTAAGAGTTGTATTTATCCTGAAATTAAGTCAGCCACCAGCCTAGCCCCCCTGCCAGACAGGAGACGCCATCCAAGCAGTCCTGATATATTAGTTGTCAGACATTTGTTTAGAAACCTTCAAATGAAGGAGATCTTTCAATGTTGATGTGAAACTCAAGATCCTTGACATATGTTTAAGATAAAAATTTAAGATTAACCATTTGTTTTAGAAGGCAATAGGGCAAGGAGGGCAAGAGGTGAGCTGGTAATTAAGATTCCTTGTTGAGACACATGTAAGATATATTACTACTTATTTGTCATTTATAGATGTAACAATATATAGCTCTTTGTGTTCCATATAAGGACAGGAGGATATGGGTGTATCTTTTAGGATTGGTTATAGCAATCAGCCAATAGGAAATTCAACCAGGCTGATTGGACAGAGGCAGCCAAAGGAGGAGCAAGGGGCCTGGGCTGAGGGAATATAAGTGCTGGCCATAATGGCAGGAGCCCAGGCCAGAGCTTGGTAACCATATACCACTGTGCCTCTCATTTATTTGTCTGACAAATAAATTATTATTTTAATTTCTCTATTGCTGCGTTGAATATTTCATTCCAGCTAAGCGTTAACCACAAGCAGGGTGCTACAGCATCTCCAGTTTTTAAAAAGGGTCATGCTGCAGGTGATGGGAAAGACCTCGGTCTGAGATCAGGGAAAGCTGTTGCCAGTCAGAATAGCCAGCACTGGCCTAGAGGGAGAAATAGCTCTCATCTCCTGTAAGACAGCTTCCACTGGTCCAATTAAGGAACCATACTGGCTCACAGGGCCAAACTAAGCAATGTTCAGGAGCCATGTTAAAAGGCTCCTGGTGGGCTTTTGTTTTCCCTCTGCTGGTTTTTAAACTGAAAAGCAGTATCAGAGACTGCACGCAGGAGCAAAAACCAAAACAAAACAAAAAGTGGGATGGAAGATCTTCTTAATTATTGCACTTCACACCATTTTCACACAGCAGCACCCCCAAGCTACTTTCCCAGCCATGAGGGGCTGGGACAGATTATGGGACTTGTCTTCTGGTAAAGGAAAAGCAGCTAGAGCACGGGTGTCAAACACAAGGCCCGCGGGCCAAATCCGGCCCGCCAGACCTCATCTTGTGGCCCGTGTAGTCTGGTCTATATACCGTATATCTGTGAGGGAAGCTTGGGCTACGGCGCGCGCACAGGGCGCCTCGGGTCCCTTCTGCGCAGGCCTCCCCCTCCTCCAGCTACCTAGCCGAAACTTATTTGACACGGCGAGGGCGGGGTTGGATATGGGAGGCCGCTGCTGCTGCTCTCAACTTCTTTTCGGGCTCGCCGGGGTGAAATAAGTCCCGGCGGGAGCCCAGCGCGCCTGCGCGAGGTGGAACGCAGAGAAGGGCAGAGCCGGCTTCGCGCGCGTTGGAGAGAGGGAGACCGAGAGCGCGCTTGTGTTTCGGGAGCGTGCCCTGTGAATACTCGGGGCGGCGTGCTTTTGCTTTGCTTTTCTTTATTTATTTCTTTAGGTGCGTTTCCGCGCTGCCCAATGAACAGCATCCTCTGCCTCTGGGGATTCGCGATTCAAAAGCAAATTCGATACGCAAGTGCATGTTTTGTAAATAACGTCAGGCGCAGCTTCCGCAGGGTGCGCATTGCAAAAATTTATATATGGAAAAAAGCTGATAAGGAATTGGTTTATTTTTTAGGGTATTTACACATCATGCAATTTTTTCCTCAATGTTATTACAGGGTCCGGCCATCAGTTCCTGCCCTCCTCAAAGGTTTAGGGTAGGTAGCAAAGGGGGGGAAATCCAAACAAATGCTCGATTAAAATTTGGGGAATGAGAAAAATTAAAACCTGCACATTTTGTGTAACTTAAACACCAAGCCAAACAGGAAACAATTTTTAGATTCATATATGTATTCAAATGAAATCAAGGTGTAGTGTTCCATGAGCCAGAAGCTCTGCATTACTTAATCCAGCTGTTAAAGGTGTCATGGGCTTTGAAGACACTCGAACTCGAACCGGCCCTTTGAGGGTGACCAAACTGATGATGCGGCCCCCCGATGAATTTGAGTTTGACACCCCTGAGCTAGAGGGTAGGAAACAAATATCAAGTGAGGGAAAGGGTTAAGCCCCCCCACACACACACACATTCCTCTGCTGAATATTCCTCCAGCCGCCTGCATATTAGCTGGTATGGGCCCAAGAACTTTGCTTATCTCAAAAAGTCCAGGCAACAATTAGCCACACTCATGCAGACTTTAATATAATGTTAGAAATAGATAGGGAGGCTGTTGCCCAGTGGGAAAGGTTTTAAAGGAGTGCATTTGGGAATAAGACTTTTCCTGTATTTATGGATAAGATATAAGCATTGATCAAGCATCCCTTGGACTCTTTGCTTTGTTTCCTTTTTGAGTTGAAAGCAAGATGGTTGATGAGAAGACCTATATCATGTGTGGAATGAGATAAAATATTAAAAGAATTCCCAATCAGCCACATATAATTGTTCGACATTCACAAGTCTATTTGAATATGTGGTTTCTTCTCCCAGTCTTCCATTATGTGACAACAATCCATCAGAATCATAGTGTCTGTTTTTCAAGTATAGCCAGGCCCAGTATAAAAGCAGCCCTATAAACATAGCTTGCATTTTACTTTATTTTTGCATTATGCAGCCCAATAAATTATTGAATTTCTCTCTCTCTTTGGCCCCTTGAGAAGTCATTTGCTCCCCTATCCCCCATCCCACTCTCCATACAAGAGTGGTACTCTATAAGAGGCTAACTTCAGAAAAATCATTTGGTCCAGAATGCAGCATCAAGGATGTTGGTGGGTGCTTGATGATGTCACACCAATCCTGGTTACCAATCTTCCAGGCACAATTGAAAGTGCTGATGATTGGGAACTTCTGGGAGGAAAGATGGCTGACTAGTCATCTACTGCTGACACTCTACCAACAGAGATAATTATGTGGTGATTGTCTTCTCCCAGTCTTAAAGTCAACTCTCCAAATTTCTTCACCAGCATTCAAATTTTATTTTTGAAAATTCATCTGCCTTCTAATGTGCACTTCCCCTGATATAACCCATTATGCTTTTTGCAAGCAATTTTCTTCTAATATAATAATTTTTGCATTGGATCATTTTGATTGGAGAACTGCACTGGGTGTGGAGAAGTGAACATTTCTTGGAGTTGACTGCCTTTCAGTTCCTGAATTTCTACCAAGAAAGACATTTTTATATAGCAAATCTGTTTGTCTGTTTGCTTGTTTGTTTGTTTTTGTTTTTACATTTTCTCTATAGATCTGATTCCCAGCACTTCAAAACTCTCTCTCTCTCTCTCTCTCTCTCTCTATATATATATATAAATAAATAAATAAATAAATAAATAGAAGCTGGCATATGCTGTCCAGCCCGATATGTATGCCTGTTCCATGCTTTGAAACTGCACAATCTGACATTTGCAAACTCCAGGATCTCTGGTGATATTGCAATTGATAGGGCACAGCTCCCAGAACATATTCAGTTTGGCAGGTCCTGAAAGTTAAACCTCAGGTTTTACTGCAGTGCTACAAGGGATACCTTGACTGACAGAATCCCCAAGCTGCTCCTTCTGCAGTCAGGGCAGCGCTTCAGCGCAAACATAGTTATTCAACAAGGAACCAAAGAACTAAAAGCTAGTAAATATATCCATCTATAAGGCACAGACAGATGAAATCTGATTGCAGAAAAGCAGCCACGACAGAATCACTTTGCATGCTGCCTCAATGGGAAGGAGAGGGAAGAGGCTGCACACAAAAATTGGTGTTTCTCACTCCCCAACCCTCACCATTTCTACAACATATGCAAAGCTATTATTCAGGCCGCAGCTCAGTGTAACAGTACCAGTGGCACATGGTGAAATTTTTCATAGGGGAGCAGTTAGGGCCAGAATTGCCTCCTTTTAGCCACCCTACTAAAATCTAAGCTGTGTACACACATAGCCTTTGAAATGCACAGGGATCATTTTTTTTCACAATGCACCTTTGTGCATAGCCATTCTACACACCTTCCTGCAATAAAGCCATCTAAACTGGCAGCTACTGTCTGCGTTGTCTGCACACACAGGTGGCATGTAGTCCAACCAGTACACAGTGGTGTTCTCTATTCCTCTCCCATCAATTAGTATTCCTACAGACATACAGAGATAGAAATAGATAGATGGTAGATAGATAGATAGATAGATAGATAGATAGATAGATAGATAGATAGATAGATAGATATAGAGATGATAGATGATAGATAATAGATAGATGATAGATAGATAGATAGATAGATAGATAGATAGATAGATAGATAGATAGATAGATAGATAGATGATAGAGATATATTTGTGGGATAATGACACCATGAGGTTGATATCTTCTCAATACCTGAGCCGAAATCCACCTACATATGGAATCAATAAAGTTGTGGCCATTTTCAATCCAGATCATTCTCTGCTTGAGTTTATTTCATCACTCCTTACTTTAGCCACTGCCTAGGGGTGGGTGGAGTTGTAACTTGGACTACAACTTTTGTACAGCACCTGCATCCAGCACTGAATGAACATTATCGCACCATGTGTACACAACCTGATTTATCTGGGGCATGTATGATGGACACTTGGCTTGAGCATTGTGGAACCTGCAACTACTGAAACTAGCTGTGTTTTAAATTTGGAATAACAACTTCTAAACTGAAGTCAGATTATATAAGGTATTTCAGATTTACAGAATATCTTGTTTCTGGGGTGACGACCTTAATAAAGTTTTGACTTTTGGCCTTCCACATCTGAAACTTCAATTCCATTTTTTTAACAGCTGTGACATCTGTTTAAACATGTGCCTCAAGGGTCAAATAAAATGCAATCATAAGCCCTGGTGCCATTGTAAAAATCATCATTATCATCTTGGTTCAAAATGTCTGAGCCAAAATTTCAAACATTGGTACTGTTGTTGTCCTGACTTTTTCTGAGGAAGTTTCTATCAGTGTTTAATTCTTAGCATCCTATAATAAAACTAGAATATTTATTAGTGGCATGTGCCCTGAGTGTCTCTTTTCAAATATCCCTCCTTGCCTTGCCTGCCCCAGGATACAGCAAGGAAACACCAAAACAGAGTTTCACAAAGTCAACACGGAAGAGTCACAGTTCATTATATTCAGAACCAGAAGGTCTAGTCTGTTTCCCACATTACATGGTAGGAAATGTTCGTATGCCATACTGTGTGTCATAATACCCAGAACAAAACAGGAGAAAGGGGTGAACTGCAAGAATAAGAATAACCTGAAATGGATTGATGGACCAGTCATATTTATTCAAGAGAGATTGATTCAGAATACTAAGGAATGTCGGCATGGATTTTAGAACATCTTCAGATGTGGACTGTAGACCCTGATTAGCATAACTGCATTCACCATTCAGCTTTTACTCTTGTTTGTTGTATATTCACAACATTATAATGTGCTTTTGGAGAACTTTTGTGAAAATATAACACTATCGGTTATTGCTATTTCATGTTTGGTTTTGCCATTGCAGGTCCTTTTTTTTTTTTTTTTGCTTTCTGTTCTCCATCTTAGAGGGAGTAATGGCCAAACTTGACTGCCTGCTATACCCAACATGCTTTTCCAAGCAGGTGTTTGTTGCCATCATACTTTGACATTTCTAGGGAATATTGTGCACATGCACCAAAAGGAAGGGAGAAATACTTAAACTCTTATAGACTTATGGTTCAGCTGTGGAGCCCATGCTTAGCATGCAGCAGAACCCAGGTTCAGTCCTGGGCATCGCCACTTAAAAGGATTAGGAAGTTGGTAATGTGAAAGAAACATCCTGAGATCTTGGAAAGTCACTACCTGTCAGAGTAGACAATCCTGGACAAAAAAAAATCTAGCCTTCCTATAGTTAGCATGGATCAAGTCCTACCACTGTCATTACCTTACTACTCCTAGCCAGGCATTCAGTCTACTTGCATCAAAAGAAATATATGAGACAGAGTAGAGACGTACTGCCAATCCCTACACCTTCTGCCATGTTGCCTGGAGGACAAAACCAAGGCTCTAAATTGGACAAGGGGTCTCCAAGAATAGAGAAGACACCTTTGTCCTCAAACTCATTGAAGGCTCTAAAGGATAGAGATGTGCTGCAGGAAGGGATGTGACTTGCTAGCCTGCCCCTGCTCCCACTCACCTATTTGCTTCAATGAAAGTAGAAGGAACACCCAAATACAGCTGTTATGTGGCTATTAACTATCACTTAGTCTGAACTATCCTGAGCTAGCATGAGAGGCCTGAGTGCAAGCATAGCTGGCTTATCTGTTGCCAAGGTGCTTTAACTAAAAGACACACACACCATATTCTTCCCGCAAAGAATTCTGGGGGCTGTATTTTACCACTTGCAAAGCTGCAATTCCCAGCGGCCTCAACAAACTACAGTTCCCAGGTTTTTTTGGGGGGGAGTCATGTGCTTTTTTCTGGGGGTACGCATACCCCCCGAACATTTTGTGAATCTAAGTTCGACCTCATTGAGGGGCAGTATTTCAATATGAGTAGGAAAATGAGAGTACCCCTAAACATTTTTTAAGGGGGGGAAGCATTGTTTAAATCTATGGTGTGTGTGCAGCCAGAGGATTTGTGGGGGCTCTCGCTCACTTTCCAGTTTTCACTTGCCTACATTGCAATAGATTGCATGAAGGTGCCATTTATGAGTCTGGACCAGGGAATAGTTAGTAATAAGATGCTTGCCTTGGCAGTGGTTAGATGCATCCTTCTTCCTATAGACTTTATTGGGTTTCCAGCACCCTCTTCAAAAAGAGCAAAATCCCCGGCTTCCAACGTTAATGTCACTACTAGTCATCTGTAACCTTGTAAAACATGGTACAGAAAAAAACATTGTCTGTTTCTTCCTGATTTCCATCATTCCCTCCCTCCTTTCCTACACACACACACATACACACACCCTTTCCTGGCTTTTAACTTTCTCCTTTGAAATGTTCTCACAGGGTAATGCAGCTTGTTAACTGGCTGCCAGTCTGATTTTTCACAAGTTTGCCACGTTGCAGTGACAGAACCGTAGCGAGACCCAGATGCTACAGAGTAAATAAATAGCACATCTGGGATTTGGAAGTGGGCTGGCTCCACATTATGGAAAAAGCCGATGCAGGGACATATCCAAAGAACACACAGCTGGAAACCATTAATGTTGGAAGGAGGAAGGGAGAAGGGGGCAGAGGACTGGAATGGGGGGGGGTTACTGGCGGTCGCAAGCCTGAGAGCTGTGAGCGTCGATAGAAACTCCATTTATACAGCCGCTGAATTTACTGCATTCCTGAGAAGCGAATGGTGGTTTATAATAACTGACCTCAAGTAACACAAATACGGATCAGGCAGGGGTGGGAAAGCTGGCTGGGAGGCTGAAAACATTTGGAGGGAAATGGTGAGAGGATCCTGATGGCCGTGGATTTTGTAGCAGCAGGAATCACCCTTCCGAAACTTGCTTTGGAGAGAGGCACAGACATTTCCTAAGCCTAGAGTGCCACATGCAGATTCAAGCCTGTGCAGACTGAGACAAGATGCACAGTTCGTCATTCATAACAGGAGAGGCTGGTAGATTATTCATGTGTGTGATTCAGTGATGACTGCCAAGTGGGTTGTGGTGGATTGTAGAGACTTCTAGGTTACCTTTGTTGTGAGTGGTGAGAGACAGGATATGGGGGAACTGGAACAGAGGAGAGGAAACTAAGACCCAGATGAAATTTCTCAGAATTTTCAGACAATGTTTGGCTGAGTAGGCAGACCCAATGAATGAAGAGAAGCAATGAAAGAGAGGAGAAATGGGCAGGGACAAGGAGGGAAGCAAGAGCCCAGGCAGGAGATGTCTGGTAAAATAGAAGAGCCAAAGGCTGGGCTCCACTGGACCAGTTTACAGGGGTTCTGTATGCTGGTTACACATAATTCTTCTGTCTGAGCCTTAGGTTATCAGAACTAGTGATGGATGAATCATTTCTCTTTTTTTCCGGTTCTTGGTTCAGTTCTCCACATTTCCAAATCAATTTGCATTTTTTAAAAAAGTTCTCATGAAAATACACCAGCTTTTTAGTGTGGATTTCTCCTAATTTACACATTTTTGCAAAGCAATTTCCCCTAATATATTGCATATTTGCAAGTTATGGTCACAAATACAGTTTGTGCATTATTGTGCACACTACTAGGCTGGAGAGCTGCATTGCAAAATTCAGATAATTTGAAAAAATGGTTGTGTTTTGGTTTGCCAATTGTCCACAAAGTGCAAATTTGGCAGGTTCACCTTTAAATGTGAACTGAATCTAATCTGATATGGCAAATGGAGATTTTATCATCCTTGCAAGATCTGCTGAAATTATATTTTACACTACAGTATAGATCAACCCCATCCTCTTTAGCAACTGGGTTGAACTAAATACAGATGGACAGAAAACTCATATACTCCATTCCACAGCAACCTTTAATTGGGATTCCATTTGCAGTCCACTTCTTCTGTGCTGTGGCTCGTAATAAAAACCACTCATTCATACTGCAACTTACCGTAGCCTAGGAATTTGTTACCTGAACCCTAATCAGACGACCTGTTTCCATGGATCACTCTTCAAGATTCGTAATTCATCTCTCTCTCTTTCTTATGAAGGCTTTTGTTAGCACTGACCTCCTGAGCAGTCTCTTCAGTCATTGCTCCTCATAGTCCATTCTCTTTGCCAATGTACTAACAGGTGGTTGAAAAGATTCCAAGAGTGGGGTCAGCTGAGGCCTCTGACAATAGCTTCACAGTTTCCTTCTCAGGAGTGTGCTCTAGCAGACTTCCTGGCTGATGGAGAACATGCTTGATATTTTACAGTACTTTCTCACATAATCCTTTAAGTTGCAAAAACTGGCTGCACATCAGGCTTGATGGTTGGGGAGTCAGTACCTAGAAAGCACAGAGGAGCTGTTTAGCTTTCGGAAGGACCACACCAAACCATCAGAACAACTGTGCAATAAGCTAAATATATTATATATATATTTAAAAAATCTATGCTTCCCCCCAGAGTTTAACCCAACAACCTTTCTCTAAAGAAACTGGTTCTGATCCAGTAAAGCTGTCTTATACTGAGTCAGATCACTGATGGGGCCAGTCAAAGGAGCACAGGAAGCTATTTTATACAGAGTCAGACCATCTCATTCAGTATTGTCTATACAAGGAGTAGGGAACTGGATCCAGCCAGAGCCTTATCTCCCCTGCTCCCCTGTCCGTGGGCCAGATTTGGCAGTTGGGTGGGGTTCACCCTCCTTTTAATCACCAGGTGTCACAATGATGTCAAGTGACATGATGCTTTGAAGTCCCAACAATCAGCTGATCATAGGGACTCCAAATTGCCACCCTGGGGCTTGCAAAGAGACTGGTGTGGTGCTTTGAAGCCCCAAAGGTCAGCTGATTATCAGGACTTTAAAGCGCAGCACAAGGCTATTTTCAAAGGCAAACAGCCCTGCACTGCACTTTGAAGTCCCACTAATAGGAGATAAGTCTCTTTTTGCCCTGCATCAACATCATCAACATCATTATTATTCAGTCCTTCATTCAAAGATCCCAGGGCAGTTCACAACAAAAAAATGCAAAATCAGAAAACATAATATTTTGTACTTCTTGCTACCTGCCTATGCATCAGGTGATTGGCAGGTAAGCATGGCTTAGCCAAAATGGCTTGGCAGAACAAGTGAGGATGCCTGGCAGGTTTGGACTGAATGAGTTAAAATGAATGACACCTCCGGTGTCTTCCCTGACATTTTTTTTAAAAAATCATCCACCTTTTTTATCACCTGGGTAGATTTAAATCATTTATAAAGCAATACCATAGGGGATTTTTATACAGGTCCAATATCAAATATGAAAATTTTAAAAAATGACAATATTAGACCCACATGGATGCAATTTAATCAGCTATGTTTTATTTTTATGTCAGTGATGAAACAACAAGCAACAGACGTTTAATAGTATTTGAAAACTATTAAACAAAAACCATTTACCACTTTTCACGGCCAAAGTGGTTGGAGCACCAACTGATTTCTTCATCGTCTTCTTAATCATCTCTTCCTTAAAAAGAAAAGTCTCTTTCATAGCATTAGTCCCTTTCTGCCGCGAGGGAAAACTGGAGGAAGCAATGTATTCAAGTCTTTAGTTTAAAAAAAAGAAGAAAAAGACGACAAGTAATTGAGAACTGAATTTATTATGCGTTCATTTCTCATATTTTTGAGAGCCTTGTGACTGCTCCACTGGGGCAAAAGATGCCATGAATGCTGGTCGCCACAGCTGGCATGAAATCTCCACTGGATCCGAGACTTGGGAGAAGAAGCAATGGAGGAGGACTGGAAAAAATTTAAGGACTATTTGCAAAAGCTTTATAAATTATATGAATTATAAGAATTTGCACGATTTGGAAAGATTAGCACCAGCAATGAGAGTGGATGACATATGAAATTAAATAATAATTAATGAAAGAACCAATGTTTAAATGTTTAAAATGATATTACATTTGGTTTTTTTTTAGACTAAATTGAAAATAAGTAATTTAAACTAAAACGTAAGGTTTTGAAAGTATAAAAGAAACGCATGAAACAAGGTTATAATTTGCTGATATTTTTATTGTTAAGAATGCACTGTGAGGGAGATGTGGGGAAGTCCGATAGAAAACTGAAATAAGTCTTGAAATGATCTACATTTTCTTTCTTTTCTTTCTTGTTGTCAATGTTTCTTTGTATAATTGAACATATATCTTTATCTGGAAAAAAGCAATAAAAAATATTTATAAAAAAAAAGAAATCTCCACTGGTGAAGCAGGACTTGGCATCCAACATCTTGATGCAAATTGTATTAGTTGCCAGCAAGCAGAAAATGTGTTTAGCTACAGCAGGTGTCTCAGGATGTAGCATTTTGAAACACTCTCCCATGTATCTCCCAGTAGGCCACCTCGTGTCCCAGTTTTACACCCTAGATGCCCTCCCCACCTGCATGGCATACACGCTCCACCTACACCCCACCTGTATAGGATACAGTACAGATTGGGTGGGGACTGTTCCCTGCTTATTGAGCTTTCCAGAGACATCTAGTGGTCCATAAGCAGAATACTCAGCTAAATAATCACTCACTGATCCAGAAGGCCATTCTGTAAGGCAGCCTTCCCCAATGTAATGCCCCTCTGGGTTTGAGGGGGGGGTTGGGGGGGAGAGACTACAACTCCCATCAGCCCCAATCAGCATGGCTATTGGTCAAGGACGATGGGAGTTGGAGTTCAACATGTGGATTGCACTAGGCTGGGGCATACTGCTGTACAATTTTGATAGATGGCTCATCTTGCTGTTCCCTTTACAGTGGTACCTCGGGTTACAGACGCTTCAAATTACAGATGCTTCAGGTTACAGACTCCGCTAACCCAAAAATAGTACCTCGGGTTAAAAACTTTGCTTCAGGATGAGAACAGAAATCGCGGCGTAGCAGCAGTGGGAGGCCCCATTGGCTAAAGTGGTGCTTCAAGTTAAGAACAGTTTCAGGTTAAGAACGGACCTCCAGAACGAATTAAGTACTTAACCCGAAGTATCACAGTATTCCTTTCATTGCTGTTCTACTGGAATCTAGTTCTATTTTAATAATTTTAACTATTAAAACTCCCTGGTTGTTTTTGTGATGTTTGTCTTGTTTTGATTTGATGTATTTTAACTAATGGCTCATTTCTTGTGAGACACTCTAGGGTCCCAGAGGGTCAAGGGATGTCAGATAATCTAATGATAAACATGTTAATATTTTTCTGTTCCTAAGTGCCAATTTCACCAAGTACAGAGATTCAAACTGACAGTGGTATTTTGCCCTGGTCTATTTCAGTGGAGATTAATGCTGTTCCACTGTCCAATTTGTATACAACCTTTTTCCAACCAATACCTGACAGCATTTTAGCCTTGCAACAGGCCTGTAAATTAAGTTAATGAGTGGTCTAGATGCAGAAATATAGGAAACTGCCTTTTGCCAGGAAAGGCCATTAGTCTGCTTAGTTCAGTACTACTCTGTGTTCAGTACATACTACTTAGTTCAGTCCATACTCTGTACTGTCTACTCTGACTGGTAGAGATTCCCCAGGGTCTTCAGAAGATGCTTCTCCCCCTTCTAACTGAGCCTTTAACTGAAGGTGTTGAGGATTGGACCTGGAAATGTTTACATACAAAGCGTGTCATCTGCTACCAAAATGGGGCATGAAATCAAGGATTCCCCAAGAAGGAAATGTGGCAGTACTTTGTGACAATTCCCTTTACATGGATGGGATAAATGCAAGCTTGAGTTATGACAAAAAGGTTAAATTTCTAGATACCCTAAATTCCATGCTGCAGAATAGTTGGTTGTGAAATCAACCAGAGGAGAGAAGAACCTTAATTTTAAGTGGCACCCAGGATGTGCTGTTGAACTGACTTGGAAAAGTGACCACAGTGCTACCAGTTTTAATATATATGCAAGTGGGCACTTACCAATAAAGTCCAACATGCTCACATTTGAATTCAGAAGACAAAGCTTCTCAAAAATGAGGAGATTGTTGTCAAGGAAGTTGAAAGAGAAAGTCAAGAGGGTCAAATCTCTCCAGAATGCTTCAAGGTTATTTGAAACCACAATAATAGCTCAGTTAAAACAAAGAGTGTCTTCTTCTTCTTTGGTGATCACTCATAGCCGAGTAAGATTGTCTTCCATAAACATGGTTTAACAATGAGTCCGTAAGTGACTGTGGAGGCTAATTCTGGATCCACACGTCCTTCCACAGTGGGAACATTGGTTTCCGGGTGGGAGTTGATCGTGGTGAGGGTTTGCCAAGTGTGCCTTCCTCTTAGCATGTTTCTCCCTTGCGTCCTGAGTTCGAGCATCTTCAAAGCCTGTGACACCTTTGGTAAAGGCTGTTCTCCAATTGGAGCACTGGCAGGCAAGTGTTTCCCAATTGTTGCTGTTTATATTACAATTTTTTTAAAAAAAAATGCCTTGAGACAGTCTTTAAATCTCTTTTGTTGACCACCAGCATTATGCTTTCCATTTTTAAGTTTGGAATAGAGTTGTTGCTTTGGAATACACATCTGCACAACATGACCAGCCCAACAAAGTTGATGTTGAAGAATCATCACTTCAACACTGGTGATCTTTGCTTCTTCCAGTACACTGGTATTAGTTCGCCTGTACCACAAATCATGAAAGGTACTACCAAGACTAAGAGGATGTCAGCAAGGTTAACTAGCGGAGTCATGTTTAACAAACTATTAGAGGCAAGAAAGCTATCTTCAGAAAATGAAAGTTTTGTCCAAATGAGGAGAAGAAAAGGAATACAAACTCTGGCAAATAAAATGCAAGCAGACAAGAACAGATGCGGAAAGCAAGAAAGAATTTGAGGAACACTTACCTAAAAAACATTAAGACCAACAATGAAAAAATACTTAAAATCATTAGAAAGGGAAACCTGCAAGAGGCTGACCTTTGGCCAACAAGGGAGTCAAAGGTGAGCTAAAGGACAAAAATGAGATTGTATAGAAACTGAATGAATTATTTGCCTCTGTCTTTACTGACAGAGTTGAAGGGCAAATCCCTGTGCCTAACTTAACTTTCTTAGGAAGTGACTATGAGGAAATGAGGCAAATGACAAGGTATGGAGTTCTAGGCCTTATGGACAAATTAAAAATCAGCAAATCATTGGGTCCAGATAACTTCCATCTGAGAGTTCTTAAAGAACTCAAATATAAAATTTCTGATCTTCTAACAAAAACATGTAACTTGTCCCCAAGATCAGCCTTCATTCACGAGGACCAGAAAGTGGCCAATGTAACCAAATTTTGAAAAGGGATGTAGGGGGATCTGATAAATTACACTGTAATTGGTTTAACATATGTTCCAGTAAAACTGCTGGAAAGTGTTATTAAAGATAAAATTATTAAGCATATAGAAGAACAAGTCTTGCTGAAAAAGAACAAGCATGGCTTTCATAAGGGTAAAACCCACCAGATGTTTAGCAGTGTAGTCCTATGAAGGACCGTAGTTCAGTGGTCAACAATCTCCTTTGCATGCAGAAGGTCCCAGGTTCCATCCCCATCATCTCCAGGTACTGCTGAGAAAGACTCCTGCCAGAACCCAGGAGAGACACTGCCAGCTGATGTAGGCAATTGTGTGCTGGATGAACCAGTGGTCTAAAATATAAGGCACCTTCCTATGCTCCAATACATGTTTGTTGTTGTTGTTGTTTAGTCGTGTCCAACTCTTCGTGACCCCATGGACCAGAGCACGCCAGGCACTCCTGTCTTCCACTGCCTCCCGCAGTTTGGTCAAACTCATGCTGGTAGCTTCGAGAACACTATCCAACCATCTTGTCCTCTGTCATCCCCTTCTCTTGTGCCCAACATCAGGGTCATTCCCAGGGAGTCTTCTCTTCTCATGAGGTGGCCAAAGTATTGGATCTGCCCTTCCAGTGAGCACTCAGGGCTGATTTCCTTCAGAATGGAGAGGTTTGATCTTCTTGCAGTCTATGGGACTCTCAAGAGTCTCCTCCAGCGCCATAATTCAAAAGCATCAATTCTTCGGCGATCAGCCTTCTTTATGGTCCAGCTCTCACTTCCATACATCACTACTGGGAAAACCATAGCTTTTACTATACGGAGCTTTGTTGGCAAGGTTATGCAGAGGTAAGTCAGTGAGCCATACTCCCTACTGTGTGTACTCAAGGTTACAGCCCAGAAGGCTTTGGGAAGAACTAAATGTTATTAAAGCAACAAGAGCAGAAAATAGAATGTCTCACATGACTTAGACTATGTTCTGCCACCCTCAATTTATGGACTTCCCAGCACCAGCAATTGCTGCCCAAAGCACCATTGTGGGTGCAAGAAAACACAAAAGAGCCGTGACGTCAAGATTTGGGATAACAAAATATGCTATTGTCTTTTCTGATGCCTATGGAACATCTTTCTTTTACAACAAGCCTTTTAAGCAGAGATTTTTATACCAGTCTGTGCCTGTATTGGATTTGAAATTGTTTTTATATAAGAAATTGCTTTGTACTTGTTTGTTACAGTTAAAGCTTTTGTTGTTAAATCACTACAAGGTGTTTCATAGGAAGCAATTCATTTTTTAAAAAATATGTTACATATTATTGGGAGGAGGTGCTTTCTGGCACCATTGAGAGCTGTCCTTTCTCACAGCACAAAAAGAATTAGCTAGTTTTGAATGCTGAGATAAAAGGGTTCAGGAAACAACTGGTGAACTCAAGCTTAGCTGTCAATATTTAAGCTTAATATTTGCAAACTGCTAACATTTTTTGAAAGATAAATGTTGCACTCCAGCTATGCCAGCCTCTGAATTCCTTGTTGCCTTTCCTTTTCACCTAATCTTTCATAATCGTTACTGGTTTCCATGATCATATTCCCTACTGGCAACCTGACCCCTCTGCTTATGGGTGACATTCACCATATTGATTCAGCTTGGTCTCATCAAGCAGCAATTTGTACTAATGGGATAACACTTGGTGACAGCACGCAACAGCAAGCATTTGGAGCAAAATATCCTTTTCTTTTGGCCCATTTCTGCAACAGTTGTTAACTCGTTAATCACCATTTCCTTAAAAACACATTTCCCTGCATAGCAAAATATTCTGTGGACATTTAGGAGCCAATTCATATCCTCTCTTTTTTTATCCCCCAGCCCAGAAGTCAACATAAGAAATTAAAAATAAATAAATAAATAAGTATATATATGAATCTCCAAGTGGCATACAAAAATATAGTATAAACACAATAGAAGAGTCTTATAAAACAGATTCATATATAAAAAACCCTACACTATAGTTCAGTTAGCGCTGTGTGATTTACCAGATACTTTTAGCATGCTGCCATTTTTATTTCCTTTTTTTGATAGGTACCCAATAAATAAATGCCCAGGAGAGGAAAAAACGATTCCCTCCCACTGCACTCCCAGCACTCGCTTCCTAAATACAGCTAGGAAATTAAAGCAGCCATGGACAAGTAGAGCAAAATGGCTGCTGTAACTTACATGTAAGGAAAAAAACAAACTCACACTCTCATCTTCTTCATTGATAAATGCATGTTGTGAAGGAAAGTCTGGACTTCTCTTTGCCACAGACTCTCCCTGCTCACTAAGTCCTGTTTCCTCTTCAGCTTCCAATGCCTCCTCTTTCCAGTCTTCTCCCTCTGACCACTCATTGTGGTCCAACCACCATTCCTCTGGCTCTGAGTCTTCTTCCCTTGGAGGTTCCTCAGCTGGTTTCTCCCACCATTCTTCTGCATCCAACCAGTCCCTGACATCAACCTGCTGCTTCTTCAACTGATTTCTCTCACATTTGGAAAGTTGGCACAACTCAGTCAAGATATCCTCCCTAACACATAGTGCTATCAGAAATCATCTTGGTTTCTTGTGGTGCTATCAGAGAATGCAACACATCTGAACAATAAACCGGCACTTGTGGCTCTATAATCTAGTTGTGAATTATTTTCACGGTCTTTGCTCTTTTTTTTACCTAAAGACTAAGTTAAAATGAATCTATAATCCACCAAGATATGCAGTCATTTCTTTTCCAAAAAAGATAATGACAAGGATGACTTGGTGGGCAACAAGGCATATTTAAAATTGTAGGAGATTTGATCAAATTCAATGAGAGAAACTCTTCTGACTGATGAGGAGGCTGGAGAAACAAGAAATTTTTGTTAAAGGAAATTATGACTGAAAGAGCTATTTCAGTCAAAGAGTATAAGCATGAGGAATAAATTATTACTAGATGAAATCAATAAAGCAAGTAGTAGAAATAAATTTAAAAGCCAACTAGTTACCCTTTTGCAAAGAGAAAGAAATAGCATGTGTTTCACATTCATAGATCTGAAGAATCTTCAGAGGCATCCAGACTTCTATATGACCTCTCGACCTCTGTTCCTTCGCCAGTGTGTCAGCACTAATATGTTCAGTGCCTCGGTGTCCTTCACTATACAACCCTGATGGAAAATTCCACAGGAAGCATGAAGCATATAAACAATGTTCAAGAAAAACATGGAAAATTAGGAAAGAGGTGAAGTATAAGGACAATAAAGGATCCTTTATGACAGCCTTCTCTATCTAAAGTCATCTGGGTGTTGCCGGACTCAAACTCTGCAAGAGTCACAACTTTACCTGCCACACACTTAAAATCACATATGGCAGGTGACTGTGGTTTGGCACAAACTGTCTCATGGGCCAAATGGGGCTGAAGATCCCTCACCAATGATTTCATGTTTTGAGACTGAGGCATGGCAAACTTTGGTGCTTCCCCAACTTCTTATCCACATGCACAGTAAGAGAAGGAGATTGAAAACTTACGCTGCTAGTTTTGAAGCCATCATTGTTTCCTGTTGCATCCAGATTTGTGTTTAGTTCAAACTAGCCAGTGTCAAACCATGGTTTCGAATCCTGGTTTGTTAACTAACTACAATCAAATAATCTGCAGTTTCCCAAGTAACAGGAAACTGTGGTTTATTCAAAATGAAAAAGCGCAAGCTTTTGAACTCATCCCAATCTGCAGAAAGGAGAAGAGAAGAAGACATGTGACCAAGGCTCATTGCAGCTGATTCTCATTATCCTGAACCATAGTTTAACACTATGCCTCAGCAGGGCTGGTGTCACTTAAAACTAGTGAAATTCCCTGAAAAGTTATCTCCATGTTTTGCTGAATGAACAAAGAACACACATGAGGTTATCTGCTCAATATGTAAACTGCTAGCTAGGCTCTTGGGGTCTGTCAGGAATCCAGTCACAAAAATTGTTCGTTCACACAAGCCTCTCTCTTGTGTATTCAGAGCCCAGGAGCGACTTGAGGGAGTCAGCCTGTGCCCATTAAAGGCACACAGAAGGCAGCCTTAAGGCTAAACAATGTGTGAGATATCCCTGTGTGTGAACTTCTGTAATCTGTGAGAAAAATGGCAAGAAAGGAAGAACAGAGTCTGCTTTTGGCCACATGGGGACATTCCAAATGGCACAGCTGTGCGAAAACAAACCCGCGATTCCAGCCTGAGGGCAGAGGACATTAAATGCTGCTCCTCAGAATATTTTTCTTCTACTTTAGCTGGCTTGTCTGAAAGACTTTCTTCTTTTTCTTTTTTTACTGAGTCTGGTTACAGGCTTTCAAAAAAATAAGAAAGCAAGGAGGGGGAGAAAATATATACTCAATATTTTTTAAAAAAATAAAAAAATTAAGGCTTTGAACAGTAGGTGAGGATTTGTTTCTCAAACAAGTGCAGACTTGGGCCACCCAGGTCTCCTGAAAAGGGAGCCAGGAAACAGATGCTTTCTAAGAGAGAGGGAGGGAATGTTTAAGTCTGAAAAGAAGTCACCGTTCAGGGAAAGTTAAACATTAGAGGGTTGAATTAGAACAGGAGACTTAAAATACAGAATGGCTGGCATCTCAGTTGGCTTCCAAATGACATCAGCAAGTGTGGAATTGGGGGAAGGGGGAACACCAAAATAATTATTTCCATAGGTCACATCTGCACTATACATTTAAAGCGCTATGAGGTCACTTGAACAGTCATGACTTCCCTCAAAGAATTCTGGGAACTGAAGGGTGCTGAGAGTTGTTAGGAGAGTTGTTAGAAGCCCAAGCTGGCTCACATGGCAACACAGCACCGAAAGATGTGTGTCCCGATTTAATCAGCAGAATGTTGGAGGGCATGGTGTTATCAATGTTCAAGGACATGTTCCAGTCAGGCAAAGAAAGTTGGGGTGCAAGTAGTCTGGGGAAAGATGGCGTAGCCTGCAAAGGGTTCCAAGGGCAACACAGAGAGTCCTAGAAGACTTCATTACGCCCCGGGGCCTGAGGTTCCCCACCTCTGTCTTGGTGGGAAAAGGCAAGTGCTTATGGTATGTGTTTATAATCTCAGGATCCCTGTGATACCCTCTTTTTTGTCCTCTAGGAGATCAGAATTAGTCTAGGCTGTTATTTTCATTTATAGGAAGGCAATGGCACCAGCTAATGAGCCAATTGATATTTGCACCTAATTATACATCTCAAGTGTCTCTGATTGTAAGGAATGTCATTGACTTGTATTAGAATTTTTAAACTCGTCCTCCATCCTTCTATGAAATGCTCCCCAATTTTCATGCTGACCCCGCCCCCAAGCCCCACTGTTTCTCAGGAGTGAAAGTCCTTGTCTCACATGGAGTACATTGAGGGGGGTAGAACTGTATCAGCCATATCAAGTGCTCCACACTTAGGGCTCTCTTCAGGAACTTGTTTTTTTAACTTTCCTTTTAGTCTAGATGGTAGATTTGTCAGATAAGTACATCTTGAAATCAGTTAAGATGGTTTCCCCAACAGTGAACTAGTTTTACTTTATTGTCAAGTAAATGTCAAGTGATAGTAATCCAAACATGATCATTACTTATTTTAATCAGTTAAAGCAAAGCGGCTAATCAATTAAGGGCATCTTTGAATAACTTCACATCCCTAAAACACATCCAAAATGTCATCTGTAATGATAAACTATGGCATTTATTTTAATTGCTTTAATTAATCACTTAAAATCACGATAGTCAACTGATTAAAAAAACTTTTAATCAGAGGACAATCTTTAAAATGTTTATTTCAAATGTTATCAATCATTGATGTCTCTTTCGATAGGCGAGATACTTCAGAACAGAAAATACTGATGTGAGTCTATGCATGTCTGCTCAAAAGTAAGTAAGTTCCATTGAGTCCGATGGTGCTTACTCCTAGGTAAGTGTGTATAGGATTGCAGCCTGCATTTGTTTGCTCCACTGTGCAATTTTCAGTGACACCAATTGAAATATTGTGTGTTCGTATCTGACATGTTTATTTCCCAGAAAAGACTTCTGAGCATTTACACTAAAAACATCCTCTTTTTCCATTTACAGCTGTTGTGTGTTTCCTGAGCAAGAGTTTCATGATGACTAGTGTCCTAGGCTCAAGTCTGCAAATGTTTCCAGTGGTTGCTGGCTAGCACAGCCTGGTCTGTAAGGCAAACTGTGTGCTGGCAAGCCTGCAGGCATATGCGTTGTGTAATGAGTCCCATGTTATAATGGATCTAGTGTTAGAGAAAATTATGGGTGGCACCCACTGAGAACATTTCCTATGCAAGTTCCATTGGAAAGACCAGGAGCTGTACAAGAGTTCACATTCATTTTCAAATTCATTGTGACTTGCGCAGGAAGACATTTCCTAGCGGTCTGTGCCTTAACTTCACACAGATGAGGTGTTGCTCAATGTAGTTTCTGCTGTTCTCTTGATTTTGGCAATAGCAAATGGCCACCTTCCAATTTGCAAGAGGTGTAGGACATCCAACTCCAGCTGCTGTTTTAGTCAATGCACCTTCATAACATATCTTTAGGTGCCGGGGGAAAACATTCCTCTTCTCCCAGGTCTTTGGCTAATTAAACAATCTAGGGCCTTTTAAACTGGGGTGGGGTTGTGGATTTTGTTTGGTATATATTTTTGTGTATTTATATTGCAAACTGTCCTGTGATCCTGAGATGAAGGGCAGTATAGCAACAACAACAACAACAACGGTTTTCATATCCATCAATGGAAAAGTGCACTTTGGTGGCCACTGTAATTTAGCAACTTTTGAGGATTGTGAACTTTAAAAGCTTGCATCTGGAACCAGCAGATTAAGAAATGCCCTGCTAGATGCCTAACATTTCATTCCTTCACATCTGTGGTAGGTTAAATTTAGACAAATCGCTAAACATTTCAGTGTTTATCCAAATTGAAACTCCAGGCTTTTGAGGTTCCCTCATCAATGGCTAAATAAGATTTGCCTGACTTCATTTAGAATAAATACAGAACCTAAACACAAAGCCCAGGGGAATTTTTGATGCATAGCCTGCCTAACCTCGGGCTAGTGGAGTTGGGATTTTTCATAAATGAAAGTGGGCAACTAAGTCAAACAAAACTTAAAAATAAAGTGTTTTCTTTTTAATCTTCCAGAGCCTCTTTGAAAAAAACGGATTGTCCTTTCATTTAGCATCTCCTCCCCCATCGTTCAGTCTTCCTCTGAGGGGCTTCTGCTGGTTCCCTCACTGTGAGAAGCGAAGTTACAGGGAAACAGGCAGAAGGCCTTCTCAGTAGTGGCGCTCTCCCTGTGGAATGCCCTCGCTTCAGATGTCAAGGAAAGAAACAACTAACTTTTAGTAGACATCTGAAGGCAGCCCTGTTTAGGGAAGTTTTTTAATGTTTGATGTTTTATCATGTTTTTACTATTCTGCTGGGAGCTGCCCAGAGTGGCTGGGGAAACCTCAGGCAGAATGGTGGGGTATAAATAATAAAATTGTTTGGAGGTTCTAACAGGGGAGTGCAGCTATCGGTACACTCCTTCTATCTGGAATGGTTGTCCTCTTCCTGTTGAATGGTTTCTTTAAATGTAAAGGTTCATCATTGTTCCACTCCATGTGTATGTCTTTAAGGGGCCGGAGCAAGGGCCAGAGCAAAACTAACGAGACCCAGCTTTACAGCTGTGAAACATAGCAGGTGCTGCTGAGTTGTATTTGATTAAGGCGTGTCAGCATCTGGGTGTAGTATATAAGGGGCAGCACCTAGCTCTCCCATTACCCTGGGGGATGGGTTGGTGGTTGGGTCATGTTGGTTTGTTGATGTATTTAGTGTAAATGGAGTTTTTGTTTTTCTTATTAAAACCTTTAAGTACTTTTTGAGTCCTTCCTTTTTAATGCATGATCTCCCCAGCAAGCTCTCTGCAGCGTTACTATACTGCAAAAAGCCAACATCTTTGGTTATGGGCCCAGCTGCTGAGTGGATGACTGCATATTTTTGGACTCTGAGAAAGGTTTGAAAACTCCTTCTCCTGTTAGCGTAGTTTTTGTGGGTCTGGAAGATATCCAGAATGGTTGACCGGGTTCCTGAAGCTGAGAAGGCTCTGGTCTTCCCACAGCTAACAGATGAGAACTATAGTTTATGGTCTTTTCGGGTGGAGGCGCTTTTGACCTCTAGAGAAGTATGGACCTATGTAACTGATGACCCTCCTGACCCTGTAACTAATGCTTGGTCGAAAGGAGATGCAAAAGCCAGGGCGATAATTAATTTGGCAGTCAGCGACCAGCAAGTAGTCTATATAAGGAATAAGAAAACTGCCAAAGAAATGTGGGACAGTCTTGCAGCAGTGCATGTAAGAAAAGAGTCAGCGTCTGCATTGACGTTTTTCAAGCAGTTGTACCAGACGAAGTTGCAGCCTGGTGGTGATTTGGCAGCACACTTGAGACGTCTGGAGGCAATACGCGGCGAATTAATTCGAAGGGACATGGAGGTACCTGATATTCAGTATGTTTTTATCATCCTGTGTTCCCTTAATGAGGACTTTGATGGTATAGCTAGCCAGATATCTGCTGTTCCACCAGCACAATTAACTGTGGAAGGGGTAACGGCAAGATTAATGGGCGAGTTGGATAGAAGGGAGGCTTGTGCCATAAGCACTCCTGTTTCCAGAAAGAATGAGGAACACCATATGCAAACCTGTGGTGATACAACTGCATTTAAAGCTGCAAAGCGTTGTTGGTTCTGCAATAAGCAAGGACATTTTGCAAGGGACTGCAGATCCAAAAGAAAGCAAAGTACTCCCAAGCCTGTTTCTGTTCGTCAATCACGGTCGTCAGCCCAGCAGCCGGCATCGTATAGTAGAGACAGAAACGAGCTGCGAGCTTTTCATGCTCGGACTACAGATCGTAAAAGACCTAAAGGTGCCAAGTGGAAGTCTTTTGTTGTCGACTCAGGAGCATCGCAGCACGTTTGCAATGATCGAAGCTTGTTTATTTCTTTCGAAGAGGAAATTGGTAATGTACATTTAGCCAATTCACAAGTCCTGCAGTCGCTTGGCAGGGGTACTGTTAAACTTGACTCTTTAAACATTACAATAGCGAACTGCATTTACTGCCCCTCAATGGACAATTTATTATCAGTAAGGTGCTTTGCTCATCAAGGGATAACTGTGCGTTTCTTAAAGTCAATGTGTGAGTTTTTCGAGGGGAACAAACGTCTATTGTATGCCCGGGAATCTGATGGTTTATATAGACTGTATTTTCGAACCTACTCCCAATCGCCTATAAATTGCAGAGCAGCACAGTCAAGCCGGGGGTTGAGGAATGTAAGACCACATTCTGGGTGTGTCCACATGGCGCACAGAATTCTGGGACACCTAAATTTTGCTGATGTGATTAAGACACAGAATATTGTCAATGGCCTCAACTTAAAACCATGTAAATTCTTTATGCAGTGTCTATCCTGTTGCAAGAATAAGATTAAGGTTGCACGCAAGGGTAGGTGCTCAGATAGGAAAGTAACTGAGCCATTTGAGCGTGTACATTGTGATTTAGTTGGGCCACTCCCACCATCATTAGGAGGTTCTAAGTATTTGCTTACCCTCATAGACCAGTATAGTAGATATTGTTGGACTTATGCAATAGCTGAGAAGTCCCAAGCATTTGAGAAGTATAAGGTTTTTTGCAACTGGGTAAAAACGCACTTTAACAAACCTATTAAGAACCTGTTTTCTGACCGGGGTGGGGAATTTGTTTCTGAGGATTTTGAGAAATTCCTGGAAGCGCAGGGGACTACTCATGAGTTATCTTGCCCCCGAAGTCCCTGGCAAAATGGGCTTGTTGAAGTTGTGCAGCGTGACTTGCAGGCAGGGGTTAAAACTTATCTGCACGATGCTAATCTGCCCAAAGCGTTTTGGGCTGAAGCACTCAATGCCTTTTGTTATGTTAGAAATCGCAGTTATCATTCTGGTTTAGATGTCACCCCCTATGAGAAGCTGTTTAAAAAACGCCCTAATCTGAAATACCTACGTATTTGGGGTTCAGATGTAATTATGCATTATCCTGCTAACCAGAAATTGGGTGAACGTAGTGTTCAGGGAAAATTAATGGGCTACCAGCAGGGGGCGTACAGAATTTACATACCAGCAAATGGCAAATTTCATATTACCAGAAGCATGATACAAACTGTAAATTGGAATGGAGTTGCTGTTTTCCAAGATACTGATGGTATAAATGATACTGAGGAAGAAGAGGAAGAAGCAGCAGCAGCAGGAGAAAATGGTGCTTCTGAATTAATGGGAAAAGACAAAAAGCCTGTTGAATCTGATAATTTGTTTGAGGATTTAAAGTCACAGGCACCTGAGGGGAGGTTGGATCCTCTTGAGTTTTCTGACCGTGAGCTTAGCCCACAGGCACCTCTTCAGTCTGACAGTGATGATTTACAACCTGAAACTAGTGGTTCACTTAGTCCCATTAAGTCTGAGGAGTCTGACTCTCCTTCCGGACTGAGGCGTTCAGATAGAAAGAGGCAGAAGCCACAACGTTTCGCAGATGAACATTTTAATACTGTGTATGCCAATAAGGTGGTTTTTGAGCCAAAAAGCTACAATGATGTTCAGAATTTACCTAAGCACCAAGCTGCAAATTGGTATAAAGCTATGAACTCTGAGATAGCTTCTTTAAAAGAGCATAACACTTGGTCTCTTGTACCACAAACCCCAGATATGAGACTTATTGATTCAAAATGGGTTTATAAGGTTAAAATGAATGACAAAAATGAAGTTGTAAGGTACAAGGCGAGATTAGTTGCTAGGGGTTTTCAACAAATTCCAGGCAAAGATTATGATTTGTGCTATTCACCAAGTGTAAAATATGAAACAGTTAAGCTTCTGTTAAAGGATGCATCACAATGTGGAAAAGCCCACTATGCAATGTTTCTCTGCTCTTAAGAGAGTGGTAATGTACCTTAAACATACCAAACATTATAGGTTGCAGTTTACATCACACATGAAAAACATGTACAAAGTATGCTTTATGTTTTTGTTCCACAATGATGAATCGCAGGGGAAATGTTGAATGGTTTCTTTAAATGTAAAGGTTCATCATTGTTCCACTCCATGGGTATGTCTTTAAGGGGCCGGAGCAAGGGCCAGAGCAAAACTAACGAGACCCAGCTTTACAGCTGTGAAACATAGCAGGTGCTGCTGAGTTGTATTTGATTAAGGCGTGTCAGCATCTGGGTGTAGTATATAAGGGGCAGCACCTAGCTCTCCCATTACCCTGGGGGATGGGTTGGTGGTTGGGTCATGTTGGTTTGTTGATGTATTTAGTGTAAATGGAGTTTTTGTTTTTCTTATTAAAACCTTTAAGTACTTTTTGAGTCCTTCCTTTTTAATGCATGATCTCCCCAGCAAGCTCTCTGCAGCGTTACTATACTGCAAAAAGCCAACACTTCCACCAAGCGCACAGCTTCAGGAGGGACGCACATGGTGAGGGAGGAAGGGGAGACCCGCCTAGCCAGCCAGATCAGCTGAATCAACCCTGGCGATCAATTGGGTGACGGATGTCGCAGCCAGATGGCCCTCACAACTAAAGAATCATGGCAAGAAAAATTGGTGGACTATGCAGAACTGGCAAAGCTGACATACAAGCTACGGGACAAGGATAACTATAATGGGAACCCTTTACAAAGTATTTGAAGACGCAACAAAGCGAACTGGACTCCCTGGCTGGTTTTGAAAAAACATTCACAAACTTTTTATTGATAATAATCAGCTAAATAGTTTGAGGATCTATACAACTGTGCAACATGCAGAAAGCAGCATTTTTAGAGAAATCAAAGACTGGAACTGAGGGAAGTTGGGGGTGGGGATGGGTGGGTTCTGTGGGGGGAGGGAGGGGAAATGGGGGGAATAAGGATGATATATTTCTGGATAATATGTTTTGTTTTAATTCTGAATAAAAAGTTATTAAAAAGAAAGAAAAAATAATAAAATTGTTGTTTTGTTGTATCTGGATTTAAATATTAATGTAAAAATGGTGGGACATTCAACAGAAATTAATTACTATTTTTTAAAAAAATAGTAAATCAGGAGCATATTTGGAGATTGGGGTGGGAGCTCCAACACCATGGAACAAAAGAGAGTGTTGCCACACCCATAAGATTACCTTGGGGAGATCCACACCACACATTTAAAGCTCATTCGGCACACATTTAAAACACATAAATTCCCTCACAGAATCCTGAGAACTGTAGTTTGTTTATGATTCTAGGAATTGTAGTCATATGAGGGGGGAACACTACAGTTCCCAGGAAGTCTTGTGCTTTAAATATGTGTTGAATGTGATTTAAAGGTGTGGTGTGGCAGTGTTTTCAGTCTCTCGGTTTCAGCCAGTAACTAGTCTTCACCATGAGGCAAGGCTGGATTGCCTCCAGTTTGGGGTCCTGAGCCAGTCACTAACATGTGAGCAGTTGCCCCAGGGCAAGTATTTAAGAGATCGCTCTGTGACACAGATAAAGAGTCATTGCTGTTTTGTCGCCGCAATAAATGTCAGCTGACGAATGGATGTTAGTTTCAGTGCATAGTAGTGAATATGATGATGCTTCCCATTCTATCGTAACTATTATTACAAGGGGCACTTAATCAGGCTTCCTGGAAAGAAAGACTGCTCTCATTCCTTTTCTGGGTGGTATCTTGGGAGAAATGTGTTCTTTGAAGCCTCCTACGCATATCGTCAATATTGCTTCCAGATGAAATAAGGATCTGAGAGAAAACTAGGGAAAGGGGCTTTGGTTCATTTCTTGGACCAGTGAGTCCTCTTCCTTCCAGGGGCTTTTAAGGAAGTAGTTCTATTTATTCCCTAGATTTTACAGCCAAACCAAATTTGAATACTTCAGTCAGAAATTCTTGACCAGAACCAAAAGGACAGGTTAGAAATCTAGGCTGACTTAGTGATGCTTCACTGCAACTGAGCACGAATCACATGATCCTGCACATATTTACTTGGAACTAAGTCTTCAGAGGGCTTAATCCCAAGTAAACTGTGCATTACATATGGCCTCTAATCCATATCAACCTTCAACAAAGCCTTAGCGTAAACAAGGTTTTAGGTCTGCAGTGTAGTCAGGCACGCACAGTGAATTAATACCCTTAAGCACAACCGAGTCTCCAGACTCCCACTTCTCTCTCTTCTTCCCTCAGACTTCAAGAAAATGATGCCAGCTTTTGTTAAGAGCCCTGCCAGAGAACTGTATATATCCCTGTTAATAAACCAGTTAAGTTACCTGATTTCCATATCTAAGGTTCAACAGGCAGTACAAATTCTATGAACTAAGGAGGGGTGTGGTCAGGGAAGGGGGTATGACCTAAAGAGGGCCTGATAGAAAGGTATGGAGGGCCATATGCAATCCCTAGTCCATGAGGGCAACCCAAAGGACTCAGGGGGAAAAACAGTTTGTAAATAAGGCCTTGACACATTAGGAGTTCGTTAATCCTCTTCACACATCCCTCAAATGTGTTGGAAAAATATCATGGAAACTTGTAGAGTGGACTTACTGTCGTCAAACTAACTTTGGCAAAGCAACCTAGTCCTGCCAGAGGAAGGCCACAATAAACTCCAGTGCAGCTGAGAAGAAATTATTAAAAGCAGCAACCGAGATGTTTGTTTATTTTGAACTTTTTTGCCTCACCAGCCCTGCAAACAGGGAGTGCTTTGACTGCTTTCCACCTCTGACGGTTCCTGTTCCACACATGTCCCCACATTTACTTAAAAACAAAACAAGTGGAAATGGCCATAAAACTCACCCGTCCATAAAGCTCCTCTTTTCCCACTGCCAGTTCTTTGCCTTCCACATTGGACTGGGTGGAGATAAATAAGCCAGTGTTCTAATGATCACCTTATATTTAACAAGGTGAAGGTGACCTTGAGGGATCCAGGATTATTGCAGTTTCTGGTCAGCACCTTTCATGAGTTTAGGTTTCTGACATTCCCAGTGCATTTTTCCCCATCTCAAATAAGCTGTATTTGTATGTAGTAACAGCAAACGTACAGTAGTCATTTTGACTGTGGAAGGAAACACGTATCTAGCTGGCACTTGCTTTGTACAAACCCTTAGGCTGTGTATACAAGCAAAGTTACAGCGCAAATATTTGTTGGGATCCTAGCTTTCATTGCGTAAACACTCTTGATTTGCAAACTTTCCTTGAAAGGCTAGTCCAAAATATTTTAAGAGAGCATACAAAGTTCTGACTGACTGAAAAACTCTATACTGATGGAAGCATCCATAATAAGTGTAGAAAACTGAATTCTGTTTAAGTAGCATTAGCATTAGGACGCGGGTGGCGCTGTGGGTTAAACCACAGAGCCTAGGGCTTGCCGATCAGAAGGTCAGTGGTTCGAATCCCCGCGATGGGGTGAGCTCCCTTTGCTCGGTCCCTGCTCCTGCCAACCTAGCAGTTCAAAAGCACATCAAAGTGCAAGTAGATAAATAGGTACCACTCCGGCAAGAAGGTAAACGGTGTTTCCGTGCGCTGCTCTGGTTCGCCAGAAGCGGCTTAGTCATGCTGGCCACATGACCCGGAAGCTGTACACCAGCTCCCTCAGCCAATAAAGCGAGATGAGCATCACAACCCCAGAGTTGGCCACGACTGGACCTAATGGTCAGGGGTCCCTTTACCTTTGCCTTTAGCATTAGGGGAGGGATGTGGTATTTGGGGAAATTTGCCAGGAAATGGCAATGCTTACGTCATGGAGACTAATGACTCTCTGTGTTGGGGCTGTACACCCAAGGCACAATTTATGGGACCCTGGAAGTGGCCTGAATTCCATAGTTGCTCTTCAGCATTTCACAGATGGACTCAGAGATACTTCTTCTCTGCACAAGCACCTTGAAGGGGCCAAGGTGGATTCCAGTAGCCCAGATGCATGGCATGGAAGAAAATGAACGTTCACGGAGTGACACCAACATAAAATGCATCATATATCCATAGGACCACAGCTCAGCTGAACAGCAAATGCTTTGCATGAAGTAGGTTGAAAGTTCAATCCCTGACATTCCCAAGTGACAGGAGCGAGCCAGCAGTAAATCACACTGAGCAAGCTGGTGTTAACTCTTTATTAGCAAAAACAGGGTCTTCACAGAAGAGTTAGGTCTAATGAGCACAGCAACTCCACTCATGGTCATCCCAGCACCACTCCCCAGCCTCTGAGCCTTCTTCCCTTGGGGGTTCCCAAGCTGGTTCATCCAACCATTCCTCTGCGTCCAACCAGTCCCTGATACTGACTGCAAAAGTCGCTAGACTGAAACCCTGGAGAACTGCTGCCAGTCAATGTGGAAATATTGAGCTAGATGGACTAATAGTTGGGCTTGCTATGAAGCAGTTTCCTAAATGGCCCCAAAAACTGAAATCAGGAGCTAAAAAAAATAGAGCAGATAATTCAGATGATAAACTATACAAGCCAAGACACCAAACTTGGCATAAGCACCTGGCCTGGCCAGGCAAATGCCAAGGCTCATGAGCCCTAGGACAGCCTATTGGGGTTGACACAAGCCACTTAAACAATTTATTTTCTTTATTCATTTCCCAGAATGCACCTGGGTTTCATGAGGGCCCAGAAGCACTCCCATGGTGGTGGGGAGGAATTCATTGGTGGCTCTTTCTGAAAGAGAAAACATTTATCAAAAAGACATATCTATTTTCCCATATTGGGTCTTGATAATAAGTTATTGTCTTGTCTCCAAGTTTTACTCAAAGTAAACCTACTGAAATTAATTGAACTAAGGTAATCATGTTAATTAATTTAAATGGATCTATTATTGAGTACAACTAGCATTGGCTCCAACCTATTAACATAATATGAACCTGAAGATGATAAAATACAACATACCACCCCCAAGCCTTCATTTCTGTCTTCTCTAATCTGTCTAAGTGAAATATTGTCTTTTCATTATATAGACTTTATTTCCAGAAGACATAAACCCAGAATTTACCTTGAGCTACCAGATACACATATGTCGCAGGCCTTATCTGTATGCATCACAAATAGATACCACATGGCTGTGAATAAATCAGTTTCATTTGTTTATTTTTATCTATTTATTTAATTCCATTTATGAATCGCTTCTCAAAATGTATATCTCAAGGTGATTTAAAAACAGAAGCATCAACAATAAAAACAATTTCATATATAAGAACAATTTCAAATCTAATATACAGGCACAGACATTTTAGCATATTGTATGTGAGCTGCCAAGGAAGAAGGTTAAAGCTATTTTGATAACAATTCTTTTATCATGCATTGTGCTACTAAAATTTCTGCCACATAGTTCATTATATCAGTTCATTCCCATGTGGTTTCATTCCCTGCTATGTGTTTTTATACCTACATCTTGCCCCACCCCCAAGAACTGTTTTAGTTTCCGCAATATTGTGGTGGGGTTGGGGAATTTGTTCCAGTATTCTAATAATATTGTGAAGCTGCTAGCTACACCGTGATTTTATGCACTGCTGTCTCTATTCTTTCCTCACTTGAGAAATCTGGCTGAGTTTACAGACCGTTGCAAGAAATCCTGGCAACAGAACCATCCTCTAACTTACAGCTTGATGTCATTACAGCATTGTAGGTAGGCAGAATTTTGACATTTCAGGAAGATCCTTGTTTATGTGCTGGCTCTGGCAGCCGTGAGGAAGAGAATAGTGCCTGTGGTGGTAATCCTCAAAATGTAGTCCTCCCTTCTTCAGTTTCCTTTGCTAGGGAAGTTCCCCACCCCACCCACCCCCGCACGGTTTTCAGTAACGAAAACTACGCTTACAGAGAAAGAGAGAAAGCCCATTTCCCCAGTGCCAGAAACATGAAGAAAGAGCCTAATAGCCAAGACATTGGTGGGCGATCTCAGAAATAGCTCAGGGCATCATGGGAATTGTGGTTTTCAAAAGTGGGTTGCTAGTGGGACAGAGCCACTACATCAGCTTCTCAGCAGGTGGGTTTGCTGCTGCTTGCCAACAAATGCCCGTATAGTTAAAGCTTTGGTTTTCCCAGTAGTTATGTATGGAAGTGAAAGCTGGACCATAAAGAAGACTGATCGCCGAAGAATTGATGCATTTGAATTATGGTGCTGGAGGAGACTCTTGAGAGTCCCATGGCCTGCAAGAAGATCAAACCTATCCATTCTGAAGGAAATCAACCCTGAGTGCTCACTGGAAGGACAGATCCTGAAGCTGAGGCTCCAATACTTTGGCCACCTCATGAGAAGAAAAGACTCCCTGGAAAAGACCCTGGTGTTGGGAAAGATGGAGGGCACAAGGAGAAGGGGACGGCAGAGGACGAGATGGTTGGACAGTGTTCTCAAAGCTACAAACATGAGTTTGACCAAACTGCGGGAAGCAGTGGAAGACAGGAGTGCCTGGCGTGCTCTGGTCCATGGGGTCATGAAGAGTCAGACACGACTAAACGACTAAACAACAACAAAGAGTGGAAGGGTGAGGTGTTGGGGAGGGTGGCATGACACCAATGCACTGGCAGAGCCAATCTGGTGCCAACTTCCCCTTCTGGTAGGCAACAGCAACTCACCATCCAAGAAGCAAGCATAGCATCTCCTCAAGGCAAGCTGCTTTTGGTCGCTTATTTAGATAGCTGTTGGGGCTATACTCCAAAGGGCATTCAGATATCCTTAGGGTGCATTTTAATTTGTGATACGCAGTGCTAAGCCCGCATGACAAACGCTCGCCCAGACGCTCCCTGCTGTTATTGTGCAATAAAGCCGTAGCGTGAATTAGAATTGCTCACTCTAGCAGAAGAAATAAAAGTCTTCTAATCTGTGCGCTCCCATTCATTTAAAATATATGCATATTTAAAACTATCGCGGAGCCCAGCAATTGCGTGTGTTGGGTAGGAGGGGCAGCAGAGGAGAAGACAGCAACTCAGTTTGTCAAGTTAGATGACAACCGAAGTGTGAAATTTTATCTATATATAATTTGCTCTTTCTGTAGGAATAAACCTTAGGCTGGAATCCAGCGTGCTTGCTTGGAAGTAAGCAGTTTGGACCGCAAAGGAAGGCTTACAGCCAATCTGATGCATGTCAGAAATATGTTCAGCTGCACTTATTGCCCCCCCAATGGCTGACATAGGCATCTTTCCCCAAGTGATGGGGATGGGGCATGTCCATGCTGTGCTGTGGCCCTGTCTATTTTTCTTCTATTTCTGAAGTGGCAGCCATTTTGTAGTATACCACGCGCCCACGGCAACCATTTTCTGACTGGCGCCCACATCACTTGATCAAAATTCCAGATGTGCCCACTGGCCCAAAACAGGTTGGCAACCCTGGTTTAGAGCTTTGGAGGTGAAAAACAGCACTTCAAATTGGGGGCCCCATTCAGACTTCTGAGTAAACATGCTTAGGATTGCACTGCTAATTCTGAATAAACATGCATGGGGTTGGGCTGTGGAAGAAACCAGGGGGCTTTGATATGCTGGAAAGGAGATCTGGTTCTACTTAGTTCAGAGATTTCCATGACTTCATGCTGTGCTTGCCCTCTGCGGCCTGCTCCAAGTGATAAAGATGATATCGTGGCATGGAATCATAAATACATTTTTCTCCTGAGGTCTATTGAGAGTGTCACTGGCTCTCTCTCTTTCTCTCTTTCTCTCTTTCTCTCGTTCTCTCTCTCTCTCTCTCTCTCTCTCTCTCTCTCTCTCTCTCTCTCTCTTTCTGTTTAAACAAGAACCTGCAACGGCGGCCACATGTAGTGTGTACGGCAAGTGGAGGTGAGTAATGAACTGTCAAAAAGGGAAGATTAGAGAAGCACTTCACCTCAGCTGTGCTCTTGTCAAACAAGCCAACCAATCTACCTCAACTTTTCCTCTGGAATTTTATAGAGAGCCCCACAGGGTAATCACAGCCATTCAAACAACTTGGATCTCCTAATCCGCTTGTATTATGCTTTCCAGCTTCCAGATGCATTTAGAATTAAAAGCATATTTTCAACATTCTCCTCTTCAACCAGGTTTTTCCCTCATCCTCCTATCTCTCCTTCAGCTTTTTTTATAATACTTCTTAAGAGTTCGCATTTTGCACTTTCCACAGCTAAAAAGCTGTAGATGATAACAAGAAACAAGGATGGCTTTTTATTGAATATTAAGCAATATTTTATTATCAGCTCTAAAAAACAAACAAACAAATATAATTTAATGTATTTTTAAAGGATTTTATTTGCTTTAAGTTCCAATTTGTGTTACGTGCTTTTAAGCCCTATGGATAATAGATATTATTCATGCTGGTCAAAGTGATTCAATTATATTTCAACTCTGATTATATTTCAGCTTTGATTATGCCTACGGATTAAAGTAAAAGCAGATTGGTTAAGTGCATAAGATTCTTATCTCATCATACATGATAAAGCTATTTTTAGCCATCTCACCCCTTGCTTTTTCCTGTTAGACCAATTGCAGTCGTTAACAGTCGTCAACAGGTTTACCACACCTATCAGCCAATCACCCATTCCCAACACCCTTCTGAGTAATACCCCTCCCCACCCTCTCACTATATACAAGGGTCTGGTGACTTCTGTTTCAGTGTATCTGAAGAAGTGTGCATGCGCACGAAAGCTCATACCAATAACAAACTTAGTTGGTCTCTATGGTGTAAGCTTCCTCTTTTTGACAAGATGGCCCCTACCACCAGGTACATAAAACATGCAGTTATTAGTCTGCGTTTTGCAAGGAACTCGTACAGCCTGGACTTTCGTAAGCGGTGAGGCAATGAAAATGACCAAATGTACTACTGACTAAAAACTTATATAAACCTTTCACCTTGGAGGGTGCCCCCAAAAGAAAATTATTGTGGGGGGGGGGGGCCAAGGGATCCCAGCCCCCTCCAGTTGGCACCAGTGCTTGTGACACACATAAACAAACAACATAAGAAGCCGCTTATCCCAGTGAAGGGTGACTTTATCTGGCAATATATATGTCATACTGTTTGACTGATTAGTCACACATTGGTTGTCCCCTTCATTCGACCCTGCTTAAGAAGATGGTGTTCTTCCCTTTCATTTATTGCCGCATGCCTCAATCTCTGGTGCTTACCTTGGTTTTCTGCAAAGCCATATTGATGATTTTTCTTTCTTTAGCATGTGTAATGTTATTGTTATTATGGTTTACTAGTGCTGTTGTCCTTTTGAAGTCTTAATAATAAAATATATTAAAAGTTAAAAGTGAATACCAGATGCTGGAAACTACAGAATGTGAGGGCGGTGAGGTCCTGCTTGCGGGTTCCCCACAGGTATCTGGTTGGCATAGCTGTCAACTTTTCCCTTTTCTTGCGAGGAATCCTATTCGGAATAAGGGAATTTCCCTTAAAAAAAGGGAAATGTTGACATTTATACTGGTTGGTCAGGATGCTAGACCAGATGGGCCACTGGTCTGGTCCAAGAGGCTATTCTTAAATGCCATAATAGTTAACTATAAATAGATTTGTGGATTTTCTAAATCCAGTAGGCACCTGCTGTATCTGAGTCAGGCACTGGGCAGAGGAGGAATGGCGAGCCTTAAAAGTAGGAGAGCAAAGAGCTCAAAGACAGATGGCAAATAGCAGCAGTGGGGGAGAAGGTGGGGTGGAGATTTACTTGGGACAACGCCATTATCCAAGAGGCTGGGTTCCACTGTTCCCCATGACTTGTAATTCCTATTTCACTTCATTTTTGTTCTGCTATGATGTCTCATGTGGTTCTTCTGTCCTTACTCTTTGTCCTAGCCTTCAATCACTCTTTGTGAGAAAACATTTATTAAAAAGAAAGAAAGAAACTCATTTTACAGATTTCAGATGCAGAGATTTTATTTTCACATATAAAACAGTGCAGTGGGGCTGCACAACCATAACAATCTTCTCCAGACTTGGCGATGAACACAGCTTTGAAGAACACTTACTTTCTCAAGCAGTGTGATCTTTCAGCTAAGTCGGTTTCCTCCATGTGCCACGGCAAAGTGGTGGGAGGTCCAGGCTTTGTGGGATTTTCATGTTTATTGGGTGTTTGACAGCAGATGGTGAAAAGCATTTCAATTTGGATCCGCTTTATACTCAGAGATTAATTCAGGTGAAAAACAGAGCCATCCTAATTGCATCACAATGATGCTCTACAGTACTCAAAGATAGTATTCATCATCATAAATTCTAAGGTCAGCTGCTAATGTATCTCATGATTGCAATTGCCTTTTTAGACCATGCTTTCAATTACTTTAAATGGGTAATCTAATTAAATTGGCATTTGCTGTTTGTTACATGCAGCTTGTTTTGTAACTGGGGCTATCACTGGGATAGGTTAGCCAGGTTGTCTGCCTAGATCCCTGTCTTAGAATACAGAAGACTGTGACACAATGCTGGATACTAGCTTGCTGCATTATTTCATGTCACAAGTTGGTGTTTGAGCATAGAAAGCTGCAATTGGTCCATTTAACTCAATGTTGTCAGTATTGTCTACTCTGATTTGCAGAAGCCTCTCCAAGGATTTAGACAGGAGGGTTTATCCCAGCCCTACCTGAATCTTAGAAACATTGTAGAGCTGGAAGGAACTACAAGGATCATCTAGTCTAACCTGCTGCAATGCAGGAATCTTTTTGCTCAAAACACCTGGGTTTGGATCTAGGGTCTCCTGCATGCAGAATGTGTGCTCACCTACACAGGACTCATCTGATACTTATTTAGAAATATTTAAGAGACAGTGGAAAGACAGAAATAATACATAAGCCCCTTAAGCTCATCATATTGAACAGTTGGGACAAAAATAGTAAGATATCATGGAACACCCATGCTCCATGCCTGGTCTGACGATCAATATTCACTGTTGTTCTAAGTCCACAAAGGTTGTTCCCCTCCCTCAATTTGCACTGTGTTTCTGTTGCTCTGTAAGGAATCGTGTAGAACAGTGTAATTAGTTACACAGTTAGTTGTGTAAAATTCTGCCACAGCAAATAGCAAGGCAACTTATGTTGTTTTCGTCTGAAGTCCATTGTTGCTCTGATGTGACCTTGCTATGACAGTTGTCAATCGCCTTGTTGTGGGGGCCGGGTAGGGATTTTTTCCACTTGGCAAATTGGCACCGGCCGACTGGTTTTTGCCTACCTAGTAGCAATCGCCACAACCTTTGTGAGGTTAAGCATTGGGTAAGCATTTGTTTGGTCGGAGCGGAGGTTGTGGCCTTGCCTGCCCCTCCTCAGTAAGGGTATCCTGTTAAAAGGATCCGGGGTGTGAATACTATCCGAAGGCTGGGGGTGGGCTTTGGCCATGTCACAGCCCCTACGGGGACCCCAAGGGGAGGCACTATCTGACGTATGTTATCGGGTACCCTCTATTGGTGGTTTACCCTTCTGGGGCTCTCTGATGAACAGGAGTCAATATATAGCCTGGCTTCACCCTAATACCTAAGCCAAACCGCTCACATCTGTAACCGATAAAAGTTGTGGCCTATTTGAACCCATAAACCAAATATTCTGTGTCAGTGTGAGTTACTTACTGTGTTCCTGGGATCTTTGGGGCTCGGGTGCCTTGGCATGAAAGCAGACCTGCAGTAGAACAGAAGGATCACCACATGTGATGACCACATGTCAGAATGGTAATCAGTGCCTTCTGGTGGTGGCAGAAAAGGGGTGTTGGGGAGGTGTGAGGGCAGGCTGTGCAGGTGCAGGATCCCAAGCTTCCTTGCTCTTCTCAGTATGCCCCCAAAATGGCTCTGGACTTCAACCAGCCCTGCAGTTGGCATAGTAAATTCCCTTCAATAGGAAGGGGAAGGGTAAAGGAAAATTACCCTTCAGCTGCTCCCCACCTCCCTCACTTACTATAGTGAGCCAACGGGCATAGATGCTGGGGCCCTGGGGCCCTGGGTGCCCAAGCACCCACAGTCATGGGGCCAAGCTGGCACTGCTGTCAACTGGCTATCAATGTGGCATTTGCTCCATCTCAGACCCACTCCGCCATCGCTATAGGACTGCTCCAGTTGGCCCCCTGGAACATTCTATTTTTCTTCCTATTTGTGCTTAAAGAATATCAAGATACTGTCATTTCTTCAAATGCTTTCCTTGTCCTCGAGAATCGAGTGTTTCCTTCAGGCATTTGTTTCTTCTTGGAGGCTGCTGCGTTTACGAAGCGAGCACCGCACACCCTGGGTGCACACTCCACTCAAAAAGCAAAGCTGAATTCAGTCAGACGTGTTCGTATTCAAAAATGCCTGTGTTCTGAGGAGAGGAGGGTGCGCATTCTTTTGGAATGCTTTTCGGCGAAAATTTTAAGCCTGGTGATAAATAAATAACTAGATGCATCTTTGGAAGAAGAAGAAAAACCTTCCATATATTTCTCTATTCAACAAGCAGCATACATAATCACAAAGGTACATTTGCATATAAAAATGTTACACATACCCTGTGCATGGATTTAGAAATAATATGTCTAAGTGGGTATTTGAGAAGATAAGCATTTACCATCATTTACCATTCGTTCCTTTCAGTTTCACTGAATGACCAAGGCTCTCCAGATGTCCTTTTTATTGTGCATTCATGACCGTTGGTGCTCATGATGGTATCAGGATGCTTATACACCCAAACAAAGAAGTGCTATCCCAAGTCCATATTCCCTGCATCTTCACGCTCCTGTCCCAGCAACATCTATGCTGGCTTCATTACGTCCACAAAATGGAAGATGGCAGGGCATGATCTATGGGAAACTGACTTCCGGCACCAGGCCAATTGGCAGACTAACTCTGTGTAGCAAAGATTTCTGCAAACATGACAAGAAGGATGGCATCATCAACACTGCCGTGTGGAAATCCCTTGCAGACAACTACAGCACCTGGAGACAGACAGTCAGGTCATGCTTCCGTAGCAGTGACCAGAGGAGGAATGACTGCTGGGAGGAGCGCAGAGAGAAGAAACACCATGGTGCATCTGCAGCAGTACAACCGGACGCCTTCATCCTCTCCAGCTGCAACAAAACATCTCTACAGCCACAGCTGGTGGTGCAACCATTCCAACAGCTTGACCTCACCTCTAAAGGCACACCCCTCCATTGTCTCCTGAGACAGATAGATGCCAGCCCATACACAACCACACTCTTAATACCATTTGTAGCTGCCTCTTTTCCAATCAGTGCATGCCCTGTAACTTCCCACTGAAATCCTGATACTTTTCAGACCACAAATGTTCCAGTTTATTTTTTGTCCCGCTTTTGTTGCACTCTAGTGAGGAGTGCCCCTCTAGATTGCAATAATGTGAGAGTATTAGGGAGGCATCACAGAACAACCAAAAAGGCAGAACCGTGTGTGGACTGTCCAGTAGGAATCATCCACTATTATATTGCATTGGTGACATGTTGCAGAATAAACGCACTATGGCGTTTGCCTCCTAGGATGGGTCATAAGGAAAGGGTTAAAATGGGTGTGATGGGATTGGCCAGTGAGAATGCAAGGGGGGAATAAAAGTTAGAGTGGGAGATTTTGAAAGTCGGTTGAGGTTTGGGAGTTGAGAGTTGAGGTTTGGGAGTTGAAGAAGGAAGAGGGATGTTTAGGTGTGGGTTGGTAGAGTTGTATTGTGAGAGAGTGAGAGGAATTGTTAGGTGGAGTCAGAGAGATAGTTGGAATAATCAGTTTGGAGTTGTTAGGAACTAAGAATAAGAAACTGACAAGAGAAAAATTAACTGAAACCATAAGCTTGTTCCTGCATTTAAAAATAAACTTGATTATTTGTTTATGTTAACAACTGACTGGACTCCGTGTGTCCCCGTGAGATACGGGGTGGTGGCAGCGGAAAAAGCAATTGCAGTGACGGCACAGGATCAATAGACCGTCAAACGTCCAGGGGCCCTGTGTGTGATCGCCACACGCACACACACACACACACACACACACACACACACACTAGTCTTGAGGGCTCCCAAGTAGTATCATAGCTTAGGAAAATGGCCTTAATGCAGCCTTCATCAACCTTGTGTCCCCTAGACATTTGGGGCTACAGATCCCATAGTCAGCATATATTCTTGTGTTATAAACTGTCTACACTGCTACAAGAAACACCACTGTACACACAACCACTATGTGTATTGTGTAACATTGTTCCTTCTCTCTCCCTTTATTGTGTTGACTATTCTCCACCATCTGTTTTCTTACTGGTCCTCTTTCTCCCACTCCCTCTTATTCATTGCCTTCTTCCCCTCTCACTTAAGCTCACACATCTATTCTTCCAGACAAAGAGAATTAGAGCACTATATCTAGTATCCCAAGACCACCAAACTATGTAAATCCTGCCGAGAAGACCCCCGCTAAACTCGAGAAAAGGGGAGAGAATTACAATGCCAGGGAGCAGAACATTAATTGTGTGCGACTGAATACGCTTTCTCTTTTCCTCCCCAAGGAAACCAAAGTCCTGAAAGGAGATCTTCCGCTGGCAGTTAAAAGTCCATTTTAGTTACATTACCAGATATCTGGCACTGAAGCAAGCAGCATAAAATATGTACTAAATGGCTCTCTTCAGTATCGAGACATTAGAATCCGTGCGATTATTCTGTCTGCCTGCCGAGAGCTGTGTTGGGAAAAGGCCTTCCACGATGAATAATCTTTTTCGGTTTTCTGCTTGCCTTTTGCAAATGACACAAATTATTATTATTATTGCATTTTCTTAAATTTGTGATGTAATATGCATATCTCTGGGCTGAAAGCTCTGTGCAAGTACCTTTTTGGAATCCTACGTCCGCTAACTGCATTTTTGCAGGAATTGTGTGCATTTTTCATCCAGTGGAAGCCTTGTGGCCTGACCTGAAGATGAGAAGAATTGCAATACAAATCTCTAGGCATCATCTCTAGGCCTGGGTGGTGTGGTGTTGCCATTAGCTCCCCTGCCCCATATTATTGGCTTATGGTCAAGCGAGGCAAGATTTTTCACTGGTAGGGCCAGTGTTATGGAATTCACTGTCCTGCTGATATGTGATATGTGACAGCCTCCATCTGTATTGGCATCCCATCATCTTTACATAGGCATCTCTTTGATCTCTCAACACAAGTCTCCTGTTAGTGACTGCATTGTTTTAATTATATTGTTTTATTGCAGATTTTAATTATGGATGTTTTATATCTTAATGTTCATGAAACTGTTTCTTTTATACTTTGCAAACCAACTCGAAGGCTATTTTGGCATTAACAAGCCTTCTAAAGTGGAATTTTATCTTCCCCAGTCAGTAACTAGATTCGTGCAAATCATCTCAATTTCCTATATATGTAATTGCTTTTATATATACGCTATCATTTTATATATGGCTTTTGCTGTATTGTGAAATCACTTTAAGATTAATAAAAAAACAATAAACTGTATCCAAACTTATTTATTTATTTCAAAGCAATTGTGAACAGTTTAAAATTTCAAACATCCCTAAGTGGCATGCAGTCTAAGAAGCAAACAACGTATCATTAAAACAGAAACACCACCTAAAGCAAACTAAACAGCAATATGAAAACATATAAAAGTGAATAAAAGTTAATGAAACAGAAATCCAGAGGATTTAAACATGTAAAACAGGGTCCAATTTTATGAGTCAGGGAGAGCCTGAGCAAAAAGATATGGCGCTTAAATTCCTAATTTAATTCTGAGTTAGGAATGTAGAAAACCCAATTGTAGACCATCCCTATATCACCTGTTTTCAAACCCTGCTCACAGGGTCTGTTGGCTTCTTACTCCTCCTTAAAGGTAAAGGTAAAGGGACCCCTGACTATAAGTTCCAGTCCTGGCTGACTCTGGTGTTGCGGCGCTCAACTTGCTTTACTGGCCGAGGGAGCCGGTGTACAGCTTCCGGGTCATGTGGCCAGCATGACTAAGCCGCTTTTGGAGAAACCAGAGTAGCACATGGAATCACCGTTTACCTTCCCACCAGAGCGGCAACTATTTATCTACTTCCACTTTGACGTGCTTTCGAACTGCTAGGTTGGCAGGAGCTCACCCCGTCGTGGGGATTCGAACCACCAACCTTCTGATCAGCAAGCGAAATATACTAACTGAAGTGATTGTTCTTTATAACTTCTTTGTAGAGCAGTACATGCAGGAAGTTACATTTCTATCAGATTGGTGGCAATGAGCAATCTTTCCACAAAGAGGGCTACTGCTATCGACTTCCCCCTGCAATGAACTGTACCAGGGGCTGTTTACATTCTCGATCTATGTGTGACAATCACGAAGTCTGTAGACTTATCAGCGGTGGTGCACCGCAGAACTCTTAGCAGAATCCTCTGGGAATGGCAAAGTCTGGTTGGTGCGCGATGAACACTGATAGGCAATGGCACACCACAGAACACTTAATAGATTCCTCTGCAGCACTCATTTGCCTATGCTTGTTTATCCAGAAGCAGGAGTTTAGAGGTATGCATGTATAGCATTGCAGCTATTCTCTGAGGACAGGAAGTTTGAAAAGCAAATCTCTAAATGACCATTTAAATTATTTTGAATGTTTCAAACCATAAGAAAGTCAATTTCTTTCAAGTGCAAGCACATCAGGATGGGAGATATTCAAGATGTTTCCCAATAGCAAATATCAGAGGGAGAGTGCTTATTTGAAAATATTGCTAGTACTACGAATGTTATTCGCAGCCTTAGTTAGCAGTTTACCAGTAGTTAATATATTGTATCCATTTATTGGTTAATAATTTGTTCTTTTTATGTACTTTCATACTATCTATGTACGATTATCTCTTTTCTCATATGTATATCCTTGAATGCATTTTTAAAGCCCTAAGGAACCCCAGAACGGCTAATAAAAATAAAATCAGAATGCACATTTAAACAGCAAGGGAAAGCATTAAAAAGTTGCAACATAGCAACAGCAGAGACCCGGCAGCATTATACAACATAGGCAGTAGTTATCAGTGCCCCTTTGAAAAAAGCAAGGGTTGGTTGTACTTCTTACCTGAAGGCAAGCAATGATGGTGCCAAATGAGGCCCCCCTCAGAAGGAAATAGAAAAGATAAGTTTCATGCCAACAATAAGGGTCATTACTTTCTCAATTTCTATCTGCTGTTAGCTACTCCCTGTTAACAAAGAGCCCGACAGAAGGGATTCTAAATCCAGGTTATATATGAGTCAACCATGGGAAACCTTTCAAGGTTCATGTTGCTATCACATACATATAACCCCGTTAAACCAGACTCCATTTCCTTGAATATGGGCAATGCTCTGAGGACCTTACCTCCAATAATAGCAGGAATCAGATTTTGCTGCCATCACTTATTGCGGAAGGGCCATGGCTCAGAGGTCGAGTGTTTGTTTTGCACACAGGTTCAAAGGTCAAAGGTCCCAGGTTCAATCCCCAGTGTCTCCAAGTAGGACTGGGTCCTTTCCCTACCTTAAACCCTGCAGAGTCACTAACAGTCAAGGTTCTTGGCATCTGTCTTTCTGGAGAGACAATGGAGTGCACCTCTGGGGTGAAGTCAAACCACTGCATTAGCAACACAGAAGTGACCTCCTCAAGGCACAAGCCTGGGCAGTGTGTATGGAGGCCTTGGGTTGCCCAGACGACACAGCCCTTCTCTCAGCTGATGTGGTCCAAAGGAAAACAGAGCAATACATCTGGCACCAGCTTGGCTGCAGGAGTTGCTGGAAGAAGGCATACAAGTAGGGTTGACAGATGTGGCCCTAAGGCATGAAGATACTAGGTAAAAGTGCAATTCATTGGCCCACCACATGAGGCAGCTGCATAAAACACCAATGCTCCCAGCTAGAGTCTTGGCAGTTCCTGACCCCAACACTCAATGTATACACTTTGTTTACATGAAGAATATACAGGCTGATGCCATTGGATTCAATATGTTCAGCCATCTAACTAAAAATAAATTAAGGCTTATAAATCATCAAAACAGATTGGGTCAAACATATTTTGCTTTACAAATTTATAAGCATGAATTCAACTAATTAACCTGAAATTGCACGGGTGAAAATAATTTCAAAGAGATAATAAGTGCACCCCAAAGGTATTTATGAGCTATTGTAAAGCTGCAAGACAAAAGGCCAGAATCACAGTAGAATTGTCTATGTCAACAAGAGCTGCAATTAGTAGCAAGATTGAAATCAACTAATATAATTTAAGCTTGAGCCTCATATTTTATGGTTGTGACTAGGTCACCAAGGCACTCGGAAATGTTTGTTCTAATTACTTGTTTGCACAGTTAAGTTATTGTTATTATCATGGGGCTTACTAGACCCCAGAATGAATCTAATGCATATTTTGAACTTCACACTTGAACTAAATTCAGTTCCCTCACAATCAATGTTCAATTCATAGCATTAAGCAGTACAAACTAATCTGCTAGTTTCTGCTTCTTTGTAAGAATAGAATTGCCTAACTAGTTTCTGTCTAGTCTAGCACTGCATCTACAATAATATGGCCAACCACATATTCCTGGGAAGCTCACAAGTGGGGTGGGATGGCAATCACCACCCATTGTCAAGGGTTCCCAGAACTGGAAGAATAGTGTCTCAGAATAGGGACATTCCATTTTGGACTGTTAATGCCTAAGTTAGTTGCACCTATTGAAATCAATGACAGGTCATGACTAATGTGTCCCACTGTTTTCAGGGCAAAGCACAACCAGCCATGAACACTTATGTGATGAAAACATCCATTTATGTAGGCTGATCGCCAACGAATTGATGCTTTTGAATTATGGTGCTGGAGGAGACTCTTGAGAGTCCCATGGACTGCAAGAAGATCAAACCTATCCATTCTGAAGGAAATCAGCCCTGAGTGCTCACTGGAAGGACAGATCCTGAAGCTGAGGCTCCAATACTTTGGCCACCTCATGAGAAGAGAAGACTCCCTGGAAAAGACCCTGATGTTGGGAAAGATGGAGGGCACAAGGAGAAGGGGACGGCAGAGTACGAGATGGTGGCACAGTGTTCTTGAAGCTACCAACATGAGTTTGACCAAACTGCGGGAGGCAGTGGAAGACAGGAGTGCCTGGCGTGCTCTGGTTCATGGGGTCACAAAGAGTTGGACACGACTAAACGACTAAACAACGACAACAACAAATGTTCTTCCAGAATTGTAACCCTGATTATTTCAGGAGGGAAAAAGAAAAAGAATCAATCCAATTAGGCAAGGTTTTAATTTGAAAAAGTGTCCCTGAAAATAAGAGATGTATGTAGAAACTAAATCGAGTGCCTGGTGTGCTCTGGTCCATGGGGTCACGAAGAGTTGGACTAAATGACTAAACAACAACAACAATGTACAATAGTCCACAAAGCCCTTCTAGGATGGTACCTTAGTATTAATGGTGGTGGTGATGGTAGTAGTAAAGAGTAGGGCTGTGTACCAGATTCACTCTTATTTGGGGAGGATCCAGGCTTGGGCCAAATCTGGTTTAGACAGCCCTGAATTGCCCTAGGTCAGGTCAGGACACTCAGAGCAATCCAGGGCTGTCAAGGGATAGGGCATTGGATGGAAGCCTGCAGAGGTCTTCTTCAACAGCATGTTCCCCCGCAGGGAGCACACTAAAGTAGCAGACTCCAGCAAGACTAATACTCCACTCACTAGCTGATGAGCTGAGAACTGGGCTTAGCTTTTCCAACTTCCAATTTTTCAGTTCAAACCCATTAGGAACTATAGCTGCAGACTTGAAGCAGCTTGCAGTAGAGTCATTGTTGCAATTGATTTTAGTTGGTTGCCCTGAGGTTGGTAGATTTAGGCTGCAAGACAATGAGGTTGCATCAATGAAGCTCCAAAGAATTTGGTAAATTAATAACAGAGACCTGACACTACAGTAGCTCTATGACCGTAATGTCATCTGACTTCTGTAACTAACCAGGAGAGTTACATATCTGGAGGGCTTGAACAAAATGAGGAAGATACAATGGCAACACTATATACAATACACACACACACACACACACACCCTGACTGTAATTCAGTTATACGCACTGTTCACAGAATTAGACTATAATGCACTTCTACACAAGGATCTAGGGCAATTTATACACCCGTAATTCATCTTGACAAAAGAGAATAAATCTCCCTTGAGTTATTCTTGTTAGAAATGCAGGTTGACGTTTTATTCATGATTTAAAACCAATTCCTTATAGACATTTCCAAGAAATTATTTTTCAACATTAGATCCTCTACAGTTTTCATTTCTGAGAGTTTCACCTAAAAATTCTTTTCATATTATTATTACTATTTAGCATGGTGTGGTAAGGCTTACTTGGTATCTCCCCCCCCCCCTTTGGTCAATCTATTTATCGTTCCTTCCAAATGCTCAAATCCATTTCCCTTGGAATAGATTTGTCTTTGTATGACAGGCATATAAATAGGTTGTATTATAGTATTCTATTCACTGGTGCAGGTTTAGCCTGAAGATTTTGAAGATTTAAAAGGAAAGGGGAAAGGGGGGGAAATCCTTGAATGACAGCTCTGCATTATCTAACCTCTTAGCTAATAAAAAGAGAGAGAGAAGACCTCAAAGTGAACTATAGTATCTACCCCCAGGTTTAAAAACAGCAACTTACATGCTGCTTCTGAATTCAAGCCACTGAGCCTCTTGGGCTCACCATTCGGAAGGTCGGTGGTTCAAATCCCCACAACCGTGGTGAGCTCCCATTGCTCTGTCCCAGTTTCTGCCAACCTATTATTATTATTATTATTATTATTATTATTATTATTATATACTGCCCTATACATTGAGGTCTCAGGGCGGTTCACAGAATAAAATCAAAATATAAAACCATAAAATACATTATCAAAATAAAAACAACAACCCAATAACACTCCTCCTCGCAATTCGAAAGCACACCAGCGCAAGTAGATAAATAGGTACCATTGCAGCAGGAAGCTAAATGGCATTTCTGGGTGCTCTGGCTTTCGTCACGGTGTTCTGTTGTGCCAGAAGTGGTTTAGTCATGCTGGCCACATGACCCAGAAATCTGTCTGCGGACAAACACCAGGTCCCTCGGCCTGAAGTGAGGTGAGCACCACAACCCCATAGTCGCCTTTGACTGGACGTAACCGTCCAGGGATCCTTTACCTTTACCTTACACAGCAAACATTTAAAGTACATGACTTCTCCCAAAGAATTTGTTAAGGTGCTGGGAACAGTAGCTGCATGAGAGGTAATCTACAGTTCCCATAATTCTTTGGGGGAAGTCATTTGCTTTAAATGTATGGTATGGTCCAATTAATTAGACTGAATAATATCTAACCAACATGGGAAAGTTAGTTCACACCTAACATGTGGATATAACGTGGGGACCTGCTGTCAGATTGCTAAATTTGTTTCAGTTTGTTTCGCTGATGCATCCAGTAAATGGAGGAATTTGTGAAAATACCAGCACATGCTCTGAGAACAGCTGATACTGTAGCATTGTTAAAGCTAATCACCTATGGCCCTGATCAGTATTTGGAGGGGGCTTCGAGAGCTACTTATAAGCCACTCTTAGCTTTTTAAGGGAAGTGTATGAGGTTGTACAGAAACACTTGGCAAAATTAGAAATACTAAACTACAAACCCCTAATCAAAGAATTAACAACAAAAATATAAAATATGGAATAAATTTACCTTATCTTGGCTGGGATGAGTGGCAACAGTTTAAATGAACTTACTGACATGCCTCCTTTATTTATTTTGTGTACTACCTATCCAATTCGCACTTATCCGAATTTTGCGATGCGGTTCTTCTACCAAACGATGTTCAAGAAACTGCATGTATTGGGGGGGGCGCTAGGGGCGCACTGGAAGATGGCCGAGAATAACATCTCTCCGGCACACACGAGGTAATTAAGAGGCTGATATGGGAGTATGCAGCCTCCCTTTCTTGCCCAAGGGAATGGGGAACACTGCCTTGCCTGCTGTGGCCATAAATCACCCCAGGATTTGAAAGAAGGGGGTGAGGGCACTAGGCTCAAAGCCCTTGTGTGGGTCCGGCTCTCCCAGACGCTGTCTCTGATCGCGCACTGGCTGCATCAGCTCGAAATAAACAATTAGAAAAGAAGCAAATGCACATACTTCGAGTGAAGATCGGGAGTAAAGACTGCTAATTAAAGGGATCTCTGGGATGTGTAGCGACGGGCTGGATTCAACAATAAATCAAGAGAAGAATCATCAAAGGATTGGTATGTCGGAGCGAGACTGAAAAGGGGGGGGCTTTTCTTTTTTTGTCTTATGTGAGTACCCAATAACCCTTCCCCCTAAGAAAGAATCGTCGTGATTACTGATCACAAGCAAGAACTGTGTGGAAATTAATTACTAAATCAAAGATATGGCATGTGAGAACATCGATAAAGGAAAGAAAGTTCTCTGTGACGCAGTCATAAAAAGGGTCTGTTATGGCAGGCCTGCCCGCAGGAGGACTGAGGGGGAGGAGGACTTGGCTCGTTACTATATCGGAATGTGAGATCGGCCTGGCAGGGCAGACTGTGGGAAACGTTTTGTACGGAGGTGTTGAAAGAATGTCTGTCTATTTTGATATGGCTCTTGGATGAGTGTAAAATCCACACAGGATATACAACGTTTGTTTTCAACCCGCTTGTGGAGACTATCAGAGATCATAAAGAAAACAAGAAGATGAGGAAAACAACAAAGAGAAGATGGAATAGAACTGTGAATACTATTTGGACAGAACTGTGTATATTAAAGCAGCAGTAAGAGAGATGTTTGGATCTCATTCGGAGCTTGAAGTATGGGTACCCCCAACAAAAATTTTAAAATTTGGCTGTGTAATTTGGAATTAATGTGATTTGGAATTAATGTGATTTGATTGGCCTGTTAATAAAAATTATTTTTTTAAAAAAAGAAACTGCATGTATTGGGGAAGGGTGCATAAAATATAAGTGAAAATAACATACCAAATGCATTATATTGGAGCAATTGCAAAGAAAATAATGTGTCAATTAGTCAAAATTGCTTGCAAAAAATAAATGTGTTTATTGGGATAAATTTGGCCAAAAATCCAGATCAATTTTCATAAGTGTGTGTGTGTGTGTGTGCGCGCGTGTGTGTGCAAATTTCTGAGAAATGTGGAGAACTGAATACAGTGGTACCTTAGGTTAAGAACTTAATTTGTTCTGGAGGTCCGTTCTTAACCTGAAACTGTTCTTAACCTGAGGTACCACTTTAGCTAATGGGGCCTCCCACCTCCACCACACCACCACTGCACGATTTCTGTTCTCATCCTGAAGCAACGTTCTTAACCTGAGGTACTATTTCTGGGTTAGCGGAGTCTGTAACCTGAAGCGTCTGTAACCTGAAACGTCTGTAACCCGAGGTCCACTGTATAAGATTGGAAAAATGAGAAACTGACAGATCCTTCCATCCCTACCAATCTCTCATTCAGTGTCATTCAGAGCCTCATTTTGTTATGCCATACAACGAAATTTCAGGAGAACATGTCTTGCTAATCAAAAGATTATGATACGTTCACGGTATGCTTAAAAAAAAACACCCAAACCCTTTTGCTGCAGCTTTCCACAAGAAATGCATCTATTCCCAAATTGCCAAAGACCTTTTTGGAGATCTTACAGAAAGTTAGCCAGATCAATTCAAATGCATACGTTTTCATTTGTATGTTTACGTAGAAAAACAAAAGAAACTCCAATATGCATACCAAATCATGCAGCACAAAAGTCGGTTCACCAAATTGATATTTCACAGCAATTGTCAAGTTTCTGCTGGGGAGGAGAGGGGGGCTTTCCAAAAAGAACATAGAGGTATTTTTGCAAATTAGATTGTATGCCGCAGTTTCAGAACTCACCATGTGACTATAGTTGTGAGAAATAATTGGAAAAACCAATTGTCTGGAAGCGTGCTTATGTTCTTTATGTCGTCTTTCCAGTGATTAAGAAACTGTCTGAGAATGTTCTCTAATAAGAGAAGATCCAAGTGCAAAGTGGCAGGTCTCTCTGGGACATTGAGAGAAACAGCATAGCCACGCAGCAAAGATGGTACAGAACGATGCCACTCCTTATAAGATGATTACCGAGATATGGTAAGCTCAAACAAGGATCATTTAGGGACAGAGAATTGCTCCGTATGTTGTGATAATGTAGCTAACCCTTCAAACAGCACTTGTTATCATATTACCTTGTTTACCTTGATTTTAACCACACACAGAAAGCACAGGAGACTAATGGGATCCATGTCTGTACCTTGCTTGTGATTAATCCCAGTCTTCACAATATTAACTTCAAATTATTTGAATGCTAGTCTTGCCACTTTAATTGTATACAGTATGGTGAAGATAAAAAGAAAGTCTTGTGATCTGGATAATAACTACCAGTGATTCAGCTGGTGCCTCGGCAAGAATAATGTTTATGTGCCACTGTGATCCAGTGGAAAGCAATCTAGACAAAGAAGAGGACATTTTCATGATTTAGTATCAGGCCCTATCAAGTGGAAATGGACAGCCTGCCTGCCTCCACCATTATAAACTCATTTTTCATTTTCTGATATTTTAAAAACAAAACAATAGGCCATCTGAGTGGTGCATGAGTTGTACGGCGTACTCTTCTGAGCCAGTCAAGAGCACTACCACAGGAATCCTTCCTTGGACTGGTGCAAGCTAGGCCTCATCTAGGGGAACTGTGAGTTGTTAGGAACCCCTAAGGAGTAAGAAGGTAAAGGTAAAAGGTAAATGACCCCTGGGCGGTTAAGTCCAGTCAAAGGTGACTATGGAGGTGACTATGGGGTTGTGGCACTCATTTCGCTTTTCAGGTGAGGGAGCCAGCGTTCGTCCACAGACAGCTTTCCAGGTCATGTGGCCAGCATGACTAAACCACTACTGGCGCAACGGAACACTGTGAGGGAAACCAGAGTGCACGGAAACACTGTTTACCTTCCCGCTACAGCAGTACCTATTTATTTACTTGCACTGGTGTGTTTTCGAACAGCTAGGTTGGCAGGAGCTGGGACAGAGCAACGGGAGCTCACTCCATTGTGGGGATTTGAACCGCCGACCTTCTGATCGGCAAAACCAAGAGGCTCAGTGGTTTAGACTACAACGCCACCCACGTCCCTAAGGAGTAGTCTGGTGTCTGCCTTCTTTTTAGAAATCTTGGACATGTGTGCTTGGCCACCAAATGGGCAGAATTAGCACCAGGTTTATTTAACCTCTGCAACCAACATCATATGTGGTTAGGGGTGGACACTTCTGTGTGCTGCAGACTGCACCAGCAAAACACCTTTGGGATTGTACTTGCTGGTACACACTCGCACACAATCCTATCTGTCTCACCCTCCCTCCTTCACAGAGGATAGGAGCAGATACTTCAGAGTAAAAACACCCTGGATACAAATATCCCATGGGTATGCTCCACTTCACTTACAGAAGACAGAAAAGAACAAACTTTTTTAAAGGCTCTTTTTATTTAAAAAAAAAATCACACACATATGAATAGAGTCAATTTGTCTCATAATTGTAGAGCTGTTTCCATAAAGATACCACCAGCGGTCGCTAATTGTACCTAGAAAACTCATTACATTATATGATTGGATTTTTAATTAGAAGTGCAGATGGCATCTCATTTATTACTGTTCTATATAGGCCTCTTGACTAGAAAGGCAAATCTATCCCCCTTTTCTCTTTTTTAAATAAGCTTGCAATTTGGCTATTGGAGAAACAACTTGGGTTCACGGAAGGCAGAAAGGATAATTGATAAGTTACATCTGAAATGCACTACTGAGATTGCATCTTGGCATTTATGAAATGGCTGCAGTTCGTCTGCTTCTCTGGAGTGAGTCAGAAATGCTGGTTGCTGTTGATAGCAGAAGGATCCCAAGAAGGAAGGAGAAACAGCAGAGGAAAACTGCTCAAAGAAAAGCGACAATAAAATGATTTATAATAAATAAATAAAAGGAAAGGGGAAAGGGAAAGACAGTCCCTTAAAACACAATAAAATATAAACATACCTAACGAAGAGACTGGTGGTGATGGCACTGAGATTATATATAGGGTTTAACAATATTAACAGTATACAATATACACTAAAATTACAGAGTAAAATAAAATTCCTGCAGGTATTGTTTCCGCTTTATACTATGCTCTATACTATGCTGCAATGGTACCTCCCTCCCTTATGGTGCTGGGGTGGGGCGCTCCCCCGCCCTCCTTTCCTCCCCCAGTGCATGCAGCAAAAACAGAACTGAATCCCACCCTCCTGTCACCCTGTCCTTTAGAGTGGTGTCAACTGACTGAAAGCTGGGTATTGCTTTTAAACAACTGCCTTGAGATCCAAACTGGAACCACTGGAAGGCCAAGCTTGGCTCACAGACTAAAGGTTCCCACCTTTTGTCTACATCAAAAACAAATGGGGTTGGGAGAAAAAAGAGAGAGGTTCCTTCATAACCTTGAAGAAACCACTTGAAAATCTACATAAAATTAGTAACAGAAATAGAAGATTTCAGCACAGAACATCAACTTAATGCAGTTGTACTGTACAAAGTGTCACTGTTCCTTCAGCAGTGCAAATAGAAACAAAACTGTGTATTACGGGCAATGCATCCTTAAGAATAAAATGGACAAAAGAAAATGGATTCTCATTTATGTTGTCTTGATCCTGTTTCACACAGATGGCCTTGTTTGCTCAGGCTTGCTTTGAGATTTCCTTTACTATAACAACACGCTTTTTTTATTGGAAAGTGGAAAGATAAAATCCCTATTCTTCCCCTTTTCACCTATGACGCATTTGAATTTATCAGTATAGCTGTGAAAAATGAGATGCTTTCAGTGACATTTTTAGTTGCTTGAGAGGTCAGCTCTGAGGAAAATCACATTTTCACCATCATCAAGGGCAGAGGAATCATTTCTCGATGGTTGTCAAAGAAACAGCTTCTAAGAACCTAGTTCATGCACTCTTTCTCAAATCAGCACATCACGGTAATTCGATGTACCACCTTCCTCAAACTGGCTCCCTCTAGAACCTGGTGGACTCCCAATGCCTCTGATGATTGGCTATGCTGGTGAGGGTTGATGGGAACTAGTTATTTTCAAACCCATGACCTTTACCCTTTGATACTGGGGGGGGGGGGTTTGGATTTGTAAGACTACTGGCAAGGGAAGATCAGTCTGGCCCTCAAATGATATACAGTCGTACCTTGGTTGTCAAACACCTTGGTACTCGGACGTTTTGGCTCCTGAACCCCTCAAACCCAGAAGTGAGTGTTCATGTTTGCAAATGTTTTTTGGAAGCCAAATGTCCGACGCGGCTTCTGCGGCTTCCAATTGAGTTCAGAAAGCTCCTGCAGCCAATCGGAAGCTGCCAGGGCCGTCTTTACCCAGGGGTGCAAGGGGTGCTGGGCACCTGGGCGCTGAATTGTATTGTATTGAGCTGCTATGTGGCAGTGGGGTCAGCGGCACCTTTGACACGACTGATCTCGCGCTGCCTGCCTGCTAATGCTGCTTCAGGGAGAGCTCTCTGGAAAGTCTCGCTCACCAAAGCCGGGAGGAGGGGGAGTGACATGAAAGGGGGAGAGACAGACAGAAAGAGGATGCACCTATCTAGCGTCGGGAGCACACACAGGCTGCAGAACTCGTATATGTGCGCTAGCAAGGGCCCTCCAAGCTCCTCTAGAAATAAGGTCGCTCCCACAATGAAAGGCTGCCTGAGATGGCTCTCCCACGCATGCGCACAATGCCTGCCCGTCTCATCTTTCAGACACCTCCCTAAGATCATAAGTGCATGCATGGAGTCTTTACACCCAATGTGTTCTTTGTCTTTTTTAAAAAAGCTGGTTTTAAAGAAACACACACACACAAATCTCCTTTTGGAGCCACGCAGGCATGAGCGCTATTTATCAAATGATAATAGTGGCATAAGGCATAATAAAAGTTAATTTGGGGGCTAAACTAATTTTGGGGGCGCTGGGTGGATCTTTGCACCCCGGCGGCACATATGCTAAAGACGGCCTTCGTTTTTGAGCTATTCCGGGAGTCGAACGGACTCCCAGAATGGATTAAGTTCGACAACCAAGGTACCACTGTACAGGAAATCCTTGTTTGGTGTGGGGGTTATGTTCTGGACACCCACCCCCCACATGAATGCGAGGCATGTGAAAAGCATTCTGTTGTGTTCTGCCCCCTGCCCTTTTAGTGACATTTTCGGGTCACTTCTGGGTTCGGCGCCTTGCACATGTGTGTGATCAAGATCACATGTAAATCAGTCGTTGCCTGTATAATAAGTGGTTGTACACAACTCACTGCTTTATTCTGGGATTGTCAAACTGATCTCCCTGCTCCCTCCCACCCCACTTGCCTTCCTTTTAGTTTGTAAGCCTGGGGGAAGGGTCTGTGTTCTTTTGGGATTGCGGTAACAATACTTGTCTGAAAAGTGGTATAAAAATATATGACTTCTCTGTGTGTGCACATATGTTGTGCCAGGCGCTCTGTAAACCACACAGAGTAGTTTTGAGAATGCCTAAGAATTACACAAGAATTATAAAGTATTTTCTAACTGTAAATCCTCAAATGCACACATACATGATATTTTTAAACTAGAAAGGCTTGGTGAAGTGTGCACATGTTTCTATCCTCTGATCAGGAAGTGAATCGCAAATGTTCCAGCAGTCGATTTAGTTTCTACATACATCTCTTATTTTCAGGGACACTTTTTCGAATTAAAACCTTGCCTAATTGGATTGATTCTTTTTCTTCCCCCCCCCCCCCGAAATAATCAGGGTTACAATTCTGGAAGAACATTTGTTGTTGTCGTTGTTTAGTCGTTTAGTCGTGTCCAACTCTTCATGACCCCATGAACCAGAGCACACCAGGCACTTCTGTCTTCCACTGCCTCCCACAGCTTGGTCAAACTCATGCTGGTAGCTTCGAGAACACTATGCCACCATCTCGTCCTCTGTCGTCCCCTTCTCCTTGTGCCCTCCATCTTTCCCAACATCAGGGTCTTTTCCAGGGAGTCTTCTCTTCTCATGAGGTGGCCAAAGTATTGGAGCCTCAGCTTCAGGATCTGTCCTTCCAGTGAGCACTCAGGGCTGATTTCCTTAAGAATGGAGAGGTTTGATCTTCTTGCAGTCCATGGGACACTCAAGAGTCTCCTCCAGCACCATAATTCAAAAGCATCAATTCTTCGGCCATCAGCCTTCTTTATATCCAGCTTTCACTTCCATACATCACTACTGGGAAACCATAGCTTTAACTATACGGACCTTTGTTGGCAAGGTGATGTCTCTACTTTTTAAGATGCTGTCTAGGTTTGTCATTGCTTTTCTCCCAAGAAGCAGCGTGACCATACTAAGACGCAAATGATTAAAATGCACAGGGTTGTGCTGCAGGACACTGTAGGGAAAGCACTTATCAACTTGGTCAGCAAATCAACTCAGCACCAGTTATGAACAGGTATAAATATTTGTCTACATATGAATTTGTACCAGAAAAGGGTTTGTATCAGATGGAGGAGAAATAGAGATCAAGCAATACAAAATGAAATGAAGCAGTACCAGCGGCTTTATTGGTAACTTCAGGTAGACTTTTTGGAGTGCAATTCTCCATTTCATTTACAATATCTAATCCACGTAGCCAACGAACATGCCTTTTCCACAAATGTTACATATCCATATCCGTCTATCGGCACTTTCTCATCCAGACCGCTATTAGGCAATCATGGAGTCTTTCACCCTCCAAATTTCAGCAGCAGAGCAGGGACTTTATTTTTAACTTTGTAGGACGTATCACCATGGAAACATAATGAAATATGAGAGCAATCCGGCTGATTGATGATGTTACAGTGGAGAAAGATTGACATGAAAAGCAGAGATAAATTTTGTGGCATTCTGAAGCAAGGCTTCGTTTATACACCAGATGAATAATCTGGCCTAACTCTGTAGGCTCTAAGTTAGTACTATAAGATCACTTAACCCAATGCAAAATGAAACATGCCTCAGATGAGATATTACCCTCTTTGGTTCATTAACCAAGCCCAGAAGAAGAATAGCTCTCTCCTCAGTTAAATAGGAAAGATGACCAGCAATAATGAAGGGCTATAAATACACCTGACACTTCAGCATATGGTGGGAGGAAGATTTATTTATTTTATTAACGATTAACCATGATTTCCAACCCACCCTATTCCAAGGGCTTAGGACAGGAAACTGCAAATCTGTGCACATAGCTGAGGTCCCAAAAGTTCCGACTTCTAAATCTCTAACACTAGTCCACTTATGCATAACTTTGCTTTCTTTAAATTTATAGAATTTATATCTGAGTAGGTATATAGGAGGAATGTGCCGGTAGCTAGAAATTTGTTATATTTTGCAATAAAAGTAAAGCCATGTGTACACGCTATACCTTTAAAGAATTTTCAAAACACATTCTTTCCCACATAAAAAATTCTTTGCACGGCATACAACCTTCACAGGGTTATAATTCCAAGCAACTCTTAACAAGTTATAGTACCCAGAATTCTTTGAGGGAAAGAATGTGCTTCAAGCATCAAAACATGACATCCTGTTTTTTCACATGAGAACATGGCAGCCATTTTAGGTGCCATGCTCTCATGGGTTTCCGCACTGTGCTCTTGTCCTCCTCCCCACAAAAAAACCCCCACTTTTTGGGCATGGGAGTGAGGTGTGGGTCATGTGACTTGTCCGGGAGCACATCCTGGAAGACACGCGTCCTAGTTTGAGGCTTGAAAAAGTTGAACGGTATGAAATATGCTTTAGGGATTTAGTGTATAGTCATCCTCAGGCCTGCCCATCACTTCTTTGTTTTGATTCTATTCCCTGCAGCCTTCCCTTATTACTGAGGTTATGTGTGTTGGGATACTGCCAGGGAGACATCATCCATCAAGGCCCCACGTCGGTTCCGGACGATCCATCGATCTCCCGTAGACACGCAGTATCATTTGGTTAGCGACACGAGCCCCAGAAATAGCTTCCCACATTCCAGAGCTCTTGCACACTCTATCAGCAGATAATGCACAGCGAAAGATGCACACAGGAGAGCATTATTTACAATTTTATTCAGCCTTGGTCAGAAGAAAGAAAACATGACTGCCTGCTTCGGTGTCTCAGGCACAGAGAGAAAAAGAAAGCATAGACACAACAGAAATATCCTGTGAACAGGAAATATGCAGACTCTGTGACTCACAAAGCCTGCTCCCTTTTAAGGTGGAATGGAAATATCCTAACAATGTGTCCCTTTGTCTGGTTCATATGATTTGCTTTTATTTATATACAGTTTTTCAGGACATAACCCTCACAAGGAAGTGTACCATGGAGATCTAATTGAGATAGATTGAATAGTCAAAAACAGACTTCCTTCAACTGGGTGGTCGCCAGATACTTTGGACTACAACTCCCATGAGCCCCAGCTAGTAACTCAGCTGGCTGGGGCTGATGGGAGTAGTAGTCTAAAACTTTGGGACGCAGTCAGGTTGAGGAAGGCTGGTCAAAAAGGTTAGAAAAAAGGACAGAACCCTCACCCCTACCCCCAAATGAAGCCAATATAGATTGTGGAGTTGTAGCTGGACTATCAAAGGAATTACACTAAACTGAATTATGGGGGGAAGTGAATACTTTTTACTTCCCCCACAAAAAGCCCCTGGATCTATTTGCCTGCAATTTGGCAGGCTTCGTCTACTCTTAATCTACTCCCATGCATGTAAATTTCATCCATTTTGCAAAAAAATTGGAAAATTACAGCCATTTTTAGATTTCCCCTATTAGTAAATAGGTAAACATGGTGCTTTGTTTTCTATAGAGTGGCTCAGGAGCTGAATTACAGACTGAAGTGGAGAGTACAAAGAACAATTTGGAAAGAGATCAGAATTTTGAATATGCTCGGATTCAGAAACAAGGCTTAAAGTGCAAACCCTCAGTATCCAGTATGCTATAGAAACACTTCCAATCATTCAGAGCTGTTTGCATGCTGGTTCACATGCCCTTCATGCTTGACTCAATATTCATTTTGTAGTGAAGTATCCATATCTGAATACTCTGAATACATTAAGAGCTGCTCAGGGTCCCAGAGGCTGCCCATTTTAGAACATGCTTTTATCACACAAGGGCATTTCCTCTTCGGTCTCACACCTCCCAATCCCCTCTATCCAAAATAAAAGCTATAAATCGGTGTTCATCTTTTCTTCCCCAAGACTGACACATTAGTTCAATACAGTTTAACCCCTTATTTTATTTTTTTTACTTTGCTTTGTCCACGCCAAGTCCGCCTGCAAGGCCTAGAAATTCTATTTATCTTCTGTTTTAAAGATGCACATGTCTGTCGCTTTGAGCAGACATTTATCTGCCATTGTTGACCAGATGGGGATTTGACCTTCCAATATTGGTACCTGAAATGACATTTTTCTGCCATTGTTGACCAGATGGGGATTTAACCTTCCAATCATGGTACCTGAAATGAACTCCTACCAAACAGAGCGCATTACTCACTTAGTAACTTTCTGCAATGGACTTATAATGTGCACTCTGGTGCCCTCTCATGGCCTTGTACACAGTGTTTAGCTTCAGTTATTGAAATTGCTGCTACTCGTTTCTATGCATGCAGTGGTGAGGAGAGAGAGAGAGAGAGAATTCTCCCAAGGCTTCTCTTTTTCTTGAAAGCCAAACAAATTAGACCACAACCATATTGTGATTGAACTGAAGGTGAGCAGTCATTATGGATGGAGGAGAAATTTGATCCAGTTCACATTTAAAGCCTAATCTCTCAAATTCACACTTTCAAAAGCAACAGCTGTCCAAAATTCACGCTTATCCAAATGTTGTGATACAATTCTCCAAAAATTCATATTTTAGGGGAAAGTGTGCATTAAAATGAAGACATTTGGGGAAAATATCGTATAAAATGCATCACTTATGGGGAAATTGCTGGCTGAAATGGGCACATGAGTCAAAATTGCACATGATATGTGTTTATTAGGAGGAATTCACACTACAATGTTGATGGATTTTCATGAGGATTTTTTTTAAAATGCAAATTGCTGGGGAAATGTGGATTTACTTTAAGACTGGAAAATGAAAAGCTGAGAGATCTGAAATCGGGAGACCCTTCCATTCCTTTTAAAGTTATGTTTTATTATGACTTTCTGTGTGGGTCAGATTATTATAAGATGTGTTTTGTGTTTTGTTGCTGTGAACCGCCTTGTGCATAGTAATATAGAAAGGTGACACAAATTAAAAGTGAAACGAAATGAAATTCTTACTAGTCATGGAACTGAAAATGGGTAGCTGGATGTTTGCCTCAGAGGAACTGCTTTCTACTTGGGACAACGTTCAAGGAAAATGCAAATGCAAACCTTTGTACAGTGGTACCTCAGGTTACAGATGCTTCGGGTTACAAACACTTCAGGTTACAGACTCCGCTAACCCAGAAATAGTACCTCAGGTTAAGAACTTTGCTTCAGGATGAGAACAGAAATCGCATGGCGGCAGCGGGCGGCCCCATTAGCTAAAGTGGTACTTCAGGTTAAGAACAGTTTCAGGTTAAGAACGGACCTCCAGAACGAATTAAGTTCTTAACCCGAGGTACCACTGTACCAGCTTTATGGGGCAAATGGGTCATTCAGTGGGGCGAACCAACTGCTGCATACACACCAAAATAGGTGAGGCCTATCTGAATACTAGTTGCTGGAAGCCCCAGGATGAGGCAGCACTCATGTGTTTGGGTTCTGCTTGTATGGGGATGGGCTACTGACCTGGTCCTGAAGGACTTTAATTAGGTTCCTGTGTTCCTAATCTACCACTAGGCTGGCATTGAAGATGCTCCGGTACACAGTGATAACTATCATAGCTCCTGACAGGAGCTGTCAGCCATGACAACCAGAGAGCACCCTGACACAGAAGCTGCAGGAAGAGATGTCTTCCCTAAATGAAACTGATTAGCATACAATGTGGCCTGAGGCACGACAATTTGTACAGATTGCTTCAAGTCCCCTTTTCTGCTAGCCAAGCATTAAAACAAAAGGGGAAGTCTGCATTCAATCCCAAGTATGAATAAAAGTAATTGAGAATGACAATAATTGGAAATACATAATGTGAGTGGAACTCAGTGCCCTTAAACTATTATCTCACTTCAGGAGCAAAATTCTAATTCAGCGAGTGCCTACAGCTTGTAAATAAAAACTGAATGGTAGCTAAGTTCCAGCAGACAGAATGCTTGAATTCTTTAACAATTAATGAAGGCTTTCTTAAATACAACAACACAGCAATAATTTATTTCATTATATATATATAATATATATACACACACACACAAACACACACACACACACATATTGCAACATACATGTACCGTATTTCAAAATTAAGCATAAAATTAATATAAGCAATGTAAATGTAAAGAACTATGTTCTATTCAATCCACTATAGTGAAAAATGTGCCCTTATTATTTTTTTTCAATATTTACATCAGTTGTGTATCTCAGACTTTTGTTATAACCATCATCGTCTTGAATGGCTAAACGGAATAAGAGTTTTTTTAGTGTAGGTTTGAAAAATTGTTCCACTGTGTCTACATTTTGTTGGGAAATGCAGGCAATAAAACCACTGTTTTTCAGCTCATTGGACTAATGGCATCTTTCGGGGATGATGATGTCTTATTGTACTTATGAATGATAACCGAAAGGAAACAAATAATAAAATCAAGAAGTGAAACTTGGCTTCAGGGCTCCCTCACGTAACTATTTCTTGGGCAGAGAAAGTGCCATTTTGCCTCCAAAGCGAAAGGATGTTGTGGAGAGCCCTGTTTGACTGCATTGTAATTACACCTTAAAATCAGTGGTACGGTGTGGGAATTAACTATGTTCAGAGAATAACTATGAGTACAGGATATCCAGGCCTTGGGCCTGGAGCAGAGTGAGACACAAATGGGCCACTGATTAAAAGTAATGCACAGCCATTATAACGTGCCCCAGCCACAGAGGGATCCTCTCCCTCAGCAGAGAAGATAATGGATTGTGCAATTACAGTCTTATTAGAAAGGGCAACAGACAGTTCTAATTCCAGCCCCAGTTCCATTTATGCTGAGAACCTTTCAGCCACTCATAATTTTCTAAGTAATAGTTGCCTCTATAGTTGAACTGATGTGATAGGGATAGCTAATGGAGAGTAGCATTTGATTCAATTTTTAAGCCTATTAGATCTCAGCAGCACCGTAACTAAATTTAGTCGGAGAGAACTGTGTTGCAAAGATGTTCTCCATGGCTTGAAAAGATAACAAGTGTGGACCAATCTCAATGAAGTTTTGAAGATTCATTCATTCTTCCCTTTCTTGGCCTACAAGGAACCTGAATGATGTCATCGTGCTACATGCATTCACCTGACTCTTTGAAAGTACGGGTAAAGGTAAAGGGACCCCTGACCATTAGGTCCAGTCGTGACCAACTCTGGGGTTGCGGCGTTCATCTCGCTTTATTGGCCATGGGAGCCAGAACACAGCTTCCGGGTCATGTGGCCAGCATGACTAAGCCGCTTCTGGCGAACCAGAGCAGCACACGGAAACACCATTTACCTTCCCGCTGGAGCGGTACTTATTTATCTACTTGTACTTGTACGTGCTTTCGAACTGCTAGGTTGGCAGGAGCAGGGACCGAGCAACGGGAGCTCACCCCGTTGCAGGGATTCGAACCGCCGACCTTCTGATCAGCAAGTCCTAGGCTCTGTGGTTTAACCCACAGCACCACCCGCATCCCTTACAGAGAGACAAAATTGAACTGAGAAGAAAATGAATGTCTGATCCAAGTAACAGTAACCACTTTTAAGTGGTTTTAATTCCCATTTCAGATCTGGAAGTGTACAGAAGCACTCTTGTTACATTCAGCTCAAAAATCCACATTTATATAATCCCTGGAGCAGCTTTGTGTGTCAAGTTTCCTTTTATAAAAAATGTTAAGACTGAACAGCTAAAGATGTGAAGGCTCTGTAAAACAACAACAACAGGAGGAGAAGGGGGAGGGCAGACACCTGAGAAATAGCAGGAGCAAAAGGCTGATTACTTGGTATGTATACACATATTTTATTACGTACAAGAAACCAAGATAAAACTAGGCTCATCCTGCAGCTGAGGGATACTCTGTGACAATTCCCTCTTCATCCTTGGATTCCCTGTAACCATTCTTTCACTGCTATTCAGACTAACATGGTGTTTTTCAAAGTTATCCACAACTATGTTTTTCACACCTTAAGTGCAATGATCAAGTGGCAAACTTATCTTCTGAAGCTTTTCTTACAGTTATATTTTCCTGTGATGAGGCTTTTCCAATATGTTCAAGCGGCAGCCATCTTTGGGAAGGAGACATCCAAGTGGATAACTCAGTTGGTTAGAGCGTGGTGTGATACTGCCAAGGTTGTAGGCTCGATCCCCCATATGGGACAGCTGTGTGTTGCTGCATTGCAGGCGGTTGGACTAAAATGTTCCTCAGGGTCCCTTCCAACTCTACACTTCTGTGATTCTATGACAATGAGTGCCTCTGTGCTGGGTGACTAGAATGCATGGAGGCTACTTATTCACTTTAACCTGAGGCCCACTTGTGAGTCTCGCTGAAGCAACTGGCAGTATGCTCTTTTCCAGAACCTCATTAGAAAAACAGGGGCATATGAAAATTATTCAATGGGCAGGTCAGTGTTGTCTCCAGAGTTTCAGATGGGGGGATTCCCAGTACTGCCTGGAGATGTCTCAGATTGAACCTGCAGTGGAGGTCCTGTACAGCACCTACTCTGCCACTGAGTCACAGCCCTTCCAAAGCAAGGTTAGCTGACACCACGCACAGAAAGCCCAGGCCTCAGTTTGAAATGATGACACAATTCCTATGAGAAGTTATTCTGCAATCATCTCCCATCAGATGGAGGGAGAAGGTTTGCAGCCTATGTGACCAAAACAGTCCTGAAAAAAGCACACCCTAAAACCATCATTTGTTTCCAGAATTTTCTAGTGTGGAACTCTAATGCATCTGGTTATGCATCTTTAGTCCTAGAAGCTACACCGAAGCAATGCCCATTTCCATTTTTTCACCCCATAACTTCTGGCTAAATCATCTGGAAAGTGACAACTGATCGTTTGAGGAGGATCCAAACATCGAATTATGAAAGATGTCTTTCTATCATTAACATACGGCATCTTTGAACATCTTAATGAAGTGTCTATCTCTACACCAGAAATGTTTCTCTAAGCTGAGTCCCTTTGCCTCTGTCGGCCTTGACTGAAACCCCATTCAGAGTGCTATTTACCTTTAGGTTAATTTGATCCTCAGGAATTTACATGCAGTTTAAAGTTTCAGAATAAATCCCTCAAGTAACTCCTCATTACTTTTTATGATAAAAAGCAAGTCAGTTCCCAAAAGACTGCATCGGCATAAATGTGCACACTGCTTTTAAAGGCTACCCACATCCTGGCACTGTGGTCATTCGCTTTTTAATGAAGAGCGAATGCCACAGCATATTTGCTATACCAGGAATCAAAATGTTTTCAGTATGATGCTAGTTACGGAATTTCTTTGAGGTCTATTAAGCCCCCTCTTAAATTATCCAGTTCTTTACATTTCAGTCAGTCCAAAACCAGGCTGGAAAATTATAGGAAGCTCAATCCTAATAAAAGAACAGAGGAAGAAGGGTACTGACAAAAAAAAAAGTCAGTACAAATACCATAGGTATAGAAAGACAGATTTAAAGATGGAAATACTCTTTCAGCACCCAATAGTGAAATGACTTCTGGCTGCACAACAGAACCTTCCCTGCTTCTCCTCTACCTGTGCATCTCCAATGTATGCCCTAAAATTTATTCTAGGGGATCCCCAACACTGCAGAGGAGATTGGGAGTACTGGGAGAAGAGAGAAAGGAGAACTTCCATTACACAAGTGGAAATCCAGCAGAAACACTTTGTTGAATATTGCCTTCAGTCTTTGGTAGTTCATAATACTGGACCATATCCTATGTTATTCATTCTCAGAGTAGATCCATTGGTGAAGGGTGGGCAAGAAATGCAATACTGAAATAATAATATCCCGGAAAAATAATACTGGTACTATTACATTTAATTTAATTTTCTCTAAAATGAGTGTGAGAAAATATTTCTGACACTTTTCAGCCAAGGATGCCTCATTTCTAAAGGGCGGGGAGGCTGTGGAATAAGAAACCTTGCTGGGAAATTTTTAGATTAATCAGCGCATAAGGAAGCCTTCTTCTTTAAGCTACTAGCATTCTTACCCATGATGGATGGAACCAATTCTTAAAACCCTGCAGGCTAAGGATACTCTATACTCTGAGACACTCAGACTGCTTCTGATTATTGAAAATTCTTGTTCCTTAGCTGCCAGTGGCATGGCAGTTTGTAATGATCAGCCGCAGTAAAAGGCATCAGTGGGTGAACAGCCCAGATTAACAGGCAGACCTGAAAGATTTGCTCCCCAGCACCTATCTCACAAAAGTCCTCTGAAATGTTGCTTGTCTCTGACACCAAGTCACAGCAGTGCTTCTGTCTCTGTAATGACAGCACTTGCTGGAATAGTAATAATAATATCTGAACAGGCCACCTTCACACTACAAATTGAGATACACTTTGGCAGTCCAACTTGTCTGGAGAGTCGTTAGGCAGGTCAACAAACAAACTCTTGGGCAAACAAACTTGCTCCAAAAATCAGACTTTGGCTGTAAAAAAGTGATGAGTAAATGCACATCATCTGATCTCCCTGGAAACAAATTAGGATGGTTGCTCAATAAACAGGTTGAGTGACCTCTGCGCCAATTGCGATAAGCTACCAAGCCTCATCAGTGCAGGTCTTGAAGAAGGGCTCTCATAACTTACTTCTTCACTGCTTCTTACTCATGATGATGAGTTTTAATTGGCCAACTGAGATCACCATCTGAGGCCCTTCTTCTTGTGCCTCATCCGTGAGAGGTCCAGAGGGTGGCAACATGAAAGCTAGCCTTTTCTGCAGTAGCTCCCGGCTTGTGTAATGCTCTCCCCAGGGAGTTCGGCTTGAGCCTTCATTATCTATCTTTAGGCACCAAGCAAAAACATTCCTCTTCAACCAGGCCTTTGGCTGATTGACATCCAATGCCCTTTTAAATGTGTTTGGGAGGGTGGGGGTTATTGGTTTTGTTTTGTTCTTATATTTATTGTGTATTGTGTGTTTTTTATATAGATTGTACTTTTATGCAGCTTAGATCTCCGGATGAATGGTGCTATACAAATTTGATAAATAATAATAAAAACAGTGTTGTTTCGCTTTGGGTTATTGTTGTGATTTTACGTTTTTGCTGGGTTTAGTGCTGCGTTGATGTTATTGCTGTTATTTATCCGTTTTTGCTGCTCTTGTGTTTTTCTAGTTTAAAATGGATTATGGCCTGTAGATTGTGATATATCACTTGAAGCTGCCTTGGGAGGGGGTTTCAGCTTACAATGCGGCATAAAACAATAACTTGTTTTTTTTAAAAAAAAACAACAACCTGGGGAATGGATCTAAATATGTCAATTGCAATTGGAAAGGCCATTCTCCTTGCACAGAAGACATCGCTGCTGAACTTTTCTAGAAAACGTTTATGAAATGGTAGAGGTAAAAGGCTCCTAGAGCCAGGGTAGTCTTGCTTCTGTACTTTAGTGGTCCTGTGAAGGCAAGGGGGATAGCTCAGCTCCTAAATAGCTGGCGTATGTATAAATATATACAATAATCTTCCAGCTTCCCATTGTGGCATAAGTTGAGATGTGGGTGTGCCTGTAATCACCAGTCACATCACACGGAACAGATGTTTGCAACACACAGCCGCATTCCATACTGCACCCCTCATTACAACTGATGTGTGAGCTGTGGAGGAAGGAATTTGCATCGTACGCTGACAAACTTTTGCTGTGCGAATGCTCGGAAAAATGCACTTATCTCCACAGCAGAAGGGATAACTTGAAGAAAGACATCTGGCTTTCCCACAAGAAACAAGTCACCACTGTGTATTTCTAGCTTTGCTAACTACGTGAAAAGGACAATACTGTAGGACCTGCTTTCAAGGAAGCTGGAAATTTGAGGCTGCAGTCATGCACACACTTACCTGGGAGTAGGGCCCTTTGAACTCAGTGAGGCTTACTTCAGAATAGCCATGCAGAGGGTTGCACAGTTGCTCATGCCAGATTATCTCATCCGTTATACGTCCAACCAATCTCTATGGTCTGCAGGAGAGGACATGCAGCGGATACCATCTTATCGGGAAGCCTGCTTAGAATTGGGCATCTACCTTCTGGAGCTCCCTCCCATTACATATCAGCCAGGAACGCTCTTTTTTAAAGTTTTTTTTTGGGGGGGGTGTTTTGAACAATTTCCTCTTTCATCAAGCCTCCTTAGCAGATGCTTTTGTTCCAATCTGTATCTGAATTTGATCTGAAATTGTTTTTATGGATCTAATTGTTATAACTGTTTTTATACATGTAACGGTTTTTAATTGTTTTACATATACAGAGATTTTTTAACTGTTTATATATGAGCAATTGCTTTATATATGTTTTTATTCTGGCTTGAAATTTAGATGATAGATAGAGATAGATAGATAGATGATAGATAGATAGATAGATAGATAGATAGATAGATAGATAGATAGATAGATAGATAGATAGATATAGATGATAGATAGATAGATAGATAGATGATAGATAGATAGATGATAGATAGATAGATAGATAGATAGATAGATAGATAGATAGATGATATAGATAGATGATAGATAGAGATAGATAGATAGATAGATAGATAGATAGATAGATAGATAGATAGATAGATAGATATAGATAGATAGATAGATAGATAGATAGATAGATAGATAGATAGATGATAGATATAGATAGTTGCCTCAGCCACTCTGGACAGCTTCCAGCAAATTAAAACATCAAACACAGTAAAACATCAAACATTAAAAACTTCCCTATACACTTTGTAGGAAGTGATTTATAAAAGAAATAAACAAACGAACAAATAAGAAGAATATGGGTAAAGAAGTAGCAAGATTCTTTTTTAGGGCTGCCTTTCCCCCCTTACTCTTCTTGGTGTTTTTTTTAAAAAAGTCATTACAGCTCTTTTAATTCCATGTTAAATTCAATCACACTGAACAGAAATAAATAACCAATCGTTTCTAAAATTGCCTTATAAAGGACCCCTACAGCCGTTCTTTTTATTATGCATTCATGGTGATTCATGGTATTGATGCTTTCGGGGAGATCATATGCAATCCTACTCTCAATACCGTTTGCACCTGCAAAAGGTTTGGGGCAGGAGGGGTGGTCACACAGCATCATTTCCCATCGGTGCATTATTTCTATTTTACTGGAGGAGCAATTTGTGTGTGTTGTATTGTTTGTTGTTTTCAGTTGCTTTTACTGGTTGCATTTTACCTCGTCAAATAATTTCAAGAATTTTTAGCACAAATAAATGTAATAAGTAATAATAATAAATGTAAAGCCCTTTCCCTCGCCCCCGCGAGGCTTGGGGGAATCCCTGGGCGTGCTTTCAACCCAGCCCGCCAATGGGCGGGCGGGGGAGGCGTGGCCCTGGCTATTTAGGGCCAGGCACGCCCGGGGACCGCCCTCTTTTCCCCCTCGCCCAGCTGAAGAGCAGTTTTCCCATCCCACCCACCCTTAGATTAGCTAGACTTGGCCTTGCTATGGACTCCGGTTGGTCGCCGCAAGGGGCCTGGTAGGAATTTTTCCAAGTTGGCACAATTTCCTGCCTTTTGGTTTTTTCGCCTACCTCGTAGCAATCGTCACAACTTTCTCGGTATTGGCGGTTAGGCATTGGCATGGGGCAATTGTTAGACAAATGGAGGGGGGAAGGAAGCGCCATCACCTTCCCCCAATGTGAAGGGGTAGTCCGGTAGAGGACTCCAGGGGGCGTGGCCTTGTCCGAAGCCTTGCGAGGTTGGGCCCCCGGCACGCCCCCGAGCGGTGACACCCGTGGGATCCTAGTTGGCGTACTTCAACAGGACTCCCGCGGTTCTTGTTCAGCCCTTCCCGGTCACCATGCCGGGTAGTCTGTAGGAGCCAATGCCTAAGGCCAATACCTTCAAATTCCGTAATCAATAAAGTTGTGGCCTTTTATGCCCATTAACCTTATATCATTGTGTCCGTGTCTTCATTTCACTGGGGGAGGAAACTTGCCACGCAACATACTGATCATGCAAAAAGTGCCCAACCACATTCTGTTTGAGAGGCATAAAGGGGAATAAGTTCTCTCTCCTTTTTAGTTGTTATTTCTTTGTCTGGAGCGATGTGCAGGCATTTATGTTTCAAGGGACACCGTGTATATTAAGACGAGTGGAAAAGGAAATCAGATTAACCTCCATGCCAAGAAAGGAAGATTTATTTCTGTTCCTCTCTCTTTTCCTTTCCTTTCTTTTCCCCCCAAACAAATGTGATTCAAACAGATACAACAGCAAGACCGAAACACAACTATTTATACAATATTTTGATTTATTAATCGTAGCAAAAGCTAACGAACATATAGAAAAAGAAAAAATGCTGATCATGCCAGGTCCAAAAGGTTAAACAAAGTGTTTCAAAAAACAACAGCAACAAAATTCAGCTACGAAAACTTGACTTGCTCCAACGAGGTTCCTTTCTTAACAATCCACAGAGAGCTGCAATCAGACACCATTTTAAACTAGGGAAGATTACATGCTAGTACATTGTCTGTGCAATCCTAGCATTAATCAGACGCATTAGCCACACCAAGAACTCTGTCTCAGGTGCCAGATGAAAAGGTGGCAGATCTGTACAAACTCTACAAGCTGCAGCCGCACACACACACACACACACACACGCACCACATAGCATTCTTGGAGCGCAGCAGCTTTGCTTGGTACTGGTATGAAGAGGCTGGCTGTTCTCCTGCAGAGCTCTTTGTTTATGTCATAGGGTGGTAGAAAACAGAGGAATGGTGGAAGGAACCACCAAAGGAAGAAGGCTCAGATCCAGCGAGTGGTGGTGGGACAAAGATGAATGGTCAGAGGGAGAAGAGGGAAGAGGTAACAGGGCTTAGTGAGCTGGGAGAATCTGTGGCAGAGAGAAGTCCAGAATCAGAGGCAGAAGCTGAAGCAGGGGAGGTGGGAGGCCAAAAGGCAGAGATGAATAAGGCTGGTGAAGAGTCACATGTGTCTCCCCCTCCTGCTGGGATAAGCGCCCCTTCTCCCTTGTCTCCCAGAACCAGTAGAGGCATGAAAAAGGTGGAGGAAAGGTTGGCTGCACACAGGCACAGTCTCTGATTGCTGGAGCGGAGGTCAGTCCACAGAGGTCCACAGGCATGGCACATGGCTGCTTTGCTTCAGATGGCAGAATGTCTTGCACTTGCACTGGGTCCTGTACATATATACTGTGAAGTAAACTGCACTGAGTTCATTAGAACTTACACCCAGGTAGGTATGTGTACAATTGCAGCTTAAACTTTGCAAATGGTCTGCACACAAAAGTGCTATGATGATGGTGATGATGATGATGATTGAAAACTATTCTCAAGAGGCTTTAAGTTTGAGCACAGGAGCTGTATGCTCAACTCCATTCTGGCTGCTTTCCCCCTCAAAATCATCCTCCAACTGCTTTCCTCCCACGGGGCTCAAGTTGCATATAGTTTACCATTTAGCGAGTTCTAAAGTGAAATGGCAGATGCACTGCATTCATCTCAAGATTTATGTTCACCTCCATTGTATTTGGTTCTGTGGAACCAGGAGAAATGACATTAACAGAGTTGTGTGCGCAAAAGGTGAATTCAATCAGCTTTCTATATTTGTATATATTATTCAAGATCTGCATTAAGACTTTTCCCATGGTAGAAGGCCTTGTTAACTTCTTTTACCCTGGAAGAAAGTTCAAAATGGTTCATTCATGTTATCAGATGCAATGCATGTGGTTTAGAAACAGGAAACATAACCCCGCAGATGCTGAACCTTTTCCCAAATGAGAAAAGAACTCCTGTTTTGAAACAGCAAGGTCACATTAGTTTGCATAACTTTTCCATCAAGCAAACTTCTGCAGGGAACTATGCATCCAATATTTTTCACATACACAGAAAATGGAGTCCCATTCATCATCCCAGTTATAATTTATGGGGAATATATATATGGCTGTGTGTTGTTACTCAGTTAGTGAGCTCTTGGTGTTTCAGGTCTTTCCAATTCTGAGATTGCAAGAAGACCTTTGGAGGTATATTGAATGAGCTGTAGCTGCCATCTGCTGGCCACATACATTTTAGAGCAAATCAACAGCGATGCACTTAGGTAAATTTAGACTGCAGTCACACTCCCATTTCATAGAATCATAGAATTGTAGAGTTGGAAGGGACCCTGAGGGTTATCTAGTCCAACCTCCTGCAATGCAAGAATCTCAACTACTACATCCATGACAGGTGGCCATCCAACCTCTGCTTAAAAACCTCCAGTGAAGGAGAGTCTATCACCTTTCAAGGGAGTCCATTCCACAGTCAAACAGCTCTTATCGTCAGAAAGTTCTTCAAGATGTTTAGTCAGAATCTCCTTTCTTGTAACTTGACTCCATTGGTTCGGGTCCTACCCTCCAGTGTGGTGTAGTGGTTAGGAGCGGTAGACTCGTAATCTGGTGAACCGGGTTCGTGTCCCCGCTCCTCCACATGCAGCTGCTGGGTGACCTTGGGCCAGTCACATTTCTCTGAAGTCTCTCAGCCCCACTCACCTCACAGAGTGTTTGTTGTGGGGGTGGAAGGGAAAGAGAATGTTAGCCACTTTGAGACTCCTTCGGGTAGTGATAAAGCGGGATGTCAAATCCAAACTCTTCTTCTTCTTCTTCCAGATCAGGAGAAAACAAGCTTGCTCCATCTTTCCATGTGGCAGCCCTTTAGATAGTTGAATATTATTCATTGTGTTTCTAGTACAAGGTTTTAAATCTGTGTTCTCATGATGTTATCCAAAATGTATATGTATCCTGTACTCTGTTATAGGATACTACTGTTTGATGTGTTGTTTCTCAAACCAGCTCCACAATGGTGGGAGTCCCTGAAGCCATACCTAATTAGGCTCTAGCCAAGGTATGAACACCTTTGCATGGCAAATATTTCCCCATTGCCTTCAACGCAACCTGATGTATACACAAACACAAAATAATTGAAGCTGTGTTTATGTGAACAGATAGGGGGGAAAGAGCTGTGTCACGCAATGTAAACACACTCTTTGATTCTGGACCTAATGATTTTACCAGCAAAAAGGGGAGGTAATATCTGCTACTTAATTTACTTCAAAATATGGCAAATCTGCCCTGTTGTAGTTGGAGGGCCTCAGTGGGGCCCTGAACCTCTGACCCAAAGTGTTGCCCTGACACCACCCTATCAGCCCAGTTAAACAACCAGCTTGTCCAAATCACAATTCCAAGAAAGCAAGCAAGTAAGTAAACAACCTTTCAAAAGGAGTATTTCAGTTTACAGTCTGAGGAAATAACAATCATGTATTTTGAAGCAGCAGAAATAGTGTAAACGAACAAACACTGAATCAAATGTGTATATTTATATCTGCAGTGCTTATCCAGTCAAGCCATCACAAATTTACCTTTTTGCATGATGAGGAAAAAATAGTGGTTTCATTTATCACCAAGGAGGCTCTCAAAGGGGCTGGTTTTAGCTGTTTCAGCCTCATCCCTTATCTCAAGACTGTTACAAAAATGAATTCTGCCCTGGAGGCTTCTGCCGAAAGACAATGACACCCTTGTCAATATTTGGATACAAAGGGGGAGGCTGAGTTACTTGCTTAAAGACTAGGCGGGTTCTTGAATGCCACAAAGTATTCCCACTCCTCAAATTCTGCAGGAATTGAACTGCCTTTTGTATATTCCTTGAGGAGTTTGTTGGGGCATGTTGGTAAGAGGAGGGCTTTGTGCAAGGCTTATTTTCGGCCAGAACTCACTGGAACCAAATTCTGGCACCTCTCAGGTGAATGCCATTGCAGTGCCGGATTTATGTATAAGCTAAACAAGCTATAGCTTAGGGCCTCACTCTCTTGGGGACCCCCCAAAAAATTAAATAAAAAAATGGATGTACATTTCCAAAATATAAGATAAAAAAACAAATAAAATAAAACCTACATACAGCAACAGTGTTCTGTGTTACAGGCAGGTAGCCATGTTGGTCTGCCGTAGTCGAAACAAAATAAATAAAATAATAAAATAAAATAAAATAAAATATTTCCTTCCAGTAGCACCTTAGAGACCAAGTTAGTTAGTTATTGGTATGAGCTTTCGTGTGCATGCACTGTGTTGTGTAAGCTCCTATGATGTAAGTAATGGGCCCCACCTGCTAGCCTGTTCCCTAAAATATCACTGGTTTGCTCATTTCTATATACAGTGGACGCTCGGGTTGCGAACGTGATCCGTGCGGGAGGCATGTTTGCAACCCACAGTGTTTGCAACGCCGTGTCTGTGCACGCGCAGGTCGCGATTTAGCGCTTCTGCACATGCGTGAGCACCGAAACCTGGAAGTAACTCGTGCACAACCCAAAAACACACAACTTGAAGCGTCTGTAACCCGAGGTATGACTGTATAGGGTGCCTACATTCTTCATGGACTGGTTGCATGGCAACATGTGCAAATGGCTTTAGATACCTATTAGGTCCATAAATTACCATATAGCATATATTCAACACAAAAACAGAAACAATTTGTTGTTGATAAATGACAGCTGGACATATAAAAGGCCCCAGTACCTTCAGTTGCTTAGGGCCCCATCAAACCTAAATCCGTCCCTGTGGCATTGCCAAAGGCTCCGTTGTTGTCAGTGGAGTTAACCGTTCAAGGAATTGGGATGCTAACTCAGTGACACTTTCCAGTAGGTCTTGCCCCTATGGAGCCATTGCCAGGACTGAAGGTCCCTGCCTTCCACCCTTTCTAGGGCTCCTCCTCTCTCAGATGTTTCCCAAGCAGTCTTAAACTGCATGTGTGCACTGCTGATCTCTCTTCTGCTCTCATTATTCTGCATGTTCTTAGAGACCAGGCGGGAGGAGAACTTGTCCCAGCAGGAGAGGGAGACTCCCTGGATTCTTCAGCACCCTCTTGACTCCTGTCCTCTGGAGCTGAAGCTAACTAAAGTCATAGAATCATAGAATCATAGAATCATAGAATCATAGAATCATAGAGTTGGAAGAGACCACAAGGGCCATTGAGTCCCCTGCCAAGCAGGAAACACCATCAGAGCACTCCTGGCATATGGTTGTCAAGCCTCTGCTTAAAGACCTCCAAAGTAGGAGACTCCACCACACTCCTTGGCAGCAAATTCCACTGCCGAACAGCTCTTACTGTCAGGAAGTTCTTCTTAATGTTTAGGTGGAATCTTCTTTCTTGTAGTTTGGATCCATTGCTCCATGTCCGCTTCTCTGGAGCAGCAGAAAACAACCTTTCTCCCTCCTCTATGTGACATCCTTTTATATATTTGAACATGGCTATCATATCACCCCTTAACCTCCTCTTCTCCAGGCTAAACATGCCCAGCTCCCTTAGCCGTTCCTCATAAGGCATCATTTCTAGGCCTTTGACCATTTTGGTTGCCCTCCTCTGGACACGTTCCAGTTTGTCAGTGTCCTTATTGAACTGTGGTGCCCAGAAGTCTTATGTAGGCAGACGAGAACTATAGCGTTGTTGGTTCCACTCATGTATGTATGTATGTATGTATGTATGTATGTATGTATGTTTTGCATCCCCCAAAGCCAGAAAGACTTCCAGAGTGGCTTACATGCATATCATCAATTAAAAAAAGACAGTTCCTGCTCACAGGCTTACAATCTAAACAAATAAACAAACACAACACAACACACAAAGGAAAAGAGACAAAGAGGGAAGATGAAAAAATCAGACTCAGGCACCATTTCTTAAACAGTTTTTCTTATATATATACAACTGCCACATTTTAGGGGTTGGAGATGCTTGATGCAGCCGGTCTTTCCAATGAGATCGTATAAATTCAGTTTTGCGGAGCATTATTTTTCATTCCCTCACCCCCACCGTCCAGCACTCCTACACGCCGAAGCTGGGATTCCCTCAACTGAAGCTCAGGTTCATATGCATTGGGTCAGACTGCAACTAATGTTAGATGACAGACTACCTAAAAATTGTCTGATGGAGCAGAGCTGCAAATTACGGTACCAGCTAGCATAAACAGTGTGAATCTCTTAATGGCTAATTAGAGATACTGCACATATATGGTGTAGAAGCTATCACGAAGTCATGTTATATGTAAAATAAATGTTCGAGTAAGGAATATATAACACCCAATTTTCACGGTGGGTAAACATCTATAGCAATATAATAATAATAATAATAATAATAATAATAATAATAATAATAATAATAATAATATATTATTTATACCCCGCCCATCTGGCTGAGCCTCCCCAGCCACTCTGGGCGGCTTCCATAAAAACCAAAAATACAGTAAAATATCACACGTTAAAAACTTCCCTGAACAGGGCTGCCTTAAGATGTCTCCTGAATGTCAGGTAGTTGTTTATCGCTTTGACATCTGCTGGAAGGGCGTTCCACAGGGCGGGCGCCACTACCGAGAAGGCCCTCTGCCTGGTTCCCTGTAGCTTTGCTTCTCGCAATGAGGGAACCGCCAGAAGGCCCTCGGCGCTGGACCTCAGCGTCCGGGCAGACTGATGGGGGTGGAGATGCTCCTTCAGGTATACTGGACCGAGGCCGTTTAGGGCTTTAAAGGTCAGCACCAACACTTTGAATTGTGCTCGGAAACGTACTGGGAGCCAATGCAGGTCTTTCAAGACTGGTGTTTTATGGTCTCGGCGGCCGCTCCCAGTCACCAGTCTAGCTGCCGCATTCTGGATTAGTTGTAGTTTCCGAGTCACCTTCAAAGGTAGCCCCACGTAGAGTGCATTGCAGTAGTCCAAGCGGGAGATAACCAGAGCATGCACCACTCTGGCGAGACAGTCCGCAGGCAGATAGGGTCTCAGCCTACGTACCAGATGGAGCTGGTAAACAGCTGCCCTGGACACAGATTTGACCTGTGCCTCCATGGACAGCTGTGAGTCCAAAATGACTCCCAGGCTGCGCACCTGGTCCTTCAGGGGCACAGTTACCCCATTCAGGACCAGGGAATCCTCCACACCTGCCCGCCTCCTGTCCCCCCAAAACAGTACTTCTGTCTTGTCAGGATTCAACCTCAATCTGTTAGCCGCCATCCATCCTCCAACCGCCTCCAGACACTCACACAGGACCTTCACCGCCTTCACTGGTTCTGATTTAAAAGAGAGGTAGAGCTGGGTGTCATCCGCATACTGATGAACACCCAGCCCAAACCTCCTGATGATCTCTCCCAGCGGCCGCATGTAGATGTTGAAAAGCATGGGGGAGAGGACAGAACCCTGAGGCACCCCACAAGTGAGAGCCCAGGGGTCTGAACACTCATCCCCCACCACCACTTTCTGAACACGGCCCAGGAGGAAGGAGCGGAACCACTGTATAACAGTGCCCCCAGCTCCCAGCCCCTCAAGACGGTCCAGAAGGATGCTACGGTCGATGGTATTGAACGCCGCTGAGAGATCCAGCAGAACTAGGAAACAGCTCTCACCTTTGTCCCTAGCCCGCCGGAGATCATCAACCAGTGCGACCAAGGCAGTTTCAGTCCCATGATGAGGCCTGAATCCCGACTGGAAGGGATCCAAATGGTCCGCTTCTTCCAGGCGTGCCTGGAGTTGTTCGGCAACCGCTCGCTCAATCACCTTGCCCAGGAATGGAAGATTTGAGACTGGGCGATAGTTGGCCATCGTGGCCAATTTATTCCCCCCCCCCTCCAACACACATAGAAAGCATGATCGCACTCTGCAAACTTATTTTTAGAACTGGTGTTATACCATCTGGGAATCCATCATGGCACTTCACTTTCAAACAACGACCTCGGCTTATCATGATGACAGATATACAAGAATGTCTGTCAATTTACATAAGTGTGTCTACGCTATGAGGCAGTGAAGTATATCATCCATTTATGCATTGTACTGTCCATTATATGCCACTTCTAAGAAGAGGTTTATAATAGGCATATTGTAATGTCTGACATTGAAAAAGATTTGCTACCTCCTTTTCACCAAGACAAATGTGTCTTTTATTTATAAGCATTAGTCACAACAGCGGCCAAGAACGTGTTCAAACCATTGAAGCATCTTTCCAAGGTGATATCAAAATGGCAGTATGGTAGGGAGATAATTTGGATGGCAAAAATACATCTAATGCCGACTGGAGAGTTAACACTTTTATGTATTAAAAATAAGCCTAAACTCTTGGTAATGATCTGTCAGGGAACTGACATCGGAGCCAGAGGCGGAGGCGAGGCTCTCAAACGATGCTGGAGAAGGGCCCAGCAGGGGGAGAGGCGGCTCACCAGCTGGGGAAGGAAATCAGTGTAACACCAGGGATAAAGGGGGGCAGATGGGGGAATCGGCGAGGGGGCTCCAGGACTCTTTGCCGGAGATCAGCAAGGAGAGCACGGGCCCACCCTGCGCAGAAGACTTCCGCACAGGGAGAGTAGGAGGAGACTTGGAGTCAAACAACTTTTATGCTGGAAAAGATTTAAGAAACGCCCACTGACGGATTCTGCCAGCGACTGAACAGCCACGAAGTGTAGGGCTGTCCAGACAGAAAAGGTTTAACAAGGCAAACTAGCCAGGAGTGGCACCAACTTGCGCACGAGTAACCCCTACAGTTATTACATGATCATCTTTATATTGTACAGTACATGTGATCCGGTGAATCCCTTGTACCTATATATTATGATCCTACAAGTGGGACCTACAACGCAGCATTTATAGACCGCTTAAAATATACTTCACACACCATACATTCAAAGTACATTTAAAGCGTACGCAAACCCAAGAATCCTGGGAACCGTAATTTGTTAAGTGTGCTGGGAGTTGCAACTCTGCAAGGGCTAAAATATAGTTCCTAGGATTGGGGGAAGGGGGCAGGTTTCTTTAAGTGTATGTTGTATGTAGCCATTCCATTGCTTTTGTTTCTTACTATGGTATGTATTTTTGTGTTGATATATTGTAAACCACCCTGTGATCCTCGGATGAAGTGTGGTATAGAAATTTAACAATAATAAATAGTATAAACATTTTATTGAGTGCTCCTGTTCAGGGCTCCATCCAACCTGGAAAAAGAGCCTTTAGTACTGTTCAGGCCTGTTGGGGGCTCAAGAATGGAGAAAGGGAAGGTCTTCTCCATGAATTCATGTGTGACCTGACTCCTGTACTCAAATATCTGTGAGGAAGCTTGGAGTCAGAAGAATAGCTTACAAGGCAGTTGCCCAGGTCCAGCTCTAGGCTTTGATGAGCCCTTCAGCCATGAACAGCATCAGTGGCTGGCCTCCCTACATGAGTCCATCCCCTCCCAGCCATTGGTGCCTGCTGCTGCTCTGCCTCATCATCGCTGCCCCCCTGGTTGCTTGCTAGACAGAGAAAAGGAGCAAGGTGGCTCAGGGCAACGGCAACTGCTGCTGCTGCTGCTGCTGCTCTCCACGTCAATTGTTTACTTCCTCATTTCCTCTGGGCCAGAATGAGAGACAGGTGAAAACAGGATGGTCTGAGGCAGACCATCTAGCTCAGTATTGTTGACACTGACCACATTCATACCATACATTTAAAGCACTATGATACCACTTTCAACATTCATGGCTTCCTCCAAAGAATACTGGGGCCTGTAATTTGTTGAGGGTGCTCAAAGTTTTTAGGAATCCCCTCACAGAGTTAACCTTGGTTTACCAACCAACTCCTCTTCACAGGGAGCTTGGTGAATTGTAGCTGCATGAGAATAGGGGTCTCCTAACAACGCTCAGCACCCAGAATTCACTGACTGGCAACAGTGATCTGGGATCTCAGAGACACCGAAGATTGAGCCTGGGATCTTCTGCATTCAAAGGAGATGTTCTACCACTGAGCTATAGATGTTTCCCAAGCAGATTGAAGCCTGTGACCCTTCAACAGGCACACTGAAAAGGTGAGGAGAAAGTGCAGGTCCAGGGGACTTGTCAACAGGTCCTCCGCTGAGGTGTGACCCACAGCAGGTGCCTGACCACTGGAGGAAGAGGAGTGCGAGGAGAGTGCACCGCCCCTGAGAGCGCGATCCCAGTGGGGTGCCATCGCAGCTGCCCTCCTGCCCACGCTGGGCGCCATGCCCCTGCAGGTGGTGCACCCCGCCCCCAGGACGCATGCCAGCCCCACCCCGGCCTGCTCTCCGCCCCCCGCCGGTGCCAGAGCATGAAGCTCCACCGCTGTGCCTGACCAAGCTGCTTCTTGAAGACTGGCCCTGTGAGGGATTTTAGGATATTGGGAAATAAGGACATAGAGCTTTGAAAATGTTTGCTACCTTGTTCTTTCAAAAGCTGGTAGTGAAATGTAGGAAATTTCAGTGTGCATTTGCAGTACAGTGGTACCTCGGGTTACAGACACTTCAGGTTACAGATGCTTCAAGTTACAGACTCCGCTAACCCAGAAATAGTGCTTCAGGTTAAGAACTTTGCTTCAGGATGAGAACAGAAATTGTGCTCCGGCGGCGCGGCAACAGCAGGAGGCCCCATTAGCTTCAGGTTAAGAACAGTTTCAGGTTACAGACCTCCAGAACGAATTAAGTACTTAACCTGAGGTACCACTGTATACATATGGAATCTTCTCATTGGAGTATTTCTTCCAGATAAATCACTCAAAGTAGAAAAGTTGTGTGCAGATATTTTCCAAAGCAGAAAAGAACAACTCAGAAACAAGGGAATTAAAATACGATCATGTGGAAAATCAGGAGCTGTTGAAACTATGAAGTAGTGTTGAGAACATGTGTCATGATCTCACTGAGGATGGTATTCTTTTGTAGATGTATACTTGTGGAGTGAAGATTTTGTGGATTATAACCATGATGAAGAAATGGGAAAGAAAACTCACAATGAGTCCCCAATGATTTGCTTTCAACGTGTTATTCTAAGACTATCAGTCTATCTACAATGTGGGATACATGCATGGAGCTATAACACACATTATTTAACAATGCATACTCCCATTACAGTGGTGCCTCGCAAGACGAAATTAATTCGTTCCGCGAATTTTTTCGTCTAGCGAATTTTTCGTCTTGCAAAGCACGGTTTCCCATAGGAATGCATTGAAAATCAATTAATGCGTTCCTATGGTCAAAAAAGTCCAAACAAAGCCAAATTTGGTACAACAAGAGTTTATTAAGTGCTCTTTAAAGTCACACATACTGTAAAGAGCATTTCAAAATTCAAACCCAGAATTTTTTTAAAAAAACAGCAGAGTGGACCAATGGTCACAGAAAATCATAAAAATGCAGAAAAAACCCCACAAGCTTCCAGATTCTTGCAAACCCCTCCCCAACTGTTCCCCCAGCCACCCAGCACATAGAAATTCAAATCCAGAATTTTTTTTAAAAAACAGCAGAGTGGACCAATGGTCACAGAAAATCATAAAAATGCAGAAAAAAACACAAGCTTCCAGATTCTTGCAAACCCCTTCCCAACACCAAGTCCTTGAATTCCAAACACCCCAACCCAAAATCCAAAACCCCCCAAAAAAGTTTTAAAAGCTTAACTTACCAAATGGCTGCAAAAGAAGTTTTGGGAAAGCTTCAAAAATCACCAAAGTCTTTAAAAACCTCAAAAAAGGCTACTATGTACACTGTGTTCTATGAGTTGCTCCTCGAAGTCAAGTCGCAACTGTATTAACGGTGTTAAGAAAAAGGAAACAAACTTGCAAGACGTTTTCGTCTTGCAAAGCAAGCCCATAGGGAAATTTGTCTTGCGAAGCAGCTCAAAAACGGAAAACCCTTTCGTCTAGCGAGTGTTCTGTCTTGTGAGGCATTCGTCTTGCGGGGCACCACTGTATTTGAGCTAGTGACAACAGTTAAGCAAAGCCAACTCCTTTTATGAATTGGCTAGCTTGGCCCTTCTTGTAAGATGAGTACCATTCCTTGCTTCTTGATGTAAGGCAAGACAATGTGCTATGTTCAAAGAGCAACCACTTTCAAATAAAATGTGGCACAATTAACAGCCACACCCATAGAGCCCTCAACAATGGCTCCATTTCCCACTAATCAACAGTTCTCTTGCAACAGCCTTTTCATGGGGTGGCAGCAGAGTGAGAATGGAGAAGCAGGCCACACTCAGCAGCTTCCTCCCTCCATCAGCTATCACCTAGCAGCAGCTGTTCCATCAGGCTGAAGAAGAGATTGGAAGACGGACCATCCATTGGGCCAGCTAAGAGACCAGCACCTTTTGTCTCATCCTCTCTTTGAACTCTTTCTATTCCAGCAGGTCATTAAAATAACTTTGTAACTAAGATCCAGTGCCTATGCTTGCTTTTTCCCACTTCCCTATCTCTTCTGCTTTTGTGTAGTCAAAGTCTGAGGGCAGGGTCTGCCTTATTTCTGATCACTGGAAAGCTTTTCTGATGAAGAGAGGGGTAAAAGTGCTTCAGATAGAACAAACAAATGTTGCACAAAGACAATTCCCCTAGCATTTGTGTGTGGAAAGTGCCAAAAAGCAGGCAATGTTACTTTGGTGGGGTTGGCGGTATTCTAACCTGTGTCAAAATACCAGAGAGAATTGTAGACGCATGGGAATAATCATCTTCCCCTATCTAACTGTCTTATAAAGACTAGAAATTCAGAAAGCACAAAATCAAAAGTGAAATTATAGCTCATCTCTCTCCACAGACACACACACACACACAGAGAGAGAGAGAGAGAGAGAGAGAGAGAGAGAGAGATTGATTCAAGTTTCCTACAGCTCTACCATTTCTCCATGGCCCACATTTTCAGTTTAAATCACAACCATCTATGAAAACGTACAGGGCAGAAAGCAAGATGTGTGGGTTCAGATCTGTCTTCCAAGCTAATGCAGCCTCAGCAGATGAGTCCAATATAAGCTTTGTTCCACACTTCCAGCTTCTCCAGGAGCTAAGAAAGTTTTAATCTGAAGACAGAATTGTAGGTTGGACAAAAGAGCACTGGAGATTTATGATGTTATTGTAAGAGTTTTTCGATTTTCAAAAATACAAGCAGAGCATACTGGAAGCAAATGGGCACTCCTACAGCAGGCAGGAGGGACGCAGGTGGCGCTGTGGTCTAAACCACAGAGCTAGGGCTTGCTGATCAGGTTGGTGGTTCGAATCCCCGTTACAGGGTGAGCTCCCATTGCTCGGTCCCTGCTCCTGCCAACCTAGCAGTTCAAAAGCATGTCAAAGTGCAAGTCGATAAATAGGTACCGCTCCAGCAAGAAGGTAAACGGCATTTCCGTGCGCTGCTCTGGTTCGCCAGAAGCGGCTTAGTCATGCTGGCCACATGACCTGGAAGCTGTATGCCAGCTCCCTTGGCCAGTAAAGCGAGATGAGAGCCGACCACGACTGGACCTAACAGTCAGGGTCCCTTTACCTTTACCTAGAGCAGGCAGAATGTCCCCAAAGAGCAATTTGGGAAGGCATATTGTGCTGCCTCCATTGCACCCTCATTATGCTGTCCAGCAGAGCTTTTCTGGGTAGCTTGACAGTCTGGCCTGAATGAGGTGACAGAATAAACTCCAGGTCACTGTGACTTGTTTGAAAAGCATTTTGAGGATAAAACCGCTTGTATCCGCCAGGACCTTGACCCTACTGTTACAGCAGATGAATATTGATAGGTGTCCAAATAACTGCATAATCCTGTTATGCTGGTTGAGTTTCAGTTAGCAAGGCCTCAGGATGTAGACAAGGTGCTTGGCTTGGTCAGGGTGACCACTTGCACTTTGGAACCTTCCCCTCTTGGCTGATAAAAACTAGCAGGGAGGGGACAGCTGGCTGGGCCATGGAGAGGATTAATGCCTCCTTTCCAGAGGGGGTGGAAGGAAGAAGGTAAAACTACTCCTCAAGAAACCCACTGCTGTAGCTTAAGGCTCAGGTGGCCTCAGTGGCACAGAGTGCCTTCCAACAAGCTTCAGCTGGTGGCCCACTGTGTCCCCAACTGGACAGGAATAGCCTAAATATTTAGGTCTGACTTAGATAAACCCACTTACAGTGGTACCTCGGGTTACAGAAGCTTCAGGTTACAGACTCCGCTAGACCAGAAATAGTACCTCGGGTTAAGAACTTTGCTTCAGGATGAGAACAGAAATCATGCTCCGGCGGCACGGCAGCAGCAGGAGGCCCCATTAGCTAAAGTGGTGCTTCAGGTTAAAAACAGTTTCAGATTAAGAACAGACCTCTGGAACAATTAAGTTCTTAACCCGAGGTACCACTGTATTTTGTAGCCCTTGCAGAGATGTCTCTGAAAGGTTTTCACGCCTCAAGAAACGCCACAATACATTAATTGAATTGAATTGAAATACTTTATTGTGACTTGTACAACTTGTATACAGTGAGATTACACGAGCACCCCCGCCCCCACTCAGCTCTCTTAGTCTTAATTCCCCTCGTTTACTGATGCACAGAGGGGTAATTAAGAGAGGTACCTGTCTGCCTATACTTGAAATTACTGTACCTAAAAAACAAAAACAAAAACCATTACAACCAACCTTCTTGTAAAGTAGAGCTCGCAAAAGGCTGGAGCATGCTTGTAATGCAAGCAAGAGATGTTCAGTGGGGCGTATTCTCAGGCGTATGAGATGGCAGCCCTGCAGCCAATCCTAATACTGGCTACTCAGAAGTAAATCCTATTAAATTCACTGGGTCTTGTTAATGGAAGCGTTTGGTAGACTATCTGGCTTTAGATTGAACAGAACTAAAACGAAGATGCTGGTAAAAAACGTTGATGAACAAGTTAAAAATAAAATCGAGTTGGAATCCGGGATAATGGCATCAAAAAAGGTTAAATACCTGGGTATCTGGATTACCCCAAAAAATATAAATCTGGTGGAAGATAATTATAATAGAACCTGGAAAGAGTGTAAAAGAGACTTGGAAAGCTGGAGCAGATTAAAACTCTCCTGGGAGGGGAGAATGGCTGCCATTAAAATGAGTATTCTTCCAAAAATGATATTCCTATTCCAAAATATCCCAGTAGTCAGGGGCACAACAATGTTCAAAGACTGGCAGAGGACCCTTTCCAGATTTATCTGGCAGGGTAAAAGGGCCAGAATTAAGTATAAGTTGCTCACCGATAGGAGGGACAGAGGAGGGTTTGCGGTCCCTAACCTGCAACTATATTATGAGGCTTCGTGCCTTTGTTGGACCAAGGAATGGATAGTTTTGGACAATACCGACCTATTGGATTTAGAGGGTTTTGATATTAGACATGGGTGGCATGCGTACCTGTGGCAGGATAAGGGGAAAACACACAAAGGATTTTCTAACCATATTATAAGAGGAGCGCTGTTGGAGGCGTGGAATAGGTGTAAAAGATTAGTAGAAAAAGATACCCCATGGTGGCTGTCACCCGTTGATATTTTAGTAACTAAGAAACTAAATATGGAAGGTAAAAGGTGGACATATGCTGACCTCCTAAGAAGATCGGATAAAGGATGGGAAATTAGACCCTACGAAGAATTAAAAGACAAATTAACGGGATGGATACAATACCACCAAATCAATGCTGTTTGGAGGGAACATAAAAAAGCCGGAATGAGCAAGAACAAATCTAAATTCCAACTAGAAATAATAGAAGGAAAGTCTAAACTCCTATCTAAAATGTATGACCAGCTATTAGAGTGGGATACAATGGATGAGGAAATCAAAGACGTTATGATTAAATGGGCCATAGATTTAGGACACCCCATAGAATATGAAAGATGGACAAAACTCTGGACTAAAGACATGAAATTTTCAGCTTGCGTCAGAATCCGAGAAAATATGGGGAAGATGATGTACAGGTGGTACATCACCCCAGTAAAATTAGCCAAAATGCATAAAACTGGGGAAAAGACGTGCTGGAAGTGTAAGAAGAAAGAGGGAGACTTCTTTCATATGTGGTGGTCCTGTGAAGAAGTTAAAAGGTTTTGGGGGCTGGTTTACGATGAGTTAAAAAAGGTCCTAAAATACACATTCCCTAAAAAGGCCGAGGCATTCCTTTTAGGAATGGTGGGAGAAGAAATTAAAAAAGACGACCAAACCCTCTTCCAATACGCAACAGTATCCGCAAGGATACTGTTAGCTCAGAGCTGGAAAACACCTAACATTCCAACGATTAGTGATTGGCAGAATAAAGTAATTGAATACATGGACATAGCAATGATGACTCAGAAGATCAGGCAACAAAGAAACAATAAATTTATTAATGATTGGAATAAATTTCTCTCATACATGGAATCGATTTTAGGAAATGTTAAAGTCTCAGTCGGTATGATATAAAAACCGCGAGGTAACAATAGCGATTGGATGAAGACACTGCTGAATATATTGTTGAGTTATGGCTCTCAACGTGGTGGTGGGAAGTCAAATAATGTAATGGATTTGTATAAGGTTTGCGTATTTAAGCAGCAAGGAACTTAAACTTGGTCTGTATATTCTTATTTTTGTTTTTTGTTTTTGTTTTTTATGGAAGATGTATATATGTTTTTTTTAACTGTTGGAATATAATAAAGGTTTTTAAAATTAAAAAAAAAAAAATAAATTCACTGGGTCTTACTTCTGCCTGCATGGCTGCCAGCCATACCCTTTCCCAGGATACTCCATTCCATCTACTATTATTATTATGTATTAAATTGCTTCAGAAAAAGAAGCCTCCACGCTCTCCCCCTCCCCCTTCCCTCGCCTCAACGGGGCAGGTCGAGGGCGGCACCGGCGGCTCCTCCCCCTCCCTCCTCCTCCCCGCCCCTCCCTCGGCGAGGAAATCACTGCCACGTCGAGATTACTTGCTTACAAGTCCTTCTCGCTGCCCAATCCCGCGCCAGGAGGGACGCCCACTTTAGGAACCGCCCACTTGCGCCGACTACGTAACAACAGTAAGGGATGGGCAGATGGGGGAAAGAAGGACCCGTCGCCAGTCGAGTGGGCGGGGCGCCGAGCGCACGTAGACGCTCAGTCGCAAGCGCGCAGGCGCAAGCGGCGCTTCCCAGCCAACGGCTCCTTGAGCTTCACGTGACCCCTTTCCGTCACCGCCGCCCCGTGCGCGCCCGCCCGCCCGAACGCTGCGGCCGCCGACGTTCGGCGGCGGAGGGGTGACGTTGCGCTCTTGGGCCGAATCAAGTCAGTCAGCGGCGCAACCGCCGCCTCTCTCGCTCCTCCGGCTCGGGGCGGCGGCGGGAGACCCGAAGGGCTTTCGGCTTCTCGGAGGGTGAGCGATGCGCTCGGCGTGAGGCGAGTTTCTGCTCTTGTCGCGGCCCCCGCTGCTCCAGCCATGGCTTCGCCGAGCTGGCAAGAGGCTGTGGCCCAGCAGGCCGAGGAGGTGTCGGCCCGGCTTCGGGATGCGCTGTCGGCCGGCGTGGGCCTGCTCCGCACCGAGCTGGGCCTGGAGCTGCCGCCGGGCCTGGAGCCGCAGCGCCTGCCCACCTGGCTGGTGCTGCTCTCCACGTCCGTCCTGGCGCTGCTGCTCCTGCTGGCGCTGCTGTGGGCCGCGGCCTGCGCCCGGGCGGGGGATGCTGCTCGAAGGAAGAACCGCCTCAGGAGAACCGCCGAGGACGACGACGACGAAGAGGACGAGGAAGAAGTGGCGGCGACGCGGGGCCTGACAGCAGCAGGAGGAGGCCCTCCTCACAAGGGGGTCCCTGGGACGATGCTCCTGCTGAAGGGAGACGAGCAGAAGAAGAGGAATAAAAAGAGGCCGCTGGAGAAAACGGGCAGGGTGAGTGGAAACACGGTGGGAAAAGAGAACATTTGCATGGGTGGCTGTCGGTGGAATGGAGGGAGTTTCAGTGTCTTGACCCAACATCATAAGAAAACTGTAGCGCTTCTGGTTCTGCTTCACACATTCTGCATATCACAACGGTGTTCGTGTATGTGTTTAATTGAAAGCGCTTGTGGCTGCACCTGATGTTGCATTTCTAAATATGTTCCTTTTTTCTCCTCATTCCCCCCCCCCATTTCTTTTTTCCTGCTTTTCCAAGTACTGTCTGAAGCAGAGAACTGCAGCTGCAGTTTTACATGAATTTTGCGCCTTGAGGTTTTTCTTATCAAGGATGTAATGTCTACAAGCACCTGTGAGCGTGAACAGTCAATTTGCAGGTTCTAGCTGACGGCAAGACAGTTTGCACCAGCTCTCTTCTTACCAGTGAACATATACGTACTGCAGTATGGGTGATTTTCTCATTTGAGGATCCACGTGACTTCCCCTACACACAGTGTGTTGAATAGTTGACCTTTAGGACTTCAACATAAAACTTTCTAACTTTATCTCATTTGGTGTAGATAAGTCTGTTAATAATAATATGTTTTAATCCTAGGTATACATTGGACTCAGCCTTGATCAACCTGGTAGAATGGGTTGTATAGTCACTCTTTTATTCACACAGCTCTCATGGTCAAAGTAGTTAAAAAGTGGCTATTCTCCCTCTTTGAGTGGTCTGGGAGTAGACGGACAAGGAAGATTATTCTGGATTTGGAGACTGAATATTAAAAAGCAAATTAACATGGAAGTGAACAGGCCTGGAAATTTCCTGCCCTTGGTGCTTTCTAGAAAGAAGTGACATCTAAGCATTTACGGTAGTTTTCAGACATGTGCAAAATGCTTGTCTAAAAGTTTGATACTAGCTCCTATAAATTTGAGGGTTTCTGTTCAATAGCATCCTATAGCCTAGATTGTGTCACATCTCATTCTTTTTTGTTGTTGAGAGTGGTACAATTTTAGGCAAGATAAATAGTAATACTGTATAAACTTGAAATCAACTGAAGCCTCTGTGGGTGGTACATTGGCAATGTTTTAAGATGGTATTGACAGTTTTCAATGGGCTAAAATGGTGTTCATGTTAAACTTGTCGCTGTTGAGAGATTTAATAAACAGGGCAAGATAAGCAGAGTGTTCAAATATGGTGCCCAAATTTCTCCCCACTTAAAGTGTGGTAGTGATGGATTCTTTAAAGCAGTGCACTGAATTGCTAATGAGGGGAGAAGCCAGTCCAGCAAAATTTGTGGGGCTGGTGGTTTGAGGAGCAATTAGCGTAAAAATGGGCGAATTCCGTGTTCTTGAGAACTATCTGTTGGAATAGCACTTTAGCAGCTTTAGGGGGTTCCTGATTCTATCTTCGTCTTGATGCTCAGGTGAAATCTGACAGGGTCTATCCTTTTCAGATTTTTTCCCCTTCTGGAGACCTAGCTTGTGATTGGTAACTCCACACACTGCAATATGCCTTACGCAGTGCTGTCTTTAAACTGTTTTGTGCCTTCAGAGTCATAAACTGTCCAGAATACCTTGGACCATCTTATTATCTTTCCCGTGGGTTTGATTGTAACTAGACCTCTGTGAACAGGAAAACTCTTTCTACTCATGGAGCAGAAGGAACTGGAATCCAGTTTTTGCCAATCACTCCTTCGCCACTTATACTGCCCCACCCTCATGCAGGTTTTCAAGGGACTGCAATCTCACGAAGGCTAAAATGTAGTAGGGCCAGTTTTGAAACGATAATTTCGAAAGATGGTTAGAGCTTTGTGGCAAATAGTATTTTATTTTATCAAGTTCTGCCCATAATTCCTATGCAGGTAGATTGGGATAGTTTTAAAACTTTGTCAGATGGGTGTTCTCACCCTCAAGAAACCCAAAACCCACTCTCTGTTCTCCTGCCCACACATATAATTATCAGTCTCTATGACAATCTGATCACTCAATTCTCTGGAATCCATTGTCAGCCTCTGATACTGCTGGTCAGTCTGCATGCACATGTACACAGTCTAATGTTAATTCAGGCAGGTCCTTTACTCGTTTAGGAGTTCCCATTGAAAATAATGTGGTGGGGCATCCAGACTAAACAATCTTCCATTCAGACAGCTTTGATTGTAATTTGCAATACCTTACCAATTAGAACTCTTCTGGGCACAGTCATTTGCATATAAGAGAGCATTCCTCACTGAAGCCCACCACCAGTCATATCTTTGCTGGGAAGTTTCAATTTCCCTCAGTGCCTGTGTGGTGCTAACTGGCTCCTGACTGTCACTTACTTCAAGCTAGAGTGTTGTGTGCTGTTGAAAGAGAGCTACTCAAGAGTTCAGCAGACCCCAGACTGGAAGGAATGAAGCAGCAGCAGGTATCCAAGCAAGGGAAAAATTCCTTCTTCATTCTTGCTTTTACAGTCCTTCCCGAGGGAAAAGTTATAGGAGAAAAGGCTTCCCCTCCACTGTAGCTGTCCCTGCCTTTTATTCTTTTTCAAACTCTAGGAAGGGAAAGTCTTTTTCCTCGTTTTATAAAAACACCCCTTTTCAATGAAGAATTAAAGAATGGCTGGTTTGCTGCTGTAGCTGTGTACATTTTACTGAGAGAAGAAAAAAAGGTTTTGCAACTATTTTAGAGGTGAGCTTTCCCTTCTCTCCCTCTGTTATTTCCTTGGACATATTGACAGCAGAAACCTCTAGTTGTTCAATGCATAGCACATGAGGTTGAGAAGCATGAGATGGGAATTGAATCCCACGAGTGGGTAGATGCCCTCATTTACCTTTTGAATATCTGGCAAAAAAAATATGCATCTGTTTTGGTAATTTCATTTATTAGTTAACCTGTAACCAAGGTTCACTGGGCCACAAACAAATTAATATTAAAAATCCAATAAAACAACCATATAATATCAGAGAACCACATCATTCTCATGACATGGCCAAAAGAAGGAGCTCCTAGGACTTGCACACACACTGCAAAACGCCACAGCAGCAGAAAGGAATCAGACATACCTTGGAGTATTTGCCTCTCTCTTGCACCAGCCTCAACACCAAGTTATAGTTGCCAATAACATAAGGGCTGCTGAAGGAATCCTAGCTGCTTGGAACAATAGGAGGCTGGATTCCAGGTTATCATCCCACACGAAAGCAAGGGGAGGAGCTTTAGACATCTAAGCACACCTCAGTCAATCAACATGTGTAATGCAAGAACCAATACTTAGGCTTCTGCATGGGCCAACACCCCTGCTATTTTGCTTGACAGGCTGACCCAGCTTGGCATCCCAACATGCCTCTTTGTCCCTGTCCAGCCCTAACCATAAAGTGTACTTAATTAGTAGACTGTGTAGGAGCCATTGCCTCAAAGCCTGTCAAGTTCCCTGAGGCCAGCTGAAGCCAGATTATTTTAGGGTTGAGGAGAAGATCCATATCTACTATTCCCCAACAACAAATAAGCAATGTGTGTGGCAAAGTCATAGGCTTTTGTTGATTAGCCTCCATGGTGGAGAAGATTTTGAAAGGGAAAGTTTGAAGTATTTCTTATAAACCACTCAGGGCTATAACAATAAAACATAAAACACCATTAAAATGATACAATAATCATTAAAGTGACAGGCTAAACAGCTGTCATTTAAACTAGTTTCCAACTACCAGAGATTCCCCTTGTGCTAAATCCTGTAGCTCTTTAGCCATCAGATCTCAAGTATGGGATGACTTTGTAACTCCAGTCAGGCCCTCTCCTGCATTCGAGCTCCCCTAACTTCTGCCACATGCCATGGCCACTTTTGTATCAGCACCACAGCCTTGGTTCTCCCTAAGTCTTTTGTGAAATTTTGCCCCACCCTATGCATTGCATGGGACGCAGGTGGCGCTGTGGGTTAAACCTCAGCACCTTGGACTTGCCGATCGTCAGGTCAGCGGTTCGAATCCCCGCGGCGGGGTGCGCTCCCGTTGCTCGGTCCCAGCGCCTGCCAACCTAGCAGTTCGAAAGCACCCCCGGGTGCAAGTAGATAAATAGGGACCGCTTACTAGCGGGAAGGTAAATGGCGTTTCCGTGTGCTGCGCTGGCTCACCAGATGCAGCTTGTCATGCTGGCCACGTGACCCAGAAGTGTCTTCGGACAGCGCTGGCCACCGGCCTCTTAAGCGAGATGGGCGCGCAACCCCAGAGTCGGACATGACTGGCTCGTACGGGCAGGGGTACCTTTACCTTTATGCATTGCATAGATTACCCTTGGAACCCTTTCCAAGTTCCAACTGTACAATTCTGTGATTATGCCTCAGATTTTAGCATTGTTTGCTGCAGGACAGGCATGTGACTATGACAGGAGATGTAATCCCATAGTGTATAATGTGATTGCTTTATGCTGTGGTGTAGGCAAGAATTGGGCTGCCATAGTCAGATCGCTTGATGTTTCTCCTCTCCCTACTGCTGTAGTACTTTGTGCAAGAGAGAAGATCAAGTTTTCAAAGCCTGGTTGTTGAGCCATGTTCTTTTTTGATATTTTTGACTGTCCTAGCTGAGAGATTTCATCACTTTCCATAGGGTTATTTGTTTCAGTTGCTATTACCAGCTTCTGGACAGAGAAGCAGAAAATCTTCTAAACTTGAACTAAACTATGTGTTTTGCCTAAGAAATTGTGTCAAGGCTGCTGGGAGTATATCATAATATGTATAAAGGTTAGATTCTTTACCCCATTTCAATCAAGGATTGGATGTAATTGTAGAAGGGAGTATTCTGCAACTGTTGCCTTTTCCAGCAGCTCATGTTGTAAAATGAGAATTTGACACGAACTCAAACTACTGTAGTTATATTTAGAAATTGGTTTCATGACACTGCTAACTTCGGGCTCCTATGTTTGAAAATAAAGCATTTATAATAAAGTTTTAGGCATGTCTCAAATATTTTCAAGGTTTTTTTGTAGGAAACACTACTGTTCTGGATTTTAAATATAACCTTATCCAACTTTTACTCTTAAAGTTGTAATATTTGGTGAATAAAAACTATGCCATCCAAGTGGTTCCAGGGCATGTCAAATAATGCACATTAGCTATTAAAGTGTTTATTTTAAAGTTCTTCTTTTTTTTTTTGTAAATTTGTAAAATGTTGCTCCAAAATCCTCTAACTGGAGATCTCTTACTAGTGAGCTTCATCTTTGTTTTGTTGTGAATTGTGACTGTGTGTCAGATACAGAAAGTAGACATTAATTTAAGGGGGTGTATCTCAAAATATTGGATTTTTGCAGTAATCCTGTAGTGATGTCTGCCTGGAAAATACACTAATTCTTCACACAGGGAATTGAAGGCGAAACACATAGGCCTGATTCAAATGTCACATTCTGAACCTCCAAGCCATGGTTTGGATAATAGGAAATGAACTTGAGTGCAATCTACCTTTTTGATAACTATCTTCCTTCATCTGAACTAAGCCATTATAATGTCTTCTCTTAATCCTAGAGCTCTCTGCTCTGAGGCAGAAGAGTAGGTGCTATTTCAAATTCTTTCAATTTTTGAGCAGTTTCTTTGGGGTTCTAAAGCAGGATGGGGAACTACTGGTCTGTGGGTCAGAAGTGGCCCATGGTACACATACAGTCCCATTTGGCCCACAGCCTCTTTTCTTCTTTGGCCTCCATTTAAGCCAGCTTAATTATGATCCATAAAAGTGGAGTTGCCAAAGAAGCAGGGCACATGAAGTATTTTGGGGGTTGTCAGTGTGAAGGGAGTGCAGAGGTCAAGTTTCTCAAAAGGCTTCAATGAAAGGCTTAAGCACCACCTGCATGTTTTTCCATTGAAATCAGTGAGATTCACTGGATCATACCCATTGTTATTGCAGAGACTAATTTTAGTTGTAGATGAGATGATGCCTCAGATTCTTAACTCAACATTCTTATTTCGCTTCTATTCTGCCTTTGGTTCATGTAATTGAAGGCAGTATACCTCTAGGTTTCCAGTGAAAGACCTCCTTAGCTTTGGTACTGTAATATCACTGTTCTTTAACTGCATAATATTTAGGATAGGATTTGCTTTTGTGGCCTTGGATTACATGCAATTGAAAGAAACATCAATGTTATTTGAGGCTTGGAAATTAAGCAGTGTCACTCATTTAACTTTTTCCACTTTTTGTGGATAAGTGATACTTACTGTTAATACTCATTTTATTTTAAAATCAGATATCTGTATTGTTAATAAATAAATCATCTTAAATAGTAATATATACATTTATATGCCCCATTGGTAAGAATACTGAGAAGAAAATTTAGCTCTTAATTATAATAAGATTAAGGGGAAAAGGTATAAATAAGCACGATTCAAACTAGAGTACAGTGGTACCCCGCAAGACGAACGCCTCGCAAGACGGAAAACCCGCTAGACGAAAGGGTTTTCCGTTTTGGAGGCGCTTCGCAAAACGAATTTCCCTATGGGCTTGCTTCGCAAGACGACAGCCCATAGGGAAATCTCAGGGACAGCGGGGAAGCGCAGCGCGTCTTCCCCACTGTCCTCGGACCTCCTCCCGCCGCCGGGCATCGGAACGAAGCTCTGATGCCCGGCGGGGGGGGGGGAACGTCTCCTCCCGCCGCCGGGCATCGGAACGAAGCTCCGATGCCCGGCGGGGGGGGAAACGTCTCCTCCCGCCGCCGGGCATCGGAACGAAGCTCCAATGCCCGGCGGGGGGGGGACGCCTCCTCCCGTCGCCGGGCATCGGATGGCTTTCCTGAAGACTTGGGGTGGGAGGAGGGTTTTCCTTCCCACCGCCAACATTCAGAATGCTGTCCTTGGACCTCCTCCCGCCGCCGGGCATCGGAACGAAGCTCCGATGCCCGGCGGGGGGAACGTCTCCTCCCGCCGCTGGGCATCGGAACGAAGCTCCGATGCCCGGCGGGGGGGGGAACGCCTCCTCCCGCCGCCGGGCATCGGATGGCTTTCCTGAAGACTTGGGGTGGGAGGAGGGTTTTCCTTCCCACCGCCAACATTCAGAATGCTGTTCTGAATGTTGGCGGTGGGGAGGAAAAACCCTCCTCCCACGCAAGCCCCGGGAACAGAGGGAAAGCGCTGCGCGCCTTCCCCTCTGTTCCCGTACCTGTCCTGAAGGCTTGTGGTGCGGAGAAAAGCCCTTCTCCGCACCGCCAGCCTGGCAAGCGGTTTCCCTAGGAACGCATTAATTGATTTTCAATGCATTCCTATGGGAAACCGTGCTTTGCAAGACGAAAAACTCGCAAGAAGAAAAAACTTGCGGAACGAATTAATTTCGTCTTGCGAGGCACCACTGTAGAATAAAAAAAAAATCCTTCTTTGTTAAATTTGACATCTATCTCAAATTTCATAAACTTGAGAAAGGGTTATAACTAACCCAATAGCTGCTTGCTATTCCAAAATTCTATGAATTGTACCTAATCCTATTCAGATCTGATTACCTTTTCCCCTTGGTAAACTCAAATAGACAAGTAATTTGACTCGAACAGCTATTCCCCATAATTTGATATACCATTCCTTCAAACTAGGAATTTCTCCTTCCACCATACTTGGCATATAGAATCTGTGCTGCCACTATTGTATGACATGACAAATTTCCCCCCTCCATGGGTACTTTCCAAATATGTGAGCAAAATTATTTGGCGGTCCTTCCAAAGCATATATTTCAAAGTAGAACTTACATCGGGTATTATTTCTTGCCAATATTCTTAGCTTCAAGGTTCTCCCACCAACAGTGTATAAAATTGACTCTAGTTGAACCGCAATTCCAACAACTATAATTACTGGTATTAAATGGGTTAAATACAATAATATCCGGAGTTTTTCTGCATTATATATTAAAGTTAATGAAGCGGTATGATTGTATTTTTCCCCCAGATATACTTCCAGTTTTCAGTTGGAATAGAGATCCCTATCATTATTCCTATCACCTGTATCCATAATTCAGTTAATCGTTTAGATGTCTCACATTGTCATAGCCAATTTATTAGAAAATTTCTAATTTGGAAATATTCAAATAGAGCAAGTTCTGTATTTTTTATGCATTCTTGCATCTCATCCTGAGATTTTACTTGATTATAAACAATCCAATCTTTGAATTTCTCAAAGCCTTTTCTCTGCCAATTTGTAAATTGGCTTATGCTTTCATTTTTATTAAGCTGTGGGTGGAATAGCACTGAAGTGTTTGGCGATACCAATGAACACAGTTTGTTTGTAAATTGAGCCCATATTTTCAGTAATACTGGGGAAATACTACTAGCTCCCTTTTCTGTCTTTGCTTTCCATTCATAACAGTGCATTTGGTGGAATTTTAACAAAACCTTGGGCAGTATTCAACAAACTCATCAGGACAAGGATTTACACTTGCACAATGGATTTTCCCTCTCTTCTCCTCCATTCATGCCCTGTGCCCTCCCCAGATCTGTGCTGGGAAGCCCCTAGAACAGATTGCAGGGGCAGGAGAGGGGGATTCCTGTTTCAAAAGCAGAAATCCTTGCATTAAGCAGTTGCGTTACTCAGCACTACTTCAGATACAACCCTTTGCTGTGACTCTATTATGTAACCGTGACCCAGTCAGCAATTCATATTAAACCACTTTCTTGGTCATATTAAATTGTAGTGAATAGTTGTTAAGTGAAAGTTTTAAGATTCTGTTCTAAACTAGAAGTGAGCAAAAAAGTAGTGGATAGGTAAGTATGTCACATTGGCAGACTTCGGTAGAATTAAACATTTAGACTGAAAAACAGTGAAATACAATGTGTAGTTATGTGAACTCTGTCTAAAATTAATGTGACAATTTTCTGATTTCTAGCTTAATGGTCAACCTGCTCATGAAGTGTCTGAAGAGGAAGTAATACAGACAGTTCGAAGAGACAACCTTAAACAGCAGTCAGAGGCAGAAAAGAAAGCTGAAAAGGTTGGTTATTTGTAAGTGATGGAAAACTGTAGATAATATATATAAGTTGATAGTGTCTAAAGCAAATTTCAGGCAAAGGCTCTGCTATTTTGACTAGTGTTGGTAACCAGCCAAAAATCTGTATTTGCCACCAGCAAATAGTCTTGTTGCACCATCCAATCTTTACAATCACATTGAGCTTTGTGCCTCTGAGATCTAGTCTGACTAGAAGCAAGTCCTGACTTCCATGCTTGGAGAAGGGTGCATACTTCCTTGACCTCATACCGATTTCAGGAAAGCTTATAAAGCAACTCAGTGTAGCATCAGAAGAAAGCACCTGCCCTTCTGACTCTACCAAAGTACAGGAATTGTTACTAGATTAAAAAGAGAAGCAGTCCATTTCTCAACCTCTGGTTCATATCTTAATTTCTTGTGTTTGACATAAAGTCTACATTGTGACTACATTGTTTTTATACAGGAATACATTTTTTAAAAAATAACTCCCATGTGCAACCTCAGTATTTGACAATACTGTCAACCATAATCATTGGTATGCTTATTGTTAACAATAGACTCTTTCAGCACAATCATAAATTTGTCTAATTAGAATAGAGATGCACCAAGTTCAATGGGGCTACTAGAAAAGGGGGACTACCCAGGTAAATGGGTTGAGGATAGCAGCCATAATTTGTACGATGTTTTATAAAATACATCTCTGTTTAAGTAATACATTTTAATCAATATTGGCGTTTATGAAGCTCAAGTTTTTAAAACCTATACTTTTGCTTTGGGGCATTTTTAGACCCCTTATGAAATGCCTGTACTGCAGTGTGAAGCAGTGCATTTCAAAAAGATGACTACTTAATGTAACATAACTGTGCAACTTTAGGTATTTTGATAGCTTAAATTAATATTGATAGAAAATACTTACTTTTTATTTTAGTCAAAGAAGAATAAGAAGAAACCAAAGGGAGATGCTAAAACAGTTCAGGACCAGTCACGCGTTGATGGAAAGGAAGTTGATGAAGGTACTAAAAAGCATGTATTTAAAAATAAATAAATAAAAATCTGTGTGCTCCTTTGGGAGGAAGGGCAAGTTAAAAATTTAATAATGGTGCTATTAATAAAAACATTTTAAGAAATTTGTGGTTCATTTTATTACGGTCTTTAAAATGAAACCTGTTTTTAATCTGTTAATAGGTTTGAACTCTTTGCTTTAATGGGTCAATTTATCCATATGGAGCAGCAAGCTGCCAGTTCATGTAATTGTAGAATATAATTGTGTTACGATTGCTGCCTAAATTACAGGTTTTATCAGATAATCTGAGGTATCAGACTTGAACTGGCATTGTATTTTCAGTGTTGGGAAGGAGCAAACATTTCAGAATGTGTTTTGGGGTTTGGGTGTGATTACTGCACTTGAGTTGGAGGAAATTCAATAAAAGCAACTTGGGTGTAACTATTAGAATGATTTTCCTTCATAGCTATTAAAAAAAATGCCCACAAGATTTCAAGACAGCCAGAGTTTGCACCTGCAATGATGACATTTGAAAGTGGGGAAAGAACCGTTTGAGAGAGCATCAAGCTATATAACTGTATGTGGAAGTGAAGCTGGATATTGAGGGACTTTCAATATGTATTTAGCAAACAGGGACCTGTGGTAGGCAATAAAAATTATGGGTAAGTGGTCTTTCAGATCAGTTTGTCTGCCATTTGGTGACTCCCTCATTGAGCAACTTCTGACAAGCTTTTGAGGAACACCCAACATTCACTGAAATACAGTTTGAAAACCACTGAGATAGGTTACTACCTCTGTTTTAACTAATGGCTTTTTATACCTCAGGCGCTTGGGAAACAAAAATCAGTAACAGAGAGAAACGGCAGCAGCGTAAACGTGACAAGGTACTGACCGATTCTGGGCCAGAATCAAATCTACCAGCTATGGAAAATTCAGTTACAATCTCCACTGAACAGCTAACATCTGCAACATCCCTTTCAGTTGGTACCAGAAAAAGCAAAGGTAGATATGTGACTCTTGTTCTAGTTTTGTTTTTCACTTCTCGTCTTAGGGGGCAGGGCAGCAACACTTAAAGAACAAGAGAAGAATACAGATTACACACTAATAATTGAAACTCTGCTCTGTTGATTTAATTAACGCTTTTAAAAGGTGTTAACTAAAAAACATGGAGCCTAGGATTGCCTATCCATCAGCATAAATAAAAGGATTATAGTAGGATATTTAGTCACTAATGTAGCTTTTCTTAATCAGGTGATCCTGTTCTGAATGCTCAAATTAGTAATCCTAAATCTGGAAAAGGAGAAATTACACTTCAGCAAGGTAAGGACTATTTACTGCATATAATAACCTAATTGGAGTTGTGGTACTGCCTATAATTTTGTGCACTGGTTCACACGGAGCTTTTGCATAGTTATGTGAGGTGTAATGTATTGCATAATTACTATACAGTTTTTCCCCCTAACTCAAATTGTGTAGTTTCAGCTTCTTTCTTTTTTATAATTCTGCTGTCAGTTACTTTTTACTAACCTGCATTATTAGTAAAAACCATTAATTTCTCTTAACATAGATGAAGAGAATTGACGTTGGTAATAATAGGAATATGTTGTTGTGATTGTGTTAATTATGAGGCTTTCAGCCTGATCTTACATCCATTTGCTCAGAATTAAATACAACTGAGTTTTGTGAGACACATTGTCAAGTGTTCACAATACGATTAGTACAGATAGGGAGAAGTGGTCTTTTTGTAGATCTAGTGAAGGCTAAATTTCACCCATTTTTATATAGTTACTGCCCTCTGGATAGTTATGGCAAAAAACTGATAGTGACTGCAACTATGAACAGAGATACACATGAGTGATATTCACTTAAGTTAACCAGCTTTTCCTGAGCAAGAATTGAAGAAAAAGAAGAGGGCTGGATTAGAAATGAGATAAGAGCAGAATAACAACAACAAAAAGTTCAGTGGAAATGCTAATGCAATCTTGGTATTTTTATGAGCTTCCCTTGGCAGAATATGACTTTTATTTTTTTTTAATCAGGTACATTCATGGTATCAACTAAAACACATGTTACAATTAAGTATATGTTTGTGTTAAAAAGCTCCTTCAGGACTGAGTGAAGGCCCCACAGTAAATGGAGGCAACTGGAACGAAAAGCCTGTAAAGCTTTCTCCTCAGATTGGTGCAAGTGAGGAGAAGTGGAGTTCAGTATCATCTTCTGGTAGCAAAAGGAAGAATGAGACATCAGCTTGGGGAAAAGATGCTGGAGATCATGGAAATGGGAAGGACTGGGGAGTTTCCCTGGTGGGCAGAACCTGGGGCGAGCGCACTTTGTTCCCTGGTATTGGTAAGTGCTTGTTTCTCTAAGAACAAAAACTGTCTTTAAGAAATGGCATTATGTATCTTTAACGTCTTGCCCAACATTCTTCTTTCAGCTCTCATTGTAACAAAATTCTTTGAGTAATTGATTAGGAAGCTTTAGCCTTTCCTTTTATATGCTATGGTTAAGGTACAAAGAGCTACTTGTGGCCCATGTGGAGATTAGCTTCTTAACAGCAGATATCCGTGCAGGGTATCGTTGGAACCCTACTCATCCATCTCTCAGTCAGCTTGGACTTTAAGAAACAATCTGTGTAAATAATCAGCTGTATAAATAATCAGCTTCATTCAGCTTCTGTGGAAAGGGCAGAAGTGTAAAAATGTGTAGACTGGGTTGAAAATACTCTTTAATTTAAAGTTTCAAGGATTTCTGTTTCCAGTTCCAGAGTGTATTTCTCTTTTCCCTAACTTTAATCTGAAAACTCAAAGCAAGAGTTAAAATTCAATCCAAATTGTTACTAATAAAATTAAGAGCATTTCTGAAAGAAGAAGCATCATTTTTTGCTATTACCTGCTGAAGATAAAATTTTAAGGTGTTATTATCCACAGCTTACAGTAATGCTTGTTTGAAGCACAGCACCAGGTAGCTGATTGATCTAGTAGATTCCTAATTCATTGTTTGGGGGGGGGGTTATAAAGGCATAAGGCTTAGAAGAAGAATGATCTTGCAGTCTTTGAATAAGGTGAATTAGAACTATGACACTTGTGAAATTCCAGGCCGTTAGCTTATTTTACTTGTTACAATGAAATGAAACATGGTAGAGTCAAATCCTTGGCTACAATGTTACAAGATGTTGTATTTGTACAATGAATCTGGAATATTTTGTTTCGGAAAATCATTGGAAAAAGCTAGTCTTGTAAGAGGCTTGTCTTAATATGTGCCTAATTTTCAGTGGCAAAAATAGGTTATTTTGTATTTTTTCAACAGCCTGGTCTGGAGTGGATGGAAGGATTAATCCTCCTGAACAGAGTCCTACTTCATTCACTTCACTGGGGCTAAATCCTCCAGTTTCTGGTAATATTTTAAAATTGCTCTACAGATGACCTTCATGCTTAGGTTATACGCTTCTGAAAACCTCTGGTCATCTATGTTAATTGAATCAGTTGTTGCATATAAATTTGGAAAAACTTATGTATAAAATGTATATGGTAGTTAATAGACTGGTTTTCAGAAATGTCAACTATCATTATTGGCTTAGCAGACACTACTAAAATACTTCATTCTCTGTATTTTCAGAATAGGGTAGGATGTTTGATCATATGTAAATCAGCTTTTCTCTTTGGGTTTAATCGGTAATATCAGGGACAGCAAAGAAGCAAGTTAATCCATTGCATGTAGAATTCTCAAAACACTAGGCCCTTTTCCATTTGAAATATCTTAATATGTAGTAACATGCCTATCAGTTCATAAAGCTTATTCTGTGTGTGTGTGTGTGTGTGTGTGTGTGTTTTGTCTTCTTTTCAGGAGCCAGCAGTGAATCTGTTCCTCAGCCTACTACTACAGACTTCCAGTGGGATTTAAATCGTAATCAGGCGCATATTGATGATGAATGGTCTGGGTTAAGTAAGTTCTTCTTTAAAAACCTTGTACGACTTACACTAGAAAGATTTACATTCATATTCCTAATCATCCATTTGTCTTCTACAAATGGGACCAGGTGTTTATCCACATGCTTTTAACAATGAAGTGTGGTTTTACTATCCTAAAATCTAAGAAATATATTGTGACATGCATTTTGGGGAGCAGAGTCTGAATTTATTCAATGCATGAGGTGCCTACTTAGTGTGTAAGTTGAAGTACACCTAGGGGGGGGGGGAATGCTTTTTAAAAATAAAACGAAGGCCAAAAGGCTAAACTATGCAAGAGACACTCACCCATGAAAGCTTCCACTACAATAAATTAGTCCTGCAAACTATTCATTGTCTCTGCTAACATCTGCATGACTCCCTCCATGGGGTTCATTTAACTGTGTTATTTCAGTGGTACAGATCTTTTGAGACATTTGTGCAAGCAAACTGACTTATACTTTAAATAGAGCATCTTTCAGATCAGATTGCAATTTTGCTTCTAAATACAGTGGTACCTCGCAAGACGAATGCCTCGCAAGACAAAAAACTCGCTAGACGAAAGGTTTTTCCGTTTTCGATTTGCCTCGCAAGACGAATTTCACCTATGGGCTTGCTTCGCAAGACGAAAACGTCTCGCGACTTTGTTTCCTTTGTCTAAAAACAAAGACATGTTTTGTTTATAAAGTTAATTTATTTTCCCTTCAATTTTTGAACTGCTCTTTACAGTATGTGTGACTTTAAAGAGCAGTTAATAAACTGTTGTTGTACCAAATTTGGCTTTGTTTGGACTTTTTTTTTACCATAGGAACGCATTAATTGATTTTCAATGCATTCCTATGGGATTTCGTGATTCGCTAGACGACAAAACTTGCGGAACGAATTAATTTCGTCTTGCGGGGCACCACTGTAGTGTTGGTTTTTGTGCCCTGACAAAGCATGATTGATAGACAAAGCTAGTTTCCATTCAGTGGCGTAGCATGGGTTGTCAGCACCCGGGGCAAGGCAAGTAATTTGCACTCCCTAACCCGTGGATTTGCGCCCCCTAACCCCCAGATGTTGCGCCTGGTGCGGCCAGCCCCCCCCCCCCCGCACCCCCCACGCTACGCCACTGTTTCCATTGGTGTTCCCTTGCTTAGAAATGGCCATCTTCCTCCATGTGTCTTCATTTTAGCGGTAGAGGTGTATATAGAAAGGAGTACTTTAGCCTATTGGAATAGACAACTGATACTTCAGACAATTGTCTACCGTCCATTCCAGCGAACGTCCGCAGCAAACCCGGAAGTACCAGAACGGGTTACTTCTGGGTTTGCCCCATGCGCAGAAGCGCAAACCGCTCTGTGTGCGTGCTCAGACGCGGCGCTTTGCCCTGTATTTGTTTCAGCTAGCTGCCGGGACTCTGGAATGGATCCCGGTCGCAAAACAAGGTATGACTGTATTTGGAGGGAGTGCTGATAGTCCCTAGCTCTATAGGGGTCAGAGGCAATCTTAGTGGAGCAAAACTCCTTCTGGCTACCTGCTGTACAGTGGTACCTCGGGTTACAGACGATTTGGGTTACAGACTCCACTAACCCAGAATTAGTACCTCGGGTTAAGAACTTTGCTTCAGGATGAGAACAGAAATCGCGCGGTGGCAGCAGGAGGAGGCCCCATTAGCTAAAGTGGTACCTCAGGTTAAGAACGGACCTCCAGAACGAATTAAGTTCTTAACCCGAGGTACCACTGTAACTGCAAATGTCTCCCAGTGGGAACAGAAACACAGTCAGTTGACCAGTGACACGGTCACTGTCTGGAATTACCCATCTTGCATTCTACAGGAACCAGGCAGATGATGCTATTGGTGCTGGAAAAATAGTTCCGGTTGGTACAACTGCCTTTAAAAAACTAGCTTTTGCTTTTTAATAGTTGCTGCTACTTTGATTTATGTGTGTTTAAAAATGGTAATTGTAGTAATTTTAAAGGTAACTTCATTGTTTCACAGCAACTGATATTTTTCAAAGTATCAAGTTTAATAGTTATGCTAAAGTATGTTTTCTGTAGTAATATAGCAAATATTTTTTAAGAAAATACTTGACTGATATTTGACCAATAATACTTGACAAATAAAGCAATAATGCACTCTAAAAATTGACATAATTAGTGTGTGATTTGAGTCACATGACTTTTACTGTACTACTTGAAACTTGTTCCTTCATTATTCACAGACGGCCTATCTTCTGCTGATCCCAGTTCTGACTGGAATGCCCCTGCAGAGGAATGGGGAAACTGGGTAGAAGAAGAAAAGACTCATTGCATTCCACAGCTTGAGGAAGCACTATCTGAGGCACAAAAGGTATTGGTATGAGATCTGTTGGAAAGCACATGGAATTAGTGTGATCCTAAAAATGCTTCTTAATTTTTAGAAATTTTTTAGAAAAGATGGACTAATACCATAGACAACTGTTGCTTTCTTGCCATTTTTCTGTGCATTTAATATGCATCCTGATTCTCTGTGTTAAAAACATAACTGAAATGGGTTGGAAAACAGACATAGTTTAATTTCATGGTTATGTAGAGAAGCAGCTTATTCTAATGAAACATTCTCTGTTCTTTTTTGTTTTTATATTAGGCTTCAGATGATGAGAAAGAAAAGACAGAACCAACTCTGCAAAGTACGGCAAGTGGTAAATCAAAGAAGAAGAAAAAGAAAAAGAAGAAGCAGGGAGAAGAGGCTAGCTCTCCTGTACAGGTGAGGCAGAATATTATTATTGCTATTATTATAGATAGATATATTTATACTCTGTCTTTTTACCTGACAGTGGTTCTGACCAATAGAAAAGAACTGCTAGAACGTAATGAAATTGAAATATTTCCCTATTTATTACTATCATGAAATGCTTTATCAATCTTTTAAGCAGAGAGGAGAAAGTTTCATTGCAACTGATTTTAGATTACAAAATTAGGTATTTAAATTCTGGTTCATTACACTGATTTGATCTTGCAGCAGAATTGATTTCACAGGATTAGAAAGAGTGGTTCAAGTTCCTCAGTATCCTTTGTGTTTCTTTTTTCTTGGTAGGATGCTGATGACCTGGAAAGACATGCTGGAGAAGAATTTCCAGAAGATACCTCAAAGGTTCAACAAGAGGAGATAGCTTTCTCTTTAAAGACCATCAGCACTAGTGAACAAGCTGAGGTATAGATAAATAGATCTAGGTGTTCATTAGGCATACTTTCAATACTGACAATCAACAAAAAGCACCCATATTTTTGAGGGTCTAAAGGCTGAGGTATAATTTAACTTTATAAACAAAAAAGTGTTTGTTCCATTTCTCAGGGCCCTTCTACACATGAGCTCCTTATAGATCAGTCTAGACCACAGCATGCCATGAACACAGATCATGTATACAGCAGGAAGAAGTACAGTAGTACCCCGCAAGACGAATGCCTCGCAAGACGGAAAACCCGCAAGACGAAAGGGTTTTCTGTTTTGGAGGCGCTTCACAAGACGAATTTCCCTATGGGCTTGCATCGCAAGACGAAAGTCCATAGGGAAATGCTGGCCGTCGGGAGCAAAGACTTTCGCCCACAGCCGGCCTTCAGAAGAGGACCTCTTCTGAAGGCCGGCGGGGGGCAAAAGTCTTTGCTCCCCCCGCCTGCCTTCCCCCCGCCTGCCCCGGGCGATCTTAAAATGCTGGCGGGCGGGAGCGAAGCGTTCGCTGCCGACCCCCAGCATTTTAAAATCTCCAAGGGACAGCAGAGAAGTCTCTGTCCCGGGGAGATTTTAAAATGCTGGGGGTCGGGAGCGAAGTGTTAGCTGCCGACCCCCAGCATTTTAAAATCTCCCCCTGTCCCGGGGAGATTTTAAAATGCTGGGGGTCGGGAGCGAAGTGTTAGCTGCCGACCCCCAGCATTTTAAAATCTCCCCCTGTCCCGGGGAGGTTTTAAAATGTTGGGGGTCGGCAGCGCTTCGCTCCCGACCCCCAGCATTTTAAAACGCTGTTCCGAAGGGGGGGCGGGGACACCTGCCCCAGCCGCCCCACTTCGGAAAGCTGTTCCGAAGTGGGGCGGGGGGGCGGGAACGCCTGCCCCAGCTGCCCCACTTCGGAAAGCTGTTCCGAAGTGGGGAGGGGGGGCAGGGACGCCTGCCCCAGCCGCCCTCGGAAAGCTGTTCCGAAGTGGGGCGGGGGGGGCGGGGACACCTGCCCCAGCCGCCCCACTTCGGAAAGCTGTTCCGAAGTGGGGAGGGGGGGCGGGGACGCCTGCCCCAGCCGCCCCACTTCGGAAAGCTGTTCCGAAGGGGGGCGGGGACGCCTGCCCCAGCCTCCCCACTTCGGAAAGCTGTTCCGAAGTGGGGAGGGGGGGCGGGGACGCCTGCCCCAGCCGCCCGACTTCGGAAAGCTGTTCCGAAGTGGGGAGGGGGGGCGGGGACGCCTGCCCCAGCCGCCCCACTTCGGAAAGCTGTTCCGAAGTGGGGAGGGGGGGCGGGGACGCCTGCCCCAGCCGCCCCACTTCGGAAAGCTGTTCCGAAGTGGGGAGGGGGGGCGGGGACGCCTGCCCCAGCCGCCCCACTTCGGAAAGCTGTTCCGAAGTGGGGAGGGGGGGCGGGGACGCCTGCCCCAGCCGCCCCACTTCGGAAAGCTGTTCCGAAGTGGGGCGGGGGGCGGGGACGCCTGCCCCAGCCGCCCCACTTCGGAAAGCTGTTCCGAAGTGGGGAGGGGGGGCGGGGACGCCTGCCCCAGCCGCCCCACTTCGGAAAGCTGTTCCGAAGTGGGGAGGGGGGGCGGGGACGCCTGCCCCAGCCGCCCCACTTCGGAAAGCTGTTCCGAAGTGGGGAGGGGGGCGGGGACGCCTGCCCCAGTCGCCCCACTTCGGAAAGCTGTTCCGAAGGGGGGCGGGGACGCCTGCCCCAGCCGCCCCACTTCGGAAAGCTGTTCCGAAGTGGGGAGGGGGGGCGGGGGCACCTTCTGAAGGCGGGCAGGGGGCGAAAGTCTTTGTCCCCCCTGCCTGCCTTCCCAGGGGCTTTTAAATCGCCCCGGACAGCGGAGAAGTCCTCCGCTGTCCCAGGGTTTTTTAAAATGCTGGGGGTGGGAAGAAGAGCCCTTGTCCCCCCCCCCCAGCCTTCAGAAGAGGTCCGGGGACAGATTGTCCCCGGACCTGGTCTGAAGGCGGTTTCCCTAGGAACGCATTAATTGATTTTCAATGCATTCCTATGGGAAACCGTGCATCGCAAGACGAAAAAACCGCAAGACGAAGAGACTTGCGGAACGAATTAATTTCGTCTTGCGAGGCACCACTGTATACATATGCATAGACATCTGTTTGGCCTCTGTAGGAAAGGGGTTTGGGATTCACCTAACAAGCCCTGTTAGTGGAAACCCTGAACAAGGACTTTTGCTTGTGCAGTGGGACTTCCCCCCCCCCACCAAAATAGACTCCCAAGAGGGTAAGGAGAATCCCCAAAAGACTTTGTGGGGGAAGGAGACAGGGGGAATCAGACCATCTGGCAAGTTGCAATGTTTGCGCAGATGGATTGTTTATCATAGCGCAACATAGAATTCCGCCCAGAATCTTTGGACTAGATGAGCCTTTGGTCCGACCCAGAGGGCTGGTCTTACGTTCTTACATTTCTTACTTTGCCATTCTTCCCGAAAGAATATCCTTGCATATGTTACGAGTTCTGCAGAAATCCCAGAGCTGAATCTCAGTGTCAGGCATCTTCAGTGACAATTTTTTTTTATTTAACAAGACCCAGCTATTTAAATATTTTTCTGGCCATTATCCAAGGAAATTTACACTAGTTATAGGTCACAGTTGTAACTTGTTAGTTTTACACTATTGTGTCTGGAAATGATAGCTTCTCATTCTCCTGTTTTGTCACTTAGTCCAAATGAAACATTAAAAATGCACTCAAATGTCTCAGCATCCTCTGCTTTAAACAGTCATAATTAAATGTTGCCAAAAAGTCTGTATTCTAATCTGCAGTTTTTATTTTAGCCTGAGGCGATGCCCTCATTTGCTGTTTCTACTGAGCCATCTGTAACTGTATCAGAGAGTGAATCTGACAAGATAACTTCCCAAGTGCCACAGATGCTACCGGAGACAGAAGTTCCTATTTCTAATGTTAAGCAAAACAGTGTGCCTCCGCCACAGAGTAAGTAATTTCTTCCTCCAGGTGCCTGCTAGACTCAGTGGGAAGTACTCTATTTTCATTCAACCAAATGGTGGTTGTATCAAAACAACCAAGCAGATCTTTTTGCAGATTATGCTTATCCCTCATAGGCATGATTCTGAACATTCAGCATCCATCAGTCTCGTTTTTGAAACCAGTGGGATTTGTATGCACTATGAAAACGTGTTATTTACAGATTTATGTGTTTGAGCTGTCAGGAGGCTCGGAAATTGAGGGTCTTTGTTTCTTGATTATTTTCCTGCACCAGTATGTCACAAAATGAAATTGGCATGTGACACTCTGCCTATAACAAACCACATTTGTGAATGGAAATTGACTTCCCATCTGAAACCCTACAGTCAGCGTAGACAGAACTGGGCTAAATGAACCAATGGCTTGACCCAGTGTAAGATCATTTCTTGTGTTTATGTAGGAAAATCATACCATACTGAACGTCACCACATCAAAAGTCATACCAAGCCATGACATTACCTAGATCAGGCATAGGCAAACTCAGCCCTCCATATGTTTTGGGACTATAACTCCCATCATCCCTAGCTAACAGGACCAGTGGTCAGGGGTGATGGGAGTCATAGTTCCAAAACATCTGGAGGGCCGAGTTTGCCTATGCCTGACCTAGATGTAGAGATAGAGATGTTGCCTTAGTGGAATTTCTAATTTTTGCATTTCCTTACCTGATTAACTCAGTAGAATGAAATGTATGATGTAGAATGAAATGTATGATGAAGAGGTTAAAACAGTTATGATTAAAGCAAGATTTTTGTTATAATATACAATTAGAGGCATGGGAACTTAATAAATATTATTCAAAAAAATTATGAATGAACTGTACATAAATATAATTGACAGTAAATATTCTTTATTCTTAAACTTGTAGCCAAGTCTGAAGAGAGCTGGGAGTCTCCCAAACAAATTAAAAAGAAGAAAAAGGCCAGAAGGGAAACGTGAATTTTCTGAGATGGACGTGTGTTGCAGAAACACTTGTCGTGAAGATTATGCTGTTTATGCAATAATTTGTGAACCTGTACAGAATTTTATATAAATTTCAACAGATTTTTTTAAAAACAAACTGCTTTGAACACAACCATCTTTAAGAACAGGAACAGAAGGAAAATAAGTTGGTGACATAATTTAACAGGAAATATGACAATACTGGAAGACACATTGAAGAGTCTGTTTCAACATATGGGGAAAGTAATTATAAACAACAACTTGTCTTTACAACAGTGCCCTGTTTACAACAGATTATCTCTATTTTACGTGCATTGGAGAAATAGGATTGGTCTTAAAATTTCCTAAATCATCTGTAAAACAGTGTCACTCTGAGTAGTGTCCATTCTGAATTTCTTAATGCCTAAATCAAAGAACTCTGGTTAAATCTGCCATATATTTCTAATACTTAATGGAATGTGCTAATTATAAAGTTAATTATAAGTACAGAGAGCCTGGAGTCATAAATGCTTGCTCTTGAATAGTCCCTCTGACTTAAAGGGAATATTTCAAAATAAGTGGAAAAATTATGACTAGAACCATTCAGTAAAGTCCTTTCTGTAGCATAAGAAATGTGGTCAAGAATGCAAAACTTGCAGAAACTGTTATGAATTAAGAAACTGAGAAAATTGGTCAAAACTTGAGCATGGTTCATGAAGTTGCTTCTGATTAGTCTTCTACTTGAATTACTCAAATAATATATTTTAAAGAAGGGGCTGTATGCTCCAAATCAGTCGTGTTTTATTCCTTTTTAAGGTAATAGGTTAGTTGTTGCCCTTAAAATTTTATTCACATTAATTTTGAAGTTGTATTTCATGTCTCTTCCATGTCCCATTTTTATTTTTATTAAATGTAATTTTAAAGAAAACTTCCATAAACTCTTCAGAGATGTGGTTGAGAATGAAAGAGGGAAATAATGGCTTCAGACAGCTTTAATTGATCTTGAGACCACCTGTATCAGGAAGTGCTTTTTTACTGCCTTAACCTATGTAGAATCTGCATCTAGAGTTCTTAAATGGGATTAGTGTGTTTTGTATTTTTTAAAAAATCATGCAAATATAGCAATTGTAAAACCAACTTTCCTCTTGGAATTATTGATTAAAATGGGAGTTGAGCTGCATCATTTCAGGCACTGTGTAATTACATCACATCCAGCAGGCAGGTATCTATCTATGAATAGTGCATGCTCAGCCATGTACACTGTATATAGCCTTTACAAAATGTTTGTGTGTGTTTTAAAGGACCATAATTAACATAACTTGGTGAGCATCTATTAAAGAAAAGGAATGATTATTTGATGTGATTGGCTTAGGTTTTTCATGTGGCAGAGAAATTGTAACAGTTGTAACCGATGGTACTTACTGACTCTCCCATAATGTTTCATTGTCTAAATCAGAAAATTTGGTAAAAATTTAACTTGCAATGCAAGAACAATTAAAGCAACAAACTGGATTTAGTTGTATTGAAGACAAGCCTTATTGATAGATAGTGTTCCTAATAAACGAATACTAATGTCCACAGGTATTAACTCCTGTTACAGGAACATGGCAGATGTTTACATGTTCAGATGTTTTGTTTAATTCAGTGACATTTCTAAATCAATTTTGTTAAAATAAATTGAGCAAATTGCTAAGATTGTGTTATTTAGTAGTATATAGTACGTAGACTGTCTTATTGAGAAGACACAAGTGTCCATGAAATTATCGAAGGTTGAAATTTGATTTTCAACTATGATTTTTAAAAGAATGTTGAACATGTGAAATCATGTATGTTGTAAATTCCATTCTTCATCAACACCTGCAGAGAGTTCAACCAATTTCATCCACTGACAGTATTAAAAAAAAGTTACAGCCCCTCTCCACACATGATCAAATGTCAGTTTATGTGAAAGGTAGAGAAATGGTAACCGCTATTCATGAAATGTGGTGGGCAATGCCTTTGCTTATGTGATTGGCCTAAGTAAGTGTCCATATATTATGTAGAGTCATTAAATCATGTTTGCTAATTCACAAGAGTTCATTCACCACCATCCCTCCTATTTAAGGAGAATTGTTGAATGGGAAGGATTTATATACATATCTGCTTGCAGGTCAAATGCAAAGTCAGAGGCATTTCAATGTGTTTTGACAGTAAAGCTGCTTGTGTGAGCTTCTCACAAATCAGTGTGACCCAGCTACTAAATGATAGTGTAACGGTATTCTCTAGCATCACAACTTTGGTCACAATCAGCCACTTGCAATTCTAAACCTGCTGTTGAGCAATTTCATGGCATCCTTGCAAAGAACCCTTGTGCTCAGTCAGCTGTGGACAGTTGCCCCACGAACTGGAGATGCTTAAGAATTAATTGGGTTGTCTCTTTGGTGTTACTTTGAACACCAACTGCTGCTTGCAGACTCTGCCCCAAAGTACAGTATTTGTGTTTTTGGAAATCGGATTGAAACTTGTAAAAATTGAAAGTTCTCAATACCTGCTTTTCTCAGTTGTCAGTACTGGAACACTTACCTCTGCAGAGGACTGTAACCTAAAATGTCCTATTTACATCCACTCCAGTCCTAAAAGTGTTTTTCAACTGACATGGGTTTCTAACAGCAGCCTTCAGCTTTACTGAAGGGTGATGTCTCTGGATTTCCTCCTATCCTCCACCTTTGGAATCCTAAACTATGGAACTATAGGCTTTCCCTCAAATTTTGGTATTGTGCTCCAACTACGGCTGAAATCAGTTATCTATGGAGATTGTAAATATTTCCCAGTCTCTGCAGCTTCTGGAGCAATGCATTCTTGAAGTTCTTGAAAAGCACAAGACTTGAGTCCATAAAACCTAAATGTTCGTGCCTAAGTAGAGGGATTTCAGCAAGGCACCAAAATTTAGCAACCAGAAAATGTAAAGATGGGAATTTTCTACTTTGCGCAATTGGCAATGACCTTTTCCCCCTCAAAACAAAGTTGTATTAATATGGAATATACACTTTACTTATATTGACTAACTAGCCTTCATGGCCAACTGCGTCCAGATAACCTTTTATGGGGCAAACACAAGCAAAGCAGCTAACATATTCTCATTAGTAAATGCATGGAATGTTTTTCAAAGATTAATGTGGGTTTTGTAACTTTTGAAATTGTTTGTATGCACAACTTTACAAAAAAAAAATGTGATATATGACTGGGTAGTCATTGCATGCTTTACTCTTGACTTTTAGTTTGGTTTTCTTGGGGAAAGTGTATAGAATTCATACATGTTTGTTACAAAGTTGGCTCAAGGTGGATGAAAACTTTGTTTTTTAAAAAAACAAAAAAATTACAGTAGACAGACATTATTTAACTATTTGCTAAAGAATGTTATACATTAAAATTAATTTTCAAAACTGTTCACAGAAATACCTTTTTAGTGTTGCTGTTTGCCGTTTTGGTAACACTATAGTCCTCTGCTTTTTCTATTGAATTTAATGGGGCTTACTCCCAGGTAAGTGGGGTTAGGATTGCAGCCTTAATTTTGTAGTCATCATATATTTCAGACCCAGAGCTTAACACCAACCTGCATTATAGGACCTGTGTTTTAATTGATCAGGTTTTTTTGCCTTAAACAAGAATTGGGGGTTGGCGGCCATTGTGACTATTGATCCAGCCCATTTGACTTAAGGCCCCAACCCAGTTCTGTGGAATAATTTGAAAAAATATTTTAAAGCACTTTGAGTATGTGGAATCAGAAGACTGCTGTCAGTGTGACTCCCTACTTCAATTGCTATAGACATGTATATCCTATAATGTGGCAAAAAAAAAAACCCACAAGAAATTGCAGGCAGGAACAGGAAATAGGTGCCAATCACAAACTTTTAGACGTCCGTATCACATCTTCAGTGATACTTTGCAAGGCTGTGAAGAAGGCATTTCAAGGCCCCAGATAGCAGCACAGAGTTCATCTAGGACCTTGGTTGGAAAGATATTGTTTGCATGTTGCAGAAATCTCTGAATATGATGCCAGTTATGTAAATAAGTATAGCTGTGGTTGCATGTTGGAAACACTTCATTTAAAAAGCTGTGTGTTTTCTTTAACTTGGAACAAATACAGCTGACGTGACTGCAGTGCATTTGTTTGATTCTCCATCGGGGAGGGACTTCATCCTCTGGTAACGAATCTGTTACAGTAAGAGAGAAGATTTTAAGCTGGGTGCACACAGCTGCCCAAGGTTGCAGAGAGATAACTGAGTGGAAGAAGACTGGCGAAACGCTGGAGGATATGGAGGAGCAGATCTCCTCCCCTCCCAGTTCAAACTCACTAAAACCATATTGTTGCTAAATAGCTTGAATGCTTGTGAAGTCCTTGAAATATGTCTACTGTTAAGTACACAGCAGTATTGAAGCATCTAAATGAAAGTGCAATACAGTGGTGCCTCGCAAGACGAAAAGAATCCGTTCTGTGATTCTCTTCGTCTAGCGGTTTTTTTCGTCTTGCGAAGCAAGCCCATTGACGGATTAGCGGCTTTTAGCGGCTTATCTGCTGATCTGATCAGCTGATAAGCAGCTTAGCGGCTTAGAAAAGGGGGGGAAGGGAAAAAAACCAGCAGGAACTCGCAATACATTGTCTTGCGAAGCAAGGCCATAGGAAATTCGTTTTGCGACTTGCGGGGCACCACTGTACCCTCAAACCCAAAGCACAACATTTAAGAAAGTGACTTGTGGAGACATAGCTTTCCTTGGCTGCATATCCAAACTGCAAAAACAAAACAATCTCTAAATACAAGCCCAATAATATTGTCAATGTTAAGAGAGTTCCTAGGGGGTATGCGAATCCCACATATTTGACCTAGAACTAGGCTGTTTACTTACGTATCAATCTACATCCTTCCACCCATCAATCCCGGGTACAACTGTCCTTAGAGTATCCTTTGCCCACCTGATGCCCTCTGAATGCTGGATGACTCCCATTGCAGTCTGACAACATCCTGAGCACACTGGGTTGGGGAAGTCTGCTTTAATGTTAAGATGTACCATTAAAGTCCAACATTTGCGATAAGAATGGTAGCCTACAAGTGAGAAGGGAATTTGTTTCTGTTTCAGCTGTGTTGGTTTTTTCCACTGGTGGCTCTGCAAACTCCCATCTTCTGATACTATATAGCTTTCTCTTGTTCCCTGAATTCCACATGTTCTTTTTCTGCGCTTAGCTCTGTGCCACCATTAGAAAACTGATTAACAGCCCATATGCAGGAGCTTATTGGAAGTCAATGAGATTTTTAGCAACTTTTGTGCAGGATTGCAGACCCCGGCCGCATCCCAGCTTATAAATTAGTGGGTAATGATTTGCAGTCCCTTTTCAGGCTTGATGCTTCCATGAGCCTTTATTATGACTGATCTTGGTTTGTGGTGGCTTGGATGCTTCATTCCTATTCATGTATACTCAGTCAGCTAGGACTTGCTTAACCTCCATGGGACTTAAGCAGCAGTTAAACAAGTATAAGATGTGGTCATTACTGCTGTAAAAAAAAAATGCATCTTCTACCCTCACATCATATGATTTTTGACAAGCTGTGATGCCTGCTTATAAGTAATCTAAGGCTGCAACCCTACAGTATACACTTAATTGGGAGAAAGCGCCATTTAACTTAATGGGCCTTCTATTTGAGAAGTGTGCAGATCTGTGCTGTAATCCTCTTTAGAAAGAGCACATTAAAGCAATGCCCACGTTTCAAATGGACTTTGAAAAGTGGCCAAATTGTATTCTATTTCAGTGGAATTAAAACAGGATTTATAGAGTGGCATGCAATAGATCTTAAAATGTCTAATTTTTCATCTCTCTTTATTTCTGCTATCAATCTTCCGCCATTGAAAGGGACCTTGAATAGCTCCTAGGAGGTGAATTGGCAAACAGTGGAGAGAAGCCAAGAACTCCCTCTGTTTCTATAATCAGCTGAACCAATCCAATCAATCTCTTAAGGGGGGGGGGAGAGAATCTATGAAGCTCCAAAATAATTAAAAGACTTCAATCTTCTCCTGCTTTAGAACAGGAAGCTCCGCTGTCTGTGTTTGACCTTGTGTGCTTGTCTGAACTTCCTGGTGGAGCAGATAAGATATGAAAGGTTAAAAATCTTTCAGCACTGCTTAGAAATTTTAATATAAAGGCAGCTTTGGAACTGAATGCCTTTTTATGCTTCGAAAAGCGAAATGAGATAAGGGAATAAAATATCTGATTACCTGGGATTCAAAAGCCCAGTCAGTAGAGCACGAGACTCTTGATCTCATGTTTGTGAGTTCAAACCCCACATTGGGCAATAGATTGCAAGGGGTTGGACCAGATTGCCTTCACGGTCCCTTCCATGCTTCAGGTGATCTTCACTGTTATCTACAGTACAGGCTGTAATTCTTTCCTTCCTTACTTTGGCAGGAAGTCCCATGAGCAGCAATATGTCCCACTATCAGTACTACATGCATAGGAGTCAGCTGGGTTTCCAAGCAGTGATGGTGTAGAGTGGGAATCAAAGGAACCTTTGAGCCGAAGACAATGCTAGTCAGAGGCGGATTTAGGGGAGGCGCAGAGCCTCAGGGGTGCTGCAGGAGGCGCCACAGCTACGATGTAGCTGGCAGGGGCCTGCTCCTCTTAAATTTGAGGCCCCGCGGTCTGTGCTGGTGCACACTTTCAATGGGTTGCATAATTTGGGTCTAGAACTTTGGGGTGCAAAACAACAGCTCTCTGTTCATGCGGGTATTTTGTATGGGAAAGGAAAGACTGCAGCAGGTCTAGGGAGCAGCATCCTTGAGAGAGAAAGAGAAGATCACAACATCAAAAGGTGATTTCTTTGATGACTTATATCCCTTCAGCAAGCCTTCAACCAAACCCCCCACCCACACACACACGCACAGAGCGCAGCCTGTCCCTTCCTGGTCCCTTCACCCCGCATTTAACAGTTAAAAGGACAAAGCCGCTTCCATAGGGACGCCCTTGCAGTGACTCTATGCTCTCGATGCTTTTAAATTTTGACCAATTTCACAGCCAGTCGCCAGGCCATCCCAGCGAAAGCGCCTCCGTCCCCGCTGCAATTTTCCTTTCTTTCCGATGGCGACGCAAAGACGCCGCAGTTTCCTAGAGGAGCCCCTTTAATTTCAGGGGCGGCGTGGAATGGACTTCCCTCTGCAGCGCAAACGTGCGCCCGCCTCTCTTTTTGTCAATGGGCCGCGGTTCGAATCTTCCCACTCGGGCATTCTCATTCATTCCTTCGCCCGGCCTCCCTCGGGCGCGCGCTCCTCGCCGGCCCAATCCGGGGCTCGGAGGCTCCGCCCCCCTCCCCGCTGGCGTGCGGGAGGCCCGATGACGTCATGGAACGGAGGTTCCCCCTCCCTCCTCCACCTCCTCCTGCTGGCGGTATCCAGGCGCTGCTGCAGCGCTGGGGGAATTCGCCGCTGAGCTGCCGCCGGGACCGGAGCCGCGCGTTTCTCTCTCTCTCTCTCTCTTTTGTTGCGCTCCCCACCATGAAGATGATGAGCTCCCCCTGGGCCCGCTTCTACTCCAACAGCTGCTGCATGTGCTGCCATGTCCGCACCGGGACCATCATCCTCGGCATCTGGTACCTGGTAAGGAAGGGAGAGGCGAGCGGGGCGCAGGCACCCAAGGGCTCCGCGGTTAGGCTCCGGGTTTAGGGCCGCAGCGGCGTCCAGGCTGCGGGAGGGGCCCGACCCTGCGCAACTCGCACACCCGGGTAGCAGGTGGGTGGAGAAGCGCTTGCTTCCCGCTGAGAACCGGGCCCTGCGGAGCTGCTGCGGAGTTTGCTGGCTTGCCCGCCCTCAGGTTCTCCCAGCAGCAGCAGCGAGGAAGACTGGGTTGTCCGCTTCTGGTACCCAACTTGCTCGCCCACCTGCGCCTTCTGCTTCTGGGCACCGCGCGGGGGGAGGTGGGGTCGAGGCAGCCTGGTCCTCCCTGCTGCACATCTTCCCGACGGGGGGGGGGAGGGCTGTGTGCTTTACAAGCACACACACACACACACACACACACACACACACTGGCAGAGTAGCCCAGAGCCCAAATCTCTCTGCTGCAGTGCCGGGAGAAAGGGGGAAGCAACTGGGACCTGAAAAGAGCCTTGCAGGATTAGGCCCGTCTTGTCCGCTATCCTATTCTCACCATGGTCATCAACCCAGGTGCGCACAAGCAGATGGATCTCTCCCCGACTGAAAATACAGTTGGCATTCAGAGGCGTCCTGCCTCCGACCCTGTGTAGCCAGCGTGGCTTCTCCAGGAGTATACAAAACCCTCCATTTTAATATATGCTGGCAGTGCCCACTATACCTGCCACCCTGCCAGAGAAAGGACAGGAAGTAGGCAGAAGGAACTGTCTGTCTTCTTCACCTCTGCCCTTCCTGGGGGTGGAGCACGGCAAGAATGGAGAACCTGTGGCCCTCTAAATATTGTTGGAGTCAGATTCCTATCAGCCCAAATGGCCAGTTCTCAGGCACGATGGGAGTTGGAGTCCAGGTTCCCTGTCCCTGCCCTGCCAAGAGTGGACAGGTGAACCAGTGGAGGGAGAAGTGACTTTTTCTGGCAGCAGTCGCTTTCCTGTTTGCTATGTGCCGTCCACAGGGAGAGGGGGAAGCAGGAGTGCAAAAAGACAGTGACTACTCCTCCCACATTTTTGCACGCCTGGTCACAGCAGGTGGGATTAGATGAGCACCGGCTGCAAGCTGCCACTACCTTACGTACCAGACTGACACGTCCCTCTCTACCTGCTTGCCCTCAGTCTCTTTGTAAGCCCAGTCTGAACTTCTGCTTTACTGGGAGAACAGGCTGGTGGAACCTTCCAGAGAGAACATGCCTGCAAGGAGCAGCCCAACCCCTTTGCTTTTTTCTTGCACACAATCCTTGAGCAACCTAGCTGGGCTCTGTTCTCCTCACTGTGCCACTGAAGAAGGAAGAGGAGGCAGGCAGGCAGCAGCTGTTGCCGCCACTTGCTCACCTGTGCTCTCCCAGTGGCCAGCATGGCAGGCCTGCTCGTACCACTATACCTCCCAGATGGAGCATGCGGTTGAGAGGTAGTAGCGGCCATTTTCTGGGAGTCGACACACATTTGCCTGCTTGCCCCAGAGAATTATGGGAGCTATTGTACTCCTTATAGAGCTACAATTCCCAGGACCCTTAAGAAACTACTGTTCCCAGAATTCTTTGGGGGAAGTCATGTGCCTTAAATGTGTGGTGTGGATGTGACCAAAGTTAAAGGAGTCCTCTTCCTTTTTTCCCATCTGTGGTTGCTTTTCATGGGGTGGGTAGAATTGGATGACCTTGCTTACTGGTGTCAGAGTGTTTCATCTCTAAATAAATTTACAGAAAAATTATATCTTTAAAAAATATAACAACATAGTGGAACATTTTGCTGTCCAATAGGGGCCCAACACATTCCGGCCAGCACTCGTAATCTCAACGGGAGCATTAAGTTGATGAGAGAGAACAAATTTTGCACTTTGAAAATAATAATATTGGACATAATTTATTAACCTTTGAGGCACTGCATCTAGTTTAACAGCAAGGAGAAGTTGAACAGTGGAGAAGTTGAACCTACCTTTTGTAGCACCTAGTTCCAAGTTTAAGCTGTGACGTAGTTGGTCAAGTCTCTTCCTATCTCCATTTTCTATCAGCCAAAAGGCAATTTTAATGACACACATTCCTTGTTGCTTTGAAAATTGTTGGGATAAAGATTGTAAAACACTTTGTACAGTGAAGTGCTACATAAATAATAAATTGTAGTAATTGACATTTGCAGCTGATGGGAGGTGTAGTCCAGCAGTATTTGGAGGTGTTACAGGTCTCCCACACCTGCTATATTCATGACATTATTTCTGTGACTGCAAATTGTTTTAACATTGTGTTTTAATGTTGTAACCCACACTGGGACCTTAGGATGAAGCGTGGGTACACAATAATAAAAATAATAACAATATATATGTCCATTTGGAAGTATGCCCTGGACGTCAATGGGCCTCACTCCTTGGTAAATGTGTTTTGGATTTAGACTGCCTTTTGGTTTTGTTGCGTGGTGCTTTCTTTTAAAGCTGTTGCAAAGCACTTTGGATACTTTAATGGAAAAGTGGCACATAAATATTTTCAGTGCATAAAAGAATAACACAGGTACCCTTTGAATGAGCATCTGGGTGTACATCAAAACCCTAAAATGTATTTTATATAATTAACTTTTTATTTTTAGTCTTTGTATATCGTATTGTTGTTTTATTGCTATGGCCGATGGCTGACACAAATAAAGATTCGTTCATTCATTCATTCTGAGTGTACATTTGAGAACTTAGTTGTAGTTGTGTGCCTGGATCAGGAGTGGGGATCCTGTGGTCCCACAGATGATGTTGGACCACAACTTACCTCAACCCCAGCCAATGTGGCCAATGGGAAGGAGTGATAGGGGCTGTATGCCAGCAGCATCTTGAAGCCACAGGTTCCCCACTTCTGGTCATCATTCTGGTTGTATGTTGTATAAAAGTCCAAGGGGAAATAAGTGATTTTTTCCCCCAGTTTTTCAGCTCTTATCTTTCCATCATTTTAAAAATAGTATTCCTATATACCAGGCATGTTGAACCGCTCAACAACTTTGGTGAAGGCTCCCCCCAAAAGCTCAATCCAATGGGTAGATCACTGCCAGTTTTTTATAGTGGGAGTAGATCACAGTCTCTTGGGAGTTGGACATGCCTGCTATATACCAAGATGTTCTAGACTGGGGAGGGGCGGGGAATTGGTGCGTAATAAGCAGTTACACTTGCTTTCTATTTCTCAGGTCTTGGCGCACAAAAATGGTGGCATATACTTCATTACAATTCCCTCCCCCAACCAAACTTCCTTCCCTACACCACTATATTGTTGTTGTTATTATTATTATTACATTTATATCTTACCTTTCCTCCAAAGATCTCAAGTAGTATTCATGCTTTTCCTTCTCCCCATATAAGCCTCACAACAACCCTATGAGGTTGGGCTAAGCTGAGAGACATTGACTGGCCCTAAGTCATGGCTGGGCGGGGATTTGAACCCTGCTTTCCCAGGTCCTAATCCGACACTCTAAATACTACAGCATGCTGGCCGTGTGGTCTGGAAAGTACCAAGCAACAAGCCATATGGGTGGCAGGTTCCATCTGCACAGTAGCTTATACTGCAAAATACTCAGAGGTTAGCCCTGTTGGCTTCAGGATCCTGAGGCTGCAATGCTATGCACACTTAGTTGGAGCAAGGAAGCAGAGGTCTGCCCTGTCTGTTGGCCGTCTTCTTTCTGTCTCTCCACACTCATGCTCCCTTCCATTATCCTGGCTCTTTGCCTCCTGTGTTGGCTCTCTGCCCTTTCTCCCTGTAGTTCACGCTACTTTTGTGGAGGGATGCTGACTTCAGCAGCTAATGCTGCTTTTCAGAAGAGGGGTTTATTTCTGGAGAGCTAACACCCTAAAGCGATGTATTATTAGCAACGTAATTCTTTATAAGATACAGTAATTCCCTGCGGCTGCCGCTGTTGGTAAGCCCACAGGCAGTTTCCTTGACAGACGGGCCACAAAGTATGTTGAAGTGCAGTACAAAATGGAGTATATGAACTGTAAAGAAAATGCAGAATTGAATCCGAGGTGCTTTAAAAAATAAAGGAACTTCTTATTTTTTTAATGTTTGAAGTTTTGTGTTTTGAACACCACCGCATGTTTGCATTTGTCTTTAGCAGGCTGCTGTGAAGATGGATTAACCTCATGGCAATATAAATTAAGATGAAGGTTGTTTCCCCAAAACTGTTTGAAAGGGAGGGATCTAGCCTGGATAGCTCAGTTGGTTAGAGCGTGGTGCTGATGACTCCAAGGTTGCAGGTTTGATCCCATATGGGACAGCTGCATATTCCTGCCTACAGGGGGTTGGACTAGACTGCAGGCGTCAGTAAACTTTTTCAGCAGGGGGCCGGTTCACTGTCCCTCATACCTTGGGGGGGGGCAGAAGTATATTTTGGGGGAAAATAATAATGAATGAATTCCCATGCCCCACAAATAACCCAGAGATGCATTTTAAATAAAAGCACACATTCTGCTCATGTAAAAACACACTGATTCCTAGACCGTCCATGGGCCAGATTGAGAAGGCGATTGGGCCAGATCCGGGCCCCGGCCTTAGTTTGCCTACCCATGGACTAGACAATCTTCAAGGTCCCTTCCAATTCTACGATTGTCCACCCCTAATCCGTCCCAGACCAGTTGAGAAGCAGTCATAGCTCATTAGCAGAGCAAATGCTTTGCATACAGACTGTCCCAAGTACAAAGCCTGGTATTCTCATTTTTAAAAAAGGAATAGTAAAAAGCAGTAGAAATACTGCCTTTCTAATCCTGCCTTTTGTTTGAGTAGCACCCCAAAGCCAACTTTCCGAAAGGCTGGGGAGGGAGGAGGAGGAGGAGGAGGAGTAAGGGATGTTTGCCTGTTAATAATGTAACGAGCATAGCTTAGTGCCACTTGTTCTGCATCTTAATGTCATTTCCTCAGATGATCATTGCAAGGCAGATGCCTAATCTTCTTTCAAAGCCATCTAAGCCAGCAGCTATGCAATTAACGGAGGAGGGAAGGTCTGTGTGTGGGTATGACTTAGCTATGACCACACAATGGAACCTCCCATGTTCAGAGCTGGTACATCTGAAAATGCCAGGTGGGGGGGGCACACAAAAGCAACACTGGTTGATTTGTGTTGGGTTAGGCATTTGGCAATGGACGGGAGCAGCCTGGGAAGGGACACTTCGCATTGTGTTGCTGGGGAGGGAGGGAATAATCCCCATGGGATTCAGTGGTACATTATTGGCAGTAGAAATATATAGGAATCGAGATGATGATGATGATAATAGTAGTAGTAGTAGTAGTAGTAGTAGTAGTAATAATAATAATAATAATAATGTATTATTTTATACCCCACCCATCTGGCTGGGTTTGCCCAGCCACTCTGGGAAGCTTCAAACAGAATATTAAAATGCAATAATCTATTAAACATTAAAAGCTTCCCTAAACAGGGCTGCCTTCAGATGTCTTCTAAAAGTCTGGTAGTTGTTTTTCTATTTGACATCTGGTGGGAGGGCGTTCCACAGGGAGGGCACCACTACCGAGAAGGCCCTTTGCCTGGTTCCCTGTAACTTGGCTTCTCGCAGTGAGGGAACCGCCAGAAGGCCCTCGGTGCTGGACCTCAGTGTCCGGGCAGAACGATGGAGGTGGAGATGCTCCTTCAGGTATACTGGACCGAGGCTGTTTAGGGCTTTAAAGGTCAGCACCAACACTTTGAATTGTGCTCGGAAATGTACTGGGAGATATGCAGGGCAGAAGGGAAATCACTTTGGACATGCTCAGCAGCACTCCTCTTAACTTCGCATAATGAAAGGACCGAGTCAATAGTCTTGGGGTGCTATGTGAAATATACATAAGACTCATTAGGTCTTATGTCTGGAGAAATCTGCTACATCCTCCTACGCTCCATTTGTTTATAAAATGTCTTACCCACTTTTCATTATAAATAGCAGGGAGCAATACCAGTAAAATCATTCGGTAAATAGCCAGTAAACCAGGCAAAAGCGCATATACAGTGAAATAGCATTTTTTTAAAAAGTACAGCAGGGACACATCCTGGGTTAATAAAAGGCTGTGTGAATGGCTCCAAAAGCTTATTCAGAGTGGATTCTTCAGTACAGTAGTGGCATCTGTATCCACCATAAGACTTTGGATGAATACAGACTTACTGCATTAACATTAAACCAGGTTTAATTACTCTCTCCTGTAGTTTTAGCTTCTGCTTAAATCCTGAAAATGTCTACCAAGGAATACACTTTTTAAAAAAGAAAAAAAGCCTGAGGTTCATTTGAGAGCAATATGCCACATGGAAACTGGAAATTCAGCCGCAACTTACTTAGTTCTGGAAGTCAACGGGGAGGAAAAAATAGTTGGAACAGACCCAGTTTATGTTAGGGTTTGGCATACCTTGTTGGCATTTAGAATAATCTACTTCCCAGAAGCCAGTGACGACATTTTTCTGGGATTCGCAGTTAAAGCCGACTATTGTCTTTGCTGCCTTGTGTAGAAGAAGATCAAGCAGGCGTTTGAGCCAGGACTGCATTTCAGCAGTGACATCATTGAAGATTGCAGTTGGATTTACTCATTGAACTTTTTCCTTTTTTTTAAGCCTTAGGAAGCAACTGTAGATTTTGAAGATGAAATTGACTTTAAGACATTCCAACTAAATAATAGGAAATTATATATACGCAAGACTAAATTAACAATAACATTTTCGAAATCCTATAGAACCATTGGAGTCCCATTCACTTTAAAGTGAATGGGAAATTGATTTAGCATTTTCAATTAATATACGAAAGCTAAACAAAATCGTTGGCAGGCACATGTGATAGTGTATAGAATATTTATAGGGTTGGGAGAGAGCCCTCCTTCCTCCTCCTGTCTGTTTCATTTTGTTAATGCATCTCTGTTGTAGTTGTAAAGACTTAACTATGTTGTAAAAGGTTTTCTGAAGCTTTTTCTAGAATGGTACAAGTTTACAACCTTACAAATGTAAATGGAATGTCTGGCTTGAGTGCAACTGGCCTCAAGACCCCTTTCTAAAAAGCTTTTACAAATATTTATGAATGAACATTAGAGATGTAAAATAGGGAGGTGATGGTCACATTTGCATGAAATAGGGAGATTAGGGTTAGAGTTATACTGCACTTTTAGCATGATTCATGTCAATAATATCTTTTAGTCTGGAATGAATCTCTTGTGAATAGAACTATTTTGAAAGCAAGCGTGTCTTAGTAAAAAAATAGTTTGACTTACAAGTGTGTTATATGTAAAAGCATAGACAAACACACAGAACTTCCATGTATAAACATCCTAAAACTAATTCAAGGAGACTAGTCTTTACTCTTGGAAGGGTTATAAAAAAAAATTACATGAAAATGGCCTTTCAATTAATCATTTTTATGAGAGCAGCCTAACTAAAGCCGATCAGGGTTGTTCAAGATATAGGTAACAGAATAGAGATATCGGAATCCCATTTATTAGACTGGTGCTTCGATTGTGTATGTGCAGTGGGAATATGTTTGCAGAATCTCAGAAGGCAGCACAGAAAATTTTGAGCACTGTTTCTGTAGCAGTACACAGCAGTTGTTGAGAAATGTTTGTTTTAGCAGTTAGAATCTGCAAAAGTGGGAGTGGTGGCAGGGAAGGAATAAATTGGAGGGCTAAGGATGGATCACCATGGGTACTGAATACCAAGCCACATTGTTCAAGTATTTCAGAGTTCTCTGATGAGACTCTTGTCACTAAAGAAAGACACCCCAGTAGATCTTTTAACAAATCTATTTAGTTCTAGGCCAAATTAGGCGAGGAGGCTGCCTTATATCAAATCAGACCATTGGTTCATTCAGGTCAGTGTTGTCCATTGTTTGACGGATGTCTTCCAAGTCCAGCCTGCAGGTGCCAGGATTGAACCTTGACCCTTCTATATGTAAGGCATGTGTTTATCACTGAGTAATGGCCCATCCATTCTGCTACAAAGTTACGCTCAAAATATGGATAGCTGTGAAATTGAGAATGGTGTCCTATATAGATTCTCCTGGATAGGAGAAGACTGCTAATGCAATGAATTTAAAAGAATGCTGTGGAGTAAGCAGATGGGATAGTCAGTCTGTCTGGCTATGACCACTCAACTAGAAAAGCTTGTGCCTTCTCTTTATTTTATGAATCACATTTAGGTTCCACCGTTGTTCTGCAAAGTTCATAGTGTATACATTTCCTAGGCAGTCTCTCATCCAGATGCTGTTCAGCCCCAGGCCTGCTTAGCTTAAATGAGGTTGCTGCATCATGTGCCCTTAGGCTAGGTTTGCCAGTATCCTCCCTGGGCTTCAAGTGGATGCCATAGTTCACCCTCACTCTGGAATTCTTGTGCCCATCTCGGTCCTGCCTTTCTGTCTTTGTCACCAACGCTCATTGATTACTATCGCTGCCTGGCCAGTAACAGTACCTGCAGTTTGTGTCCTGGCAATTGTATAGCAACAAATGCTATTGCCTTTCCAAGAGAAATCGGATAGTGTCTGCTTTGTCCTCTGTCTGCATGTACAGCATGCAGAACAACTGTTCCAGGCAAATTTTTCCATTAAGTGAATTTCTAGAGGCGGTTTTATTCCACAAAAGAACCTAGCCCACCCCCCTTTTAAAGATCATGGGTACAGGGTTCAGTGCTTCTCTGACTGGGGTGAATGTTGCGCCATGAAGGCACATTCTGAAATGTTAGTGCGCAGGCATTTTTTTTAATGGATCGCTTCCTCTGGACCTCTCCAGCTTTGGCCAACATCCAGTAGTAGTATTGCTACTCCCAGATCATTTGGAAACATCGCAGACTGTGTCAGACCATTGGTCCAGCTAACTCAGTAGTCTCTACAGTGGCTCCTCGGGGTTTCAGATGGGGGTGGGCCTCTCTCAGCCCCACCTGGAGATGCCAGAGATTGAAGCAGATGCTTTGCCACTGGGCTATGGCCCTTCCCTATACTGGCTGGGGCTGGTGGGGGGTGGGGTGTAGTCTGAAACTTCTGCAGGACACTAGGGCAAAGGCTGTCCTGGAGCCAAATGGGCAGCTGGCAGCCCACCAGCCACATGGAGCCCTTGGCTCAATCTCACAAGGGTGGGAGTCTCTGTTAAGGAGAGACAGCGTGGTGCAGTGGTTGGACTGGGACCTGGGAGACCGTTCCCATTCAGCCATGAAACTCACTGGGTGACCTTGGGCCAGTCCCTGCCTTGGGCCAGTCCCTGTTTTGGGGATGAAAAGTGGAGGGAGACAGCCGTGCATGCCATCTTGAGCTCCTTGAAATCAAAGGTGGGATAGAAATATGAAAAATAGATAAAACAATAGAAGGATGCTTGGGCTTAGGGATGATGGAAGATGGAGCCATGGGAGGGGAAAGGAGGCTTTCTACATACAACCAGACTTCTAGTAAAAGCACTCTGCCCTTTTCCTTGCCGCCCACTGGGTTCCCCCAGTAGTGCACTGCCAGCAAATTTCATTTAGGTCCCTGCCTCTATCCCAGCTGTGCCTTTCCCTTTTCCCCACATCCCTTTCCCCCATGTGACTACTGTGCTCCAACAGAGCCATGTAAGCACACATGATTCTCATATCCCTTTTTCTGTTCTCTGTCTTGGACTTTCTGACAGCCGAGGGTCCCATGCTCCCTTCCCACTGCTTGCTTCTTAAACTTCCTTTTTAAAAAAGTTTCATGGATGGCATAAGCTTATCTATATCTAACTGGTCACAATTCCTGGAATGCCCATGGGAAAGACACTGCACATTCCAGTGTGACTCTGGTTGGGAGGCTGCAGAATAGCTGCCGCAAGTTCTTGCTTTCTTTTGTTTTTTGTTCTTTCCAAAGCAAGGAACAAAATACTCCATGGCCACCTTTTAAAATTAAGCAAGCTGCTACCTCCCAACAATATTGGGGGATTTTTCCCTGCTCCTGATCTTCAAGGGCATCTTCGTCCTCCCATGAATGCTCCAGAAAAGCTGGCCTGCAAGGTTTTGCCCCACTCTCCTGGAGATGCTTGAGCCGCTCTTTGAGGGCCCCACACCTAGCGCAGAAGCAACCTGTGCCAAAAGGAGCTGTCCAGCAATTCAGCTTGAGCTCATTCTTCTCTTAGAATCATAGAATCATAGAATCATAGAGTTGGAAGAGACCACAAGGGCCATCGAGTCCAACCCCCTGCCAAGCAGGAAACACCATCAGAGCACTCCTGACATATGGTTGTCAAGCCTCTGCTTAAAGACCTCCAAAGAAGGAGACTCCACCACACTCCTTGGCAGCAAATTCCACTGTCGAACAGCTCTTACTGTCAGGAAGTTCTTCCTAATGTTTAGGTGGAATCTTCTTTCTTGTAGTTTGGATCCATTGCTCTGTGTCCGCTTCTCTGGAGCAGCAGAAAACAACCTTTCTCCCTCCTCTATGTGACATCCTTTTATATATTTGAACATGGCTATCATATCACCCCTTAACCTCCTCTTCTCCAGGCTAAACATGCCCAGCTCCCTTAGCCGTTCCTCATAAGGCATCGTTTCCAGGCCTTTGACCATTTTGGTTGCCCTCCTCTGGACACGTTCCAGTTTGTCAGTGTCTTGCAACCATGGAGGGTGCTCCTGCTCATGTTTAATTTGAAAGGGAAAACAATAAGGTCCATGTGGCTGGGGTGGGGAGGAAATCAATCACTTAGTCAGATGTCGTATGGGTGTGCAGAACAAGCTGCAAAGTTTTGCATTTCACAGCACCTTGACTCCTTTTGTTTTGGTGCATGGGGACAGGGGACAGTTCATAGCGATTCAAGGTTGAAAGTAAGACTAAACATGAAGTGCTTGATAGTGTGTGTTTCTACTTGTTTGAGACGTAGCTTGTGCCAGATCAGGCTAGTATCCTTCCCCTGTCTGCTTTTAAAAACAACTCTGTGCTACTGATTTTTTTCCCAATCAGGCCACTCTTCCAATGTTTTGTGAAGCACCCCTTCTCTCCTCCCTGCTTTTCTTAAACAAATTGGCTCCAAGTCTACTACCAAAGGCTTCATTTCCAATAGGAAGTTGCAGCTAGTATTATAAATTGCTCCTCCTATCCTTTTTCTATATTGAACACGGTTAAATTGGGGAGATTCTGCTCTTTGTATTTCAGGCATGATGTGAAGGCAGGAAGGAACAAGTAGTTCCAGTGCCTGGTGCTTCCTGTTCTTTTGCATTCTTCTTGTGTCCAAGATACGGTTTGCTCACCTTCCTCTCCCAAAATGATGCACAAGCTATCTCTAAATTAGGGCAGCTGAACCTACTGGGACAGGAGATAGAATACTGGTTTATTTCAGATGTGAAGGGGGAAAAAGAATAGGCAAATGTTTGTTATTCCTCTGCATCTAAAAAAGAAAATTACATTTCCAGATCCCTCTCTAGGTTTGTATAATGCCTGAGGTTGCATTTGGAAAGGCTTAACATTGATGCACTGATCAATGATGCATTGATGAATTGAAATGGCAAAATACACTTATAGCAATGTGAGTTGTGAATGGTGCACATACCTGACGTATGGAGATGGTGGTCCAATGCTTTCCCCATCATCATATATTGAGATATATTGCAGGGAATCCTGACAATTTCTAAACATGTGTACACCATTTTCAAATGGTAGCACCACAGTTGCATTTTGTTTTACAATTTGGGTAATTTTGTGCCTGAATTCGCAAATTAATGTGTCAACCATCCTTTCTCAACGCTGGAACATGGTTCTGTTTATAACCAGTTGCCTTTGTTTTGCATATCAGGGGATTCTTTGTGATTATGTTAACTATAATTAAATATTTCCTTTGGCAATTGTGTTGAATAACAGCCTACCCTGCCAAGTAAGGCTTGCAGTCCAAAAGGATAAAATGTGAAATGTTTGCATAGGCTCCATAATGAACCTGAAGGTACAACCATAACTGGAGTTTTTATTTTAACCTGGAAGTAAATTCCATGGGAAGCAACGAGGCTGGTATCCATGTAAATGTGTGTAGGTGGGGATACTTACAAAAGCACAACAATGTGATTTATCCAGCAGCAGTCCTGTCCTGCCACTCATGTCAATCAATGGAGGTACTTGGAATACAATATACATTTCAGAAGGAAGGAAAAGCCATATCCTCCAGAAATTGTCTAACTGTCTTTTAAAGTGAGCCAAGTGCCATGGTTCATCTACGGAATGCATGAAGCAATAAAAAGAAAATAATGTTATTTGATCATGTGCAGTCCTTCCTGCACCACTGAACACAACTAGCTGCAACATCCACAGAAGGACTTCCAGGTCAGAGGGCATTACAGCCAGACACCTTCTACTTTGGAAACTGACAGCTGGGAATTTCATCATCAGTAATTGTTAAAACAGTTGTAGTGAACTGAAGGACAATTAATAATCATTATACAGTGGTACCTCGGGTCAATAACTTAACTCGTTTTGGAGGTCCGTTCTTAACCTCAAACTGCTCTTAACCTGAGGTACCACTTTAGCTAATGGGGCCTGCTGCTGCTGCCGCGCCGCCAGAGCACGATTTCTGTTCTCATCCTGAAGCAAAGTTCTTAACCAAAGGTAATATTTCTGGGTTAGCGGAATCTGTAACCTGAAGAGTCTGTAACCTGAAGCGTTTGTAACCTGAGGTACCACTGTATAAAGATGTCTGGGCTTTGTTATAGGAGCTGGAATGCAAGTTTTGTCAGGGTTGGGATCACAGTTGGCACACACAGTTGGTGTGCATGATATTTTTATGAGCTTAGTAGGAAGATGTGTTTGACTAAAAATGATATGTGTAGTGGATTTCTTCCATAACCGCATCATTGTGATGTTCAAGGCAACTTTACTTGCTCATAGCTGCTGGGGAACCCATAAAAGTAATGTCCACAGGCCCATAAATTACACAGGCATTCCCTCGCTTTAGCTTTACACATGTGTAGAAAGTAAGTCACGTTCCCATAGGGAACATTATCGGAGCTGGGTGTCTGATTCGCAACAAGAACAAGTCACCTACTTTCAGGCTAGTTCAAGTCTGAGCTTTTCCTGCACAAATGTTCTTGACACATTTTTAATACAGTCTGAGGTAAGCATCTACATCTTCACATGTAGGCTATCAATCAAAGCATATACTGTAATTTCTACTTTACCTGTCCCTTCTCAGATTTAAGGTATTTGGAGACAGATGGGTATATGGCTACAGCATGCAATTCCAGTGCATTATTACGGCAATCCCTTTTTAAAACTAGAATCATAAAGAGTATCTCTGAGAGACATGAAGTTTCAAATACAGTCTTAGACTAACAGCATGGAAGAGAATGCTGGAATTTTGTCTTTGCCTTGGGGTTGTAGAGCTCTTGCTAATGATCAGCTGGAATTTAAATCTTTCTTTTTAAGGATTAAATGGCTCAAACCGCAGCTGTTTCTCACATAATTCTTTCCCAGTGTTATAGAAGACAGAATTTCTGCTGAGTGACAAAGTAAGCTGAACATTTTTTTACGACTGTAGCATCTTTTTCTTCCTGTCTTTAACCAGTTAGTAAAGCAGAACACTGTTGTCTTTGTCCATGGAGTTTTCTTGGCAGGGATACTGGAGTGGCTTGCCGGTTCCTGCACCAGGTGGATCACGTTTGGTCAAAACTCTCCACTATAACCTGTCCATCTTGGGTGGCCCTGCACGGCATAGCTCATAGCTTCTCTGAGTTATTCAAGCCCCTTCGCCACGGCAAGACAGTGATTCATGGGAGGCAGTAGAAGGCAGGAGTGCCTGGCGTGCTCTGGTCCATGGGGTCACGAAGAGTCGGACACGACTAAACGACTAAACAACAACAACAAAAGCAGAACTCTGGCTCGGGCTTATTTCCTGCCCGCAGTAGAATCTGGCTTGGCATGGGTCTCTCCATTTTAAAAATATGGTACAAATTCACCTTTTAAAAAAGAAAAGGGGATTTTAAAAGAAGGATACACAGGGCAAAGACTAGGAGGTGGATCAGTGGGTGTCGCTTGTCCAGAAAAAAATCAGAATTTACAACAAGAAACCTTAGGAAGCAAACTACAAGCAGTGCTTGGTAAAGGATATAGGTTTCATTGTCACCTCTCTGCACAATTATCAGTAATGGATTGTGAGAAAAAGCTGCTGATATGATGCAGCCTTCACCCAATTTGCATCAAGTCAAGATTGCTGCTGCCATTTCTCCTGATGAAGAATCAATATGTCTGCTTGACTCTAGTGATTTGTGGCTAGAGGTCCTGGCTAAAGGTCACAGCTGATCTTCCTTTGATAGCCAGCCTGGGATTAGCATGTTAAAGCTTTGTAAACTTGTTGAAGAGATGGACGTCAGAGGGAAAGCAGTTAACTGTCTTAGGGAATACTGGGCATGCAGCGTTGATGGGAAATGGTGACAAAGGAGTATAACTACCTTAGCAGCTGTCTCTCATCTTCAAACTTTGATTCGCCTTTTTATGTATAAACACATGAGACATTTAAAACAGAGTCTCTTCTTGTCTTTATAAAAGTCCAAGTAATTTATTCCAGGTCCCAACTTATTGTAGGGCAACGGTCTGGCCTTCAACTTTCTACTCTAACATTTTTACTCTCGGGTAGCCATTTAAATGTTAGAACTGAATGTTTATTGCTTGTCAGCTAAAGGACCATTTAAAGGCTCCACGGTGGTGGTAGTGGTGGTGGTGATGATAATGATAAAGATAATGATAATGGCAAAGGCTGGGATGTTTTGAAGGCTTCAGGCCCTCCAAAGAAGAAGAAGAAGAAGAAGAGGAGGAGGAGGAGGAGGAGGAGGAGTTTGGATTTGATATCCTGCTTTATCACTACCCTAAGGAGTCTCAAAGTAGCTAACAATCTCCTTTCCTTTCCTCCCCCGCAACAAACACTCTGTGAGGTGAGTGAGGCTGAGAGACTTCAGAGAAGTGTGACTAGCCCAAGGTCACCCAGCAGCTGCGTGTGGAAGTGAACGCGGTTCACCAGATTATGAGTCCACCGCTCTTAACCACTACACCACACTGGCTCCTAATGCTACATTGCCTCCAGTGGAACAGCCTCCACCACTTTGTGTTCCATGAATAGGAAGGTGGTGGCAGGGGCAGAGCAAGGTGGGGGCAGACCTCCTCAGGTGTTGTCTCTGAGGGGGTTGACATTTGGCGCACTGCCCACCCGTGACTCCCGCCTACCCTGAGCCATCAGGGGAAGGGGGGGGGAGCTGCGCTGCTTTGGCGGTGGCGTTCCTCCCTTCCCCCTTCGTTTTGATAGCCCTGTGGTCCCAGGCTGCTGGAGGAGGCATGTAGGCAGGCAGGGAGAGGACAGGAAGGAGGCAGGCAAGCAAACGGAGGAGAGAAGCAGAAGCTCCCTCAACTCAGGACCCAAACCCTGTAACCCCCCAAAAAGCTCAATAACTTCTGCCATAGACAATGGGTAAATCACTGCCAGTGTTTTTATACTGTGAGTAGATTGCAGACTCTTGGGAGTCCAACTAGATTTCAATGTGGGCGGGAGCGACAGGAAATTTTCTTCCCCGGGTACCACCTGACCTTGCTATGCCACTGGGTGGTGGTGCTGGATTCTGCCATGAATTTCATCAGGTCTGTTGCAAAGGATGACTTGTTGAGTGAATGCAAATTGTTACCTCACAACTGATCCTGCTTTGTGAGTTAAAAGCAGCTTAATTCACGTGCAGGCGCTCCGTCCTGTGCCCTTCATGCTTCCCTACAGATACTATGGTCGGTTTCTGTTTACAACTGAAACATTCATAAACCACCATTTGCAGTGCCTGGCACAGGGCACAGCCTTTGAGATGTGCGTCTGTTTTTATTTCTGGCTCCTACTGAATGAGTTTCTTAAGCATCTTTAAAGCACCCGGGATAAGGACTTTTCATTGTAATTACAAAGGACGCTGTGGTTTTGAAAAGTCACATGCACCAGCTCTGCAGACTGTTTTGAAGCCAGATCAGAACCTGTCAGTTTTCGCTTTAGGGATTAGCGACCTTGGGGCAACTGTGTGCCGTCTGCCATACATGCTGGCTGCTTCCTTTTGTATAATTAATGGATGCGAAGATAGGCTTCACTGTTAACTGAGAAGTATCTCATCAATGTACTGCTGGCAGAATTTTTTTTCCAGGGGATTACATAAGCACTGAATATCATTAACTAAATCCTACTTTGTTTAATTAAGCTCCCAGCCAGGATGGTGAACTTAAATTTTAGCAGTGTAAATCTCAGATTCCTGCTGCTTCTCATCTCAAACTAGCTTCCATGTTCACAACCTATTCAATGTGACACGGAGGCATTCTAACAAAAAGTTTACCAAATCCATAGTTATTGAACATTAAGCCGCATTGTTCTGGCCTTTCAGAGCTCTCTGATGAGACTCCTGTCACTCGAGTGAGAGATGCCAATAGGAACTGTATTTTTGGCACGCATATGTGGTTCTAATCTGCGGTCACGTCTAGGAAATCTCCCTAGCTCTTTGTGTTCCACACAGGAAGCTTCCTTATACCAGGTCAGGCCATTGGTGCAGTCTCTCTCTCTCTCTCTCTAAGGATTTTTTGCTTACATTTTTACATTCGTATCAACACAACAAAACATTTATCTTTTGGGGTTCTCAACCCCTGGACTTCCCCCTACCTCCTCCCCGGTTCCCATCATTGCCTACTATCTTTTCTGCCTCTTTATATCATTATCCAATTTTTTCATCTCCCTTGTTTCAAAATTTACCCTAATTATATCACTAGTGGTATTCTAAGCCTGCTAATGTTTTTAAGTGTTTACAGTGCTCCTTGAAGTATTCTACAAAATTAATCCATTCTTTTTTAAATCTTTTGTCTTCTTGGTGTCTGATCTTCCCTGTCATTTTTGCCATTTCCGCATAGTCCATCAATTTCGCTATCCATTCTTCTTTCGATGGGGTTCTTCCTTCCTTCTATCCCTGGGCACATAACATTCTCACTGCTGTCGTCACATACACGAATAAGACTTTTTTCTCTTTTGGAATTTCTTCTCCTATTATACCTAATAGAAAAGCCTCTGGGTTTTTTTGTTTTTTTACTAAAAGTCACTTTAAACATTTTCTTTAATTCATTATATATCATTTCCCAATATGCTTTTGCTGGTTTACGGGTCCACCTCTTTATAGCAGTCTATTCTAGCTATCTCTATCCTAGAGATGCCAGTGAATGAACCTGGGACCTTTGACAATGCAAGGCAAATGCTCTACCATTGCACTACGGCCTTTTCCATTCCAAAATAATGCTTACCTGTGGGATCCTAGTGACTTCATGTGCCTGGCTGGTATATCCATCTCCTAATCCCTTCTATAGGAAGCTACATTTCACTTCTTCCCCCTCCCCCCATTATTATAAATTTTATTAGTATTTTCCACACAACAACAACAACACGAAAAATGTAGAAAAATAACAATACCCAAAACACAAAAACCAACATTCAAAAAAACACACAAACAAATCCATATCTTACAAGTTAATAATATAAACACTAAAAAGAAAAACAAACACTGATTTCCACCATCCCACAGCACCTCCTTTACCTCTCATTGTGTCTTCCTGTTTTCCTTATCTCTATCCTAGCATCTAGATATAAATCCCTCTTTCTTATCCTTTCACTTCACAAGGTTATTACAGACTCAGCTCATTTCACTTGTTCTTTAGGCTGTAAGAATTGGGAATAGTGTGTCCAAATAAGCAATGTTTTCATCTCTCTGACTATGTATAGAGAGTCGTTTTTCTGAACTGGGACAGCATACTATCACATCTTCAGTGTTTCCCCCCACCCCCCAAGAGATGAGGTTTTTTAAAGCACTTACTGATTTATTTATTTTAATGCATTAAAACCCCCAGATCCTGTAGAATTTAGAATTCTGTACTGAGCAGCTTGCTTAGCAGAGATATTTGTTGTGGCTGGTGTGTACAGCTGCAAAATCCCTGTCTTGTCTTGCTCATAATGGAGCAAGTTCTGTGGCAAAATACACTTCCAGCCCTTGGGGCACAGTCTTGAAACCAAAGATACCCCCAAGAACAGAGAAACTGGCCATCCTCTTTACAGAAATACTCCTGTTCATAATGCCAGCCAGTCAGCCCCACCCTCTTCCATGATACTTCATTACATCCCCACCCACCCCAAGTTTTCTGATTCAGTTTTCTGATACTCAGAACATTCTGTGGCTTTTGAGCATGCTCATTCTGCATTGGGCAGGTTTCAATGTTGATTTTTTGCTCTGCAGTTTTTTTAAGCAAACTTTCTCAAGCCTCAGAGTTTGTCCTCAGTGGTCCTGTTGGTACTCACCACCCGAGTTCCCTGTTTGTGACTTTGCATACATCTCCGTAGCTGGTTGCAGTTTGAGGGACATAGTTTGGAGTTGACAGAGCTGGTCAAGACGTCTGACCAAGCTGGGTTCTGCTTGTTACCATTTACGTATTTGTAAAAATGTATATATCCAGCCTCTCATATCCAAGGGTGGGTCAAACAGTGCTGCTTTTGCTGTGTGATTGATCACCCGAACTAGACACAGCACATCTGAAATAACAGATCTTGTATATCTCATGCTTTGGTGAGTCTTCTGAGACGGTTATTAGTTACAGATTTGTAACTTAAGCATTTTGCAGCAGACAAATGGAATTGCTAAACTACATGCTCAGTGATTTGCTCAAGCTTTATCCTTTATGTAACCACAGTATATAAGTCACCTTATTTTGCCTAGCAGGCAGGCAGAACACTCAGCCTCCTTTGGGTCAGTCAGCCTCCTTTAATCCATTATGTGCTAATACCGTCTGCCTGCTTGTTTGCCTGTGTGCTTGTCTCCGCTATTTCTGCCCTTCTGTGATTTATCTTTTCTTTACTGATTTCTTAAATCCTTTGGGACTGTGAATATTGCTTTTCCTCTTGGCACTTCCTGTTTCTAATTACTAGTGCTGATTTAGGCTATGATGTTGCACTATGGACGTTGGCCAGAGACTGCCATTTTGAGTCTTAGCACTATCCAGAAACCTACATATTCTTCTAGATGGAATGCTGAAAGAATCCCATGCAGCATTTAGGCTGTTTGAGTACCAATACTCCATTGCATATTTTCTTTTCGCAACATGAAGAGGTAAACCAGCCTTCCTTGTTCCAGGTTTTTGTTTTTTTTCATGTGTAGGAGTCAGATGTCCAAATAACCACACTGCAAACTATTTCCAAGTAAGCTATATCATGTGATAGAGAAAGGAACTTGCTTGCATTTCCATTTGCTTTCAAATAAGCATTCCTGCTTCCCTTTCCAAATGCTTTCCTGTTAGCAGAACTACTTGCAAGTACTAGCCGACCATTTTAAAGATAAGCTTCTTGAGAACAATGCTCTCTATTTTTAGGGAAGTTAAATACTTACCACTGTAATAAGTAGTCTGCCTGTACTTGACAGCATTCTTCAGGATGTGGTACAGATGATGCTAGTAATCTGTATGGTCCATGTATGGCTACCATTGCTTTGGGTTCCAGTGACACTAGCCAGTTGTAGAGAGGGCATCTTTTTGTCCCTTATCCACGAGTTCACCATAGTATGTGCACACAAATGCCTCAACATGCCACAAAACTCAATATAGCACCCTTGTGGTCCCTTCATGTACGATTCTATGAGGATGTATCTATAAAGAAGAGGTAGTATCCGATGAAATTGTCATGTTGGCGCAATGAAAATTCCCCACCCTCTCCTCTCCCTCTGTGCCTGCCAGATCTACTCAGGAAGCTTGGGGGGGGGAGACCCAGAACAGATTTGAAGGATACATGATGGGGAGGGGGCAGTTCTGATGCATAAGGAGAAGCCCTCGTGCAAATAGGGCGGCCTTTATGGATATGCCCCAACGCTTTGTTCTGTGCACTAGCTTAATAATGATCCCTTTTTGTGTGTGAAACAATTTGAATGGTGTGGCTTCTTTATAATAAGGGCTGAGCATTCTGCCACCCCCCCCCTGGTCATGACACCAGTCTTTTCCACAGAGCAGTTAGTAATGGGACCTGGGCTCAAATCACAGTATGGTGCACCAGGGTTTACACCTGGTGATTCAGACTCTGGTTAATCTCTTTCTTCATTGTTCCTGTGAGGTGCTTCTTGACACAAAACACCTCAAGGTGAGCCCTTTCAGAATAAGAATCATTCGTGTGGATCTCTTCCATTGTTTTCCTACAAAAAAATCAGTTTATTATCTAGGCTTGTGATGCATAGGATTCCACTCAGAGGTCGGTGGATAAATCAGCAGTAAGTATGGTAATCACAAATCCAAGCTTATCTCTTGCAAATAGCAGAAACATGGCATTGAATATTCTGTCATGTGGAGGGAAATGATTATAGCATCCGCTTCTTGTTCTCCACATTTCTCTGTAGTGTCTGAAACAGAACTTTTTTTATTGTTCCTTTTCGTCCATTGTTGCATGTCTTGTAAAGGTGTGTGAAACAGTGTGGGAACCGCTTGTGCATCCTGTCTTTCCTAAATCATGTGATGTCCTGAAGTCGCTTTTAGGTTCAAATGGCATGTTAATGTCAGTAAAGGCTGAACCCACTGAATGGGTCATGAGAAGCTGAAACCCATAAATATTTCTACCCAGTGAGGTACATTGTGGTTCTTCGCGCTTAAAGCAGAACTGAGGTAGCTCAAACTTTCAAACTAGGTGTAACAATAGGCCCATTTGCTTAAATGTCTATCCACCACAAAACTATATTACATGGGGATGGCATAGATAGATCTTTGGAATAATGGAGGGTGTACAGGTGAGAGGGGTAATGAACTCTTCCCTGCCTGCAAAACTTACCTCCCTTCCCCATCCCTGCATTTTTCTGCAACGTTGAGTACCAGTACTAGAAATTAACTCAGCTGAGCAAGAAAAGCAGTTATGAGCAGGGTCTAGGTCACCTCACAGTTAACAGATTAAGATCCAATCCTGGGGTGACCTTGAGCCAATAACCACAGCAGAGCGGAGAAAAGTATATTTTATTCAGACTGCAGAAAGAAGGTACAGGATTCCAAAGCCTGTACACCTCCTGGGTGCCCATGAAATGTTTTTATACACATTGCTTACATTGAGCCATCATGAGGGTAAATTGTGTTACATGCTGATTGGTTACGAAGCACTGACGTATGCATTGGCATAGATTCACAGTATTTGCACATGATTCGGCTTTTTGCGCATGTTCTTCAGTTCTGTGGTGTGTTACTTCTTTATTTCCACTATTGTTACAGGGAAATGTTCTCCTCGCTGTTCCTCAACAGTACATTCCAAAGGGAGAGGTAGCAATTGAAAAAGCACAGCAAGCAATGCGTGGATCTGTTGCCTCAGGGACAGTGGCTGCTGGCTTAAAATGGCGTTCGTCTGGTTCCGATCCTCTTCATCCCCCGTGGCCTGTTTTACTCTAAATCTCAGATATTGCCTCCTCGCTGTACAGCATTTGGGTCAGGCTCAGGCAAACGGCTCTGCCGGTGTCATGTGTAGATTTGAGTTTGTCATATGCCCCAGTGACCAGTCCTTGGCTGGCAGCCATGAATTTAGGAGCTTGGGTGACTTGGCTGTGATTGGTCTCGCTAGGCCTCGTCCCACAGGCAGCCACGTATGGTATCCTAGCAACAGCTTAGGGCAAGCTCTCATTGACTCCAGCTCATCAACATTATTCAGATTAGGAATCTGTGAATTGGAACATTCACAAGAATCCCAGTTAGGATTATTATTTCCTCCCGGTCATTTAGATTCCTAGAACCAAATCAAACTATAAATAGGGATTTTATAATCCACATGGACAGGATTACTGAGGCAGCATGAATAACCCATTGTTAGAGGTGACTTTTATTTCTGACTAGCAATATGCCAAGAGTAATGGCTGGCCAGGGTATGTATTGGGGGGGGGGGCGTAATAAGAATCCTGCCATGCAGGGTAAGGGCAGAAAACAGTCCTTAAGATGTGTCTCCTTCTGCTTATGCACCTTGTGTTAAACTGTGGTTTAGTTTTAGTGCAGGGGGTGGGGAACCTTTTTCAGTCTGAGGGCTATTTGGCTAACCTCCTGCAGTGCAGGAATCCTGCCCTGGGTGGGCTTGATCCAGGAGCAACCTGGTTAACAGACGGACGCACTGATCCATTGCACCACAACAAATATCCATTTACTTTTCACATTCCGCTCTGACCAGGAAAGCAAGAAGCATCATGATAAGAGTTAGAGGGTACATTCTCACCAGGCGAAAACACACAATGCAGGTGTGAAAGCAAAGTTGGTGAGGGGCGTGGCCTTGGGAGGGGGTGTGGCCTAGAGAGAGTCCCCAAATAGGCTTGGAGTGCCCTGAGATTCCCATCGCTGGTTTAGCAAGAGAGTCAGATGCAGCCCTTGTTGGGAGCAGGCTGTTTTTAAAATACATATACAGGTCAGAGAAAGAGAAAGAGCGAGAGCGCACATTAGGAAAAGAAGCCGACGGATGCTTTTGTATGGCTGTGCTGAAATGTTCCCCAGTGTTCAGTATCAAAAAACAAACTATCACACCAAGAGAGGTTGTCAATAGGATGTTCTTAGGTTTGCCAAATGAAAATTTCTATTGAAATGCTTCCCATCTTTACATCCCTGACTAACATATTGCTGATTCTGCACCTCTGTTGTTGTTTTTAATATGCAATATTTATTGATTTTAATATAGAATATTTCTACCTCACCCACCTTCATAAAATCAAAGCGGCTTCCAACCATTAAAGCAGTGTCTGTCCCTGGCTAGCACGTCTTCCCTCATGGTGTGCAGGTAACCTGTGTTTGGCCCTCTAGCCTTCTCTATCTGGTCCGTGAGACACACAGGTCACCTAAACACAGAGTGTCAAGCCAGGAGTTTATATGCAGATACTGCTTTTAATAGGGACGCAGGTGGCGCTGTGGGTTAAACCACAGAGCCTAGAACTTGCCGATCGGAAGGTCGGCGGTTCGGATCCCCGTGACCGGGTGACCTCCCGTTGCTCAGTCCCTGCTCCTGCCCACCTAGCAGTTCGAAATCACGTCAAAGTGCAAGTAGATAAATAGGTACCGCTCCGGCGGGAAGGTAAATGGTGTTTCCGTGCGCTGCTCTGGTTCGCCAGAAGCGGCTTAGTCATGCTGGCCACATGACCCGGAAGCTGTACACCGGCTCCCTCCGCCAATAAAGCGAGATGAGAGCCACAACCCCAGAGTTGGCCACGACTGGACCGAATAGTCAGGGGTCCCTTTACCTTTACCTTACTGCTTTTAATTATTGGTAGCTGTTTAGATTTTATGAAGGCTTGTGAGATATAAATATTCTATATTAAAATCAATAAATATTCTATATTAAGAACCAGAGGTTTTCCATACTTACTGTATAGGAAGAAGACTGAGGGAGAAGTGTCATCCTATCAACATCATTCACATGGTATAACAATAGAAGATATTGTTGGAGTCCTGCTTGTGTGTTTTACATAAGCAGCACTTTGTTGGCCACTGTGAGAACAGGATGCTGAACTAGATGGGGTATCGGCCTCATCCTGCAGGCTCTTCTCATGAAATACTGTTTCTTCTATTCACTTTCATGAAATGCTGACGACGCTTAACATCAGAATTTGTTCATTTTTGACCTTCTCCTTTCCCAACTTCCTTTCCCTACCCAGATCATCAACTCAGTGGTTCTGCTGATTATACTGAGCGCCTTGACAGACCCCAGCCAGTACCACTTAACAACTGCTGAATTGGGGGGTGACTTTGAATTTATGGACGATGCCAGTAAGTATACGTTGTTTCATTAGTAATTTACAAGCAGATCCCCATTAAATTGAACTGGTATTGTGCCAAGACAGCACTTTGAGAACCAGGTTTAGAATTTGCACAAAAAAGAAAGCCTTCCTTTTTTAAAAAAATCTTTTGACAAATAAGCGGACATTAAGGATGAGTTTTGCGGAGAGGACTGCAACTGAAGCTGATTTATTGAAACTGGCTACCTTGTCTTTTATTCTTGGAGATAACCTTGACAATGAAAGTCAGTGTAGGTTAATATAGCAGTTGAGGGAGGAGTTCTCCAGTTGCACACATTTTTTAAATGCTCTATTAGGCTCGACACATTTTGGAACAAATCCTTCTTTGGAGGCGGTCTTCAGATAACAATTTTCAATCTGTTTTGTGAACTACGGTTGCTGCTTGCAAGTGGCCACATGGAAAAAGCCATTCTAGCAGGCTGCTGTTGAGGGAAAGGAAGGAAGCAGGGTCATTCCATGGGGCTTGTTCTGCCCTCCCTCCTTAGTCCTTTTTCCTTTCGCATCCTCTCTTTTAGCTTCCAAGCCCAGGGACCAACATGCATCTTAAATTTATTTATTTTATGAAGTGTATACATTACTTGATTGTAAAAAAAATCACAACAACCACCTTCAAAAAGAATTTGCAAAAAGAATAAAACAATAAAAATGGTTAAAAAGAGAGTTAAAAACAACTATATAAAACATTCAGAAGAATTAATCAGTGATAAACAGATGAAAACCTACTTTCTGAAACCTACCCCCCATTTTTTAACCCAAATTTAATTTTAACCCCCCTTCTCCCCCACCCACCACACTTTATGTCAGCACAACTTACAGTGGTACCCCGCAAGACGAACGCCTCGCGAAACGAAAAACTCGCAAAACGAAAGGTTTTTTCGTTTTCGAGTTGCCTCGCAAGACGAATTTCCCTATGGGCTTGCTTCGCAAAACGAAGCTTGCCCCGGGGACAGCGGGTCTTCTCTTTTGAAGCAAGGGGCGGCGGGGAGAAGCGATCTTCTCCCCGCAGCCCCAGGTCCGGGGACAGCGGGAAGCGCTTCCTGCTGCCCCCGGACCTCTTTTGAAGCAAGGGGCTGCGGGGAGATCGCTTCTCCGGGTGCTGCGAAGCCGGGCGGGGGGAAGGGAACACCTGCCCCAGCCACCCCGCTTCGGAACGCTGCTCCGAAGCGGGGCGGGGGGCGGGAACACCTGCCCCAGCCGCGGGGCTCCGGAGCGCTGCTGCAAAGCCGGGCGGGGGGGTGGGAACACCTGCCCCAGCCGCCGGGCTTCGGAGCGCTGCTGCGAAGCCGGGCGGGGGGGCGGGAACACCTGCCCCAGCCGCCGGGCTCCGGAGCGCTGCTGCGAAGCCGGGTGGGGGGGCGGGAACACCTGCCCCAGCCACCCCGCTTCGGAACGCTGCTCTGAAGCGGGGCGGGGGGCGGGAACACCTGCCCCAGCCGTCGGGCTCCGGAGCGCTGCTGCGAAGCCGGGCGGGGGGGCGGGAACACCTGCCCCAGCCACCCCGCTTCGGAACGCTGCTCCGAAGCGGGGTGGGGGGGCGGGAACACCTTCTGAAGGCGGGCGGGGGGCGAAAGTCTTTGTCCCCCCTGCCTGCCTTCCCAGGGGCTTTTAAATCGCCCCGGACAGCGGAGAAGTCCTCCGCTGTCCTGGGGCGATTTTAAAATGCCGCCCACCAGCATTTTAAGATCGCCCGGACAGCGGAGAAGTCCTCCGCTGTCCCGGGGTTTTTTAAAATGCTGGGGGTGGGAAGAAAAGCCCTTGTCCCCCCCCCAGCCTTCAGAAGAGGTCCGGGGACAGACTGTCCCCAGACCTGGTCTGAAGGCGGTTTCCCTAGGAACGCATTAATTGATTTTCAATGCATTCCTATGGGAAACCGTGCATTGCAAGACGAAAAACTCGCAAGACGAAGAGACTTGCGGAATGAATTGATTTCGTCTTGCGAGGCACCACTGTAATAGGTTTGAGGTATGGTTCCCCTTGATCACATACATAGTGCAACAAGACAACAACAAGAATCCACCAACAGCATACGAATCAGTCTGGCTAACCTGATTAGAAACTACACACACACACACACACACATGCACCCTCTCAAACACAAAATCAATTCTCACTACAGCCAACCAAAGACAACCAACCACACCCTCAGCCACCCCCAACCTTTCTCACCACCAAGGAAATACAACAAGGAAATAGTAAGAGAACTAATACAAGTAACGCTGACACAAAACCCCACACATACACTAAGAAGAAGAACAGAATCATAACCACCAGACCCCATCCCACTTACCATTCCCCCCCCTCACCCTCTTTCCCCCTCTTTTCTTCCTAATCGTTTAAACCAATTCATGAATCAAGAACTCATACACTGGCTGCTAATAATGAACCATATGCTTTAGATATTACTCCACATATATTATGCTCTTTTTGTGATATACAAATGACATGAAAAAACTTGGTATACTTATATGTATAACATTATTCCTGTTTATAAAACCCAATTAAAAGAAGAAGATGAAACAGATGAAAACACATATCAACATTCTACATATTTGGGTAGACTTCTCTAAATAAAATTGTTTTAAGCACCCACCAAATAGAGCACAGTGAAGGAGCCTTCCTGATGTCGGTAGACCAATAAGGAGATAGTTTCTTATAGTGCAATCCCATATGTGTCTACTTGGAAGTAGATATCACTCGGACTTACTCCTAGGTAAGTTGTTATAAGATTCCAACATTAGTGTTATCACAATAGATGGTGCTTTTCCTGTTGAGTTAATCAGAGCTTTTATTACTCAAGTATATTTTATTAATTGAATAGTTTCATTTATCAACTTTCCCTCATTCCCCTGAATGCCCATGTTTTGGAAAGATTGATCAGCAATACATAATATTAATGACTTAAAACTGTTTTTTTGTTTTTATTTACACTAGTAGGGAGGTGAAAATGGAGACACCCTAAAACTGGCTTATAAAATGTCCCATCAGAAAGAAAACTTTGAAGTACTCCTATCGAAACAGTAAAAAATAAATAAATTAAATGGTCAGGGCTCTAGTACTTACTGTACTTTTGTTTTGTCATTGTTAGTAGCCAAGAACATTCTTCATATTTGTGTTCCCTTGGAAAGTATTGTGGTGATATCATTTTTGCTTCTGGGTGCTTGGTACCCAGTACTAGCCCAGTGTCAATTTATTTAATGCAGTTTGAGACATAAGGTCCCCCCCCCCCAATCATCTGTCTGCGTGTACATACAGAGCTCAGACAATAATACTGCTAAAATGCTGCTTTGGGGCTGGGGTGCCTTGCTTCATTCAAGTCTTAGGCCAAACTAGAGGCCATCATCACAGCTGCCTCCGATCATAAACTTTAAAAGAAAAGAGTAGCATTCATGTTCCCCCGCAGCTCATTCCAGAGCTCACTTGCAGCTAAGTATGTGGCAAAAGACGGCTTGAGACAAAACAAATGAGGAGTGCCAAATGTTTAGGGCAAATCATATAAGCTTACATTAAGAACATCACTATTGAAAGAAAAGGCAAGGACATCAGCATTCATGGCACATTATCAAAAAAAGAAAATACACCACTACCCCCCCCCCAAAGCAAACAAGGACACAGATATCTTGAAATAGCTGCACACACCATCACAAAGCTAGACACATCCTAGACTTTTAAGTCCTCCAGCAGAGGACGCTCATGTATCAGAGGAATGCTGACACTATCAGAACTGAGGGAGAAGTGATTAGGCATGATACAACTTACTCTGAGACCAAAGGCAATCCAGTTTTGTCTTGTGCCAGTTCTTTCATACTTTTTGAACGGCGGTGAGTCTTCCTTAAAAGAGGAGGAAAGGAATCTGATTCCTGCACACGTTCTTCAGATGTGTATCTTTTGCTTCCTTCTGCTAATTACAAATCAAGTGTTGCATATTTTGTCAGCGTTTCCTTGCCACCTCTCAAAAGACCTTGGGATTAGAATTAGATGAACCATTTCACCATGTACCAAAGACTGACTGGTTGTTTCTTTCAGATATGTGCATCGCTACTGCAATTTCTCTTCTTATGATCCTCATCTGTGCAATGGCCACATACGGCGCATATAAGGTAACACATGGCTTATGGCCCCTTATTCATTCAGTCGTAACCATCCCTGCATAAAAATTGAATACATAAAGCTGGTAGGCAAAACAGCTGATAAGTTTGTGGGAAAATAACAAGCTGTCATATTTACAGTGCCTTAACTGGGCATGTGGCCAACATCATGTGAAAAAACGCCTATCCCTCCGAACTCCCATGGCAGGGCCAGAAGGGTCCTCATGTTTGCAGCCATCTGCCTGTTAAGGCATTCCAGATGCTAGAAAATATGTGGAAATGTCAACACAGGGGTGCCATTTGGGGAGAAGGGGTCATGATATGACTGACTTTTAATCTAAGTCTAATGAAATATTTATCTTTGTGATATCTCTTTTTCCTTATAGTTTGGTTCTTTTGTGAACTGCTTTGAACTCTCTGGGAAAGTAAAATTAAAGTGTGTTAGAATTTTCTAGATAACCATTAAGTTTCCTCTTTCTCTCTCTCTCTTTAACATACAGCAACATGCAGCCTGGATCATCCCTTTCTTCTGTTACCAAATATTTGATTTTGCACTCAACACCTTGGTCGCTATTAGCATACTGGTGTACCCAAGCACAATTCAGGATTACCTGCAGCAACTGGTAAGTCCCTTTCCCCCATTATTCATTGCTGTCCTTGAGAAGCTAAGGGCAAAGGTTTGCAGCACAGTTTGTTCCTTTGTTCTAAACAAAACCCAAGGGAGGTTTGGATGAATCATGGTTCTTATCTGCCATAGCTTTGGCTTTTGCAAAAACTCTAATATTCACATGTGAAAATGCCCCAAAGCTTTTATGTCTGTCTGTATCTAACTAACTAACTAACTCAGTAGCCGATTAAGTGCTTCTGCTAGTGCAAGGACTTCTTCTTGTGTGGAGAACTCCCAGAACAAATCTAGGGCATGCAGAAGTACCTGGTGACAGAAGAGGGAGGAAAAGTTCTGTTGCACAGCCAAAATCCTTGGGCCAGCAGAAGCGCTTCATTGAATACCACCCCAAATCTTAAAGAACCTTACGAGGTATCATTAGAAAAGTCAGTCTGACATTTTACCTGCTTGAGCATAGCCCTGGGTTTTAGAGCATGTGCAGAGTTCCTTGCAGAAGAGAAGTCCTGGGAGAAAACATCTTTGCCTCCCTGGAAACATCTGATCAGGAGTCCAAAATGGAGGCTAAAGCCTCAAATATATGTGGGACTCTTGAGATCAGTAAAAACTGGTATCTGTTCTTATTGTTATTTTGCCATTGACCCATGCAAGTGCCATTTTTGGTGTCAGTGGACCTTTGGCTGACCATGAGGTTGTTCTGTCTCCTTAAAGGTCTAAACTTGGCATTACAAAAAAATATCACAGGTTCAGACCTATCAAGCCATTGTTAAAAAAGAACTTGATGATGCCTAGGTGTTTGCTCAAAGACACTTTTCATACTTCACAGTGGGGGTCTGAAATCCCCAAATGCTCTAGGTGGAGCTATATAAGAATACAAGAAAATGTCAAAGCAGACCAGATGAGACCACTGCTGTCTACAGTGACTAGCAATGGCTTTCCAGGGTCTCAGCAAATGTCTTTTCCATCTTTGGCTCCTGCGTTAAGCAGGGGCTTGAACTCGATAGGCTGCAAAGCCATCTTCCAGCTCTAAGATGGGAGATGCCAGGGGCAGAAACTGAAATCTTATTGATTGCAAAGCACCTGCTCTAGCTTTATGGTTCTTCTCCATTTGACAGCAGGGAGAAATGTATTATCACATTGTTATATTACACATTTTTAAAAATCGCATCATGGTATTATACATTCAAATGTATTATGCCTATAGATATGTCCATGGATCTTTACAAAATACTAATTTTATAGCAACGTTGCTTTAAAATATTTATTTATTTCGTAAAATCTATATGCCGCTTTATTGAATACAAAAATCTTCAAAGCCATTTAAAAAATACATTTTAATGCATTTGGATACATTTTGTGAGAACTGCATTAAAAAAACTTGGAAGTGCAAAAGTCCTAATAAAAGAATGTGAAATGTAAGGCTATTGTGCTATGGACTGCTTCTCCGCCTCTTTAAATCATTGAGCGCTGAAAGTAGACTGACACACAGTGCAATCATGCTTCATGATGCATTATAAGGCCAATGTAATTATGAAGAGGAAGAAGGATTAAAAGAGACAGAACGCACACTGCTCCTTGTCCCTTATATTTAGTTTTGCTCTGATCCTTAATTGCCAACCTGGTTACCATATGTGGACTTGTTTGTTTTAAACCCACAAGAATGCTGAATTAGCTCATAGCAGTCCAGAGAACAATGGAATAGATGGAAGAAGGAAAATAATGCAGTGCAGAATTTCTGTTTCGGTCCCCTCCAGAGAAATGTCTTTTGCTTCTTAATTCCCACCCCGTTCTCCATTGGCATGGGGTGCTAAATTCTAAATTATTTTATTTATTTTCTTCTGTTTATGAATTTCTTTCCATAAAATATCTAGAATGGATTTCACAGTAAAAAAATACCAACTTTAAAAATAATTTCATATGTAAAAACAATTTCAAATCAAATAGAGATATGGACTGTGATAAAGATTAATGGCTGCATGAACTGCAATAGGTTCATCAAGCATCAAATTTGAGAAACCAGAGGTCTTATTTACAGGATCTATTGGGATTCATTGTACAGTGGTGCCTCGCAAGACGAAATTAATTCGTTCCGCAAGTCTCTTCGTCTTGCGGTTTTTTCGTCTTGCGATGCACGGTTCCCCATAGGAATGCATTGAAAATCAATTAATGCGTTCCTAGGGAAACCGCCTTCAGACCAGGTCCGGGGACAGTCTGTCCCCGGACCTCTTCTGAAGGCTGGGGGGGGACAAGGGCTTTTCTTCCCACCCCCAGCATTTTAAAAAACCCTGGGACAGCGGAGGACTTCTCCGCTGTCCGGGGCGATTTAAAAGCCCCTGGGAAGGCAGGCAGGGGGGACAAAGACTTTCGCCCCTTGCCCGCCTTCAGAAGGTGTCCCCGCCCCCCCTCCCCACTTCGGAACAGCTTTCCGAAGTGGGGCGGCTGGGGCAGGCATCCCCGCCCCCCCGCCCCACTTCGGAACAGCTTTCCGAAGTGGGGCGGCTGGGGCAGGCGTCCTCGCCCCCCGCCCCACTTCGGAACAGCTTTCCGAAGCGGGGCGGCTGGGGCAGGCGTCCCTGCCCCCCCGCCCCACTTCGGAACAGCTTTCCGAAGTGGGGCGGCTGGGGCAGGCGTCCCCGCCCCCCCGCCCCACTTCGGAACAGCTTTCCGAAGTGGGGCGGCTGGGGCAGGCGTCCCCGCCCCCCGCCCCACTTCGGAACAGCTTTCCGAAGTGGGGCGGCTGGGGCAGGCGTTCCCGCCCCCCCGCCCCACTTCGGAACAGCTTTCCGAAGTGGGGCGGCTGGGGCAGGCGTCCCCGCCCCCCCGCCCCACTTCGGAACAGCTTTCCGAAGTGGGGCGGCTGGGGCAGGTGTCCCCGCCCCCCCTTCGGAACAGCGTTTTAAAATGCTGGGGGTCGGGAGCGAAGCGCTGCCGACCCCCAGCATTTTAAAACCTCCCCGGGACACGGGGAGATTTTAAAATGCTGGGGTCGGCAGCTAACGCTTCGCTCCCGACCCCCAGCATTTTAAAACCTCCCCGGGACACGGGGAGATTTTAAAATGCTGGGGGTCGGCAGCTAACGCTTCGCTCCCGACCCGCAGCATTTTAAAATCTCCCCGGGACAGAGACTTCTCTGCTGTCCCTTGGAGATTTTAAAATGCTGGGGGTCGGCAGCGAACGCTTCGCTCCCGCCCGCCAGCATTTTAAGATCGCCCGGGGCAGGCGGGGGGGAAGGCGGGCGGGGGGAGCAAAGACTTTTGCCCCCCGCCGGCCTTCAGAAGAGGTCCTCTTCTGAAGGCCGGCTGTGGGCGAAAGTCTTTGCTCCCGACCGCCAGCATTTCCCTATGGGCTTTCGTCTTGCGATGCAAGCCCATAGGGAAATTCGTCTTGCGAAGCGCCTCCAAAACAGAAAACCCTTTCGTCTTGCGGGTTTTCCGTCTTGCGAGGCATTCGTCTTGCGGGGTACCACTGTATTAAGCACCCCATTCAAAGTAACAGTGAGCTTAATGATGTGATGCTGGAATGCAAGCACTTACAAAACACTTCACTCAAGATTTTATTTTTCCCTGTGGCAAGCGTTCTTAAAAAGCGGAAATGGCTCCGACTCCCTCAGGGATTGGAAGAGATTTGGGTTTTTGCTGAGCTTGGATCCTGGCCATTCTCCTCTTTTGTTCATTTGTTTTTGTTTATAGTAAGTGCATGAGCTGGGTTACTTCAAAGAGAACTTTTACTAATGACAGGGTGACAATGGCAAGTCAAAGTCCTGCTTGTGCCAAGTTCTTCTTTCTTATTCTTTCCCTACAAGGCTGACGTTGATACATGTTCATTACCTAGAACATACAGGAGGTATTCTGCCATGCCCTAAGACAGGGGTCAGCAACCTTTTTCAGCCGTGGGCCGGTCCACCGTCTCTCAGACCATGTGGTGGACTGGACTATATTTTTTGGGGGGGAGGTGAATGAATTCCTATGCCCCACAAATAACCCAGAGATGCATTTTAAATTAAAGCACACATTTTACTCATGTAAAAACACCAGGCAGGCCCCACAAATAACCCAGAGATGCATTTTAAATAAAAGGGCACATCCCTGACTTTTTCCTGGCCCACGTAGGACCAGTCTGGATAGTTGGCCTTGGTGAAGATTTGACGTTTTCATCCCCCAAAAGTTTTTGATTTGAGTTTCTCCTGAAATGAGGCTGCATTTTAATGTTGTATTTTAATCTTGTTTTTTAAGTTGTAGTTTAATCAGTTGTTTTTATACCTGGTGTTAGCCGCCCTGAGCCCAGTCTTGGCTGGGGAGGGTGGGGTATAAAAAAAAATAATAATTTATTTTTATTTTTATTTTTGTTATTACTCATGTAAAAACACACTGATTCCTGAACTGTCCGTGGGCCAGATTGAGAAGACAATTGGGCCACATCCAGCTCACCGGCCTTAGGCTGCCTACCCCTGCCCTAAGATTATTGGGACAGGAATCTTGTTGTAATTTTGCACTCTGAAGTACCACATACATTAGAGGAAGGGAGGTCAGGAGATGTCGTGATGGCACGTGGGCTGCCTGGCAAGCAAGCAAGCAAGTGGAAGCCAGGAGGAGGGCGTGGAGCTGCAAGCTGGCGAGGAGCAAAACTCTCTGCAGGAAGAGAGCTATGGAGGGCAACTTGCTCAAAGTCCTCACTGGCCAACCCTGGCACCTGTCCATAAAAAAAGCAGAACTGATCTCCCTCAGCTATCACCTGGCAGCAGCCGTTCCATCGGGATACCTCAGTTGGATCATTAGTGATTGGATGGCCACCTGTCGTGGATGCTTAGTTGATATCCCTGCATTTCAGGGGGTTGGACTAGATGACCCTCAGATCCCTTCCACCGCTATGATTCTATGGTTCTGTAAGTTTTGCCAAAAGGACAGCTCCCTCAAATGCTTCCTGCCTCTGAACTGTTTCTGTGCCAGGGGCTCAATATGCACCACACTACTTAAGAACTGGCGCCTGAGTTTGTTTTCTTCCTCTTCCTTCCCTGGCCCTTTCACGTATGTGTTGTGTTTTTTAGATTATAAACCTGTGGGCAGGGAATGTCTTGTTTTAATTGGCTCTGATAGCTTTTTTTGGTGGAAAAGCGGGACACAAATACTCTAATTGTGGGGTCTTTACAGTTCTGTCAGTGGTGGTTAAGAGCAGTGGACTCGTAATCTGGTGATCTGGGTTCACTTCCCCGCTCCTCCACATGCAGCTGCTGGGTGACCTTGGGCTGGTCACACTTTTCTGAAGTCTCTCAGCCCCACTCACCTCACAGTGTGTTTGTTGTGGGGGAGGAAGGGAAAGGAGAATGTTAGTCGCTTTGAGACTCCTTAGGGTAGTGATAAAGCAGGATATCAGATCCAAACTCCTCCTCCTCCTCTTCTTCTTCTTCTTCTTCTTCTTCTTCTTCTTCTTACTTCTGGGTACCACCATATGCACAGTGGTGTTCCAAGTGGATCTCCCTGTTCATCACTACAACTACGGTAGTAATCACTCATCAGTTTGCCCAATGGCTGTCATCTGAAGCCACGTACTTCTCCCTGCAGCCGGGTGTAAACAAAACTCCACGCATGGTCCAACTTTCAGTTGGGTTTGTTTTCCCAGCTTCAAAACAAGGCGGTGCTTTTATGTAACCTAGCTGAAGAAATTCCACATTTAGTTATACAGCACTGCCAGTAAATGGTTGCATCAGTAAATATTTCTTCATGTGTTTAACATGTGTTCCTGCCACACATCTGGACTGCCCAAATATTCAGCAGCAAATCATTTGTCCGTTCATCTGCAGTATAGATTAAGACTTTACTGCTTTTCTTGTCCCAGTCATATATTTTAGCACGATCTTGGTGTTCAATTGTTTCATCTTTTTGAATTCTGACTTTGGGGCAAGTGCCGCTTTGTATATGGACAGCATAAACACACACAAATTCCTACATAAATGTTGCCAAATCTTGGCAGTAACTTCCTAGTGAACTACGTGGATAATAGAAGCCCTGCTGACCCACTAGAGATACCCCCCAAAAAATTTACCATTGACCCAACTACATTTTGTAAGAATCATTCTGCGTTCCTTTGTGCTGTGCAGTCAAAGGTTAATCCACTTTTTACCAGTATCACTCCACATGGTTTTACTATTTTTGCGATTCAAATAATACTCTTCAACATTTGTGTGTGAAATACAGTATCCTTTACCTGCTTCTAAGCTGGCAAAGTGATGGTGCCAGTTAAACAGGAACTTAGTTGCCACTTGTTTTGCTTTCCCCAATGGCTTTAGGTGGTCCTTGTCCACTTAGTCCCTTCTTTTTAACCCACATTCTGGAAACAAGGTGTAGATGTGAGTAAGTTGGGAGGGGAATAATCTTTTTCCATAGGTCTGGATGTTTATAGGGAGCCCTTGGACTCAGCTACATTGGCAAAGAAAAAGTGTTTTATATGCGTTCTTTATGCATTCTGACACTGTGACACCAGATGACGCTGTGGAGTTCCATTTTTTGCCAACCCGATTTCTCATACAATGTTTGCAACACGTTAAACTGAAACGCTTCTTTGATATGTGTAGATCCAGCCCTTGCTAACAGACCTGTGCGGCACCTTTGAAGATCAACCAATTCAGGCTGCAATATTGAACACACTTATTAGGGAGCAGTCCCCGTGGAATTCAGTGGTCTTATTTCTGACTAATGTATGGTTATTGTGGCTTTAGCCCTCATTAGAAATTGGGATGGTGGGGAGCCCTTCTGATACTGTGCTTGTGCATCTTTCAACCTTAGCATGGGAGGTTGCAGACTTCATCTTTGCACATCCTTAACTCAGGCTGCCCCAGTATAGTAACATCCATTGTCTTAGTAAAAATAGAGTATGTTAAACAGATGAAAAGGTTGCTTAGGGTGTGACAGGCAAGTGACTTTATGTTTTGGTGTGTAAGGCTTTCGGATAATTTTCCTTCTGCAGAGGCAAAGCCAGAAGCGATCAAAATACTAGATCAGAACAAGAATAAGGTGTATTTGTTTTTTTAAAGAAAGAAGCCGAGAGCAGAGTTGTGTAACATTTATCTCCAGGCTGTTACACACCATCTGGTGAGATGAAACCATTGGAACACTTCAATTAAATTCAAGAAAAAGAAAACTTATTGCCAGCAGCTGGCAAAAAAAGAAAGAAATTAATGCACACAGGAGTATATATTTGTCTTGATTCAGTCTGAATATATTTGGCAATAATACCAAAGAATTAACAATAGCTTCAGAAACTCTGGGGAGAAGTTCTTCCATGTCCCCAACCCCTAGCCCCAGACATTAAGGCACAGGGAAAACATTAGGCCTCACAGGTAGGCCCCACTGGTGCCCTGGCAGCTGCCCAAGAATGCCATGTGTTGACCAACAGGCTACCATTAATAAATAAATAACGGCCTTATATTGTCATGTAAAGTATTCTATAACGAGAGAGGTGCACGATCATTATTACTAATTTTTCTTCTTCTTTTTTTTGCAGCCTGGTAATTTTCCCTACAAGGAAGATATTATGTCTGTCAATCCCACTTGTCTCATTGTGATTATTCTGCTTTTTATAAGTATCACCTTGGCTTTTAAGGTAAGCATATATCTACAGAAACAAAGTTGTTGGAATGCATGATCATTCATCCCCCTGTGCACCAGTAGTTGCGAACCCAGGAAGACTGAAAAAAGCAGGGGTCACAGAGACAGTGACTTAGAAAACACCATGGTTACCAGAATGGCTGGCTCAAGAAGGAGAGAACCTCACATTTCCTGAGAACTGAAGTTGGCAGTGGGTCTTCCTTTTGGGTCTTTTCTCCCTGCACTTTCATGGAAAAATCTTTTGAAGCATCCCTGAGCTTCAGGGGTAGCTATGCAGATGATTACACAGTTGAGATGTTCTATAGCAGTGGCAGGGGAGCTTTTAGACTCCCAACTCTCATCAGCCCCAGGCTGGTCAGGGATGATGGGAGTCCAGTAACATCTGGAGGACCACAGTTTCCCTATCCCTGTTTTAAAATTCCATACCCATGCAGAAGTTCCCATGCTGCTTTTTAGATTGGATCCATGAAATAGCCGTTCCAAGCAACAGGTAGGTAGCCGTGTTGGTCTGCCATAGTCAAAATAAAAAAATTCCTTCCAGTTGTACCTTAAAGACCAACTAAGTTAGTTCTTGGTATGAGCTTTCGTGTGCATGCACACTTCTTCCAAGCAAAGCATTGTAGAGGAATCTTCAGGAAGCAGAAGAGCATGTTCTCATTTTGAAATATGACCCATGACTACCTGCAGTGAGCATGCGCCAGGGGCAAATGATTGCCTTTTGTCTAAATCTTGATTGACTGCTCTAGCGAGAGTCTGATAAGCAGCAATCAAGAGTGGGAGAAGCTGCTGTTCCTTAGCCCCACATTCCCAATGGTTGTTGTAGAAATATAATGGTTAAATGTGTAGTTGCCCTGTGGATTTGCTAGAATGAGCCACCAGCTGTGATACACAAGTTAGCTAAGCTTGTACTGTATGGTTGGATTTTCGGTCCCATTTACTTCAAGAACATTAACTGGCTTAAATAAAAGTTTTCTGTCATAACAGGTTTTGCTGTTCAGGCTGAAAGTAGGTCAAGATTATCTCATTTATTGGACTTTCCTTTAGTTACTTGGAGATGGAAAACCCTTCAACGGGCAAAAATGGAGAAAGCAAGGCCAAGGCTGTTATTTTTTTAATTGGGAAGGTGGACATTAGCCTATATGTCCATTATAATGGCTGTATCATTTTTTGTTCCTTTGACTTGCTAAGTGAGAGGTACAAACTTGATGCATAAGCTCAATCAGCTTCTGGTATTCTCATTTGCATTCCTTGTGTTTTGCATAAACCATGAATGTGCTCTGCAGATTTATGGATTCTGTATAATGAAATGAAATCCATAATCAAGTGCAGCATGTCCTCCACCATTGATAGATATAGCAGATAGCAGCATTTCCAGGAAACGAAATGAAACGGTACTGCATTTCAATATTTCTGAGTTCATTCCCTTTTCCTAATAACAGCACCTGTCAAGTAGCAGAGGCAGTCTGACATAATCATTGGGGATAGCAGCAAAGGACAGGTATCTTGAAAATAGACAGAATGGCAGAAGTATAGGCCCCCAATTTATTTCTGCTGGAAAGTTATTCAGCTTTTTAATTTCAAAGAGAGTTGAAGGCGATTTGAAAGCAGCTTCCCTTCTCATTGTGAAAATGTTTACCACATTGTTGCCCCTAAAAGGTTTTGCAGGGTTGGGTTTTTAAAAATACCTTCCAACTATGTTAACCAGAGGCAAAAGTGGTATGATTGTTTACACCACAAGCAATGACCCGCTCTTTCAAATCCCCCAGCGTTCTGCAAAATATTATCTGTATCTAGACATAATTGGAGCAGCTAAATGTTTCCTGTAGTTCTTCAAACACATCTTCTACCACAATCCCCAAAAGCATCCTAAAATAAAACCTTCCCCCCCCCCTAGAACATATGTTCTTAATTTTTTTATACCTTTTTCTTGTACTGTCAGACTGGAATGGATCATCTGGAGCCAGAACACTCAACTTTATAAATGGAGCAAGATAATATTTTCAAACAAAATGGAATGGAATTTTACTTCTATCCTGAAACACTGCAAAGACAACGCAGAGTAAAGAATTTTGTCATGGCCTTGATCAGCCCCATTCTACTTTGCATCTAGACCATTCTCTTGCCTTCCATTTTGTTTGAATTTTTGGTGGTTATCTCCCATTTCTTATTATGACTTTGCATTCCGTGTATATCTGAATTATCACAGAGTTTGCCTTTAGCTTACGTCAGCTGTCACCCCTGGTTTGTAGGCCTGTGGGCAGATTTGAATGCTTTAGCAAATGCCATGGCTTTAATCTTTCCCGCACCCAATGGATCAGCACACTTCCCTGAAAGACAGAAAGAGAGAAAACATGCATGCAGACACTTCACTATTACAAGCAATCTGGATAAAAGTCTGTTCAAATAAGAATTAGTCTGAGCCTTGAAAAACATGTAGAGCTGAAAGAGGAAGTCACTCTTCCAACTTCCTCCTTCATCTCTATGTACTTTCCCAGTGCTGTTTTTCTTGAAAGAGAGGTGCTGGAACTCACCAAGAACATCTCCCTTGTTTCTCTTATAATGGCAATGGTGCCCACCCGAGAGGTGCTGGAGCTGAGTTCCAGTGAGTTCCAGCTGGGGAAGAAAGCCCTGTACTTTTCAAAGGAGAAAAACGTAACCTCCCACACAATCTCATTAGGTCACAGGTGAGACCTCAAGGGTACCACCAGGTGATGGTGATTCCTGGCCTAAGTCCGAGGATGACATTTTAGTTTCCAACAACAGAACTACTGAATCTTCTTTTTATTTTAAATCCTGGTGCAACTCTCATTATCGCACAGTGAAAATGCTACATTTTCAAGGCATTAATGATGAGATAGTCTATGGATGCATTTAATGTCTTTTTAATACAGTAGTGTTGGAAAGTATTGATCAGTAGCTAGAGGACTGTGTTCAGCTTGGACAGTCAAAAATTAAACAAGCTTTGGAAACCCTTGCCAGAATACATGACTCCTCAGACCTAGAAGATGACAAGTGCTCTGGCTAGCTTCTTTTTAATAGTCTCTGCCAGCAAATATTTCCAACTTTGGTAGACCAACAAGTTCCATGACTGAGATGTTCTTTGTAGGAAGCATTTTTTAGTCAGTATATTTCTTCCCCTTGTCCCATTCTTTTCTTTTAGGGTAGACAACAAGCATTTTCCTTTCTGTTTATACACAATATTTCAGATCTTTGAAGACTTGTTGGCTTTTTCCTCCATCCTGCCACTGTTATTTTCTCTCCAGTATAAACGATTGCTTTTATTTACTTACACAATTTAAATCCCAAACTCAAAAGTTATGATTGCTCTTCTACAATATACTTTTGGACCCGAAAATTTGTCCAGCTAGAGGAAAATAATATTATTTCTGAGTTTTGGCTATGCTTCTGCTAAATGCACTCTGGAATAGATTATGTTTCTTTGTAACCATATTGCATTGCTGACCCAGTACCATTTGCGGGGAAAGTATAAGCCTCAACTCATTTTCTCAGCAATGCTATTTTTAAGCCACTTACCCCATCCCCTCTTATACTTGCTTGTATGAATTTTCGTTCCTCCCAATCCCACCCAATATTTCTCTGCTGTCAGCAAATTTCACAAGGCCTGCATATTGAAAATTTGTTTTAAATTAGTAAAAGGTCTGCCAGGCAGGGGGAAGATTCACACGTGCCCTTCAGGGGAAAAAAGGGCAAGGAGCAGCTATTCTGTTTGAAGTGCATGTCTGTCTTACTTTTATTAAAGATTCATTTTAAATTTGCCATTGTTTATGAGCCAACAAATGAAGCCCACTCTGTGTTAGTAGCCCTTTAAAGCCTTGTAAAAACCAAACCACTGGATCCTATTAATCTTTGGCAGGCAGCAGAGCACTGCTTTGTGGTTTCCTGTACATAGAGAGTGTTTTATGTTTGGCCATCTCTACTTTCTTCTGCTGTATTCTTTTTTTGGAAAGGAAAAAAAAGAGACTTTTACCACATTGCATTTGCTTAAACCAAAGATGAAACTGCACCCCCCCGCCCCTGCCCACTCTGCATTTACTCTCAAAAACACAGAAGCATTTGAAACAAAGTATGACCAATTAATTTTTTTATACTCATCATGGTATATAAGGTTACGGTCATTTTACAACTGGGAAAAGGAGGGTTCTACTAAAATTGAACTAAATAATAGGGAGTTAAATTATGCAGCTCTTTAACTATATTCCAGGATTTTTGCCTTACTTCCTTAGAAGAGAGTGTACAAGTTCTGTTTAAAATGCAATGTATAGACAGTGAAGGCATGCTCTATTCATTTATTTAAAATATTAAAAGGGCCCCAGGACGTGATGATGTTGAAATTTCATGGTCTTAATTTATGTAGCACTAATAGGCTCATTTGCACTTTGAGACCCCCAAGCACCCCCAAGAAATGAGACACAGTGACACAGGATTTTAGTTTACATTACTGGGCAAAATTTAGGCCACAACTTTATTTAATACAAAATGTGAGTGGTATTGGCTTAGGCATTGGAATCACCAGACTATATTGGATTCCCAACCGCTTTCATGGTGAATCTGATAACAAGAGTGAAAGACCGCCAGCAGGAGAGAGCACGACCCTTGTGGGCGGGCTTGAGCTCCCCTCGGTGTCCCCGTGGGGTCCTGGTATGGCCCTAGGCCCACCGCTAGGACAAGACCCAGGCCAACCCCTGATTCCTTTAATTCAGCAGTTCTCAACCTGTGGGTCCCCAGATGTTGTTGGACTACAACTCCCATCTTCCCTGACCACTGGTCATGCTGGCTAGGAATGCTGGGAGTTGTAGTCCAACAACATCTGGGGACCCACAGGTTGAGAAACACTGTGTTTAACGGAATACCCTTGAGCTTGGAGGGGTAGGTGATGGCCGCCACTTCCTCTCCCCACCATTGCTGATCCAATGCCTAACCGCCAAACCTTACAAAGTTGTGACGATTGCTACGGTGGTAGGCGAAAACCAAATGGTCCTGCCAATTCGCTAGATGGAAAAATTCCTACCAGGCCCCCATTACAAAACAGGCGACCAATGAAGACCATATCAAGGCCAGGCAAACCTAAATAAAGGGAAGGCGGGCGGGGGATCCACTGCGTGAAGGCAAAGAGGACCAGCAGAGGGCGCACAGGGTTATATATTGTTCCCCAGCCGCCCCCCAAGCCAAGCGATTGGCTTTAGGGCCCAAGCAACTGGGGAACGACCAACCGGAGTGGAGGAGGGCATGGCCCTGCCCACCCCAGCAGGTGGGGGGTGCTCTAAGGCCCGAGTGCAACACGATCCCTCTTTGATGAGGAATCAATTTCACACATTATACAGATGGCCAGTTCCGAGGTAGCACTAAATGATATCTTCGTATTACATGAATAAACTGCAGTAAGCCTCATATTTGTACACCTCCGAGTCCTTCTCAGGCGTGCAAAAGAGAAAGCGATCAAAATCTGTTGCTTTCCGCTTTAAACTAACCAGAGTTCCCCATTATATCCGAACATTACATCCACAGAGAACTTTGGTAAATTTAGACCAAGGCTACTTCATTTAAACCAAGCCAGAATCAAACCATGATTTATAAACCTGGCTTGATCACTAACCATGGTTCATAAACTAACTGGAGTTTCCCAACTTCCCACATAATCTAGCTGGCTTGAAATCAGAAGCAGATGCTTTTCTTTTTTTTGTCTGGCTCATGCCAGAGGGAACTGGAAACCGAAGGCTTGCCATGGTTTGTGCCCATAATGCTAAACCATAGTTTAGCATCACATCTGAACTGGCTCCGTATATATTATCTGAGTTTGCCGCAAGGAGTACATTCAACAGGGAGGTGTAAGATACACATGCTTTCCAACAGATTCATACTTTAGGTGTACGCTTCAGTGGGTATATATGCATGGCTGCTTCTAGTTTCCCATGAATAAATGAAAGTAATTCCAAAAGATAGCAGGTTCTGACTCCAAATAATAGTATTTCAGGCTGTTAAGGGGACAATGGTTCCTCCTGATGCTTTGCACCTTCTTATGTTGAAAATGCTAAGTAGAAAAAGAAAAAAGACCCTGTGTCTAGATCTACATCTTTTTACTTTATGTTTCCGGGCACAATTCAAAGTGTTGGTGCTGACCTTTAAAGCCCTAAATGCCCTGGTCCCAGCCCAGACACTGTGGTCCAGCTCCGAGGGCCTTCTGGTGGTTCCCTCCCTGCGAGAAGCGAAGTCACAGGGAACCAGACAGAGGGCCTTCTCGGTAGTGGCGCCTGCCCTGTGGAATGCCCTCCCACCAGATGTCAAAGAATCCTGTTTAGGGAAGTTTTTAATGTTTGATCTTTTACTGTGTTTTTAATATCCTGTTGGAAGCCGCCCAGAGTGGCTAGGGAAACCCGGCCAGATGGGTGGGGTATAAATAATAAGTTAGTAGTAGTAGTAGTAGTAGTAGTAGTAGTAGTAGTAGTAGTAGTGTTTTATTATATTCCATGCTGTTTGGTCTGTGGCTGTTTGTTTCTTTATACTGATTTTATTGTTTATGGCTTTTAACTTTGCAAGTTGCTCTAAGTACCGTCATAGGGATTGAAGTGCAGAGTATTAAATATTAAAATAAAATGAATGAAAATATAAAGTACATAATTGCTGCATTCATGTATGCATTGCTGCATGTGGAATAAGCATACATAGCAATTAATTGCAATTGAGTTCTTCTAAGGCTTCCTTCCCTTAAGCAACATCTGTCGTTCTGAGCATGAGTGGCAAACATTTGGCATCAACCTCTGTGGTTTTTATCCCTGCTCATCCATGAATAAACTCACTTTGTGACCCTCAGGCAAATTGCTGACTCTCAGCTTTAATTCGTGGCATGCAAAAATAATTGGCTGCTTTTATATTTCACAGTGTTCTAAGGAGGCTGAGTGATCTAGATTGTAGAACACTTTGTACTTTAGAAGGCTAATATTCAGTCTTTAATAATGCTTTTCTATAGTGCTTTCATAAGAACATAACCCCACAATGTTGTAAACGATCCATATGGGGGCGTTTGACGCTTTTCTCCATCTCATCGATCACTCTGGTTGCCCTTCTCTGAACCTTAGCTCAACAGTATCCTTTTTTTGAAGTGAGTTAACCAGAACTGTACACAGGATTCTAAGTGTGTTCTTACCATAGATCTGTAGAACTGCAAGTGAAAATTCACTCCCTTATTTTTGGATAGGAAAGGTATGCACTGCAAAATAGGTCAGTGACTCAGCCTAATGGTTTTTCAGTAGAATAAAAGGCTTTTCGGGACAAATCAGCAGGAAATTTGCTGGGGCAAAACGAGTTTCCATTGCAAGGGCTCGGCATATGCCTGTGTGTGTCCAAGACATTTGGCTAGCATACTGGTTTTAGCTGCTCATCTTCCCAAGCATGCGTAGGTGGTGTCTCTGGCTTCCATTTGCCTGTTGTGGGCGAGCTGGTGACCTCCTTGGTTAGGAAAACTTTGTTTGCTTGGTTTATACGGAACTACTACGAAGTAACAACATGCTTTGGGGCTTAGCTGCAAGCACTGGTAGGTGGAACAATAGTGACTCCAGCAGCAAAGGTTTAAAAATGTTTGCAGAACAGTGAGAAGCCTAGGTTGCTGTGATTTTAATATAACAGTTGTAATTTTGTTCTAATACATTGGCTCGGGAGCAACTTAAGCTTAGCATTACTGCATTTTTTTGATTATGGCCTACATCTGGACTTCCTTGGGGAAAAGGTAAAGAGATATGGATTTGGACTCTCTGAACTCTGCATTTTCTGGTTTTGTAACATTTATAAGATCCATCTACTTTAGCCTTTGCCTTTGAGAGCTTGGCTTAAACAGAGCAATCATATGTGTGTTTTTGTCTACTCAAAAGTAAGCCTCACTTAGTTCAATGGGATTTACATGGAAGCAAGTGTGTATAGGATTAGAGCCAAAATCTAGGGTTGTGCAAGATTGGTTTGGACTCTGATTGGGTGCTTCAGAAAACAGATTGCCTCAGTCAGACTCCGTTCAAGCCTGCTTCATGTTGAACCCTCAACTCCATTCACTGCAGGGAAATTTTCTAAAAAACATAGCTCTAACTTTTTCTTTTCATGGAAGTGGGAAAAATTTGCAGGCAAATTTTCTAGGGTGGATGAAGCCTGCCAAATTGTAGGCAAAATAAGTCCAGAGGATTTTGTGCTGGGCACCTTGTTTGGGGAGGAATAGCTAAAAGGGATTTGCTTTCCAGGTAAAATCTTCCATATAGATGACAAGCCGCCCTGCTATAATGGAGCTCTCCCCAGTTCTGTGCTTGTTGTTCCTTCCCCCATCACCCACTCCCTAGTATGTTTAGAGACGTGACTTTTGCTTTAATGAGATGCTTGTCTGCAGCACTTTTTGACATCAGGACAGCTGAGGTGCAGCAAAGTATTTCAAGAGTCCCTGCTTTGAGTTGCACTGCTTCATAGAGATTCCCCTTCATCTCTCAGAGGCCAAAAAATCCCTCTGAGGCATCGTGCTTCACTTGGGAATTCTCCAGATATCACATCCATACTACCATCTGTTAAGTCTTTTAAAGCATTTAAAGCAGCCGTGCAAATAAGTCTATACAGGTGGAATAAATCCACATAAATTTTTAGAAGCCTCCCCGTTGACATCTTCAAAAAAGGACTTACTACAGCATTTTTCTCCTGTTGAGGAAGCCTTGCCTTCACAATGCACTTGCCAAACATGCCTGTCAATGATTTGAACACCAGGGCATTGTACCCCTAGGGAAGGGGCACATCGAAAGAGTCATGCTCCATGACATCTATGGGCTACCAAGGGGTAAAAAAATAATAATCCACTAATAGAAACTCGAGGACTCTTCCAGCTTGCAGTCAATTCGGACTCTCCATAGGTGACTCAGCTTTATGGTACCAAAATGCTCACCTGTTTTGGTTTTTTGCTACAACAAGTTAGTGTAATTGTTGTTGCTGCTGTTGTTGTTGCTGTTGTTTATTCCCTGCCCATCTGGCTGGGTTTCTCCAGTCACTCTGAGCAGCTCCCAACAAAAGATTAAAAATACATTAAAACATCAATCATTAAAAACTTCCCTAAACAGGGCTGCATTCAGATTTCTTCTAAACGTCAGATAGTTGTTTTTTTCTTTGACATCTGGTGGGAGGGTGTTCCACAGGGCGGGCGCCACTACCGAGAAGGCCCTCTGACTGGTTCTCTTATAACTTCGCTTCTCGCAGTGAGGGAACTGCCAGAAGGAGCCACTGCTTCAGGTATACTGGGCCGAGGCCATTTAGGGCTTTAACGGTCAGCACCAACACTTTGAACTGTGCTTGGAAACGTTTGGACAGACTACAAAAAAATAAAATAAATCAACTTCTTAATCATCACGTAGCATGTTTCAGTGAAGAGTGTGTGGTAAAGAAAATCTGTTACAAATTCAACAAATCTTCTTTCTCTGCCTCTACTTCCTCACGCAGGCTTACCTGATCAGCTGTGTATGGAACTGTTATCGATACATTAACAACAGAAACAACTCAGATGTCCTGGTCTACATTACTACTAATGACACAGCGGTAAGGATGTCAAAATTAAATGGGGCTCTGACAGCCTTTGGGTGTGGAATGGAGGCATGAAACCACTTTCTTGTCTAGCCCGTTGTTGTTGCTGTTGACTTCTGTTTCCAGTTACTTTGGGGGAGCCCCCATTTCTGATGCACTCTGGATGATGGTAGCACCTAGTACAGGTACTGTAATATCCTCTGGACCAAATGCCCCATCAGTGCATTGCTGTGGAGAAAGCAATGTCTTGCTTAGCCACATTGTAAACTACTGCTTTCCAGAGCTGATTCACACAAACAGGATAGGCAAGCGTGGTTCCCTCTCGTGCAAATTGCAGCTGAGTAATGAAGGGCTGACAACCAAATCAGTCTTTCTGCAAAAGAGATTAGAGTAATTCGTCAACTGTGGTTAAATGGAGCCTCCTCTCATGGCTCAGAGGCAATATGCTTGCTTTGGAACACCATTTGCTGGGGCGTATGAGGGTTCATCAGGTTCAGTCACACTAGGAAGCAATGGTTAAATTAACCCTGAAGGTGTTGAATTGCAGCATGATAAAAAGGGAGAGGGCAGCGTGAGAAGCAAATGCACAGACACAAAACTGATGCATAACTCCACCTAGTAAAGCCATAGTACACCCAAGGGATGTTCAGTTTGCAGCCTTTTACAACCACCAGGCACATACCTGTGTCTGTGCTATCCATGTTATTTTGTGGAAAACAAGACAACTTTCAAACAGTTCTTGACTCTCTGCCTGCTCCTCCTGCTCCAAGTCCTCTTCCTTCCTTAAACATTCTGTGGTCCCTGGAATCTAGGAAGCCCTGGGGGAAGAGAATGTGTCCCAGTGACAAGTCCCTACCCCAAACATTGATGCATCCTATTCCGGAACATTTTAATGTCATTTCAGCAATAGAGCTGCTTTGTTATGACTAAGACCTCTGATGCTCCACACCAATGTGTTGGAAGAATCTAAGGTTCTTCTCCACAATCTCTGCTGCAGATGAGGAGCTACCAGCCATTTTCTTGGATATATTATCTTAATGAATCCCAGATGATCTCGCTGCAGCGCAGTATATATTTTATGAAACTGTATCTGCTAAACGTGTGCTGTTTGCCTAAAGAGGGAGCCCTTTTATTTTCCTAAAAATAATAGAGGACTTCTGTAATTGGGCAGCCATATACCCGTGCACATGGAAAATGTACAAATGTGCGCTTAAGAATGTTTTGGCAGCGCAGCGAATTGAGGTTATAAATTATCTCAGGGCAGTCCAGCTTCCATCTGTAATCACTCCAGGCTGGTTTCTAATGGAAATGCTCATAGATAAACATTTAGGTTGCTTCCTGCCCAGGCGAAGAGGGAGGCACTCTGGAGTCTACTTCTTGACAGATGATAATGCATTAAGGAAAGCTTAAACAAGCGGCACATGGCCTGTGTGCTTCAGACAGAATCTCCAAACCATGTTCAGGTTTGTAAAAATCAGAGCAGCGTGCTTGTACAGTATTCTAAGAACAACAATGTTAATGCAAGACATGGTTCTCCCCAAGTTGCAGAACAAAGAATACAAGGTATGGAGTCCTTCTCAGAGTAGTGGCATGTTCATGGGTCCACTGTGGGGGCTAGTGCCTGCCATCGCCAATGATCACAAGCAGTTCTGGGGGCAGAACCTGACATGGGACCCTGCACTTGCTTCTGAAGTTTGTGTTATTTTTCTACTGGGATGATTTTATTCGCACTTATTAATCACTTTTATTTGCAATACGTAACCCAAATTTTTATGTACAAAATAGTACAAAGTTTGAAGCTGGTAAAAAACCGAAATAGAATAAAAACCTAAAAACACATTTGTACATCTAAACGACAGGTCTAACACATGCTATCCACTGAAAGAGCCCATAGATATATAGAACCCTCCAAAGCAGCCTTTCTCAACCTGTGGGTCCCCAGATGTTGTTCAACTACAACTCCCATCACCCTTAGCAAGCAAGGCCAGAGCTCAGGGATGATGGGAGTTGTAGTCCAACAACATCTGGGGACCCACAGGTTGAGAACTGCTGCTCCAAAGTAAGGGCCAGAGCCCTAGGTAAAGAAAGAAAGAAATGTTTGCCTGGTGCCTAAAAGTAGATAGCGATGTTGCCAGCCACACCTCCATGAGGAGAGCATTCCTTAAGCAAGGAGCCACCACTGAAAAGGCCGGTTCTCATGTTGCCATTCACCACATCTCCCTTGGAAGGGGCACATGAAGAAGGCTTTGGATGCTGAATGCAGGATCCAGATTGGTTCACATGGAGAGAGGTGGTCTCATTGGGGTCCTGAGCCACACAAGGCTTTATAGGTCAAAACCAGCAAAGGTCAAAAGGCTTTATAGGTCAAAACCGTGATTAATGGAATGGTTTCATTGAAATGTATTTTTAATGTTTTGCCTTTTGGGGTTTTAACCTTTTTTTTGTAAGCTACTAAGAGGCTGTTTTGTAATAACTCACTAATATGTCAAATAATAAAAATGACAAATGGAAGGGGCATGCTTGCCTTTTTCCAAACTCGTTTCCCCCCCCCCCATTCCACTTGCATTTGATTTGACTGAACAGGCAGAGCCTCATAGCTCCCTATGCATGATGCAGCAGCCCCATCAATCTGCACTAATCTGTTGGTGTCCCTGGGTGGTCTTTTAATATGTTTGCGTAGCCACAGATACATCACCACAATAGGGCTTGCGGGAGGGGGGGAGGGAACCTAAAGTGAAGCAGGTGGTCAGTTTAATGACCTGGCCTCTCATGTTTCTCCTAAGCTCTTGACTATTTGCTCCATTACAATGCTTGGCTGAAGGAAACAAAGGTTTGCTGCTGCTGCTAGCTCTTCACAGCTGTGCTGGTGTGGAAGGAATGTCTCCTGAGACAAAACAACAAGAGGACTGAGAAGCAAATGTCTGATTTATTTATTTTTTTAAAGTGCAGTTTTGTTTAAACCCAATATGTCTGCAACATGTTGCATGTGTGCTGCTCTCTCCTTGTGGAATTTAAAGTTTGAAGTTGCTAATCTTTAGAGGTGTTGAGCACAAGTCCAGCCTTAGTAGTACTTATTCTGGAATTACTCCATCAGCCACCTTGAACGAAGGTGTGGCAGAAGGAAAAACACTTAACACTTGGGGATGTTCCAGCCTGATGCTGTAGATCAGATTTTGGTTCCGTGTCAGAAATGTTTACAGTGCATCAGCTCAAATCCACAACTGCACTTGGCCTCTGACGCCTCTTCCTTATACTTCTGTTTTCATTATCTTGCTCTTTTCCTTGCCTCCTCGCCTCCCTAGCTATGAAGAGCGAGGATTCAGCAGCAGACTCTGGTCCATACTGGGTGCCATTTCCAGACCATTTGTGTACTGCCTGGGTTCTAGCCAACAACAGATGGCAGCTTACACAACCAATATTTCCATTTCCCTGCCCCCTGCAGCCCTCAGAAAGCTTGGAGCAACCTACTGAACGTAGTTGGATATGTTTTACAGGACTGCAGAGCGGGAGGGTTAAAAACTGCCTGACGTTGACAACCTTGTGTGAGTAGTGTAAGATTGGTTACCCGATTCCCTGTCCAGCCAAATTATAGGGTTTGCTAGGGAGAAAAACTGGGGCAGTACCATGTACCAGTCCCTCAGCAGTACCATGTACCAGTCCCTTGAAGGAACAAAAATGGGATACAAATGTATTTATTTATATTACGTTTATATACCACCTTTTTTCTTCCGAGGAGCTCAAGGTGGTATACATGGTTCTCCTCCTCCCCATTTCAAACTCACAACAACCCCGTGGTGTAGGTGATATAAGAACTTCAAACATTAAAAACTTCCCTAAACAGGGCTGCCTTCAGATGTCTTCTAAACGTTAGATACTTGTTTATTTCTTTGACATCTGATGGGAGGGCGTTCCACAGGGCGGGCGCCACTACCGAGAAGGCCCTCTGCCTGGTTCCCTGTAAGCTCACTTCTCACAGTGAGGGAACCACCAGAAGGCCCTCGGCGCTGGACCTCAGTGTCCGGGCTGAATGATGGGGGTGGAGATGCTCCTTCAGGTATACAGGACTGAGGCCATTGAGGGCTTTAAAGATCAGCACCAGCACTTTGAATTTTGCTCGGAAACCTACTGAGGCTGAGAGGCAGAAAACTTGGTAATGGATTCGCATGAGTCTTTGTGGATTTTTACATTTTCAAAACTGATCCTTTCCTTTTTGCTGCTCCCCAGGTGTTGCTGCCACCCTATGATGATCCTGCAAATGGCGCTGCCAAAGACCCGCCACCACCTTATGTGTCTGCATGAGGAGCCGTGTGTGCGAGCGAGTGCGTGTGCGTGAAATGTACCTAAAGAACAAATAGCTTTACTTTTCACGACACCTGAGCAATAGATTCTTTCATTTTTCAGGACAGGTGTATTATCTCCCAGGTTGTCTTTATTGCTATTTTGCTGTAGATTATTCAAAAGAAAAACCTATTTGCCTAAAGCAGCATTGAACTGGCTTGAGAACCATTTTGATTAGCTAAAGTGATAATCGTTGCAATGTGGGTTTGTTTTGGGGTTTTTTTTTTCACATCTTCTCCTGCAAATCTAGAAAATCTCTAGGGGTGTAAACTGTAGTGTGGAGTTTTGTTTCTCTTGTCTTCTTAATTTCTGGATCATGCCTCAGGTTGTGACATTGTCCTTTAATCCACAATCATAAAACAAAACAGAAGGTATCCTGAACAGTTGAGCTTATATTTATTTCATCAGGAATATTTGAGACCTTTTTAAACACATTTCTCAGCTGTGGTAGCAAAAGCTTGTGTCTTCAAAGCTCAAAATTTAACAAAGTGGATAGCTACCCTGTGGTTTGAAGAAACAAATTTTCATTGTTCTACAGCAGAGCTGTGGTTGAGAACACATTTTTTTTTATAAAGGTCTAGCTCAGCTATTAATAAAAAGAAAAAGGTCACTTTGAATTGTGCTCTGAGCGCAAAGGTGCTTTCTGACTGGCTAATCACTCAGAAATGCAGAGGGCAAATATGTGCATTGGAGGAGCTCTGGGCATCAAGATTAGATTGAACTTTTTACTACAGAAATTTTGGCTCTTGCAAGCCCTTTGACCTACTACCCCCCTGCCCTAGAATTGGCCAGTTCAGCCACTGGCCCTTTTTTTTGCCCTTTCTCTTGCCAGCAGTCTTAATGTGGTTCTCCAGACCAAAGCTCCCTTTTTTCAAGTCAACTCCAAATCTGGATCCCTAAGTGGCCTGGTCTGGGGACCTTGAAGTTGCACAGATGTGGCTTTTTGAAGGCATTGCAAATACTGCCCACATCCCTGTTGATGCTGCAACTATTTTCTGTAGTGGGAAGTCTAATGTTAACATCAGTTCCCTACCCACTCTAGGCCTGTTCACTCAGGAGTACCTCTCTCTCTCTCTCTCTCTCTCTCTCTCTCTCTCTCTCTCTCTCTCTAGATACACATTAAAATAGGGGTCTGTATGTATGTGTAAAAGAGAGAGATGAAAAACACACGTTTCTGACACTTGACATGGATAGGCAAATACATTTCCTACTGCTTTAATCTGTGACCCTAAGATTAATCATAGGAAGCAGAGCTGGAAAACATGATAGAGTTGCAAGGTACCACATCATGCATTGTATCAAGATGGTGAACCCAGTCACATCTATGGCAAATTAATGTGCAAGTGAAAAAAAGGGGGCATAGTCTCTAATCCAGATTAGATTTATTATGGAAATTCTGTGTTTCAGCCTTTGGCCAAGCGATTCCTTCTCTTCTTATGATAGTTCTGATAATTTATTTTGCCTGTTGATGTCATCCCATCCGACAATTGCAAACAATGGGAAGAAACCACTTTGAAATTCCTTTCATGTCAGTGGAAGACAAGCAAGTGCATAAACCTCCCATTGAAAGCGGTGGTGATTTTGAAATGCTAAACTTTGTATGGATTGTGTGCAGTTTGATTTAAGGTTATGCCATACGTTCTTTGGAGTTGTTGAGTCTGGTAAACAATTAATACCTCTTTGAGTATCCAAAATGTGAATCTTTTTCCCATGGGAGTCCACTTGTAAATATAGCACTTTGGGGACCATATGCTAAGGAACACACCAGTTGGGATAAATTATTTCTCCCAGTTGTATCTTTGGGCACAACACTCTGTGCCCATCAAATATATGTATATCTAGCTATCTGCTTAAGTGTGAGAATATTTGGTCCTCTTGTTTGCATTTACAAACATTCTAGTGAGATTCATTTATTAGTGCCCTGTTAAGTATTACTGTGAATTATTAGCATTTCTACAAGTGCTTTAGGTTCAAAGCACTGCACGCTTGTTATCTTCTAACCTTACAACAGCCCTGTGAGGTAGATCAGTATTATTACCTTCATGCTGCAGATGTGGGGCTGAGGCTAAGAGTGGCTTGCCTAATGGCCAGCTTGTTTGTTCATAGCAGAGTCAAAGCTCACATCAGGGACTTCCTGGCTTGTATCCTAAGTCACTGGGAACCAAACTACAAAATAATGCTAGTTGCATTTTTTTAAACAAGCATGCTTATCCTGGCCGATCTTACCTTTAAGAGAAGCCTCAAAGAGTGCAACTTAGCATGCTCCAGTCCAGAACTGTGCCACTTTTTTTGCTGAAAATTGTTTCTCTCCTGGTGACTTTTTGCCCTCCAAAGTTCTGTAGTGCTTATTCCAAACAACACCTTTGGAAAGCAAATAATGGATGTGTGTGACCTGGGTGGGGAGCAGTTTCCAACAGGAAGCCAGCACTGGGTCCCTATTGAGGAACACATTCCAGGTCAGGGCCTTCAGCTGCTTTTTGTCCAAAAAGAAAGCAGTCGTGTTGAGCAAGCATCATTCGTGTCATGTGTGGTTCAACCGGAGCCACTGCACTGTTGGGTTGTGTGCAGAGTGCAGTCAGCTCAACAGCAGATAGTGTCATCGAACACAGTGGTTGTAGAAGGAATTAGGCCAGGAAGTTCAGTAAGGTCAGCAACAGTATGTTTTACTAGCAGGTAGTAGAAGAACAGTTCTTTAGCATTCTTTTCTAGGGTGTGTGTGCTAGATTCTACATAGCTTGTTGCTGAACAGGTGTTCCAACCCACATTGGGGGTGCCTGGCTCGTGTGTGTGACGTCATGTGCGTCACACACATGACATCACACAGCATGACACAGTGAACACATGACATCACATGGTGCAATGGGGCCCGTCACAGCCTCTGAAAGGCCCTGCAAATTGGCAAAGTGATCAAATGGAGAATAAAGTAAAAAGCACTGAAAGTTATGTGACATCTCTCTTCCGCCCCAGATGGCTGAAAGGAAATCCTGTGGCCAGGGCACCACTGTGAGTGCCTAAACACCCTGTGCAAACCATTGATGACTTTATGCTCACCTACCAACTGGGCAATAATATGTTCCAATTTAGTTTATAAACTTATAAGTGCATTGATATGTAACCCTCCTCATTGAGTTAAGTAGGTAGGCATGGAGTTTTTGTTTGCTTTGCAAGGCATCAATCTTTGTAGACAGGTTAAATTTTAGGATTTTATTTAGCTTTGGCTTACCTGGACCAATACCATACTAGGCATTTGTTTGGTTGAGCTATTTAATTTTATTTTTTTTAATATTAAGGAACATATGAAAATAAGTGCTTGTGCATATTTCTCATTCAAATCTTCTGTGTAAACAAATCAGTCTCTAATAAAAAGGGATATTTCCTCATGTCTGTGTATGCCCTTTCTTTGTACAACTAACAAGACATCCCCCCAAAAAAAAAACCTGATTCTAATTTTATATTTATTATTTGCATGCAAATCGTAGCCTCGTCTGCTGTTTTGTACTCTGGGCGCTTCCCATCTGTTGCAAAAGAGAAGAAGAAAACTAACTCAGCTCATACTTCAGCATGGAAGTTAGCGTTGAGGGTACTTCCAAATTCTTTTTTTGTCATCACCTGCCTTGCTCTAACAGTGAAGAGAGAGAAGAGCCTTGGCTGATGATCAGAGTTTCTTAACACGAGTTCAGGGATTGTGACAGATTAATTTGCAGGACACAATAGTCTGCATTGTTGTGGGAGTTAAAAAGGACACTCGCCATGTATCAGCCTACTGACCTCAAAGTTCTGATGCACAGATTTCTGCATATTCTTTGCTGCACAACAACCTTGCTGCTGTTGCTGCTGCTGTTTGTTTTTAAAAGCACCAACAAAGGTAAGGCATGCAAATTCTTCACTCCTATAATTAACCTGCTGTGCTGTGTGTGGTTTGTGGCTATTTATTACATTTGTATACTGCCCTTCATCTGAAGATCACAAGGCGCTTCACAACATAAAAAAAGAAAATGAGAATACAAAATAAAACACAAAACCAATAATCCCTTCTCCCACATAGCAAATGTTTTACTTTGCACTCAAATTTAAGCATTCCAGAGTGAACAGACATTTCCCATCTGCTTTATTGTAACCCTTGATTCTTCTGTTGCTTATACGACCCAGAATTGCACTGTACTTTTCCACTCTTGTGTTATACAAGTGTCCATACCTACTTCAGTGCAGGTTGTTTTTGGCATGCTTTTTTCCCAAGCATTTCATTTCAGCATTGCTTCACTTGGGTGGGTGTGTTTCTTATCAAAATATCAGCATCTGTAGAGCTCTTGCATTATCATTGATAAGTCTCACTGGATCACACTTCCTTTGAGAAGGTGAAGATGAAATACGTGGAGTCACTGTCCAAGATATATGTGTGATACATATGCCTGATGGGACAGTAGCTAAATGCTGACCAATGTCTGCATGGTTCGGCACAGTTTTAATTCCACATCTCAATTTAAGATTGCCACTGTTCACTACACCACGTGGGCAGATTTAACGTAGAAACCTTAAAAAAAATAATACATAGTTGAGTGTTAGGTGTGCAGATGTACAAAGCAGCCAAGAACCAGGCCTGTAAAAGTAGCCCTATACACCGGGTCACATTTGATGGGTGTTTTTTTTTAAAAAATTGCTCTATTGCACTTCTGACTTGAATGGCAAATCTGTTCCTCCTATTGTTTCATAGGAAATGCAGGCAATACTTATGCTATTGCTTGACACCAGCAGAAAATATTTTATGGCGGCCCAATTAATCAGCAAGACTTTCTTACACCCTGGTACAGAATAAAGCTGGTTTTATATTTTATGTTTCTCGTATTAGGTTTCAATTTTTGTTAACTTGCAAACTGCCTAGACAACTTCGGTTCTTGGATGGTAGATAGATATTGAAAAGAAATAACATTAATACCTTAAAATTATTATGGAAGTGTAAAGCTACAAAAGCCAAGCTGCATACATTCACGTACACATCAAGAATCCTGGGCACCATAGTTTATTCCCTACAGAACTACACTTTCCAGCACCTTTAAACTACAGTTCCCAGGCTTCACGTGGGGGTGGAGGAGAATGTGCTTTGAATATATGGTGCGTAAGCAGCCTAGGTAGCTGCTTGGATTCAAAAGTGCATTGTATGGGTTTGTATACTGTGTCCCTCCAGTTTCCACCAATTTGCCTCCTTTCAGTTGCCCAAGCCACATCCATGCTGTTTCATAAGGACCCCTGGCCCCTAGGAGTGTTTTTTCAGGAGCAGAGTGATGGTGAAGAAAGCACCATTGCCTGAGAGGAGTTATGCTCATGCCATAAGTAGGAACATAGTGCTTTGAGAAGACTCCTGCTGGACCCAAATGCACACACAGTGGCTCTACTTTGACAAAAATATAATCTTTCTTGGATGAACTTTCTAGGAAAAGGTCCAGCTACTTTGAGAAAGGAATGCAAAAACTGTTGAAATAGTAGCATGACAACTGGAAAGATCTGGTGCCAATCAAAATATCAGTTGCTCAGAATTTCATCTTTGATGAGGCTGTTAATTGGTCATGTGTTACCAAGATTTAGCAAGACGGGCATCTTGGCTGCGACCTCTGAGATGGTTCTAGCAAAGTAACCAGTTTAGCAACAGGTGTCAGGAGAGAGTTGGGAATTGTGTCTAACAATGCCTTGCCCTGAATGAAGTGTCCAGTGACTGGTTTGTATGTTACTAGATCATGCAAATAGACCGCACAATTGCTTCTAGTAAATTCAATCTTCTGTCTCGTTTTTAAAGTGAGTTTCTCAGCTAGGAGCAATCAAAATTAAAACACTACCAGCATCTTAACTCATAATCTTAAAAGCTGTAAAATAGCGTCTGACACCATTCAAAGGGCATTTTGGCTCCAATACATCCGTCTGGACATCCTTGGATTTCAACCAAAATGCTTCTGCAAAACCAGCCAGCTTTTCGTTTTATTAATTCAGCTGGATTTGGAGATGCCAGATCTGTGACCTTTTGCATCCATGTACTGTCTTAAGGATAAGATCCTGGATCACTGGGATGACAGCACTGTTGCTCAGCCAAAAAATATAAAGCTACTTGGAAGTACAAACAAACACTATAAACACACATTTTATCTTGACACTTACCTGAAACAGCTGTTTGTTTTGTATAAGTTATTAAGGCACAATTAAATGCAACGGGTTCTATGTATATGAATTTTTGTGTGCATTACAGTAGCCTTTTTTTAACTAACAAAAATAACACTTTCATATAATTCCTATATGGCCATTGAAGGCAGAAGTTTAAGCCAATGGCCATTTACCGTATTTTTTGCTCTATAAGACTCACTTTTTCCCTCCTAAAAAGTAAGCAGAAATGTGTGTGTGTGTGTGTTATGGAGCAAATGCAGGCTGCGCAGCTATCCCAGAAGCCAGAACAGCAAGAGGGATTGCTGCTTTCACTGCGCAGCGATCACTCTTGCTGTTCTGGCTTTGGAGATTCAGAATATTTTTTTTCTTGTTTTCCTCCTCCAAAAACTAGGTGCATCTTGTGGTCTGGTGCATCTTATAGTGCGAAAAATACAGTACATGAGGGAGTAAATGTAGCTACTGAAAAAGGTGTTATTTAGCCTGCTCCAGCAAGTTTGTCTTATATTCTTAAGGTTGAGCATTTGCCAGGACCTCAGGTTCAGCAGAGGGCCAGCCATCTTCCATTCTATCATTCCTACTTTGCAGAGTATCCAAAAGGATCACATGCAGATTAATAACATTTTTGTTCTGAATCTTTCAGGTTCAAGGAACTCACTAAGAGGGCCATGGCTAAAGGCCTCCAAAATCCTGGAGCCAGTATTTGGAGGCCAAACAGGGCTTTCTTTACATGCCACTGACAAGGAGTGGGGGAATTTGAGACTTTCTGAGAGCCATATCCCAATGATCACTCATCTGCTTTGCATGTCTTGAGGTCAGTCCCCAGCATCTATGAAGTGTAGGTGGGTTCCCACGAGGCAAGACACAGTGATAACAGCAAGAACCTTTATTGAACTACATAACTGGGAAACAGAGGCAAAGCAACTCCTTATATACATTTCTGAAAGCCTCCCAACATGATTGGCTGTCTACACTTCCAAACTGCGAATCACGACTCAGAGTTCAAGGGCCAATGGCAGAGGCCCAAATCCTGAAATGTTCTGTGATTGGACAACATGTATCAAATCAGAAGACAGGAGCTTAGAATCCTTAGTCTGGACTCAAGCTCAGGCAAACACAGACCACTGAATACATAACAATCTACAGCTGGAAAAACTGTCTGAAATAATGGAAAGGCACAGCCAGTCAGTATAGACTGAGCTAGATAAACAAAGTTAAACTCAGAAGCCAGCTTCTTAGATTCCAGTTTGGTTGGTGCTCCCACTTTTCTGCTTACCTCGCAACCTGAACTCAGGCAACTAGTCCCTTGTCTTTCGCCTTTTATCAATGCTGGGCAATCTGGTTCATGAGAGATAGCTCAGTTGGTAGAGCATGAGACTCTTAATCTTAGGGTTGTGGGTTTGATCCCCATGTTGGGCAAAAGCTTCCTGCATAAATGACCCTTGTGGTCCCTTCCAAGTCTACAATTCTATGATTCTATGGTGTATTTCCTGGCTTTTTCTTCCCCACCCTCCTTTTTTCCTTAACTGTTTCTGAGCATCAGAAATATAGGCTCTCAAAGGTTATTGCAAAGGGAACTTTCCTACTGTCTGCAACTGCAGCAAAAACGTTTTCTTTGTTCACTTCCCAATGTGTGCACCATCCTGCCATAAAAAGCAGTGCCCTTACAAACAGCTGGAGTTCTCAAGAAATAAGAGACCTACGAATATGTTTTCTTCAGTATTTGTGCTACTGACATTCTGATCCTGCCCCCTTGAAGTGAGATTTATTGCAGCCAGTTTGAAAAAAACTAAACAATTAATATTGGTAAGGTGTTCTCCATCTGCCTCTTTATTTGTCCTAAGAGACAGCAAGTGGTTTATGATTGGAATCAGATTGGCAGAGGGAGTGACATCTTTATGATATTTACTGGAGAAACAAGCTGAAGAGATTACATCAGTTGGGGTAGGATTCCAAGAGAGTTAATTATTTCAATAACTTGAATGTCTAGAATCCTGGAGTTTCTACATTGTTTTTCTTTGAAGAGTTGCATTTGTTTTGGTGAAATGGAACCATGTCAAATTCAGATTGCCCACGCTATGCTTTAAATGTCTGAGCAATGTTTGGATGGCCCAGTGATTATTCTTCTGTTTAATTTAAGATTGCTATTTTCAATTTTTTTAAAAAAATCATTCAATAAGAAAAAGACCAAAGATTCAGGTGTTTGCTTAGAACTATGAGAATCAATTTATTCTTGGTGCTGAGATATGATTGATATAAACGTTTTTATATATTTTACTTTACTTTTATGTTTACAGAATCAATGTTATACCAACTTATTCCTACTACAATATTATTCACATTTTCTCATTTCTAGACTGCATTTGTAGTGGTTGTAAGCTAGCAATAGTAATGATAATAATTTAAATATTTATATGTCAGCCATCTGACTGCTTCCAACAAAAGTATTCCAACAAAAGTCCACCTTACTCAAAATAAGTTTACACATCTCCATCCACTGCAATAAGCTTTGATTACAATTGCAGCTGGCCACACAATGTAAGAGAAAAAGTGATACCATGTATTGTATCGACCTTTATTGGAACGGAACATGTTGTATTTTGGCAGAATTCAGTTTCAGATAAAATGAAAAGCAGATATATATATGTGTGTGTGTGTATATATATATATATATATATATATATATATATATATATATATATGCTTTCGTAGATTTTCACGGGTACAGGAATGCAGGTTTTGGTGTCTTCGGGTGTCTTCCCGTGTAAGAGTCGGGGTGTCTGTGCGACGTTTCGACGAGGTCTCACTCGTCATCTTCAGGCTGGTGCTTTCGGCTTCTTGTTACTGGAACAGAACTCAAACACCAGATTCTGCTCTGTTCCAGTAACAAGAAGCCGAAAGCACCAGCCTGAAGATGACGAGTGAGACCTCGTCGAAACGTCGCACAGACACCCCGACTCTTACACGGGAAGACACCCGAAGACACCAAAACCTGCATATATATATATATATATATATATGCTTTCGTAGATTTTCACGGGTACAGGAATGCAGGTTTTGGTGTCTTCGGGTGTCTTCCCGTGTAAGAGTCGGGGTGTCTGTGCGACGTTTCGACGAGGTCTCACTCGTCATCTTCAGGCTGGTGCTTTCGGCTTCTTGTTACTGGAACAGAGCAGAATCTGGTGTTTGAGTTCCTTGGCTACGGAGTTTATTTGTGCAGGGTGGTGGTGTGATTGTGCATGTAAGTAGCGGTTGGTGTGTGTTTTTTTCCGGTAGATAGTGTGTCCTAGGGAGCCATCAGGTTTTTTGTAGATTAGGACGTCAAGAAAGGGCAGTTGGTTGTTGTCTTCTATTTCCATAGTGAATTGTATTTTGGGGTGTAGGCTGTTGAGATGTGTGAGGAAGCTATCTAGTTTTTCTTTCCCGTGTGGCCAAATTACAAAGGTGTCGCCAACATATCTGAGCCAAAGTTTGGGTTTGTGTTCTGACTTGTCTAAAGCATTGGTTTCAAAGTGTTCCATGTACAAATTTGCGAATCACCCTGCACAAATAAACTCCGTAGCCAAGACTCTCATCTCCAGAACCAAACGCCTGGCTGACAAAGACCACTTGACAACTGAGTTACAGAATCTCTCAAATGTGTTAATCGCCAATGGATACCAGAAAAACAGGGTTACGAAGCTAATCCAAAAAGAAACACCCCCCAAAAACCAAGACACAGAAGAAAACAATGGCATGGCCCTCCTTCCTTATATCAAGGGCACTACAGACAAAATCAGCAAAATCCTCCATAAACACAATATCAAAACAGCCTTCTGCACCAACCAAAAAATAGCCAATATCCTCAGAAACCCAAAAGACAAAATCCAGCTGGAAAACCAAGGGGTCTATGAAATACCCTGCAAAGTCTGCCCAGCCACGTACATTGGACAAACAAACAGACGAATAAATGCACGTATCGCAGAACACAAGAATGCCGTCAAAAAAGAAGAAAAAACTTCCTCTCTTTTCCAACACATGAAAGAAACAGGACACGAAATTAATTTTGCAGATTCCAAATTGCTCTTTAACATGGAACATCACCACAAGAGAATAATCATGGAAGCCATCGAGATAGAGAAACACCCTCACAACATGAACAAGCGTGACGACACGTCCCGCCTGCCAGACATCTGGAAATTAGCCCTCCCCACAAAAACCGACACCAGAACCAGAGGCACACAGAACGCCGTCACCAATCAACCACACCAGACCCAAACCCAGACCCTCTCCACAGACATATTACAGACTCCATCCAGTAGCCAAACTATAGTGGCACCTCCGGATGCTGCACCCCCCTGCAATCCCTACACAGATCTGGCTGGCACAAGGCACAAAACCACAGCTCGCCCCTATACACGAAGCCAAGCCAGAGCACAACTAAATGCAGCACAGCCATCTTCTCAGAAAAACTCTTCACAAGCTCAAGAGGTCAAGACACAAAAGCTTTAGCAACTAATCTACACTTAATGACCCACCCAGTGGTATTCAGAATATCACTCATGAAATCACTCAAGATATCCCTCAAGTAATTAAGGAACAAAAGAAGAAAAGGCACACTAATCTAGGAACTTCCTCTCTGCCCAGAACGTTGGAGGCTATACACCACACCCCTCAACAGTATTTATAGGAACTCAAACACCAGATTCTGCTCTGTTCCAGTAACAAGAAGCCGAAAGCACCAGCCTGAAGATGACGAGTGAGACCTCGTCGAAACGTCGCACAGACACCCCGACTCTTACACGGGAAGACACCCGAAGACACCAAAACCTGCATATATATATATATATATATATATATATATATATATATCATAGAAACCAAGTTGGCTTTTTCTGTCACTTAAGATAAAAACTAGGCAGCTGGTTTCTCCCCCACAAACAACCCTCAGGATGATTCATCACTCTTCTTTCCCGATGCTCTTCTGCAACATATATCCGAAGATATATGCACACAATACAATAGCAGAGTCCAAGGAGAAGCTAGGCATTTGAGGTGTGGAATCTAAACTACTTTACTATATACAAGTGTTACAGAACAAAGGAACATGGCTCCTCTCTCCTTCTCCTTCTCCTTTTTCGAGAGAGACCAGACTAAAATCAGTAGGACAACATAACGGAACAGTGTAACTGAACTTCCATTCTCATGACTCCAACAGTATGGAATGTCAACACAGACATGTGATGAAAACAATCACACACCCTGCAACGAAGGAGTGGAATCCCAACAATATCTAGGAGCAGCCTGGTGTTAAATCTCCAACCTCATCTCAGTTACCCCATTGTAACTTGTTCTTTCATCTAGGGCTCAGTTGAAGCTGGCTGAGCTGAGATTGGTGTAAAGTCTCCAAAAAGAGGCATTCAGGGAGGAGGCAGTGGTGGGACCACACTGGATCATAAACCCATTCAGCTTGGTTACTTGACCTGGAAGTAAGCATAGAACATCATTTTAAACACTTATTATCCCTTTGCCAAGCTTAGGCAGAGCAGCAGTGATGCAGAACAGGATTTGGATCTGGTGTAATTTACTCTGGCTTAACTTCAGCTTTATGCCGGTTTCATGTGCATATGAGTGCTCCCTAAACCATTTAGTGAGAGATCTTTCACACATGCAGATTGTCTGAATATCCCTAAACCCAATGATCCATTATTTGTGGAAACCAACTTTTCACTCCCTGATGGTATGCTCCTGAGGGTTGAGGACCCTTGGAAATGATGTGGGGTTTGGTGAAGGGGACTACTAGGGGCCGTTTATGGAAATGGTGCCCCTCCTTAGGTAAACAGAGCAGCAACTTATCATCCAAGCCGTTTTAGATTTGTCATCTGAATTAACGATGCACGAAAAGCAAACACTGATTTGTGGAAACAATGTTCAGTGTCTCTTGGGAAAAGGTCCTAAGACTTAGGGCTGATGAAGATATCAGGTGAACTGAAAAGCTTGCATGCTATTTGGCAATATTTTGATTTGCCTAATAAAGGTCCCAAGCCCAATTCAAGGTGTTGGTACTGGTGTACAAAGCCCTACATGCCTTCCAATGTGTATTCCAAGATGAGAAGGGGATGCCCAGCCCTTCATCCCATCAACAGGCAACTCGGTGGTGGCCCCTCAATTGTGGCACACACACACACCCCGCCGGGAAGTGCAGTTGTCCTCCACACTTCCCATTTTTAGTTGTCACTTCAGTACATTTCTGTTTTCCCAGGCATTTCAGATATATATTTACTCTGGGATCTAGGACTGCCCTGGTTGAGCCCGTTATCCTATGCCATTGTGTTGAGTTTTGTAACATTGCTTCAATTACTGTATATAAACGGTTGCATGTTCAAGATGTTGTGCGCCACATTGGGCTTCTTTGGCCAGAAAGATGCTATACAAATATAAAAATAATAATATTGCCTTATAATATGTGGATTTTGGCTTTTTTAATGGGCCAGCACAGCAATGTTTACTTCTTTCTGTTCACAACCAAAACTACTGATTTCAAAGGTCCTGCTCCTTCAGTTGCATAATCGAGAAAATTAGAATTATGAGTCTCTGAGGAGGAGTCCGAAGGGGTAATCCGGCGCCACAGAAAGAGAGGGGAGACTACGACCTCCTCTTTCCGGACCACCAGTCGCCAGAGCATCCAGCGCTCGCCCACCGCCTTCCCTTCCCCACCGCCCGGCAGCGCGGCCGGGCTGGACTCTCCCGCGGTCTCCTCCCCTTCCCCGCTCAGCGCCCTCTCCGGGATGGGACGGGGAGGCGACTGCACCGCCGGCTTCCCCCTTCCGTCCTCCTTGGCTGCCGAGCCGGAGCCGCGCTGCCAGGAGGCCCCCTCTCCTCCTCCTCCTCCGGACGCGCGCCGCCTGCTGCCTCCTTGCCCGCTTGTCTGCTGCTCTCCGGGCTTTCGGGGCTGGAGCCGCCGCCGCCTGGGAAGCGAGTCAGGTAAGAGGCGCCGGACCTCAGGCGTCAGTGGCGGGGGGTGCGGGGTGTGGAACTGCTTTAGGAGAATGCAATAGAATAAGCATTAGTAGGGGAGCAAGGCTTTCACAGAATCCTGATACTTCTCTGTGTCTGAAAGCAAAGGGACCATGGGGAGGGGAGCGGGAAGTATTTTAAGGGAGCGCCCACTTATTTATGTATTTATTTTATTTATAGATCACTTTTCTCTCAAGGTGGTGCGCATGGTTCTCTTCCTGCCCTTTTCATCCTCACAACAACCTTATGGGGTAGATTGGGCTTAAGAGATGGTAAGGGCTGAGTGGGGATTCGAACCCTCCTCTCCCAGGTCCTTGTCCAACACTCTAACCACATGGTAGACCTTTGAGGGTAGTTTTTAATATTTAATGCTGTATTGTTTTTAACACTTGATTGGGAGCCGCTGGGGAAGGGATGGGTGGGGTATAAATAATAAATTATGGGTGGGGTATAAATTTATTATTATTATTATTATTTCAGCAAATTGCATTTTTCCTTTTCTAAAGCCCCCACCCCACCCCACCTGCTCTCTTTTAAATGCAATTATATACATCTTGCCCCCCCCCCCTTTTCTCAACAACAGGCAGTCAACCTTTTCCCACAATATCTAGTGGCTAAATAATGGCTTAATTAGTGCAAGGGCTCCATTGGCATGAATGGAGGAAGGACAAATGAAAGTGACCCAGAGCAAAGAAAGCTAAATTTCTTGTATGTACTGTATATGATTTGCCATTTCCAAAGTCACTGCTGGACCTCTTAATGTGGAAATGTTGCATTGGGAACTAGGTATCCACGCAGCTATTTCAAATCTTTAAACACGAGCAGTACAAAACAAAAATCAAAGATGATGTGCATACATATGTCTTCTGGTAGAATACATGCTCTGTGTACATTTTCACATGGAAGCACTTTGACAAATTTATCTATATGAGTTTCAGTGCTGATGACTTGTGGTCAATACAACACTGGAATCTCAGTCCCATAAGTTCTGAATCTTAAGAAATCAAATCTGTTCCACCACATAAAACACATAACCTAACTCTGCCAACTCCATGGTACTATTAATCTTAAGTATTTTGTGGAAAATATGACAGATTCAATTCAAAGAGATCAAATGAGCTGTCCCCAAAGAATCAATTTGATGAAAAGATACTTTGTCCGTAGAGCAGTTGAACATAACTTGCCAACTAGGAGACCAACGTCATTACAAAAATCTTCCTCAGTAAATCTTGCTTCCCCACATCCAGTGGAAATTATGCAAAGCTGACCAAACCATGGGATTACTTTTTCAAATATCAATATATGCTTCTTCATAGTTGCCTTTATTAAACTAGAAAATGTTAGCTGCAGAGATCCCAGTGGCTCCGTATGCAATTTAAAATAATAGAGCATAACTTTTAGCTTTCTCAGTATGGATTGACTACTGACAAGAAATGTTGCAGCAGTGAATGAGAACTTTTCCAGGTATTTTAAGGAAGAAAAAGAGATCCCATCACTTGATTGCTGTAGGGGAGCCAAACATCTTTCTTCAAATAAATGTTGCTATTATTCCTTAATGTTACTACAGTAAAAATAAAAAAATAAGTTCCACAAAGTATCATCCTAAGACGGCGGCATTACATTACTGCTTGCTTATTTACATACATTACAAATATCAAACCACTGTGATCCAAAACCATTCCTCTTTTTTTGATGACTGAGCCAATTTTATGTTATTTGTCAATGTTTCAATCACAATTGCATCCCAACCCTTTTTGTACCAATATTCCAAATGTTTCTCTAAGGAACTGAAATTCCCGTTACAGCAGCATAACTGTAAGTGCTTTGTGGACTACGTCTGCATGTGTTCTCATGAGCACCTATTGGTCAGTATCCAAAAGATCCCAAGTAAACAGTAACACAACTCCCTTTTTTCTTATTTTGTTCCTTGACACTGGAGCATAGTATGAAGACATGTGATGCAGCAAAATTACTGCAGCTAAGCAGGTCTGGGCCTAGTTATTGCCTAGACTGGAGTCTTCTCAGAAACCCTAGGTATGCCACCTTGAGTTCCATATTAAATAAAGCTAGGATATAAATATAATAAGCAAATAAGGCAGAGATCCAAACCCCCAACTGTTGCACTGAAGGTGGGTGGGTCTTGGATGGGTTGGAGATCTTCCTTGGCCCAGTCCAAAACAGCTTCATTGGCCTCCCTCTTGCATGGAGATCCCCATTTCGCCTGGCAAAAGTGCAGGTGGTCGGAAACACAGCCAGTGGGATTCCCACTGGCAGCAGCCCACAGAAAGACTCAAAACAGTAACAGGGAGGGGTGAGCCAGTCCGGGATCCACTGGCTCCAGAGCTGGCCCACTGCCATCACTTGATGGCTTTGGACCTGATTCACTGGCAGCTCCAGGCTGCTGTATCAGAGAACAGGTCTTTGCCTGCCCCTTCATCTTCCACCCAAGCTGGAATTAGGATTGTTCTATGTCCTTAGAGACTGACGCTGTGTATACACCATACAACTGAGGCACATTTGAAGCATGTTACTTCCGTTAAAGGGTATTGGGAACTGCAGTTTAGCCCTACATCTCCCAGTGCCCTCAACAAACTACAGTTCCCAGGATTCTTTCGGAGGAGTTGAGTATGCTTTAAATCCACAGCAGTGATCAGAGGAGAAATGAGTGCTGATAGAAGAAACGCCATGGTGCATCCTTAACAGTGAAACGGATGCCTTCATCTGGCCCAACTGCAATAGAAGATGTTTCTCCTGTTTGATCTCTTCAGCCACAGCTGGTGTTGAAATTCTCCAATGGTTTGACTTTAGCCCCAATAGCGCACTCTTCCATTGCCGCACGCTTCCATTGTTGAGACAGGCGGTTGCCAACCAACAATGACAATGACAGAGTTTTTTTGCATCCATTTGTCTTTTAATGGAACACAGTAATGAAGTAATATTTTTTTCCCCAGTAGAATGTGTCCAAGGTTTTTAAGTACCGTTGAGCTTTAGCTGATTTAATGCTATTTTAATTTGGATACTTTATGTGTATTTTTAAATGGGTGTTGCCTGATTTAATTGGGTGTCGTCCATTTGGACTGTACTCTCTGTGGAGCAAATGATACTGTGGGCCACGTTTAAGAGAGCCCAGATGGCATCTTCTTTGAAAAAGAAAGGGGTGCTTTGAAGGAGGGAAGGAGCAGGGGGGAAGGAAGTGTTTAACCCAAACTAAATCTGAGTAAATAAATAAGCGCTACTGTGTGCTAACCCACTGGGCTGCATAATATTGTGAGTGTTCGTAAATATGTGGCCTTTTCTTTGTTTTACATTTGCATTTATGTGTTGAAAAACTTAACATCTTGCCTTTGTCCAATGCTAAAGCCCTAGGAATGTTTACTCAGAACTAAACCCCATTGAATTTGATGGATTACTTACCAGTATTTATTTATTATTACATTGTTAACCCACCTTTCCTCTACGAGCTAAAGATGGCAGACACGGTTCCCCCCCCTTTCCCATTTTATCCCCACTGCAAGTAACTGTTGCGCAGAATTGCAGCCTTAAACTGCCCATATCACAGTGCAAAAATAAGCGAAAATATATGCACGAAATTCATAATCTCAAATCACAGCAAGTGAACAAGTTAGTGTGGCAGAGAAACACCTGTTGTGGTGTGAAGTGTTAGGCTTCACCCTAGGAGATCCCGGTGCAAAATCTTTGCTCTATGTATGCTTCCTGTTGCAATATGCAAATCAACCTCTTCTGTGTAGTCTGCCCCACACATGATTGTTTTGAAGAATGAACATCCTTGGAAGAAGGGCAGAATACAAATGAATCAAATCACTGGAAGATGTTTTACAGCACCTTCTAAAGACTTTTACAAATGTTGTTAGTCTTTTTATATAAGATTGTTAATGATGGCGATGTCTATGTTTTTAGCTTTTTCTATTTTATCTATATAGGGGGACGTGGGTGGCGCTGTGGTCTAAACCACTGAGCTTAGGGCTTGCCGATTAGAAGGAATCGAATCCCCGCGACAGGGTGAGCTCCCGTTGCTTGGTCCCAGCTCTTGCCAACCTAGCAGTTTGAAAGCATGTCAAAGTGCAAGTAGATAAATAGGTACTGCTCTGGCAGGAAGGTAAACGGCATTTCCGTGCGCTGCTCTGGTTCGCCACATGACCCGGAAGCTATCTGTGGACAAACGCCAGCTCCCTTGGCCTATAGAGCGAGATGAGCACGCAACCCCAGAGTTGTCCACGACAGGACCTAACGGTCAGGGGTACCTTTACCTTTATCTTTTTATTTTATCTGTATAAACTGCCTTGAGTCCTGGATTGGGGAAAGGGTGGGATATAAGTAAATATAATAACAACAACAACAACAACAACAACAACAACAATAATTAATTGTTGCATGTACATTCAGAAAGAAGCAGCATTAAAAGAAAGGTGCATGACATATTTCTGGCAGTGATTGTCTGACGATAAAACTTAATCTCATTTCCTCTTGTCACAGTGAAGTGCCCTGATTATCCATCTTGCTCCATTCTTTGTTCTTTCTGAAAAATGAAGAAAATGATCTCATGCTTCCTTTTGCTGGTTGGACTTTTCCCTGCCTTGGCCAGAGAGAGACACTTTCCAGGGACACTTTTAAGTCAAAGAAATGATGTTTCTTTACTTGGTGAGTTGCAAGTTGGCAATATCAAACAATACCTGCATACAGTTTAGGACTTCCTAACGCTTGTAGATTGTAAGCCATGGGGACTGCGCTGCTCTGCTCTTTCGGAGGGGATGATTATTGTGGAAGCCACAACACTAGAAATAGGATAGGGAAGCGGAGAAGTAGAACAGTTTGGGAAGATGCATATACCATTATGATGAGTGGTCTTTTTAAACAGGCAACACTACTTCTGGATGGACCAAAGAACCTGGTGAAGCGGCAGAGAGAGGCTTGCATAACCTTTTCCTTGCCTGCTGTTTCCTTTATCAGATTACAAAACAGCCATGATTTTAGGGGGGGGAGAGAGATAGTTGCTTTGGAGTGATTTGGAGCAAGAAACAGTGAGCAAGAAAATAGTCAAGCACTCCCTTCTCTTCACTGCCTCTCTAGTGCCTGTTCCTTTCTGGAAGTAGCTTTTACTGCTTAAAAAGGCATGGTGGGTTGATGATTACATTCATAAATGTCTAGTTCGACACTTAAAATGGCACGTACATGTTGGGGAAATTGTTGGTATTAATAGCATCAATTATATGAATTATACCCTATTGCTTGAAGTGCCTGGAATAAACTAGTACAGTACAGTAAATCTATTTTGCTAGAAGCTCAACTAGATGACCTAATGCACATTTTATATTTCCATTACTTATGAATGTGTCATAAACACTGGATTCCAAATAAGAGGTTAGGGATCAAAATCACAAAAATCAAAGTTCTATGTTCACAGTTGTTGTTTTAATCCTTGCTGCTTAGTATTGTTATCTTTGTTAGAATTGCGTCAGAAAGTTCCATGAGGGGGTATACCCTATCCTGTCCTTTCCTTTTTGGACTACATTAATTGTAAATCAGAGCCAGAATTGTGGGCATGGTTGAACAAAGCCAGAACTTTTCATTTCCATGTGATGTTTGCAAAGACTCCAAAATCTGCCTTGGCTAGAGTACTGCATTTGACCCAATTTCTTCTTATTTCTGATTAGTTAATTATGGAACGTATACAAAATCCACAGCTTTAGTTACTAAACACTTGCCCTCTGACTATTAGTACAGTGGTGCCCCGCAAGACGAATGCCTCGCAAGACGGAAAACCCACTAGACAAAAGGGTTTTCCGTTTTGGAGGTGCTTCGCAAAACGAATTTCCTATGGGCTTGCTTTGCAAGACGAAAATGTCTTGCGAGTTCCTGCGGGGTTTTTTTCCTTTCCCTCCCCTTTTCCCCAAGCCGCTAAGGCGCTTATCAGCTGATCCTAAGCCGCTAAGCCGCTTAACAGCTGATCCGCTAAGCTGCTAAACCGCTTATCAGCTGATCCGCTAAGCCCGCTAATAGCGCTAATCCGCTAAGCCGCTAATGGGCTTGCTTCGCAAGACGAAAAAACCACAAGACGAAGAGACTCGCGGAACGGATTCTTTTCGTCTTGCGAGGCACCACTGTATTCCAAAGCTGCAACACTACTTCTAAAACTGGTGCCAAAACAATGTCCTGGGAAGGAGGAACCTACACCTGGCATTCAAGTAAGAGCCCTGTGACAACTGACAGGGCCCATGGAGAAGACTGTGTTGGCTTTTTGGCTCCATTCCTTCATGTACTTGAGTCTGAAAAGTTACACTGAAAATAGAACACTTAATTTTTTTACTTGAAATGATAAGCATCTTTCGAGTGTGATTCCCCCCCCCCCGACTTTTTTCAACTACATTTGAATCAACATAGAGAATTCCAGCTTACGGCATAATTGGAAGAGAAGCAATGAACTGGATCCAACTCCTCAGATTGAGGTCCAGACTTCCTGGTTTGGTCTCCAGTGGTGACCAAACTTAAGTTCAGCCCTTCCAACTCTATTTTAATTTCTTTCTTTCTGACTTCATTCCTGCAAATATCCCTCGCGTGTTATCCACGTACAATTATTATACCATAATTATTGGTGTTTTCTTCTACACTAGAAAAAGGAGAAATAACTGCATACAGGAGTGAGGTAATAATGTGGAAAACTAATAAATACGCCAGCATTTCTGCATCTCATTAGAATTGGAATGCCATGTTTGCTCATTTTGGAGGATGTTGAGCAACCTCTGGTTCTGAAAGCGTTAGCAACCTTTCTATGACTCTCTGAAGGAACCTTGACTGTAGCCCCCAAATGAATAAAACATAGTTACCGTACTTCATAGACCACAAATAACATTGTTGTTCTGTGCCCACAAATGTTTCTGGTTGCTGACAAAAGATCAAATGAACCAGAGGGAAATATGACCATTTCCCTCAATAAATTGCAGAAACATGTTTTCAGTATTTATCCTTGAACCATTTGCTTAAGTATGCAACAATAGACAACAGTACAAAAAAACCAAAAAAAACTTATCTTGACTTTGTGTTTCCCCAAGATGGAATGTTGCTTCAGTTGACTATAGAATATGCAGACTCAGGAGCCCATAATGTTAGTTGCTTACCACTAGCTAAATTTAGTTGTTGCCTACATCTTTTATGCTAATTCTCAATTCTTCTTTTAGTATTATTAGTACAGTCAAACCTCGGATCATGAACGCCTCTGTTTTGGAACATTTCGGCTCCCAAACACTGAAAACCCGGAAGTTAATGCTCCGGTTTTTGAATGTTTTTTGGAAGCCGAATGTCCGATGCAGCTTCCGCTTGGGTGCAGGAAGCTCCTGCAACCAATCAGAAGCCACGCTTCGGTTGTTGAACATTTCGGAAGCCAACTGGGCTTCTGGAATGGATTACATTCGACTACCGAGGTTTGACTGTAGAATGTTTCTACTCCACCTTTCCTCCAAAGAGGTGAGACTGGTATATATGTTACTTGCCCCTCCCATTTCAGCCTTACAACAACCCTTACAACAAGGCTGAAAGATGGTGACTGTAGCAAGGTCATTCACTAAGCTTCATGGCCAAGTGGGGATTTGCACCTTGGTCTCCCAGGTCCTAGTCCAGCACTCTAACCAGAACACTAAAAATATTGGTAGATTGAGTATCTTTGGGTTGTAAATTAAATTTCATTTGCTTCCTAGTTCTCAATTCAAATTATAAGCACTCTACCTGACCCATCCTACTCACTTTGGGGAATTGTTTGTTTTATATATCTGCTTTCCCCCCTCCTTTTTCAGAAAATTTTTGCAATAACAAACGGCTGGACCTTGTGTTCATCATCGACAGTTCTCGCAGTGTTCGCCCTTATGACTTTGAGAAAGTGAAAGAATTCATCTTAACCATCTTGCAGTTTTTGGACATTGGCCCGGATGCCACTAGAGTGGGACTCATTCAATACGCCAGCACGGTTAAACAGGAATTTTCCCTGAAGACCTTTAGGAGGAAACAAGATGTGGAGAGAGCAGTGAAAAGAATGCTGTACCTGGCTACAGGTACCATGACGGGATTAGCCATTCAGTATGCGGTGAACATCGCATTTTCAGAATCTGAAGGGGCTCGGCCACTCCGACAGAATGTGCCTAGAGTGATTATGATAGTGACAGATGGGAGGCCTCAGGATCCTGTTGCAGATGTTGCCGCAAAAGCCAGGAATTCGGGAATTCTGATTTTTGCTATTGGCGTGGGAAAAGTAGATATGAATACCCTCAAGTCCATTGGGAGTGAACCTTATGAAGACCATGTGTTTTTGGTTGCAAATTTTAGCCAGATTGAAACGCTGACTTCTGTGTTCCAGACTAAACTTTGTGGTAAGGCTCTTAAACATAGATTTTGAAAGTTTTGTTGAAAATTCTTTTAAAGGTGCCTCTCTCCCTCCCTCTTGTTTTTAAAAGAAACAGGTGCATGCCAGAAACATGGGCTCCTTATCATGAAAGACAAATTGCAGTGTGTTTGATGAATAGACAGGTTTTTGAGAAGCACCACAAATAATTATTTAAGGCTGTGTTGAGATGCAACAAAAAACAAAAAAAAACAAAACAGTTTTCCATTATGTGCATGAGCCACAGTGAACCTTGGACTCACACACTTTCCCTTTCTTTCTTTCTTCGCATGCGAAGGGAGGAAATGTAAAACTTCTGATTGCAGTCGGTAATGAACTGCATCTTCCTGTTTTCTCTGAATAGGGTAAGCTGCCATAGGTCATTCACCTGTACATGCCAGAATCAAACAATAGTTTAATATCCTGGTTTGTTAATTAACTATGGTTTGTACAAAGAGTTTCCCATGTTCAGACAGAATGGAAAACTGTGGATGGTTACAAACCATTTTGAGCAGGAAAGACTATTTTGGTGCTCATTTCATTCCTTTAATATGGATGTTCTCTTTGTCCGTTGAAAGAAAAACCTCTTATCTAGGTTTTTACACCTCTTACCTAGTCATTTTTTATATTAAGTCTTTAGCAGAAGTAGTTTTGTTTAATTACCTTTCTATTTTTCAGTCCAACACATGTGCAGTGTGACTGAACATGGCTGTGATCATTTCTGCATCAACACTCCTGGATCTTATGTATGTAAATGCAAACAAGGGTATATTCTGAACTCAGACCAGAGGACTTGCAATAGTGAGTTTTCTATTGTATCTCTCTTATATCTTACCAACTCATAAATACAGTCTTTCGTGTAAAATTGCAAAGCTGTTGTGGTCTCAAGTGCCTGAAAACATTTGACATTACTTCCTTGGAAAATCAATATATCCACTCCTGATAACTTTTTTTTATAAGGTAAAATGGTGGAATGGTTTTTTGGTGTGTGTGTATAAACATATTCTAAGAAAGCTACATGTTAAGTTTTTCTAGTACAACATAGTGCAGTTTCTGATGTAAATGTAAGGCTGTACTTTCCTTTGCTGCATATCATTGGCTGCTTCTGGTGGGAACTGGACAATTCTCAGCATAACAGCACCCAGGATATTATGCACTATGCATAATGGGGAAACATCTTTGAGGGGGGAATTGCTAACATTTTCAGCAACAGATCCATGTTTTTTTGTGGTTCTGCCCACGGGAACACCAACATTGCTATATAGTTGGTAGTATCTGTACCTCTTGCCTATGTCTTTCCCCTTTCAATTCTCCCATCATTTTAATAGTAGGAAAACTTTTTTAAAACACTTTGTATTTCCATTTTGTCTCGCATTTTCTTTTTCCTCTGTGCCAAAGATTTCTTCACTTTCCTTGCCAAGATCTAGTCTCAGATCTTGTCATGGTTATTGCTTGCTATAGTGTAGAATACATTTAAAATATATAATATTTTATCTAAGATCAGGAGTCTTAGACAAGGACTTCTCTCCTGTTTATGTCACCCTGTAACATGTTGAAAAAATAATTAGCTGCAATAATCTTGTCCAGAAGATCAACGTGGCATTGTGCACCAGATGCTTTATAGACTTCTTCACAGTGTTTATAGTGAAGATTTCCCTCAGAGGCAAATCATTATGTTTTTCCTCCACTTGTGTCTCAAAATAAACATTATATAGTAGCACATGTCTTTTTTTGAATTCTAAGTGGCCTGCCTTGCTATGATAACTTAGTTCACGTTATGTACAGCAAAGTGATAAAAATCACAAATAGCATGGGCGTAATTAAATAGAAGGTGCCCCTACACCATCAGTTTATGAAATACAGCTTATTGCCTTCTCTTATAAAGTACTGATTTAGGACAAACAAAATAAAAAAAAATCCTTCCAGTAGCACCTTAGAGACCAACTAAGTTTGTTATTGGTATGAGCTTTTGTGTGCACACACACTTCTTCAGATATCTTCACACTTCTTCAAATATTTTCTTCAGATGTATCTGAAGAAGTGTGCGTGTACACAAAAGCTCATACCAATAACAAACTTAGTTGGTCTCTAAGGTGCTACTGGAAGGAATTATTTTATTTTGTTTTGACTACGGCAGACCAACACGGCTACCTACCTGTAACTGATTTAGGACAGTAGTGCAGAAGATTGGCTGCAAGGAACATTATGCTGAGTGGTGCCCAATGGGTGACCATGAAAATCGCCAGAAATTGGTGCAGTAGGAATGCACATTAATTCACCAATAGAATCGCCGTTCGTGACACAGCACATAAGTGTCTTGACTGCAATCAAGTGCAGAGAGAAAGAGAGCCATCGAGGGAGCAAGAGTGATGATGGTCCATTTATATACCTTCCTAAAGGTTTTCCTCACTTTTTAAAAAATGGCATAGTTATATTGTGGCCTAAGCTAAGTATAGATTCCCGGAGATATTTTTTCCCTGGTAACTATGGCCAAGGAAGCATGTGTGGCAGCTGTGGATATATGCGTTGCTGATGGCCCTGTTACACCTATTGTAGAATATTAAGAAAGGAAGATGCTAGAAGAGTTTTGTTGGCAAGGGTTAGATTCAAGCTGATGCAGCCCTAGTGTGATTTATATATTGCCTCAGTTATTTGTTTTACATATTAATATGCCACCTTTCAGAATGACAGTTTGCATCAAATAAAAGCAATTTTAAAAAACCCACTACTACAGTGTGATCCAAAAATATTGGGTGGATTCATCTAACCAGCCCCATCAGCAGAAGCTTTCTAGCCAGGGTTTTCCTCCTCTTTCTCCCACTGCACCACACAAAATTGGCTCTGAACCACCCCAGAACAGTGTGCAGGAGGAAGAAAGGAGTATCATTCTGTTTGGCAAACTGGAATAATTACATAGATTGAATGTTGGGAAGAGTGTGATGTTGATTTCCACTCATTGTATTTTTTTATTTTATTTTTTATTTGCATGTGTTGTAGAATGTCCAGAAGCATATAAGGCCAAAAGCACATTCCTCACATGGTCTCTAATCTCTGCAGATATAAATAAGCCTTGTTTACATTTTCAGACAATACATGGTCAACATTAACCAGATGTATTTCACTAAACGCTAGCATCAGCTTTCAGTTAACTCCCACACTAAATTTAACATCCTCAAAATCACTTACCCTTTCTAATCTCTCAAAGTCAAGGGCTATAATTCACATCTCATTAAAGTAAATGGCAAGGCTCTCACCAGTAGTTCAGGTTTGTGAATTTCACTCGCTGGCTGCAGTTCCACAACCAGTTTATACATATATGTGACCCATTAATTTAATCAGCATTGACTTATGCGTACAGGAAATGTGCCCCTGTGTTAGATGGCTTCCCTACACCCAATATCCAGATGTTGAGTGTGGTTGCCTGTAGCAGGAAAAGCCCGAAGTGTACATGCATTAGAGACTGAATCAAAGGTACTTGATTGATATCACAAGTCTGGAATTCCCCACACAGAGCAGCCTGCAACAACTTATCCCTTCCTATTTTTAAAGAGGATTTGAAAGGGGGGGGGGAGGATTTTGGAAGGCTTCTTAAAATCAATTAAAACCATTCTGCTTGCTAAACAGAATTGGTTCATCAAACAAATGAGAGTTCCTTTTATTTTTAGTATCAAGATCAGGAGCAGTCAGTGGGGTCACTGCCATGGAAACCAGCCTCTTGGCATTGGGTTTTTTTGCTGCTTTCAAGGACAGCGGCTGAAAAAGGATGGCAGTGAAGTTGGACTGGCTCAGGCACACCAGGGAAGGCATCAGATTGGCTCTGCTGGTGTGTTTGTGTCCTGGTAAGCAGCAGTGATGCAGCCCCAACAGCCCTATTTGGGGGGGGGGGTTCTGCAACAGACTAGCATGGCTATCCTTAGTTATACTACCGTTCTTTTGTTTGTGTTGTTGGTTTCTAAATAGTTGCACCATTTAAATAATGTTTTGTTTACTCTCACATTTGGGCAATTAAGATTTCCTTTTTGAGAGGAAACAAAATGTGTCAGGCATAGAGGGAACTTTGAAGAGACTAGATATAGCGTATCCAGTTTGTTCGTGCAGAAAACAAACCTATAGTAAGTCTTGGCTGGGGAAAAAGTAAGCATGCCATTCTCTGGGAAAGCATGTGTGTATTTGTCACAATGAGCACAGATTGTATAAGTAAACAGTTGCTTCTTTTACCAAATATTTAATCTGTATTTTCAGAATTATGTCTAGGTTTTTAAAGTATCAGTATCACATATCAGTTTTGACACTTTGTTTTAGAATGTTTTTTTTTTTTATGAAGTTGTTTATATATCATGGGCTTGTGTTAAACGTGACTTGCTTATTTTAATCTCTTTCTCACATTTATCTTTAAATACGTACAAATCTCCCTGGTCATAAATTCTGGAGGTAGGAAAAACAATCTGAATAAGCAAGGGTGACTTTAAATCACTTAAGTAATACTGATTGTGGATATTTAGTTTCTAGGCTGTAGGGGCAATTAGTGACCTGATACTGGTTTTTAAAAAGCAATACTGCAAAGTATTTTCTTTTTTAATTGCTTGAACCCTATTTCTTGAGGGAGATCTTTCTAGCTTAAAAGATCTTTCAGAATTTTAAACTAAAAGCATATTTATACTGCTACCAAATCTGTCGGTTGGCTATATATTGGCTTTGGGATGGGAGTCCTCTGCATTGCAGAAGGTACTGAGACATGTTTTAAGGCACCAGTTCAACTCACACAAAGCATAGTTATGTAGGAGATTACCAGCCAAACCTAACAAATGCATATTCTTGCTAGTTAGCATGAGAAGGGGCTAAATCCACAGAGCTGTATTGCTGATAGGCAGATACTTAGACCATACAATTGGTAGAGAGGGCTCTGTGTGATGTCATTTCCCCTTCTCTCCTAGAGTGGAAGGAGAGTATAGTACTTCCTGTTTCTCTCTATGTTTCTTTGACTAGTGTTGGGTGAAGATATGCCTCTGCTTGCTGCAGCTTTTAGGCACATGGCTGAAGCTGGTTAGCTGGTTATATTGTAAATATACTAAGTATTTTGCCTGCATAGTTTTTACTGCTGCCACTTCTGTGAACCAGTGCAATATTATAAGTAAATTTATATATATATATATATATATATATATATATATATATATATTTGCTTTCGTAGATTTTCACGGGTACAGGAATGCAGGTTTTGGTGTCTTCGGGTGTCTTCCCGTGTAAGAGTAGGGGTGTCTGGGCGACGTTTCGACGAGGTCTCACTCGTCATCTTCAGGCTGGTGCTTTCGGCTTCTTGTTACTGGAACAGAGCAGAATCTGGTGTTTGAGTTCCTATAAATACTGTTGAGGGGTGTGGTGTATAGCCTCCAACGTTCTGGGCAGAGAGGAAGTTCCTAGATTAGTGTGCCTTTTCTTCTTTTGTTCCTTAATTACTTGAGGGATATCTTGAGTGATTTCATGAGTGATATTCTGAATACCCCTGGGTGGGTCATTAAGTGTAGATTAGTTGCTAAAGCTTTCGTGTCTTGACCTCTTGAGCTTGTGAAGAGTTTTTCTGAGAAGATGACAAAGACCACTTGACAACTGAGTTACAGAATCTCTCAAATGTGTTAATCGCCAATGGATACCAGAAAAACAAGGTTACGAAGCTAATCCAAAAAGAAACACCCCCCAAAAACCAAGACACAGAAGAAAACAATGGCATGGCCCTCCTTCCTTATATCAAGGGCACTACAGACAAAATTAGCAAAATCCTCCATAAACACAATATCAAAACAGCCTTCTGCACCAACCAAAAAATAGCCAATATCCTCAGAAACCCAAAAGACAAAATCCAGCTGGAAAACCAAGGGGTCTATGAAATACCCTGCAAAGTCTGCCCAGCCACGTACATTGGACAAACAAACAGACGAATAAATGCACGTATCGCAGAACACAAGAATGCCGTCAAAAAAGAAGAAAAAACTTCCTCTCTTTTCCAACACATGAAAGAAACAGGACACGAAATTAATTTTGCAGATTCCAAATTGCTCTTTAACATGGAACATCACCACAAGAGAATAATCATGGAAGCCATCGAGATAGAGAAACACCCTCACAACATGAACAAGCGTGACGACACGTCCCGCCTGCCAGACATCTGGAAATTAGCCCTCCCCACAAAAACCGACACCAGAACCAGAGGCACACAGAACGCCGTCACCAATCAACCACACCAGACCCAAACCCAGACCCTCTCCACAGACATATTACAGACTCCATCCAGTAGCTAAACTATAGTGGCACCTCCGGATGCTGCACCCCCCTGCAATCCCTACACAGATCTGGCGGGCACTAGGCACAAAATCACAGCTCGCCCCTATACACGAAGCCAAGCCAGAGCACAACTAAATGCAGCACAGCCATCTTCTCAGAAAAACTCTTCACAAGCTCAAGAGGTCAAGACACGAAAGCTTTAGCAACTAATCTACACTTAATGACCCACCCAGGGGTATTCAGAATATCACTCATGAAATCACTCAAGATATCCCTCAAGTAATTAAGGAACAAAAGAAGAAAAGGCACACTAATCTAGGAACTTCCTCTCTGCCCAGAACGTTGGAGGCTATACACCACACCCCTCAACAGTATTTATAGGAACTCAAACACCAGATTCTGCTCTGTTCCAGTAACAAGAAGCCGAAAGCACCAGCCTGAAGATGACGAGTGAGACCTCGTCGAAACGTCGCCCAGACACCCCTACTCTTACACGGGAAGACACCCGAAGACACCAAAACCTGCATTCCTGTACCCGTGAAAATCTACGAAAGCAAATATCTCACCTCTACGGGGAGGAAACCTTCCAGCTGACAAGAACCTACGAGAAACTAGAAATCCTAAGAGCCACCATCTTATGTGATCTCCTGTTCCTACGCAACTGCCGAGACAACAACTTAACTCCCACATGCTTCCAACTTAAATTCCACTCTAAAACCCCAGCTACCGAAAGGATCCTGAAACGAACTGAACTATCCCTAATCAGAAACGAAATACATAAGAAAAGATACCTACTAAACCAAACCAACAAAGAGCTGCTCACTCTTCACCTCAAACTATGTAACAAAATCCACCCTGCACTCTGGGACAAATGCAAACAACTAGCCGTCTGGAGAGCTGAAACTGAGACCTCACATAAGACAGACAGACACACCAACAAACTCTACAAACTAGAGAAACGCCAGAAGCCCAGCCACCCTCCACAACAACCCATGAAACAAACTGTACATAACATATCAGACAGGATCCTCACCCCAACTGAAACCAAAGTACTCTCCAAAGGTTTCAACTTTGCAGTCGCCCCGAGACGCATCCCCACGGAAAACATCATATGCGGAGTCGAAGCTAGCCTGACCAAAATCGACCCAGATGAAGCCAATAAAATCAGACTTGAAGTCACCAACATCCTCTGCTCCAGCAAACCACCCAGAAGCAATTTACACAAAGAAGAACAGAAAGCACTCACCAACCTGAGGAAAGACAACAACATAATCATTCTCCCAGCAGACAAAGGCAACGCCACTGTTGTGATGAACACATCGGACTACCAAGCAAAACTATCAAATCTACTCCAAGACCCTACCTACCAACCTATAAAAACAGATCCCACCACCTATCTGGAAAAAACCACCAAATCCAAAATAAAAGCCTCTCCTATCAGTGAAGAAATCCAGCTAAGAATCATCCCCAGAGAAAAATCATCCAGATGCCCCAAACTCTACGGTCTCCCCAAGATACACAAAGAAGGAACACCACTCAGACCAATAGTCAGCTCCATAGGCTCACCTCTACAAAATCTTGCTAAATTTCTCGCTAAGCAACTTCAGCCCTATGCAGAATCCATCGCTTCACACGTTACTAACTCCTTCCAGTTCATAGAAACAATAAAGAAACAATACCTACATCCCGATGACCTACTTGTGAGCTTCGATGTTGTATCTCTCTTCACTCAAGTGCCCATTAATGAAGCCTTGACAGCCATTCAAAACAAATACAATCCCCCCAAATACATCCTGGAACTGACCAACCACTGCCTAACCAACACGTACTTCATCCACAATGGACAAAGATACAAACAGATAGAAGGAGCACCTATGGGATCACCCCTCTCACCGGTCATCGCAAATTTGTACATGGAACACTTTGAAACCAATGCTTTAGACAAGTCAGAACACAAACCCAAACTTTGGCTCAGATATGTTGACGACACCTTTGTAATTTGGCCACACGGGAAAGAAAAACTAGATAGCTTCCTCACACATCTCAACAGCCTACACCCCAAAATACAATTCACTATGGAAATAGAAGACAACAACCAACTCCCCTTTCTTGACGTCCTAATCTACAAAAAACCTGATGGCTCCCTAGGACACACTATCTACCGGAAAAAAACACACACCAACCGCTACTTACATGCACAATCACACCACCACCCTGCACAAATAAACTCCGTAGCCAAGACTCTCATCTCCAGAACCAAACGCCTGGCTGACAAAGACCACTTGACAACTGAGTTACAGAATCTCTCAAATGTGTTAATCGCCAATGGATACCAGAAAAACAAGGTTACGAAGCTAATCCAAAAAGAAACACCCCCCAAAAACCAAGACACAGAAGAAAATAATGGCATGGCCCTCCTTCCTTATATCAAGGGCACTACAGACAAAATTAGCAAAATCCTCCATAAACACAATATCAAAACAGCCTTCTGCACCAACCAAAAAATAGCCAATATCCTCAGAAACCCAAAAGACAAAATCCAGCTGGAAAACCAAGGGGTCTATGAAATACCCTGCAAAGTCTGCCCAGCCACGTACATTGGACAAACAAACAGACGAATAAATGCACGTATCGCAGAACACAAGAATGCCGTCAAAAAAGAAGAAAAAACTTCCTCTCTTTTCCAACACATGAAAGAAACAGGACACGAAATTAATTTTGCAGATTCCAAATTGCTCTTTAACATGGAACATCACCACAAGAGAATAATCATGGAAGCCATCGAGATAGAGAAACACCCTCACAACATGAACAAGCGTGACGACACGTCCCGCCTGCCAGACATCTGGAAATTAGCCCTCCCCACAAAAACCGACACCAGAACCAGAGGCACACAGAACGCCGTCACCAATCAACCACACCAGACCCAAACCCAGACCCTCTCCACAGACATATTACAGACTCCATCCAGTAGCCAAACTATAGTGGCACCTCCGGATGCTGCACCCCCCTGCAATCCCTACACAGATCTGGCGGGCACTAGGCACAAAATCACAGCTCGCCCCTATACACGAAGCCAAGCCAGAGCACAACTAAATGCAGCACAGCCATCTTCTCAGAAAAACTCTTCACAAGCTCAAGAGGTCAAGACACGAAAGCTTTAGCAACTAATCTACACTTAATGACCCACCCAGGGGTATTCAGAATATCACTCATGAAATCACTCAAGATATCCCTCAAGTAATTAAGGAACAAAAGAAGAAAAGGCACACTAATCTAGGAACTTCCTCTCTGCCCAGAACGTTGGAGGCTATACACCACACCCCTCAACAGTATTTATAGGAACTCAAACACCAGATTCTGCTCTGTTCCAGTAACAAGAAGCCGAAAGCACCAGCCTGAAGATGACGAGTGAGACCTCGTCGAAACGTCGCCCAGACACCCCTACTCTTACACGGGAAGACACCCGAAGACACCAAAACCTGCATATATATATATATATATATATATATATATATATATATATATATGCTTTCGTAGATTTTCACGGGTACAGGAATGCAGGTTTTGGTGTCTTTGGGTGTCTTCCCGTGTAAGAGTCGGGGTGTCTGTGCGACGTTTCGACGAGGTCTCACTCGTCATCTTCAGGCTGGTGCTTTCGGCTTCTTGTTACTGGAACGTATATATATATATATATACTTACCTTACAAGCTGTTGCCTGATTCTTTGTTAAGTGGGGTAAGAAGGGGGAAGCCAACTTACTTTGTTAGCTGGATTTGCTCAAAAGGAAGCTTTGCAGCCTAATTCCTATGCTTCTGGTTTTGCTGCTGAGGTTGGGCTTTTGAAACTCTGTTCAACCCACACATGTGGGAGCCTAGAGAAATGAATTGCAATTAGTATATCTTCTCTTACCTATTAAAACCCATCCCACAGGTCACACTTTGTTGACCCCCGTTTCACTCTGCACAAACTGAGAGAGGTAGCTGTGTTAGTCTTCTGCAACAAAAGCAACAGCAGAGTCTTGCAACACAGCATTTATTATGGCATAGACTGATGGTAGCCATTGTGGAGCCCTCCATATGTTGTGGACTAATTAACAGGAAATCTGCATAGGTTTGCAGTTCGGTGCTATTCAATCTCATTTCAAGTAAATCTTCCAGAAGTTCTCCCATTTCTGTCCATGTGGTAATGGAAGGTTCTGATACAATTTTAGCCAAAGTGCTTGGTTTTAAGCCAGTTGATGATCTGATTGTAACATTTGCTGTTCCTGCAGATTAGTTCTGCATCCAACAGATAATTTTGGGTAAGGTAACAAAGCATATCTATTGTCAGTATCTCAGCTCGCAGTCAGAGGTAACTGGCCCCTCCGGGCAACCGACTGAGATATTTGTTGACCTTCTGATCTGCGTCTCCCGGCAGGATACAGGCAAGGTCATAAATCGGCGATCCTCCTCAGACGTGAGAAGAACACACCCTCCTCCTTCTCTCCCTCCCTGCATTCCCCAGGGAGGGGAAAAGAGACAGACAGGAGTCTATTTACATGTCTTTTATTCCTGTCATTCAGCAGTACAGAGAAACGTGTCTGTACCCTCCAGACTCCAGCAGTAGAGTCACGACTCCACCCCTGTACTTCCAGTACAGGTCAGATGACACTCTGAGCTAACATCCGGTGCTCAGTACAGAGAATAGACTCCCCCTTTTTCCCAACAGTACAGTTCCAGACATCAACATCCTGTTTTGCATTCCAGCCACCTGCAGCTGGCTTTTGCATTGCTGCTTTTTCCTGACATCTATATGTTCACAAACATCTCCAATATTACTGTCCTCTCTGCATGCGGATACTATATGATATGAAAGATTGCATGACCTGAGACAGAAAGAAAAGGTAGAACTGATGATGGCACAGGCTGCAATCCCAGTTCTTTCTAAGACTGTGGTGTAATTTTTATATTTTGCAGCCCAGGACCTATGCGAAGTCGAAAAGCATGATTGCGAACAGATATGCGTGAATACACCTGGATCCTATGTTTGCCAGTGTTATGATGGTTATGAACTTGAGGAAGATGGAAAGAAATGCTTCAGTATGTATCTGCTTCCTATTGTTCTTACACTTAAAAAAAGAAAGCAAGGAAAAAGAGGCTGCTTTTATTGCGATAACTGTCTTGGATATCTCTTAGCCCTCACCTGCTTGGGCCTGCCACAGGGTCCCATTGGTCACTCTCATTCCCATGAAAAAGGTTACTTATGACTGCAGGCAGATCAATCTCTTTAGTTTCTAATCTCCTATATTCAGTTTGGAGTATCAGGGATGACAGGGTGGCTGAGACCCATAAGCTGTCAGCTCACACGTTCCATTGCTTGTGGGGAATGGAAGGTTCTGCTGGCTGCGAAGCCGTAAGATAAAATCTTACAGAACTAATGTGGGAATAGGATGAAGGGAAGGAAGAATTCATGTGGTGCCACTGTAGAAATTTCTCTAAGCAGGAGATTTGCAGCAATGGGCAGGAAAATTATCAGACACAGCAACAAACTAATAAGTTCAAGGGCACAAACTCTTTGTGATAGCTATGTGAGTTGTTCCTAATGTTATGATTAATCTGCTGTTTCCCACACTGTGGACTTCCCTTTTCTGGAGCTGGAAGGGAACACCTCCACATTTCATTAAAGAGTGTTCCTTGATCCTAAACAACTATCTTTCTCAGGCTCCAGTTTTTAAAAGCTTGCTAAAAAAATATGTGAAAGCATACTGATTCCATCATATGTTCAAGTTTTCTTAGGCCCATAAACACAGTCACACCCCAATACTTTGTAAGCAAAACAGCTTCCCACAGCTGTACATTCTCTCTAGCAAACTTCACTCTGAAACCCATAAAACTTATTGCTTTTCAAATAACAGCTGTTTTATGTTACTACTTTGCATGAGGAATGGGTTGTTCTTTGTTCTAAAGAATACTTTACTTTCTGATTGCTGAATGCTTAAACTTATTATATATAAATCGGATGCATTTCCATTTACATGCACTATGTTCTCTTTTTGTTTATTTAAGTATTTTCATTTGTTTGAATACCTCCTGTCCTATGTCCTACTGAGATCCCTAAAAATCAAAGCCATCTTCTTTTGTATAGTCTTTGTTAATTTCTCCAGGGGCACATAGACACACTAGCTCTTCTGTAACTGTGCAACTCCTTTCCCCTAGGGAGTTCTCATAGCCCAAATATCTAGCTTAAGTGCCACGATACTTCTCTTTTTCTTTAAGCTAGGGCTGAGCTATAGGCAGCTCTCAGGTCAGCCAGAAGCTGAAACAGACTAAAGAGACGGATAGGAAGACTTTTACAGCCTTTTCTATCCAGAAGTGCCTAATGGCCAACTTGGGGGAGGGGAGGGACTAATCCAGAGCCTGAGAACATTTCACTAGAAGGAACTTGTTCCAAATGGCAGCTACACAGAGAATGGAACCCACTTCTAGCCCTGGCAGCTTCTGGCACTTCAGGGACACAAGGGTTTAAAAAACATTTCCATGCAATTTCAACCATAGTATAAGTTTCTCTGCTCAGACTTAATTATATTCCAGGCTCATTGGATAATTTAGCAGGCTCTTATTAGTGGCTTATGGAATGATGAGTCCTCTTCTCACTCTCAAAACATGTCTATTCTCATATTCATGTTATGTATTTTCCCTTCCTCTTGACCTAATTCTACAGAGGTGTGGCTTCTCTACATTTAGCTTGGAGGAACTCCATAATACAGTATGTGCAGCTTATAGGCAGCTTAGTCTGAAGTCCTATGTACCTTCCAAATGAGTAAATCTAAATGAGCACAGTGGGACTTACTTCCAATTGTGTGCTGAAAAATCATTTATTTTTTTTAATGAATGCCCTTACCCTAGCCATATTTACTTAGATTTAATTATCATTGATTTCAGCGGACCTTTATCCATCTAACAGTGCTTATGGTTGTGGTTCTTTTGTACACTCCATTTTAGTTTCTTCTACACCTTGAACTTTTAAGATACAAATTGCAGTGGCTCACAGGAATACTGTTCCCTTACATTTCCAGTGGTCAGGCATGAGTGTTTTTGCTTAAGTAGCTAAAACTTTACCACCTGAGCACAAGGGAGAGGTGTCAGCAGGTTCAAGTTTTGCAGAAGACAAAAGTGCTTTCTTTCTCAAGAGTGGATTATATGGGCCAAATGAAATACTACTACTTTTCTCAAGAGTAGATGATATGTGCCAGATACTATTAGTTTCAAAAACCTAGAATAGTCATGTTGTCTGAACATCTCAACTTTACCCCAAGAATAAAGAGTAAATTACAGTTGAATCAGAGCCCAGTCATTCTGAATTCTGTGTGGCGCTTAATAATTGAATCTATAGGACAGAAAAAAACCTAAACAGTTTAAACATCAAGAACCGATGTTTTGACAGAACTGAAGTAATACGGCAACACAGCACATATGTGTATGTGAGAACACACAAAAGATGTTGCATATGTAGTGTTTTGTGTGTGTACATTATCCCTCACCAGATAAAATTGTGTGCCCTTCACACTTAATATTAGAGATGACTGACCCTCATCAGGATACTACAATTTCTTTCTTGCAACTCTTCGTTGGAATCCATTGCAATGTATATCTGATTGGGACCAGACCATAGAAGGCAATATGTTCAGTACCCTCCACACCCTTCTGGCTTTCAAACAATGTGAAATATTTAACAAAAGTAGTAATCAGAAGCAGATAAACATGTTTTCAGGGGAAAGGAACAACAACAAAAAACAGATGGGAGAATTCTAGTCAGTTTTTTTCTACGCCAATGGCCAATATACCTAGTAACAACAACAATCTATGCATATATTCTGTCTCCTGCAATACAGCAGACTAGCTGAAGTGACTTTAAGATATACGTCTATCGACTACCTTGCTGGGTATTAGCTATAAAGCAAATTCACATGCAAAGTATAAGAAGAACCAAACTGCCATTTAAAAAAAAAGTCTAATGGAAAGTTTTGCCTACTTTACACTGATAGAAGTTGGTCTAATAAAATATCAATTTAAATGCTTTTCATTTCTAGATATTCTATAAATGCTATTAAGATAAATGTTATAAATAGTTGGTCTATATGCTGTCCTATAAGTTTAGTATGTTTACAATTCATCTTGCCTCATTTCAAAGTGGATATTGTAGAGCTGTAAAAGATTTATTATGTTTTTGTATATGACGGAAGCTGCCCAGAGTGGCTGGGGCAACCTAATCAGATGGGCAGGGTACAAATAATAATAAGATGATGATTATGATGATGATGTATGTAATAATTGGGACTTTTTAGTTTAGAAAAAGGGCAAGCAAGAGGGGACATGGTAGAGATTTATAACATCATGCATGATGTCGAGAGAGTGGATAGAAAGAAACTGTTCTCAGGAAGCTGAATGCTGGTTGTAGCTCAGAGCAGACCCACTGAAATTAATGGACACAACTAATACCCATGAATTTCAATGGGTCTACTCTGAGTAAGGGATCCAACCCTATTACTCATCTATTCGACAAAGGTGCTAGTCGCTGACTACTTTTGTATTTTCGAAATAACTGTTTTCCCATTGATTGGGACTTCATTAGTATAAATAAGTAAATTATATCCTGAAATGTACTGTGGTTAGAGTAGATTGCTGTTACTATAATTTTGTCTCACGAGGCTGCTGAAAAATTGCGCTTGAGATTTTTAAGGGAAAGCTGATTATTGCTTTAATTTTCAAGAAATGTTCCATATGACTGTCTTCGGCCTGGAACAAGGAAGGTGTTTGCCAGGAAAGTGGTTACACATCCTACATGACGGAAAGTCTAAATTGTTTGGACTCTGCCCAATTTCTTTAAGTCAGCAAAGCAGAAACTCCCATAATGTGAAAGAATATTATCAGCTGCTTTTTGTTCTGTTTTCCCAAGGTTGCCTAAATTATGGCAGAGTTACAGTTGTGGGATTTAGGGAGAATGCATTAATCCAAACAAATGGACATTAATTTTTTTTTTAAGTAATATGATTTTGGAACGTAAAAAAGAAATATAACAGGATCTAGCAGCTAGTTCATAATGGCTTAGTTGGCACTGTTGGGAATGCCGTACTTGGTAAAATTTATATAAAACATGACATTATTTCAAGGGCAAAAAATGGAAACTTTGTTCTTTTTATTAGTCCAAATGATCTAAGAAACCACTTTGCGATTTGATTATGTTTATCCTTTGTTTAGAATAATTCTTTAAAAACTGACACAAGCTCCACAGAGATAAATACAGTTCAGCTTCCTCTATCCAAAATCTGCAGAGCATTCCAAACAATTTAGAATGTTCTGAAAGAGGGTTTTGATTAACAGGTTTACATTTAGGCAAATAGAAGGCATTTGAGAAGGGCGCAAATATATTCTAATAAGCAGAAATTTTGAGTAATGGGAGTTTGCACAATGACAGATATACAATGTTTAATATTTTCAGGGTATAGCTTACACCATTTCACAACCACTTTCACAAATTAGTTTAGTTTTGGCATCTTGCCTAGTGCTTTGTAGATAAATATTACGTCCTGTTTATATTTAGTGAATATAAATTACCAAAATGACTACAACAATGCTTCTTGCTGTCAAAGAGCAATACAAGCCCAGTATGGTGTAATGGCTAGAGGGCTGGCTGGGAAGGCCCAAGTTCAAATAGCTATTAATCTCAATGGGAGGCCCTGAGGCTAAGTTGCCTAATTTATAAGGTTGTTGTAAGGGGGGAATAGAGGACGGAGAATAGCATGCATTCATCTTTCAGCTTCTTGGAGGAAGAATGGGATAATAATGTAAGTAAACAAGTCATGGTGAACTATGAGGCCAGGGTTTACATCATAAGCTTGGTAACACAGAGGGACAAAACTAGTTTGCAGAACAGTAAGTGGCTTCATTGGACAGTTGCCAGATCCACAAATTGCTCATTCCTTTAAATGCTTTTTAAGGGAGAGAGAAGGAAGCTGCTGTGTTCAACCATGCCCGCTTATGGCCTCCACCATTTGCCATGGTGGTGCTCAAATAAGGTCCTCTTGATGGGCAGACCAGGTGAGGGGAATCAGGGTTGAAACAAGGTGTGAAGCGTAGAGGCTACACCCTTTCTCAGAGGGTTTAAAGGGGTGACATCATACTTCTTTACCATTTATCCACATAATTAGCTGCCCCCGGTGGGAATTGGAAAATTCACAATGAATTCCTCACTGGCCTTGCAGACAACTTCATTGTCCAGAAAGTGGGAGAAGCAACAAGAGGAACAGCCATTTTAGATCTGGTCCTAACCAATGTTGATGACCTGGTTAGTGGGGTAGAAGTGGAAGGATCATTAGGCGCGAGTGATCATGCTCTTCTGAAGTTTACTATACAGCGGAAAGGAGCAGCCAAGCATACTAGGACTCAATTTCTTGACTTTAAGAAAGCCGACTTCATAAAACTTAGGGAAGTGCTGGGTGAGATCCCATGGACAACAATACTAAAAGGAAAGGGAGTTCATGATGGCTGGGAGTTTGTTAAGACGGAGATAGTAAAAGCACAATGTCAGGCAATACCAATGAGACGGAAACATGGAAGGTGCCTAAAAAAGCCAGGGTGGCTATCTAAAGAACTTTTAACTGAATTAAGATTAAAAAAGGATGTGTACAAAAAATGGAAAAGGGGGGAAACCACCAAAGAGGAATTCAAACAAATAGCCAGCACGTGTAGACACAAAGTCAGAAAAGCTAAAGCACAGAATGAACTCAGGCTTGCTAGAGAGGTTAAAAGCAACAAAAAAGGCTTTTATGGGTATGTTCGTAGCAAAAGGAAGAACAAAGAAACAGTGGGGTCACTCAGAGGAGAAGATGGTGAAATGCAAACAGGGGACACAGAAAGGGCTGAACTCCTCAATGCCTTCTTTGCCTCAGTCTTCTCCAATAAAGAAAACAATGCCCGACCTGAAGAATTTGGAGCAAATGATTCAGCAAAGGAAACACAGCCCAGAATAACTAAGGAGATAGTACAAGAATATTTGGCTAGTTTAGATGTATTCAAGTCTCCAGGGCCAGATGAACTGCATCCAAGAGTATTAAAAGAACTGGCAGATGTGATCTCAGAACCACTGGCAGTCATCTTTGAGAATTCCTGGAGAACAGGCGAAGTCCCGGCAGACTGGAGGAGGGCAAATGTTGTCCCTATTTTCAAAAAGGGGAAAAGAGAGGACCCAAATAATTACCGCCCAGTCAGTCTGACATCAATACCAGGGAAGATTCTGGAGCAGATCATTAAGCAAACAGTCTGTGAGCACCTAGAAAGGAATGCTGTGATCACCAATAGTCAGCATGGATTTCTGAAAAATAAGTCATGTCAGACTAACCTGATCTCGTTTTTTGACAGAATTACAAGCCTGGTAGATGTAGGGAACGCAGTGGATGTAGCCTACCTTGATTTCAGCAAGGCATTTGACAAGGTGCCCCATGATATTCTAGTAAAGAAGCTGGTAAAATGCTAAATAGTGAATTTAAAAACCTATCAAAAATGTATAAAATAATGTTAGAGTGGCACACGAAGGATGAGGAGGTGAAGTCAGTGATGGTGCAATGGGCAAAGGATTTGGGATACAATATTCAATTGGGGGATTGGGAAAGGTTGTGGAAAGAGAATATAAAATTTACAGCTTGTATGACATTGAAAGAAAACATGATGAAAATGCTTTACAGATGGTACCTGTCACCTGTGAGACTGGCAAAGATGTACAAAGTAGATAAGAAATGCTGGAAATGTAAACTTAAAGAAGGTACATTCTTCCACCAGTGGTGGGAGTGTAAGAAAGTTAAAAGCTTCTGGGAAGAAATCTATAACGAGATGAAAAAGATATTGAGGTATACTTTTGTGAAAAGACCAGAGGCTTTTTTATTAGGTATTGTAAGGAAGGACATCAGAAGAAAAGACCGAAAATTTTTCCAGTATGCTGTAACAGCTGCCAGAATAGTATTAGCTCAGAGGTGGAAGCAGGAGGAAATTCCAAGGGTAGAAGAATGGAGAGCAAAGTTAATAGAATATGCAGAATTGGACAAATTAACAGGGAAGATTAGATATACAAAAGACCAAAAATTTATAAAAGACTGGGAGAAATTTGTGTGTTATCTGGAAAATAATTATGGTGTAAATACAACGCTGGTGGGGTTTAAAGAGGCTTTGTAAAGAACTAATGAATATTGTTCAATAGAAATATAGGAGGAAAGGAGGTGTAAATGGCAATATGGAAGAATGGAATGTGTACTAAAAGAATAACTATGAAAGAATGTCAGCGACGTTGAAGGAAGTCGAAAATGCATATGATTTGTTGTAAAATGGATAATGTATAATGAGTTGGATTTAATAAAAGCTTTTTAAAAAAAAAAAAAAAAGAAGAAGCTGGTAAAATGCGGTCTTGACTATGCTACCACTCAGTGGATTTGTAACTGGCTGACTGACCGAACCCAAAGGGTGCTCATCAATGGTTCCTCTTCATCCTGGAGAAGAGTGACTAGTGGGGTGCCACAGGGTTCTGTCTTGGGCCCGGTCTTATTCAACATCTTTATCAACGACTTGGATGATGGACTCAAGGGCATCCTGATCAAATTTGCAGATGACACCAAACTGGGAGGGGTGGCTAACACCCCAGAGGACAGGATCACACTTCAAAACGACCTTGACAGATTAGAGAACTGGGCAAAAATAAACAAGATGAATTTTAACAGGGAGAAATGTAAAGTATTGCACTTGGGCAAAAAAAATGAGAGGCACAAATACAAGATGGGTGACACCTGGCTTGAGAGCAGTACATGTGAAAAGGATCTAGGAGTCTTGGTTGATCACAAACTTGACATGAGCCAACAGTGTGACGCGGCAGCTAAAAAAGCCAATGCAATTCTGGGCTGCATCAATAGGAGTATAGCATCTAGATCAAGGGAAGTAATAGTGCCACTGTATTCTGCTCTGGTCAGACCACACCTGGAGTACTGTGTCCAGTTCTGGGCACCACAATTCAAGAAGGACACTGACAAACTGGAACGTGTCCAGAGGAGGGCAACCAAAATGGTCAAAGGCCTGGAAACGATGCCTTATGAGGAACGGGTAAGGGAGCTGGGCATGTTTAGCCTGGAGAAGAGGAGGTTAAGTGATATGATAGCCATGTTCAAATATATAAAAGGATGTCACATAGAGGAGGGAGAAAGGTTGTTTTCTGCTGCTCCGGAGAAGCGGACACGGAGCAATGGATCCAAACTACAAGAAAGAAGATTCCACCTAAACATTAGGAAGAACTTCCTGACAGTAAGAGCTGTTCGACAGTGGAATTTGCTGCCAAGGAGTGTGGTGGAGTCTCCTACTTTGGAGGTCTTTAAGCAGAGGCTTGACAACCATATGTCAGGAGTGCTCTGATGGTGTTTCCTGCTTGGCAGGGGGTTGGACTCGATGGCCCTTGTGGTCTCTTCCAACTCTATGATTCTATGATTCTATGATTCTAATTGATATCACAATATAGGAGATAAGAAGAGTCAGTATGGTACAGTGTATAGTATATACTAGAACATGGGAAACCTGGGTTCAAATCCCTGCTCAGCTATGAAACTCAGTGGGGGACCCTGGGCCAGTCAGTCTCTCATGCCTTTCGCTCCTTGGAGGAAAGGGAGTACAGGGGTACCTCGGGTTACAGACGCTTCTGGTTACAGTTGCTTCAGGTCACAAACTCCGCTGACCCAGAAATAGTACCTCAGGTTAAGAACTTTGCTTCAGGATGAGAACAGATATCGTGCAGCGGCGGTGGCAGCGGGAGGCCCCATTAGCTAAAGTGGTGCTTCAGGTTAAGAACAGTTTCAGGTTAAGAACAGACCTCCAGAACGAATTAAGTTCTTAACCTGAGTTACCGCTGTATATCAATGAAACAAACAAATTGACCCAAGGATGCCATTTTTGGTAGACGCTTCGTGTTGGGTGCAACACGGAGCCTCTACCAAAAATGGCGTCCCTGGGTCAATTTGTTTGTTTCATTGATAACCTGACAATGTGGAATTCTTTCTTCAATGTTGTGTGGCGAGAGCAGGGCTTTTTTTCAGCCTGAACTCACTGGAACTCAGTTCTAGCACCTCTCAGGTGGGCTTCATTGTCATTCTAAGAACGAGTGAGGTGTTCATGGTGAGTTCCAGCACCTTTTTCTTCTTCTGGAAAAATAGCACTGGAAGAGGGAGACTAGTTCTAACCAAATCACTGCTTCCCAAAGGATCCAGTCCCTGAATATTGTTCCGTACTCGCCACATTTTAAGTAACACCCTAGGTTTCTTCCAAACTGTAAATTTTTCTAGGCGATGACAAAGGAAACTTTCGTGTTTAACCTCAAGCAGTCAGAGTCAAGTTTATTTTGGCTGCACGGTGATAGTCAAGAAAGAGAACAGATTGTTGTTGAGCATCAGTGCTCAGATGTCAATTAGAACAGCTAGCACAGAGTTTGGTATGTGTCGGACTGAGTACAGCACCATTTCTACGCCCACGTGCTTTGTCTCACCTGAGGGTCCATGAAGGCAACTTTAATTTCAAGGATTGTGAACGTTACTTCCATTCCTCCAGACTCTGCAGTCCAGATGTATGGCGTGCTTAAACCAAATAGGGAATCTCAGATCAGGGGGCCAAAGGCAACCTTCCAGGTCTCCCCATCTGGCCCACAGAACTCTCTGCAGGCCATCTACCCTCTCCCTAAACCATACCCCTCACTGGCTCTGCTAATCCGCCTGAATGTCTTTGCCTGGCTGCAATGTGTCCTTGGACTCTGATAATGCCTCTGGCTTGTCTGCTTCTGTTCATCAGACAGTGGCTTTTTCCACCTGCCTTGCCCCAACCTTAGGAGCCTTCCTCAGACCATGTATTTGAGAACTGCAGAAGCAGTTGGGAGGAGAGAAGAGGAGCTTGGGGATATTTTTTAAAAAAACAACAACACAATTTTATAAGTTGTGTGTCCTTGTTTCTCAATTTGATCCTTTTACGTGGTTTTGTGGTATTTAATGCATTATGACTTGCTGTTATTTTTACTGATTATAGTTTAGTAAAAAAAATGTATTGTAATTGATAAGTGTGAAACATATAATTATTTAATAATAATAATAATAATAATAATTAATAATAATTAATAATTTTATTATTTATACCCTGCCCATCTGGCTGAGTTCCCCAGCCACCCTGGGCGGCTTCCAATCGAATGTTAAAAACAACACAGCATTAAATATTAAAGACTTCCCTAAACAGGGCTGCCTTCAGATGTCTTTTAAAGATACGATAGCTACTTATTTCTTTCACATCTGAAGGGAGGGCGTTCCACATGGTGGGCGCCACTACCGAGAAGGTCCTCTGTCTGGTTCCCTGTAACCTCACTTCTCGTAATGAGGGAACTGTCAGAAGGCCCTCAGTGCTGGACCTCAGTGTCCAGGCTGAACGATGGGGGTGGAGACGCTCCTTCAGGTATACTGGACCGAGGCCGTTTAGGGCTTTAAAGGTCAGCACCAACACTTTGAATTGTGCTCGGAAACTATCGGGAGCCAGTGCAGATCTCTCAGGACCGGTATTATGTGGTTCCAGCGGCCACTCCCAATCACTAGCTGCCGTATTCTGGATTAATTGCAGTTTCTGGGTCACCTTCAAAGGTAGCCCCACGTAGAATGTATTGCAGTAGTCCAAGCGGGAGATAACTACCGGTAATTTAATTTTACTGTTTACTATTATGTTGAATATTGCTTTATTTGATATAAGTTGTTTATTTTAAAGTTACTGTGACTTTTTCTGGTATTGGATCAGATTGTTATGAGGTGTGTGATCTTTGCTGTCTGTTTTGTTGTTTCTTCAGCTTGTAAACCACCTTGTGTATAGTAATATAGAAAGGCGGTATACAAATTAAAAGAAAAAATGAAAAGGGATGGAGGGTAGGGAGTGTGTATGTGTGTGTGTGTGTGTGTGTGTGTGTGTAGAAAGTAGCCTACTGCAGAAAGGTGAAATTCACATTTGTTGTTTCCACACACACCCTTTGCCTCTGACCCTGCCCTCCACAGACATGTGGCCCCCTGAAGGTTACCCAGATTGGAATGTGGCCCTCAGGCTAAACATGTTCCTTAAAAAGGTAAAGGACCCCTGACAGTTAAGTCCAGTCACAGACAACTCTGAGGTTGCGGTACTCATCTCGCTTTACTGCTGAGGGGGCTGACGTTTGTCCGTAGACAGTTTTTCCGGGTCATGTGGCCAGCATGACTAAGCCACTTCTGGCGAATCAGAGCAGTGCACAGAAACGCCATTTACCTTCCCGCTGGAGCGGTACCTATTTATCTACTTGCACTTTGATGTGCTTTCGAACTGCTAGGTTGGCAAGAGCTGGGACTGAACAACGGGAGCTCACCCCGTCATGGGGATTCGAACCGCCGACCTTCCGAGGCAAGCCCTAGGCTCAGTGGTTTAGACTACAGCGCCAACTGTGTCCCTCCAACATGTTCCTTACCCGTGGTTAAAGTTATCACTAGCCCTTTACCAACCCACAGCTGACTTGCACAGGAAAATTGTCCACTGTGTAGTTCACACAGTTGGCTTCCAGCATCTTCAGGGGATGATGGAATTCTCCCCTTTCCCCAGGACGCCTCACTTCCCTTTCCCATGAACACAAGGTATGGAAGATCATGCCTTAGAATGAAGTTCATGTCAGCTGCTCCAACAGGATTATAGCAACAATGTGATGGGAAGGTCAGTTTAAACATGTGCTATGCTCTTCGTGGTACTGCAGTCCAAATTGAATCTAGATGGAAAACCACATACACATTGTCCACTTCTCTCACCAGCACCTGACTAAGGGCCTTAGTTGATAAGTTGCTGTCATGTTGGCATCCGTCTGTCTTGAGAAACAGTGGAGTGAGCCCCCAGGGGTGAAGTCAAGCTGCTGTGTTAGCAACACCAAAGTGACTTCCTCAGGGAGCAAGCCTGGGCAGAGTGTATGGAGGTCCTGGGCTGCCCAGATGACAACACACACACCCACCCTTTGGCCTTGCTGATGTGGTCCAAAGCAAAGCAGAGTTATACCTTTGTTAGCAGCTTAGCTTAGTTGCCGGCAGGAAGTGTACAAGGCACCATCCAGTCATCTTAGGGACTCCACTCCAGATTTGTGTAGGGTTTTCTTCTCCAGAAGATATCCCGCAAGGCTATGGAGGTTTAGGATCAGAGTTTTCCATCTCCTAGATGGGCTACCTGCCCACCAACAACGTTGCAAACCATGTTCTGTCCCTGAGTGAGCTTGTGGTTCTTGTTTGTTTTTCAGTTGTAAATTACTGTGCTTTGAATAACCAAGGCTGTCAACATGAATGCATTAATACTGAAGACTCCTACTACTGTCAATGCCGCAAAGGGTTCATTCTCAATCCGGATAAAAAAACCTGCAGGCGTAAGTTTTCCACGTCTATGCTCAGTTCTTTCAGATAGTAGCACACAGGTGCATACAGTCTGTTGTAAGGGGAAGTGCCACAGTTCCACCATCTGTTTTGCATGCTGGAGGTCCTGGCTACAGTCCATGGCATCTCCAATGAAAAGGATCTCAGGTTGCAGATATTCTAGAAGGGCCATTCCTAGTAGGTGAACTGGCCTAGATGAAGTACTGCCGTAATGTACAATTAACAACACACTTTAGTACATGTGCCTATATGATACAGGTGGCAGAAAGCATGGTTTCATGTTGGGGGAAATAGGGGGAAGAGAGTGTTGCCCAACTCAGCCTCCTCCTTTGCCACCGCTCCTGGCAGTCAAAAGAAAGCAGGGTGGAAGGAAGGGAGAAGAGTCTTGTGCTGGGTCCAAGGAAGCAAGCCAGGCTGACCAGCTGGACGGCCGGTGGAGTAGCAGCAGCATCAGGAAAAGGAAGATGAGAAAGGGGGAAGGAGGCAACAGGGCCACTGCCACTGCCATCCTTGCCATGGGAGGTTGCGACTCTCCAGGTTGGCAGACCCCTAGCCACCCATCCAGCTGGGCATGCCAAATAAAAACAAGAAGAAAGTGAGCTAGGTCAGGCCTGAAGAGAAGACAGCGGCTGGAGGAGACCCTGGGCAGGAGCAGGCCCTGAAGGTCGCGGGAAAGGGTGTAGCTCAGTGGTTCTCACCCTGTGGGTCCCCAGATGTTGTTGGACTACAACTCCCATCCTCCCTGACCACTGATCATGCTGGCTAGGAATGATGGGAGTTGTAGTCCAACAACATCTGGGGACCAGCTGGTGGGGTGCAGGCCGGCCTCTGGGGGGCTGAAGTTTAAGAGGTAGCAGGGGCAAGGGGATTATGGGAGTCATAGGTGGGCATTGAAGCTAGCTGGGCTTCAGGGAGGGGTTGTCTGGAAAACTTTAATAAAAATATTAACGTGCAAAAAAAAAACCAAAAAAAGCCCCTCCTGGCAGTGATACTGATGTAGACTAGAAGGTCCCTATTTTCATCTGTGGAATGTTGGGGTTATGGGTCCAACAAGACCAATTAGATGTATTCTGTTCCCTTTAGTGGCTGGCAGGGTTGCATGGGTGGGGCTGTAACCCTAACCCCTCGCGTTGCTGCCAGTTATTGAGAGGGCAGGACAAAGCAAAGCAGCACTGACCTCAACATTGTATAGATGTAGCTTTGGGAGTGTCAGACTGGCCTGCGGTTTGCTTCTGTCCCCAGATTTATAAAGATTTTCTTCAATTTTCTGTGAAAAACTAATGCTCTTCTTATAGTCACATCTCTGGCTGAAGCCTTTATTTTTGATTACAGTCTGCTCACTTTGTGTACTACTCCTGTTACTTAAATAATAATAATTCCCCCCTCCCTCCCAATCTTCAGGACCAGACTACTGTGCAATGCAAAATCATGGCTGCCAGCAGGAGTGTGTCAATACAGATGAATCCTATTACTGCCGATGCCAGCAAGGCTTTACTCTCAATCCAGATAAGAGAACGTGCAAAAGTATGTTGTCCTAAAGTGTATAGTAAGTTCATCTGTTTTTACTTCTCAACATCACCATCACAGCTTTTTTTTGTTCCTTTTTGCCGTTTTGAGGTGTAACTTTTGAACATGCCTATAAAAATCACCTCCTCCTTATGTCTTCATTATAATTCCTAAAATCAATCAACCAATCCCCCAGGCACATAGAAATATCTCTGTGCCAACTTAAAGCAGCACATGTGCATTAAGAAGCGGTCCCATGACATTATTCCAAAAGACCATCCCTAAGCATCTTTAAAAACCAGTATGAAATTTAGAAGTTGCACTGACTTTTGGTGCCTGGTTTGCATGGAGGATTTTGCATGTTACCTTTTTAACTTTATGTTTATATATTACAATAGTGCAAAGTTTATTTTACTATATTCCCAGAAACAACCAGAGCCATGCATTTTGGAGAACAACACTGATGAAACCATCCTAAGAGGCAGAATTGCATCTAGGGTTGAATGGTAGGCTATGTCAGGAGCTTCTCCTACACTCAAGTAGGACCCTGGTAGAGACACATGCCCGACTGGCATGTTCTCTCCCTCCTGGTCGATTGTTCGGGAGCTTCAAAAGCTTTCTTCAGCCTGAACATCACAGCGACTGATGCCAACAGACATTGGCACACTTAGGTATCCGCAGAGCGTTCACAGCTTGCGTGACAGACCTCAGCAACTCAGCACGTTGGCTAATGTACTTTATTTACATAGAAACACACACTGAGCACTGCAACATGGCTCCCTCTCTCTCTAGCATCAGACAGCAAAGAGAATGAACAAAGGACAATAGTCCCACTTCACGGAATACAGTAACACAAACATCCTTCTCCGTCACTTCCCACTCTGTGGAGTCAAAACATCCCATAGACAACAATCCCATGACTGCAGTCATGGAGCAGGAATTCTAACAGGCTCTTGGTAGGGGGCAGTTAAATGGAACCCCAAGAGCCAGCAGCATACATCATGGAGAGAAGGCAGCACTCACCTGACCTCCAGTCAGCAACATTGCTACTGCTGCTTACTGAGAGGTAGAGGAGGAAGGGAGAGGTTGGTGTGGTGGAGCCTATCTGGAATTCCCATTTGTGTGTTTGTACCATGCCTTCCTAGAGGGACAACGGTGGCGCTGTGGGTTAAACCACAGAGCCTAGAACTTGCCGATCAGAAGGTCAGCGGTTCAAATCCCCTCGACGGGGTGAGCTCCCATTGCTCGATCCCTGCTCCTGCCAACTTAACAGTTCAAAAACATGTCAAAGTGCAAGTAGATAAATAGGAACCGCTCCAGCGGGAAGGTAAATGGCGTTTCCGTGCGCTGCTCTGGTTCACCAGAAGCGGCTTAGTCATGCTGGCCACATGACCTGGAAGCTGTACGCCGGCTCCCTCAGCCAATAAAGCGAGATGAGCGCCGCAACCCCAGAGTCAGCCATGACTGGACCTAATGGTCAGGGGTCCCTTTACCTTTACCATGCCTTCCTTAATGCCGTGTTGCCTGTAAGGAACAGCAGCACGACAGATGGGAGGTCAGATGTGCACGATAGCCCCATCACACCATCCACTACTGCCAACAGTTAAAGTTGCAGACCCTTTCTTAGTTTTCCCAAAATGAAATGCAATTCAAATCATCCCTGCACTTTACGAGTAGAACAAACAAGCATGGCAGGTGTCCCCCCCCTTTTTTTTTTTGGCAAACCATGGTGTTTCACCTCCCCCCCCCCCACAATGCACCACATAAAAAAATGAAATTTTGTGGAGCATTGCATTTTGGGAAAAATAAGATGGCGGGTGCAGTGGAGGCCCCAGTAGGCAATGCCATCACTAATGGCATCATTGGGTTTCAGCAGGTGTTCTGCTGGGTATGCTAAGCAGTGATGCTGGACCTGCTAAAATCAGCCAAGAACTCTACATAAACAAACCATATCAAGTGCAATACACACAGATAATCTCTGCAATAGCCAAATATTTTGAAAGGTCTTGTCCTCCTGATACTGTCTCTTGCATATGCAAACAGTCCTAGTGAACTCTTAATTTTGCTTTTGGTGTCTAGCTCCCAGTACGTTTCCGAGCACAATTCAAAGTGTTGGTGCTGACCTTTAAAGCCCTAAACGGCCTCGGTCCAGTATACCGGAGGCGCAGATTGCAGCTATAACAAAGGCGGCATTTTTTCATCTCCGCCAAGCTAAGCAGTTGGCCCCTTACCTCTCTCGCCCTGACCTAGCCACTGTGATCCACACGACGGTCACCTCCAGACTGGATTATTGTAACTCGCTCTACGTGGGGCTGCCCTTGAGACTGACCCAGAAACTCCAGCGGGTGCAGAATGCCGCAGCGAGACTCCTTACGGGGTCTTCGCTGCGGGATCACATTCATCCGGTGCTATACCAGCTACACTGGCTCCCAGTGGAGTACAGGATCAGGTTTAAGGTGCTGGTTTTAACCTTTAAAGCCCTATACGGCCTAGGACCCTCGTATCTACGGGACCGCCTCTCCTGGTATGCCCCACAGAGGAACTTACGGTCCTCTAATAAAAACATCTTGAAGGTCCCAGGCCACAGAGAGGTTAGGCTGGCCTCAACTAGAGCCAGGGCTTTTTCGGCTGCGGCTCCAACCTGGTGGAACGCTCTGTCACAAGAGACAAGGGCCCTGCAGGACTTGACATCTTTCCGCAGGGCCTGCAAGACAGAGCTGTTCCACCAGGCCTTTGGTTAGGGCACAGCCTGACTCCCTCCTTCAGCAATCTTTACAATACTTTAGTTTATGGTTGCCATTAATTTTGATTTTAATTAATTCTTATGATGTTTTTATATTGTTGCACTTTTTTAGTGTTGTTAGCCGCCCTGAGCCCGGCTTCGGCTGGGGAGGGCGGGATATAAATAAAAATTTATTATTATTATTATTATTATTATTATTACCTGAAGGAGCGTCTCCACCCCCATCGTTCAGCCTGGACACTGAGATCCAGCGCTGAGGGCCTTCTGGCGGTTCCCTCACTGCGAGAAGCCAAGTTACAGGGAACCAGGCAGAGGGCCTTCTCGGTAGTGGCGCCATCCCTGTGGAACGCCCTCCCTTCAGATGTCAAAGAGAACAACAACTACCAGACTTTTAGAAGACATCTGAAGGCAGCCGTGTTTAGGGAAGCTTTTAATGTTTGATGTATCACAGTATTTTAATATTCTTTTGGAAGCCGCCCAGAGTGGCTGGGGAAACCCAGCCAGATGGGCGGGGTATAAATAATAAATTATTATTATTATATTATTATAAACTGGAAGGTGAGTGTTTTTAATGGTTTTACATGATGGTTCTTAGGTATTATTTTTAAACGATTATGTTCCAGCATTGTTACATTGCATGTTTTCCTTTCCCTCCCACAGGAATAAATGTCTGTGCTTTGGGAAAACATGGCTGTGAACATGAATGTGTTAACACAGAAGACGGGTATACTTGCAGATGTCGAGCCGGATACACTCTGAACCGTGACCGCAAAACATGCAGAAGTGAGTATGTCAGACATTCTGGTGGAGTTAATCTGTGTACTGGACAGAGTTCTGAAGCAAACTTATGCTACAGATCTCCTCAGGCTTTTATAAATATGGGCTTTTGTAAAGCTAGCAAGATTCAAAATAAGCTGAGATAATGCCAGCATGTGATTTAAATATATATCTTTAACAAACAAACTTGCTGCAAAGTTCTAGAAAGAGGAATAGCTTACTGCTGGATGTATTTTCGGTCCTTATCTTAGAAAGTGTAGATAATAATTAAAACAATGAGAGCACACAGTGTGTGTGTTTTGTTATTGGTTCTGGGCCTCTCTGTTTCCTTGCTTTAGGCATCTCTTACGCAAAAAAATGACTTACTGATTTATTTTTGCAACTCCACATATTAAGTAGTTGTCCACATGGCACTTAAACTATGGAATTCACTCCCACTAGAAGTAATGATGGCTACCAGCTTGGATAGCTTTAAAAGGGAATTAGACAAATTCATGGAGAATAAGATTATCAGTTGCTATTTGCCATGAAGGCTGTATTCTGTCTCTGCTGTAAGTGGCAATATGATTTGGACTGCCAAGCTGCTAAGAATCACAAGTGGGGAGTGCTCTGTTGCAACCAGGTTCTGCTTTTGAGCTTCCACTGGGCATCTGATTGGCCAGTGCAAGAACAGGATGTTGAACTAGATGGGCCTTGGCCGATCCAGCAGTGTGATGTCGTACGTCTGTGTCGCATGTGTGATGTCACACGCATGCGACGAGCCCCTCCCCCCATGTCACACGAAACTCGGCGCCTCTGAAATCAGGATATCTATCATCTGTCCAAAAGTCTCTTTTTAAAAAAATGGTAAATGCAGCTGCAGGAGGGGGTAGGATTAGGATCAGGACTATGGCACTAAGGATGAGATTTTTAATCCTTTCTCCCTGTAACATTTTCCTGATGCAAAATCTGCCCCCAGACTACTATTTGCTCTGCAGGAGAAAACCTATAGGTTCCTCCATGGTACCACAAGTTTCCACCCTGAACCAACTGAAGCTTCAGGGAGGCAATTCATATTGAGAAAATGGTACACAGAAGCAGGGTTTGCTTAAAAAAAAAAAACACACCAAAAAAACCTCTCCTCAACACTAGGTACATGTCAAACCACAATCTCCTTCTTGTAGCTTTATTTACCACTAAAAACGCAGGAAAACTGATCACAGATCCCCTGGTGTCCTTTCCGGTTTGGCCCTGAAAAGTCAGGTCATGCAAGTGAATAGCCTCTACTATAGTCATAGAAATCAAAGAGGGTGTTCCTTTGCATGTAGCGTGAGCTCATATAATGCACTTTTCCATCCCATTCCTATACTTAGGCACAGTCTGGAGGAATTGTGCAGACTGTTTGCCTATTCGAAATGGTTCTAAGAGTGAGCTATAAAAATAGCAAAGAATGTCTGCTAGCAGAAAGTTAATAGAGGAGTTTGTTTGAAAGGGGGATTTCTTCCCTTCTCTCTCTCCCTCCCTCTCTCTCTTGGATCTATTTCCCCCCCAGAAAAAAAAAGTGTTTTGCTCTGTACTGCCAGAGCCAGCATAGAGAGAAATGTACATTCATAAAAGCACGTATCAGCTGCACCTCCCAGTTGTTCCTTCGCATGAGAAACAAACAGTCCAGGCTTTAAACCTTAACAAATACTCTGTTGCATGCATATCTGGCATTCTCTCTCCTCTGTTAGGAAGTGCTCCTGCAACATCTGAGCAGTCACGCTAATTTGCAAAATGGTGATGTTAGGTTTCCTCATTTCATATGATTAAATTATAATTCTGCTACACAGTTAATCCTGAAGATTTCACTGTGAATGTCACATTGTAGTGACTTTACCAAGTATGACTTCTACTCAAAAAATGTAAACAGTAGTCCAGTCCACCATCCACCCAGTGTAAGGGAGGTTTGGATTGCTTTGTTAATATAATAGAGTACACTTGATCAGATGTTCCCTCAGTTTTCAGGTATACAGTTGTACCTCGGATCTCGAACTGCTTAGTTGCCGAACGTTTAGGCTCCTGAACGATCAAAAATGTGAAGTGAGTGTTCCAGTTTTTGAATGTTTTTTTGGAAGTTGAACGTCCAATGCGGCTTCCAATTGGCTGCAGGACCTTCCTGCAGCCAATCAGAAGCCCGTGCTTTGGTTTCTGAACATTTTGAAGTCAAATAGACTTCTGGAACGGATTCCATTCGACTTCCAAGGTACGACTGTGTGTATATATATATATATATATATTTGCTTTCGTAGATTTTCACGGGTACAGGAATGCAGGTTTTGGTGTCTTCGGGTGTCTTCCCGTGTAAGAGTATTTTTAAATTATATGATTCATCCTGAAGATGACGAGTGAGACCTCGTCGAAACGTCGCACAGACACCCCGACTCTTACACGGGAAGACACCCGAAGACACCAAAACCTGCATATATATATATATATATATATTTGCTTTCGTAGATTTTCACGGGTATAGGAATGCAGGTTTTGGTGTCTTCGGGTGTCTTCCCGTGTAAGAGTCGGGGTGTCTGGACGACGTTTCAACGAAACGTTCCAGTAACAAGAAGCCGAAAGCACCAGCCTGAAGATGACGAGTGAGACCTCGTCGAAACGTCGCCCAGACACCCCGACTCTTACACGGGAAGACACCCGAAGACACCAAAACCTCCATATATATATATATATATATATGGGTGCAGGTGTAAAACAATGGGATCACGTGACAATGAAATGCAGAAAGTACAGTCTGTCCATTCTGTGCAAAGTTTTAACAAAGTCACAGTTTACAATGGTGGGCTTTGCTGATGGTTGTTACTTGCATATTTTTCACTTCTGGGCTTTAAAAATGCTTTAACATTCCAATGCATTCTTTGCCATTGCTGATACATAACAATCCAGGAAAAGACCACTGTGCTGAGTCCAACCATGGCTGTGAGCATCTGTGCCTGAACACCAAGGACTCTTACATTTGCCAGTGTTCTGAAGGTTTCATCATTAATGAGGATCTAAAGACCTGTTCACGTAAGTCTCTTGATTTGGTCATTGCATATAATTAGAGAAAAACAAGGTGGGTTAAAGTGCTGATTTTTTTTTATTTTGTTCTGAAAGGCAATTTTGAGGAAAACTCGAGATTATAGCATGCACTCAGGTTTTTTGGGAATGCATGATTAAAGCAGACAGATTGGAATCTTGAGGCAGTAAACAAAAACAAAGCTTTATAGTCCCGTATTCCAAGCTAGCCCTTTAAAATTGGTAGTGACATTCCCTGTTATTTTCATGTGTTCCATATCGCACCACCCTTTACTTCTGTTAGTTAGGCATTCCTCAGTGGGCTGCTAGTGGGGCCAGGCATAATACACCTTTTTGTTTTTGTTATAACCCACTGTTTTATCCGAGTCCGATGTATTGGAAGACTTGTATCTTTAAAAAAACCAAAAGCATGCATGCAAAGGTAAACAACACCTGCCTGTATGCCCACAATGGATCCCAGGTTTGTGGAACTCAGGGTGGGTGGGTTAGTACTAATTGAGGGGAAGGGGGAAAAGCACACAGTGTAAATATACCCCATCAAGCAAACCCTACCTGTGTGGATAGGGGAAAATGAGACAGAATTCAGTTGAAAGTGCTCATGTGTGGATGAACTTGCACAAGGAAAAAACAAATATGCACAACTTATATGTGCATTAACACTTTGGTGTGTACACAGCCTAAATTTTAAAAGGGGGGAGGGCCCATTCCTTAACAATTCCCCATATCACTAGTAATGAGTGATAATAACTTCCCTTTCCCCACTCAGTTAATTTTGAGAATCTTTGGGTGGTATTCAACTATGTTTTACTTAGAGTAGACCATTGAAATTGATGGACCTAACTAAGGGCTTGCCCACACTTCCGCTTGAGCTGTGCCTAGAAAGCACGGGGCTGAGTGGTTTTCCCCTTGGCCCACTCCATTCCCAGGGAAAACCTGCTCTTTAGCTCTAAATCAGAACAAACAGCAAGACATGGAAAACCCGGTTGCTATTTGCTCTGATTGAGCACCAAAGAGCAGTTTTCCCCAGGTAGGAAAGCAGCAAGACAACAGGAAGTGTGGCTAAATCCTTAGTTGTGGTTCGAGGACCCGACCCCCGCAATGTGAAATAAATACACAAGGACACGTGATATAAGGTTAAGGGGCAAGAAAAGGCCACAACTTTATTGATTACAGCAGTGAAAAGTTATTGGCTTAGGCATTGGATGATTAAAACAAGGGGGGTTTATTCACCAGTAGGTGGAGCCTGTTGATGCTAATCCAACTATAGGCTCTCCCCTGATGTCACCGGGGGTCGTGCCATGGCCTCCCGCCAAGCAGGCATCGGACAGAGTACACACTCGCGATGAGAGGACGGAGAAGAATGAGGCCGAGGAGAGGCTGGCGCCGCCGCAAAAGGCTGCTGAACACGCCCCCTCGAAGGCACCTGGTTGGATGCCTGCCGAGGGGGCGTGGGCACCAGCCAGGTGAGAGGAGGAGGCAGGGGGCTAATGCCCCCTGCTAGGGGCGGTGCTCGGGCTCCCGCCCACAACCACTCCCCTCTCTTCCAGGGAGGAGAGTCTTTATGTTCATTAGCTTCGATGGGTCTACTCCAGTGTTTCCCAACCTTTTTTGGGCAAAGGCACACTTGTTTCATGAAAAAAATCTCGAGGCACACCACCATTACAGCCCCGTGACGTCAGCGCGCAGCATCACGCCGGGAGGGACATGAATTGCTAGCAAATTACATAATCACCTCCTTGAGGGCTGGCTCATCTTCTCCGAAGGCAGAACCCCATTACCGTATTTTTCGCACTATAGGACGCACTTTTTCCCCTCCAAAAATGAAGGGGAAATGTGTGTGCGTCCTATGGTGCGAATGCAGGCTTTTGCTGAAGCCTGGAGAGCGAGAGGGGTCCGTGCGCACCGACCCCTCTCGCTCTCCAGGCTTCAGGAAGCTATCCCAAGTCTTGCAAGCCCGGCGGGATGTCCCGCGGGCTCGCAAGGCTTGCGGGCAGCAGCCTGCACCCAAAAGCTGGGGACAGCGGGGAGGCGCAGAGCCGCCACCCCGCTATTCCCCGACCTGATCTGGAGGCTGGCGGGGGGAGAAGCAAGCCTGCTTCTCCCCCCCACCATCCCCACAACCTCCAGATCAGGTCGGGGAAAAGCGGGATGGCGGCGCTCCGCCATCCCGCTATTCCCCGACCTGATCTGGAGGCTGGGGGGGGGGAGAAGCAAGCCTGCTTCTCCCCCCCCCACCATCCCCACAACCTCCTGATCAGGTCAGGGAAAAGCGGGATGGGGCGCTCCGCCATCCCGCTATTCCCCGACCTGATCTGGAGGCTGGGGGAGGGAGAAGCAAGCCTGCTTCTCCCCCCCACCATCCCCACAACCTCCAGATCAGGTCGGGGAAAAGCGGGATGGCGGCGCTCCGCCATCCCGCTATTCCCCGACCTGATCTGAAGGCTGGGGGGGGGGAGCCTCCAGGCTTCAGGAGAGCCCCACCGCCAGCCCCACAAGCTCGGGGGACAGCGGGAGAGGCGCAGCGCGCCCTTCCCGCTGTCCCCCGACTTGTCTAGAAGGCTGGCGGGGGGAGAAGCCTGCTCCTCCCCGTCGCCAGCCCCGCAAACTCGGGGGACAGCGGGAGAGGCGCAGCGCGCCTTTGCCGCTGTCCCCCGACTTGTCTAGAAGACTGGCGGGGGGAAAAGCCTGCTCCTCCCCATCGCCAGCCCCGCAAACTCGGGGGACAGCGGGAGAGGCGCAGCGCGCCTTTGCCGCTGTACCCCGACTTGTCTAGAAGGCTGGCGGGGGAAAAAGCCTGCTCCTCCCCGTCGCCAGCCCTGCAAACTGGTTTGGAGGCTGGCGGAAGGCTTCCTCCTCCCCCAGCCCCGCAAGTTCCCAGAGCGATGCCAAAGCTGCGCGCAGCTTCGGCATGGCTCTGGGTCCCGTTCTGGGGGAGGGGGAAGCTCGGGCTTCCCCGCCCCAGCCCCGCGCCTGGCGGGGGGGGGATAAATTTTTTTTGCCTTTATTCCCCCCCCCCCCAAATCTAGGTGCGTCCTATGGACCGGTGCGTCCAATAGTCCGAAAAATACAGTAATTAACAGCACAGACTCACACCATAGCCAAGACAAGGAGGGGAAACCTCAGTCATGCACAGTCATGCACATGTGGGGGCTAAATGAGGACGAAGACCGGGCAGAGAGCAGGGTTCAAATCACCCCACCTGGCCAGGACAATCCCTGGGTGCTCCCTTGGGCCACTCGCCTGACCCACCTCGCAGGGCTGTTGTTGCGAGGATAACACGGGGAGAACCACGCGCGCCCCCGGGAGCTCCTTGGAGGAGAAAGCGGGCGATGAATGCAATGCATGAAATATATGAGAGGCGACCAGGTTTTGCAGGTGAGGGGCCCCCGCCAGCCTCCGCTTCCAACACCCGGCGCAATGACGCCGAAGCTACCCCCCGGGCTCGGCTCGGGGAGCAGCGCTGCTCCCCCCTGCTCCCCTTTGCCCTCCCGGCTCTCTCTGCCGCCCACTGGGGACCCCCCTCACCTGCCAAGTCCGGAGCGCCGGTGGAAGTTGCATGCATGCATGCAGGGCGCCGCGTTGCCATTGCATTGCACTGCACTCCATGCAACGCCTGCACACATGCATTGCCTTACACGCCCGCCAAGGGGTCTCCCCGCGGTCCGATGCGTCCCCTCCGGCGCGGATGCAGCATTGCAAAAATAACCCCCCCCCCGACGCAGCCCTACCTGGGGGGCAGCCTCCGCCTCCGCCGCTCCGCCTCCGCGGGGATCCCCGGGCTCCATCCTGCCGCCCGATCTCCGCGGGGGCGCAGGCAGGCTGCGCGGGGTCTGCGCGGAAGAGCCCCTGCCCGCCCGGCCGCCGCCGCTGTGCTCATTCCATGGCCGGGAGAAGAGTGCTTCAAACAAAACGCCCGGCCCGCCAGGCCACGCTGGGAAACGTAGTTTGTGCACCCCGCGCGGGCGCGGAGCCCAAGGGCGAGGGGACTACGGATCCCGGCAGCCCCCGCGCCGGGGACGGAGGGGGAGAGGCCGGGTGCAGGGATGGAGGGACGGGTGGGCGAGCGAGTGAGTGAGTGGCAGCTGCCAAGCCTTGGCCGAGAGCCAGGAAGGGCCTCCCCGGAGGAGGAGGAGGAGGAGGAGGGAGGCGCAGAGCGGGAGGGAGGGAGGGAACCCCAGGGGTCATCTAGTGACGGCGCCCCAATCGAAAATTTGACTTAAAAAAAAATCTTTCAAATTTTTTAATGTTTCCCGCGGCACACCAGGCAACATCTCGCGGCACACTAGTGTGCCGCGGAACAGTGGTTGGGAAACACTGGTCTACTCTCTCTGAGTAAAACAGTTTAATTTCAGCCAGTCTTTTTCCTACATAAAAGTAAAATCAAGGAATGTGACCATCGGCACAACAACGGTGATAAGCAGCCATTCATGATTATGATACTACTGGTACTTGATGAGGGTTAGCAGAAATATGTAGTTTTAAGATAACTACCTGGTATGTATGTAATCATATGAACAACACCCTGTGGTTGAGTAGTTAAAACAGAAACTTGGATGCTGTGGCTTGAAAGGAAAAACTGAAAATTAAGGGGAATAACACTTTAGTGCTAGCTATTCTAACCCAGCCCTAGGTGTCTGTTTGAATCCAGAGTAGCCAAAAAAGCAGCAGGCTTGCTGAAATAGTTTTATCAACTTACCAATGGAAAGAGTTCTTTCCTGGGTAACAGGAGAAATGTTTATCCTTGATGGAGTTTTATTTTCCTCCGGGCAGCACTTGGGATTTCCATCAAAAGCTCTAAAATTTTATATTCGCTACTCAACTCCTGTGTGTAAAGTTCTCATTTTATGGCTTTTCCTTCTGGAGATTCTTACTTCCCAATTTGCCTTGCTTATTATTTAGAAACAGGCAATACTTCTTTTGTGCTGCTAGGAAATCTCATGGGTTATATTACTCAGTTGACCTGAAGTTTAACAATTGCTTAAATCAACAGCAGAGGAAAGAGCCCAGCACACTCATTCTAGTTCTAATACAAAGCACTTGAGAAATAAGTGGCTATAATCCCTTGTGCAAGCAAAGAATTATTCAACATCGGGGGGGGGGGGCAAATTAGCCTTTTTGTGACCCACCATTGTCTCCCAAGAGAGACAGATGCCAACAAATTTCTGTTATGTTTTTAGTTATGTATCTTTTTTAAAAAACAGGTTGTAAGCCACCTTCAGCGTGGCTTTAACTTTGGGAAAGTGCCATACAAATAAAATGATTGATTGGTCTAATTACCAAGGGGTACTTTCAATCACAGGGAGCCAATGTAGTGCCCACCAGATATTGTTGGACTGCAACTTCCTGAACAATGGCCATGCTGACTGAAGGGAGCTGTGGTCCAGTATCCTCTGGAGGATTCCATATTGTCAGTTCTTCCTGCTTTAAATGCACAGGAACTCCAGATACACATTGGAGTACACAAACTAGAGTCATAGGGTCCATTGGTCTGCTCTTGGTGGTGTGGCACTAAGTGAAAGTGCATATGTCCTTTCCCCCCACCCCCCGGCACCCACCCCCCAAAAAAAAGATTGGGCAAGGGGTGTTTACTTTATTTCTGTGCACAGGAGACTAAATCTATCAACTCTTTAGAAACTTCCTCGGTTATCATCCTGTTTGCCCTGACTTCATTTCCCTCCACTTCCTTTGTTGTTTCCTTTGCCTGTTTTCAAGTTCCCTGGGTGTCAGGACTCTTCTTTGCAAATACATAATAATAATCACAACTTTTTTATTCCCAGGGGTGGACTATTGTTTGCTGAATGACCACAACTGTGAACATTTGTGTGTAAATAGTGAAAGATCTTACGCCTGCCAGTGCTTTGAAGGATATGTGCTGCGTGGGGATGGGAGAACTTGCAAACGTAAGTTTGTTTCCCCCAACCTAGTTCACTTATTTTCTCTCTCTATATATATATATGTGTGTGTGTGTGTGTGTGTGTGTGTGTGTATGGAAGTGAGAGCTGGACAATAAAGAAGGCTGATCGCCAAAGAATTGATGCTTTTGAATTATGGTGCTGGAAGAGACTCTTGAGAGTCCCATGGACTGCAAGAAGATCAAACCTATCCATTCTTAAGGAAATCAGCCCTGAGTGCTCACTGGAAGGACAGATCGTGAAGCTGAGGCTCCAATACTTTGACCACCTCATGAGAAGAGAAGACTCCCTGGAAAAGACCCTGATGTTGGGAAAGATGGAGGGCACAAGGAGAAGGGGACGACAGAGGACGAGATGGTTGGACAGTGTTCTCAGAGCTACCAGCATAAGTTTGACCAAACTGCGGGAGGCAGTGGAAGGCAGGAGTACCTGGCGTTCTCTGGTCCATGGGGTCACGAAGAGTCGGACACGACTAAACAACAACAACAACTATATGTATATAGTTAATATATATGTTAACAGATAAATAAAAATTGCCAGTTGTTATTACTGTGAATAACATAGTTACAGAATTACCCATGGGGGGGTTGTTTTCAGACACTAGTAGATTTAAGCAGTATTGTGTATTATGATGATTGTTGAGCTCGAACCAAAGTTAAAATGAGTGATTATGAGAGGGAGCTTGGGGAAGCAGAGCCAAAGGTTTTATAGTCTTCATGTTGACTCATGGGGCGATCATGTGGTGTTACAAAAGAAACGAATTGTCTGTTTTCAGGTAGAGATGTCTGTAGATCTGTTGACCATGGATGTGAGCACATTTGTGTGAGTGATGGCATTTCCTATGCCTGCAAGTGCCACGAGGAATTCATACTGAGCGAAGATGGGAAGACCTGCAGAAGTAAGCAAGCACTCCTTAATGGGCTATTCATTCTGAAGGCCCTGCTTTCAGAGGCTGGGAGCGCTGTTTCAGCGCTTCCCTCCCTGCAGCTCAGGTGTGTGCTATGCTAGAGCTCATCTTTGTCTACTGAACTAACTGGGTGTTGCAGGTGGAGGACCAGTGAGGGCTGTAGAGATAGTTCCTGCTGCTATCTCATGTTGAATCCATGGGCATCCAAGGGCAAATAGCCCTGATCTCTAGGCCTCCTTAGGCATGATGAGAGTGGTCTCATGCTTCTGCTGTCTTGCTGGAGCTTGCACATCTTTCCACAGGGGAAATGCATGGGTTTCCTTTTGTATTTTATAAGAGGCTGCAGAAAGTGGAAATGTGAGTACACTTGCACATATTATTTCCCCAAATTTCTCGTGACGTGCAATGAAGTCCTCAGCAAATTGAGATTGTGTCTCATAGAGCGTCTCTGACTAGCACATGGCTAGTTGCATGCTACTTCTGAAGCAGGCTTGCAGCCCCCTAATAGAGCTGGGGAGGTCCTGGAGAGCTCACTTGGAAGCTTGTAGCAGGATTCTGCCAGATGATGGTCTACCAGTTCACTGTTTCTAATCTAAAGTCGCCATTGAGAAATATGTCCTCAAATCAGTTGGCTGTGGCTGTGTTTGTGCTAATAAATACAGCATCACTTATATCTGCAGTACTAGGAAGCATGCATACTAAAGGAGGATGTGAAAATCTGAACCAATTACACAGTGAAAAATGGGCTCACAATTGTCATGTGAATTCATTTTGACAATTGTGCGAAAGCAGGGCGTGATCTGAGTTTTATTTCATCTTTGCAATATTGGTCATTCTACCTTTGCATTTATTTCATCTGGAAAACTTATTAATTGTGAAAATTATCATTAGGTAAAGACCTCTGTAAATCGGTTGATCATGGCTGTGAGCACCTGTGTGTCAACAGTGGATACTCCTATGCCTGCAAGTGCCACGATGGATTTGCATTAAGAGATGATGGGAAGACATGCAGAAGTAAGCAGCTCAGTCTTGATCAAATAATAGTTATTGTAAATCTGTTCCATCTGTTTTAATCAGCAAACTCTTAACTATACTCAGATCAAGATGTCTGCAAATCTGTTGACCACGGATGCGAACATGTCTGTGTTAGTAATGGGGATTCATATACCTGCAAGTGCCATGAGGGATTTCTATTAAAGCAAGATGGGAAAATGTGTGGAAGTAAGTAATTTGATTATTCCTCCTATCAAATGAATTGCTGTTTTTTAAAGTTGTTGTTCTCCTTGTAGAAACACGGGCCCAGTACACATGCAACCCTGCTTCTACTCCAGCACACACAAGAAGAGATTGGAGGCATTTGCTTCTGGGCTATACTAACCATAGGGACATGGGAGGCGCTGTGGGTTAAACCACAAAGCCTAGGACTTGCCAATCAGAAGGTCGGCGGTTCGAATCCCCACGACAGGGTGAGCTCCCGTTGTTTGGTCTCTGCTCCTGCCAACCTAGCAGTTCGAAAGCACATCAAAGTGCAAGTAGATAAATAGGTACCACTCCGGTGGGAAGGTAAACGGCGTTTCCATGCGCTGCTCTGGTTCGCCAAAAGTGGCTTTGTCATGCTGGCCACATGAACCGGAAGCTGTACACCGGCTCCCTCAGCCAATAAAATGAGATGAGCGCCGCAACCCCAGAGTCGGTCACGACTGGACCTAACGGTCAGGGGTCCCTTTACCTTTATACTAACCATAGTTTGACATTTTTATTTTTTATTTTTTATATTTTTTTCTGTCCTGCCCTTCTTCCCAAATGAGCCCAGAGCGCAAACAATCAAGCAGTTAAAACAATACATTTAAATAAAATAAATATTTAAAAGCATTAAGAACACCTAAAAACATTTTAAAACATGCCTTCACGACCAATAAATTCAAGATTGCCAGGATTTCAGTTTCAAATGGCTAGGTGAACAGAAATGTTTTTAATTCCCCTTGAATGTTAATAACGAGGGAGGGCATTCCACAAAAGGGATTTCCACCACCAAGAAGACCCTGTGATGTCCGACCAGGTCAAACTGTCTTTAGTTTAAGCTGTGGTGTATTAAAACAAGCCAATATTAAAGTATGGTTTCTGATTCTGGCTTGTTCCAGTAAAGCATAGTTTAAATGATGCAATCATGGTTCAGAAATTAACAATGCACTTTAAACAGTGCAGTTTAAACCAGGAAGAATGTTGTCAGTCTGCCTCTCTGGTACATGCTGGTTGGGAGGTCAAATTGAGTTAGGAAGATGAGTGAAGCATCAGGTTAGGAAGATGAGGCCAGCCAGCCAGGCTCATTTCCCTGTTTCTTTGAGGCCCTAAGCTGCGAAGATTAAAATATGTGAAGCACCTGACCTGACTATTCTACAATCTTTGTACTTACCAATAAAATTTTGATAAACAACCAAGTATTCTAATTTGTTTTCAGCCAAAGACTTTTGCAAGACCATCGACCATGGCTGTGAACATGTTTGCATGAATAATAACAATTCCTACTCCTGCAAATGCCATGAGGGATTCGTACTGGAAGAGAATGGGAAGACATGCAGAAGTAAGTCACCAGATCTTTAGTCTTTGTTTCGTTCTTCAGATGTCCTTTGATTCTTAAAGGAAGGAATCCAGCACTGTAAAAGTGCTATATAATCTGAGGTCATGAAAGCTGGAAAATGTGTTTAAGAAAATACAGAGTATTCTAGGAAACAACAGTAGGAGCCAGCAAGAGGAAACAATAAGTGGCCTTCCTTTGGAATCTACAATTCTTTTGCAGCACTGGGAATGGGACTGTTCCAACTCAGATATTTTGCAGTATAAAAAGTGACAGTCCTCTTAATGCTGCACAAAGGTGACCCTGCATATTCAGGGTTGTGCCTTGTTAGGCTGGTAGGGTTGCAAAGTGGATAGGCTATTGGGTTAGGACTGAAGACACCCTGGTTCAAATCCCAACTCAGCTTGAACCTCACTAGATGATTATGGACCATTCTGCCTAACCCACTTGTGGGACAAGATTCTTTTTCTTCTGCTTTTGGAACAGAAATCTTCTCATACTACAGGAGCTGAGGGAACCAGTCTGGTTTACCTTGCCTGGCGAATCCCTAACCATCCAGCTAATCTCTTAGTCAAGTCCTGTCTGACTTTTAAAACTGACAGGTTCTATCTTGACTGGCTGACACTTCGCCCGGCCTTGTTTGGCTGAAGGATCTCCAGAGATATGACTCAAGTCCACCAGTCACAATTACAAATTGAGGGTTCCCTAACATTAAGGACGGCAGGATAGTCTGTGCTCATATGGAACACAATGTATGTCGTGTGAACTGGAGTATATATGTGCACATTTCAGGCACCAGATTTGGATAGTTGCTTTTACCATCCACTTCTTTAGTCTAGACAGAATGTATGTATGTCAAATTCTGGAGGAGATGGCAACCAACTTTATTGGTTACAAGAAATAAATACTAGTAGTGTGCCCACATGAACACTGTGCTGCCTGTATTTTAACCTGTCTGTGTTAAATTGCAAATAGCCTTGCTTCTTACAACATTCTCAGTTATGTCTGAAATATGACGGAAAGCTGGGCTGATTTCTCCTTTTTAATTTATTTGCTGTCAGTATGGGATTTTCAGAATGGAATAATAGGTCTTTATTCACCCTTAGGTGATACACTGAGTTTATTTCACTGTGCTGCTGTTTTTATGTTGCTGTTTTATGTTCGTTCATTGTGTTTCCAAAAAAACAACAACGCCTGGATTTTATTTTATTTATTAATTGTTCCTTTCCCATTTTATTTCCAAAGGATGCACTGAAGGCCCAGTTGATCTCGTGTTTGTGATAGATGGATCAAAAAGTCTGGGAGAGAATAATTTTGAAATTGTCAAAGAGTTTGTTTTGGGAATCTTGGACACTCTCACCATCTCTCCCAAAGCTTCACAAGTTGGTTTGATACAATATTCTACTCAGGTTCGCACCGAATTCACACTGAAACAATTCAGCACCGCCAAAGACATGAAGAAAGCAGTGTCTCAAATTAAATATATGGGGAAGGGCTCCATGACTGGACTTGCCCTGAAGCAGATGGTTGAGAGAAGCTTCACAGAAGCAGAGGGCGCCAGACGCTTGTCAGCAAAAGTTCCCCGAGTGTCTATTGTGTTTACAGATGGACGGGCCCAAGATGAAGTTTCTGAATGGGCTGCTAAAGCAAAGCAAAAGGGTATGATGGGAGTATACTTACAATTATAAGCAGGAAGTCTGCGAAGGTGCTAGTTACCCATGTGTATTTGTACCATAACTATACAGTGATACCTCGGGTTAAGTACTTAATTCATTCAGGAGGTCCGTTCTTAACCTGAAACTGTTCTTAACCTGAAGCACCACTTTAGCTAATGAGGCCTCCCGCTGCCACCGCACCACCAGAGCACGATTTCTGTTCTTATCCTGAAGCAAAGTTCTTAACCTGAAGCACTATTTCTGGGTTAGTGGAGTCTGTAACCTGCAGCGTATGTAACCTGAAGCAGATGTAACCCGAGGTAACACTGTATAGGCAATGACCACTTTGCCCGGGAGTTGCATTCCTGAGCCCTGTGCACATCGGCAGAGCATTTGTGAGCCCTAAATGCACCTAAAATGGTTGTTGCCTGTATATACAGTTTATTGTGTGCTTGCACCAAAGAGGTGATCCTGCAGAGTGTCTGAGGTAGGGGCTGGGGAGAGCTTCGATTCAGTTCACAGTTTAAAGGCTAATCTACCAAATTCACATTTTCCAAAGCAATATGAGAACTGAAACACGGGTATCATTCAAAATTTGCACTTATCTAAATTTTGTGATGCAGTGTTTCAACCAAACAAAAGTTTACAAAATTGCATGTGTGCATTAAAGTGTTATTGGTAAAAATAACATTAAAAATATGGGGAAATTGCTTGTAAAAAAATTTATTAGGAGAAATGTGCACCAGTATGCAGAAGAACTTTCATAACAATTTATAATTAGGAAAAATGAAAGAGAGAGAACTGAAATGGATGAATCCTTCCACCCCAAGTCTTAGGGTTATCTCTGACCACCGGTCCTGCTAACTAGGGATGATGGGAGTTGTAGTCCAACAACATCTAGGGACCCAAGGTTGAGAAAAGTTTCTTTAAGCAATTAAAATGTGGAAGCACCCATACACCCGTACACCAGAGTTCTTAAGACTAGAGCAGGCATCCCCAACCTGCAGCCCTCCAGATTTTTTGGCCTACAACTCCCATAATCCCTAGCTAACAGGACCAGTGGTCAGGGATGAAGGGAATTGTAGTTCAAAACATCTGGAGGGACAAAGGTTGGGGGTGCCTGGACTAGAGTTTCCAGATTGAAAGCCAGCGTATATGCATATGCCTTTCAATTTTTCAGTGGCACATAGCACTAAATCACAATTCCTCATTGCCGGCAAACTTGGGGTAATCTGGTTCATTCAAACTATGGTTTGTCCATAGCTTAAATCAGGCATAGTCAAACTCAGCCCTCCAGATGTTTTGGGACTACAACTCCCATCATCCCTGACCACTGGTCCTGTTAGCTAGGGCTCATGGGAGTTGTAGTCCCAAAACATCTGGAGGGCAGAGTTTGACTATGCCTGGCTTAAATTAACCAAAGCTCCTAGTTGTCAGTTGTAAAGGGGAACTTGAGTTAATTTAAAGGCAGTTTGAAAAACCTGATCTCCTCTTGGCTGTGTGAGAGAAGGGAAGGGGATAGGGGGAGCACATGAGGCCAAAGCTCATCATTGCTTGATACATCCCATTCCTGGCATGCCTGGAGTTCTGATAACTTACAACAAGTTGGGGAAGAGAGATGAGCTGAGGAGGCTGGGAAGAAGCCACATCTGGACTTGTCTCCTGCTTCATTAGCAGATTTAAAGGTATATGCCTGTTGTTCTGGCTTTCAGCCCGGTAACCTAACCTGAGATTGATGAGCTGCACAAGTTGTGGGACTCAAAACATTTGATACATTGCTAGGAATTGGCCTGCGGTGAGTTATCTTCTGAGGCAGAGGAGACATTTATGATCCAGGCCTAGATTTACTTCCAAAGACATACAGTGAAGTCATTCATCAAAAATGGCACATGCTGCTGCTTTCCCCATTGACAAACATGCCAAGATTCTGCCAGAAATGAGCCCTATGAGTCAGTGCAGCACCAGAGCAGCCAATAAGAGTTGTGCTCAGCATGAAGTTTGGTCTGGAATGTTTCATTGTTGATATCCCACCTTTTAAAGAACAGAGTCCCAGCATGGATAGTTCATTCATGAAAATAAAGCAAGAATTTGGAATGATATTTTTCCTCCTGGCTGATGAAAAGCTATTTAAGGGGATATTGGTGCAGGAATTCAAAATGGAGAGGACTTACATGCCCCCCCCCGGAACAGAAGTAATGACAAAATGTAGTAGACATGCAAGTTGTTGCTGGATGTACTCACCGTTCCCAGGGGCTTCCACAGAAATATAAGAACTGACAAGTGCAGCAATCTTTTCTGATATCTGAAGACTTCTTCAGTAACAAGGATATCCTTTAAAGTGAGGTAGCTAATGGATGGTCCTCCAGATGTGGACTCCAGCTCCCACTAGCCCCAGCCAGCATGGCCAGTAGAATTGTAGAGCTGCAAGGGACCCCAATGGTAATCTAGTCCAACCCCCTGCCTTGCAGGAAATTCAGGGATGGGAGTTAAAGTCCAGCAAACTCTTAGAGGGTCACAGGTTAGCCATCGCTGATTTAAAGAATGACCATGGATCTACTTCTGTTCAAGAATATGCTATGCAATCCACAATTAAATTAATTAAATACAAGGAACTACTTGATATCTATTAAAAAAAACCAAAAAACACCAACATTATTGATAAGTCAGATGTGCCTAAGAGGATTTTTCAAACGCAGAGCAATCTGGACAAGTAATAATTGTTCCTTTTAAAAAAAATTAACGTATGCTATCCATGATGTTTCTGGGTTACTCAAGCCCCAGATTGATGCCATAGGAATGGACAAAAATTTAGCCTTCCACAAATGGAAGAGCTTCTCTCTGGTTGGTGCTGACTTGCAACAGTGGAATACCCTCACTGGTGGGGTGCGTCTATGTCCCTCTTTATTAATATTCACAGGGAATTTTCAAACATGCCTGTTTACCCAGACGTTTGGTGTCTGACAGATAATGTTCGTGGCAACCTTGAAATTATTAGCTGTGAGGTTATAGAATTGTTTTAAGATGTTTAAAATATTTTATTTTTAATTCAGTTATACTGAAATCCTTTGGTTGAGATTCTGGAATCTCAATAAAGTGATACTGGGCAATGAATAAATAGAGATTTTAAACATGACTAGTCAGATATAGCCAACTGAGCCATCACCTGGAATAAGGAACATGGCAGCCACTACATTTGGGCATCAGTCAAAGACAAATCATGTTTCAACTGAATCTGCTTCAATTTGATGAGACTAACTTGCCCCATTGATTTCAATGGCACTTAAGCTAGTGCATGTATTGTTGCTGCTCAGGTTGTTTTTTTAAATAAAAGACAAGTTTCTGAATGTAAGTCCTGTCCCCATGGACACCCTTCCTAAATATCAGCACTGATCTCCATTCTTGCAGAATTATCTTGCATTGGTGTAAGGGGTCATGTGATAACATAGAAGCATTTTCCTTTCCATTGACCATGCTGTGCCTTAACATAGTATCGTTTGACCATAAACAACTTTTTTTTTTAGGAATCACAGTGTATGCCATCGGAATAGGGAAAGCAATTGAGGAAGAATTACGAGAAATCGCTTCCGACCCTCCAGACAAACATCTTTTCTACGCAGAGGATTTCAGTGCCATGGAAGAGATTAGTGAAAAGCTGCAAAACCGAATCTGTGAAGGTAATAATTGTCCCAGATTTAGTTTTCTTGTATGAACAATTAATGCAGACAGAAGTTTGTGGCCTGGCAGAAGCGATCTAACCATTTGTCTTGAACATCTGCAGAAATCACAGGGATACGTGTAAAACACAATGACCAATGAGCCACTGGGAAGAGTAATATTTCAGCTGTTTATCACTCGGGGAATATTTGACTTTATTCTAATGCCAGGGACATATACAATCATTTCTACTATTTCTGCCAGCTTAACAAGTCATGTATGAAATGTACAACTCAAGAAACCCAGGAGAACTGGCAACGCCCTCCCCTTCCTATATACTGCAGAAAGATCATCAGTAGTTCTAAAAAACAACTACACCATGCACGATCCATTCCTTTGGGGATATTTGGTAATTTATAGTTTTCTGTTGGTCAGTATTAGTCACATCTGAGGGAATATGATGGAATACAGGGGAAGGACACAGGCAGCACTGAGTGGCAACAAGGAAGAAGTCACAGTAAAAACATATTCTTTGGCATAGTGATTTTTAGAATAAAAATGAGTAGACAAATTCAGAAATGAATGACTCCAGGCTTGAAGTATTTTATTCCAGTTCTTTGAGCCATGGATCTGGCTTTCTATTGCTTATTTTAATTTCTTCCTGGCGGCCGCTATTCTCTCAGGTCAGCTGCTAACATGGACGTAAATCCTGCACTGGCTAGGAGATGCCTTCAATTTATCTTCCATATTCTCTCCCACGTTCATTACTTGCATTCATACATGACACAAATGCTCAAAAGAATCTCACTTGCGCTTTTAATACAATGTATGAAAATGTTTCAATAAGAGCTGGAGATAACTAGTACTGGATAAGTGCTTATCATGCTGCCTGGCATACACAATTCTACTTCTCAGTAGGATTGTAACTGATTAAACCATTTTTTTAAACTAAAGCTGTCCCCAGTTAATTAGGCAGCAGATTGAGGGTTTTAAAAATATGTTAATGCAATACTTTAAAAAAAAAACACCTGTAGACTGCAAACACAATCTTTTAAAGTGGTGTTGCCCCCTCTCTTCTCTCACCAAGGAAGAATCCTTCTTCTAAGATGACACATTCATGCGTAATCTAAAAACAAAGTACAGTGGTACCTCGGTTCTCAAACTTAATCTGTTCTGGGAGTCCGTTCGACTCCTGAAACCATTTGAAAACCAAGACGTGGCTTCCGATTGGCTGCAGGAGCTTCCTGCACTCAACTGGAAGCCGTGTCGGACGTTCAGTTTCCAAAAAGCGTTCACAAACCAGAGCACTTACTTCCGGGTTTGTGGTGTTCAGGAGCTGATTTGTTCAACAACTAAGCCGTTTGAGAACCAAGGTACCACTGTGTATCCCTCAGCTCAGAAAGTTTGGGTTGGATCCAATGAAAGGAGTCCTTCTGTCAGCTAAAGGAGCACTTCTATTAGAGAAAGCCTCCTTACTTAGGAAGCTCCTTCTTTCAGAGGCAGAGAACTTTTAGGTCCAAATCTCTTTGGGAGGCGGGTGGCACTGTGGTCTAAACCACTGAGCCAATCAGAAGGTTGGCAGTTTGAATCCCCGCGATGGGGTGAGCTCCCGTTGCTCGGTCCCTGCTTCTGCCCAACTAGCAGTTCGAAAGCACGTCAAAGCGCAAGTAGATAAATAGGTACCGCTCCAGCGGGAAGGTAAACAGCGTTTCTGTGCGCTGCTATGATTTCGCCAGATGCAGCTTAATCATGCTGGCCACATGACCTGGAAGCTGTCTGTGGACAAACACCGGCTCCTTCGGCCTGTAAAGCGAGATGAACGCCACAAGCCCAGCGTCGTCCGCGACTGGACCTAACAGTCAGGGGTCCCTTTACCTTTAATAGTGTATAAGATGCTTCCCTATGCACCTCCAGATAATTGACAAATAACCCACTTTGCATCATACCACCTTCAGGTATCCAATATATTTTGTTTGTGTGTGTTTTATCCCTACCCTCACAATTGTTTCACCTTTTATCTGTGGCAACCTCTGCAATAGGAGGAACATTTTTCATACTCTCTGAAGTAATACATGTTTCTGCAGGCAAGACCATGACCTCCCAAGCACATATGCATATATATTCAATGATGACCTAGCAAAGAACAAGCAGTAACAACTGAAATGATCCTGTTGAATGATTTTCTGTTGTCCAAAAACAATTCTAGCCATCTAAATCTCCTTGAAATATCATTAGTCTTCCTGGTTTATTCTAGATCATTAGTATGTTACAGATTTATGCAATAAATGCTGTTTCATTTCATGTTGACAATATTTCTTCCAGGTCTGAAAGGCCACCAGGATTTGCCAGCAAATGTCCTTTATTCAGAAGATTCCCATTCTCAAGGTTTGAGATTCTAAGTCTGTGTATCTTCCATTTCCAGCTCACCTAGTTCTCCACTAAGCATTTGTCATTCTCAATCATTTCTTGAAAAAGTAATATTAGGCCACTTTCATTGTAATGCTGTTGCTGAGCTCATTTTTAAATATTTGTATCAATATAAAATGAGTGCAAATCCATATGCAACACATGCTCTTGGTACACTTTTCATCACCTTATACAGAGGTTCAGGCACACAGGCAAGTATTTTTAAAATTAGAACATTTCAACTAAATCCATTCTTTAATTTTGAAATCCTACTATGCTTGTTATATATTATCTCTGTAGATCTGGGTTAATCTAAAAGCTTCACACAAAAAGCAAACTGAGGAATTATCTTTTTTAGCACAGTATACTCAGTCTTCTTTCACTAAAAAAAACACACAGATACACAAAACTACTAAAATAAAAAGCTAGATGGCAACAAGGAACAAGAAAATATGTAAGATACAACGCGGCTTACTATATTAAATTCAGTTCTGTTCTTTATGGCTCCTTACAGAACCTGAAGCAGCTACCCTAGCAATCAAAGACGTTCTTGCCTGTTCCAATTTTGCAGTACATCACAAGTATCTCTTTGAAGAAAAACAGCTGCGATCAAAAGTAGCTTCAGGTAAATATACTTCCATTCTACACTTTAGCATGGATATACCGTATTTTTCGTCCTATAGGACACACTTTTTCCCCTCCAAAAATGAAGGGGAAATGTGTGTGCGTCCTATGGGGCGAATGCAGGCTTTCGCTGAAGCCTGGAGAGTGAGAGGTGTTGGTGCGCACCGACCCCTCTCGCTCTCCAGGCTTCAGGAAGCTATCCGCATGCCTTGCACGCCCGGGGGGAGTTCCCGCGGGCGCGCAAGGCTTGCGGTTGGCAGCCTGCAGCGCGGAGCACGGGGCGCCCTCCAGAGGACGCCCCGTGCTTCGTGCAGGTGTCCGCAAGCTTTGCATGCCCGGCGGGAGTTGCCGCCGGGCTCGCAAGGCTTGCGGATAGCAGCCTGTTCTGGGGGCTGGGGGAAATTTTTTTTTATTCATTCCCCCCCCCCCAAATGAGGTGCATCCTATGGGCCAGTGCGCACTATAGGGCAAAAAATACGGTATTTATCCTCCGACACAGGAGGACCCCTCCTCAGTTGCAATCCCCACCTACAACTGAAGTAGTCCATTCCAGACACACACGTACCACTTCAGTTTACCCTATTTATTGGCTATTTACTGTAATTCATCACAGCCAAGTCCGAATCTGAATGGAGAGGAGGGCTCTGCTGGATCAGCTTGGATTTGTGCTGAATTGGGAAAGCATTAAGTATTCAATTTTATCAATGCTGTCAGTGCAAAAATGTCGTCTACTTCAAATAATCCCAATCCTGGTATTATTATTTTTCCAGCAGGCTATGCACTTCTCATCCTGCATGATTGTCAACCCTCAGAAGGGTTACATGGATTATACAAATGTTTCTGTTTTGATCCTGGGTTTTGCATGCTGCACTGCTATGAAAGTGACTATAATCTCAATTGTAGAGCACATGCTTTGGCATGGAAACCTCCCCCCGGAGGTTGTGGGCACTTCTTCCTTGGAGGTTTTTAAGCATTGGTTACAGATGCTTTAGCTGAGACACAGATGTTTTAGTTGCACTTTAGTTGAGATTCCTGCATTGCGAGGGGTTGGACTAGATTTCTGATTCATGTTTAAATCTTGTCATCTCCATTAAAGAGCATTAGATAGCAGATACTTGCAACCATGGAGAACTGTCAATAAGTCAGTGTACTTGAATAACACTGAATGTAGAGTAGAAATTATGTAAATAGGTGAATAAATCCATCCTACTATGGGGCAGCTTCTCAAGCTTCCTTGCGGAACAAATTGGTGCTTGTATCCCTGCCATGGTTTTCCCAGTAGTGATGTATGGAAGTGAGAGCTGGACCATAAAGAAGGCTGATCGCCAAAGAATTGATGCTTTTGAATTATGGTGCTGGAGGAGACTCTTGAGAGTCCCATGGACTGCAAGAAAACCTGAGCGCTCACTGGAAGGACAGATCGTGAAGCTGAGGCTCCAATACTTTGGCCACCTCATGAGAAGAGAAGACTCCCTGGAAAAGACCCTGATGTTGGGAAAGATGGAGGGCACAAGGAGAAGGGGACGACAGAGAATATGATGGTTGGATGGTGTTCTTGAAGCTACTAGCATGAATTTGATCAAACTGCAGGAGGCAGTGGAGGACAGAAGTGCCTGGCGTGCTCTGGTCCATGGGGTCACGAAGAGTCGGACACGACTAAACGACTAAACAACAACAATCCCTGCCAGCGATCACCTCTTGGAAGAGATTAAGGGTTCCTTGGATTCAAATCCTCAAACTCATTGAAGGTGGAAGTATTTCCTCTGCCCCAACTGGAGCAACTCTTACGTCAAATCTAAGAATTATCTGTCATGGATTGCCCTTTTAGTATCATTGCATTACTTTCAGTCATAAAGCAAACATGAATAAATCTAATAAAAAATTGACAGCTTAAAAAGTTTTTCTCAACCAGCTTCATAAGTTTCCTATGTACTTCATAGTTTCTTGTTGGTGACCTTCATTATGTTAAATAGGACAGATGCAAGTGAGTGATCTGTATTTATTTGGATCTGTATTTATTTAGTTAATGTGTTACAGTACGGTTTTCTAAACCTCTCCCATCTGTTTTTCAGGAAATCCTTCAGAAGACAAAGACCCATGTAAATGTGAAAACTTTATGACGTTCCAGAATTTTGCAAATGCTGAAGTTAAAAAACTAACACGACAACATATCCTTTTTTATATACCTATTTCATAAATTCTCAGCTTCTGAGAAATACAGCAAATCCTCAATTGACACGCAGATTTATAGTTAAATCACATTTAGTCTTTAATAGGATGCAAATCCTATTGGTTGCAATCCCATCTACTCTAAATAGCTCAACAGCCAGCATCCACAGTATTTTGGGAAGTGGGGTGGGAGAGAAAGGGCATCCATACCTTTTCCTATTCCACTAGAACCTCTGCTTTTCATTAATGATATAAGGACTTTTCCTCTGAACCCCCTTAGCCTGTTGAACTGTGTCAGGAAGGCTGAGATCAGAGGCACAAGCAGTAGCAGCTGGGCAATTTTAGCTTACCTGGCAGCTTTCTGAAAGAATGTTAGTGGTGATAAATGTGGAACACAGGCTCCCTCTAGTGGCCACACCAAAATTCAGAACTGTGGCCAGTATATAATGCAGTTTCAATTCAGAAAAATAAAGAATATAGCAACCTTTACAACATCACATAGGTTATTAGGCCTGTGCCTCATAGGCTACTTCAATCCACAAAGGTGCATCACCTGCGTAGGGCTTACATGTGCACTTTACAAATGGGTAATGCGGTTATTTCATGTAGTGGATGATCTTTGAGTACAAATGCAGCCCAATCCAGCCAAGAACACGCAGGTAAGAAGTGTGGGAAACAGGCTTAACTCATCTCCTCTCACCGATATACCCAGAAGTGTATTTGCAACAGCATAGCAGTACTCTCTATTACAGCAGGAGCAGGCCTATTGCTCTTTCCCTTGCCAAAAGCCTACCTAAGCCAATATACTGTTATACACTGTGCTGATCTTCATGCCTCTGGGAAGACCAGAATCAGGGCAAGTTACTTCTACTGAACAGCCTTATGTGGGACAAGTTGGTATGTACAAGTTGGTTGAAAATTTCTAACCATTAATACAGTGCTGCTGTAGTCTATACTTTATAATATTATAAAGTAAGAGTGAAGAGGTGTTTCCTTAATTTAAGATTACTAGAAGAAATGTCAAAAAGAATGGAAGCCCTGGAAAATCGATTAAGATACTGATGGCGTTCTCAAAAGTATGTGCTGAGTTGGATATTTATACATATGAAGAGAGCAAATCTAAGCTATGTAAAAGAGCCAGTCTCCTGCTTGAAGAAAGAATTTATGTTTCCAGTACTTCAAGACTGCATTTTTGTATTGACTGCAGGAAAAAAATGGCAAAATTTAATTTTTTATACAATTGTAATATTTTATCAATTGAGATAAGCTATGAAATATTAAAATGGTGCTTTTAAAAGAACAGTTTAAATTGTTTAGAGACATACAAGGCCCTATTATGTAGTCTTTCGTGTTTTTTTGAAGGAGGGAAGAAGAAGAAGAGGAGTTTGGATTTGATATCCCGCCTTTCACTCCCCTTCAGGAGTCTCAAAGCGGCTAACATTCTCCTTTCCCTTCCTCCCCCACAACAAACACTCTGTGAGGTGAGTGGGGCTGAGACTTCAAAGAAGTGTGACTGGCCCAAGGTCACCCAGCAGCTGCATGTGGAGGAGCGGAGACGCAAACCCGGTTCCCCAGATTACAAGACTACCGCTCTTAACCACTACACCACACTGGCTCTCATCACACTGGTCTAATTGAGACAGTGGAAACATGTACATGTTACCAAGCAGCTTCCCAAGCTTGTCCTAAAATACCAATATGGGGAAAGATGCTTTAACCCTCAAGGGAAAAATAGTCTGAGGCACTGGTAGGAGCACCTTGGCTAGCAAGTTTAAGCACATACATGCACCTCCCCTGACAAAACCCCCACTTATGTTAACCAGCAAACACAAGTTTGGGATACTTGTGGTATTGTAACATGCAGTACTACCCCAAAGCTGAATCTCAGCTTTGATAGCCTACAGAACATGGCACTAGATGCAAGTACACTCTAAAAATATCAGGCAATAGGGCAAAAGAGGGAATGACCGCTTAGTACATTGAGAAAATGGCTTTTATGCCAGAATGCACATTTGGGTTATTGTTGCAACTGCACAATTCAGCATTAATAGTCTAAGAAATACAGGCAGCTCCAACTCTGAATTACGTGAAAAGTGAAGCCCAAGTCCCAACAGTCGTGTTTCCTTCCCAGTATCTAGTTTTTTAGTGGCTTTATCTCAAGCTACTATCCCAGACGCCTTTCTGCTGCCAAGAAAGAACGTTACTGATTCCAAGACCTTTTGGCTTCTGGAGCTTAAAAAGTCGTAAGACATTTTTATTCCAGCATTGTAAGAAACAGAAGTGCCCCTGAAATCAAAGTTCTGATCATTTGAGAATTTATATAAATACTTTTGGTTGAGCCGCGGCGATAAAATAAAGGTTCTTCTAGAGCCTTGGAAGCCACCTCTGAATATTTCTGAAAACATTTGATTTTCACTTATGATTATCAGACCAAAGGCTGATAATAATTATTATCTCCATTATTTTTGAATTTTAGAGCAACAACCAGACCACTTACCTATTTGAATACAGAACCCATAAGCCCCATTTTAAATTTTATTTAATTTTTGAAACTTCACCTTAGGGTGAAGGGAAGGTAGCAAATAGTAACAATCTTATATCATTTTCAATTGATAGCACCCTTGTTTGCAAATTCATACCTTATTTGCCACAGGTTTGCGTGGCAAAGCCAGTAATGTTACCAGATGAAATGGGCAGGGTATTATGGTAGACAACCCAAATTCACAAAACTCCCATTAATATAAATTCTGTTAAGCAATTGCCTCCCTTTCTCACTGAGTGACTATTGACATTTTTGTTGCCTGAACTAGTTTTGAGCCAAGTATGATAAAACATTCTGCTTTCACAGCTGCAAGGCACTACATTCTAGAGGGTGGAGAATAAGGTAGTACAACTTCTACTAAAGATGCAGTCAAAAGCACATCAGCGTTCCAAAGTCTGTGGTAACATACCCTAGACCTGGCTTCCCCAATCTTGTGGTCTTCATGTTTTGCAACTATGAATATATGCAACTCAAGAAAGCTCCTGCCAATGGTAGATTTGTAACCAGTTTTATTACACAAAATGTAAAGTTCAGCAATATCTACTTCTCACTGGTTTGCTCTGGCATGCTTCTAATGATGTCAGAATCACCTGTTGGGAGGGAGAAAAGACACATTTTAACAAACACTATAAGCAAATAGTGCTGCACAATTAATTCTTCGTATCAAGATGCCAACAACCCATTTTTCCTTTTAGATGAACTTTTTCCATCATAAATTCAAAACTTTTAATTATATGGGGAAGTACACTCTAAAGATGTTACTTGCAGTTAAAAACCAGAACTAGGGAGGTAAATCTAGTTCTGGGGACACACTACATAGTTATAATATAGCGAATGTCTAGCCTGCCCTGATCACTGAAATATCAGGACAGCGAGAATATTCGCAGTGCTTTAAAAGTTCAAAATGCAATACCTTAAGGAGTAGATTGAGAGTAATGGCTTTTATACAGTAAGATATTACTTAAACTGACTAGACATTTTGAAGACGAGACGTTGGAGTGGGTTGGATTCTATGTATCTCCAGAATTAACTGATTCAGACTACAATATAATGCAAGCTCGGTGAAGTTCACTATGATTTAGCTCTAAAGGGACTGTGCTCTCTAATAAATATATGAAGAGCAAGGGGTTTAGAATCAGGACAATTTCCAAAGAGTGTAATGAATGGACTTCGATAGAAGTAAATCACCTTAAGACTCTTCAGCATATCCAAGGGTATTGTGGTAGCAAATAAACACATACCTGGGTCAATGATGGCAAGTGTACACACTCTGTAGTACTTTCCACAAGCTGTACCCAATTCAATATTGTTACCGCTGTAGTGGTGCACACCAGTTTTGGCCAACATAGCATAGTATTCAGTTTCTGATTTCCTGAGAATTAAACACACACGGAAGCAAAACCAGTTTAAATTTATGGGTTTTAATCTACAATACAGGCTGGAAATTTCACATGAGCACTAAACATTATTCCTCATGAAAGGCTTCATGATTTATCCCTGCAACCTTCTACTATCTAGATAGGGAGTCTAACAGCTATAAAGATATCTTTGTTTTATAAGGGATTATGGAACATTACTATGCCATAGCAAAAATAGTCATGTTTAAGTGCTAAATCAATATTTCCAGTACATTTTGGGTCATGGTGTCAAAGTTTATTTATCTTCCATTTACCAAGAGCAAAAATATGAAGGTGAAAATGTGGCCAAGTCTACATACCTACCTTCATCATTACCTGGAGCAACTTATTTTATTAAATTATTTTAGTGAGAGATTACACCTAAGATTAACAGCACAATACTATGCATGCTTGTCAAAAAGTAATTCTAACTTAGTTCAATGGGGCTTGCCCCCAGGCATGTGTGCACAGGAGTCCCACTTAAAACAATTTTTGGTTGTTGTTATTATTATTATTAAACCCTAGCCATCTAAACAACATGCTCAATTTGTTTACAAAATCTCAAATTTTCAGTACTATAGATCACTGTTACCCAACTAGGGGCCATCATTGTTTGCCTAACAGGAGGCCACAGGTGAAAATAAATTGGGGGCCACAGCACGAGACCAGGGCTACAGAGGGAAGTGAGAAGTGAAGAAGATAGAAGTCAGGAAAAGGTTGAGTAACTGCTGTAGATAGAAACTTACCTTAGAGCTGGGCAGTTGTTGGCTAGGATGACCAACTTGGCTTTGCCCTGTCGGATCATTTTCAGAGTCTGCTTGTATCCCAGTACATATTTACCACTTTTCATAACCAGCTGAAGTCTGGAGTTTATGGACTCGAGGGACTTTTTCTGAAAGAAAATGTTGAGGTATGGCAACTTCAAAATGATTCCAGCATTTATGAATAATGAAGTTCTATATTCCACATGTCTGGGCTTACTGCACTCATCTAAGAATATGTATCACACAAAACACATCAAATAATGCATAATGATGATGAACTTAAATGTTAAAACTTAATAGATTTTTTTGTTTTTTGTTTTTTCCTCTTTAAAAAAATCAAGACAGGAGTTATTTGTACACAGCTACGTGTTTTAGCTCTTAAACCAGGGTCTTAGGAAGAAAATGGAAAAACATCCCCAATGAAAAATAGTATTTAATAGTTACAGCTTGTTTCTTATAGTATACAACTTACATAGCCATACTGATGGGATATATCTCTTAAAGTGTAAGAGTTACTGAAACTTTTGAACACATTCCTGCCCTCACACTATTGTCTCTGCTTTCTAAACCTAAAACCCCTGAATTCTCTCTCTTTTATACCCAAGTCTTTAAAAATTACTTTAAAAACCTGGTAATCTCAGTGGGCCTGGGTTCTTACAAAGTACGGGAAATCTGCAGCCTTATGCTGACAGAAAATGCATGCCTTACCCAAAATTTATATACCTGTCATTCTCAAAAACAATCCAACTTCACTGCCATTTGATTAAGCAGAAAAGCCACATGCAACACCACTCTCCTGCAACCTTATATTCAACTCATCACACGGAGAGATAAATTCATATAAAGCCACCATTGTGCAAATAGGCCACAGGCAGCTCCTTATGTATAGAAGAAGAAAAATACAGTAGTACTCCTTGTACACACGTCTACTAGCAAAAGTCTAGGAAACTAACAGTGAAGTACTGGATTGGCAAAGGCCTATGAGCTGCAAGGAACCAAGAACGTACTCTTTATGAAATGCATACCGCTCCACCAAATAAACCACATTAGGCTGTGCTTTCATGCAAGACAATATTTAAAAAAAACGCGATCTATAAATTAAAACCCGACAAAGATTAAATAAAAATTAATGACTCTACAACCAGGTTTGGCCCCAAGTTTCACAAGCTCCTCGCCCCGAAGATCACCCTCCTCTCCTCCCGTTTCTGCCTTTCCCCACATGAGGCCCCTTCCGCCCTCCTGCTGCCCCCCATGCCCGGCTCTTCCTCTCACCGTCTTCTTGGCGGCCACCATCCTGTCGGCTCACGTCGGCTCCGCCGTCACCTGCGCCGAAGAAAACGGGGAGGGGGGGAGAGAGAGAGAATTAACGTCCCACCGTATCCAGTCCCACCTGCTGCGCTCCCCGCCCCGCGGGAACTCGGCTTTTCCCCCTCAACCGGCTCCCGTCACCCAACCCCGCGGAGACCCGCTTACCAGAGAGGCACCTCCAAGATGGCCGGGCCGCGAGGAAAGGAAGGAGCTCCCGCAATGCAACGCGCAAAACCACGCGGCGCCCGGCCGCCGCGAACGGCTACGCTCGCGAGAGGAGGAAATTTCCGCCCACTCCCCGTGGCCAATTTCCCAAACGGGAAGTGCGTTGCGTAGAGCATGCGCACAAGCCTCGAGATGGTACCATAGAGATAGAAAAAAGCTTATGACAGGCGTTCTTAACCTTGGTGCCTCAAACGGTGTTGGGACTACGCTCCCCATCATACTTGATCCCCTGTTGTAGTCCAGCAGCGTCTAGAGACCCAAGGTTGGTCTGGAGAAGGCTAACAGAGAAGAACTGTAACGACCATTCTGAAAGGAGTTTGAGGCGGCTCCCTCCATTCAGGCTCTGAGAGACGAACGGCGACGTCTTTACGTTTTCCTATCTCTATGCCGCACTTGGCCTGAGCAGCCTCCTCTCTTTGCTTCTCTCCGCAGAGAGCAAGCTCTGTAAATGAGAGCGAATCGAGCCATCCTCGGGGCATGGCCTGTTAACTTAGGCTGCACTTGTGCTTGAAAGGATATGCTAAAATAAAAAGGCACATATTTCAGGTGTTGGGGGGGGGGAGTCCTCCGTCTTAATATGATCTATGGTCAAAATGTATTGTGAAGAAAGACATGGCTGCTTAAATTTTTAAAAAAGTGTAAAACATTTTACGCTGGACTTAATTCAAAGCAAAGCAGGGCTCACTAGCACTTAATCTTGAAATTCTTCTATTTTCAGTGTAGATGGGGCAACAAGTACACCAGGCCACTGAACCTTGCTGCTTTGTACTTACCTAGAATGATTTCAGCTTTGGTGAGAACATGTACAGTGGAACCTTGGTTCTCGAACGGCTTAGTTGACGAACAAATCGGAACCTGAATGCTGCAAACCTGGAAGTAAGTGTTCCGCGTAGTTTGTGAACTTTTTTCGGAAGCTGAATGCTTCCATTCTGAGAACTTCCGCTGAGGACCCATGCAACACGCTGGTGATATTTGGAGCTTATATTTCGCAATTTTGTTTTTGCGACTTACTTGGCTGTTTTGTTTCTGCAACTTATTTCGCGGTTTTGTTTCTGTGAGTATTTTGGTTAATTTGTTTTTGTGACTCTGTGGAACCCAGTTCAGCTACTGTATTTTCAGGAGCACTCTTGCAATTTGATTGTGTGACTGTGCGAAAATGGATAAAAGTTGCAAAGCCAAGAGAACCATTAACAGAGCAACAATAGAGGTGAAGAAGAAAATTATTTCCAAGCATGAAAGTGGTGTCCGTGTAAGTGACCTGGCAACACAGTTTGGTATGGCCAAATCTACAATTTGTACCATCTTAAAAAATAAGGAAGCCATTAAAGGTGCCAATGTTGCAAAAGGTGTTAAAACACTCACAAGGCAACGAACACAGACAATTGAAGAAGTGGAAAAACTGCTTTTAACATGGATAAAAGAAAAACAGTTGGCCGGTGACAGCATTTCTGAGAGCATGATTTGTGAAAAAGCTTTACATTTGCATGCTGAACTCATCAGAAACACCCCTGGAGCAAGTGTTGAGGGTGAGATTTTCAAGGCAAGTAGAGGTTGGTTTGATAATTTTAAGAGAAGAAGTGGCATACACAGTGTGGCGAGACATGGCGAAGCTGCCAGTGCCAACAAATTGGATGCTGACCGATTTGTTTTGGATTTTAAAGATTATGTTGAGTCACAGGGTTTCATTCCCCAACAAGTTTTCAACTGTGATGAGACAGGCCTATTTCGGAAGAAAATGCCAAAGAGGACCTACATAACAAAGGAGGAGAAATCATTGCAAGTGAATAGTGATGATGTGGAGGAGTTAGTAGAGGACCACAAGACTGAGCTCGCCACAGAAGAAGAACAAAACATTCTGACGGAGCAGCAACAGGCGGCATCTGAGGAAATACCTTCAGAGGTGGAGAGCAGAGAAATTGTATCTACTGCACTGATCAAAGAAATGTGTGCAAAATGGGCTGAAGTGCAAAGTTTTGTTGAAAAATATCACCCTAATAAAGCTGCTGTAAGTCATGCCACCAACACTTTCAATGATAATGCTATGTCTCACTTTAGGCAAATTTTAAAACATCAGCAAAAGCAAATCTCAACTGAAAAAAAATTAGTGAGGAAAAGAATCAGCGGGTTTGAACCAGGTGTCAGTGGTGTAAGAAAAGCAAGGGAAGGAATTGCAGGAGAGGAGTCACCGATTGCGATTCCAGAAGAGGACCCTGACCCTCCATCCAAACAATGACTATCATCCATGAAGGTAAGAAAAAAAATTACATTTTCATTTTTGTCTACAATACTGTATTATTTTACAGTACAGCACATTGTTTATTGCTTTCATTTTATGGACCAGTGGTCTCGTTAGATAATAAAATTCATGTTAAATTTCTGTTTTAGGGGTTGTTTTTAAAAGTCTGGAACAGATTAATCCTTTTTGCATTATTTTCTATGGGAAAGTGCACCTTGGTTTTTGAATGTTTTGGAAGTCGAATTAAGTTTGAGAACTAAGGTAACAGTGTATATTCAAATCAATGGCCCTGTCATGGGCTCCCACATGACTCCACAGTATGCCAACATTTTCATGGCTGGTTAGAACAGCACTTAGCTGCTGTCTCCAAAAAGTCTCACTTCTACCCAAGACACATGGGCTCCATCTTTGTCACCTGAGCAGGAGGTACTTAATGCAGTTTCTATAAGGCTTCAACAAATTCCACTGTGCCAACAACCTAAGACTAAGCCAGTCTTTGCAAGCAGTTCAGTTTCTGGACACTGCAAAATAGTGCAACTTTCTGCATTTCCTTTCCTTCTGACCTCACTGTTTACAATTCCCTACTCCCTTTACTATGTGTATATATAGCTGCCGCTCAGAAAAACACTTCATACGTTTGATGGCGTGGACTGTAGCCCATAAAATCTTAATGCATTTGTTAGTCTTTAAGGTGCCACAAGACTCACTCTTGTTTTCTTTATAATCTATTTCTATCAAAGATGGCAAACCTGGGGATAATTTGTGCTTAAATTTATGCCACACAGAATGCATATTTCTCTCACATGGATTTGATTTGGCTTCTTTTAGACTTATAGTCCAGCTGTGTTTTATCAGTGTGGACATCCTAATCTTTGCATTACTCTAAAAGCTGCCAGAGCTGTTTTGACATGCCCTATAAACAGGCAGATATTAAACTTATTGCTTTTGTACATTTGCACCCTCAGACAAATGAGAAAGCTTTATTAGAATTCCATTCTGGCACCCACACTAATTACTTTTCTTTCTATGGGTATTAAAAGTGGCAGACTGAGCTTTATGATAATGAGCATATTTAAAGCAAGTGTAAACATGTTCATTCAATTTTCCCTGGTTCATGCACTGTCCTATTCATTTATTGTCAGGAAAACAACTATGCCTCATTATTCCAAAGTGAGCAAATCTGGAATTTGGGATACTAACAAGGTTGGCATTTGCTGAATCAGCATCAACATTTCTTGTCACTCAGCCATCCAATCAAAAAACAGTTCCAGAACAAAAATGGATAAAGGAATGAAGTCCGCTGGAGGGCAGAGAAAAGCCTGATGCTTATTGTCAATCTGAGCATATCCAAAAACATTCAATGCCCAGTTTAAACATGAGTAATACTGTTAGAAGAGTCACTCGAATAACACAAATGGAGTCCAGAGAGAAAAGAAATTGGTAATACTTTACTAGGGGAAACTGAACTATACAGAAATACACAGAGAAGTTTCTTAGTTCAATTCTAGTACATAGAGAGGCATACAATTACACACAGGAGGAAACACCTTTGGACCTAACCAGCCAATCAGAGCTTGAGTTATCACAGCAAGGATTGTGCCAATCTCACTGGTTGCTAGGCAACAACAACACCCGCTCTAGGTTGGCTAACTAAACAATTAACCCTTCTGTTGCTAGCTGAATGATCCCTGCTGTTGCATTTCTAAGAAATGCAGTCTTGTAAAAAGCCATGAAATTCTGGGCATTGTATTTTGTTAAGGTTGCTGGTGATGTTAGCTGTGTGAGAGGTAAACTACAGTGCCCAGAATTTTTTGAGAGAAAGAATGTATTTCAAATGTGCTTTAAAGTTATAGCGCGTGCACAACTTAGATTATTATGAACATATCCTCTTATTCCATCATACAATTCAAGGCCAGTCGTAGGAGATTCCTTTATAATAGGGGTGGAGAACCTATGGCCCTTCAACTCCCATCAGTCTAAGCCAGCATGGCCAATGTTTAGGAATGATAAGAGCTTGTTCACAGAGCGGACCAGGGGAGGTCTGCAGAGGTCAGCAAGTTCTCCATTCCTGCCTTGTAGGCGGTGTTTTGCCCCAGGCCTGAGATTCCCCACCAAGCTTTTAGATTGTACACTTGCCCTGGTCTGCTCTGTGAACAAGCTGCAATCAGTAGAGGAATCAGATGTGTTTCACATGTGCTTGACATTTAAAAAAAAACCATTCTAGAAGTCTCTTTCTTGCAAATATTGCAATAATTAGAACAATTAGATACACAGCCTCTCATTTGCAGAAGTTAATGGGTGTCTACGGCACAGATTCATGAAGTCTGTTTGACAACAGAAATGTGATCATGATTAGGTTTCAATACGATTACTCTGACATAATGCGTTTTGATAACCTTTGATGGTGGTTGGATTTTAAGACATTTGAGGGCTTGCACTGTTTTCGTTAATGTAAGGAAGGTTTTAAATTTCTACAGTAAACGTGAAAGAGTTGTGAACTTTGTGTTCACTTATGTTTGCATTGCATGTAAAAGGTTTCTGGCAGAACATAAATGGCTGTTGTGTCTTACAGCTTTACACAAACTGGTGCCATGTCTAGCCCTGAACTACCACTAAGTACTTGAAGGGGGGGAAACTGACACCCCAAAGGTGGAGGACTTTGAGGTGCATGCTGGATCACCTGGAATGAATGCTGAGGATCCCCTTGACAGGCTGCCTGGTGGGAAACTGTCTGAAGAACCCTTTGAGCTGTCAGAGGAAGAGACTGAGCCAGCCCTCAGTCCTGAATAACTCTGGCACCAATTGGCCTGGGCACAGACTGAAGAGCAATGACCTAGCATGGGTCTACAGAGCAAGACGCTGTACATGGTAAGCAATTGTTGGAACTCCTTTACTACCAGCAGCTGGGGTTAGGGTGTTATGTATGAGTCTCACACATTAGCCTTCTAGTTGTAGGAAACAACACAGATATTTCTTCTTGCTTGTGGGATCCTTAGTCCTGCTTCCAGTTCCCTCACCTTGCTGAATTCGCTGTGATGTTGAACTTGGGTGTAGTTTTGATCACATTTTGAACCTAGCTTGATTCTCTGTGCTAGACTTTGGCTCAAGACCATAGGCCCCCCCTGCAGTGTGACAGTTGTTTCATTTAACCAGTGTGCTTAGTAATTCATATCTATCCACTGGTATGTTGCAAATGCCACCACTATTGCATCATTTGGTGTTAAACAGTGACCAGCATCACGTGCTCTTTGACCTGATATAACAATTCCTTGAGATAGTCACAGAAGGAAACGTTTGCAGTGCAATCCTGTACAATTCAACTCAGAAATATGCCTCACTGTGTTCAGTGGGGCTTACAGGTAAAGGTCTATAGGAGAGCAACCTCATTTAACTAAACTTTAATTCATAAAGTAACACCCCTCCCCAAAAAGCCCCCCAGGTTTCAAAACTTATTTGTTCATTGTTAGTTCTTTTTCACATTGTTTTGTGTGGCAACTTCTTATTTAATTCTACAGAAGTGCAATCAAGGTTATGGTTTGAAGGCATGTAGGGCCATCATCTTGCTGAAACTAAACTGGTGGGGGTCCAGCCAGCACCTACATGAGAGATTTCATGAAGCTTATGACTCTGTTGTGGGCAGTTTAAGACTCTGATTCAAAGAACATCATCCTCAGAAAATATATTTATCTATTGTAAATGTATTTTACCAAACTAGTAAGACAATTGATAACATCCCCCCTCAAAACACTTCGCTTTTACACTGAAAACACCCCCATTTGATTTATTTGTTCAGCCACAGTTTATGTGGTTTGTCATATGAAAACATCCACCATAGTTTCATAATTACAGTTGCTATGAAGAGGCTGCCAAGAAATGCTTTCTTGGTTGCAGGGGCTCATGAGAGCAGCATACCTTGTGGACTGGCATGGAAAATATGCCAATCTCAAGGAAGCCACCAGGAATGCACAGGAAGCAGCAGCAACCTCACAGCAACCAAGTATGAGTACTGGTTATATAATGCATAAAAAGGCCATAATTACTTGTTTTTAAAGTCTGTTATTTTATTGGTATTCTCCTATGAATGTTTTACATAACTATGTAAACTGCTTAGAGTTGTTTTGGTTAGGTGGCATACAATCTTGTTAAATAAATACATGAATTTAAGCAAGGCCTATTAGGATTTGTATACTGAAGCCATTTAAAACAATGGAAACATGCAATGTATTTTGCTGTGTGGCTGTTCGTATTTGTTCCTTTGTCAATTTTTAGTGTATTTCATGTTTCTCATATTAGTCACATTGGATTGTACAAGGAAAAGTAGGGTATTAATATTTGAAATACTGTACATACATGCAGTGACTATGACCACCAGGTCGAATCCTGGCTAAGAAACAGGTCTTTCCCCACTGTCTGGTGTTTAGGTGGGGACAGAATTTGGATGACATATAGCTATTTCTCTGCCAGTACCGTTGTGGAGGCCCTATCTTCATTCACACAGAAAGCGTCCAAAAGGGACAGGGCACCAGCGAATTTGAATCTGCTGGATCTGAAGCCTCACAGATCTCCTGAGGAGCCTGATCTGGTGTAGCAAAATTAGACAAAACCACTGACCCGTTCCCATTTTGGGATGTCCCAATGGGTCTGCCACCCCGTTCTCCTTGACCCCACTTAGGATTCTCACTGGGTGACTTTGGGGTAGTCAATTATCTCTTCCTCACAGGGTTAAAATGTAAGGGTTGTGGTACGGATGAAATTGGGTGGGGGGGATTGAGACTGAAGGGACCACCTACCATTAAGAGTTGCCAACCTCTTTGGGCCAGATGGCACATTTGGAATTTTTACAAAGATCCCTTGGCAACAATCACAAAATGGTAGCATAACACCAGTTGCCCCATAAAAAAGAGGCAGGACCACATAATGGTACAACATACACTACCTCTGCATTGACTGCTCCATAAGTGGGAAAAGGTACCGGTACATACAGAAAGCAGCTCTTTGTACCTCTTCTCTGTTCAGAAGGGATGGGAGAATGGGTATTGAATTCTGGCATCCAATGAAATATGGAAATGTTTAAAGTGGGGAGGTTCAATCATGGGCATAGCCAGGATTTATGTCGCGGGGCAGGGTTTATGTTGGGGGGGGCATAACCAAGCTATCTGTGATTGGTCAGTTACTTAGCTATTTTTATTTATTTGATTTAGGGGAGCAGGTGCCCCTTACCCCCCCTTCAGCTATGCCCATGGGTTCATTGCAAAAGAGGATGAGTCGTGCAAACAGGAACTGAGTACAAACCATCTCTGGTGCACTGGGCATTTTCAATAGACTATTTGTGGACCTTATAGGAGGTACTGGCAGGTACATTCCCGCCTGGGGACACCACCCTTGATGTACCTCAACCAGATTTCCTTGGCAAAAGGGTGGGATAAACATGTCACTCGTAACAGCTATTTTCCAGCACTGCAGAATATTGTTGTTGTTGTTGTTTAGTCGTGTCCGACTCTTCGTGACCCCATGGACCAGAGCACGCCAGGCACTTCTGTCCTCCACTGCCTCCCGCAGTTTGATCAAACTCATGCTAGTAGCTTCAAGAACACCATCCAACCATCTCATTCTCTGTCGTCCCCTTCTCCTTGTGCCCTCCATCTTTCCCAACATCAGGGTCTTTTCCAGGGAGTCTTCTCTTCTCATGAGGTGGCCAAAGTATTGGAGCCTCAGCTTCACGATCTGTCCTTCCAGTGAGCGCTCAGGGCTGATTTCCTTCAGAATGGAGAGGTTTGATCTTCTTGCAGTCCATGGGACTCTCAAGAGTCTCCTCCAGCACCATAATTCAAAAGCATCAATTCTCTGGCGATCAGCCTTCTTTATGGTCCAGCTCTCACTTCCATACATCACTACTGGGAAAACCATGGCTTTTACTATACGGACCTTTGTTGGCAAACTGCAGAATATAATCCACAACAAAACCCACCATGGGAGCCTTATAGCTGCTTCACACACATTTTGAGAGGCAGGGGTGCAACTGGTAATTTGAAACTCAGGATTTACAGGGCATGGGGGAATCTCTTTGTATAGCTCAGCTGTGGGGAGCCTTTGGCTCTACTGCTGTCCTTGAACTACAACTCCTACCAGCCCCAGCAAACAAGGCTTGCCTGGGAGTCTTAGTTCAGCAACACCCAGGGCCTTGCAGAGCCAGGTAGATAATGTGCCCCCCCTTTTTTTTACCCTGGGGATAACGGAAGTCTTATAAACAAGTAAGTATATAAATAATTTTCACAAAAGTTATGCTGACAAATAATTTTATTTCAAGGCTTGAACCATATCTGCATATAAAGACAAAATGGAAAATATAGATAAATATGCTGACCGAGGCCCCCTTTGGAATGGGAGGCCCGGGCCAAGTGGTGCATATGGCCCCCCCTGTCTGGGCCTGGCAACACCCGGAGGGTCAAAGGCTGCCCACCACGTCTTCTCTAGGGGATCATATTCATTGGATCGCTTATTTCAAATTTGTGGGGAGCCAGCCCTGCTGGAAGGGGCCCCGGACATCAGCCCCAAGCACCGATTTATCTCCCTGCTCTTGTTTAATATCTATATTGGTCGCAGGGGAGGCAAGCCCAAAGCAAACAGAGGGGGCAGCCGCCCACTAGGCCCTATTGCCGCGTTAAATTGCGATTTTAAAAAGCGACACCAGCGGCGTGCCCCGTCCCCGTTGTGCCACCATCACCTCACTCACTGGACCTCCCGTGCTCTGCCCCGCCGAGCCTCCACGAGGCTCCCGTCCCGCCGCGCCTGCGCCGTGCGAAGAAGAATGCCCAAAGTTTGGAGCGCCCCGTGTTCGGCTACCCCTGGCCGCGCGCCGTTCTCATGGCAACCGAGCTCGAGCGATAAACACTCCGGCGGGAGCCTATGAGAGGGAAGTTCCTCGGCACGCGCAGCTCAGCAGGGGGGCGGCGGCCGCCGCTTTCCCCCCCTTTTTAGCGCCTGGGAGAGGAGACACCTGCGCGCATTCCCTTCGGCGGCAGCGGAGCGGCAGGTTCGCTTCCCGCGGAGGAGCCGCCCCGGGAGACCCGTTTCTTTGCCTCGGCCCGGTGTGGGGAGTGGGGTCCCGCCGCGCAAATGGGGTGCTCCAGCAGCGCTCAGACCCAGGTCAAGGACTGCAGCCGGCCGGCTCCCAAGTCTCCGGACGCCAACGGGCTGCAGAAATGCGGTGAGCGCCCCTTAGGCTCCCTGCTGCTGCTGCTGCGACCAATTTATTATTTCTCCTTTAAAGAAAAGTTTCTATCCTGCCCTTACAAAATTGCTGCTGCTGCACACTTGGGGGGGGGGGAGCGTTTAAAACACCTGTAGTAATTAATGGTAAAAGCAGCACCTAATTTAATTCCCGCTTGATATTCGCTCCCTTTGTAATATTGGGAGTTATGTGGCAGTGAAACTTTTATTATATGTTCCGCTCAGTCGAGGGTTTGCGCGTCGTGCATCAAAGGAAGAAGCCTCTCGAGCCGTAATACGTTTGTCAGGAAGGGGCAGAAATGTGGTTTTCCCCTCACGGAGCTACATTTCCCAGCACCCGTAGCAAACCGCAGTTCCCGGGATCCTGTGTGTTTGAAATATACGGTGTGTTAAGGGTTTTTTTTGTGTTTTTTTAAGGTGTCGCAATATTCTTTTGGTAGCAAGAGGCGCTCAGTTTATAATAGAGGTGCGGGGAGGGAAGAAGCATTCAAAACCGTTTGGAGCGGTATTATTGTTCGGGTCGCCACACCTGTTCTTTTCCTGTTGTTTTGGGAATTCTGCTTTTCTCGAGCCTATATAACAAGGTGCATGGTCAAGTTCTGTTTCCTTCTGTACATCCATTAAAGAGGCAGGTACAGTCTTCCTTTGATTATCCTTTCTGCATTCCTTGCTATCTTCAGATGGGAAGATACTTTTAACCTCTAGTCCATAATCTGTAAGGTAGTATTCCCTACTAGTCCAACCTAGAGAAGACTCATGGAAAATAATGAACATAGCTAATTAATTTCAGGTCCATTAATTTCAGTGGGTTTATTCTGAGGAAACAATTAGTTGAATAGAACCCTAAATTTGCTCCCTCTTTTCTTGCCTACCCCCATGCCTCCATTTTACTTTCTCTGTGGTTAATGGAGGTAAGTAAAAGAATCAAAAGTTGCGGTGGGAGCCCACTTCCCACCTTAGTTTATCTTGGCTTGTTCTAGTGCTAAAATTGCCATTCTGGCAATATTCATCCTGATCCACAGGAGCTAGTGCATTTAATTTTACTTCTAAATAAGCAATTATAGGGCTGTGGGCCTATTGTAACTACCGATAAACTGCATATGGCTGTGTCATTGTTATGTAAGTTTGGCAGATATTTTGTTTTAATAACCTAGTCTACCGGCCTGTGTTAAACTGGACTGCTAAGAGTTAAGAGGTATTAACTCTCCAGTATAAATTATAACCAGGCTTCAAAAAAAAGCTGTGCTGAAACTCCGCATAACTTGCCTGAGAATAAGTTGTGTATAGATTTGAATATAAACAAATAGTGTTTACACCTAAGGCACACTGAGATATATTGTTTGGGTTATTATTCTGTGTATACATCCCTGTGAGCAAACCTCAGTTAACATATTAGGACCTACTTTTAAGTAAACATACCTACAGTACTTGGTTACACTTGCAAAAAGGTTCTCAGGCTTTCATAGTTTGTAGATAGTGCGCTACAGTCATTTTTCTTCTCTCAATAAAGCTTTTTAAAAGTATATATTTCTTAATCAGACTTTTAACTTATCTGGTACTCCTTGATAAAATGCCACATGAAAAGGTTATGTCTAAATTTTTGTTTTAATGCCCAGTAACATAATACAGTACAGCCTTGGCATTGTGAAAACTGACCTAGGAATATACAGCTTTTCTTTCATATTTCTGTTTGAGTCCAGATTTTGTGTGTAGTATAAACGTTTATGATAAAAGTATTTGCTTCGTTTCTAAATTGGATGCTCTGATCTATCCTGGATGAAGTGGCTTGTCTGATTCCATTGCGTTATAAAATGATGCCACAGGAGACTGAAATGTGACACAAACTCTGCTAAACAATGCAATTCCTTACAACTGGACTAAAAATTAACTGTGGTTAACTTCTGAGCTTGACAGCCATTATATGCTGGCCTTGAAGGCAGTGTAGAAACTGTGACTTGTCCAGAATGGGGTGACTTTGTTTGTGGTTTGGGGGCTGCAAGTCAGGGACATATTATGCTGATTTTGTGAGAAATCCACTACAGTATTCTCCAGTTTGTGGACTACATTCAATGTGTGAATAAACGACAAATGGACAAAGGCAAAGCTATAGTATAAAATTAAAAATCTAGCACTTCAAAAAGAGCAAAAATAATCCTGGGGGAAATATCAACCCCATGGTTAAAGTTGAAATTATTTCCCTTGGGCATTTTGGACAAATGTGTAAATTAGTTACACATATGGCAAAATCTTAATGACGCCTTCCTCTTCTTTTTAAAGGATTTACACATCTACTTAGTGGAAGGTAAGGAGGCCACTGAATATATAAAGGCATGTAACTAATTCTGCTGTACTCTTGGTGCGATCATTTTACCAGGAAACAAACATGTCATTCTGCAGTTATAAGCTTTTTCCTGAGTTCCCTTAAGGCTTCTTCACTCAAAACAGTTTTTGTAGGATGGTTTAATAAGTTAACTTGTCAAAATTAATTTGGGTGGGACACTGTGCTCGTCATTACCATTCAGACTTGTTGGGGTGGGTAAGGGACATAAACATCTACACATACCTCTGCTTTCAGGCTGCAACATGAACACTCTGCCTTTTTGCTTCTAAGCATCAGAACTAAATGACTTGACATGTTCATTCAATAATTTGTGAAATAGCTGCTATCATGAGATGCAAGATACCTGTGGAGGAAGGGTTATGCATTGCCTTATGTCTATATTGTTGAAGGGCCTGGTCCACTTGTACTGGCTGCAGTAAAAGAACAGTAGTTTTTGTGCAATAAACGAAAATTATTCACATATGGAAGGAGAACAGTAAAAGTACTTGGTTTAGAGTGGGGTTACTCCTACTAACTTTAGTACTGGGGCAGGTTTTATGCACCCCTCTGTTTTGTCCGAATTTAGAACTGGATGGGACAATTGAGCCACTCTCTGTTTTGAATTTCTTATAGTGCATTCTACATGTTTCATTAGAAGTTATAGCTAACATGCATACTGATAATCACACTATCAAAAAAGAAAAAGTAGCCCTAGAGTTGCTTCTGGTGGTGTAGTTGCCACTCCTAGAAATTACTCTTTTACTCTTTCAGATATGTTTTGATATGGGTGGCATCAAGTTTACAGAAGAACAATTGATTGTATAGATAAATGGGATATATATATATATATATATATATATATATATATATATATATATATATATGCAGGTTTTGGTGTCTTCGGGTGTCTTCCCGTGTAAGAGTCGGGGTGTCTGTGCGACGTTTCGACGAGGTCTCACTCGTCATCTTCAGGCTGGTGCTTTCGGCTTCTTGTTACTGGAACAGAGCAGAATCTGGTGTTTGAGTTCCTATAAATACTGTTGAGGGGTGTGGTGTATAGCCTCCAACGTTCTGGGCAGAGAGGAAGTTCCTAGATTAGTGTGCCTTTTCTTCTTTTGTTCCTTAATTACTTGAGGGATATCTTGAGTGATTTCATGAGTGATATTCTGAATACCACTGGGTGGGTCATTAAGTGTAGATTAGTTGCTAAAGCTTTCGTGTCTTGACCTCTTGAGCTTGTGAAGAGTTTTTCTGAGAAGATGGCTGTGCTGCATTTAGTTGTGTTCTGGCTTGGCTTCGTGTATAGGGGCGAGCTGTGGTTTTGTGCTTTGTGCCAGCCAGATCTGTGTAGGGATTGCAGGGGGGTGCAGCATCTGGAGGTGCCACTATAGTTTGGCTACTGGATGGAGTCTGTAATATGTCTGTGGAGAGGGTCTGGGTTTGGGTCTGGTGTGGTTGATTGGTGACGGCGTTCTGTGTGCCTCTGGTTCTGGTGTCGGTTTTTGTGGGGAGGGCTAATTTCCAGATGTCTGGCAGGCGGGACGTGTCGTCACGCTTGTTCATGTTGTGAGGGTGTTTCTCTATCTCGATGGCTTCCATGATTATTCTCTTGTGGTGATGTTCCATGTTAAAGAGCAATTTGGAATCTGCAAAATTAATTTCGTGTCCTGTTTCTTTCATGTGTTGGAAAAGAGAGGAAGTTTTTTCTTCTTTTTTGACGGCATTCTTGTGTTCTGCGATACGTGCATTTATTCGTCTGTTTGTTTGTCCAATGTACGTGGCTGGGCAGACTTTGCAGGGTATTTCATAGACCCCTTGGTTTTCCAGCTGGATTTTGTCTTTTGGGTTTCTGAGGATATTGGCTATTTTTTGGTTGGTGCAGAAGGCTGTTTTGATATTGTGTTTATGGAGGATTTTGCTGATTTTGTCTGTAGTGCCCTTGATATAAGGAAGGAGGGCCATGCCATTGTTTTCTTCTGTGTCTTGGTTTTTGGGGGGTGTTTCTTTTTGGATTAGCTTCGTAACCCTGTTTTTCTGGTATCCATTGGCGATTAACACATTTGAGAGATTCTGTAACTCAGTTGTCAAGTGGTCTTTGTCAGCCAGGCGTTTGGTTCTGGAGATGAGAGTCTTGGCTACGGAGTTTATTTGTGCAGGGTGGTGGTGTGATTGTGCATGTAAGTAGCGGTTGGTGTGTGTTTTTTTCCGGTAGATAGTGTGTCCTAGGGAGCCATCAGGTTTTTTGTAGATTAGGACGTCAAGAAAGGGGAGTTGGTTGTTGTCTTCTATTTCCATAGTGAATTGTATTTTGGGGTGTAGGCTGTTGAGATGTGTGAGGAAGCTATCTAGTTTTTCTTTCCCGTGTGGCCAAATTACAAAGGTGTCGTCAACATATCTGAGCCAAAGTTTGGGTTTGTGTTCTGACTTGTCTAAAGCATTGGTTTCAAAGTGTTCCATGTACAAATTTGCGATGACCGGTGAGAGGGGTGATCCCATAGGTGCTCCTTCTATCTGTTTGTATCTTTGTCCATTGTGGATGAAGTACGTGTTGGTTAGGCAGTGGTTGGTCAGGTCCAGGATGTATTTGGGGGGGTTGTATTTGTTTTGAATGGCTGTCAAGGCTTCATTAATGGGCACTTGAGTGAAGAGAGATACAATATCGAAGCTCACAAGTAGGTCATCCAGAACCAAACGCCTGGCTGACAAAGACCACTTGACAACTGAGTTACAGAATCTCTCAAATGTGTTAATCGCCAATGGATACCAGAAAAACAGGGTTACGAAGCTAATCCAAAAAGAAACACCCCCCAAAAACCAAGACACAGAAGAAAACAATGGCATGGCCCTCCTTCCTTATATCAAGGGCACTACAGACAAAATCAGCAAAATCCTCCATAAACACAATATCAAAACAGCCTTCTGCACCAACCAAAAAATAGCCAATATCCTCAGAAACCCAAAAGACAAAATCCAGCTGGAAAACCAAGGGGTCTATGAAATACCCTGCAAAGTCTGCCCAGCCACGTACATTGGACAAACAAACAGACGAATAAATGCACGTATCGCAGAACACAAGAATGCCGTCAAAAAAGAAGAAAAAACTTCCTCTCTTTTCCAACACATGAAAGAAACAGGACACGAAATTAATTTTGCAGATTCCAAATTGCTCTTTAACATGGAACATCACCACAAGAGAATAATCATGGAAGCCATCGAGATAGAGAAACACCCTCACAACATGAACAAGCGTGACGACACGTCCCGCCTGCCAGACATCTGGAAATTAGCCCTCCCCACAAAAACCGACACCAGAACCAGAGGCACACAGAACGCCGTCACCAATCAACCACACCAGACCCAAACCCAGACCCTCTCCACAGACATATTACAGACTCCATCCAGCAACCAAACTATAGTGGCACCTCCGGATGCTGCACCCCCCTGCAATCCCTACACAGATCTGGCTGGCACAAGGCACAAAACCATAGCTCGCCCCTATACACGAAGCCAAGCCAGAGCACAACTAAATGCAGCACAGCCATCTTCTCAGAAAAACTCTTCACAAGCTCAAGAGGTCAAGACACGAGAGCTTTAGCAACTAATCTACACTTAATGACCCACCCAGTGATATTCAGAATATCACTCATGAAATCACCCAAGATATCCCTCAAGTAATTAATGACCCACCCAGTGATATTCAGAATATCACTCATGAAATCACCCAAGATATCCCTCAAGTAATTAAGGAACAAAAGAAGAAAAGGCACACTAATCTAGGAACTTCCTCTCTACCCAGAACGTTGGAGGCTATACACCACACCCCTCAACAGTATTTATAGGAACTCAAACACCAGACTCTGCTCTGTTCCAGTAACAAGAAGCCGAAAGCACCAGCCTGAAGATGACGAGTGAGACCTCGTCGAAACGTCGCACAGACACCCCGACTCTTACACGGGAAGACACCCGAAGACACCAAAACCTGCATTCCTATACCCGTGAAAATCTACGAAAGCATATATATATATATATATCCTATAGATTTGCTCTCAGTAATAATTTGTGTTCTTCTTTTCTATTTGCTTCATCGACATTCCCAAATTAGAGGACAACTTGCCCATCGCAGTCGAAAATGAAACTGTTTCTGATCAGACCAAACTTGGGGTAATGGAAGAAGTAGAGCTGGGCTCAGATGGAGCAAAACTAAGCAAGGGTGTTGCTGAAAAGGAAGCAGATGTTTTGATCCCTGGAATGACCAACTGTGCCCTTTCTACCTGTCAAAGAGTCGACCCCGAAGGCACAGAGCCTCAACCCGTGGCGCCGGAAGAGAAGTTCAGCAAAAGTTTGCCTGTCGCCCTTTTAGAAGCCGGTGAGCCTCGACCTGCGATACCAGCCGAAGAGGTTGCTGAGCCTCAAGCTGCCACAGAAACTGCCAACACTTTGCCTCCGGAAACTGTACAGGACAGTCAGCCTGATCCTGTTGAATCAGCAGAGACAGGCACAGCTGAGCCTGAAACTGAGGAAATTGTTAGGAGTCTTGTAACGGAAATTGTGAAGGAGCTGCAAGTGGATGAAGAACAACAGACTGAGGGTAATAAATTGTGCTATTTCAGACTGAGAAGGCCAAGTTCTGACCTGTATGCAGATTCCACCAATTGTAATGAATTTTTTTGCATGCAGGTACATGAGGGCAAAAATCTTGCCCTGTGGGTTTGAGTTGTGTGTAGCTTTGACAAATAATTAGACTAAAAGGGGCCCCTCTGAATAACTGAGGTCAGTGCCACCAATTGTTGCCTTGTCTTGTTTCCTTGTGCTCCCATTTCATATACTTAGTTTCCTCCTCCGCCCCCAGCAATTATTTATGCTGGGTGAGATGCTAACAAGAGAGTGGGTGGGAAAGCCCTTCTTTGGTGCATATTGCCAGAAGACAAATGGCACAAAGGCGACTGTACTTTGATTTGTTAGTGGATCTGAACATTCTGACATCAAAGTAACTTGTTTCTCTTTTATTTTATTTATTTATTAGATTTGTATACCACCCTTCATCCAGAGATCACAGGGCAGTTCACAAGTTTTTGCTAAATTCCAAATCAGTCCAGTCAAAATTATTGCGATGTGTATAATAGTTAACCAAAAATACAACGCTATTATTGGTTTGTCTGCTTGTGAAGTAATAGTATTTATTTAGAATTGGTTTGCTGCATTACATCAAGTGTTTATCTTGGCCATTATCAGTCTCCCATCACACCAGGAAAATTCCCCTTTGAGATGCTGTTTGGCCCTGGCCTTTGGTAACTGTAGGTATTCTGCATCTGAACATATCAAGAGTTATACCTAGTGCTGAGGGGCTATTAGCTATGATAGCCATTTCCCATGACGAATCTTTTCTGTACCACTTTTATGGTACGTGCAGCAGGATTTCTGCAAAATGCAGGCTGTAGGAAACCAGGTTGTATTCATTTACTGAATGGTTTGAAAAACACCAAAATCGCTTAATGCATGGGTGAATGGAAATTCTGTTTAAATGGACGTACATGTCTTGACACGTAGAATGCTTAAGTTACTTATTTCACCAACAACTTTTCTAAAAGTAAACAGAGGACAATGGTAGGTACACTTTGATGTGGCAGATACATTTATATCAGCTGGCAAGTGCTGCATGTCTCCTGTGCTTTCAACTATTTCTTCTTTGATGTTATAAAGAACACCCATAGCATCAGTGGGGGCTGTTCCATTAGCACAAATGGAGCATTGCCCCACCAGCTTCAGGCAGGTGCCACCTGCCTGCCTCCTTACCATCAGCCCCAGGGGTAGCTTCTCAGTCTTAAGTGTTGCCCTTTATAGAACTCTGCAAGAAGGAAGAGGATGGGGACAAAGCTGGAATTAATTGGTTTTGCCTGTCATTGGCTCCACCTCCTTTTGGCCTCTCTTGTCTTCCATTCTACCAGTTCCAAAGGGTGCCGGCCACCAGTGCAGAACCTGCTAGGGCACTCAATACTCTTTCAATGTCCCCTGGCTTGATCTCTATGGTTACTGTTCCAGGCGAGACAGGAGAAAAGAAGGAAACTGAGATGCACCGTGATGCAGTAAGTGAGGGCTCTGAAACAAAAGAAGAAATGGGAGAAGCTACGGCAGCAACAGAGATAGGTATGTTGATGGAGGAGCAAAGGACTAATATATTAGAAGTTTAAAATGCTGTATTCCTATTCATAACCTTTCATTGGCACGTCCTGGGTGCTGCCTGCATTATTTAAATAGAGGTATTTAAACAGTGTCCTGCAGGTAATTGCTTGTTTTTAAATCTGCCTAGGTTGTGTAGGATTAACTCCGAGATGGGGAATCTGTGGTCCTCCAAATGTTGAACTTTGACTTACTTCTGCCGCTAGCCAATCCGAGCAGTGGCCAAAGATTATGGGAACTGTAGCCTTGCAATACAGTGGTACCTCGGGTTAAGAACTTAATTTGCTCTGGAGGTCCATTCTTAACCACTTTAGCTAATGGGGCCTCCCACTGCCGCTGCGTGATTTCTGTTCTCGCCCTGAAGCAAAGTTCTTAACCCAAGGTACTATTTCTGGATTAGCAGAGTCTGTAACCTGAAGCATCTGTAACCCGAGGTGCCACTGCATATGGAGAAAACTAGGTTCCTCATCCCTGGTCTGTGTGTTTAGGTCTGCTCTAACCTCATCTAGAGGTTGTCAGCTTTTGTTTAAAAATGGCAGTAGGGACATGGGATGATGCCTTCTCCCAGTGAGTTCCCGCCACGTCTTGGAAGGAAACTCCCATTAACCCAGCCAGCATGACAGTGGTCATCAATGATGGGAGCTGCAGTCCAGAGCATCAGGAGGGCAGCAGGTTGGGGAAGGTAGAGCCTGTCTGCCTGCCACTTACCTCCTACAAACCCCTTGGAAAGCCCTCACTTCAGCTGGGTTCACTTCTGGCATAATTGCACAGCTGTAGAGAAAAGTCCTTTGAGCAGGGGTCAGACTGGAGGGAAGCAAGCAACAGGGCACTTGTGTGAACCCTTTTGCTGTCAAAATTGGACTACCACTACCTGCTTTCGTCTACTTTGGCCCCAAGCCATTTGAAGCAGATAAGCTAGTTAAAAATAGACTTGGAAAAGATGCACATGTTGGAAATGAGAAGCTTAATTATACACATTTAATTCCATAGTTACTATTTGCCAAACACATTCTAATGATGATCAGATTGCTACCATGGCTCTGGGATTTCCCATTCTCGGATTTCTGTTATAATAGGTGAGGAATGGGTAGGGTTCAGACGCTCACTCACTGGACAAAACAAAGCAAAGTACAGGTTTTGACTAGAGACAAAAGAACAAATGAAAAGGCAGGCAAAAGGGTTCATCGCTCTGGCCAGATCTAACATTACAGCACATCAATTTCCCTCAATCTTAATTGATGGTGGAGATTTCCTTTCTGTGAAACTGAAGGCCCCCTACTGCTTTGGAAACCAGGGTCTGCAATTAAAAGCTCATCATAGCACCCAGGAGAAATGCTTGATATAACTACTGGAATTTCTTACAGTGGGAAGAGGAAGTGCCTGTGCATAAATATGTCCATGAAGAGATAGCTGCGTTTTGTCTTCCTAGCTCTCTCACACACGTATATATATTTAGTAACTTGCTGTTTTGAGTCGTGCAGAATTACAAATAAGAAATAGTTGGAACCCTCCCCTCTCCCGCATTGCTCACTCTTTGCAAATTCAAATTACCAGTGTCAAGATTTCTTTTCTTTAATTGAATCTGCTTTCTCAAATCAATTTGAAGCAAAAGATGACTCAACAAATGTGAACTTTAAATGTTTTATCATATGGCGACACTTTGCATCAGGTAGCCCTAGTACTGGTCAACAGAGGCTCAGACGGCTTTGTCTTGTTTTACGGACCTTTCTGCACATGCTCCTTTCAATCCTCCAGTGTGATAAGCACTCCCATTTGGCTTTTGTTTAGCTGCTGTGTGATGCTGGGAGTCAATAGAGTATGTATTTATGGACCAGGGTGGGGAACCTCAGGCCTGGGAGATGTTCCCAGGCCACACCTCTCTCCAGCCATGTTTTGTACCACCCTCAAGTATTTTTTGCCTTGCTGGAATGTGTCCTTCAACTGTAATAAAAACTACTTGCTAGCCTGGATTGAGGATAGAAAGGAGTATACAAGCATGAGCAGAAAGTAGTCTACAGTACAAAGGTAAAATTTATATTGCTTGCTCTGACTACTTCTGCTTCTGGCCTGGCCTGGTATGTGCCCCCTGCCCCTAGTTGCCCAGAAGGGAATGCGGCCATCAAGCTGAAAAAGGTTCTCTAACGGTTGTAAATTCAATATCCAATTATTTCCAGTTACGAAAGGATCACCATTTTCATCTGATCTGATTCTTCCTAATAATCCACTTTAAGCTTTACTGCCTTACCTGCATTGTTCTGACATGCTAAATATTAGCAGCAGAAGCTTCTTCATATGATTCATACAGATGACTTCCTTTCAAAGAACTGTTCCTAGAATATATTTGTCTAAAAGTCATTGCCACTTTTAAAATTTTAGGTTTTGTTTTTGTTTTATATTGCAGAAGCTACAAATAATGAAGAGTGACTCGTGACTTCTGCCTGGACTTCATCGTTGGCTGCTCAATTAATATTAGCACTGTGATTTTTGGTATAATCTGGTTTTTTATAGAAGCTTGTATGGACTTGTCACTTCTGAACACTAGGGGAGAAACACATTTTAATGATTTTATTTTGGGAAGTCAAGTTGCCAAGACACTGAGGAATTGCAATGTGTTAACCTTTCATGTTTGCCATAGAGTGCCTTCTGTAAACTTCCATTTAAGTGAAATCATGTGTTGCAAATCAATAACTTCATCTACTGTATTTCAGTTAAAAAAAATAAATTGCTAGGGCAAACTGTATTGACACCCATAAATTGTAGAACAGGGTGCATGGAGATTCTCCAAGTGCTAGATATGAAAAGGTCTGAGTATTGTTAGGTTCTAGTAATAATGTTGCAGCCATGAGGTTTTTTTTAACTCTACCAGTACAACACTTAAGTGATTTTTGTTACATAAAACAAGTATGGATATTGGAGCTTAATATTGCTGCTTTGGTTCAATCTGGAAAGATGCATCAATTCAAGTCTTGCTTTTTTTAAACTAATGAAGGTAGACACTGCAATCCAGCACTCAGGGGATGAGAGCAATGTAATTATGGCACTTTGAAAGCACAGGATAACTGTTGTCACCCTATTGACAAAACAAGCAATTCTGTACACTCTAATAAGAAATTACTGATAAGCACAACAGCAGCATACACTGTTACTGTATTGTGGTAGCACGTCTGTTAAAATGAAAACGTTAAATTTTAAATCTGCAAAATTCTAACCAATTCCTGAAAACACACGGTAAAGTAAAAGTATAAACCAAATGAATTGCTGCCTCTGGTGTGCAATTATGTGTACTTCTAGAACACTTTATAAGATTTCCCCCCAAAGTGTATATGAATTCTATTTGCCTTTATAAACCTGTTATTTGATAGTAATTATGAAAACTGAACCCTTCAGTCTTTTCAAAGAGAAACCTTGAAGTGCAAATCTTATAGCTGAGAGAAAATAATTTCACATAAAAAGCAAGAACTTTGCAGACATTTAGTGTGAATCTATTGGTTGCATATTTTTGAGAAGTTGGGTAAACTTGAGCAAAGCTGCTCTTCACCCACCTTATGTCTGAACCAGGAAACCTTTGTTTTATGCTGGGGTATACTTGATAATGGTTGGGATTTGTGCCTCATGTAGTCTATAAAATGGTAATCTTAAACACTGAAATAAAGCATTTATGGAATGTCTGCATGAAAACTAATTCTCTGTTCTAATATCTATAGGCTTATCTATTGTGTGTTTCACATCTTTACCTTTGGAAACTAAAACCACTTGCAATACATTTTCTTTTGTAAGGACCATGGAACTTGCATGCTATCAGTGTCCATGACTTGATGGATAACTTATTTTTGAGAGGTATTAGCATGGTAAGTACTGCTGGCCCCATACTAGGATGCTCCTGAAACTCCAGCAGAGTTTGCAATCAGCATAACTTTTATTGGTTTGGAAAGTAGTCTGCTCTGTGTACTTGTTCTGCACCACGGAATAGCAATTGACAAGCTTTACTCCTTTAATCTAGGCGGGTTTTTTGACATATATCCTGGAAGGAAGGAATAGGTGCATGTAAGAGTTTGAATGTGTCCATTAATTGGGCTGCTGCTTTGCTGCAGGTGAGGTAGAAGGCAAGGATTCCTACAGAGTCATTTATACCCCACACCTCAGAGGCAAAGCAAGCTCACGCAGTCCTGGGAGGCCTGTTAAGGGGCTTTTTAAGATGGCAGATTTTTGTAACATACCATTAGCTTTTGAAAATGCTGAACAGTGTAGTGCTGTGACAGATAATTCTATCCTTCTACTCAGGCAATACTTCTATGTAAAAGCTTTAGTGTGGGGTATTCAGACCAATCACACTTCTAGGCACATACATAGTAAAATCTTTTGCCTACAACTTTCATAATGGCAGCACCAAGACACTCTTCTGTTGCCACCAGTACATACATTATTTTCCTGCCTCCAAATGGGTTCAGTCTGGTGAAGTCTTCAAAGCTGGATTGCATGGAAGGGACTATCCGCCCATTTAGTCTTCAGAGTTAAATAATTACAGGAAGAAAATAGTTCATTGCCATTTTTAATGCATTTGCCTCAGTACATGTACAAATTAAGAGCACATGTCCCATACTAAGTGCAGATAATATGGAGTGCTCAAAAAAGCTCCTTAAATTCTTCTCACACCTGTATTCCATGCTTGGTTTCTGTGACTGATTCCTACAGAGGTAATTTTTAAGGCTATAAATATATAATTTGGCTTGGAAGTGTCACTGTGAATGACCTAATTGCGATGCAGCGGTACCTACTTGGCCTTCACTGCTGCCTATTTCTATGTGGTATTTTTAGGAATAGAAGGTCCAATTTAAACACCCAAACACTCTTATTTGTGAATGAAGAAACAAGTCTAAATCTGATACTTTATTCAACTGGTTTATTATGTAACACCTCCCACAACCACAATGTTAATTAAAATTAGCTATTTTTGAAGGTAATGTTATTTAAAAACACAAAATACAAAACACCTCAAGAGATCCTCTCAGTATAAAATTGGCATCAACATTAGGTTGTTTAGTAAGTCAGATGGGGTCAGGACAGAAGTCCAAGACTATGTTTTTCAAAGTGGCTAAATCTAAAGATAACATCCACCTCCAATACCATATTCCGAAAGAATCCATCATAGTCTTTCCTTCAAACATTTTTACGGGTAGGGTTGCTTAACGTAGTGCATAGCAAGAATGCTATCTTGGCTTCTAAGCACTACAGAATGAATCTACGTTAATTTTTTCTATAAACTATTTCACAGTCTCCCTCAAAATACTACTTCAAGGGCCAAGATGTACCCAAGTATTCAGATCTTTAATGAGCTTCATATGCACCATATTTTGCAAGGGCTCAGAGCGTTTATGGCACAGTTGAAAGGGGATGCGGGAGGAGGATCTTTGCCAGAAGAATTCATGTAGGATCCCAGTCCTGAATTTGACTACATTATATGAAGCCAGTGTCAGAACTGAATCCCTACAGAAATCATTCCTGATCCTGTGGACCAAGAACAACTAAGTTTATAGTCGTGGTGGGGCATCTTGCAGAGGTCCAGTGATGGCAATAGCTTCAATTTCCACACGTGCACCCTGTAGGGAAGATAATAATAAATTTTATTTATACCCCGCCCTCCCTGGCCAGAGCCGGACTCAGGGCGGCTAACACCAGTAAAATTACAATAAAAACATAATAGATAAGAACCCACCAATTTAAAACAGGTTAAAATGCAATTTAAAATGCAGCCTCATTTTAAAAGTAGCCCATAGATCAAAACCGTTAGGGGAGGGAAATAAGGGTCAGACTGAGTCCAAACCAAAGGCCAGGCGGAACAGCTCTGTCTTGCAGGCCTTGCAAAAAGATGTCAAGTCCTGCAGGGCCCTAGTCTCTTGTTACAGAGTGTTCCACCAAGTCGGGGCCAGTACTGAAAAGGCCCTGGCCCTAGTTGAGACCAATCTAACCACCTTGCGACTTGGGACCTCCAAAGTGTTGTCATTTGTGGACCTTAAGGTCCTCTGCAGGGCATACCAGGAGAGACGGTCCCGTAGGTATGTGGGTCCTGGGCCGATGTCAAACAACTGCATTATAAAATCAGTGCAGGCATCTTCTGCACCTCACAGCTTTGTGTCCATTCCAATTTAATCCTCCGTAGACTCCAAGGGTCTATGTGCCAATGGTGGCTTCTGTGTAATAGAAAGCACTTCCACTTGCTGGAGGGGCCATGTATAAAATTTGCAGCCCTTCATGCCACGTAAAAGCTGTAAAAATGTGAGAGGTGCTGTTGTCTATGAGAATTCTATGCAAAGCTTAAATGTATACAAGCACTGCAGCCATTCACAACGACACCTGATAGTGCTATTATAAATGGTCACAAAGCATATCTTGAATACGTTAAGCTTTACATGGAATTGTCACACACAGTCTCTTAAGTTTCATGCTTGTTTGGCTCTAAACAATCCATTTAGGATTACACTTCATGTCTTCTAAACATGTGCTCTAGTCTATGAAAGCTAATGTTGCAATAAGTCTATTGGTCTTTAAGGTGCCAAAAGACTCTTAAACTGAAATCCTATATGCCCTTACTTGGGAGTAAACCCACTCAACTCAATGGGGCTTGCTTCTCAGTCATATCCTGCTCCTTTCTGTAAATTCTCAAAATTACTGGTAAGTTAAGTTTTTAAAGTCCTTGTGTCTAAATAATTTTAGCAGTTCTATCTGCAAGAAATCGTATAGAAGCTGTTTTGTAGAAATAGAACAACTTACTTTTGGCAGAGCAGCAACTTGGTAAGCGGCTCGGGCTGGAAAGTTGCACTTAAAGACTGAGTAGAATAGAAAAGACATTGCCATGATTATATTGACAACATGAAATACGGAGTTTTGCTTACATTTGCAGCAGCTTGCTGAGTTAGGTAAATAGATTCACCAATGATACAGCAGGCTATCTGTATTCTTGTACTATGCAACCACAGGAAGTAGAATCAGTATTAAGTTTTTAAGCCTTAAGGCAAGAAAAAGCTTACAGATATGTGGGAAATGCCAAGTGATGCCTTACAAGAAAGAGGAATTTTCAGTAATCAAGGAGCAGAGCACTGAAATCCCATAAAGCTCTTCATTTGACTTAACTAAAGCAAAATAAAAATATTTTGCATAATTTATACAGGTTGTATAATCCAGCTGTCCTTGAGAGAGGCTTTGTTTGTATGTCAAGGCCAGAGGTCAAATTCAGCCCTCCAGGCCCATAAACATTCTCACTAGGCCATAATTCCTCACCAGGCCCACTCTTTGCTGTCCTCTAGTGATAGTGCCTGGCTGGAATCCAACTATGTCCTACTCAAAGTAGACACATAGAAACTAGTGGAACTAAGTTATGTCCATGGGCCTAGCACTGGGTATAACCAATTACAAAAAAAGCAGCTCACAGACTGTTTTAACAAAAGGGCTCACAAGAGCATGAGCATTAAAAACAGAACAATTCTCTTTCCACCCCCCCCCCCAAAAAAATCTGGATTTTCTCATTCCATTCTGTGTCGCTCTTGTCAGCTGAAGCCATCTTGGTGGAGACCACATTGCTTCATGTTTTGTACAGGGCAAAACATTGTTGCTTGTACAGCTGGCGGTACACAAGCGTTAGAGCTGTAGCGATATTTACATTGCTTGTAGATTTCATTCACATCATCAAAGTCCTTCATGTCAGCCATCAGCACAGTAGTCTTCACCACTATACATGAGAAAATGGTATTTTAAACTCCATTCCCAATTATCAAGCTTTTAAAAACTATAACAACAATTTTTCAGCATGTGTTATGGTTTGAGCTGGTTGCTCCAGCTCAACCGCATGGCTCGTATCAGCCATTCTTGAGTTCCTATATCAGTAATTTAGGAACATTCACCACTTTGTACCTAAGCCAAGTTTTACTGCCTGTGCAACTTTTTCTGAAAAGCTCATGAATCTGACCTTTGGAGAGTTTGGAAGTGGGGAAGAAGGAAACTTTGGAAGGGCAGATTTTAAAGGTCTATGTTTCCAGCCTATATTTCTATGCTTTACTTTGTTGCTGCATATTTTGTGATTTTAAAATTCTGCTGGGATTTTTTCACCAAAGAGTACTTGCCCCAAACTTGGATCTTGGAACCCAGGAATTCTCCTTTTATACTTTGTTAAATAGTAACCAGGAAGTAGTTCAGATTGCTGGTACCTGTTAATTCAGAATTTCACATGAAGAATAAAGGTGACATAGTAAGAACTTTCAAAATCCTAAAACCCACCAAAATGGGGGCTCAGTAAGATGTTTGTATCAACCAGAATATTTTTTTGTAAAGGGACATGGGATGTCATGTAAATATGAGAAGAGGGAATGTTCTTGATTCCAACCCTGCAGATATTCACAGCATGTCTCTCACAAGGTAGAGACACTTCCTTTTCCTGTCTGATTCAAGGTAAGGTAATTCAGAAGTAACTCATTTAGCATAGCTTCTACTCACCATTGTCATAGTCACAGCCAGCATCTTTCAGAATTTCTCCAATATTGTGAAGGGCCTAAACACACAAAATGGGTTTGAGTCATTTATTTGGATTTGCACACCTCACCCCTAGGAGTCACAGCCGGTTACAACATATGCACCATTTAAAAACGTCATAAAACACAGGGTAGGAACCAGCAATTTATAATGACAAAATTCAGCAAAACGTTAAATCACCAAGGACCTCATCTAGAAAGAGTTGTGCTTACAAGTCAAGTCACAACCAGCCTACGTTCCATGAATTTCAATGAAACGTTGAATAAATAAATATATACTACCTGTTGCAATCAGCCTCCAGGCAGCATGCGAGTTAAATAGATAGAATAATAAAAACACCAATATAAATAAAATGCAACTGTTTTAAAAAAATTAATACAAATCACATAGAAATGTTTTTGGCAGCTGGTTGTCACACAGGGCCGATGTCAGACCATCTTTCTACACTGACTGGCAGTGGTTCTCTGGGATTTCAGACAGGGGCCTCTCCCAGCCCTGCGGAGGGGTGCTGGGGATTGTTCATAGCATGTTTTGCAGATGCTCTACCACTGAGCTATGGCCTTCCCCATTCCCAAAATAGGGGCCCAGAATGTGTGCTCCTACTCAGCACTGTAACCCAAAAGGGTCCTGAAAAGCGTGGGCACTCTCATCCAGTATCCCTCAGTGCAGGGCACCAAAATCTTCAATGGTCCCTGGCAGCTATGTGGTTAAGTGGGACCCAGCCCCCCCAGGACTGGACATGTTGAAACAGTACATCTGATCTTCTATTTTGAGCCTCGCAGACATGCCCTTAAGATTTAATTTATGCTACATGAATAATGACATCAAACTCATTGTCAGAATAATCAAGGTGTTTCACCTGTTTGGCTTGTTCCTTTGTTCCTCCAGGTACAAATTGTCCATTTGAGGGATCCAGGCCTAATTGCCCTGCGATATACATGGTCCTGTCTACCAACACTGCTTGGCTAAGGTTCAGTAGTAGAGCAAAACAGAGAGAGCGAGAGAACAAGAGAAAGAAAGATTTACTTTTTTGCTATCTTAAAGTATTTTATTTTGGTTTCCCAAAGATTTCCCATTCATAACTTAGACATGAGCTTGCTTGCTTGCTTGCTTGGTTTATTTACCGTATTTTTCGCTCCATAGGACGCACTTTTTCCCTCCTAAAAAGTAAGGGGGAAAGTCTGTGCGTCTTATGGAGCGAATGTGTGTTCCCTGGAGCCAAATCGCTGTTGTCTTGTGCCCCTGGGCTGCTCTTTGGGGGTGGGGGGAGGAGCCACGGTGCTCTGTCGGCAACCTCAGCTTTCCCCTGAAGCCCCGGCAATGTTTACAAGCAGCGGGAAGGCTGTGCGCTCCCGGGCTGCTCTTTGGGGGTGGGGGGAGGAGCCACGCGGCTCTGCCGGCCGCCTCTGCTTTCCCCTGAAGCCCGGACAAGGTTTGCAAGGTTTGCAAGCAGAGGGAAGATTGTGTGCTGCTGGGGTACTTTTTGGGGGTGGGGGGTGGGGAGCTACACTGCTCTGCCTGCAGACTTTGCTTTCCCCTGAAGTCCCGACAAGGTTTGCAAGCAGACGGAAGGCTGTGTGCTGCTGGGCTGCTCTTTGCGGGTGGGGGGAGGAGCCACACTGCTCTGCCTGCAGACGTTGCTTTCCCCTGAAGTCCCGACAAGGTTTGCAAGCAGACGGAAGGCTGTGTGTTCCTGGGCTGCTCTTTGGGGGTGGGGAGCAGCAAATTGCTGTCTCTCAGTGCCTCCTAATTCAACTGCAAAGGATTGCCTAACTGGATTCTGAGCTCCATTTGAAGTTTAAAAATAGTAAAGTTTGGGGATTTATTCAAGTAGCAGTTTTGCGGAAATAGTCATAAATACATGCAAAGCATCTCCACAAGCCAGTAATAGTAATTTCAGCTAAAACTGAGCAGGTATCTGGCTCAGGAACAGTTTAAACTGCACAGCTATAACCAGACATCCTGTGTGTGTGTGTGGACCATGTTCCTAGTAGCTAATCTTTACTGCTGAAAAGAGGCTCTGATATTCCACTCCAACTCTATAATTCATTATACAAATTCTTACAAGTACAGTCCACCTATACTAAACCAAAAACATTGTGTTCTCTTGGTATTGAATGGAAGCTATTTATTTGCCCTCTTTTCCTCCTCTGTTCTTTGCTCAGTCACTCCATTTTGAATCTTCCTTTCAAAACAACCATGCCTGTTTTGAGAAAACTTCAGAGATTTAGGAACTGGAGCACAATCATTTGATCTTTTTGCTGTTCTCCATACTCCAAGCACTTCTCATTTGCACAGCCCTGGTTTCTCTCCCTGACTATTAATATTCTTGATTAATAACAGTAAAATGCTCAAATTTTAGTTTTTGTGACTGCTGCCAATACTGACTTCCCAGTGATAATGAAAACAGCTACATTATAATGGAATGTGTCCTTTTTCCATTCTCATCATTATATACCGTGGCTCGCTTTAAAGCAGCAAAGTGGACAGGAGCCACACACACTTAGCTGTTTTAAATAGTTTAGTACAACATTTGAGTCAGATTTTTTTCCTTGTTTTCCTGCTCTAAAAACTTGGTGCGTCTTTTGGTCAGGAGCGTCCTATGGAGCGAAAAATACGGTATTTATGATGTTTGCATGCAGCTCCACAGCATAAATTTCTCGGGGTGGATTATAATGAACAAGTAAAAAAACAAAAAAACAATACAAAATAAAACAGAGCCATTAAACCCAAAGCAACATGAATTCAAAAAGAAAAGAAAACATGACCTCAAAGTTATAACATTTTGATTTAATTAAAAACCGTGAAGGACCAGTCTACATGAGTTATTGAAAATGTCTAAATGAACAGAAAGGTCTTCAACAAGTCGAGCTTGACTTCATCCTCAACATATAAGCATCAGTACATCTCAGTCTTCTGGGTGGTAGAAAGATCTTGCTCTTCGTTCTGTCCTGATGTTAGCTACAGTATTCTAAATTCTCATGTAATATAACTTTGATCAGCTGCTAAGAAATCCTGATCCAAAGGGAGAAAAAGCAAGGGGAGGGGGATTTTGAGTGGGAAAATGGTTTGAGGAAAGATGGATCTTCCCCCAATGCTCTGCTCAGGATTATAGCGTCTTGTGAACGCTTCCCATTAAATAATAATCTAAAAATCAGGCTACAGTTACACACAACTGCACATAACGTGTAGTTTTGACCCAAATGAAGTACTAGAAACTTGCAGGTTACACCTAAGCAGCCATAAAGCTCTCTTTCCAAATCAACTCATGATGCAATCTTAGGCACACCTTACTCAGCAGTAAGTCCCACTGAATTCAGTGAGACATACAGTGTTGGACAGAAGCCAAAGAAACTAATGGTAAGTAACAAAGTTATTTAACTAATAATCATAAAGATTCAGCAGGCACTTACATTGCAGACATTCAGCCACCAAACACAAAGGCTGTTCACTCAGGCCTTTGGACATTAGCATTGTTGCAGTTTACTCAAGGTTGCACTGCATGCTGTCTTGATTGAATCTGGTGTATTGTAGTACAGTGGTACCTCAGGTTAAGTACTTAATTCGTTCCGGAGGTCCGTACTTAACCTGAAACTGTTCCTAACCTGAAGCACCACTTTAGCTAATGGGGCCTCCTGCTGCCGCCGCACCGCCGGAGCACGATTTCTGTTCTCATCCTGAAGCAAAGTTCTTAACCTGAAGCACTATTTCTGGGTTAGTGGAGTCTGTAACCTGAAGCGTATGTAACCTGAGGTACCACTGTATTTTACAAGAACAATTGTGTTTTATGAAATGCTGTTGTTACTGGTACAGATATCATTGTATGCTGGACAGGATACAAACAGATTCATCAAGGTAGGTTTTGCTATAGGATGCTGGATCACACAGCTTTATGGCAGTCTGGGCATTTGTTACATGCCTGTTCAGTTGGTGCCAATAACCACTGCCACCTGGCAAACATCCAAGCAGAAAGCAGCAATCTGCCACTGATTATAAATGTGATTTCAAGTTCTCTTTTCCCCTTCTAAGGCTTAAAAGTTTCTTCTTTGGTGGAACCAGTGCAGTTGCAAATATTCTAATCTAATGCACTGCTGGTCATTCCAATTCCTACACCAATTCTAAGAACACTCAGGCCGAGTTCAGAGAACCATATCACCACACTTTTTCAGTCAGAGTGACAGAAATCCATGAACCACCACAACATTATCTGCGAGTTTCAGTATACGATGGACACCCAAGAAATTCTGCAAAAATCCTGTTAGCAGAAACTGAACTAGCAGTGGAGCTAGAAACAGTGAGCCAGACCTTTGCTTTCACTCACCTCAACAGTTCTTGTCACAGCAGAGCAAATGCTAAGTTACTGAAAGCTACCTTTAAACCTCAAAATACACCAATTAAAATGGCTACTCTGGAAATTTAGGCAGTGTTGTTAATCATTCCCTTGTAGTTTTTTAAAAAGTGCTTAACTACTTTGTTTCAGCACAAATTTAATGCTCAAGGACACCGCCCTCCATGTTCCCTTAACATGCAACTCAGTGAACACTGGCCTCTCCTAAATACATGGTGCGCTAGCCAACTAATTTGGAACAGCAGATTGCAACACTCAATTATAAATGGGAACACCTTCAAACAAGCTAAAATGATGCAAGCCTAGCCTGGGACCAACCTTTCTGCTGTTCGGGGCAGAACATTAAAAATTAGACTAATGGTTACAAGTTGGTAAACAAAGCCAAGTGCATGCCACAAAAGGATAAAAATCCCTTCCGTTGATGAGCACATGGGGTTGAGCTTTTCCCCCCTAAGAACTTTAGAAGTCCCCCCTCCTTGTGCCTTAAATATTCTTCTACTTTCTACCCATTACCGCTGCTCAGCATTGTTCAGCATATGTAGATGAAACCAGCCATTAAATGTAGAGCGCTCCTATTCAGGGTTCTACAGTGTTTTCCAAGGAGCGTTCAATTTCTCTCCACACCCCTCCCAACAAACAGCTTTTCCCCAGTAGGTCAGCATTCCATGCTCACTGACCATATCCAGGCCACAACCAGACCATGACATGCACCCCCCACCCACTTGCAACCTCCTTCTTTGGCGATCACTCGTAGCCGAGTAAGATTGTCTTCCATGAACATGGTTTTAATGGTGAGTCCGTAAGTGACTGTGGAGGCCAGTTCTGGATCCACACGTCCTTCCACAGTGGGGACATAGGTTTCCAGGCGGGAGTTGATCATGGGTTTGCCAAAAGTGCCGCCTTCTTAGGATGTTTCTCCCTTGCGTCCTGAGTTCGAGCGTCTTCAAAGCCCATGACCCCTTTGGTAAAGGGTGTTCTCCAATTGGAGCGCTCACAAGCCAGTGTTTCCCAGTTGTCAGTGTTTATACTACATTTTTTTCGATTTGCCTTGAGAGAGTCTTTAAACCTCTTTTGTTGACCAGCAGCATTACACTTTCCATTTTTAAGATCAGATGCAACCTTGTTGCCACTGTGTGTTACAGGGGAAGGACGCCTTCATCTGGGTCTGGATTCAGATATGGACCCAAACCTATTATTGATGGCAGACTACAACCTAGGAACAGGACCACCTCAGAGTATGTACATTATGAACATGACATGTCTACAACTGGTATCTTGCTTGATGCAAGAGAATAGCTTTACTTGCAGATGCTGAGGTATGTGAAGAACAGAAACTACAAACCAAGAAACCAAAGCTGACCTCAGCTCTTATTATTGGGGACGAAAATATCTTTTGCAATATTGAGGTCTCATTAAAGATTATTAACATGCCTTCTTCAGGTATATCAGCTTACTCCAGACTTGGCCTTGAAGAGAGACTCCTTGGCCTTTTTCATTTTACACTAATTAAACTTTTAGTCTAGCTAGCTTCTTCGTTAATGATTAAAAAGTGCAGTAATGGCAAACCAGCTCTTACTCAGTGGACAGATTACTACGACAGCTTAGCTTAGGACAGCATTTTCCATTTGAGGAGTTCAATAAACTTTACATATATTCAGATTTTGATGACAACCTGTCTCTGGTTGCCTTATGAATAAATTTGAAATGTATTAAAGTTCTTCACATCCTTATTAAAAATTGAAAGGATTAGTAGCTCCCTCATCCCTCAACAGGGAGGTGGTTAAAAAAAAGAAAAGAATGCCAGACTGAGGCGTCACCCTGAGGGAAATTTTCCAGAGCATAGAAAAAGCTATCATCATGCATTTTTACAGGTTGGTAAAAGGAAGTAATATTTTTAGTTAAAGATGACGCTCTACCCAGGACTACAACTGAAGTATTGAACTCAGTGAATAATAATAATAATTTATAATTTATACCCCGCCCATCTGGGGTATTCACATATGTGAATATAATACTTTCAACCAATTACTTTTTTGGCTGAACTCAGGTTTTTTTGAAGTATTACTCCTTTATACAAGCAATTGATTGATCTGGCTGTAAACATGCAGATATTATGTTATTATTATCATTAAGTACATCTCCTCTCACATTTTGGGGCACAGCAACTTAACACAATGCACTTAAGAACACTGGAAATTGCCTAATACCAAGACAGACTATTTGTCTGGCTACTCCAAGTGACAGTGGCTCTCTGGGTTTCAGGCTACAGGCCATTCCCATCACCTGATATCTGCAGCAGAGATTGAGCCTGGGTCCTTCTGCATACAATGCACGAAGCAGGACCCTTCTAGCAACTGGTACCCTGCCTTTGGCCATTAAGGCAGAGCATAGCCATCATGGCCAGTAGCCATTAGTAAGCCTTATCCATTAATCCATCTCATCCAAGGATTTCCATTGTTTTACCACGAGCTGAGTGAAGAAGTGCTTTCTTCCAAACATACAGCAGCCCTTTCCAGATCTGGGGCGATTTGAAGCTCTTTGCCTTACTTCCTGAATTTTTCACACGCTTGCAGAGCCTAGCAAACCCCCCCCCCCCAGCAACTAACCACTGTATTCAGAGACACATGATGCCTCTCTCTGCTCCTGGAATATTTAGCCATAGTGACTAGTGGCCATTCTTGATTCCTCCAGCGGTTTCCTTGGAAACCTCCCCCCCCCGCCCGCTTCCTTTTCTAAAGCTGCTGGCATCTGCCCATCTTGTGGCAGCGAGTCCCGCAGGTGAACTGCAGTCCACGTACAGAGGAGGAACGCTGCCCTTACCTGTAAGGGCCCATGGCAGCCGGAGCCTTCGCGGTGCTGATGATCTTCTTCACTAAGGCGGCCATGGCAGCAACAAGCAGCAGCTCCTCGCTCAACGGACCGCTGGATGAACGAAGCCGGCGGCTCTTTGCGCTTGAACTTTAACCGACTCCCACTCCGCCCCCTCCCCCCAAAAGCCAACGGCGGCCCCGCCTCCCACTTAGCAACTTAAGGCCCCGCCCCCAGCTCTAAAACCACGCGGGTTTTTTTTAAAATACGGTGTTTTAAGTCCCTCGCCGCCCACCGTACAGCCTCCTGTCGCGAAGGGTTATGGGACATGTAGTCTTGAGGTTTAAGGGGGCAGATAGGAGAATAAAGAAAGTGCGGAAGTGGATGGAACGTGGCGAAAGTGGACGGAACGTGGTCGCCTGGGTGAAGTGCAGCGCGCCGGGTCCGCAGGAGAAGAGCCTGGCTGACTCTTTTTTGCTTAAAGGCCTGCTTCATCAGCCCAGACCAGCCCAGTTTCAGGTAGCGGGTTGTGGGGAAAGGGCGTGGGACGGGGAAGGAGGCTCGCTCCCCCGGCTGAAATGGTGCTCGTGGTGCAGAAGTGTCTTGTAAGAAGGCAGTTTCTAACATATCCTGCTCTCTACTCTGCAACTGGACGTCCCACACTAACGCATTTGTGGTTGCACGGGGGAGGCTGTCTCCTTGCCTTTTCATTGGCTTGTCCCCCCGGGGACAGGGCATGCTTTGGGAATGGGGAGAAACCAGGGGCTTAATTTTCAGCGCATGTTCTTAAAAATGCATTTAAAATACTGGTGCACAAGAGCCCCGCTAGATCAGACTTAGGGCTGTCTAGTCTAGCCACTATGAGGCCCTGGGAAGCCTGCGGGAGGAAAAACGCATGAAAGCAATTCCCTTGCTCGTGCATTTTTGTTCTAGGCTGCTCAAGATGATATAGCAGGCTGTATTTTTTTAAAAAATAAAATAAGTGCAAATGTTTGCTGTGGCATCGCACAAATTAAATTCGTAGTGGAAATGATGCCATGACTCATTCCCCAGCCTCTTTTGCCCTGATTGGCAGTGGTTAACCAGAACGATTCTAACCGTCCAAATTGCTGCTGCTTTCCCTCGATTTACTGCTCCTAAAGTAATTCTGCACTGGAGTAAACAATATTGTTATACGCTGCTGGTGTCGATGTAAGTGCAGCCGTGATAAGGGAAAGATGCTGACTCAGTATTGGGCACTGCCTGTGAAAGTGACGGGATGACTCTGCAAAAATGCAGGCAAGGGGTAGGGGAAAGCTTAATGCAACATTGTCCACTACTTGCTGGTACAATGCCTTTGATATTGTTCATTTCATAGTAATTTTATTCATATTTTTTCATAAATTACAGAAGTAAACCTGATTATATATGTGTTGGTGTACTAAAACAGGTGGAAATCAGTTTCTGGTGGGATGTTGCTGTTGTGATAGGAATTTTGAGGTCTTAGATATATATTAAATGTTCATAAGTGTACCAACCAAGCACATATATAGATCAACACAGGAAAACCGACCTGAAACCATTTTGATTCCCAAACTGAGCAAATGTTTTCTCTGCAAGGTCAAAGGAAAATGGAAAAGCCTCCCCATTGTCTTGGGCTCCAGGGCAGGGAATTTAAAATGTCTATATAAGGCCTTGCGCTCCATTGTTCTGGGTTCCTCCTCCTTTTCCTAGTTTCTTTGCTTCCCAATATTCTCTGGTTGGCCTCTGTTATTTTCTCCTACCAACAGGGAACCTACGTAAGGACTCTATATGGGCTCTTGGATACCCCATAAGGGAAAGGGGCAGATTTTGTTTACAACACTGTTAATCATAGTTCTGCAACCATTTTTTTTTAAAAAAAGATGTTTACTTTGTAATGAATCTTTTGAAGAGCTGCAGGTCTTGGTCAGCTCTGAAGTGCTACATATATTCATTATGCTATTAACCCCACAACTTAAAAGGTAAAGGGACCCCTGACCATTAGATCCAGTCGCGGATGACTCTGGGATTGCGGCTCTCATCTCGCTTTACTGGCCGAGGGAGCCGGCGTACAGCTTCTGAGTCATGTGGCTAGCATGACTAAGCCGCTTCTGGCGAACCAGAGCAGCGTACGGAAACGCCGTTTACCTTCATAGCACTACCTATTTATCTGCTTGCACTTTGATGTGCTTTCGAACTGCTAGGTTGGCAGGAGCAGGGACCAAGCAACAGGAGCCACAACTTGGGGACATGTAATTTGTGCACATTCAGCTTTATGCAAGTGGCCAAAAAAACCCCAAAAAACTTGAAAGGTTTTTTTCCCTCCAGGAAAAATAATTTTGTCACTTCCACTTGTCCTTGAACCCAAAGCGCATTGATTGTATGTGATTTTAGCTTTAGGCATGATCCCTGAAACATTATTCCCACATGTTTTGCAGGCTTACTGTATTACAATGCTAGATGGTAATGGTGGAGTTGCATCTTTAGTTGCTTCCGTTTTGCTCCCACAGGAATGTCAAATGCAAAAGAGAAGAAAAGAGCCAAGAAGATGAAAAACCAGCCTACCAATGTGACCTTCACCTTTGATGGTGGGCCAAGCCACAGTGAAATACACTTTCAAAATGGTGGTGATGGAGCCTCTGAATGCAAGAAACAAGGTAGCTGTTGTGCCTTAGTGCAAGTCTAGGGAATCTATGGTCCTGTTGTTGTTGAACTTCCAGCTCCCATCTGTCTCAGCCAGTATGGCCAATGGGCAAAGAGGATGGGAATTAATTCAATCCCAAAACGCCTGGAGGTTCCCCATCCCAATTTTACTGGTACAGACATCTTATTTGGTACGAATTATCCATGAAACTTTGACTCTAAAAAAAATTAAGGTAATCTGGAGATAAGAATGAAACCTTAGAGAAGGGGCCTTTTAAAAACAAGGCCAAATTTGACACAGCCCTTGTCCTGTTCCACTGGTCCAAAGGAGGGCTATGTGTGGTCACATAAGTTTGACCAATATGTTCAGGTGGTTCAGTGTAAAAAATCTTGTTTAAAATGCTGTTTAGATAAAGGAAGGATTTAACTTTTATACATGTTGAATTAAGTGATAGGAGAGTTGTTGCCAAATTCTAGAATCAATTTTCTTTCAGGGCTATTGCTATAGGCTGTAGTATGCTCTTAGTCTGTGACTTCAGTCAATTTACACGGTAATTCTTCTTTGACTTGCCAACAGATCTGCGTTCTGAAACCTCACAGCAGGGCTTTTCACAACAAAAAGCTTCCTGTGAAATGCCCAAATATGTCACAGGTAAGCATAAATGAACAATGACTATCACCCAACATGTCTGTGTTAAGATGTCAAACAAACCTATTTCTTAATGCAATAAGAACAAGCCAAGAGAGTCAGAGACTCATCTGCACAGCCAAGGAGGAGGAGTTCAGAGAGTTTCATTTATAATTACAATTAACCCCAGACTTTTAATAATCACACTTCTTCCAGTAATGTTTCAGCATTCTCCATGTTGAACCTTAAGTTACACACCCATAGGTTTAAGAGATTTAATAAAATTTATGAACCTCATTGCTGCCAAGTGGGAAACTGTCCTCATTTAGTTCTTTCAGGTGCTAAACAAATTCTCTTTTTATTTCAGTGTCTCCTTTTGTTCAGGCTCGTGCTGCAGAAATAAAAGCTATGCTGAAAGCTGTTACGCAGAAGTCTTCCAACACCTTAGTGTTTCAGTCTCTACCGAGACACATGAGGAGGCGAGCTATGAGCCACAATATCAAACGCCTGCCCAGGCGACTTCGTGAGCTTGCCAGAATAGAGGTGTGTCTTTAGCTTGTTTTCCCAGTTAGCTTGATGGTGCTTCCGTGTAATAGTTCATCCTTCTATATAACCTTTCCTTTTGTGTGTGTTGGGGGGTGGGGTGGGGGAATGTAATTGCTGTTGCACGTAGGATGGTGTTAATGCAGCAAGGAATGGCAGGCCTCTGTGGGACTTCCCCCACTCCAGATGGTTTCTCCATATTCTTTGGCAGGAGGGCTTGGAGGGTAGTGATAGATCACTGTGCTGCCTCCAATATATATTATTTTTCAATGAATTTTATTGATTTTCCACATTTATCACAAAAATAACATAACATAACACACAACAAGGAAAAACACACCACACTACAGTAAACTAAACACAAAAAATGGTTTCTTCAAATACCTAATTCTCATTACATTGATAACTGACTTCCACAAATCCCCTCTAACTGAATTTCATTATGTCACCTATATAACAGTTCTCCAAATTCATATTTCTAATAATATTGACTCCTTTCATTTATTAACCTCTTCTCCTTTATTAGTATTTTAATCCTTAGTATTTACTCGTAACATATTCTTATTCTATCCCTAAGCCTATTTAATATTTCAAAGAATTTTCTATTTGTGCTATCTCCAATATAAACCCCACAAGTCCCTGTGCCCTCCACCATAGATAATAATAATAATTTAATTATCTGACTGGGTTGCCCCAATCACTCTGGGCAGCTCCCAACAAAATATTAAAAACACAATAAAACATAAAAAAACATTAAAAAACTTCCCTGTACAGCGCTGCCTTCAGATGTCTTCTAAAAGTCATATGGGTGAATTGAATTGGGTTGCCTTCCCTTTGGGAAACAAATTCAAGGGGAGGAAACCATTGTTCTCTTGTTCTACCTATGCAGACAGAGAAATTTGAACATCAGAAGAAAGAACAGTCCAAGAGCAAGTGCCGTAAGGCCAGGCGGCGCCATACGAACTTGGTGGTGGAGTTCAACCGCAGGCAAAAGAAGAACGTGTGGCTGGAAACGCACATCTGGCATGCAAAGCGGTTTCATATGGTGAAGAAGTGGGGGTACTGCCTAGGAGACAGGCCCACAACCAAGAGCTATAGGGCCTGCTACCGGGCCATGACTAGCCACTGCCTCCTTCAGGTACTGTGACATTTTATGCCTTCATACTTGGCAGGAGAAACACTTCAGCTTTTTAAAAAAACCAGACAAGCACAAGAGCATGTCCTCTTGGGAAAGTCGATCCCATAGACTGTCTTTCTCCTTCCTGTTCTAAAGCACCTGTTGAGTGGAGAAAGAAAATGAAGTTTGCTTATCAGTATCTGGCTGTTTCTATGTACCATCCTGTCCTCGTGTCTTAGGTATACTGGCTCTTGAGTCCTTGTTAACATGTTATAATCTGCTTATCTAGAAATAGCTTCATGCATCTCGTAAGATAGTCGGAGAATGTTGCTTATTAACACATGAGATAGATTTTGAGTAGTGCTTCTATCCACATTGTCTAAATGCTTGCCACGCTTCTGCAAACTCAGTCTCCTGATATGTGAATTAGTCTAGAAGAATGGCTCAGGTTTTTATAAACAAAATCCATCGTTTTCTTCTGACCTCTCAAGCATGCCAGGTTTCTTTTTCCCAGCTTAAAATTCAATAGCTTTTCTTTTACATCAGGATTTATCTTATTATTGTTGCTTGGAGTTGACTGGGAAAGAGGAAGAGCTGCTTACAGCACTTGCTCGAATGTGTAGCATAGATGCAGGTAATATTTCCTTATTTTAAAATGCATACATTGTGAATGCTAACTCTTGGGTTGGGCATGGGCGCCTGCTGTCTAGGGCTGGGTGGTACTAAGTATGCTCATTTAGTATTTTTGGAAAATACAACCGCATATTATGCAAGGAGAAAGAGCATAATAAAGGGCTAGGTGTATATTTAATAGTTCTTTGCACTCCATTATTTGTTCCTACTCCTCCCACCTAATTTGCTGATGCCAAGAAAGTCAATTATCTATTTTGCTGTTGAATATAGTTTAGGTCCACTATGGTATAGATGCCTGTGATTAGTGTGGCACGTTATAAGTTTGTAAAATAAATCATACTGTGACTTTTGCAGCAGCGGTCACTTGTGATGGCCATGTTGTGTTTAGAGCAGCCTTCCAGATAAGTCTTCCAAAGCTGTTCTCCCATACTGAAGTCATCCTCCAAACCATGGCTCCCATACATGTTTGGAGGAATGGTTCAAACCATAGTTTGCTAGTTTGTGTGTTGCAGTAAACTCTGCTTAGAACAAAAGGCAAAATAAGGAATTAAATCAAGAAGGGGGTGAAGTATAAGCAAGCACATGCATACATGGCTTGTTCAAGATTCTCCAAACTGTTGTTTGGACTATTGTCCCAGTGTAACCATAGCCTGTTAATCATTTTATGTTGCGTTGGTCTGTGAGGGGGAAACAAAACAAGTCTATAGTCGATCAGCTAGAAGAAATTCTTCTCATAGCTAATCAGGGCTAGTCATAAAGTTTGTTTAGAAAAAACACTAAGCTGTCACTTCCTTTCCATTCCCAATACAACTTCAGCAGGATAAAATGATCTTAAGAAGTTTCACTGTGGACCTGGTGTGTGACGAGCTTTGAATTCTTTAAAGCAAGAACTCCTGTAGGAGCTATTCTCCCCCACCACCCCCATGTTCCATCTCTTAACTCTGCCAGTTTAGACTTTGGAATGGTACTTCTATTATTATTTTTTAAAAAAGAATAATACTTTATTTAGAATTCAATAATAACAAAGGAAAAAACCGCAGTAGTTGCTACATCCATTCATTACAGTTGACCAATTTTAAAATCGGAATGCTATTTCTAGATGTGGTCTCCCAGTTACAAAGGTTATATTACCTTTCTAAGTGGGCACTATTTTCTTGAGCATTTTTAGCCTGTCTCTTCTCAGGGCCAACATTTGCAGCTATTCCTTGTCTATCTGGGAAGCGCCAGGGTGCTCTCACCATGTACCAGGCAGACCGATACCCTGCAGGTGCCCTTGGACCGGTTACTTTCCTTTGGAAACCCAGAGATGGGATTGATAGTACTTCCGAAAACAGACAACTGTGGATATGGACCCACCCTGTCTTTAAGCAGGTACAAGCTGTTTCTTTTCTTTTTAAAAAACATTTATAATTAGTGTAGTAAAAAAATTAAAAGGTAAGGGTAAAGGGACCCCTGACCATTAGGTCCAGTTGTGACCGATTCTGGGGTTGTGGAGCTCATCTCTCTTTATTGGCCGAGGGAGCCGGCGTACAGCTTCCGGGTCATGTGGCCAGCATGACTAAGCCGCTTTTGGCAAACCAGAGCAGCACACGGAAACGCCGTTTACCTTCCCGCCGGAACGGTACCTACTTATCTACTTGCACTTTGACGTGCTTTCAAACTGCTAGGTTGGCAGGAGCAGGGACCGAGCAACAGGAGCTCACCCTGTTGCGGGGATTCGAACCACCGACCTTCTGATCGGCAAGTCCTAGGCTCTGTGGTTTAACCCACAGCGGCACCCGCGTCCCAACATTAAAAAAATACCTGTATTAAAAAGCTAACCTCTTGTGAAGGGGACGTAGGCCTGAAGTGGAAGCCTTTCATATGGTTGATTCCCACCAAAAAAGAGGTTGGAAAGGTCATGTGGGTGAAGGGAGTGCCTGAACCCTCCCTTTAACACAGGTAGAAGATCCGGGGCAGCTGTCTTTATACCAGGTCAGCCTGTTTGTTCAACTAGCCCAAGGGCGGAAGCTCTCTCCATGAACTTGAGCAAAGGCCTTCCACCTAGCCTACCTGAAGCTTTTAGCCACAGATGCCAGGGCTTGAGCCTGGGGCCTTCTGCACAAGCTGTACAAGCTGAGCTAAGAAGCCAACCATTTGGCCTGAGCAGCTGCTTCATCTTACGCAGTACTGGCAAAACTAGATTTGTAGAAAGTGCTTTCTAAAAAGAGTCTTACATAAATTGTTTGTAGGGTCATTGAGATCTTTTAAAATATAAAAAGCCCTTTTATTCTTTTGACAGCAGGATATTCTACTGAGTGGACTTAAGCTCCATCTAGAGGGCTGGCAACTTGAGAATGTGGAGCTAAAAAGTCCATCTGCCGGCCCTCTCTTTCAGCTGCTTATTTCCAAGGACGCCGCTGTTAATCTCTCGCCTGAAAGCTGCATAAAAGATGGTGGCCTTCACATTTGATGAGCCCTTTTCCCTGCTTCCCATTAGGAGATCTTGGCTGAGTTAAAAGCAGCCTTCCGGTGTTCTGAGCCCATGGAAGTCTGTAACCCTGAACCAGCTGCAATATTGCCTCAGGAAGAAAGCCAGTCGTTTGTTGCTGAGGAAGTTGGCCAGAAAAGGAAGAGGAAAGACAATGGAGGCGAAATGGCTGTCCCAGTGAAAAAAATTATTGGCGATGGGACCAGAGATCTCCACCAGTCCTATTGCTGGACATCACAAACTACTGGAGTTGTGATAAGGTACTTGTTTGGGTACTATTAACACATTTCTCATTTATAGTCTAGTCAAGTTGCCTCATTATACGAAGGGATGAAGAATAACTTTGGTAAACAAATTGAACTAGGCCCCCGTTTTCACTATACATTCAAAACAGTGTCATACCACTTTAAACAGCCTTTTTAAACAGAAAGAATCTTGGGAACTGTAGTTTGTTAAAGGCACTGTGAATTGTTATAAAACCCCTATTCCCCTCAAAGAGCTACAATTTAGTGTAGCTTAAGAGCCAATCCCTCTTCCAAAGAACTCTAGGAATTGTCGCTCTGTGAGGAAAATGGGAGTCTCCTAACAATTCTCAGCACCCTTGACAAACTACAGTTCCCAGGATTCTTTGTGGGAAAGCCATGAGATTATACAGTTTTAATTAGGTACTGAAATAAGAATGTTTGAGATTATTAAAAAAACAACAACAGATGAATGCAAAATGTGATAGAACGGATTTATGAATCAACACAAGCTGGAACTGGACTAATTCATCACTCCTGACTTCATGTTTTGACATGTAGCTTTTGTCTCTTCCAGCGACCTAACAATGGAGATTCTCAGATATCGGTTAATTGGTCCCCTCTCAAACTGCGTCCTTACAGAGGCACTCAAAGCTGCTTGCGTCCATACTGTAAGCTAATCAGCAATTTTCATGCTTGCTTTTGTCATGTGCTCAAGATCGCATTGCTGTTATTGCATTGCTGTGTAGTCAACTGCTAGAATCTAGTATTGTGGTACTACACATGTTTGTACTACATTAGCATATGATTCCCAACTCATCTAGAAAAGTTTGGGACATCTTGTGTTAGTCATACCACTGTCTTAGTGTCCTGAACCTCCGTATTATAAAGTAATACGGGATAATGCCTAGAGCTGTATAATGAATAGAGCTGTATAGGAAGCCCTCCTTTTAAAACTGTATTCGATCACAGGCTTTGCTTGCAAAAGATCCCAGGTTCCATTCCTGGCATCTCCAGGAAAGGCTGGGGAAAACTTTTGGGTAGTCCCTGCCACTTAGGATAGACTGGTGGGAGATGAAGTCCACCATGTTGGTTACCATCAGCCCGGCCAACATGGCCAGTGGTCAGGGATGATGGGAGTTGTAGTTAACAGCATCTGGAGGGCACCATATTGGATACTCTGGTGTAGACAGTACTGAGCTAGGTGAACCAGAGGTCTGGCTGAGTGTCAGGCTGCTTCCTGTGTTCCAACTGCAAAAGAAATTCTGTGGCAATCTTGTGTGCATGGTGGTAGAAGAAGCAGAAGTTTGTGGCTCTCTTTGGTATGAGCAGGAAGACCAGTTGACTTGGTTACTCCAGGATGCTGGATCATTCTCATATCATGCAACTCCCTTGCTCAGTATTCAAAACCACTCTAAAACACTGGAGTGTTTTGGACATATTTGAGTTGTACATTACCATACTTTGGTCACCAAACCTTTGACCACTTCTTGGAGGTCTTGGCAGTTGTACCATAACCAGCTTTCATGTAGAAGTTGGTTCTCTGGAAGACAGCTACACATATGTCCATTGGCAGCCCTTGAGGTAAAAGGGGAGGAACTGAGCTTTGTGGCAGCAAACTACATATTTCCCCCTCTTACCTTACATGTTGTGATTGGTTATCTAGGAAGTGGAGCCTACAGATTCTGAAATCAACAGCTGGTGGATAGATAATTGCAGAGATCCTGATCTGGTGTCTCTTCATCGCCGTCAAGAAGCCATCTTTGAATTGTTGCAAGGTAGCATTCTAGTAGTGCCTTCTGTTTACATGCTTTATATACTTGCTGGTGTACATTTGATCTTGAAATATCAAAATGTAATACTTGTCGGTATGTTTAAAGGTGCATCCATTTTATGTGTTTAAAGGGTTAAGTTCATCAGACATTCCATCAGGTACTGTACTGGGTTTGACTGTGGGGGATCCTCGAGTGAATTTGCCTAAAAAGAGAGTGAAAGCCAAACCAAATCCTGAAAGATATCAAGGTAAAGTATCTCATCTAATACTGTAAAGAGTTCATCAATCTACTTTTATGTCAGGTTAAGTTAATGTGTCTTTATTAAGCATTAGTAGAGAGTGCCCAGGGCTGCCTGGGAATTTTTAGAAACCAAAACTTATTGTGATTTTTAAATGGATAGTGTAGTGAGTTTGGACCCATCATGCTAACAATTGGGCGGAGTCATGCCAAAGTCACGTTTTAGTCCACCATCTTGATTCAAAATGGCTGACACCCAAACATTGGTAAAGACCACTTCCCCCACCTTGGGAACCTTTGTAGTGAGTTTGTCAGTAGAATCTCAAGAGGTAGCCAAACCTATAGAGAACATACAGGCAAACCATTTCCTAAAACATATAGTATATTCCAGGGAGCGTTGCACTTATCTCATGGCTTTTTAGGGTTCCATTAAACATACCAAATAGATGCACACATCCTATATTAATGCTGTGTAGAGAATAATTGCAGTTGTGAGGAAGGGACTTGGCACCAAACTGGTCTTGTGCTCAATGGAAGCCTCTGTTAAATGGTACAGATGATCCAGGTTCGAATCCTGGCGAGGCCAACAGGTGCTATACCTCAAGTTGCAACACTTCATTTCTACGTGCTCGTATTGCCTACAAACATACACTTCAGAAAAAGTGTGAAAGAGTTCTCCACATATAATACCGGAATGTTTGGCTTGCCGTGCTTATTTAGCCTTAGAAATCTTTTTCTGTAGTGAGAGTAAGAATCAGAAGTTCTATAATTCAGTCCCACTGTACTTATTTGCCAATTAATTCCACGGCACTGGATTCATTATTTCACTTTTCACCATTTCTTTGCTCACAAACAATTATTTTTCAGTAATGGGGCAGGTTTGGGGCAAAAAGAATCCCTCTAAACACACATTTCTTTTACTTGTCTATATTTCGCATCTGCTTCACTTAGGCTTATTTACATCTCTCCCTTTTGATATGGATTTAACCGCTACAGACAACTCACCCATCAAACCAAACAGTATATTCTGGCTTGAAGCCACTCTCCATTTTTTTATGCAGGGTGTATCTCTTAGTTCTGGGATCCTTCAACTGAAGATGCCAGGGATTAATGCTTGGATTTTTTCTATTTGCAAAGGATGTGCCATGATGTTGAGTTGTGGCTTCTGCTCCTGGGCCAGACCATAAGAAAATCTTAAAACTTTGGTTCTTTTCTTCTACATTATAAGGTCCTTCTCCACTTGCCAGGGCAACATTGTTTGGTGTTTCCTAATAAAGAGCTTTTCAGACATAAATATGCACTCAGGTAGCCGTGGTTTGATACTTCTGATTGCTTTGGTGTAGATTCACGAATGCGTCTAGATCTTCTGCACATATATATATATACACCGTATTTTTTGCTCTATAAGACTCCCCTTTTCCCTCCTAAAAAGTAAGAGGAAATGTGTGTTTGTCTTATGGAGCGAATGCAAGCTGCGCAGCTATCACAGAAGCCAGAACAGCAAGAGGGATTGCTGCTTTCACTGCGCAGCGATCCCTCTTGCTGTTCTGGCTTCTGAGATTCAGAATATTTTTTTTCTTGTTTTCCTCCTCCAAAAATTAGGTGCGTCTTGTGGTCTGGTGCGTCTTATAGAGCGAAAAATACGGTGTGTGTGGGTGTATATATATATATAGCCCTGTGAGAAACTTTGGGTTGTGCAAGGCAGCGAGGGACACGCCAGCCCTTCCAAGCCTGTGCGACTCTGCTGTCTACCATAGCCTTTCACTATATATGTTTGTGAATTTAATAACCCTTTCTGTTTTGAGGCATTCTGCAGGCAGTGCATGCCCATAAGCAGTGCATGCAAGCTAAGGCTGGTGGCTGAAGAAGAAAGGGTAGCAAGAGAAGATCTTAAATGGATGTGTGTGGGGAACCAGCAATGGGAGCCTGGATGGCTGAAGACTCGTGTTTGCAAACAGGCAGAGGGGAAGATGCCACCTAAGAAAGAAATCTTAAGGAAAGCTGGTGCTTCTTTTGGATAGTGCTCCACAGCTCTTCCCCTGCATTAGCTTAGGGTTGTGTCCTGCTGAAAATGAGAGCCCACAAAAAGTAATGTTGGCCAACAACTTGGATGACTTAAAAAGAGGATTAGAGGATTCTTGGAGGAAAAGGCTATCAGTGGCTATTGACCACTCAGATTATGTTCTCTTTCTGTTGCTGGGAAGAACGCTGTTCTGCTCAGGTCCTGTTTTCAGGTTTCCATAGGCATGTGGTTGTCCACTGGCAACAGGATGCTGGTCCTGATCCAGCAGGGCTCTTATATTGCTACTCAGAGGAGGACCATTGAAATTAGAGGGATGAGTTAGCCATGTCCCTTAATTTCAGTTGGTCTCCTCTTGAGTACACCTGGCAGTGGATACAACCCATAGTCATGGAGGAAACATTGATTTTGTTTTCTGTATCTTCCTTATTCACTGTAGTTATTTAGTAGTTCATTCTCTTGTTTGGCATGCTTGCTTTTCACATTCTTAGGGAGGCATTCTATTCTTCTGCAATCTCCCTTAAAATACATGGTGGAGTAGGATTTCTTCAGGTATAGTTATTTGAAGATTCATTGCACCGTGTGTTTTGGGTAAAGTGTTCCAAATATCACACATGAAGTTGGGTACTTTAGGCAGGGTATACTGATTTGCTAAGCATGTCGCCACAATCTAAAGTTTTCTTTTGCTGGAATAGCTAATGCAGTGGAACCTCGGTTGCCGAACGCTTCGGAAGTTGAACACTTTGGCTTTCGAACGCCAACAACCCAGAAGTGAATGTTTCCATTTACAAATGCTCCTTGAAAGTCGAATGGCTTCCAAGGCGCATTTCTCCATTTTCCCCACGGATTTTGCCAACCGGCAATTGCGCCTCGATTGTCGAACATTTCAGAAGTCCAACAGTCTTCTGGAACGGACTGCATTCAACAACCGAAGTTCCACTGTACTAAAAATAAGAAGGGTGACAATGGGCCACAGGCATATCAACCTTTCAATAGAAAGGTTTAATTCTCTTAAACACATGCATCTTTTGGCACCACAATTTCCCCACCCTTCACCCAAAACCTAATGCCAACTGTGAGTGCACACTGATCCTGTCACACTGTAGCACCCTGCTTGTGGTTAACACTTAGCTGGAATGAAATATTCAACACAGCAATAGAGAAATTAAAATAATAATTTATTTGTCAGACAAATAAATGAGAGACACAGTGGTATATGGATACCAAAGCTCTGCCCACTCCAGCCCTGATGGCCAGCACTTATATTTCCTCAGCCCAGCCCCCTTGCTCCTCCTTTGGCTGCCTCTGTCCAATCAGCCTGGTTGAAATTCCTATTAGCTGTTTGCTAGAACCAATCAGAAAAGATACACCCATTTCCTATTACCTTTTATGGGAGACAAAGAGCTATATTTCCTTCTATCCATAAATGGCAGACAAGTAGCCATATATCTTACATTTGCCTCGACCAGGCACCTTAATTATCAGATCATCTTTGCCCTATTGCCCTATTCACTCCAGAACAGATGGCTAATGGTTTTAATTTTTATCTTAAACAGATCTTGGGTTCACCTTCTCACACATCATCAATGAAATAAGAATCTAACATAAGAATCTAACATTTCTTACTTTCTAAATCCTTTGCATAATTACATTTAAGCCAATATATTTCATACATAACATAGATAGATTTTTTAGAAGGAAAGGCCTTTTCAAAGTAAAAAGGAACTTCAATAAAAAACAGTTTCGAAAGCAGCCTCTTTAGTTTACAACTCCTTTTCCTAGCCAGCTGCTGTTCCTATTAGCTCTTGCCCTTTAACCTTAGGAAGATGTGGCTCAAGTCTAATGGGAGGCACATGGTATATTATCTGTTAAACAATAAATTTCACTATTTACCAACTCTTAATTAGTGTTTTTGCAGCTTGATTGTATTCTGTAATTTGTATGGTCAGTGTGACCTTTTGTTCCCAGCCTGTAATTTCCTTTTACAACCCTGAAGCACTGCTATAGATCAGAGGGGTCCTGTTTAGGAAGATAAACATCTGCCAAAGCACCCAGCCAGCTGCTTTCTGCCTGGCATGAGAGATACAAACATTTACAAATATATTTTTTAAGCTCATTTTAAAATGCAGGCCTTGATCTGATGCCGCAACACAGTTCCTGAACATCTGTAGATAGGAGTGAAGGGATGTTTAAATATTCTCTTAGAGAGTGGTGCTTGACTCTGCAGTGAGAAAATAGTGCCTCAGGCTTGAGTCTCAATATGCTCAGGCAGCAAAAGGAGAGCAGTTCCAGAATGTAAAGTTCAAGGGGAACTCCGAAATCACCACCTTCACATCAGCCTTTAAAGCAGGGATGGGGAGCCTGTGGCCCTCCAGATGTTGTGGCTGCTCCCATCAGTCCAAGCTAACTTGGCCAGGGCTTAGGGATGATGGTAGGCTGGAATCCATCAACATCTGGAGGACCACAAGTTCCCCACCCATGCTTTTAAAGCAGTGGTTCTCAAACTGTGGGTCCCCAGATGTTGTTGGACTACAACTCCCATCATCCCTGAGCTCTGGCCTTGCTAGCTAGGGGTGATGGGAGTTGTAGTTCAACAACATCTGGGGACCCACAGGCTGAGAAAGGCTGTTTTAAAGTGAGACCGTGTCTTCTAAAATGTTGCTCCCTCACTTTAGACCTCAGTAAAATTAGGACTGCTGCCTACAGCTCCACAAACTCCTGGAAGGCTTTGACTTTTGTTAGAGCAGAACTCAAAGTTCATTTCTCTCTGTGCTGTTAAATGTGTGTTTGCTCTTTGTACAAAATACCCCTTTAAATGAAGTAGCAAGGGTTGCTATGCTCCTAAGACAAAACATTCAGCTAGTCTCTCATGGAATATGAACTGAAATTATTAAGGTTAGAAGCTTTAATGATCTTTCCACTACTTGCTGTTCTGCATTCCCCTTCGTATGTTCTTAACCTTTTAGTGACAACAGGTCCCTCTTTTTTCCCTTTCTTTAGAGAATGAAAAAGTCAAGCAGCTGATCTTGGAAGGGGTGCCGGCAGAGTGTGCACAGAGCTTTCTCTGGGACCAGAACGTCCGCAAGAACGTCACAGAAAATAAAATGCCAGAACAGGTAACCGTTACATCAGAAATAACAATGAAGCAGTTGGAAATGTCAGCCGCTCAGTGCATTTCTGTTAAGCCCAATTACTTTGAGACTTGAAATGTCTGTCTCAGAATCCTGCCCATTTCTTTCCAGCTGGCGAAGTGTACCAGAGTAGGCTTGGTTTTCTAATTTGAAAATGTTGCCTCCTCATTTACTTTGCATCTCTAGTTACATAATTTGCACTTACACAGGGCAATGTCCAGCTAAACCATTCTGCTAGTGCAAGGACTTACAGCTGACGAAATGGACCTTCCCCTCTCCCTCTCTGTCTGCTCTGGAGTGTTGGAGCGGGGAGCCCCCACCACAGACTTAGGGGGCACATGGGGAGAGGAGAGGGAGGAGAAGTTTTGTTGCACAGCCAGAAGTCTTTGTTCTTGCAGAAGTGTTTAGTTGGATACCGCCCACAGACAATCTACTGAGTACATTTTATATCCTGCCTTTCTTCCATCAGGCTCTCAAAGAAGTATATGTGAGGTTCCTAGGCGATCTCTCATCAAGATGCAGACCAGACCTAGACCTGCTTGGTTTCAGCAAGGTGGCTGGATCCTGTGTCCCGAGACCTGTAAACATGGAAATGGCATCATAGCAGACACAGTTTTGTTTGATATAGATGGGCGACATGTCAGTTTCCATCTCTCCTTACAACAGTGATTTATAAAGAGTTACTAAACTACAGAGCCATTGACAGAAAGAAATTCAGATCAGGCCTGTAAGCTGCCATATTCCTCTACTAACACACAGGAAACGTACCGCATTAAAGAAAAATTGTTGTGTTCCAGGAATAGCTTTCATTGAAGCTTTTACTTATGGCTTATTAAATTGTTTTAAGGTAAAGATAAGTTTAAGTGCTTACAATGCAGAATAAGAATATTTTCTTCTTCTTCTGGTACCTCTTTTTTCTTTTTTAAGCAAACCTTTGTGTGCTTTGTCCCCTCTCATCCCAGGACTTGAATCATCTGAGAAGTAAACTCTTGGTGCCTGGATCACATCTTGACTTAGGCCCCCGAGAATCCAAGATTCCTATACTCCTGGTTCAGCAGCCTGGAAAAATGGCTGGAGAAGATCGACTAGGATGGGGAAGTGGCTGGGATATTTGCTTGCCCAAAGGTTGGGGCATGGCTTTTTGGCTACCTTTTGTAAGTTATGTTTCGGATTGAAAAACCGTGGGTAATGAACTATAATTGCTGACTAACATACCTTTGCTCTTCATGATGATTAAAACATTTTAAAAAATGCACGCACCCTGACAGCTCATGATGAAATTAACTCCATGTTTTCTACGAAGTATCCCATGGTGGTTTTATGGTTTTATATTGATACCACTTAGAATGTTCCTTCCATTCTATTGGAGAAACAGAGCCCCAAAGGCAATGCAAGCTGAGCATCCACACGAGATTCACTTTTCCTAAACACCAGCCTTAGGTGTTCAAAAGGAGGATTCATTGCAGGCAAATCTCTTGCCATGTTTTCATGCAATCCAGAAAAGCAGCGGTAACTTTAGTTTACGGACCTTTCCTCTTGTTCTTGCATTCTCTTAACTGTCAATGGTATAAATGGCTGCAGAAGGAGTTTTTATATCACACTGCCGTCCCTATGCCTGGATCCTAAGGCTACAAAATGCAAACCAAAAGTTGCAACTGCTGTGGATTATTTAAAAAAAAAGATCCTCTTCATAATGAAACCGAAAGTAGATTATTTGGACTGAGCTGGGCAGTTTCTAAGAATCTTGTCAGTATTAGCTTTTCTTACAATTTGAAGCTTCCAAGCCTGCGGAAGGGCATCTGCACTGAGATACAATAGGCGCCTGATATCTGTATCTTCTGAAAAACAATGAAGAAGTTTTTGTTCCAGCAAACTTTCCCACCTCGATGAAAAAGTCCTTCCTTAGGTGTTCATTTTGTTTTGTTTCTAAGTCTACCTTCAGTTGTTCTTTGTACTTTTTAACTGCTTTTATGGCCTGTCTTTAAATCTCCTTGAGGCTTACCTAAAAGGCAATTCATAACTGATAAATAAATGAAAGTCAACCTTACACATTTGTTTTGTAGCTGTATCGAGGTGCACGTGTTGGGGGACTGCAGGAGGCTCTGAAACATGCTCTGTATAAGAGAACACCACATATCCCGCACGATTACCCAGACTCTCCTGCTGCCATGCAGTTTGCCAAAACATTGGAGAGAAATCTTCTTGAAAAGTTTAAGAGGTAGGTATCTGAGATGCACCTGGGAGCTTCCCCCCTTACCTCAGCCAGTACATGTGGTATATATTCAGATTAAATCTTCAGAAAAATTACCTTTCCAAAGGCAATGGGAACACGACATTTTAGGTCACAACTCAGTATGGCAAAAGACGTGAAAGCACTTTCCTCCAGCCAATAATTTAGGGAAAGGATTTCTTTTAATCTAGCCAAGGTTAAAAAAAAAGAAAAGAAGAAGAATTTATCCTTTTTACCAATGTAATTCTTGGCAATTAGGCAGTATATAAATACCGTATTTTTCGCTCTATAACACACACCCGACCATAACACGCACATAGTTTTTAGAGGAGGAAAACAAGAAAAAAAATATTCTAAACGAAACAGTGGATGTATGATTTTTGTGGTTCATGCTGTGGCCACAGACATGTAATCTGACAGTGAGTTTGGGGTAGCCCAATGCAAAAATCCTGAGGATCCATGTGGATCCATGCTTTGTAACCACGTTTTTGCACCACTGCGGCCCCAGGCAACAGTGGGTGCGTGATTTCTTTGGTGCAAGATGTAGCCATGGACATGCTATGTGATCTGATGGTGAATTTGGGGTGACCCAGTGCAAAAATCCTGAGGATCCATGTGGATCCGTGCTTTGTAACCACGTTTTAAGTGGGGAGGGAAGGAAAAGCACTCAAGGGACAAGGAACACACATGGGGTGGGTGGAGAAGGATGCTGTTAATAATGCAGAAGAGGGGTATAAGAGGAGAAGGCTCCTCTCCTCTCCTGCTTTGCTCCTTTAAAGGCTCTGCTTCTCTCCCTCCTCCCCGGCTCACTGAAAAACTTTGCTGCTATTAAGCCAGCTGAGTGGGGAGGAGAGAGGGACAGAGAGCCTGCTTGCGAAAAACTTTGCTGCTATTTAGCGAGCTGTTCTCTCCCTCCTCCCCGGCTCGCTGAAAAAAACAGCTCCGGACTCGTGTAAGCGGCTCCTCTCCTCTCCCGCTTTGCTCCTTTAAAGCAAGCAGGCTCTCTGCCCCTCTCTCCTCCCCACTCAGCGGCTCTTCTCCCGCTTTGCTGTTTCAAAGCGAGCCACGGAGGAGGGAAGGAAGGGGAACCGTGGATCCTCTGCTCACGACTGCAGCAGATCCCCACCACCACCACCCGTAGGCATTCCCTCCATAACACGCACAGACATTTCCCCTTACTTTCTAGGAGGAAAAAAATGAATGTTATGGTGCAAAAAGTACGGTATATTAATAATAATAATTTTGCATTTCCCTCTATGTTTGGCTGCTTCTAAATGAGAAGTTTTTTTCTTTATCGTAGGCGTCCTCCTGCAAAAAGAGCCAATTATGTTAAGCATGGGACCTTGGCACCATTCCTCTGTCCCTGGGATAAGCTGAACAGAGATTGGGAGGCCAGAAACAGAGCTTTTGCAAAACATATACCCACATCAGACCAGGAGTCTTGTGCAACTGAGGAACAGGCTTCTTGTGGCCCCAGCTCTGGAGCACATGCGGCTGAATCACCTGTGGCTGTCAGTTCAGAACATCAAATGGAGATGAGTTCCCCAGACATGCAGGTGGAAGAAGAGAGAAAAATGATGGGTCTATGCAAGAGAGATGAAGCTGAATCAGGTTGGACCTTCTGTGTTCTCAGGTATGCACACCAAATCAATTCCCCCATTGACCATAGTGGGAAATCAACTTGCAACTCATGTGAATCCATACATAGGGATTTTGAGTGTGCAAGCTGTTGCCATGGAACAAGACTTAGATCCTTGAGTACTTCATCTTCTGAGGCTTACCCTGGTCAGACGTGACAAGCTTTAGAAGCTGTTCTGCTTATGAGCTGTCTTCCAAACTTGTGAATTGCTTATTACCTGTGTACACAAATGTCCTCTGCACTTTGGAGCTTTTAAAGGCTTGTTTCAAGTGAGTGTGGTCAGTTAGCACCTGATTATTTCAACAGGCTGAAGCCAGAACTGTAGCAATTAACTCTTAAATAGGAGTCTCTTGCCCTGCAGATGCTCATGCTTATATTTTCTGAGTGACGTAGGAGTGCAAGAGTCCTATATTCAAAATCCAACTCTGCTCCAAAACATACTGGGTGACCTTGGGTCACTATCTCTTGGCCTACTTTGCAGGGTGAAAGTTAAGCTAAAAGGTGGACCGGAGCACATTGTATGCCACTCCTCTGCTCCTTGAAGGAAGGACATGATAAACATTTAATAAATGCAGTATTTAAACTCTGAACAAAGTTGTGCAGTCTCAGTAAGCTCTTCATCATCCACAGAGAGAGAGATAGACAAATCGCATCTTTACACTTGTTCTGTACTGAACTGCATGAAAACATAACTTCTTGTATCTTTTTCAATAGGAGCAGAAAATTATTAAGGCAGGTATCGTTCTGGTGCCAGCCAACACCTGGGAGAAATCGGAGGCTACAGCGCCTTGTCGCCAGGCCAGATGAGAAGGATCTGACTGAAGATGCCCTCCTGCCTATCCTTCAACGTTATCCCAGGTCACTGGTTTGGGTCAGCTTGTCCCTTCTCAAAAAAGGTAGCCCAGAGTTACACGCAATGATTTGCATTCCAACAAAAGGAGATTTATTGCAGCTCAGCAAAGACCAAGACTACTGTGGCCCTCAGGAACCTAAGCACAGCGACAGATTTAAGAGCAAGATGTCGAAACGAAAGGGAAGGAAGAAGAGGCAAGAGGTCGGGAAGGCCACAGAAAGCAGTGCCTTGAATACAGTGAAGGCCGCACCGACAGAACATGAAGATCTGGTTCTGGGCTTATGGCCGAACCCTTTGCCTGATCTTGCAGCACACTGTTCCAGAGTGCTCTTGGGATTTGTCACTCAAGGGGACTTCTCCTTGGCCTCTGGCTGTGGTGAGGCATTAGGGTTTGTTAGTCTGACAGGGTTGCTGCGAATGTTGGTGGGTCAGCCAGTGGACAAGAAAGGGCTTGTGGTGTTAAGAAACCCAGCGTCCCTACAATACAGGTTTGCTAGGCTTACGGTTGAAGTCTAACTTGGGCTGGAACTCATTGGCATTCAAAAGTACCAAAGACGCTTTTCTCTTGAACATGTACAGGCATCTTAATCTTGAGTCGGAGCTTCCAAAAATATACCTTACCTTTGTGCATACGTGACATGAAATAGACTTTGAAACTATTCTGTATTGTGTTCAATATCAAATATCTCTTCTATTACTTAGAGGCACACACACTGAACATCTGTACTTAACAACAAATGCTAATTGCTTTTTTATGTTTAAACTAGGCATGGGGAACCTTTGGCTCTCTGAATGTTGCTGCTCTATAACTCCCATAATTGGTCATGCTTGATGGGGTTGATGGGAGTTGTAGTTCAGCAATACTGGGGGGGGGGATTCACATTGTTGTATACTATTCCCCCCCCCCTTTACATACAGATTTGCCTCAAGTAAGGAATTCTGCCCCCATCCCCCCTTGTAACATAGTGGTTTTGGCTGCACATTTCAGGCTTACAGTGGTTTTTGGGGCCCATACATTTAGCAAGTAAGATTTTAGGGTATTTAAGATGGTACTTTTTCTGGAACCACGGTATTCCCTCATGTTCAGTTAATACTGGAAGAATTCCCCCCAATCTGCCCCCCTACCCCCGGATGTTGAATTGAAATAATGTTAATAAAGCCATGGAAATTACATGAAGGGTTGTCTCCCTCACCTTAGCCTCAGCTTTTCTGAACAAATATTGCGCAAGTGTTCCACTTTGGACAAAAGTCCTTCACTATTCCTGAGAGAAGATGGCTTGACAGGCCCTGTAAGCCACACTACCTTTTATGATCAAGTAGAAGAATCATGTCAGAAGAATCATGTTACCTTTATCTTAAATATGAATTTATTGCGAGAGGTGATAATTCTGTAATCAGTAAGTAAACTGAAACACATAGAAGGCAATAAACTTGCTCACAATATAAAAATATTTGTCGTGTTTTGACCTCCTGTAAAGATAGATAAGGTTGGGAGCCCCCTGTTGGAAATCATGGAGAACTGCTTCCAGTTAGTGTGGACAGATCTGACTGTGTATAGCAGCTTCCTATAGTTTTGGTATTGATCATGCTGGTTGGGGCAGATGGAAGTTGTGGCCCCTACCTAGACCTGAAGGCTTAGCCACCCCTGCCTTGAATAGTAACCTAATAGTGTGTCTTGTTTTGGATACATACTTAATATTCCCCAAACCAGTAATTGTTGCACCTGTTGCCATATTTTTAGTTTGCTTTTACCATGAATTATGGTGCTGGAGGAGACTCTTGAGAGTCCCATGGACTGCAAGAAGATCAAACCTCTCTATTCTGAAGGAAATCAGCCCTGAGTGCTCACTGGAAGGACAGATCCTGAAGCTGAGGCTCCAATACTTTGGCCACATCATGAGAAGAGAAGACTCCCTGGAAAAGACCTTGATGATGGGAAAGATGGAGGGCACAAGGAGAAGGGGACGACAGAGGACGAGATGGTTGGATAGTGTTCTCGAAGCTACGAACATGAGTTTGACCAAACTGCGGGAGGCAGTGGAAGACGGGAGTGCCTGGCGTTCTCTGGTCCATGGGGTCACAAAGAGTCGGACACGACTAAACAACAACAACAACCATCTGGTGAATGCAAACTTTAAAATACTACTTTCATTTTTTGAAAAAAAAAACAAATCTACGCCAAAGGGATGTCATTTCAACAAAGAATTCCTGCTTGAGACAACTAAGCAAAATTCAAATCAGAAAGATTTTTTAAAAAAATAAGAAGAAAGCACAGTTTCATCTGTTGTGTAACCTGTCTGCTAACCTTTCTTTGTTATATAATTGTGGTGGGGTCATAATTCATTGACAAAAAATGCAACAGCAGGGCCAGATAAGTTCAGTTCATCAAAATGAATGCAGTGGTACCTTGGTTCTTGAACTTAGTCCATTTGACTCCCGAAACCATTCAGAAACCAAGGCGCGGCTTCTGATTGGCTGCAGGAGCTTCCTGCACTCAAGCGGAAACTGCATCGGATGTTCAGCTTCCGAAAAACATTCGCAAACCAGAACACTTCCAGGTTTGCGGCATTCAAGAGCCAATTTGATCAACAACTAAGCTGTTTGAGAACCAAGGTATCACTATATGAATGCAGTGGTACCTCGGGTTACAGACGCTTCAGGTTACAGACTCCGCTAACCCAGAAATAGTACCTCGGGTTAAGACTTTGCTTCAGTATGAGAACAGAAATTGTGCGGCGGCAGCAGCGGGAGGCCCCATTAGCTAAAGTGGTGCTTCAGGTTAAGAACAGTTTCAGGTTAAGAACGGACCTCCAGAACAAATTTTAAGTTCTTAACCCGAGTTACCACTGTATTGAAAGTCATCTGTTCTTCCAAGTGTGGAACTATCCTAAACACTATTGTATATTTTTCAGCCTGGGTTGATTTCAGTCTTCATGTATCCTTTCATTTGCTGATGGCACTGCTGGGGCAACAGTGTCAAAGAGGACCAGTGTTGAGTAACGGCATCTTCCATATTGGAGTATAAGATAATGTGACTAGTTTAAACTATATGAGCTGCATGCTTTTAACTGACATTATTATTATTATTATTATTATTATTATTATTATTATTATCATCATCATCATCATCATCATCATCATCATTTTCCTCCTCAGGTTAGCTTACGATACATGATTTTCTCCCCACCCCGCTGTAAGCCTTTGAGATAGGTTGTGCTTGAGAAATGGTGATTGGCTCAAGGTCACCCAATGAGTTTCATGACTGAGTTGGGCTTTGCCTGGGCAAAATAAGGAAGAATAGCTTCTGGCAACTCAGCAGAGACACAGTTTGCACACCACATTAAGCCAAACCACAGTGAAAATTTGTTTGTTTAATTGTTTAATTCGCATAATGCCATTCATCTGACGATCACAGGACAGTTCATAACACAAAAATACAAAATGAGAACACAGTAATACAAACTTAACTGCAAGCCGTGGTTGAGAGGATGCTCAAGTCTAAACCAAGTCTTGGCTTATCTTAGCATTGTACAGTAACAAACAGGATTGGGGAGAAACACCGCAGCTGCGAGCATCTGTGAACTCACACTAAGCTAAGGTTTGGCTTAGGTTGACACAATAAACACCATTCAAAAATCCAGTATATAAAATACACAACCTTTCAGCATAATAATAAAAGGAAGGGCTTGATCTAACTGACTTTCTCCAAAAGAAGTCCAGGGCAGCTTGTATTTCAGGCTTGCGTAACATCAAAAAGCTTTTAACTGTAGAAACTGAAGGTTTTGCTCTGGCATGTTTTCAACGGCTTCAAGGTACTTAAGTTCTCTAAGTGGCTGCTGTGGACAGAGGAGAAACATTGGTTAATGCTATTTGTCTTGGAGTTAAATAATTCAGATACTGATGTGCTCTGGATGGATTAGTTGCTCGTGGGGTTTCTCAAAGGCTGCATTTGCCATGCTTTGTAGACTCCTTAGTTCCAGCTAGATGTCCTCCTAATTAGCTGCTTTGCAGAAAAGACTCTTTGTTGTGCGCTGGGTCACTGGCGCTTCCATGTAGCTCATTAAGGGACATTTGTCATTCCTGTGCTAAGCCTGACGCAGTCCACCTGCTTGCTAGACGGGAAGCAGGTTGCGGCAGCTTAAGGAGCTTACAACTGGTTATTTTGTGGTGGTGTCTGGTTCTTGGGTTTTTCTTATTTCCAGAAGCCACAGCAATAGTCTCGTTTCAAGTAAGAGTGCTGTCAGCATTGAAAATGGCCACAAGATGTCCCCATAGGAAAAACAATGGCTGGTTTTGAATCTAACGCATCGTATAACCATGTGCAAATAATAAAAACCTTTAAATAGGCTGAGCGTGTTTTTCTCAGGTCAGCAATGATGGATTTCAGTCAATCTTTTGAATTGTTTCCCATTCAAAGACAGTTCCAAGGCTCTTTATCATGTTTGTTTTGAACTACCTCTTTTTCATTCTTCCTTTTTTAAAGCCAACAATTTTTATTGGCTTACTAGCATGGGCTTTGGTCTCCAGAACACAGTGAGATAAGTCATTAGCAATTGCCAGTGGTGAGGCTAATTACACCTTGCTTCTTGATTCCCTAAAGAAGAACGGAAGGATCTCCTGTTGCCCTGTCTAACCCTTAAGCCAGGGATGGGAACCTGTGGCCCCCTGAATGCTGTTGGACTCCATCTCCCATCAGCCCTAGCGGTCAAGGGTGATAGGGAATGATGTCTGGAGGCCCACAGGTTCCCCAGCCTTCCTTAGCACATAGCCTCCTATATTTGGCTCACAATGGGCAGCACTGCACAATTTAGTGTCTGCCAGATATTGCTGAACTCCAGCTCCCATCAGCCACAGCCAGCATGGCCACTTGTCAGGAATTATGGGAGTTGCAGAGCTGGGACCACGCTTCCTTGACTTCTGCCTGTCCTGTCTCTCCATGTGTAGCATTTGTTCCTTTAGCTGCACTTTTGACTAATTGCAATAAGTAAAGGCTGGAGTGAACATAAGAAGAGCCTCCTGAATCCGGCCAATGGCCCATTTGGTCCATCTTCTCACAGTGGCCAACCAGATGCCTCAGCCTCAAGAGCACTCTCCCCATCTGTGGTTTCCAGCAACTGATTGCTTCTAGCACTTCATTGATTTGGCAATTGAGGAAGTCCTGATGGTCTGTTTTCTACTGTTCTTTGGTTGACAGTCCAGATTTGCTGGTCATTATAACATTGTGAGACATCACCTTGCCAACAAAGGTCCGTATAGTTAAAGCTATGGTTTTCCCAGTAGTGATGTGTGGAAGTGAGAGCTTGAGATGTGAGAGCTGGACCATAAAGAAAGCTGATCACCAAAGAATTGATGCTTTTGAATTATGGTGCTGGAGGAGACTCTTGAGAGTCCCATGGACTGCAAGAAGATCAAACCTATCCATTCTTAAGGAAATTAGCCCTGAGTGCTCACTGGAAGGACAGATCCTGAAGCTGAGGCTCCAATACTTTGGCCACCTCATGAGAAGAGAAGACTCCCTGGAAAAGACCCTGATGTTGGGAAAGATTGAGGGCACAAGGAGAAGGGGACGACAGAGGACGAGATGGTTGGACAGTGTTCTCAAAGCTACCAGCATGAGTTTGACCAAACTGCGAGAGGCAGTGGAAGACAGGAGTACCTGGCATGCTCTGGTCCATGGGGTCACGAAGATTCGGACACGACTAAACGACTAAACAACAACAAATAACATTGTTATCTAGATTTAAATGCGGTATAGGAAGCCTAGAATAAAATGACTGTTTCAGTCTTAAATTTTGCAGTGCTTGCATCCTGGTGTATCAAGAGTGTGCATCTAGGTTTCCAGCAAACCATTGTCATTTGGATCCAAGTTAATTTTGTACAGTAATCTGGTGTGGATTTTGATATGTTAATTTACCATATTTTTTTCACACTCTGTATGTTGCATGACTCCCCCCGCCCCATTTCATCTCGGGGGGCTGCTCAACCTGTACTTAGAAACTCAGGAAATACATTTAACCAGTTATTTAGATGCCATAGAGATGGTGCAGGCCTTGGGGTCAAATAGTTTGGTAAGGAGGTAGCATTCTCCCGAATTAACACTTTGGCTCTTGGGGGAAATACAAGCTTCAGTTTTGCAAACTTCACTAATATATCCTGGTTTCTTTTAAATCCACTTACATATTTGATTCCCTTTGCTGGCCAGTTTCCCAGTTATTATTTTGAACATGGGGTGTACGTGCTAACTTGGTGACTTCGAGTTAGGAGTATTGATGAAATCCTTATTTAGGTATTTGACACTGCACAGCCACGTTGACATGGAGCAGGAAGGGCATTTCAGCCTATGAATCTAAAGCCGAGCAAAAAAAAATTTTTATATGGGGGTGGTTTTTGACAAGAAATCGAGTCCACCCTAGAACAATCAGAAGACTGCGCTGAGTTGTCCTCTCCATCTGGTTGCCAGAATAAGCTGAAATGCTATGTGATATATATCCCACTCTGAATATATATCACAAGCATTTCTGCTTACGCGTTGCAATTTCCCATTGTTAAAGAGTTGCCATTTATGGCCCTTTACCATCTGCACTATACATTTAAAGCAGTATCATACCTCTTTAAGCAGCCATGGTTTCCCCCAAAGAATCATGGGAATCAGTGTAATTTCTTAAAGGCGCCAAGAGTTGTCGGGAGACCCCCCTTTCCCCTCTCAGAGCTACAATTTCCAGAGTGGTTTCACAGTCAGCCTTTCTTCCCAGGGAAATCCATCAACGGTATTTCCCCCCCTCTCCCTCTGGTGAGGGACACTAAAAGGTAAGTCTTTTCTGTTGTAGTGAACATGGGTGATCAAGAAGAGTGTCATATCTGAGGTTAATTGGTCTGGTGCAAAGCCAGTTTGATCACAGCAAAGGATGCAAGGGGAATCTTTGCCAAAGCTACTGCTAAGATAAGGGATGGGGGAATTTGTGGCCACCCAGATATTGTTGGGCTCCAGGTCCCGTTAGGTCCTACCAGCATGACCAATGGTCATGGGGTGATGGGAATTGTCTAAGAACAGTTGGAGGGTCACAGCTTCCCCCATCCCTGCTTACAATATTAGCATCCATACAAAGAGCCAGTGTGGTGTAGTGGTTAAGAGCGGTAGACTCGTAATCTGGTAAACCAGGTTCACTTCCCTGCTCCTCCACATGCAGTTTCTGGGTGACCTTGGGCTAGTCACACTTCTTTGAAGTCTCTCAGCCCCACTCACCTCACAGAGTGTTTGTTGTGGGGGAGGAAGGGAAATGAGAATGTTAGCCGCTTTGAGACTCCTTCGGGTAGTGATAAAGCAGGATATCAAATCCAAACTCTTCTTCTTCTTCTCAGTACTTGAGATGGCAAAGGGGTCCCTTTTCCTAGAATGAATGTCAAAGCCCAAAGAGCTTCATGGCTACTAAATGGAGACTATCTTGCCTCATAACTCTCAGATAAGTGCCATGGACCAACACTGAGAACTTTACAATATTTGGTGAACCATCTTTCCCTGCACTCTTCCTTTGACATAGAATTTCAAATCCTACCTGTTGTCTTTTTTACTGATAAGTACCAAATGCCTGTCTCATCTGCAAACTCACTCTTGAAAAAGACACACAACAACTCTGAGTCAATGCCTGTTGTGTCTGTATAAAAGTTTTAAATAAGGTCTTGGACAATTCACCGCTTCTGACCTGCTGCCCACTTTTAGGATATTTTTCTAGTTCTGAATTGCTCGAGGTAGTAGGCCTCCTCAGTGAATTCTTGTTGCCTGAGGCAATGTTGAAAATGTAGCTTTCTGTGAGTGGTTGGTGTTTTTTTCTTTTCTTTTGAAATAAACACTTAATGGCTATTTAGGTAGAATTACGTGGAATATGAGGGTTCCTTCACACCTATATTTTTTCTGTGTTGATATTTTAGCAAGAAGTGTGAATTTAGAAACAGGTGAACGAAAAAACCATTTCTGAATATTTAAACAGCGATAGTATTTATGGAGAGAGGCAATTGCCTGAGATATATCTTTTGTGTAAAGTACTCACCATATTTTGGTGATTGTAGGTTGTTTTAAATGAGTTATTATTGATAACAATGAATGGTTATTGATTATTGATAACAATAATTAGTAGTTGTTGTTTGACTACAACTCCCATCAGGCCTTGCTATCTGGTTCTGATGGGAATTGAGACCTCTGGGTATAGGGCGGTATATAAATTAAATAAATAATAAAAAACATGTGAAGCACACGTAGATAATGAGTGTCAGTTCCCTAAGGCTTCAGATAATGCTCTTTCCACCTGAGGTGCTGAGAAGTGGGCTTTGGATCCTTCTGCATGTGTTCTGCTGGTGAGTTAGGGCTCTGGCACCTTCAGTTAAAAAGATTAAGGTAATTTAAGAGATCTTGCCTCTTTGTCAGTGATCTTGCAGGTTCAGAGTAGACACTGTTTGGTTATACAGACAAATAGTCTGGTAGAAGGCAGCTTCCTTTGTCCATACTGAGTTTAATAAAATACCCTTAATTATGCTGCGGTCATAATAAGCCCCTTGATTCCTAACTTGTTTTCCACTAGTGACACAGTTGATGTCTGAGACTTGAAAGAGCTATTTTTAAAAACCATTTATATCTGTGACTTCTTTGTGGTTGCCTATGGCCCATAACAGGGGATGCGGGTGGCGCTATGGGTAAAACCTCAGTGCCTAGGACTTGCCGATCGCATGGTTGGCGGTTCGAATCCCCGCGGCGGGGTGCACTCCCGTCGTTCGATCCCAGCGCCTGCCAACCTAGCAGTTCGAAAGCACCCCCGGGTGCAAGTAGATAAATAGGGACCGCTTACCAGCGGGAAGGTAAATGGCGTTCCGTGTGCTGCGCTGGCTCGCCAGATGCAGCTTGTCACGCTGGCCACGTGACCCGGAAGTGTCTGTGGACAGCGCTGGCTCCTGGCCTATAGAGTGAGATGAGCGCACAACCCTAGGGTCTGGCAAGACTGGCCCGTACGGGCAGGGGTACCTTTACCTTTACCTATGGCCCATAACAGTGAAAAAAGCAATGGTGCCAGGATAGGATCTTAATGCTGAGCTGAGACCTCTGTGCTAAGTGTCAACAGCTACACACAAGGGCTCAGTGTTACATCAGGTGTTTCCCCTCCTCTCAAGTTGCATAGTTTTGTTAGATTTGGTCCAACTTGACCAAGGATGTTTCCAAAATGTCACTATTGTGCAGGTGTGATTCTGTCAAATAGGGGCAAGTTCAGGTTGTGCAATTGCCCAATGACACTGCTTCCAAAAACCAAAGCTGGACTTTTTGTGGGAAGGAAAGCGAACTGAAAATTGTGGGATAATAATTGCTTGGCATAGCGTTGTATAACCTCCCTACAAACAAATTGGCACAGATGTTCCATAAGCAGCCAACATCGTATAACCTCCCCACAAGCTTTGTGCAAACAAATCAGGACAAATGCTTAATAAAGGAGTCTACTAGAAATGACCACCAGCAGTTTGTCTGATCTGGGCTGATTATTGCTATGCTTGGCAGCACTGTCTCGCACGTAAGACCAGGCCCACACAGCAGACTGTCATATGCAAAACAGCACATGTGGTCCACACACCTAGAGACTCCCCCCAGATTAGTATTCCCCAATGCAATGTGGCTTTCAAAAGACGTGACCAACTTGCTGCGGTAATACGGACACTTTGGTTGAGGTGTTTTAGTCTGTTGCCAAGTTTAAAGAGTTAACGAAACCAGAACTGCTTTCTGCAAGCCATTTTGTCAGCATATTAATTGCATCCAGGCTTCCCGAATACTTTCGCGGTGCAATAGTTCTTGTAAGTTAGTTGGCAAATATATCAAGGGACTCCAAATTATATCACAAAAATGTATCAAATTAGCTAAGAACTATAACCAGATCTTTCCAAAGGAAAGCAGATGAAAAGATGCATAGGAACATCAGGACGAGTGCAGGGAAGGACTTAAATATGCTCTGTAATCAGATTTTCAAAAAATCTACTTTTAATCCCACAGAAAGCATGTTGATTGTAACTAAGCAACCTTTAAGTGCCATGTGTCTTGAGTTCCTGTTTGCCCGTCATCCAGTGGGAGTTAAGAGCAATTGTCAAACGAATGCAGAGTCTGTAGAGCTGAATTTTCTTTATAAATTATATGTGTTCATAGTGATTTGGGGGCATAAGGGGGCACAGGGGTGTGGGGACAGGAAGCATAAGAGCCCCTGGCTTCCTGTTCGCTGCAGTTTTCTGCCCGCAGACTAACATCTGCAGATGCTTTGATAATTCTTCGTTGTGATTCTGTCAAGGTAATTTGATTTTGCTTGCAACTCACATTGGAAGGATTTGTCTCCTTAAGAGGCGGGATATAAATAATTATAATAGATATTTCTTGTTCGTAGCATTGGATGTGAACTCAAAGGCTCAGAGAAACTGTGAAGGAGCGACAGGTTGTTGGATAAGAAACAAGATGGTAGACCAAGATTGGCCAGTGGTCTGAACAAGCAGGGCTCTTCTTATCTTACCATCTTCTTCTTTAAAAAAAAGAACTCTGCCTCTCCACCTCTTTCCAGGCCATGGGCCACTGGGCAAAGACATCCCTCATGCAGAACAAGGCTTTACAAAGGTTGGATAAATGAGTGAACTGAATGAAAATAACAAGGGTTTTTCCCCCAGCTGGAACTCACCAGAACTCCGTTTCGGCACTTCTCAGGTGGGCACTGAGACACAACATGGGGGGTGCTGGGGGAGAGGCATTGCTCCAGGTGCACAATTTTTAAGGGGGTGTGAACCAGGCATGCCCACGCAGGTGGCCCCAATGTGGCCCTACCTACCTGCCAGGGGCCATTGTCAGCCGACCAGGCTCCTGACCCCCTGAGGCTAGAGGGCAAGCGGTTCAGCGCAGCCCTGCTCTGCTCCAGTGGGAGTGGGGTCACTCTGACAGTGGCGGCGAGGGCTGGGCTGGCACACCCTGCCTGACATGCACTCACCCCGGGCACTGGCAACCACCGCTACACCACTAGCATTGCAATTATAACACAACATGGGAGGTGTTCGTGGTGAGTTCTGGCACCTCTTTTTCTAGAAAAATAGCACTGAACATAACCATGCCCCATCCCCCCAATTGCATAGTGAGATCCAAAGCAGAAAGAAATTGAGCCACATATTCCTTTGCCAAGACGTGGGCCCCTCTTACTTAGAAGTCACCCATGGAAACCCATTGCTCAAAGACGTCTACATGCAGATTCTCGCATCTTGGCATCCGTTGAGGAATCTACAAGTTTTGGAGGCTGTTGCTTCCCAGTGCAGATGGTTTGTCTATGTCTGCTAGGGAATATGCAAATTACTTATTTATGGTTGCAGAAGGCTATAAAAATGTGTGGATTTTTAAATTCCCAAAGGTCAGGAATGCCTTCTTTTTACAAGATAGATTTGATACAACCCTGCTATTAGGAAAACAGATGTTTGTTGTTGTTGTTTTTTATTTCGAAGGGGAATTTTAATTGTGTGCTATATTTTATCTTGTAAAAATATCTCCATTTGGTTCCTTTTTTATTATTATTAACAGAATGTATCATTACTGCCTGTGGTGACATTGTTGGAATAATATTGTAGATGGAGCAAACAGACAAACAGATCACATCAGAGCCACTTTTATTAGCTGGAGCAGCCAGGGAAAAAAGCTGCGCTGTAGCCTCGGCCATAAATTTTAAAGCAAGAGCATTAAAATACTTGCTTGTCCCAGTTGTGCCTCAGGACTCTGGAGGAGGGCAATTTTAGCATATGTAGATAGATCTGTTTTGGAAATGAGGCAATGAAATGCAGCTAAGAGCTTTTATAAGCAGTGAAGGTTATACGTATTCTACCAGCTGTCCCCTGTTCCCTGTTCTAAGGATGGTGGAGAGTCCTACATATGCTTGGAGTTCTTCATTTGGGATTTTCAGCAGCCTGGATGCAAGCATTGCTGGAGTCCCAACAAGTCCCTGGCAACTCAAATGACACTATTCTTAAAGCCAGTTCCTAAACATGGCACTTGAGCTTGACAAGATTTGCCAGTGTGGTGTAGTGGTTAAGAGCGGTAGACTTGTAATCTGGTGAACCGGGTTCGCGTCCCCGCTCCTCCACATGCAGCTGCTGGGTGACCTTGGGCTAGTCACACTTCTCTGAAGTCTCTCAGCCCCACTCACCTCACAGAGTATTTGTTGTGGGGGAGGAAGGGAAAGGAGATTGTTAGCCACTTTGAAACTTCTTCAGGTAGTGATAAAGCGGGATATCAAATCCAAACTCCTCCTCCTCCTCTTCTTCTTCAAGTGCACACAACTGCCACAAGATTTTCCCACAGTGCTGAAATTGCTTCAGGTGCATACTCTCAAGAGCCCCGGGAGAATTGGACAAACAGTGTGCTTGGGTGGTCATGGGCATCATGCTCAGTGTTCTTTAGGTGGTTGAGAGAAGCAGTTACTCATATTCCCCTGTCTCAAAAAACTCTTGTCAACTTTAGTGAGTGCATGGGCCTGATTTTGGGATACACACAGCCTTCAGGGAATCCAAGCATGGATTCTAAATGTTTGTTTTCGACGGAAGTTCAACAGAAAAGGTGACCTTCACTTTCATCTGGCAAACATTTCTCCAGCATCCCCCTTCCTCATGCTGAGAACAACGATTTACCACAGCCAGTAGAAGCTCAACCTGTCTCGCAGTTATGCTTCAACATGGTCATCTTCAGATCTCTCACCACGCGGGGGTCTAAGTGAAAGGAAACACCAGTAACCTCACAAAATGTCAGCAAAAATACATTCTAGTAACTTTATTCCTCAAACGATCTGGCCTGAAACGGACTTCTGGCACACTCTTACTGATTAGCTTATGTTTCTAAAAATAAAATATTTAAGTACGAGTAAATTTTTGGCCTCGCACCAGAAACAAAATACAGGCTAGATTAGCATAGCAGCTTATTTAACCATATCACGTTGCAAAGTGTAGGATGTTAACCCTCCCTCCCCCCAACCTTATTTACCACGTACGTTCTTAGGCTCTGGAATGGTGACATGGGGGGAAAGAGGGAATTTTTCTCCCACTTGGGAAACGAGAGAACTTAATAAATGGGAAATGCAGAATCTGTTTGCTTTTGGCATCGTGTGAACCCATTTTGTTTTCGTTGCAGGGGCAAAAACTAGGCTAAAGACCGCAGGGCTCTTTGGAGAGTACAATAAATGGCACACCAGCAAATGGAGTAGAAAAGAATGCCAAGGTTGTCACTCCCCATCAGTGGTTTGGATGGATTTCCTCCTCGGAGAAACATTTAGAGCGCTTGGGGCTAAATTGTGCGCAGGCAACAGGTGGTTTGCTTTACCAAAGGGCATGTGTAATGCTTAAGTGAACGAGAGCCAAGTTCCAGCAGATGTGCTAGAGCTCACTCTGTTTGGTGGAAGGATATTTTTCATGTTATGTGTGGAAAAGAGCAGTAACCCTGGTTCACTGGAAGAGGTTTTGGTCGCAAAATAGCCATTAGCAAATGAGTCATCCCAATCGCAGAGCAAATCGCTGTAGGCTTCTCAAGGAACACATGCGAAGCTGGACAGCAGAGGAAAGGCCTGCTGGGAATTCGGTCAAAGTAAGCATTTTAGCCAGGATATTGCCGTTCTGCTAATTCAAATGATTTGCAATGTAATCCTGGACGCATTACATTAAGAACAGCAAAGAGTCCTGTGGCACCTTAAAGACTAACAAAAGTGCCTTTGATGTTCTGAAAAAAAAAATATTTCTTAGATGTGTACTTAGGACCAGGGACCAAAGCTCACCTGCCTGCTCTCATTCCTAAGCAGCTGCTTGGTGCTATTGCCGATTTTCTGCTAGGAATGTGTGAATGCAGCCCTGGGATCAGTTGCAAGAGCCATGTGGGCTGGGCTTTCTGAGTGATGCTCTTCATCCAGTGTGAGCTGCACATGCAATTTCCCCCCTCTTTTATGCACATGTGCACCGTAGGCAGAGGAATGCAAGCAGGTTTATAATAATAATTTATTATTTGTACCCCGCCCATCTGACTGGGTTTCCCAAGCCACTCTGGGCGGCTTCCACAAAGACCAAAAATACACTAAGGTGTCACACATTAAAAACTTCCCTGAACAGGGCTGCCTTAAGGTGTCTCCTGAATGTCAGGTAGTTGTTTATCTCTTTGACATCTGATGGGAGGGCGTTCCACAGGGAGGGCACCACTACCAAGAAGGCCCTCTGCCTGGTTCCCTGTAGCTTTGCTTCTCGCAATGAGGGAACCGCCAGAAGGCCCTCGGCGCTGGACCTCAGCGTCCGGGCAGAATGATGGGGGTGGAGACGCTCCTTCAGGTATCCAGGACCGAGGCCGTTTAGGGCTTTAAAGGTTCTTGGATTCCTGTTGCATGCACTAAGCATGGGTTGTAGCCAGCTATGTTTTGCTTCGAGCAGACCCATTGAAATTAATGGACCTAAGTTAGTCATGTTTATTCATGTCAATGGGTTTACATTGAACAGGGCTAGAACTGGATACAACCCCATGGGCGGAAGTCAACATTGCGCTATTGCAGTCATTCTGTCAATGCAAGCATTTGTCCTCCCCCATGTGCTATTCTGGGGAGAAGTCCCATTGCGCCAGTGTGGCTCATTGACCTGGCTACCATAGGCCCAACTGTTTCGTTGAATATGCCCCATGTGTCTAGAAAACATCAATAATATAGGATGCCATTCTCATGTATCCTCCGGTTTGCTCTTCCTGTGCCCAGTTCTTGTTCAGTATGTGGAGCTTCTTCCAGGATGGGGACTGCTGGTGTTGGGGCCAGTAGGATGACATGAAACTCCCCTAAATCTCTTGTGTAAAATAGCTCATTGTATGGCAGCACACACTCTAGATTCATTAATATTATGTTAGAGCAGCGGTTCTCAGCCTGTGGTCCCCAGATGTTGTTCATCATCCCTGAGCTCTGGCCTTGCTAGCTAAGGGTGATGGGAGTTGTAGTCCAACAACATCTGGGGACCCACAGGTTGAGAACCAATGTGTTAGAGGGAGCTGCAGGGTGATCAGGGTGCTGACTTTTTAAGAGCCAACATGGTTGTGGATTGAATGGTGGATTTACAATGCTGCCAGTACATGGTGGTTCTTTTTGAGATGTTTCCACATCTAAGTTCCAGGTCCCTCTTTATGATGGTGATGATTACAGAATTAATTAAATGTACCGTTCACCTAACGTCAAACAACTAAATGAATTACACATTTAAGCAGCTCCACTAAAACTATATTTCTCCAGCTAAAAACATGAAGCATCAATGCATCAAATTTAGAAGGGTAAAATATTAGCTTTGAGCACATTAATATTTGTGCACATTAGCTTTGAGCAATCTCTGGGAAAGGGCAGCACCCAGATATGCCTCTGTAAGTGGCAGCAGGCTATGTGCACTGGTGCTATGTCTGAAGGAGTAAATGTCAGAATAAAAGAGATGAGTACCTTTCCCTTTTGTCAGTCTGTTTGTGATCTAAACCACAGAGCCCAGGGCTTGCTGATCAGAAGGTCAGCGGTTCGAATCCCCGCAACAGGATGAGCTCCAGTTGCTCGGTCCCAGCTCCTGCCAACCTAGCAGTTCGAAAGCATGTCAAAGTGCAAGTAGATAAACAGGTGGGAAGGTAGACGGTGTTTCCGTGCGCTGCTCTGGTTTGCCAGAAGCGGCTTAGTCATGCTGGCCACATGACCCAGAAGCTGTCTGCGGACAAACGCTGGCTCCCTCGGCCTATAGAATGAGATGAGCACTGCAACCCCAGAGTCGTCTGCAACTGGACCTAATGGTCAGGGGTACCTTTACCTTCATGTCCCTCCTAGGGACACCAGCTCCAGGGGCCCAAGCCCTTTTGACCCCCTATGCTTTTGGGGCTGGTGCTTGGCATGTCCAAAAAGCATGGAGGCTCCTTCACCTCCTTCTGCCGCAGAGGGGGAGGAGAATTGAAATAGCCGCCTGCCAGTGGCACTGCCACCGGCCATTGAAGCCGAGCAGCCGCTGCGTTCAGCTCCACCACTGGCTCCTTCCAGTCTCCTGATGTCACACCCGCAATGTCGGTCCACCCCATCACCTGCCTAAGCTGGTGCCTCTGGTCCCTCCCCACCACTTTACTCAGGGGAGATCAGCAGCAACCAAAAAGTGAGGCGAAGGGCAATCAGCACAAGGCATTTTGGCATATTAAAAGGTTGCCACTTTTTCTTCTCTTGTGCCTTTTTATAGTAGCTGTAACCTGCAGCCCACTAGCAGGTGATAATCCATGTCTCCATGCCATGCAAAGCTGCACCTACTGATTCCTGCAGCTTAAGCTTCTGTGAAAGGCACAGGCACAACTAAGAAACACACACACACACACACACACACACACACACACACACTTGACAAGCCTGTAGTACTGTGCCAACACAAGGGTGAGCCAGTGCTAGTAAGGTTGCAGTAATTCTTTTGGAGGCTGCAGCAACAGAGCAGAATCAGACGATAAGCTTCAGCCATCACACTAGAAGAGGGAGAATTTTTGACTCACAGCGCTTCACTATAATGACAGGTTATATTCAATATGTAGGAAACAAACAATGACCTCGTTTGACCATGAAATCAGGAGGGTGCTAAAAGGTGCAGGCAGTTTTCCAGCAAGGAAGCCACAGAGAAAGTGACGGAGCAGTTGGCGTGATGCCGAATGCAGTTAGTCGCTACCATTCTGATGTTCTGTGTGAAGTGGAACATGGCCTTTGCTTCAGCGATGAAGTCAAGGCCTAGATCTGAGCTTCCCAAACTTTTCATGTGGGTGACACACTTTTTAGACATGCATCATTTCACAACACAGTAATTCAGTTTTACTAGCAACCCGGAGGTTAAACCTAACCCTTTTCTAGCCCCGGGATGAGTGTGGGCAGCATTTGTGCGACACACCTACACACTGCAGCCGACACACTAACGTGTCGTGACACACAGTTTGGAAAGCTCTGACCTAGATTCTAAGTGAACATGTTGATTTCAACCTTCAACATCCTTGCATGCACTTGCCAATCCTGCAGTTACAAGTTCTGCTGCTCCTGGAGCAAACCTCATCTGCCCTAGACAAATCTGCTTGTGTCTGCCTTTACAACATTTGTCCACTACAGCAATAGCACGGCAATTTGCAATTGTTCTGATAGCTGATACCCATAGGCACATATTCAGAACGGAAAACTTGGCACTAAGAACAGCACATTTCTTTGAACGGCTCAGCATGCCCAGAAGTATGCTTAAACTCTTGTCTCTTTAATATAGCAAGCTAAAAAAATGATGGTGGATGAGAAACACTACTGCCATATGAACAACGCTGGCAGGCAGTAAATGCATCACAGTCATTCTGAATTTTAGTTAGCATCTGAAGCACAGATGAGCTGTATTCTATGTGAAAAATATATCAAGCATCTTAAACGGAATTGCCAGGTTTCCATCCCATTATCTTCCTTGTATATAGTATTGTCTTGGGCTGCCTATGGGGGAAATCCTGGAAAGTTAGCAATTCCATTTATGGCAACCAAGGTAAATCTCCACAACCAGCACCTAGTGGTAATGTGTGTGTGATGGTCCCACCCTGTTCGTACACCATCAAAATTGATGCTGTTGGCTCTAATAATGCAAGGGTGGCTTGTTGTGACATAGTGCAGATGCCTCCACTTATCTCCCCGACCTCATGTGCCGGTCAGTAGGAAATCCTTAGGCAAAGCTGCCCACCACACAGGAAACATCTCCAGCCAATGAGTTTGGAAAAGGTTACTAATGATAGAGGTTTTTAAAAAATAAAAATCCTATTGCTTTCGACACATGGCTTTGAATCCAAACTTGGACATGTAGAAACTGTGATTGGAAGGGAAATAGTGCAGTTCTGCAAATGCTTAAGGGTTTGCGGAGTACTATAATTGGTAGGTCCTACAGCAGTTCTCAAGAGCCTTCGTGTCTTCTTTCATAAGCAGAACAACAATTTTGGATTTACATAGCTTGCCTTTTCCAGATCATCCAAGATGTGAAGCCTTGCTTGGGCAATGCGAGTCCTGGATCCAGGAGGAATAATTATTCCAGATGACTTAACACTGAGTGTGAGGATATGCTCTTCGTAGGATGGCTTATGTGTCTTACTTTACAGAGAATACACCTCTTCTTCAAAGGCTGGAGGTGACCTGCCACCCTCTAGGTGCTGCGTCTGAAGATGGGTTACAAGCCAAGCCTCTGTCTGAAGGCCTGGCTGGTCCAAGTCTGGCTTAAAGACAACCATGAAAAGGGACAACAGGGTCCTCTAAGCCCATCAACAATTAGCAGTATGGACAGCAGCCTGAGCAGGCAGACAAGTCACATTGTGACAGTCTTCCCCAGTATGGCAAGATGTATTATATTTCTATTTAAATTACAGCAATTATTTCTAAATTTGCATCTAAACATAGAATTAGCATATGCCCTTTTAATGAAAATCTGTGTCCTCTTGTCCTTTCTGTGATGCATTTTTTTTGGGGGGGTTAATGTGTGATGTGTCAGTGGCCACCATAAAAAGGTAAAGGGGCCCCTGACCATTAGGTCCAGTCGTGGCCGACTCTGGGGTTGCGGCGCTCATCTCGCTTTATTGGCTGAGAGAGCCGGCGTTTGTCCACAGACAGCTTCCGGGTCATGTGGCCAGCATGACTAAGCCGCTTCTGGCGAACCAGAGCAGCGCACGGAAACGCCATTTACCTTCCTGCCGGACCGGTACCTATTTATCTACTTGCACTTTGACGTGCTTTCGAACTGCTAGGTTGGCAGGAGCAGGGTCAGGCGCAATTCTGATTTGCTGCCCTCACGTTGTTCCACTCAAATGGAAATCAAGGAGACTGTTTGCACAATTGTGTGTTTATCTCATCCCCACCCGCCCCGAGCCACTTTGGCTACAGGAAAGCAAGGAAGAACCACAGCAGAAGGAAAACACCCTGGGTCCATTTAATGACTGCTTGCTTGCTTGCTGCTTCTTCTTTTTCAGGCACAATAGCTGGCTTAAACCGCAATGCATTTGTGATAGCCAGGGGATCCTCAAAGAGGATTAAATAACCATAAGAACTGTCAGGATAAAATAACTTGACACGTAATGAACAAGTGTGATAAAAGGGTGGTGTTGAATACGGAGCCAATAAATGGAAAGCTTCTCTTGTTAACTGGAATTTAAAACGCTCTATTCTCTTAGCTTTGAGTCTTTACAGAGTCACCTTCATTACATAAAGAGCCGTAGGATAAGCTGGTTGAATCTGGCTGTATTTTACTCCTCATCTCCTTTCCTGTGGGATTAAAAGAAGAAGTTTTTTTAAAAAGGGACCCGGAGCAACAATGATAAATCAAATCTAACAAGTTTAATTATGTTCCTCTTAAAAGGCTTCTCACTGCAGGCTTCATTTTGTTTTGCTATGATAGACTGTGGCAATGGGATGGAAGTCATTCGGAGGTTTTTAAAAAAGAAAAACCTACTGGAAATGGGATGAGAAATTAAGGGGAAGCAATTTTTATTAAACATGATTGGAAGAGCTATCTGATGTGGGTTTGGTTTTTCCCCCTTTGACCATTCTGCTCATGGATGCTTTTCAGCTGTGTGGATAGGGATGACAGGCAAAATATTTCCAGGATAAAACTTACCAGGAATGTGTCCATAGTCGATATAAAAACTTTTCAAACATTCCTTGCCTTTTTTCCGTGTGAGTATAAACACCCCAACAAACGACAGAAAACACCTGTGGAAGCATTGTCAAAGTCATGAAGTCAGGCGACACCATGGCTTGCATACCAAAAGACAGTGCCCAAGGTAACCACAGTATAATTATGGGCCCTGCTGGCAAGGAAAGCCAAATTGCTTCAGTAAGGTCTGGAGATTTAGGCCACATGGAAGGAGCCTGTGACACAACTCTTCCCACGAGGCTGAGAAGAGTGTCCAAATGGTGGGGAGGGACGGAGGGAGGGAATAAGCTTGCTGATTAATGAAATCTACACACCCGCTATTCTCTTCCATTTTAGCCTCATAACCTTCTAAAACCAGAAACTAGGGGGTCTGTCATAAAAGGTAAGGGTGCCAGGCCTGCTCTGGTAACTAAAGTCCAAGCATTTATTGTATTACTCCAGCAGTGAACACAGGAACAGCTTGCGGGATCTAGTCCAGTATCCTGTTCTCAGGGTGGCCAAACAGTTGCCTGTGGGATCTGCCCTCAAGCAGGATCCGAACTTGTTTGAACCTCTTTTAAACGCACCCAATTGGTATGTGAAGCAGCTGGCCTATAGTAAGCCTGCAACATACGCCAGGGTTGCATTCCAGGGATTGTGCCTAAAGCCAAAATTGTGCCCAGCGCTCACTTTTATGGTGAAATGCCATTGATACAGCCACTGTCTGGTGCTGTGATAGTTTCACATCTGGAGATCTTGAGTGTGGTGCTTGATGTTGAAAGCACAGCCTTCAGGCTGTGTTATCCCACGCCACTGATGCATGTGTATGTGAGAAGTGAGGGGATATGTGGGAGAATAAATAGCACATGTCCTGTCTAAGGATGGACAAATCAGTCATTTTTTGTTTCTCTTACACACACACACACACACACACACACACACACACTCACTCCTCATGGAAATTCATCAGCATTTTAGTTTGAATTTCTCTCAATAAACACATTTTTGTATGCAACTTTCTTCAATACAATGCATTTCTGTATGCCATTCTCACTAATGCATGCCTTTTTATGCAGAGTTTCCCCAGTACATACACAGTTGTATACTTTACTTGGCTGGAAAACTGTGTTGTAAAATTCAGAGACGTGTGAATTTTGGAGGATAGCTGTGTTTCAGTTCGCTTTTTGTTTTGGAAAAATTAATAAGCTTGCTTTCAAATGTGAATTTCTCCTCCATCTCTAGTCCTGTCTGTGGACATGTGTGAAGCAATGCAGTCTGAGGAATTCTACTAGCTCAGCCATAATTCTGTGAGATTTCTTAACGGAACGTATCAGCAAGTGGAAGCTTAGTTTCCATTCACTGAGATCAAAATCTCACACAGCACTTTTAAGGCAGTCTTACACGGTATCTTGTTCCCTTGGGGAAGTTGCTTCCACCTGGTTTCTCTTCACACCCTGGCTCCAACATCTAGCACAGTTGGCAATCTGGGTCCTCCCTATTGTGCAGAGATTTTCCATGGCAACAGCATTTAGTATCTCTCTTCCTCCTCCTCCCGGTGTGTCTCAGAGTGTGCTACATTCACCATTTGATTACCACATTTGGACTTTGAGACTGCATCTCTTCAACTGACTTGTATTTCTGTCCTAGTGCTTTAAAGTGAGTAAACATGTATTCTTAGGGAAGGGCCATAATTCAATGATAAAACCACGTGGTTTACACACTGAATGCCTCAGGTTCACGGCCCTGCATCTCCCAAAAGCCCTGGAGAGCCAGTGCTATTCAATGCAATATTGAATTCAATTGTCCCAAACTCTGACTCAACATAAAGCTGTTTCCTGTGCTTCCTTAGATTATTTACTTATAAGAGAATTTTCAGACCTTCATCCTATAATCTCAAGGTAGATTACAGTGCAATAAAACAGTAAAACAGCACTACATTTATAAGCTTATAAGCTTATGATCAGGATTTTGTTGCTCTTAATTCTGTGTTTGCTTTGTATCGTGCCTTGCTTTCTTTCTTGTCTCCATCACTACCCAGCATTGGTGTGCAAACCCTCCACAAATTAAATACACAGAAACTTGCCTTACACCAGGTCAGACCATTTTGTCCCTCTGGCTCCCTATCACCTGGCAGAGCTTTCCAGGGTCTTAAGCAATGACTTCCCACATCACTAGCAACCCAATCTCTTTACTTGGAGATGCAAGGAACTGAACAAGACCTTCCGTATGCTAGAACATAATGCTTCACCGCTAAGCTTAAGGCCCAGTCCTGAATTGGGATGATCAATGCAGTGAGAGTAAAATGTTGATCTACCACTTTTCAAGTTGGTTCTTGAAGGGTTTTTTTTAAAAAAAGATTTTAAGGTGTAAGCTTTTCAAGTTCCTGAAGGAGTGTTTTACTGTGAAACGTGTGGAGCTACAATAAGTGAGAAGTGCATCCATGAGAATTGTTCTCTGTTTTGTTGTGTTCATCAGGAGGATTCAAGTGACAAGCTGTAGATGGTAGATACCACAAGTGAATTGTAGCCATCCAGAAGTGGCCTATTTAAGGTTGAGATAATCTGTAGTCTAGCTCATAAATATTGGTTGATCCATGGTCAATGGCCAGAGTTGATGGGATCTGTACTCCTGCAACACCCAGAAGGTCACACATTCCCCACCCCTGATAAACATAATGAAAAGTTCACCCCCACTGGCACAAGCCCCATAACTGTTTAGCCTATTTTGTCAGGTTGCAACACGACCAGTTCCATTTCCTTCCATTCGTGGAATGGGAGCCACAGTCAAGGTGACTCCTTCCTATGTTGCCTTCCTTAGCTGTAGGCAGAAAGGCAGAGCCAGCCTGCCCTCATGCTCCCATGGTTCGACTTGGCCATGTATCCTTGCCTTTCTCAATATGGTTACATTTGCTTAAATGCCTTACAACCAACGTGAGTAAAGGATTCAAGGAATATGCTTACCCAAAGAGAAACATGAAGCCACTCAGCAAACCAGTACCTCGGAATTCCTGATAAAATATGGCCCCTGGATTGAGACAAACAAAAACAGCAACTCTTGAATAGCAGTTATACTTGACAGGAACTTCAAGGTATTCTTTTCTATATGGAGAGACCCATCCAAACTGCTTGCTTCCACCACTGAGGCTGCATCCTGGCCATTCACAGTGGCGGCACTGTGGGGGAGGCCAGGCACATTGACCCAATTGCCAACTGGTACCAATTTTTGGTACATCTGTTTTTGCCTACACAAAGTCCTAAATTTAGCTTTTTGAATCTCTGAAATGGTCCGGTTGCTAGTGTTGTGGGAAATCTCTGCTTAACATCCTGGAAATCTCTGCCAGCCGGTATCCTCAGAATGCGTTTTGGAGCTTTCCATTAGCCTCCACGGGTGGGAAACCCACCAGCAGGTCTTCCGCCTGCCCACACATTTGGTCATGATTTGCTAAATGTGCACCACCAACATACTTGTTGATTCATTCCAAGCCATAGTTTGGCTTAGCATTATGTGCGAACTGAGCTTCTCAGCCCCACTGGTTGAATGGGGGTACATCTTGACCTATGATTAAAATTTTAGTTACAACAATTAGCATGATTAAAGCCTGAAATTTTAATTCCTATGCCAAATTTCATGCCGATTGGTCATGTAGTATTAAAGATAATGAGTGCTAAACTTCAGATGACCAGTCCAGCACAATCTTAATGATAAGAGTGCCTGGCCCAGAATAACAGTTGCAGATATGCCAAGAGCAAATGTCTATTTCTGTTTCTTATAGCTTGCTAGGCTATTTTACTAATTGCCCAATAACTGCATGAACCTGGCAGGCTCCCATGGCAGCAGGCTGGGAACTCTTCCTAATGCTAATTGATCTGCAAAGGAGCCCTTGACAGGGCCAACAATTAATAACAATGCTAACTGTTTTACGTTAACAAACCTGGCATATATGGGTGATGGGTAAGTCCTTTCATTTTAGTTTTAAATGGGACTTTGTTTAGGTCAAATTCAGTATGAGTAAGGATATTTAGCAGTTGGCCCAGAAGTGCACACCATCAAATTCTCCATTTGGTTACATCATTACAGCTGTTTTGGGTCAATCTTTCTTCTGGATCATACAGCACAGGCCTATTTTAATCCAGCTGCTGAACCAATCCATATTTTTTAAGCTTTGGTGAGCTCCGAATAAGTAATTGACATAAACTAATGGAATTTCTGTATGCAGATCTCCCGAAAACCAGTGACAGAGGAGGCCCCTGTGTGTGTGTTAAAGGGGTCATAAACGTTATAGTAACAATAACTTCTTGGCTCGCTGCAAACACAGCATATTGGTCCCACTCTGCTTGCTTGTTCTTACCACACCATACAATCCCAGGGAACTGGAGTCTCTTTTCAATCATATCCAGTTCAAAAGTTCTCACCCAGGATAAAATGTTAATAGCTTAAAATGGCTTTGGATTCATTCTAATTCCTTCGCTGTAGCCTAGCACGGAAAGCCTGCTGAAACAGAATATACACTCTGACTGCTAAGGAGCACAGCTGGTTGTTATCTTAAGGGCTTGCTTCATTGCTGAAATTACTTTAGCAGGTAAGAGAATGAGAAGCCAATGTGCACATGGGGAAAACATTCATTGTATGTCACTGCAGGCACTTGTAATAAAACCAGTAAAGCAGGATGGATGTGGAATGTCAACCCTGAGAAAACGACATTTTGATGACAGTAGACTTTTGTCCCCTCTAAGTCATAACCAAAATGCATCTCTGAACGCTGGGCATGCTCCAGCCTCAAAGGAGCATTTTTACATCCCATAGATTTCAATGAGAGACTTGAGCAAATAATAATAATAATAATAATAATAATAATAATAATAAACAACTTTTATTTATATCCCGCCCTCCCTAGCCGAAGTCGGGCTCAGGGTAGCTAACATCAGTTATATAAAAAAATTCCTTCCAGTAGCACCTTAAAGACCAACTAAGTTAGTTCTTGGTATGAGCTTTCGTGTGCATGCACACTTCTTCAGAAGTAGCCACTAGAAAAGCCGCTTAGAAAAGCCGCTGCTGCCTTTTCTAAGTCCTGGCTAATGGTGCCAAGTGCCCCCTTCACTTTATTTTGGGCCATCTGATA